>NW_028301625.1:2500000-5000000 GCF_987345545.1 Pholcus phalangioides | reverse complement strand
TCATGCCGTATAGAATTTTTCGAAGCCTCACCTACTACCCTCTCACGGCTCACCAGTGTGCCGCAGAAAAACGGCTGAAAAGAGCATAGTTTTAAGGCTTTTTTTGAATAAGTTAAAAATATGAGGCTCAGCACAGGGCTCATATTTTTAATATGTCATACAGTAAAATGTAAGTCGTCACCCTAATACATAGTTTCCCAAACTTTTTGTTCCATCGCCCCCTTCTTTAATTTTTTTTTCCTCTTATCACCCCCACCCCCAGCTCAATCGAACCCATAGGATCCTATGTTATACCCGTAGCTTCTACCATCCCTCCCCGAACCATTCCATCACCCACCAGGGGGCGATATTGCCCACTTTGAAAAACGCTGCCCTAATACAGCGGTTCTCAACCGGTGCTCCGTGTGCACTTCCCAGGGGCTCCGCGGCCACTCGAGGATAATAAAATAAATCAATAAATTTGATAAACCATCAAAAAAAGTGGCCTAAAGGGTGTACCGCCATATAAATAATATACTAAAAAGGGCTCTTCGAGTTAAACTGGGCTCCGCCATAGAAATTATACACTGGAAAAAGCTCCGCAAGTCAGAAAAAGTTGTGAGAACCGCTGACCTAATACATTTTTTCTCAAAGTGTCTCCTAAGGGCGTCGCCAATTTTTGTAAAGGTGTCGTGATGAGCTGTAAATATTGATGTGTGTGCGTATTTATGCTTTGAAGTGGTTCTTTTATGAATGCACAATATCTACTAAACTATTGTGGGGAGTCGCAGATCAACCACGAATATCGTAATGAAGCCGCGAATGACGAAATTTTGATAATCACTGCCCTAATAAATCGTCAATCCGGTTAAGTCGTCATTTCTCTTCGGTCCTGTTCAACTTTCATAGACAGGGCCGCAACTAGATGTTTGGTCAGCCGGGGCAAGAGCGCATTTTGGCGCCCCCGTGTAATGCTGAAGGAAGGGTTGATTGGTGAAATCTATGCCCCCTCTGGTTCGGCGCTCGGGGCACTAGACCCGCCTGCACCTCCGTAAATGCGGCCATGTTCATAGATAATATTGTTATTAAACCCTCGGTCACTCGGCGCTAATTTCGATTAACTCGTCACTACGCAAAAGTTTGTGAGAGAGGAACAGATGATTTCTATGGCTCCTTTTAAAGAAAGGGCTTCATAACAGCACTGCTATATGTTCAGAAGTGTCCAAAAAAGCCGTATGTACAAAAACGGAATAGCTCAAATAACGAAAGTGGCACTGAGGAAATTCATTTGCCGACTGAAAAAACAGTTCTTGAAACATTAGGGACTGTTCGAGCTGGGGCCTGATTCCTGTATAGGCCCTCACTAATTTGGGGCTTCAAATTTAAACTAAATATTTTTTTTTTGAAAAACCAGACATTTTTTCCCAATTTGAGAAAACCTTCTAATGTCTGCTTTTTGCCCTGTCCATGGCCTCCTCAAGTCAAAATTTGGCCCTGTGGTCAAGATTACCTACTTTTTTTTGCTCTTCCTGTAAAGTTGAGAGTTTTGATGTACGGGGTTTTCATTTTTAGGTGAATATATGTAAAATATTGATATGAATTAATTGTGTTGTAGAGAAACGCTATTTTTTCCTAACAATTGCTCTGATTGGTCTAAATTAAAAAAGAAAGTACTGGTGGTATATAAATCATAAGTATACCAGTGTATTTCACCATAATACTGAAAGCTCAAAATAGTAAAAATTTCTTTTTTTTCTTTTGCAATCCATAAATCTTGTTAACATAGTAATTTTAATACATATTTTGAAAAAAAAAGTTATATTATTTTAAATTTATACTATTTCCGTACTTACACACTGACGGCACTTCGCTTAAGTCGTCACTCCGCCTAAGCCGCCATAATTTCTCCATAACTTGAGTGACGACTTATCGAGGTTTTACTCTACCTATATAAATTGATAAATTATTGTAACAACCAGTATGGCACACGTGCTCAACCCATGGCCCGAGTGGCACATTCCCAGATCACTTAAGTGACCTGCTGTGCAGTTGTGCATCACTTGACCAGTTCAAGATCACTGAAGCGGCCCACGGCACATTTACAGACCACTTAAATGACCTGCGGTGCAGCTTCAGAGCACTTGAGTGGCCCGCGGTGCAGACCCATATAACTTGAGTTACTCATGGCGCAGTTCTAGATCACTTAGGTGATCTGTGGTGCAGTTACACATCACTTTGGTGGTCCGCGGCACATCTCCAGATAACTTTACTGACTCGCGGCATATTTACAGTACAGATCACTTGAGTAATCCATGATACTGTTCCAAATCATTCAAGCTGCTTGCGGCACATTTGAAGACCACTTAAGTGACCCGCGACACAATTCCAGAGCACTTAAGCAGTTCACGGCATATTTACAGACCACTTAATTGCCCCACCCCCCTCCCCAACACGTTTTCAAACCAATGAAGTAGTTTGAACCATGGGCGGGGATACGAGGGGGGGGGCGTGGTGGGGGGGTAGGGTCCCAGCGTCAAAGGTAGGGTCGACTGATCTAATGTATAAATGTATATATGAATTGACATCATCATCATGCCCCCCCCCCCCAGCAATAATGACCGTGCCCCCCCCCAGACTTCCAATTCTATTTCCGCCTATGGTTTGAACTCTCTTAAAGGTTGAGCACCCTTGCAGTAGTTGTTGCTTGGTTGTTTTCTTCAACCTGTTTTTATTTTATACTGTACTCGGTTTCTAATGTGAATAAATTTGAATTATAAGATAGCGCTTTGTTAGTCTGGTGGTGAATCGCAATTTGGAGCGATTCCCTTGTACCATTTTATTATTTATGCCGGCAAGAAAGGAAAAACAGAGACGGACATTTGATATGAAAGATTTAATACTTCTTGCGGCTTCTGAGATACTCTCTCTTATAGGAACACAATGTCTTTTTTCGTTGGCTTGGTTTGGCGGCTGTTTCCTCCTCTTCCACATAGGATTTTTTTTTTAGTATTATTATTATTATGAGTTCAGCTTCCATGTCATGACTGTATACAACCCTAGAACCCAGAGAGAGAGAGAGAGAGAGAGAGCTCTCTCTCCTCATTCATTGAAGCGTGCAGGGACAGACGCGAGTCCCAGATGGAAGCTTCTACTGGCTTGTCGATCCTTCTACCTTCATGTTTAGTTTTACGCTAATAGATCACGCAATCAATGGAATCATTTGACCCACTGCCTCATACCACTAACACCACTGTTATTGTTTGATTCCAAGATGTCCTCCTTCAAGGTAATAATAATTTTACTTGACGTCTCTCTCTATTATTATATATTAAACTGTATTTATCTCATTGTTATCCTTGTGGTATCTTTGTGTTCATTCAACAAAGGTTTCGGATCGTGCACGCGCTTCTCTTGTTTTTGCCGGTGACATTATTGTTGTGACGAATATATATTTCCGTATATCGTGGAATTTGGGGCCGCTTTTACCAGACGCGCGGGTGCGAAAATATTAGCGGGGCCAGAAGAGACTTGATAATTTCGGGGCCCCTTCTGCCCCGATTTTATAAATTTTTGTCGAAAAGGGGGGGGGGGGGCAATCGGCACATTCCCAAAAATGCATACACTATAACAAAATGTACAGGAATGTAGAAAAATTTTCATACAAAATAAGTATAGACATAAATTTGAATTAACAAAAAAAATGTAATGAAAATCTTTTCACTCACAAAAATGTTTTAAATTGATGAAAAAGAAATAGTTTCAAAATCAATTAATATTGGGATCTAATGAAAGAAATTGTCAGAGAACCAATGTAAATTCAGAATCGATGAATCAAAAATGACAAAAAACAATTAACAGAGACAAAATCCCAGCACCCATAAAAATTCAGAATAAACAGAATAAATGAAAGAAAACTTCCATAATGATGAAAATTCGGAATAAATGAAAAAATACATCTAGAATTAATGAAAGTTACGAACAAATGAGAGAAATACTTCTGGAATTGATGAAAATTCAGAATAAATTAAAGAAATAACTCCAGAATTTACCAAAATTCAGAATAAATTAAAGAAATGATTTCAGACCCAGATAAAAATTCAGAATAAACAGAGTAAATGAAAGAGATACTTCCATAAATTCGGAATTCCATAATTGATGAAAATTCAGAATTCCAGAGTTTACGAAAATTCAGGATGAAACAAATAATCATTACCATAAGTGCGGAGGGGCCCCCAAAAACGTGGGGCCCGGTGTCGGCCACCCCTTTGCACACCCCTAAGGGCGGCTCTGATGGAATTATTTATTTCATGTGTGAGTTTTTTTGTTTATTCACAATATGATGGTATTTCTATGTCTGCGACTTTTGTTTGAGGGTTTTATTGAATTTGTGTGTGATTTTTGAGTGTGTGTGCGATGGATTTATTTTTTTTAAGGTAACGTGTGTGTGTCAAATGTTTAATCATCATGTGCTTAATTGCCGGGCCGCTCTTATCAGACGCAGAGCCTAGTGGGAAAGTAATAGTGGGCTCAGTTTGAAATTACTTCTCTCACTATAGTAATTTTGAATTTGCATCAATTAATTATTTTTTTCATTAATTTTGGATTTTCATCAATGCTGGAAAGATTTCTTTCTTCAATTTTCGACCATATCTTATATCAGTTCTGAATTTTCAGTTGTTCTCGAATTATTTCTTTCATTGCTTTCAAATTTTCAGTAGTTGTGGAATTCTTACATTAGTTTTGGAATTCTTGCATTAGTTTTGGAATTCTTAAATTAGTTTTGGAATTCTTGCATTAGTTTTGGAATTCTTGCATTAGTTTTGGAATTCTTATATAAGTTTTGGAATTCTTATATAAGTTTTGGAATTCTTAAATTAGTTTTGGAATTCTTAAATTAGTTTTGGAATTCTTGCATTAGTTTTGGAATTCTTAAATTAGTTTTGGAATTCTTGCATTAGTTTTGGAATTCTTGCATTAGTTTTGGAATTCTTACATTATTTTCAAATTATCATTAGTTTTGGAATTCTTACATTAGTTCCAAATTATCATTAGTTTTGGAATTCTTGCATTAGTTTTGGAATTCTTACATTAGTTTTGGAATTCTTACATTAGTGCTATATCCTGGAATTTCTTAACTTGGATCTTGTCGGTTTTTTTTAATCAATAATTTTAGAAATCATCACTAGTTTTCGTTGAATCGACGGGCGTTTCCTCATGTCAAAAAATTTGATTCAAATATTTTTAAATACGGTCACTTATCTGAAATGTTATGTATAGGAGCATAATTTAAGACATTTAATCGGTTTAGTCAAATAATCAAGTTAAACTATAAACTTTTAATAAAAATTTTAATCTGATTTTGATCGGATTGATCGAGTCGATTAACTCAACTAAAATTTTTAACTGCGATTGATCGATTAACCTACCCTATTAATCGGGGGGACCAGCCCTACTTTTTATTTTTCTAAAATTTCAAAAATTTATGTTTCTAATCAAACTCATGTTTTCAGTCAACTAAAGCTCAGACTACCGTCCCTTATGACCTGCCGCCTGGGTGCACCCTATCTTAAGCCGCCCCTGGGTAGTATAGTAAGATTAGGTTTCAACGAAATTGTTGGGTTGGATGTGTGTGTTTTTGCAACTGGAAGAGGAGACAGAGATATTGTTGATGAAGGTTGATTTTGGACGTGTTTCTTTCATGGTCTTAAGGAGCTGTTCCTTATGGGAGTTGTTAACAACTTCCGAAGTCGATTTTCATCTGTTATCCTTGACGTTTATTGCTTGTTTTAACACGTGTTCTTTTGTTGTTTTTTCTGCTTCTGTTTCTTGGATGTTCCGTTGTTTTAAAAGGTGTTTTTTCTTCAATTCGATACTACAGCTTTGTGAGATTCTTACTTGTTTTTTTAACCTGTATTACTATCTCTCATTCAATGCTGAACAACTTTCTAAAAGTTCTAGGACTCTTGACCTCTATTCTTTTTTGAAGTGTACTTTGTGTATATTTCTTTTCAACTAAAACTTAATTTTTTTTCTCGGTATATTTTTCAAATTCTCTCCTCGCAGCTGGTTTGGAGTTGCAAATTTCAAGTATGTGGTGTTTGACAGCATCACTTCAGCAGGGAATGAAAGTGAAAATTTGCGATGAAAGTGCAAACATTTCACTCAAAAACTTCCTAAATATCATCATCTGGTCAGTTTGGAGGATGTAAGAAATCTTTCTAAAATCACATAGAATTTGTTTTGGGTGTCCAAAGTAATATGGGGTATTAAAAATACAGTGTAATACGTTTCTGAAGCATGTCACACGCTGGTATCGATCTATACAATTTTTTTTTTACTAGTTTCAAGGTGTTCGTGATTTCTAATTTAATTTTATGTTTATAATCTCAGCTTACTTTCAACTAGTTATATTGACTATTTATACTTCACTATTTTGGCTTTACTTCAATTTTCTCTTTTATGGAATTTTCATCTGCTTTGGTCCTTATTTTCTAGACTGAAATACACAGATTTAAAACTACGAGAAACCTTCAAACTGACGACGTTTCCATAAACTTCATAAATATCATCACAAGTTTAAGCATTATCACCTCCATTTAAAAAAGAAACACCCAGTGTTGAAAATAAAATTTTGATCAACCAAAAACGTGACACCTACTATTTAAAAATATTCAAAACACACTGATTGAGATAGAAGCCAAGCTGGACAGCTCAGTAGACTTTCATCTGCCTCGTGTCACCACGAAATGCTCATTTTCATGTATTAAAAATACGCAGCAGAAATTGGAACGTACATCTGCAAAAAAATGCTCAAACCTGATGAAAAAAATTCGCGTTTTTGTAACTGTTTCTTTTAATATTATTATTCTTGCATATAATTCTAACTCTAATTATACTTTTTTAATGAAGGCCAACATGCCACGTTTGAATGTTCATCCATTTCTTTTTATTTCGTACGTAAATGCATGAAAGACGTATCCATCATAAAAAGTAATCCGAATTTTATAATGTCGTCTTAAATTATTAATAATGCAGAATAATCCCAGAAACTTTATATAATCCCAGAAAATTTTAGATCTCATTTCCAGTTCACAAAATAAATATTAGCTACTCCATAAGCAAAAAATGATGCAAACTTTTTTCTCATTTGTTTAACTGCTAAATACGACGTCATGAAAATGTTCATCTTTTCTTGTCTCTGCAGAGACACCAAAAATAGTTCGATTTCACGCTTGTTGAGTATATCCTTTCACGCTGGATGTTGGAAATGTAAACATTGAAGAGCTGCCAGTGTATGAAGGTCTAAACTAATTCCTTATTCTGGAGCGAATGGCAACGCGAATGGCAACTCGTGCGATGTTTGACATAAACCGGAACGGAAAAAAAAATAATTACAATTTAACTTGATTAATTCGATTGATTTAAGTCCAAAGTCCCTGGAAAAAAGTTAGTTATTCAATTAATCTATTCTGGATCTGCAAAATGACTACAAATTGCAATTTAATCATCAACATTCACATAGGATAACAATTATCGATTATTAAAATTTTATCATCAGTTACGAAACTGTTTCCCGAATTTTAATAATTTATAAATATATATAATTGATCTTAGCTGCTACACTATTCCACTATTCTGGAATCAGCATCACTGTAGAATTTCTTGATCACGTTCAAAGCCTGATTTACGAAAACATTTCATGATCAAATCCGTTACGAAACTCTTTTTCAAATTTTGTTTATCATTCTTATGCTATCAAGGAGAGAAATAAACGTTCATTAATCTAATGCAATCTGAACTTTCCGATGCTTTTTATGCTCCTAATGGCGACAAAAAGATTCAGATTTTGAATGTTATGCTTTGATCTATAGGTTGAATAGCATAATCGGTATTAAGTGGTACACAGTCTCGATGCACTTCAGCTGAACAATGTCTTTAAAAATTTCATTAATCTTTAAAAATTTATTGTCTAACAACTTGATTGAGAAAAGAAAAGCACCTTCTTGTAGAATTTTTCCAACCCCTAAATCTATTCATTCAGAAATCTTTTTTTTTCCTCCAACTTCGAATTATCCAAGAAATTCGAAATAAAGTTCGAATTAAACACGAAATTTTAACATTAAATTAGATAGAAAACTCAATTCGTAAAAGTTCGAATTATCCAAAATTCGAATTAACCAAGTTCTATTGTATTTGCATGCTTTTCTTCCCATTCTGGTCCTTAGGCCGGTATTACACTATAAAAGTTTGATAAAATCCATTTTATAAAACTTGAAAAATCTAACCAATAAGGTTATTGGTTACATTCTAAAAAATGCAACCGTTGACCTTATTGGCTGCATTTTTCAAGTTTTATAATAGGACTTTTATCAAACTTTTATAATGTAATACCGGCCTTAGACACCACAAAAGTTGCCTTTCATGTCAAATACCTATCATATATTTAATAACAATTTCAAATACCATAATTAAACTCTCAAAGAATCTGCTGATTCCAACATATATTTTTGTTTGTTCCCAAGGAAATGAAAAATATCTTGTTATGATTATGGCTATATATCCATAAAAAAAGATAAGAGAAGACATAATCCTCTCATTTTCTAAAAAAAAGGGGGGAGGTAAAAGAAACCGTCTTCATACCAGGTGATTAAAAACCCATCAAACACATCAAGCCCAAGTTGTGTTGTGCTGTGTTTTATCCAATGTAAATCAATGCGTTTGTTGACATTACACAAAAACTTTTATAATCTTGGTAATTCGAAAGTCGTATCATCTTCCACTACCATAAAATCCAGAGACCATAAAAGATACATTGATATGTTTTATGTCTCTGTGCATACAAAATCCATGTTATACACAACATATGTTGTGAGGACCAACAGCGAACAGTCTTTATCCGATAGTATATACATACATAAGTTTAATTCAGTGTCCTCCTTATACTAATATTCTATTTTTGTATTCAGAGAAAAACATATCTTTTATGATCTTGGGATCTATAAGACCTTCGCATTACCGCGGTTGTAAGGGTCATTGTGTGTTGTATTTGTTCCGAGTGACGATAGTACGAACGTCCGTCCATTTCGAAGACGTCGTCACTAGTACATGTCTGGCTTGAGATATTAGCCTCGTTAAATGCCGATTCAAAGTCGATACTCGGGAAACACTTTTCCTCCTTCCTGCCTTTGTTGTTTGCTTTGGCTGAAATTTATGTAAAGCATTTTCTTAACCGAGACGTATGAAGTAGTATATGTCCCTTCCTCTTATTTGTTTTCGTCTCGTCTCCGGACTATTATTTTGTGGTCTTTTGTTTTGCGACGAATCAAAACTGTGGTGAAATCAAAAAGTGGTACGTGTATGTAAGTCGTGGATACTGTACTGTGGTCTCTTTCTGTGTGTGTGTTTGATTGCTGCTAAAAAATTGCTGTTATGGATAGTTCAAGAGAGGCTGGGGATTTTGAGGTGTTTATTGATGCACCGGAGATGGTGGAATTCGTCGATGAAGGTGAGTTAATTTTCCTCTTGTTGATAACATGGCCGTAGTGAGCGAGGGTGACCTAAGGCGTCCGCCCCTTCCTCCCCGAAATGTTAGGAAATGGCTAATACATATGGAACAGCATAGTTAAGTCTATTTTTCAAAATAACAGTTGTTCCTCCTCCGAAGGAAATTTCTGGTACGGCCCCGGCTGATTATCTCACTATTGTCTATAACAGCGTTTCTCAACCTATGGTCCGCGACGATGGCATAGGTGGTCCGCAGGCAGAATAGACAATTTTATTCTAACTGAATGAAAAATTGTTGTAATTTGTATTACTAATAGCCATATGGGTTTAAATAAAAATTGCGCCTTTTCATACCTTCGGGATTTACCATACCTCATCAAGGAAAGATCGGGGAATTGCGATCCTAAATACGGGATATCACTGACTGTACGAAGCACTGATTTGCCAAAAGATGAACTTTATGGCAAATTTGCTAATTTCTGCAAAAATGGATGCAGGGAAAATAAAGGGCTGCTGCAAATCACAGTAAAAATATATATATTTGACGAGAAAAAAAAATCCAAATTAATTGATGACCATATTCCATTGAGAAAAATAAGGGGAATTGGGATCTTAAATACGGTAAAATACTGGACGTCGCCAATTGTCATCAGAAACGTTGCCGTAAGTCGGCAAAATCCCTAAAAATTAAGGGGAAAAACTTTGTACCTGACAAATACGTAAGATGAATATTTTTATTTATAGTCATAATTACTATGATAACTATAATATGATTACTATAATAATTATGAAAACGTTGTTTATTCAAGATTTTTGTAAACATTAAAAAGTTAAATAAGCATCGCTGAAGATTCGGAACAACTGAAAATACCAAATGTCCCGTAATACAGAATACAATTGGTCCGTCAAATTGTTTCAGATATTTTACTGGTCCTTGGGTTCAGAAAGGTTCAGAAACGCTGGTCTGTAATAAGCTCAGTTGAAAAAAGAAGTTATCACAACACTTCTATGAGAACAGAACTTCTGGAGGTTTTGATTAAATTAATAGACCAATATACGTATATAACAAGTCCAAACGCGACACTTTGATTCTGTTATGTTCGGTTCAACCCCTTAACGTACAGGGACGAGATATCTCGTCCGAATGATACGGGAATGTATTCCATGTAATGTATTGTATGTATTTTCCATGGAAGAAACGCATTCACTTTCTTTTCTCTCGAGACTTCATTTTGGTAACCCTGTAAATGAAAAAAAAATGTTTTTTGCTTTTCCTTAGCAATAACTTTTTTTTCTGTTCTTCCTCGTTATGATTTAACGAATAAAAAAAAATAGCATTACATTCATAGAGGAAGGGTGGCTGGAAGAGAGAGAGGGAGAAATAATGGAATACGTGTTCCTCTCATCTTTTCTCCTTTCATTTTCTATATGTTAACAATATACCTCTTTTTGAGATTAATCGCCGATAGTTCAACTACACATTGTCCGAATTCGTTGCCAAAAGTTTGTACGTAAAGGGGTTAAAAATTTTAGTTACTGTGCTGAGCAGTGTTGATCAACACGAACTGTCAACTAGCTGTCTTACTAGATGAACGTAATGTTTCTTAAGGTGTGAATGGATTTCATGGATGCACCTGATTGACGCATACACACCCATCGACATAAAATGCTTCTTAAAATATGTTCGAACACTTCAATAAACTTCATCAAGTCCATCATGAATATCCTCGACTAATATCAACTGATGTCGATTTTTGTTTATCCGAAAAGAACTTGCATAAGGTCTTATTAGAAATAGTTGCGATGGTTTTTTTTTTTGAAGTACGAAGAAGAACCACTTGAAAAACCAGGTGCAACAGCAAGATCATCAATCAGATTGATGAGTGAACAATTCAGCCTTTTATTTGTTGATGAAAGTCTTGGAAAGTTAGGAAAGATATCATAAGCTGTCAATGTTCTTTATTATTGCACGATTTCCCATGTTAGCTTCATGTAAATAGCTCTATTTGAAATGCATGGCTTGTTGAATCCCGCCACTACATTTGTTGTTGATGTTATTCTTCCTGTTGTTTTTTTTCCTTCCTCGTGCTCATACGATATGCATGACTGTCTGCTGTCAGAAAATACTTTTCTTCTGAAATCTTACTATGGTGTGTAAAATACGGCATTCATTCACTCGAGCCTTGATGTGCTTTGACACATATCACGAATAGCTTCCTGTGTAACTTTGAATGGACAAATGAATACCCCACACTTACGTAGATATCGTAAAAATGTAATCTGCCGTTACCCAACTCTACTTTTTTTCAGGAGAGAGCTGTTTCCCCAAATATAGGCCAGTCGAAATGAAACCAGAAATTGTGATGGTAAATCATCTCTACGGCTTTTATTATAAATTCATTGCATGTTTACGGCGTGACGTTGAATCTCTCTGTCTCTCGTGCTTGATGGATGTTGCATTGTATTCGTCATTACTTCACCAATATGCCGATAGAAATCACTGAACTACTTTTTTACGAATACCATTTAATGTATCTATCATCGAACAGCATTATTGATTGAAAAATAATTAAATCGAAGATCAGTACATTTCTCCTTGGTTTTGATGGATTGTGCTTAAACTGGATTTTCATTTACTTCCTGTAACATCATTTTAGGCTTGAACTTGTGGGGTTTTTTTTTTTTTGCAACTGTTACGTCAATGTCCAAGTTGTTACAGAATTGTCAATCCAAAAGTTCGATGCATTCACCTGTGGATGCTCGCATATCTTTATTTTGAATCTCGTGCTTTTTGATCCGTGCGAACTAACCTGTTTTTTGGTACGCCACGAGTAAGTTGGACATCATTGTAATATTCGTCAAATTATGGGTCAACTGACTTATAGAAGAGAGTTTCGTTAGTAGCCGTGGACCTCTGTACGTCACTGTAACACACCAAAATTGAACCATCTGGTTATATCAGTTTCTAACACGTGGGTTTTCAGACCCTTAGGAATCCACTGTAATGAAATTAACAACATAATTGACACACGCAGCCGCAGACTTACGTGAATCATTGAAGTTCCTCCAAATATAAATCGAAGATGCCTTGGTTAGATGCCAACTACTACTTTCATAAAAAATATATAAATGCACGTATTGAAGTATGACGGAGATTGAGGCGCGTTCCTGAGGATGCGCATGTGTACATGAAATGGATATCAAAAGAATTTCCAACATCTTTCATGTCCCAAACATACTTTATACGTATACTGAAATGTCTTTCGAGTATATATAGATCCCAAAAGAAAAACATTTGGAATAAATGATTGTCGCCCACGCGGTATCGGCTGCGCTATTGAATGGGAAAACAGTATATAAAGAGGAAAAGAAGTGGCAGCACATTGTAGTCATTCAAAAGAATAGCCCCCGAAACGATTTTGCCTGTTGGAACAGCAAGAGACGTACGTAGATGGCCACTGGTACGGCTAGTGGCTTCCTAATATCGATCTCTTTTTGGTATAGCCACTCCACCGCTGTTCCAACCACCACCAGCCCTAGTTTTGTATCGATCGGCTTTTAGCTTGGAAAAACGCCTGCGTTTGTGTATTGCTGTAGTATATGAGGTGCTTGCGCTTCTCTCGCTCTCTTTATTGCTAAGTTCCCTCTCTCATACACACATGACAAGCCCTTCTGCTGCCTCACAACGTTGGGCAAAAGGTGGGGTATCTAGCGTTGGGATACGATTATACGTTTCACGTGCGAGCATTCGTCTGCCATACCGTCTCGACTGGCGGGAAATACAGACGATTCGGTAGCTACTTTGGCTTTCTCATCATCGAGTCGATCCATGAGAATGAGTCTTGAAGATTGATGTTTACGACTCTTGATTTATCTCTCTATTCTTCCATAAAAATTTTCAACTAGTTTTAGCTTGAAGTTTCAGGGTAATTTTTTTTGTTAATGACGTTCCGTAAAATGGGGTTTTCTTTGCTTCAGTTTCTAGTTTCAGACAAATGCAAGCAAATACACCTTCATATTTGCTAAAAACCTTGGATCTTTTTTATTAACTATTACTATTACGAAACCTGAGCTTAATAATGAACTTCTGGCATTTATTTTGAAAAAAATTATACTTTGTTTGAGGCAAAGTATACCATAGGGTAGTGTTTCTCAAAGTGTGCGTCGCGGCTCTTAGGGGCGTTACTAACGTTGATCAGGGGCGTCGCAGTGAGCTGTTCATATTAATATGGGCCTGTTCAATGCCATGGAGTGGTTCTTTCGAGACTATTCTAGAGAGCCGCGGATAAACAATGACAATGGAAAAAAGGGGTTGCGGGTGACAGTAGTTTGAGAATTACTGTCACAGGGCCATTTTACATTTCCCTCCTCCTCCCTCTTCCAAATCAATGAAATTCTCATGGAACAGTTCTATGAAGCAATATTCATTGTAACTACGTAATTACGTTCACAAAAAAAAAAGTTGCATTTTCACAAGGTGAGAAGAAAACTACTGTAAACCAGTGTTTCTTGATCTTTTTTCGGCCATGCCCCCCCTCCCCCTGAAACATATTTTTCCTCGCGGGCCCTTGTCTTACCCAGGGTATTTCATTTGGGAGTGAGACCCTTTATGATCTTATTATTGGTATGAATATTGGTTTGATTTTTTTTCAGCAAATTTATAGCGCAGAAATTTTTTTTACATATAAGGTCGATATCGGGACCCTTAGGCTAAAGTCTAGTGAAGTTCCCTCTTGGTCTCGGCTCTATTCAGGGCCTTCTCAATATCATGGACCCTCTAAGCAGCTCTAAACTATATACGCTGAAAATCTTAATATTTAAAAAAGAAAATTCAAGTAAAATGCACATAATAAAATTAATATAATTTTTTTCTTATAATTTAAATGACGCTAAACGTCATGCTCCATTCATTGCAGCATGGGCAAATGAATGGAGCATGACGTTTAGCGTTAATACGTGCATGGTCGCTCATTTTGGTTCGAACAACCCACGGTTCTCTTACGAGTTGAATGGTGTCACTATCCCGGATGCAACTAGGGTCACCGATTTGGGAATTCTCATTGACGAGCGGCTTAGGTTTTCTGAACATTGTCCAGCGGTGGTCAAAAAAGCGAATAGAATGCTTGGTCTCATTTTCAAAAAGGTCTCTCCGCGTTCTCCTAAAGTCATTCTTCCGCTTTTTCGAGGCTTAGTTCGTCCTGGACTGGAGTATGCTGTAAGGTTTTGGAGACCTTACCTACAGCGGGACATAGATTTGGTTGAAGGGGTGCAGAGAAGAGCTACGCGTGTCCTTATGGGCACACGGGGCTTGAGTTATCAAGACTTATCTATTTCAGTTTCAAGAGAGGAATTCCTGTAAGCTTCGGACCGCTCGGGCTTGAGTTATGAAGAGAGACTTCATTTTTTGAATATGTTTACATTGGATGAACGCAGGTGTCGAGGAGATATGATCGAAGTGTTCAAAATTTTCAACGGGATGGATAGGATGGACCATGAACTTTTAGTACATCGCCAATCGACTGCTTTTACAAGGGGACACCAGTATCGATTGGTGAGGGACAATGCAAGGTTATGGTGTCGCAGGGAATTTTTCCCTAATAGGGTTGTTAATAAGTGGAATAGCTTACCCCCGGAGGTAGTAAATTGTAACACAATTGATACGTTTAAAAAGAAATACGATAGACATGTTAGGGTAAATCGAGAAGTTATCCGTACTTATAATAAGGCAACCATAAGTATTCTTATGGGCATTGTATAATATTTCTTCATGTATATATATTGTTTGTAATTGCATTTTTAATTGGGTTGCTGTATTTTTGAAATATATGACATCCATATTTTTATGGGCATCTTTTTCTTAGCCACCTCGTTCGGCATTTTGCCTGTTGTGGCGTCGTTTTTGTATTTGTATTAATTCAAGTTTTTGCTTCATGATAGCATGAAAACTATAAAAAAATTATTACGATATTTATATGAGTAAAAGTCTTCAACATAAAGAAATTAAATTATCTACTTGGTGCAATTTAGGAACATGAAGAACTTTCTTTTTTTCGTCTTTTTTAGTAGGTCAATGCCTCCAATAATGTCTTTCATTAATAATAAAAGTATATCTTTTTATGGTAGCCACTTCCAAGACTTCAGCAATTACGCCATTGCAGTTATGGATGATAACCATCGTTAAAACTTTCATTGACACCTTTATGCTTAATGCGCTCGCATCCAATTATCATAAATGCTCTCGTTGGTTTGTTAATAACTTGTGGCACTTGAGAAACGATGATATCTATTATCTTCATCCTCCTACTCTTTCTCTTGAAGACATTTCTATCTATAGGTTTTTCATGTTTTTTTCGTCAGACGAGTTATTTGTGGTATTTTTACATTTACGAAAAGTTTTGCTTTTCCTGTATGTTTGTTGGGGTCAAAATCTGTTGCAAAATTATGATGTCCAACATGGTATAATATAAGGCACGCTTTTTTCTTGCAGCTGTTTTGTGAGATAACTTACTATTTCTGGTCGTTTTTTGTGTAATCAGCATATCCGATCTTTATTTTAGATTTTTGTCCCGAACTATCGGTGTAACAGTAATCGTTGTAATCATTTCAAAAATTATCAAATACTCATCTCTAAAAATGAGTGAAGTTACTATATAGTATATTATAAACAGAGTGTCCACTACTATGGTTGTCCAATTGCTAATTCCTTAACCGTTAGTCTTAGGGGAAAACTTTCAATCACAAAAAATGTTACAAATGTTGTCGAACATCATCCCAGAAGCCATTCAAATCAAAAAAATAAAATATTCCTTAAAATATTACGAAATTCAGTTTTTTTCATACTATCCCTGAACCTACAAACAGTACTTTGTAAAATTTTAGTTTTAAGTCTTGTCACGTGAGAAACAAAGCAATTTCCATTCTTTTATGACTAAAACTGACAGAGCTACATATTATAGCTACTAAAAGTTGTCAAATTATCCATCAGGAGCACCCTAACAATTCCTAATGTTGTGTCACTGAATAAAATTAAAATAAAAACATTTTGGTTAACACACACGTGAATTTTTAAACCGTCCTTTATAGTTTAGCTAAAATATAAGTTATATTTTCTGTCTTCTCTTATTTTTTGCCGCTTTTTTGACAAGGAATTTGCCTAAAATTTTAAAAGCTTCATAGTTCAGTTATTCTTGGTTGTAAAAAATTACTTTTTTTTATTGGTTCACGCCTCTTGTTCTCATACCTGAGAAATATTTTTTTTCCAAGTATGACTCGTAGATATAAGGAATGTAAAAAAGTCGAATTTCGTGGTTTTTTAAAAATATGTTTTCGACTTAAATGTCTTCTGGATGATGTTTGAAATATTTGAAACATTTCTTGTAATTGGAAGTAACCCTTAAAGCTTACAGTTAAGGAATTAGCTATTACACCACGATAAAAGAGAGGACCCTGAATACTACAGTGAAGTTATTACTACTACGCCCTATCTTCAGAGCGATCCAATTAGCCCCTAATTCTTTAAAAATATAGTCTTCCATGTTATTAACTGATGGAAGAAAATCCACTCAAATTCTACAGAAAATTTTAATAAAGAAGATACGATATAAACATTTGATATAGCATGAAAAAAAAAAAAAAATATATATATATATATATAACGATCTCCTCACCGAATGGCTGCTAGTCATTTACTTAAAATGAAATGATGACGTTAATGACGTCATCATTATTATAATAAAGTGATAGTGCAATGTCATTTATGAATTGGAAGTAAAATAATTTATTATTCTTATAGGAGTTTCTTTAATACGTTTTCTCAATTATGGAGCAAAGTAACCCGGGTTTACGGTGTATCTTTTTTGGGATTTTTCTCATTTACCATTAATCACGTAACTACTTCAAGACACGCGTTGGATTGTAGATTCCTAAACGCTTTTTCAAATAAGAAAGGAACAAAGAAAGGACATCTTTGTGTTTTCGCGTCAAGCCATGGAATCAGAACAAGCTCAAGCTCGTCCCAAACTTGAACAAACAAACAACCAGAAGAAAAGCAGTGAGAAGACATCGTTCAGTTTTGTTGGCAAATGTGTTTTCTGAACGAGCAGCTTCAAAACTGATCGGCGCTGGAGCGTTAAGACTCCAGAATTTTAAGAAAAAAAATGGAAGAGGTTCCTTTCTCCCGTCTTGAAAAGAAGAAAGAAGCCAAAGGACAACAAGGAATATATCTCAACCGTTGAATGATACTGAGAGATGAGCTTGCCGAAAAGCAGCACACTCTTCTTACACATGAATCTTTTGCCAACCAACCTCTAGAAGAAGGTCGTTGTCCTTGAAGAATCTTTTCACACGTAAAAATATACATTCGTTTCTCAATTCTAGCAAACTCTTGAATCGATTCTATCTCTCTTATGATATCTCTCGAAAAGTATTTTCATATTTGATAGCATCAAGAAATATCATATATCTCCAAACATTTCAATGTATGAATATAGAATGATCGGAATATAGCCGTAATAGCTAATTTCGTCAAGGGGATGTAACTTTGAGATGAATGTGTCGAAAGCTTATGACATCACTTCGGGTGATTCGAAATTTCAACATTAAACACACCAAACTGTATATAAGTTGTTGTTTATTCCAGGGATGCCAAAAGAATCGCAGTTTGCTAAGGTGTTTTTTCCACTGAAATTTCAAATCACATGAAGTGACGTTCGTAGACGTTCGACGCGACTATCGCAGGATAAACACATTTAGTCCAAAAAAATCGGCATGATCAAAGATTTCTTGCTTTCCTATTGCAAGACAGTCACAAACACAGTAGAGAACAAAATTCACACAGCGGCGCTTTTACCATTGTTTAGATCAGTTTTTTCTAAAGTGGGCAATATCGCCTCCTGGGGGCGATGGAATTGTTGGTCCAGGCGAGTCGAAACTACGGGTATAACATAGGATCCCCTATGGGTTCGCTTGAGTTGGGGGCGATGAGAGAAAAAAAATTTTGAAGAAGGGGGCGATGTAGAACAAAAACTTTATGAAAACTATGGTTTAGATCAGTGGCTCCAATTAGGGGTGCCTGGACCCCCCAGGGGTCCACAGCCACTTTATATTGGGGGTCCATGGCCCAATTGCAGAATTATAAAAAAAATTTAATGCTAAGTTTAAATAAATAGTATAAATAAATTACCGTACTTTATAAAGAAAAGTTTCAGTTAAATTTGCGCGCAAAAGCACCACTACAACGTTGGTAGACTGAAGAACTAATATTGTTATGATTTCACAAAAAGTTGTACTTGTGGTGTCATCTCTCGATAGTAGTATGAAACGTTTTTTTACTTCGTGTGCAGTCCAGTAGATGGCATTGCTATTGCATCACCAGTACTGGATAGAATGTCCTCCATTGTTCGAAAACATTGACAGACATCAAGATTTCCGGGGGGGGGGGGGGAGATCCACGACTAAAAGTGTTTGGGAACCGCCAGTTTAGACTTTTTCGGTGTCATGAAATATATTTTCACAATATGCGTTCACTGTTTTTCGAATAATATGACTATTTTTGATTTGATTATAAAGCAGTCAATTCTGATCGCCATGTCTATGGAATCTGGAAATGATCATCAAAAGGTAAATGAATGAAAATAAATATCTATCTTGGACATGAATCCTAGATTGATCATGATTGATTAAAATTCCTAATTAAGTTTTCTTACTTTGAAAATTGTACCCACTGAGTGCCGAAAGGAACATTATCGGCCGTATTCACCGACAGAGTTTAACCTACAATCGCAGGTTAAAGGATTGGAGATCGACACGGATTGGTTAAAATCCTCAATTTAACCAAAATCTGTTTCAATCTTCAATTCTTTCACCTGCGATTGTAGTTTAAACTGTGTTGGTGAATATACGGCCGTAAGACATTCAAACATTACTGCGGTAGATTTCATCGTTTAATAATTTAGTTAAGGCAAAGTAGAGAAAATGACTTATCTACCACTACCCTCTCTGAGTCATGAAGTGGACCACTAGGCCAAGATTTTTGGTGGGGCTCTACTTTTATGTAGCCTCCTATAATGAGAGAGATTTTCTTGTAAATTTTTTAGTGTAAAACAGTCGAAAAAGGTCAATCGGCTCTGGGCTGGAGCCCTATCAGCGTGACCCTTGTGAGGGCAATGCTTCTAGTAGGTAGGCCCATTGCCATGTTAGAAAAATGTCAATTTGTCGACTATATTATCAAACAGATCCATATGATGTATATATTGTACTTGAATATTACTTGTCATTATAAATTTATTTTTTTAAAAACTTGGAACTTTTA
Source organism: Pholcus phalangioides (assembly GCF_987345545.1). Lineage (NCBI taxonomy): Eukaryota > Metazoa > Arthropoda > Arachnida > Araneae > Pholcidae > Pholcus > Pholcus phalangioides. The sequence goes on along the minus strand of NW_028301625.1, from coordinate 4,980,208 downwards.
TGCATTTGTTGGTTATAGTGATTTTTTTTAGTTAGTAGTTGATCTTTTGAACGGTTGTATATCCTATGTTATATTTCTTGTTATTCTGGCTACAATACGTGTAACACCAAAAGATGACTTTCGTTGGTATATTTAAATGAAAAAAAATCCTAATGCTAATCTAAATCCTAAATACATTATTAAAACATTACATACATTATTGCTGCAGATACATTATGTAGATCGGGCTTTTGTTCATTCTGTGGCCTGAATGTGAACGCTTACTGCATTATTTTCTGAAAGTTTTGAGGAATTGGAGAATTTGATCATATTTTTAGAAAATGGTCAACGTCTTATTTCTTATATGGTATTTTGGACATCCAAACTCGAATATTATAGACCCCTAGTTCACTTCTTTACACAGGGTGTCCCATGATGACATTAAGATTAAGACGGCTGAATGAATGAACGCCAGAACTTTGCCACTGGACTTATCCCGTTGCCGAGATATCTTCCAGTCCAGCTTCGTCCAGAACACTTTATTTTGTGTCAAAAAAAACGTACAAAATTTTTACAACATATTTTCCCCGGACAATTGGGTACTGTCGCGATTAACAAATTTTGTGGTGATTTCAGACGAGATGGGGTTGGGAGTTGGAGAAAATTCTGGATTTTGTTAAGACGGATGAATGTACACATATTAGGATGGAGGTATATTTTAAAAGCAATTGGAATAGCCATCTCATCTGTTATCTGACACTTGTCATATTATCTACATAGAATTAAAAAAAAAACGAAATGAAAATTTTTTTTTATTGTGAAATATAAAATATCCATCGCATCGAGTTATCTCGCTTAACACATTATTGGTGAGCAAATGGGTTTGATAATTTGCGGACTAGAAGCCAGACATTGAGACGGCTATGATCTTCAACAGTGATATTCATAATCATCATTTTTGGACTTGTTTATTAGTATAATTAGCCTTTATCGATGTTCAAAGCGAATAAATTTTCAAAATAAGAGATAAAAGTTCTATGCATAAATCAGATATATACGGCATACATTGAAAATACTCTCAAATTTTGATTTTGATCTTTTCAGAACTTCAAATGTATTAGAAATTACTTCCGTAATTTACACTAATATCTCATCTTTATATATGAATTTTTTTGCTATTTACAGACAGGGTGTCACTAGATGCTTATCAACAACAGCCGGTTGTTTCGACGGGGCCTCCAACTCCTCTTTGCACGTTCCTCACCACCCAGTTGCCAGGGAATTCTGCCAGGTCAGAGGCTACTAAAATAGTTGGAATTATTTTTTTATACTTGTGTTTTCCCACTTTTGAATACGTATTTTTCTCATTTAAAATGTATGTTTGTAATGTATAAATATTTAGACTCGTGATTCACGTGTTTGTGGTTAACAAGACTATATATACGAAGGTTTCTCATTCGGTTCCTCACGAGCTATGAAACCACAGACCTTTAGAAATGTTTTGTAGGAGTCCCCTTTTTTATGTCAGGAAAGTACTTTTATAGGAAAAATAAGGTTCGCAGTGTAATGGTGATGTATTCGGGGCGTAATCCGATCGTTGGACGCAAGTAGGTTGATCCTCCTGTATTACGATTGTACCACTGATAATATGCTTGAGATGCCAAATGTGAGAATAAATAAATCAAATAGTACGTGCAATAACTACTCGTGGTTAGAATACAATAGCCGGTACATATCTCATTGGGAACAGATCGAAGGGTTAGATTTTCAGGGTGATACCGCCCTATTTAAATCCATGTAGACAGGAAAGGATTGTAAAATGACAGATGTGTATATGTAAACGTGCATTGCAGCATATTTTTATTAGCATCAGGTAGAGCAAGGGTGCTCAACCTTTAACCTTTTGGCCACTTCATTGATTTGAAAACGTGTCGCAGGTTACTTAAGTTGATCACTTAATTGATAATCAGTTGAAATTCTACCAATCTACTCGTAGGTATGTCATACTTATGAATTCGTCTTATTAACGCATAATTACAACATTACAGACAGGCCTTATTCTAGTCCTGATGGAGTCCCCCAGTCAGGATATTTAGCGAGTACATATTCATTATGCTCATTTTGAGTTGACAATGTGTCAAATTGCCGGATGGGTGCTCTTCTATTGATGATGGATGATGGTGCTCGTGATTCGTAACAGAAAAGAGACTACTACTGTAGGTTATTGAGCAATATCAAACTTCTCCACTTTTCACATCAGACATTGGAAAAAATCTCTCAGCACCGTTTTTTAGCCCATTCCATTTTATGTTGCTTATCATGTATATCTTCGTTGTTTCTGTCATGTAATTATCGTCTTTTCTTATCAATTCTGTCAATATCGACATTTTATAAGGAAATGACGTTGACGAAAATACTTTCACTGTAAAAAATCGTTCAGCATGATAAGTATCGTCATATTTTAGATGGTCTTGTAAGAAAGGCGTCGTTCGATATTGTTTTTTGTTTGTTTCACATGTCATTGCATGCAGATTTTTTAAAATAAATACAGGGTGTCCCCTAAATTCGTAAATAGTTTAAAAATTTATAAAAATTTAAGGAATTGGTACATTTGAATGTGGTTTGCGAAAACGTTATTCTCACAAAGGAGGATTTTTTTTTTGGTACAATAAAAATAGAGAGTGCTGCACGAAGCAAATCACTGGAAATATGCAAATCGGGAGTCCTATAAAATGCAGGGTGTATGATTAGCAGCTCATTCCTCAATTTCCCTGTTACCGGCGCTTACATTTGGTTTTCATTGTAATGTTGACATTTGTTTATAAAGCACTATTGGTGAAGTTGTTTATCTCGGTCACGAATCGCCGGCTGAAGCTTTACGAATTCGGACGCAGAGAAAATTGAAGATAGGCCAAGGTCCAATCACTTCTTTCCAGCGCCCTCTAGTGACAACAATTTGGACTAATTTTCCCCCTGTAAATAAAAAAAAAACCCCCTCTTTGGTGAGAATAACTTTCTCGCAAACCTCATTCAAATATATCAATTCCTTCAGTTTTTATGAATATTTAAACTATTTATTAATTTATGGGACTCCCTGTATACCAAGACCCAGATTAAAAAAAAACCTAGATTTCGTAACTTTTCCAGAATTTTTTTTTACGTAAATTGTTTCTATGTATGATGTGTGTGTGACAACATTTGAGGAACTTCTTTTTTTTTGTAATTGAAAGTTACCTTTAGAGGACTGAGCTTCGATAAGAGTATATAACTTCATAGAATTTAAAGTTGGGGCTTTTTCAACCTGTTAAAGTTGAAATTTAATTCGTAGTCGATTGTGTAAAACAAATCTTCGAACACTCTAGTAACCGGACAACATTTTGATTTTATTCAAAGATTAATGTGTGGTGTATAGGACTACCTTACTCCGTTACAATTATACTCTGCAATCTTCTGGAAATACTTTTAGTCAGTTTCTTGACAATACAGTGGATTCCGCTTATAACGTTTTTCGAAAAATGGACAACGTAAAACGTTGTAGGCGGGAAAACGCTTCAAACGGGAAATCTTAAATGAGAATTACTGTAGTTAGAGTTGAAAGCGGGAAAACGTTCAAAGTGGGATTGACTGTATTTCAAAAGAATTTTCGGACATTTGTCCTTCACCACGGAAACTATTTGTCACAGAAGGTCCGGGCCCACTACATAGTACAGGAACAGTGTTAAGTAACGCGAAAATGTCCAGACCATTCAGATGTTTCGGCATTCATGATCCATTCACAGGAACCACTGCTTCAAGTAATTGTAATATTTTATTTTATACATTTCATCTGGTATGTCCGGACACTTTTTTAATATAGGACAGATTTGCACAACCTCCGGCCCGCGGCCTAAATGTGGTCCAAAAGATTCTATCAGAAAAGTGTTCCAGTAGAAAAAAGTGTCAATACAAATTATACCATAGTTTCCCTAACTTTTTGTTCCATCGCCCCCTTCTTCAGAATTTTTTTTTCTCTCATCGCTCCCCGACTCAAGCGAACCCATAGGATCCTATGTTATACTCGTAGCTTTTATCGCCCACCAAGGGATGATGTTGCCCAACTTGAAACAGTGCACTGTACGATAAACGCCTAGGCTGACCATATTTTTTTCACCAAAATACGGGAAATCGGGATCCATACTGGATATCGCCAATTATCGCAAAAAATTTTCAAGTGCAAGTAAAGTTTTCAATTACAGCCAAAAGAAATTGTCTAAGGCAAGTAAAAAGTCACCAACTACCACCGTAAAAAATGTCAGAGGCAAGTAAGTGACGTTTACCAATTACAGACAAAGAAATTGTGAGAAGCAAGAGAAGTTGCCAATTACAGCCAAAAAAATTGTCTGGGGTTATTAAAATCGTCAATTTCAGTCGAACAAATTATCAGAGGCGAGTTAAGTTGCCAGTTACAGCCAGAAGAAATTGCCAAAGGCAAGTAAAGTTGCCAGTTACAGCCAAAAAAAGAAATTATCAGAAGCATCGATTTATGTCGTGAAAATAAACTTAATATTTTTGTTTTTAAAAATTCAAAAAAGCCTCGTTGAAAATAGGGGGGGGGGACATTTTATGAAAAGTTGGGACGACGAAAATTACTGGAATGTCCCGTAAAATTAAAGGTCATAAATAGTCACCCCATATATACAAATTTCTTTCCCGCGACCGGCAGAATTATAGCAAACTGGCCCGCAAACTGAAAAGGCAGTGCACCCCGGATATAGGGTATTTTAATTCCATTTCATGGCCTCTAACATTTTGCCATTTGGTAAGGCTACTACTATTTAATCGCACATGCACCTCGTACACATTCCTCTACGGAATTTCTAACGAATCAGCACATGCCGGAACGAGCGTTCTGAGTGTATGTGTGGCCCTAACGTATTTATGTTATCGAGTTGCTCTTGTTTCGTGTTCGTGCTGCCATCTGTCTTCCATTTTTCTGCAGTAAAAATGGAAATGCTTGAATTTTTTCATGTTATGTCAGTATCGTGTTGTATGTCTGCTTCCTCTCTGCGGAGAGACTTTTTCAAACGGGAGACCGGCTGGCATTCGTGCCTCAAAGCTGGAAAAACTCGGTAAGGCTGCATCCTTTGCACTTGCGAACGTCCGGTCTAGGAGTGACGTTTAATTAATGATATTGATTTTATCAAATATTGATAACAAATCCAAACTTTATCGAAGCCATATGCAGCAGCTGCTTATTAGCTTGATCGGGGGTTTCTTTCTGGCGTACGAAACTAATTCGATGCATGTAGGGCCGAACCTAATCATTTTGTGGTTCGGTACAGAAGCTGTTTTGCGGCCCCACTGTAACTACATATGCAGACGCCAGGGTCGTAGCGTGCCTCCTCGGGGCTCCGTGGCATACATTTTCTTGGGGGGTGTGCTTTAAAAGAGAACAAAAATTATGCAAAATAAATGTACATTATTTGTGAGGCCTCATTCAGCTCGTTGCCCCAGCCTAGTTACGGCCCTGGCAGACGCCCCTTTCACACAAGGGATGAGTCAGAGATTTACCCTAGAGGCTCCGAAAAATTAGCTTTTTAAATTTTTGTTCTATAATATTACTGTATCTACTTATCAAGTAAGGTAGGTGCATAGAGGGGCTTCATGTTAACGAGACTAAAATGCAAAAAAAAAAGGAGATGGGTCAGTTGCACTTTAAGGTAGGCGTGGCTACCGAATTGCACTGCTTCACTCTTGTTATCTATGTCCGAATTGCACTGGATCCCTCTCCCTCCCACTTTCCTGCTGATACCGATTGTTGATAGATAACTTTTCTCCCCTCATTATTTCTCCTTCACACTTTACCTATGCTTGATACAGGCAGTGGCATATAGTCACTGGCGTGAAAATTCAGATAGTTGTAATTAACTTAATTAATTATCCAATAATTAATTGTTATAAAAATTTCAAACTTAAAATATTGACCCTCTAAATTGCAAAATTGATTTATTGAAAAAAAATGCACACGGGTAGCAATGCAACAAACGTAAAATTACTGTATACGTCGACTTTTAGTGATTAACTCGTTTTTTCATAATAAATGAAATTTTGAAATTGAGATTCTTTCTTCAAAAAGTCTAGCTGCATATCATCACCTACATTCAAGTGGTTTGTGGTGACTGTTTTCACAAGCAAAAGTGATGAAAACCCCATTTCGCAAAGGAGTAGTGAATGGTAGCGACTAGTAGAAGTGTTTGCAAAGCTCTCTTCCCTAGCTTTGGAGATGGTTCCAACCGAGCACACGGAAATAGTTCTAAAAAAGAGTTTCGTAATTCGATTTAAATACGTGTGCTGGCTTTCTGGCATTTCAATGAAATAACTTTTTATTAAATTACTATCATTCATTATAAGTTTAAAAACAAATAGATCTGAAGTCGCTGACAGAAAAAGAAACTTTGAAAAGCATCTGAAAATTGCATATAGAGGTGTATTCAATTTAATTTTAGGCCCTACTTGAGCTCAGCGATCGATCCTATATACACTCATGTCCATAAATTAAGGATAATTCAGAATCACACGGAAATCGAAATCTAAAGTAAAAATTTCACCTGTAGAATTATCACACATCTGCAAGAATGATATGCAAATTTCAGGAAGCCACCAGATGATGCCGATAGTACGTCACAATGACGAGAGTGTAAGAGGGGGCTATATAAGGAATTGTGGCAAAGAAGTAAAATTGTTCACAAGAGTTCTGTAAGGCGCTCAGTGCCATAAGCGAATAGTTATGACACAGAGGACACATGTGGATGATTTTTTTACGTGGTAGAATTATCGGCCGCCTGGAATGTGGGCGTACTCAGATGGAAGTATCCGAGGAACTTGGAATTGCCCAAAGTGTCATCTCTAGGCTTTGGCAACGATTCCAAGATAACGGAAATGTCAGTAGACGTTACAGTACAGGTCGCCCCCGAGTTACAACGCCGAATGAAGACCGATATTTGGCAGTAACTGCCAAAAGAAGCAGACGGAGCACAGCATCCGACCTGTCTCGTCAGCTATCTGCAGCCACGGGTACCACAGTTTCAAGGCAAACCGTGTACAGACATTTGGGAGATATTGGTCTATATGCTCGCAGGCCTGTCAGATGTGTTCCGCTCACGGCAACTCACTGTCGGCAGCGATTAGCCTGGAGTAGAGAACATGCAATGTGGACATTGTCACAGTGGGCTTGTGTGATGCTTTCCGACGAGTCCAGGTTTAGCTTGCAGTCTGATTCACGTCAGACTTTCATATGGAGAACGCCAGGTACCCGTTACCACCAAGACAACATCATTGAACGACACCGTTACGGTGGTGCAGCATTGCTCGTTTGGGGTGGAATTATACTGGGTTCCAGAACAGATCTGCATGTTCAAACCATGAAAGCCCAAATTTATCGGGACATCATTCTGGAACAACATGTACGTTTGTTTAGGGGTGCCATGGGCGCAGAATTTGTGTTTATGGATGACAACGCCCGTCCTCACCGAGCAAACATCGTAAACGAATGCCTTGAATCTGAGGATATAACCCGTATGGAATGGCCAGAATTCTCCCCTGACTTGAATCCGATAGAGCATGTGTGGGACATGCTTGGCCGACGAGTTGCAGCCCGTCAACCACCTCCTACATGTGTACCGGAACTTCGGAGAGCATTGCTTGCTGAGTGGAGTGATCTTTCCCAAGATCAGATCGATAATTTGATACTCAGCATGCCTAGGCGTTGTACGGACTGTATTTCATCGCATGGGAGACATACAATGTATTAACCATTACCAACCATGTAATAGTAAGTTTTTGTAAAGGAGATATTTTTTACAATTGCTCCAGGGAGCAAAAATCGTAGTTTTTATGAATGGTATCATACATACACCATCGTTTTTGTTCTTTATCTTTTGTTTAATAAATGGGCTTCATGAATAAGTAACGTTTGTTTTGTTTCTGAACCTTTATTTGCCGGAGCTGGCATTATCCTTAATTTATGGACATGAGTGTATTTTTAATTTTTGAACCATAACTTTTCCTTAGGCCGGTGTTACACTATAAAAGTATTATAAAACTTCATAAATGCAACCAATAACTTTATCGACTGCATTTGCTTGAATGCAACTAATAAGCTTATCGGGTGCATTTTTAAAGTTTTATAAAAGAACTATTATAAAACTTTTATAATGTAATCCCGACCTCAGTTTTTCTTTTAGAGTAGAGGCCACTGTAAAAAAATTATTTTGGTTTCCTGTAAAAATATAAAACCATGGGTCTTACTGAGCATGTCCATGTCTCCAGATTAAAGATAACAATATAATATGTCTATGCATGCCCCCCCCCCCCACAAGGGTGGTCTGACAAGAGCGGCTCCAAAGCTCTTGAAGAGAGAGATATTGCTACTGCTAGCATATTTTCAATTGAAAAAAATACACACATCAACGCAGAAATTTAATTAATTTGAGTTAATTTTTTTAATTTGTTACTATGGCCAATTTTAAGGGTAAAACATACATTTTTCTTTTATTTTACTGTTATCTATAGACAGATAAAAACTTGCTAAGCAAAGTTGAATAGTTGTTACCCCCAGTTTTGCTTCTTATTCCCTCAATGCGTTGGGATTTTATAGATCTCTGAGCAAGTAAAATTTCAGCAGCTCTCAAAGAATCAACTTTTTCTAGATAAAAAAAAGTATTGCAATTATATAGCCGCATTTTTTGTAATGAAATGGCACTAAAAGATGTATTTTTTTTTTAATATTTAAAAAAAAAATTGAGAAAATAAAAGACTGGTGTGAAGTTTTTTGACCATGTATTTGCCATGCATATTCAGATATGCAGTATAGCCTGTCACTTTGGACACCTTCCTATATTAGACAGTTTTTTGAAAAGAACCCCCCCCCCCCTTTTAATCCTATATCAAAGCATATCCACAATACTCTATATCATAGTTACCCAACCTTTTTCTTTCCTATCGCCACCCTCTTCAGAAATTTTTTTCTCCCATCGCAATTTAACCCGTAGGATCCTATGTTATATCCTATGCCTCAACCGCCTCCCTGGAATATTTCATTGCCCACGTTGGGAACCACTGCCCTATATCTTGGACACCTTTCTATCTTGGACATAGGATACCCTGTGGGTTCCCTTAACTTGGACAGGTGTAGTTCATTGTCTGCTGATTATCTGCTTAAGAGTTGAATACTTAACACTGTATATGAAAATGTTGTTGGGAGGGTTGGTTTCCCCCACCTCTTAGGCAGTGCAGTCTTAACCAACACCAGCTATAGTAGATGTGTGCTATAGCTGGTGTTGTCTTAACGCATGGACCACAAGAGAATGGGGAGGGGCCTCACATAAATGAGCACGGGATGGAATTTTGGAGAATTTTCGAGAATACCGATGCCAGGTAGGACCTCAGAAAAATCACTTGGCCCCGGGGGCCATGATGCTCTTAAGACGGCGCTGCTGTCAGGAAGATTTAAAAACAGATTTATTGAAACAACTTCATTGTTGACCTACTAAATAAGGTGTAGCAGTCAGATTATGGTGTTTTTCTTGCACCTGTAAATCCCTTTATTTCTTGGGCTTTTTTTTCTCTCTGCATTTCAAACTGTTATTCAGTCCTCAAACTGTTTAGATCAATAGTTTCCGTATGTGAAGTATCATTGTAGACTTCCTGCAAGTGTGAAAATAAATTTTAACTTTGCACTATGCGTAAACGAAAGTTAGTGGAGTCGACCGTTGAAAAAGAAATTATTGATTAATTTAATGGACATATTTAATTACTTCATTTAAATTTCTTAATTTGAAGATATTGTAATTAATTTAAGAAGTATTTTGTACTCAATTTATTTTCTAACATCTATTCAAAAGGTTTATACTTGTAAGTATAGTTAGTTTTTGTCATATTCTCTACTAGTTAAAACCTTTTTAATGAAATGCCGTAAAATATTTCTTTGTTCCTGTATATCTTGGACACTTCTATAACTCTGACAGATTTTAATGGAACCGTAGGTTCCACTTAGGGGCAGGTTTTACTGTACATTGGACCGAAAAATTATTAACCATGTTAATGCCACATATATCAGACATTGTGGGGGGGGGGGGGGCTCTCACTAGAGCCTTGATTGCTCGAAATATGTATAAGAGAAGGTTTTGTTCATATTATGTCTCAGAGAAAGTAGATAAGGGAAGAAGAGGACTTTGGAATGGCGTGCGAGTTGCGTTTCTTCGTGTGTTGTCATTTTTTATTTTTCACAAAGAAAGCTTATATATGTATGCATGTAATGAGTCAGCTACAGTGTATGTATGTTGCATTTGCTTCCTTAAGAGAAGAAAAAGGAAAGACAATGGATCGTTCGCATCGTTGCTTTTGGTGACGTCACTTTGTTCCTTTTCTCTTGTCTGCCTTGTTGCGATTTTTATATTTTCCATAGTTTCGGTTAATAGATGTCCTCGGCAGTGTAACAGGCAGAATAAAGTTATTTTAATAATGGCATTATTTCCAAAGTAACACGTGTCCTAAGAAAGAATATACACCGACCTAAACTGACCGTTTCTCAATGTACCATTCAAAGTTGTTTGATCGGATCAGTTAATAAGTTTTATTCTGTAATCTATAGGGCTTGAATAAAAAAACAATAAACAACAAACAAAAAACGGCCGCAAACAATTTCGGACTGTTGTTGTTGAGCAATTTTAGGTGTACAATCCCTTTTCTCCGATGGAGAAATGTTCCGATATTATTAGCCTTGTGTGGGACTGAGTTGAAAAAAAAGTGTGAGGCGAGTGTTGGGGCAAAACAACAGCCCAAGTTGAAAATTAAAACTTTCGCTTAATTTTAATTCCTTCTCAATACCGGCGCTCGAGTACCGTATACGGAAGAGCTAAAAGATCATTCCAATTATAGACAGGAATTAATGCTGGTGTTTTGTCACTTACGTCATTTCTATCGTGAATTTCAGAAGGGATGGCTGGAATCACGAAATGGTGGACATGAATGCTTCCGGAGCTCAAAGACTGTACCGTGGAGTGTTTTCCAACAAGACGTATGGCCCCAGATCGAGAAACCTTTGAACAGTTGAGGTACCCTCAGACTCCTTGCATGCCCTGTATATGGCATGCCGCTGAAAAGGGACCCGTTTCGCACTTCCTTACCACTCACCAACTCCGGTCATATATCGCCATACGGCAATTTCCAACCAGGAAAGTTAGGGGGAATAAAGGCATCATCTATCGGTGGTCGCCCCAGGCTCGGTAGGTAAAGAACTTATTTCTGATGTTCTTCCCTGGATTGGAACCCCCTGAGCCTTGACGACAACCTTTATCGGGGAAGATGAGCATTTTACAACTGCTCCGCTCGGGCGCCATTGACGCTGGTGCAATCGCTCAAATGTTTTTGTATCTGGTACGCGTCTTGTGTAGGGAAAACACTCTACGCCACAGTCTTTGGGATCTCAATGCATTCCTATCCACAACACCATACACGAAATATATGTCCTCCCTTTTCTGATTTGTGGAATCAGCCATCCCTTTTTTTACAATTCGCGATAGAAATGACGATAAGTGACAGAATATGTGCTCAATGACATCGCGTTTAGCGCAAACGTTTCACTGCTATATAGAGAAAGTGAGATCATGATGGAAATTTTAGTATTAGGATTTCTGTAGAAAAATTACTTTTAGAAAAAAATGTGTCAGAAAAATCATCATCTCCCTCCCTTTCGTCACACAACTTACGTTATTTCAAGTTTCTTTGTTTGAGGGCAATAAAATAATTATGTGTATACATAAACAAATACCATTAAAAAGACATAAAGTATAAAATTGCTGTGAAACTGTGAAATTTCTTTCACTAAAATTTCGTTATTTTGCAGTTTAACAATTATATTTTACGTATTATTTTTAGATCATTTGATCAACTTGTGTTGGAGCAGCATCGACAAAATGTTCCGGGAATAGCATATTCATCTTCAAATGCCAGCTACAGAAACATGCACCAGGTAAATTTTTTAAAACTTTTTTTTTGTAATGTGTAGAGCCCAGATAAAATATGCAAATGCATATTTTGGCCTTTCTTAGCATTAATACATATAAATGCATAAAATCAAAGAATTTTCAGGATAAGTGCATATTTTTGAAGGTGTATTTAAGCTCACTCAATTTTTTTTACAATTTTTCAAATAAATGTTGTTCATAATATTTTCATAACATTGTTTTTTTTTCCCCGCAGGTGAAATTTGGTAAATTAATACATATTTATAAATTATTTTACGAATATTAACCGTTTTATTGTAAGGCTATTTTTAGAGATATCTCAAAGTGTTACATTTTTTTTAGAAATAGTGTCGAAATTCTTTTGTTATTGGTATTTTCATTATTGAGCAACTGCAACAAACTGAAAATTAAAAAATGCCTGAATAAGTTATTTTCATATGCGGTATATACACTGCTGGCCACCGTAAATGCAACACCCTGAAGGAAGCATGCAAATAATATGAAATTTACAACATGCATTAGCGGAGGTGAGATATGCAAATGATTAGAATTTCAGCGCAGACGCACATCACGTGCGCCACTTCAAAGCGCTATTTAAGGCTTGGAGATTTCGACGATTTGAAGTACGGAAATTGTGTTTTTCTTGTGGTTTTTTCAAAAAAAACGATCAATTATGCCTCGTAGAAAACAGCGATCATCTTTTGATCAAGTATCCGAGTTCCACAGAGGAAGGATAGTGGCCTACCGAGATTGTGGATTATCTTTCAGGGAAATCGGTAGTCGTGTTGGACGAAACCAAACAACTGTAATGCGGATATGTGATCGTTGGATGCAGGAGGGTACGACGGACCGACGTGTTCGATCGCATCCACCTCAGTGCACCACTTCACGTGATGACAGGCGTATTGTGCGTATGGCAGTGACGGATCGCTCAGCCACATCACGAACCATAGCACAGCACATTCAGTCTGTACCGCATCATCCAGTGTCTGCGCGTACCATTCGACGCCGTTTACAGCAGAGTGGTCTGTCCGCAAGACGTCCATTGCTTCGTCTACCCTTGACGCAGAACCACAGACGTCTCCGCCGCCAATGGTGCAATGAAAGAAGGATGTGGACGGCACAATGGAATGAAATTGTCTTTACTGACGAGTCACGCTTCTGTCTGCAACACCACGATGGTCGGATTCGAGTCTGGAGACACCGTGGAGAGAGGATGCTGAACAGCTGCGTTATGCACCGCCACACTGGTCCTGCACCGGGTATTATGGTATGGGGCGGTATTGGATATCACTCTCGCACTCCTCTAGTACGCATTGCCGGTACTTTAAAAAGCCAGCGCTACATCTCCGAGGTGTTGGAGCCAGTTGTCCTTCCTTACCTTCAGGGCTTGCCCACAGCCATATTTCAACAGGATAATGCGCGACCACACGTGGCACGCATTGTCCAAAGGTTCTTCGTCAATCGCCAGATTGAATTGCTTCCCTGGCCAGCTCGCTCTCCGGATCTTTCGCCGATAGAAAACATGTGGTCCATGGTTGCTCAACGATTGACCCAGATTACATCCCCAGCTGCCACACCAGATCAACTTTGGCAACGCGTGGAAGCTGCTTGGTCTGCTGTACCCCAAGAACACATCCAAAGTCTCTTTGAATCAATGCCGAGGCGTGTGGCAGCGGTGATCTCCAACAATGGCGGCTACTCTGGCTACTGATTTTAGCAGGAACCACACTTCACAGAAGTCTATAAATTTAATCATTTGATGCTTGGTCAACATGTTATCTACAAAATAAATATTGTTGCGATATCTCTTGTCTTTCTTGGTGTTGCAATTTGGGTGGCCAGCAGTGTATATATATATGAGGGGACATTTTTTTGTAAATGAATACATATGTACTAAGAAATAAAAAATATGCATTTTAAAAACACATCTGCTTTTTTTTGCATGGTGATTTTTTAATGCATATTTTCTAATTTTTTATACATATTTCAGAATTTGACTTTTTCAAGATTTCTAGTGCATATTCTGGAGTGTTTAATGCATATTTTGGCATTTCAAGTGCACATTTTGGTATTTCATGTGCACATTTTGGTATTTCAACTGCACATTTTGATATTTTAAGTAATAATTATTTAATTAAGTATATTTATTTATATATATTTAATAATTATTATTATTTAAGTAATAATAATTATTTAGTGCTTATTTTTGCATTTTTAAGTGCATATTTGCATATTTTTAAGTGCATATTTTGCCACTTTTTAGTGCATATTTTGCCACTTTTTAGTGCATATTTTGCCACTTTTTAGTGCATATAATCCGGGCTGTAGTAATTTGCTTTACAATCTCCTATAAAGAATGATATCAAACACAGTCTCTGCTATCATATTCGTCTTCAGTATTCCCGATAGCGTTTCTTTCCTTAGGCCGGGAGTACACTATAAAATTATGGTAAAAGCTCTTTTACAAAACTTGAAAAAAAACAACCAATAAGCCTATTGATTACATTCGCTCTAATGTAAACGACATTCTTATAGATTACATTTTTCAACTTTTATAAAAGCACTTTTATTAAACTTTTATTGTGTAATCCCGGCCTCTCTCTCTCTCTCTCTCTCTTAGATAATTTTCTTGATATCTTTCCTTAGGCCGGGATTACACTATAAAAGTTTTAGAAAGTTCATTTATAAAACTTGAAAAATGCAACCAATAAGCGTATCGATTACATTCGAGCAAATGTAACCAATAGGTTTATTAATTGTTTTTTTCAAGTTTTTTTAAAAATATTTTATGAAACTTTTATAATGTAATTCTGGCCTTAGCGTTCTATGTTTTCCTTTTTTTATCATGCTATTTTTCAGTCGTCGAAAAATTTGATAAAATAATATAATGTTCTGAACGTTCTTGTATTTTTAATGATAGTCCTTCATTTTTATTTATTATACAAGAATATTTGGCTTTATTCTAGCAAAGTGGTTCGGACAGAACTAATCAAGGGTACCAGCTTTCTGAAAATCAACCACCATATACATTCAACACTCTGCCAGATGCAGAAAGGAGCCAGCTTCATTACAATTTCAACCAACTGCAACAAAATATGATTCGAGTGAAAAATGGAGTAAGATAACAGTAAATAAAACATATACAGGGTGATTCAAAACTCAATGTACAAACTTTTAGGGGAGGTAGGAAGCACAAAACAAAACAGAAACACAATCATGCATGACTGGAAACCCCTACCTGATCAGCTGGAAGCAGGGCCAGATTAACCCATATGAAGGCCCTAAGCACTCAAGTGATTTTGG
The DNA here is from genome assembly GCF_987345545.1 of Pholcus phalangioides. Classification (NCBI taxonomy): domain Eukaryota; kingdom Metazoa; phylum Arthropoda; class Arachnida; order Araneae; family Pholcidae; genus Pholcus; species Pholcus phalangioides. The sequence goes on along the minus strand of NW_028301625.1, from coordinate 4,964,918 downwards.
TGCCCCCCCCATGACAATTAAATTTGTTTACAATTTTCTAGTATAAGCATGCAAATTGGTAAGCAGATATTTTTAGGGGGTGGGGGATTCAGACGAATCATTTTTCCTATTGTCTGTCATGACACGACTCGGGAGCCTCGAGTACCGGAAGGCCTCGTAACAATTTGATCTGATTAACATTTTGGAGAGAGCGAGTACACAAATTGTATGGTAGAGGGCCTATATATAGCTAGGGGGCCTCAGAAAAATTTGTTTTTCCGGGGAGGGGGGAGCCTATGATGCTGTTGAGACGGCTCTGGGCTTACTTTATGGAAATAGAGCAAAATCTCAATCTTGTTCGAAATTAATTAGTTTCTCTGCTTTTGTGGCACCCTTAGGGCAGCAACTAGAAATGAAAATTTACTGCCGCCTGGGGTCTGTACCTCTTCCCCATAATTTTTAATGGAAAAAAGTAAACTCGACGCCCTTGCGCTGGTCCAGCACCCGGGGAAACAGGCCCTCCCTCTGCACTCTTTTAGTTGCCACCCTGTTCAACCTTTCGATAAAAATTTTCAACTATACCATCACGTGAGCTTAAAATTTTAGCATTTCCTACAAGATGGTTGATGCTAGGAAAATTTGTACATTTAAAAACAATGTACTATTTTTTATCATTTTTTTGTTTCACCCCTTTCTCCTTATGCCCTAAGCATGTGTTTATTTTGCTTAATGGTTAATCCGGCCCTGGTCACGACCTCCTAAATTACACAGGTGGTCGTGCCCTGTCTGGGAGATAAACGAAGATGCAGAAATGACAAGCCAATAACGGCTGGAAAAAACTCTTTTATTTAGCGATACTTTTACACAAGGACAGTACGTGTACATGTTGAGTTTCGAGAGTAGACCGTTGACTCTGACACCGACCTCGTCGCAAGAATCTCCGTCGCAGCTGCGAAATGCCGTGTATTTTTGAAAGGGTTCGGCAGTCAATGCGTCGTCGTTGTGAAGCGTGCATAACTGTGGATGGTAAGAACTTCGAGCAATTGTGAAACTTAACGAGTACACGTACTGTCCTTGACTAAAGTATCGCTAAATAGAGTTTTTCCACCCATTATTGGCTTGTCATTTTTGCATCTTCGTTTATCCTCCAGCTGACTAGGTTAGGGTTTCCGGTCCTACATTCTTATGTGATTCTGTTTTGTTTTTGTGTTTTCTACCTCTCCTAAAGGTTTGTACGATGAGTTATGAATCACCCTGTATAAAGGAGTTAAAGTCAGAGTGGTGTACGGCCGGGATTACACTTCTAAAATTTTGATAAGAGATCTTTTATAAAACTTGAAAAAGCAACCATTAAGCCCATCGGTTATATTCACTCGAATGTAACCGCCACGCTTCTTGGTTGTATTTTACAAGTTTTATAAAAGTACTTTTATCAAACTTTTATAGTGTAATACCGGCCATAGTCACATTTTCAACAATTTTGACTCGTCCAGAAATGATATCTGTAAAGGCTAAAACCGTTGGAAGAAAAAAATGAATTAAGTCTCAGCTTCAATAGTCACTACTAGATTACGAAATCAAAAAGAAATTTAACATGGAACTATTGCAACAATTCTACTAAAACCTCCTTTTTCTCAAAATGAGGATTAATCAACTTTACACCTTTCTGACTTTAACCCCCTCATATAATGAAAACGTTCTCATGAATTTCTATTTATGCCTTATTGATAGGTGTAATGATACATGTATATTGATAAAGTAATGTTTATGTGAATATCTGATGTTCTTAAATGAATTCGCTCTTTTGCAATTTTTACATGGAGCCAGCACCCTTCAAATTTTTATTCTTAACTTGAAATGTATGAAAACAAACCCCTTTTAACGGTCACCCCTCTTTATAAGTCTTCCAGAATAAATCGAGAGATTCACCCTCTATATTATAATTATTTTTTCAAAGGCATTTAAAAAGCTATCCACAAGACAAAACTTTCACGACAGTATCCCTAAAGACGCATATTATACATTAATGCACGGATCATTTAATGTAAGCATTTGCCATTGGTTGTTCAGTAGTTTGTACGGCGTTGTGAACGATTCTTGAGCTGTTTGAACTGGACCACTGGGCATCGGTTTTTTCAGCGAACAGAAAGGGAAGAAAAGGAATGCTTATATACATGATCCGCTCGCTAATGTATACGTGCCTTTACAGGTATACTAGCAATTAGAAAAGTTATCCATATAACATGTAGAACTCTGATACTTCAATCGTGTTGCAAGGGTTGTATAGTTATTAAAATAAAAAAAAAGTAACTTTTATATGGACATCCTGTGCTCAAAATCTCAAGTAGAAAGTTGTTGCCCTGTCTCTCCAGAGAACAAGAAAAAAATCCACGTTTCCAAGTGCAATATTCACCGAGGTATTTGAATTGGATAAAAACAACAAAAACTAACGGAAAACGCTTTTTACCCTCATTTTTATGTTGTTTTTTTCCCAAATTTTCTCACTTTTTCCAATTCAAATATCTCGGTGAATATTGCACTTGGAAACGTGGATTTTTTTTTATTGGGCTCTGGAGAGACAGGGCAACAACTATCCTGCCAGGTTTTTGAGCAAAGTGTGTCCGTTTAAAGAGGATTTTTTATTTTAATAACTATACAACCCCTTACAATCTGAAGTCCACACGTTATTTAGATACTTTTCCTACTAGGAACAACTGTTCTCCAGTAATGTGCGTTGCATGCTGTTAGCTATGCACCCTGTATATATACTTTTATATCACGCCGATCTTTACGGACCGTAATGAGAAATTCGTATACGCGCGCGACAGAACGAAAGAGTTGGAGAGAAGACTTTTCATCAGACTGGAAAAGGGTCGGTGATCGTATGGTTTGCCATTGGGGGTGTTACGACGCAACAATAGGGCAGTATTGAAAGGAATGCGGGCAAGACTCGGTCATATAACGGCCTGGTGCGAAAATATTTTTGCGTCCCTCTTCAGTATTACAAAAAGTATGCTAAGGTAGGCCCAGAGAATAACTCATTTTTGCTGTATAACATCCGCTGAAACTCAATTCAGGGAGCCCGCTAAAAGTCTTGGAATTCTGTTCCGTCCCAAATCCTTGCCAAGGAGGTTCAAGGTTCCAGAATGCAGGGCCGTCTTAATGCAGAGGCATACTCAAGGGCGTAGCGCGGGGGGGGGGGGGGGACTTGGGGGTCTGCCCCCCCCCCCCCCCCACCCCCGAAATGTGAGAAAATGACCGAAAAAAGGTTAAAAGATGGCCAAATCCATTGTTTTGTCAGTTTGGTCCCCCCCCCCCCCGAACGAAATTTCTGGCTACGCCCCTGGGCATACTACTGGCAGGCCCGTAGCCAGAAATTTCGTTCGGGGAGAGACCACTTTCATTTCGGGGGGGGGACCAAAGTGATAGAACAATAGATTTGGCCATCTTTTTCCCCATTTTTCGGTCATTTTCTCACATTTCGGGGGGCAGACCCCCCAAGCCCCCCCCCCCGCTACAGCCTTGCATACTGGGTAGTGCACGTGCATAAGAAAGCCTCACGTTAACGAGGCATCGCAAAAACAAAATAATGTCTTACACACACACACACATGATATCAAAATATAAAATATTTTTAATCCGGGTGGCTAGTACTTGCGTTCTCTATGGAAGACGAGCCCGGAGAATCTCTTTTCTTGAGAACTCATGGTTTGTTCAGATCATGCCGCCACACACACACACACGCATGGAAAAAGATCGCAGGGCCTCAGGGCATAACGGATAGGTTCCTCGAACAGGGAAGGAGCGGATGAATAAGCGAGAGTGTTGTATAGTGAACAAAGAGGGGGGGTCGAATGTCCACCTTCGCCTATGCCAATAATACAATTTTTTCACTGAAGGTAGAGGGGGGTAATCGTCATATTCACCTTCTCCCTGCATCTGCCTGTGCATCAGGGAGCCTTAGGTATCGGTTTTATATTTTTGTAATATATTTTTTAAAACTACGTAATTTTTTTTTTTGAGAATTTAGTTCAATATACACTGAAGAGCCTAAAAAACTGGTACACCTGCCTAATATCGTGTAGGGCCCCCGCGATCCCGCAGAAGTGCCGCAACACGACGTGGCATGGACTCGACTAATTTCTGAAGTAGTGCTGGAGGTAATTGACACCATGAATCCTGCAGGGTTGTCCGTAAATCCGTAGGAGTAAGAGGGGGTGGAGATCTCTTCTGAACAGCACGTTGCAAGGCATCCCAGATATGTTCAATAATGTTCATGTCTGGGGATTTTGGTGGCCAGCGGAAGTGTCTAAAATCAGAAGAGTGTTCCTGGAGCCACTTTGTAGCAATTCTAGACGTGAGGGGTGTCGCATTGTCCTGCTGAAATTGTCCAAGTCCGTCGGAATGCACAATGGACATGAATGGGTGCAGGTGATCAGACAGGATGCTTACGTATCTGTCACCTGTCAGAGTCGTATCTAGACGTATCAGGGGTCCCATATCACGCCAACTGCACACGCCCCATACCATCACAGAGCCTCCACCAGCTTGAACAGTCCCCTGTTGACATGTAGGGTCCATGGATTCATGAGGTTGTCTCCATACTCGTACACGTCCATCAGCTCGAGCAATTGGAACCGAGACTCGTCAGACCAGGCAACGTGTTTCCAGTCCTCAACAGTCCAATGTCGGTGTTGTCGGGCCTAGGCGAGGCGTAAAGCTTTGTGTCGTGCAGTCATCAAGGGTACACGAAGGGGTGGGCCTTCGGCTCCAAAAGCCCATATCGATGATGTTTCGTTGAATGGTTCGCACGCTTACACTTGTTGATGGCCCAGCATTGAAATCTGCAGCAATTTGCGGAAGGGTTCCACGTCTGTCATGTTTAATGATTCTCGTCAGTCGTCGTTGGTCCCGTTCTTGCATGATCTTTTTCCGGCCGCAGCGATGTCGTAGATTTAATTTTTTACCGGATTCCCGATATTCACGGTACACTCGTGAAATGGTCGTACGTGAAAATCCAAATTTCTTCGCTCACTCGGAGATGCTATGTCCCATCTCTCGTGCGCCGACTATAACACCACGTTCAAACTCACTTAAATCTCGATAACCTGCCATTGTAGCAGCAGTAACCGATCTAACAACTATGCCAGACACTTGTTGTGTTATATAGGCGTTGCCGACCGCAGCACCGTACTCTGATTGGTTCCATATCTCTTTATTTGCATACGCATGCCTGTACCAGTTTTTTTGACTCTTCAGTTTATAAGGAGCCAACCAAAATTCTTTTAGTCTGGGGTACGGCCGAAAATCATAACCCGTTCAGGGGGGGGGGGGGCACGTATTTACTACTATATGTGCGTCTGTTAATATAGATATTTTTTCACCAATACATCGACAGAATTACAAGTTTTGGCTTTCTAAAGGAGTTATAATAAGATGTGATGCATAATCAATGTAATAAGATCCAGTTTTACGGCCCGGTGCAATCGTACCTTTTGCACCGTAAGTCAGGCCCTGGGAATACGATTTCAAGCTCATGATCCAATCAGCCAGGTGGAGGCTGAGACAACACCCACTATAGATATGACCCCCCCCCCCCCACACCTCGCCTTCTTATCTATAGAGGGTGTTGATTTAGGCCGATGCCGCGAGTCTAACTGCACATACGTCATTTTCAGCTTTAACTTTGGATGGAGATGTGGAATAAACTAGAGTTTTGCTAGATACAATCGCGGCCGGCAAAAATTGCTCCGCATTTCACCGGACGGGTGGTTTTTTCTGTTATAAAAACTGGTTCCACCATGAAAAACATCGCTCGTATGACAACCAGTGCCTACACACCAGTAAAAAGCCCTACGGTGATGATCACGTTCGTCTGGCATTGGCCTTAGTGGTGGGTTCAGGTGGGTGTGGTGCCCCGGGCACCGGACAAGAGGGGGCGCAAATTTCACTCTCTAACTTCTCCTTTGACATTATGAGGGGGCGCCAAAATGCGTGCTTGCCCCGGCTGACCAAGCATCTAGTTGCGGCCCTGTTTGTAATAGTGAAGTACCGTTGTTTCCTGATGCAGACCTATGTCGAATCCATCTAGACATAGGATCGCAAAAGGTTAAAGACACCTCCGAAGTAGAGTTCCTGCGTCGTACGTGTCACCAGAGCTCTGATATGGCAAAAAAAATAACACTAAGGGTGATCAAGGGGTGTTAGATGTCCGTACATGCAACCTACAAGGATGTATGCAGGGAGTGGGGTTGAGCTATATATATTATGCATGAATTACTGAGGTACTCAGCCATCTTGCAAAGTTTCTTGGGGGAGACATGACCCCACATCCTTGAGCCGGGGGCTCCTATGGCAGACTTTTCACAGGCCCTTCTATAGTGAATTTATAGCACGAAAAACAAAAAATGATGGTAATTGTCCCTTTCCCCAAGGCTGGACCCTGTCAGCCCCACAAGGGTGGGGCTATGAGGAGAGGGAGGAAAGTTGAGTGGTTCCTGAGCCGCTAGATTCCAGTGCCTATGGGGTACGATACTTAAATGAACTATCAATTAAAAAAATAACAATCTAAAATTTTTTGAGTGCTTTATTTATTTTTTTTATCAGATTATGGTTATGTTGACTGTGGGGGGATGTATCCACTTCTCTGGTAAAACCCAATATTTATCATTATTGAGAGGCTTCATGCTATCTATTTTACTTCGTTTTTGCACTAAGATATATGTCCACCATCTTCCAACTAAAAACTTGTTTCCCTCTCGTCATTCTGTCTATACTCCTGCTTAGTAATTTTTTACCTCATAATGTGTATCTACTATATATTTTTAAGAGAGAGAGAAAAGTCAACACAAAAAAAATTGGAGAGGTTGAGAAAAAGAAGGTGCACGTGAAAGTGAAATGTACTGCCACTAATCTTTTTCCCCCTCCAATTTCTAACGTGCAAACAAGGAAACCAGTTTTATCACCAATATTTTCAATTACAAATCATCCAAATTTGTTGTCAATATCAAAAGCGTGTACAAGAAGGGGTTAAGGAGGCATCTCAGAATTTAGAAAAGTTTTTAGAAAACTGCCAGTTTAAAGAATCTTTTGAATTTTGTCACTCCTCCCTCAAGTTTGTCCCTTAATATATGCTATTCTTTTCCTTATTTTCAGCGATTTTGAATTCAAATATCTCACCTAATATAGCTCTTAGAAACATGAATGTATTTGTTGAACTCAGAAAATACAGAGCAACAAGTTGCTAATTGGAAGTTAAAAGACAAGGGCATCATATAAAAAATTCATTTTAAACTCAGTATATATATATATGGCCCCTAGTAAAATGAATGTCATATCTAAAATGAGCACATTATTTGGAATTTTTTTTAAATTGAAAGTTGTTTCTATAACCAATGATTCATGAGTTAAGAGCTGAAACTGGCTCACGTTTTCACCCTGTATGCATGTATTATTATGAATGCCCAGGGAGCAGCGACATAATTGCCATATTCTTCCAAATTTCCTTTTATCACATTTCAATGTCCAATGATATCAATTTATATATATATATATATATATATATATCTTTTTATGTATCACTGTACAAGTCTAGCTTCTCAGCAAAGTGGCAGACCATTTTACACATTGCCAATACTTCAGACACTAGCTAGTTTGTAAGGTGTCAGTGCTAGTGGAACACACACCGGTTAAACACTTTTCTTTTTAAGGTATAATGGCATATGGTTCTTCATAATTACACAGTTTTTGCCAAAAATGCTCCATCCGATTCGGATTCTTCTGTTTATTTCATTAATGATTCTGTTGCCCATGGTAATTTCTTATCCTAGGTATACATATCTTTCTACTTCTTCTATCTCTATGTTGTTGAGCAAGATTGTCCTCTTCAACACAAAGGGGTTGAACATAATTTAGTCTTTTGCAGATTCATTTTCAAGCCCACCTGAATACTTGCCTTCACCAATTCTTGTATCATTTCATCTAGTTCGTCTGGATTACTGCTGATAACAACAATGTCATCTGCAAAATGCAAATGGTTGAGAAATTCTCGATTTATTTTAATTCCTTTCCTTTTTTATTCTAATCCAGTTTTCTGAATACTTCTTCTAAAACAGCGATAAAGAGTTTTGGTGAGATAGTGTTACCCTGTCTGACTCCTTTTCCAAGTTTAATTTTTGCTTTTCCTTTATCCAAACGAATCGTTGCAGTTGCTTTGTCATATATTTTCTTGATGATATTGATGTAAGTCTTATGTACCCCAATTACATCTAGAGCTTTAATAACAGCAGATGTGAAGACAGAGTCAAATGCTTTCTCAAAATCATTGAAGCCCATACACAATGGTAATTTGTATTCCTTATGTCTCGCTATAAGGTCCCTGATTGTTTGGATGTGATCCATTGTACTAAATCCACTTCGAAATCCTGCCTGTTGTTTTGGTTGAGCTTCGCCCAATTTGGATTCAAGAATATATTTCAGCACTTTGATGAAGATTTTATATATTACTGATAGGAGACTGATTGGTCGATAGTTCTTGATATCCTCTTTTTCACCCTTTTTGTAAAGAAGAACCATCATTACGTTATTCCAATCTTCAGGCACATCCAATTTTGTGAGACAATTTGTGAACAAGGCAGCTAGCATAATGGCAAATTCATCTCCTGCTTCTTTAATAATATCTATTGAAATCCCATCTTTACCTGGGCATTTCCCTTTTTTCATGCATCTTATAGCCTTGTAGACTTCCTCTTTCAGCACAGGTGCTACTTATACAAATTCAGCTTCATTTTCTTTTTTTCGTGCTCCCTTTCCTTTGTTCCAATCCTGTTCTTCATGTTTGTATAGAGTATTATAAAATTCCTCAACAATACTAATGATTTCATTTCCATCTTTCTTTTTTAGTGCAAAAATTTCCTTTCTCCCAACACACAGTTTTCACTTTGCTGATTTTAATCTCCTATTATCTTCCAATGCTTTCTTTACAATATCGCAATTAAACTTCCTGACATCTTCTGTAATCCACTTTTGTACTGTTTTGCAAAGTTCTGCATATTTCACTTTTGATTTAGGGTCATTCCTCTTAATCTAAAATTCTCTCCGGTCTTTCGTAAGTTTCTTTGTTTCTTCTGTTATTTTCTTCACCTGCTTGATTTCTTTTTCTCTAGCGACTTCTTTTGCTACTTCTTTTAGGGTAGTAGTTAAAGTTTTGTTCATCGTGGTGCTCTCTTTGCAACTCTATCAGATGTACTATCTAACTCAACTATGTGATCTTTCCACTTTTTATGAATGAGAAATCCTACTCCACTGGTTCTTCCATTATCTGTTCCTCTGTAGTAAAATACATGTCCACTGGCAAGTTTGATTTTCTCCTCTCCTTTTCTTCTTATTTCACAGATGCCTAAGATGTCCCAATTTGTTCTTTCCAGTTCTTCTTCCAACTCCTGCAAACGGTTTTCTGAAGAAAGAGATCATCCGCTATACGTGGCCAAGGTCATCATCTTATGGCAGCCTGGTCCAACCCAGAGATTCTTTGCACCCTCTGTCTTCATATCTTGCTGGTTGCTGCCGTAACCAGGGACACAGACTGCTGGGGACTGAGGGCCTTAGTTTATTGATAGTGCTCATATTTCTTTTTTAGAGCTTTTTTGGCCGTAATCCTCCACGCTGGCCAGTGCAGGTTGGAGGAAGCCCATCCGCATCCATTCACCATGTGTTAAACATGGCTACTTACAGGCTGCACCATGAGAAGGTGCACATTGGACATTAAGCCTCTACTCCTAGTCGATTCCTTCAAGTCCTTGTAATGAGGCAATTAAAGGGTCTTCTCCTAGTTAACAAATAAAGACTATTCAATAGCCTAAAGACTATTCACATATGTATATATATATATATGCAGGGTGATTAAAATTATCCTTCTTTAATCAGATGATTGTTGAAGGTCTTCTACTGGTTCAAATGGCACTGAATTTGGGCACCAGACAAGTCATATGATGTGCTCATCATTTATTAAATAAAAAATTAGTGCCAAAATCCATCAATAGGCACTGCAACTAGACAAGTCCTTCTACAGATGTTTAACATATCCCCAATGCTTCTTATTCAGAGGCCTACATAGATTAACACCAGTAACCCTGTCTTTTATATCTGAAAGACAGCATACATCTGCGTGTTCTAGGACAGGGATTTCTTTCTGCAGAACTCTAGGGTTCCATGAGAGTTTTTATAGGGCTCCTGCATATCAAGTAAAATGTTTCATTAATGTTGCAAAATACCTAAAGAAATATTCATGTTTGTTTGGGTTCCATGGAACAGTTTCGTGATCATGAAAAGTTCCATGAGAAGAAAAACATTGGAAATCTCTGTTCAAGAGATTAATGCAGAATTCCTGACTTCAGCTGAGAAAAGCACGGTTTGGCTCATGGAAAACATAGCTATTAACCAAAAGGGGGATATTGAACATCTTTAAAATGATTGTCGTGTTGCAAAGCTACTATTACCAAGTTTTTATTTATTTAATGACCAGTAGGCATATCACCTGAAGTACCTGTTGTTCAAATTTAGTGTTATTTCAACCAATAATATACCCTCCACATTTCTCTGGGTTGGGGAAGTATAATTTTTATAACCCTGTATATAATATATTCAGGCTGATTTAAATCATTTATCCATATTACTATCTATGCAACCATTGACTTTAAAAGTGTACTTTCAGTTACAAAATGTTTCCAAATCCAATGTGGTTTCTTAAAATTAAAAAAAATTTTTAAGAGGTTGTTTACTTACTAAACTCTCTAATGAAGTGATATTTGACAATTATCACTTCATTGAAGAGTTTGGTAAGTAATTTACATCATCAACATCTTGGTAAATACAGTAAAACCTCTCTTTTGTGGACACGGTGGACAAGTTTATTATACAGGGGTAAAATATAATTTGGCCATAAAAGAGGGGTGACTGCATCTGAGGGGTGTCCGTTAAGAGGGGTTTTACTGTATTGAATTTAAAAATATAAAATTTCTTGTGATTTTCTCTGAATTCATTTTGCTCATTGGGTCTGTAAAAAAGTTACTATTTTTTTATGTACACAGTTTCTCAGAAAAATTTACAAATTTTGAGAAACAATAGTTCATTTGAGAACATTTTGTAAGTAGAATCTTTCTTCTTTATAGTCAATGGTTGCAAAGGATAGTACCTGTGGACAAACAATTCGAATCAGCGTGTATAACAGCTTTATAGTGTTATTTACATAGGGTTAATTACATTTTCTAATCGACTGAAATCTTTCAGGAAGACTTGGATCCTTTAATGAATGCAACAAATTCTTCTCAAAGTGATACTTTCCTCCAGGACAATGAAGGTAATCATGATTGTCATGATTTACGCCATGGAGGTAACCATGTAAGTTCATTCCAGAAGTTTTCTTTTTTGTTTATCTGAACTCAGTGTTTCAGAAATCTTAGGAAGAAGATAGAAAAAGATATTTCTGGGATAAATAATTGGTAAAAAAAATCATGAAACTATAACAATAATTATCAAGAAGTATGTCTAATGTGTAGAGTGCATAATAAATCTTTTTATCTGAGCCTGATTTTTTCATCTGAAAGTCTTTTTTGCTGAGCAAAATTGATTGTTAACAGAAAGAGAGGTGCAATTATGCATATACTTTAAGATTCATAATATTGGTACACTAAAGTGACTATGAATGTTCAGATATTGGAAATGGTAGTGCCCCTAGTCATAAAATTTCAAAGTTAGCAAATTGAAAATGATAACAAAGAAAGGTAGAGAAAAAATTTTATCCACAAAACATAAGCATGCATGCTCAACTCATGGTTAATAGAGTTCCTGATATGGCCCACAACCACAAACAAATAAATATGTTAATGAAAATTTGAATCTTCTAAATATATGTATTAAACTGATAAATTTGACAGAGCAACTATTCCATAAATGATTTCCTAATTTTTTTCACTTTACTGTAACTGCAGATTGCAAAAATTTGAATTCTCAAAAATTACCAGTAGTTATCAGCAGATTGGAATTTATCTTGTTTTTTTAACTCTAGTTTCCACTCTGGATACCACAACCTCTGGAGAAAATGACGTAGAAGTCTAATAAGAATATGTCCCAAGCAAAATAATGAACCCAATTTTTGTTTAACATTGGTGGTGATGAAAAAATTCTGAATTTTGATTTAAGCTATACCAGGGTAAGTGAAACCGCTGATTTCACTAGTGCAAATTCAACCTAGCATCTTCATTAGAGAATATAACAGAATATTGACAACATGATGAAGACGAATAACAATTTACAAAACACTGACATATGGTGAAAACAAGCACACACACATTCTGTCCCAATAAAAAATGTCAGAATGAGAGGTCATCTGTGGTGGTCAGAGTTTTTTTCCTTCACTTCAGTATTTTTATTCTCAGTTTTGACATCATAATTGTTAGTGACATCATATGTCCAGCTTGGTCCCTTTAATGTAGACATATGACATCACTAACAACAGAAGGCAACAACTATGACATCAAAACTGAGAATAAAAGTACTGAAGTGAAGGAAACAATTCTGACCACCACAGACGTGCTCTCATTCTGACCATGTTTTTAATTGGGACAGAATGTGTTTGTTTTTCCACCTTGATAATGCCGCCCATGAGTGCGGAAACATATGCCAGTGTTTTGTAAATTGTTATTTGTCCTCATCACGTTGTCAATATTCTTCTATAGCTTTGGGCAAAGTTATTCTTTTTGATTACATTAGAGAATTCAACAAAACTTTTTGACTCCAAAACATTCTGCTTTGCATGGTTCTGCAATGAGCCCTCGGCTGACTGTGAAATTTTCTGCGATAAAAATTCTCATGATAGTGTTTTCTATACTTTTCTTAAAATTCTTCCAGATTGTTCTGCAGTAGCACTGTTCATTCTGTGACATACGTCACAGATTTCGGCATATTTTGCTTTAAGGCTTTTTGAAAATATGGGAGTAAGTTTTTTAAACCAATGCCCTATTTAGGGCAAATGTTTTAAACTTATTTTCTTTAGTGTTCCTATTTCAAGATTTTTCTTTTTTCAGTTGGCCATGGATTCCATTTGCCTCAGTAAGTGGAGCAAGTGGAACCTATGGCTGATTGTGCTCTAAAGTAATCTTTAAAATGGTTATCACAGATGAAAGTGTAAAAAATAATTTCAACCAATAAAAAGCCCAAACTTTTATTATTCTTAAATTAAAAAGATAAATTAACAACCTTAATATATAGAAAATTCACAATTTAAAATCTCCCCCCCCCCAAAAAAAAAACATTTGCTGACCACAAACATTAGTTGACATTATATGAGGCAAATATAAGAAAGAAAATGAAAATTTTTGCATACTGTCAAACTAGTGAGGTGATAAAAATCTCAGAACTTCTTAACTTCTTTGCCTGTAATGATACTTTTGTCTTTTATGAGGGGTCATTAAAAGATAGATGTAGTATCAATTATTTTTCTAAATTTTGCTTCCAGCCGAGTCTCAAATTTGTTTAGTTACCGAACAAACATCTTTACTGTAAATTCATTGGGTTTTACTTGCTCCAGTACAAGAAAGATGTGGGAAAAGTGGAACCCTCTCAACTCCTACTTTTCTTCAAGAAATATCATTATTATATTATAATTACACATTAAAAAGTAAGAAAGGGTGGATTTGCCTCAGAGAAATATCAATATTAGGCCAATTTGCACTCTCAGGAATAGTTAAAAGTCAAAGAGCACACACAACAGGTAACAATGTGATGTCAGATCTAACCTCTCCAAATAACCTTGTAACCTTCTATGAGCAACTAGCATGCCAAGCACATTTTTACTGCAATAAAGAATAAGTACAAACAGAAAATTCCTCCAGGGACCATTCATGAAAAATAATTTTACAAATCATTTTGGGTTTTGCTACTCTCCTGGAATTTCCACTTACCCTGGTATACCTCACTTTGTTTTATTGTGCCAAATGACAGATTTTCAGTTTTTTACACTCTTCTAAAGGTTAAGCACCTCAAGTTTTAGAGCATTCTCTTAATTTAGTGTGAAACAATAAACTATAGCATACAACAATAGTGGTATAATTATTTGCCAAGTAGTACATGCAAAAATGTCCACATGATGTTTTTAACTATATGCATTTTAGATAGATCTAACCATTATGCAGATAATATAATAAATTTTTATATCAATCTTTCAGGAAGATACTGACATTGTGCAGCCATGTGCATTACCGCCTGCCTCAAAATACCCAGAAGGCGCTATTACTTCATCAATTACCAATCAAGTCGATATCAGTGGCTCACCTCATCTTGATGGTTCAGTATTGCAGGGTGAATGGCCTATACATAGAGGTATGCATTAAAAAAAATTATCTTGCTTCTTCTAAAGAAATTGATCTGGCTTGAGAGCGGTGTCCTTTAAACATTTGTCTATCTATTCTGATTGAGTAAATAAAATCATATAGACATTATTTCTTAGAATAAATGCTATGGCCCCAGTTTCTGAAACCTAATTTTAGAATTTGCTGTTAAAAGAGCAGTTTCAAACAAACTGACAAATAAAAAACTTGAAATTACTAATGAAAGTTGTGCCAAGGAAAATGTTAACACCTTAAATATAATGCTGGTCCAATTGATCAATCAAACACTGATTGCAGTAAAAAATTTCAGTATTAAAATTTTCCATTAACACATCGCAAGCGGGAGACTGATATCTCAGTCCAACTTTGTCTGAATGGAATTTAAAACACATTTGGGAAAGAAACTAGTTGCTTTCTAAAGAAACTGCTATTCGAATTCAATCTTTTTTCCGTACTTTTCCTTTGTCTAATTTAAGTTGATAAAAAATTATACATAAAGTATATAATAGATAGAGTATTTCTCTTCTGGATTTATATCATCACACCTATATGCTGATCAGAGAGGTAAAAAAATCAAGAACAATAGAGACAAAGATATGTGTGAGTGTACATATTATCTGCACAACAGAGTTACAATACTGCACCTGCATTGCACTTACAAGCAACGATATAAGACTTTTACCATCACAGTAGAAATTTGCCTCCATAAGAAGTGTTAAAGTTTTATAAAGCAGGTCAATTTATTTGACAAAACCTATTAGATCTTTAAATTATGCTCCTATATATTGCATTTTAAATAAATGACTGTGCTCATAAAAAATGAGACATATTAATTGATGCACAATTTACATTAAACTAATGATGTCATAAGAAAAAAATATTGAACTTGGCTTTTTTTTTTTTTTAAAAAAAGATCATTTTCACAAAAACAGCAAGCAGCAGAATAATATGAAAAGTCCTCTAAAGCATGAATATCATGGTCACCCTATTTTTAGCAGAAAATCAGTCTTAAAAGGAACTAATGATAGATGATGCATATAAAGCAAGTCTACCAAAAAGGCAAAATTTATGAAAAATTTTTGCTTTTTTGCTTTTGTGTACATCATCATAATTCATTGGTATCCCAAAGAGAAGAGCTTATGCAAGTTTTGACTATTACTCTAACACCAAATAGAAGATCATGAGTTGTACAGTCGGGGGCCCGTATTCACGGGGGTTACATTCCTGGGGCGACCACGAATACGGAAATCCTCGAATAACCGAAACCATAGGGTTTTTTGTTTATCTCATTTATTGAACATCATGAGAAGAGCAGGGTAGAAGGGGAGTAGGGTAAAAGAGGGTGCAGCGGTTGTTGGCGATGCTTTCTGAAAGAACATTGTGATTTCTGTTTGATGTTTCTTCTTCATATCATCAAGTATGTTGGAATATGTTGACAAGGCTTCCTCTACTAATTGTTGTACATGTGAAGAACGTACCATAGAGGGATCTATGTCATGAAAATAATCTATTGTTGATTTGAACTTGCGAAGCCCTTCCGCTATGTTTGTTACTCATGGTGAACTTGTCTTCTACTTAAGAGCTGCCATGGCTCTAGTTATGATAGTAATGCCATTAGTCACAGTGTAATTCTTCCATACCTTCAAGACATTTTATGCATTTGCATCTTCTATTGCGTGCACAATCATCTCCATTGAGTGCGTGTATAGTGAGCCTTGAATGTTCACTTTACCCCCTGATCAAGGGGCTGAATGATAGATGTTGATTAGGAGGCATAAAGGACTTCCACACCATCAGCTTTGAACACATTGATATCTTGTTGTCCAGGAGCATTATCCAGTATCAAAAAACGTTGAATGACATGTCTTCACTCTCAAGGTACCTCCTCATTTCTGGAACAAAACACCGTTTGAACCAATCCAGGAAAAGTGTTTTTATAGTCCAAGCCCTTTTATTGTTCATCCAAAATACTGGGAGCTTTGATGTCCTTTCTCTTCAATGCTTGCGGATTCACAGATTTGAAAATTACGGTGGGCTTTATCATGTACCCATACATATTTACACAAAACAACATAGTAAGTCTATCTTAAAACCAGGCGCTCACTTTTCTTCTTGAGTGATAAATGTTCTTTGCAGCATTTTCTTCCAAAATAGTGCAGTTTCGTCAATGTTAAACACCTGCTGAGGTGCATAACTCTTCTCTTCAATGACTTTCTGCAAAGTCTTTGGAAATTTTCTAGCTGTCTCCTGGTCGGTAGACGCTTGTTTGCCAGCGATTTTTACATTGCGTAATTCGATTCATTTCTTAAACCTATGAAACCAACCTTTACTTGCATAAAATTCTGATGAAATAGACGTTTCACCAGCCCTTCCCTTTATAGAAGCGTAAAATGTTATCACCTTTTCCGTTATAATATTACAATCAATTGGAATACCTTCTTTGTAGCAGTCTTGTACTCACAAAAAAGCAGCATTTTCTGTACGAGAAACACATGGATTCCGTGGGCGATGCAAAGTTGTTGCTGCCACAGGTTCCACGGCTGAACGAATTTCAGATCCATTTTCTTGATATATCTCACCATAGATTCGTTGATTCGGTAATGGTGGCCACAGCAGCAGCAATTTACTTACTTTTCTCAAGCATAGTCAATATATCCAATTTTTCTTGTATACCTTTCACTTTTTTTTGTCTTTACGAAGCATTATCAGTAGCACTAGAGAAATGAGCCATCCTAAACACGCACAACTCAAATTTTGTTAACAAAACACGTGAATGACGATTGCCGAGTGTTTCCAAAAAAAAATTCCTATGAAGGAAAAAAACCCATGAATACGGAAACTGAGAATATGGAATCCTCTGCACACAGGGCAGATCAGGTATAGTTGCAGAGATTCTGTCTGTGTGGGCAGTTGTTTTTTCTTTCTAACATGTACCAATTCGTTAGAAGTTCCGCAGAGGAACTTGGACAAGATGCATGTATAGTTTAGTAGTAGCAGTCATTTTTTTCAGACAAGAGCTTTTAATCCGGGGGAGGGCGCTATGTTTTATAAAGTTGTCTTTCAGTGTGGGTTTTATTCATCCAGAGAGAAGATAATTACCTTGATTACCCCCCCCCCCCCATGAGACTGCCACTGGGGCAGATGGATGTATCTGTATAACTACAATTGTTTTGATGTTTAACTAGGTTACTGATGATGATGAGTGGAGCTTGGAAGTTCTGGCGAAATGCCATAAATACCTATTTTGATCTATTTTCAAACTTTTTTGTAAAAATGTTTTTTTTTAATTTTTACTGCCATAAATGCCTATTTAAATATTGTTTCAAGTTTATGCATAAATTTCAGAGCCCATATTCTGTAGAACTTGGATATTTTGAGCATTGAGAACAAAAGAATAGTGCTCTTTTTAAAAGTGCCAAACTCTTGATATTAATTATCATCAAAAAGGAGCCTGAGAGATAAGAAATTTGTTGCCATGCATTAACTTTGCTTTGACAAGATGGTGTTAGACATTACTGTTTTTTATTTCAGATGAATGCAGCCTGTGTTTGATAAAAATTATAAGTTTGTTTCTCCAAAAGGTGTACGTGTGTATCTGACTGATGACTGTATGAATAGGTCATCAGTTGACTTCATGACTCACACAAGGCTGAGTAGAAGCAGACATGGTTCTGGCTCTGGGGAGCCTATGTTGTTTTGATTTCGTTTCTTTACATCATAAATGCACTTTAAACACAATCACAGCAAGTTAAATTTACATATTTAGCATTTGATCAAATTGAAAAGAGCCACTCTCAGGGGTGTGTGACAGGTGTGGCCACACGGGGCCTGCACTTAAAGGAGTCCTGGATTTAATCCTAATCTACTGGTACTTTCATTACCTCTGTAATAAAATACATGTCTACTGGCACTTCAATTTTCTCCTCTCCCTTTCTTCTTACTTCACAGATGACTAAGATGCCCCAATTTATTTTTTACAGTTCTTCTTTCAACTCCTGTGAACGATTTTCTGATGAAAGAGATAGTCCATTATAAGTGGCCAAGGTCATCATCTTATGACAGCCTGGTCTAACCCAGAGATTCTTAGCACCCTCTGTATTTGTGTCTTGCTGGTCACTGTCGTAACCAGGGCCACTCACACTAAAGAACCAGTCAGGGCCACGGCTCTGTCCCGCTAGGGATGTAAGCCATTTACTCAGTTGAGTTGGGCCATGCTGGGGAGGACACTCACACTGCTGAGTTTACACTGAGGGCCTTAGTTTATAGACAGAGTTTGTGATTCTTTTTAGAGGATTTTGGCTGTAATCCTTCAATCTGGCCAGTGCGGGCTGGAGGAAGCCTATCCTCATCCATTCACCACGAGTTAAACATGGCTACTTCCGGCTGCACCACGATAAGGTGCGGATTGGACCTTAAGCCTCTACCCGTAGTTGATTCCTTGAACTCTCCTCATAATGAAGCAATTGAAGAGTTTTCTCCTAGTTAACAAGTGAACACTATTCAACAGCCCATAGGTCCATATAGCATCAGATTTGTTGCCTCTTACTTATTTAGTCAACAAGTTACATTTCCATTGAAGGCTTGCTACGGCCTTGCAGGAACCCAGTGAAGGTTGATATTGGTGTCAAATACTGCCAAGTTATTTAACAGCTCAGTGCGATAGTTGACAAACAGGTGAACCTTTCAGTAGTCAAGAGCCAGTAAAGCTGCTTGAATGTTGGAGAAGATAAAGATGGATACCCTATACATACTACTCTATTTGCATACAGATAACATAAATAAGTTTAACATAAATAATGATGTGCAATGTTTTTTCTCCACTGACTGAAAATGCTGCCACACATACAGAGTTTCCGCCATGGAAAAAAAATTAACCATATTGTAAGCAGAAGTATGTTGTTTTGTCATTCTGCACATATGTCAAAATGTTGTATGCAGAGTAAGACTAGGTTTGTGCAGGTAAGCAGGTAAAAAAAAAAGACAAGTGCATGTTTCTGGTCACTACTTTTTTGAGTCAACCACGTAAGTTTATCCAATTTACATTATTTTGACAGAAGAAATATGGACTAAAATATGTACAATAAATGCAGAATAATAGAATAGGCACCCGGTGACAAGATTTTAATGAACTAAAGTTGTATCATGATGATTTTCCTTGGAAGATACCATCCACAGTGTGTCCAAAAGGCATCAAGATTTTAGGTTTTCTTACTGTCTGCTCTTATTGTTAGTTTTTTTAATAGTGTTAAAATTTTTGATTCCCTATTTCTAAATTGTTATATGTTGTGGAAATTCCTCATTCTTTGCTGCTTCCTTTTATAGCTTTGTGGATGAGTGGACCAAGTAGTATTGGTGAAAAAGATTCGCTAAGTGGTCTGGTCCGAGATGAAAGTGAAAGCATTATGAGTTTTAGTTCCAGCACAGCAATTGCCAGTGGCAGATATTCTCATGCTCATCAACTTGGCACAAAAGTAAATACTTTGCTTACAGTGTTAATTGAATGATTTTTTTCTTAGAGACTTAAATTCTTATGGCATAAATTATTTTCATTTTATGATCTAAGTTCAAATGAAGAAAGCTTATGCAATTACTTCTCATTTCAATTTCAATGAGAAAAAATTCTGCAGTCACGATAGACTTGAAAAAAAAAGTATTATTTATGATTGTCATTAACAATTTCATTCTTTAATTTACAGGTTGAAATGGTATATTCTTTGCTTTCAATGTTGGGCAGTAGCAATAGGGATGACATGAGCAGAACTCTGTTAGAAATGTCAAGTAGTCGTGAAAGCTGTATAGCCATGAGACAATCGGGTAAAATTTTTCAACACAAATTTGCACATATTATTGAAGAAAAAAACATATTAATAGAAAGAATGTGGTATGAAAAAAAAAAGACAAATGTGGTGACATATTTTAGAAGGTAAATTACATTACCATACTTTAGAAGGTAACAATAAAATTAATTGCAAAGTTGAGCAAAAATATTTTCGAATAAAACGTCACCATGCTCTATTAAAATAAAGGTGATGGTATTCATTGGAATGTGATTGTTTTCTCATTATTTTTATGTGAGAAATTCAGTATTTACCCATTAGCATCATTTAAAGAAATAGAGTTGCACAATTTTTTTGTTTTATAAATCGAATGAGAAGCCTAGCCTCCAATACTTCAGTGCTCTTTATCTATGCTTGTAGTTCTAGTTATAACTATTTGTACAAAATACGAAGGATTGGATGCCAAGGGAGATGAAGTTCGTAAATTCAGAAAGAAAATTCACATGCCTCTGCGGGGAATCAAACAACCAACCTCTCATAGTCCGGATGAGTGCTCTACCATTAAGCCAGATGAAAGACATTTTTTCCCTTTACAGCAGGGATGTTACACTCAGTCAGACATTGGCTCAAAATTATATCTCAAGTGGGTCACCAATTATTAAAAATTAATAACTAAAAATCTGTTAATAAATAACAAAAATTTGGTAATTAGCAATTAAAAATTAATTTAAACATTTAGAAAACTGTTCAATTGGAATTGAAGGGAAGTGAAATAAGAGTTGTAAGTAAACAATAAAATTAATTCCGTTTACCTACCAATAATAATGGAGAATATTCTCTTCTAAAGCTGTTGAGCAAATTCAATTTGCATTTAAACTGGCCAGTGCTGGCCAAAAATATGCATTATTAGCTGATCTTTCCCTTGAAGTTGGATATTTAAGTCATTCAAATGTCCTGTAACATCAAATACAAATATAAACACAAAGGTCACAACAGGCAAATGCCCAACAAGGTGGTGGCTGAAAAAGATGGCAGTAAAAGATATGGAAGTATTTTGTTTTATAAATTAAATGACAAGCCCAGCCTGCAATGCCAGAGTGTTCTTTACCTATGCTTGTATTTCAAGTTAATAACCAAATATATGTAACCAAAATACAG
Organism: Pholcus phalangioides; assembly: GCF_987345545.1. Classification (NCBI taxonomy): domain Eukaryota; kingdom Metazoa; phylum Arthropoda; class Arachnida; order Araneae; family Pholcidae; genus Pholcus; species Pholcus phalangioides. The sequence goes on along the minus strand of NW_028301625.1, from coordinate 4,943,620 downwards.
CAACCCGATACAAAAGCATATATCATGAAAGAAAAATGAATGATTAATACTATAAACTATATGATACACTGCCCACATAAAAAGATTATGGCTGTTTTATCAAGTATGGATAACTTCTTGATTTATCCTGCTATATTTATCATTCTTCTTTTTAAACGTGTCAATTGTGTTAGAATTCACGCCCCTTGGAGGTAAGCTATTCCATTTATTAACAACCCTATTAGAGAAAAACTCCCTTTGACACCACAACTGGAATTGTCCCTTACTAAATGATGCTGGTGTCCCCTTGTCAAGCAGTTGATTGACTGTGTATTAATAACTCATGATCCATCCTATCTATCCCATTGAAAATTTTAAACACTTCAATCATATCCCTGACACCTGTATTCCTCCAGTGTGAGCATATTCAAAAAATCAAGTCTTTCTTCATATCTCGAGCCTTGTGTGCCCACAAGAGCATTGTTGCTCTTCTGTGCACCATCTCAACCAAGTCTACGTCCCTCTGTAAGAATGGTCTCCAAAACCTTATGGCATACTCCAGTCCAGGATGAACTAAACCTCTGAAAAGTGGAAAAATGACTTTAGGAGAATGCAAAGAGACCCTTTAAAGAATGAAACAAATCATTCTGTTTGCTGAACAATGTTCAGGAAACCTAAGCTGCTTGTTAATGAGAATTCCCAAATTGATGACCCTAGTTGCATCGGGATAGTAATACCATTCAACTTGTAAATGATATGTGAGTTGTTTAAACCAAAAATGTCCAACCATGCACTAAAGGCCATGCTCCATTCATTAGCTCATGCTGCAATCATATTCAAGTTCGTCTGGAGCATCTCCCTATGGCTTGGATTCCCCATTACCCCTACATCATCTGCAAATTCACAAATACAAATACAACGCCACAACAGGCAAAATGCCCAATGAGGTGGCTGAGAAAAAGATGCCCATAAAAATATGGATGCCATATATTTCAAAAATACAGCAACCCAATTAAAAATGCAATTAATAAAAATTATAAACAATATATACACGTGATAAAATATTATATAATGCCCATAAAGAATACTTATGGTTGTCTTATTCTAAGTATGGATAGCTTCTCGATTTACTCCAACATGTTTATCGTATTTCTTTTTAAATGTGTCAATTGTGTTACAATTTACTACCTCTGGGGGTAAGCTATTCCATTTATTAACAACCCTATTAGAGAAAAATTCCCTGCGACACCATAGCCTTGCATTGTCCCTCACCAATCGATACTGGTGTCCCCTTGTAAAAGCAGTCAATTGGTGGTGTACTAAAAGTTCATGGTCCATCCTATCCATCCCATTGAAAATTTTGAACACCTCGATCATATCTCCTTGACACCTGCGTTCATCCAATGTAAACATATTTAAAAAATGAAGTCTCTCTTCATAACTCAAGCCCTGTGTGCCAATAAGGACACGTGTAGCTCTTCTCTGCACCCCTTCAAGCAAGTCTATGTCCCTCTGTAGGTATGGTCTCCAAAACCTTACAGCATACTCCAGTCCAGGACGAACTAAGCCTCAAAAAAGTGGAAGAATGACTTTAGGAGAACACGGAGAGACCTTTTGAAAATGAGACCAAGCATTCCATTTGCTTTCCTGACCACCGCTGAACAATGTTCAGAAAACCTAAGCCGCTCGTCAATAAGAATTCCCGAATCCGTGACCCTAGTTGCATCCGGGATAGTGACACCATTCAACTCGTAAAATTTGCCAACAATCCCATCAGTACTTTGATTGAGTTTATCGATAAAAAGTGGAAAAGAATAAACGCACTCCACAAAATATACACTCTTCAAGGAAGTTTCCTTAGAGGACACTTCCTTGAGGAGTGACATACTTGAAAAAGAATTTTAATTTAGCACTAATGTTATCTGCCAACCTCGATATTCAACTTCCTTTTTTCCTTTCCTTAATTACCTTCTTCAATGCCCTTCTTTTTATAATTGCCCTTCTCAATTAAAAGGTAATTGGCTGTTTATCAATTATTGACTTATGAATGAATAAGCTATTCCACACAAGGCCGTAGACTCATAGAAATTTGATTTACTGGGCCGCGGTTCCAAAAAGGTTGAGAACCACTGGTTTTAGGCTACCGATTCTCAAGCATTATTACTCACTGTCCCCCTCTTTTTTAACCATATTTTCTTCTTGAGACCCCCCTTTTCAATCCTCCACATCCAGGAGCAAGACCCTTATTAAATTGATATTTGAGTAATGTACACATCTAGGATCAACAGTTCGGCAGTAAAATGCCATATCCCCTGTTTGCTAAGCACCCTGTATATATTCATATATATAATGTGTGTGTGTGCAAGATAAGATAAAACCAGAAGAGAAACAAACTCTATCTTTATCATATGCAACAGTACAGATATTCATATAGAAATGTCCTCTCCACTTGTTAATACAAGATTCATTGAAAGACTGGTTATTTTTTTAGATGAAGATTACAAGGAAGAATCTTTTCTACCTGTTTCCATATCTTAGATGGTAAAGCACTCGTCTGTCAAGCGAGAGACCGAAGTTCATGTCCCCGTGGGGGCAGAGATGAATTTTCTTCCTTGTAATCTTCATCTTCACAAGTAACCAGTCTTTCAATGAATCTTGTAGTACATATATTCTTCCACCAACTTGAATTAGATAAAGGAAAGGAGAAAGAGATTAATTTCAAAAACAGTCCATTTTCCCCATTATCAAAATGTGAACAAATGATAGCTGCCACACTCAACAACTTTCTGCAAATATTAATATTAGCTACATTCCAGCCAGATCAGGTTGGATTGAGATCTCAGTCTTTCTCTTAGGATGTCTTAAGTAAAGTTAAACATGATTTAAAGGAAATTACTGTTCTAATTACAACTTTCAATATAAATTCATTACCAAAATTTTTCATGGCTTTACAGTGTTTATGTTTGAGAATCACTTTTATTTGGAATTTACTCACCTATACTTGAGAAATATTGTTTGAAATATAAAAAAACTTAATGCTTCATTGCAATAAGAGCAGGGATATCATTACACACCAAAGGCTGCCAAGAAATATCTGGATGAGCACATACATTAAGATGGTTCTGAATGCTGTTTCTGAACGTGGAAAAACTTATAATATAAACTTGAAAAAGACAGTCCTACTCTCTGAATTATTCTGAAATGCTTCTTAGCTACATTTTAATAAAAACAATTTTTTTTCATTTTTGCAGGGTGCTTGCCACTTCTTGTGCAACTTTTACATGGAACTGACCATGACTATGCCCTGTCTGACCAAGATCCAAATACTCTAAGATGGGCTTTGCAAGAAGCCCGAAGAAGAGCTGGCCAAGCTTTGCATAACATAGTGTATGCTCATCCTGATGATAAAAGAGGTAGGCGTGAGGCACGTGTTCTTCGTCTTTTGGAACAGATTCGTGATTATTCTGACTACTTGAAGGATGTAGGATCTGGTGCTTCTAATACGTCAAAAAATGGTAATGCTATACTTATTTCATAAAAATAATTGTATTTAGTTATATAGGCCTACCATAATATTTATTAGATAGAAAAATAGATATTTTTACCTTTACAAAGGTTTAGATTTTCAGGACTTAATCCATTTCAGTTTCACTCTAATCATACTGATATATTATTTTACTAAAAGATCGTTTCATGGGTTTTGAAATGGGCGTGGCATTTAATGTACAGTAGAACCTCTCTTCACTAGAAGGACCACTCTGGTCATTTTGACTGTTTTCGATCTTCTCACACGATTTTCATGATGAACCAGATCATTTAGAATGTTGAAATTTTATGACTTTTCCTCAAAATACAAAACATTTTGAGGAACTTACAATGTAATATTTATATTGTAACTATTAATTTACAATTAAAAAAAAATTGGCCGAGATATTTTTAGTTATACCTAAAAGGACCATCACCAGCCAATTTGATGGGTAATGTGATAAGCACTTTCATAGCCATGAGCAGCAAATATTTCATCGAATACTGGAATCAAATATCTACTAATATAGATATGCTCACTTTGGCTAATTGAAGGGTCCTTATGATTGACTAATTAAAAAATAAAAATACTAATATGGCCAAAAATGTACAGATACAAATCATTGGATCTTATCTGAAAGCTATTAGAAATTTTTTTTCGAGTATGTGATGATTTTTTTTTCATCAGTACTTGCTGAGTAAAACAGCTTATAAACTAGTAAAGAATCCACTCTTAAGAGCATATTATCAGCATTATGGAATCTATCTGCCCACTGTAGTGTGAATAAAGCTGATGCATGCGCTATTGAAGGAGCATTGGAGTTCTTGGTTTTAACTTTAATGTACAAGAGTGCTTCTAAAACTCTGTCAATTGTTCAAAATGAAGGTGTAATATTAAGAAATATATTATCCAGTCATATTCCTGTGGGAGAAGATTATAGAGCAGTTCTGCAAAAACATAATTGTCTCCAAACACTTCTTAAGCATTTAAAATTCCAAAGTCTGACATTGGTGAGTAATGCTTGTGGAACGTTATGGAATCTGTCAGCAAGATGCCAGCAGGACCAAAAATAAAACTGATAAATTAAAATATGGGGCTGGTGAAACTACTTTTAGAACCCTTAGCTGAGAAAAGCTGACAGGGCTCCAGCCTGAGTATCCAAAGATTGACTTGATAAAATTACTCAAATATCAATTTAATAAAGGTTCTTGCTCTCCTGGATGCGGAGGATTGAAAAGTGGGGGGGGGGGGTCTCAAGAAGAAAATATGGTTAAAAAAGAGGGGGACAGTGAGTAATAATGGTTGAGAATCAGTAGCCTAAAACCAGTGGTTCTCAACCTTTTTGGAACCGCGGCCCAGTGAATCAGATTTCTATGAGTCTATGGCCTGGTGTGGAATAGCTTACTCGTTCCTAAGTTAATAATTGATAAACAACCAATTACCTTTTAATTGTGAGCTAATTATTTGATTAATTAATTTAAAAACCCATTTAATCAATTAATTAATTAAACCTCCCTTTAATTGATTATTAAATTTAAACCCATTTAATCAATTAATTAATTAAACCTCCCTTTAATTGATTATTAAATTTAAACCCTTTTTATTAATTTAAACCATTTTAATTGATTAAAACCCATTTAATTAATTGAATCCATTATTATCTTACAGAGTGATGTAACATTTTTTTTCGGTAATGTATTAATAATGTGCAGAAGTCAAAACATAAATGAAGTGTTTCATCAGCAACTGCTAATTGCTTAGGCACCAGAACCTGGGTACTGGTAATATGGGTGCTGAGGTTGTTTGAGCGCCCCAATAAATTTTGCGAGGTGGCTGAGCCCAATAATCAATATACAATGCAATGCTCCACTCCCTCTCCTGCATAAGGGCTTGATCCCGTATATACGGGACAAATGACAACTTTCAGCCCCCTCAATGTTTTCTTCATTTTGGTGTCTCTGCCTCATTAAAAAATTCAATTGGTCACAAATCAATCAAAACGTCTTAATATTCAATTTTATCGACTAATTTTGCATATAGTGTGCAAAAATACAAAGTTTTCATTCATAGAGGGCAATGGAATTCATTTGTGGTTACATAGATGCAACACTTATTTATTAACACTTTTTTAATAACTTAGTGTAAAATATATCTTACGATTGAGCTTTGTATTTAATCTTAGCTAGAAAAAGAAGGTTATGGTATAAAAAAAATTCTATATATTTTAACCAGGGCCAGACTTAGGGGGGTGCAAAAGGTGCGGTCGCACCGGGCCGCAAAATTTCAAGGGCCGCAATTCTTCCAAAAGAAACCCTTTTCTTTCTCAGCAGTTGTTTTGGAAATTTTTGATTAAAACTTAATTTTTTTTCCCATCAAACTATTATTGATTGTGAAAGGAGGGTTTCAGTTAGAAGCCCCCCTATAATATCATTTTTTGTGTTATTAGGTATATACTAGCTTATTTCAAACAGGAAAAGAGTGTATGCAGGTGGTCACATTTTTTACCCTTAAAAAAATCATTCTAGCTTTTCTTTCTGCCATTAAAGATAGCGTTTCTCAACCTATGGTCCGTGGACCAGAAGTTGTCCGCAAGCAGACTTCATAATTTAATTCTGACTGAATGAAAAATTATTCAACCATTGTGGTTGATAGGCCTAATAACGATATGGAGTTATCTAAAAATTATGCCTTCATGCGTTACACGTAATAACGTATAAACATCTAATAAAATATCGTAGTAATAATGATGTATGTAGGTTCACCATAGATCTATGAAAATGCAATCTTAAATTCGGGATGTTTCTAAAATTTACCAAAAAATTCAATTGCTGAAAAATGAGGAAAATAAACGGCTGCTAAAAATCACAATTAAAAAATGTACACAAAAAAATTATTCAAATGAACGGATCACTTTATTCCATTGAGAAAAAAATATGGTAACTAGAATCTCTTAAATGGAGTAAAATATGGAAGATCGGAAATTGTCACCGAAATCCGCGCCAGAAGTAGACACAATCACCAATTTGTGTTAAAATCGCTGAAAAATTGTGGAAAAAACGTTGAACTTGACAAATATGTGAGATATATATCTCACATATTTATATTTAAAATATAAATTTATATTTTTTTGCAATAATTATCATAATATAATTTATATATAATGAAAATGATGTGTATGCATTACTTCAGTGAATATTACAAATTCAAATAAACTGGAAAAACGAGACAATATGTATAAAAAACCGGTACAACCAAAATTACAGGAATGTCCCGTAATACGGGACAAAAGTGGTCCACCAATTTGTTTCAGACAGTTCAATGGCCTTTGGGTTCTGAAATGTTCAAAAACACTGATTAAAGATATAACGGCTACATCAACCAAGAAAAAAAAAAACATGCTTAGGGCATTAAACAAAAGGGATGAAACACTCTTTTTGGTATATTCACGATAGATGGTTATGTTATATTTTGTAACTTGATAAATTTCAAAACTTTTTGATCGTGATTTTTCTACGTTAAAACTTGAAAAATTTTCGCTATTTTTTGACAAAAATTTTGATTTGTGAACCTATCACTTGAACAAATGAAAAATACGACACTGGAATAAAAAAGCCAAAACAAAAACTCTTGCAATGTAATTCATTTCATTGCAAAGAAAACAGTATTCGAGTTATCACCAGTAGTTATGTGCACCTTGATGACCGATTCAAAACACTATTTTCTGTATACAGCACGTGCTTCACTGATTAGTCGCTGACATTTGCCACGTATATGTAAAATACTTCGTTCATTTCTGAGAACACATATTAAATCGTTATAATAAGACTGCGAGAGGTTTCTACCGCTGGCCATAAATAACGGGTGCAATGGTCGAAGGTGGTTTTTTATTGCCCAGAAATCCTAATCACTCACAATTATTCCCCTTTGAAGTTATGCAGCTTGGTCACTGGCGAGTAGCACAGAAGTTTTTCCAGTTTCCAAGGAATTTTACGGATACCGAGTTTTCTCATGGCATTATTGTCTTCAGAACATTTTCTGTGGTGCCGACAATGGCAAACCGTGAACACGCAAACAACTGGACAATCTGGTTGTCAACAGAGAGCCCTGAAGCAGTAGTATATTTTCGAGGTAAAGGCACGGAGAGTATGGAAAAATGCTCCCAATTTCCTGCTGTATTGTTTGGGTCTGATGAAGACCGATACTAATCGGATCAATCAATCTAATATGGATCAAAAATACGAAAAGAAAAAAAATTCCAATTAAAAATACTAGTTTCAAGAGGAGGGGAGGACCAGAGGCATGTTTCCCTTCCTTTGGGCCTTGCAACAAAATGAATGATTTTCAAGGGGAAGAGGGATCCTCCAAATTATTTTAATTTACAATTGCCGCTGGAAGCCTTTGTTCTGGAACTCTAGGAGAGTTTTTTCATTTTTCCCCTTGCATGATTTTTAGACTGAAAAATTCGAATAATATGTTCCATAATAGTGAAATAAACCAATTACTTATTCGTGGAAATGCTTTGAGAAATGACAGGGTAATGAATATATTCTCGGGACCCGGTACGATTGATGTCACGGCCCGGCGGTTGAGAAACACTGGCCTAAACCATATAGGTAAGCTGAATTAAAGACAATGCTTTTTTTTTACACTATAAAAGTTTGATAAAATATCTTTTACAGAACTTGGAAAAAACAACCAATAAGCATATTGCTCAAAGGTAATAGATACACTTATTGGTTGTTTTTTTTTTCTTCAAGTTTTGTAAAACATCTTTCTTGTAAAACTTTCATAATCCCGGCCTAAGCATTAAACTCAAATATTCATTATGCATCTATTATAATGAATATTTTTATTTCTTGTGCAACTTTGGCATCTGGGTATCTGTCATATCATAATATATCAAATCCATTGGACGATCCATAAAAAAATGTCATGTTACATTAATGTTACTTAAAATTATGCAAATGAATTACAATTAAAAATTAAGAGATTATGTTTCATGTAGCCAATAAGAAGTAACATGCTGTAATTTACTGTGCATACATATGTAACATAATATCACTTACAGCATTAATTAAGGAAGATGGTTTTTTAAATGAAGGGAGGGCTGGTTTTGAGAAATTATACTGCAATTTGGAACTTTAGTAATTAGTATAATAACATTATAATTCTCAACTTAGAACTCTCTCTTAGAACTTGTAATCAATGCTACATTTGCTTATATAATTAATAATATTTTTGTTGATCATGTTCTAGAAAATCTGGAATTCCACCCAGGGCCCACAATAGCTGCTTTGATGAAGCTATCTTTTGATGAAGAACATAGACATGCTATGTGTTTACTTGGTGAGTTTCTAATGTTTATACTGTGAAACCTGTTCAAAGCAAATTCACAAGTGACCAGATGAATACTTGGATTTTTTTTATTGGATTTTACATGCTTTTGATGCGCAGTTGCATTGATTTGCAGGGGAAACCTGAACAATTGTGCCATTACTGTAATTAAGCATTTTACTTTCCAGCCACTGATGATTTGACTTCTGTTGAATTCATTCTTTCAGAGTCAATTACTGAACCAAGTTTTTTATATTTATTGCTGGTTGCTCATTATATTGCTATTTTGCTGCCTTTCACTACTTTGAATATTGTTAGTTGAGTTCACATTATAAAAGTGTGAAGTTATTAAAAAATACATAATTTTTAAAATTTTTTTTTACCATTGAGTTTACCTAGTTTTTTTTTCATTTATTGAAGGAAAACAATTCAACTCATTGCATTATGATACCAACTTTTTTTTAACAGGTGGCTTGCAAGCTATTGCTGAACTCATTCAAGTTGACTATGAAATTCATGGTAATACAAATGACCAATTTTGCATAACTGTGCGGCGATATGCTGGCATGGCGCTAACAAACTTGACATTTGGTGATGGTACTAATAAAGCTCTGTTATGCTCAATGAAGAGTTTCATGCAGTCATTAGTTGCTCAACTACATTCGCCAAATGAAGATCTTAGACAGGTATCTAAACAAATTCAGTAGTTTGATTTTTCATAATAAAAATAATCATTCAATAAACTTTCAAAAGAAATTTTCAGCTGACATATATATCATGATTTTGTTTCATTTTTAATCTATTATATCAATATTTACACAAATATTGATGAATAATCACTGTTTTTACTGTATCATCAATATTTACACAAATATTGATGATACAGTAAAAACCGTGATTATTCAGCAGCTCATTTATCCAGAACCAGAGGCATATTTACAGCAGGGCAAAATGGGCTATAACCCAAGGAGAAGACTGCAGAATTAATTGGATGTGAAGTCACTTGGAGAAATGCTTTCTCTGTTCCAGAAAACAAAAATCATGTTCCAGAATCATTTTTTTACTGATATAGAGATTTGAATTTCTTGGCTTGTAGGAAATGCATATGGCACCATTGCTGATAATTATTAATTGGATTCATGAATATTAGTTCTAGAGAATTCACAGTACCACATTGTTACATTTTGTCAGTTTGGTTCTCATAAAAGGAGACAACTTCTTTGTGAATAGTCTCTGGGTGCTCACATTTGGACAAACAAATGATAGAGCAAACTTCAACTCTTGCTACTTAAGCCAAACTCACCATAGCAATGATAAAAGACCATGAGGGAGCAACTAATGGATCATGGTCAAAGTCAGCATTGCCAACATACATAATAAAATATAATTCTGTACCTTTGCATTATGCATCATTACTTTCCAAACAGCCCTTGTACATTTTGTTATATATATAAACCAGAATCTAGATCGCTTTTCATTTTTTGCCTTTTGATCTTCCTTTTTTTGTCATTTTAGTTTAATTTCAAAAAAAAAATTATAATAGCTGAATTAGAGACATAAAAAAAGATTCAATGAATAAACAATTTGATTGTTTTAACATTTTGTGTGTATATTATCATTGAGATTGATGTGTTACAATAAAATGTGTGTTACTCTTGTCTGCTTTTTAGGTTACTGCAAGTGTTTTACGAAATTTGTCTTGGAGAGCTGATGCCGTCAGCAAACAAACATTGAGGGAAGTTGATGCCGTTGTTACTTTAATGAAAACAGCTATGGAAACTAGTAAAGAATCCACTCTTAAAAGCATATTATCAGCATTATGGAATCTCTCTGCCCACTGTAGTGTGAATAAAGCTGATATATGTGCTATTGAAGGAGCATTGGAGTTCTTGGTTTCAACTTTAACGTACAAGAGTGCTTCTAAAACTCTATCAATTGTTGAAAATGGAGGTGGAATATTAAGAAATATATCCAGTCATATTGCTGTGAGAGAAGATTATAGAGCAGTTCTGCGAAAACATAATTGTCTCCAAACACTTCTTAGGCATTTAAAATCTCCAAGTCTGACAGTGGTGAGTAATGCTTGCGGAACGTTATGGAATCTGTCAGCAAGGTGCCAGCAGGACCAACAAGCATTATGGGAAATGGGTGCTGTTGGTATGCTTCGTAACTTGATTCATTCCAAACATAAAATGATATCAATGGGAAGTGCAGCTGCCTTAAAAAACCTTCTTGCGGCACGACCACCTGGAATGGGTATAGGACTTGGCGGTTACATGGAAAATGGCCATAGCCAAAACAGTAGTAGCAGTCAAAATAGTTCCCCAAGTTTGCTAGTACGAAAGCAAAGAGCATTAGAAGCAGATATTGACCAAAATCTCTCAGAGACATGTGATAATATAGACAGTCCTAAAACTAGTCCAACTCCATCAAGTGGAAAAAAATTTATTTTCGATAATAATGTAGTTAGCAAACCTCAATATCTTTCATATCTTCCAGGACGCATGTATCATAGTATCAACGGACAGGTAACATCACCCCTTTTTGTTCCTCGCTCTGAAAGTCGTGATAGTGTTGGTAGCACACGTTCAGAACCCCCTCATTATAAGACTCATTGTGAAAGGTTTCGAATATTTGTAAATACAAACAAGCACTGGCCTTTAGAAATGAAAACTGTGCAAGAGAGGCCACAGGAATGGAAAGAAAAAACCAATCTGGATGGAGATGATGATACAAGTATTGTGATGCAGCTATTCAAGAGTTTACACGGTAACAACAATACTCTGAATGTTGTTAAAGAAATTCAAGATCCAGTGGATTCTTCATACATAAGTAAATCACAAACTTCTAATTCCAGAAAAGAATCAAAAGATGATCTCAATACAAAGAATGGTCACAAAGAAAATATGAACATTTCACCTAATAATTTTAATGTTTCTAATGGAGAACAAATTTATGCTGTGGCTGTCAATATAGAAGGAAATTCCTGTGGTGATGAAGTTGATGATGAGCGTAATTTTGATAAGAAGAATACAAGCAGCTTTGGTGTACAAAATTCTGGCATAAATATTTTGTTGAGAGAACAGTTAAATAATGCGAATTTTTCCAATGTCATTGCTCAAGAAAGTTTACCTGTTCGTCAGCAATCAGTATTGACAAACAAACTAGCAGACATCAATGAGAGTGGCAAGTTTAATGATAAGTATGGAATTCATGACAATGTTGTTCTACGCAAAAAGCAGAGAAGTGATACAGCTCGACGATCTTCAACATTAAGAGGTAAAAATTGTTATGTGAATAATAAAGTACAAGGAGACATGCTTAATCTTTATTGAGAATTAATACTAAATAAGACTTAATTTGAAAGACTTTGCACTTGGTTATTTCTCTGTATAAGCTCTTTATGTTACAGTAATACCTCACTACAATGATACTCGATATAACAATAAATCCCTCTACAATGATATTTTTCAAGTCTTGTTTGTTGAACTATATGAATCTCATCACTGGTTACATCTTGCTTTTGTTAGTGTTATGTTTACATATGTATTTCGAGAAGCGTATTAGAATTTAATGTAGAACTTGATTTTAAATTTAAAAAAAATTTCCTCACATGTTTTGATGTATGTGTTTTTAATATGATTTTATTGTCATAGAATCTGAAAGTGAAGAAACCTCTGCAAATCAGACACCTTTGGCTATTTCTTGGTGCAGTTCATTTAGCTCAGTAGCAAGTTGTGTAGCACCATCTGCTCGAAATTCATGGGTCAGTGATAACAGGTAAAAAAGTTATTTTTGTTTCGATTTCATGAATCTGATTAATAATTCAACAGTATAGAGGTGAAAATTTTAGACATCACTCATTTTCATGCAATAGTGTATGCCAGGCTGTTTTATAAGAAATGCAAACTGGTGAGTCATTTTAAAGAAAGGGCATCCAACAATGTGGCAGGGATAACAATCATTCACAGAAAAACAATAGGCCATAACCAAAGAGTAAACCTTTTTTATCTTTACTAGTAGGCCAAAAACCCCACTATTTAAAAAAAAAAGGGGGGGAAGGGGTTGATGTATGCTTCTATAGTTATATAGCCAGCATGAAAGTAAGAAGATTCTGAACTATTATTCAAAGTAAGTTCGACTTTCAAATGTTTCATCTATAACTATGGTAGATGTCTGCAAAAATGGGACCAAATGGATATGAGATAGTTTCAGCAATCCATGGAGGCCAAAAACTGGATATGTGTATTGGTAATTAATGCCTGATGTGGGTTTAAACTGCATTTCAGTTCATACCAATCTGTATGACAACCACAAAAGAGTTCTTATTTGAACCCAGCTTCTTTATATTTACACTAATTTTAAAAGAACTGGGTGCTTAGTTTTTAAGTATGAATATTGCCAAGAACCAAGTTTAGTTGGCTCAAAAATTTCAATTGTCTTGTTATTCATAATTCAACCTATGACCATAGATATTTGACTATGACAGAAATTTCAAATCTTATGGAAATAGCAGATGGAAATTTTTTGTAATTGTTTGGTGAGGCAAGTTTCAATTCACGATTGAATAGTGTTAATGTAAATGGAACTGTGGTATATTATCCACTAGCTGAAATCCAGCGACGTTGCCTGCCCCGTAAAAAAATTATATATCTATAGCTCAATTAGCCGGTATTTTCCAGGTTCATCTGAAAGAAAGTGACAATAAGATTTAATAATTCAAAAGTTTCAAAAATTGATTTGTTTTTATTAATTATTTTGTAAGCAAAAATAATTTTTGCATCAAGTAAAAAAATTAATTTTAATTAAAAATTTCAAGCAATCACTTGCGGATACACAATATTTTTTGTTTTTCCATCTGGCTTGCACAAATTTTTTAGATTACCAACATGCTAACAGGGATGTAAAGCTGTCTGTGGGAAAAACAGGACTCAAGTATGTTGATACCTGCCACTGCTAACGACTGGTCTTATGCTTTGTTGATTGCAGTGGCAAAAGCTGAACAAATTCGGGAACTTGTAATCACTTGAAAGTGAATGTAATTTCTTCAGTGATAATGGGATTCATGGAATGAAGACATCTTCTCCTTCAGCACATCCAGCTAGAATCGTTGCTTCAATGATGTAATTGTGCAATTTCTTCACACAGAGTCCGGTGCTATTTCAGAGTCTCTGTGTCTCCAAATTTCTTAAAAGCATTATAGGTGCTCCGACTTTGAGGGTGACGTTGTGTGGTAGCACTCCCAGAATATCCAAAATACATTAATAAAAGCAACATTTGTACTCATAAATTAAGATTTGGTGTAAAATAAAAACCTATTTGACTCCATTATTTGTTAACCTATTTTTAAAATTCAAATTGCAATGGAAAACCCATTAAAATGCACATCTTTTGTGTAGAAAAAAAATTGGGAAAAAATTGTTCCATCTCTGATTCAAAACATGGAAAAATTGTGAAAAATTATGTTTTTTTGAGAAATTTCTGCAATTAAAAAAATTTGATAAAAACCTTTTTTGGCTGGAATATGCTTATGGCTCCTTCCATACATTAGCAAAGAATCCTAAAAAGCATTTGGATTGATACGATCAATGGTGTGGATTTGTATAAAGAACAAACATAGATACATACTTTGACATTTATATAATATAAGATATACTCTATACAGCAAGTTCACTCTTATCATTGTCTAGTGATAATTTCTAACCCATTAGTCTTAGAGGAAACTTCTAATTACAAAAAAATGTTTCAGGTGTTTTCACCCGTCATCCTAGATGCCATTCAAAAAATATATTTATGAAAAGTTACAAAATTTAATTTATATGGTCCCCAGGCCCTATGAGTCATATATGTATTCTGACATGTGAAAAATAAATATTCCATTCTTCTACTGGAGGCATGTGTAGGGAAGGCAGGGCATAAAGGGCCCATGGCCCTCTTATCAAGGCAATATAAAAAATAAAGAAATAAATTTTTAAAATAACTCTAAAAATTTAAAAATTTAAAATATCATGGAAGATGTTTTAATCAGTTTTTTTAGATTTAAGATATTTTTATTTTATGAAAGTTGGTTACTCAAAATGTCTCTGGGAGACATTTCTTGTACCTCCAATCGACCAGTGTACCCCATCCAACCAAAAATAGGTCCTCCGTATGTCCCTGTCTTTTATGACCAAAGTTGACAGAGTTATGCCTAATTAATGCCAATTATGTTTACATTGGATGAACGCAGGTGCCGAGGAGATATGATAGAAGTGTTCAAAATTTTCAATGGGATGGATAGGATGGACCATGAACTTTTAGTACACCGCCAATCATCTGCTTTTACAAGGGGACACCAGTATCGATTGGTGAGGGACAATGCAAGGCTATGGTGTCGCAGGGAATTTTTCTCTAATAGGGTTGTTAATAAATGGAATAGCTTACCCCCGGAGGTAGTAAATTGTAACACAATTGACACATTTAAAAAGAAATCTGATAAACATGTTGGGGTAAATCGAGAAGCTATCCATTCTTAGAATAAGACAACCATAAGTATTCTTTATGGGCATTGTATAATATTTTATCATGTGTATATATTATTTATAATTTGTGTTAATTGCATTTTTAATTGGGTTGCTGTACGGCACCCAATTACCTCTTTGGGCATTTTGCCTGTTGTGGCGTTGTATTTGTATTTGTATAAAGTTGAGGCATCTAATTTTTTGGTAAAAAATCAAAGCATACACACAAAATCATTTGAGAGATAAATATTTCTGACCAATTTTCAATTTATTCATTAGAGCATCTTAACAATTCCTAATCAGGACTATATCAAATGAAATATCAAATAATTATGTTGTTCATTAGACATAAAGTTTTATATAGTCCCTTAATTAGCCAGAATGATGTTTTTTTCTGAGTAGAAATTCAAAACTTCAGTGTTTCATTAACTTAGTCAATTTCAGCAATAAGAGAGAGAGAAATTGAATTTTTTTTAATTTTTTTTTTCAACACTTTCAACAGCAATTACAGGCCCAGATACTTGCATTTTTCTGTCCTCCAAACCTGTCCATCAACAGCCAGTGGGCAAAGTCAGTTGTTGTTCTGTTCTGATAATGAAGAGACATGGAGTTCAAAATATAACTTATTTTTCCTTCCCTTTTGGGTGTGTAGGTCATCCAGAAAACTCAAAAAATGCCCTAAAAAGCAAAAAAAAATCCTAAAAAGCAAAAAAAAATCCTAAAAATGACAAAAAATTCATCAGAATAACAATACTAAGTTCTTGAAAACCAGTTATGTACAAAAGTCTAAGGAAAATTTTTCAAGAAAAACAAAATCAGATTTTTTTCTTTCGTTTTTTCCCTCACACCTCTCAACATTACATTTCATCAAAAATTACCAATAAAATTTTCCTAATAAAAATTTGTTATTTTTGTTTGGGTTATATGCAATCTGAAAATAAAAATATACATAATATGAAAATATTTACAGCAAAAATGCATTTATCTACTCACAATGAATAAAAAATAATATGTACATTCAAATTTCTTACCTTTTTAAAGGATTAATTAATTTAGTATGCATCTGCATTGCATTGCAATATCAGATATTTTTTCATGTTTTCGAGTTTGAAAGATCTTCTGTTGTCTTATACTGAGAGAAACTTTCCTCAACATAAACAGATATTATAGGGGCATATTTAAAAGAAACTGATTCACTGAGTTAGTTCCTTTTCAATCTTTAAATTCTTGGCCTTTCCCTGCCAAGACGTCAGAAATTTTTCTGAGTGTATTAACTGTTTTGTCCACTGTTTTTTCCGATCACTCTGTCGAATTTTGCTCCAACAGATTGGCCTACCCCCCCCCCCCCGCCTTTGGCACACCTAAGAACTTCACTGACTTTATCTATGCAGCAGAGAGCATCAATAAGTTCCATGTCTTCCTTCTGTAAGGAAGGAAGTGGAAACCAAAATACTGAAGTTTGATATTATGTACGCTAATTGTCCTTCAATATTCCCTTGGCAAAACAAAGTTTGTGAATTTTAATGCATGCAGCATCTTCCAGATCGAATTCATTTAGTATGGATTTGACTATTTGAAAATTTTCACTGTAGGATATACAAGAATTTAGCCATGTTCCCCATTGCGTAATCACAGGTGTTAGAGGCAGAGCTAATGGAGGAACTTTGGCTTTAAAAGCTCCTCCATTAGCTCCGTGATAGAGATTTCACAAAAACTTTTTTCACATTGGAAACAAGATGGTCAATATTCGAATAGCGTGATCGAATTTCTTCACAAATCCTATGCATTGCATGAGCAGGGCAAGTTACATGTACAGCTTTTGGATAGAAGCTTTTGATCGCTTGCCCCGCTTTTATCATATATGGAGCAGCATTGATCAAGAAAAATAAAATATTATTGTGCTCCATACCATTTGGCCACAAAACATTCATGCTTTTGTCACAAAGTTGACAGAGGGTGGAATGATTGACTTTAGACTCTAGAATCTCCGAATTTAATAGAAAACTTTTTCCTGGATGATCCGGCTCAAAAGTAGTTTTCAACATTGACTATTCGAAATAAGTATTGTTTAAGAAGTTTTTGAAAATCTGAAATGTGGATGACTGTATATAAGATCATTTGGAAGGCTATTATAAAATTTAGAAATGAGGAAGCTAAAATGTTTTTTGGGAATATTTTCATGAACTAAAGGCAGAAAGTATATGAAATTAGGTCTATTGGATGTTCGTGACAAATTCAAAGGTAAAGTAAACTGTTTTTCTTGATTATAAGTATGGATCTAAAAAATATAAATGCCTTAAGGGTAGGATATTTGTGTGTAGAAAAAGTTCATTTGAAGGAGTGATGCAATTTCCCATCAAAATTCTAATAACTTTTTTTTGTAAGGAAATTAAGGGAGCAATAGTGGTAAGATATAATCACTACCAAATTATTCAAATAAAAAGTCTAATTTCCATTTCTCCAAATGAAAAATTGAATATGCCATATAAAAACAGTTAATTACATTTATACTCTGGAGTTGGAATGATGTAAAAAATGCTAAAATCTAGCTAAATAAAGCTAAAAGGCTAAAATATAGAAATTCTCAGTAAATGGAAGAAGCTGTCATGTCACTATGCTCTGCAGTTGTCAGTAATGTCGCTGACATGTTATAGCTACTTGCTACTTTTGGAAAAATGCATGTACAATGGATTTGTGTGGCAATATTATTTTAATTTTTATTATATTATTTTAAATGAAAGGTTGAGGAAAAATGGTTTCAGTACAAAAAAATTGAAATTAATATTTTTGTGTTTTTTTTATAGCTCAGAACCATCTCTTTTGACCTTGTAAAACACCAGAAGCAAAAATTCTTTCAGTCTGCTGTAATAAAGGAAGAAAGTTACAGCATAAGGGGGAACAATGATTTTAGTCACAGTGCACAGATGGAAAAACAGTCAGAATCCATCCCATGCACAGTAGAAAAGGAATTTGTGACATGTGCAGAAAGCGATATCAGATTTCTAAAGAAAAACTTTCTTCTCCATCTTTTGAAAAATTTTGTTTTATGGACTGAAACCATTTTTCCCCGACCCTTCAAATGTGTTAGTATTTACTGATTATGCATTTTCAATGCGTCTTAAATAAATTTTTTATTTGATTTTTAGTAGTCGCAGAACAAGCAGTATCATTTCTCCAAGTGAAGGTCCTGATTCTCCTACTTCTGAAATGAAGCCACATGTTTCACGCTTCACTGACAAAGCACCCGATGCTGAGTCATTAGGGATCCCTCGTCCTCGACCAGCTTGGCCATCTAATGTTTGTCATCCAATACTTCCTGAATCTAGTTCCTCAAATACAAAATTTTCTTGTACTCGAACAGATGTATCCCAGGTTTATAATTTCCAGAGAGATCATTCTGTTCACAATCAGAACAAGACCATCAGAGATGGTATGAACACTGAGTGTGTCAAATCTTTTCCAGAGAAGTCTAATTCACCTGAAAGAGATTCCTGCCCAAGCAGTGAGGTAATTATAATTTTTTGCTTTAAAAAAGTTATACACTACTGTTCGGAAAAAATGCAACACCAATAAATACATGAATTAATGAATAACTTACTGAATTACTCTAACAAAGACATAAGCGCCAGAACCTAGGGGCTGAAGCCATTTGAGCCCCCCCCCCCGCCAATAAATTTTGTAAGGGGGCTTAGCCCCCTCGATAATTTCTGAAAAAAAATGTAATGCACCTTCCGTCTCCTGCATATGCGCTTGAGTATATACGGGACAACCAGCAATTTTCAGCACCCTAATGTTTTCTTCATGTCTATGCCTCTGAACAAAGATATTTATAGAGCAACTGCAGCAGGCAAATTATGGACAGGTATTCAATCTGCATAGATTGGTATTCCACTGACATCCTTCAAAAATTTGTATTGGTTATTACCCTGCTATGCATTACAAGTTCTAAGGTGAACACACAAAGTATTAAATTTAGCATGATCCTTTTGGTTTGCAGCTTTAACCCCTTCCAGCGCACTACCCTTTAATATACGTTGGAATTTCAAAAAAAAATCTGTAGGCAGTCTATTCAGGCTTAGAGGTGTGTGCAGGTATAATTTTGTAAACATTGCACTTACCGTTTTAATTTCGTAGATGTTCCCAAAGAGGGCACACATTGAATTCTGGACTCGATTTTAGGCAAGCTTTCAATGTAAAAAGTTAAAACTTATACAGAATAAAGAGATTAGTGTACAGCCAACAAAATAACTGACTTTTTTCCAGAAATCCTTTTTATATCCAAAAAAAATTCTTTGAAATTTTAATCGATTTCTTTGAAAAATATGCGTTTTCAAAAAATAAACACAGGACAAAAGTGTGGATTGGCTTGTGTGGTGCTGTTATCTAGTGTTGATAAAGAAGGTTCAAAGTAATCCCCTAAACTAATTTTCACTTTATTTATCATTTATTTTCAGTGTTTGAAAGGGAATTTTTAGGTGTGCCTAGGTTGGGCACACTGAGTCGGAAAGGGTTAAAATCTTATTTATTTATATCTTACATCTCCTATATATTCCCTCCAACAAATGTCTTTCTTGGATAGCAATACCAATTTTATAATATTTATTTTACATCTTATCAAACAAACATAACCACACTCTAGCAAACAAACAGTAGTTCCTAAGTTATGCCTACAAGCACAGTAATTCTCACACGGTGTGAAACAGAATTTTAAGGTGCCACTTCATAGTGGGAAAGCTCAAATAGGTCCTCCTCACAGACGAGCACTCTGCAGAATTTGTGGACCCATTTGAATCTAAAGTCATGCCCCAAGTTTGTAAACAATGGCTGAATTGAAACTAAGAAGAATCAATGGTATTTATGTATTTAAAGATCTGAGCAAACTTTGAAATAGACTCAGCAAAATTTTTTAATAAGCAACAAAATAATAACCAACAGAAAACTAATCATGTATCATCATCATCATCAAACATTTTCAATCCACTGCTGGGTGAAGGTCTCCTCTAAATTTTTCCATTCTGCTCTGTCTGATGCTTTACCCATCCAGTTGACTCCTGCCACTTTCCTGATCTCGTCAATCCATCTTGTGTGGGGATGCCTTCTCGGACGTTTAACACCACCGGGGTACCAATCCAGAATACTTGTGCTCCAGCTGTTGTCCTGTCTTCTTGCAATATGTCCAGCCATTTTCCATTTTAAGCATTTCATTCTTTCCATGATATATACCTTTGTGTAGTTTCTTATCCAAGAGATTTGCTTTCTGTCTCTCCTTGTGATGCCTAGCATACATCTTCTCAGGCTCCTTTGTGTTATCTGTAGCTTTGTATCATCTCGCTTGTGAGTGTCGCATGTTTCAGCTCCATAAGTCAGTGCTAGTAGCACACACACCGGTTAAACACTTTTCTTTTTAAGGTATAATGGCATATGGTTCTTCATAATTACACAGTTTTTGCCAAAAATGCTCCATCCGATTCGGATTCTTCTGTTTATTTCATTAATGATTCCGTTGCCCATGGTAATTTCTTATCCTAGGTATACATATCTTTCTACTTCTTTTATCTCTATGTTGTTGAGCAAGATTGTCCTCTTCAACACAAAGGGATTGAACATAACTTTAGTCTTTTGCAGATTCATTTTCAAGCCCACCTGAATACTTGCCTTCACCAATTCTTGTATCATTTCATCTAGTTCGTCTGGATTACTGCTGATAACAACAATGTCGTCTGCAAAACGCAAATGGTTGAGAAATTCTCGATTTATTTTAATTCCTTTTTTATTCTAATCCAGTTTTCTGAATACTTCTTCTAAAACAGCGGTAAGGAGTTTTGGTGAGATAGTATCACCCTGTCTGACTCCTTTTCCAAGTTTAATTTTTGCTTTTCCTTTATCCAAACGAATCGTTGCAGTTGCTTTGTGATATACACTGCTCAAACAATTAGGGGAGCACATGGTTTTAACAAAATTACGCAAAGATGTATACCGATAAGTAACATAAAACGAATCATCCATAATTTAAAGCCTAGCAGGAAACGGAAGAAGAAAACTTCATATGCAAATCAAAGTTCACGACGTCAAAAACCAGAAAAAGGAGATAAGGGCAGAAATCGGCTGTTTTACTGCTGTAACTGTGAAATTCGATTGCGCAGTATTTTTTTTTGAGACAAGGTGACTTGAGGATGTCTCAACAACGCGATTCACCGGAATCCATGGCATGGCGTGTTATAGGCAGACTGGAATCCGGGCAAACACAACGTAGTGTTGCGGACGCTGTTGGAGTCGCCAGAAGCGTTGTTGCAAGGCTGTGGAATCGATTCCAAGAAACAGGAAATGTTAGACGTCGACCAGGGCAAGGTCGGCCACGCGCCACTACACCAACTGATGACCGGTATATACGGTTAACAGCCCGTCGAAACAGAACAGAGAATGCTACGCAGCTGCAAAGACGGTTGCTCTTGGCAACAGGACGAAGGGTGTCCAGCCAAACAGTACGTAATCGGCTTCATGAGGGAGGGCTCTATGCACGTAGGCCAATGGTCTGCATTTCGTTGACCCCAAGCCACCGTGCGGCCCGAAGAAGATGGGCTGCTGAACATCGAGATTGGGAGCAACATGATTGGAGCCAAGTGCTGTTTACAGACGAGTCCCGATTCAGTCTGGAGTGTGACACCCGACGTGTCCTGGTATGGAGGGACAGGGGCACTCGAAATAACCCCGCATTCGTTCCTGAAAGGTCACAATACAAACGAGCTGGTTGGATGGTATGGGGTTGAATCAGCATAGGCGGACGTACGGACCTGCATATCATTCGGAATGGCACTTTGACGGCCCGAAGGTACGCAGACGAGATACTGCGACCTCATGTCATCCCTTATGCTAGAGCCATTGGAGATTCCTTTGTTTTCCAGGATGATAATGCCCGACCGCATAGAGCTCGTCTGGTGGAGAACATGCTTGAAGCTGAAACAATACAGCGTATGGAATTTCCAGCATGCTCTCCTGACCTGAATCCTGGTCAGACGCATTGCTGCGCGATCAAGGCCGCCTGTTACTGTCCGAGACTTGCAGATTGCACTTCTTGAGGAGTGGAACAGTATTCCCCAAAGTCTGATCGATAACCTCATCGCATCCATGGCAAACAGGTGTGCAGCAGTCTTAGCTGTTCAAGGAGACCACACGCCCTATTAAAACTCATGCATCATGTCTAAACAGTACTTTTTTTTATCGTTTACGTGTAACCAAATTGTTGCCCTAAATCAGCTTTTCATGTTTTTTCCATATTTTCAAAGAATTAAAGCTCAATTCCAATTTTTTTTACGTCTTTTTTCTGTATTGCGCATTGATACGCGTGTACTATCCATTGTATGCCAATGCGTGGCTGTCTCGCATGGTTTTCTTCACTTTTTTGCTTGCTCCCCTAATTGTTTTGAGCAGTGTATTTTCTTGATGATATTGATGTAAGTCTTTTCTACCCTGATTTCTCTAGAGCTTTAACAACAACATATGTAAAGACAGAGTCAAATGCTTTCTCAAAATCAATGAAGGCCATACACAATGGTTATTCATATTCCTTGTGTCTCTCTATGAGTTCCCTGATTGTTTGGGTGTGATCCATTGTACTAAATCCACTTCAAAAACCTGCTTGTTCTTTTAGTTGGGGTCCAATGTGAATGCAACTATATGTCAGCACTTTGGTGATGATTTTATAAGAGACTGATTGGTTGGTTATTCTTGATATCCTCTTTTTCACCCTTTTCATAAAGAACCATCATTGCGTTATTCCAATCTTCAGGCACATCCGATTTTTTTAATAATGTGATCAGCACGTATTACCAAGAGATCGTTACATGTGTGGGATCGTGTCCAGGGAATTTGTTAGTGTTAGTAGACATCCATGCCCAAACCGGGATTCGAACCCAGACCTGCACAGTCAGAAGCTAGCTCCCTAACCACTGGGCTGCCAGGCAGCAATCCTTCGGGTGCGACAATTTTGTGAACAAAGTAGCTAGCGTATTGGCAAATTCTTCTCTCGCTTCTGTAACAATGCCTATTGGAATCCCATCTTCACCTGGGCATTTCCCTTTTCTCATATATCTTACAGCCTTGTACACTTTTTCTTTCAGCACAGGTGCTACTTGAACAAATTCTGCTTCATTTTCTTTTCTTCCTGTTCCCTTTCCTCTGTTCCAATCCTTTTCTTCATGTTTGTACAGAGTATTATAAAATTTCTCATCAATACTAATAATTTAATTTCAATTTTTTGTGATAGTTCCATCTTTCCTTTTTAGTGCAAACATTTTCTTTCTCCCAACACACAGTTTTCGTTTTGCTGATTTTAAGCTGCTATTATCTTCCAATGCTTTCTTTACAATATCGCATTTAAACTTCCTGACATCTTCTGTAATCTGCTTTCATACCATCTTAAAAAGTTCTGCATATTCCACTTTTGACTTACGATCAATCTTCTTAATCTGAAATTCTCTCCGATCTTTCATCAATTTCTTTGTTTGTCTGTTATTTTCTTTACGGTTTGATTTCTTTTTCACCAGTGACTTTTTTTGCTACTTCTTTTAGGGTGGTGGTTAAATTACTGTTCATTATGGTGACATCTTATCCATCTTCAGTGGTATTATATAATAAATCAAATCAGTTCTTCGACTCTAACTGGAATTTATATCGATGTTCTTGAATGTTTGATTCCATGTCAAACATTCATTGATATGGTTCTAGATAGTATAAGAAATATTATCTAGAAACATATCAATGAATGTTTTTGTATTTTTTACAAGTTTTGCTCTTTCCATTCTAGTGTTAAGCATTATTCTACATCTCACCCAGTCGATATAAATAAATACAAATACAACGCCACAAAAGTCAAAACTCCCAACGAGGTGGTTTTGAAAAAGATGCTCATAACGAATATGAATGTCATTTGTTTCAAAAATGCAGCAACCCAATTAAAAATGAAATTACAAACAATATATATGTACATGATAAAATATTATACAATGCCCATAAAAAATACTTATAGTTGTCTTATTCTAAGCATGGATAGCTTCTCAATTTACCCAAACATGTTAATCGTATTTCTTTTTAAACATGCCAATTGAATTTACTACCTCCGGGAGTAAGCTATTCCATTTATTAACAACCTTATTAGAGAAAAATTCCCTTTTGCTTGTGAGTGTCATGATTGTCTTCTCGTGAGTGTCTTGTTCATGATCCATAACCTCGCATTGTCCCTTACCAATCAATACTGGTGTCCCCTTGTAAAAGCAGTCGATTGATGGTGTACTAATAATTCATGGTCCATCCTATTCATCCGATGATAGCTTCCTGTATTGAATTTGTTAAGAACACTGCAGTTTTTAATCATATGTCTCTTATTAGATATGATGCAGTCGATCTCGCTTGTTGTTCAAGTTGGGCTTCTCCACGTCCACTTTCTTTGGATTTTATCTTTAAAAAATGAATTCATGATGCATAACTGCTCACTCTCCTCTCTGCAAATTTGATGAGTCTATCCACTGTCATTTTGTACACTGTAACCATGAATTCCAACTGAACTTTCACCATTTCTTCTTTCTCCAATTCTAGCGTTGAAGTCACCCATTACTATTTTGTGATATGATGTTTTCCTTTACTATTTATCTCATCTAATTCTTCATAAAAGTCATCTATTTCTTCCTCAGAATCTACTTCTTCCTCAGCTTGTTGTTGGTGCATAGACTTGTATAATCTATATTTGGTATCTGCTAGATATTTGCATAACAAACTTTGCAACTCTATAAGATGTGCTATCTAACTCAACGATGTGATTTTTCCACTTTTTATATGACTGAGAAATCCTAATCTACTAGTACTTCCATTACCTCTGTAGTAAAGTACATGTCTACTGGCACTTCCAATTTTCTCCTCTCCTTTTCTTCTTACTTCACAGATGACTAAGATGCACCAATTTATTTTTTCCAGTTCTTCTTTCAACTCCTGTGAGCGATTTTCTGATGAAAGAGATAGTCCATTATAAGTGGCCAAGGTCATCATCTTATGGCAGCCTGGTCCAACCCAGAGATTCTTAGCACCCTCTGTATTTGTGTCTTGCTGGTCACTGCTGTAACCAGGGACACTCATACTAAAGAACCAGTCAGGGCCACGGCTCTGTCCCGCTAGGGATGTAAGCCGTTTACTCAGTTGAGTTGGGCCATGCTGGGGAGGACACTCACACTGCTGAGTTTACACTGAGGGCCTTAGTTTATAGACAGAGTTTGTGATTCTTTTTAGAGGGTTTTGGCTGTAATCCTTCAATCTGGCCAGTGCGGGTTGGAGGAAGCCTATCCTCATCCATTCACCACGAGTTAAACATGGATACTTCCGGCTGCACCACAATAAGGTGCGGATTGGACCTTAAGCCTCTACCCGTAGTTGATTCCTTGAACTCTCCTCATAATGAAGCAATTGAAGAGTTTTCTCCTAGTTAACAAGTGAACACTATTCAACAGCCCATAGGTCCATATAGCATCAGATTTGTTGCCTCTTACTTATTTAGTCAACAAGTTACATTTCCATTGAAGGCTTGCTACGGCCTTGCAGGAACCCAGTGAAGGTTGATATTGGTGTCAAATACTGCCAAGTTATTTAACAACTCAGTGCGATAGTTGACAAACAGGTGAAGCTTTCAGTAGTCAAGCGCCAGTAAAGCTGCTTGAATGTTGGAGAAGATAAAGATGGATACCCTATACATACTACTCTATTTGCATACAGATAACAAGTTTAACATAAATAATGATGTGCAAAATGCAAAAGGTCATCATCTTATTGCAGTCTGGTCCAACCCAAATATTATTAGCACCCTCTGCCTTTGTGTCCTGCTAGCCACTGCTGCAACCAGGGACACTCACACTGCTGGGGATTGAGGGCATGAGTTTATAGACAGAGTTCATGATTCTTTTTAGAGGATTTTTGGCTGTGATACTCCATGCTGGCCACTGCAAGTTGGAGGAAGCCCATCCGTATCCGTATACCACGTGTTTAACATGGCTACTTACAGACAAGGTGTGGATTGGACCTTAAGCCTCTGCTCTTAGTCTTCCTTTGAGTCCTCATAATGAAGCAATTGAAGGGTCTTCTCTTAGTTAACAAGTAAAGAGTATTCAGCAGCCCCAATCATGTACACTCATTGCCATAAAAATTTGCACACCCAGAAGAAGTCGTCAAAATGAAACGAAATTTTACACATGTAAGTACTATGTTGATATAAGTAAGTGATTAGAAAATCCAAGAAAAAGGATAATTTATTGCAGAAAAAAGTACAGATGAACAGAAGTTTTAGTACTCTGTTGGACCCCCTCTAGCGCGAATGCACGATGCGATACGAGCGGGCATTGAGACATACAAGTTCCGTATGATGTCCTGAGACATCTCGTTCCACAGTTGCTGTAAATGCGCCTCTAGTTTGACCAACCTCGTAGGGTGTCCAACTTGCCGTCCCAAATGATCCCAGATATGCTCGATTGGTGACAAATCTGGGGATAGAGCAGGCCAGGGAAGGGTAGTAATGTGGCGGAGGCAGTCTTGTGACATCCTTGCTGTGTGTGGCCTAGCATTGTCTTGTTGAAAAATGGCTCCTGGGAGCCCTTCCATGAGTGGCAACACATGTGGCTGAAGCATGTTATGGACGTACCGCGGGGCTGTCATTGTGCCATGGATCAATATTAGGGTGACCCATACCGTGACACCAGCTGTGGGAGCGGTGTGTCGCTGTAAAGCGAAGGCAGGATTGAAGCGTTCACCACGGGGCCTCCACACACGAACACGATTGTCATCACTGCTCAAGTTGAATCTCGATTCGTCGCTGAAGACGACCTGTTTCCATTCCGTTGCAGTCCAATCCCGTCGTGCTCGACACCACTCCAAACGGAGGCGTTGGTGGGTGGGTGTCATTGGCAGCACACGTAATGGGCGCTGCGATATCTGATGTCCTTCAGCCAGGTGCCTTGCGATAGTTCGGGAAGACACAGGGGCCCGTAGTGAAGCTGCTGCCTGTGTCTGGATAGCGGCCAATGAGGCAGTTGGCTCTAAGCGTGCGTTTCGGATGATGTGCCGGTCTTCTCGACGACTGGTCTGTCGAGGGCATCCTGAACCTGGTCCCCGTGTAAATGACGTCTCTTCTGTCCACTGGTTCCAACACCTCCTCACAGTAAAATCAGAACGGCCTAATTGACGAGCTACTCGCCGAGCTGACCACCCAGCTTCCATCATCCCGATGATTCTTCCCCTACCGAACTCTGACAACTGCTCATATGGTCTTCGACGGCGGCGTAACGGCATGTCTACCTCAGCATTTCCTTTGCAAATGATTAAATACACTCCAGCAAGCTCTGCTTACCTGTTTTATACTCCGAGGAGAACAAAGTTCAACGCCCTTTAGTGGCATTACGCAATGCACAATCACACTGCATTTCTAATCATTTGCATAACTGCCCGACATGTACCTTCAGGCCAACTTTTGTTTCGATCCTACAATTATTTCTTGGTGCGCAAATTTTTATGGCAATGAGTGTATATATATTGAATACATTGTACATAAATAAATTTATGTTTATTACTTGAGTATGCTTAATTCTTCACTCACTGTCAGTGTGACCTAAAAAGTATTATCACATCAGACATAATGTCACTACATGAATTCAGCAAAGAGTATGATTCAAGAAGATGCGACTTGTTTCTTATTTTGTCATTTCACATATTCCTAGGATAATTATGCTATTAGATTTTTTCACAGTGGCATAGCCGAGGGAGGGGGGAGGGATTGCTCTCCTAATCAAAGTTTTGCCTACATTGGCACCTATTCTCCTAAATGGCATTTGATCCACAAAAAAAAAAAGTTAAATTATGTTTTGTTTTCTTCCTCCATTTGACTGAAAGAATGAACACCTAAGTAAGAAAAAAACTCCATTTACATGCTTCCTCTTGCAGTTTTACTATGACTGGGTTTGTGCTATTCATTTGAGAGAAGACAGAGAAAAGTGTATGGCTTTCCTTGCTATAATTTTTTAAAATTGCTATTAAGAGCTCTGAAAGCATGCATGGTCAGGGCAGCCCACTCTTTTCGAGAGGACAATACTCTACCTACATCTTTGTGAAGCTTTTTTGTCTGCTGTTGATTGTTCAGGGTAGAGCTCCTAGAAACACCTTTCTTTGGTGCCTTAGTTCTGATGACCAAATGCTCATTCTGTCATGAGGTAGTCTTGTGGAGCTTTGTTTAAAGCTCCTACTGAAAAATTTAGGTACGATATGGAATCTTATTGTGAAAAGATCACCAAGCCTAGGAAGTAATGGCTAGATTTGGGGCTCCTAAAAATACCAACTTATCTATAGGCACCTTTGCTAGAATTACTAGCTTGCGTTAGGTTAGTGTCTAGAAAAAAAAAAGAAAAACAACTCTGATATTCTGATCCCTAAAGCAACCAAGATCAAACACAATGGTGTTATAGAATCTGAATGAGTTGTTTCTTGAAGATGAGTAAAATGAAAAAGAAAAAAAGCTAAGCTATAATGGTTCCAATAGCTCCTTAGACGCAGAGAATGGGGAGAGGAAATGACAGCAACCTATACTGTGTGACAACTAAAAGATTCTAGTTGATAGATTGATAATGTTATGACGAGTAGAAATTTGAAAAGGCTTGTTAAAGCATGTTAGGTATGCGTGGCATGTGATTGTTAAAATAGAAGAGCGAGATTCTAAAGACTCAAACAGAATAATTCGGAGAGAAAAGATGTATGTATGAATGGCTGCTGTATTTTAGCAGGATTTCTAGTTACTGTAAATAAAACAGTTTCTTTTTCACAAATCCTTGTTCCTGTGAGTTTTTACACATCTTCAAGTACCCCAGTGAAGAACCCGAGAGATCCACTTGATGGTACAATATAATCAGTGTTTTTAAAAAAGTGACACTCTCTCAGAATTGCCATTTTGCATTTTGCATTTCATCTCAATCAACTGTTTGTCTGATACAGTAGAGCAGTGAGTCGAAGAAATCATCCCTGAAATAAGTCATGACCGATGCCTTTTTCATCTTGTGACACATATATCGCTCTTCCCATTAATTAGTTGGAAATTTTCAAAATAAAATAATATAAATACACTACTCATCGCTTTCCTGAAGGAACTTTCAGTTCAAAATAAACATCATGGTGTACCATCTGCAGAAGTTCTGCTATCTCATGGCAAATTCGAAAACCCCATACAATGGTGCCCCCCACATCCTGGAGCAGGTTCCCCCGTTCAGATATATTTTGTCCAACAGGAATTCGGACAAAATATCTCTAGGAAATGTAGAATTTGATCAAACAAGCCTTGTCTATTCATCACTTACTATATAGTTTCATTATTTCTGCTTTTTTTCTGGGGGGAATCGCTAAAATAACCAATGAGTGAGGCAACCTTATTTTTCCAGTTACTTTGTTGGGCAGAGTACCTGTAATGACCCTAGAGTTTGTATTTTTATAAGCATACAGTACATTCTAAAATATTTTTGAAATTTTTTAAATTGATTAAAAAAATAAAAATCAAAATTAATTCATTTAATTTATTTGAAAAATAAACATAAGTGGAAAATATAAAATGAATTTAATTCAATTTTTTATTGAAATTTTAAGCACTTTCAACTAATGCATAGTTTCAAATTCGCACCTACATCACAAACAGAAAAAGGGTGCTTTTCACAATTTTGCTCCCCCCATGGCTACGCCACTGATGGGACATGATAGTTTTATCATGTCTTATCTCTGGTAAATTTGAGCAATTTTTGCAAAATACAACAAGACCAATCATGTATTTGCCAAGACCACCAAAGCATTTCTGTTCTTGTCTCGAAAATTTCGTAAGTCAATGAGTGGCTGTATATACAATTTTGGAGGGGGGGGGGCACGAAATACCCTAGTTTGGCCCTGCATCCAGGGCCAAAATAATCATTATATACACAAGAGCGAGCACTTGCATATTAATCCTTCCACTGCAGGTATCATTTTAACCCCCCCCCCCCTCCCTTTTATGCAATTTAGCTTTTCACATAATATATATATATATATATATATATAGAGAGAGAGAGAGAGAGAGAGAATACCCCCTGTACATTACCACCCTCCAAATACCCTGGAACAACTGTAGCAGGGCAGGTGGTAACAGCTCCACACTTATAGTTTCAAGAAAATTGCCACAGGCATTGACTTTTGCCTATTCAAGCAATCAACAGGAAGTGAAGGGGTTTTCTCAACTTCGCAAATGCTTGAGTTTCAATCTGCAAACTTATTATGACCTTGCAAACAAACTGAAAGACCCATCAAACAACTTAAAAGCCCCTTCAAACAAACTAGAAGACCCTGCAAACTTATTCCATTTGTAATTAACATTTTTAAGTATGTTCACTTTTTGCTATTCTGCAATCTGTAAACACTAGAACCATGAGAATTTTCAACTCCCTAGAATGATAGAAAGCTGTAATTTTCACCCTCATAGAGAAAATGCATAAAAAAATTAGTCATCACAACTATGCAATTTTCACACACATCTTTGTTGCTTGCTATGTAATAAACACTAATTTTGAGTTTTTTATGGCTTTATAATGTATTGCATGCATGACTGAACTTGGTGATAATCTTAATATTTTATAGAAAGTATTTAAAATTTTTTTTAATTTAGCTAGTTATAAGTTATGGTAAAAGATGTTTGAATATTAGCAACAGTATCTTAGCAACATATACACATTGATGATTAAATGTACAAATGCATTGTAAATATATATATATATTAGACCTATATGAAAACTGGAAACATGTGTGTTTTACTGTCATTGAAGAATAAATTTAGTAATTGAAAATGATACAAGAATTTAAGATATCAAAAGTTATATATATTGGCTTAATGTGTGAATATTTTGCCATTTTTTTTATAGAGTTCGGGTTCTTTGGAGAATGAAATTCAAGTTAAAGAGCCAATGCTTATGGAAGCTTGCTCATTTGGACTACCAAACAACAGCTGCAGTACTACACAACATAACAATAGCAAATTGCACAGTCGAGTAAATAGTCTCAGTTCCAGCTTTTCCCGTATGCCTAGTGGAATTCCTATTAAATCAAATAATGTGCGCTTATCACAGTCTGTATTGAATGTAGTGAGACCACACATTCTTTCTAGTTGTGCTGTAGGACTTCCTTTGTCTATGAATGAAAGTACAGATAATGATCATGGTGCTTCAATTTCAATTGAAGCACACAATAAAGTTTGCGATGATAATGATAATTTATTAGTACAAAATGAACAAG
This sequence comes from Pholcus phalangioides, assembly GCF_987345545.1. Taxonomy (NCBI): domain Eukaryota; kingdom Metazoa; phylum Arthropoda; class Arachnida; order Araneae; family Pholcidae; genus Pholcus; species Pholcus phalangioides. The sequence continues at coordinate 4,911,964 of NW_028301625.1, read as the reverse complement.
ATATTAGTGCTGTAAATGGTACTTTAAGAGTCTTAATACCAAAAGAAAAAGATATCAAACATTCTATTGTTGAGGCAGTCAGAACTGTTGAAGATAAGTTTTTAGGTAGAACTTCCCATAAAAACTACAAACAGATGACATCAAGTGGGGATAAATGCTTACCACTAGTTCCTGCTTCTACAAGAAATGATACGGAACAGATTCGTGAGAATATTTATGCTGAGTCTATAAAATCTCGTAAGTTTTTTTGACATAATCATATAATATTTTACAAAATTACCATGCAATTCTTTTTCTTTTAATATAACAAAACATAAACATATGTACAGACCAGGGCTGTAGCATGCCTTCTCAGGGCTCCCTGGAAAGGGTTATGCTCAGAAAAAGAGGGTCCTCCCCCCTAATTCTTATTTTTCAGTGATTTGTTTTGGAAGCAAGTCTCTCTTGCAGATTATTTCAAACAGAAACAAAACTTGCAACAAATAAACAAAAGGGTACTTATCACTTTATGGGGGAGCCCCAATTCAGCAGTTACGGGACTTACAATAAACATATACATAGATACAAACATATAAACCTAAAAAACATACACTTTGGGACCTGAAGGTACTTCCAGCAAGTCTACAGGGTTAGAATTTCAAATATGTTTCAAGCAACAGCTTATATAAAGACTAGACACATCATATTGTATATTATTGTTCATGTATTTATGATTTCAGTACACTGTATATAGTTAAATTGCTCATTGTAAAGATCATATAGTTATATATATCTAAATTACCCATTGTGAACATCAGTTAATGAACATCAGCTCCACTAATTACAGTATAGTGATCTCTCACTTATATGATGATTTTCTGCATTCCCAGTGAAATATATAGGTAAATAACGCCATTCACTTGTATGCCTCTCTCACTTATGTGTCTTTTTTTTTCCCCCATGTTCTTTTGTGTCAACACATAAATGAGAGACCACTGTATTTTGTGCATGAACCAGCTCATAAACACAAATAACTAAATTATAAAATGTAGTTTGGAATTCTCCTATACTTATGGTTATCTTTCAATAAAATTGGTAAAAACAATGTTACCTTTTGGCAAATAACGAAAATGAAATCCAAATACTGATGTTTTAAATTGTGTTAATATACATAACATTTTAGCTCAGTGACCATATTTATAAGCATGGGTGGAGATGTGGGGGCATGCCCTCTCCAGTATCAATGACAGAGCAGACTTATCTAATTTATATGCATATTATGAACTGACATCATCATCATGCCCCTCCTGTCAGCCTTTCTAGTCTATCTCTGCCTATGTTTATAAGGAACAGAACATTTTCTGCTGTGCATGTACATGTTATCAAACGTACAATATTATACGCTTTCATGTACATACTGCTCTACTTTGCAATGTTATGCATTTAGGTTCTTATGTGCATCGCTGTGAATGACCAGGAAAGCAGAACAATCCAAACTTCTAAACACAAAAACTCTTCATTTTTCCACCTAAGATTAAGGTTAAGGTTATCAGGGCATACGAAGAAAGTGAATTTGATGAAGTAGCACATTCTTTTGCTGACATGATTTCGTGAGTCAGTCTGGTCCAGTTGCTGGCAATGAGGGCAGTTAGTCTGGCTGGTCCAGTTGGCATGCTGGTTGTTCAGGTCGGAACAATTAGTTCATCTTACCAAGAAAACACAAGAAAGTCTAGTGAGTTTGACAAATTAGTCCAGTGTTACAAGTCAGTACAGTGAATTCTATCTGATGGTAACTCGACATGGGTAACTCCTGGTGGAGTCAGTTCTCAGGGAATAGAAGTTCAATCCACCTGTTTTTTTGAGACCTCAACAATGACTTGGCAGGTTGCTTACTGAACTGGAGAACTATAAGCATACCAGCAGTGTGCACTCTATCAATGAAATCACAAAACAGCACAGCAGGACAAGGAACTATATCTTCATATATCTTATAACTAATAGAGTGCTCAGAGCATTCTATTAGTTATAAGATATATGAAGTAAGCTTTATTCTAATTTGCTTACTAGGAGGAATTTCCCTCCCAACAGACAGCGCTAATATATGTGTCTTGTATGCTGATGTAAAGGAAAATTATATCATCACAATACTTTACAGGGAATGTGTGATCTAGGGCCAGAGATTGACACAACATTATTTCACAGATAAAAAGTGTAACACAAATAATGAGGAGTCCATGAGTGAGTAATTTCTTAGAAATGATGCGTAAAATACAAAGGCCACAACAGACAAAATGCCCAATGAGGTGGCTGAAAAAAGATGCCTATAAAAATATGGATGTCGAATACATATCTAAACTACACTTGTGTGCAAAATTAAGAGAATTTGCACATTATGTCAAATTTCTGAAAAACTAGTGGACAAATTTTAATGAAATTTGATAAAAATACACAGTTATAACAGAAAAAGAGATGTACCATACAAAAGTCATAGTACACACGCATGATTGTCAATAAAGCTCATCATTGCAGGAATGCCCAAAATCCACATTGCGAGAACGAACCAAAAATGAGTCTAATATGGGGTATGGTCCTCTCTCACAGTCAGACAAGTCGCACAGTGTGATGGCATACTGGACACAAGGCAGTTGAGGAGTTCCTGTGGAAATCGGTCCCACTCCTGCAGCAACTCAGTTTTCAGTTCCGGGATGGTTCTCGGAGGGGGATGGTGAGATGCAATTGCCATCCCAAGGGCGTCCCAGACATGTTCTATAGGGTTTAGGTCAGGAGATCTGGCTGGCCAATACATATGCGAATATTCTCACTTTCCAGATAATCATTGACCAGGTGAGCCCAATGTGGACGAGCATTGTCGTCCATGAACAGGAACCGAGGACCAACTGCGCCCCTGAAAAGTCAAACATAGGGCTCTAAGATCTCCTCTCTATAACTCCTAGCAGTCACGGACCCTCTGCCAAACACATGGAGGGGTGTGCGGCCATCCAACATGATGCCTGCCCAGACCATGACACCTCCACGACCACAGTGCTTCATTTCCTTGATATGGGAGGGATGGTATCGGGTACCGGGCTCTCTCCAGACGAGGGTATGTCGAGAATCAGTGTCCAGGCTAAATCTTGACTCATCTGTGAAGAGCATGGTGCTCCACTGAAGTCTGGTTCAAGGCTGATGTTGTCTGCACCATGCTAAACGCGCTCTCTTGTGTGCTGCATTGAGCGGGACGCAAACAGAGGGTCTTCTGGCATAAAACCTTCGGGCAACAGTAAACCATGAAACTCGAGTTCCAGTGGCAGCATGTAGCTCACGTGAGACCTGTGATGCTGTAGCAGTTCTGTGGCGCTGCGCTGAAAGTGCTAAATAACGATCCGGATTGGTCGTCGTGGCTCTTCCGCGACCTTGTCCAGGTCTTCTCGATATGGATCCAGTGTCCTGCAACTGTTTCCTCAAATTGCAGACGACACTGGCATAATATTGAGCTCTGCAACCACCTGCACTTTTGATTGCCCTGCCTTCAATCTACCGAAGATTCTCCATCTCATTTCGTCATCCATACATTTGTGGCTACTCATTTTTATGACAGCTTATAAAATTTACCAAACTCTTGTGAGAAACACAGCAAATGTCGCCGAGGAGTATGAGCACATGAATTGGGGAAAATGACTTGTGCCCTTATCACCCCCTCCGTGGTCACAGCTCCGCCCACATGCGCATGTACGCTTACGTATTTGACACTGAATATTTGCATACTTCTTCGGTGGCATTATTAGTACCTTTGGTTCAGTTCTTTTTGTGGAAATAGACACAATGTGCAAATTCTCTTAATTTTGCATGGGAGTGTATATCAAATCATACAATCCACCGAATAGGGATCATAACTACATCGCCAAACTTCATGATGAAATTTCCTACATGTGTAAGCGTAAGAGGATTGTAATACTTGGGGGTTTCAATTACCCGGGTATAGATTGGGAGAATCTTTCAGCTGGAGATCAATGTGAAAGCGAATTTCTTAAGTTGGTGCTCTATAAGTTTTTGCATCAGCATGTATCAGAAGCCACTAGGGGTACTGCTATTTTGGATTTGGTTCTTACTAGTTCTGAGGATCTAGTTGAAAATGTTTCGGTGGGATATGTGTTTTCTTCCAGTGATCCAGTTGCCAGTTTTCACTGTAACTTTTCTTCGTGTAAGGTTTATAACAAAAGACTGGTTCCTTGTTTTTGGAGAACTAACTTTGATGTTTTGAGAGGAAGGTTAGCGGAAGTTCTCAAAGACCGATTGGAATCAGTCGGGTGGTAAGTCAATGGGAAGAATTTAGTACGAAGCTGTCCCCTGTTTTTCACGACATCATACCCTTTGTTCGAAAAAAGCGTGTTTGTACATAGCAACCCTCTATGGTTCACGGATAGCGTGCATAACCTTATTTTGAAAAGAAAAGAGCATTCAGTGAGTATAAAAGTGGATGAGATGACATATCATTGTTTACTGATAAAAGAAGAGTGCTGAAGAAAGCGATAAGGGATAGTAAAAAGGAAGTTGAATCTAGGTTGGCAGATAACATTGGCTCTGACCCAAAATCATTTTTTAGATGCATCAATAATGGATGCAAGGGGACAGTTGGCCCCCTGTCGATGGGAGGGTCTAGGTTAGAGAGCAATGTAGAAATGTGTAATGCTTTCAATGATTTTTTTGCATCGGTTTTTAATGGAGATAATGATTTTCGGGTGTTGCATGGGGTAATAAAATCCTCAACGATATTCAAGTGGAGGACATGGAGGTCCTAAATCTTCTAAAAAATGTATGTGCAAGCAAAGCACTAGGACCAGATGACATCTATCCTAGGGTCCTCAGGAAATGTGCTAATGAATTGTTGGGACCAGGAGTAGTGTTGCTGAGGGTATCGTCCCAAGGGATTAGACACTTGCTAATGTTGTTCCAATGTTTAAGAAGGGCAGTAGAGAAGCTGCGTCCAATTATCGTTCAGTGAGTTTCAAAACCTCCCTCTCGAAAATTTTGGAAATCAAAAAGGCAGTTGGCGAACTGGATAGACAAGAATATTGTATTGCCAGATAATCAGCATGGGTTTAGGAAGGGGAAGTGAAGTGTGACTAACCTCCTTTACTTCTATGATCACGTGACGAAAGTTTTGGGTAAGGGCAAAAATGTAGACGTTGTTTACCTTGATTTCCATATGGCATTCGTCAATCGACTGCTTTTACAAGGGGACACCAGTATTGGTTGGCAAGGGACAATGCGAGGTTATGGTGTCTCAGGGAATTTTTCTCTAATAGTTAATGAATGGAATAGCTTACTCTCTGAGGTAGTAAATTGTAACACAATTGACAAGTTTAAAAAGAAATATGATAAACATGTTGGGGTAAATTGAGAAGCTATCCATACTTAGAATAAGGCAACCATAAGTATTCTTATGGGCATTGTATAATATTTCATCATGTATATATATTGTTTGTAATTGCATTTTTAATTAGGTTGCTGTATTTTTTAAACAAATGACATCCATATTTATTATGAGCATCTTTTTCTCAGCCACCTCGTTGGGCATTTTGCCTGTTGTGGCGTTGTATTTGTATAAGCATCATAAAAAGACACGTGTGTCCAGTTTCTACACCTTTTTGATTTATTGGCTAGTGAAGATAGTTTGCTGTCAAAATCTAACATTTTCACACACCTTTCAATTCTAATGCATCTTGTGACACAAGCAAGATTATCTAATTCATATTCTTGAATAGTTTCTATCAAATTTTTCGGCATGGATAAATACAAGTCAATTCAGTAAAAGCCAGAGATGATTTGAGTTTCAAATTGAGCTCAATGGAAGTTTCAGAAAAGAAAACCAAAGCATTTATTTTGTCTGTGAACAGAAGTTGTTGCATAAGTGAATCACCAGCTTCCCAGTAGGTCTTCCATTTAGGAGTGAAATCTCCTCTTAGATATTTTCCTAGTTTTCAAGTGAAAAAAAACAACTGAATGAAAGTAAAAATAGTTTAAAAATCAGTGACCAACCTAAACTGATTTAAAAAAAAAACCCAACAAGATTCAAGTGAAAAAATTCCAGGATTTGACAATTAAGTTCAGAATATTAAATTGCTTCAAATGGGCAGTCTCGATTTCTTAATCAAATTCCTGTATTTGTTTGGGGCATGAATGAATGAAATATACAGTGATACTTCAGCTAACAAATGCCTCGGCTTATGAAATTTTTGGCTAACAAAAATTTTTTTTTGTGATTTTTCTGCCTCAACTAATGAATATGGATTCAGTTGATGAACATTTTTTTAGGTATGGATGCATACGGCAACATAAAACAGTAGTGTCATAAGCTAAATTTTAGTGCCAATAATCATCAGAATTACTTTCACTAAAGCCTGATTAACTAATTTTCACCTAGGAATCTTTTTCCAGATGTACTTCCACTTCTCTTTCTGAAAGTTTTTGAACCCATTTCATGTAAATTCAGCTAATAGAAAATGCATTGACAAAAAAAAGAAAAAGGAGCCCATGGTTTCAGAGCACATGTTCTTTCAGTGCAAGACTTAGCATCAAATTGAGCCAATTGAAGTCTGGACCAAAGCTTTGGTCTGTGCATTCTAGTCTTACCTTTTCCATCTGCATCTATCAGACACAGAAATGAGCTGTCCAAATCACAAATGGATGAGAACTCCTACGAACTTGACTGGGTTGTGTCAACATCAGTTTTAGTCTACTGGTCTTGGTTGTGTACATAGTGTAAAATAAAAAGATCTTCAGTACCTTATCTTCCTACAAATTCTAATTTATCAAATTCTGAAGCTTTTCATTTTAACCCTTGATAAGTTTTTGCCTTTTCCTTTTGTTCCTTGGTGTTTTAAAAAACTTATCTTTAAGCTTTGGATTATATATCTGGAACAATTTAAACAATTTTTCATAGAAACTTATGGGAAATCGTGTTTCAACTAACAAACCTGTTTCCGGAACGAATTATCTTTGTTATATAGCCAAAATATCATTTTACTTTTATACCTAATGACACTGGTTCATTAATTATTTTTATTTTTATTTTTATTGGAGATTTTTGCCAGGCACTAGTCAGAAGATTTTTGTCTAGACTGCTAGCTTGTTTTGATCTACTGTATTTATTATAGAAAATCAGAGGTTTTTCATTTGCTGTAAATAGAGATTTTCATATTGAAAATTTTAAAATTGGTAATGAAATATGAGATACAATTCATTTAAAAAATGAGAAATGTATAACTGTTTTATGAATCAAGCAGCAAGATTGTTATATAGTTAGGATGATCAGATTTTCACCATGACTTCAAACATTCAATATTCAATACCTTGGGCAAAATTTTGGTGGAACAGCATTAAGACTGTCATCATTATTTTAATTTTGGAGCTTTTAATAATATTTACAGAAAATATATTTGATAATTTGAATTAGTTTAAAGAAGGTACATTACACAGAATAAACATGTAGGTCTACATATGTGTATATAAAACTAGAGAGCTAGCTAAATTTTTCAGTGTATATTTTCAAATATATCATGCTGAATGAAATATTAATCTTATTTGTTAAAAAAAACTAAATGAATAAAGTTAGGTGGAAAATTAATTAACCTATGACCAAAATGCTGGAAAGTATCAATCAGATGTTTACACATATACTTTTAATTTTTTTTACAGGTCAAGCTAAAACCTCAATTCCACAAATGATTCGTCCTTGGCAGTTAGCAGTGGATAATGAGGCACACCCCAAACAATTGCAATGCCTTCCCATGGGTAAAACATTTTCAGTTCATCATAAGGAAAAACTAGATGACACAGGTTATGCTCGAGATCCAGCTGTACAAAGTGAGCATAGTTCAATCAGTGCTGATTCTGAAGTTTCATCGAGTGAGAAGTTACAAGCTGGATCAAGTGGGAAGCAGATTAGAGCTAAAACAAAAAGGAACAGGTTATTTAGACGATCAACTGAAGTATCAGTTTCTGGTCCTTCTAGTGATGAAGAAAAAAATGATTCAGGCATAAATCATGCCTCGATTGAACAGCATTTGTCAACAGATTCTAATAATGATATAGCCTTAAATTATCATTCTAATGGAAAACTAAATAAAGAAATGTCAGCTTTGGGAAATGCCATACCAGACCTTCTAGAAGGTGCTGCATGCCATGCCGATATGTTTGCTAAAAAAGGTATAGATGGTCTGCAGGTTGTGACATCAGAAGTTAAAAGCAATGGGATAACAAAGGCAATGAGTGAATCCATGGAAATACGCAAAGGGGCTTTCATGATCACCGCAGAGTTGGATGAGGTTGTTGATGATCATACTCATAGCAGTGCAAGTTGTTTCTCAGATCTGGATAACATAAAACCTCCATCTGTTATGGGAGAAATGAGTATGACAAGTAGTGGGTTGTCAGACCTGTTGTCAAATGGAAATGGCAATGGAAAATGTTATTTGAATGGTAAAGCAGCTGTCGATCGCAGGAGAAGCCTCAAAAGAATCAAGAAAACTAATGGAGCTCATCGATTTGTGTTCAAATCCGTGCTTCAGTCAAGAGACTTAGTGCGATCTACTGAAGGAAGTGACAAGCCTTGTTCTGGTGCAGGTTCTGTTGAAAACCTTAGTATGAAAAGTAGTGGAACTTCTGAATTGTTGGATAATATTAATCCCCCTTCTGTTATGGATGATATATCAATGACAAATAGTTGCACTAGTTTAAATAGCATAAATTCTGACATATTAGAAAGTCGTTCACAATCTCTTGCAGATCCAAGAAGTGATTCCGAAATGTTCCAAAGACTTAATGCTGCTGCAGCTATGGTCCAAGTGTATTCGAGGGAACTGAATAACATCATGACAGGTAGTATGAAGAGCAGCTATAATTCTGATAACCTTGATCAAGTTAAACCACCATCTGTTTTCCAAGACATAGCAGAGGTTACTGTAGAAGATGGTACAGAAGTAGGCTCAGATGCTATGATGTCTGATTCTGAGCTTGAAGAAGAGCTACCTCATGATGATGAAGGGTCAGTTCCATCAACAGAAACAGTCAACTCTCCTCTTCACCTGCTAACTAGAACTGAAAAAATTGATGGAAGTTCTGATAATTTGAACAGTTCATTTGAAGGTGATAGTCTATGTAACACTGAGAAATATCATACTGTAAAACGTGTCAGTAATTTAGCTCTCAGTTCTCAGAATGTAAGTTCAATTGATATGGACACTAATACTGTGCAACACAGTATGAGATCTCTCAGCAAAATAGAGTGTTTAAGTAAACCTAAGAATACAATAGAGTGTGAATTAAAAAAGTTGAATGATGTAACTGGAGAAAATGAAAAAGATGAAAAATCTTTACCCACAAGAAGGGGGCCTCGTATTGTGAAACCTATAAATAGAGAAACAATTCGACAAATGCAAGAGAAGAAAAACTCAGAGAAGCCAGTACGTTCAATACGAGGAAAAGCAATAACATCAAGAATTTCACAAAGACCTACTAGTTTACGTCCTGGGAATGCATGCAAACCTAGTGGTGCAGTTAAAAAAAATGCATCAGTTAGTACAGTAAGGCCTACAAAAACATCTGCTTTAAGAGCATCTCAAAGTCAAAAACAAGCAGATTCTAGGTCAAGTGGTGGATGTGCATCACCTAGATCTTTCTTAAGTAAACCTCCTGTTTGTAAATCTATCAGTCGCAATGTAAAACCTGTGCCTGTATCATCTGTGGCAGATGAAAAATCTTCATCTGGTGAAAAGTGCCAAATGATTGAAGTTCCACGACCTGCTCCTCCTGTCAAGCAAGGTACATTCACGAAAGATGAACCTACACATAAAGTGCCTGATGCATCGCAAGGAGTTAATGAAAAAGAAAACTATGTGCCTGGAACATGTATGTCACAATCACAGACTTACTCCATGCTTTCAGCAGAAACATGCCAACAAGAAAAAAATTTTGATAACATTGATTATTCAGAAAAACCCATTCTTACTGCTATTTCCCCTGATAAAAACATTGAAGACAAGTTGAGTAATTCAAGATTTGCAGTCAAACGCAGTTCCAGTAATTATGGAATTGAGAAAAATGGAGCATTGCCATTACAAAGAAAAGACAATGTTAAACTGAATTTAAAGCCTTCACCAAGTACTCAAAGCTTTAAAGATAGTGAGAGAAGCTCAGGTAACAATCAGTTCATTTCTTACAATAAGCATAAATTTCTATCAGTTCATGGTTCCATTTTTTTATTTGTTATCGTTTGCTTGAACATTTGAATTTTTTTTTAAACTTTTGTGAATACAGTCATAGCGTGACTTATGTTAGCCTAATTCTTGAAATTTTTTAGTCATAAAATTTTCTGTGAGATAGATACCTCTGGTGTTCTGAATTAAGCATAATTTGTAAGTGTTATTGGATTATAGCTCAGGTGGAAACAATATTTTAGTTATGATGTGACAATCAGGTATGAATATATCGTCCATTCAATCAGAACACTGAGTTGCCAAGCTGAATTTATTTTTAAGGTGTTAAAAGTAGAAACCAGGGAAGTAGCTTAAAATATTTAAACTTTGCCTATTCAAGCAAAGTTTAAATAAGTTTATTATAAATTTGGGGCCATAGAACCATTTGGAGAATCAAAGTTTTCATTTTGAAAATGTTATTTAATCACCATTCAATACTTTGAGCCGAACGTTATTGTCTGTATTAATTTAAAATTATGCTATTTGCTATTTATTGACAATGCACCTTGTCCCTTACCTAACACTCTTATTGATTTTTATCTGGCCGCTGTGGTGTTCGAGTGGTCATAGTGATGGACCCGCATTGCGAGGTCCTGGGTTTGAACCCCACCGTCATCACAGTGGTGATTGGCTGAAGTTGGTTTTCTGTGGTTCTAAAATTCAAGGTGCAAATGCGAGCCGATCTACCCTTTAAGAAATCTCGCCACAGAGAGCAACAGATTTACAAACAGTAGAAATGTAATTCAATCATAACACATCACTCACTTCACTTCTGAAATATAGATGGCAGTACACATACACACTCAGGCCATTAGGTACACACACAGTTACATTTCCGGCACAACTCACTAGGTAGTAAATTGCCCATAGATGGTGATAGTATAACGCATATTATATATATATATATAATAGAATTGTGCTTGGTTTGACAGAAAGAAAAAAAAAGAATGATTTCCATCTGTAGCGAGAAAAGGCAACCCACAAAGTTCTCACAAACTTTGTGTGCACCACAGGTCTGAAAGGGTTATAATTTTGCTAATCAGTATTATTTTTATTTACATTTTTTTTCATTTTCTTCAGAAAATGGTACATGATCTTAGGTAGATAATCCCTACTATAAATAATGTGAGGAGTTGCATTTACGTATATAATACATGAAATGCATGTTATCTAATTTTTTCCCCTGTTCTTAATTTCACGAAATTTGTATTTTTAGGTTGTAATCAAAAAAGTGGAACTTTTAACAGGAATAGCCTATCGTCATTGTCTTCCAGCAGTTTGTCATTGAAGCGTGTTAATTCGCAAAAAGAAGTTACGAGCAAAATTTCTTCTATTTGGAAAAAAAGTGAAAGCAGCTCATCTGCAAATAGTCCAGTTACAGAAAATTCATTTTCAGAAAAATCTTCAAATACACCTAACCGGATACGATTTTCAACATCCAAAAAGCTTTCAAACAGGTATGATATTTATTTTAAAATTTTAATTTTTAAATTTTTTTACACCCTGTCTTTTTTTTATTTATTGTGCAGCACAAACCATTGTACAGTAAAATCTAGATATACCCTATTCTGTGGAGTAAAAGAAATATTGTTGTAGGAGGATTATATTGATAGGCATCATGATCACAGGTGGAAAATATTTATTTATCCATCACACAAAAAAATAATTACAGCGATTTCTTGTAGATAAGCCACTCTGGGATATACAGTCAATTAACAATCAGTCAAATTCTGATGAGTCAAATATCTGTTTATCTGTTTAAATCAAAGTTTTCTCTCAGCTATAGAACCTTCAATATTATTTTACTGTTGAAATTTTACTTTTACTTGACCATGAATTTTAATAAAATTGCATTTATCCTCCCAGTGAGGAATTATAGATGTGACATACACATAATTAAAAAGGAATTTCTTTCTTCTCCCTCCCTTTTCTTGTCCAGCTTTTTAAATAAACTAGCAAACCACAATTAACTTGCTCACCTGTGCTACCAAACGAATAAGGCAAATACCAGGAAATACTAAAAAAATTAGTTGGCACTTAAGTTCGTATCAGAGCTGGAGGAAGACCAGCAGTTTAAAATGAAGCTGGTGGATTTGTTTTAAATGGATTCTAACTTGTCTATATTGCAGAGAGTATGGGGGAGGGGGATCTCAGATTTAGAAGGCATATGAGAGTACTGGAAGGATATAGGTTAGGAAGCAGAGATGTTAAAGGTAATGGGTGGAGTTTTTTTAAGGTTTCAGCAAAGAAAACAGGTTTTTGGAGACACTTTTGAAAGACGTAATCAACATGGAGATTCCAACAGAGGTTCACAGAAATTGTTATGCCCAGATATTTGTAATGAGAAATCTTGGTGATTATAGAATTGTTTATATAGTAAGATGATTCAAGGGAAAGTCTTGTGAGTAAGTTTCATTTTAACTATTTTTGAGAGGTTTAGGGGCAATTACTGGGACAAACTCCATTCACATAGAAAAATATCAAAAATGATGTAAAATCTCCACTCCAGGCAATGTTAAATTGAATGACAGGGTGGAAAGAGATATATGGAATAAGCCCAGTGGGGGGCAGTGTACTGGCATTGAATCACTAGAATACTATTTTACTGCATTAATATTTATTTTATTTTATTATTTTTGTAGAACTTTTCCTGAAATTGTGATTAGACATGATATCTGTGCTTTTCATTTCAGATCAAATTCAACTACATCACATCAAGTGAGTGTAGGGCACAATGGAGGACAGGAAAAAGGTAAATCAGAGTCAAGTTCTAATGTCAAGAAACCTGGTGTACTTAAGGCTCATCCTACAAACCTTTCTTCTTCCAGTGCATCTTCTTCATCAGCTACTTTTTCTCGAAAAAGAAGTTCAGTTACTTCTTCTTCGTGTTCCAGCCAAGTCAGAATCACTAATCTTTCTAGTTCCAGACTTCAATCTTTCTCTAAAAACACTCCTGCAACAAGATCACAGCAACTAAGCAGTTTGGTTCAACGGAATACTGTGAAACCTTACAAAATGATATCAGAGCAAGTTCCTGCTGTACAGGATGTACTTTTGCAGCCAAAAGAAAAACCATTATCTTTAAATGACGTGAAAACATCAGCAGTGTCAGCTGTTGTTTCACCTTTCAACTACACTCCTTCTAGTTGTAAACAACAAAGTTCTACCGATGATCAAAACTGTAATGTTAATGCTAAGCCATCAGAAGAAATAGCTGATGGTGAGGACTCTGAAAACAGTGAATCTCTCTCTGGAAGTGGGAAAAAGTGTCTTGTTACAATGGTGTGAGCATAATTTTAATGTTCCAGTAATATTTATTACACTGATTTCAGTCATAGTTTTCAATCACGATATCCAAAAAAAATTTAAAATGTCTTTCATTTCCATTATATCTACACTTATAAGAAAGTATTACAATATTTTGATAATTACAGAGTTATTGCTAAATTCCCTTTGTCACATTTTACTGGTTAACTGTTGATTCTAGAGGCATACTTCCAATTAGAAAAAGTATCCAAATAATGTGTAGAACTCAAATGTGTCATTCATGTTGCAAGAGGTTGTATATATAGTTATCAAAATAAAAAAATTAAATTTTTGTACGGACACTCTGCCCTCAAAAACCCAATTAAAAAGTTGTTGCCCTGTGTCTCCTGAGGCAAACAAAAAAACTTTCACGTTTCTAAGTGCAATATTTGCAGAATATTTGATTTCAAAAATTAGAGGAAAAGGGTCATTCAAGTATTACATCAGCATCACATCGAGGGGAGAGAGGGGGTTTCCGATTTGCTGACTTTTGATGACACGGGGGAAGGGGGATTTGGTTGATGCTTACGTCATCAACCAGTCTTTATAAAAATATTAAATATTCTTAATGGCATCTTACTCTGTGTGCCAAAAATGAGATAAATCTTTTGCTAGTTTGTGGGCACCTGAACTAACATTCTTACTATTGAAAAGTCCCCTACAGAGCCACTTTAGTGATCTCTAAATGTTTCGCAGATCCAAGTGATTGATCTGGAAATGTGTTCGGCTACTTAAGTGCTCTGGAATTGTGCCGCACATCACTCAAGCGATCTGTAATTATGCCGCAGATCACTTAAGTAATCTGGGAATGTGCTGCGGGTAACTTGAGTGACCTAGAGCTGCACTGGGAGCCACTTAAGTGCTCTAAAACTGTTGCATATGTCACTCAAGGGATCTCTAAAGGTACCATGGATTGCTTAAGTGTTCTGGAACTGTGTACGGGTCACTTAAGTGATCTGTGAATGTGCCATGAGCCTACTTAAGTGATCTGTGAATGTGCCATGAGCCTACTTGAGTGATCTGTGAAAGTGCCATGAGCCTACTTGAGTGATTTGAAAATGTGCCATGGGCTGCTTAAATGCTCCAGAACTCTGCCATGGGTCACCTAGGCGATTTGTAAATGTGCCGCTTCAGTTCATTTTTACAAAATTAGGTTTGAGGTGGCTTGTCACGTCAGATACCCCCAGGGCCACATTTGGTCCGTGGACCAAGGGTGTCCCATATATGCAATGAATGGCGGATTGCAAGGAATTTCTTAAAAAAGAAATTTTGAGTTCTTAGCCTTCAAATAGCATTGAAATTGACAGAAATCGATCACATTAACATACATTACATAACATAACATTTCCTTTCGAAATTTTAATTTTTAAAAAGTATATTTTTGCATTAAAAAAATAAATTTTTGATCATCTGGTGGGTGGGATCCCGCGTGTCTCTGATCCCACCAATATGTGTTAGGAGGTATGGGGCAGAGATGACAAAACTTTGCTGACAAATGGGGAGGGGGGTCAGAGTTTTGCCTACTTTTGCTGACAGGGGGGTCAAAAATGACTAAAAAATTTAACTGTTTTATAATCGTTTTAATATATAGGGTTAATAAAAATATTACATTTGATTAATGAAAACCACCAAGGAGATACCTAGGTCCCATACTGGTTGTTACAATGAAGTTAATTTATGAACACTACCATTGTCATACAATATAAAATATAATTACAGTGTTTAGTAATTTTGGAGAGAAAAAAAATCATGAAAAAATCAATATATACACACACACATATAATGCATAAGATAGCATAAGATATATATATAATACAATATTATGATGCAACGGGCAGGGGGTGCCTTATTACTTACATAAAAAAAATCTATAAATCAACATGAGATTATATAATATGATTTGAATAATACAGCAGAGTTGATAGCAAGGGAATTTTAAACGAGAACTTAACCAGTCGGAGTGGGAAGTCAATCTACAGCAAAGAACGGAGTGTGAATTTGAGGATGAATTCAAATTTGCTGATGTAATACTTGAATGGCCCCAAAGTTGGGAAAAAATAGCATAAACTAATGGACGATGACAGAGGCACTGACATGAAGAAAACATTGGAGAGGCTGAAAGTTGCTGGTTCTCCTGTATATATGGGATTCATTGCATATATGCAGGAGAGAGAGGGAGAGGATTGCATTGTTTTTTTTTTTAATTATTGAGGGTGCTCAGCTCTTTTACGAAATTTATTAGGGGGCCTCAAATGATCTTTGCCCCTAGGTTCTGGCACCTATGGACAATGCTTCTTTCCCTGACAGGGGTCTGTCCAGACTTTTTGTAGGGTCTGTTTTTGTAAAAATTTTCCTTATTTTTGTGAAAAGGATCATTATTTTTGCTAAAAGAATCATTGTTTTTGTGAAAAAATAAGTAATAAAAATAAGTTTTGTGGGAAGCAAAGTAATCTAATCAGTTTATCACAAAAGAAATGAAATTCCAAATTTATGGTTTAACTAACTTCTATTTCGTGAAGGGTCCGTTTTTCAGGTCCAGAATTTTATAAAGGATATGTTTTTAGATCCATAATTTTGTGAAGGGTCTGGAAAATGGACCCAAAATTTTGGTTGGACAGACTCCTATGATTTATGCTGTTCTTTACAAACTTTCCTCTAATTTTTAAATACAAATATCTCTGCAAATATTGCACTTAGAAACTTGTATTTTTTTTGTTAACCTCAGGAGAGACGGGGCAACCACTTTTTAATTGAGTTTTTGAAAACAGTGTGTCCGTTAAAAGTTTAATTTTTTTTATTTTAAAACCTATACAAAACCCTTTGCAACATGAATGACATATCTGGATTCTGCACGTTATTTTATTTATTTTTTTTAATTGGAAGTATGCCTCTAGTATCAGTAGTTCACCAGTAAAATGTGGTAAGGGGAATCAAGTAATCACCCTGTACAAGTAGGCATGAAGAAACATTATTGTTTGATTAGGTTGCATAGTGACTATATAACATTAATGCTTAAATACAATGAAGGTCAATAGAATTCAAAATTCAATACGTATTATTTAACCCCTCCAATATATGTTCTCATTCCTCTAACTTCTTTAAATGAAATTCATTTTATGTTTCTCTGGACAGAAATTAGCCAAAAATAGAAGCTACAATTTCATCAAGATGCAGAATAGGGAGAAAAGAGGTGTCTGATTAGAATTTTTTCACTTGTGGATTCCCCAGAATGGTTTTTGTGATAAGTCTAAAGATAAAGAGATAACAATAGCTGATGCGCCTATACTGTACACTGAGACTGGGGGCCGTCTATGAGTAAATATTTAATGAACTTATAGTTTTCTGGTGAGCAAGAAAGTTACATAAAACGTGTATTTTTTTCCAACTACACACAATCAAAGACAAGAAAAATGTGCCCTTACTAGTGATTTGTATTTAAAGTCTGGTGGGGTGTGTGTGCGTGTGTTTATGCATTTTTTTTATTGAAGTGTATAGATTTATTTTTGTTTCTATCAGCTTTAACCTTCTCTGTGGCAATTACGAGATACCTCACCTAACTTCATGCTTTGTATTCAGAAATGTGAGATGTCTCACCTCCTTAAAATAGCATAGCGTCTTATTTTAGGAATGATGAGTCCAAAGACTTTGTAATATTTGATTCTCACTAGAATATATTTTCAATTCCCACTGAACCATTCAGATCAATTGCCAGTGGGCAGAGCCAGTTTTTGTTTATATATTCATTGCAGAGGGAGATAGTGTTTGAAATGTACCTTTTTACCTTTCATTTGGGATAATATAGAAATATGTGTAAAATATAAATAATAGAAAAAGATAAGAGTATTTTTCTCTTCCTCAGTTTATTATTCTCCGAGTTGGGGAGAGAAAGTACTATCACATCACAAAATAGAAAAAAATCTCCTTGATAAAAAAAATATACATTTTACAGAGGGTTTGGTTATTTCCACTGTCCCGAAGGGGTTAATAAAAGCTGTCAGATTCTTGTGCATATATCAGATGCAAAAGGGCCACCTTCCCAGATGACACACCTTTGGTACATTCTTGAGGGGGAGCTGAGTGCATAACAAAATACTATACTAAATAGAACATGGTTAATTTAACCTTTTGGATAGTTTGATTTTTTCGCAGTCCCCTTGAACTTTGAATTAATCAAGTTGAACTTAATAAAGAAGACGAGTAGGTAAGGCAAAAAATCATCACGCCAAAAACGAGCAACAGTTACTACCATGATGCCTAATATGATGTAAAAAAATAACAGCTTATATATCTGATTCGTGGCATACTCTGTGGAACACGAGGAGTTGTTTCTGAAGGACACAAATAATATATCTGATTCAGATAGGACCTCATATGATCTTATCAGAAAATCATGTATAGAAATAATGCATTGACATGATATGCTTACTTCCTTCCTCCAGAAATATATATATATAGATTTTATTTTTATCATATATCATCATCATCAACCATTTTCAATCCACTGCTGGATGAAGGCCTCTAAATTTTTCTATCATCACACATATATATATATATATATATATATATATGATATTATATATCTTTAACTTCTTAACATACAGGGCGAGATATCTCAGCCCCGTGTAGATAGAAGAAATACATTTGAACTCTCTCTTCTTTTCTCTTCAGACTCTCTATACATAACCTTATAAACAGGAATTGTTTTCCTCCCTTTTACTTCAGTATTATCTTTTTTCCCTTTTTCTCTCACTAGGGTTTCATGAGTAAAAATATAAAATTACATACTTGGGGAAAGGGTGGCCAGGAGACAAGGAAAGAATTGAGAAGACCTGCTTCCTCTCATCTTTTTTTCCTTTCATTTCCTATATGTAAAAAGTAATACCAGTTTTTTTAAGGTTTATCTCTGGTACTTCAACTGTACATCATTCAAATTTCTTTGCTAAAAGTTTTTATTTTTAAACATGTGATAATTTTCTGAGCAATAGATTTTTTTTGAAGAGCTATGAAAAGCCTTTTAGTATGAGTATTAGTTACTATAGATACTAGACTAACTATAGTTACCAGCAATAATAGTTCTTATTGTGAGTTCATTTATCAATAATTCTAATGGTTTGAGATACCATAAATCAGGATAACTTTGGAACTGGAGGTGCAACTTTGGGACAGTGGATTATTTTCAGCTTTCAAATTTCCAGCCAATGCCATATGTTCTATCTGTCAGTCCCAAAGTTACCCTGGTTTATGGTAAGCATTTCATTCCTATAGTACACTTCTAATTTTCTACCCATTTTACACATCTTTTTTTCAACCTATATTTAAAAAAAATGAAACCAGGTGAACTCATTTTTTTTACCAGTGATTTATTTATCTTAGTTATTTCTGGTTAACCATTAAGAATAAATGTTCCTAAAATATATGTATTTTGAATATTTTTAGAAACAATCTGAATAAAACCATGATTAAAATATGTGTACCAATTGCAATCTTAAAAATATAATAGGCCCATATTCAAGTCTCATAAAAAAACAAAAAAAAAGCAGGTGATGTTAGTTTTAAACATAATGGCTGAATAAACTGGAGCATATTTAGAACATAAGTAAAAATGTGAGACCACGTAATATTCATGTCATGATTCGAAATACAGAAAATATTTGGCTGATGTTAAGGCTTCAGCCAATCAAAATTTTCTGTCCATAAATATTGAGTGATTAAAAACTTGATACAAGTTACAATTTTTTCATATATATATATATATATACAGAGTGCATAGCAAAAAAGGGGTATAGCATTTTAATGGTGAACAGTTGATTCTAGGGGTGTACTTTCAATTAGAAAAAGTTTCCAAATAATGTGCAGTACTCATATGTCATTCGTAACCATTTCTCTTGCATTTATGTTGTTTTTTCCCAATTTTTCTGCCTTTTTCGAATTTTAATATCTCAGTGAATATTGCACTTAGAAACATGGAATTTTTTTTGTTGGCATCAAGAGAAACAGAACAACAAATTTCTAATTTGGTTTTGGGGCACACAGAGCTGTATAAAAAATTATTTTTTTATTTTAATAGTTATACAACTTCTTGAAACATGAATGACATTTATGAGTACTACACATTATTTGGAAAATTTTTCTAATTGGAAGTATACCTCTAGGATCAACGGTTTGCCAGTAAATTGTCATACCTCCTGTTTGCTATGCACCCTGTACACAGGGTGATTAAAAAAAGGTGGGAAAACTTTAAGAGTTGACAGTACACACTAATACAAACAATCATCATCAAAGAATGCATAGTCTAACATGAAACACAAACTCACTAGCGCGTTTCAAAACGGCTGCTCCGCAAACGTTAAAATGGTATTTCTGATGAAATTTATTGGGAGAAAAAGAACACCATGCATGCAAATGTAACCTAGGGAGGAAGAAGAAACTGTATGCAAATCTGCATCACAGTGAATAAAAGGCATGGACGCCAGCCCTGTAAAGTTATTCCAGCATGCAACCATTTTAACAGTTGTAACGTACAGGATAATGGCGCACTTTTGTGATACTCAGTCTGCGCCTTTTATTCACTGTGATGCAGATTTGCATATGGTTTCTTCTTCTTCCCCAGGCTACATTTGCATGCATATGGTGTTCTTTTTCTCCCGATAAATTTCAACAGGAATGCTGTTTTAACATTTTCAGACTGGCTGTTTCAAAACGCACTAGCGTGTTAGCATTTCATGTTAGACCATGCATTCTCTGATGACAATTGTTCGTATTGGTGTGTACTATCACCTCTTAAAGTTTTTCCTATCTTTTCTGAATCACTCTCTATAATATGTAAAAAAATGAAGAGAATTAACATAGTGACATAAGGCATTTTTTAAAAATTTTATTCCAGTTGAATAACATTCAAGCTATAAAATTGAGAATTTAAATAAATGACGCAAAGTTTTTTAAATATATGTTCAGTCACTGCGATTAAAAACTATTAGGGTCAAGTTGGGTAAATATGTTAGACTCAAAAAGGAGGGCAATTATGATACACCTTAAAAAAAAGCACTTTATTGTTGACCAAACCAAACCTCAAAAAATATATTTGAATTGCTCATTTCTTACTCATGTCCTATTATCTCTTAAAAAATTTGAAGCATTGAAGGCATTAAAAAAATTGACACATACATTTTTTTAGTCAAAAACTTTTGTGAGGTATATCAACAACTTTTACTATAACTTGCTGCAGAATGAAGATATTTATTATTAATGTATATAAAAATGTAGGGGAAGAAATTTCCTTTTTCAGGCTATATTTACGTTTATATTAATATCATATTCTTTGTGGTGTTTATTTAGCTGCAAAGTAGAAGGGCAAATATGATACACTTTTTAACAATTGTTTATATTACAGGTTATATTTGCTGATCAGCTGATTCTATATATGCACTGTTTTTATTTGTGCTTTGGTTTATTTTATTCAAGTTAGGGTTTTTAAGTGTTTTAAGGCCTTTCAGGCTTACGTTTCTTGTTTCTTTGTTTCAGGTTAGGCCTAATTGAAGAGTTATCCTGGCTTAATTAAATGAACTCAGTATTACTAAAAGGTATTGCATACACAGCACTTTTTAGTAACTCGCAAGCAATTTCAACTATAAAATGCCAAACAAATATGTCAAAAAGCTACCACATAAGCAAAAAATCTGCTTATGTGGTTGCGCCACTTCTGCAATTCTAAATGCTAATTATAACCTGATTTAATTGAGGCTTTTGTCAAATAAGTTAAAAATATATCTAAATAAATTTTGCAAGACAAGCGTGTATCTAATATCACTTAATTTGTATAAAAAAATGAAATTCTTTACTATACAAAAATTTGGCATGCAAAAGTTTGGTTTTTTGTATGATATTTGCCCTACCTGACCCCCTATTTAAATAAAAAATAAAAAAACCAATTTCTTAACCTCCCATGGCTCACCTCCAGAAAAACATACATATTGTAAGTTTTTTGTTGAACATACAGATATAAATGGGTTCCATCAGCATATTTTTAATTCAAACAATACATCAGCATAGAAATTTAATTAATTGAAGGGGATATTTTCATTAGCTAAAATGGTTAATCAAGCATAAAATATACAGTTTGCCTTGATTTTAATGTTATTTATAAACAGATAAGATTTGCTTAGCAAAGAGTTGAATATTTTTTTACTTAGAATCCTCTTAATTTTGTGCAATTTTATGAATCTCGCTGAACACATAAAATTTCAGCTGCTCTCAAAAAAATGACACCAACAAGAAATCAACTACAGTCAAACCTCGTGAATGAGTCACTCATGAGAGAGCAAAAATATGACCGTGGAGTGATTCATTAAACAGAATAGGCCATGGCCATACTAATTCCTGTCTCCCTATCAATGCATTCATGCAAAAAAAAAAAAAATTTAATTATTCAAACGAGTTGTCATAGAAATTGATTACTCATGTTTTTTTAAATTAAAGTGAAAGCTCAATATAATGGTACTCTGCGGACCAAGAAAAAATATCGCTGTAGAGGGACTATCGGTTATATCAAGAGGCGGTAGTTTAACATTAGACTACAGGCATTTCCAAAGAAACCTTGAAAATTGAAAAAATATGGTTGTAGAGGGATTCATCGTTATATCAAAAATTTATTGTTATATCAAATATTACTGTAATGAGGTTTCACCGTAATTATATATATAATGCAGGGCTCCCACTCGTCCTGCTTTCCCTACTTTTTGATAAAATATTCTACTTTTGTCCTACTTTCTCGATTTTGTCATACTTTTCCTACTTTTTTACCAAATCCCATCAACAAAATTTGTGTAATTGATTTTGATTGAACAGGGAATCATTGATATATTGCCAAATGTTACAAATATTGTAGATTGTAATTAATGATTCTGCCGGAGCAAAAATTGTATTGTTTTTAAGGTTGTTTGTGAACCAATTGGTTTATTGATGTTCTTTTGCTTGGTTTGAGGGTTCAACAAGTAGAGTAGTCATTAAAAACTTCTGCCTGGATGGGAAAAATAATTTTGTATTTACTACTTCATGGTCTTGGACAGTAACTAACATTCATCATTCAAAGTTATAGTCCACATTTTGTGTATAGGTGAAACAGCAGTTTGCATAACAAAGTAATTGGATACATAGGCCTATTCTAGGTTTGGTGATTGTGATGCTGCCCAATAGCATTCAATTGTCTTCTGTATTTTTAGGGCATGCAGAGGCATAAACAGTATTTACAGTGCTCAGCAAAGAGCTAGAAATGAAAGCGCTTAATTTGTCAAAAATGATTACACTGGCATTGTGAGCAGCAAAATGTGAACAAATCCCTTTAAATCTGAATCATGTATATATAGTTTTATAATTGCATTTTTATTGGGTTACTGTATTTTTGAAATATGTGACATCCATATTTGTTATGGGCATCTTTTTCTCAGCCACCTCGTTGGGCATTTTGCCTGTTGTGGCCTTGTATTTTGGCTACAAGGTTTGACAATGCAGTAAAACCATCACTTTGACTTATTTACATTAGACCTTGTAATTTACACATTGTGCACTGTGCTATTGGAAGTGTTCATTGTGCAACAGTTTGAATTACAAAGCAGTTGGATACATAGGCCTATTCTAGGTTTTGTGATTCTGATGCAACCCAATAGCATTCAATTGTCTTCTCTATTACAATGCTCAGCAAAGCGCTATAAATATATGTCAAAAACGATTACATTGGTATTGAACAGTAAAATGTAAACAAATCCCTTCCAGTAAAACCATCCAGTTCACCTTGACTTATTTACATCAGACCTTGTAATTTACACATTTTTCACTGTGCTTTTGAAAGTGGTCTCGAAGGAGCGTCATTCTTAAAAAATGTACATGTCTTCATAATTTGCTGTGCATTGTCAAAGAGAGTTGGCAAACTGCACTTTGGAAGACTCTAAAAAAAAAGAATGTAATATATATTGTGAGGAGAGACAGAAAAGATTTATCTGCTTTTTCTAATACACTTTTTTGGCCAAAAATTGTTTTTGCAACCAAGTCATTTCTGTCATTTTGCTTTGGCTTGAGTCAATATATATTACAGGATACTGAAATAGTGCTATGAAAAAAAAATTTAATTTTTTAAATTTAAAAATCATAAAAAAATTTTTTTTAGGGATTTTTTTTCATATATTATGCTATGATTATGTTGTATAAGAGAGGGTTACACTCCCCGTCCTACTTTTTAATCTTGCTTTTTCCTACTTTTCTAATTTTTTGAGTGGGAGCCCTGTTAATGTTTATTTGCTACATAATTATGCATTTGAATAACCCAAAATATTACCTTTCTCAATTTTTGAAAATTCACAACTTTTCTGTATGTTTATGGAAACCAAAGTACTGTTATCTTGTATTGCAGTTTACTTCTTTTGGAACATCAAAAAATGAAAAATATTCTTCGAAAAAAAAATTGTTTATTTTTCACTTAAAAAAACTGGAGTTTCGTTTGTATGGAATTGGTAGTCAAAGCGATACTTTTCAACGAAGAAAATAAAAATTGGAAATCTCTGTGTATGAAGAGTGTCTGATTTGAATGGTAATTTTTAAAAGAATGCTTTCACAAAAGTCACCCCTTAAGCAGAGTGGGGGTGGGGGACACACACATCAGCAGTTCAATAATATTAGAACCCCATAGAGAACAATTGGAATTTCTAAACCTGGTACACAGAGTGATGGGTAACGGATGACCATTACCTGGGTAACACACTAACAAGGTTTGACTGTACTTCTAGATAAAAAGTATTGTATTTACATACCCATTGCCATATTGTTTACTGAAATAACTTTATAAGATATACTTTCTAAAATACCAAAAAATTGAGAAAAGAATTTGTGACCATGTAATTGACATGTATATTCAAATATACACAGGACCATAGAGGGGTAAGGACTGGATAATATTTTTTTTTTACCCAGGCAAATATTTTGATTCACACTCAATAGTTATCACCTGACTAACCCATGAAGAATTTCTCCCACTTTTGTTTTTAATCTTTTTTTATTCAATCACATGACATTCAACATTTACAATAAATTTGCATCATTTTTTGCAAATCTTTGTAATGAATAGTGCCATTGATTGCTTTAAGTGTACTTTAAAAAGTTTTTGTTTCAAGAAATGTGTCTTTTCATATATATATTTACATGCACATTTTCTGTTCACATGCTTGAAAAGTACAATTAATTCCCAATTTAACATCACTATTTATTTTGCAGAATTCTGGCACTATATCAAATTAAGGTTTTAATTCCTGTACATGGAAGATTTGTTAACTGAAAATTTCTGGTGCTAAACAGGGTTGGTATGATAACAGGGTTTGACCGTATGTTGTAAAAATGGAGTTTTATATGAAATTTACATAACACATGCAGAGAATAATGAGCCTTTTTAAAAGCGAGACTATTCTACGATAACTCATATTTTTCAAGTACACTTTAGCTCCGTTTACATGTGCAATATTGTGGTAGAATTGGAAGTTCTAGTACCCACTTGACGATTTTTTCCCTCATAAGGAAAGAAATGGATTTAATTTCCCATTTCCCAAGTAAACAGGGATTTCAATGACCCATTTGCATTTTTCTTCTCAATTTGCCACCCATCCTGTATCATCATACATCAATAAAAAAATAGTTTTACACATACTGTGCAAGTGGGTTATTCTGATGTCACAGAGTGATGAGAAACACAATTTAACAGATTATTCCACTTCTGAATGCAAATGGGTTAAGAAAAAAAATTATATTTCTGAATAAGAAAAAACCTCACTTTCAGAGAATGAGAGATAGCACTGTTGAAACATGCAAGAAAGAATCCAGTACAAAATCCATTCATGAAAATCTCATGCAGTTATATGTGTAGTGATTTTTGATTGTTTCCTCCCAATACAACAAAGTTTTAGTACATAATTTTTTTGCACTGTGTTGATTTTGCTTCATTGTAAAAAAAGAATGTAATTTTTAATACAAAAAATTGAATAATTCATATTTTCTTGGTTTCATGCTCTGTACAGGGCAAATTTTGAAATTTTGAACATTTGGGAATTTTTGAGTTATGAACATTTGCTTTTGTCACTGTGTACTTATTAAATAACTATATATTTTGAAAGCACCAAAAACATCATTAAAACTACAATTTAAAATATATTTCTTGTGATAAAATCTGTTGATATTTTTCATTGGTGCCTTTTATAAATGAGGAAGATCTTACTAGCGTGTTTCCTTTGGCTCTTCCAATTTCAATTGAATTTCTAGTCTGCGCCAATTTCTTTCTCTTTATGGTTGTATATATATTTTTTGTTTGTTTGAGTATCCAAAACTTGTCATAATTGTCTGAAAATCAATTTTTCCACAAAAAAACTAGCAGCACAAATTTTTTTATTAATTTTTTTTACGGAGTACTTATTTATGTGATGCAATCCATAGTGTTTACAATGGAAATTTTACCTTTTTTTTAATTTACCAAGCTGTAAATAATTTGAAATGGTAGAAATAAATTTTAACAGAAAAGATTTTAACTTATTATATATATATTGTACATTTTTCCCCAATTTAAAAAAAATGCATTTATATTGTAAATATATATCTTCAACTATGTATATATATATACTGCATATAATGTATTTATACAATAATTGTTTATTAAGGTGAATTAATGCTCTTGCACATATGATAGTTTAATTGTAAAATATATATATATAACATGTGCTCATTTTGCAATTCATTAAACAAGATAAGAGCTTAAGTAACAGTTTGTTTTTCAAGTTTTGCTTTGTGAATTTGTCATACCGGAAATATGTTGCATGTTAAATTATATGCAGCTTCCCTCAATGTTATTCATTGTACTGTGATGAATTTTTAAACCAATAAAAAGTGTGCAGTTTACTGTCTTATAACATATGGATAGCCTTAACCGTGAATAAATGAGGTACTTTTTTGCATTTGTTATAGTTTTTCTATTGCTTTAAACCAGTGTCTCCCAAAGTGGGCAATGGAATCATAAGCTATGTCCTCACTAGTGCACCTTCTTTCAACAGCTTTCAACTTTCAATATAGTTTTTTTTTTCTTTACTGCAGAACACTATCGCATGCCTCTAGTGGCATGCCCTTTTTCTGTCTACACCTATACGGCAAAACCTTTCAATTCAGATGCTAATGCAACTGTCGTAGCGGATACAATTTCCCCATTTTAATGTAAAAAAAGTGAGGGAAAATTGCATGATAAAAGATGAAAAAAACATAGGTGAAATCATCCAAAATACACAACTTCGGAATAAGTTAAAATTAAACTAAGTCGTTCGTCAACTTTAACAGAAAATATTCAAGTCAAAGAAATTAATAAAATAGTATCCTTCTATTTTGTACTTACTTGCTGCTTTTGTAATCTCATGCATATTTTTAAAAAAAATTCGTTCAAAATTATAGTCGACACAGTATTATTTTTCTCAAGTGTTAATTGATACACCAGGGCACTGAATTCGAATTAATAGAAGTGCATTTTTTTAAATGTTCAGATGAAATTATTATTTGTAGTAATAAAAAGTAGCAGAATATGGTGACCCGTGATTTTTCCCCGAGACGATCAAAAATTAAAATATTTTAGAACAAAAATCAGAAAATCAAAAGAAAATTCGTTTATATGTTGTTTTAATCAATTTTTAGCTTAAAAAAACGTACTTTCAACAGTTAGTAGCACAAAATTTCTCTAGAAGAGATTTCTTGTGGGCTCTTTCTGAAATTCGGTGTGCCCCCCTCCTCTAAAAATTGGTCCTGCAAACGCCTCTGGTGTTCATGAAATAATAATGGTGTTCATGTACAATAATGTTCATGAAAACAAAATCTACATGAAGCTGTACAGTTTTGAGAAAATAGCAAAAATTATTTGTATGCTGAAGGCCACAGCCTGTTCTTCATAAATTTGGGCCCTTATATATGGGCAAAAATGAATTTTTTCCCTCCCCGTCCCTCATTATACAATCTTCTTTGAGGCAACTTTTTTCTAGTTGCAAGAACACTGCCTGTACTCATCATCAAAAAGGAAGCACTGGTACGGCAAGTTTGGCATACAAATTCTTGAAATCAGGATTGTGTTCCACAAAGTGTTCAAATTGGGACGTTTATCAAGTGCTAACAACAGCATGAAATCGGACACGAGTCTAGTACTCTGGGTGCTTCAGGAAGTACCACGGTGCTCGCGAGCAACAGATTGAATGTCTGCCATAAAGTATAATTATGTAACAAGTTACACTTAAATACTCAAAAATAAATATTATTATGAGTGTTACTCAAAATAAATTCCACGTTTGGCAATATTCCACGGAAAGGAAAGTTAAAAAAAATGATACACATCAAATTTTTCGGGGCTCTAAAATTTTAAGGGCAAAGGACACATGCCCCGTTTGCCCATTCAAGAAACAGGCACTATAGAAAGGGGTCCTGCATCTGGTAAGGGTGATACTGTAACAGTTGACTTCTTCGTTTGCTTTCACTATAAAATGTTTGAAAAAATTGGGAAGAGTCGAGAGTTTCAAAAGCACCAGGGGTCTCCGGAGAAAGTGACATTCCGAAGGCGAACCTATTTTACATACTTCGAACAATGATAGCATTAAATCTCATTATCATAAATAGTCCTCTAGCCCATCTAAGTCCTCATGCCGTGTTTGGATTGCTCCATGCGTTGAGGTGGCCCAGGGAATTTTTTTTAGAATTACGCAGCAAACTTCTGTAATGTGAGCTTCTCACTAAAATATGAAAAAAAAACCTGTGTTTTAATATGAAATTAGGCCAAAAAATATTTTTTAAGATGTTCATTTATAATTTTATAATTATGATTACCGTTAATTTGAATTTACCGTCAATAATATCCGGTAATAGACTACGTGATCTAAAATCTTCAAAAGTGTCAATGTTTGTTTGGATGACATCATAAAAAAAATTATGAAAACAAGACAGAAAAGGAAAGGGAAATTGCATGAAAATCCACACCTGGTGGAGCAGAAGAAAGAGGAATGCGTCTTGAAAAAATGGTCGCCTTTCAACAAGTTTCAGTCACGCCTTAGTGATTATGTCATGCTTGATGACACGTGTGCCAGTGGAAAGCGCATTGGCGCAGAAAAAACGGAAGTCTAGGGGGCACGATGATGATGATGTCAATTCATATATACATTAGATCAGTCGACTCCACCTTTGATGCTGGGGGGGGGGTGCCCGTATCTCAGCTCATGAATGGAATGGTCCGGGGGGGGCAATAAAAGCTACTGGTTTAACATAGGATCCTATGAGTTTGCTTGTGTAAGGGGGCGATGAGAGAAAAAAAGTTTCTGAATAGGGGGGGGGGGCGATGGAACAAAAAGTTTGGAACCTATGTTTCAGAAGAGATTTAATTCACACTTGTTTGACTTCGAAAGTGCAAAACTCAGAATAACAATTAAAAAAAAAGTACAATTGCTGATATGCAAAGTGATTAGTTGAAGTAAGAGCAAATAGTGGGAGGGGTATAAATAACTGTATATGTATTGGCAATCTTAGTTTTGTATTCAAAAAGTAAATTCCACATGTACAAGTTATATAAACTGCCACAACAAATTTCAATAAACTGAATATTTGATTTGCTATCTAATCCACTGTACTAAGAAAATATATAAAAAAAATTATAATTGTTACACCCAGCATTACAACTAAATATTTTTTTACCAGCACAGATCTGTTATTTCTGTGAGATGTATTATTCTTTTAAGTGTGCAGCATTTGTGTATGATAATACAGTGAAACCTTGATATAACGATACTCTGCGGACTAAGAAAAAATATTGTTACAGAGGGATTATCATCTGACACTACCAAATTTATGCTGTTGTTGACACCCGCCCCATAAAAGGCATTTTCAGCATTTATTCGCAACATTCTACTTAGTTTGATCAGTTGATTAATAAAATTCACTTGGTTGTTACACTCTGCAAAGCAGTTTACCACATGACACTAGTGTGTACTACATAGAAAGTAGCTTCACTGCAACTTAATTAACACTTTCAGAGGGTACATAGTGCAAAATACTGCTGTTATTTGGTAATTACTGCTGTTATTGTCAACAACTTCAAAACAAAAAAAACTGGTGATGAATTTTACCCTTTATTTGGCAGTGTTGCTCTCAAAAGCAACACATGGTTTTCTTATATTTTTCAAGTAAAGGTATTACATATTTTGAGTTCATTTTGGCATTGATGCATACCATATTTTTTTAAATATTGACAATTTTTTTTTTCATGTAATAGCATTCAGGGTACCCCTAGTTTGCTTAATATAACCTCTTAAAAATTTTCTCCCCTGGGATATGTCAATGCTAGCTAATTAAAGGGTTAAAAATACAGTAGCCTCTTGCTAATCTGGCATATATCAGACTGGAGCGTTCTAGATTATTGAAAACAACAGATTACTGGGAGTTAAGAAAAACTTTTTTTTTTTTTTTAATAATAATGTGATCTTCACATATTCCCAAGGGACCAGCATGATCAGTCCAGGGAATTTGTTAGTGTTAGTAGACATCCATGCCCAAACCGGGATTCGAACCCAGACCTGCACAGTGAGAAGCTAGTTCCTCAACCACTCAGACTGCCAGGCGGCCAAAACTGGTGTGTTGCGGAGTTTAACATTAGACTAAAAGCAATTTCAAACAAGATTTGAAAAAATATCATTATAGAGGAGGTTTACTGAATATCAAAATAGTGAACCCCCACTGTATGGTAAAAATTCTGTGTACAAAACCATCTTTGGTATTTTGAGGTCCCATATGCACAGCTTAGAGGGAAAAAGATGAGAGTTGAAGAACCTACTTTTCAAGACGTCACATGGTTTTATTTAAAATTTAATTTTCATCAAGGCTGACTGTAACATGTTGATTACTTGTAGATGATGGAAACAGTTTTAGTGATATATAAGGGCAGGTATTCCCCTCCAAAATGTGAGAACATTCTATAATATAGGTGGACTCTTGTGATTAAACGTAGCAGTACCAGTTCAAAACACCCTCCCCCCCCCAAATAATAAAATTTACCTGGCTATGATAGTGCTTTCCAAGATAAACTGCTGTTTGTCTCTGAGTTACAACGGCCTCTCATGCACTTTGTTTGAGAGGCAAAGAGCATTAGAAAAGATAAGAAAAAAGGTGCAGTAGCAAAAAGTCTGGCATATTTTAGATTTGATGGATGATTTTAGGAGTTGATTATTCTCAGAATTATGAAAAAAAAAAATTGCAGAATAATTATAAAAAATGTAAAAATCCAGTCGAAGACACCAATGAAGTTCATTATAACTGATTTTCTCCCATACTCTTTTAAGATTCATTAAAGAGCTATATCATTACATTGTAAATCCAGTAACAAAAGGCTAGTTCCATGTTTTTGTAGAACTTCAAACTTTTGAGGAAAAGAAAAGCAATCACTTTCAAAGATCTGTTAGGATCAATTGTAGTTGCCAATCAATAGATGGACTTCTTTTTTCAGTTCTGCAGAATTTCATAATCTTTATTCAACTATGAAACACTCTAATGAAGAAAATTTCTTCTATGAACTATTTAAATACTCATTAAGTATTTAGCTTTTATATATATTTCCTTGAATTTGTCCTTTTTATTTATTTATTTATTCAATATTGTTTGGCCGAAGCCTATACAAGGGAATGTGGTAGTGAAATTTGACAGAGGAGATGGTTGATGTTACAAGAGAAATCAGAAACTGTAGTACAATCAATAATTTTTGATGAGAGATTGTTCCAATCTTTTATTGTTCGAGGAAAGAAACTAAATTTAAAACAATCTGTGGATGCAAAGATGGGTTTCAATTTTTAGAAATGGGTAATTCTGTTGGAAGAACATGAAGCTAGAGTTAGAAAATTGGAAGTGTCAATATAAAAAAGGCCGTGAAGGATTTTGAAAAGGAAGGTTAATCAAGAGAAGGTTAATCGAAGGATATAGGTTTCAAAGCACAATGACTGAAGTGATGGGTGGAGTTTTTAAGGTTTTGACGAAGAAAAAGGAGTTTTTGGAGACACTTGTGAAAGACGTAATTGACATGGAGGTTCCAACTTAGGTTAGCAGAAATAATTACACCCAGATATTTATAATTAGAAACTTCAGTGATTAAAGAATTAATAATAGTGTAAGAAGAATCAAGGGTAAGTCTTTTGCAAGTAATTTTCAGTAAAAACTGTTTTTGAAGAATTAAGGGGTAATTGCCAGGACGAGCACCATTCCGATACTATGTTAAGGTTATTTTGGAGAGATGCTTGGTCGGATTCGTTGTGCACTGATTGTTAGATGACGCAGTCATCTGCAAAGAGTCTGATACAGCAATTGATGGAATTAAGAAGATAGTTTGTATAAATAAAAAATAATAAAGGTGAGAGGACCGCACCCTAGGGCATGCCAGACTTAACCTGGAGAAATGGGGAGTTCTGGCCCTTGAAGGAGACAAACTAACTGCGGTTGGTGAGGAAGGCTTCCACCCATTTAAACACTTGAACACATAGGTCAAGGTTTTGGAGGTTAAGGATAAGTTTATTATGGGGCACCCTGTCAAAAGCTTTAGAAAAATCCAAGAAAATTATATCAGTTTAGACATTTTTGTTGATACTGTTTGATAAATTATGTATGAAAAGAGCTAATTGGGTAGTTACTGATAAAGATGATCGAAAGCTGTATTGATTAGGTAAAAATAAGTTTATTGAATCAAGGTATGAGGGGTTTCCTTGGCAACTTGTGCTCGAAAGGTTTGCAGCATGTAGAGGTCATAGTGCCTGGTCTGAAATTAAGGGTGTGTGAAAGAGAACCTGATTTATGAATTGGGATTATCTTATTAACTTTCCAGTCAGAGAGCAAGTTAGATGTGTTCAATGAGACGTTGAAGGTAATTGGAAATTTCATCAGCACAAAATTTGAGAATGTGATTTGGGATCCCATTGGGCCAGTGGAGTGGGGTTTCAATTTTTTTGAAAAGATTCAGAAGGCCTACTTTAGTGAAGACAGGACTAGAGTTGAATAATGAATCGGAAAAGGAGTATTGAGAGGAAGTGGGGGTCAGAGGAAAAAATTGAAGAAAAAGCCTGCTTAAATTCTGTGGCAATATCAAGGTGAGAAGTTAGGTCAATGTTATCAATTTTATGGCAAAGAAAATTCAAAATTTTGAGGAGCTTTAAGGTAGTGAGGTAAGGAGTTAGTTAGATAATTTTTGTTTTTTGGTGAAAGACGGGATCTTTAAGGTTACGTTTTGTAGAGACCGAGATCTTATTTCTGAGAGAAAGGGCATTATTAAATTTGAGTTTGGAGAAATTTTTGTGAATTTTCCTTTTTAAATGAATAATATCATGGTTGATCCAGGGGTTATAATGAGGTGTTTTTAATAGGAACAGAGGCTTTGCATTTTTAGATAACAGCTTTAAAAATTTACTCCAGAGAATAAGAATATCATTTAAGGAAGATGAGATGAAATCAGGGAAATGGGTGTGAAGTATATTTTGCATAAGGGGAAAGTTAGCCTGGTTAAAGTTGAGTTTTGCAGTAAATTTAAATGAAGGGAGAGTGTGATGGAGGAAAAATTTACAAAAAGAATTTTGTGGTCAGAAATGCC
Source organism: Pholcus phalangioides (assembly GCF_987345545.1). Lineage (NCBI taxonomy): Eukaryota > Metazoa > Arthropoda > Arachnida > Araneae > Pholcidae > Pholcus > Pholcus phalangioides. Next base: position 4,878,766 of record NW_028301625.1, on the reverse strand, counting down.
ATCAAAAACTGAGAAATCTGAAACCAGGATTTTATTTGAAACAGTAATTAGGTCAAATGTAGAGCTAGAATGGTTTGAGATTCTTGTTGGTTCTAGGATAGTTTGAATGAGATTAAACTTAGGGAAAAGAAAAAGAAGTCTATTATTAATATAGCGATTACCCAAGAGGGACTCCATTTTGCGGCAGTCAATTCCAGGTAGGTTCCAATCACGTTAAGAGGTGTGAATTACAAAATCTATCTAAAATTTTTTCCAATTCAACAAAACAGTGAAAATCTGAAGCGGGGGGTAAGTAAAGAGAAAATATTGCAATAGGAGTGCAGTTCGGGCAAAGCCATCGGCACCAATGATTTCAAGATTGGAGTCCAAAGAAATTTCAAGAGGTTGGAGCTATTAAAGACGAGGGCCTTGCCCCCTCCCCATGGGTATTTCTATCTTTACAAAACGCAAGGTAGTTAGGTGGTAAGAATTTGGAATTGCTGATATATTGCCATATAAACCAAGTTTCAGTGGCAGCAAGAAAATTCGGATTATGAACTAACAGATTCGAAAGAATAAGTTTAATTGGTAATGCTTCTTGTATTAGTTCAGATTTTGAAGGGATTTTTCTGAGGTGCTACAAGGGAATTTGAAGTGGCGAAGTTGATATGTTGATATCCTTGAATATAAAAAACAATGAATATATACTGTAAGAATCTGATATATAAAGAGTACACCTTATAAAAGGAATATCATTTATTGTCAAAAAACTAATGTTGGAAACACAAAAAACATTCATTTATAGGAAGTTATAAAATTAGGAAGCTTTTGCTATAATGTCGAAAAAATTCCTGAAAACGTCAGTTTTTCTTCCTCTCTTCAAGAATTAAAAGAAAATGTATTATCATCACACAACCTCCTAAATGACATAATCTCTGAGGTAGTTCTAACAAAGGATAGAGAAAGCAAAGACACAGAATAGTCACATACTTTTTATCTCCAATTTTTTTTATGACCATGAACTTGTTATTCCAAAATTTTAATATACTTTGTTGTACATCAACATGCAGTCTGGCATTTATAGCTAGAGCTAGACTTGAAGGGGGCAGGATGATGTTATTATACAAGTACAGTCAAAATCCTATGAACTGATACCCTCTATCAGGGCCACAACTAAGTGAGGGGGGAAGGGTAACAAGCAGGTCTGATGCCCTGGGCGCAGGACAAACAAAAAAATTTAACCTCTCCTTCAACATTATGAGGAGGCACCTAAATGCATACTTTCCCCAGCTGACCAAGTATCTAGTTGCGCCCTGCCCTCAATAATGTTGATAACCGCCTATATAATGATATTACTCTCTCGTCCCTATGCACTTTTCATAGTGTTAATATATTCCTTCTATAACAATGTTTCTATGGTCCCTTGAGTACCATCATATAAGCATTTCACTGTATATTCACCTGCACACATCATTGATGTGGGGTGGGGGGGGGGTCATTGCCCTCTCCATGACCCCTTTATCGCCGCCCATGGACACATATATAAAAAGAAAAAATTTTCAGCTTGAAAAGGGTCCAGTACAAAAAATGTCAAATCATACGAAGGAAAGTTGGGTTTGTAACACTGTCATGAATTATTTTCAAGTAGAATTTTTATCAGACCTATATATATGGACTGGCACACAATTAGTTAAAGACCCTTCAAATTTTTGATACCTGACAAAAGCACCAATGCTCTCATGTGAGATTCAAACAAGAACCAAACAGCTGACAGCTAGTATATGTGAAGAACTGCCAGATGGCAAATTTGTTTATTGAACTGACATAGGATAATAGGCTATGTCAGGGCTGTTTTAATAGCATCATTAGTCCGCAGGCAAAGAGATGCTTGGGGGGCTACCATTCAGCCCTGAAGTACCACCACATCCAATTTAAAATCTTGTTTATATATAGGGTGAAAACTTAAGTCAGTTTCAGCTTAAATAACTATGAACTGTTGGATATAAACATATACTTTTAGTTAGAAAATTATTCGAATAGCATTAACTTATTTTAGATGTGTCTCATTTATTTTACACGAAACAAACCATGTGCACAGAGATAAAAAAAAAAATTAAATGTTTATATGGTCCCCCTGTTCTCTAGCTTTCAGCTGAAAAGAGTGTGTCCTGTCTGTCTTGAGACCCCCAAAAATTACATGTTTCTAAATGAAATATTAGCTGACATATTTGAATTCAAAATGTCCAAAAATGAGGTAAAGAACAGCATATATTAAGGGACAACCTTGTTCATATTCTGTTCTTTCTCATTTTCAATGATTTTGAATATCTCGGCTAATATTGCACTTAGAAACATGGAATCTTCTTTGTTGGGCTCAGAAGAAGCAGGGCACTTTCTAATTGGAAGTTGGAGGAAAGATGGGGACCATATAAAAAAGATAATTTTGTATCTCAGTGCATATACAGTTGGTCTTTAATAAAACAACAGACATATCTGAAATGGGCATGTCATTTGAATGCTTTTTCTAATTAAAAGCATGTTTCTATAACCAATGACTTACAAGTTATTAGAGCTGAAATAAGCTTAAGTTTTTCACACAATGTATATTTTGTCTCATTAAGATATTCTCCATCCACTTGGGGTCTTTGAGCTGTGCTTGGGTGGGCCCATGCATCAGGATGGCCCTGGGGGAGGTGTACAGTTTTACATTTATGAAAAATTAAAAAAAAATTTACATCCATCACCAAAAACTTTTGAAATTGGTTTCTTTATTTGCAATCATGTGCACACAACTTAACAAAAAAAAAAATCTAAAATTGAAAACAGTAACAAGGTGGTTGGATAAAACATTTATAAAATCAGAAACAAATCTTAATAAAATATACATAAATGTCCACATTTTGGTTAGTCAAAATAAATATACACAGGACATCCAATTCTACTTTAAATGTTCAACTATACAAAAAAGAAGTTTGCATTGATTACATACAGCTTACAGCTGCATCTCCAACAAATGTGTAACAAAAACAATTTTTGACATGATCTGACCAGATTTACAGAAACTTTGAAGTGGGCGTAATATCTACCATTGCCTGTTTCAACAGGATTTCACACAATTCTTTATTGCCTAAAAAAGAAATTTTACATGAATTACCTCATAAATAGTAAAATAATATACACATGAAAATGAAGCAGAAAAAACATATGCAATAAAGAGTCTCTATGATATACTTCTAGTTAACCCTCCAATGTTTTTTTCCCTCACTCCTTCTTTCAATGAGATGTATTTTTTCCTCCCCAATGCAAGGATCCACCAAAAGTGAAAACCTGGGGTTTTGGAGAAAACAGGAAAAAAAAGAGATTCTAGTTATATTATTTTTTATATGCTTTGCAAGTATACAGGATTCTTTCACAAAAGAGGTTTTAGTGATTCGATAACAATAGATGATGCGGTACTGTATATGGAGATTCGAGGACATCTGTGAGTAAATATTGGAATAGGTACTGATTTTCATCCGAGGGACAAGTATTTGATACTTTGTTTCTGGTTTTAAAGCAAGTGTAATTTTTTTTAAAAGAGGTTTTGGAACTTTCTACATTATAGGGACTGTTTGCATAACTTCATAGGTAAACTGTTGCATCAGAGCCATGGGTGCCAAAGCACCCCCAGTATTTTTGACATGCATCCAAACACACAACAATTTATTCGAAAATCAGAATTGAAATTCAAGCTGAGCACCATGGGTCTAAAACACATCTGACATGCCTATGTGTGAATTTAATTACCTCTACTTAAATTGAGCATTTAGATTTAGCACCATGCATAAATCAGAGACATCGAATGAAACATGTATCAAATAAAAAACACATAATGAGAAATTAAGCAGAAATGAAATAAACTGATAGCAAACTATATAATGCCGAATTATCATAGGTGTAAACTTGTATCCAGTCCATGAGCCTAAGCTCCCAAAAGCTCACTCAATATTTGCCCCCCCATCTTGATAATACCTATAGAAATATTGGGTTGGAGGCCCCCTGCTGCCACAAAATATATATTCAATAACTTTACACCTTTGCATACTGTACTTATTATTACTAATTTGATAATGCAGTAGTCAGTTTGAAATCCTTTCTCTATGAAATTATTCTAATGTATGATCCTTCCAATCAAAGACAAACATAGAAAAACGGGGAAAAATTTTAAGTGAAAAACATTTTTTTTATCTACTCTTACACAAAAATTTCCAAGATTACTTTCTCTTATCTCAAATCGGTGCACACACTTAGTAAGTGGAAGAATGGTGTTTTGTATTACTCCCATAGAACTTCCGACATAATATTACGTCAGAAACATTGAACAGGTTAATGAAAATTTTACAAGAACATTTACTTTGTTTTTTTCTACATTTACTTCATTTTTCATTACATTTACTTTGACTTACATTGAAAAATACAGTTAACACAGGGCCAACCTCCATTCTGTAAGACCTGACTTCGATTTTAGTGGACACTGGGCAGAGCATACATTGGTAGGCTCCCACTAGAATCAAAGATGGTTGGTAAGTCGGGGGAATTGTTACCTGCCTGTAATAAAATGGCTGCAGATAGATTCATGATTTCTAGAATGCATTCTATTTTTCAGACATTTTCTTGGAGTCATTTATAATGGTAATATGTTTACCTTACAAAGTTTAATTTTTAATTGATGAAGACATGAAAAAGAATAACATTGTTTCTTTAGGAAAAGTTTCAGCAGCATAGAAAGCAGTTTAGAGACAATTCTCAAAAATCCTCAATCAGTTATCATAAACACGTTGAATGTTGTTCTAGCAAGAAAAAAAATGTGTCTTTATGAAAATTTCGGCACAGTGTCAGTCAAAGATTAATCTAACTTGAGATAGTCATTTAACCCTTTAACCTCCCCATCATCTATATATGATGAGTGTGGTAGCCTGCTTAATAATCTTCTGGTGATTTGAATTGTTTTTTTAGAGGAAATTCTTAAAATGACAAAAAAACTATCATAACTTTGTATCTTTCATTATATCTCTTTTCCCACAGTTTTTCTTGTACTGTATTTCCCCCTTTTATTCAATCCATGCTTTTTATTATTTTATTGAAATCTACTTTACACAAAATAAAACCGAAAACTTTAAAAAAATGATTTTTTTTTCACTGCTGCAGAGAGTGTAGCAAATTTCTAACAAATTGCACAGCCACAGGATTAAGATGAAAATTAACACAGTCATAGTGATGAAACAGAAATACAATGAAATGTATTTCTGATGTTTTGATATTTTGAGAAAAGGTTTATGAATGGAGGAGAGAGTGTTCTTGACTATAAGCATTCCTTCACTTTTTGTGCTTGGAAAATTTTATCAATGCACCAGTGTTCATTATGAATTATTAAAATTACTGATCTCTTCAGTAAATTCTTTTACACCATTCAGAGATGCACTACTAAAGAGGTTTCTTATAAATATAATATTGCATAGAATAGATTTAATCTGTGACAATAATATTTTTTACACACACATTCTTTTCTCTTTCTCTCGCCCACCCATACAAAAAAAGCAAGATTCACTCTTTATTTTCCAGGGTTACAACATAACTCCTTTTCAATGATTGACATGGTGGGGAGCATTTATTGTCCTCCTGTGGCAATTCACCACAATTCACACCTCTAAAATACAGCAGATAAATTCATTTGATTTTGAACGGGTGTCTGGTGACTTTTGTCAATAAAGTATGTTTACAGTCATATTTCTAGCACATCATCTATGTGAAACTCTTTGTTTAAAAACAAATCTATTTCCATAAAAAAAAATTTAAGCTATTTCCACTAAAAACATCAAAAGAGGAAAGAATCATTCCATTTCTCTTAAGAAATAAACAAATATCCTTTCATGGTATGACCATTATACAAATACAAGGCTACAACAGGCAAAATGCCCAACGAAGTGGCTGAGAAAAAGATGCCCATAACAAATATGGATGTCATGAAGAATTGGAAATATTTTTCCTCCTTTTCATTCAGGAACATATTACTAGAATTTTAGGTCACAAAATGTAAAAAGATCTAAGAAAATTCAAAACATCAGCATACCTCACAGTTCTTGATGAATACTGCCTCAATCCTAAAGAGGTAAATGGTTGTGGATGAAGAGAAGGCATGCTCCAATCATGTGTTCCAACAGATGCACGATAATGTTTACTTGATGTTTTATTGAATACGGGTAGAAGCTCATTTGCTTCACTGGAAAGTGCCTGAAATACAAATAACCATTTATAAAGTCCTATTTAAACAATCTATTGCACTGATTCCCATAGCCTATAAATACAGATACAAATGAAGAGAACAAACACAGAAAAGCTGAGAATGTTTTCGAATTTTTTTCTTCAGAAATTTGAACTGCATATTCCACAGAGTATATCTACCAAATTTTGCTATGCTTTGACCATTACATTACTCACTAGAGAGCTCTGAACACCTATTATTTTACACCCACCTAGCATATATCATATTCAACCGATTATATAAAGTGACTACAAACAAGATAATCATTTTTGGTAAGGCAAATTGGCGTAAATTTTGTGATAAATATGTTTAAACATTAGAAAAAAAATTGAATTGTACGTAACTCAAACATACTTTCAGATATATGTGAGCATCTGTACCATATCCTTCAGCAGATGTAACAACAAGGTCTCCTTGTAGATATCGAGCATAAAGTCTAGACAATGGCAGACCATAACCATAACCAGCCTAAAACAAAAAATGTGAATGGTATGTTTATTAACTTTCACTGATGAAAGATAAATCACACTGGATGTGTTACATGTTATTTTAAAATATTTCAAGAGGCTATTTAACTTAGAGTCATAACATAGGATTGAAAAAATTTTCTCTTTCAAATGAGGTGAAGTGACTTGTCTCACCGAAGAAATAAACTATTGATTCTTTTTCTTTTTGCATTACTGTTATTTCATAAGCTTAAACATGGATCATATATATATATAGTTAGAAGCTTCTAATGAACAAGGTATCCCAGGACATTACTGTGAAATGAGAATGGGATAGTATACGCCAAGACAAACTATTTCTCCAATGGAACCTAGGGTCCCAAATGATTTATTTTCAGTGCATGTTAACAAAAAAACTTAAGCCATTGGCACCAAAAAAATGAATGATCATTTTATTAATGTAGCCAGAAGTGAATCAAATGAGACAAATACTGATAATGATCATTTTCCAATACAAGTGTCTCGTAACCAAATTAACTATGGTTTTCACTCCAATAGAAGAAAACTATGTTAAATATATAATTATGAAATTAAATAATAACAAAGTCATTGGATATGATGGCATTAATGCTAAAAATAGTTTGTAAACACCATCTGCGGTTTATATCACATATAATCAATACTTCAATTACTGAAGGTACTTTTATTGAAAAACCTAAATATGCCATTGTTAGACCTATTCACAAAACTGGAAATATTAATAATTATAATAATTATCGCCCAATATCGATACTTCCAATTATGTCTAAAGTCATAGAACAGGTTATGAAAATGAAAATTATAGATTTCCTCAACTCTCATTTTGCAAAAAACCAATTTGGATTTCTTGAAAATAAAAACACAGAAATGGCAGTTCTAAAACTCACTGAATACATTTACAAGAATGTCAATAACAATAACAAAAAACCCTTGCTATTTTTTTGGATTTACGTAATGCATTTGACAGCGTTGGCCATAAAATACTCCTAGATAAAATTTATAAGGCTGGTATAAGAGGAAAAATACATGACTGGTTTAAAAGCTACTTAACAAACAGAAAACAGGCAATTAAAATTAAAAATGAATTAGGATCTTTTAAGCAAATAGTAAGCGGTGTCCCACAGGGATCGGTACTCAGAGCAATACTCTTTTTGATTTATGTAAATGATATATACAAATACAACGTCATAACAGAAATAAATCAAAACCTCGTTGGTGGCTGAGAAAATATCATCTATATAACACTTACAAATGAATGGAAATATTATAAGTTATGCAGATGACACGGTGCTTTTCATTTATGATAATCCCCAAAGCAGAATGTGCCAAAATCTGCGACGTACGCCGCAGAACAATTACCGCTATTGCAGAATTTGGAAGAATTTTAAGAAAAAGTGCAAAAAACACTATTACATGAATAGGGATTTTTACCACAGAACATTTCCAGTTAGCTGAGGGCTCGTTGCAGAACAGTGCTAAATATTCTGCTTTGTGGCTGATAATGATAACCTAAACCTCAAATATAAAGCTGAAAACGATATGACAATAATTTCACAATGGCTAAAATACAATAAATTGACTCTTAATCTAAATAAAACTAAATTTATGCATTTCCAATTATATAACAAACATAGAACCAATAATAATAATACAATATCATGTAGAACATTGCTCACGTAATAATTGTTGCTGTACCGAATTAAATGAATCTGATGAAATTAGCTATCTAGGAATCGTTCTCAATAAAAACCTTAAATGGAAGTCTCAAGCGGTGACAGTAAGTAATAAACTAAAATACATTAATACCAGGATTTACTGCTTGAAAAATATTATATCCCCTGAATTTTTTCTCCGTACGATTTATTTCGCCTGGATTTTACCAGTAATACAATATGGTGTTTCGGTATGGGGTGTATTATGACTCAAATATAAATATAATAAGAAACACTCTGGGAAAAGTTGTGAATAACATATCTGAAAAAATAAATACAATCCAAGACTGTCACAATGATTATAGATTTAACATCAATAAACTGTCTTTACAAAATATTTTTTATTCAGAAAAATCCCGATTGGTTCAAAATTAAACGCCAACAGAGACAAAAAAGACGATATGGAATTCAATACGCCATACCTAAACCAAACAAAACGATAATACAAAAACAATTCATATACATAGCACCTAAGGAATATAATAGATTGAGAGACGAAATAAAATCAGAAAAATCACTGCACAAATTTAAAAAACTACTAATAAACAAAATCAATGCAATTGAATAATAACTTATACATGCATTTCTTTTTTCTCTCTTTACGAATGTAATGAGGACTGGATATTATATCTTAATTATAAACACCATTGGTCTATTGTCAACTCCAATATATACTATGGTATCAATTTGCCCTGGACGGATTATGTAATCCCTTGGGCTAATACATAAATGGTAATATATATGTTTTTGTATATTGCGTCTGTATTGTATGTGTTTTTTGGTTTTGTGTGTATTATTTATTATATGTTGTATGTGTGTGTGTAATAAATTTCAAAAAGGGAGGAAAAACTGTTCAATAGCATTCTTTCGAAACACATTTTTTTGTCCATACATACCAAAGGAGCTGATTCAGGATTCGAAGCTGAAGGCTTTGGAGCAGTTGAATACATGTATTGAAACAAAAGGTCTATATGTGAGCGAGGAATACCTCCACCCCTGTCAGACATCTGAAAAGAGAAATGCAAAATAACTTTTCAACTTGAGAATGGCAACGGTCACTGTTGTTTACAAACATGCCTGTGTAACGCTGTTGAAAAAAAATTTTGTTTTCTACTCGATTCTTTGATTTCTAAATACGGTGAGTGACGCAGAATATGTTTAACTATGCCAATAATTGAAAATTAACATCGTTTATGCAATTAGCCATGTTAATTAAGATGCAAATAAAATAAATAAAATTGGATTTAACCCTAAAGTTAAATGACAAACGATTAAGTCGCCATCTATATTTAAAAAAAAATAAACACACTTGAAAAAAATTATTTGCAAGATGAACTGCAACGTTTGCTCTGCCACGATATATGATACTAATGAGGTGCTGTTCAAAATTATTCCATCCAACCTGTATAGGGAAAACTGAAGCTGCTTTCTGCAAAATGAACAAAGAGTCGAAAAAAAATTATGTATGCGAAAATTGTGTTGAGCTAGTGAGGGGTCTGAGGGTACTCATCAAAATGTTAAACACGTCTTAGATCAATTCAAGCAAGAGATGAAAGCAATGATCCAAAATAACCTGGCTTCAATTCAGAATACCATGAAGGAATACAAAAAAGATATAGGCGACATTACTAAAAGCTAAGAGTTTCATATGGAATTATTAAAAGAGGTTGACAACAAGGTGCAAAATTTATCCAATGAAATAACCCATTTGCGTGATTAAATCTTGCAATTAAAGAACGAAAATATTCAACTGACATATTTGAACTAAAAGACTCACTTTCAGATATAGAATATAGGAGTAAAGCAAATAACATCGAAATAAATGGTATTCCTGAGGAGAAAAATGAAAACATAATTGAAATGTTGAACAACATAAAGGATGTGCTCAACATCACCCAAGATACCGAAATTGAGAAAACACATAGGGTACCATCATTCACAAAGGGGAAACCTAATCCAATTATTGTCAGATTCAAGGAGGAATCATCAAAGACGACTTGGATTGATGCTGTTAAAAAGCACCCATCCTTAGATACTGATATCATCAATAAGAATTTTACTCCTCAGAGAATTTACATCAACGAACATTTGACTCGACACATCAAGCAACTGTTTTATGCTGTAAGGAAATTCAAGTATGAACAAAACTACAAGTTTGCCTGGACTAAAAATGGGAAGGTGTTTTTAAGACAGACAGAGACATCCACGGTATTAAGGATAAGAAACACCAAAGAATTGGAAAAAATACTTGTAAACAATGTTTGACTTGGTAACTGAAAACTATATAGAAATGAACAACGATAGAGTGCCTGTCTTGAATTCGCCTAATTCTATAAAAGAGTTTCTAAATACCGATGAAACAGCTTGTAATATGACACTGAAATATATTGTCTGTAATGTGAGAAGTATGAGGAAAAACTTTGACAATTTTATGGTATTTTTAAAATATACTAATGAAGATTTTGATGTGATATGTCTAACTGAAATCTGGATTAAGGAATATGAAGTGAATATGTACACAATCCCAGGTTATTATAGTTTTTATAATTGTCGTGAATATAATAAATCAGGAGGGGTTTACATATACATTAGAGAAGGTATAAAAGTCAATTCAATCTCTAGTCAATTTCAGACAGCAGAAATTTTAACATTAAAAATTTGTGATTTCAATATTATATTTTCACTATTTTATAGATCACATAATTATACCATTGAACAATTTAATAATGAACTTAGAATATATTTGAACAAATTTAAAAACTCGGATATGGTAATTATGGGTGATATGAATGTGAACCTATTCAATGATAATGACATAAATATTAATGAATATTTGAATTTATTTTGTTTAAATGGTTTTCCTTCATTTGAAAAATGTGTTACAAGAATCGGATTTACTGATTCAACTGATATTGACCATGTTTTTTACCGTTCGCTAAAAAATAATTTTCATTGTAAAATGGGCGTATATGATGCGGGAATTACTGATCATCATCTACTAATTGGTTACATAAGAAAATGTTCACCATATAATAGCGATAACAATTCAAATTATATAGAAAAAACTTGGATAAATTATGAATTATTTGAACGATTTATTAGGTGTGTTTATTTCAGGTGGGGTTTCGATGAAATCGATACAAATCAGGCTTATATACGTTTTATTGACATCCTTAGATTAAATTCAAGCTTATTTATATAAAAAAAATATGTTAAAGATAGAAATAGGGCAAAGCTTAATGAATGGATTACGGATGACCTAATTAAAATGATAAATATTAAAGAAAAACTATATATGAAGCATCATAAAAATCCATTCAGACATGATTATGAAATCAAATATAAACAATATAATACTAATTTAAAGAAAGCAATCAAAAAACAGAAAGATAATTATTTTAGGGAAAAGTTTATCAATTTGGGATAAAATAAAAGAAGACAGTGGAAATTTATAAACCATTTTGTAAACAACAAAAAAATTATGAAATTACCCAATTGTTATGATCAAAATAAACTAGCTAACAATTTTAACGATAATTTTATAAATTGAGTGATGGATACTGAAGTAAACAATCAAATAAATGACTTTGCAAACAACGAAAGTTCTCAACTCAATTCAATTGTTCTTCACAAAATTGACTTGCCACAAACTGAAAGCTTGGTTAACTCAATCAATATTAATGAGCCGGCAGGAAGTGATGGTCTGACACCAAGAACGATTAAAACTATCTATCGTCACCACCCATCACTAATAACCCATCTGATTAATAAATCTCTAGATACTGGAATATTTTATAATGAACTAAAAAAGTCGATTGTTACGCCTATATACAAGAAAGGTAATAAAGATGACATGAACAATTACAGACCAATTTCGATTTTACCTATTATGTCGAAATTATTAGAGAAATGGGTAAAACGACAACTTAATAGTTATTTACACGCCATTGCCTACTACTCACATCATCAATTTGGTTCCAGGGAAAAAAGGAATACTGAAATAGCTATGATTAGATTAATGGACTATATACAAAATAAAATAAATAATAACAAAAAAGTAGCAGCTGTATTTATAGGTATCAGTAAAGCGTTTGATACAGTAAACTGGGATATCTTATTGGAAAAACTAAAAAATATTGGAGTAAGAGGGCTCCCGCTCAATTGGTTCAGATCTTTTATAACAAATAGGAAACAGACCGTTAAAGTAGGCAATGCGATAAGTCAGGTAAGGGCAATAGATACAGGCGTACTTCAGGGATCGGTTTTGGGCCCAATACTTTTTTCTATTTACATTAATGAAATTCATAATATCAATATTTCCGGTCAACTTGTTTCATTGGCAGATGATACAGTTCTGGTTTCCTCAGCTGAAACAACTGAAGAATTGATAAAAAATTTGGAAAAAGACATCCATACAATAAATAAAAGAATTCGACACCTTCGACTTAGGCTAAATGCTAGCAAAACTAAATGGATTTCCTTTAATTTAACTAACTTAAGCACACAGACCGATTTAATGAAATTTCATGAATGTAACGACTTTCTTTCAAATACTATATGTAACTGTTCATACATTGAAAGAGTACAGCATTATAAATATCGTTGAATCATTATTTCATCTAACCTAAAATGGAAAGATCATACTGATCAAGTAGTTAATAAATTACGAGCAATTACAGCAATGACGTATAAATTAAAGGCTATCATCTCACACCAAAGTTTGAAAGAAGTGTTTTTTGCATGGGTGTTCCCACATATTTTATATGGACTACAAGTTTGGGGGGGGGGGGAACATACAAAAATTCAATCCATGCTATAGATAATCTTTGTGACTGTTTGCGACGTGACATTATACAAACTAACAGTTCTTCACAAAATAAAGTATCATTAATCCAATTTAATATACGGCAACTTTATCTGTATAAAGTTTTAGTATTCATCTATAAGAATCCTGATTGGTATCCCAGAGTGAATATACAAAGAAGCACTATGAGATCACAGTATTTATATCAAATACCATTACCTAAAAAAACAATTTTCAAAAAATCAATATGTTTTCTATTTTCTTGCTCCAAGAATGTGTAGAGAATTTGATGATATTATTAGACAACAGCAATCATTTTATATGTTTAAAAGGGCTATAAAAGATCGTATACTGGAAATAGCAGATATGGAGCGGTTCGTTTCGTTCGATAGTTAATGAAATTGCAAATGACATAAGGAGTAAAATTTGTTTATATCTTTGTTGTGTAAGAAAATATATCTGTATTTCGACATATCAGACTATAGTTTAACATTTTAAAGTAATATATTTGGTGTGACTTACCTGCAGCAATTTTAGTAAACTATATCTATGTATGTTGCCAGAAATTCTTTATGTAATGTATCAATACGACCCATGGAAGGTTATTTATATCCCTTTGGGTAGAAAAGTGGTTGTTTAATTTTTTTTTGTCTGTTTTGTCCATTGTGCTGTTTGTTCAATTAAAAAAAAATAATAAAATAAAATAATAAAAAAAAAAAAATTAAATTTTGAGAAGTTTTTGTTACTTTGATAGAAATATATATTATAACATACACTGAAGAGCCAAAAAAACTGGTACACCTGCCTAATATCATGTAGGGCCCCCGCGAGCATGCAGAAGTGCCGCAACACGACGTGGCATGGACTCGACTAATGTCTGAAATAGTGCTGGAGGTAATTGAAACCATGAATCCTGCAGGGCTGTCCATAAATCCGTAGGAGTAAGAGGGGGTGGAGATCTCTTCTGAACAGCACGTTGCAAGGCATCTCAGATATGTTCAATAATGTTCATGTCAGGGGATTTTGGTGGCCAGCGGAAGTGTCTAAAGTCAGAAGAGTGTTCCTGGAGCCACTTTGTAGCAATTCTGGATGTGTGGGGTGTCGCATTGTCCTGCTGAAATTGTCCAAGTCTGTCGGAATGCACAATGGACATGAATGGGTGCAGGTGATCAGACAGGATGCTTACGTACCTGTCACCTGTCAGAGTCGTATCTAGACGTATCAGGGGTCCCATATCACGCCAACTGCACACGCCCCATACCACCACAGAGCCTCCACCAGCTTGAACAGTCCCCTGTTGACATGTAGGGTCCATGGATTCATGAGGTTGTCTCCATACCCGTACACGTCCATCAGCTTGAAGCAATTGGAACCGAGACTTGTCAGACCAGACAACGTGTTTCCAGTCCTCAACAGTCCAATGTCAGTGTTGTCGGGCCAGGCGAGGTGTAAAGCTTTGTGTCGTGCAGTCATCAAGGGTACACGAGTGGGTCTTCGGCTCCGAAAGCCCATATCGATGTTTCGTTGAATGGTTTGCACGCTGACACTTGTTGATGGCCCAGCATTGAAATCTGCAGCAATTTGCACGTTCCACGTCTGTCACGTTTAATGATTCTCATCAGTCGTCGTTGGTCCAGTTCTTGCATGATCTTTTTCCGGCCGCAGCGATGTCGTAGATTTAATTTTTTTACCGGATTCCCGATATTCACGGTACACTCGTGAAATGGTCGTACGTGAAAATCCAAATTTCTTCACTACCTCGGAGATGCTATGTCCCATCTCTCGTGCGCCGACTATAACACCACGTTCAAACTCACTTAAATCTCGATAACCTGCCATTGTAGCAGCAGTAACCGATCTAACAACTATGCCAGACACTTGTTGTGTTATATAGGCGTTGCCGACCGCAGCACCGTACTCTGATTGGTTCCATATCTCTTTATTTGCATACGCATGCCTGTACCAGTTTTTTTGGCTCTTCAGTTTATAAGGAGCCAACTAAAATTCTTTTAGTCTGGGGTACGGCCGAAAATCATAACCCGTTCGGGGGGGGGGCATGTATTTACTTCTATACGTGCGTCTGTTAATATAGATATTTTTTCACCAATACATCGACAGAATTACAAGTTTTGGCTTTCTAAAGGAGTTATAATAAGATGTGATGCATAATCAATGTAATAAGATCCAGTTTCATGAGGTGACGGCTCATTGAGGTTATACTATATATTGAACTTGACTAAAAAAAATATGGCAAAATAAATGAAAGATGATCACCTTAATTGTGAGATCCTCTTTTCCTTTTGAAACCAGAACACGAATAGGTGGATATGAATCTGTGTTTGCACCATGATGCTCTACAACAGCTCTCATAGAATTCTGGAAAGTAGATGTGTTAATGGTTACATTAAATAACTAAATTAGAATATGTTTTCAAAATTAAATGCATAGCAAAACCTTCATTAACTGAGCCTCTATCAGCTGAGGCACATAGCCAGACCAGTCGACCCATGACATATATTTTCTACTGCCACATTGCACCACATGTCAGGTGAGGGAATCAGTCAAACTATTAGTAGAAAATATTTTTGTGTAATTCTTACATTTACCACTATAAAAGGGGATTCAAAACTCAACGTACCAACTTTTAGGAGAGGTAGGAAACACAAAAAACAGAATCACATAGGAATGTATCACTGGAAACTCCCCCCCCCTTTTTTTTTATTGACGGGGGGAATATGCAACAGTACATGTTGCCTGTCTGGTAAAAACTCCATACTTAGTTAGTCATTAGTTTCCATATTTTGTATATTTCTATAAATAGTTAATTGTAATTTCTTACTGTTCTGCCAGTTGTTGGCCACAGACCACCACATGGCTTTAAACCTATTCATTTCACAATAGAACTAACCATACATTGTTGACTCTGAATAAGTCTTCAATGATTGTTTAACTGTCACCTGATTTCTATTACGATTTTCTTTCAATGCTCTGATGTGATATGCAAATTGCTATGTTATCTTTCAATGCTGATCTGTTATGATGGTCATGTGTGACCAGGAAATTTCCTGCATATGTGCTGATTGGGCTCTCTCTTCTACTTGTATTTTAGCAGTCATGTTTCAATAATGTCTTGTGATTGAGCGATCGTGGGTTGATCGGCATTTGGTCCCTTTTAGGGTCAAGTCTTCAATAAGCTACCTGCTTATTGTACCTACCTGTCTGTAGGGTTTTTTTTTTTAATTCTTGTAGAAACAGCACTTGGCACAACCTGTAGATAGGGTAATGCTAAAGATTGAAGCATATCACCAATGAGCCAGTAGGAAGTTATTGCAAGTATGATTTGTACCAAAGATGGTCTACTATTTATACTGATGACATCCTGAATCTCAATGCAGCACATGGACCAGCTTGTTAATTACAAGTGGTAAGCAATAACTCAACATAACATCGAAATGCATCCAATCAATCCTATTGATAGATCACCCCTTGTATTTTCAGCCACTGTTTCAAAATATCATCATGCTCAGAATGTTGTTCCATCCATGTTTGAAATTTTATCATATTTCATGCTTCAATTCCTTCATGGTGTTATAATTTTTTCTGAGAGGTAGTGTGTATCAGGTTCTCATAAAAGTTTGATATCCACTTGCAGATATTTTGTTTATAATATTGCTAAAAGTTTATCCATTTGAAAAAATGCAATAAACTATAAAACCCAAAATGCTGTGGCATTTTTGTCATAGACACATAGCATGGTCTGATAAATAATATTCCTCACCTTGAACAGCTCAAACAACATGTGATATAAATGTGATGGCACATATACCATTGAGATAGGTGAGCCTGGATTTATAGCTGAAATGTTTAAAAAAACTATTAAAGTTACATCCAGAAGTGCAAGTTAATTCATTGGCAGCAAAAATGTTTTTCAAGGATATGAACAATCGGTAAAATGACTAAAATTCCAGTTACATGCATAACTGATTGTAGTTTTAGGTTTGCAATAGCATTAATTGTATGTTTAACTAATTTTCATATTCTATATGCAGGGTACTAGAGAGAATTCTGCTTCACCTAATGCTGCCCGGGAAAGTTAGAAAGGTGGAAAAATATAGATTAATGTCTCTACTTACAGTTATGTTCTTCAACTTCTAAGTCTGGCGAGGCTAAATAATATTGATCACAGAGGAACCTTGAATTTTCATATGCATCTATGAATAAAAATCAAAGACATCAGATTTTATGTAACTATAGACATACCAATAATAAAAACTGCACTGTAAAAGTTGGAAGATAAATCATTCCAAAAAAGATTTCTGCTAATGAATATGTATGCATGTTGAGAACACCCTGTCATAGTAACTCAAATTAGTATATATATGGTAATGATGGGCAAAATATATATAGCATCAATAAAAAGTTTAAACCTTCATCTTTCAAATCTTGAATCCTAAACATCACCATGTCCTCAGACCATACATGACTGTGATATTTAAACCACACACTATAACTTACCATTTAGCACTGCAATAACAGAGCAGTTTGGATCAATACAGCCTATGTGGCGAGGATGGCCATTCAAATTCCCACCAAACAGAGATGCTTTGAAATGAATTGAAAAAAGAAAATTAAATATGCAGTAATAAGTTAATTACAATTAAAAAGTCAATCACAAATATCTACCATTGTAAAATAAAGAAAGGAATGGGTAACTGGAATGCAAATTTGTGAATGCGTATTTCCATTCACAAGCTCTCTTCTACCTAATATCCAAATATGCGATGGGCCTAATTATGTAGAATGTATAATATTATTCACCCAATGCACAAATTTCATAAGTTACTATTAGGCCTATATAAATCCATGCATTAAAAACATACTTTACAAAATTTTCATTGTAAATTTTTATTTTGAAGTTATACTGCAATATCCGACCTATGGGAATTCAGAGTTAAATGATTTTCTGCCAATAATTTGAATTCTTAAAATTCAAGTATAATCACAGGATTATCACAGAGATGGTAGTGGCTATTAAGTGTATAATTGGGTAAGTTTAGTCTATTAGAAATGTTTATATGTTTTAATATTTAAATATGTTTATATGTTTTAATATTTAAATATGTTTATATGTTTTAATATTTAAATATGTTTATATGTTTTAATATTTAAATATGTTTATATGTTTTAATATTTAAATATGTTTATATGTTTTAATATTTAAATATGTTTATATGTTTTAATATTTAAATATGTTTATATGTTTTAATATTTAAATATGTTTATATGTTTTAATATTTAAATATGTTTATATGTTTTAATATTTAAATATGTTTATATGTTTTAATATTTAAATATGTTTATATGTTTTAATATTTAAATATGTTTATATGTTTTAATATTTAAATATGTTTATATGTTTTAATATTTAAATATGTTTATATTTAAATACATAATTATTTATATTTTTCTCATTATGTATATACACACAAATGTATATTTTCTTTGTTCAGTTAAAAATATCTAAATATATATATATATATATATATATATGACTTTATAAAATATTAATCAATTAGTACCGTAACAAGGCTGTTGCATAATCCAATTAACACTTTAATTTAAATTATATTGACCCACTACCCCCTAAAAGGACTTAGTCCCTTGGAGTCACCGAGTGTCTGTCATCTTAATGTCATTTTTTATTGAGTTTTATTTATTTATTTATTTTTTTCAATTGTTTTGATTGTATATTTTATGTGCTGTGTTGAGTCCAATTAAAAAAAAACACATATAACAAAACTGTGCTGATTTTTTAGATGGTACTATAAGTTGTTAAAGATGAAAAATTTGTTCTAAATCATCAAGACTTCTGTCACCTGCTATTTTTGCAGATGATTTTGCTACAGTGTCACACACATACTTGGTGTCCAATATTATTGACAGCTTAAAAAATATTTTATGTAGTGTGGTGCTTATTAATAACCATTCACCTGGTCTGCTACAAATTTTTACTCTCAAGTGAGTTCTCTTGCCTCTAAACACAAGAAGTTTGTATCTTTTGATTAAAAAAAAAATGTGGATTCAAAACATTAGGGTGATAGATCAAAACATTCAAAACATGCTACACACTGTTCATTTGAGTAGAGTTTTAGGGGAATACAGTCTTTTTCAAGAAAACAATTGTGGTAACAAGACATGTTAAATTTTAAAAAGCTATAGAAGAGTACCATGGTAGTACAGTCATAGTTATAAGGGGAAAAATTGGTTTTCTTAAATTTTTGCTCTAATTAACTAATAATTATGCTTTTATTTAAAGAATTGTACCCTAACTTAATATCATGCACACAAAAATATGGTACCAGGAATGTATAATGATTGTGTTGAGAGAGAGAGAAAAAAAAACACAATCTAAATAAGAAATACTCTATTGAAAACTTTTCATAGCTTGTGAAAAGATAGTACTGTATAGGATTTCCACAAATACCTACTGTGCTGATTGATTAGCATGCGAATAGAAATACGGCTCATATAGAATCGATCTAGAAAATACTGAATACTGTTTTCTGTATGCTGATCAAGCTGGTGTGTTTCCTTCAGTTCTATAACACCTTGTGCCATTGTGGGGACAACATCATTGTGTCGATTATGAATTTTAATGAGACGATCACAAAATCTATATAAATAAAAAATGAAATGATTCAAGTAATCATAAAATCAAGAAAGGGTTTTTGGATCAACAGGCTTTACTCAGTTCTCTTAACGTTATGTGAATAAAAAAAAAGTATAACAAAAACAATGCCACAGTTTGAGCAAGAGAGGCTGATTTTTGTTTCCTATAGAAATTTGTCATAGTAATCATGGCTGCAGATATTAAATAATTCTTTTCTGTTCCTCTTTTCATTATTAGAAACCATGTTGATGAATTTTATTTTAATAGGTTTTCTTTGAAATATCTGTTAATCTTATTATGAATATCAGAGGTTATATTATGCATATGGTGTAGTCTATGCAAGTGGTAGCTCCCCCATCCCTTCCTCCTACACCTTGCAACATGTTCAAATTTTAAGAAAAGAAATGCACCAATTATTTTTGAATTATGGCATCTCTCAAAAAAAAAAGCTTTCTTCTCATTCATACTTTACTAAAAAAAACACCTCTAGACATTGAAATTATATCTATTTAAGTTTAAAATCATACTACACTATGTACAACATTTTCCTGGTGAATACAATTTCAAATTGAATGACATTTTGAACATTTTTTACTGTAAACAGCTTTGGGCTGCTATTCAAAAAGATGTGCTTATGCTGATTTGTATATCTCTATACAAGTGTTTATAATAATGTGTTTCAAGAGTAATAAGTGGGTTAATAATAATTCTTGGAGTAGTGGCCATGGCCCCCACATCCTGCAGTGGGCCTCTAGGCTAGGATGACTCCCCTCTATAGTGAAGTTATAGTATGAAATATAAAAAAACATGAGAATCATCCCGGGCCCCAAGCCCTGACAGTCTCACCATTGTGGGGGCCATGGTAGGGGTACAGTGCAATTAAACCTAATTGTGAGCTTGATGTAAGTGCTGTATCAGTGATCCTTTATACAGGGTGATCAGCGAATAAGCCCTTACTTCAAAATTAAATATCTCTATAACAAAGATCAATAGAATTATCAATTATTATTAGAAGGTATGCGTCATGTGTGCTGACAAATTGTTCCAAAATTGTAACGTAACGTTCAGTAGTAATCGTTTCTCGCATGAAGAAGGGGCCGATAATGCCTCTGGTGCATACCGCAGCCCATGCAGTAACTTTAGGCAAATGCAGTGGTTTCTCTTCACACAAATGAGGATTTTCGGAACCCCAAAATCTCCAGTTTTGCTTTTTAATTTTTAAATTTTAAAAAATTAAAAAAAAAAACGAAATTTTCGAAATTTCTGTACAACATTCTTACAGTTTTGCTAATAAACGTACCGTTTACCGCATAATTCTATTGATCTTTGTTGTAGATATATTTAATTTTGAAATAAGGGCTTATTCGCTGATCACCCTGTATTTACATGAATATATAACTTTCAAATAACATCTGTTTTCATTAATGCTTGCCTCGATGAGTGGGGAGCATTACTCTGCATAATGGAGCAGAGAATCAATATTAAATTCTGTTTTGAATCAGGTGAAACTGTAACAGAAACCCACAAAATGCTGCAAAATATGTACAGAGATGCAGCTGTATCTCAAGACAGTATTTTAATTTATGGATGGTACTAAAAACACCAAGTTCCATCTTCAGTAATGATGACTGTAAAAATGTGGCATCATTATCTGCTGTATCAATGAAATTGCCACACAACTCCACTCATTGTTGTTTTTGTTCGTCGCTTAGGTGATAAGGGACAAACTTCACAAAGTTTGCATTTTCCCAAATTCTCAGTCACAATGGTTCGAACAATTTCATGCGGAAAATTGGGTCTAGGTCAATTCGTCGCGCTCAACTTGTCGCGCGACAATTCATCGCAATCAATTTGTCGCAGCGTCAATTCGTCGTGCTACAAACTCGTCGCGGTACAAATTTGTCGCAGAGTCAGTTCGTCGCGGTACAAATTTGTCGCAGAGTCAGTTCGTCGCGGTACAAATTTGTCGCAGAGTCAGTTCGTCGCGGTACAAATTTGTCGCAGAGTCAGTTCGTCGCGGTACGAATTTGTCGCAGAATCAGTTCATCGCGGTACAAATTTGTCGCAGAGTCAGTACGCCGATCAAATAAATTTTCAAAATTCAGTTTTCATGGTATTCATGCCACACTTCCCGCTTTCTGGTGGGATCTCCATTTCTCGCAGCGAGGGGCGTTGGGCGAACTCACCAAGATGATAAGTTATGATAAAATAAATTTTCAAAATTAAATTTTCACCGTATAAGCCGTACTTCCGCTTTCTGGCGGGATCTCCATTTCTCGCAGCGAGGGGTGTTGCGGGAACACACCAAGATGATAAATTACGATAAAATAAATTTTCAAAATTAAATTTTCACCGTATAAGCCGCACTACCGCTTTCTGGCGGGATCTCCATTTCTCGCAGCGAGGGGTGTTGCGGGAACACACCAAGATGATAAATTAGGATCAATGCCCATCCCAAAGCACAATTTGCCTAAGGGGTCATTCAAATATTACGTCAGGATCGGGGAGGGAGTTTCGGATTTGTTGACTTTTGATGGCGGGGGAAGGGGGAGTTTGAAGGTCGCTTACGTCATCAACCATCCCTTTTGGAAGATATGAAATATTCTAAGCTGCTGGTGAAATTTTGCTGGGAGGGGATGGGTGTCAGTGTTTTGCTGATTTTTGCTGACAAGGGGGGGGGGTCAAAAATGGCTGAAAATCTGCTTACGTAATACTTGAATGGCCCTAATTCACTATTGAATATGTATCTGCCATGTAGAGAATACATCTTTGAGGAATTTTTTACCGACAATATATCTAAGGCCAGCATTACACTATGAAAGTGTTCTAAAAGTCCTTTTATAAAACTTGAAAAATTCAACCAATAAGATTATCGGTTGCATTTGCTCGAGTGTAACCTATGAACTTTATTGGTTGGATTTTTTGAGTTTTTAACTTGAGCAACTTATCCGGTGCAAATTAAATTTTGAAAATGTATGTGATCGCAATTTATCATCTCGGTGTGCGCCCCAACTCCCCTCGCTACGAGTAATGGAAATCTTGAGAGAAAGCGACAAGTGTGGCTTATCCGGTGAAAATTAAATATTAATTAAATTAAATTATTAATTATTTCAGGTTCTTGTGGAGATACTGTAGTGGTTAATGTTGGTGGGAGTCTCGATTCCACATGGGACAGATACAAGTTTACACTTAAAGAGAGCCTCCGCTGTACTGTAGTTTGGGGAATATCATAAACACCGACATTTTTTTACAGAATTTTAAAATTTTATCATAGAAAAAATGATTTTTTTAACATTTACAATAATTGAATAATAAAACATTAATATCAATTGCAATTTTAATTTCGATGATTTTTTTCGAAATGACAAAAAAAAAAAAATTAGTAAACTGTGTGCATTTCTTGATGGAAAAAAACTTTTCTTCATGTTTATTTTTTCACGTATGAGACAAAAAACCTACATACAGATCGCGTGACGAGTTGACTCTGCGATAAATTGACGTCCCGACGAATTGGTTACACGACAAATTGTCACTGCGACGAATTTGTACCGCGACGAATTGGCTCTGCGACGAATTTGTACCGCGACGAATTGGCACTGCGACGAATTGGCACTGCGACGAATTGGCTCTGCGACGAATTTGTACCGCGACGAATTTGTATCGCGACGAATTGGCTCTGCGACGAATTGGCACTGCGACAAATTGATGCGCGACGAGTTGAGCGCGACAAGTTGAGTGCGACAAATTGACCGGTTACGCGGAAAATTCAATTCTTCCATCATAATTTGGACAGACAAATGCTGATTTCCTTACAATAACTGCTGAACTCTGTCAACATATCGCCATTCTACTCATCACTGGCTGGTTCCCACAATGATGCACATCTTTGACACTTTCACGACCCTCACAGAATGTGAGCCACTGAAATACTGTCTTGCGTTGCATCTTTGCAGCATTTTGTGGGTTTCCATTGCAGTTTTAATTAATTCAAAACAGAATTTTCACATTGATTTTCTGCTCCATTAAGCAATGCACTATAACAACTCTTACATTACAGCAACCGCATAAACAAACACATGCAGAAAAAGTTTTAAAAACACGTGTAGATGTTAGGTAACATAGGGAAGAATGAAATGTTCGTATGGCACTACACCGGACTGTTCACATTTTCAAAAACGGGGTTGATTCACTGTATTTACCGGTTAAACCTTGCATAAAGTAAATATGAAAGCAAAATCTACCAATGGGCCATTCCAAGAAGCTAACTCGCTTTCACAGATCACTTAGCGGTTCCACTTACCCAAATTTCCCCTTACCTTGGTGTACTTTAATTCGAAACAGGTATGGATCCTTTCTTTCCCCCCCCCCCTCAAGAGCAAAAATGTAGAAAATAACTATTCTCCTAAAAGTGTATATCAAGTAACTATGCCACTTTTACTCCCACTAAGTTCTTCCCCGACACATTGTTTTGGATCTTTGCCCGATTCCAAATAATTAATTCTCTATAACAAAGCTGTGAAAGTCAATTTTTAACATTTGCAATTGATTTAAAGTATGGCATATTATAATTTTTTTTTCATGTTCTGACTTGGAGGGATTTTCATTAATTTTTTTTAATTTTTTTAAATTAATTACTTTTAATTTTTTTTCCTTTTAAATGCAGTTTAATTTTTTCCCCTCCAGAATAATGTCTAATTTTCAATCAGTAATATTATAAAATTCTCAAAAATAAACTTGAAGTAGTTAAATGTAAAACATTTGATTTTATTTTGATGCTGTTCATGTTTTTTATTCTGTCAAATGAAAATTATGTTTGCCTTATACAAAGATGAGGCGGGTAAAAAGCTGCCATGTTTCTACAGAAAACATTTTTTTCTCTCTGATAATTTTTCAAAGTTCAGCTTATACAGGCAAGAAACTTATTTTCTGGAAATTGCAGTACTTGGATATTATTTATAAGTACTTGGGTACTATAGTAATTACTGTATTAGTACTTGAAATAATTCACAGACCTAATACAGTGAAGAGGTGTCTTCGATAAATTTCATGCTGCCTATCCACATAGGCAGCATGTGTGTTCTGCCACTACTACTGAACTGTACCATGCACCTTATAAATATTCCCCTGAGCAACCTGTAATGAATTGGACAAGCTGGATTGTGCAGTGCATGTGTTCTATACCTAACATGAAGTTTTTTTCTGAGTAACACCCATTATGTGTTTAAGAAGTGCTGCCATCTGTCTTCTGATTTTGGAAGCAAACAACTTGGCAGGTTATTTTGCCTGTTGTATTACGAGTGAATTTTCATGTATTGTAGGCCTGATAGCTCTCTGTGGATAGATTTTTTTAAATGGGAGATTGGCTCACATTTGCACCTTAATGCAGCATATAATGCTACAAGTTATGGAATATTTTTTCATAAAAAATGTAAGTGCTGTAATGCTGAGGAAATTGCACTAAATGAAAAATATCAAGTAATCTGGTTAAAAAAGTATAATCTGCTGTAACGGTGCCTACAACAGTACATGATGATTTTCGGCCTATATCACGTGGATATGATGGAATAATTTTTCATACAGCTGCTGCCACCTCTTAGGGCATCCTACTACATTATTTGCTCACCAGTAGCATGAACCCCCTCTACATGGGTGAGACTGACAGGGCTTAGGACAATTACTATTTTCTGTTTTTCATGCTGTAAATTTGCTGTTGAACAGCCCGCGAAAAGTCTGACTTGGGGCCCACGAACAATCTCAGCCTAGGGGCCCTGCTGCAGGATGTGGGGCCATGCAGTAAAATATGATTGGAGTTTAACAATCATATTTCAAGAAATATATTTCCTTGCATTCATTTTGAACTTGAAAAACCCATGTTGGCATTGTTCACAATTAAAAATTCAGTATGTATATTTTAAATAACAATTAGTAATTACTTCAATTATTGTTGTTATTCTCTTTTTTATTTCAAAAAACAGCAAAGAACATGATGGACACAGTTTTAGTATATTCATTAAAAAATTCAATGAGAAGATATATTTCATTAGCTTTAACTTCCAAAAAAGAAAAAAGAAAAAATATGGAGGCACACACATATCTGCATAAAAAAAGGTGTCACAGGTACACTGAGAAATTAACTGGCAAGATGACCGGTTAATAAAAGAAGTTATGATTGTTAAGGTTATATTAGTTCTGATCTGTAATTCAGTAGATTAAAATAGTTAACTGTTGTTACAGATGTTAAAAAAATTACCAAACTATGTATAATAAATATAATTGGTTTTCAAGGCAGACATACTTTTCTAGTGTGCCCGAGTCTTCTGCATTGGCTGTTTCATACACAAGAATTTCTTCAAAGCTTCGTTCATACCTATGTAATTTTGTTTAAAAAACATTTAACTAAATATATAAGCATGTCTGAAATCACAAAGTTTTATCAAGTTATTTCTGAGTACAGTAGAACTTGGTTAATTCCAATTTTGAATAATTTGGACTTTTACGAATTCCCTTCAAGTTTTATATCTAGTTTAATGCTAAAATTTCTTGTTTAATTTGAATTTTTTGTATAATTCAAAGTTGGAGGGAAAAGATTATGATTTTTGAGCAAATTCAGTTCAGAAAAATTCTACAAGGCAGACTTTGCTTTACTTGATCAAGTTGTTAAACAATAAATTTTCAAAGAGTAATAAAAGTTTGAATATTTTGTTTTTCCCTACTGATTTGGTAATTTAATGCCCATTTTAACATTGTGCAGCTGGAGTGGATCAAGAATGCGTACCACTTGATATAGATTATGCTTTCAAAAGCTGATTATTTCAAAAGCTGAATCTTTTTGTCGGCATCAAGAGTACGGAAAGCATCAGAGTTCAGACTGTAATATGTTATTGAAAGTATATTTCCTTGATAGCATAAGAATGATAAGCAAAATTTGGAAGCAGTTTCATAATGGATGATCATCAGAGCTGGATAAACCATTAAGAAAAATAAGCATGTTCTTAAGGCACATGAGCGGAGATACGGGGGGCATTGCCCCTCCAGCGTTAAAGGTGGAGTAGACTGATCTAATGTAGATATGTATATATGAAGTGACATCATCATCATCATGCCCCCAGACTTCCAAGTCTATATATATCCCCACCTATGTTAGGGAATCAGGAGAAAAGGGACACCACAAAAGTTATCAAATTATATTTTTTTAATTGTACAATTTTTTTACATTATCAACCATTTGGTAGAAAATCCGCAAAGATCATATTGGAAATGAAAGTATCTTGAAATTTATCTTTGACACAAGATGAGATGCATATATTTCCACAGCAACAATATTGAAATCTCAAATCTAGAGAAACTAATAATATTGCAAACCAGAGTTCATGTTAATGCAGAGTTTTTGGAATGAGATGTCACAAAATTTCCATAAAGGCCAGGGCATTCTTAACAGTATCATAGGCTCCAGAGGCTTACGCAGATAGGGGGAGGGCTATCTATACCCTCCAAAAGACTATTAAAAAATTAAAAATATTTTTGTAAAAAGAATTAAAATGTTGAAAAATATCCTTTTATATGTTTCCAAATCAATATCTGTTAATTTAAAATGCTTTTTTGAAGGTTAGTAACTCCAAATTTCTCTGGAAAGATTCCTTATGCCCCTCAAAAGGTTGATCCTGTGTACACTTTTGATGGGCTTCCGGGCAAAGCAATTTTTCCTAGGCCCCATCTAGCTAAAAATACCTGCCTTCCAATTTGCACTTACTCTAAAAAATTGTAAGCAGATGTATTTGTTACGAGACCCTCTCAGCACTTCCCTGAGGCGTGGCCAGGTGGCCCCATGCATTGAGAAGGCACTGAGTAAGCCAAGTTATACAGAATAAGGACATGAACTCAAATGTGCAGATCTGCGGGTATACTCATATATGAATCAACTGTGTAGTTTGACCCTGTGTAAAAGCCAATGAAAGAGAGAGAAATGCTAACAGATCTGAACTGCAAACAGATGCAGAAAATATATCAGAAAGAAAAGGTACCTGAAATGATGGGAATCTACCAAAAATAAGGTACAGGAGAGTCTCAATAATTCCAGTCCCAAAAGTTTGAGATTACGGATAATCAGAGGTATTCTGGAATTCTTCGAAATTCCTTCTTAAAAACCTCACTCTTTGTTTTTTGCTAAAAAAAGTGTTTTGTTTCATTTCCCCCAGAATTGTCAGTACTTTTAGTTTGAAGAGGACTCGCACCATATCTCAGTCCATGACTAAAGTTGGTCTTCAGTGGGACCTCAGGCCAGAATTTTCCAGAGATTCCTTTATAGTAAATTTATAGTGCAAAAAAATATTTTCATATCGGGTCCCCTAGCACTAGAGCCCCTGTTACAACAAGGACATGGATCTTGGCAGCCCTAATCTCATAAATTAAGCCTTTGAATCAAGAATTAAAAAGTTAAGAGTAAGTACAAATACATAGGTCCAATGAAACCAAGTTACAAAATTTCATCTCATAAGAATATTGCAACCAGCCCAGTAACCCTGGAGTGGACCTTGTGTTTTCTTCATTTTTAGTGCACAATATGTATGGTATATTTACCATAAAATAAATAAATGGAAGTTCTCCTCCTCCCCTGAAAATTTTTTTCTATGGTTTCTCGGATAATCAGAGTTTTCAGTATTCCGAGGTAGTATCGGTCCCGCTCACCTCGGATTATCGAGGCTTTACTGTACTCGTGGATAATATTGTGGCCATGCTAAGGAGTTCAGTGGTTCCGCCTGAAGCTAGTTTGGGAAATTCTAATAAAAGCGTCAATGGGAGAAAACATCTTCAAATGTTTTCAAAAGACTAGAACAAAAGGTAAATATCAAAAGGTCTGTCTTTTTAGAAAATATGAAAGGAAAAATTCAAAATTGTACATTTTGGCAAATTTGAAAATAGTGATAGTATTTGAAAATACTTTCAATTTTGTGTAATTTTTTTAGCTTTTTCTGTTTTTCATAATAAAATACTGTTCTTTTTTCCCCCCATAAAATTTTGGAGAAGTGAAATTGCTCTTTAAAATTGTTTATTCAGATAATTCTGAGGATGACTATGGAAGATGGGAGGAGAAAAGGTGGTGGTGAATACAGACGAATAAAACACTGTCTCTCAGAAAGAATTGTTTCACACCACATGGGAACAAATTTTGGCTAACATTTTTTGCCGTCCTGCTCCAAAAGTTTGGGTATTTGACATGCTGAGTGCGTTATTAGACACTGATACACACAAGGCAGGTATGAAAAGTATCGCAAGGAGTTTCCAAGTACACACAAAAAATATAAATAAATAAATGAGAAACAAGTGCTATTTGGCGCAGAAAAATATTAAAATACACTATTGGGGCAGGGCGTTCATTTTGGTGCAGTGCAGCACAGAGTTCCCACCACTGATAGTAGCACCATTTTCTGGCAGGAATAATATTTAGAACTTAGCCAACTCTATTTTTATTTCAATTTCATTGTCAATTTCTTTAACTGCACAATATCTTTTGTTTTTCTTAGCATATCAGAAATGGGCGAGGCCGCTAGAGTCCAGCCAATCAGGTGTTGTTACCTCTTAGCTGTGCTGGTCGTCAGCAGAGCTGTTCCCACCCACTACAGGGTGGCCTCGTAATCCCTATGAAGAAATCTTCCCCCCAGACACCCCTTCTTTTCTTTTTCTCCTCTTTTTTTTCAGGGACCTTCTTTCAGCATCAAGTACTACTCATCTACCTTATTAGGAAGTATTCGAAGGTGGGGGGAAAGTGAATGGCTGTTTTAGAAACTGCTGGAAGAATTTTAACTGCCCATAGAAAGGGAAATGAAAATTAATGACTTTTTAAGGAGATTTTAAGCACTGTACGAACCCTGAGAAATGTATGCACCCTAATTTGTGGCAGATAAGGCATGCTAAGAAAAATAAGCAGCG
Source organism: Pholcus phalangioides (assembly GCF_987345545.1). NCBI lineage: Eukaryota > Metazoa > Arthropoda > Arachnida > Araneae > Pholcidae > Pholcus > Pholcus phalangioides. Next base: position 4,848,888 of record NW_028301625.1, on the reverse strand, counting down.
GTAGCTGCTTTAATATAATAAAATATTGATATTATTAGAGATGAAAAAATCATTCAACCAAAAAGTAACTCAAAAAACTACTAATTTTAGTTACAATTCTTTTCATTTAATTAATCTGACATTCTGTTAGACCCCCCCCCCTCTTATGTGTAAGCCACTTGTTCTTGCCAATTCACACTTGTTCTCATTTAAGCTAATTGGCAAAAATTAACTTTCCAGAAGATATGAAAAAACAATATCAGACTTGAGTTACAATTAATGTAGGGGAAAACTATTACCAGCTTTGAACTAAACAAACAGATGGCATCCTCAGCAGATTTTCTGGCAAAAGATGAATTTCTTTCATGATGTTTGCTAGACGAACAGGAAGCTCCTTTCTTAGAAAAATGAAAGAAGTCCTCTCACAAGCTTTCTGACCTAGAAAAAAAAAAAAAGATTATAAACAAATTAAAACTCTTTATTTAATTATGTTAACAATTCAATACATAATAATTCTTCAAAAATAAATCTGTTGTAGTTTGAATAGTTGCAACATTGATAAACAGTAAGGAAGAAAATAAAATAAAAGCGACAGGGATGGACGAATCAGCAAAACCTTTCGGCATCAGCAAAATTTCTGAACATAGTGTTGGATGTGAAATGAATCAATCCTCAGTTCATACACATTTTGGGTACACAAAAGAACCTCGTATGCCCGAGTTATACAGTTGGCTATGCTTATTAGAATCATAGATAATGTTATCATTTGGTTATTGCTACCACTTTTGCAAAGAACAGAACAGGCCAATATCATTGCATGCAAAAAAATTCATTTACAGTTATCAGGACTTTGAATAATGTTATTTTTTTTACATGTTTATCATATTTCTTTTTAAACCTGTCAATTGTGTTAGAATTTACTACCCGGGGGCAAGCTATTCCATTTATTAACAAATCTATTAGAGAAAAATTCCCTGCGACACCACAACCTAGAGTTGTCTCTTACCAATCGATACTAGTGTCCCCTTGTCAAAGCAGTTGATTGATGGCATATTAATAATTCATGGTCCATCCTATCCATCCCATTAAAACTTTTGAACATTTCGATCATATCCCCAGACACCTGTGTTCATCTGTGTTTTTTTAATGTTGTAAACATTAAAAAAATGAAGTCTCTCTTCATAACTCAAGCCTGTGTGCCAACAAGGACATGCATAGCTCTTCGCTGCACCCCTTCAATCAAGTCTATGTTTCTCTGTAGATATGGTCTCCAAAAGCTTACAGTGTACTCCCGTCCAGGACGAACTATGTTTAAAAAAAAATGGAAGAATGACTTTTTTTAAGAGAATGTGAAGACACCTTTTTGAAAATGAAACCGAGCATTCTATTCACTTTTTTGATCACCACTAAACAATGTTCAGAAAACCTAAGCCTCTTGTCAATGAGAATCGGTGCCAAATCGGTGACAGAATAACAAAAAGGCAGGATTTTTGCTCAAAGAAAAAAAGTTCTGTTTTAGAGAAGACTAAAAATAGAATGATTGAACAGTTTGTAACCAATTATGCCAATTATGTGGGAAAGAAAAACAGTTGTCCTGTTTTACCAATAGCTGTTTATCAACGTCCCATTCGACTAAACAGGATGTATAGTCAATGCACTTGCAAATGGGACTTTTTTCGGATATGGTTGTCATTTGGTTATTGTTATCAAAAACCTTGAATCCTGGTGTGATCAGATTAAGATGCATGGAATATACTACTATGTTCAAAATGTTCTGAAATTTATTTTATTATGGCCGAATGAATACAGGTTGAATCTGTTGGTGAATCTCTTGGTGTTTCTTTCAAAGTAACCAACTTGTGCAATTATGCATTTTTACCATTGTTCATAAAAAGATGTAAATGCAGATAAAGCTTTTTTTGTCACATCCTCCAGTGTTTTCACTGCTGCTCACTGCACTTCTTTGGAAAATGAGAATCAATGCCCCTTAAGCAAACTCTTTATTCAAGGAAAGATTCATATGTGACAAGAACAGGAGATTAAGCTGGTTGTAGAAGTATCAGAACGTGAAAGTTTTGACAGGTAATCTGACATCAGGAGGGATCTGTGAGTCCTTAAACGTCTGCATGATTCAGCGAGATGCAAGCAACCAGATCTTTGGATGGCTAAGTCGTGGGTGCTCCATCACGATAATGCGCTGGCTCACAGGTCATTCCTGGTGTCAGATTACCTGTGAAACCATCTGATACTTCTACAACCAGCTTATAACCCTTGATCTCACCCTCAGTTTTCCATTTTCCTCAGATAAAGAATTTTTTTAAGGAGCAACGATTCTCAGATTCTGAAGTGCATCGAGCAGCAATAAAGGTGCTGGAGGATATGACAAAAAAAGTTTGCAATACACATTTACATCTTTTTGTATGAACAATGGAAAAATGAATAATTACAGAGGGTAGTTACTTCAAAGGGAACACAGAATAAACAAGTTCTATCTGTATTCATTCTTCCCCAATAAAATAAGTTTCGGAACATTTTGATCGTAATAGTGTATGTCATGCAAACTATTCATATTTTTCTATTATTTTATTGAATTCATAAAAACCCTTTTCACATACCCCTTTGCATTGTGACCAAGTTATATTGATGCCAAATCTCATTTACTTTTCGGATATTATACATACATTCACTGTAGTGGTCGAGTTATCATAGTGACAGACTATCATAGTGAGGACCTAGATTCAAACCCTACTTTGCCACAGTGGTGGTCAGTGAAGTTGGTTTTCTGTGGTTCCCAACTTTGAGGTGCGAATGCGAGCTGATCTTCCCTTTGAAAAAGTCTCGCCACAGAGAGCACCAGGTCTACAACAATACAATTATTCAATCATTTCACTTCACTCATTATTAGAAAAATTGATGGCAGACGGCAGCACTACACACAACAAGAATTGCACAAAAAACAGACTTCTGTTAGGTTCACAACACATACATGCACAGTTCCTAGCATGTGGCCCAGGTCTTTTTTGACAACTTGCTAAAATCTCTTCATTGAGACAGAGTGGCGGGAAATGATCTGGTTAGGAGGAGGATATTATACATAAACTATTATGTATAATATAAGAACGAAGAATGTGTCCATACAAGGGATTCTGACTGTAGGCCTACATTTGCTGCATGTAAATATTTTTTCACTTCTGTTACAGTAAGTGCAGGGGCTCCTAAATCACGGGTCCTGGTACGACATCACCTCTTGCACACCTTTGAGGGCGGCTCTGGCTGTAGATACATTGTGTACTTACTGCACATAGAGTGTAGCCCACGAGTTTTCAAACATTTTTGGTTCATGGTGCCATTTGTATTACCGCTGAAAATTTTTTTCATAATTTTTTCCCCAGTCCAGCCTAACAAAAAAAAACAAAACAGAACTATAATACTCCCTCCAAGGCTCGCACCAGGCCTGCAATACAGAGACATCTTTTTTAACCACCCAATCATGGTATATGAATTTTTGTTTCAACGAAGAAAAACAGATGCCCTAAACTAATTAAAAATTCTTATTCCTTGACTCTAGATTTGTCAATATTGGGTTTTATTTCTGCATTATCCATCACCAGGTGAGAGACATGGGTGGAGATACAAGGGGGGGGGGGGTATTGACATCGTGCCCCCAGACTTCCAAGTCTATCTCTGCCTATGGTGAGAGAAATTCATTCTTTATCTTTTTTCGGTCTGCGAAATTTTTCACCGGTTCACAGATATGAAAAGGTTTAAGAATATTTCTTGAATATCTATTAAACAGGTTGCGACATCCCTGCATAACGACCCAGGATTCTGATCTGACGAAATCGGTGCAATCGATACACAGTAAGAGACAAATGATTTCAAGAGAATTTCCAGATTTTAACATAAGTAAATTTATTAACACTTTTAACAATTACGTAGGTTACGATTAACAAAATTATTTCTCAAATTCATACCAATTCCCATGCAAGTCCGTTGACTCATCAATAAAGCCCGACGACAGAAGTTTGACGATTTCTTGAATTACACGAGCCGTGACGTCATTGACCTTGACGGGAACGAGTGGTCACGACCCGAGACTCCACGTGGCGGCGAGAACTGCAGGCTCAACGGCTAGAGCCGAGGTGACGATCGGGCGGCCGGGATCGGAAGCGACGATCGACGCCAAGCCAAACGACGGTGGACTTAGAGAGGAGGCATGATGAGATCCGGAACCAGCTGGCGACGTGCTGAGCAGCACCAGTGAGACGAATTATTTCATACTGTAGACTATTCATCAAAAGGCGACCACCTTCACCTTAAAGCGCGTATACAGTAGCGCGCGGATCATGCAATGAAAGCATTCGCAATTGGTTGTTCAGTAATTTGTACGGTGTTGCGAACGATTCTTGAGCTGTTTTCACCGGACCCACTTGGAATCGGTTTCTTCAACGAACACAAAGGAAGTTTGTGTACCCACGAGCGGATTAGAACCGATGCAGGGGTTGTGTGTTGCAAGATCTGCGCGCTAGTGTATACGCGCCTTTAAGTGATGTGTACTGAGCCGAAAGCGGAATTGAAAGCACGGGGCCGAAATGAAATGCGACGATCGTGACTCCGGGTATTTATACCTGAAAAGGAAGTACGGTACGATCCAACTCCTGGGACCGACCATCTCAAAAATATATTATCCAATTTGCATAGTGAAACAGATTTTTATAGCAACTTTTACAAAATAAAATTGGCAACAACAATTCAAAATGGCGACGCGATCAGGATCGCACATTTCTTCAGACCATGAACAATGAAAACATCACAGACCAATTCAATCAACTGTGAACTCGAAGGTAAGACAACTTGTATATAAAAATGACTAGAATAGGACTGCCCCAGGAGGAAAAATTTAAGTGGGGAAGAAACACTTATAAAATTATTAAAAATTGATTATAAAATCATGTTCCCCTTCCGAAAATCCTACTTACGGCCCCTGGTTACAAGTACTGGTTTCCCCCAAATTTGCGTCAAATCTCGGCCGGCAAATCCATTTACTTTTGTGTCTTTACTGAGCCAATTTGGGATTTAACTGCTCGTCAAAACGAACAGAGGCCGCAAGTCTTGGCTGATCATACTTCCTCGAGAAAGACTTGGCGCGGATAGAGAATAATGTGTCGGGAGGGGTGATCTATTGTGTCGTTTCGTTCGATCGTCTCGTATTTTAGGAGACGGACCAATTTTTTCCATGTTATTCGCGGCTCTTGGAGGGGGGAGGTTTAACCCACATCCCCTGGATCAACGCCTGAGAAGAACATAAAACTGGGATTCAAAACCCAGGAAAATAAGGAATATCGCGAATGCTCGCCAAAAAAAAAGTTGCCAAAGGAGAACAAAGATGCTAATCACCGCTAATATTTCCGATAACCGCAGATTGCGGAAAATGAAGCAGCATTGCGAAATTGAAATAAATTCGAAAAAATGTTTTATAACAAATATGTGAACTGAATATTTAGTCATAACAAAGGCACCGACATGACGAAAACATTGGGGGGGGGGGTGCTGGTCGTCCCGTACCGGGCACGCAGGCGAGAGGGAGAGTGCGTTGCTTTGTTTTTCCAGAAATTATTGGGGGAATCAAATGGCCTACAAGTTATAACATAATTTATAAGTTAAGAAAATTTTAATCCTTGATTTGAGTAAAGAATAAAAATGCAAGTGCTTCGTTGAAAATACGGAAAATAACGGGACATTGTGTTACAAAAAATATAGAAGATAAAAATATTTCCCATTCGATTACTAAAGTTGAAGATGACCTTAAACAGATTAACATGTGGTTAACAAAGGCCGGTATTACACTACAAAAGTTTGATAAAATCCATTTTATAAAACTTGAAAAATCTAACCAATAAGGTTATTGGTTACATTCTAGAAAATGCAACCGTTGACCTTATTGGCTGCATTTTTCAAGTTTTATAATAGGACTTTTATCAAACTTTTATAGTGTAATACCGGCCAAAAACAAATTGCTCCCAAACATTGAAAAAACAAAATTCATGTGTCTAAAAACTAGATATAAAACCTGAAACCCCCAATATCAATAAAATTACACACTTGTGAATATTCTCCCCAAAGCTATTTTTGCAATTATATAGAAAGAGTAAGAGAATATACATATTTAGGCGTTATTATACAAGATTTGAAATGGAATAGTCACAAACAATGTTTGTAGTAAAATTAGGAAAAACAGCAGTATTATATAGATTGAGAAACATAAGTCCGGAACTCCTTAAGACAGTCTTCCATGCATGGATCTAATCAAGAGTAACGCAATAACGGTATAGGGAGGTGCTTACCACGATAATATCAAAAATTTAACATTTACAATCGCATAAAACGAAATATTTTAACATTTAATAATTCAAACCTACTTAATTCAGATGTTTTAACACTTGAACTGAGGCAAGTCTGTGTATAAATTAATAATTTTCATGGTAAAGAATCAAATTTTTTCTTATAAATAACGATAGAACTTCAAATAGGTAGTTTCTTTTATTCAACACCAAAAACACATAAATACCTTATACAAAAAAGTATGAATTACTTGGGACCAGCCATTTGTAACAAATTCCAAAAAAAATTTACAATTGCAAATTCTATCTCAAATTTCGAAACATTCATTGAAAGTATAAAATAAGTGCTCAAGACAAGCTTTGAATGACATTAAAAAATAATAATAAATAAAAAGGAAAAAAATCTGAAATGTATTTAGTGTTACACATAATATAATTACTGTTGCTTTCTCATTATAGAAAAAATTTGTTAAGCTCTGGGACGGACCGATTGGGTCCCTAAGAGCTGCAGAGTGTATGTTTTGTTCTATTGTCATATTTTGTATTTGTGTGTGTTATTTTGCAATTAAAAATGTTTAAAAAAAAGTCGAGATGGTCAAAATTACGGGAAATACAAGGGAATATGTCCATAGGCGGAGATAAGACTTGAAAGTCTGGGGGCATGATGACGATGATGTCAATTCATATATACGCAAATACATTAGATCAGTCGGATTTACCTTTGTGTTGACGTTGACCCCCATACCCTCCGTATCTCCACCCATGGGAATGTCTCGGGAAATACGGGTAATATGGTCACCCAACGTAAGTGGAAACTCATATGAATAAACTGGCTGCATTTTCTCGAGAAAAATACGGTAAATTACCAATAATGATTTTGTCTCCAAAAATAATGCTGAAGATAAACAAATTTGCAAACTATTGCAAAAATCGCCGATGGCAAGAAATCACTAACTGCAAATCCCAGTGGATTTAAATGAATTCCATATATATAAAACCCACGTTCAATATGACAAATATGAGAGATTAATTAACCCCTTCAGGTTAATCTATGACTTGGGTACACTACTCTATTACCTTGATATTTCGCTTTTCGAAGCGTATGCTTTTATCTGATCCCTTTGGAAATAATTAAGGTCAAATAAAAAAAGCCTATAAAAATACATAAATCTTGTTTTTATTACAAATATTAAATACAGGGAATTATTCTTTTACGTCTACAATGTAAATCTTCTCAGTCAAAGATGCCTGCTTTGGTGTTAATCCTGAAATGTTGCGTTAATCTTTCAAATTAATTAAAAAAGTTAATATGTGATCATCTGTGTAATTTCTATAGGGCCTGAGTCTAGTATTTGTTTTATATGTTCATGGCATCTGTGTAACTGTGAGGGACTATAGCGAATAAAAAGTACTGTCCTCAAGTCAACCCGCAATTCTCAAACACTTCACTAATCATACAACCATTAATTAACAAATTAATTTAATTAGATAATTTATCATCCACACTTCAAACAATAAGCATACCTACCGAAGCAAACTTCTATCAAGACTGAAGATGTAACCACAAAGCTTTGTAAAAAAAAGTTTTGCAATGCTTCATGAAACCTTAAAACAGAATATAATGAAAGTAGGCGGGGAAAAAAACGGGATAATCATGAAAGATTCGGGCATAATTTTGAATCATGGAGGCTCACTCTTACGGCTGGACTCGGAATCAACTCTATTTCATTCACAGCGACTATGACGTCATTTAAAATAAAAAATTAGAGCAAATGTAACCAAGGGGAATTCCCCTCTCCCCGCCAGTCACCAATTCATCCCACTTTACGGTACTGATGCAACTAACTTCGTTAAGAGAGGTAAATGGTGATTGCTTCAATCGCAACAGAGCGAAGTTGGACGGTCAAGAAAACGAGACTATGGAATATGTTTCTATAAATTAGAAATGAAAGAACCCATACTATAGAAACTTGCGCCGTGGTCTGTTTTTCAGATTAGCAGTATTTGTTAAGGATGAATGTATTTATTTTGTTATACAAATTGGCACTATCGAAAGCGTTGGCAAGACTTTTAAATAATACGCCAGCACATATTAGCGTACCAAGTTTGGGAACCACACACAACAAATCTCAGCCGGCCAATGCTGTGCGGTCAAGTTAAAAAAGTTTGGACCCCTCTACCAAACATGGGAGAAATTTCGAGAACTACATTGCTGGCCACCGTAAATGCAACACCCTGAAGGAAGCATGCAAATAATATGAAATTTACAACATGCATTAGCGGAGGTGAGATATGCAAATGATTAGAATTCCAGCGCAGACGCACATCACGCGCGCCACTTCAAAGCGCTATTTAAGGCTTGGAGATTTCGACGATTTGAAGTACGGCAATTGTGTTTTTCTTGTGGTTTTTTCAAAAAAGCTATCATCTTTTGATCAAGTATCCGAGTTCGACAGAGGAAGGATAGTGGCCTACCGAGATTGTGGATTATCTTTCAGGGAAATCGGTAGTCGTGTTGGACGAAACCAAACAACTGTAATGCGGATATGTGATCGTTGGATGCAGGAGGGTACGACGGACCGACGTGTTCGATCGCATCCACCTCAGTGCACCACTTCACGTGATGACAGGCGTATTGTGCGTATGGCAGTGACGGATCGCTCAGCCACATCACCAACCATAGCACAGCACATTCAGTCTGTACCGCATCATCCAGTGTCTGCGTGTACCATTCGACGCCGTTTACAGCAGAGTGGTCTGTCCGCAAGACGTCCATTGCTTCGTCTACCCTTGACGCAGAACCACAGACGTCTCCGCCGCCAATGGTGCGATGAAAGAAGGATGTGGACGGCACAATGGAATGAAATTGTCTTTACTGACGAGTCACGCTTCTGTCTGCAACACCACGATGGTCGGATTCGAGTATGGAGACACCGTGGAGAGAGGATGCTGAACAGCTGCGTTATGCACCGCCACACTGGTCCTGCACCGGGTATTATGGTATGGGGCGGTATTGGATATCACTCTCGCACTTCTCTAGTACGCATTGCCGGTACTTTAAAAAGCCAGCGCTACATCTCCGAGGTGCTGGAGCCAGTTGTCCTTCCTTACCTTCAGGGCTTGCCCACAGCCATATTTCAACAGGATAATGCGCGACCACACGTGGCACGCATTGTCCAAAGGTTCTTCGTCAATCGCCAGATTGAATTGCTTCCCTGGCCAGCTCGCTCTCCGGATCTTTCGCCGATAGAAAACATGTGGTCCATGGTTGCTCAACGATTGACCCAGATTACATCCCCAGCTGCCACACCAGATCAACTTTGACAACGCGTGGAAGCTGATTGGTCTGCTGTACCCCAAGAACACATCCAAAGTCTCTTTGAATCAATGCCGAGGCGTGTGGCAGCGGTGATCTCCAACAATGGCGGCTACTCTGGCTACTGATTTTGGCAGGAACCACACTTCACAGAAGTCTATAAATTTAATCATTTGATGCTTGGTCAACATGTTATCTACAAAATAAATATTGTTGCGATATCTCTTGTCTTTCTTGGTGTTGCAATTTGGGTGGCCAGCAGTGTATTTTTATACTGAAAAACGAATTGTCAGACAAATATTTTTTTTTCGGTTTAAATTCTCTGGTTAGAGAGAGTTAATTTAGAGAAATCGAAATTAAATACGTGTATACAATATCAACTCAGGTTCCCGTACCTAGAAATTGAATGTAAACACAGAAATATTAATTGTTGGCAACGGGTGTTAGTAAATTTCACTTACATGTGCCGATATACACATTGTCCGTAATCAATAGCTCTTACCTCCCATAAATGTTTTGTTGCATTTTACCAAAATGGAAAAACTATTGTATCGAGGAGAGAGCGAGCGGCACAAGGGAAAGTTATTCGAATGAATTAGCAATGTAATCTCCTTATTAATAAGACAAGTTACGATCAAATGGTATAAAGATATTTCTAACAACCGAAAATATATCAGCGATAAGTGATGATCAAGACACCCATATTTCAATTCTAATGAACGAGGATTAATTAAAGTATAGGCCCATATTTATGTGTCAATGAATTAAGACGGGCTACACACGCCAGTATCACTATAATTTCCTGCACTCAAGGTCTGCCGCTGTAATATTTCAATCGTTCAGTTTTATCAAAACTTGCATATCTTCCGTGTTTCAATTCATTTGGATTAAGGAATTAAGAAAAATTGCTTCCTGCTAAAAAAAAAAAGAGGATGCAATAATCAAATCCAGAGTCCATACAGAAAAAAAATCAAAAACTATATCGATAAACTTGTGTGTGTGTGTTACGTAGTTTAGCTAAATCTGTTCGTATAACCACACTTCTCAACCCTTTAAGCGGAATTGACGAAATATCTCGTCTTCATAAAAGTCTCTTATTTTAGTACTGACAAGCAAAGATATTTTGTGAAGTTGATTTCTCGATGGAAAACTTTTCCCTATACCCTCAGTTTGCACGTGCTGAAAATCGGAAGAAAACCTACTTAATTAAAAAAGATGGCATTTTGAAGTGGGGGGGGGGGGGGTTAGTGATTTCGCTTAACCGGTTAAGCACCAATTAGAAATTTATACCAATTTATTTATTATTGTCAAGGTATTTTTACAAAATACCTGGGCTTGTCAATGCTAAAATAAGAGGCTTTTATGGAGACGAGATATCTCGTCATCACCACTTAAAGGGTAAATACGCTTTCAAGGGAAGAAAAAATCGCTTATGGGTTTACTTTTATCATATCCTACTTCAATTTAACAGGCATTTTTACGTTAAACTACCCATGCATTGCATATTATCACATATCTAAAATCTAACAAGTATAAATAAACTATCGAGAAGACTTTCTTATTCACCTTTACTTTTTGTTTGACTGTTGGTGATATATTCAAAAGTCGTGCCAACTGGCTTTCGTCCATAGCCCTATCCTCACAAGAATAATCGGAATTATTACGATAGAGTTGAAAGAAAACAAAATTATCCCCTTAGTTTGACGCAAGTGCCGTATATACATAGCTAAATTTAAATAAGTTACGCTTATGTAAGGCTACGATTTAACATAAAACAACTTGTGTTTTAAGTAAGCAAAGTGCATTAGCATCAGAGACGTCTTAACATCATCATAGGCACCCGGGTCAAGTGATTTTTCTGACAAAGAAAAATTGGAATTTTTCAAAAGTTCAGGAATTTGCCAGGTAGGGCCTCAGAACCATCCCTACCTGGCAAACTTTCCGAAAAATTCAACTACCTCTCATTTTTCTGAGGCCTCTCTCTTTAAGAGAGCGGTGATTAACATACTCAACCTGTGTAATGGAATTTATTTATTTTTAGCAAAGTATTCAGATGACGTCGGGTGCAGCAATGATAACGGTGGATTCGAGGGGTTTTCCTTAATAGTCTACAAGCTAATCGTCACCTGCTAGTGGAGCTGAAAATGTCAAATTTGATTTTTTTATGACCTTCCAAATCGGTCTAATTCCGAACTAAAGATAATGGATATCGTAACTAGAGCCCGGAAGTTCAGGTAAAATGCCATAAATGCTGTATTTGCCTATTTTCAAATTTTTTGGTAAAAATGCCTTTTTTGAAATTTTTCGGCCATAAAAAAAATCTAAAATTTGGATATTTTGAGCATTGAGAACAAAATTGCTCTTTTTAAAATTTTCCAACTCTGAGTATTAATTATCAGAGAAAGAGCCCACCTTCCCCCTTCAGCCCCATTCAAACGCAAATAAGTGACCCGAGAGATAGGGAACTTGGTGTCAAAATGGATTAACTTTGCTTTGACCGGATGATGTCAGACGTGAATGATTTTGTTTCAGATTAACGCAGCCCATGTTAGAAAAGCAGAGGAAAATTAAAAATTTGTTTCTCCACATACCATGCCTCGCTCAGGCATTGGACTGCATTGTATAATGTATAGATGACCGATGACTGTCCCAAGAGGTCATCAGTGGACGTTATGGCTAACATAAGTCCGGGTAGGAGCAGACAGGGCTCTGTAGGTCCCCATTGTTTTTTTTATACATCATAAATCCCTGCAAACAACCATGACTATATATTTTACATACATATTTAGCATTCGATTACATTGACCAGAGTCACCCACAGGGGTCATGGCCGTCTTAACAGCATCATGGGCCGCCGGGCCAAGTGGTTTCTATGAGGCACTACCTGGTAAATTCTAGGAAATTTTAACTAGATCTCGTTGTCGTGAGGACCCTCTACTCTTGAGGCCCGGGTGAGCCCATGCGTTAAGACGGCACTGACAGGGGTGTGCGACAGATGCGGCCACACAGGGTCCCGCGTTTGAAAGAGTCTCGCGTAAGTGGTAATATAAAAGAAAGTTAAATTTTTTTACAACGATAGAACAAGGTACCTATGTTCCAACTATAGAAATGATAATTATTCCCCAAATAATACAACAAATAAACGAGAATTATTCGCAACTAGAAGGGGGGCGCCCCAAAGATCACTTTCTCTACAGGCACTGCGTCTGACCCTGTAATTGATCTAATCTTGAGGGTCTATTAACATTTTATTTTGGGATTAAAATCGATTTAACTTGGATAATAATGCAGTTATTGTAAACTATAATTGAAACAAGTAGACGGATTAAGAGCAACCAATTTGTCGACCAGTTTTTGTAGTTATTTTTTCTTCCTTCCATAAATTATAAATGCCTCTTTTTAGTGCCTTTTTGTCTGCACATTTCGACTATTTTTAGTGCCTAAATTTCCGGGCTCTAATCATAAGTATATATAGGGTGCGTAGCTACCAGCATACCCCGAATTTTACTGGCGAATCATTGATCCTGGAGGTATACTTCCAATTAGAAAAAGTATGCAAATAACGTGTAGAATTCAGATGAATCGTTCATGTTGTAAGGGGTTGTATAGTAAATAAAATGTAAAAATTAATTTGCCATACGAACACCCTGTACTCAAAAAGCTAATGAGAAAGTTCTTGTTCTGGCTTTCCTGATGGCAAAAAAAAAAAAAAAAAAAATTACGTTTCTAAGTGCAGTAGTCAATGAGATATTTGAATTCAAAAACGGAAAAAGGTTGGGGGAAAAAGCAGGATAAATAGGGATATAATACGCACATAAACGCGTTTTACCCGCATTTATGCCGTCGTTTTAATTAATGTTTAACAATCGTTGGTTTATAGAAGTTAGGGTGATGTTCTCAAAACTTCAGTTTCGTAACTGATAGGAACAAATTTCGTCGATAGGAACAAATCACTGCATATATTTTTATGTGCACCTCCATAAAATGGAAACCTGTCTAGAACGAAAAATAATTTCAGTCTCTTGACTTTCCGTTTTATACAGGTTTCACTGTATAAGGCCACAACAGGCAAAATGCCTAACGAGGTGGCGAGAAAAAGATGCCCATAACAAATATGGATTTCATATATTTCTAAAATACAGCAACCTCCAATCAAAAATGCAATCATACAAACTAAAGACTATATATACACGATAAAATATAATACAATGCCCACAAAAAATATTTACTGTTGTATTATCTAATAGATAACTTCTCGATTTACCTCAACATGTTTATCGTATTTCTTTTTAAACGTGGCAATTGTGTTAGAATTTATTACTCCCGGGGGTAAGCTATTCCATTTATTAACAACTCTATTAGAGAAAAATTCCCTGCGACACCACAACCTAGAATTCTCCCTTACCAATCGATACTAGTGTACCCCTTGTCAAAGCAGTCGATTGACGGCGTATTAATAATTCATGGAAGGACCCTCTTGGTTATACATCGAATGAATCGGAAAAACTCTGCACTATGTTATACAACTATCCCTCACTATAAAGAGATTTTGAAAATTTAATTTTAAAATTGCGGGTCCCCTATTATTTGATTCAATCCTGAAAATGGGCTTGTAAATTAGAGGTATGACATGATTAAAATGACAAAATCGGTTGGATTTGCTGATGTAGGAGAAACAAAAATGTGGAAGAAATGCTCGAATTCATATATAATATATATCTCACTAATGAATATATTAGTTACACATCGACAATGCCATTAGAATTTCAATCGTATAGAAAAAGATCCTAATGAATCTAGCATGTCATATTTGTGAGGAATATGCAGAATTCTCTACTTTTGCTTCCAAAGTTTTTATAAAGAGACGAATAATGCTGCTTGTGAGCTGAATCTCGACTACTTTTATTAAAAAGTTATCAGTCTATCATATCAGATTCAGTCAACATCCACACTCGCTAGACTCGATCAGAAGTAGTGAGGACAGAGGTAAAAAGTATAAATATTCAGGGCCGCAACTAGATGCTTGGTCAGCCGAGGCAAGCTCGCATTTTGGCGACCCTTGTAATGTTGAAGATGTTAAAAGGTGAAATTTGCGCCCTCTCTCGTCCGGCACACTAAAAACCCACCAGCTCCCCCCACCCCTAATTATTGCCCAATAAATCTCGTCAATTTAGACTAAAGTGTTAAAATACTAGCCTAAAATCAAGCCTTAAAATGACGAGATTTATTTACAAGTATTCTATAATAGGGTTGTTAATAAATGGAATAGCTTACCCCCAGAGGTAGTAAATTTTAACACAATTGACACGTTTAAAAAGAAATACGATAAACATGTTGGGGTAAATCGAGAAGCTATCCATACTTAGAATAAGACAGGGGCGTAGCCAGAAATTTCGTTCGGGGGGGGGGACCACTTTCATTTTGGGGGGGGGACCAAAGTGACAGAACAATGGATTTGGCCATCTTTTTCCCTTTTTTCGGTCATTTTCTCACATTTCGGGGGGGGACCAGACCCCCAAGTCCCCCCCCCCCTTGCTACGCCCTTGGAATAAGACAACCATAAGTATTCTTTATGGGCATTGTATAATATTTTATCATGTGTATATATTGTTTATAATTTTTGTGATTGTGTTTTCAATTGGGTTGCTGTAATTTTGAAATATATGGCATCCATATTTGTTATGGGCATCTTTTTCTCAGCCACCTCGTTGGGCATTTTGTCTGTTGTCGCGTTGTATTTGTATGAATAATTTATTCATTGAAAAAAACCCCAAATTTTACTGCTGGAAGTTTGGTTTATTTTTTTTCTTATCCCTCTGAAAAAAATCCCTATACAGTTAATCCCTATTAACAGTTATAATCCATGTTAAATTTAAATCACTTGAAGCGATTTCGTCTTACGCGATTATTTTGCATAACCAATTAATCGATTAAAGCGGGGAACGCCTGTACTGTACTATGTGGCCAGAAAATGTTTCTTCACGAAATACGGTAGTCCCTTGTGAGCCCCCAAAGCAAATGTTTTGAATTATTCTGCAACGAACCCTTGGCTGCCTGGAAATGCTCTTCAATAAAAAAATTACCATAACAGGTTTTTTTTAACATTTTTCTTGAAATTTTTCCAGATTTTCTGCAGTAGCATCGATTGTTCTGCGACGTACGTCGCCGATTTCGGCATATTCTTCTTTGGGGCTTGTGAGAGCAAAAAGTTTTCTCACTCTTTGTACGTACATCAGTCCCAGCAGTCATTTGACGATTGACAAACATTCGTGTCACATACACATGCATTGTAGTTTATATTTTTTGTTATGGAGGTTCGAATAAATCGAAAATCTAATCCAAAGGTTCGAATTACTCTCGGGAACCCCTTAGCGTTAGGTCGGTTACCCACTGAATAACTTTTCGCCACCACTAGCAGCCTTTAATACGTAGTAGAGTACTGTACCAGAAAGCAGACGGCTCATGACTTCAAGAGTAATACACGCAATTATATACGAGCATTTTAGAAATGCTTAAATCAGCTCAAATATACTTAATATTTATTTATATATATATATTTCACGAGTCTGGCTCAAATTTGTTGAGAGGAACATTTTTGGGGGAGGGAGTTAATTATTTTTTCCTCTAAAAAAAAAACAAAAAAAAACATCGGTGCTATCAATTCCATCCTCGAGTAATAAAATCATCACACACTGAAAAAATTGGAATGGGCCACGGGCATGAATTTGTAATTTTTTTTCCGGACAGAATCGGAGTTTTTCGCACTCAGCGCCATAATTTCCTCAAATGCTAATGATTTGCTTTTCTTTTACTGGTCAACCGAACGATCGCCCCGTCCATATTCCAAATGCTTTTCTTTTACTACATAAATGTTACAGTACTTGTAATCGAACGGCACCCCATACAACGCGATAACATGCAGGATACTAAATTACGTTGTGAGACAATGACAATTTTAGTAACTACGCACTTCATGTTTGCGACACTATTGCGCCATTCGATGACGATATATCCACATCAAACTCTTGTTATTAGATACATTGAATCTTTCTCTTTGCAACGAAATATTCAAAAAACGTGTCGTCTGTAAGTTATTTCGATTCAGTGTCTGACCTATTTTCACCAGACAACTTTTCAAACTGGCATTCCGATTTATATGAATCGCTATCGTCAAAAAACGCGCATTAAAAATTGTTGATAAAAGTAAAAAAAGCGAAGTGTAAAAATTTTCGGAGAAATTATGAGCACCTAAGAACTTATTAAATTTAAGCCAAAACTCACGTAATTCAAATAGTAAAGATTGCCACGGAATTTTTCCCGACATAGAACGCTTTCGCAAATGAACACGCACGGCGATGTGATACAGTATTATGATAATTTGCGAGGAGCTAAAACCAAAACTACCAGTACAAACTTACAGTTTGTATAAAAACAGGATGGAAGTGCAATTAGAGATGCTTGACAAGCAAACAGCAAAAGTGACAGGGAGGGGGGGGGGGAAACCCAGACGCTTTTTTCTAATGACTACATGTATCTGAAGAGAGATCACACAGTGCAAGGTCGAATGTTCAACAACAGTAACTCCACGTTTCATAAATAAAGTTATAAAATTTTTAATTCACCAACTTGCGGATTCTTGAAATAAAAAAATTCAGAGCAGAAACTTGCGGCGCGGGAATACTAAAAATAATTTCTTTCAAAATTAGGCCAGTTACATTCGATAATCGAAATTGATTGGAAATTTTAATAACCGATTGTGACCAGATTTAACGAAGTTAATCTTCAAAAAAATATAATTTAGAGGAAATAAAATAACTGCAGCGAAACGGGTCAAGGAGGATGTCATCAAGTTGTTTCAATATTATTTACTTTCTTGATAAGCTGCTCTGAATTTAAAGCGAGAAATAAATTTAGAACAGAAAATATCTACAAGGTCGCACGCAGCTAACTGATTAGGAAGTCTAAGATAAACTGTTAGACGTGGCTAAATTTTCACAAACGGTGAAAGATCACGTCTAAAAATAGTTCGGCTTCTCTTTGTTATTCTTTTTTGTCGCATTTCAATCGAACCGAATTCAAAACGGGTGAAAAAATTACACGATAGCAGAGACTCGACTTAGTCTGAACTAAAAAAGCTGGTGCGTTGTCACCATCCAGCCATAAAATTACAATTTATTCTTTAAATAAAAGGCATGATCAAGCAAAGTATACGTTTCTGCTGACATGCTCGTATATCAGATTTATACGTTTACACATTTCGTGTCTCGATTCACCGTTTTTTCAACACAAAACTCATCGGATATGGTCATTGCTTCAACTATTAGTTGAATATGCTTTCTTGGTTAATACAGCTGAATCACATGCCTTCGAATGATTCATGTTATGCAGGAATTAAATTAATAATGCGAATTTGTAGATAATTATTTCCACGGAACATTTTTTTTTCACCCACGTTCACTTCAGATAAATATTCTGTACCTCAAAATTGCGCAATTTTTTTCCACTAGTGTTTATTTTACAAGTTCATCAGTTTGATTCTTAATATTAAGTTACTTATAATGCCCACAACACGCAACCTTTAGCTTACAAGCGGTTTTCCAAAGGTAGTCTGCGGGCTGAATTTTAAAACTACAAAATGGGCAAATGCCCCTCTGCCCTTTCTCTAATCGTAACACGATTAGAGAAAGTCAGCCTTAAGTAACAACAGGATTTAATTGCGATTTCTTAGATTGAGAAATCCTTTTATTCACAAGAGAAACGTTCTTGAACCATATTTTATTTTTCTGTGATATCAATTGATACATATAGTAATATTTAATAATGAATTAAAACTGTCTCTGGGCAAGCTGATAACTTGTGAAGTTTTTGAACCTTTAGAAGAAAAATCAGTTGGCTTTTCATCATAATAGCTCTCACACACACGTATTCCATATTACCCGTATGAAATCCGTTCATATGGGTGAATATTCCACCCACATATATCCGTTGCTAGATGCAGGTCTCATCTAAATATTTCCATTGCCGTCTGTCTGACGCTTTTATCGTCAACTACAGCTTTCTGATCTCACCGTTTCATCATGATTGGGGGCATCTATGAACAACGGATGTGGTCTATCTCTGTGTTGTCCTTATTCCATTTACCATACTTTATTTTAAAATAATAAGAAATGGCAGTCCACACAAACATATTGGATAAATCTTTCTTTTAATCTTTTCAAACACTATTATTGCACAATCTTCTATCTGTATTTGACTTGAGATAGATTGATGCAATGGTTTCCTGTCTCTAAGTGGGTATTAGTGGTTAATGAACTACATTATTTAAAATAACAAATTTTAATTCAAGGATGTTTTGTGATAAGAACAGAGCAGCCCTTATAAGAGTATGCGGTAGGCAAATCCCACTCATGGGGAAGGAGGGCTCACAGTAATAAAAAAAATATGAAAATAGCAAAAATGTTCTTTTGTAATAATAGCACAAGAGCTGCGTTTCCACGATGAAAATATTCATGACAATCTAAATCAACGTTTCTGGGATTCGATGAGAGAACGTAATTGAATAGTAGCGGGGCAAATAGTTGTAGTCAATAGTTGCAGTTAAAAAAAATACAAATTACAATGTAGAGTTCCCTAGAACGTGGTTCTGAACCTTTGGAAGCCTGCGGCCCGGTCGATTTCTTTTTTGCGATTGGGAGGCCCGGTCATGCACACGACTAATGGAAAAAAAATGAGGAAAAATGAAACAGCGAGTCACTCACTGCCCGGTTTGACCGATGGCAGGGCCAGCCATTGTCCTAGAACACATAGGTTTCTAACTGGATTCCTTCGAGACTGGTTCCTCCTAGAGATAGATCCTATCTCTAGATAGAGCAGCACCTCCTCTATCTCTAGGAGGTGCTGGTTCAAGTCACGCCGTGGCAGCCCTAAGATTTGCCAGAGCCCAGCAACTTTTTTTTTTCACTTTAAATATCGAATTGAGAGTGTACTTTTCTTTTTGTTGCGCATTTGTTAGAAGTCTTCTCGTCACCTGTTCACTAGCTACTACTATTAATTATTAACGATACATGCACTTCGTAAACGTTGCTATGGGGAATTTCTAACGAATTGGTGCATATCGGAACGCGTGTTCAAAGTGTGTGTGGGGCTTTAACTTATTTATGTTGTTAGAGTTATGCGTGTTTTGTGTGCTAGTGGTACTGCCATCCATCTTCCCATGCCCCCCCCCCCACAAGGGTGAGGCTGACATGACTCTAGCCCTGGGGCCCAGTCTCATTTGTTTTTCCACGCTATAAATTTCCCATAGAGGGGGGCCCGTGAAGGTCCTAGACTAGGGGCCCGACATCAGGATGTGGGAGGCCATGCATCTTCCATATTCTGAAGTGAAAACGACAGATGCCTGAACTATCGTGTTATGTAAGTATCGTGTTGAAGGCCTACCTGCTCCAAGCTTTGATTTTGTGAGCTCTACTTGATTTTATGCCCATTTTTTAAGTTGCTATCATGTTTTAATATGGTCTATCTCAGGAGCGGCTCGAGATTACCTGTTGCCCGGGTGCGAAGTCTCATATGCCGCCCCTAATGGCGACCCTGGCAGGAAGCTGACAGGGCATAAATCCTTTTAATTTTTCTTTTTTTCGCTCTATAAATTAACTGCAGAAGGGGCCATGGAAAATCTGGCTTGGGCCTGCGAAAGATTCCAGCCGCCTAGGGGCCCTGATGCAGGAGCTATGGGGAGGCAATAGTCAGGAAGCGCAAAAAAAAGTACCGCACTGGTACAAATGTTATCTCCAGCAGTCCGATAGCTTACATCAATGCCGTCTTAAGGCACGGCCCGGGGGCCTCACAAAAATGAGATCTGATTGAAATTTTCGAGAATTTCCCTTGTAGAGCTTCAGAAAAATCACTTGGCCCGGGGGCCCATGATGCTCTTAAGATGACCCTCCCTTACATTGTTGTTTCTGGTATTACGGTCAGAGGCCCTGTCCATTTTCTCAATTTTTCCGTTGTCGAGGTATGACTCAAAAGCGTGATATCATGTGAATTTTTACTGTTAAATTTTGGGATCTTAACTAAAATTACGCTGCCGCCCGTTACAACCTGCCGCACCTCTTGCACCCTCGCTTAAGCCGCCCCTGGTCTATCTCTCTGGAAGATGTTGAAAATAAAGTCTTTGTAAAGCATTTGCAAAGTTTCAAAAATAAATTTGCTTTTGAACAATTTACATAACAAAGAAATAAGTTCCAACCATGACATCTACGACAAGTAAAGAAAGCTGTTACGTGGTTTGAACATGCAATAGAAACGAGACCTGAGACAGTGCCTCGTTCGCCATTAAATAAGGCAGCTACTGTTAACAAAACTTTAGTAACATAACTCCTCGATTTTACCCCTCGTTGTAACTTTACAATGCTCTAGATCAGTGGTTCTCAACCGGTGCTCCGCGGCCGCTCGAGAAAAATAAAATCAATTGGTAAATTTTTATGAACAAAAAAAAGAGGCCTACAGGGCTCTGTCATAGAAATTATATACTAAACAGGGCTCTGCGAGTCAAAAAAGGTTGAGAACCGCTGCTCTAGATTCGAACATTCATTTTCTGAAATGTTACCCTAGAATGAAGTTATCTTAATTTTTGTTACATTTGTATCAAAAACGCTGCATATATATTCGTATTTGTTCACAGTTGACTTCCTCAGAGTATATAGGCAATCAATTGCTCTTTGAACTCTTCTCCAAGTAGAATGGAAGTGTGGAAGGTGTTTGACCTATTATGAAACTTACCGTAATTTATGACGAGAATAATAAAAAAAATAACAGAGATAAACCACACGCCTTCTGCCACACACACGAAATCGCTCGTATCTCAACCAATCCCAGCAACAGAATCGTTGGTAAGTCAGACGCCATCAAAATTCAACAGTAAACACAAGAGTTGACGATAAATCAAGGACGGCTTTTTATCACACAACCAATCAGCACTCGAATAAAAGAAAAAAAGTGGACAATAATGATGAGGAAACGGATCCATACTTTGATAACAGAGAGAAAAATTAAAGGAAAACAGTTTCATGTCGAAAGAGAGGGCTTGCGTTTCCATGTACAGGGTGAGCATAAAATTTGTTTGCCTGTTCAGAGCAATCTGCAGTTGTCACCAACAGTCGGATATATGGTAAAATTTGAACACATACTATCCAAAGAATGCCCTCAACGATTCTATGATAAGAAAGTAGTTATAATATCACGGCAATGTGTAGATCTATTCTGGAGGGGATTTGCATTATTTTTTCTTGGAGATACTTTTTGCGAAGAAATTTCTGCTGATGGTCCACAGACGTGTTCTCTCCAGAACTTGATGGTACAATAGCTGCAACAAAAGACAATGTCTTTTTTTAATTGCAGAATTTCTGAGTGCTCCTTTGAAATGGGGTCACCATATTTTCAACTCAAAACGTGAGGATACCCATAGTTGACCATATTTCTTTGAAACAATCGGGAGGGGGTGCATCCATCACCAATTGGCATTCAATGCGTTAGATTCTCATTCATTTATCACGATCAATCGCATCAAACAAAATTTCGAGCCGAAAACTGGTTACACCTAGGTTGGCCATATGCCCAAGGTAGATTTATGTATTTATATATGTATGTATGTACCATCTGTGGGCTATCCTAATTTGGTCACCCTCCGCCCATTCTAATCTAATTTTAATGACCAATTTCCCCAATTTTCCGCTCTGGGCTATAGCTCGCTTCAATTATAGCCCACCACCACCTCCGGTAAATACCCCCCCCCCCCCTCTGAGTATCACTAAGGACACCTGGATAGAGTTATGCAAGAAAGAATAAGAATGTATTCATAGCTTCGTGAGATAGAGCAATAGCCTAGTAACAGACCCCCCAAAATATAGAAAACATTGAGGGGGCTGAAAGCTGTCAGTTGTTTTACCCTCAAACTCCCCGTTGACAGGAGTTTGTAATTTTTTCAGTGTGGGGTTTTCTTCGTGGGGGGGGGGGTTCCCCTTATGAAACCGCCACAGATGTACACGAATCACGCCTTCATGCAAGAGGTGGGGGGAGTGGTGAGTTGCATTGTATATTCATTAATTATTGGGGGCTCAGTTACCTCGTAAAATTTATTGGGGGGCGACTTAAACAACCTCAACTCCCAGGTTCCGGCACCTATGTCTAGTAGGGCTTTGATAAAAAGCACGTAATTGTTTGGTAAAATTCCGAGATGGATTCATCACATTATTTATACATAACATGTTTGGCAACAACGTCACATTGAAGATTTTTGAAAATAATACACATACGTTACATACACAACAAAAAATTGTTTTGGGAATACAGTGGCAGGTGCTATACGTACGCATGCATCACTGGTATGGTGCTGCCGTAAATACATTTTTTTGCAACATTCGCATCAACTGACGGAAATCTCGATTTGAACAGCTGTAAAAGATAAGGTCACTAAGAAATGATATCTTGAAAAAAAGCGGCTTAAAGTGAGAGTTTCAAACGGATAAAAAACTCTCTTCATTCATGCAGTCCAAAGAACAAGACGGGGAAAAAACACAATACTAAATAGAAAGGCCACTGAAACTCGTTTAACTAGATTTATGAGGACAAACACGAGGTTATATATATTTTTTTCACTCAAAGCAACAACTCATTCCGTTGAGTGATTAGTAGCCCTTGCTGAATACATTAACAGCCCTTGGCTAACACAATTCGTCAACAAAAACATTTGTTGATGTTAAATTAAGAAAATGTGTTTAATTTGAAGAAAATTAAACACACGAACCAACGCAAAAAAGAATGGGTATTACTGAGCATTAGTTTAGTTTGAATTTGGTAGTCCATCAAATCCCGGGTTTCTTTGAAACGGTAAATTTGAAAGTGGAATACAACATTTCAATAACCATAAAGTCTGTCTATATCTGTCTATCCGCTGTGGTGGTCGAGTGGTTATATTGCCGGACTCGTGATGCGAGGATCCGGGTTCGAACCCCACAGTGGTGGTCGGCTGAAGTTGGTTTTCTGTGGTTCCCAATTTCAAGGCGCAAATGCGAGCCGATCTCCCCGTTAAAAAGTCTCGCCACAGAGAGCAACAGTCCTACAACGGTAAATCATTCAACCATAACACTTCACTCATAGTTAGTAAAATTGGGGGCAGATGGCAGCACTACACATAACAAGCATTACACAGAAACAAACTTTACGTCAGGTTGCACTACACGTACACGCACATTCCCGCATGTACCGATTCGTTGGGGGGTTCCGCGGGGGGAGGGGTGCATGTGTGGTGTAGCAGTTGTAGGAAGGGGCTCGGGGATCCATGATGTTCTTAAGTCAGCCACCTCGTTGGGCAATATGCCTGTTGTGGCATTGTATTTGTATTAACAGACATCTTTAGTCTACTATTCACTGAAGCAACCAAGAGTGCTCGATGCTTATGCCTGATTAGCTGTTAACCGCGGCTTTGCTTGCGTGGATTTGGTAACCAGAAAATCACTCGGTGATGATTTTATATAATTAACTTTTAATACTTCCCCCATATAACATTTGAACACTTCATGACCTACTTGGGTGATGGACTTTTAGAAATCCCTTCTTAGTGAGTGTCTACATTACAAAACAAAATTACTGACCAACTTTCATATTTATAGCTTCAGCGGTTTTGGCTCGGCGTGATTTCTCCATATGACCCCGCCCCTTATTGAACACCCTTATGACCCATTTAGGGGTCTAATTTCAAGAAACCCTTTCTTAGTTTCTACGTCACGAAATAAAACTTCTGATAAATTTCATGCATATAAGTGGCTTCGGCTCGACATGATTTCTCTCTGTTACTTTTGAACCTCCTTTATGACCCCCTTAGGGGTCAAATTTTGGGAAATCTCCTTCTTAGTTGGTCTTTACGTCATGAAACAAACCTTCTGACCAAATTTCATGAATAGCTTTGGCTCGGCCTGATTTTTCTATGTAACGTTACCTTTGAACCCCCTCATGACACCCTTAGGAGATCGAATTTCGAAAAACCCTTTATTAGTGAGTCTTTACGTGATGAAACAAAATCATTCACCAAATTCGATATTTATAGCTTTTAGTGTTGGATTTTGTGCTTGCGAGCACTTGTTCAACGTCCCAAGTAAACCACCTTGTACGAATTGTACTGATGGATTGAAATCATCCTGATTTCATGCATTGGTATGTCAAACTTGCCGTAAGGGTGCTCTTGTTTTGATGATGGGTACAGAAAGTGCTCACAACTAAAAAAAGTTTGAAGATCTCTGGTCTAGTCCAGACCAGTGTTGCCCCTGGGGGGGGGGGGATGGAAGGGTCCAGGGGCGGTAGAAGCTTGGGGTTTAGTATAGGATTCTATTTGTTGGCTCGAGTTGGGGGAGAAGAAAAATTTTTTGAAAAAGAGGTGATGGAACACACAGAAAGTTTGGGAAACTAGAGTCTAGACCATAGTTTCCCAAACTTTTTGTTCCATCCCCCCCCCCTTCTTCAGGAATTTTTTTCTCTCATCGCCCACTCAAGCAAACCCATAGGATCCTATGTTATATTTGTAGCTTCTATCGCCCCCTGGACCATTCCATCGCCCACCAGGGGTGATATTGCCCACTTTGGAAAATACTGGTCTAAACTTTGGAGCGTTGATGAATTACTGAATAACATAGCAAAATGGCACAAATTAGGTAAAGGTAGGTTGGTTGGTTGCAAAAAGACAGAGCAAGCTTGGAGCTATATTATAGAAATAAACATTTGGCGAATTCAGCTTTTAAAATTCATAAGAACCATAGAATATACATCCCTATGTGACAGTTTAGTTTATATATACACTCACGAAAAGATCTTACGACAGTGGATTCTTTTAACCTTTTGTCTACTGACGGTACTTTGAAGTACCAGGTGAGATAATTTGTTATGCAAAAACTGTTTAAAAAACAGCATTTTCTTTTTACTTTCATCATTAATCAGAACTAAAATGACCTACCAAATAATTTACATGATAATGATTTATTATTATCATTATACTTAAATTTCTATTTTAATTTTTTTCTCATTTTCTTCTTTACTTTTCAACATGTGGTAGATAAAGAGTTAAGAGATTGTGCTTGAAGGTACCAAATAATGTTTTAGTATAGAATTAAGTCTTTCTAGATGCTACCATCTATTTTTCAAAATTCAGCCCTATCAATCATTTTTATTTTTAGTTACATATAGGTTGTTTAACATAATTGAAATCTATTTAGAGTTTCAAACTGTATTAAACTAATTATTCATGCAATTGAAGCAGGGGCGTAGCCAGAAACTTCGTTCGGGGGGGGGACCACTTCCGTTTCGGGAGGGGACCAAAGTGACAGAACAATGGATTTGGCCATCTTTTTCCCTTTTTTCTGTCATTTTCTCACATTTCGGGGGGGGGGGGGGGGGAGAACCAGACCCCCAAGTCCCCCCCCCCTCGCTACGCCCTTGAATTGAAGTGACTCTTTACAAATAAAATTAAAAAAAAAATGAATGAATTAATTGAAAATGGTGACATCTCGGATGAGACAGCAACAATTACAGGTTTCCTGAAATACTCGCAAAATCTCAATTTTTTTCAAAGGAAAGAAAAATCCATTATCCAGTTAAAAATTTACATCACCTTATATCATGAAAATAGCTATCAACAGTTTAAATCAGTGATGAACTGAATTTGTTATTTCCTCCTGGAGTTACATTCAGATAAAAAATTAAGGTTTGAGAGAGTCATTTTTTACACGTTCAAGGGACATACCTCTTCATCTTTAAAGAGTGCTTGCGCTAAAATTAGGACTGGTTCATAAGGCAGGATTATGGTTTCAGTAATAACATTTATTTTCCATCCATAGTCAAGGACTAAAAATGCTCAAGAACTAGATTTTTATTAAAGACAAGAAGCATGGAGTCTTAAAGTCAATACAAAAATTTACTATATTCAAAATGTAAATTAATGAATATAGCTGCTCCTGAAAAACAAAGTATAAAGTTCTGCAGCCTATAGAGTAGAAGTTAGATATGCTGAAAATATCAAGTCACCTTTAAAAGGTCATTTCAATAACATTTATCAACTAATTATAGAGAGCACAATGTATGCAACCCTGATAGGGCACAATTCAGCATGGTACCACAGAAAATATAAATTAATGCATCAATAAATAAATTTGTGGTTAAAAACAATTATAGATAGAGATATTAATATAAATAGATATATTACTTGCATATATTAATTTTAATCGTTTAGTATATTTCAGTGATAAAATTTCTCTATTCAAAAATTATTTTCTTTTATGTATGATGAATTTAAAAATTTTGGTACAGCCAAGGCGGGAACTAGATGGGGTGGGGGGCGAAAAGGGGCAACTGCCTTAGGCAGAAAAATATAGAGGGGGGCAGCAAATTTTAGGTGGGAACAAAAACAATGACATAAAATAATTTGAAAAATATTTCAACATGCATAGATGAAAGCATAAATTGTATTTCAACCCATCACTCTGAATAAGATGAACCCAATGAGTCCAAGAGAAAATTGTAAATATTTATATTTTTTGAAAAATGGAAAATTGAACCATGCAGATATTCAAATTGTTTTTTAATTAATTTAAAAGAGCTTAGTTGTGATATAATAATCGCTTTGAATAATTTATAAAATAAATATTATTCCCGACTCTTTACTGCCTGCTTTTTAATTAATATTAAATTATTTATTACAGGAGCAAAATATAATTTCATAATTTCATTATACAGAGGAACTTGAGGAAGGTTTGCAAGAAGAATTCCTTCAATAATGGTGGTTACAATTCAAAACCTTTGTATATCAAAGTAAACGTTCACGTAAGAAATAATGAAAACTCAAATGTTTCGTTACATAAAACTCACACCAGCCATGATTCTATTCACAGATAAAGGGCAATTCAATTTCTAGGATTTTTAGAAACAACGGTCACTATATTTTTGAAACTTACTCTCAAATGCAGGGTTTGATGAATTTTTAGAAGCCAAAAAAAATTTCCAGAGGAAAATTGGTCAAAAATAATTTTTATTTTCCTATCCGGGATATACTGACCCTTTTTCATATTGGTGCATGTGTTGACACAGAGTCTAAAAATTTTGTGTTCCCTCAGAAACCAATTCAGCAACCACACATACAAAATTTTAGGAGATAGCATAGAATTTTAGTCTCAGATTAGTGATGTCAGATTTGTCAATCCCTACCAAAAATGTAAAAATTTTGGGAATATCTCAGAAAAGAGATTAATACTATCAACCATTAATTTTTGTCTTGAGGTGATCCTGAGTCAAACAGGTGTCAGAACCACCATGACTAGGATAGAAGATGTTTGGTTAGTTAGCGAATCTGTATGACATTTTTCAGAGATTTTTCACATTGCGGTGGCATGAAGAAACATCTGGATGGGAGCTTCTGCACAGAGTATTGTGTTACAATAATTTCAGCTGGCGAACATAACAAAAATCAATATAACACTAGTCTTGAAAAATCAGTCTCTTAAAAAAGTTCAGGGTTCCGGGCAAGGGCGTAGCGAGGGGGGACTTGGGGGTCTGGTCCCCCCCCGAAATGTGAGAAAATGACCGAAAAAAGGAAAAAAGATGGCCAAATCCATTGTTCTGTCACTTTGGTCTCCCCCCCCCCCGAAATGAAAGTGGTCCCCCCCCCGAACGAAATTTCTGGCTAGGCCCCTGGTTCCGGGTAATTTGAGCTATTAAAAAATTATTATTTTTTAAACTCCCTATAAAAACATCTCTTGTACTGTTCTTCCCCCCCCCCCCGGAAATATAGGCAGTCTCAGTCTACAATGAATCAAGTTGTGCAATTAGGAACATAACTGCTGGTCTTGACTAATCGGTGCCCGAGTGGCATGGTGGTAAGATGCTCGTCTACCATCGTGAAGGTTGTGGTCGTCAGGGTCCCGGGTTCGAACCCAAGTGGGGGATATAGATATTTTCCCTAACGAACTCAAGGTGACCACAGATAGACAGCACCTTCACTTCCAACCCATCTTACTAATGGCAGTAAATTGCAATATAGCGATATGGCCAGAGTTGGTGTTTGGTGAAGTGGTCTTGACTAATCACAGGCACCAGGTCATCGTGGCTATAACAATAATCACCTACAAAATGATATTACTCTCTAGTTCTAATGCACTTTTAATGTTGTTAATATATTCCATCTATAATGATAACTCCTTTATAAAAATATGTTCCTTCTGTCCTTCAAGTATTGCTATATAGGCGTTTCAGTGTATTATCTTTGATGATTTTTTGCAGGTAGGAAGTAGTAAACATCTGTTAAAAGAAATATAATTTGAAATGATTTCATATGACATAGATGATAATTTAGGCTTTCTCCGAATCTATTATACTCACATTTATACTGTAGTCTTTTAATAATTCGAGTCTCGAAACTCCTAGGTTACAGATATTCTGAGGTGCTGAAATTTTTTAAAATTGCTTCTCAAAGCTCTGTTTTAAACTGTCTTAAACTATCCAAAACTCAGTGTCAAAATATAACAAGGAAACCAATGGGTTTTCTTTTAATGATGATACTAAAAAAACTGCAAGCAGATGAAAAACTTTGTAAAAGCTTCACTTGATTTCAGTCTTTGATGTTGCTGTAATTTCAATTGAAAGGAGGTCTTGATCTCCTAGATTGGGGTTTCCGGTGGAACCCCAAGCCCCATTTAAATTTAGAGTGCAAAAAAAAAAAAAAAATAAATAAAAATATTGAACCCCCCGTCAGCCTCCCTTAACCAGAGTAATGGGTCTCAGCAGTTGTGTAATGACAAGCTGCTGAATTAAGAGCAAAATAAGTAGGAATGGGACCAGCTCCCCCTCCCCCACTTGGAAACCTTAAAACAATGTTTTGCATTGTTCTGCACAGAGCCCTCAGCTGACTGATAATGTTCTGCAGTAAAACAAGTGTGTGTGTGTGTATTGGCGTACGCAAGGGGGGGGGGGTTGGGTTTCTAACCCCTCCTCTTGAGCCAAGATTACAGTGTTATTTTGCAGGAAAAAAAAGTAAAACCCTCTCAGAAGGGAAAAAAATTTTAAACCCCCCCCCCTCGAGAAAATTCTGCGTACGCCTATGTGTGTGTGTAATAATTTTTTCCACACTTTCCTTTAAATTTTCCCTGAGATTGTTCAGCAGAAACACTAATATTTCTTTAATGTACATCACAATTTTCGGCATATTCTGCTTTGGGGCTTGGAAAGACATTTTCTATTACTTTTCTGAGGTAATCTCAGTCCCGTTTACCTTGGATTATTGAGACTCTACCATACCCCCCTTAAAAATTAACAATTTTGAGGTGACAATCAGTGATCCCAGTCATATAATAAAAAGGCAAAATTATTATAGTGGGAAATGCACTTCCCAAAAGATTTGATGAGAAATTGGTGGGAAACAGATCCTAAGTCCCATGAAAGGGTTAAAGTTGAATTTTTGAAATCATAATATATACATTAATGTGCAAAAAAAAAAAAAATTCGGTTCCTACAAGAACACGTCAAGATTCTCAGATATATTTATAAGAACCAAAACAACTTAAATTGCATATTAAAAAAAAAATAATTATACTCACCGAAATCGAGAAACTGCTTGATTGAAAGTGATGATGGATTAAACTGAGAATAATAATCCAACATCTTAGCAATATCTTTGCAAAGCTTGGCGGAGATCCTCATGATGAAATTGGGTTCTTGTTTCTCCAAGAGAGAAAGGCAAATACTGGATTTATGGAAGACTTTGGAATAACAACGAAATTGGATACTTCTAATGAAAATTAATTAAGTATTCTTCGTTAGCTAATAGGTGAATCGGAATGGAAGCCCAACATGAGAGTATGTCAAATAACAAATTATAATTTGTAACTTTTCTCGCTCGAAAACAAAAACACTACATTTAGAGAGTTCTTTAAAAGGCGAATGTGGAGAGAAAAAGCTCAGCACAAAATAAGAGGAAAAAATAATCCTACGTCTACATAAATAAATAAACAACAGTAGTCAAGTAAAATCTGATTGGCACAAGTGGGGTGTGTGTCATTGACGTCATAGGACGTCCGGGCATAGACGAAATAATAATAATCGCTGCGCGCTTGCGCAATAAAAAAATAATTTCCCCTAAAAATAATCCCTAAATCATAAAAAATAATTACAGTCAAACCTCGGTTTACGAACTTAATTCGTTCCGGAAGTCTGTTCGTAAACCCAATTGTTCGCGAACCGAAATAATTTTTCCCGTAGGAATCGATGCGAAATGGATTAATCCGTTCCTGGGACTTCTAGTGTCAATACGGTGACCATACGTCCCATATGTTCTGGGACATACCCGTATTTTCAAGTAATTTTAGCTTTCCCGCCGACTTTTTTGTGAAAATGTCCCGTTTTTTAGATGTTTTCAACGAAGGTTTCCAACAGCTGTCTGATGCGGAGATAAATTTGGGAGGAAAAAAGAAAATTCAACTGCCCTTGCGGGGAATCGAACCTACGTCCGCACACTAGACCAGTGGTTCTCAACCGGGGGCTACGTGGCCCCTTGTGGTACTGGAATGCCCTGGGGGACCACGGATGAAAATGAAAATTGGGTGGAAAGGGAGCCATGGAAGGTGGTTGGGGTCGCCACAAAGAGCTTTTATAAAAATCCGGTGTGAAGAAATGAATATTTTAAATGAAATATGGTGGGGAAAGCTGTGGCTATATTTTCAGAATCTATCAGAATTCCTCCATAGAACCAGGCTCATTTTATTGCATAGACCTCATGTCCATCAAGAGATCTGGTACTATCGAGCTGAAGTATGCAAAAAAAATAATAAGCTGTTCCTTCCAGCTGAGTATGAGAGGCTCCCAGAAACGTGGAACCCACGATTTTGTGACAGCTCAGCATGAAAACCTTCCCTTCGTCCTTCCTCCACAAGAGAGAGGTTCACCGAAATCTTGTCCAGGGGCTAGTGAATCAACTTTATAAAATTTTTGTATACTATAAATTTTTAAGGAAGAAGTCAAATAATAAGGAGAAAGTAAAATTCAATAAATAGAAAGGGTGTCGTTTCTGGATGATGAAAGGGAGGGGCTGTAAAAGTAAAGGGGTCACGGGAAGAAAATGTGATTCGCAGGAGGACATGGTAAGAAAAAAGTTAAGAAACACTGCACTAGACTACAAAGGTAAAGAACATGTCTTTCCTTAGAGCTGCTTGTGTGGATAGCGGAGAATGACATAATCCTTGGATTTTCAAAGCAGCCAACTTGAATTTTTATTCTGTATTAAAAATCAAGGATTGTGTGAAATTATTTTAACCCATAAATATTTATTAATGGTAACATAAATATTTGTTATCAACTATAAATAAAAATATTCATCTCACATGTTTGTCATGTTTCAAACGTTTTGTTCCGTTGAATTTATTTTAATCTACTGGAATTTGCATTAATGATTCAATTCCCATCATTGGTGATTTTTCAGTTATTTTAGCAATTGTTCTCAACTTTGCTTACTTTTGGCAACAATTGGCAATGCTCCGTATTTTCCCTCATTGGGATCCCAAATTCCCGAATTTTTCTTGAAGGAATATGTTCAGTCCGAGTGTCAATTTTTATAACATTGCTTTACGCTCAAGTGCATAATGTAAACCCAACTGAAATCATCACTCTGACAATGGCGCCGGAATCTGCTGGCTGAGTCCCCCTCATAATTAATGAACATACAATGCAAAGCAGCCCTGCCCCTCCTGCGCATGGGTTTCAGTCCCGTATATACGGGACGACTGGCAACATTCCGCCTCAATGTTTTCTTCATATCGGTGCCTCTGCATACACTGACATTGAAAACATTTTCTGCTACAGAGAAGCAATCCCAACCTTACGAGATAACAGGCTTATATCCTATACCAGGGCTGAGCCAGACCCATGTCTGGTCTAATTAAATTTATCTATTCCTCTCAGTGTCAAATCCCTGGAAATTTCTGCCTGTAAAGCTATCTAGCCCAGGGCCATCTTAACAGCATCACGGGCCCTGGGCGATTTTTCTGAAGCCCAACTGGACAAATTCTCGGAAATTTCAACCAGATCTCATTTTTGTGAGGCTCCCTTTTCTCTCTTGAGGCCCCCGGGCCGTGCCCAGGTGAACCCATGCGTTAAGACGGCATTCATGGTTCTGAAAGTCACTTGCTGCCAAGCTCTATCAAATACGCACTATAAGCAATGTATAACATTAAAATGATGTTTCCAGAAGTCTGTGAATGTTGATTCTGTGTCAGAGATAATTTCAAAACGTCTCTAAAAAATTTATTTTTCCCTCTCAAAGTTTTAAATGGTATGCTGATTCTCATGAGCAGGAGTCGTATTTGGAGAAAGCATCTTCAAACAATCATCACGTGGCCACAGCGCCATCTTAACGAATTGGCCCACCCGGGCACTGCCCGGCGGAGGGGGGGGGGGGGGCTCAAGTGTAAAAAGTGCCGCATGGAAATGAAATCTGGTTAAAATTTTCGAGACGAAGCATGTAAGTGGTATGCAGGGGGAAAACCAGATACGGCCTCAGCAAAATCACTGTGCCCGAGGACCCATGATGCTCTTAAGACGTCCCTGCGTGGCCCCGGGATGGACTTCCTCTCTCTCAATTTCTCTATTGTTCTTTCGGATCAGTACAATTCTTTCCGCCTTGTATGTTCGTAAATGAAGACAAGTTTGTAAACCGAATTTGACGCAAACCAAGACGTTCGTAAACGGAGGGTTTTGACTGTCTGGCTAGAAATTTTCCGAGGAAAAATTACTGATATCGGTGGATATCGATCATATTTTACTCAATCACTTTGGAGGTTTTGAAGTCACCGTGTGTGTGCATGACATGAGAATGTTTCCCCCTCTCCATACACTACCTCAAATTTTATTTATATGATTATTATGAACGTCTAAAGCCGGGATTACACTATAAACGTTTGATAAAAGTTTTATAAAGCACATTTACAAAACTTTTATAGTGTAACTTCGGCTTTGAAAGAAAAGTTAGTTTTTCTTACGTCATTGCTTCTTTGCACGTCAAAATAATTGAATTATTCTTTATTATTTATTTCTATGGTGACTAATTACGTAAAAATGCAAGATCACGTATATGTCATTATAATAACTCGAGTCATTATGACACACAATTATGACATTATCATAAGATATACGTGACTAATAGAAATTTTTGAAACTTTTGTGTCACCGGAAACGCGACAAATACTGTTTGCTGCTTCGTTCGAAAAAAAGGAATTGGAATTTTCACATTTTTGGTAATTTTTATTTCAAACACAAGTTGCAAAAATTAGAATATGAAAGAGCATAGGCATCATAAGAGCCTGGATTATTTGCAAATGCATAAGTGCATATGCAATTGCATATATTTTAGCACTCTTTATAGTTAGTGCAGGCGAATGACCAAAATTTTAGAATAAGTGCATATTTTTAGCATTTGTTTTATTAATCGCATTGTACTACTATTTTCTCAAGATTATTTTTAACTTTTTATTCTTTGAATTTCATCAAGTTTTTCAAGAAAATATTTCACTATTGAGTATTTTTCATTTTAGGGCATTTTTTTTTATGCATATTTTTGCACTTCTAAATGCATGTGCTCTTCATTTTTTGGCGTATTTTTTAGTTTCATTGCATATTTTTCTTCTCTTTCAGATTAGCCAGTCGTTTTAAATACTGCTCACTAAATATTTTAAACTTGTTCAACTCATTTTTGACAACTCCAGTGTTGCCAATGCGTGCAATATTCAGAGAAAATGCAATATATACATACATAAACACACACACTGCCATAAAAATTTGCGCACCCAGAAGAAGTCGTCAAAATGAAACGAAATTTTACACATGTAAGTACTACGTTGATATAAGTAAGTGATTAGAAAATCCAAGAAAAAGGATCGTTTATTGCAGAAAAAAGTACAGATGAACAGAAGTTTTAGTACCCTGTTGGACCCCCTCTAGCGCGAATGCACGATGCGATACGAGCGGGCATTGAGGCATACAAGTTCCGTATGATGTCCTGAGACATCTCGTTCCACAGTTGCTGTAAATGCACCTCTAGTTCGACCAACCTCGTAGGGTGTCCAACTTGCCGTCCCAAATGATCCAGATATGCTCGATTGGTGACAAATCTGGGGATAGAGCAGGCCAGGGAAGGGTGGTAATGTGGCGGAGGCAGTCTTGTGACATCCTTGCTGTGTGTGGCCTAGCATTGTCTTGTTGAAAAATGGCTCCTGGGAGCCCTTCCATGAGTGGCAACACATGTGGCTGAAGCATGTTATGGACGTACCGCTGGGCTGTCATTGTGCCAATATTGGGGTGACCCATACCGTGACACCAGCTGTGGGAGCGGTGTGTCGCTGTAAAGCGAAGGCAGGATTGAAGCGTTCACCACGGGGCCTCCACACACGAACACGATTGTCATCACTGCTCAAGTTGAATCTCGATTCGTCGCTGAAGACGACCTGTTTCCATTCCGTTGCAGTCCAATCCCGTCGTGCTCGACACCACTCCAAACGGAGGCGTTGGTGGGTGGGTGTCATTGGCAGCACACGTAATGGGCGCCGCGATACCAGATGTCCTTTAGCCAGGTGCCTTGCGATGGTTCGGGAAGACACGGACCCGTAGTGAAGCTGCTGCCTGTGTCTGGATAGCGGCCAATGAGGCAGTTGGCTCTACGCGTGCGTTTCGGATGATGTGACGGTCTTCTCGACGACTGGTCTGTCGAGGGCGTCCTGAACCTGGTCGCCGTGTAAATGAAGTCTCTTCTGTCCACTGGTCCCAACACCTCCTCACAGTAAAATCAGAACGGCCTAGTTGACGAACTACTCGCCGAGCTGACCACCCAGCTTCCATCATCCCGATGATTCTTCCCCTATCGAACTCTGACAACTGCCCATATGGTCTTCGACGGCGGCGTAACGGCATGCCTACCTCAGCATTTCCTTTGCATACGATTAAATACACTCCAGCAAGCTCTGCTTACCTGTTTTATACTCCAAGGAGAACGAAGTTCAACGCCCTCTAGTGGCATTACGCAATGCGCAATCACGCTGCATTTCTAATCATTTGCATATCTGCCCGACATGTACCTTCAGGCCAACTTTCGTTTCGATCCCACAATTATTTCTTGGTGCACAAATTTTTATGGCAATGAGTGTGTATATATATATATATCATTGGAAATAATGTCAACTCGTCAACTCATAGTTATTAAGTTATGAAAATTGCATGTATCAACATTTTTGATGAAAATAACAAATTTAGGTATTCAAGTAAACGTTGTTTAAAAAAAAACGGAAAAAACCAGGACATTTTTTTCTGCAAAAACCTCAGGGCAGACAAAACTATAGAACACAATGACTATGATCATTTTTCATTTCTATCATGTTCGTTTTTTCCTCGTAAAATTCATTTTTATCCATTGCAATTACGCTGACCATGTTTCCTCGAGAAAAATACGGGATATTGTGCCCGGCCAATGTCAATCCCGCCTAAGAAAGGCATTACACTGAAAAAGTTTTAGACAGTTCCTTTATAAAACTTCAAAATGAAACGAATAAGAGTATCGGTTACATGCGAGCTAATGTAACTTATACGTTTTTGGTTTTTTTTTCAAGTTTTGTAAAAGATCTTTTATCAAACTTTTATAGTGTAATCCCGTCCTAAGCCTATATTGCTTATAATGTATTCGGTTACATTCTAGCAAATGTAACCGATGCGCTTATTGGTTGCATTTTCAAGTCTTATAAAAGAGATTTCATCAAACTTTTATAAAACTTGAAAAATGTAACCAATAAGCGTATCGGTAACATTCGAGCGGATATAACCTCGGCTTATTGGTTGCTTTTTTCAAATTTTGTAAAATGCTTATTATCAACATTATCACCTCACTTTACATTGGAATTCTTTGACACATCACCATAGTTTTGTTTTTCGGCTGAAACTTGAAATTTTTAATACAGTAATACAGATGACAAATTCTGCTAGAACGGAATAATAGTGTTAGCTGCGGCAAATGAATCCGCGTAGGTGAAACGTAAATTATTAATAATACATAATTTTATTATTGATATAGTTAATAAACTTTTTAAATAATATAATTTTAATACCAATACCTTATCTGTTATGAAATGCTTTTAAATTTTTACTTGAATTGTTCATATGTTTACGATAACCGAATCCCGGGATCGAGCACTCTTATTTCCGCTTTTCCGGGATTGAGAAAAACCCGGGAACCGTTAAACAATATCTTGTGTGACAATTGAAATCGGGATGATTATAGAATGCTAATCAAGTTACATAGTACTTAATTTTTTCCGGAAATCCTATAGCAGATCTAATTGTTATGGTCTTAATACATTTTGGCCCACCCTGGGAGCCCCTGCTGCATAATGAGCCTCGTGTTAATTCTTTAAGCAGTTTTGAAATTTCCTTGATACGCATTATAACTGCCACACTGGAAATCATTAAACTTTATCAAAAATGACACATCTTTTTTCTCGGTTGCATATTGTTCAGTGTCCTTTAGTAACACAATTGATCCAGTCTCAGTTTGCACCCAGCAAAGCCTCCTAAATCTGGGCACTTCGGCCGAATTTATTTTTTCCAACCGGGGACTTTTGATGTCTTCAATGCACCTAAATTCTGTTTCGGCCTTTTGTAATATATCGACCATTTTATTTTTTGTGCCCCTATTTTTGGTGTCAACTGCGATTTTCGGGCTTCTGGGTAACAACGATGGCAACTGTGTGTCTCAATGAATGTGATTAATAAGAAAGTCAGCTTCGATCAAAAGAAAAGAGAAACACACACCACACACACTTTTTTCTTTCTTGATTTCATTTCTCAGCGCTGCAAAAGCAAAGGTCCTTGCTCGCGAGCACCATGGTGCTCGATTCTCATGTCCGATTTGGTGGTCGCGCACTTGATCCCGTTCCAATTAAACACCTTGTACAAATTGCATTCAAGATTGAAATCATCTTGATTCCATGCATTCGTATGTCAAACTTGTCGTAAAGGTGCTCTTCTTTTGGTGATGGGTAAAGTCAGTGCTCGCGACTAGAAAAAGGTAGAAAACCTCTGATCTAAAGGAATTTTCAAACACACACAGGGCTGCCATTTCAACTTTTTCCGGGGGGGGGGGGGCAAAGACATGTACTCAATGCATACATATATCATTTTTAGTGTATTTTCAAAAGCCGGTCCCCCCCCCCCCAAATGACGGGCCTGCAAACACACCTCAAACGCCAAATGATGAAGCAGACAAACTGCAAACGGAAACATCATGAAACATGATTTATGTATAAGTGAGAATGTTGAACTTTTGAAAAAGCTAGAATGTAGAACTCACTAGTACAAATATTGTTTGAAGAAATCGAAAAATATATCTACCATTTTTTTTTACGATCTTCGGCGAAAAAAAAAAATTCGGTTTTTTTTCGGATCTGAACAATGTGACTATAGGTTTTTTTTAAAGAATTTCTTTTTCTATGGATAACTACATAGTAAAGGAATGCAAATCAGAAAATATTGCTTTATTAATTTTTTCAAAGGAAAATGAACTAAAGCGCTCAAAGAGGTATATTACTGCTTTGAATGTAAAAACTTGGGAAAAAACAAAAGGGGTTTCATAATCCGGAATCGCCTAGGAGCCTCGAGGATTCCGGATTTGGGAGATCCTACTGCATTTGATTTCGCGTCCTTTATGGTCACATCATTGATACAATCTCCTTTAGTACATATTTGTTTAGCGTGTTTTAAGGTCACATGATTGATTCATTCCCGGTTTGAATTCCTTTACGTTATTTTTCGTTGCATGATTCATCCGGTCTTAGTTTGGTTTTTTTTTCAGCGTACTTTTCGATCGCTTCGCTTCATCTGGTCTTTGTTCTTATTTGGTTTCAATCAGGGGGCGTAACATCGCGTCCACATGTATTTCGAATAAATTAAATCCAGCTGCTGTTTCTTCGACCCTGATCCTTATCGCGAAGCTTATTGTGACCCTATGAAACAAAGTTTTGTGTGCGTTTTCCCCGTCTGTTCTCCTCAGCTTCCCCCCATAGTGCAATGCATTTTCTCAGAATTAATCCTTCTATTATACAGGGTGATTCAAAACTCCACGTACAAACTTGGAGGGGAGGTAGAGAGAGAGATAGAGAACATTGTTAGGAATCATAATCACATATGATGGTCGGAAATGTTACCCTCGAGTGATAAAGAGACATAAAGACACAGTAAGGACATAGTACAGAAAGCAGTGTAAATAGGCTGACCATATTTGCTCGAGAAAAATACGGGAAATCAGGCTTCGAAATACGGGAAAATACAGGACATTGCCAATTACCGCCAAAAATGATGCCAAAAGTAAGCAAAGTCGCCAACTCGTGCTAAAATCACGGAAAAGTCGCCAATCGGGAGCGAATGAAGCACCACTTCATTGCAGTAAATTAAAATAAAAACATAAATATGTGAGAGGAATATTCTTATTTGTAATCATAATTATTCTAGCATAATTTCTGAGTTGGGAAGGTAATTTTATTCATTGATTTGAAGAAGAAAAAGTCGAGTTGGCTTCTTTAGAAATACGTGAAAAACCAGGACATTCTAGCGAAAAAGTCGGGACATCCAGAAAAACAGAAAAAAACAGGACTGTCCCGGGAAATACGGGACATATGGTCACCATAAAGTGTAAAGCTCTTTATTACTCAAAAAAGAGTACATAGTAGTTGCAAACATCAGAGGAGGTGTTCAAAATTTCGCCCATTGGCATTGCACGCATGATACGGTGCATATATTGCCGAACATTTTCAAAGACACTGGGCATTTCGCGGATCGTAGCAGCATCGATGGCAATTCGTGCCTTTAAGTCCATGTCTGTATCTACTGGCGTTTCGGAAACAATGGCCTTCAAGGCACCCGGAAAAAAAATCAAGAGGATGTGGGGGCCATGCGACAGGACCACCATGCCCAATCCATCTACTTCCAAATGTCCGTACAGCGCCACCTGTTCATTTCTGACCATGCTTTCCTATGTGATTATTAGAGCCCGGAAGTTTCGGCACTAAAAAGGGTAGAAATAGGCAGGCAAAAAGGCACTAAAATGCCTAAAATAGGCACTAAGAAAAGGCATTCATAATTTTTGGAAGGAAGAAAAATAACTAAAAACGGTATTATATATATAAGGGTCCAAAAACCATAGCTGAAAAATTGGTTGCACTTAATCCGTCCATTGCTTTAATTATAGTTTGTAATAACTGCATTATTATATAAGTTAAATTTATTTCCAGCCCAAAATAAAATGTTTATAGATCCTCAAGGATTAGGGTAATTCCAGTAACACCATTACCAGACGTGGAGCCGGTAGAGAAAATGATCTGTGGGGCTCCTTCGAGTTTCAATAATTCTCGTTTATTTGTGTGTGTGCTGCATTATTTGGAATAATCATTATCATTTTCATAGTTGAAACATGACTATCTTGTTCTATTTTTGTAAAAAAAAAATTAATTTTTTAATATTACCACGTATGAGGGTAAACACAGGGTCCCTTCAAGCGCGGAGCCCTATGTGGTCGCATCTGCCAAACGCCTCTGAAGGCCACTCTAGTCAGTTTAATCGAATATTAAATACTGTATGTATCAAGGAAACAGTTATTTTCCGGATATTATGCTGAGGTGAGCTCGGAAAGAAAAGTCATCACGTCTCCACCGGGACTCGAACCCAGGCCCTCTTGCATACCGGGCAAGCATGCTGTATGTATGTTTAATAAATAGCCATGGTTGTATGCAGTGCATTTATGGTACAAAAAAATAAATCAAATCAAAACAACATGGGCCCTGTCTGCTCCTACTCCGCCTAGTGTGAGCCATGACGTCAATTCATGACCTCTTGGAGAAGCAGCCATCGGTCAGCTATACACATACAACGCAGTCCAATGCCTGAGCGAGACATATTATATAAAGCGTGGGGAGAGAAACAAAAACTTCTAGTTTTCCTCTGCTTTTCTAGCACGGGCTGCGTCCAACAGAAACAAAATCATTCACGTCTAACACCATCTGGCCAAAGCAAAGTTAATGCATGGCAACACCAATCTCTCATCTCTCAGATCACTTATTTGTGTCTAAATGGGATGGAGGGGGGGGGGGGACTTTCTGATAATAATTAATACTGAGAGTTGGAAAATTTTAAAAATATAAATTCTTTTGAAGTTTTCAATGCCCAAAATATCCAAGTTTTACAGATTATGACCTCTGAAATTCACTAATAAACTTGAAACTATGTTAAAATAGGCACATGCGCGTACGCACGTACACACACACGGCACGAAAATTTCAAAAAAACATTTTTACCAAAAAGTTTGAAAATATTAGAAAAAAGGCATTTATGGCATTTTGCCATAATTTTCTACCTTCCCTAAAAGTTTGTACGTTGCGTTTTGAATCACCCTGTAAATGGAAGCGAGAAAGGAGAAAGAGAACACATAGGTGAGGGCGAAAAAGCAAAAGTGTGCAGAAAATGACTGTGGTGCGACAAAAATGATCAAAAAGCAAAAGGTACTATGTATACATCTCTTATCTCTCTGTAACTTTCTTATCTAATTATATACTGTCTGAACTTGTGTTTATGTATATATATTCCTCCCTCACCCTTATCGCTTTTTTTTTTATTTTTTGACATGCGATTAAGGCATCCATATTTATCACCTATACGTGTGATACAGATCATTCAAATTTATCGCCAACAGCTTGTACGTGAAGGGGTAAATGTTGGTGAACATGTGATTCATTCGGTATCTCTTCGCATTTGGTCTAGTACCCTCTTCGGTGGCATGATTTATTTTGTTTACTCCTTGTATACCAGGGCCGTAACTAGAGGGGGCGGGCGGGGGGGGGAACAACTGCCCCAGGTGGCAAAATTTAGAAGGCAGTAGTTTTAGGTGGGAACAAAGAACACCATTACAAATTATCGAATTTTAATGCTGTGGGGGCGGCAAAATAATGTTTGTCCCGGGCGGCAAAAATCCTAGTTACGGCCCTGTTGTATACTTTCGGTTCGAAATAACTTTTTCCCGATTTTATGAAAGTGAAAATGCTTCCATGCTTCCTCCCAACTCAAAAACACCAAGGGGAAAGAAAAATATTATATTTTTTCTATTGTTAATATTCCATCTTTTATACTCAACGCATACTCCTACACTATCCAGAAGGGAAAGAAAAAAAAACAGACTCTTCTTCTGTTATCAAACTTTAAACAAAAACTGACTCCGCCCTCCGGACAGTTAATCTGACAGGCTGGGGGGGGGGATGGAAATATGTTCTTAAGTGAAGTATCGTTACAAATGTGTGTGTTTGGTCTCGGCATTGCACAAATAAAAGGGTTTTTAAGGAAGCAAGATATCTAGGAATTGCCAAAATACAAGGCATCAAGTTAGGCGAGATGTATTGCCATTGCCGCTGTAAAGTTAATAAGACCAAAGTATAATTTCAACAGTATGCAAGATTCAAAAAAACTGGTGTGGCTTTCTTTTAAACCGAGCACAATTTCCCGGTCTATCGGCACGTACAATTTACTACCGAATGAATTGTGCCGGAAGTGTGCATGTCTATAACCTAACAGTCTGATTGAGTATTTTCAAACTAGGAGTGAAGTGTAGTGATTGAATATTTGTACCCTTGTAGGACTGTTGCTCTTTGTGGCAGAATTTTTAACGGGGAGATCAACTCGCGTTCACGCCACGAAGTTGGGAACCACAGTAAACCAACGTCACTGGTGGGGGCACGAACCTGAGTGCTCGCGATGCAAGTCCGTCACTATGACCAAACGACCGCGCGGCGGCTAAACGGGTGTGGCTTGGCTGGCATTCTATAGAGCAGTGATTCTCAACCATTTTCACTCCAAAAAAGGCCCCATTTGAATCTCATTTTCTTCTCGCCCCCCAGTCTTATCCAGGGCCTCTACCCTCATCCAAGAGTGAGACCCTTTCTACTTATCGAATTGAATTTAATTAAAACAACATATAACAACAAAAATTTAAAAAATGAAACCTTAGGCCAGGCACAGACGCAGAAAGTAGGTGATAAACCACTCCCAAGAGCCAAATTTTATGGGAAAAATAGGTCTGTGAAATACGGGACGTTCCGAAGAACTTACCACTGCAAATCACAGTGGATTAAAATGAATTCCATGAAAAACTTTCAACATGACAAACGAGGTGATCATTCATATCGGGCCTGTAGCCAAATATTTATTTCGGGGGGGGGGGGGACCAAAGTGATAGAACAATAGATATAAGCATGTTATTCTCCGTATGTACCAGTCATTTTCCAACATTTCGGGGGGGGGGGGCGGACCCTTACAGCCTTGATTTATAACTATGACAATATTTATAATGTGAGAAAGTAATTTTAATCCTTGATTTCAGTAAAGAATAAAAGTTTAGGTAGGCTTTCTTAAAACTACAAGACTATAGAAAATATCAAGGCAGCCAAAACTTCGGGGAAATATGGGTCATCTGATCACCCTACTTGCAAATTACATAATGAGATTTGGTGACTAAATAAAAATATTGACCTCACATATTTTCTCATGTTCAAAATTTTTTGTTTTCGTGTAATACAATTCAATTCCCTGCGATTTGCCTCGGTCCTTTATTCCCAGCTAGTTGGAAAAAATACAATCCCTTCACGTAAAGGTTTTTGGCAATAAATTGGTATGACATGTATTTGAAGTATATGTGATAAATTTCAAAAACTGGTTACCTTGCTAGCATGCTAGAAATAGAAAGGGAGAAAAGGATGAGTGCAGTAGATTTCTCTTTTGTGATCAACCATATCTTTCTTCTATGTATTCTCTTTCCCTCTCATATGTACAGGAAGTCTCAAAATTGAATAGCAAGAAAACGGTGACAATATTCAAGTCTTTCTTGCAGAATATAAATGTGCGAAGGCGGGAATTTTTTTTAGTTTGCTTTCTTTTGGGCAGTACATAATTTCTCACCAACAGATGGCACTATGTCAATCATTGGAATCACATCCAGATGTTCTTAAAATATCCACTGTCAGCTGCAACCACGTCTCAATCGACAGTCAAGTATGACATTAACGGTGACATTCTCCAAAGTCTTTATTGGAATGGGATTTCACATTCTAGCACGGGTTCAAGCACAGCCAGAATCGATACAATTCGATATTTACGATACAATTTGATATCTATACTACCAGAAGTGGCTGCTGTGTTTGAGAATTGTATGGAAACATTACGAGGCAACAATTCATAGCATTCTGTGTGTTGATGACTTGCTCAATAAGCATGCAACTGCAGTTTTGTAGGCCGATCTGTTTGGACATATGATAATATTCTGAACGGAGTGAATGTTTACTAGTCATGGCAGACTGCCACTGCCCTACAAAATCCTCTGTAACACTACCAGTTCGTTAGAATTTCTCGAACAACTGTTTTGTCACATTCTGATGTAGACCATTCTTGACGTTAAATTTGCTCTAGAAGCATCTTGTCATTGTTGTACTCTCACCCAATCAGTGGTGTTCCAAAAAAAAAAAAAATTTTTTTTTCCTTCAAATAATACACCATCTTCACACTCTACTAATACTGGAATCGAAACAACATTTCAGTTGTGCTGATCATCCTCTGATTACTAGAACCTATATTTAATTTTTCCACAATTCATCTAGCTCAAACAATAGATCAGGAGCCGCCTAGCGGCCAAAAAACAAAACTCAATATCAGGAGTGCTCAAAAACAATATATAATCCTCTACTTACAAATACTATATTGGTTTGAAATTGACAAGATTCAAGTGAATGAAAAGCAATAAAACTAAATATATATATTTTTTAATTTTCAACATGTAAAATTTTTCAATAAAATTATACAAATATTGCCTTTACATAACATTTGACGCCATCAGCATGCTTCAAGTTTACATATGATAC
The DNA here is from genome assembly GCF_987345545.1 of Pholcus phalangioides. Classification (NCBI taxonomy): domain Eukaryota; kingdom Metazoa; phylum Arthropoda; class Arachnida; order Araneae; family Pholcidae; genus Pholcus; species Pholcus phalangioides. Next base: position 4,804,246 of record NW_028301625.1, on the reverse strand, counting down.
AGTAAATTGAAAGAGAAAGCAAATATAGTACACAATAAAATCATAAACCTCATTTACACTTTCATGACTATCAAATGCTCTCATAAAAAAAAAGACAGTTCTCTTCGATGAAAAAATAAAATAAATGATCTTAGCTTAGTTATCACAACTTTCAGAAAGAATTGCAGAAAATATAACATTAATAAGCAATCATTCTGAATGAAAACTCAATGAGTTTCATTTGACAAAAAGAATATTTTTACTGGAAATGTTATATTTTCATATTCATGGATCTAAATCAATCACAACAGTGTCTATGTCAAATGACCACCCATGTTTCCAAAAATAGTTCACCAAATCATACAGAAGAACCTTACCAGGATCATTTTCAGAGCCCCCTGAAATAAATTCATAACATAAATTAAACAGTAGAAAAACATGTCAAAGTACAAATATGAAAAAAGAAAAAACTGCTGGTCAATAAAATTGCAACATCAAGATTATAACAAAGCCAAACTGAGATCATCAAGATAACAAAGCCAAACTGAGATCATCAAGATAACAAAGCCAAACTGAGATCATCAAGATAACAAAGCCCAAACTGAGTCTTTTAAATACGTTACAGCACAAGGCTCAAATGAATAAAATTGTAGATACTTCAGACATCAAGAATAGATAGTGATGAGTATTACGAGTGGCCATTCAGGGATATGGATAAATGCTGCTATGTTTAGAGGCAAAGAGACTCTAGATGACATCATGGGAATATATTCCATTGCACTAGGCTATATGCATTCTAAGTTAATCTGCTGTCGCTACTGATGGTTCTTATTAGACAACTCACTCCTCAATCTGGAATCGGAGGCTTTTGATCAAAGATCATGCCAAGGGAGAAGTTAAACATTCTAGGCATCAAGATGTCAGACATTGGCCTCACTATGTGATCACATTGTCCTGTTGGTTGGTAGCCACTAAAGGGTTCTGCAGATATGGAACCCAGGCTATAACATCCACAATTTTTTCTAATTTTTTGCAGCATAGGTTAGTTGATATCTAACATGGTTAACAGACCTAGCAAACTGCAAATTTTTCAAGTTGGTTTGTAGACAGTTTTTTCATTGTTGTTAGAGCAGTTTGCTGATAAGGGCAAAAATCCCTTTCATATATGGTAAAGATAATTGTAAATATGGTGGGCAGAGAGTTTTTATTACTTTGGATTTTTTCTCCTGGGTGATAATTTAAAGGCGTACAAAGATATCGATCTGTGGGTGTTGGCTTTCAGTGCACTTGATGTTCTGAAGAGAATTACATACTTTTATTGGTTGTACATCATGTTTAATTAAGGTGAAAATTAAGAACATTTTCATTTTAAAAACAATTAATTTAGTTACAATGAGTCAGCCACTAATTTAAGAAAAAAGTATAAAACATTTAAAACTGATTGATGATCCATGATAATGAAATCACTCCATTGATAATGAAACAAAGAAGAAAAAAAAAAAGAGTATGACAATGACTTCACCTACGACGTCTTTTTTGAATTATATGAAGCAGCCAATTGGCAATGAAAGGCCATATCACTATTAAAATAGCAGCCCTTGGGGGTATTCCGAAAACTGATGAAAAAGAGTTTTTGACTGTGGACACCTGAAATAATTTTTACACATTTATTTTCCAATCAAACTTTTTATTTGATAACATTAATTTGAAAATAGCATTAATATGCAATTTATAAGCATAAGTCTTATAAAGTTGCATTACACATAACAAATAAAAAGCATTTACAAGAATAATATCAGCACTTTTCATGCTTACACAAGAATTATGACTTTTTTCTTGCAACAAGGCTTCCAATGAATCTAATCGGCTGACAACCTGGTCCATTGTATGCTGCAAGCGTATTACAGCAAAGGCCAGTTGTTCACTAACATCTGTGGATGATTCAAGATTATCACCATTTCTCCGTCCACCTCCCCCTCCATTTGCTGAAGAGCTTGGATTATGAAATGCAAAAGCTTCTCCACCTAAGATTACAAAAAAATTCTGTATTTGTATGCGATCTATGCATACTTATTATGCACATAATAATAGTTTACATGAAAAATATTAGTGCGGGGGAATCGAATAAAATTTTTAACAGGTTAATCAAAATATTTTAATTGATTAATCAAATTGGAATCAAATAATTTTTGTAACTAAAAATATTAAATTGATGCTATGAAAAAATATATTTTATTCATTTCTCTCTCCCCCATGCACCTATTCACTAGATGTAAACTAATATATGAATAGATTAAAAAATTAAGACTGCCTGCTTTAAGCAATTTAATATGCTGAATATATATTTGTCAATCCTCGAATTTCTTCCACTTAGATCTTGACGAATTTTTAAAACTGTTTTTTTAGGTTAGTCACTGATTTTGAAACTACTTTTGATCATACTGTCGCCAGTGCCATCTTAATGCATGGGCCCACGCAAGCACAGCCCGAGGGCCTGAAGTGCAGAGGGGCCTCATGATAGAGATCTGTTGTAGATTTTTGAGATTAAGCACGTGAATTGGTAGACACGCATTTCTAGTCAGATAGGGGGGTCATCAGAAAAATCTATTTACCCAGAAGACCATGATGTTCTTAACATGGCCCTGACTGTTGTTTTTAATCCTAGAAACTTCTCCCAAATGGTTCTTGTGTGGAGAGGAACTGATACGTCCAAGAATACGAGAAATTGCTATTCACAGTGGAGACAATAAATTTTGGTCTTGTGTTCTGAAATTCCCAGCAAACTCAATTCGAAACTGAAATAATCAGTTTTCATTAACTTGACTTGTATTTTCACATGACGAAAAATTTTATCAAAATATTGATCCAAATACAGACGTGCCAACTTTTGGAATCCAGAAACCCGAAGATTCTCCAGAAGGGGGTACCCCCCCCCCCCGGCACTCATAGACTCGATCAAAAAAAAAATTTCAAAATTTTTTTTCATCAATTAAGAAAAAGTTACATTCCTTTCCCTAAGGCAGGTTCTGCATTTCCCCACGAGCAGAATATAATTCCATGTCAGTCTTTCCATACAGAATAGAGAAATCACATCTACATATACTGTTCATAAAACATAAGTTTTCTTTGGTGGATGCTATCAGTGATATCTTTTCCCTGAAGACATATTTAATTGAAGGGAACAATTTAAAAACTTCAAAATACAAAGCTGCTGACGAAAAAACTTGTGTTTACCGCATGGCTGTTAATGGAATACAATAACGATTATACGGGAATTTCGGCAACCAAGGTCATACCCCTGATAAATGATCGACGATAAACATTATGTAAACAAAGTCACATCTTTGCCAGTTGCTTAAATGCGGTCACCAAGACTTTTCTATGGCTGCTTGATGGAAATGACCACGGCTGTCCTCTATGGGTGCTTTCCCTAACGACGACAGCAGTCATTCACGTCACTACAACGCGAAAGCTCGTATAAAATCTAATCTTCTGCCAAAATCCGGAGAAATTTTAACAAATCCGGAGAGTGGAAGGAAGAATGAGAAATCTGGAGTCTCCCACCTAAATCCAGAGAGTTGGCAGGTTTGCAAATACTTTTAAATTTGGTTGCTTATTCAAAATGATATACAAAGGTAGATTATTTAAGACATCTTACTGGTTTCAAGTTAAAATTAAAAACGGTGAAAAAAAAAAAAATCAAGTTAAATTAAAAACTTTTTATGCAAATTCTAATCAGATGGAGTCGATTAACTAGACTAAAATTTTTAACTGCGATTAAGAATTGATCAATTAACCAACTCCGATTAATCAGACCAGCCCTGCTGCCTGCCAGTCCAGTGGTTAGGGAGCTAGCTTCTGACTGTGCAGGTCTGGGTTCGAATCCCGGGTCGGGCATGGATATCTACTAACACTAACAAATTCCCTGGACAGATCATAACAATCTCTTAGGAATACGTGCTGACCATTTTAAATTTGATCCAGTGAGAAGAAGTAGCTCTGTCTTCTGAATTACTGCAATAAATAATGGATGCAGTAGAAATAGAAATTTTTTTGACTACCCGTTTTCTATCATGTACAAATAAAAAACCCTTTCTGCAAGATGTATCAAATGATTACACATATTCTTAGGAAAAAAAAAAAAGTACCCCGATTCCGACGATGAGCACGACTACCTCTGTTGTTTCCACCAGCTATTGGAGAAATAGAACCTCTTGATACAACTCTTTGATCTGCACCTCCCCGTGCTTCAATAACAGAAGGTCCTTTAGTTGCCTGGTGGTTTTGCGCCAGATAATAACCAGTGTCACTACTATCTTGAACCACAGCTTCAGATTGACCCTGAATAAATACATAATTTGATATAACCGGAATTATGATAAACAGAATTTCTCTTTATGAAGGCTGCTCAAGACAAGGTAATGTGTTCATGATGAAAATCCTTTAAAATAACACGATTTCCTCAAATTCTAAAAATTTTCGATATGCTATTTCATCATATATATATATATATATATATATTTATAAAATAAATAAAAAATGAAGAATTGGATGGTTTTGATATTAACGTAAAGCAGGGTTCACAAACTGGTGGTCTACAGACTTGACACAGCCTTCAAAAGCCTCATATTCAGCTTGCAGCCTATAATGTGATCAAACTTATTTTTTGGAATTTTAAATATTTAAAAAATAGGCATAAATTTGAAATAGCAAACAGTGTCTACAACTGTTAGCATCAAAGGCTCTGCAACTAACTAATTTTTCTGTTTATGTCCTGGTTCACTGAATATGGCCCACGTCTGACACACATGTAATGTTCTAGCCCTGCATTTAAGTTTACAACCTTAGTATCCAGTGTCCAGTATTTAGTATGAAATCAACTGGCACATGATATTTTGCAAAAGTACCTTTAAGGCATTCATTCAAGTACAGAACAACGTTAACATTGGAGACAAAAGACAGCAGTATTTTATCAGCAATAGGGGAAAAAAACCCATGCTAAAACCTGACACTACAGTTTTTCTCCATTTGGAAAAAGGAATAATAATGCATACATCAACGAAAAAAGTACAACTTTTGTATCCTCTCTTTTCCTTATGAGGGGAAAAAACTGGTCAAGCGGATTCAATTTCAAAGAAAAAAAAAATACATTTAACGTGTTGCAATTTTTTCATGTAAACAGGGTTTGGTGAAGGATGATACTTTTTTGTAAGCAGGGAAAGAATTCGCTGTTTATGTTTTATTACAGCTAAATGCATCGCCAGATTTATTCGAATAAATTTTTCCCTAAGCAGACAATATTCGAGCAATTAGTTAAATTTTACTTTGATGCCATATAGTCATATATCATCTGAAGTTTTTGAAAATTAATTCTCATTCATAACCTTTAGAATAGCTATTAGTAGGTTGGGATGAGTTGACTTTTCTTTGAAATGAAAATGATTAAAATTTCCTTCCTTGTCTTGCAATAAATTATAGTGAAGAAAATACCATCTCTTGGTCTATCCATTGCTTACTAATGTTTTAAAACATAATTTTGGGACATTGCAGTGCTTAAATTCATGCAGTATCTATGTTAATTTTAAGTTTAAAACTAAATTTTTCAAAAATTGACTATAAAAAAAACTGATAGCTCTACATTCAAATAACAACTGATTAAATAAAATATCTCAACTGTTCAGGATTCGTTCTAAGAATAAACTAATATTTATACAAAAATTGCCACGTTTTTAAGACAAATAAATTCAATTGGTTGAATGGTCGACACGTTTCGGCTCTTCAATGGAGAGCCGTCATCAGGACTTCGTGGTCAGAATTCACATGAATGAGTCGTGGAAGAGTGATGTTTACGTCTGGTCGTCCGAAGAGTTCGCCTTTGTATTTGCTGCGTCCGAGTGGTCTTTGGATGCGAATTGGGGAGCCATCTGTTGTAAAGTGTTGAAAGTTTCGTCACGACTGAGGTTAATAAAGCCTGTCCAAGCTGACGAAATAGGTGGTGTGTTTCTTCCATCATTAACGAGGAAATTCTGGAATGTTCTGATGAAGTATCCCTCGAGAAAATTCAATTCAGAATTGTGTGTCGCTTTTTTAAAAACAAACGCTTTATCAAAATCAAAATAATGTGAACGTTGCCAACAGTGTTGGGCAATAGCCGAATTATCTGTCCGTCCCTTCTCAACATGCTTTCGGTGTTCGAGAACTCGAATATTTAGATTTCTTCTAGTTTGGCCAATATATCCATTTTCACAATTCTTGCATGGGATGAAGTAGATACCAGATTCTTTGGAGGGTGAGATAGGATCTTTCAGATGGGAAAAGGTGAGTATATTTGTTGGCTGGAATATTGTATGGAAGTCAAATTTCTTGAAGGTAGAAGAGATCATGAAACTTGAAGAATCGAATGGAAGAACAACGGTATTAGAAAACTGTTTTGAGTCAGCTGGGAGCAGGTTCGTGGTGCATGTCTGGGTCATTTTTCTGAGGACCTTGTCGATGATAAAAGGTGAAAAACCCAGATTAGAAATCGGAGCTTAAAAACCTGGCAATTTTTGTATAAATTAAAACCAGGCAAAGTTTCTCATTTTTTGTGATAAAATAAACTAATAATTTCTAACAAATATTTGTTTGTAAAATACGACAAAACAGTGATTCATGAAAGTTAAATTTCACACCAGAAATGTGAGGGGGGATATGCAAATGTGATATTTTCTTTTTTTTCACATTGTGGCAGTTAAGTCCTGTTGGATGAGAGAGAGATAGATCAACAAAGAAATATATATATAGTTGTTTTAGATAACCTACAGTAGTTTTTTGAGATACCTATTGCATTATAAAAAAGAAAACCAAACTCTACAGGAAGCTTCTAACATGGAACATTTATTTAATGTAAATGAATTTCAATTATATTTACCATCAAATAACAGCAAAAAACAACCAATAAGTTCAACAAAGCTAATCAACTTCTTGCAATTGTTAGATGACAAATTTTTTTTTTTTTTATTACAACATTATTTCTCCGTGGATTATTTTTCTTAGCAACAGCCTATTATGGTTTAGGTCGGTTTATAACTGTTCAATATAAAGCATATATATATATTTTTTGTATTTATGTAACAAAGAAATTTTACATACAGATGGATTGTATCATGTAGTTGTAATATAAATTCTAGACTGGTATTCATAGAAAACGTGAATATACTGTTATTAGATCTTATGTCATTATTTGTATGATTGATTGTATGGTATAGATTCATTATTTTTTGAATGGTGTATCTATAACTCTTTTGAAATAACGTTTTATTTGTTTTCGGCACTTTATATATGTTATTTAATCTAGAGGACATTCTATATTGTTTCATTTCTAACCAATTATTGTTTAAGAATGAAAATTTTATTAGTCTATTTTTTCAACACAAAGGCCAATGCTGAATTTACTTCTGCATTGATAAGTACACAAATTAATGTGTTAAAATACTAAATCTGTGAAGTACTTACTCCATTTACTTGATCATAAGTATCTGAAAAATCCTCAGAGTCAGTTTCTGTGGCACCATTGTTATGATTTCCATTTACTTTTCTAGATTCTGAAAAATAAAATATCAGATTAAAGAAATAAATAGTATTTAAAGATGATGTCAATCTCCGCTGATCATATGAAAGTTTTAATAGCTGGCTGATGCGAAGATGAATTCAGGACAGAAAATTCAACTGCCTTTGCATGGAATCAGACCTATGTCCTCTCACTTATCAGATGAGCGAACTAGTATGCTACAAAGGCAACAAACCTCTCTCCTTAGAGCTTATGTGCGCAGAGCAGGACTGTACATGGACAGTGAGGTCAAAGCACACAATGCTGACACTGCCACCAGATGGTGACTTATCCAAAGATGATGTCATATATTTGATTAGCGGAGAGTGAATCTTAGAATAAGTCGCCATCTGGTGGAAGTGTCAGCACTATGAGCTTTGGCTTAAGTTAGGTCTGACTATCCATGTGCAGTCCAATTCAGCACACATGAGCTCTAAAGAGAGAGGTTCACTGTCTTTGTAGCATAGAGGGGCAGCATGCTTATCCAATACGTGAGAGGATTGGGGTGGGTTTACTGAATTTTCTTTCCGGAATTCATCTTTGCATCAGTCAGCTGTGTTGAAACCTTTGAATAAATAGTGAATATACAGGGTGCATAGATAGCAGGGCACATGACATTTTACTAGCAGGCCATTGATCCTAGAGGCATACTTCCAGTTAAAAAAAGTATCCAAATAACGTGTAGTACTCAAATATGTCATTCATGTTCAAAGGGGTTGTATAGTTATTAAAATAAGAAAATAAACTTTTATATAGTCCCCATGTGCACAAAATCCCAATTAAAAAGTTGTTGCCCTGACTCTCCTGATGAAAAAAAAAAACACATTTCTAAGTGTAATATTCTCTGAGATATTTGAACTCAAAAAATAGAGGAAAGTTGAGAAAAAACATTAAATGTGGGTAAAACGGTTTACCCGTATTTATAATGCTGTTTTCCCCCAATCCTCTTCTGTTTTTTGAAGTCTAGTCCTTCCAGAATGCTGTTTGAAATTCCATGCTTCAGAGATGCGAAACCCGCATTACAGCTCATAGATGAAACTTTGAATATCTTATTTGATCTCTGTTATTTGTAAATGTTCATTTATTATTGAAACACATATTCACTTATGTGGTGTCCTTCAATCCTGGTGTTTTCTGTGTATGCTATTATATCAGGAAAGCTTTTCTGACCCTGTATTGCAATGTCATTTCGAGTCGTCTGGCTAAGCCCTACCCTTCCTAGAAAATTTTAAACCTGATACTGAGACACCCTTGTACAAATTGAGAATCTTGTAGAAAAAATTCTGGTCATGCATACCACACTCTGACTGCTTACTTCTATAGACTACTGCCAGGTTGAGTGCAAATATTTTTTTCTTTCAATGAAAAGAAAATTTCAATAAAAATTATCTAATTAAAGCAGAGATGTCACCAACGCACTATAGTGCATCAAATACCCGGAAATTCGGAAAACTAGACAATGAATATATAAGAACCTACTTATAAGTTGGTAAATTAATCTTTTTTTTCAATGAACCTTTGGGTTGAACATGTTTTTAGAAATGAATTATTTGTTCACAAGAATACCAGTGAATGATAGAGGGGGAGAGAGAACCATACTTTAATTTAATTTTTTTTCGACACACACACTCTCTCTCTCTCCCCTCTCTCTTAACTCCTCTGATTTAGGGAATCAGGACCCAGGTAAATTAGGGTGCAGCGGCATCTCTGTGATTAGAGTGAATAAATTACAAAAATAATATTGTGAAAATTGATTACTGGTATTTTAGAATGAAATTTTTGTTTTGCCTCATGTGTGGGATGTTCATTTCTGAAAAAGAGAGAAGCTCTGCTATTTTAAAGTCAAACACACACGCACAATACCTTTATATTTTCCTCATTCATCAGCACCCCTTACTTTGGGTCCCTTTTTCCTTGGAGAGTAATTGTGCAATACCCTGCAATAATTTCTTCCCCTCTCCCCCCAACACAAAAATATAAATACACAGCCATAATGCCGCAGCAGGCAAATTGCCCAGCCAAAAAAATATGGAAGTAAAAACCCCCCCCCCCCCACCCACAATGCTCAAAAACTTATCCCTTTTGTCATTTTCCTCTAACCACCTGCAAGTGATTGAGAAAATAAGTTTTATTGATTTATGTTTGTTGCCCAATCTGTGCATCCCTTCCCTGGGAAAATTTGTCGTTTACAACTGACACCCTGCTTTTTAAGCAATCGGACAGAGCAAAATTTATAGATTACAATAGAAAAGAAAATTTTTTACCTTTTTCAAACTTTTAGTATTTAACATATTAACATATTATGGTGAAATATGCTGGTACACTTACGCATGATTTATTCAAGTAATTTTTAATTTAGACTTATCAGAGAAACTGTTAGAATTGTTAGCTTTTATCTACAACAGAACTCTTGCACATTAATTTTACGTACAGAGTACACATTTAATTTTAGTGATTTGGAATTCATCAGTAATCTATGATAATCTCCAACATAAGGTCCACATCGCCACACGACTTGAGGGGCCCTAGGAAAGGAAAATCAGACATTAGAAGGCCTCAACATCAGAAAAAATGTCTTGTTTTTTTAACAAAGATATTTTGTTTCAGTTTGAATACCCAATTATTATCAGGAGGAGTAGATGAAGAAATCAAGTTTAGCTCAAACAGCCCCTAACATTTTAAGAATGTTTCAAATGAACTTCCTCAGCGAAACTATTGTTACTTAAGCTGTTTCATTTTGGTATAAGGTTTTTAAGGTCATTTTTGAATATATGGCAATATGCTGTTATCAAATTCTTTCTTTAAAGGGAGCCATAGAAGTCATTCGTTCCTCTCTCAGACTTTTCCATAGTGACGAGTTAACCAAAATTAGCAATGAGTAAACAAAGGTTTAATAACATTGTTATCTATGAAAGATGGACAAGACCAAAAAAAAAAAACAAAAAACGATGACTTAACTGGAGTGACGATTTATTAGAGTGATGACTTAACAAGGTTTTACTATATTGTAACAAAATAAAGATAATAAAAAATATATTAATTATTATAAAATTTGGGATTTGTGTCATAAAAATGTCATGTAATTGAAGTAGTGTGGCTTATAAATGAAATATTTAACCTTTAAAAAGTATAGAGAGTAATCGAGGCCGAAAAAGGTCTTATAAATTAGGTTTCACTGTAAATATGCAGACATGCCAACATTGGCTTAAAGCTAGTCAGTAGTGATGAATGTTCAGTTTCACCATGGGGAGTACCCCCCTAGGACAACATAATCATAGTACAATAAAAAATAATCATCAAAAATTTAATATTTTTATAATTTTAATTCAAAGTTCATTAAATACAGCACCTCAGTGGCACTGAAACCTAGAGAGCTATTTTGCCACATGAACATGAACTCCCCTCACCTCCTGAAGCAACATTCTGAGTTCACAGAGTCCCTTAATAATTCATGAATATTCAATGCGATCCCAACCTGCACATGCATTTGTGAACCGTACATATGGACGTCTAGCAACCTTAGACCCCCCTCCCCCCATTCCTGTTTTCTTCATTTCAGAGCTCCTACGGCACCTATGATTAAACATTCTTTCCAACACAAATTCAGTGAGCTCGACCATGCACTATGTGAATGAAGCCAGGCCCGGACCCGTCACACTGAACCATTTAAAAACCTGCATGGGCAGTTTTGATGGAAAACAGGGTTTTGCGAGTGTTAGCATAGAGTAGAGCTAACACCTTCTATAGCGGAAAGCCTCCACGCGAAGCTTGTGATGTCACTGAAATCGTCCATCTCACCTATAGTCATTGGATATACAGAAAAAAAAAGGTAAAGATTTTGCATATGTCGGACTGCTATATCCAATGGCTACAGGTGAAATGGACGACTTCAGTGACGTCAAAGCTTCGTGCGGAGGCTTTCAGTTATAGAAGGTGCAGGTAGAGTGGTGGGTTTAGAGACGCGACTTTATATACAGATTGCCTTCCACACACAGACAAAACAGATTGGCTCAGAGTTTGTCTTCTCTCAAACTCTCTCACATGCATATTTGAGTTATGATAAAGATTAGTGCAATTTTATAAAAATAAAGTAAAACACCACAAGAAACTCAAAGACCCGATTTCCATAGTATCGATAGTATCTCCCATAGCTCTGTAGTTCATTGCGGTCGTCCGTAGAAACTATGGACAATCTGTAGCAATTGGCAACTCTGAATACGTTATCTCGGTATAAATATGAATTCCTGTTTCCGATTCTCTAAGGCTACAAAATGTAGGGAATTTGGAAACCCTATCTGTAACTGTGTAAGCTTTCTTCATGCAATTAACACAATCTTCCAGTGCATATCCCAAAATAGGTATAAAAAATTTAAAATAATTTAATTAAAATTAAAATATGGAGAAATAGGAATCCTTTGCCCAATATTAACACAATAAAGGGCCAATGATAGAGGTACTTGTTTATCTTTAGTGTTGGTGCTGTTTTAACTGTGTTTATACATAAAATTTCATACACATACCTCAAGCTTTACAACCTCTGGGAACTGATTTATAGAAGTAGTTATTCTATGACCACCCTGTTTATGTCAATTGTTATAAAAACATAAATATATTATCACATCATACAAATTCATCAATTTCAAGTCTGACTAACCACTGCTACATCTAGTTAAATTGTAATAGAAACATTTCATCAAATTGTTAGATGCTTCAAGTCTCATCAGTTTATTTTATAAAAATTTATGATTTTCTGTTAAAATGTTATTTATGGGTTCCGTTCAAACACATACAAATCAAGTTAATTCACAAATTTTAATACAAAATTTTTAAATAAAATTTCAATTGAACTGATGAAATTAAATTCAACAAAAATTTTCATCACAATTAACTGATCAATCAATCAGAACAGAGCTATTGTGTGAACCAAATATGAACTTTATATATATATAATGACATGTCCTGACTGAATGATTCATCATCGCCAAGCCGAAACCACGACTTCACCAAACACCAACTCTGGCCATATTGCTATATTGCAAATTACTGCCGTTAATGAGATGGGTTGGAAATGAAGGCACTGTCTATTGGTGGTCGTCTCAAGTTCGTTAGGGAAAATATCTTATCTATATCCTACCTCGGATTCGAACCCAGGGCCATGACAGTAACCTTCACGGTGGTAGACGAGCATCTTACCACCACGCTACTCAGGCGCTAAGCCGAAACCACTGGAGTTATGAATATGAAATTTGGTCAGTAGTTTCATTTTATGAACTGAAGACCCACTAAGAAAGAGGTTTTCGAAATTCAACCCCTAAGGGGGTTCAAAGGTTATACAGAGAAATTTTTTTTTGTGTATTTGCCTTATTCGTTGGTGTCTTCTAAATATTCTTGGGCAAAGTGGATCAACTCTTCTATACAGAGAAATCATGCCGAGCCGAAAACCACTGGAGTATTTATGAAATTTGGTCAGTAGTTTTATTTCATGTCATAAAATGACTCTAAGGTTTTTCAAAATTCGACCCTTAAGGGGGTTGAAATGCTATGTAGTGAAATCAGGCCGAGTGAAAACCCCTAACACTATAAATTTTAAATTTAGTCAGTATCTTCATTTTATGATGCAAAGACTCGCTAAGAAGGGATTTTTCAAAATTCACTCCCTAAAGGGAGGAATTTTTGGCAACAATTTGCCCAAGGAAATGTTCAGAAAAACTTATACAGATATTCAACAGTGAAAACTGATTTTTTCTTATCCAACCTCTGGGGGGTATACCACCTTCTGATTCCAATCATCCATACGTAAGAATCAATTTGTAAGAAGCACCTTAACCTCTTGAGCTGAAATAACGAATGAATTTTCTTGAGCAAACTGACAATGATGAGCTGCATTCACCAGGAATTATTGACTGTTGAATATTTTTATGGGTGGCAACACTAGCCTTCATGAGAGAAGGACGCTCATTTTATTCTCTCCAACGCCATTTCTTAATTTTTTTTTTTTAATAGCTTTTAAACGGAAGATATATTTTTTTACACAATCTTTTAAACACTTATAATATTTAATTTGAATCCTGGCCCTCAATGTTGATCCGTCTCTACCGATCATAAGCTGATGACCAGAATGGCGAAAAATAACAAAAATACTGAAGAAATGAAGATCGACGAAATATTTCGCTCTCAACGTCAACTTGACAGAACACCTCCTGACCTTGCTGATCGGTCTTCGAACAATCTTTCAAAACGTCCCAGACATAATTCATCACCTGATGTTACTCTTGCTGTCTCTGATGATGCGAATCAGAGTGACAGAGATCTACTTATAGAGCTGAGAACTTTTGCACTGCGGAATACTGGAGAGCTTGCCGATTTGTCGCGACGATTTGAATCGGTTGAAAACTCGCTGTCAAGAATTCTGATGGACTTGGAAGTGGCTAAACGAGAGAGAGATGACCTCCGTACTGAAAATGCCAAAATGGCTGCAGAAATACAAGAACTTCGTCATCGATTGGATCACGATCAAAATATAATCGAGTTAAAATCAAAAATCGACGACCTTGAAAACCGTTCTCGTCGTGATAATCTGGTGTTTTTCGGGGTTCCCTGTGATCAATCCGCTGAAACCTGGGATGTGTGTAAAGTCAAAATCAAGAACTTATGCGAAAAAGTGGGAGTGTCCCGCGTGCACATCGACAGGGCGCACAGGATAGGAAAATCTACAAGTGAAAAAGTGGCTCCGATCATCGCTCGCATACCCTCCACTGATGATCGCAATACAATCCTGCAAAAATGGAAGGATTTTAGATCCCTTGGTATATCGGTCTCCCAGGATTATTCACCGGCCGTGAGAAAGAGAAGGAGTCTGCTGAACGTTGAAAGAAAAAAGGCGGTCACACAGGGTAAGAGTGCAAAAATGTTCATGGACAAACTAATAATAGATAACGAGACTTTTATCTGTAATCCGGAATGTTCAGGCATAGTTAAAGTACAGAATTCAAATTTATAAATTATGGCCGGCCTAATTGCAATATAGATCCTTGTAATTATAATGATGAATCAAATTCTAATCAAAACTTTATAACTTTGGAAAAAATTGAATGTCCCAAAAGTGTATCAAAAAACAAGATCCCCAGAAATATTTTGCACTTTAATATTGCTGGACTGTATAACAAATATGAATGTCCTGATTTCTGGAATGATTTCACGGATTACGATTTTTTTTCACTTGTAGAGACCTGGCATACTATGGAATTTAAATTGCCAACCCAAATGCAGAATTATAAAATTATCCAAAGTTTGGCGTCTAGATCACGTATTGGTAGACCCAGTGGAGGCCTAATTTTTGGATACGATCAGAGTAAATTAACAAATATTAACATTTTAAAAATTACTAATCTTTTCATTTTTTTATCAGCTGATTATTTTGATTTTAGAAAACTCCACATTGTATCCTGCTACTTTCCGCCCTACCCCAATTTCGACAAAGATTTTGAGGACCTGTTTATTTTCATAAATACACTTAATTGTGAAAACATTATTATCATGGGTGATCTGAACGCTCGCATTGGTAATCCATATGTTCTTAATCCATCTTTCTTTGATGATGAACTCATTCATCACAGATCAAACGACCTTATCTTAAACCATAGAGGTAAGCTCTTGAATGAGCTCTGCATGTTAAATAATTTATTTATTTTGAACGGCACTTTTCCCCAAGACAACCCAGGTAATTTCACCCTCTTTAATCAAAATGGTGCTAGTGTAGTTGATTATATTATTGTATCTGCTAATGTGTACCGTCAAACAGTTGAATTTGAGGTTATCCCGAAACTCGGTTCCGACCATTTCCCTATCAGAGCAACTTTATATTTAATGGATACTAATTATTTTGCGAAACCAAATATAAATACCGGTTTTTTAAAATCCTTTTGGAATAGTGAAGATGGCTCTAAATTTGTGAACGATATCGACTCACGATTTTCCGCTGATCCAGATATCGGCACCGAAGAAATCGTTCCATTTCTGATGCAGACCGCAAGAAATCATGGGTTAATAAAAAAAATCAAGGTCATCGAGGGGCCTTAATACACGGAATGGACGCTTCGGTTGGTTCGATGTTGAGTGTCAGACTGCTAGAAGGGAGTTACGAAAAACAACCAGGATTTTGAGCAGGTGCTATAATAATCATAATTTTACGCAATACAAACTACAACGGAATGTTTATAGGTACTTATGCAATAAAAAAAAAGCGGCATATTTCAAGAACTTAAACGACCAAATTTGTTCCAGCAGAGATTCGAAATCCTTCTGGGAGGTTATCAAAAAATTCAAGAGAAAAAAATCCCTCCATTCTGAAATCAACATATCAACATGGCACAATTACTTTTCAACTGCGTTCAAAGCGAATAATAATACACCACGAATGGAACCATTAAATAATAGCTGTCGTGCAATTGACCCAATTTTGGATCCCGATATTACTTTTCATGAAGTAAAAAACGCTATTCAGAAACTAAAATGTGGGAAAGCCGCAGGTTGGGACTGCTTAAAACCCGAATTTTTTAAGTTTTTAGGAGATTCCTCCGTGATTACTCTTACAGATACCTTCAATAAAATCTATACCTCAACTAATCTACCCGAATCTTGGATCGAAATAATTATCTCCCCGATACATAAAAAGGGTGATGTTAACAATCCGGAAAATTTTAGAGCAATTTCCCTCATACCAGTAATTACAAAAATATTTACATCAATCTTAAACTCCAGACTCTATAATTGGTTAAACGTATATGACGTTCTCCTTGAGGAACAAGCAGGTTTCAGAAAGGAATATGGTTGCATGGATCAAGTGTTCGTTTTAAACTACTTCATTCAAAACAAATTAAAACGGAAGAGAGGAAAGCTGTTCTCAGCTTTTATTGACTTCAAGAGCGCATTTGATTCAGTGGACCATCAAATTCTCTGGTCGGTTCTCCAAGAGTTTAATCTTAGTGCAAAATTTGTTTCCATGCTCTCTGACATATACAAAAAAGCCGCCGCTAGGGTGCGCTGCTCATTAGGATACACTGAGTTGTTCAACATTAACTCTGGTGTTCTTCAGGGAGAAATTCTGAGTCCCATTTTGTTCTCATTGTTTTTGAATGACCTCATAATTCGCTTAAATTCTGCAGAAATAAAAGATTTGTCTTTCCCTGATGGAACACAACTCAATATCTTGCTGTACGCGGATGACGCAGTGTTACTGACGGACTCCCCTATGAATTTAAGAAGAAAAATTGATATTCTAGAGCAATTTTGTAAGGACTATAAACTAACGGTCAATGTGAACAAAACAAAAGTCTTGGTCTTCCGTAAGGGGGGGAAGAAGTCCAAAAGCGATACATTCTTCTACCAAAATAAAAAATTGGATACCGTTAATTCTTATACTTACCTCGGAATTCCCTTTTCTTCCTCTGGAACATACCATCTGGCAAAAAATCACTTCCAAGCGAAGGGTATATCTGCAATACATGCATTATGGCCTATTCTTCTTGGAGCCAAACTTAATTCCCCTTATAGCTGGTTTAAACTATTTAACGGTATGGTAACCTCTGTCTTGATCTATGGCTCACCAATTTGGTCAATGCACTACCTTCTACAACTCGACAAATGCTTCTCTTTTTTTATTAAGAAACTATTTAATTTGTCAAAATATACTCCAAATTACATATTGCGATTGGAACTCGGATATACCTCTTTATCTATTACATTTATAAAGTTGATTGTTAAATTCTGGATACGTATTCTCAAAATGCCGGACTCTAGACTTAGTAAGAAATCATATTTACACCAATATAGCAACTCGTCCACTGGGTCAAAATTTAACTGGGCTTCAGACGTCAAACTGTTACTTGAAAAATCTGGCTTTGGGTTTGTTTGGTTTGCTCAGGATCCCAACACAGCTGTTAAGTTTCTGCCACAGATTCTGCAAACACTTGTAGATCAAAATCTCCAAATTGACATGAGTGCTATGGAAAATAGTAATAACCACCCTCATTATAAGTTTCTCAAATCGCATACATTTGTTGAGGATTACATGACATCAAAAATTGATATCACAGTGAAAAGAGTCCTTTTTCAACTTAGAATAAAACATAATTCAATCTTTTTTCATGGAAAAATCTTTGCAATATCTCCCCACAATTTCTGCAATATGTGTAATCTGAACGAACTCGAAACCTGGCACCATGTTTTTTTCAACTGTTCAATCTATCGTTCATATAGACGAAAATATCTGTCTAACCTCATAAGTCATTTTGATTTGAATGGTCTCTTAAAATTATCTCATAAACAATATCATTCAATTTTCAATTTCATTGTAGCTGCTCAAAGACTAAAAAATTTTATTCTCACAGAAAGCGAGTATGCAAATGAATCCGAGACATAAATATATTTTGATGCACTCTTTGATATATATGTGTATTTTTTTTTTTTTTTTTTTCCCTATTCAAAGAATCTTATGTTCCTATTCAATGCGTTTTTGTTTTAAATATTTTTATGCATTTTTTTCTTGCTTTATTCAATATATTGTTTGTAACGTTTGTCACGAATGTAACTAACTCAGTGCAATCCTAATCCCCAATCTCAAATTGATGTATTGTCTCTCTCCCTTCAGCGTATGATATATATTCAAATGTCACCACCATTGTAATAGGCTCACGGCCTAACAATAAAAATTCTGTCTGTCTGTCTGTCTGTTGAATATTTTTATGAGACAAGTATATGTAAGTCATAGCGAGTCTATTGCTTTGGTACATTTGTTTGCATGCTTCTAGTAGCAGTTTCAATGTAATTTGCATAAAAGATGCCAAGTAGCACAGCATCTTCCGAAGTGTTTTGAGAAGTATCATACGCTTGAAAATTATTAGTATTTTAAAATAAACCCGAATATAGGTGAGGATAAATATATACACATTTACATTGTTTGAATTTGTTGCAAATACATTAGCATTATGTTGAAACACATATTTTCTTTAAAAGACTATAACTGCACAATATAATTTTGTTAAACATTATTGAAGAATATTTCGACACTAATTATGAACTATTATGTATATACACTGGTGTAAGAAATTAAGAGAATTTGCAGACTTGGTCAATTATCTCTAGAACTACTGTACCGATTTTAATGGAATTTGATATGTACATACATTGATAAAATACAAAACAAATAACCATTCAATAATTGTAATACACACGCATGATCGTGCGTAACACTCGTTGGAGTCGGAAGGTATGAAACAGCGGTTGCAGAATAAACAAAAAAATGGGTTAATAGGGGGTATGGTCCCCTCTTACAGATATACAGGTCTCGCAGCGTGATTTCATACTTGAAATAAGGCAGTTTATCATTTCCTGTGGCAATTGGTCCCACTCATTCAGCAACACTGTTTTCATTCCCTGGATGGTTCCCGGAGGGGGGTTGCGAGTTGCAATTGCCCTCCCCAGAGTGTCCCAGACATGCTCTATAGGGTTAAGGTCTGGAGATGTGGCTGGCCAATCCATCCGGCGAATATCCTCACTCTCTAGAAAATCATCGAGCAGAAGAGCTCTATGTGGCCTCGTGGTATCGTCCATTAAAATGAACTCAGGGCTAACTGCACCCCTGAAAAGGTGAACATAGGGCTCCAAGACCTCATCTCTATACCTCACACCAGTCACAGTGCCTCTTTCAAAGACATGGAGAGGTGTGCGGCCATCCAACATGATGCCTGCCCAGACCATTAAACCTCCTCTGCCATAATGGTCGATTTTGCGGACATTGGAGGGTAGGTAGCGGGCCCCTGGTTCTCTCCATATGAACGTACGACGAGAATCGGTGCTTAGGCTGAACCAGGACTCATCAGTGAAGAGAACGGTCGCCTATTGATCCATACTCCAATCTCTATGCTCTCTGCACCATGATAAACGGATTCTCCTGTCCGTAGAAGTGAGCGGGACGCAAACAGCAGGTCTTCTTGCAAACAACCCTTTCTCATGAAGTCTTTTGGATACACGGGTTCCTGTGGCTGCATGCATGTCACGAGAGAGCCGAGAAGCTGTAGCACTCCTGTTACACCTCGCTATAATAGACAAATGGCAATCTTTTCTGGCCGTCGTGGCTCTTGGACGACCTTGCCCAGGCTTTCTCTCGATGGATCCGGTATCCTGGAACTGTTTCCATAAGTTACACACAACGCTGGGCGTTAAATTGAACTCTCTACAAATCTGGACTTGAGATTGGCCTGCTTCTAGTCTCCCCACAATTCGCCACCTCATTCCATCATCTAAACGTTGGTGGTTACTCATTTTTACTGTTACAATTTGAAATTAACCGATTGCTGCAAAATAATTCTTCCACCAAGATATTCGCTGAGGTGTGCTAGCGAACGAAATGCGTCTTAACTTACGAGCGCTTATAAAGCCTGTTTCTCTACTGGCTCCACCTACACACACGTGTATACTTACGTATTTGACGTAAAAGATTTGCATTTTTGTCTAGAAGCAGTGGTTTTACATTCAGTTCAGTTCTTTTCACGAAATTCGATAAAATATGCAAATTCTCTTAATTTATTTCACCAAAGTATAACAAACATTCATGTAAATGTATGAATACAAATACAAAAAATATTATTTTTATTAATTACAAATTATTTCAGCAAGAAAACTGAGTTTCTATATCAATCCCTCCTTTTGAAACAAAGGAAATTAAATTGCGTGTCTGAAAATAAATTACAGTTCAAGCGGTTAAGAATCAAGCTATGAATGCAACCATGATGCAATTTTTAAGGTCATGTGGTGGACAGGCCGAAAAATTTCCCTTTTGAAGAATTTCGCCACTGACCAATCAGCCCCCAGCTAAAAATGAACAACAACACATTGTTGACAAGAGGGGGAAGAGGAAAATAAATTTTAGAATGACACTAGCCTGAAAAAATGGTGGAGTTCATTTAAGGAAATGTAAACATGGTTGCAAAGAAATTATTAATACATAATGCTTTTTGAGAGCCATGTTGCAATAAAAAACTGAAGCATATTCATACTTAATTATCTGATATGATTCGATTCAAAGATTCTTCCACGGGGATGAAGCACATTGTCCCCTCCTCTACAAAGAGTGGTGGCTATGCTATATATGTTATGGTGAAAGTGCTAAGGAGCTGCTATTATGAATAATCATTGGTAATTTCGGTAATTTTGATAAATTTTGCTCACATTTACAGTGAATCTATTACATTTATAGGTCATTATGGATAATTGTCAATCTATGGTTAATGCGATAAATGAGTTATCGTTATGCTTACATTATGTATGTAAGTAAAGCTAACATTAAAAGACTAACAATAATTTTTATAATGTGCTTCATGTTTACTTAAATTAGTTTTCATGGCAAAATGCACATGGCACTCACTGTATATGCATCGCATAGCTGCTTCGTGGTCGAATAAAAAAATAATAGTGATCAGATAATACACAGTAATAGTAAAAATTGACATAGCTTCTGTATGTTCGCTTTTCTTTATATACATTAAAGTGTATGGGGAAAAAAATGTAGCAGCAGGTTAATAATGATTTTTATATTCATGTGCAATTACATTTTGGTCGATTAGAGCTTTTTCTCACATATATTGTGTTACAAATACAATTTTCTCTCACTTTTTAAGCTTAGGAAAATTGTCAAATCTATAATTTCCCATAACACTATTACCAACATATATGTTCTGTATATAGACTCCAACACTGTTTTTCACTCTCCCACACAACCTTTCAATAACTTTTTTTTTTATAAAAGTTTGACGAATTCCTTATTCAGCAATAAAAATTCATCTGTTGAATACTTTTTAATTTTTTAAAATATGATCGTAAATACTAATCATAAAAAACTTCTATTAAAGAAAGAAATTACATCATCTTGCATGGAAGAAAAAAATTGTCTACTAAGAATCAAGCTAAGAAGTGGGGTCACCCGATTCTTAACAACGGAAGGAAAACAATTCTTAGTTAAGAATCTGGTAGCAAAATTGCCTCTCAATTCTTAACTAAAGATCAAATCCATAGTTAAGAATTGGATTCTTACCAAGAATCAGAAGGTGGTACACCCTCTGGACTGAAAAATTTTAAGAAAATAAATACCTTCTGACGATTCACTAGAAATATCAGAGTCTCCCTTTCTCCCAATCTTGAACATGTTCACAAAATTTGTTTTGTTTGTATCTGTAAAAGGTAAAGTAACTGCTAAATTAAATTTGTTTTTACACATAGAAATTTATCACACCATTCACTCATGTGAACATTTTGTAACTCTCCTGACTGAGATTCTTTTATATATTTTTAACTTGCTTTATGTTCACTGGTTAGTGGTTCTTAACCACTGTGCCTTTGAAGGCTTAAGGAAGAAAAAGGAGGGGATGTCTGAGATTTTTCACAAGAAAACACAACTCATTTTTTATGGCATCCCCCCCTCACATTAACCGACATGCTATAAAAGTTGGAGGAAATCAGTTTTTTGAATGGCAGAGTCTGGTTCACTCTTGGCATTCCAGGAAAAAATGAGTTTTAATAAACATCTTAGAATAAATTCAAAAGACCAATATCAATTTGTACTAACAATTGAATAAAAAATCAAATTGGAATAAAGTCGAACTTGGTTAATTCAAAGCTCAAGGGGACAACAAACAAAAAAATTAAAAAAAACTCGATAATTATAAAAAAATGTGTTGAATACTATGTATCACATTACTATGCTATGCCAGTTTTCTCATTACTGCAACTAGTGTTTGTATATAAAAAACAGTCTTGAAATTTATATTTCATTTGCAAACACATAATTTTAATTTGTTTTCTTCTGAATCATCTTAAAAATTATACAAAATCTGCAAGTATCATTGATTATTTTTGTCACACCACGTTCATTTTCTGCACACGAGGGATAATTAGACCGGGACCTACAATTTATTGCTGATTCCGAACCGCAGGCTTGTTTTTTTAATATTCATCGAGAGGTTGGTGCACTAACCGCTCGATGGGGGACTCCCTGTGGTAGCAATTTTTTCTGCGGTCATGTCACTGTTTCTGTTGTACCCCTGTATCAGGAAAGTTTTCTGACAAGGACAAACCACGTATCAAACTCGTAACACCTTTAAACATCCTTTGGTACTTTAGGCGAGTATCCGACATCCATATTTTTACGGGCATCTTTTTCTCAGCCACCTTGTTGGGCATTTTGCCTGTTGTGGCGTTATATTTGTATCTTATCGACCTGGGCTACCACCCCCAAAGCTGCAAATATATTTAAAGAATGAAAGATTCACCAATGTCTGCATCCGTACGTAATTAAATCACGATTCTTTTTTTTTTTCAGAGTTAAACAAGAGTAAGAACCTCTTTTGGACATGGTGGAAAATGTTGCCAACTAATTCAAAAATAAATGAACAATAATGCTAGAGACACATGAATCTACAATGCATTTTACTAGACAATAAACTAGGATTTCAGCAACCCAGATTTTTGAACATTCAGTCTGTGGAGAAGTTGATTACCACACATGCACAAACTTTCATATCTTCCAGAGCAGTAGCATTTGTATCTGCCATTAGCAGGTTATAATGAAGTCAACGAAGATTTGGCAAAACCCCACCTTCCCTCAGAAAAACAACAGCTAGTCTGTGGAACTGGAAATGAAATTGCTTTTTACATTGAGCCACATAAAAAAAAATTCAGATTTTGTCAATTGTAATTTTTCTGCTGTTTTACTATGGGCATACTAGTTTCAGAAAAAAATCAGAACCACACAATAAAGAAAATAATGACTAAAAGTTAGCCAGGAATTCGGAAAAAAAAGACATTTCGCCCATGACACATCTGAATCAAACTTCAAATTATCCAAAACTAGTAAAAAAATTTAATTAAACCAGTAATTTAAACATTAAATGGGATATGAAACTGAAGGGGAATTCTTAAAATTCAAGTTAATCAAGTTCGAATTAACTAAGTTCCACTGTAATCACTTTTTACTGAAGCAAACGTGTTTTGCCCAGGAATTTGATATAATGATAGTAAAAAAACTGAGGCAATATTTACTATTGATAATTTGGTTATCATCAACCTAATACAAAATATTAATACTGTATTTGCATATGTTTTTCTGCATGTTCAGGGATTTAAGAAATATGGCATCACTTGTGTATTACATCACCATGTTTTTAGAGCAATTCTTCAATTTTTCGCTCTGCTTATTTTAAACTTGCATACATGATCAAGGAATACAAAAATACTGAATCTAATCTACATGAGAAAATATACTTGATATACAACATTGAATTATCTGATCATAAAACAGAAAAGATCCTAATGCAGAGAACAGAGAAGGTTCAAATCAGCACTATGAAAAAACCCAGCCTGGGTAGGTTTTATTCAAAAACGTTTTTTAAAAAAAAAGGGGGAAAATTATATTTTTATTTTCTAGTTGAAAATTATCTGACATAAGTGGTCATAAAATAACTTTGCAGATACACAAGCCCTTGGCAGTTGCAAATATGATAAAATGTGAAATTGATACCAACTACTTCAGAAATTACACACCTTCTTGTCCATTCTGAGGTGTTTCAGTGTTATTTAATTTACTAGGTATCTTCCCATTTGTCTTAAGATGTTTTTCTTGGAATTCTTTAGGCGCTAAGGATATATATGGACCCATTAGGTGTACATAGTCTTCTGCCCTTTCATCGAATGGCTCAGATTTCAAAATCTGTCAAAAGAGTAAATAGAATGATCTAGTTTACAACATGGTTGGCAGGTTTTGATGCATGATAGTTTTTGATGGTTTAAACTGTATTTTAAACTTTCATGTCAAAAACCTCAAATATTGCTTTTTAATATAAAAATTCCTATTGAAAATACACACATTGATTACATGCACTGTTAAAAGTGATTATGTTAAACAAAGAATAAATACTTAAAATGATTATAAAATATTTTTCTACTCTCTTACAGAATTATTTTGGACAATATATATATAGGTCATTCCCAAAAAAATGTACATTCCACATTTTTGAAATGAAAAATTCAAAGTTGAATTTTCGAAATTGATCTCAAATTACACACACACAATGACTAAGTTTAATATTTAAAATATTTTTCACTTTTATTTCGTAATAATATTTTATTTTTTGGGCTTTATGACTGAAAGTCATGGATTTTATCCACTCTGTTATGAAAACAAATATCTCTGTAAAAAAGTAATTATAGACGTGCCAACTTTTGGAATCCAGAAATCCGGAGATTCTCCTAAAGGGGGTACCCCCCCCCCCCCGGCACTCATCATAGACTCGATCGAAAAAAAAATTTTGAATGTGTTTTAAATCAATTAAGAAAAAGTTCCATTCCCCCCAAGGCAGGTTCTGCATTGCCCCACCCGAGCAGAATATAATTCCATGTCAGCCTTTCCATGCAGAATAGAGAAATCATACTACATATACTGTTCATAAAACATAAGTTTCCTTTCGTGGATGCTATCAGTGATTGATAATCTTGGGTATATGAACTCTTAAAAGCTTTATATTTAGCTTTATATAGCTTAAAGTTTTATATATTTTCTTTCGGAAGACATATTTAATCGGAGGAAACAATTAAACAATTAAAAATCAAAATACAAAGCTGCTGATGAAAAAACATGTTTACCGCACGGATGTTAATGGAATACAATAACGATTATACAGGAATTTCGGCAACCAAGGTCATGCCCCTGATGAATGATAGCTGATAAACGCTACCACGATACCAGAAGTTTAACGCTCTATTTCGAGCCATAAGCGAGCTTAAAGGCCGGGGTACCGACAAACAAAGTCACTTCTTTGCCAGTTGCTTAAATGCGGTCACCAAGACTTTTTTTACTGCTGCTCGATGGAAATGACCTCGGCTGTACTCTATCGGCGTATTTTCTAACGACAACGGCAGTCATTGACGTCATGACAACGTGAAAGCTTGCGTAAAATTTAATTTTCTGTGAAAATTTGGAGAAATTTTAACAAATCTGGAGAGCGGGAAGAAGGATGAAAAATCTGGAGTCTCTCACCTGAATCCGGAGAGTTGGCAGTTCTGTAATTATTATTATTTCCGCGGTTTTATGTCTTAAAATAATGAAATCATTTTATTTCTTACGCATATGCTGAAAAAAAAAGCAGTTGACTGACATATTTGACTTTTTTCTGTCCTTTTGATGGTTTTTCATTTTTTCAAAATAGCACTTAAAACATTTATTTTTTACATATATTTAGCTACTCAAAATCAAAGCTTTTTATTTCTGACAGACATGGGTTGGTAAATTATAATTTGACATCTTAATTTGAAGTGTTCTTATATTTTTTTGCCTGTGAACTACAAAAATGTTTCCTGCAACAGAGTGGACATCATTATAACAGGAAAAACTACGGAATGGTTTGATATTTTTCAATTAAAGATTATACTTGACCTCTTCCAAAATTTCTTCAATTGGTTATAATATGAGTACAGATATAAACATCTGCTGTACTCTTTTTATAACAGATGTTAATTTCTATTATTATAAAAAATTATCTAGATACTTAAAACAATACTCTTATTAATTATAATATTAATTATATATAACTAATATTGCATAATATTAGGATATATCTAGCAATAAAAATATGCTAAATTGTAGGACTAAAATGTCATTTAATTTGGTATTTGATAGTTACCACTATGTATGTAAACCCTATTGTTTTTTAACTTCAAATTTGGTTTAAGTCATTCATATGAATGGAAAATAGTATCTACCTGGACAAATTCACTAACATAACGCTCCATCGCTTCTTCTTTTGACATGTCTTTAATGTTGTTCCAAGCATCCCTAAGATGTATTAAAAAAAAGTTCAGTACTTTTTACAAGATTTTTCAGTAGGTAACACTTCAGAAACATTTTTATCATGACTCAATCCTGATCCACATAACATGAAACTTAACCTTGATTCAATGACCATCATTCCACAATCTTCTCAATTTAAAAACAAAATTAAATGGCACAAAAAGAACGTAACTGATATCTATGACACTTGTTTCTGAATTAAATGACTGATTTTCTTGATTTAATAGTTGAATTTAGAAGTCTCACTTCTTGAACAATGTTTGAATACAGTTTTTTCAGTGACAACTTGTTTTTTTTTAAATACCTGAGTTTACTATATCTGTATTTGCATACTGACCATTTTCTACAAGGAGAAATGGTTTTTTATTCACCTGATCACCTATGAAAATTGATTCTCTCTCTACTGTTGGAATAATTGTTGCATACAGCAAAATCCCTCTTTTGTGGATGCCGGTGGGACAAAGTAAAAGAAGGGGGAGTGACTGTTGATCAGCAGATTGAAATGCAAACTTTTATTATACAAGAGATGATTAGCCATATTTTCTTTATGGCCAAATAATGTCTCTAATATTTCGGTTGCATAATTCTTATTTTTTAAAAATAGAAATAGGCCTATAATAATTATATGTCACTGGACCTTCTCCTAGCTGCAAAGGAAAGGAGTGTATTGACGAAACAAGGTTTGAGCTTTCTCGATAAAAGAAACAAAGGTTTGTACTACAATCAGTCGGCAAAAGAATGCTTCCATCTTGCATTTAGTCAATAGTTACACATGGGAGGGGGAAAGATTCTACAGTCAATGTGCATTATAACGACCTCCATCATCCCATTGAAAATGAATGTAACATTGGAAGGTCATTATATCGAAAGCAAAAACGTATAGGTTATTCATTATATCAAAATATTTGGGACTTTTCTATGCACTCTTGATTTAAAAATCCTTTTCATCAGACCAAGGCGATTATTCCCAAAGCAGAATGTTTAGCACTATTCTGCGACGAGCCCTCACCTGACTGGAGATGTTCTGCGGTAAAAATCCCCATACATGTAATAGTGTTTTTTTCCCTTTTTCTTAGAAGTCTTCCAAATTGTTCTGCGACGTACGTCGCGGATTTTGGCACATTCTGCTTTGGGGGCGATTATTAGATCAAGCTTTCCTCATATATGAAACACTAATATTTTTTAAATGTGACAAAGTAATATATTAACTGAAAATACATATAGGTGCATATATGTTACCGTGAAAGCTCGAAAGCCGTTAATGTGCACATTACCTAGCTAATCTGATTTGCTCCGTTAACGTGTGGAATCAAGAGTTTTCCGCATTTTACCTAGGTAATGTGCATATTAACAGCTTCCGTATCGTTAAAGTTCAAAAGTTTGTTTCTCTCATTTCCTTCCCCCTCCACTTTTACACTCATTGCTATGACAACGAAAGTCTCTTAACCAATGTATCGATGCACGGCCTCGGTCAGGTATGGCTGACTCTCGCCAATCTCGTTGAGAAAAATATTTTTTAACGTATAACGCAATGCTTGTAGAAAAAATTGCACAGTCAGTAACAACTAGCTAATGAAAAAAAAAACCATCATAGATACTTTCAGAAATTAAAAGATACTTTCAGAAATTAAAGTGCGGTTTTTGAAATATTTTTTTTTTGGATTGAAAAGATCTTATTTTCACTTTAATGAGTGCCTAGTAGTTACGTAATGTGCAGATTATCTAGGTAATTTGAGAAATGAAACAATTTTCTGCACATTAACGGATCACCCTAGTTAATCTGCACAATACCTAGATAGTTTGTAGAATAACTGATTTCTGCACTTTAGCGGTAACATATATAAAATTTCAGTGCTTTAATACTTACCACTTGGCTTTACCAATGTAATCCCAAAACGCTGGCTTTGGTATATCGCATGGTCCTTCAGTTGCTTGTTTGAAGTATGAATAAAATTTCAGTTTCATATCATTGGAAGGCTGGAAATTTCCTGTTCAAAAAGTAAAAAAATCAAATAACTTACAGCTTAAATGATGGGGAAAAAATCATTAATCATCAATATTAAAATAAGAAGGAATGATAAACTGAGCTTCTTCAAAACCAGACTATTCATTAAAATTATTTAACTTTAATATTTGTACAATGGCATGGCTGGCGCAGTGATAAAATGCTCAAATACCACTGCAGAGGTTCTCACCAGATTTGATCCAGGGCCGTAGCATACCTTCTCAGGGCCCCGGGACACACATGCTCTTGAGGGGAGCCGCTTAAAAAGGAAAAAATTATGCAAAATAAGCGTAAATTTTTTCCCTAGTTACAGTAATGGTTCGATCCCAAAGATAAAAAAAAAAAAAAAAAAAAAAGATTCCTTCCCTGCCTAACCTGAGGCAACCACAGATGGTCCCCTGTCCACAAAAATTGTGATAGAGAGTTTGGTGACATGGGAGAGTGATACATGAACATGTATAACTACATCTGCTTGTCTGGTGATTTAAAAGATTGTTGCACACACAACACCACACATAATGATGTAGGCGACCCAAATAACAACACAACTTGTCTCTTCTGGTTTCTAAAAACAGTAAAAAATTGTGTTAAT
This sequence comes from Pholcus phalangioides, assembly GCF_987345545.1. Classification (NCBI taxonomy): domain Eukaryota; kingdom Metazoa; phylum Arthropoda; class Arachnida; order Araneae; family Pholcidae; genus Pholcus; species Pholcus phalangioides. The sequence goes on along the minus strand of NW_028301625.1, from coordinate 4,775,187 downwards.
GCTTTCTTTCTCTTTTAACTGAACACAACTCAGGTCTATCACAATGGGCAATTTACTACCTAGTGAGTTGTGCCGGAAGTGTAAGTGTGTGTACCTAACCGTCTGAGTGCATGTCTAGTGTTGTGTCTGATTTTTCAGTGCTGCCATCTATATTTCAGAAATGATGTGAGTGAAGTGTGACGATTGAATATTTGTACTCTCTGTAGTCCTGTTACTCCCTATGATGAGACTTTTTAACGCGGAGATGGGCTCGCATTCAATTCACGCCTCGAAGTTGGGAATCAAAGAAAATTAACTTAGCAAACCACTACTGTGGCACAAGTGGGCAGAGATGCCATTGACTCGCTATAACACGTCAAATACCCGGAACTTCGGAAAAGGATGCATAAAATTTTTTTTCAAGTGTCCTTTCCTAATTCTAAGAAGGAAAAAGTAGAAAAACATCCCCAAACCTTTTCCCTTTCTATTTACCATGTATCATGATCGCACAATCTTGAAATGTGGTTTTACTACTTTGTACACTGTACTGTATTGATATACATGCAGGTTGTTGAAGAATAAGAGGGATCTAGTTGCTTCCCTGAATGAGGGGCCCGTGTACAGAAGTTCCAAATTTCGGATTTTTTATTACCCTGCGGATTTTCTCCCTTCTGGTTACATATGGGAAATTACGGTACTTTCGTGGCTATCTACAGGCATTCAAAGACCGTATCTATATGGCGTAAATTCGTCTTGTTCCTACAATATTGGGGATGCACATTTTTTTTAATCGTATAGAATTGGAACGCCCGTTCAAATTATAAAACTTTCCCCGATATCGTGGAAAAAAACAAATCTGTAAAAACTCAACCTTGAATATCCAGTTTTGTCATCTAGCTGCTATGTGGTAGTCACCGTTTCACATCGCGAAAATCACGCGTGTGTATGCAGAATCGGTTTTTGGAGGGACACAAGGATCTAATTCTTTACAGAAAGTCTGGGTCACTAACACTCAAAAATAATTTTAAATCAACAGATAGTATAAAAGAAATTATTTTATTACAATATTTTTATTTTCTACAAAAATATTTTTAGTTTTTGATCTTCGCGGGGGGGGGGGGGGGGGAGGGAGGGAGGAAGAGGCCCTTTATAATTCCCCGAAAATTTTGCTTTCGGTGACAATCCGGCTTTGGAACCTGCGATTGCTTTTATAAGGGTTTCAAATTTTCAGTTGGCTATTCCTTTGAAAAAACTTCTGGTTGCCACGGCGATCACACAGACCCACAATGCAAATATGCATATATTAAACTTCAAATGCGCACATTACCAGTTTGGAGGATAGATGCAGGGCCGCAACTGGGAGGGACAGGGACAGGCGGGTCTAGTGTCCTGGGCTCTGGACAAGAGGGGGGCACCAAAAAAAAAAATTCAACTTTTATAACTGCTTCTTCTACATTACAAGGGTGTGCCAAAATGTGTACTTGTCCCGTTTGAGAAAGTATCTAGTAGTGGCGCTAGATAGATGGCACCACCTACTGAACACACCAAATGCTGACCACACACACGTAAGCACACTGTTAAGTTTCTCCAACACAAATCTTACATAGCTTCCATATTCAGGTGTGAAAATATGTGACAGTTAAATGGCGACAGATCAGAGTGGTGGACCATCAGGGAGGGAAAATAAAATAATTTTACCAGGAAAACCAAAGTATGAATAGGGGAATCAGAAGATAAGTGTCCGAGAGACCATCATAAAAAACATTGTAAATAGGAAAACACTTTAAACAGGAAATCTTAATGAGAATTACTTATTGTTAGGACCACGAAAATAAGTTGTACTAAGTGAAAAAACGTTCTAAATGGGAAAAACGTTATAAGCGGGATGAACTGTACTTTGTTTCAGATTAATTACATGTGCAGAATTCCATACATTAAATTCTCAGTGCTAATGAGTTTCTTTGCAAGCTTTTCCTACTAGTAGACAATGAAAGTAAATGAACCTTTGGATAGAACATGTTTTTAGAAATGAGTTACTTGATTCACGTCTTCTTCTTCTCCTATCCAGAACATGACCCACCGCTCAGTCTCAACAAAGAAATATAAGCAGGTAATCAAAGACCTGGGACATGCTGGAAGAAAATTCATAGAGATACCAGTGAATTATGGGGGCATAATTTTTTTTCAAGATAAATTTTTTTTGAGGGACTCACTTCAGTCAAAAATGACCCAGATTTTAATTAATAAGGGACCCAGGTAAATTAGAGTACAGTGGCATCTCTGAGTGGAGTTCAAATCCGGGACCTTGCGATGAATGCTGATAGACTGGAGTTGTGGATGGTTAGAAATATCTTTATGATAACTGGATCGAATCTTATACAATGTTCCATTTTATTAAATTTTGGGTAGAGAATCTTTTACATGTTCTTTTGGCTGCTTGACATGAGCTGTGAAACAACTGTGGACTACAGCAACAACATATGGAAAAATGTCCATAGTGGATTTGAGAGACTTTGAACAAGAAGATGCACAATCCTGGCAATCATTGAGAAGATAAACAAGTGTTCATGAGTTGATGAATTGGAAATTTAAAATCACCAGCTGGCAAAAAAAAAAGGCAAAATCTTGGTGCTCACGAGTGATATGCTTTCACCTCCTCTATGCTTTCACCTATAATTTTTTACTCTTAAGTTATTAATTGATACCTTAAATAAACATCCCACTCAAGTTATAGCATACTGATTTAAGTTTGCCTATGCCAGTTACTATCACTTCTCTGATGGTGATGGGCACACAGGCAGTGTTTGTGATTTAAAAAAAGACCTCTTAACTTTATGTGACAGCAATGTCTTATTCTTTACACAGGATCAAGGAAGAGACAAAAATATCACGATAACATACAAAATGAAGAAATCCTTCACGTAATTTCAGTTGAAGAACAATCTCCCCATATATATATTACAAAGATATTTTTAATATGATCTTTATTGAAAAATTCACCAGTAAAATTCAGCTAGATTAAATAAAAAAATTTCCGATTTTTGTATTTATTACTTTAAGGCTTATAAGACTCAAAATGATCTATTTTGTGTACATGATTTTCATGTTTAAAGATTTCAAAATAATGGGATTCCTTTCCTCCAATTGAAAATGTTTTTTTCCAATTTTTAACTTTTTAAATTTTTTTAACACAAGCAAACGTAGCATGAGATAGCAAACTGAAAATTAGTAATTGTATGTTATTTCAGAGTTTTGGAAACTTCTTGGGAAAGTTTTTTTTTTTTTCAGATCTGCTTCTGAATCACATTTTCACAACTAGACAATAACTGAACAAGTCACACTGACATTGATAGAATAATAAGTTAAAAATAAGAGGAAAGAAAATGATATATTTAATTTAAACAAACTTGCCTCATTGATTGTCATTTACTCTTTTAGAATTTTAAGAAAACGAACTGAAACAAAACCAGTTCAAGAATGAGTAATACGTGGGTTGAGGTGTTGACAGAATTCAAATCCGATTTCGTACAGTCCGGTGGTATTGGTCTTGTCGCCTAACGGCAAAATTAATGGATGGCCATAAATGGCCGATTATTCTCCCTGTAAAAATTTTTATGAACGTTCGTAAACGCACATGGAAAATACACACGCCCGAATATAAAGTTGAATCACGTGACGTATCTTCCGGGACATTATTTAACTCTTTATCCCTTTTTAATTTTCTGCATGCTGACTATCCCGTATTCGTTTCATGTCGCGCATTTGGACACAGGGTGGATAATCAACCATCCAATAATTACACACGTGATTCTTTGTGAAAAACTAATTCACCGTAAAGTGTTTTTTGTTTTAGGATCGGACTAATATTTCAGGAGTTATATGACGTTTTGAATTTTTTGACGTGCCAAACACCCAACAAACGTGAATTTCTCTCGCAGCAGAAAATTGTCAGTGAACTGATCAATTGAAAATTAACTGAAATATTAAATCCCGTTATAGAAGCCTTCTTTCACTATTGGTAGTGTAATTTTATCGCCACTGGTGGTCGAGTGGTCATAGTGACGGATTCGCATCTCGAGGATCTGGGTTCAAACCCCAACGTCGCCGCAGTGGTGGTCGGCTGAAGTTGGTTTTCTGCGGTTCTCAACTTCGAGGTGCGAATGCGAGCCGATCTCCCTATTAGTCTCGCCGCAGAGCAACAGGTCTACAGCTACTTTTTCAATTCCTGGAACTGAAAAGAGTGTCTCTGGTGTATTGGTTAGCGCACTTGCCCGGTATACAAGGGGACCCAGGTTCGATTCCCGGAGGAGACAAATCACTTTTCTTTCTAAATATCAGTTTCGGCATAACATCCACAAAATTCAATTTCTCATTATATTTCGGGCCGAAAAAATACCATCTCTTTGCGAATTTTGTTAGTTTTTACTGCTCATGTACCTAACAATATTATATTGTAGATCAAGCAAAGTTGACCGAAACAAATAGTTTGAGAGTTTTGTGCTTCCAAAAATTTGCCGCCCAGCCCCTCCCCCCAGTTCCGGCCCCTTTTTTTTCATTTAACAAAAATTTGGAACACGTACGTTTTCTTGTGAAGCTGTACTCAAATGAGTACAGTGGGTGCAAATGGGTTAAAAGAAGAAAATCAAATGAACACAGACGTTGAGCTCGTTTGCATCGTTCGTGACGATTTGTGCTTTGATGAAAGCAAAAGCATTTTCATTTTTTGGTATAACAACCAGGTAAACATTTGAAAAGTGCACACACACACAAGAAAAAAAAACTGGTGTTTGCCTTCTCGATTTCTCTTGAGCTTAATAGCATTATTAACAGCTTCAAAAACGGCAAGTTACACGTTTTTGGTGAATTTGGCAGGATTATGAAATAACCAATTTTTAAGGCGTAAACTCCATAATTATTGGTCAAATCAAAAAAAACTTTTTGTGTGAAAACACTTTTCCACATTAGTTTTTCACAAGGAATCACATGTGTAACTATTGGGCGGTCGATAGTGTTCATCTTGTATAAATAACCCATATCTCATGATTTTCTGCCTGATATGTCGAGGGAGTGCTTGACTAGTGGGAGGGGGACTCATCCGGCCGGGTCACCAGTTGTATTTTTTCTCGGCACAACCACGTCCTCTTCGGGGCACTGAGCTAACATCACTTCAGTGATAGCCTGGTTGTGTTAAATTATCCTGTTTCCGGGACATTTCCGTATTTTTCACGTATTTTCAACGAAGCCAACTAGAATTTTTATTATTCATTAAAATCACAGGAGGATAAAATTATCTTCCTAACTCATAAATTATACATTACGATAATTACGACAATAAACAAGAATTTATCTCACATATTTGTTTTGTTTAAATGTTTTATTTCATGGATTTAATTTTAATCCAGGAAATTCGCAATAGTGCTTCATTTTCCGTCGTTAGCGATTTTTCAGTGGTTTTAGCAATAGTTGGCATTTTTTCTTCTTTTTGGCATAATTTTTGGCAATAATTGGCGATGTTCCGTATTTTCCTGTCTTTGGAATCTCAATATCCCATATTTTTCTTGAGTAAATATGGCCTGCCTAAACTTGAACAATTCGTAATCATTAGCAAGTAAAATTGTTTTTACCCTCTAAAATGGGTGAAGAAGTTGAAGTCCATAACTTCAACTTACAAATTTTGAAATGCTTTCTAAAATTTCTGGTGCAGGTAATTCGGATATCACACATTTGATATTTTCTTTAGGTGAGGGATGTTAAGACAGCCATCTTGCCAAGTTCGAGGGGATCGAACCTATTTGGAGACTGTGCCGTCTTAAAGCATGGGGCCCAACAGTGCCTGAAGTGCATAAGGGGCCTCGTGATAATGGAGGAAGCATAAAAATTTGTAAGTAGGTACATACTTTCAGCTAATTAGGGGGCCCCCAAAATATCACTTTGTTTGAAAGGCTCATGGCGCTCTTGCGACAGCCCTGTTTGGAGCACTTTAACCTCAGTAAAGAATAAAGAGGACTCTAAACCGAATTGCCAATAACAAAATAGAATCGAAGTATGGAACAACATCGACGTATGAAAAATAAAAAAAATTAGATTAAAATTTTGCAAGGATTTTGGGACCTCGTTTGATTAGTGGTTCCATACGTCGGTGGCCCACGATGTAAAATGTTTTTAGAGACAAACGACATCAATCCGTACACTTTTTATTCAAAAACTATATATATATACTAGCACCAAAAAAATTTTCTCTGAAATTTTATGAATCTATTTTTTTCCCCCTTCAAAATTTGAATATCAGAGACAAAAGTCAATCACTATTAATAATAATTTAATTTACGTGCCACAAATTTGAAGAAAATATTGCACGTGAATCTAGATCCCGATTTAAATTTGGGAATAGCTTTTCGCTTACTATAAAATCTCCTGTCTCTAATTTATAAGAAAATTTGAGATTTTAATGAATTAAGATATTTTTTTAAACGTCAATATTACACGGCCAAAAACCAAACCATAAGAAATTTCCGCTTTTGCAAAGCTTAAACGGAATTTTTAATATAAAAATCTTTTGCGATCACCCTTGTGATTAGCCTTCAACGTTGATGGTTGCGATGAATTTACATCGGTTAAAAAAATCCTTTTAAACGTAGAACGCGATGACTTAAAATATTTAGTTTATGTAAAAAAAAACTGAGCACGTTTACGAAATTTACACATCGTGTAATTGGTAAATAGAGAACTCACTCACTAGACTATTTTGAAAAAATATCGATAATCTACTTTTTCAATCCAGTTTCCAAGAGTATTTAATACCGTACTTAAATTTCTGTCAAATATAATTATATTCTTTTGACAAGTATTTCGCTGCTTTTCTCAATAGGTTCTGCTAAAAACGGGGGAAAAAAATTAACGTTTTTATTAAAATGAGTCACTGATACGGTAGGTCATAGAAACCGAAATCGCGTTGACTGTAATAACGTTATTAGAGGTGTAAAAACCCCTTATACCTCCTTCCTCTAAGAATCGAATAGCGTAGAAAACATAGGCATAAGATTAAAATGGTTATAAAAGTATTGTATCTACGGTAGAAAAGGAGACCGTCTGTAATGCCAATAAAAACTGAAATTTCATCACAATTGGTTGGTATCTTTTGTACCCTCATCGCAGTCGAAAATCGGAATATTCGCTGTAAAGCCGGTATTACACTATAAAAGTTTTCTAAAAGTCCTTTTATAAAACTTGAAAAATTCAACCAATAAGATTATAGGTTGCATTTGCTCGAATGTAACCTATGAGCTTTATTGGTTGAATTTTTTGAGTTTTATAATAGGGATTTTATCAAACTTTTATAGTGTAAACTGTAATACCGGCCTAAAACAGGATTTGCTTAAAAATTCACAAACAATGAAATTTCGCGGATCGGGTTCTAATAGCGAGGAAATGTTCACGTAAGAAATGAGCAAAATTCCATGGGGATTTCGGTTAAAATTTTCTATCTCCATAATCGTCGTCCGAATCGAGACAATTTGCAATAAAACATGATTTAGAGAGAACGATGTCTCTCCGCTGTTTATACAAAGTACAAAAGACTGGATACCAAGCGGACATTTAAGTTCGAAAAGAAAATTCACATGCCTCCACGGGGAATCGAACTACCAACCTCTCGCAGCACGGGCGATTGCTCTACCATTAAAAAAAGCTACAGAGGCCTAAAATTTTCTCCCCTTATATAGAGCAGCGTTTCTCAACCTTTCTGATGTCACGGAACCTCTGTAGTGAAGGTCAATGTACCGCGGACTCCCTCTGGTGAACGTCAATGTTCCGTGGACCCCATGCAGCGTCAGAAGGTCAATTTTGATACCACTTTTTCATAAAATCCACAAAATGTATTCTTTATAATTTGCATATCGTAAAAAATTGAAGAAATAAATTACAACTTCACAGCAAAAAATTCATGCAATGTTAGTAAATGGAAATGATCCCGCGGACCTCCTTATAGAATACTACAGTATAAGGACACTCGGGGGTCCGCGGACTACAGATTGAAAAACACTGCCTTAAGAACATGTATGAACGCCATGCGCGGTCCCGTTTAGCAATAACATTAATTGTAGGCAAATGTAGCTCAGACGAAATAAAGACACACATCGATATGTGTCTCACATCGACACATCTGTGTACATCGATAACGGCTATACGTCCCTTACAAATAGGACGAAATGTTAGCTTTTCGTGCTATACACAACCAATGGAGCGCTCTGTAAGGTTAATTTTGGATTCACAGTCCGAGAAAGTGGTAAATGGAATCTTAACGGGTTGGCTAACGAGCAGTGTTGCCAACAGTCAAAAAATTTTCCGAACTTAAAACAACGAAGGGGTTGTACCCCTCCCACTAATTTTAGTCATTATTTGGATCACCATACGCCCTGTATTTCCCGGGACATTCCCGTATTCTCATGTAATTTAATAATAGAATACTAGTATACAGAGAAATTTTTGAAAAAGACTAGAAAAACAACTAGTAACTATAGACGTATTTTTTCCAACTTAAATGGCCAAAAAAAAAGAAGACCAGATCCAGTTGGAAAATAACTAGGTTAGCAATACCGCTAACAAGGATCGAGCATAGGCCTCAAATGTATTGAAAATTTATGTTAATACGCAAGTACAAAATATACAGATTAGGCTCAAGAGCAGGGCTCCCACTCAAAAAATTAGAAAAAGTAAGACGGGGCGGGGAGGAGTACCCCCAAGAAACATAATCATAGCATAATAAAAGAAAATCCCTGAAAATTGTATTTATATTTATTTTTTTAATAAAAAAAAATCAGCACTATTTCAGTACCCTATACTCGAGCCAAAGCAAAATGACAAATGACTCGATAACAAAAATAATTTTTGGCCACAGATAATTCTATCCTGTTCTCTTTACACAATATAGTACACTCTTTCTTTTCGAGGAGTCTTCCTAAGCCCAGTGTGTAAAATCTCTTCTTTGATGCACAGCAAATTATGAAGACATGAAAGTTTTTTAAGAGTGACGCTCCTTCACGAAAACTTCCAAAAGCACAGTGCAAAATGCGTAAATTACAAGGTTTAATGTAAATAAGTCAAGGTGATGGTTTTACTGCGTTGTCCATCCTTTTCTTAAATACAAATACAAGAAAAATGCCCAACGAGGTGGCTGAGAAAAAGTTGACTAACAAATATGGATGCCACATATTTCAAAAATACAGTAACCCAATAAAAATGCAATTATAAAAACTATATATACATGATTCAGATTTAACACTAGAACCGCGGAGTGGGTCAATTTGACCCAAATCAAACTTTGTTTTCATTTATCTCAAAAACTTACCGGCAGATGTTAAACAAATTTCGTGACTTTTCATGATATCATATGAATATTAATTCACGAAAATTTCATTATATTCCCATTTCGTGTTCTAGAGCTATAAGCACTTATACCTAGAACCGCGGTTTGGGTCATTTTGACCAACGTACTGGTCTATAGGAAAAAAGGGGTCTATAATTTTCTTGGAAGCGGTTACCCTTTCTAAAAAGTATTTGCAAATGAAGATAGTGAAGAATAAAGGTCTTTCAAGGTCAAGGCCAATTCATTGTCAGAGCAGATTATCTTTTTTCAATGGAGGAATGGCAAGTAGAGCTAAATATTTTTTTTTTTCCTTTGTAAACTTGAATACCTGGAATTCTGACGAGACTCAATAAAGATTTTGGGGGAGTAAAAGTTTAACTCTAGAAAAAACGTGTAGTTGAAATTTCTGTAGGCAAACGATGTCACAGGAAAAGAATAAAATTCTGGCCTGCACCAAATACGTTTTGAATGGATTTCCAAATCTTGGGATGTATCAGCGTCCAACGAATCTCTCTCTCTTTCAGAGCACATAGTGATACAACTGATCAAGTCATTTGAGAACAAGGGCAGAAATGCCTCAACCGACACTTTTTTTTCACTACACTGAAGCTGGCTCAAATGCTAAAAGCCAAAAAATACGAGCTTAGTAGAGACGGTGAGACGAAATCGAAGAGCAATATTATCTGATACAATAAAGATAGTGAAACTACAGTTTTATAGAACAACGATGCCACAATTACAATTTATCAAGGAAAGAACAATATAAGTTCTTCATTATTCAGCACGCTTCATCTGGCAGTCGATATTGGCAGTAGTAGCCCCAAAAAGCTTCCACACACACAGAAACTATTTCCCCCTACAATTCAGCAAAGTGTAACGATCGTAGTTGTAGCAATCAAATGCCCAGAAAATATTTGGTGAAGGTGGCATATCACAGACGTTTTCTACAACATCCTGGACCTCACTATAAACATATTCCTGTATTTTTTATAGAGCAGTACAGAAGGCCAGAATTAGTTTTTGGAAAGCAGTTCCTCTAAAATCTTATTGAAAAACTGCGTTCATCATACGTGTTGCCCTTTCGCAAAAGTATAAATAAATAAATAAATTATTAATAGTAATAAATAAAAATAAACGATCTGATGTGTCAGGTAACATAAAAACGTGGAAACAAAACTGTTAATTTTTGCATGGGATGTGCAACTTCAACATGCGATGAATGTGCAAGAATAATATAAAAAAAATTTGCTCAACTGCTCATTATAAATTCTACTTATCAGTAAGAAATCAATACTTATTTGACAGAATCATATTATAGACTTTCTCATATTCAATTTGACACGCTTATTTTACATCTTTGTCCTATTATAAGATTACTGAAAAATGTTTTTGGACTGAATATAGTAAATAATGTATACTAAGTCTTATTTTTACTGAATTACATCATTTTTTAGCTAATTTTGAAGTCCATTATATATTCATAAAAAAATATAATTCTCCATTATGAATATGCAATTAAGCAACATTGAATAAGAGTAAGGAAAAACCCAGGAACCAAAAATAAATTCCTGTTTTTTCGCTATGAAATACCGTTTTTTCACAGTTTGGGTCAATTTGACCCAGTCCGCGGTTCTAGGTATACCGAAAGTGCCGCGGTTCTAGTGTTAAAGGGATTTGCTCACATTTTGCTGTTCACAATGCCAGTGTAATCATTTTTGACAAATTAAGCACTTTCATTTCTAGCTCTTCGCTGAGCATTGTAAATACTGTTTGTCTCTGTGCATGCCCTAAAAATACAGAAGACAATTGAATGCTATTGGGCAGCATCACAATCACCAAACCTAGAATAGTGTATATAACTTAGGCCTATGTATCCAATTGCTTTGTTATGCAAACTGTTGTTTCACCTATACACAAAATGTGCACCATAGTTTTGAATGATGAAAGTTACTGTCGAAGACCATGAAGTAGTAAATACAAAATCAGTTTTTCCCATCCAGACAGAGGTTTTTAATGACTATTCTACTTGTTGAACCCTCAAACTAAGCTAAAGAAAAATTAATAAACCAAATCATCCACATACACCCCCGAAATAACCTGAAAAACAATGCAATTTCTGCTTTGGCCGAATGATTAATTGAAATATACTACATTTGTATTATCTGGCAATATATCGCGTGATGATTCCCTCCTCAATTAAAATTAATTACACGAATTTTGTTAATAGGATTTTGTAAAAAAAGTAGGGCAAAACCTAGAAAGTAGGACAAGTGGAAGCTCAAGAGGCTCCAGAAAATGTTCGGGCCCGGTGTTTGTCGGAGACAGGAATGCTGCAGTCGTGCCACACACTAACCTCTAATAAACTGATGCAAATATTTGTAATCAAAAAAGAATGTAGATTAATGTAAATTGTAAACAACGATTTTGCAGCCAATAGAAAAAAGTCTCAATACTCCATTTAATTTATAAATTTTCTATATTGTTGGAAACTTTCAGGAAAATCACATTTTATAATATATTGTTCAAATTATGTTCCCTATGGGGGGGGGGGGGGCATAACATACCAACAGAAATCGATGAAATTTCGCGTATGTCCTATTATCATCAGAAGTAAACATTTCTGCACTATTAGAATTCAATCCACAAAATTTCGTTTTGTTCGCACATTTCGCAAACAAATTCTGTTTTAGAGCAAGTTTTCGGATTTTCGACCGTGATGAGGGGACAGATGATACCAATCAATTTAAAAAAATATATCTTTGGTCAATTCTCATTAGTATAAAAGGTGATCTTTTTTGTGTTATTAGATTGTGGTATATATAATTGCATTTTCGGTTTTTTTCAATTCCCCTACTCAACGGACGGGAAGCTACAATGGTTACGGTAGTCAAAACGGCGCGTATAATCAGCTTAAAATCGATTATACTATTCTCGTTCAACGTTACGTACTTGAGCAGTTCTATAATATTAAGAATACAGGGCGATTAAGAAAAGATGGGAAAAACTTTGTACACATCAATACAAACAATTGTCATCAAAAAATGCATGGTCTAACATGAAACGCAAACGCGCTAGCGCGTTTCGAAACGGCCGCTCCGCATACGTTAAAACGGCATTCCTGTTGAAATTTATCGGAAGAAAAAGAACACCATGCATGCAAATGTAACCCGGGGAAGAAGAAACCGTATGCGTCACCGTGAATAAAAGGTTTTTCCACCTCAAAGTTTTTCCCATCTTTTCTGAATCTTCTTGTATAAACGAAATTACCGTATTTTCATTCCCAATGTTGATGTTATTGTTTTGACTTAAATTTTAGTTTTGATATCCCATGATTTTTTTACCATGAAATAGCAAAAGTAGCATAAAAAATATCAAACAAGGAAAATTTTTAAATTGATTAAAAAAAAAAAAACATTTGCCGAAATTCCTAATTATTAATATGACGATTACGAAACAAACTAAAGCGGAGTTAAACATTATACATACGAGTTTTTTTTTCCTTTCATTAGCTCTTCCCATTACATTCGAATATTAATCAAAGCGATCAACGACTTGAGTTGAAAAAACGGCTCATTCTAGAGACTTTCATGTATATTGACATCCATCGGAACCGTTATACATTTTGAAAATTATGGGTAATTATATGGATAATAAAATACTGACGAGAAAAAAATGAATCGTCTTCTCTTCCCTTACCGGCAAGGTGTTTGTATGACTGACACGTCACGGGACAGACACGGATATCCAAATACGTAACTGATTTTTCATTGGATTAGATTTATCCTCACACAAAATATACGTATTAAAAGATGATGTCAGGATGATGAAGAAAGAAGATCCACCAAGGACGTTAATAGTTTTTTTTGGACCACCTTGCTACGTCATCATTCAGTTCCACTATATAGATAGTTAGTTTGATGCCCATTCCATTTTGGTATCTCAAAGTTATAACCACCCTCTCATGACAAGTAAACCACATAACCGGTAAAACGCTATCGTCAAGTAAACAGCATTGCCTGTTTTAGCAATGTCTACCACAAACACGAGAAAAGCGAAACTTACCAGTACTGTAAGACAAAGTTAATTATCAAAGTACAGTACTTTATGCCTAGATATAATGCGTTTGTGTCTCTTTGGTAATACTAAACAAGTACAAAAAAAATGTCAGTCTGTAAGTTGCATTTGCTCGAATGTAACCAATAAGCTTATTGGTAGCATTTTTCAAGTTTTATAAAAACTTTCATAAAGCTTTTATAGTGTAATCCCAGCATAAGGCCGGTAAAAGTTTTTTTTATAAAACTTGAAAAACGCAACCAATGAGTATTTCGGTTACATTCGAGCGAATGTAAAAATAGATTTATTGGGTGTTGTGAAGTTTTGTAAAAGATCTTTTATCAATCTTTTATAGTGTACACTTTTAAAGTTCCCCTATAAAAAGTTTAATAAAAGATTTTTGGTTGCAGTTTTCAAGTTTTAATTTTTCTATTTTTTCCCCCCTTCGTTTTAAAAATGTAACAGGATTCCACACTCGGCACTTTCTGCAACTGAAAAACGAGTTTTATATTCCACTCAGACAAGGTTGAACTGAGAACTCAGTTCCCCGCTTGCGATATGTTAAATTCATAGGGTTTCACCATATTCATTTAACCAGCACAAATTTCTTGGTTTAGTCACTTATGAAAGTGTATTTGTTATATAACAACCCGACCAGATACATTTGAAATATACTTAGTTTAGGTGCATGGTACTTAAAAATTTGGAAATTGTTGTCCGTTGTCTAAGTCATCGTGTTTCCAAAGCTTCATTACACTCGGTATTTTTTTTTTCAATTATCAGAAATCACTTCCCCATGACACAGTAATAAGTGTGATGGAAAACAAAAATTCCCATAATTATTTTCATATAGACTGGGGAGCGGGTGTCTAGGATCATTATATTCAAAAATCAAGTCTATACAAGCGAAAATATTCGAACATCTTTGGTTGCGCAATCGACTAAAGCATTGAGAATAGTCACGCACCAATGATTACAAACACAATGAATCAGTGACCAATGTCTTAAAACATGAGCTATAGGAAGTTCCAAGTCTAGACTACTCTGCTTCTGTTTGTTTTGCAGATCTTGTTTCTATCCCGATACAAGAAAACTGGTTGAATTTTTGTCTTTCTTTTAAACTAATGACGCATTGTGTATCAGACTTGCAAACACACAGTTCTGATAACAATAGCAAAAGATGTAACGTGGTTGAAATAATAATGCGATTCGAAATCAAGATAACTTGCGATTTAAACGAGACCATTGTATAGTTGTCTCACACACATTCCAATATAACGTCTACATAATTTACATCCAATAAAAATAAATACACGGATTAAAAATATCGTTAAATACGCCAATACAAAAAATTTAACGCCATTCGAGTCGAACAAGAAATTTTATAGCAATCACTATTAACATTGACATAATTTACTCTATGAAGTCTATATCAATCGAAAAATCAGTAGAATAATGGGAAAGAAAGACCGACTAGCAACTTTTGGTTACGAACGCAAGACTTAAATTGTATAGTATGTATATCGTTGTTTCACCGACTTTGTTTTCTAATGTGAAATACAGAGGTAGATCTGCCAATAAACAATATCCAAAAGTGATCTACCAAAGCCTATAAGTAGCATTGTTTCAAAAATTGAGAAATCCCCTTATATAATCTGAAAGATGCAGAAAAAAAGTTAATTTTTTATAATTCCCATTTGCAGCATTAGTTTGCATTTTAATGCAGAAAACGATAACAACTAGAAAATATTAGGTAAATGCAGCAGCTTCAACTGATTCAGCAGAAGATAAGCAGATGCTATTTAGTCTTCATTTCAACTCCGGACAAAGACGAATAAAATGAAGTTTTTGAAAGTAAACTGATTTTCTTTTGTCTGTGCTACTTTTTTTATTGACTTGAATAAAAAAACAAAGGATTGATCAAGTAAACTCATTAAAAAGGTCTTTGAAAATACTTTTGTACATCAAGTTCAACGGGGGAGGAAGGGGAGGGGGGTATCGACTATTTTTTATTTTAATAGGAAAAAAGTGTAAGAGTCACCCAAGAGTTAAGAAGAAACGGAGATCAGATGTATAATCATTTGCAATTAAATATCAAAGCAGACGGGTATCCTCAAAACTGAAAGGTCGAAACTTTAAACAATAACTCCCATCATAAATAGCACATTGAAGGCAATGCCGTCTTAACACTTGGGCTCACCCGAGTACGACGGCCGGGGGCCTCAAGCGCAGAAAGGGCCTCATGAAAATCAGACAAGGTGAAACTTTCGACAGTGCGTATGTACATTTTTTTTTGATAGCAGGTATTTCCAGTGAGGTAGGGGCCTCCAGAAAAATCCGTGATCGATAGTCTGTGATTCTGTTAAGACAGTCCTGATTTATAGTTAAATATATGTACACATCTGATACGTTAACCGAAATAACTTTTGGGGTAAAAAAAAAGAATAAAATCAAGGGCGTTTTTGATATTTATATACATATAGTCATTGAACAACTAATTCATTTTCATCGGTTTGAAATAACCTCTTAATCTACAAATGCGTATTTCACATATCACAACTGATTCATACACGTAAGAAAAGTCACGAATATTATTTACTCGTTGTTAGTCAGACAAAGCAACGCTGTGCTTGAAAGACCACTTGAGTTGCAAGCGTCGCCCTCATTACCCAGTTCGTAGTAAAAAAAACAAATGTGACAGGTAATCAAGAAAAGAGGACATATAATCCATATATAATCAAAATACATACTACTGGAAGCTCGGAAACCCATATACAGAATATGCACAAGGAACTTTAGTACATTCTAAATGCCTACGGTTCGAAAAATAATTCAAGACCTGCAAACCTTTCCCGTACTTGAAGTGACGCGCATTATTGCTGATAAATCATTTATTTGACTAATCTATATCATGGAAAACCATTTATCAATTCATGATTTATTAATTCATTTTCATTCAGATCGGTTTAAGTTGCGAATGGTAAATATTTATGAATGTAATTTAGCAGAATCCATAACTAGTGGATAATATTGCAGCTACTATTCACTCGTTTAGACCAGTGGTTCTCAGACTTTTTCCACCCGCGGCTCCCTTGGCCTTATCATCGTTTATCCGCGGCTTAGTCAAGAAAAGAATCACTTGAAAACACTGAATAAGCACACATGAATACACCAACTCCTCGCGACGACTCTGACAGAGAGGTTGGAGACAAGAACCACGGAGCGCTATTTGAGAACCACTGGTTTAGCCCAATGCCTGCAATTTGAAGTAGATTTCGAACAGCCTTTGTCCGGTTTTCAATTCAGGCTTGTCAAACCGAGCCACCAATATAGCACTATTAACTTTAACTTGAATGCAAAGCAAGATGCATAAGAAAAACCTGGTACTGCACAAATTTTTGAAGTGCAGATTTCTTAGAGCAGTGTTTCTTAACCTTTTTCAGCTCATGGCCCCCCCTATGGATCACATTTTTTCTTGTGGCCCCCCCCCCTGTCCTATCCAGGGCCCCCTCTACCCTTATCCAAGAAGTGAGATACTTTCTATTTTTAATTATGAAATTTTAATCAGATCAATCTCTGGAATCCTGGCTAGGCACGGATTCAAATGGGGGATTATCATCTCTCCCAGGAGTCAAATTATACTGTAAAAAACGGTCTGTGTAAAATACGGGACGATCCAACGAACATGCGCTATAAATCGACCCTCCCAACACATCAACCGTTGCCCTGGCGGCCCTCCATACTTAGCTGGAAGTAACAGCTTACATATGAAAATTAGATATAGTGCAGTCCCCCTCCATTATAGACATGAAAACCCGGTCATGCCCACATAGACCCAAGGGTTAAGATGCTTCTGGTTCTATGGACGGATCTGATGAATTCTGAAAGTAGTAATATTTTTCAAACCAGTTTCATTTTTAAAGCTTTTCTCTTCACAGTTCTCTATGACACCCACCTGTCGTGGAACACATTCACCACCTGTCGTGGAACACCTTTCTTCTGATTTTCTCCCGTGGCCCCCCTAGAATATCCCAGGACCGTAAGGGAGCCATATGGCCCCAGGTTGAGAACCACTGTCTTAGAGGATAGATACTTCATTCCGGTGATGAATCAACTTGTGTGACAAACACAACAAAATCAACCGGAATCAGTCTATGTCGCAAGAATGATGAAAAACAAATCTTCGTCTTTAATCTTATCTTTTAATCTATAAATCGACAGTTTTTACCACGACACTGGCTGTATTTACATAAAATGCGAATTGTATGATAAATCCCATGAAGAGCTGATAGACAAACGAAGCGACAGCCCTGTTGACCACTAACAGGTAGCACGGAAAGCGCTTATAGCTTTTTCTACGTCTACCCATGATTTCATGCCTGTTGGTCGTTCGGCAGTGTAGAAGGAATGAGGAAATGTTTGGTCTTTATTTTTTTCGACCTAGAACCCCACACCCCCTTCTTCCTACTTGGACACAACCTTCTCTTGCCACGGCATGACCTGAGGCCACAATTTGGTAGTTGCACACCATGAGAAAAAAAAAAAAAGAGAGGAAAAAAAAACTTCTGCGCTGATCTGAAATGATAAACACGCTAAAAAACACCAATCTTTGAAGCTAGCACTTCTTTCCTTTCACTTATGAAATTGCGATTGCTTAGTTGAAAAAAGAACTGGTTTTATTTTTCCTTCTTTCAGCATCGAATTTTTTTTATATACGGGGGGACATGGAAAAAAAAAAAATACAATAATACTTCTATGTTTACTCACTATCATGAATTTCCGAAGTGTAAATAGAAAAATTCCTTTCCGTACGTGTAACACTTCTGAGGAAATCTCGCATTTGCATAATTTCAATTATTCTTTCGCTCCCCTCCCCCGGATAATTTCTCTTTAAACGAATCGAAGGATATAAAAATTGATGCAACTATGACGTGTTATATGCTCTCTAACACTAAACTCCCTCGCATATAATCACAAAATATAGGAATTGATTGATGTAACGTAATATTCAGTGGCGTCGGGGCAGAGCACTCACAGAATTAATTCAGAAATAAAAATCTCCTATATAGATTTCTGATTTTTTTCCCCGCAAATATCGAACACGAAAAAAAAAACATTAAAGGAAAAACTGCCTGTATCCTCTCTATGCGTCTTGAATCTCTCGCCGGAGTCTCCATCACCATCACAACTGATAGAGACTTAAGGCGCCGATACAGCAAACATTTTACTGTAGTGCTCCCACACCCCCCGCCTTCTCACATTTTTGCTTGTCCCTTTTCCCTGTTTTGCCTAAGAGATGGAGGGTATCCAGATGCATATGTTTTGGTGTGGCGTCAGAACCGGGGGGTGCTGCTGCTGCTTGAGCACCCACAGTGTTTTGCAGTAAATAAAAACCTAACAAAAAATTAAAAAATATTTTTTTCTTCACCCTATACGTCTTCTGTCGTGTTGCTCTACTTATCCAGCGCTTATTTGTACAGCTTTATTTACAGTTATAAAGTATACGGGGTTTAAGTATACGGTTCAGAAGGGGAAAAAAATCTGAAAACACTCCCTCGAGAAAATTCTGCGTACGCCTGTGCCGGCAGATATGGGATAATTTGCTTATAAGGTTTTGACAGTGGTGCAATTGTGCGTGCATTTATTTCCTTAGACCAGCGGTTCTCAACCAGTGCTCCGCGGAGTCCTTGGGGCTTCGTGTGCGCTTCCGGAAGGGCACCGCAGTCACTCGAAGAAAATATAAATCAGTAAATTTGATAAATAAATAAAAGAGACGAACCTACGGAGCTCAGCCATAGAAATTATATACTAAAATGGGCTCCGCGAGTAGATAAACCCGCTGCTTTAAACTGCTTATCAAGGGAAGTGTTTGGACCTTCTTTTATTTGAAGCAACTAAGTAAGCAATAGTTCCACTTATACAGTATCAAGTGGTTCTCGAGTGTTTGCCAACCACGGCTCCCTCACGCATGGTCCCTCCAGGATGTGGAGGCCATGAGATTGTGAGGGCGCAAAAGATGCCCGCCCCTAGAATGGTATCTTTTGCGGGGGGGGGGGCTCAGACCTGACTTTCACGGGCCCCTTTATAACGAATTTATAGAGCGAAAAACAAAAAAATTACGAGAATCGACCTGGGCCCCAGGACTGAAACCCTGTCAGCCCAACCCTTGAGGGGGCCATGCCCTCATGGTTCTAGCCATCATTTCTCCTCCACCTTCTAGAAGTGCTGAAAAAAATCAATTTACAGCACGGAATAGGCACGCATCAATGTTGCAAACTCAGTGACACCCACTTTTAGAACCACTGATATCTAAATTTTTTTATGTAAAAAAACTTCGTTACATTAATGTATAGCAAAAGACTATTGGGCAGGGTCAGATCGCTAACAGGGTTTCAACCCGGAGGCAAGGGACGATTCTCTTATTTTTTTGTTTTACACATTGCAAATTAACTATAGAAGGGCACATAAAAAGTTTAGTCTGAGGATCTGCTGCGGGAGGCCATAGGGAATATACAAGGAATATCTTCCGAAAAATCTTGCTATACTAACCTTAAAAAGCATTTTAAAATGAAAGAATTTAATTAAAAAATCATATGGGTATTTTTTCTATATACCAATATGATATTTTAATTAAAATTTCTTAAATATTTTGAATTTTTTTCAGTTATCTATTTCTGATCACATGGAGTGTTCACCCTCTTTGTTCCTGGAATTTTTTGTATTTCAAGATGACAGGAAAGATGTATTGGAGACTAGAGTTTTGCAGTGATACGTCTGGTCTACGATGGGATTTGCCTTGGTTTTTTCTGGTGCCGAGTTGGTGGTAGAACTTCTTTTCAGAATTTTTAAAAATCCTGGGCACTTCTTGTAGTTAGCTGAGTGTGGTCCAAAGCAGAGACCGCACGTCGGAGGGTCGGTTCCACGCACCTTGCTGCAATGTCCGGACTCGTGAGTGTCCGTGGATTTAATACACGTGTATGCGTTGGAGCAGGTCTTTGAGAAGTGCGAGAAGCTGAGGCACTGACGGCATTTAAAGGCGTGAAAATTTCGAATGAATTTTTCCACGGTTATGTCTAGATGATACAGGATTCGGAGTTTGAGAATCTCGATGTTTTCTAGGCTTTTGCGCAGAGATTTTCCAGACTTTTGTGGTGTGCTTTTTCCGAAAGATCTGTATATTTTTAGGTGAAAAACCCGGTTTCTCAAGGGCCAGCTTTATTTCGGATGTTGTGATACTGCCTTCTAGGCCCCCTGAGAAGGACGGAGAAGAAATTTGAGCTCTTTTCTCTAGGAGGTTTGATGATCTTTTCTTTGGTTAGCCATGCTTGAACGGCAGCAAAATCATCTTTGGATTGAAATTTGATTTCAATAATTCGGTTGTGAAGCTTCGCCTGAAATGAATGCGAGCAGAGCGTTGACAGATGGGCCTCGGTATCAGTCCATTTTCCTTTAATCGATATAGAGAGCAACAAATTCTCCCCCGAGACCTGATTGGATCAGATAGAATAGTTGGCCAATGGTGTTGCTTGGTACAGAGTCTGCTGGAGCTGTGCTTTTTTCTTTAGGAATCGATGTTTCCATCGTTTCAGGACAGACTGAATCTGCAGGCAATGATTCTGCTGTTTCCATTGGTTGGTTTGCGATTACCTCGGAAATATTAATTTCCCGAATTTCAGTTGTCTCATGATGACCATTGAACCTGAAAAGAGAGGTTTGAGAAGAGTCCATTTCCGCGAGGGAAATTTCAGCTTGTAATTCGTTAGCTTGAGACCTGGAAAGAGAAGAATTTTGGGCGGAGTTTTGTGGCTCCTTTTGCTCCGGAATGAGTGAGCACCACGTGTCCTTCAGTTTCCGTAATGTCCAGGCCTTGCCAAAAGCGCTTCTGGGGTTTGCAGGGTAGCTAGTCAGGATTTGAGCAAAGGCTTGACCATTTGGGTAGGCACACGTTGAGAAGTCCTGTGATGATGGTTCGGCCAGGATTGCATCCAGAAGAGCATGGGCTGCGTTTGATGCTTGGGTGAGCGCTTCCTGATGAGTGATGAAGTTGATGAAGTGACTGAATGCTATCGTTAACTGCATCTAGGCTGGCTGCGAGAAGGTCCCAATCCAAGTCATTGACTAGAAGCGATTTGTGGTGGGGCTAGCAGTAACCCTCTTTCGCTGCTTTTTGAGTCAGTGACCTGGGTCCTTTCTTCGTTCTTGCCATGTTGCGGGCCGGCTAGTCAGAGAGAGCAGTACATTCTCCGACAGTGTTCGGAGCACACAAATGCATGTCCGTCCCCTTCCGTGACTGGGGTTGAATTGAGTATTGATCAGTGAAGTTTGTGAGAAGATTCTTTTGGTTGCCGATTTTGCCAATGGTAAATTAATTCTTTATTGTGATTGGATGTTATCAGCATGGTTGTGTCTACAGCAACAGCATTGCACTAATTGCTTAGTCTTCTTTTTTTTACATGTTAGATAGTACTACCCATATTTACTGCTGGCCATAGTGATTGCCAATATAGCCTCCGTTCTTAGATGAACATGGTGCGTTCAGCTCCGTTCCTGGAGCTGAACATGGGTGCGTTACAAATTTTAGTGTAATCCAGTGACTCTCAAGCTTTTGTCCCTTTGCAGCTCCCCACAATAGTCTAACAAAGAATCGCTTCAAAGCACCGAACCGGCACACATCAATATCGACGGCTCACCGCGGTGTAACTAGTAGCCGCGAAGCACACTTTGAGAACCATCAGTGTGAAGATGAAGTACAAACATAATCACTCTATCGAAGATCTAGGCATTTCATATTTGGATTTTCCAACAGGGGAATTCACTAGATAGTGATAAGATTGATATAATTCGTTGTTAAACGAAACTGTTATCAGCGATATCTTTCTAGATTTTTCGTACAGAAACTGTTTCTCATTTGAGAACCATTAGTGTGAAGATGAAGTACAAACATAATCACTCTATCGAAGATCTAGGCATTTCATATTTGGATTTTCCAACAGGGGAATTCACTAGATAGTGATAATATCTTGTTAATAGTGATAATATCAGTGATAGTGATCTTGTTTCGAAACTTGACTGCAAAGTGTTGTTTTTCTTAATTACCGGACTTGAATCGATAGATTTACAGTTGAAACTGTCGTGCTCGAGTGTGTAAATTTGCAAAGTTTTTCTTCGATGAAAATACATCAGGGTGAGTTGGTGTATTCTAATTTTCATTATTAATCCTATTATTTGAAAAATAAGCGGTACGTAAGCTGAATCTAATGAAGATTGACGAGAAAAGGTTGTGTTTGTGAAATGTAAAGAATTCTATATTGCATGTGAAATTCTTTTTTCCCGACGATTTCCTTATTAGGCCTATGTATTTTAATTTTTGAATTTTTTTTTTATCACTATTCAAAGTAGGGCCATAACTAGGATATTTGCCGCCCACACAATTTTAAAATTTGATAATTTTGTAATGGAGTTCTTTGTTCCTACCTAAAACTGCCGGGCAGTTGCCCCCCCCCCCCAGTTACGGCCCTGTTTAAAGTACGAAATGAAATATTTTACAGCGGTATAGATTTTCATGATAATAAATTAATGATGTATTCGAGCCCAAGAGTTAGTTGCGGTCCTGAAGTTGGTGCATCTGACTGCGTGAAAAATGCTAGAACAGGCAAACATCTTTTTCGTTGCACCCTTAGGAAAATTTTTCAAACTTTTCTCTAATCATTTTTTCCCTTAACCCTGATTTGGTGCCTCTTCTGTGGCTCCGTGAGTCTGCATGAGTCACACCTCATTTCAGCCGCCACTGCCGTTCGTATACTGAAAAAAAAAATCATTTTAATTGTTGTTCCTCCCCATAGGATTGTAGAAAAATTTATAACCAGTGCTCTGGCATGATTAAATACTAATTCAATTGGTTATGATTAGCGCCAGAATAAATTTGGTTGGTACTTGCCAAATTACTTTTGTGAATTTGATGTCAAGATCTGGATTTGAATCGTTAATTAATTCTCCAACTAGAGAAACCGATGAAACGTCAACTTGCATAGATCATATTTTTTGTAGATCCAGAAATTTAAATTAAAAAAAAGCTGTACTTCTCGATTTGTGCATAACTGATCATAAAATGGCTTTATTTTACTTAGAAACAGATCATGACAACAATGACTCAAATTGTGAAACAAGGTGCTTTACCTATCTTGATAAAAATCAATTGATTGATCTTGTAAAAATGGTTACGTGGGATACTGTTTACAGTTGCAAAGTTATCTGCAAAGTCGGCAATGAATACTTTCTTGGATTTAATTAATAATTGTGTTGATGCTTCTACTAGAGTAAAGTATAATAAAAGAATAAGAAAACCCTGGATTACGAAAAAAATTTATGAAAAAATTAAAATTAAACATAGATTATTGAAAGAAATTAAAAAGAAACCGTTTGATATTGAGCTGCGATATAATTTCAAGACATTTAGAAATATGTTAAACAATGAGATAAAACAAAATAAGAATGACTATTATACTGCAGCATTTATACAAGCAAACGGTAATTCAAAATCTCAATGGAATTTAATTAACAAATTAATTGGTGAGGATAAATATAGCAGTATTGACACGGTTTTTACTGAAACAACTGGTGAAATAACGAATCCAATTGATATTGCTGAATGTTTTAATCACTTTTTTTTAATTTTTGTAACAATAGTCATCCTAATAATTGTAATTCAATAAATTGTTCAAATTTAAATTTTTTTGAGAAAGCCTTTTTTATATACCCTACGGATAGTCATGAAGTATTGAGTATAATAAATTCCTTACACTCCAAAAAATCGTCAGGATTTGACAAAATTAATTCTATAACATTGAAATGCATTGCACCATATGTAAGTGATGTCTTATCGTTTATTTTTAATTTAAGTTTTATCACTGGCGAATTTCCAGAGTGCCTGAAACTTGCAATCGTTTCCTCCAATACACAAGAAAGGGGACAAAAAGAATGTTAATAATTACAGACCGATTTCTTTACTATCTGTCTTCTCAAAGGTCATAGAAAAAATAATTAAATTTCTTGACGGCATTAATTTTTTTAGTGAGAACCAATTTGGATTCAGAAAGGCAAAAAGTACAGAGGACGCTCTTGTTAATTTTCTTTCAAATGTGTATATAGCAGATAACAATAATTGTAAAGTTGCGTCATTATTTTTAGATATCAGCAAAGCTTTTTTTTGATACCGTTAATCATAGTATTTTTCTAACGAAACTAGAATATGCACGAATTAGGGGTTTGCCACTTGAATTTTTCAAAACATATCTTACTAACAGAGTTCAAAGTGTGAAAGTAAATTCCGTTTTGAGTTCTAAAAGACAAATTACATCTGGTGTACCTCAAGGATCAGTACTCGGACCTATTTTATCCCTAATATATATAAATGACCTGTGTAACTTTAATTTGAAAGGAAAAATCACTGCTTTTGCTGATGATTTAGCTCTTTGTTACTCTGAAAGCTCTTCAATCAACTTGAGGAATAACATGCAAAATGATCTTAACTCAATAAATATCTGGTTTAGAAATAATAATTTAAAATTAAATACAGATGAAACTAAATATATGTTATTTGGTTCCGGTACTTTCGATGATTTTGGTGTCCTAAAATATCATAGTGTGACAGATGGCTGTATCTCGGATTGTATGTGCACAGTTGTAAATAGTAGAGTAAAGACCTTTAAGTATTAAGGGATTTTTTTAGATTCAAAACTATCCTGGAAAACACATATTAATTATTTGAGTGTAGAATTAAATCGGAACATTAGGAAATTTTATTTTATCAGGAATAAATGTTCCCAATCTATTTTAAAACTTCTTTATTTTGCGTTAGTAGAATCTAGATTGAGTTACGGCATTATATGTTGGGGTGAGACGTATTTCAGCAATCTTTCTTCACTTTTTGTCACACAGAAGTCCTTCATCCGTATCATTGAGTAAAAATAGACTCACGCATACATTTCCACTTTTCAATCAATTAAAGCTACTCCCTCTGCAACATCTGTACGTTTATAAAAGTTTAAAAATGTTTTATAAAAGAAGTGGCCATCTCAATCTGAAATTACATAAGTCTGGAATGCAATTTAGACGTCATACTATACAGGTACCAAGGCCAAATAAAACTCGTTTCCAAAAATTTTTCCTTTATTTAGCTCCCAAAATATTTAATTTACTTCCTCAGTTAATAAAAGAACAATTTTCATGTACATCTTTTTTTATCAATTTAAAATCTTGGTTGTTAACTCAAGAAGATTTAAATTATCTGTTTGATATTGTAATGTAATCTTCTTTTATCTTGCATACGCTGCTAAATGCCAAAATTTTTTGTTTATCAATTCCATTCCTGTTGCCACTTATTTCTTGGTGTTATATGTACGTGTTTTTTTTTTTCTTTTTTTCTCTCGTTATTATTTATGCCGACAGATATGTATCGGATATTGTTTTGTGGGCTTACAAGCTTGCTTAGCCCCTAAATGTTTTGTAACTGTGTTTAAAAATCTTAAATAAAGGAAATTTGAATTTGAATATTTGAAATTTAATTTACTCTCGATGGCTCGACAGTCTGCTTAAAGACCCTATTTTTAGTGTGCTGACCTCTTCACAGTCAACACTTTCAGGTTTTAATTATTGTATGCTATTCCAAAAGTATCCATCTACCTTAACCAGTCAGGTGGTTACGACAGTACACGCCGTTGCGCCAATTTTTTATCAAATTATTTCAATTTTTTAAAACTAATTAGTAATTATTTTAATTGTCAATTTTTTTGGTTAGTGATTTTAATCAGGAAAATTAATTTTATTAGCTTCAAATTTTTAAAAAGGGGAAAAAGGAGAAATTAATTGGTCACCTGCCTGGTTAATTACCTTATCCTATCATAATTACATGCAAGTAACCATTGAAAACATTTTGTATAAATTAAAAGATTTGCGTAATAAAATATTTTCATAGATTAGGCTCGTAGAAAAAATAATTATAAAGAAAAAACCATGACTCTCTTGTTTAAGATTCCAATAATGAATTATTAGAAATTATTACGAAAGTATCTTATATCACGGGAAATAAAAAAATAAATTTATCAAGTACTGGAGCCGAAGAGTAAATAGATGATGAGAGATATATATTGTAACAGCATATAAACAGGGATGGCTATTGGGCTGTGCCACCGGCACAAGGCACTGCTATAGGGAAAAGTATTAAATCAGGAGTAAAGAAAATTATAGTTGCAGAAAAGTTTAGAGAGAGAGAATGTGTTTCGCGTGTCTGTAAAAACACTCGAACTATAGTGCATTAATGAATCTCGTAGAAAACTAATTTTTTATGCACTTCATCTAGCTTGGAACACAGTTGCAAATTTTCGGGATTGCTTCACTGATGCGGCTTATACGCCATTGACGCATAACCAATATCTCGCAAGGGTGAGAATTTTGCCTCGAGGCTCGAGCCACCCATGGTATACAGAATTTATACCAAAAAATGTTTAAATACTTATTTTACAAATACGTTTTCAATTTTTGATATCCTTCAGGGGAAGGGGGTGTACACCTGTGTGAGCACCCACTGGTCGGAAGTATTTCCGACGTCCCCGGTAATATTTCCGCACAGTCATGTGTCCGGTATTGCACAAGACCGAAATACGATGCATCCCGCATATACGAACTTTTTAAGCAAGAATTTTAAGAAGCGCAATCGCAACAAAACTGCTTTGTTTGATAAATCATCAGTTCTTTCAAATTAGTTAAAACAAGAGGAGGCATCGAAATTCTTTAGAAGTTACAACGAGAACTGATCCAAAATCTAGGTTCGCAATGGCATTGCACAAAACAATTCCGGTGATTTCATTACCTATATATATAAAATTGATTTTCTGTCTGTATGTTCTCTATACAAATCTACAATTTGACTGATCATCGCCAAATTTTGCATATATACCAAACGGGGCCTAACTTAAACGATAGGCTACTTTAAAAGTTTGTCAGAGATGGGCAAATACTTCAAATGGGCAAAAAACTGTCGAGCAACAATGGTTCCTGGGCCTCAACAATCACTTTCGGAATGTTTACTTTGGTTACCATGGTTCCCTAGCAATGCGTTTCAGACATGCATATGACTTTATAATGGTTTGTCACTTTTTCAATTTTCCCAGTAATTAAAGAAAACCCGGGTATAGCGCCGGGCATTATAGCTAGTAGGCCTATATAAAGTGCGAATTCGAGACGGAAATTATTACGCGAGTAAAGAAAAAGATTAGGCAACCGATATTGCACAGCGGCGAGACATGGAATTGATGAAGGGTTGAGGGATATGCATTCGGTACTTAGCAGATGATCAGTCCAACTATTGGACTGTTCGGGAGGTGAGAACTATAGACAACACAATCCTGAGCGCGGTAGCTCAGGTCGATAAGATACTCGCCTAAAGTACCAAAGGATGTGTAGAGGTGTCGCGAGTTCGATACCCAGCTTGTCCTAGTCAGAAACTTTAATGACACAAAAGTACAAAACGGCGACGTCACCACAGAAAAAGATTGCTACCGCAGGGAGTCCCACACCAAGGGGTTAGCGCACCAATCTCTCAGCGAGTATAAAATGGCTGCGTTCGGAATCGGCAATAAATTGTAGGTTCCAGTCTAATTAGCCCTCGTGTGCAGAAGAAAATGACCGTGATGCGACAAAAATGATCAAATGACGAACAATATTTTTTCCCATTATGCCCCAGAAATATTCGATATGGTTCATGTCTGAAAAACAAGTTGGTCATTCAATCTGAATGATTCAGGGAAAACATTTCACGAGTAGAACACGATGTAGTGTGCCATCATGGTTCACAAAAATGAAATCTCAGATTACTAAAGCGCAAGGGACGTTAAATAGGCTCGGGATTTTATTCCTTCACTGAATGGTCAGAGTTCTATTCCTGACGATATGCAGGTCAGTGAGACTATTAATAGAACTACTGGCTCTTACTGCACCTTCTCTAAATCTAAAGTTTCTTTATTAGGATATACAATACCTTCTTCAATTAACATGACGAAAGGCTTATTATAACGATGTGATAAAGCGTGACTGGTATGAGAAAAGAATTATTGTTCCCCATTCATTCCTTTTTAAGTCAATATGCTCATGTCAGGGCAGCAGTCAGAAATGTCTTTCTGCGGGGGAAGGGGGGCGGGGAGAGACCAAACTGATAGTCAAGTCAATCATATTTTGCAATTTTTAATTCCGTATGCATCTGTCATGTGCATGGTCGAACTTGGTTAGTTTGAAGTCCAAAGTCACTCGAAAAAAATTCGAATTATCCAATTAATCTATCATGGATCTGTAAAATGACTACAAATTGCACAACTTAATCATCAACATTCACATCCGATATCAACTACCAATTATTAAAATTTCATCATCAGTTACGAAACTGTTTCCCAAATTTTAATAATTTATAATTATACAGGATGCATAGGTAATAGGGCGTATGACAATTTAATGGCAAACCGTTGATCCTAGAGGCATAATTCCAATTAGAAAAAGTATCCAAATAACGCTTAGTACTCAGGTATGTCATTCATGTTGCAAGGGGTTGTATAGTTATTAAAATAAAAAGAAATTAGCTTTTTGTACAGTCCCCGTGTGCCCAAAACCCAATTAGAAAGTTGTTGCCGTGTATCTCTCCTGATGCCAACAAAAAAAAATTCCACGTTTCCAAGTGCAATATTCACTGAGATATTTGAATTCGAAAAACGAAGGAAAGTTGAGGAAAAAACAACATTAAATGCAGGAAAACGGTTTACCCGTATTCAACCAAGTTCTACTGTAGTCTGCAAAAGGCATGAAATGGGAGACAAGCTATAGTTTGTGAGGGTATATGTCAAACGTTTTGATTTTTGAAGTATTTTTATCAGTAGTCCTATAAAAGTGGCGTTGAAAAAAAAAGAACGTTCAACACCAGTTTCTCCCAATCTTCAGAAATGTTCAGATTAAATTCCATAAACGTCATATCTCTTTAACGTAACATTCATTCTTATTAACGATGTTAAGTTCTAAGGCCATGTTCCGATTTTCGCTAGAATACTTCCAGCTCACAAAAACCTACTCCACAGTTGAAAAGCCGTGCTTCGAGACGATCCTAACACAAAATACCCAATCAGGTTACTGAAAAAAGATGCCCATAAAAAATATGGACGTCGAATATGTACTGTATCTTAACAATATCAAAAATACAGTAACCCAATAACAGCAATAAAAAAAAATTATGAAAAAATATAAATATACTGTCCATAAAAAATTATGGTTGTGTTAGCTAAGTATGGATAGCTTCTCGATTTATTCCAATATGCTAGTTGTATTTCTTTTTAAACGTATATCAATTGTTTTAGAATTCACGAACCCCGGAGGTAAGCTATTCCATTTACTCACAGTGTCCTATTGGAAAAAACTCCCTGCCATACCACAACCTAGAATTATCCCTTGCCAATCGATACTGATGTCCCCTTGTCGAAGCAGTTGAGTGACGATGTATTAATAACTCATGATCCATTCTATCCATCTCGTTGAAAATTTTAAACACTTCAATCATATCCCCCCCCCCCAACATCTGCGCTCTTCCAATGTAAACATTTTGAAAAAAATCAAGTGTCTTTTCATACCTTAACCCTTTAAGCGGTTTTTAAATTTTTCCTGATCCGCATTATAACTACCACATTGGAAATAAAAGCGTATTAAGAACCCGAGATATTTCGGGGTGACTGAAATAAAGCAGATCAAGTTTGACGAGATATCTCGAGATTACCGCTGTAAGGGTTAAGACTCGTGCCATCAAGAGCACGCGTGGCTCTTCTCAGCAACCCCTCGACCAAGTCAATGTCCCTCTGTAAGTATGGTCTCCAAAATCTGATGGCATACCCCAGTCCAGGACATACTAAGCCCCGGAAAAGTGGAAGGATCGAGTCACGAGCACTGCCTGTACCTATCATCAAAAAGACGGAGCTTCCTCACGGTAAATTTGACATACGAATGTATCAAATCAGGATTTCAATCCTTGAATGCAATTTGTACAAGGTGTTCATTTGGAAAGTTAATCGAATGTTCGTGAGCACGAAATCGGACACAAGCAAGGAGCACCGTGGTGCTCGCGAGCAACGGTTAAAGATGTCTGCTCTAGGAGAATGCGAAAAGACCTTTCCGAGAATGAAATAAAGCATTCTATTCGATTTTTTGACCACCGCTGAACAATGTTCAAAAAAACCTAAGCCGCTCATCAATAAGAATTCTCGGATCGATGATCCTAATTGCAACACATCTGATTATATTCCAAGCAATTCTGAAACAGCTCTTTTAAGCTACGGATTAGGCGGAATCGGGTTATTCAGAACCCAGTGACGTCTTAATGGGTGTTCCTTAAGTTAAATTAGTTGTATCCAAATTTTGGAAAATTAAAAAAAAAAATCAATCGATGTTAACTACATTCATACATATATTAATTCTGAATTTATTACATTTTTTACCTACTACTTCAATATTTCATTTCATTTTATTATTGGCAATTCGATGCAATCTTACCGTTGAAAGACATTTTTTACATCAAGGTGAAAAGAAGGCCCAAAAGATTTTTGAGCACGGGCACCCGATCTCGCCAAGATGACTCTGCAGATACTACGTTTACGAATAATGAATCATTCAAAGAATGTCTTTTTTTGGTTCCTAGACAAGCTCGTCAAGTCTCGTAACATTTCATTCGCCGGAAAACAATCTTTTTGTGATATCCCACGGGAAGCTCTTTTCTACCTTTTATAGTTGAACACCTTTTTTCTTAAATTCGCAGAAATATATTTACAAATTGTTGTTTTATTTCAAAACCATCATATTCCGTTATCGAATCAATTCGAAGGAGGAAACAAAAATGACCTGATAACAATTGAGTTCGAATTTATTAGTAGATCAGTTACTACAATGCTAAAACCAACGGATATCATGCGAACAAAAACGGGATATTGTGTGTGTTCCCACTAATAAATTTTACGCATTATTTCTTCCACGTAAAAATTTAAATTTAAAATTGTAGGAAAGTTTTGTTTGGTTTTTTTTTTATTTCACGAAAATCAAGTTTTTTCCCTTTCCTCAAACTGATGATTCACTTGTTTTGAGCAATGAAGTGTTTTCTTTTCAAGGGTAATTGTGATCTGACTTGAAGTCCTGCTTCTAGATTGACAAAAGTATGCCAAATTTCAATTATGCAACGTATCAAACGATATCGAAGAGAAAACTACTTTTCGCAATGGTGGGTGAGATAAATATCTCTGTAACGGGCCTTCGGCCTGTATGGGGGAAAAACGACGTCCTTCCTAAAAGGATCATGGGCAGCATTTTTTTTCAACTAAAATAATCGATATTATCAACTATAATAATCAGACCGAAACCAGTTTTTGAAAGTTGCAAAACGAACACGATTTTGTATTCACAGTCATAAAAAGACATCAGTCTTTATTTAGTGATTCAAATGCTGTTACTAACGACACGTGACTATCAAACCCTAATCATTAACTATCTTACGAAAGCAAGAACTTAACATGCGTTCGAGAGTACTTTTGAAGGACAGGCAATACTATTTGCTTGAAAAATAAAATACAACTTCCTCCTGTTACACAAACTCGATGGGTTTTCCTTGAACTCTCTCCAGCCGAGACACTCAAATAATATGACTGACGTTTTCAAAATACGCTTCGATTTGAATCTTTCAATACGGGAGGAGCAGCAAGTCTTGATTTAGCAATATGCACACGCAAAAAAAAAAAAAAACATCTATAAGGAAAAAAATTTGCTCGGCGGGCGGTAAGGAAATTGTCTTTTCCAAATGTTTCACCACCAGAAGTAAAATACAATGTTGTTTTCATTGAGCTAGAAGAATGTTTTTTTTGGGGGGATATCTTGCAGCAGTGGTTCCCAAACTTTTTGGCGCGCAGGCGTCCTCCTTTCTCAGTTTTCGAATCTGGTAATTATACGTACACGACATTCCAACGTGTACCAATTCGTTAGAAGACCGAGTCCCCCACAAAATACTAGGGGAGTCTGGTGCTCCCGAAGCGGACAGGAAGGGTGTGGAGTTAACTGTCTTTCTGTTCAAAATTATGTGGAAGGTGGGCAACAATGAATTTGCATTTCCAGTTACGGCTCTGCTCTTTTCACGTGTGGATATTGTGATCTCCTTTATTTTTAATTAGCAGTTTGTTTCAAGAAAAAAAGTTTTCTCAATAACTTGCAAGTAACTTTCAGGAATGACTCAAACTGGTCACTCAAGGTACCGCTGTAAATACTTGAATTTTTTTCAAAACTGAAATATGTTCATGTTACGCAACCGTATAAGTGTTAATTTATATTTCCATTCTATACAGTTCTTAAATGACATATATAATGGCACGCATATAATTTTTCCACAAATATCATAGTGCTAGAAACATACTAGCAAGTGATGAAAAAAAATTTGCTTGTGGAAATAAAAATGACTCTGTCATGCTAGAAACATGTAACTAAGTACAGTAGAGTGGGTTACTTTATGACAAACACATTTTTAAAATTCAAATTCGAAAATTTGGCATGAGAGGAGGTTTTTAAAATCAACTTCTTTAACTTCATGTGGAGAATGATAAGTGTTAACAAATAAGCACAGTGTTTGGCGCCATTTTTTAACACCAGTGTCTCAATCAGAGCTCTGTTATTAGTTGATAACAGCTGATTGAGACACTTCGTGAATCTGCAGAAACTTCAACTTGCTGGAGATCACCAAATGTTTCTTGCACCATGTGTGAGTATTATTTTTACTCGCCAAAATTGCTGACAATGCCATACATTTATAGCTTATTTTTGAAAATCCATTCAACATTTGATATACGAAAAGTACTTAAGTAAAAAACTAACTGTGGGGTAACCTTGTGATAAGTGTTTTCCACTTATTGACAGTTACAATTGACAGTTTTCAACTTTTTTCATTGCAGTGACAAGTAATGCTTTTGAAAATGACTTCATAGAGGTGAATTATGAGAGTGACTTCTATCCAGGGCAGCTGACTAAAATCAACACAGATGCTGATGAGTTCACTATCAACTGCATGGCAAAGGAGAGAACACAGTGGGTTTGGCCGGCTCGGAAAGATGGAAATTGTTTATCTAGCCAGAGAACTTATGACCATTGAAATGCCAAAACAAGTGGAGCATTGAGAAATCTACCAGATTTCTGAATTAGAAGGAACGTCATGAACATTGTATTCACCATAGATACATCCTCTATTTATATATAATTTTTTCCTCCTTCCATTTTAATTGCATTTTGTGGTCTTTATCAAAGTTAATTGGAGTACCTATTTTTCCCTTTCTAACTTTAAAAAATAAAATTCTATTCAGATAATGTGTGCTTTATTTTGCACTTTTTTTCAAATTCCTAGATGAAAAATGAGGGGGGAAAAGTAGGTAGTTAGGTGGAAAAATTGAGGTAGATTGCTTGCGGCATCTTTTTAGTAGTAGAACTGCAAGGTAAAATTCTGAGAAAAAAAATTCTGAATGTGTTTTCTATGTAGAATAAGGCTGTAACAAAGTTACCCCACCTTATGGGGGTAAAATTGTGACAAAAAACGAAATTCATTGTTACTTATGTATCAACTTTAAAAATTTGGTTCTGTTCTAGAATGTACCTGAGATACAGAAATATCAGAAAAAATTGTTTCTCATTTAAAAACCTATTTCAACGTACCACAAAAATTGCATAAATCAAAAACTTATCACAAAGTAACCTCATTCTGCGGTAATGAAAATAAATTTGCAATGTGAAAATAGAGTAATTTTTGTCATGCTGAGAAATTATCATGATGAATACTCTTATCTATATCTAGAGAAAAACTGCATGTAGCAAGAAGATGCAACTATTTATCATGTGGCAATAATCTGATAGAGTAATCTAACTAATAAGAGATTCCAGACCCGTAACCAGAAATTTTGTTCGGAGGGACACCACTTTCATTCGGGGGCGGGGGACCAAAGTGATAGAGCAATAGATTTGGCTATCTTTTCCCCTTCTTTTGACGGGGAGACGAAACCCCCCTCTCACTATGGTCTTGGGAGATTCCCTCTAGAACCCACTGAAATTTTGGTATTTCAAGTATTTTTCATGCTATGACTATTGATATTTGGTTCAGTTAAATTTTAACTCTTTTAACATGTGTCAATATTGCGGAGATCTTTTATTTTAAATTAAAAGGTTTGTTTCGAGAAAAAAAGTTTCCACAATAACTTGCAAGTAATTTTACTTGGCAGATTTCACTTAAAAAAGAAAAAAGACAAGCAAAAACAGTACCAGCATACTCTTACAGTGTTTTTATTATTGAATATAAGATATAGATGAGAATTCTCATTACTATGTGTTTCAAAAAAGTGAAGAATGTGAAAAGGGCGGGTAGATGAGAGAGTAATTGAGAAGAGTTGGGGCTGGGATTGATGGCTAATGACACAGAAACACTGATAGCTTTCAATTGCCTTTCCAATGATTTTACATAATCAATTAGAGAAAAATGCCATCGTCCATTATTATAAAGAAAATGGTCAAACTTCCTTCTCTTTCAGCAACCCCTGTAAGTTGAAATGGTCTACGTCCATTCAAAAGAGTCTATTTCATTACACCAGTTACCCATTATAGGGCTGGGGCTGCCTAGTACCTTTCAAACTGAAATTACTGTAATATGTACGCACTATGTAGTAATTCCTGGAAAAAAATAAATTGGGTTCTTGGAGGGGAAAAAGAGGAAATTCGAAAATTTTCAGTGCCTCTGATTATCTGGAATTCGAACTTTTGAGATGCAACTGTATAAGATATAGTGAAAACTGACCGTTTATATAGAGATACTGATTTTTGGAAAAATTTCGTCATGAAAAACGTTCATGTTACACAACCTTATAAGCCTCAATTTGTTTTTCCATTCCACACAGCACTTAAATGACTTATAATATCTATAAAGCATGTACATAATTTTTCCATGAATATCACCATAGTGCTACAAACATGCAACTAAGTAACGAAAATAAATTTGCTATGTGGAAAGAGTAATTTCTACGTCCTGCTGAGAAATTACCATGATAAACAATCTATCTAGGGAAAAAACTGCATGGTAGCAAGTAGCAGTGCTTCCATGATGCAGCTATTTATCATGTGGAAATAATCTGATAACAGAAAGTAATCTAGCTTATAAAAAATTCTATCTAGAAGCCATTGACTTATCGATATCTCCAGTATTTTTCAATGCTATGACATAAAATTCGACTGAACCAAATACATTCAAATCCAAAAATAAATGTATAAAGGTTTGAGGTGTTTTAAATGTAAAAAAAATCGAAAGTTTTACCTGTCTTGGGTAGACTTTTAATCAATTCAACAGCGTGATGGAATTTCTCTTCAACTGTTGCGGAATCCATCATTTCATGCGATTAGTTTTTTAACATTACCGAAATATAAACAAATGTATAAAATACACAAATAACTGTAAACTCTCAACAGCAGCAGACGACGACAACAGAGAGAAAACGAACAGACGACGATATCCAAGTGCAACCTTGTTGTGGGTCTATTTAAAAAAAGAAATAATATAGGGAAATTCTATCTTCCGATAAACTCCCTACTTTTTATACCTCCGACAAATTTTTCCCTCTATCTTTCTCTCTCTCTTTGAATTCACTCAATGATGAAGTCAAGTCAAGTATAATCTCCCAATGATTCAATGATTGTTTCTCCTGACGTCACAGACTGGAAAGAAATGATATTTTTCAAGCTGAGTCAAAATTATTGTAACCATATTTTGTCATCGCAAAAACGGGACATTACGATGTCCACACAGAATAATATGACCATATGTCCCGTATTTTTCTGTAAATATTTTTCGTCCCAACATTTTTATAAAAATGGTTAGTTTTTTTTCTCATTTTTACAGCAAAGCAAACAAACTTGTATTATTAATTAGGAATGGAGCTTTCTGGTTAATATGCAGACAGGACTGTCTTAACTCACGTGACATACAAAAATAACCCGGTTTTTTTCTGTTTTTCAGTCGGAGCTTACTTGAATTTGTTATTTTCATCAAAAACGTTGGTACAAGTAATTATCATAAGTCGATAACTATAAGTTGACGAATTGATATTAGTTTCAGTGATATTATATTTGTATTTTGTCAGAATATTACACTTACAGTCAACCCTCGGTTTACGAACGGCTCGGTTTGCGATATTTCAGCAGTCCGTGGCCACTTGACAATTTTTTTTATTTGAAAGAACAGTTGATTGGAGAGAGAAATTTATTTCATCATAGTAATGTTCACGCCCCCAAATACAATTTCTGTTATACACTCTGTGATACATACGTGGATGAGCAGGTCATTTCATACTTCAAGAAGCTCTATATGCAACACAACGGACATTTTCAAAAATATTTTACAATACTTTTTGGCATAAAACTAATACACTCTCAATGAATTTTCGAAACATTATTTTAATATTCTGCATTGCATATTGCCAATTACGTATTGCATTTGCGATCATTTAGAAAGCTTGGCAGCAAATATTTTACACAACTATGAATTTATCTTTGAGGATATTGTGGCGCTGCCACCAGATGGCGACTTAACAGAGCCATCTGGTGGCTGGACTAAGTAGCCATCTGGTGGCAGCGTCAGCAGTTGTGAGCTTGGCCTGAGTCTGGTCCGGCCGTCCATGTACGGTCCCTTTCAGTGTACACGAGCTCCAAGGAAAGATTGAGAGATTCGGTGCCACTGTAGTCTAGGGCGTACACCCGGAAAGTGAAAGGACGTGGGTTCGATTCCCCGCAGGGAAAGTTGAGTTTTCTCTCTTTCGAAAATATATCTACGCAACAGCCAGTTGTT
This sequence comes from Pholcus phalangioides, assembly GCF_987345545.1. Lineage (NCBI taxonomy): Eukaryota > Metazoa > Arthropoda > Arachnida > Araneae > Pholcidae > Pholcus > Pholcus phalangioides. The sequence goes on along the minus strand of NW_028301625.1, from coordinate 4,737,868 downwards.
AAAAAACCTTCGTATGGTAGCGGAGAGTGACGTCATCCTTGTATAACATTGATTTTTAAATAAAATGTGAACATGGCTGATGAATTTCACCGAAAACATTTGTTTTATTATATATTTTGCAGAGTGAACATATTGAGAGTACAAATAAAATATGGAAATGTTCTGGTAGCAGTCTCTTTCCCTTCACATGAGGGAAAAAGTTTGGGTGGGAATGGAAAAAATGAATTTGAATTGATCAACCCCTTAACAGTTTCAAGTTTTCACGAATTCGATATAAAAAATGTCAAATTTGTTTATTGCATTTTTTTTTTGGTTCATTTGATATTTGTAAGTAGGAAAATGTTAAAAAGTAATATTTCTAGTATTTTTAAGCATTTAGGACAAATTTTTTAATGCAAATAAAATAACAATGTTTCCCCTCTGGAAGATGTCTTTTCTTCCTACATGAGCGCCGAACAGGAAAGTTACATTATACAGTTGTGTGCTTATTAAAAAAAACTACCTTCAAAGCAAATTATCATTTAGAGGGCAACCAGCGCCACTTATACGACTAATTTGGTTTTTGAAGTAGAAGAGATACGGGCAAATCAGATTACCCATACGCTACAAGGGTAAATCAGTAAAGTCCCGAAAACAGAACCCGTACGGCGCACGGGCAAAACAGGTAAAGTGTTAATGAGAAACAAAATATTCGAAATTTTCGAATCACTACAAACGAACACATTTTAAAAATATTTTCAAACTCGGGGGTCATAGGCGGTGATAGACGTGAAAGTCTGGGGGGGGGGGGTACGGTCATTTTTGCTGGGGGAGGGGCACGATGATGATAATGTCAAAAAATATATACACGTTTACAGGGTTGGCAGAAAGTCCGTGGAAACTTTAAAAATTCATAAAAAACGGAAAAATTACACAAATAAAAAATGGTTTGCAGGGTTAGCATCGCTAGGTCACGGGACCGTTTTTAAGACAGAAAAAAGAAACACCTAAAGAAACAGCCGATAGGTGGCACTGACGTACACAAGTCAAAGAAAAGATACTCAAATAACGAACAGAATACCTCCAAATCTTTCATTACAGCAGTATGTGTTCCACATGAACACCATCATAGGGGATAACATATTGCAGGCGAGTCACAAATCCAGCAACGGCAGAATGTAGCAGGTCCGGAAAAATACGATGACACCTCTCGGCGGATCTCATCTTTCAGTTCCGACAGATTGGATCAAAGCCGCTTGTAAGTTAACTCTTAATGCAGCTTTGGATTGGATGGACCGGATCGATACACTTTTCTTTGACTTGTGTACGTCAACGCCACCTATCGGCTGTCTTTTGAGTTATTTTTTTCCTGTCTTAAAAAAATTCCCGTGACCTAGCGATGCTAACCCTGCAAACCATTTTTTATTTCGGTTATTTTTCCGGTTTTTATGAATTTTTTAAAGTTTCCACGGACTTTTTGCCCACCCTGTATAAAGTCGACATATATGATCAGTCGACTCCACCTTTGATGCTGGGAAGGAGCAATGCCCCCCACGTCCTCCCATATCTCCGCCCATGTCGGGGGTTGAAAACAGTGATTCCTGGTATTTTAGAAAATTTTGGTTAATTTTGTGCCACAGTTGGAAATTTCGCGTATTTTTCCGTATTTGCGAACCAGATTTCCCGTATTTTTTCTCGAGGAAATATGGTCAGCCTAGTCTTAACAGCATCCTGGGCTCCCGGGCAAAGTGATTTTTCTTACGTCCCCTAGCTCCTGGTGATACTTTCGAAAATTTTAACGAGATCTCATTTTTACGCGGAACCTCTGGTGGCCTCAACGCAAGGAGGTGTGTTAAGACGGCACTGTATGCCGAGACAAACTGAAAGTCTTTTGATATGTTGTTAAGCTGAGAAAAAAACATTTTTCTTTGAATTATTACTCTTTACTGAAATCAAGGATTGTAATTATTTTTCCAACTTATAAATTGTGATTTAATATTTATGACTATAAATATGAACCCAAGTAGCCGTATAATGTCAATAAAAGTGTTTTTGGTAGGTCATAATTCGTCTCAAAATTGACGTGATGGAAAATAGTCCTTTCACTTTGAAAAAACGTCAATTGGACGTTTATCATGTATGTATATAATCTTTAATTTTTATAATTGAATTTTTAATAGGACGCATTAGTGTAACGTCACGATAGGCAGCGATGATTCCAAACAAGCATGAGCTGCTCGAGATTATAAAGGAAAACGCCATAGGACGTATGTGAGTCTGTTTAAATTATTTTCTAAAAAAAATATGATCAAATAAGACTTGTGAGCTCTTGAAACGAAAACTTCAAACTCTTATGAACATGCAGTGTTAAAAATATAACAATATTTCGTCTCTAATTAGCGATGAAATTGAGTCTCCAATTAAAGCTAATTAGACTCGTGAGTCTCTAATTAGCTTTTTGTTTCTCGCATGCTATCTGTTTACTTGCATTTATCCTAGTGGCCATGCTTTTGATTCCTGCATTGAATCACTCGATTCCATGATATAATCGAATTGAAGAAAAATTTTTAGAATTGATAAAAATTTGCAATTAAGGAAAAAACAGTCATAGAATTACTGAAAGCAACAATTGTAGAACTACTGATAGAAAAATCAGAATTATTGAGAATAATTTTGGAATTGTCAAAATTATTTTCAATATTGTTAAAAGTAATAATTTATGAAATAAATAAAAAATTGAGTTTTTGAAAGAGAATTTCTCTCATAATTGATGAAAATTTAAAATCAATGGAAAAAAAATAATTTCAGAATTATAGGGACAAATTTCAGGTTTAATAAAAGAAATAATTGATCAAAGAGAGTTAATTAATTAATGAAAGGAAGTTATTTGAAAATAAATAAAAACTCATATTTAATGAAATAAATATATTCAGAGCAATTAGGCCAAACGCACGTGAACGGATAGCATGCGAGAAATAAAGAGCTTTCATAGCTAATTAGAGACTACTATTATATTTTTGACATTGCATATTCACAAGAGTTTGGAGAGTTTCCATTTCAAAAGCTCGGAATTCTAATTTAATCATATTTTTTTCAGAAAAATAATTTAAACAGAGACTCACCTACGTCTTATAGCGTTTTCCTTTATAATCTCGCGCAGCTCATGTTTGTTTGGAACTGCCGGTCGTGACGTCACCACTAATGTGCTCGGGGCTAAGACGCCTTCATATACGTATATAAAGGGGTGCTCTCTACCTCCGGGGCTAACGAGAACGAGAAGCCTCTTTCTCGTTACCCCCGTAATGCGCCCTATATGGGGGGGGGGGTTGCTGTATTTTAGAAATATTGATATCCATATTTGTGATGAACAACTTTCTTTCAGCCACCTCGTTGGGCATTTTGCGTGTTTTGGCCTTGTATTTGTATTAAAAAAATGAACATATGCAAATACTTTGACTTTTGGAAGAAAGATGGTGCCATTCGGGAGTAGAGAAAAAAATAAGATCGCTTCCACGTAGAAGACTTGAACTTAGATTGTGAGTACTTTACCGCTCCAACCTGACACCTTCACCAAACACGGTATCACAGCGATGCTCATCCACTGCTATAATGATATGAGTTCATAATTAACGGCGTATTTCTTTATTTCATTATTGTCGAACAATGTTGATTGCAGTTATTTTCGTTGTCTTTTATTTTTTATCGTTTAAAAATTATAAATAACGATAATAATTATTTGCAATATTTGTAATTTGCAAAAAAAGAAAAAAAGGGGGATTTTAAAATCCATTTTTCTAGTCTAATGCATTTCAAAGAATCCATTACACCTTTTTTTCCAATCACTGAGTGATTTCTCAGATCCTCTAATTTTCGGTATAAAACGTGCACTATAATATGGATTCAGTTATAATTGATAAATTGTGTTGATATATATCAACACATTTTATTTTATTAAAACCACATTTTTCATATGAAATTTTTCATTAAAAAGTTCTACATTTTCATTCAGCAAAAATTGCACAATCGATTTATAGTTATTTTTTCCTCTGATTATTATGCTTTGCTAAGTTTTCTCTAAATATGAATTTGAAGAAAAGACATTTTGTGCTCACAAAATATTTATGCATCCGTGTATCGATATAAACGACGATCAACGATTGTGTCTTTCAGGTTTTCATGAATTTAAGATATCAATGTTTATCCTATGCATGAAGCTATAGTTCTGAAACTATCCAACTGTTTTTAATGAATGTTAAATCGTAACGCTCATCACACACCTTCATGATGAATTCATAACTTTAAAGTCTTCAAGTCATCTCATAACCGGAAAATGACGTCCTAAAATGTATTATGTTCAGGAAAGAAACAACAAGTTTTCCAACCAAACAGAACCGTTTTGTTTATTTTTTCCCTATATCTCTAGCCACCACACTTACCAGTTCTTACTAATTGTATTATCGATATACTCATCTCTTATGACTGGAAATTCTGAAGTAACCTTAATCGTTTTACCTTAAAATTAATGTTGAATTCAAGTGACTGAATAATATTAGTTACAAAAATAAAATACATCCTTATTTAATAAGGATGAAACTTTCAATTGTCAGAGAATTCAATATTTTTTGCTATTCAAGAGTGGTATACTTAGCTGTTGAGCAAAAACAATCATGTTCTTAAGATGCGTACTCTAGTTCCTTTTTTCAGAGAATATGTGTGTATTTTCATTAGTTTGGAGCCATAACTATAATAGCATTTACCCTCCTTGGAGGAAATGTCGGTACTCGTTTTTTGCGAATTTATACGCAGATTGTTCTATGTATATAAGTATTTAGGGCAAATTTTTTTTGGCAAATACACAGATGGACAGATATCTGCTTCGCAGGGAGATTAATTTTGCCTTGAAAGAAAAAAAAACAATTCCAATACCTAAAAATGAAGAAATCAACTAACATTTTTTTAATTTTCCACGCACATCCATGTCTCTCATCTATAAATCTCTAACAGTTATTTTTTTTGCAATAAAATATTAATTTCCAATCCAACCTTACAGAAAAAAAAGGTGCAGAAAATACGCATTGCGTATATATCCGCAATTAGAAATTTCAATTTTTTTAATGTATAATCCACTGAAAATACGGTAATTGAAATTCATTTAGGCCAGAGTAACATTTTCCCCGAAATACTTTTCATTTCCTGACGCATTTAACAATGTTTAAGAAATCTTTAGTTACATCAACATGAATGGTTCAAATATTAAAATTGGAGAAACATAACCATGTTTTTTATGTCACCAGGAAAATTAATAACACCATATATAATTCACATTTTTATTCACATGTGTAATACAGTATTTGTTTTAATAAATGAAATTTCTAGCGTTAATTAGCAAATCGAAGAATACAAATAACCTTTTTCTCAATGAGATTTTCGAATATTCTTTGTATATCATTAAAAAAAGTTTGTTAAAACATGCTTAAACGAACATTTCTTTCATTGAGGGTTAATTAATTTGGTCTAGCCTCAATAGCAGATTTAGAAATGATGTAGAGATAAAAATAGCAGGGTGGATAACTAATTGAATTTTTAACGATTTCAATCCGAGAGTAAAGCCAAAACTTGCTTCAAGTGAAATAAAGTGAATAAATAAAAACAATATATACTCACGACAATACTTCAATAACCACTTATAATCCAAATGTCCAGAAAATAAATTTAGGTAATTCAAACAATACTAACACACTCGACAAGTTGTCAGAGATAAGAAACTGATACCTAAAAAATCGATGTAATGGATGGAAACATCACATGAAAAAGAAAACTTGTTATGAGACTCATATGAAATGCTTAATTAATTTGTTAAAATATTACCCACTAATTATCAATTAAAATTTTATGCATGGGAGATTAATTGCTAATTTATTTCAATTTTTTACATGCAATATGTGAAAAAGTTTTCCTACTGTATCAGAAAAAAAATAAACCAGTATTCTCGTTTTTTAAGAGAAAATTTTAAATTCGTAGGAAATTGTGATGCCATGTAGTCTAATGGATAAATGTTGAGCTAAAAATTAGTAATTTTCTTACCCGGAAACTTTTCACAAGCGCTTATTAAGTTTTCCATCTCTTCCATTTTGTCACCATCGTTTGCAAAATCCGCTTGCCATAAAATTCGTTTCACTGAGATTTTCGTTTAAATTCTGTTTAGAGTATTAAAAATGGAAAAGAGAAATTTTAATGCGGAAAATAGAAATTGAGAAAAATTATTAAAAACAAGGAAGTTTTTTTTGAATTTTTGACCAATTCTGATTATAAATAATATAAAGAATTGTCATGATGATATCCATGGGGCGGCGCCAAAGTTTCACAGGGTAGGCAAAAGAATTTTTCTTCAATTAAGAGTACCTACGGAAGATTAGCAATCTTCTAAGATATTTTTCATGAGCATATCGGCAGTAAACAATTTTCAGAAAGTAGATTGAATGTTTCTTAGTGTCAAATTACTTTTTCATCTTTGTTTCAATCATCTTCAGCTTTGAATAGAGCGAAGGCAGACATCTTCAGCTGTGGGGTTGATCCAGGACGCTGTGTTGGAGAAGCGACTTATTTTGTAGGTGCATTGAATTATCCCGTATTTTACGGGGCAGACAAATTTTTCCCATATTATTCGGGTCTAGATTCGCGGTTGCATACGGAGCCGCGACAAAATTTTAGAAGCTCAGAGTAGCCATTTACAGTTTAACCGTCTATGGTTGACATCCCGTGAAAACGTCATTGAAATTTAATATTATATTTTTTTTGTTGCAAATACGGATGCGCTGTAAATGGGTGCTGTTAGCATACGGTGACCAGATGAGGTGCTTGAAAAACCGGGATAAATCCCGGAAATCGTTGTTAAAAACCGGGCTGAAACTTCAGCTGCTCTCGAAGGATGACACCGACGACAATAAATCAACTCTTTCTAGATGAGTATTGCACTCTCTCTTAGGGCCGTAGCGTGACTCCTCGGGGCCTCTTGAAAGGGTTATTATTATGCCAAATAAGTGTACATTTTTGTGGGGCCCATCATTCGGCTCGGGGCAAAGTGGCAGAGTGCCCCAGTTGCCCCAGCCTAGTTACTGGCCTGCTCTCTCTTATATAGCCGTATTTTGTGCTTAAATACAAATACAAATACAAGGCCACAACAGGCAAAATGCCCTACGAGGTGGCTGACACTAAAACATGTATGTGTACTTTTTAAAATACCAAAAAAAAATTAGAAAAGAAATTGATATAGTGGGTTTTTTTCTGTCCATGCATTTGCTGTGTATATTCAAATTTATACTAGACCATAGAGGGCTAAAGCTCTTGAATAACTATTCTGTGTGTATATTCTATCAGATTTTACGTGTGAATAACATAACAACGGAGAGATGGCGCAACTTGTCTTGTCTCACCACGGTGTGTATGGAATTGAATTAGTAATATCTTCATGGGTAAAGTCAACGGGCCCAGAGTCATTCATGCAAGGGCCCTGCATCATTGAAGAAATGTTTATTCTTTCAGAATTTATTCTAAAAATTGTATTCTATTTTGAGTTTGGTTATTGAATTCGGTGTGTGGCCGATTAGGCAATTTTTTACAGAAGTTGAAACGAGGGATTCCCGCCGAAATGTTTTTCGGTCCCGGGGAACCAGAAAAAACTTGTTGAGACAGAACTATAATCCGAAAATTTTATATATCTTTTTTTTTTTTTAATTTGTTATTTATTTTTCCCTGTAAATTGAGAATTGGTTTTTTTTTTTTGAAAAATTTATTTTATTTGAGAGCATAGGCCTCTGGGCAAAGTGATTTTTCTAAGGTCCTACCTGGCTGGAAGTAGGCTACCTACCTAACAATTAACATACTTACTCCCGAAAATAGTGTTTAGATCTCATTGTCATGAGACCCACGGATCTTGCACGGGTGGGGCCATTACCTCCTAGAGATGTAGCTCTAGGTTCTAGGAGGTAATGATGGGACCCATGTGTTAAGAGAATACTGTTCAAGATTCCATCGATTTTGACGAAAATTGACAAAATAATATTTAATTTGATTTTATGCCACAGAAAACTGAGAATAAACAAGAAAAAACCAAAAAAAAAAAAAAAAAGCCGAGTCCTTTGAATCAATAACATAAATCAGCAGGAAGGCAGCAACTAGGTACTTTGTAAACCAGGGCAAGCACACGTTCTGTCACCCCGTGTTATATAGAAGGAGTTTTTTTTTTTGTTTTTGAGAGTGGAAACACAGTGTACCACAAAATAAAAAAAATCTGAATTTTTAAACGGTCCCCTTATCCTCTAACTTCCAGTTAGAAAGTTATTGCTCTGTATCTCCTGAGGCCAACAGAAAAAATGTCATGTTTCTAAGTGCAATATTTGCGAAGATATTTGAATTCAAAAATCGGAGAAAGAACATGAAAGAACAGCAAAAACTAACGGACAACGCCCCTTTCCCTCGTTTTTCTCCGTTTTTTGAATTGAATATTTCAGCAGATATTGCACTTAGAAACTGAGATTTTTTTTGTTGGCCCCACACACAGGAAAAACAGTGCAACATCTTTCTAATTATAAGTCGGAGCAAAAGGGAACCGTATAAAAATTTTGAATTTTTATTTTGTTACACACTGTATTTTCACTTTCAAAACTGGTACATGGTAATTTTGGAACGCTTTTTGAGAATTTTTCAAACTGAAACTATACCTCTACGACGGACGGTTGATGAGATAAAGGCCACATCAACACTTACATGACACCGTATATAAAGTTAAATGTTGCCGCAAAGTTAAAAAACAGATATAGTAAAACCTGGTGACAACGATACTCGATATAATAGTAAATTGCTCTACCACGGTAATTTTTCGAATCTTGTTTGGAATTGCCTATAGTCTAATATAGTCGATACAACGATATCCTTTACTAAGTATATCCTCAGCCCAATGCCCACTGGCCAAATGTGCCTGGCCAAAATAGCCGCTGTGGTGGTCGAGTGGTCATTGTGCCGGACTCGCATCGCGAGGATCCAGGTTCGAACCCCACCGGCGCCGCAGTGGTGGCCAGCTGAAGTTGGTTTTCTGTGGTTCTCAACTTCAAGGAGCGAATGCGAGCCGATCTCCCCGTTGAAAAGTCTCGCCACAGAGAGCAACAGGCCCCCCTACAACGTTAAAAATATTCAATAATTACACTTCACTCACAGTTTGAAGTATAGATGGCAGCACTGAAATATCAGACACAACACTTATAGCTACACACTCAGACTGTTAGGTGCACTCACTTTGTTCCAGACTCTGTCACGAAGTTCACTGGAAGAGATCTCGGCAACGGGATAAGTCCAGTGGCAGAGCCCCTGGCGTTCATTCATTGGCCAAATGCGTCCCTCAGAGATATTTGAAGTGGCCTGTGACCTCAAACAATTTTGTAAAAACTCATTAAATCATTATTCATACAAGTATTGTTTGGTAGTGAACAGTAGTTATCCCACAATGTGTTCCTTTACTGTGAGCGTCAAGGGCTTGTGGTTATAGTGGTATCAAATTCCAACATATGGAGATACCTCTTATTTCAAAAATGGTTTTGCGTTTAAAATTTTTTCTCATTGCTACTTAGAAATTTATAATAAAATAAAAATCATGAAACATTTGCGTTTTATTGTGACACACGGTCGATTACCAAACCACTCAAGTAGCTCACGAAAGATTAAAAATTCACTTTAATGGCGCACAGCACATTTACAGATCATTTAGGTGGAGTGTGGTACATTTTCAGATCACTTAAGCTGCCCACGGTGCATTTCCAGCTCACACTTTAACGACCCACGACACACTTCCAGATTACTCGAGTGACGCTTGACACATTTCCAGACAACTTTAGCTGCCTGCGGCACATCTCAAGATCACTTGAACTACCCGCGGCACACTTTCAGATCACTTTAGTGACCCGAGGCATATTTCCAGATTCCTTGAATGACCACAGCGGCATACTTTTAGATCACTTATTTGGACCGCTTTGTGACTATAAGAACCTCTCCACGAAATAATATTCAGTCTATAGCAATGTAAAAACAACGAGTTGTTTTCTCATCAAAGCTCATGGGCTCTCTTTCCCTCACCTGTCTTCAAAGACCCCTTCCCCAAAGGGGACCGCGGACCCCTGGTAAAAAGCCGCTGGCTTGAGTGGCACGCGACGCGGTTCTAAACCAATAAAGTGGCCTGCAGTCTCTAAAAGGTTGAGCATCCTTACTTTACTACGATAAACCCCTCTATAACGATATTTTTGAGGATATTTTAAAACTACTACAACGATATTCTTTGTATTTCACTCAAAAAATCACCTTCAATAAATTTTTAAATTCCTCACCAGTGTTTGTCGAAGGTATTTATTAAAATCGGTATTTCGCACGATCCACAATCCGAAAGTATTAATCAAGTTGCCGTGAAGCCACTTTTTGTGTAGTACACAAAACTGTTGTCTTGAAAAAAAACTTTACAGGGTGAAAACACTTAACTGAATTTTATTCAGCAACTACACTCATCTCCATAAATTGAGGATAATCCCGGCTCCGGCAAATAAAGGTTCAGAAACAAAACAAACGTTACTTATTCATGAAGCCCATTTATTAAACAAAAGATAAAGAACAAAAACGATGGTGTATGTATGATACCATTCATAAAAACTACGATTTTTGCTCCCTGGAGCAATTGTAAAAAATATCTTACAAAAATATCTTTACAAAAACTTACTATTACATGGTTGGTATGATGGTTAATACATTGTATGCCTCCCATGCGATGAAATACAGTCCGTACAACGCCTAGGCATGCTGAGTATCAAATTATCGATCTGATCTTGGGGAAGATCACTCCACTCAGCAAGCAATGCTCTCCGAAGTTCCGGTACACATGTAGGAAGTGGTTGGTGGGCTGCAACTCGTCGGCCAAGCATGTCCCACACATGCTCTATCGGATTCAAGTCAGGTGAGAATGCTGGCCATTCCATACGGGCTATATCCTCAGATTCAAGGCATTCGTTTACGATGTTTTGCTCGGTGAGGACGGGTGTTGTCATCCATAAACACAAATTCTGCGCCCATGGCACCCCTAAACAAACGTACATGTTGTTCCAGAATGATGTCCCGATAAATTTGGGCTTTCATGGTTCCGGTTTGAACATGCAGATCTGTTCTGGAACCCAGTATAATTCCACCCCAAACGAGCAATGCTGCACCACCGTAACGGTGTCGTTCAATGATGTTGTCATGGTGGTAACGGGTACCTGGCGTTCTCCATATGAAAGTCCGACGTGAATCAGACTGCAAGCTAAACCTGGACTCGTCGGAAAACATCACACAAGCCCACTGTGACGATGTCCACATTGCATGTTCCTTACTCCAGGCTAATCGCTGCCGACAGTGAGTTGCCGTGAGCGGAACACATCTGACAGGCCTGCGAGCATATAGACCAATATCTCCCAAACGTCTGTACACGGTTTGCCTTGTAACTGTGGTACCCGTGGCTGCAGATAGCTGACGAGACAGGTCGGATGCTGTGCTCCGTCTGCTTCTTTTGGCAGTTACTGCCAAATATCGGTCTTCATTCGGCGTTGTAACTCGGGGGCGACCTGTACTGTAACGTCTACTGACATTTCCGTTATCTTGGAATCGTTGCCAAAGCCTAGAGATGACACTTTGGGCAATTCCAAGTTCCTCGGATACTTCCATCTGAGTACGCCCACATTCCAGGCGGCCGATAATTCTACCACGTAAAAAATCATCCACATGCGTCCTCTGTGTCATAACTATTCGCTTATGGCACTGAGCGCCTTACAGAACTCTTGTGAACAATTTCACTTCTTTGCCACCATTCCTTATGTACCACCCTCTTACACTCTCGTCATTGTGACGTATTATCGGCATCATCTGGCTTCCTGAAATTTGCATATCATTCTTGCAGATGTGTGTGATAATTCTACAGGTGAAATTTTTACTTTAGATTTCGATTTCCGTGTGATTCTGAATTATCCTTAATTTATGGACATGAGTGTAATCAATAGAATATTTGGCAGCGAATAAATATGAATTTTGATGGTACTAACAAGGTCCATTCAGAAGAGATGTCTGCAGCAGCATAAATTTGGTGGGGCCTGATGATACCTCTGAATATAACGATAACCCCTCTACAACGATATTTTTTCTTGGTCCGCAAAATATCGTTATATCGAGGTTTAACTGTATTTGCGTTTTCTGTCTCTTGCTTTTACTAAAGACGAAACACCAATCATCCTTCTCCAAACACATATTTTATATTTCTGCCTCCGACACATCGTATGTACGACAAATCATGCGACCGGCACACATCGGTCAAATATCGATAGCAAGGATTACGATTATAACTAATTTGGAACGACTGGACAGATATAACATCTATGCCCAACTGGGATTCAAACTCAAGTCTGTTGAACCGAAGGATAATGTTCCAAGTACACAACTGCCTGATGACAAATCAATCGTTGCCATTCGGGAATATCAGCATACAACGCGCGTGAGCGGCATTCTATCGCTATTACTTCAGTCACTTCATCAGGTTTGTAGAGAGAGACACTTCTTTGTTAATACAATATATACGGAAAACTGGCTGTGCGAAGAGATATTGATACTTAGGAAAGGGAAATTCACCTCTGTCCTCACGGGAACTCGAACCCGGGTCTTTCGTATGCCGGGCGAGTGCTCTACCTCTATTCTAAGCTATGAAAGCAGACAGAATGTTCCCTCCTTGGAGCGTATACATATGTTAAATGGCTCCGTGCGATGGATGCTACATCCCGCTACTAGCTCGCAAATGACATTAAGGCCACCAGATGGCGACACATACGCCTTAATGTCATTTGCAAGCAATTAGCGATGTTGCCGCCGTTCATCGCACGGACCATTCAGAATATATATATCCTCCAAGGAGGGAATGTTTGACATGCATTCATATCTTAGAAGTAGTCTTGCAAGTGAGAGCCCGGGGTTCAAGTCCCGTGACGGGAGAGGTGAATTTTCCTTTCCTAAACATCAATATCTCTTTACACAGCCACTTTTCCGTATTATATTGCATTTATCAGGTTTGAAACCAACCTATTTTAATACGACGTTTACTTCGGTCACACACACGCACAATTGGTTCCTCTATAGTTTATGTGTACGTTACTGTAAAAATGATACACCGGTGTACATTTATCACTTGATTTCACTTTAAGACTTGATTTCTTGAATATGTTTACATTGGAAGAACGCAGGTGTCGGGGGCACATGATATCGAAGTGTTTGAAATTTTCAACGGGGTGGACCCCGAGTTTTTTATTGCATTGTCAATCGAGTACTTAGACAAGGGGACATCTGTATCGATTGGTAAAAGACAACTCAAGGTTGTAGTGTCGCAGGGAATTTTTCTTTAATAGGGTTGTGAATAAATGAAATTGCTTACCCCCGGGGTAGTGAATTCTAACATAATTGATACGTTTAATAAGAAATGCGATGAATATATTGGGGTAAATCGAGAAGCTATCCAGACTTAGATAAGTCAACCATAAATATTTTTCATGGGCAGTGTATTATGTTTTATCATTAATATTTTTTAAAATTGCACTTTGAATTGGGTTGCTGTAAATATATGACATCCATATTTGTTAAGGGCATCTTTTTTTTTTCCAGCCACCTCGTTGGGCATTTTGCCTGTTGTGATCTTGTATTTGTATTGAAATCCACAGAAAATATCTCTGATTTTTTATTGATAATGATATAGACCAAATGTTTGAATTGCTCAATGCGTATGATTTTTGCGAAAAGAACTCTCTCGGTCATTGAAAACATTATATTTAATCTTTCGCATTTCCTACTAATGAAAGTTTAAAAAGAGATTTTTGATACAGTTATTATTTTTAATCTAAAAGTCACGGTATCTCTATAAAACCGTTCTAATCCACTTTGATCTGTAGGATTTTTATGCCACATTGTTTTTTGAGAATCCATTAATCATTCTTATCTTACGTGAGGTACGAATTTCAATGATTTCTAGAGAAGAAAATCTACATCAAATCAGTTTTAACAAAACAATACACGCAAGGCTAAATTAGCCTTTCCTTTTTATCTGAAAGATACTCATTTTAATGTATTTTGTGGCTTTTCTTTTTCTATGTATCAAATCGATTATACTGGGTGATTAAATTTCACTACATTCATCACTTTTTTTCTCTAATAAGGTTGTGAATAAATATAATGCAAGTAGCTTACCCCCGGGGGTAGTGAATTCTAACACAATTGATACGTTTAAAAAGAAATACGATAGACATATTGGGGTAAATCGAGAAATATATCGAATCGATTATACTGGGTGATTCATAAAGAATCACAGTCAAATCTCGATAAGTCGAATGCGCAGCGAGAGACAAAAAAACTTCGAGTTATCGTCAGTTCGACTTATCGGAAATTCCGATTTCAGACTGAGAAAAAGAAATATTTATTAAAATAACAGCGCTATTTACGAATATCGTATTAGTAAAACATGTCAAACTACTAGAGATGGAGAAATTCCGAAAGATAAGTTATTCTAATTTAATCATATTTAATTAATGAATGAGAATATTTAGAAATAAACTAGACGTACATACCCTATTATGGAAACGGCTACATACATGATACTCGTATAAATGAGGAATGAATTATAAATAAAATATATATAAGATTATTTTTTTTTCTGTCAAAAAACGCAGTGATTTTTTGACTGTTACTCTCTTTTCCTGTCCTTCCTTCGTAAGAAAGGCATTCAGTTTTTGCAAGTAGACAAAAGAATCCGATAAATGAATCTGCTAAATTCTGTTGGTAAATTTTCAAATACAAATACAACGCCACAACAGGCAAAGTGCCCAACGAGGTGGCTGAGAAAAAGATACCCATAACAAATTCAATTCTTTTTTCTAAATGTTGAATTCTGCTGCTAAATTCCATTCCTAAATTCTGCTGCTAAATTCCATTCCTAAATTCTGCTGTTGAATTCCATTCCCAAATTCTGCTGTTGAATTACATTGCTAAATTCTGTTGCGAAATTGCATTGCTAAATTCTATTGCTAATTGCTTAATTGATAAATTCTATTGCTAATTGCTTAATTGATAAATTCTATTGCTAATTGCTTAATTGATAAATTCTATTGCTAATTGCTTAATTGATAAATTCTATTGCTAATCGATAAATTCTATTGCTAATTGACAAATTCTATTGCTAATTGATAAATTCTAAATTCTATTGCTAATTGATAAATTCTAAATTCTATTGCTAATTGATAAATTCTGAATTCTATTGCTAATTGATAAATTCTAAATTCTATTGCTAATTGATAAATGCTAAATTGCAAATTCTATTGCTAATCGCTAAATTCTAAATTGTATTGCTAATTGCTAAATTCTAAATTGTATTGCTAATTGCTAAATTCTAAATTGTATTGCTAATTGCTAAATTCTAAATTGTATTGCTAATTGCTAAATTCTAAATTGTATTGCTAATTGCTAAATTCTAAATTGTATTGCTAATTGCTAAATTCTAAATTGTATTGCTAATTGCTAAATTCTAAATTGTATTGCTAATTGCTAAATTCTAAATTGTATTGCCAATGGCTAAATTCTATTGCTAAATGCTAAATTCTAAATTGTATTGCCAATTACTAAATTCTATTGCTAAATCCTATTTGCTTAATGCTTAATTCTGTTGCTAAATCCTATTTGCTTAATGCTTAATTCTGTTGCTAAATCCTATTTGCTTAATGCTTAATTCTGTTGCTAAATCCTATTTGCTTAATGCTTAATTCTGTTGCTAAATCCTATTTGCTTAATGCTTAATTCTGTTGCTAAATCCTATTTGCTTAATGCTTAATTCTGTTGCTAAATCCTATTTGCTTAATGCTTAATTCTGTTGCTAAATCCTATTTGCTTAATGTTTAATTCTGTTGCTAAATGCGAAATTCTATTGCTAAATGCTAAATTCTATTGCTAAATGCTAAATTCTATTGCTAAATGCTAAATTCTATTGCTAAATGCTAAATTCTATTGCTAAATGCTAAATTCTATTGCTAAATGCTAAATTCTATTGCTAAATGCTAAATTCTATTGCTAAATGCTAAATTCTATTGCTAAATGCTAAATTCTATTTTACTAAATGACATTTTTTAAATTTCTTTCAATCCGGAAAACTTCGCATTAAGGGAAATTTTAACAAAATACGGTAAAAGTTCTGGGGCTGAGTGAAAATTTTGACTTAAACAGATATTCGAGCTGTCGTAAATTGACTGTATACAGTTTCTGGATGTTGTAAAACAGTAGCAGTTGAAGACACGGAGCACAACTGCGATACATTTAGTAAAGCCATCTCAATAGCATCAGAGCAGCACCTCCTAGAGATAGAAGGCCTCCGCAGTCTGCTTGTGACGTCAGTAAGTAATCTGAATTAATTTAATCTTAAGCTGGGATTACACTATAAAAGTTTTACAAAAGTTCATCTATAAAACTTGGGGGAATGCAACCAATAAACGCATCGGTTACATTCGAGCAAATGTAAGCAATAGCTTTGTTGGTTGTTTTCAAGTTTTATAAAATATATTTTATCATACTTTTATAGTGTAATTCCGGCCTTACGGTAGAAAATAATAATTAAAAAATACTAAGATTTTTAAAGGATTTTTTAAATAGTTCCTTTCTCTAAAAGCTTATGTATAAAAAAAATCCCCTTTTCTTAATATTTTTATGAAATTTATTTATTTTTATTTTAAAGATATTGTTATACGGTTGCGCAACAAATGTTGGCGTTCGATTAGCATACCAGTCGCCTAGTGATCCAGTCGCGTTGGATATTTCGTCGCCAATACGCCAATATCCTTGTGTGAGAAGATCCATAAAAACGTACGTGTTCGTCTTCTGGATACGGAGTCTTTAATCAGTTGCCGGACTTTGATATCCTCGTTGTGTGTGAGGAAACCCTAAAACATATACTACTTCACCAAATACCAACACTGGCCATATCGCTGTATTGCAATTTACTGCCATTAATGAGTTGGAAATGAAGGTGCCCCATCTATCGGTGGTCACTTCAAGCACTCATTGGGAAAATATCTTACTTACACCCTCCCTCGGGTTTGAACCCGTGCTGGTTTCCTTGCATAAACGAAAGTTTGAAAACATCAAAATATGCGTAACGGTTATGAAAATAACCTCGCTGCAATTTAGTGGTGAACATTAGAAATCTATTGAATTTTGCTTGCCTATCTAGTAAGTACTACGGCCTGGCGGTATCGTCGGCTACTATTTGAACCTGAAGCAATCAGCTTGTAACACGCCTATTTCAATTATTTTTTTGGTTTTGGGACGAGTAACTCCCTAGGGTTAAAGTAGCCTGCGTTTACGGTACTGATTCCGTTTTGCTCAATTCCAAAACGCAAAAAACCCCTTCTCCACTGCATACGCTGCCATTTTGACTGCTTGGTCAGGCAACATGTCCTTTTATGAGCCTTTGTCCAATCCCTCAGTAGTGGGACGAAAACTTGATGATTACATTTACTAAACGGATCACAGTTGTGGTCCATGGTGCCAACTGTTTCTGTCTTAGAGCATCTGAAATAACTGTATACTTTTTATGAAGCACAATGTATAAAGTAAAAACATTTATGACACACTATTTTCATTATAAGATCAATATTTGTTTGTTGAAAGATCAATTTGATCGAGTAAAAGAGATCGAAAATGACAAAATTGCTATTCGATAACTCCAAGGCTGTAGCAGGCATTTTAGATTAAAAGAATCCCCGACCCGATCATGTAACCATATTTAATGTTAATCACTGTACTTTTGATTGGCTTCATGATTCATTTTAGACTTAAATTCTAAAATTTTATATACGAATAACATGATAATACTATTTACCGGTTTGAATTGTGGGGTTGAAAAGCGCCATTCATTTCTTTCTTGAATAATGTATTTCGGTTGAGTTCGGTTGCTTTGGGATGAGTCTCAAGTCCAACAGAGGCGGTAAAATATAAATCCTTTATGTGTCTGACGTTGGAGAAGATATATAAATTACGCCTACGCAGTGTTGCCTACACCATGTTGTAAATTAAGAGCAAATAGCTTGCAAAGATTTCGATCAATAAAAATTTCAAGAGAACACACACACACTCTACTAATATATTCCTGGATTTCCTAATAAATAGAATATCGGCTGGTATGTCACGAAATCGCAAATGGAACGTGATTATTTCTACATTTGCATGGATTATAAACTTCCCGGGAAGGACTCGAAAAGTCCTCTTTCACTCAATAGATATTGAATTAATTGAGAGGAATTTATCAATAAATTAGGTTTCTGTATCATTATGATATATTCTGGGAAACGTAATCCGATGTGAAAATGCCTTCTAATCGAAACAACCGTAATACCATAGCATTGGAAAGATCAAGGTTTTGATAAGAGTTTGAAATCTTCAAAATGGGTTCGTGTCTTAAATTGACAGAATTTAAGATGATCATTAAGGCACTAAAATTTATCGTACCTCTTATTGGTCGATTCGAGAGCTTTAACAACTTGATTAGAAAAGTTTGGCAAGGTATCTCTTCTAATGGGTTCTTGCTGAGAAAATGTCTAAATGGAACATTAGGGAATAGGAGAGACAAGAATATATACATTGTACCCAAGAGAAACATTTTTATTTCCCAAAAGAATTTGGGGTGAGAAAGTTCGTGCGGTATTCCAGCACGTTTAGATGAGACAAAAACGGTTTATACGATTGGCACCACGAGCACAACTGAACTTCAAACGCTATTATTAAACTATGAGATGAATACTACACGCTCATGAATAATATACGAACCGTATCGATGCGAGATATTTGAAGTGTGAGTAAAATAAGGGTACAGTACTCGATCAAGCTGATTTAGTTATAAGGCTGGTAACTAAAAGTTAACTGGCGCTATAAAGGTTATTTTATAAAAAATCTTTTGTAAAATAAGTTTGACAAAGAAATACAGGGGGGCTATAAAAAAACTGACACTAATCAGACGTATGTAGCACCCATTCTGATGGAGGTATTTTGATAAAATTTGGTATATAGGATATATGGATCATGGGAAAAGAAAGATTCAGTAAAAAAATTCAATTTTTAACCACGAGGAGAAAAAGTGGTACTTTTTATCGCAGTTATCTTTTTCCGTTTGTTCAATATAATGTATATACCAAGTTCCAATGGAATACGACCACACAGCGAGCGCTACATAGGTCGGAGTAGTGTCCGTATAATTAAACTGACACTACTTAGATTAATTATAATGACGCTGCTCTGATCTATGTAGCGCTCGTTGTGGTAGACGTATTTCATTGAAACTTGGTATATACGTTATTTGAACCATAGGAAAAAGATAACAGCGATAAAAAACGTCACTTTTTCAGCTGGTGGTCAATAATTATACAGTAAAACCTGTCTTTAACGGAACCTGCATCAAGCGGAAAACTGTCTTTAACGGGAAAAAATCGTGGTCCCGTGATTTCAATGCCAAAATACACACTAAAAACCTGGATTAAACGGAACCTTCTTACGCGGAAACGGAAATGAAAATTGTACCCTTTAACGGAAAATTTCAAACAAACGCTGCGAGTGTTTGGCGACCAAAGCACCATACAAAATGTTAAAGTGGTCCACCGAAATTTTTTACGCAATCTATGCTTGAAAATGTGAGTTCGTTTCTGTACTTGATACTGTAGTTTTGATAAGCCATATGTAGTAAAGTAGTTGCTTTCTGAAATTTTTCGGAAAAGCAAAAGTTTTAAACGGGAGAAATCAGTAAAACGGTTGAATTTCAAAATGATATGCAAGAGTTAAAAATTTTATGCAAGCTGTGTACATTCCATGATCGCAAGGCTGAGAAGGGCCAGAATTAATTAGAGAGAGGCAAAGAGCAACTGACATGGTGGCAAAATTTAGGGGGTTGCAAATATTAGGTTGGAACAAAAACACCGTTATAAAATCATCGAATTTCACAGTGGTAGGGACGACAAAATCATGTTGTGTTCTCTCTCTCTCTTTCCCTGACAAAATTCTTAGTTACGGCCCTGATGCCGAGGATTACATAAACATATACGATAATGTAAAAACTAAACCTGACGTGACAGATATTGACACCTAATTGAAAAATTTTGAGGAAGTTAAAAAGAACGTAAATGTCGTTATTTCAGAAGAAAAACAGGGTAGGTCGGAATTTTACGCAGATGCTGTCAAAAACTAAATACAGTATTTAGTAATTATAGACTAATTATTTATTTACTTTATTTTATCCATTTTTAAATTATTTACTTTATCTTCAATTAATTTATTTTTATTTTATTTCAATCACACAAGAGATCGTTACATAATTTTACACATTATGTCAATTGAACCTTTATTAAGGGGAAATCCGTGTTCAACGGAAAAAATCTCGGTCCCTTGCGATTCCGTTGAAGACAGGTTTTACTGTACTATTTTTGATTGAATCTTTCTTTTCCCCCATAGTCCATATACCCTATATACCAAGTTTCATCAAAATACTTCCTTCAAAATGGCCGCTACATACGTCTGAGTAGTGTCAGTTTATTTATAACCACCCTGTATGATAGTGTCATGGTCAACCTCGATAAAAGCCAAAAGTAACTTTGATAAAGACGAAGATAACTTTTAAAAAGATGAAGTAAAAAGAAATTTGAATCAAAGTTTCATAAAAGATCTTTGTCAAAGAACACTTTAAAACGCGTTTATAGTGTATAATACTGGTATTCATGTAACTGTAATACTGGTATTCATGCAACTGTAATACTGGTATTCATGCAACTGTAATACTGGTATTCATGTAACTGTGTGTAATACTGGTATTCATGTAACTGTGTGTAATACTGGTATTCATGTAACTGTGTGTAATACTGGTATTCATGTAACTGTGTGTAATACTGGTATTCATGTAACTGTGTGTAATACTGGTATTCATGTAACTGTGTGTAATACTGGTACTCATGTAACTGTGTGTAATACTGGTATTCATGTAACTGTGTGTAATACTGGTACTCATGTAACTGTGTGTAATACTGGTATTATAAACTTTATATAGTGTAAAATATTTGACAAATATCTATTATAAAACTTCTATTCAAATTTATTTTCAATTTGTCTTTATCGACGTTATCTTCGTCTTTATCGACGTTATCTTCGTCTTTATCGACGTTATCTTCGTCTTTATCGACGTTATCTTCGTCTTTACCGAAGTTATCTTCGTCTTTTATCGAAGTTGACCATTACACATCATATTTATTTGAGTTATGTTACAAAAGATCTTTTGTGAAATAACTTTTATAGTGTAGTTCGTAGTGTAACAAAAGTAACGATTACACTTCGAAAGTTTGATAAAAGACCTTTAACAAAATTTGAAAAAAACCCACAACTAAAAATATGGCCTATTGGTTACATTCGCTCGAATGTAACCGAGGTGCTTATTGGTTGAATTTTTCAAGTTTTATGAAAGAACTTTAATAAAATCTTTATAGTGTGATCACGGCCTTTTAGACTAGTGCTCTAAACATTACACCACAACATCTTAAAGACACATCCAATGATTGATTCAAAAAACTCGATGATTATTTTGTGCTGTTAGGCCACGGTTTAGTATTGAGGATATAGAGCCAGATGTTCTATTACATCAGCAGATATCTACAGTAGGCAATCTATCAAAAGATTTATGATTGTTGAGCAGACGTGCCTAATATCTTACACATTTTCAAATTTCGCTCCAAGCTTTTGGGTCGCACAAAAAATGGGAAATGATATATGGGCTGTGTTCACAGACAAGTGCAGTTATGTGTTTTTCACCGATAATGCTATAGATTTATAGACGCATTGATTTTTTTGGGAAAAATGTACAAACCTCCCTCCAAATCGTCAGCTGGCTAACAGCGTTCCCAATATCGCACACCTTGTGTGATACTGAGAATACAAAAACTTAGTTTCCGAGAGATTTAAAGTTGTTATGAGAAATAGCTGGCTGGAACTGACAAATGTTGCTTAGTAGTTGATGGAGACCCTTTTGTAAATATAAATTGCAGGATTGATCAAGAAAAAAAATTACAGCAGGTAAAATTATAAATGATAAATTTCAATGTGATAATATTGCATTTAATAAATCCGTTGAAAATTACTTCTATGAATATTTTTGATTAAAGAAAGAAAACCGACTAAAAAACGGAAAAAAACTGGGGCATTTTTTTCAAAAAAATCAAGACAGAGAAAATCCTGGAAAATACGGGACAATGCGGGACGATTTACAACAATGCAAAGTTTAAAAAAAAATCAACCCTTCCAAGCTCTAGATCCGCCCCTGCTATTGCTTGAACCATATCGTTGAATACCACCCTATGTGTATGGATAGCAACGAATAGGAAAGACGTAAAATAATACAAAAGTGATCCAAATATCAAAGCAGTATTTGGACTACTTAGTTTGTGCGATATTACGCATATTCACCGTATTCACTCGCGTGCTATCTGCGCCAGCGAATATCTAAACAAAAATTGTCACTAAAAAAAATCAATAAATAATGAGAATGAATTTAAAAAATAAATCCAGAACTACTGATAGTTTTGAATGATTGAAAATTATAATTTTCGGGATTTGTTGAAAATTCAATGAAAAAATTGAAGTCAGAATCAGAGGGAGAAATAACTATTAAAATAATAATTGATTAATAAAACGATCGGAAACTAATGACAGAAATAGACGGTTTTTTTCTCAGTCCAATATATTAAGGAAATGTATTATCTGAACATTATGCCGAGGTGAAGTCGGAAAGAAAAAGCCATCTGGTCTCCGCCGGGATTCGAACCCAGGCCCTTTCGCAAACCGGGAAAGCGTGCTACCATCTGCACCTCTGGAGACAACGGGTAATATGCTTTCCCGGTTTGCAAGAGGGCCTGGGTTCGAATCCCGGCGGGGACCAGATGACTTCGTCCCGAGTTCGCTTCAGCATAATATTCAATGAGAGAAATAGTTCCAGAATTAATGAAAATTGAGAACTTATTACAGACATAATTTCAAAATTTGTAGAAGTTTTCAATACTTTTGGGGCCCTCTGTTTGATTCACGGCCCTGGGCCAGACACAGGGATTTCAACAGTGGCGTGAGAGCCTGGAGCGCCGTAGCACGGTGTTTTGTAACACCTTTCTGAGCACCCCCCCCCAACCCAGAAATTCACCCAGAAATCATCTATACAATAAATAATACCCCGACTTATGTCACCCTGCATTTACGTCGTCTCGCTCTAAAAATCTTAAGCGTTAATTCATGAATAAACGAAATAAGAGAGGAGTTGAATTAATAAATCTAGTTTTACTTATTTTGATCTTCAAAACCATACCCCGTCCTATATGTGAGTAAATACGGTAAATGAAAGGGAATGACTCATTAAGATGGATTTAATCACATAAGTGGTTCATTAAAACTTGGCTCTTAAATTTAACTCAGTCAGCTCCGCTTTGTGTTGGCGTTTGTTTTTATGTGCTGTGATTATGTTCAGCAAGCATATGTATCGTGTGGAGGCGAAATTGAAAAATTCTAATTTTTCGAAAGTTTTTTAGAAATTCTAACACTAACACTGATAACTAACATTGCTCAACACTGATTTTGTCCTGAAAGATATTTCAGTGATTTATAGTTATTTCGGGACATTGATTCCGAATCTGGCATGGGTTTTGTCAGATTGGCTGCAGTTTTTGAGATGAAGTGAGAATTAAATTTCAATAGTGGTACCATAAGAAGCATACAAATCATATTGAAACTGTGCATTATGAATAAATACAGTAAATCATTGCCAAAGATATTTCAATTATTTTAGGGTGATTTTGGGGTGCTGATTCCGAATTTGGCATGGTTTTGCCAAATCGGCTCTGGTTTTTGAGATGAAGTAAGAATTAAATTTCAATAGTAATATATAAACAGCATACAAATCACATTGGAAGTGTGCGAAATGTAAATCAATAATAAACTTAATACCAATAAATAAAGATCATTGATGTCTGATCATGTAAAAAACATGAAAAAAAAATAAGAAATTGAAAGTAAAAATGAAGACTCTGTATTTAAATGTGGAGAGCATGCATTATCTCTAATACACCGCGCGCGCGGCGTGCAAAAATTAAGGACGAGACGATTTTACTAATGTAACGTTGAGAAAAAGCGTTCCAAATCGACACAAATAATACCATAAGATCCCCAAGACGTAAGAACATGGGAAAAGTAAACAACATTTTCCAAAAAAGAAATCAAAAGGATAAAAAGGAACTTCATTGAAAAATTAGCTTCGAGCACAATTGAACAGAAGACCGAAACGTTCATGTGATAAGTGACTGGCAAGGAAAATCCAGAGCTTTTAGTAGGGAATATGATCACCACTGACTGCTATGCAGCATTTATATCGTCCATGCCGAGTACAAGGCTGTCAACGAGCTGTTGAGGCATTACTGCCCATTCTTGTTGTTGTACCAATCGCAGCTCCTGAATCGTTGCTGGTGACGTGCTGCCAAGAATCTCCTTAGAGTGTCCCACACGTGTTCGATTGGATTCAGATCCGGGGACCTTGTCAGCGGCCAATCGATGCGTTGAATATCTTCACTCTCCAACAGCCACTGTACGAAGAGGTGTAACGTTGTCGTCCATGAAGAGGAACTGAGGACCCATAGCGCCTCTGAAAAGACGCACGTGAGGAATGAGCACATCGGTACAATTCCGGGGGCACCAGTGACTGAACTAAATTGGAAAATGTACGGGTACCAAGCATGTTACCTCCCCAAACGAGAATTTCACCTCTAAACCGGTCCCTTTTGATGATGTTGGAAGGGTTACTTCGTGTTCCCCGCTCTCTCCAGATAGGTATGCGTCCAAAATCACTAGTCAGACTAAATCATCCGTAAGAGCATGACGCATTCATCCGTAAAGAGTACTCGATCGACCTCAATTTTTCAGCTCCTTGCTTAATTTTTGCCCACCAGTGTACTAGAACCAATGCGGCAAAATAAACAGCAATTTCAAAATCAGCAGCCCCGTTATACCCAAAAACCGTTGAAATTTCCAAGGGAACATGAATTTTTTTCGCAGTGAATTTTTTTAATTAAGGATTGACAATATCGCTGCGCACGAAGCGAGAAAAATTTGTAAAAAAAACATGAAATATTCATATATATCTGTCGTTAAAAAAAATAAATTCAATTCGTCTGTGGTCTGAAAATATTTCCGCGAAGAGTTGAAGGAAAAAAAAAAAAACGTCAGAAGAAAATTTTCATATTTTTGCCGCAGCGCGTGACAAAAATTTCGGTTTTTTTTAAACCCTCGAAGCTAGACTGAGATTGTTTGTTTAAGCATTTTTATGCTTTATATATAAGACGTTTACTTTTGCCTTTCTTTCTTAAAGAAAATTGTGTGCATTCCTCACATATACCGACACTCGGTAGAAAATTAAAGACGCAACACACACACACAACCCGAAAAAAATAGATTCTCTACCAAAACTTTTCACTAGGAAAATGATTATTTTCACTAGGTTATCATTTTTAATAAACTACGAATGCTTGATGTTTACGCCATGAACATCTTTATCAAGTTATGCCTGACGTATACTTTTTCATTTCGTTGTTTGTGTATAAATCTCACGAGCAAAAGTGTTTGAAAATATAATACGTATAATAATAACTGCTTTTGAGTTCTTGCGAAAATTTGCTCTTGTATAATATGGTTTCAGTTCGCTTTTCACAAGTTTTGTTAGTCAAAATAATTGAAATCTATTTTATTCTCGGTACCTTAATCAAATTCAAAATGAACCCAAAGTGAAATCGGTAGGGATATAAACTAGTTTATATAAGTATTTTGTTGGTTCACCCCAAAGAAAATTCAATATGTGGTATTTCATGAAGAGGATGACATTGTTTTTTTTTATGAATTAAGTTATATGTCATGCGTCGTTTTCCATGGAAAGTAGTACCGTAAAAGCGGACTACTTAGGCCCATTTTTTTAAACTTTCAAATTCACTTTCCAGCAAACCCAATATTATTACTACAGTGTTTTTAAGTTCTTGTAACCTATTATAAATTTAAAGGCTATCTTCAATTATGTATATGTAAACGCAGAACGGATTTTTTTAACTTTAGCACAGCCTACCCCAATTAAAAAAAATTGAGGTAGGCTGCGTCATAGACACGACCACAAGTTTTGACGTGAATACGTTGTTTGTGCCTTAAATCGCGTAGTCACCGGTTTTGTGTTTGGATTAGCTAACAACGGTACCAATGCCGTCATTTTTTGTTGTGAACTGCTCGAGATATGAGGGGTTCACAACCATAGTAGATTAAGTAAATTTATCTTTATTATAGATAATAATACCTTAAAGTCTTTGATAGATAATTAAATCAGTTCAAGTGATGTAAAGGAATTAAACATGTCAAAGTTCAGTTAAAACTCATTTTTTAGTGCCCTGATTTTACAAATTTTGTAAAAGCAGAGCTTTAACAAAAAACTTTAATGTGTTATTATCCATAATAAAGATAAATGGACTTGGTCTACTATGCTTGTGAATCCCTCTTAGAGCGGAAAACAATTTGTCACGAATCATGGCAGCGGACATGGTGCCCAGACGGAAAGAGATATCGAAACCAGAGTGATATCATTGGAGTTGTCTTTGCAATGTGCATCTGACGATACCATTGCTTTTGACTTGCGTTGGGTACTTCCTGAGGTATGAGCGTTTAAAGAATTTCGTCACGTAACTTTTTGCGAATGCTCCCAGTATCGTCAAATAATTTAAAAGACGTAAATAAAATTCACGTCAAAACATTTTAGGCCAATGTTACCTTAGCATGTTCCCAACTTTGGCCCATTTCACTTTTTTGCTTAAAAAGCATTAAACGAAGACCTAGAGTTATTCTTGACCCTCGTCTCGTAATGAGACTTCAACTTTTGAAAGAAAACTTGTATTTCAAATTGTATTGCAAAAACAGCAATATTTGGATGCTTTTTTTTTGAAATTTTCACTTAATAATCTTATGTCGTGCAAATTGTTGATAAATAAAAACCTCTTTTAACAGACTTTGGTGGCGTAATTATTTATTTTATGTCCATTCGAGTTATAAAACAAAATGCCTTTGTCCTGGGGTCACTTTCTCAACTTTTGAGTTTGCCCATACAGTCCACAATAGCTCCTTTTTCTTCCACAGCTAACACCAACCCTGGATTTGCAGTATTTGCTTCTGTTTTTTCTGAAACTTCGGCACTGAAAATTTTGGGGTGATTTGATGTGCCAGAAAATGTATTCTTAAGTTTGTTTTTGATGGTGCTTCGGGGTATTTTAAAATGCTTTGCTGCTTGCTTTCGGGTCATTCCACCAGATCTAACAGCATCTAAACAATTTTGAAGATGGTCATTGCTGTATTCTGCATATCTTTGTTTTCCAGGCTACTTCACCAAACACCAACTCTGGCCATATCGCTATATTGCAATTTACTGCCATTAGTGAGATGGGTTGGAAGTGAAGGTGCTGTCTATCGGTGGTCGCCTCGAGTTCGTTTGGGAAAATATCTTATCTATATCCTCCCTTGGGTTCGAACCCGGGACCCTGACAACAACCCTCACGATGGTAGACGAGCATCTTACCACCATGCCACTCGGGTACTGTTTTCCAGGCTGACGCTTATATTTATATACCATTTTTCCAGTCTAGAAACAAAAAATACGGAAGACAAAAAAACATAGTTATACATGGCAGGGCCGTTGCCAGAAATTTTTTCCGGGGGAGGGAAAGAACCAAAGTGATAGAACAATAGACTTAAGTACTGTTGAGTCTCGATAATTCGAGGTCATCTCGGACTAGATAAAAGCTCGAATTAACCGGAAAACAATAAAAAAAATGCTTTAAATGTTGGGTTTTACTTAAAAAAAAGACAAGCAAAAGCAGTACAGGCATATTTACTGTATTTTTATTCTTGAATAAGATGCAGATGCTATACGATGTGTTTCAAAAAATAAAGAATGCGAAAACGGTGCGAAGAGATGAGAGTGATTCAGAAGACTTGGGAATGGGATTGATGGTAAACGATGCCGGGACACTGATAGCTTTCAACTGTCTTTCCAATGATTTTACGTAAGCAACTAGGGGACAATGACATTGTCCACCATTACGAAGAAAACTGTCAAAATTCCTCCTCTTTCACAACGATACCAGAAAATTAAAATAGTCTACGTCCATCCAAGGGAGTCTAATAGTTTATTACACTAATTACCCATTATAGGGCTGGGGGCTTCCTAGTCCCTCTCAAACTGAAATTACCAGGAATAATACAAATACAAATACAACGCTACAACAGGCAAAATGCCCAATGAGGTGGCTGAGAAAAAGATGCCCATAGATTCATTCTCTCTCTCTAAGAAAATTCGAAATTTTCAGTGCCTCGGATTATCCGGAAACTCGAACTTTCGGGGCTCGGAGTTTCGAGACTATTCCCTATATATTAGGAAGAGCTCTTTTACAACATTTCGGAGGGAGGGAACGATCCCCCCGGTTCCCTAATTTCGCTCCGTGCTTGATACGATGTATAATTACGTTTTTAAGTGTTCTCACAAACAAATTACCAAGGGTTACAAAAATACGACCTACGTTGGCTCATCAAAATGTTGGGCAAAAGTAAGGTGCATATTTTTCAAGTTTCCATAGCTTAAATTTCCAGTTAATGTTGTCGGAAAAAATAAACGATTAAACGAAATTTTAATCATACTACAGTTGAAAACATTAGATTGTGTTTCTAATTAGGCCTTACCTATCTTGAAAAAGCTGGATCATAATCTATACAGTTACAGTTGAAAGTTTTTCGAGAGGTGGAAAATCACATGCAGTCACAGTTATAAATACCCACCCCTACTACTGCCTAATAGGCAATTTGTTGACTAGCCAATGCACTCAGTTACTTAGCTTAGTGCTGCTACCTAGCAGAAACTACAGAAACTGGTTCCAAAAATGATTTTATGCAGTAATTACAGTGCGTTTTATTATTTTATCGTTTTGGGCAAAAGTAGCCCGCGTTTACGGTAAGTTATATCTAGTCTATTCCATTCTCTTTAACTCTAACCATGTAATCCCCACATGCTTATTGTACTGATTGGTTTTGAGGGCCACGTTTTACGATTTGTGTTTTCAAGCACGTTTTTCTGAAAGTCTACTGTATATTAGGCCCCCCTTTTTCCGATGTTTACGCCGAAATCCCGTGACCGGTAACGATCTTATTGAGATTCGTTACGTATTCCTACCGGCAATAGCATTTCAGTTCTTGTGGTGAAGTCTTCCGGAACACGTGGTAATTCACTCACCAAAGATTCTGGGCACGCCTTAAAGATACTTGATCGGTAATGTACATTCCGGAAAGCAACTAGCGCGACGGACTTCGACATCTATGATCGGCAATAATTTTGCTGAAAGTTCTATAGAAAATTTTCTTCCGAGGAAAGGTAAATTTATTAGCGGATGATATTACTATATACACTCTTCACGCGAGTATTTTTACTCATCAGATCACAATGAAATACAATAGAAGCTGCTGCTTATTACGAGCCCGTTAAAAATATAACGACAAAGC
The DNA here is from genome assembly GCF_987345545.1 of Pholcus phalangioides. Classification (NCBI taxonomy): domain Eukaryota; kingdom Metazoa; phylum Arthropoda; class Arachnida; order Araneae; family Pholcidae; genus Pholcus; species Pholcus phalangioides. The sequence goes on along the minus strand of NW_028301625.1, from coordinate 4,708,177 downwards.
TGGTACTTATTTTAATTCAATTTCGTACGATTTTGTATCAGCCAGTACTGAACACACATGAAAAAATGTGTGAAACAAAATAATAAATTGCAAAAAGTTAACTAGAAATTATTCAATAAAAATTTGCATATAAAATTCATTTACATTATTCATTTCTTCTAACTTACTTTCACAAATCAACAAATTTCTGAAAACATACGACACCTTTCTGATAAGAACACAGTGACACTTTACAAGTACTGCATATATTAATTGTTCAGTGGTGCTTCTTTTTAGTACTACAGAAGGCACATCTTTATGATGTACACTTTACTGGCACGTGGATGCTACGTTTTGTCTTTTACTTCAAAAATTAGGGAAGGACATCAATCTTCCCAAAAATGCATAATTCCGTCTTCCCACTTGCAAGCATATCATATGATAGCCCCAGAAACAAAAAAAATGTCACATTTCCTAGCTATAAGTACAGGGAATGGGGTTGACCATGAAACCACTTAAAAACTTTGAAAAAAATATAGAAACTACCAATAATTTTTCTTGGTTTTATGATTTTAGCAAATAAAGAGTATGTAGCTGAAAAATTTATAAGTTTTGTCGAGGTTATTGATCATATTTTTTGGAGATTAAATGAGAAAAATAAAAAAATTTCATTTTCCTGTAGATAAAGTTTTTTAAGTCAATAAAAAAAAGTAAATAATTTTGCGTTGCCATCTAATAGCTTTATTGAATCTTAGCAAACCTTTTTTTTCAAATCAACGTGGGCGTTAACGCCCCCAATGTTCCAGGGGGCACCACGCGACTGAGGAAAAAAATTTTGAACAGGTGGTTTTTCATAGCGGAACCATCGTCCCTCAAGGGGTTAAGCAAGAGTCTGGATTTAACGAGCAAATTAATGCATTTTGTTTGATACTATGCTAATTGTATAGCAGTTCTGTCGCTTTTAGCGATCAAGTTTTTCACTGTAGCTCGGATTCAACGAGGGATTTAAGAGGGAAAATTCAAAAAAAAAAAAAAATGAATAGAAAAATGAGTGAAAATTGAAAGAGGCAAGAAAAACGACAAACTGTTGGTTTGTTGTCAATATGCAGGAATAAGAACACTTTGTCTAGAAGAGAGGAATGGGCATGGGAAATGAAGGTGAGAAATCGATCAATCAGAATTTTCAAAAATGGATAATTATAGAAACTTTTGTTTTGCATCCAATAAAAACTTCACGTGTTTGAGTGTGAATATCCCCACCTGAATTTTTCCTTTCTCGTTTGTTGTAGCCTTTTTTGACGAAAAATGTCGAAAAGCAAAGTTTCAACTGCTAAAGATAAAATAGAAATCACCAAGCTGCTAAACAAAAATGTGTACCTCAAATATTTTTTTTTTCGGTATAATTTTATACAGTGAAACCTGCGTAAAGCCGGGATTACATTATAAAAGTTTTAGAAAAGATATTTTATAAAACTTAAAAAACCAACCAATAAGTATATCTGTTACATTCGAGCAAATGTAACTGATACGCTTATTGGTTGCATTTTTCAATCATGGGAAACCTCTTTAAGGCCGGGATTACATTAGCGCATTAAGCATGAAATTCAAATGTATAGTAATTTGAAACAAAAAATATGAAAAATTCGAAATCAAATAACATGCGTGGCTCTGTTGGTTTATAGCAGTTAGGGGTGATGTTTCAAAATTTGAGTTTCACCAAACGATGGAAATTAGTTACTGAATATATTTTTATGTGCAGCTATATAAAACGGAAAACACTCTGGAACAGAAAATAATTTGTCTCTTGAGGTTCTGTTTTATACAGGTTTCACAGATATACTTGCTATATAAGCACTTAAGATTTCTAAAATTTCATTTTTTTCGCTTGAGAACGGATTTAGCGAGTCATCGGATTTCACGAGCATTTTCGCTGAAAAAGAGCTATCGTTATAAGCGGGTCCAACCCTATATATGTGTGTCCCTTTAACAATTTCTTCAATAAGTAAAAGAACATTTAAGTCAACAAAAAATTCCCACAATTTTTCCTCAAAATAATCTCAACCGAAAATGCGATGATAATTTTTTTAACCTATCGTCTCCTTTGGCTTCTAAATATACTTTGAACCAAATATGGTATTAATTTATCCTTACAATAAGATATGTATATATATTCAAGACGTCGAAAGTGCAATTTCCAGCTTCTGAACATCAGTATAGAAAAGGGGTTTCGACGATCCGAGACGGCTTTTCTGAGAACATCCTAAAGATTTTTGATCGTACTGAGAATCAGGAGAGAATATATATCGGCTCTTTTACCCCTCAGTTCCTTCATTTTCTCCAAAGTTATCTCCTAAATCTATGAATATGAGTATTATCGTCAATCCAAAAAACGACGGGTTCAGCTTCTACAGCCGAGTCGTCCAGAAAGTTCAGTAGCTTGAATTGTGAAACGGTCTTTATAGTTTTGTCTGTGCACACACGAGAGTCATCGTGGTAATTCCAAGATGAATCAACCCATACGATAAAACTACTAAATTCAAGACTTGATATTTTTCGATGTTACTTGATCATTTTTGTCGCACCGCAGTCATTTTCTGCACACGAGGGCTAATTAGACCGGGACCTACAATTTATTGCCGATTCCGAACGGCAGGCTTGTTTTTTATACTCGTCTAGGGGTTGGTGCGATAACCCCTGGAGGGGGGAATCCTTGCGGTAGCAATTTTTTCCTGCTGTCTTGTCGCCGTTTTTGTTGTACCCCTGTGTCAGGAAAGTTTTCTGACAAGGACGAACCGGGTATCGAACTCGCGACACCTCTAAACATCTTATCGACCTGGGCTACCGCGCCCCGATGTTACTTGGCGAATTTGAGAGTAGTTTTCTCGCAAAAAAAACTGCGTGTTTTCGGTTTCATTTCGTAATGAATTGAGAACGTTTTGTGGTGCCGTCAACTGGGACAACTTTGTCGCTTTTTTTCTTCTTTGAACTGCTTTATTAACATGCTTACACGCGCTCTAGGTCACTCTTTTGATCATTCACGTGCTTGCATACGCTCCAAGTCTCTCACTGTCCTGGTCCCTCGCTCTTTAGGTCACTCTTTTAGTCATTCACATGCTTTCACACTCTTTTAGTCATTCACATACTTTCACACTCTCTGAGTCACCCTTTTGGTCGTTCACGTGCTTGCACACACTCTAGGTCACTGACCCGGTCCCTCACACTGTAGGTCACTCTTTTGTTTACTCACATGCTTGCTCAAGCTCTAAGTCGCTCTTTTGCTCACTCGCGTGCTTGCGATGGTCACTCTTTTGATCACTCAGTGACCTAGTCCCTTACTGTCTCGGCAGAGGTGGATTTATTTAGGGGTAATACAAATTTTTTCGCCCTTCTCTCATTCTACTAATTTTTTTTTGTCATTCATTCCTCAAATTTGTCGCCCTGAACTACAGTATTAAAATATATAACTATATATTTTATAGCCCGCTAAGTCCCCCTGTAAATACGCCACTGGTATCATCATAATTTTGATACCTGTTCACTTCCAAGTTCGTCCTAACGCGTCTTACCATGTAAACGACCTTCAAAACAGATGCGAAAAACTTGCAATTTGAAAGAAAGTAAGTAAGAATTTGAGAAAATGACGAAATTTTAAATTCGCAAAAAGTTACCACCCCCCACCCCTCGTTTTTACCACGTTTCCCGGTACAACATTGATAAATTATGTTATTAAACCTAAATGAAACACAAATTTTAAATCTAAAAAGTGATTTGGAAAGTGTATTAAGTAAAAAAAGTTTTTTTTTAAACATACATTTAAATAAATGAGCGGGATTAGAAACTTCTGCAGACTACCTAAAACTGCTATTATGTACTACTAAGTGGAAACAAAAACAGTGATAACGACCTGCAAATAACTAATAAGGCTGAAAACGTGTGAAAAGCCTATCATTCAATGTCTTCTCTCTTTGATGAAAACAATCGCAACAATCGCGACTCTATTGGTTGGTTCAGGAACTTTTGCAAGCACCACAAACATAATTTTTTTCAAAAACCAGCAAAGTTGTCCCGGTTGACGGTATAAACAAAGCAGTAACATATATATGGGCTGGCCACTTCCCAGCCCAGTTTACCCGGCCAATGTCCGAAATTCGTCCTTTCGCCGGACATGTACTCAATGTATGTATATATATACTTATATGTAACATGTACACATATATAATATATATATATATATATGTGTGTGTGTGTGTGTGTGTGTGTTACGGAAAATTTGATAAGTCGGATTATTATGCATACTTACCAGTCATCGTGGTGAGCTTGATAAATTTATCACTTTTACCGGTGAATATACATAATACCCAAGCATCGTTGATAAATATGACGAATACTAAAAACATTATCACTTTTACCCGCGATTATACATAACAACCAAGTGTCATTGGTAAATTTGGCAAATACTTGAAATTTATGTTCTTTTTCCGTAATTATGCATAATACCATAATGTAACTGGTGAATTTGAAAAAGTGGAAAAAATTCCAAATGACTCTAGTATGTGTGATGAATATAGTTGGACCACAATATAATGATAACAAATTTTATGATCGTACCCCGATATAATGATAACAAATTTTATGATCGTACCCCGATATAATGATAACATATTTTATGATCGTACCCCGATATAATGATAACAAATTTTATGATCGTACCCCGATATAATGATAACAAATTTTATGATCGTACCCCGATATAATGATAACAAATTTTATGATCGTACCCCGATATAATGATAACAAATTTTATGATCGTACCCCGATATAATGATAACAAATTTTATGATCGTACCCCGATATAATGATAACAAATTTTATGATCGTACCCCGATATAATGATAACAAATTTTATGATCGTACCCCGATATAATGATACACAATACACATGCTGAATTATCTTGTATAGTATGTCATAGAGGGTGTCCTGTAAGTGCTAATGCGATACTTATCTCATCAACCGTTTATCGTACAGGTATGGTTTCAATTTAAAAAATGCTCAAAATGTGTTGAAAAATTACCATCTACCAGTTTTGAGTGTATAAATACAGTGTGTACCAAAATAAAAAAATTCTAAATTTTTGTACAGTCCCCTTGTCCTCTAACTTCCAATTAGAAAGTTGTTGCCCTATCTTTTTTGCGTCCAACAAAAGAGATCTTATGTTTTTAACCGCAATATTCGCTGAGATATTCAAATTAAAAAATCTGAGAAAATGTGGAAAAGGACAGCATGAATCTGAGCTTTGTCCGTTAGTTTTTGCTGTTATTTCCCAACTTTTCTCCGATTTTTGAATTAAAATAGCTCAGTAAGTCTTGCAGTTAAAAACATGGTTTTTTTTGGTTGGGGTCAGAAAAGACTCACCGCTCGTAGATATATTGCTCGCCTATCCCTACTTTTCAAAATTATCCACGGCTATTTTAATATTGACACTTCCCATATTATAATCAAATCTTCACAGTTTTCCGATTGACTCAATCGCTCCCACAAATTGAAACCTTTTCTTGCATCAACAGATTGCTTCAAAAATTTAGTTTTTCCCCCACAAATAATTATTGATGGGGAAACAACCTTCCATCAAATACAATAGACTGAACTTCGATTTCTGATTTTGCATGTGTAGCATCAATCGTCTCCTATGTCAAATCGCAACCTCTTGTATAGGCCTCGGCCAAACAATATTGTGTAAATGAATGAATAAATACCTCTGCCATGGACGGTTGATGAGATTACAGCCACATTAGCACTTACAGGACACCCTGTATCGTACGATTTATCATGTTTACCAACGACGCGACGCTTAGGTATTATGCATAATCGCTAGTAAAAGTGATAGTTTTTAATACTTATTAAATTTATACCAACGACGCTTGGGTGCTATGCATAATCGCCGGTAAAAGTGATGAATTTAGGGAAATTTATCAAAATCGACAATTATGCATGATAACCAGATTTATCATATTTACCGTAACACACACACATACACACACGCACGCACTCTCTCTCTCTCTCTCTCTTGTATTCACTCTGCTGCCTTCATTCCTTTCATATTCTAATGGCCTCTAGGTTTGGGTATCCACACATAGAAAGTAGGAACCCATTATTTGAAAGATGCACAAAATCATGACACGTAGTAACTCAGCATCCAACTGGTATGAACATTTCATTCCTTGTACTATTAGATATTTCCTTTAAGTGAAGATAATAAATTTTAACATATATATAAGGCTTCCGAATTTTTTTTTTGGCATCCACTCATACGACATCTTATATTTTCGAATTTTTTGAAATGGAAATTCAACGATGAGTGATAGATGCAACGCATTCATCGCCTCCAGGAAAATGAATGAATGAATGAATGAATCAACGATGAAGAAAAAGCGGGAGCAACTAGCCGAATAGCTTATTAGTAAACTTTGAACACGTTCCAATTGGGATGTTCTATTCTGACATCCATGTCGAAGAACTTGAGAACCATGCTTCCCGAATGGATTTCCAGCATCGGATTGCAACTGACACGTTTCATCCTTTTGATGATTGATGAGAATTTTAGGCAATTTTTTTTTTTATTATTTATTCATCCTCCCGTAATGTATATAAAACGAACTGTCAAAACAAGACGAACATATACGCGTGTAAAGTTTGAAGTTTTCGCTCTTCCGGATGAAATACATGATGAATGAATAGGGAAATAAATTTGCATAATAATTTATTGCTCAATCGATTTCTTTGACCGGAGAATTATATGAGCAATTATCTGTCTTAATGCAGCTACGTGTTTGAAGATATCACGGAAATATAAAACTCTGTGGGTTTCAATGGATTCAAATGAGCTTTTATAAATCACACAGGGTGTTTAACCCCCTTCGCTTACAAGTTATTGGCAAGAAATGCTTAGCAAACAGGGGGGGGTATGGCATTTTACTGGCGAACCGTTGATCCTAGAGGTATTCTTCCAATTAGAAAAAATTAAAAGTTTCTAAATAACGTGTAGACCTCAGATACGTCATTCATATCGCAAGGGGTTGTATAAGTATTAAAATAAAAATGTTAACTTTTTATACAGTCCCCGTGTGCCCCAAAACCTAAATTAAAAAGTTGTTGCCCTGTCTTTCCTGATGCGAACAAAAAAAATTCCATGTTTCTAAGTGAAATATTCACTGAGATATTCGAATTTGAAAAACGGAGGAAATTTATGTCAAAAACAGCTCTAAATGCGGAAAAACCGTTTTACCCGCATTTAACGCTGTTTTTTTTCTAAAATGTCCTCCGTTTTTCAAATTCGAATATCTCAGTGAATATCTCACTTAGAAACATGGAAATCTTTTGTTGGCATCAGGACAGACAGGGCAACAACTTTTCAATTGGGCTTTTGGGGCACACGGAGACTGTATAAAAAGTTAATTTATTTATTTTGATAAGCATACAGCCCCTTGAAACATGGATGATATATCTGAGCACTCACTGCTCGCTATTTTAAAACTTTTTCTAATTGAAATATATCTCTAGGATCAACGGTTCACCAGTAAAATGCCATACCCCTGTATTTGCTATGAACTCTAATAGTGACATGTCCCGACTGACTGATTCATCATCACCGAGACACAACCCCTGCAGTTATAAATATGAAATTTTGACAGTAGTTTTATTTAATGACGCAAAAAGACTCACTAAGCAGGGATTTTTTGAAATTCGAACCCTTGGTGAGGGGAAGGGTTCAAAGGTTACATGGAGAAATCACGCTGAGCCGAAACCGATTAAGCTAGAAATATGAAATTTGGTAAGATTTCCATTTAATAATGCAAAGACACACTAAAAAGGATTTTTTCGAAATTCCATCCCTATTGGGGTTTGGGGGGGGGGGTCTAAAAGTTATATAGAGAATCACACCGAGCCGAAACCGTTGTAACTATAAATACGAAATGTGGCCAGTATTTTTATTTTGTAATGTAAGTGACTCAACAAGTGACTAACAAGGGATTTTTCAAATTACTATTACTATTACTAAATTACTATTTTTCAAACCCTAACGTGGGTTCAAAGGTTATATGGAGCTATCATTGCTGAGCCGTAATCGCTGAAGCTATGTATATGAAATTTGGTCAGCATTATATTCTATAATGAAAATTCTCACTAAGATGGAATTTCTCAAAATTGAACCGCCAAAGGGGAGTTCGAATATTATATGGGAATATTAATTTTCGGATTACCAAATCCACGCGAGCGAAGCCGCGGTTAACAGCTAGCAGGAGTATATACAACTTTGTTTCGTAGGACTACAACAGCTTCGCGATGATGAAGAGAGAGGAAAGAAAACAGAGAGAACTTGTTTGAATTTATTCCACTGACGTTTGGATGCAATAATGCGTCCTTGATCGTAAAGCGGTTAAATTATCATGGTATCCGGTTCATTAGATAATGTCCGATCCGGTTAGAATCGGGTAGCAATCTGTATTTTAGGGTACGTTATTAATCTTTTGATCATTTTTGGGGGAAATATTTTGGTAATTTTCGTCAAACACATTTTGATCATTTTTGATTTAAGACTTGATTTCTTGAATATGTTTACATTAGAGGAACGCAGCTGGTGGGGGGAAATATGATCGAGGTTGCTCGAGTCATCGTGCTCGACTACCTGCAACTTCCCACAACAAGACTTAAGCCGTTGAACCGCAATTTTTGATCTAGGTTTTTTTCTCTATTTGTCAGGAGTCTTGCTCGCGTGATAATATTACAATGATGCAGAACTTAATAATAATGTAATATAACGATCACATAATAATAATAATGATATATAATATAATAACAATTATATGCAATAAATACAGTGGCTTGCCACAACGCAAGCTCTATGTTTCGTTTCCTAATGAATCTATTTTCATTATGAACCAATAACTTAGAAATAGGTCGGCTCCCTGGGCCGTTAGCCCCCGTAACCTCGTCTTGCCACATTGACTATTTGGGAAAAACCCTCTGTCCTCGTGCATCTGACGATTTTGGTGGTGAAATATAACATAATCAATCACATTTAACCTGTGTGCAGCGGTTTAAAAAAATTAAATTAAATTTAAGAAAGAGAGGAAAAACCTCGGACGCGGGTTTGAGGTGGAATCGAACCCTCATCCTTCGATACAACAGCCCCTTACGGTAACCAGTACACCAATTGTCGCTCTTACGCAGAATAAAGTACATCTCTGTTGTTAAACGCCACCAGAAAATATATTGATGCCAACCAACAGTCGCCAGAAAAACGCGTGTCAAACGTATCAAAAGTTGCGGTTCAACAAATACAAATACAAATACAAATACAAATACAACGCCACAACAGGCAAAATGCCCAACGAGGTGGCTGATAAAAAGATGCCCATAAAAATATGGTTGTCATATGTTTCAAAAATACAGCAACCCAATTAAAAATGCAATTAACACAAATTACAAACAATATATACACATGATAAAATATTATACAATGCCCATAAAGAATACTTATGGTTGTCTTATTCTAAGAATGGATAGAGCTTCTCGATTTACCCCAACATGTTTATCGTATTTCTTTTTAAACGTGTCAATTGTGTTACAATTTACTACCTCCGGGGGTAAGCTATTCCATTTATTAACAACCCTATTGGAGAAAAATTCCCTGCGACACCATAACCTTGCATTGTCCCTCACCAATCGATACTGGTGTCCCCTTGTAAAAGCAGTCGATTGGCGGTGTACTAAAAGTTCATGGTCCATCCTATCCATCCCATTGAAAATTTTGAACACTTCGATCATATCTCCTCGACACCTGCGTTCATCCAATGTAAACATATTCAAAAAATGAAGTCTTTCTTCATAACTCAAGCCCTGTGTGCCAATAAGGACACGCGTAGCTCTTCTCTGCACCCCTTCAACCAAGTCTATCTCCCTCTGTAGGTATGGTCTCCAAAACCTTACAGCATACTCCAGTCCAGGACGAACTAAGCCTCGAAAAAGCGGAAGAATGACTTTAGGAGAACGCGAAGAGACCTTTTTGAAAATGAGACCAAGCATTCTATTCGCTTTTTTGACAACCGCTGAACAATGTTCAGAAAACTTAAGTCGCTCGTCAATGAGAATTCCCAAATCGGTGACTCTAGTTGCATCCGGGATAGTGACACCATTCAACTCGTAAGAGAACCGTGGGTTGTTCGAACCAAAATGAGCGACCATGCACTTATCTACGCTAAACGTCATGCTCCATTCATTTGCCCATGCTGCAATCTTGTTTAAGTTGGTCTGGAGCAACTCCCTATCGCTTTCATTTCCGATTACCCCCATTAGCTTCACATCATCTGCGAATTTGCTAGTAATTCCATCGATACCCTGATCGAGTTTGTCGATAAAAAGTGAAAAAAGTATGGGGCCAAGGACACTTCCCTGAGGAACTCCACTTGTGACGTCTGTCCAACCAGAGAATTCCCCGTTCACCATAACTCGTTGCGACCTATCTCTTAACCACGATTCTATCCAATTCAGCAAGTTGCCCCCTATTCCAATCTCGTGTAAACGCTTCAAGAGTTTGCCATGTTGGACCCGATCGAATGCCTTCTGGAAATCAAGGTAAACAACGTCGACATTTTTGCTCTTACCCAAAGCCTTAGTCACGTAATCATAGAAGCAAAGGAGGTTAGTTACACATGACTTCCCCTTCCTGAACCCATGCTGATTATCCGACAATACATTATTCTCGTCTATCCACTCTCGTCTATTCTCGACAAACTGCCTTTTGATGATAATTTCCAAAATTTTCGAGAGGGAGCTCGTCAAACTCACTGGACGATAATTAGACACCACTTCTCTACTACCCTTCTTAAATATCGGAACAACGTTAGCCAGTTTCCAATCTCTCGGGACGATACCCTCAGCAACACTACTCCTGTATATCTGTGCGACTGGCCCCAACAATTCATTAGCACCTTCCCTGAGAACCCTGGGATAGATATCATCTGGTCCTGGTGCTTTTCTTGCACATACATTTCTTAGAAGATTTAGGACCTCCACGTCTTCCACTTGAATATCGTTGAGCGTTTTATTACCCCATGCAACACCCGTATATGGAATATCATTATCTCCATTAAAAACCGACGCGAAAAAGTCATTGAAAGCACTACACATGCCTACATTGCTCTCTACTTTTGAGCCTCCTATCGAGAGGGGGGCCAACTGTCCCCTTACATCCATTATTGACGTATCGAAAAAATGATTTTGGGTCAGAGCCAATGTTATCTGCCAACCTAGATTCAACTTGCTTTTTACTATCCCTTATCGCTTTCTTCAACAGTCTTCTTTTATCAGTAAACAATGATAGGTCACCTCGTCCACTTTTATACTCCCTGAATGCTCTTTTCTTTTCAAGATAAAGGTTCCGCACGCTATCCGTGAACCATAGAGGGTGTGATGTACAAACACGCTTTTTTCGAACAAAGGGTATGACGTCGTGCAAAACAGAGGACAGCTTCGTACTAAATTCTTCCCATTGACTTACCACCCCTACTGATTCCAACCGGTCTTTGAAAACTTCCGCTAACCTTCTTCGCAAAACATCAAAGTTAGTTCTCCGAAAACAAGGAACCAGTCTTTTGTTATCAACCTTACCCGAGGAAAAGTTACAGTGAAATCTGACGATACGATGATCACTGGAAGAAAACTCTTCCCCCACCGAAACATGTTCAACTAGATCCTCAGAACTAGTAAGAACTAAATCCAAAATAGCAGTACCCCTAGTGGCTTCTGATACATGCTGATACAAAAAATTTTCGAGCACCAACTTAAGAAAGTCTCTTTCATACTGATTTCCAGATGAAAGGTTCTCCCAATCAATACCCGGGTAATTGAAATCCCCTAGTATGAGAACATTCTTTTGCTTACACATGTAGGAAATTTCATCATGCATTTTGGCGATGTAGTTTTGATCCCTATTCGGTGGATTGTAACAAACCCCAACAATAAGCTTATGACGTCTTTTGTTCTCAAGTTCAACCCATATGGTTTCAATATCACTTCTCTGCACGTTACACTCTCTAGCCTTCAAACATGATTTCACGTATATCAACACTCCACCCCCTTTCCTATCAGATCTATTTCTCAAAAAAGTATCGTATCCGGAGATGTGTAAGACAGATTCATCCCCATCGTTTGCCCAAGATTCTGTAATGGCTATAAGATCCAAGTCCTCCACAACTATCATAGTTTCTAAAAAATCTTTCTTGTTACCCAAGCTCCTGGCATTTATTAACAAACATTTTAATTTGCCCGGTGATTTAGTGTCAATCGAGAAGCCATCCAAGTCAGAGGTGGGTAATTCCCCGTCAGTACTGTTGTGATTATCATTAACTAACCCGCATTCCCGACTACGTGGTCTGGGAGTAAAAAACCTGACCTAAGACTATCGTAAACCTCCCAGACCCCTCTCTTATTTAGATGGATCCCATCCGAACGAAGCCACCTATCGGTAAATGCGGGAAGCTCCAAGAACGTGACCCCAAATGAGGAGCAAATGTCCTTCAGGCCTATATTGAATTGGTGGATCCTACTCCTATATCCCCTACTACCCCTTGGCAGCACTGGAATCACTGCCACATCTGAACCCCCCTCCCTAGCGGATAATAGTAAATCCCGGTATTCTGACAGAGACTCACTAATATTCGCTCCTACCTGATTTGTTCCCACCCACAGAATCACCCGCAAGGGCAACTTTCGGCGATGAAAAACGTCTCGAACGTTGCCAATCTTCCCCCCAGGAAGACAACAGCGCTCGAAACCCCGAAAATCCCTACACACTCGGTTCCCAAGTTCCCTAACCATAGAATCGCCGATGATTAAACCCCTATCACTATCCCCCTCTACCTCATCCACGACCACCCATTCGCCCTCTAAAATGTCGTTGTTCGTGGAGATTGCTTCTTCATCAACAGGTGGCTCGACGACCAGAGGGTCCGTTATAACCGGGCCCTCTAGCACCCTAACTTTTTCCCGTAAAGCTTCGACCTCGAGTTCCAGCCTTTTTCTATCCAAGCACCCTTTACAATTGAAACTATCAGCTACTATACCCCTAGACCAGGGAAACCTCCCGTCGCAAGCTCTACACAACACTAGTCGAGGTCGAGGCATACTAACACTATTGCTAAAGCTAGATAATAATATATGACTTGTAGATAATAATAATAATACTTAACAATAGGAAAATGAGAAACGTTAACTGGAAATTAAAATAATGTAAAATACATTACTATGCAAAATATACGTAAGAGACTATACGAAATAATTACGTAAAGTAGAATGCTCAGCACTAAATCACGAAGAATAAAATAAATATGTATATAAAGAATACAACACCCTCTAAAAAAAGTATTAAGCTACGAAGTACAATTTATACTTATTAGAATTAGCTAACTATCTCAAAACACTAACACTACAACAATAGGCCCAAATGGAAGGAAAACAAAGTTATTGAGAGTACCCGGGAAAAAGTATACACTGTTTGCTAACACTAACGTCCAAAAACCTACGAACTTATATCAAAGAAGCGAGCGAACCTGGCGAAAAAACAACGAAAATGAAATGCGAACGAGAAAAATAAATATAAGTCGATCGAAAATACACAACGAAAATTTAAAATAAATGAGAGCAATATAATAAAAAAAAACCACTTATCTCACAATCCAACGTGCGCTAAAAAAAAAAGAAAATCACCGCAGAATATGACCCAAAAATAAACAACACGCTAAGTAAAACTCACGAGAACGAAGAAAAACACAAAGAAAGACACAAAATGGCGCACTGGCGTGACGGATAATCCTTCGGTAATCCCCCGGCAACGGTTTTGGATAAAACTTCTTCTATTGGTCGGTGAGCGGAGCGCGATAATAGCACGTCCGTTCCCAACGACGGCGAAGACGAATGTAACAACAACTAAGTACAAAGGTTTTTGACAGCTGGCTGATGCGAAGATATATTTCGGAAAGAGAGAATATATTCAACTGCCCCTGCGGAGAATCGAACCCACGTCCTTTCACTTTCCGGGTGAACGCACTAGACCACTAGACTACAGAGGCAACGTATATTTCAATCTTTCCTTGGAGGTCGTGTGAACTGACCGGGACCATACATGGATGGTCGTATTTGGCCTAACTCAGGCCAAATCTCACAATTGCTGACGCCACCAGATGGCGACTTATTCGCAGATGAGCTCCAAGGAAAGATTGAGATATTCGTTTCCTCTGTAGTCTAGTGGTCTAGAGCGTTCACCCGGAAAGTGAAAGGACGTGGGTTCGATTTCTCGTAGGAAAAGTTGAGTTTTATCTTTCCAAAATATATCTTCGCATCAGCCAGCTGTTAAAAGCCTTTGTGTGGATAGCGGAGAGTGACATCATCTTCGGACACAACTAAGTGCTATACTTTTCATGTGCTCGGCGCAGTCCTCGTACTTGGCGACCATTGGCCACTGTCTTTGGTGAACCACCCCCCCCTCCCAATATCGCAAGTAAGATCCGAAACGATCCGGGAAGTATACTTCGCAATTGCACCGTGATTATACGATTTTTTTTCAGTGATGAGCCCTATTCAGCCGATCACGATGCTTCTTGGCTTACGATAATTCCCACTATCGTAATATCGTACGATCTGTTGCGCTTTCAGTCACAAAAGGCTTTGTTATTAACATTATAATTTTGATTAACACGCTGCATACCATACAAACATTGTTTAATTGTTTACTTTAATTCGCGTACGAGAGAAATGAAAATTCCTTGTCCAAAAATGATTTATATAAATTTTTTCATTTTTCATTAGAGTACATTACAATATATTTTTCCGACTCTTAAAATTGTAGTATATAATAAATAAATTAAATATTATACCAAAAACATGTAGAAAAATTATTAAGACCAATAATAATGTTCTAAAAAATGTAATTACTTTTAACATCTTTTCTCTTTGGAAGCTCTGATATTTAAATAGATGTTTAAATATTTTATAACTGTTTACGATTGATTAACATGAACGATATATTTTTTCATACTATAATTTATCTGTTTATTATTAATCAACCCATCTTTGGTGAGCTGCCGTCAGGTGTTTACAATTTTCAACGGGATGGATAGGATGGTCCATGAGTTATCAATAGACCGTCAATCAGTTGCTTCGACAAGGAGGAGACACCAGTACCATTTAGTAAGGGACAGGTTTTTCAGGTTGTGGTGTCGCAGGGAATTTTTCTCTAATAGGGTTGTTTATAAATGGAATAGCTTACCTCCGGCGTCGTGAGTTCGAACACATCTGACAATTTTAGAAAGAAGTCGAAAAAACATATTGGGATAAATCGAGAAGCTAATCTATACCTAGATAAGACAAACATAATCTTTTTATGGGTAGTGTATTATATATTATTAATTATTTAATTATTAGCTTTTTCTTTTGTGATATGTGCTTTTATATTGGGTTGCTGTATTTCGGGTTTACTTGACATCCATATTCTTTATGGGCATCTTTTTCAGCCATCTAGTTGGGCAATTTGCTTTTTGTGTTTGCATTTGTATTTGTCGCACATAATTTGATCATTTTTACGGCAGTACTGTATGTCTAGTCGAAAAGGTTTCTGATTAGGACCAAGCTGAATTCGAACCCAAATGAAACTTCAAAATGTCTTTTGATTGATGAAGTTATCAAACTGTGTGCTATGGTCAAGTGATAGAACAAGGGTTCTTGAGCACAACATATATTTTCAAACGAAATTCTTAGTATGGAAAAATAATTCTTTTATTTTAAATAGTAAGCTTTTCATGAAAGAAAATGACGAAACTGTCAAAAACGACAGTTTGGGTTCAAAGCTTCACGGCAGCTGGATTTGTTCAAGCTTTAGCAATACAATAAAATACAATGCAGTGGCCTAGCTAGGTGGATGTAAGCTGACAGTCGGAGAGTCAATTCAACGAATTTTTTTGTTTTTTACATACGCTGCCATGGCAAAATGTTTTTATAATGCTTCATTTTTTAGATCGTGCCACATGTCTTCCATCTTCGCGGTACCTTTCTGAACGTGATCAAAGAGAATTGCTTAAAAGGCGAGAAAGAAAGAAGTTTTTGAATAAAAGATTCTAAGAACAGTTGGTACTATTTTTACGGGACATTTATTCCTACCAACTTCATACTTCGCAGAACATAGGGAGCAACGATGTCCGATCGATTCGATAAACGACAGAATTTTCTCATCAATGAATGAGCTGAGCGGTTAGTTCACCAGTCCCTTGCTTCAACAGGAATCCAACTCCCTGAGAGATCCTAGATTTTTCCAGCCATTTGGGCGTGACTCTAAATTTTCGTCTGGGTTTAATGGACCCTCGCAGCGAAAGGAAACAGAAGTATGTTAATCACAGATTCTCGAGAAGAATTCAAATCGAGGGACTTTTTCTAGACTTCGAAGGGGTGAATTTCGAAAAGAAAAGTCTATTATCTCCATCGAACCCGAGACCTTTTGCAATCCGGGCAATCGCACTGACCATTGTACCACAGAGACATGACTTATCTTATAACGTGGGACATTAAGAGGAGTGGCAATCCCCCCCCCCCCTCGAGTCAGACCTCATTGGCACTCGACTCGGGGATTATTCCCGTTTCTCCCTGATACTTGGCAGGACTGCAGCGTCTGATTTACAAGTTAACATGTATACCTTCGAGTGGGTCAGGCGTGCATCACTGAAATTATCTTATAACATGCACAGTAGCGCGATTCGCTGAGTAGAGACATTGAAGTTTCTTAACCCTTAACCTGCCATTTGCAATGTTGCTCTCAAAGGCAACATGATTTTCTTACATTTTTCAAGTAAACGCATTGTAAATTTTGAGCTCGTTTCGGCACGATGTTTCTAAAAGCAGCTCCTAAACATTCGACTCATACTTGTGAGCTGCTCATGGAGTTTTTACAATTGCCAGTAAAATCGCGTCTCCTATTTCTTGACAAGTCAAGCAAGAACGATTTTTGACACTAGCATTTTGGAGGCAAATACAACATGTGGAGGAGAAATATTGCTGTGCCTTCTTCAATAATGATAGAAAACTAAGTTGACAATAATAAATGACATTTTCATACTATTCAAATCTATGTAATATACAGTGCGTTCCCTAAAGTCTAAAGTGAAACATCCCATATTTTTTTAAATATTAACCATAAATCTTTTTTTTTTGTCATGTAATTGCATTCAGGGTACCTCAATTGCTTAATAACAATATACAACAGCTCAAAATTTTGCCCCTCTGGATATTTCAATGTTTGCCTTTTAAAGGGTTAATTAGGCATTGTTGCTCTCAACCAAAATGAGTTTATTATGTTTCTCAAGTAAAGTAATTTTATATTTTGAGCTCATTTCGGTATTGATGCTTCTAAAAACTTCTCAACGTTAGATTTTTACTTGTGAACTGTTGATGAAGTTTCTATAATCACCAGCAGATTGGCTAAAAAGTACACGTCTCCTACTTCTTGACAAGCCAAGCAAGGGCGATTGTTAACCCTTGAATTTTGGAGGGAAATATCACATGTAAAGGACAAATATTGCTTTGCATTCTGCAACAATGATAGAATAATAAGTTGCAAACAATAAATTGATAAACAGTAAGTTGGCAACGATGGTAAAGACATATTTATACTATTCTAATCTATATAAATCATATATGTGCAATGTGTTGCCTGTAATGTAACATCCCGTATTTTTTTTTAAACATTGACAATATTTTTTTGTCATTTAAGGTATCTCTCTCTCAATTGGGCCCCATATGGCGGCAATACATAAATGTTTTGCCCGGATTGCAAGGGTTCCAAGATTTGATCCACGGTGGAGACAACTTTTCTTTCCGTAGTTCACTTAAGCATAATAACCAGACCACTAGACTACAAAGGCAACGAATATCCCAATCTTTCCTTAGAGCTCGTGTGCACTGAACGGGACCGTACACGGTCGGTCGGACCTAATTCAGGGCAAATCTCGCAATTGCTGACATTACCACCAGAGGCCTGAAATAAGTCCGACCATCCATGTATGGTCCCGTTCAGTGCACACGAGCTCTAAGGAAAGATTGCGACAATCGTTGCCTTTGTAGTCTAGTGCGATCACCCGGCAAGTGAGAAAACGTGGGTTCGAGTCTCACTCCTATTTGGGTTTGAATAGGTCTGGGTTCGTTCTTTCCGATAAGAATAAAAAAGAGGTTGAAGATTAAAAAAAAAAACAATGCTTTTGAAGTTCTCAATGTTAAAAATATCCAAGTTCTTCTGAATACCGCCTCTAAAATTCACGGATAAACAAAAAAGAAAAAGTCGAAACATGCATTTATGGCAAGAAAAATTCAAAAAAGCATTTTTACAAAAAAATTCGAAAATAGGCAAAAAAAAGTAATATTTTAATTATCATAATATAATTATTAGGCTAATTATCATAATATAATTCATAAAGGAATGAAATAATCTTAATTCCAAAAATTTTCAAGTTATCCTTGTTGAAAATAAGGGAAAAACGGGACGTTTTTTTAAGAAAAGTTAGGAAGACTACAACAAAATTAGCTATAAAATTGCAGGTCATATGGTTCCTCCACATGCACAAGTTTTTGGCCCGCGAGCGGCAGAAATACTACTGATCCTCTAGATCCTTCACACTGCACCCGTGGACCAGGTTTTAGAATTTCTGCAATCGCAAAACCGTATTTTCCACAGCTGAACTCAGTGAGTCCGCGAAACATCCACAACATGGCGCTGAATTCTGTCCTGTGCGGTTAGTGCACATTGTTCAAAACATTCTTTGCCAATACACATCTAGATTCAAGATTCACGCATCAAATTTCAATTTCACTTCTCCGAATTTCGTTGAGGAATGAAAATATCCCTCAATTAATCTTATTAAATTTCTTAAGGTAATTTTTTCTTTAATAGAGTGTCATTTCCCACCGATAACAAAATACCCTACGTTTTTACAAAAATACCCCTTATAATTTTTAAGAGGAGTGAGAAATTACTCTTATAAATTATTTTTTCGGATAACACTGGTTCAAAATGAAGCGGGACATATTGAGCAGGTTTACTGCTACACACATTAAACATTTATATGTATAAGCAGTCGCAATACAATGAAACCTCTCTTAGATGGACACTGTATGAGACGGGAACCTGTCTTGAACGGAACAGAAAAATACTTGGTGGATAATTAATGCTTTTAAATTAGGGAAACCCCCTTTAAGACGGAAACTGTCTGACGCGGAAACGGAAGACATATTTAGTCTATTTTTAGATTAAAAAAAAAGCTGCTAAAACAGAAAGAATTCTTGGACAAGTGCAAGTTTTTGTCCTTTATACGGTAGAAAGTTAAGAGTCGTACTGATTTTTTACCCCCCTTTTGTTAAGGAACTCTTTTACTTCTTGGAAAAATGATGAATGCTTGTCATCTATCTTAACTTGTTCTGGAAGTAAGAGGATTGGGCTTTGAGTAAAAGTGGATTTACTATTAAAAATTTAGTAAAAGCCCATTTATAGCATTTAACCTACGATGGAAATAGTGGCTTTCTCTAGAAAACATTCCGGTTTCTTGGAAAAATGTTGATAATTTCCATTCAAACTAGTTCGAGAGAGAAATAAGCAAGGGAGATTGAATTCTTGTTCACAGTTTAGCTATACCGTGTTTTAGCATTTCATTCAGTGTAGATATGGTGACCAGCCGCAAGAAATACGTACGGTATTGGATTTAAACACAAAAATATGTGGAGGTCATAGAGGCAACAGGAAAAGCTAAATCCAAGTGTTACAGAAATTTAGCGTCTTTCTTTTAGAAACGTTTATTGGTTGTTGATCTCATTTGTCACTTAGTTTTAAAAATTTATACAATTTCTAAATTTTTTTATTTTGGATATTGAAAATTTTTCATTTTTGAAAAAAGTGAGTGTTCATTCTATTGATGTTCAGGAGAACGTTTTATATTGAAGTTTAATTTTAACTATAAGCGCATTGAATGTGAAATTTCAAATGTATAGTAATTTGAAACAGCGAACATGAAAACAATCAGAATAATGTTTAATAGTCGTTGGTATATAATAGTTAGGGCGATATTCTCAGAATTTAAGTTTCGCAAAACGACAGAAATAAATCACTGCATGTATTTTTGTGTGAACCTTTTATAAAACGGAAACTTGTCTGGAACGGAAAATAATATCAGTCTCTTGACATTCCGTTTTATACAGGTTTCACTACATGTCTGCTCCAGCACCACATATCGACGGAATTTTGTACTTTTCTAATTTAATAAATGACAAGCGCATCATTTGAATTATCTGTATTACAAATTTTGTTTCATTTGTAGTAGTAGAACGCACTCCAGAGCTCTTTGATGTGCGGGAACTTATTTCTCACTTACCCTGTATATTTTCCGCCGATAAAACAGCATCATTTCAGTATCTGCAGTGTTTATTTCTTCAGCATTGCATTGGCTTCACATCATCGACAAACAACGTGCAAAGAAAACAACAACCAAGACAACAAAACGCGCAGAGTCAGCAGACAAGACTTAAAAAGGAAAGCCCATTAAAAATTCTCTTAGAGAGATCAAAATCTTTCGTTAGCTTAAAAGTTTAGAAGCGCCAAACTCACACTTTACGGCTTGAATGAATCAATATTCATTAAATATTTTGGAAAAGGATAATTAATTCCGATTGCTTCAAGGCATTGGTACCGAATAGACTGGGCGATGCACGGTATGAAATGAAATGCTACTGAATAGTTAGTTATCACCTCAGGGAATATGACTACATGGATGCAATCACGCTTTCCAGATCAGATATTCATGAATACTGATCAATAAAATTTAGTATTTCTCAATCACATATTATTCTATCAGCCTCGCCTCTGAGGGTGATTATAATTAAAGTTCCCGCGTACTCTGAGTAGTTTTTCTCAAAAACTCTTATCCGAATGCAGCCAAAATTTTTTAGGATATCTTAATGAGATCATGGGGGAGAAATTTATGAAATAAAAAAAAATAGTTCAGTTTTCAACCGTGAGGTGAAAAAGTGGCGCTTTTGTATTGAATTTACCCTTTTCCCTCCCATATAGCGTATATACCAGGTTTCAATGGAATACGTGGAATACTCCAGAACGGGCGCTGCATAGGTTGAGTAGTGTTAATGCCTCTTAATAGTATCTAGGAGGTTCTGGTAGACATATTCCATTGAAACTTGGTATATACGCTATATGGCCCATGGGAAAAAAGTAAATTCAATAAAAAGTGTCACTTTTTCACCTGGTGGTCGAAAATTGAACTATATTTTTATTTCATAAATCTCTTTTCCGTGGCCTGATTAAAATATCCTAAAACTTTGGCCGTATTCGGATAAGCAGTTTTTGAGAAAAACTACTCAGAGTACGGGTACTTTAATTGCAATCACCCTGTATATTAAAATGAAATTTCTAATATAAATTGCATAGAGTGAATGAGTAAAATAGAGTATTTATTCACTTTTATCAACTTCATTGTTCATACCTCATTATAGGAAACTTATTAAACATAGAAATTTAAAATAAATTCAAATTCGTTCTCGAACTTAATCCGTGTTTGCTTTCTTATGTATATTTTCAATTAAGTGTCTTGAAAGAAAAAAATTATAAGTACTCGCTTAGATTATAATTTCTTTTTGAAGGGAAGATAAAAAAATTCATTTTTTGTATAATTTCGATTAACAATAAAAAAAATTTATTCCAGTGCCGAAAAAATTCTATTTGGCTTCTTTATATAAACTGTAAATTGATTCTTTGAGATTCCTTACATATTTGCACTTTTATAATGTATTTTTTTTAAATGGAATCTGTAGAATTTCATAAAAATGTGTTGTTGATTCCTTGATCTTTTATTATATCATGAGAAAAAAATTGTCTGGCAGTTTTCAGGTTTCATTTTAGTATTTCTTTTATGTTGTTTCAGAATGAATATTATGAGTCGGTGATTAATTTTCCCTTCGGGTACTTCTTATAAGGCTTCTATAAATTACCTTTGATATTTATATACGTGTATGAACACGGATCCGACTTTATTGTTGCGAGATGTAATCTACTCTCAACATTCTGAAAATACAGAATGGCGAAAAGTCAATGATGTGTTTTGAAAATTAATAAAAAAATCAGCTAATCAACATATAAAAGTGCGGTTTGCACGAAAGTAATTATCATGATGTAAGTTTTTTTTTTTGATAAATTAAAAAAAAACCACCGTCAAATAGGGTGATTTGGGTACATTCTCCAAATTTTTTGTGTTAGACACTGCGAATGAAATAGAGAGGTGATTCCAGGTCCAACTGCAAGAATGAGCCTCCATGATTAAAAATTGTGCTCAAATCTCTCATAATATGATGCCGTCTTTTTTTTCCCCCGTCTACTTTTATCGGTTTGGTGACAGATACGCACAACATCATTTCCGCACAAGTACAATTTGCGGAAATTTACGCACAACCGTACCTTCTTAAATTTCTTTTTTTTTCTTTCTACCCCTACTTTCTTTTATTGCCTTCCTTAAGTGAATATAGGGGTTGTATTCACACCACATTGTTAAAGTTCAACTATTTTTTTTTATCACTAGAATTTCGAATGTTTTTGGAATATTTCACTCCAAACTATTTTTTACCCATGAATGTTATAGGAAACGTGGTAAATCAGTGATTATGCATAATCACCGATCGCCTCGGTGAGTTTAATGAATTTTAATGTGTTTATCACTGTCACCTGCAATATTAGGAATCGATAATTCCTAATTGAAGTGGGTGAATTTGATAAATATGAAAAAATAAATATAACCTCTGTTCTCTTCATTTAACCAATTTATTATTTTATGATACGTCCACGAAACTTTTTTTCCCATAAAAATTTAATTAAAATAAGTGTTGAAAGATTTTCTTCACACGCATAATTATACACAAATAAAACAAATCTTACTGATCGAATGGATAATTTTTGGTTAATGAATGAATCCACCAAGGATGCTGGTGAAATATTGCAAATATAATCAAAAAATAACGTTGGGATAACATTGCATATATTAATTTTGTAAAATGTTTCAAAGGCGCGACTTCCTTTTCAAGAAGTTTAGATCATTTTGCTTTTGCCTAATGAATCCAGGCCTTCATATTTCATGGAATGGAAAAAATGACGCTTAAACTCTCTCTAATTTCTCTCTCTCTCTCTCAATCACAAATACGCATGAAAGACGTTTTCAGTGGCACAATTTCATATGGATACAGCCCCCTTATAACTTCAGGCGATTTATGGTAGAGAAGAAAAGAAGGAAGGGACAGAAAAAAAAAAGATAGGGAAGAAGGGCCAATGTGTGTGTGTGTGTGTGTTTTGTGCAAGTTTTTCTAGATTTCCAATGTGCGGAAATGCACCTTGCGGATCACCCCTTTACATTAACCTGTGTTTTAAGTTTTACTGAAACCGTTGCAAAACTTTGTTTACAGATCATACATGGTTTCTATGGTAAATCGCTTAGTTCGTTCTAGGTATTCGCCTAAATTTAAAGACAAGTTTTTTAAAACACCAAGAAGTGCTTTAAAAAAAAAAAAAAAAAAAAAAAAAAAACTGATCGAAGACTAAACTGAACAGCTTCAAAAGTGGATAAATGAGAATTTACAATAAGATGAGTTTACTGACGATCTTAGGGGCCTCCTCACACGGAGATACTCGAATCGATCTCGAGTAGCCTTGACTGGAGAATCGAGTTGACATAAACGAGTCGAGTTGTCCGTTCTCCCTTACACTCCCTCCCAAAGCCCGGGAAAATGTGTAAAAACGACACAGTGTGTTTAGTTTACCTTCTTATCTTCCTGTACCGCATAAACCGGGGTAAAAAAAAAATCAAATTTCTAACGATGTTATCAGCGATGTGAAGTTGGTATTATTATTATCATTATATCATCGATAATTGTTTTGTTTTTATCCTACACTATCACCTCCGATATAAAAGACGAATTAGCAGAAAATTATAGGTACATCCATACATTAAAAAGATTAGCCTGTGTAGACTATTCGTTTCGGCGCAGGGCCCTCTTAAAAATAGCGTGCCCCCTCCCCCCTCAGGATAAGTGATTTTTCTGAGGCCCCCTACCTGGCTAGAAACCTTTCCATAAATTCACATATTCACTCTAGAAAATTTGATTCAGATTTCATTTTTATGAGACCTGCGGGCCCATGCGTTAAGGCGACACTGTTTCGGCCACAGAAAATTACGGGAATCGTATTCCAAATTCATCGCATTCTACGGAATAAGAAAATAAGAGACACTTATCTGGAATTAACTCCTGACATACCTACATTAGACATCACAATTTAAGGAATGTGTGCGCCCTGATGAGTGATAGTGATTACCTAGAGGTAAGTCAAATTCACGTAGTAAATATCCATTATTTCGAGCGAGCGAGTATTTCTGTAAGATGAAAAAGCTTTATTTCGATAAGAGCAGACCATGTCGTTATACCGTACCAAGAGAAAAAATATAACTGTGTTCATCTTGGAGGGGGTATGGAATTTTCTCTGTATCCTCCCACAAGCACGTGTGTGCATGACCTATATTCACATTACACGCATTCCAGTCGAGAGAGATTGGGTGTAGGGGGTAGGGGGCTGCATCAAAGAGAATTTCTATAAAAAATTGAAGTTAAATCCGACGCGTTGTCACACATCGTTCAACCTAGATCCACAAAAATATGAAGGAATACTATGGAGTCGCGCTACAAATGTTTCATTCGACTAGTACGCCAAGTCGCCAGTGACTTCGTCGCGCAGGATATCTCGTCACCAATACGCCAATATCCTCGTGTGAGGAGCACCATAGCAATAAACGTGTTAGATCACTTGGATACTAAGTCTCCTATCAGTCGCCAGACTTAAGTATTCCCGTGTGAGGAAGCCCATATTTCACACGATGTACACAACCGACATCATCTTTAGTTCGTTTAAGCTGGTGTTAACACAACCCAGTCGAGTTCGTAGGTGTCCTTATCCATTTTTGATCCGGTCAGCTCATTTCTGTATCTGATATATGCGGATGGAAAAGATAAGCTCCTTCCAGACTGTTCAGTTTGATGCCAAGGGGCTTGCACTGAAAGTACACGTGCTATGAAAAAACGCACACATGGGCTTCATTTTTATTCTTTAAATGCATTTTCTGTCAGCTGAATCTTTTTATTTTACATGAAATAGTTCAAAAACTTTTTGAAAGAGGAGTAGAGGTAAGCTGCTATTACTTCAACTTACCTTCGTTACCTCAAATGAGGCAGGGTAGTGTCGGAACATGAAGATTTATATCGAGTAACAGTAATTATGATGATGATTGGTGCTAAAATTCAGCTCGCGATACGGCTGTTTTATGTTGGTGCCTGCATCCATATCGACAAAAATATTCGTTAGCCGAGGAAGAAAAATGACAAAATAAATCTTGGTTAGCCGAAAAATTCGTAAGTCGAGGCATCACTGTGATACAGGGTGTGATTATAATTAAAGTTTCCGTATTTGAGTAGTTTTTCTCAAAAACTACTTATCCGAATGCAGGCAAAATTTTAAGACATCTTAATGAGATCATGAGAGAGGGATTTCTGAAATTGAAAAAACAAGTTCAATTTGCGACCACCAGGTTAAACAAAATGACATTTTTTTATTCAATTTTCATTTTTTCTATGGACCATATCGCGTATATATATACCAAGTTTCAATAGAATACGTCCTCCAGAACCGGCACTACATAGGTCGGAGTGTGGGTATACATGCCGGGTAAGTCCGGCAACGGGATAAGTCCAGTGACAAAGTTCTGGCGTTCATTCATTCAGACAGGTGCTACATTGGTCTGATTAGTGCCAGTATACTGACAGTACTCCGACCTACATAGCATCCATTCTGGAGGACGCATTCCATTGGAACTTATTATATACGCTATACGGACCATGAAAAAATGTCAAAAGGAAATAAAAGAGCTCCACTTTTTCACCTGGTGGTCGAAAATTGAACTATTTTTTTACTTCATAAATTTCTCTCTCATGGTTTCATTAAGAAATCCTAAAAAACTGGCTGTATTCGGATTAGTAGTTTTTGAGGAAAAAAACTACTCATAGTACGGGAACTTCAATTATAATCACCTTGTACAACATAGTTTCCCAAACTTTATTTTCCATCTCCCCCTTCTTCAGAATTTTTTTTCTCTCATCGCCTTCCAACTCAAGCGAACCCATAGGATCCTATGTTATAAACGTAGTTTCTATCGCCCCCCCCCCCCCGGACCATTCAATCACCCACCAAGAGGTGATATTGTCGACTTTGGGAAACACTGCTGTATAACAATCGAGAAATTGACCTGATCCCACGCTTCTTTTCTCGCTTTCATTCTCAGTAAATATCCAGTTCCGAGCAAAACACCGAGAAAATCCTAATTTCAACCCGTTTTCGTCATGCACGTATTTCGCTTGGGGATATTGAATCAGTTGTGTGCTTGGTAACCGGAAACAAACGTGCGTGGTATAGCTAACCGATCATAAGCATTTATCGCTTTTAGCCTTCTCATTGTTTCCATCCGATCACACACAAGACCGTCGATAACGAGGATGAATGATGACTGTGAAAATCGAAGCTCCTTATCATTTGCAATTGATGAGCTTGTTTGAGGTCACAAATTCCATTGTTTAAGGGGACATAAAATCCATGAATTAGGATTCCAGTTGGACAATAAAGCTGTATTTAACCAGTATTTTTGGAATAAAACAACGAAAATTCTCGTTTTCAGTGCAGGGGTAGACGGAAATCAATACTAATATTACAGAGGGTTAGCCCAAAATAATAGATACTTTTCTTTCGACATTTCATAGGATAATAAATATTTAAAGTATGGGAAAACTAATATTAAATTATGTTATCTATTCATGAAAAATTACTTGCAAAAAAGAAAATTGTCCCTACAAGGTTACTCGGAAAAAAAGTGAAAAAGACAAAACAAAAAAATATAACCAGTTTTTGCAATGTAAAGTCCTTTTCAATATTAGTTTTCCACCTTGTATAGGTAGTGCGGTTAAAAAATATGGAATATCATTTTTATTTTTATTTTTTTATTACTCCAATTTAAAACACAATAGAAACCTGAAACTGGTACTTTAAAAAAAATTGGAATCTTGTTTTTGTACTGACAAGTGTATCGTGTTTGAAAATAAATATCAGGTCTGAGAAAAGATTCATTTAAAAAATATCGTTTGTGTGTGTGTGTGTGTGTGTGGGAGGGGGGGGGGTAAAATGGAATACGGGATCAAAATGAAGAAAATTAATTCTCTCTAATTGGACAAAAACGTTATTTAATGAGTCTATGGCAGTGAAAAATGAAAATTTCATCGTTTGCTTTTGTAGCTGATGATGTGATAGTGCCATAGTTTGTTTACAAAAGTCACAGATGCAATCTTCCTTCTCTGCCCCGAAAATGTCAAGATGGGCCCACAGAGAACGGGACACATTATTTCTAGACCTCTTCTCTTCTGTCTTCTCACGTTTCCATTTTTAAGAGATATTTCAGCCTAAGATGACGATACTTATAATATTCCGTATTACCCTACACAATATCTTTAAGAAAATAGCGTCCTATGTAACTGGAAGAATCGCTGGCTAAAAAAATTAGCAAAATTACAATAAAATACAACACTTGTAATTTATATTGTGTTATTATTATTAGTTTTAAACTATTGGGTACATTTCGAATAATTAATAAACACCCCTTAAAAACTTGCCCGAGTGAATTTCAAGAACTAGGGAAAATAAATTTTCTCCTAGAGCATCCATTATGGTGGTGGCTACCGAATTATACACTGAATGCAGAGCATCATGGGGGAGGCATTTTGAAGTAGTTTATTGCTGTCTCATTTGGTGGCCATCCCTGAAGGAGGAGAAAACCCGGCATATACTATATTACTCGACTATTCCTTAATCCCCGTACTGTGTGTACTCTGAGTACTTTCGCCCAAAAACTGTTTATACGAATACAGCCAAATTTTTAGGATATCTTAATGAGACCATGGGAAAGAGATTTATGAAATAAAAAAAAATTGAATTTTTGACCACCAGGTGAAAATGAAGCTCTTTTTTATTGAATTTTACATTTTCCCATTGTCTATATAGCGTATATACCAAGTTTCAATGAAATTTATCTACCAGAACGGGAGCTACATAGGTCTGAGTAGTTTCAGTATACTGACACTGCTTAGAGAGACCAATGTAGTGCCCGTTCTGGAGGACATACTCCATCGAAACTTGGTATATACGCCATATTGTCCATGGGGAAACAATAAAATTCAAGAAAAGTGCCACTTTTTCACCTGGTAGTCAAAAATCGAACTATTATTTTCATTGATCTCTTTTCCATGGTCTCATTAAGATATCCTGAAAATTTAGCTGCATTCGGATAAGCAGTTTTTGAGAAAAACCACTCAGAGTAAGGGAAATGTAATTATAATCACCCCGTACATAAAGAAAAATATTTAAAAAAAAATTGTCCATGTGGAAAAACGTAGATGTCATAGAACCTAAATACAATAACTCAATTTAGGAATACTACAGAATTTCTTCTTAGAATTTTCACCTTACATACTACTCTCATATAATAGATTTAGCATTTTCGTCTTATATTTCAAAACTTTAGAACGCTATAGTGATTTTTTTTAAATCATTAATCTGTAAGTTTCAGTAACTTTCATCTGTAAGTTTTCTTACGATGCGGCTCTAAGAAAAGAATGACTGACTGGTGAAATTTTGGTTTAAAAATTCTGAAAAACTGTTTATTATTTCTATTTTCCCATTCCAGATGGGCACACGGTTTTTAGTTTTCCAGCTTTTTTCCGCTTTCTACGACAGCAAAAGATTACCAAACACTTTATCGTGAAAATATCGCACAATTTCAGATGTTATCTCTAATCTTTTATGCATTATCATTTCCTCAAACATGGTCATAAAAATCGTCCTCGTAAAAAGAAAGATCATACATTTTTGTTTTTGAGGTTTCAGATGGGAAGCATTTTTTTTCTAAGTACTGTTAGTTTGGGAACAAAAATTACATTATACGAAAATTTTCTATTTATTTACTGAGGTGAAAATGTTGTTGGGCCTGTGAGATGGCAAATTTCGAAACAACTGAAGTTCGAGCCTTCAGAGAACACGATCCTGGACGAAAATGAAGTTGGGATTGTATTTGTTGGGTTGTCAATTTATGTGATGTCTATTTTTTTGTTGTGCCTATCATGAATCAAAGGATCATGACAAATTTGGCGAGTGTCAGTGAGGATACTCTTCAGTGTGTTTGGAAAAAACTATCATAGATCATCGCATTGATAAACAGGGTGATTCAGAAAGCATGGGCAAAACTTTAAAAAGAGTATTAGAACACATCTAACAAGCAACTTTTGTCTCACAATGCATGGCACAAGCGGTTAACAGTTAGACGACTTTATCACTGGAAGCGTAAAATAATGGTTCATCGACTTATCTCCGTTTCTATCGTGCATTGCAGAAGGTTGGTTTCACGAATCAGGAAAAGACGGACATACATTTCATGTATGATGTTGCGGATGGGAATGTTCTGGAAACCCAATGATGTACCGGGAGTGGTTCCTGATGAGACGCATACCAGATCTAAACCAGATGAATACCTTTGAAGGACTGCACTGGTGTCTGGGGTTTCCTTTGTGGCATCTAAGATGCAGGACGTGCAATAAGTGTGAGAGAGCGCTGTTTCGCAGAAGTCTGTTTTGTTCAGACACCGTCAAACCGAAAGATACCCAGGCCACATCGTCATAGGGCAATATCTGCTCATTGTCCTCACGGACTAGATATATATACCTCTGATAATTTATTCATAAATAAGCATACATTACAAAATATACATTACAATTATAACAACTATAAAATCATAATCTAAGTACAAAATCATAATCTAAGTACAAAATCATAATCTAAGTACAAAATCATAATTTAAGTATAAAATCAAAACCAAAGTATAAAATCAGTTGCGAGATCACAATCTACGTATACAATCGGAAATCAAGCATATAATTCTATATTCCATATTAATACAAATACAAATACAACGCCACAACAGGCAAAATGCCCAACGAGGTGGCTGATAAAAAGATGCCCATAAAAATATGGATGTCAATCATAAATTCGAATATACAATCCTAAATCGCATATTGAAATCAATAATAAATCAGATCGAACGTGTTCCTTCACTCTTTAAAGTTTTGCCCATGAGTTCTGATTCACCCTGTGTACCGGATTACTTAGGAGAATTCGTATATAAAACATTTATAATTCATTATAAAAGACTTGAAGGTATACCGGTACAGGTGTATACTAAAAAACTTATCAATAAATTTCATAAGTCCATACCTAATAATATTCAACTCAGGGAAAGGAACCGAGCAATTACCAGACAAAGGTCATCACCTTATACATAACATTATTTTATTTTCCCACGAAAGGTTGAAAGTGTATTTTACTATTTGCGCCAACTCTCTCTGTATGATGCTTTGCTGTACTCATTGGCCTACTTCACTCATTCAAAAATGAAATATTTCATGCATAAGACTTAAGTCTTAATATAAAAAAAATTAATTTTGCATGTAAGTGTGTACTATAAAAGCGACACCTGTGTGTGACATTAAACTCAATTTCCTACCATTCTCTTATCAAGTAAATATCGATAGTTATGCTGATATTTGGAATGATATAGATCTTTGGAAAATGAGAAACACGCTCAAGTATATTTAACGATAATCGTCATACCAGAAGACAAATGAACCGCGTACACGTCATCGCACTTAATTCCTCTTCATCAATGAAAATGAAATCTGTTGGCAGGAAGCCATCATTCCTCAGCTATGCAAAATAACATAACAACGGAAAACGAAATGAAAAAATAATATAAACTTAGGAAAAAAAAGGTACGTTTTCTTTGAATGTCGCGCAATAACGTTTCCAAGTAAATGCTAATAATTCCAACAAAAGCGCGGTGGCAAATAGAGACGAGACTGGGAACGAGGGTAAACCGCGCACACGCACTCTTTCACACACAGGATATATATCTCTCTCTCTCACACTTAATTAAATTTCTCATTCAATTAGGAAATCCTTCTCGAAAAAGCAGTCAGTGGTCTTATTCAATTTACTTGTGATGAAAGAAAACTGTGTGCTGCATTTTAACATTTCTTTTTCCAACGTTTTCTAATACTTAATGATTGAGGGTTTCCTTATAAGTTACTCGAGTGGTGCAAAAGCTTTAATGGTGAGTTTGAATAATACCGAGGTATTTGATTGTATATAAAACTAATTCGAGAGCAATTAATGGTTAACAAAGATTAAAAAAAAAAGCTAACAAACAAACTTACAACGTATGTAAATGAGTTGAATTCCACATTTAAAGTAACTAAAAGCTTTTGAAGATGTCGGATGCTTTATGGAATTGTTTGGACTTTAAATTACAATTTCTGAGGTTTTTACCTTCCCTGGAGAAATAGATTTTCATCGAACAAAGGCGAAATAATTTTAATTTAGTGAAATGTTTAGAGGCGTTTAAAGATAGTACGTACACTATATTACATGTATTTAAAATTACGTTCATTTACATTCCGCTTTGAACTCGTTGTTGATCGAGCCGAGATTTTGTTTTCTGTGATCTCAATTATGTATTCTCGGGGCATCAAGGTCAAGGGTTTGGAAATTCAGTTTCTTATGCTAGAGATATCGGGTACACATACACAGAGGACTGAATGGTGAGTATTATTGCCGAAGGATATACAAATATCGACTGTTACTCACACAGTATGAAGCCTCTTCATACCACAGCGTTTGAGAATTTCGTGGAAGTCTATTGAACTATATTTGAGATGAAACATCATTTCGAGGACTAGAACAAACCCAAGGGATAGTGCAGTATGGATCAACACAGTGCTTTTGAATTCATTCCCTGTTCATTAAGAATCAAAGTTGAATTGCGTTAGACTCTAATTAATTCATCTGCTTGCACCGCACAGAATAGACTAAGTGGGTGTATTCTACTGCAATATATATATAGAGTGGTAACTATCGACCGCCCAATAATTACACACGTGATTCCTTGTGAAAAACTAATATGGAAAAGTGTTTTTCAATTTTTTGATTTATCTTGTAATTAATAAGTTATAACTCTTTTTTAAAAATTGATGACGCTACTTCAAAATCTTGCCAAATTCACGGAAAGTACATCGAACGTATAACTTGGCGTTTTTAAAATTAATAACAAAAGCACAACCCTAAGAAAAATTGAGGAAAGAGCAAACCAGTTTTTTTCTTCTCTTGTGTATGTGCTGCACTTTGCAAATCTTTCAAGTATTGTTATTATACGGTTTTCTCAGATTGTGAAGTTTTTGAATTCATCCGTGAGATTAAAAAAAAACCCCAGATATTCTGAAATTTTACAGAAATGTTTACTCGCCATGTGTGTTAGTAAAATGAACCTGATTTAGAAATGAACTCATAGGAGTTTTATTTTCAAAAAAAAAGTTGAATTTAGAGAGATTTTTAAAATTTATACATTTTTTCAAAATTCACAAAATTCTAACGAATGATCAGATATCGAAGTTCTATGTTCATTTTACTAACACATGTCGTATAAATATTCTCGAAAGATTTCAAAAATTTTTGGTAGAGTAGTTTTCTTTTATCTTTATGGATGGGGAGCTCAAAAACTAAAATTTGAGAAAATTGCGTTCAAAGTGTTTTTTTCTTGTATAAATTTACACTATAATTCATTACTTCTTTCTTTTATTTTGAAAGAACAAATCAACCCGATTGACTGGAAACAATTTTGGTATTAGATTTTCAATTGCATGAAACATTTTTTCAAATCAAATGTTTCAAAAATGGACTTCAGGGGGCGTGACAACCCTTAAATGAATAAAGTATCACTAACAATTTTGAGAAGAGGTTTTTTTCAGTTCCGATTCAGAAGTTTTGGATGATTTATATGTTGCATCCTAGCTTTTGATTGTAATTTTGCAACACAATTAATTTGATTAATATACAATAAGCTTGTGAATGAAATTGATCACAGTTACAAATTGTCACGATGAACTCTAACAAATACAGTTTAAAATTTGTATGTCATCTCATTTATGTTATGAAAAAAAATGTGCGTATGAAACAGTATTCAAAAACCATATTTAGAAAAACAAGCAGTGAAGAGATGGGCTTTCATTTTGAAAGTTGAGAGCTAAGGGATGGCACGTGATTTTTTGGAAAAAAATTAAGGAACTCACAAAGGGAGTGGCAAAATTAGTAGTGGCTAACAGGGCCGCAACTAGATGCTTTGTCACCCGGGGCAAGCTCGCATTTTGACGCCCTCTTGCAATGTTGAAGGAGAGGTTTCAGAATGAAATGTGCGCCCCCTCGGGTCTAGCGCCCGCGGCACGAGACCCACCTGCTCCCCCTAGTTGCGGCCCTGGTGCCTAAGTCCGTCTCTGCTAAGAGTGGCCCGGGGCAACGCCCCCCTATAAATACGCCACAAAATGAAAATTCATCTGAAAAAAATGACCAAATTATGCACGAATCACTGAAAAGGTAAAGTAAATTTATTAACATTTCACTCGATAAAAATAATAACTAAATTAAATAACTAAAAGAATTCGAACTTTTGCAGCGGTATTATATAGACTTAAAAATGCAATAGATGAAAAATTCTTTAAAGACATATTTTATGCATGGATATACTCAATTGTAACATATGGAATCTGCTTGGGGAGGTGCATATTATACTAACATAAATAAATTAGATAATATATATAATAAAATCAGACTCACAATAAAAACTAATCCTACTAACCGAAACAAAACTGAGTGCCATGCATAATCCATAAGACAAAACTATATATACAGAATAATAAAATTTGTCATAGCAAATGAAGAATGATTAATAAAGAATCGAAACAGATCATCAAGTAGATTAAGTATGGAATATCAAGTGCCAAAAACAAATAAAACTCTATTCACAAAAAAAGTTTTAGTTACACCGTTCCAAAGATATTAAATAAATACCAAACTGCTAATCATAACAATAAAAGATTGAATTATAATATTTTTGATTTTGCGAAGAGCATTGTATTTGAAACACTAATACAATAGAAATATTTACATTGAAAAATATTTTTTTCTAACTTTTACTATACTTGTGTTTAATTTTTGTGCATAGAGATATCTATAATAAATATCAATACTTTCAACAATTTGCATGAACACTATTCAAAATTCGAAGAGATAATACTATGAACAAGATATAATTATTGTTTTAATTTGAAATTTTTTTCGACATATTATTGTGACATTATAAAAATCCAATCATTGTGCGTGCACACGAGCATAAATTATTATTGTTTATTGTTTATGATAATAGAACAATAATGAAGGTTGCTTGAAAAGTAGAAATATAGTATTACAAATTATTCGACCTTCTGTAGAAGGACTGGTAGTCCCTTGAGGGTCACTTGAGAGTGGGTGTATATGTATGTCCATTTTTTATGTATTTTTGTTTATTTATTATGTATTTTTGCCTTATCATCTGTCTTTCTTTTGTATTTCGTAACGTTCTGTTTTGTCCAATTAAAAAAAAAAAAATCAGTCGCAGTCACAAGGAAATAAAAAAATCTTCGTTGCTACATGTATAAATCGGGATGAAAATATAACTCGATGAATAGCCAATAGAAAAAAATTCGAAATTACCAATCATTTCGAATATGACACAATTCATAAAATAATTAGTTTGATTAAAAGTTTCTGACTTTGTGTGAATATCATTGTTATTATTTTACTGTTTCTACCAGTCATCTTTGTCAGGCTACAATTTTTACATCCTTCATTGAAGCTTTTTATGCGCAACAGTTTCGGTGAAATTTTAAAATTGCTAAAAAAATATTGCGCTCCGTTTCATTGATCAACATGTAATCGGATTAAAACAGCGCAAAAAAGACGATCGCCCAGGAAACACGTACGTACTGTATGCAGTATGCACCTTCCCTCAATAAATTTGATCGAATAGTGAAGGAGAAAAAATTATCACGTTTTGGCAACAAAGTGTTGACTTTGGGGAAAAATTGTTTTTCAAATAGATCACACACACACACACACACACACACACACACACACACACACATTTGGCTAAAATTTTACAGATGTAGTGATAAATTTGCCAATATGAAGAGTGAGATTATTACGTAATAGCAAGGTTATAACATTACTCTTCACGAAGAGCAAAAGCGCCAATCGTGAAAGAAGCCGATCGAACTTGGCTTCTAAAGGGATGGAATATTTCAGTTCATTTTCAAAAAGCTTGCAACCCTCTACTTCCATAATTCCGAAACCTTTTGTTCCACATCGCTCCTTCCTCAAAAAAATCCCCCTCTCCTCATCGCCCCCAAATCAATCGAACCCATAGGATCCTATATTAAGCCCAAAGCTTCTACCGCCCCCTTGGAAACTTCCATATTGCCCACTTTGGGAAACACTGCTCTACTGAGGAAGAATTTTACTTTCGTTGATTGATTGGCGCGTAACTGACGTTACAAAAAAAATGACGCGTCACAAAAATTCAAAACGTTATAACTCATTAAATATTCTTCCGAAAACGGAAAACGCTTTTCTGCATTAGTTTTTCACAAGGAATCCCGTGTGTGATTATTGGGCGGTCGATAGTTACCACCCTGTATAGACTACCGTATCAATACGCATTTATCAATAATGAACTAAACAATTCTGTAATTTTTTCCTACAAAAATACTATTATTCTGAGATTTCTTTTCTGAATATTATCGGTCATGTTTACGGAATACTGCAGTACGTATAATATACACACCATACACCAATACTTGCGTCTTCGAATGAGGATTTACCCGGATAACTCGAACTTCCGGGAGATTAGATACTGTATTTCCATTTATAGATAAGATGACGCACAACCCAATAAGCTGCATGTATGAAAATCGGTTGCGTTCTGATTACGCTCGCGCATATATATACCGTATAATCCCATAAGGGATTAACAGGAGTAACGAGCAATTATCAGCTCGGGTCATTAAATGTCAAGCCATAGCATGAGAGCATATAATATAACACTATCATTTATGATTACGTAATATATGTCTATAGATATTGATGATCAAATTAATCGTATGTTAAATTCAAGAATAACTTGTTTTAGCTTTTCAACACCCAAGAGGAATCTAGAATCGAAATATTTATTGCGTATAGGAAACGTACATTAGATGTTTTTAATAAGAACCCCCCCCCCCCCCAGTCATTTTACGAGAGAAATATTCTTAACATAGATTGACATTAAAAATCCGGCAACCTCCCGACTTGAGGAGTGCCAGAATTCGGATGGTAATATATGTGAATGCATTTAACACAAGAAATAACTACCTATATACCATGGATATACTTATATGTTTGAATGTATTGTGTTGTGTTGTTGTATATGTGTATATTAAATGTGCGATCTCAGAGAAAATCGTAGCCAATCCAGCTTTTTTATGATCAAATTCGTGTTCAGCACACCGAATTATATAAGAAATGACCATTTTTGTTTCGGACGCAGAAACTTTGTCAAAAATTTGTTGTTCAGTGTTACCAATGGCCGAATTTTTGAATGTCAACCTGTAACATAAAATACATACCAAAATCAGTCAAAAAGAATAAGATGGATTTTATTACTCAAAAAGTCCAGCTTGATATGATGTTTTTTTTTGTAACAGTCCTCACTGACCGTCCTGCTTTGGCCGTGAATGTTTGCCATTCCTGGGTGACCATATGCAAAAATAAAATAATACGTCGATAGAGATAACATATTTCAACACACTTTTTAAGAATAACAGGCACGCTGGGGCAAGTGTATATAATTCGATGCGACCATTTGAAACCAGATTATATTAATCTACACTCGAACTAATAGAAATATGAGTAATGAAATCGTTGCCACTCCTTCTTTGCTAGCCCACATGAATTAACCCCTTTTCAGTAAAGAAAAATAAAAAAGTAATTAGAGATATACACTATATTGCATATGAAAGGAAAGTGAGTGTGCTTCATGTGAAAGAAATTTTTTGAAATATAAATAGTATATGTGCATTTATGAAGTGTTTCGAAGAAAAGAATCTAATAACTTGAAAGGAAGAAATTAAGCTTTGCCTAAAGGAGAAAAAGTCATTTTTGATAATTGCGATATTATAGTCAATTAATTGGCTCTCAGCTTACCACGAGTTGTGAAATCCCATCATAGATTGCCATTGGGCCCCGACAGAACGTTATAATGTCACAATCAATTCGAAATTTTACGATTTCTCGATATTTAAAATGACGGAACCATTAAATGTCTTAAATATCGTTTGCTGTTTATTTTTGAAATATATTAAAAGCCGAGAAAATGCCTTTACGCGATTCGATAACTGTCAAACTCAATCTCAGTGTGATAACGCTTACATAGGGCAAAATATTTGAATATTCGTAACATTTCGACAACATATGTCTGACCAATCACTGTTATTAGAAATTTTCAGTGTCGTTATTAAAGCAATGCCATAACTGGAAAATATACCGTGGTCATTTGAATTAGCCAAATTAGCCATTATTTTTTAGCCAAAATGCTTTACAGAGAGAAATACAAAAGCTGGTTATTCTGTGTTTTTTCAGATATGATTAATATATTGTGGTTTTACTGGAATGGGAAATAGCAGCAGAATCATATAAAACTTTGGAAATGAAGCCAACAATTTGTAAGTTTAATCAAAACTTCGACATACAGTCAGACAAGAGGAAAGTGCAATCAATGGTTCACAATGGCGATTAATTAAATTTGTTCCCTCGTATCTCAATTTAGTTTTTAAGCTGTTTGTCACACCTTTTTTTTCGTGATTCGTTTCCACCATTTTTATCGATAAGCGATGTTTACAAGTTGACGGACATAAAAACTAAATACACTGAACAACAGATTTTGACTAAGTTTCTGCGCCCGAAACGAAAATATTTATTTCTTATGTAATTCGGTGTATTGAACATGAATTAACCATAAAAAAGCTGGATTTGCTATGGTTTTCTCTAAAACCACACATTCAATACACATATAATAGCGCAATACATTGAAACACAACATAAGCATGTAGAAAACAAAATAAATGCACAGAAAAAACAACACATTATGTACAAACTTCACCAATATCCAGGTATTTACTTAATTCCTCTTGCCGCATTTTACTGGCGAACCGTTGATCCTAGAGGCATATTTCCAATTTGAAAAAGTATCCAAATAACGTGTGAAGCTCAGATAAGTCATTCATGTCGCAAGGGGATTTATAGTTACTAAAATAAAAAGAAGTTACCTTTTTATACGGACACCCTGTTCTCAAAAACTCAATTACAGAGATGTTGCTCTGTCTCTCCTGAGGCCAACAAAGAAAATTTTACGTTTCTAAGTACAATATTCACTGAGATATGTGAATTCAAAAATCGGAGAAAAGTTGGGAAAGAATAGCATAAATAAGGGGAAAGAAACGTTGTCCGTTGGTTTTGCCATAGTAATAATAGTACATAGAGGAAGCGCGCGAAGGGTTACAATGGGAAGGAAGGATTGGAGTCACGTGACTCGAGTCAGGAAAACTCACTCGCAATGCTTTCCTTATGGCTATTCGCATGACGATCTCCACATGCTGTCGTACTTTTGATTAGAATGGCCAACACTTGTGTAGTTTTCAGATGTTCTGGACGGTTTAGAAACGGAAGACCAGTATTAGAATATTATATTGACGATTCAATGGACTTCTGTCATAGTCTCGGTTTTTAACGATTCCATTTTGGATTTAATTCAATTGAAATTCCCAGTTTTGGCAAAATTCAAATGCCATGGGTCATTATTACATGCTTTAATATAATTTTTGGTAATAAATGATTGAAGTAATGCGTTTTATGAAGTTTTAACCGAAATATACGTCTGCGCAAGATTTGGCGAGCTAGTGAATTCATTCGAGTTTCACACAACTTGAAGAAAATATGCTTTTCAGAATGAGGAATTTATGACAAATATTTTATTTAAAAAGAATGTAATGATAACTCACCCCCCCCCCAGATAATAGCATTTTGCATATAATAATATATAACTACCTCTAAAATGGTAGTATACATCCTCTTCACGCCTGAGCAAAAATAATTATAAAAAACAACAATTTTTTTTTGTGATAGTTATGCAAATTTGTATAACTATTGCTGTATAACTATTTAATAACTATTGTACTTATATAGTATTAAGACAATAGTTATTAAATACTATATAAATATTAATAGTTATTAATAGTATTTGTTATACTATTTGTATAACTATTTAACCAGCCCCCTAGCTGGGGATTATACATAATTATGTATAATCCCCAGCTCGTATTGATGAATATGACAAATCGTCAAACAATTATTTAAGTTTTCCGGATATTATGCTCGAACGTCTATCTAAGGATGATGAATTCGATGGGTAATGTTGATCATGCTTGCATGTGTTGATAAATACAACAAAGGCCAACATGAACTAAGTCAATGAAAAAAATATATATTTCTCTCTTTTTCTTTACCTTCTTCACACTTATTTCAATTTAACTTAATTTTTATGGCGAAATATGAGTTATACATGCATCTCGTACGGGTAGAACTGTTAAGTTGTTAAAATAAAGTGATATTTCTGCATGATTTCTTCCATATTTATCAAACTTACCAACTCCATTTGGGAGTTATTCATAATCGCCGGTAAAAGTGATAAATGCAATGAAATTTATCAAACATATTAAAACTACCGGTAATTATGCATAATTACGGAATTATCACATTTACCGTAACATATACATTATATATTTGTTGCATACAGTATTTTGTTTCCTGTGTGTGTATGTGCGTACAGATTTAGAAAGCTATTAAAAACTGCTAAAAAAAATTTATTTCGTGAAATTTATTTTTTTTATATTCACTTCCTTAAGGAATTAAGTAATCAACATAAGAGCCATAACAGTACTATAGATAATACACAACAAAGATACACAGAAACGCAAATATACAGAATGTCACAGAATTCCCACGAATCGGATTTCATCTTACTGACGTGACGTGGTCCCACGTCACATCAGAGTATTGTGTAGGCACCTTAACGCTTTAGTTCATTTATCGAGGTCTGACACGTGGGGAACATTTTTTATAATTGTCCAACAGTAGTCAGCCACTATCCAGGTTGACCATTTCCCTGGTTAAATTGTTATATGGTCCTTATCACTTTTTCACCATGCAATAACACTCGCGTAAAACACTTTCTAACTGTTAACAGGGTAATATCCAAAAAAAGTCAATAAAACTTTTTCATGATGATATTCGTGTTGAGCAGGCCAAAATCATTCGGTGTATATTTTCATGTCGGACATAGTTACATTGGGGAATTACCCACCTCTGACTTGGATGGTTTCTCGATTGACACCAAGTCACCGGGCAAATTTAAATGAGTGCTAATTAATGCCAGGAGCTTGGGTAATAAGAAAGATTTTTTTAGAAACTATGATAATGGAGGGCCTGGATCCTATAGCCATTACAGAATCTTGGGCAAAAGATGGTGATGAATCTTTCTTACACATCTCAGGATACGATACTTTTTTGAGAAATAGATCTGATAGGAAAGGGGATGGAGTGTTGATATACGTTAAATCATGTTTGAAGGCTAGAGAGTGTAACGTGCAGAGAAGTGATATTGAAACTATAATGGGTTGAGCTTGAAAACAAAAGACGTCATAAACTTATTGTTGGGGTTTGTTACAATCCACCGGAATAGGGATCCAAACTACATCGTCAAACTTCATGATGAAATTTCCTACATGTGTAAGCGTAAGAGGGTTGTAATACTTGGGGATTTCAATTACCCGGGTATAGATTGGGAGAATCTTTCAGCTGGAGATCAATACGAAAGGGACTTTCTTAAGTTGGTGCTCGAAAATTTTTTGCATCAGCATGTATCAGAAGCCACTAGGGTACTGCTATTTTGGATTTGGTTCTTACTAGTTCTGAAGATCTTGTTAAACATGTTTCGGTGGGGAAAGAGTTTTCTTCCAGTGATCATCGTGTCGTCAGTTTTCACTGTAACTTTTCTTCGGGTAAGGTTGATAACAAAAGACTGTTTCCTTGTTTTCGGAGAACTAACTTTGATGTTTTGAGAGGAAGGTTAGCGGAAGTTTTCAAAGACCGGTTGGAATCAGTAGGGGTAGTAAGTCAATGGGAAAAATTTAGTACGAAGCTGTCCTCTGTTTTGCACGACGTCATACCATTTGTTCGAAAAAAGCGTGTTTGTACATCGCATCCTCTATGGTTCATGGATAGCGTGCGTAACCTTTATCTTGAAAAGAAAAGAGCATTCAGTGAGTAAAAAGTGGACGAGATGACATATCATTGTTTACTGATAAAAGAAGAGCGCAGAAGAAAGCGATAAGGGATAGTAAAAAGGAAGTTGAATCTACGTTGGCAGATAACATTGGCTCTGACCGAAAATCATTTTTTAGATACGTCAATAATGGATATAAAGGGACAGTTGGCCCCTTGTCGTTTTTTAACATTCTTTAAATACTTTCTTTCTCAGACACGATATATTTTTTAAATACTATACTTTTTTCTGTAACGACATAATTCAAATTTTATAAAAATACAGGTTTTAGATTCTTATAATTGGAATAATATTGGATTCTTATAATTGGATTCTTATTAATTGGAATAATAAAAAATAAACAAAAAATGGTATTCCATGATCCCTGCACGTCTATATACAGTATATTCATGTGGTTTTCATGGTCCCTTTCGTAGAAGTGTAATTGTGTTAACATGAGCGTCGCATTTAGTCACTCGTAAAGA
This sequence comes from Pholcus phalangioides, assembly GCF_987345545.1. Classification (NCBI taxonomy): domain Eukaryota; kingdom Metazoa; phylum Arthropoda; class Arachnida; order Araneae; family Pholcidae; genus Pholcus; species Pholcus phalangioides. The sequence goes on along the minus strand of NW_028301625.1, from coordinate 4,666,163 downwards.
CTCGAATTGGTTCAGTGCCAGCAACACTTTAATTGCATATACGTATAGTAAGGAATATATGATAGGAGAGTTTTCTGAGGAAACAAATCTATAGATCGTATTTGTTTACCTCAAAAATTTTCTAGCCATCTACAGCATTTTTTATGGCTTACTTTGCTGGTACATGGGAATATATGAGTAACTCGAGGCTGTTAAATACAATTGACCTCGACGCAATTCTTGTGGATGTATCTTACAAATATTGTTCTCTTTAAATTGACTCTCCTTAAAACATGCCTACAAGCATTCAAGCGTTTTTAAAATCTGTAGTCGAATTTCCTCCGTTTCCTTAAAACTTGGATATCAGAAAGCAATTGACAGTACTGTATATACTTTCCATTTTTCTGTGTATTTCAGCTATTATAATGATTATCCGTAGGTCTTTGTAAGTTCTATCATGTAGTGTGTATTGTGAGAAACATCGAACAAAATCACAGCCAATAAAATTTATTATCCCTAATATAACTATTTCCTTTGACATCGATACCATATTTTATCAAAAAGTTTTACTCGGAGCTCTAATACAGAGTTAATGTATAATTGTATGCGTAAATATGCTACAAAAGAAGACGTCAAGAGGTTAAAAATATCATAAGAGAGAGTGAAATCATAAGGGAATGCGAATTAAACATCAAAAGCTTTCGTGAAACCGTCAGATATTTGCGTAAACATCTCACAAACACACACAAAAAAGCCATTTGATTCCCTAAACTCATTGGTGAAGGGCCCCAATCTTTTTCTTCCCCCCCCCCCCAAGAGTTAGCAAATATTTGTGCGATGCCTCCATTGTTTGCTTCACACATTCATCAAACGGTTAATGTTTTTCAAACGAAACGTCGACGACAAACATCAAAGTTAATTAAGCACCTGATTTAACACTAATTGAATTCGTGCCGAAACACACATTCGCTAAATTAATAGAATTTTTACCTTCACAAGAATTAGAAGTACGTTTCATTTAAATTATAAGTACATGATTATCAACTTTTTCCCATTAATAAATAAAGGGAAAACTCAATTACGATCCTTCCAAGAAGAAAAATTCTGTATAAAAAATAATTATTTCTATTTCCACACACCATATTGGTTTCTGATATCACAACAACCGATCGATCATTATTTCGTAGCAAATTCGTAAATTAAGGCGACTGCATGCTTTCGAATGACGAATTTAACAAAAATGTTTGAAATAATTTTTGTGTTCATTTGAAAAGTGCAGTTATTCTACAGGGTGATTATAAATTCTTGAGACAAACCTTAAGAAGTGATATAAGACTCATAAACAAGCATTTTTGGTCAGAATGGGCTGCCGAATATAGATTCTCATTATAAGCCCCATTATAAGTTATTATAACTCATTATAAGTCCCGTGAAACATTTACAGATAATCTTAACTGCGGCATAGTTACAAATCACATGAGTGACCAGCGGCATATTTACAAATCACTTGAGTGAAGTACGACCCAGTTCCAGATCCATTATATATAACCCGCAGTGTTTTAAAGATCACCGCGGCACAGTTCCAGAGCACTTAAGCAACCCGTGAAACATATACGGTAACATATATAGTGAAGCTCAGCGCAGCTTCAGATCACTCTAGTGGCGCACTGCACAAAATTTCAGATCAATTAAGTGACCTGCGGCAGAGTTGCATATCATTCAATCGGGCCGCGGCAAAGATCCAGATCACTTAAGTGACCCGCATATTTACAGATAACTCGAGCGGCTTGCGGCACACTCACAGATCCCTTAAGGAGCCTGCTGCGCTATTCCAGATGACTAAATTGGCTCGCGACACGTTTTTAAACCAAGTGACCTGCGGCACAGTTCCAGATCATTCAAATTTTCCCGAGTGGCGTGGTGGTAAGATGCTCGTCTAACACGGTGAAGGTTGCCGTCACGGTCCCGGGATCGAACAGCACCTCTTAAAGATAGAAGGCCTCTGCACTGTTTGCCATAAACGTCATTCAGATTACCTAGCAAGTTTGCCACATTTTAGAACACAGCATACTATTTCGTTTCTTCTTATTTTGGCGTAGAATGTCCCTGATTGGCTCACAAATACCGCATTAGTGATTGGATGTGGAAGCATAGAAATCGCCAATTCTGAGCCCGATTATTTCTTTTCCTCACAACGATGATACTGGCACGAGCAGGGAATTTTTTTTCCCTGAATATTCTGAGGGAAAATGGACTACTTGCTGACGTCACAAGCAGACTGCGGAGGCCTTCTATCTCTAGGAGGTGCTGGTTCGAACGCAAGAGAGGATATAGATGAGATATTTTGCTTAACGAACTTGAAGGCAACCACCCATTTTTGGTAATAGAATGTGTGGTCGAATGGCGATAGCAAAGGCGTAGAGGGTGTTTTTTGTGAGAGTGCACAACAGCACTTCACCGAAAGCAAATACAGTCCACGCCACTTAATGTGATCACATCGGGACTCGGGGGTTTCTGATAACAATAACTAAATGATAACTGTATCCAAAAAGTCCCGTTTGCATGTACGGTGTCCATACATCCTGTTTAGTCAAACGGGACGTATGGTAACATTTGTTTTTTAACCGTTTTCTGCCCCATATACAGTCGATACCGCTTATATAACCCCCTTATAACGTTTTCCCGCTTAGTACGACTTATTTTCTTATGTTTTCTTTAAGTTAATTCTCATTAAGATTTCCTGTTTAAAGCGTTTTCCCGCGTACATCGGTTTTTCATGACGGTTTCTTGGAAAACGTTGTAAGCGGGATCCACTGTAATTGGTTGTAAAATGTTCAATCGTTTCAATTTTTTTTATTCTATTCTGAAACGGGTCTTTTTTTTTCCCCTTTAAGCTTAAATTCTGCATTTTTGCTACTCAGCCATTGTGAGGCGTTAGAATGGAACTGTCTAAATCACATTTTTTCACAAGCCTTTGATCACAAAAATTACGATATTTTCTTTTAATGTGCGCAATACGTTTCACAGATCCTTTTAGAAAGTCTCTCGGAAAATAAAATTGAATCTGGTCAACTGAAAGAAACTGATCAAGAACTGAAGGAAAATGGTTTTTTTTTCATCATACATTTTCCTTCACTATAGGAAGGCTATTGCAAAAGCAGCTCCGCACGTACATGGATACGGACTGATTGACATTAAGTACGTAAATGTTTGTCGACCGGAAAGGGGAGGGAGCACCTTCTAGAATCCCACACTGTCTTGCAACCTGATAACGATAGCTTGCTGAAAAAGAATAAGTTAGGTTAAAACTTAGCTTCTCTCTCTCAGAATATGCAAAAAAAAAAATTTTAGACAGAAAAAAAATGATAACATTATCCGAATAGCATTATCACGATAACTATAAACGAAGTTTCTCCCATGTTATGATATTGCTCCGTTCCGTTCTTTGCACAAGTGATAACAATACCCGAATGATGGCATTATCCGTGATTCTAATAAGCAGTGTCGACTGTATCATATTTTTCTGACGGATTTGCTGCAATAAGCGCAATCAACCATTCGAGGGGGGGGGGTGCAGGGTATTGTAATGTGGTATGCCTTCTCAGGGTGCAACTTGAGCAACGCAAATTCTATCACAAGTCATTATACCGCTTAAGCCGGCTTTCTCTAGCAGTAGAATTTCAGCGCCGTGTGCAGCGTGGAAACGCTCATTTTTTAAAACCCGAAATTCAGGTTTTTGACCAATTAGCGTTTTCACGCTGCACGCACCATAGAAAACCTGCTCCTAGGAAAACCTGGCTTCTGATTGGTCAAAAAACCTGAATTTCAGATTTTTAACCAATCAGCGTTCTCACGCTGCACACGGTGCAGAAATTCTACTTCTAGAAAAACCCGGCTTTAAAATCACTGTCTGTCGCAGCATTACCTTGATGGTCCTTACACCAATAAAAAACAAGCTCCAATCTAATCCGTTATAGCGAATGTGTTCCGATTTTCACTCATAAATAACTCGCTATAAGCGAGTGTTGTTATTATCTTTGTTATTATTCACTTGTGAATTACTCGTAATAGCGAGATTCTCATTATAAGCCCCATTATAAGTTATTATAACTCATTATAAGTCCCGTGAAACATTTACAGATAATCTTAACTGCGGCATAGTTACAAATCACATGAGTGACCAGCGGCATATTTACAAATCACTTGAGTGAAGTACGACCCAGTTCCAGATCCATTATATATAACCCGCAGTGTTTTAAAGATCACCGCGGCACAGTTCCAGAGCACTTAAGCAACCCGTGAAACATATACGGTAACATATATAGTGAAGCTCAGCACAGCTTCAGATCACTCTAGTGGCGCACTACACAAAATTTCAGATCAATTAAGTGACCTGCGGCAGAGTTGCATATCATTCAATCGGGCCGCGGCAAAGATCCAGATCACTTAAGTGACCCGCATATTTACAGATAACTCGAGCAGCTTGCGGCACACTCACAGATCCCTTAAGGAGCCTGCTGCGCTATTCCAGATGACTAAATTGGCTCGCGACACGTTTTTAAACCAAGTGACCTGCGGCACAGTTCCAGATCATTCAAATTTTCCCGAGTGGCGTGGTGGTAAGATGCTCGTCTAACACCGTGAAGGTTGCCGTCACGGTCCCGGGATCGAACAGCACCTCTTAGAGATAGAAGGCCTCTGCACTGTTTGCCATAAACGTCATTCAGATTACCTAGCAAGTTTGCCACATTTTAGAACACAGCATACTATTTCGTTTCTTCTTATTTTGGCGTAGAATGTCCCTGATTGGCTCACAAATACCGCATTAGTGATTGGATGTGGAAGCATAGAAATCACCAATTCTGAGCCAGATTATTTCTTTTCCTCACAACGATGATACTGGCACGAGCAGGGAATTTTTTTCCCTGAATATTCTGAGGGAAAATGGACTACTTGCTGACGTCACAAGCAGACTGCGGAGGCCTTCTATCTCTAGGAGGTGCTGGTTCGAACGCAAGAGAGGATATAGATGAGATATTTTGCTTAACGAACTTGAAGGCAACCACCCATAGACAGCGCCATGATTTCCAACCCATCTCATTAATTTCAGTAAATTGCAATATAGCGATGTGGGTCAGAGTTGGCGTTTGGTGAAGTAGTAGATCATTCAAATGGCCCGCGGTAATCCAGTTCCAGATGACCGCGGCATCAAATTGCTACTTTTAGGCTCAAAATTAGCAATTAATTATTTTTTTGCCAAAATATTCATCAAGTATTATTCATTTTCTTAATTTTATACCATATCCAAACAAAAAAAAACGACATTAATTTCATCCAAGAAAAGACATTTTCCTTGTAAAAAAAAAGCACGCCGAAGGCAGGCAGTCGCTTTAAAATTTAAAATTTGGAAATAAATTTTAATGTCACAGATTCTCTCAAAACACGGAAACGCGAGCCAAAATAACGAGGCTTTTGAAATAAATTGACGAGAAAAGAGGCGATTACAGGAGAGAAATAAGCTTCTTAGTTCGAGACGTAATCATTTATCACTCATTAAAAATGAATCCGATTTTAATTAATACATAATAATAACCGAATTCTTCGTTATTAATGATCCCCAAAGACTTTATACAGTGTTTACTGTATAATGAGGGGGATTATTAAGCGCATTGTGACTAACAATGTCGATCGAGGAACGATAATTAATGAGTATTTCACAGGATTATGAACATGATGGGAAATTGGAGTATAAATGTACGTATTTGTAATTATAAGAATCGACTCTCGTTCCCATACGCATATTTTTAAGCTGTAATAATGATTTACCGCTAAGGGGGTGTTCGACTTATAGGACAGTGTGGGTCACTTCATTCGTTTGAAAACGTGTGTCGCGGGTCACGGGATTAAGTGGTGTGGGATAGCGCCCCAGGCTGCTTGAGGGATGAACGTGCCTGCCGCAAGCTGCTCGAGTTATCTGTAGAGGTGCGGGTCACTTGAGTGATCTGGATCTTCACCGCGGGCCGATTGAATGGTGTGGAACTGTGCCGCAGGTCACTTGAGTGATTTGAAATTTTGTGCAGTGGGCCACTGGAGTGATCTGAAGCTGTGCCGTGGTTCCCTTAAATGATCTGTATATATGTTTCACGCGTTGCTTAAGTGCTCTGGAACTGTGCCGCGGTGATCTATGGATACGATGCGGGTCAGATAAGTGATCTGGAACTGGGCCGTAGGTCACTAAAGTGGTTTGTAAATATGCCGCCGGTCACTCATGTGATTTGTATATATGTCGTGGGTCACTCAAGTGATCTGGGACTGTGCCATGTGTCGCTTAAGTGCTCTGAAACTGTGCCATGTGTCGCTTAAGTGCTCTGAAACTGTGCCATGTGTCGCTTAAGTGCTCTGAAACTGTGCCACGGTGATCTTTGAATACGCTGTGGGTTACATAAGTGATCGGTAACTGCGCCACAGTTCACTAAAGTGATTTGTAAATATGCTACCGGTCACTCGTGATTTGTAAATATGCTACCGGTCACTCGTGATTTGTAAATATGCTACCGGTCACTCGTGATTTGTAAACATGCCGCTGGTCACTCGTAATTTGTAAATATGCCACTGTTAAAATTATCTGTAAGTGTTTGTCGGGTTGCTTAAGTGCTCTGGTACTGTGCCGCGGTGATCTGTAAATACGCTACGGGTCACTTAGTGAGGTGGAACTGCACATTTCAAGATCACTTAAGTTACCTGCGGTGCAGTTCACATCACTTAAGTTACCTGCGGTGCAGTTCACATCACTTAAGTGGCCAGCCACAGTCTCTCCTCTCTCCCCCCCCCCCAGATGTTTTATTCCATGTTTACCAAATTAGGTTTGAAGTCACGGGCCACATCATTTGTTTCCGAGGACCACATTTGGCCACGGGCCATGGGTTGAGCATGTGGGATTTACTATATCAAATATCAAACCAGCGCCGCCCTTACCAGACGCGGAGCCCTTCCTTAGCCTTGATATTTTTCTTCTGTGAGAAAAGGGAATCGAAAATTCAGAAAATGAAAAACATGAAAATTGAGAAAATGAAAAACATGAAAATTGAGAAAATGAAAAACATGAAAATTTCGAACACCAGAACTGATCAAAATTTCCAGAATTAATGGATATTCAGAATTCCAGAATTGATGGGTATTCGGAATTCCAGAATTGTGTGTGTGTTGATGAAAATTCAGAATCCCAGAATTGTGTGTGTGTTGATGAAAATTCAGAATCCCAGAATTGATGGGTATTAGGAATTTCAGAATTGTGTGTGTGTTGATGAAAATTCAGAATCCCAGAATCGAGGAAAATTCAGAATTCCAGAACCGCTGAAAATTCAGAATCCCAGAATTGATGAAAATTCAGAATCGCAGAATTGGTGAATATTCAGAATTCTAGAATTGTGCGTGTGTGAGATGAAAATTTTCAGAATTCCAGAATTGTGTGTGTGAGATGAAAATTTTCAAAATTCCAGAATTGTGTGTGTGAGATGAAAATTTTCAAAATTCCAGAATTGTGTGTGTGAGATGAAAATTTTCAAAATTCCAGAATTGTGTGTGTGAGATGAAAATTTTCAAAATTCCAGAATTGTGTGTGTGAGATGAAAATTTTCAAAATTCCAGAATTGATGAAAAAATTCATAATTTATTTTAAAATAATTCCAGATATGGTGGAAATGCAGAATTTAATGAAAATATTTCCTGAAAATCATTTCTTTCTAGATGAAAATGCAGAATTTAATGAAAATATTTCCTGAAAATCATTTCTTTCTAGATGAAAATGCAGAATTTAATGAAAATAATTCCTGAAAATCATTTCTTTCTAGATGAAAATGCAGATTTCCAGAGTTGACGAAAATTCAGAATTTTCGAAAGAAATTATTGTTACTGTAAATGTGCGAGACCCAGTGCGCCCGCACCTGTCGCACCCCTCCCCAAGGGCGGCTCTACATCAAATATACATTTCATAGAGCTAGAGCAGAGAAGGATAGGCTGGGACGTGCACCCCGCTACCGACATCCAGGAGAGCCAGATTATCATCCTGGAAGAAACGGGCCCTATCTCATACGAAGAAACCAGCATATTCACAGACGGTTCTAAAACCCAGGATGGAACGGGTGCTGCCTTCGTGAGATACAAGGATGACGCAATTACCCAGGAGTCGAAGCAGAGGATCTTGACAGGGTGCACGGTTTTCCAGGCGGAGCTGCTCTTCTCTCTGAGAGAAGTGGTAGGCAGCTTGGAAAATGCAACGACCCAGACTAAAGTATACACAGACAGCCGATCCAGTCTAGAAGCCATAAGAGACCCCCCTCACGAGGCACGAGGACACCAGGACCGTCCGGAGGGCCCTCTTAGAAAATCCAAATATCCAATTAAATTGGGTTCGCGGCCAAGCCGGAGAAAAGGGTAACGAGGAGCCGGACCGATTGGCCAAGGGAGAAACCTTGAGCCCTACAATCCTCCTGGAAAAGAAAATTCCAGCAGCGACTGCAAAAAGGATAATGAAGATTCACATCCTAGGAGAGTGGCAGAAATTCTGGGACCACCCTGCCACACATGGAAAGTTAATCCATAGGGTCCCGCCCAAAATACAGTGGAGAGAGAGATCTTGGAGCAGAGAGAAGACGATATTCTTCTCTCGGGCCACGGGCTTCCTACGCTTCGGGATCTCAAACAATGGCAAATGTCTGTGTGGAGGGGTCGGAAGCCCACTGCATTACGCAACAGAGTGCGAAAAGACCTCAGAGTTCCTTTTGAAACCGCGCCCTCAGTTAGAGCAAGAATGGTTCAAAAGGATGGTGAGAGATGACAAAGCCCTGGAAACCATCAAGGACCCGGTTAAATTTCTAGAGGCCAACCAGGAACATCTTCGCACAAAAAGGGGAGAGACCATCCAGACTCCACAGGAACCGCAACAACTGTGGAGGAGCGAAAGGCTGAGAGCAAGGGCAGAAGCCGAAGACAGCGTCGCCAGGGCACTCTCCCAGGAATTAGAAGAATTAGAAGCAGAAGAATACGACACACACAGAGGAAGAGCAATTGAAGAGAGAAGAAGAAGCGGTCGAAATATGGGAAGACTGACTTCGAACAGGATGATCCAATGAGGAAGCAACTAAGAAACGAAGTCCCGATACACAGTGTTTAAACTGCGAGGCACCCAAACAAAAGCTGAGGGCTCTTAACTAATCGAAGACCTCATACTGAAAGAAAGTGGCCCAGCACGTGGACAGTGTGACACGAAGGGCTCACCCGAGCCAACAAGCCGAGGAGGGAAGACGTGGACCTGGCCTGGTCACGGCGGAGAGCTCACCCGAGCCAACAAACCAAGGAGAGAAGACGAGGTCTAGGACCTGGCGCCTGGCTACAAAAAACAACAAAGGGCTCACTAGAGCCAATACATTATAAGAGTTCATTGACATAAATTTTGTATAGTAGAAATTTTTAAATCTGTATATACTTTTTTTTAAATAATGTGTTTATACCGCTGTGGTGGTCGCTGTGGTTATAGTGACGGACTCGCGATGCGAGGATCCGGGTTCGAACCCCACAGTGGTGGTCGTCTGAAGTTGGTTTTCTGTGGTTCCCAACTTCAAGGCGCAAATGCGAGCCGATCTCCCCGTTAAAAAGTCTCGCCACAGAGAGCAACAGTCCTACAACGATAAATCGTTCAATCATAACACTTCACTCATAGTTAGAAAAACTGGTGGCAGATGGCAGCACTACACAGAACAAGCATTATAGAGAAACAAAAAACTTCACGTCAGGTTTCACTACACGTACACGCACATTCCCGCATGTACCGATTCGTTGGGGGGTGCATGGGGGGGTGCATGTGTGGTGTAGCAGTAGTAGGTAGGGCCTCCAAACAATGGCTCGGGGATCCATGATGTTCTTAAGTCAGCCACCTCGTTGGGCAATTTGCCTGTTGTGGCGTTGTATTTGTATTGTATTGTATTGTATATTCATGTACTGCATTTTGTATGCATAATAAAGCACCCGACACCGCCCACCTTCCCTCATCCGGGGCAATGGCTAAAATTGACAATGGTCGATAGAGCCTGGGCGATGCACGGTATGAAATCAAAGTGGTCCTAGTGCCGGCCAAATTGACTTCGTGTTGCGGGCTCTCCCAGTTGAGCCACCAGCGATCTGTTGAGCTTTTCGACGCCATTTTTCCGAGTTTATCAAATATACAGCTACGAATTCTGGAAAAAAAAAAGTAAATAATGATTAGAATACTTTCTTGATATTGACCGGATGAAAAATAGTGAAAATATTACTTTGGGTCATAGTTTATTTGAATATATTTTTGCTTTAAAGAAAATATTAGACGAATTGCTCGGAAATATATGTTGGTTTCCCGAGGCTTTATTTATTTTTTAACCGAAAACGATAAAATGGAAGAGCAAAAAAAAAAAAAATTTCTCCTATGCTATTTCCCGGGTTTGGAATTTTTCCTCCATCATATTTTACGAGTCCTGACCGGAAGGCAATTGTGAAAATTTCGCTTAAATTACTTTGAAATTCACCGCGCCATGTTCTACGAGGTAGAGAGATATGCAAATGAGCGCAGGGAAATGAGAGAAACCCTTTCCCCCCATAGTTATATAACCTCTTTTTTTCTATTTTATTTCGGGCAAAGTTTAGTTCGGAAAAGAATTTTTTTGTTAATGTAGTTATATTTGTCCCGGAAAAATAAAATTTTCAAAAAGATGCCCATTTCAAGTTTTATTCAGACCTTTTTTTTTTTTATTATTTATTCGGTTTTCAATTTTTTTAAAATTTTTAACATTTCATTCTACTATAATTAAAGTTCCCGTGTGTAATCGGAGTAGTTTTTCCCGAATACAGCCAAATTTTTAGGATATCTTAATGTGACCATGGGAAAGAGATTTATGAAACAAACAAAAAAAAAAGTTCAATTTTCGACCACCAGGTGATAAAGTGGAGTTTTTTTTATTGGATTTTACATTGTTCCATAGTCCATATAGCGTATATACCAAGTTTCAATGGAATACGTCCTCCAGAATGGGAGCTACATGGAGTAGTGTTAGTATACTGACGGGTGCTATATTATTGGTCTGAGTGTACTGTAACTACTCAGACGTATGTAGCGCCCGTTCTGGAGGACGTATTCCATTGAAACCTGGTATATACGCTATATCGACCGTGGAAAAATGTAAAGTATAATAAAAAGCGCCACTTTTCCACCTGGTGGTCGAAAATTGAACTATTTTTATTCAATTCATAAATTTCTTCCCATGGTCTCATCAAGATATCCCAAAAACTTGGCTCTATTCGGGTACTACTCAGTACGGGAACTATGATTATAATCACCCTGTATAACTCATAAGATTTTGATATACTCCAAAAATATAAATTAACCTTAAGAAATATGTACACGCTTTTTGGAAGCTGATACTGTACAACAAAGCTGCCCTTAGGGGTGTGGAAAAGGTGCGGTCGCAACACCCCTTCGGTTTCGTAGCCCCTCACTCATGGTAATAGAAATAAAAATATACGTAATATACGTAAATATACGTAATCAAAAATTCATTTTTTTTTGTAGCAGACAAAACTTCAACTGATTTTGATTCTGGAATTTGTTTCGTCAGTTCTGGAATTATTTCTCCACATCTCTTATCAATTTTCCGGGATTTTCCTCGCTCATACGTCTGAATTTTCATTAATTCTGAGATTTTTCTTTCATTAATTCTGAGACTTTTCTTTCGTTAATTCTGGGATTTTTTCATTCATGAATTCTGCATTTTTATCTCAATTCTGGGATTCTTTTTGTCATTAATTCTCAATTTTTATCTCAATTCTGGGATTTTTTCTGTCATTAGTTATGAATTTTCATTAATTGTGGAATCTTTTCTTGGATTAATTCTGAATTTTTTATCTCAATCCTGGGATTTTTTCATTCATCGATTATGAATTTTCATTAATTCTGGGATTTTTCTTTCATTAATTCTGAATTTTCATCAATTCTGGAATTTTTTTTGATTAATTCTGAATTTTTATTTGCCATGGAATTATATCTTTCAATTATTTATCATTTTTAATTCATCAATTTTAAATTTTCATTTTGTCTCAGATTATATACTTATATATATATATTAGGTCCTAATTTTCATTATTTCTTCTATCAAGTTTAAATTTTCTTCAGTTCTGAATTTTCATCGATTCAAAATTTTCATTAATTCTTGTGTTAATTTACATTTCATTGCGTCTATATTTTTTTGAGTGGATATATTTTTCAGTATTCTTGTATATTCTGTTATGATGCACGAATCTTTTGATGACCCAATTAATTACCTTCCTACACTAAATAAAACTTGTATATGAAATTGGGGCTATAAGGTGCCCCTATTTTTTTTTTTTTTTGCATCGGGCCCCGCGTCTGATAAGGGCAGCCCTTCTGTCTTTTAGATGTAAATTCTGATTGATTAATCGTTATACACAGTCGTGTCAAATCAATGTGACCAACCGCTTATATGTATCTACAGAAAAGTTATGTGAAGACCGGGTCGCAGAGAGAAAGATGGCCTAGAAGTCCCAATGATTTTGATAAAATGTCCCGTTTTTAGACGCGAATACATCTTTTAAATCACCCGACGAACTCGGGAAGTATCCAACGCACGTCAAAAGCAATAGCATCGTCAGATGCAACATTGCAAAGGCAACTCCTATGATATTACTCCGGTTTCAATGCTTCTTCCCGTTTAGGCACTAGGCCCGTGGGCCCTGATTCGTAACAAATTGTTTTCTGCTATATCTAGAGCAGTTCACAACGAAAATAGATGATATTGGTATATCTTTTGTTAGCTATTTCAAAGACAAAGCCTATGGTAATGACATAATTTGATTATGTCAATACACCTAACACGTGATTCATGGATCAAAAAACCTTATTCACGTCAACTTGCAGCCGTGTCTATGACACAAGCGCCTACCCCAATTTTTTCCCCTATTTTTCAACAAGGCTTCGTTGAGTTTTTGAAATCAAGAATAAGATTATTTTCCTGACATAAATTATATTATGATAGTTATGACTCTATCATAATTAGTTATAGTCAGAGAGAGAGAGATATGTGTAAATATATATATATATATATATATATATATATATATATATATATATATATATATATATATATATTCATTTCACATATTTGTCAAACAAACGTTTTTTTTTGGTGAATTAAATTTTGACTTGCATTATCTATCATTTTCCACAATTAGTCATTTTTCAGCAATTTTAGTGATAAGGCTCAACTTACAATTTTTTCGACTGTATATAATTATATGCAACTAACTTACTTTTTAAAATTTTTCTTCTGAAATAGGTAACATTATTTGCATTTGACAATTTTTAGGCCGTTCTCGAAAACTTCATTCGCGTTTGACAATTCTTTCTGCTGTAATTGTCAAGTAAACTTGCTTTTGATTTTTTTTTTCGGCTGTAATTGACAACTTTACTTGCGTTTGACAATTTTTTCGACGGTAATTGGCAATTAAACTTGCCTTTAACAGCTAATGGAAATTTACTTGCCTTTGGCAATTTTTTTGGCTGTTATTGGCAACTTTTGTGCCTTTGACAATTTATTTTCATTTATCCTATATTTTTACGAAAGAAATTACGGTGAGACTAGGTATTTATCATGTTGTGTGAGTTGATACTTTTTTACTGGAGCAACTGTGGCGGGCTGGATAGAACCCCTTGGCGGGACGGAAGTAGATTATGCACTCTTGTTTCACAGCATCTGAAAAGTGCATACTTCATTATGAATTACACTCTGTATTGTGTTATATTTTTCTCGTTAACGGGGACATACAAATGATAAGACCTTGAACCGAACACAAGGTTTGGTATTTGTTCATTTTGCGTAAAATGATATCATGTTCAACCTTCCATGTGTAGATGAAACAGCAAGATGAATTGTAAAACGTTCCAATATCTCATTCACATATACGAACAAAGCAAACAGATGCAAATTCAAGAGATTAATATAGAATACTCTTCATGCAAGACTAAGCTATTTTATAAAGGATTGCATTTATCAAGTGTTTGCTTCAAAGAGGAAAATAATAATTTTATACCCATTCGAAAGCTATTCAAAATCAAATTCTGATGCTTAACAAGAATATAATGACTAAAAATTTCTATTCTCTTAGAAGGATATTAATTGATAGATGATTTTCCGCCATACTCTCTTTATTCAAGTATGAATCGAAATTTTGATGAATAAAATCGAAATTAGAATCTTCAATGGATGCATATGTAATTTTAGTAAGGTGAATTAATTATGCATATGGATTATATATTGATTATTATTATCTCTGAGAAAATATGAAATAATATTCTGAGAATGTATATTTTGTAGTAATGCATATGGATCATAACTCGCGTACCGTTCTATTCCTATTAATTCTGAAATGCTACATATATTTATAAAATATCGCCTGGATTATATTAGTTTATTTTCAAAAGGAATATATTAAAGGAATTTGCAATCACTTTGGTGAAAAGTCACGACTTTCGAAACAGTGTTGCACCAAACATTTTGAAGTTGACAAATTAATTAAGGGAGTTATCATAGTTATGTGTGAATTCATAAATTAATACTGAACATGCTTCGTATCCAGGCTGTATTTAATAATACTCAAAGAATTTAGTAATACGTACGTACAATTTGAAGATTTATTCTACACATAATATGCAAGCATGTCGAAAATTAAAATTTTAGCTGTTTAAAGGGAATACTTTTTACTGGATAATTATGCCGAGGTGAGCTCGGAAAGGTCTACTACTCTCCGCGGGAATCGAACCCAGTCTTCTTGCAATCCGGGTAAGCGTGCTATCTATATACATAAATACAAAGGCCACAACAGACAAAATGGCCAACGGGGTGGCTGAAAAAAAGATGCCGATAAAAATATGTATGTCGAATATATATCTAAACTATATCAAAAATATAGCAACCCAATAAGAGCAATAAAAAAGCAATAATTATGATAAAATATAAATATATTGCCCATAAAAGATAATGATAATGCATCATCGCCGGTAAAAGTGATAAATTCATCAAACTTACGGAGACGATATGCAATTATGCAAAAAACCAAACTATCACATTTACCGTAACATATTCTGAAGACCGGTGGTTCTGAAACTTTTGTCACCCACGGCTCTCTTGCCCAATTCATGATTCATCTGTGGCCCCTAGATTAGTTTAATAGGTATTTTTAATTATAAAAAAACCACTTCAAAGCATAAATAGGTTCATAAATCAGTACCTGCAGCTCGTCGCGATGCACCTGACAGAGGCTGGCGACGCACACTTTGAGAAACACTGCTGTAGACTAAAGCAATTCAAACTTCTTCCCTCATTAGAAATGCCTATATAGCCACTGGATTCCAGTCATCTTAGCCACGCCTCGCCTTTTAGTGACGTAAAAGTGATCTTGGCCAATGAGTGTAACCCTATGTTAAAATCCTATGTATAGGATGGAATAACGCTGTAAAAGTTATGATGGATTACACTATAAAAGTTATGATGGATTACACTATAAAAGTTATGATGGATTACACTATAAAAGTTTGATAAAATATATTTCACAAAACAACCAATAAGCCTATTGGTTACATTTGCTCGAATGTAACCAGTACGCTTATTAAGCAAACAGATATTTTCTGGATATTATGCTGAGGCGAACTCAGAAAGAAATGTCATC
The DNA here is from genome assembly GCF_987345545.1 of Pholcus phalangioides. Classification (NCBI taxonomy): domain Eukaryota; kingdom Metazoa; phylum Arthropoda; class Arachnida; order Araneae; family Pholcidae; genus Pholcus; species Pholcus phalangioides. The sequence goes on along the minus strand of NW_028301625.1, from coordinate 4,650,419 downwards.
TTGCCTCCACAGAGACTCGAACCAAGGCCCTCTTGCATTCCGGGCAAGTGCATGCTACCATCTAGAGTACTGGAGACACGACCCTGCCTTCTTTATTTCATGTCCTGTGGCGTGAGGCATTAGCACCCCGTCTCAACTTCAGGAAATGACGTCCAAGTGGGACGGTATAGAGAGATAGACGGCTTTTTTCTTAGCCCAAGATATCAAGCAAACAGATAATATGCTGCGGTGGACACGAAAATAAAAAACCTCAGCATAATATATACAAAATATCAGTTTCCTTGATATCTTGGGCTGAGAAAAAAGCCCCTCAATACGCTTATTGGTTGCATTTTTCAAGTTTTATAAAAGAACTTTTCTAAAACTTCTATAGTGTAATCCCGTCCTTACAGAGATTTAAAATAATGATATAAAACGTCAAACAATATAGAAAATGGCTGTATATGATGGGGGAAAAAATGGGGATTAATAATGAGAAGCTTACTTTAATTTTTTTGATCATTGAATTTAGCTTGCTGTAGATTTTTTTCATCATAAGAGTTTTGACATTAGGGGGATTAACTTGTCTATTAATAGATTTTTAATATTTTTTTTGTACGCTACATAATCACGAAATTCAAATTACTCCATTCCATTTAATTTATCTCTATTAAACAGTTCTGATTTTTTTTTTTTGCATTTACATTTAAAATCGTTTTCCAAGATATTTAGTAGTTTTTTTTTTTTTTTTTTTTTCGTTTCTTAAAAGCTTCAAGAAAAATCAAATGGAATTTGCTTCAAGTAATATTATCCAGTCTTTTTCTCGTTTTACGCATCAAAAAAGCCTTTTAATTTCTTTGGACGTCCTCAAGAAATCCGTACAAATTGAAGAAAGTCACTACGGTGCTAAAAAAAATTTTCTATTTTGTTTGGCGTGTTCAACCTTTTTTTTGTTTTTGTTTCCCATCTTGCGTTATTACGGTTGAACAACCACAAAAGGAGTTTTAATGGCTGAAATAAGTCTTCTCACTGGAGCAATAATTTCTTAGCTTCGAGGAACTTGTGTTGAATCGATCAATAGAGAATGTTTCAAGAGTGTTCTTCCCGTTATGACTCGAGTTGAAACTAATTTATAAGCAAGGAGAGAGTAGAAAAAGACATCTAACATGTGAATATTCATTAAATTATTTTATAATATATGTAAATGGACAAGGTCCATTAGTCGAAAATGTTTGATGTCGAGAGTTTGTAAAAGCGAGTTATAAATAGGGCTGTTAGTCACTCGGCTAAAAAGATGGTCAATTTTTCTAGCGTATTTTAAAACGGCTCCATAACCGCTTTGCTCTAGAGGTACACATGTGTATCTTCATTTTTAATGATTTTTATAGTATTTTTAATCATTTTCTCGGCACTGTTTGAATCTAGAGGGGTCTGATTAGTGTTGCCCGCCGTAAACTCATTGAGCGGGCGAGCGCCTTTCTAGCCGTGTAGCGGTGTGTGAAAAACAGTTATTTTCGGAACTTTTGTTAGTAAATTGGTGCTGATTTGGATAAGAGGTAAGTAAAATACGTCCGTGTTTAGAGTAGTGATCTTGGTATCATTAGATTTTACGTTTCTTTAGCTATTTATTAAGTAGGAAGAAAGTTTTGTTGCTGTGGACATTTCGAGGTTAGACTGAAAAATTGCCACGAGGTGTCGTTTGGAGAATTGGAGAATTGCCCCGCTGGTGTTCGGTATTGTCATTAATGGTCTGTTATGGGAAATTTTTGTGAATAAATAAATATTACTGTTTTATTATCGCTGAAATATTTATTACTTATATTAGGCCTTCTTAATACTCCTTTATGAGTCTTCTGTTATCAATCATACAAGATGGTATCCAAGAAGGAGAAGTCGGCCTTCAACATATGATGATATTTCGATTGAAGAGGAAAACCCAAGCTCAAGTGTAAATGCACAATAAAAAACCTGAAGTTGGTAGATCAGTTCCATTGAGTGTGGAAATTTCTACACCATCTGCTTCTGGAATGACGTCATTTAAACAAATTTCTCCCACTCCTAACTTAAAAATGGTAAAACTTGGTTCAAGACAGCAACATTCAGTTGTTTTTCCACGGACACCAAATAAAAACCCTTTGAAGATGCATCTAAAGAAAAAGAATTAATGCTCAAAATATAAGAACTAAGATAAAAGATTAAGGAAATGAAATTACTCAAGAAACTTACCAATGAAGAACAAAAACCACGAGAGAATCTCGGAATAAAAGGAAAAAGCAAATTAAGGAAGATTAATTCAATTTTTTGGATAACAAGACCGAACCAGAAGAAAACAAAAACCCAAGAAGAACTGTATCTAAAAATCAAACCTCAAATACAGAGGTCTTCGACCTTTATGCAGTAGCGAGCACTGCCTGTACATCAAGAGAACAGCACCCCTTACGGCTAGTTTGACATACGAATGCATAAAATCAGGATGATTTCACTCCTTGGATGCAATTTGTACATGGTGCTTAATTGGATCGCGAGCACGAAATCGGACTAGAGCTTCGAGCACTGTGGGTGATTTAGGGAGCACCGTGGTGCTCGCGAGCAAAGGGTTGATGATGCTTGCTCCAATACGACTTCGCAAGAAAAAATGCAAAAGACACATATCTTTTGAATCATCATCGGAAGATGACATTGATGAACCAAATGACGATCATTTTTGTCGCACCACGGTCATTTTCTGCGCACGAGGGCTAATTTTAGACCGGGTCCTACAGTTTATTGCCGATTCCGAACGGCAGGCTTGTTTTTTATACTCATCGAGAGGTTGGTGCGCTAACCCCTCGATGGGGGACTCCTTGCGGTAGCAATATTTTCTCCGGTCACGTCACCGTTTCTGCTGTACTCTTGTGTCAGGAAAGTTTTCTGACAAGGACGAACTGGGTATCGAACTCGCGACACCTCTAAACATCCTTTGGTACTTTAGGGGAGTAGCTTACCTGGGCTACCGCGCGCCCATGTAATGACGACGATGTACGATGCCGATCTAACGACCTTCATGAAACCTCTTGGCACTTCAAGAGAAGGATCTCACTCAAACGACATTTGTCTTATGTGTGGTGATTTCGGTAAGAGCGAAGAGAACTCTGGTTCAGATGTCGTCTGTGTTCTGGGTAGATGCCGTGGTGTAGAGACTGAAGAAAATTTCATTTGTGATTTTTGTAGACAGCGTTAGGTTCTGAGCCAAATTAAACTTTGCTGTTGGTGTTATTTTTGCAATTTTTTAAGAACATAGACACAAATCAAGGAAACAGTTATTTTCCGGATATTAGGCTGAGGTGAACTCGGAAAGAAAAGTCATCACGTCTCCACCGGGACTCGAACCCCTTTGGCCCATACCGGGAAAGCATGCCACCATCTATACCACTGGAGACATGACCCTGACTTCCTTATTTCACGCACTGTGGCGTGAGGCGCTGAAGTAGAGGCATTAGTAGCCTCTTCAGGAAACTTTCTTTCCGAGTTCACTTCAGCATAATATCCGGAAAATAACGGTTTCCTTGATATCTCTCGGGCTGGGAAAAAAGCCATCTATATCTCTCTATAGACACAAATGTTACCTAAATTTTGAGAATAATAAAAGTATTCGTATCGAAAAAAAAATAATAATAATTACTACCCTTTATGTTCACCTTAGTTGTATATTTTTACAGGTACAGTTGATTACGTCATTTAAGTAATTAAATTAATTAACTTCTCTCCTAAGTAATTTATCCCACATTCCTAACTTAGCTGACCCCGTTCGGTATTACCCCGAGGCCATTCGGTAATGCTCCGATCCCCGGGCGATTCCGAACAGTGTAAGCTCTTACAAGAAAAAAAATTTTCTATGAAAACCTGAACCATAATGTCAAATGTGTTTTGTGGTTTTTTAGTAGGTAATTAAACCGGGTAGATGGCTGCTAGATCACTACACTAAATTTGTTAATGAACTGTTACAAATAATTGGGTAATTAGACATTTCCCTTAAGTGTTCGACATTACCTCACTCTCTCCTACCTAACTCAATTGGTAATACTCATTAGTATAGATATCAACCAAAATTAATTAATTAATTACTTAATTAATTTTTCAATTTTTGTCATTTTAAAGGTCATTTTGACATACATTATATAAACACTAATCAATCGAATTTTTTTTTTAATGGTTAGTTTTGGCTCAGGCTTGAAGAGGTTAAGGTATCAAACTACCTTTTTTATCACTTTTGTGTAAAGTGCTATTGGAGTGAACTTTAATAAAATTTTTTGATAGAAAGTTTCTCAAAATAGTGGAAACAATAATAATTTTTGGACTACTTATAAAATGTCATTTTATATAAAAAAGTCATTTTTACATCTAATTTTAAGCAGAGTTCATGAAATATTAGAAACACTATTGCAAAAAACTCTATACGTGAAATTTTTTGATATTTGCACAGTACATTCACTTGGTAATTTACCTTATGCAGGTTATGAACCAAAATTTAGAGGATTGTATGATATGCTCATGAGTTACAATCAAATATGTTGATGTACGTGTGAATTTTTTGAAATTTCATATTACGTATCGTGCATAAAACACTGTAATGAGACGAATACATGTGGCAGACCTTAGACGTTAGACTTTGGCTTATAGCCTTAACAATATGTGGCAAAATACCATATTGAAATCTTGTAATGATATAATCAATGTATTTTTAGAAATAATAGTTTCAAACTCAAGTAAAATGTAAAAAATAGCCTTCTTTGTGAAATTCGTTTGAAGGTTTTATTTACAAATTACATTCACGTAAAAATACAATACTAAAGTGGGCGTAATTTCGGTTATAAGCGTCATATGAACATCGTCAACAAGCGTCATATAAGGACTATTTTGAAATTATAAAAATGGGGATTTCATAAAAAGTGAAAGTTAAAAAAAAAATCGATATTTTCTTCCAAAACGACGTTTTAAACGTAGTCGTATACCTTAAAAATGTGATGAAATTCACATTTGTGCCACTGGCACTTCATTATCTTTGTTTCTAGAAAAAATTACCTTTATAAGGGTATTTATCTAGTAGTGTTTCTCAACCTATGGTCCCCGAGGCATTGGTGGTCCTTAGGTAGGCGGACTTGATTTAACTCAATTGAATGAGAAATTATTCAATTGTTGTAATTGTTATAAATGATATCGTTAAGAGTTCACGTACAAAATTGGATCTTCATACATAGGGTAACCATATCTCATCGAGAAAAATACGAGAAATGCGATCCTAAAGACGGGATATCACCGATCGTAGAAAAGAAATGTTATTTTGGACGAATTTGCAAGTTATTTCTAAAATTTCTGGAGGGCTGGCAGGGAAATAAACGGCTGCTACAAATTCCAGTAAGCATAATTATGTTGTTCATGAAAAATAATCGGTCATCATGACTTGATCATATTTCATTAATGGACATTGTACGGAAAATTAAAATCTTAGAAGACAAAACGGGGGGGGGGATTACCTATTGTCACCAAAAACGTTGCCATGTCAGCAAATTACCAACTGTTGCTAAAACAACTGAAAAGTTACCCAATGGGTGGAAAATGAAGAGTTACTGGAAATCGCAGCGAAATGAAGCCTCACAGAAAAAAATGTGTTTAACTCGACTAATGTATGAGAAGAATTATAAATTATAACTACAATTATTATGATGTAATTTATTAGCTGCGCAGTATAAAATATCTTCATTATTTGTTAGGCAAAAATTATAAATTCACATAAGCCTAACTGGAAAAAAAATGGGAACAGACAAAAATACGAAATTGTATGAGATGTCCCGTATTTACAGGATATGTGGTCACATCTTCCACATGCTGTTAATTTGTGGTCTGGAATTGTTTCAGAAATTTTACTGGTCCTTGGGTACAGAAAGGTTGAGAAACACTCTGATCATGTAAGTACATATTAAGGAGTGTCACGACCTCTGAGGCTTCAAAAGTTCGAATTTTCAAAAATGGCTTTAAAAGTAATTCATTTAATTGCAGGGCAAACGCAAAAAAATTTGGTGTTGCCCTCTCAATCGATTAATTGGTACTTTTGACATTAAAAAAAAAAATGAATGGCAGAGTAAGAGTATGCAAGAAACAAACTTTGAACGCGTTTTCCTCAGATCGAATTTCCGAAGTTTTTGCAGCCCGTGCGTAAAATTAAAAAAAAATCACTACTCACCAAAAACTTTGTAAATTTTGTAAAAATGTTTATTTAACACGTGACAGTAAAATGATCCTCCCACTTAGCAACTGACCAATGGGAAGTATTTTTTAAGAAATGTTGAATTTTCGGATTTTTGAAATGCATCTTTTTTTTTAAACTGTTTTAGTCCATAAACTTCTAACGAATTGCTAGATATCCGCATTTGAGATTTATTTTATTCAAATACAAATACAAGGCCACAGCAGTCAGAATGCTCAATGAGGTGACTGAAAAAAGGTGCACATAAGAAATACGGATGTCATAAGCAACCCAATTAAAAGTGCAATTATATAAGCTAAAAACTACATATACATGATAAAATATAATACAATGCCCATAAAGAAGAATATCATGGTTGTCTTATTCTAAGTATGGATAGCTTCTAGATTTAACCCCAACATGTTTATCGTATTTCATTTTAAACGTATCAATTGTGTTAGAATTTACTACTCCCGGAGGTAAGCTATTCCATTTACTCACAACCCTGTTGGAGAAAAATTCCCTACGACACCAGAATCTTGAGTTGTCCGTTACCAATCGATACTGTCAGACCAGACAAGGCTCGGGCTCTGTCCCTTTCGGTTATCTATCCATACTGGAGTCTCTTTAGCGAAGCAGTCGATTAACGGAGTATGAATAATTCATGGTAAATCCTATCAACCCCGTTGAAAATTTTAAACACTTCGATCATGTCCACTCCAACACCCGAATTCTCCCAATGCAAACATGTTCAAGAAATCAAGTCTCTCTTCATAGCTCAAGCCCTGTGTATCAACCAGAGCACGCGTAGCTCTTCTCTGCAACCCCTTAACCAAGTCTATATCCCTCTGTAGGTAAGGTGTCCGAACCCTTACGGCATACTCCTGTCCAGGATGAACTAAGCCCCGAAAAAGAGGGAGAATCACTTTAGGAAAACGCGAAGAGACCTTCTTAAGAATGAAACCGAATATTCTGCGCGCTTTTTTGACCACCGCTAAACAGTGTTCAGAAAACCTAAGTCGCTCGTCATTAAGAATACCCAGATCGGTAATCCTAGTTGCATCCGGAATAATAACACCACTCAAATGATAAGTAGAATGTGTATTGTTCGAACCAAAATGAGCGACCATGCACTTGCCAACGCTAAACGTCATGCTCCATTCATTTTCCCATGCTGCAATCCTGTTCAAGTTGGTCTGGAGCCACTCCCTATCGCTTTGATTCCCCACTGCCCCATTAGCTTCACGTCATCTGCTAACAATTCCATCGATACCCTGATCGAGTTTATCGATAAAAAGTGAAAAAAGTATGGGGGCCCTTGAGGGACTGCACTTGTGATACCTGCCCAATCAGAAAATTCCCCGTTCACCATAACCCGCTGTGACCTATCTCTTAACTACGATTCTATCCAATTCAGCAAGTTGCGCGAATCCCAAATCTCGTGTAAAAACGCTTCAAGTGTTTGCCATGTTGGATCCGATCGTATGTCTTCTGGAAATCAAGCTAAACAACATCGACGTTTGTGCCCTTACCCAAATCCTTAGTCACGTGATCATAGAAGCAAAGGATTTTATTGAAACATATCATATGAATATTCCTATCAAGCTTCAGAAATTTCGATGCTGTTGTTTTTTTTTTTCAATCGCGTACAGACAAGCTTAAAAACTGCAATCTCAGAGAACTGCGTCCAAGTGTTTTTCCTTTGATTTTTACACTATAATTCATTTATTTTCTTTTTTGATTTTTAAAGAAAAAAATTGATGAATTGATACGGAATTTTTCGCTTTTAATTTACGTCAAAATGGAGTATTTTTCAGAGTCATTTCTGAAAAATCGACTTCAGGGGTCGTGAAACCTCTTAAATGATTGAAGTTTTAAAGCATATTGGCACGCATCAGCGTCATGAAATATTTGTTGGAAGGAATAGTATAGAAAGTGGAGATAGGAAGAGAGAGAGAGAGAGACGCAACTGCCTTAGTTACTACGCCACTGTGTTTATAACAGCATCGATGGTGATATATTTCCAGCGTGTAGAGTACGAGAAACGTGACGTTGGCTTTCTCGACCATAACGAAGATGGTCTGCGTAATTGATCACCCCTGTCAGGGAAGTCCAGAATAAACCTATTGTTTCTTAGCAAGATTTAGGAAGTCTTTCCTTATGAATGCTACTGGTGAAATCGAGTAAATGGCGTAGCCATACCTATCGATTAATTACCATCATTAGGCAGCAACATTCATCCGAGAATCTTAATCGTTTTGTGTTTCTAAGTATACATGCTTCGTAAATTATACGGTAATGCCTATAGACCTTACTAGTATTTACCATCCATCTTACTTTCAGGAAACTATTTTTCTTGGGAGATATTTGTGAAAGTAAAAGTTTGCTATATTCTTTCGTAAAAAAAACAAAAACTTTAGTCGGAAAACTAAATTTTCATACCGCTGAGAAAACTCACTTACTTGCATACTGGGCTCTGATATACTCAATTCAAGAAATTTACCAGAAACTTAAGTGTCGAATATATGTCAAATAAACTGTCAAACTATCCATGAAAAATGAATAAGAAATGACATTCCCACACTTTCCTTAAATAACCTTTAAGAAGAACGGCTTTCAATCTTTTATAAAAATGTACTTTGAATTCATCCTCGATGAGAAACTTAAACACAACGACGATGAGTTCAAAGACAAATGCGATAACTAAGAAATATAGTCGTATTGAATACTTTCGAGGTTTTTTTTCACAAAAGTGGACATGGATTAGGCGGAGATATCCTCATCTTCAATGACACTTTGGGTCAAGTCCACTTAATAGAACGCTTTCCTTCACACAAAACCATTCGCCGTAGAATTTTCATGACATACACATAAACAAAAAGACATTTCCTCGAATTCAATAAGCAATTGAAATTCTTTTTACGTCTTTCACATGTCGTAGGAAACTCGTATTTACAATATAAATACCAAAATAAATAATATATAAAATATTTCGTTCATTCAAACGTTTTAAAATACATGACGTACCATTATTACTTACACAGATGCTATCAAAAAAGTAACGAAAAAAAATGTTTTTATCCTTATCCATATCTCTTTTGAACTAGCATTATATGTTTGAATAAAAAAAAAAATCCATTTTCATATTTGTTGTAATAGCAAATCTAATAAATAGAATATATTCAATATTTTTATAAAAATCAAGTACATTACAAAGTCATTTTAAATGTTCAACGCGTGGGAGTCCTTTTATTTTTTCTTTAAATATTTACAAGTAGGTTTTGAAAGTGATTTGCCTTCGACGATAGTGCTACAAACATTACTTTGCGAGCTGAAAGAAAAAATATATACCGGAATATTTTAAATAAAACCAAGAACTGAGCTTAGCGAGAAAACTTTTGAACGCGTAGAAGATAAAGGCAACATTTGCAAGTCATGAAGAACATTACAAAATGGAGTAACGGAATTCTTCCGACTAAAAAATAAAGAAAAGGGTACATATGCTAAAGAAATTCGTAATTCCTATCCACGCGAATTCATTGAAGAAAAACTGCGGATATATATTCCTTTTTTTCAACATTTCACTACGTCTTTACAGACTTTATTCTACGAATCCAAGAGTGTACAATTCATCCTCCAAGTATACTGTATATTCTTTATTTTAGATTCCAAGAAACCATTTACAGTAGTAATTCTATTCGAAATCCATTGATATATTTCAGATGAAATGAAAATGAAGAGCAAACCCTCAATTTATTTTGATATTGATTTGTTCTTATTCCCTGATCTATTGATATCCTCCTTTCTTTTCATTCAAAAATAATTGTGTCCAAAACGGATTGATGGAATAATTGATTGACGTCGTGTTTTTACAGTCATAATAAATACTGGGTGCCCCTGAACTCATCGACCAAACTTTAAGGGAAGGTAAAATACACATAAAGAAACATTTTTTTTGTATAGCAATGCGGGGTCGGAAATGAAAAGGAAATGAAGAAAAGTTTTTTTTATTTGCATCATTGTGTGAAATTTTATCTTCCCTTAAAGTTTGGCCAATGAGTTCAGGGACACCCTGTATACAAGGTGCATAGCAAACATGGTTATGCCATTTTACTGGCGAACCCTTGATTCTAGAGGTATACTTCCAATTAGAAAAAGTTTCCAAATAACGTGTAATACTCAGATATGATATTCATGTTTCAAGGGGTTATATAGTTATCAAAATAAAAAAATTATGAAATAGTTATCAAAAAACCTAATTAGAAATCTGTTGCCCTGACTTTCCTTATGCGAACAAAAAAAGTTTCTAAGTGCAATGTTCACTGAGATATTCGAATTCGAAAAACCGAGGAAATCTTGAAAAAAAAACCATCTCTAAATACGGAAAAACCATTTCACCCGCATTTAGAGTGGTTTTTGTCATAAATTTCCTCCGTGTTTCGAATTCGAATTTCTCCGTGAATATTGCACTTAGAAACATGGAAATTTTTTTGTTCGCATAAAGAAAGTCAGGGCAACAACTTTCTAATTAGGTTTTGGGGCACACGGGGACTGTATAAAAAATAAAAAACATTTTCATTTTAATTCTTATACACAACCCCTTGCAATATGAATGACGTATCTGAGGTCTATTTGGAAACATTTTCTGATTGAAAGTATACCTCTAGAATCAATGGTTCACAGTAAAATGACATACCCTCCCCGCACTCTTTGCTATGCACCCTGTATATATAAAATGTCGAATATAAGGTGAGATGTAAGCATTCAGAAAATGGCATCAATCGTTAATGTTATAATTTTAATCAGCTGTTTATTAGGTTCCTATTTAATAAAATAGGAACGATTTTGGCTAATCAGACAAGCACATGTGTCTGATACTGCGTGGTTTGCGAAATATTCACTTGCTGGTGTCATCCAAATGTACTGTGATAAATGACATTGCCTGACAAATGGTGCCACTGCAATTGACTGAAGTTAACTTGAAGCCATTTAACTTACGGCAGCGGAGAACCAAGTACTATGGATATATAAGAGGTGAACGTAAGCTGAGAAGGTGCGTAAGAACTGACCGGCGCACCGAAGTAGCGCCATCCACTGTCCAGATATACTAGAAAGCTACCAGACTTCTGTGTGAAATGCCAGGGTACCAAACTGTGTTTATTATACTTATAGCACTCCAAAGCAGATGGGGAGTCACTGTACCCATGATAATGAACTTGCTTCGGTACAATTTGATCATTTGGATATTCTTGTCGCACCACGGCCAATTTCATGAAAGCTAATTAGATCTGAACCTACAATTTATTGCCGATTCCGAACCACAGCGTTCGAAATTTTGCCTTTTCTTTATACTCAGCGAGAGGTTGGTGCGCAAACCCCTTAGTGTGAGACTCCCTGCGTTAGCAATCTTTTTCTATGCTAATATATATATTTTTTCGTCACTGTTTCTGTTATAGCTCTTCACCAGGAAAGTTTCTGACAAGGACGAAGCTTTGATACAAACAACTTTAATTTGCAATGCAGTACCGGAATTGGACCTCTTCTTACTGGCAAAGAGTTATCTCCTTAGAAGAGTCACATTATATGTGTTGTGGAATGTATGGTTGCTCTCCCATCCGGGAAAAAATCTCCAAGAGGGAAGAAGACTCTGTAATAACCATTGCTTGGAGAATATGAGCTGGTGATAGCAGTATTATTGCCTGAAAATGTTATTGTGGCATTGTGTGCGTGTCTAGGTTTATACCGATACTTCTAAAAGCTACTTGCAACCGTTATGACTATGAATTCATCCTTGAACACACATATATTATATGCACTATGTAACCCCAAGGGACTGTAAGGTCCTTCCAGGAGGCCTATATGATTTTTATTAATATGATTTATATATGAAACCATCTCAGTCATCTTATTGACTTCCTTTTAACTAATGAGGATAACATTGCAGATATTACGGGAAGAAAACTATGGTAGCCAATAGTAATTACTAGTAAATGGTTTGCGCGATTTCGGCAAATCTTTCCACAACATCATGTTTTTTACTCATTTACTGTCGGGCTGAAAATCAAACTTATTCACTGAAAGATGAAAAACTAAAAATGTATATTCTAACAAACACGGGGTCGGATATTTCACAACGTTTACAGGGTGATTCTAAATTCATGAGACAAATCTTTAAGAGGTGATATAAGACACCTAAACACAAGCATTTTTGATCATAGAATGTGCAGTCGAATCGCAATCGGCGCAAGGACCATCAAGGCTATGTTGCCCGAAAAAATGATCAAGCCGTCTAATGACTAGTGACAAAATTTGCATTGCCTAAGTTGCACCATGAGAAGGTTTACCACATTGCAATACCCTGCACCCTTGAATGCTTGATTGCACTTATTGCAGCAAATCAGTAAAAACAGTTTTTATGGTATTTACTTTTGGTGAAGTGTTGTTGTTCACTCTCTAAAAATTTCCTCTAGTGCTTTTGCTATCGTCATTCGACCACACATTCTATTACCAAAAACGCTTGTTTATCACCTCTTAAAGTTTGTCCCATGAATTTAGAATCATCCTGTATAGTCGATGGCAGTGGTAAGAAACAAGAGTCAAGTTTTCAAACGATACAGACCTCAAACCTATCCGAACCAAACTGAAGAAAAATGAAGCACCCTGATGATTTCGTTCATTCGTATCCAAGTTCTTTCTCGATATCAAACTTCCAGGTATGAGAAAGGATAACTTAATGCAACTTCTCTGACTGCTAAAAAGAATTGAATTTTTGTTGTTTTGCTTTTCATTCATATTCACGCAGTGAAAAAAAATGCACTCTATTCTCTACTTTTGATATTTTCGAGTGAAATATCTCAAGACTACTTTGCAACAATCCATCAGCCTACAGCTATCAAAATTTCTCAGATGAAGCGAAAAGAAAAAGAAAATATCATAGAAGCACTTTTTTCATCCAACCTCAGGGATGGCCCAAAACTATCAGCAAAATTTCCCTCACTCTGTGGGATAAAAAAAAAGGATTTTTCTAAAAAATAATGAAAATAAAAACGAATCCATTCTTGAAGAAAAAAAAAATGAAATTCTTTTTCCCGTTTCACGGTCCGATAAAAATCTTCCTATTTATTCCAGCATAGACACATATACACGCATATAGCAAAAACCTGAATGTTTATCCACGATTTCAGATCAATGGTTACTGGTGAATACAGGAAAAGAAACACATTCTCAGACAGACCAGATCCTCCTTTTATTTTACGGAGATGTGCCCATTTCTCTCGTATATATATATATATATGAAAACACACACACACACATGTTATTTTATTTCATCATCAAGAGAGGAAATATGTCAGTAAATCATCTACTGCGTCCTCGTGGAAACTTCAGTCTTATCGGCTTTGTTGTCCAAGGAAACCGAAATCTGATTTTTTTTGGTATCCGTTTGTATTTATGGTGGTGTTAGCAACTCTTATAAATGTTTTATGAGGTATTTAGTTAGCATTTTTTATCACATTACAGGTGGAAGACTTTACTTTCTTTGATGATCGTAAACCAACTCAGATTATGTCGTCGTAAAGTACTTTATAGTGAAGACACGTTAAAATAGACAATTTACATTCAGGAGACTGTACAAAACATTCATTATAAATGCACACATATTTGCAATGACAAAACGCTGGACTATACCACCGTACCGTAAAATATAGCTGTAAAATATTTTGAAACAATACTGCGCAAAAATGTTCGAAAATAATGTAAAAAAACCTAAATATATAGGTAATGTTTGGTTAAAAATTTGCAATTTATATATAAATTGTAATTAAAACGTAAAATCTCACAAACGTGTCTGAATATTTACACGCATCTGACTTACAATATGTCGGTCAAACGTCACAAAACCGTAAATAATCTTTTAGATCAGCGTTTCTCAACCCGTGGTCCGCGGACCAGAGGTGATCCGTGACGATGGCATAGGTGGTCCGCAGGAAAACTTGATAATTTAATTCTAACTGAATAAAAAATTATTCAACCGTTGTGATATTGATATAAGTGATAATGGTATGGGCTCAAAAAGATATCACACCTTGATACTTAGGTTCATCATCGAGGAAAATGTGACCCTAAATACGTGATATTACAAAATTTTCCCCAAAAATGTAATTTATTGCCTTAAATGCAATTCGATAATTACTACCGCTAAAATTGCTGAAGGGTGGGGAAAATACTTATAAAAGACTGCAACACAAATCGCAGTAAAAAAAAAATTATAAAAAGAATATTCAAATAATATCCGATAATACCATGTTTCATTGAGAAAAATACGGTAAACTGGGATCTTAAATGGGATAAAATACAGGACATCGCCGATTGTGATTAAAAACGTTGTCAAAAGTATTAAAATTGCTGAGAAAACGTTGAACCTGACAAATATCTGAGATGAATGTTTTTATGTTTTTTGCCATACTTATAATATAATTTATATTTTATGAAAACGCTTTGTAATCACGCAACTTTATAACGAACATTAAAAATTCAAATAAAGTGGAAAAACGGGACAAATGTGTAAAAAAATCGGGACATTCCTTTAATTTTGTTTGGACCAGCAAAAAAGTGATTTGATTTGAAACTTGATTTTTTGATTTTGTGACATTAGACATACAGCTCTGTGGAGAAATCGGAACTAAATTTACAATCTCACTGCTAATTTTTCCCTGTATTATAGAGGGAATTGATTAGTTCCACCAATGCGTGAAACGAAAAATATACCCCCCCTGATCACTCAGCCTCTATGTAAAGTCGCTGAGAGAGCTTTGGTTAACTTTATTCAGTAAAATTTAACGAATAACTCTTTTGTTAGTTACTTGATTTGGGACTTGCAGCGTCGACAGAAAGAGCGGTATCATGCTAAACAGTTTCTCGACGGCTGCGTGAGGGTCACTCGTATGCGAAACAACCAATGGTTGGCATCTCATTGACGTCCTTACCATAGAGCAGCGAGGTTGAGCTAGTCTCGGGATCACCTTCATTACTCCCAACAACAGCAGTAGGGAATGTGCTAAAACTGCATTAAAAGTTCACTTTCAAGCAGCTTTGGAACGTGCTTTAAGAGAATGATTCTTGGTTTGGTCTACACAGCGACTTCTGGCGAATACGAATGGGGAAAACTCCTGGAAATTCATATCAAACCCGAGGCATCCCCAAGAAGCACGTCAACAGTGATGGTCTGGACAGAAATTGCTATTGGCGCCTTCATCGAACTTGGTATCTTCACTGGAGGTTCAGCGACGATAGTGCATTACGGGACGACGTTCTTGCACCATGTATTCGCATCATTTCTTTCTGTCACGGGACTTGGTGCCATGTTTATGGATGATAATGCAATAGTTAATCCAACAGTTAACTAACCCCTGTTGTTGAGCATTACGCTCAGTCTGAAACGCTGACTCGTATGGAGCGAATGTGGACATCCATTTCTTCTGACGTGAACGTAATAGAGCAGATATTGTACATTCTTGAAAGAAGTTTAACTGTTTTCCATGGCCCTCGCAGAAGCCCCAGTGAGCCAGGAATATGGTCCGGATGGCGCAGAATGGACCCTGATATTCCCAAACTGCTGTTAATAATATCGCGGTTCGATGTTTTCGAGCCTGCGTATCTAGCAGAGGTCGTCACATTCCATATTCGATGACCTCCTCCATTGAACTTTTTGTGATTGTTATTTTCTACGACTGTTGTTTGAGTTTTGATTCCCTAGTTTCGTTGCGGTTCCACCTAAATGTCTTTTGCTTCATTCTCAGGAGTGACAGGGCAACAACTTTTTAGTTTGAAGTTAGAGAACACAGGGACAGTGCAAATATTTAGATTCATTATTTTGTGATACGCTGTATTTTCACTCTCGAAACTGGTGTAAAGTGATTCTTAAACACGTTTTGAGTATTTTTCAAATCAGAACCATATCTCTACGACGAACGTTTGATGAAATAAAAGCCGAATTAGGACTTACGGGACACCCTCTATATATAACTGAAATTAAATTTAAGATATCGATAGCTCTAGGTTAGCGCTTTCCAAACTGTAGACGGTAAGGAGTAGAAACGTTAGTGATTTCAGGTTGTATAAACAGCCAGGTGAAAATGTGTTTTTATAATTCAGATACAGGAGTGGTGGGTTACTGCTGTAGTGGTGGGTTAGTAAGATGCGGAGTTACAGATGGGAAGAATTCAGGGTACATGGGTTCAAGCCCACCCACCTACAGAAAAATTTACTTTTTGTTAATAAATGGAATAGCTTACCCCCGGAGGTAGTAAATTGTAACACAATTGACACGTTTAAAAAGAAATATGATAAACATGTTGGGGTAAATCGAGAAGCCGACATCCATATTTTTATGGGCATCTTTTTATCAGCCACCTCGTTGGGCATTTTGCCTGTTGTGGCGTTGTATTTGTATTTGTATATAAAATTAGTGCTCAGCAACCTGAAGAATTTGGATCTGTGTAAACACCAAAAAAAAAAAAACCCCCATTCACTTTTATGAGCATTTTTGCTTTTGTTGCTTAACATTTTTAGCAGCAGTGTACGCAAGGTGTTACGTTCTACTGAATCTATGAAGGCTCCCAAAAATATGAGCGGCAGACGTGTGCTACCTTGTAGAAAACACATAACCTTAATAAAGCACTTTTCGCCATATTTTGGTATAACGAACCCGAGCAGTACTTAAAAATACGCAGATAATGGTGTGTATTCGATACGTCACCGTAAAATTTGGTAGTTAATTTTATTTAAAACGTTCAAAAGAGCTCAAAGATGAAATTACTTCATAATTTTCTCCTAGGGTTTCAATTTTTCATCGAAAACATGGAAACACAAACTCAAAATTCTGTCCTTTTCTGGACAGTATATATAATCGTCGAGAAAATTAAGTTTATTTCACAATTTATATATCTTACGGCCAATGTGTGTCCGAAGTGCGGACATTTTTATCCATAAAAAATATATAAATCCATGGCAGTGTTTCACAAGATATAAACGAGAGAGGGAGAGTAACGATCTAATCGCCGCTGTGGTGGTCGAGTGGTTATAGTGCGGACTCGTGATGCGAGGATCCGGGTTCGAACCCCACAGTGGTGGTCGGCTGAAGTTGGTTTTCTGTGGTTCCCAACTTCAAGGCGCAAATGCGAGCCGATCTCCCCGTTAAAAAGTCTCGCCACAGAGAGCAACAGTCCTACAACGGTAAATCATTCACCCATAACACTTCACTCATAGTTAGAAAAACTGGGGACAGCACTACACTTAACAAGCATTACACGGAAACAAAAAACTTTACGTCAGGTTGCACTACACGTACACGCACATTCCCGCATGTACCGATTCGCGGGGGGTTGTGGGCGGGGTGCATGTGTGGTGTAGCAGTAGTAGGTAGGGACTCCAAAAAATGGCTCGGGGATCCATGATGTTCTTAAGTCAGCCACCTCGTTGGGCAATTTGCCTGTTGTGGCGTTGTATTTGTATAAATTGAAAGATAGCGTTCAGTATATACAGGGTGCATA
This sequence comes from Pholcus phalangioides, assembly GCF_987345545.1. NCBI lineage: Eukaryota > Metazoa > Arthropoda > Arachnida > Araneae > Pholcidae > Pholcus > Pholcus phalangioides. Next base: position 4,632,668 of record NW_028301625.1, on the reverse strand, counting down.
GCTAACAACAGGCAGCACAATTTACTGACGAACCATTGATCCTGAATACATACTTCCAATTAGAAAAAATATTCAAATGACGTGTAGAACTTAAATACATGCGTCATTCATGTTGCAAGGGGCTATATAGTTATTAAAATAAAAAAAAATTAACTCTCTATATGGACAACCCATTGCTCAAAAATCCAATGAAAAAATTGTTGCCCTGTTTCTTCTGAGGTGAGAAAAAGAAATTCAATGTTTTTAATTGCAATATTTGCGTAGATATTTAAATTGGAGAAAAATTGGGGAAAAAACAGCATAAACTAACGGAAACATCACGGGTAATCACCCATGCTAGTGATGCGAAAACTACGGACCCCGTAGAGGTACTATCTGACCCGCTGTAGATTTCAAAATTATCGTATAGAAATTTTCAATTTCAGTATTTTTAAAAAACTCATTTTTAAAGGGTCTTGTCCTTTTTATAACATGGTAAAAAACTTTCTTATGTAGAAATGTTATTAAAAATACTATTTTCCACTGATTTATTTCAAATTTTTACCACACATATTTGATTACGTATGCTATCCTATATGCTAGGACAAAATTTCACATATCTCTAGTACTCGAATTTTTTTAGTTTCAAAAAAATACATTAAAAACAGCTTGCACGCATGATAAAATTGCGTGAAACCAATGTAATTGAGTGAAAAATTATTTAAAATAAAGGAAAATGTTCAGTTCATGGAAATAAAGAAAAAGATTGAGATTTTATCGTCTCAATGTTATTCACAATTAAAAATTTAAAATGTTTAAAATTTTTTAATTTTTTTATAACTCAAGTAATTATGAATGAATCTCATCTTTTTCATCATTTCATTAACTGAACAGTTTCCTTTATTTTGGATCAATTTCTATTCAATTTCATTGATGTCATGATATCTTATCATGGGAACAAATGTTTTTAATGCGTCTCGTTGAAAATTTATAAAAAGGTAAGTATTAGAGGTATGTCTAAAATTTTGCACTAGCATAGGATAGAATACACAATCGTATATTCTATACGTACTATAAATATACATGGTAAAAATTTGTTTGAAATAAATCAATGAATAAATAATATTTTTTATAATATTTCTACATAAGAATGTTTTTTACCGTGTTAAAAGGTAGGAGACCTCATTAAGGGATGATCCCTTTTTTGCATTTGGAAAATATAGTTGTGAGAATTTAAATAAAAATTGATTTAAAAACTTTTGTTATATGCAAAAAGTGGAACACATATGCAACAAAATATGCATGAAGTTGTTAAAATATACTTATTGCTAGTCTCTTCAAAGTATACAGCACATTCCGCCATTTCATTTCTAAGCATAAAATTCCACTTACCCTATTTCCTCACTTTAGCCGGCATGCCGGGAAATAGTGAGAGAGACCCGCATACCGGGAAATTCCAGTCACAGATTCTGGAAAATTCTTAAATACTTAATTTAAAAATTCATGCATATTGTAATCCACATTAAATCTCGCTTTTCCCCGGGAAAAGCGAGATTTAATGTGGATTTACTTAACATTAAAGTTTAGTGTTACTCAATGTTAAGTGTTACTTAACATTGAGTTTTACGGCATGCCGGCTGATGCGGGGGAATTCGGTGTGAATCAATGTCCGAATATGTCCAGCTCGCCAAAATTTTTCTTATTGTTTTTTGGCCAGCTTTAAATGAAATAATCAGTTTGGCAGAAATTTTGGTAATAATGTAGCTGCAGTTTCTCAGCCACTTCGTTGGACATTTTGCTTGTTGTGGCGTTGTATTTGTATTTGTATGAAATGTGCCACTGGATGGTGAGTTTATTTCTTGCGAAATGAGACTTCGTCACTAAAGCAATCAAACAGTTTAACATTGTCGAGCCCTCTTAACGAGAGATGAAAGCATTGGAGATACCACCGAACATAAAATGAGTTATGGACTTTATTTTCAGTGATAAAATTTAATTTCACATTTCTGATGAACTATTTGATTATGTATTAAAATATAGTATCTTCCGGGCCACTGTAATTCATCTATATCTATCAAGTGCAGATTCAGAGGGAGGCGATCGCCCCTTCCAAGAGCCGAATAAATATGGAGAAAATTTGTCTGTCCCGTAGAATACGGGATGATCCGATGCACCTACACAATAAGTCGCTTCTCTGACACACACACACACACATTGCACTTCACCAGCCTCCGCTTCATTCGCAGCTGAAGGTATCTGCCTCCGCTCTATTCGCGGCTCGATAATGCTTACCTCCACTCCATTCACAGCTGAAGATTCCTGCTTCCGCTCCATTCGCAGCTGAAGATGTCTGCCTCCCCTCCATTCGCAGCTGAAGATTCCTGCCTTCACCCTTCGCTCAGGCATGGATCCACAAGGGGCGATGGGAACGACCACCCCTCGAAAGAGCCGAATAATTTGGGAAAATTTGTGTGCCCCGTATAATACGGGACAGTCAAACTAACTCCCACAATTCGCCCCAAGGTCTTGGATCCGCACCTGATATGTGCCAATTTTAATCTAATTTATGTTCGCATTTCTACGTATTACAAACTCATATACAGTTCAATCACGTGCAATTTCAATCACTTCATAGAGAAGCAGTGATTTGGTCTCTGAACTCTGTAACAGCCCCTCTCCTACTTTAGGAATTTCCTATAACACATGTCAATAACCGAAAAGCGTAAGATGAACGCGAGACGACAAGATGGAGGAGTGGATGCCAACGTCTTTTGACACTGTAGCTGAAAATAAACTGAAATGTGCATTGAAGAAGAAAATAAATGGCAAAAAAAAACTCGAAGAAACATGAAACCAGAAAAGACAAAGGGACACAAAAGTTTGGTATAAAGTACAAAAAGGGCGTTTACGTGATGTGAAAATCAACATTTTTCCAAGAAATCAAGCTAATAATTTGAGAAAACTTTTCTTGGCCACGAAACAATGAAAAAATAAAATTACTCACCTTACAGTTTTATGGGCTCTTGCAACGTTTTCATTGAGTACAAATACAAATACAAATACAAATACAACGCCACAACAGGCAAAATGCCCAACGAGGTGGCTGATAAAAAGATGCCCATAAAAATATGGTTGTCATATGTTTCAAAAATACAGCAACCCAAATAAAAATGCAATTAACACAAATTACAAACAATATATACACATGATAAAATATTATACAATGCCCATAAAGAATACTTATGGTTGTCTTATTCTAAGAATGGATAGCTTCTCGATTTACCCCAACATGTTTATCGTATTTCTTTTTAAACGTGTCAATTGTGTTACAATTTACTACCTCCGGGGGTAAGCTATTCCATTTATTAACAACCCTATTGGAGAAAAATTCCCTGCGACACCATAACCTTGCATTGTCCCTCACCAATCGATACTGGTGTCCCCTTGTAAAAGCAGTCGATTGGCGGTGTACTAAAAGTTCATGGTCCATCCTATCCATCCCATTGAAAATTTTGAACACTTCGATCATATCTCCTCGACACCTGCGTTCATCCAATGTAAACATATTCAAAAAATGAAGTCTTTCTTCATAACTCAAGCCCTGTGTGCCAATAAGGACACGCGTAGCTCTTCTCTGCACCCCTTCAACCAAGTCTATGTCCCTCTGTAGGTATGGTCTCCAAAACCTTACAGCATACTCCAGTCCAGGACGAACTAAGCCTCGAAAAAGCGGAAGAATGACTTTAGGAGAACGCGAAGAGACCTTTTTGAAAATGAGACCAAGCATTCTATTCGATTTTTTGACAACCGCTGAACAATGTTCAGAAAACTTAAGTCGCTCGTCAATGAGAATTCCCAAATCGGTGACTCTAGTTGCATCCGGGATAGTGACACCATTCAACTCGTAAGAGAACCGTGGGTTGTTCGAACCAAAATGAGCGACCATGCACTTATCTACGCTAAACGTCATGCTCCATTCATTTGCCCATGCTGCAATCTTGTTTAAGTTGGTCTGGAGCAACTCCCTATCGCTTTCATTTCCGATTACCCCCATTAGCTTCACATCATCTGCGAATTTGCTAGTAATTCCATCGATACCCTGATCGAGTTTGTCGATAAAAAGTGAAAAAAGTATGGGGCCAAGGACACTTCCCTGAGGAACTCCACTTGTGACGTCTGTCCAACCAGAGAATTCCCCGTTCACCATAACTCGTTGCGACCTATCTCTTAACCACGATTCTATCCAATTCAGCAAGTTGCCCCCTATTCCAATCTCGTGTAAACGCTTCAAGAGTTTGCCATGTTGGACCCGATCGAATGCCTTCTGGAAATCAAGGTAAACAACGTCGACATTTTTGCTCTTACCCAAAGCCTTAGTCACGTAATCATAGAAGCAAAGGAGGTTAGTTACACATGACTTCCCCTTCCTGAACCCATGCTGATTATCCGACAATACATTATTCTCGTCTATCCACTTCACAAACTGCCTTTTGATGATAATTTCCAAAATTTTCGAGAGGGACCTCGTCAAACTCACTGGACGATAATTAGACACCACTTCTCTACTACCCTTCTTAAATATCGGAACAACGTTAGCCAGTTTCCAATCTCTCGGGACGATACCCTCAGCAACACTACTCCTGTATATCTGTGCGACTGGCCCCAACAATTCATTAGCACCTTCCCTGAGAACCCTGGGATAGATATCATCTGGTCCTGGTGCTTTGCTTGCACATACATTTCTTAGAAGATTTAGGACCTCCACGTCTTCCACTTGAATATCGTTGAGCGTTTTATTACCCCATGCAACACCCGTATATCGAATATCATTATCTCCATTAAAAACCGACGCGAAAAAGTCATTGAAAGCACTACACATGCCTACATTGCTCTCTACTTTTGAGCCTCCTATCGAGAGGGGGCCAACTGTCCCCTTACATCCATTATTGACGTATCGAAAAAATGATTTTGGGTCAGAGCCAATGTTATCTGCCAACCTAGATTCAACTTGCTTTTTACTATCCCTTATCGCTTTCTTCAACAGTCTTCTTTTATCAGTAAACAATGATAGGTCACCTCGTCCACTTTTATACTCTCTGAATGCTCTTTTCTTTTCAAGATAAAGGTTCCGCACGCTATCCGTGAACCATAGAGGGTGTGATGTACAAACACGCTTTTTTCGAACAAAGGGTATGACGTCGTGCAAAACAGAGGACAGCTTCGTACTAAATTCTTCCCATTGACTTACCACCCCTACTGATTCCAACCGGTCTTTGAAAACTTCCGCTAACCTTCTTCGCAAAACATCAAAGTTAGTTCTCCGAAAACAAGGAACCAGTCTTTTGTTATCAACCTCACCCGAGGAAAAGTTACAGTGAAATCTGACGATACGATGATCACTGGAAGAAAACTCTTCCCCCACCGAAACATGTTCAACTAGATCCTCAGAACTAGTAAGAACTAAATCCAAAATAGCAGTACCCCTAGTGGCTTCTGATACCTGCTGATACAAAAAATTTTCGAGCACCAACTTAAGAAAGTCTCTTTCATACTGATTTCCAGATGAAAGGTTCTCCCAATCAATACCCGGGTAATTGAAATCCCCTAGTATGAGAACCCTCTTTCGCTTACACATGTAGGAAATTTGAAAGAGTAGAAACTGAAAAGTTAGAGCCAATATAAAAAAAAACTTGCTTGAGAGTTGAAGTTTTTCAAGTTCTATATTCAGAAAGAATTCATTCTATCCACAATCCGAACAGTTCAGTGTCCGAAGAAATGAAATTTCAAGCAAGTGTAATTATAACGATACAGTCAAGCTTTCACATTTTAGAAATATCTTAATTAGAAAAACAAAAAAAAAAATTTAAGGTATACGTTGTATTTAAGGTAATTAAGGTACGTTGAAAACGTCATTTTGGAAGAAAATATCGATTTTTATTTTTTATGAAAGCCCAATTTTTGGGATTCCAAAACAGGCGTTGTTTTGTTTAAGTGACGCTCAGAACCGAAGTTGCGCCCGCTTTAGTGTTGCGTTTGTACATATAAGTAATTCGTGATTGAAAACTTCAAACGTGTTTTAAGAAGAATGATATTTTTGACATTTTACTTGAGTTTGCGACATGATTTCTAAAAATCTATTCATTGTATCATTACGAAATTTTAATATGATATTTTGCTATATATTATTGACGTTATAAACCTAAGTCTAAGGTCTATCACATATATATTTTAAATTACAGTGTTTTATAGACGAAGTGTAGGATGAAATTTCAAAACATTCCCACACGTACATTAACAGATTTCAGTGTAAATTATGAGCATATCATGCAATCCTTTAGATTTTGGTTCATAGCTTGCACCATTACTAGTTAAATGTAGGCTACTGTGAAAATCACAAACTATTTTTATTAACAAATTTTTTTGTAATCGTGTTTCGAATATTACGTGAATTTTGCCTACAATTTGATATATAAAAATGATTTTTTCATAGAAAATGACATAGGTAGACCAAAATTTGTTACTGTTTTCACCATTTCGAGGCACTTTCTATCAAAAAATGATATTAAAGTTCACTCCAGTACCATTCTATAGAAAAGTGTTCTCGGACGTATTCAAAAGTTCGAGAGCACGTGCAGAATGCATTGAAGAAAAATTTCGACAATCAAGGCTGTCCGAAATTGTTTTCACAGTGTATATCTCTGCAACAGTTGACTTTAGACATAAACTTTCACTTACAAATTGTTTGAAATGACGTGTAGTTACTCCAAATGTCTCAAATTTCCCAAAGAATCGTAGACATGAAAAATTAATTTTTCTTGTAAACCCTGTGTTCTGGAACTTCTAATTAGTGAAATTCAAATGCAGCTCTGATAAGTCATATCCAAAAAAAGATCATTGTCAAATTCCGACATGATAACTTGTCATAATATCATGATAATTGTCATATTCATGCATCGGGGCCAGTGGAGTGGGGTTTTAGCTTTTTTAGAAGATTCAGGAGACTAGCTTTAGAAAAAGAGATGGGACTAGAGTTGTGAAGTGAATCAGAAAAGAAGTAGGAGTGGGATCGAAGGAGAAAACAGAAGAGAAGTCCCGGTTAAATTCGGAGGCAATATCAAGGGGAGAAATTAGGTCCGAGTTTGAAGTTTTGAGTGAGGAGATGCCGGTTGTTTTGGGGCGGAGGAAATTCCAGAATTTTGAGGGATTTGTTTTAAGATAGGTAGGCAACGAGTTGGACAGGTAATTGGATTTATGGTGAAAAATGAGGTCTTTGAGGTTACGAGTGGAGACCGAGATTTTGTTTCTGAGAGTAGGAGAGTCGTTGAATTTGAGTTTAAAGGCATCACGCCGAATTCTTCTTTTCAGATGGAGAATGTTGCGGTTGATCCAAGGGTTAAAGAGACTTTTGGATGAGGAGCATTTGGTAGGAACAGTAGCTTTACATTTTTCGCGATAATAACAGCTTTGAATTTACTCCAGAGACGTTGAATATTGTTGGAAGAGGAGATGAAGTCAGGAAAGTGAGTACGAAGGATATTTCGCATGAGAGGGTAGTTGGCCTTATTAAAGTTGAGTTTTTTGGTTAGTTTGGAATGGAATTTTGTGGTCGGAACAGCCATCAAAAACAGAAAAATGAGAAACCGGGGTTTTATTGGAAAACGCTATTAGGTTTAAAGTAAAGATTGAGTGATTGGATATTCTAGTAGGTTTTTTTTTTCCAAGATAGTTTGGACGAGGTTAAATTTGAAGAAAATGTCGAGAACTCTATTGTTAATACCATGGTTTCCCGAGAGGGACTGCGTATTATGCCAGTCTATGCAGGGTAAATTCCAATCGCCAGCTATAATTAAAAGGTGTGTATTATGAAATCGGTCCAGAATTTTTTCAAGTTTGATGAAGTACAGAGGGTCCGAGGCAGGGGGTATGTAAAGGGAAAAAATTGCAATGGGAGTGGAGCTGGGATGGTGCAATTCGACACCGACAATTTGAATATTTGATTCGAGAGGAATTTCAATTCGGAGGATAGAACTGTTAAAAACAAGAGCACCACTCCTTCCACAGGTATTTCTATCTTTACGAAAGGCAGAGAAATCTTGCCTAAAACAGTGATAAATTGGCAAAACAAAGTGATTTTATATATTAAATAGCTCGATAAATATTGCATTTACAAATATGAAATTTTTTGTTAATGACTTTTCAGGGAAGAATCAACATTTGAACAATTGGAAGTTTTAGCACTCGGGGACTGTATAAAAAGTTAATTTCATTATTTTTTATGTGTACGACTTCTCAAACAAATTTTGTGATTTTAAATAACCGCACGTCATTTAAAAACTTTTTTGTAATTGGAATTATATTTCTAATGCCAACAATTGCAGAGATATCTGATGTGAAAACAATTAGGGACAACCTTTGGTATCGGTATTTGTCTTAGTTCATCTCAAATGGTTAGCACACATGTGAACTCCCAATACATATCTAACCTTGAAACCAAATGGATTAACCCATTGCGGTCCAGAGGTTTCTTCGGTATTTCGTCTGTACAGTTCGTACTTACATCGCCTCCCCCGCAATGAAGAAGGTCCCTAGATAGCTATTGCGTTTTTTGTATAGCTTATGCGTTTAGCTAAGAAGACAAATTCACAGGGGCCATCCTGTGGTTGTAAGGAGTTGTTACTTTATAACAGTAAAGTACAGTAAGTCTGTTTACTACGACCGTTCACAATCAGAGGGGAAATTGTCGTCACAACGGACTTCTCGTTACAATCGAATTTTATATTTTTTCACTATAGAAACATAAATCGGGAAAAAACAATGCAGATGAATTTACGTTTATTTTCCTTTTATTTTGAACTACTTTTTTCTGAAATATGCATCTAGAGTTAACTGTTCATGCGTACACAATTGACTGCATAACCAAATTGTATACTTTGTGGAATGCAGTAGTTTCTGCCACTGAAGTATTCGTTGCAAAATAATAATGTCTAATAACATTTAAGGCAGAGAAAATCATTAAGACCTGTTTACCCTGTGTCCAGTTATGGAAGATTCCATGAACAGAGGGAGGGGTAAGGATTTTTTTTTTCAAGGGAAATAACAACGATGTCAAAACCAGAGGTCATGCCCCACCTTCCCAACTAACATACCAACAGATAAGAGATGATGTGCTTTTCCTCCTACTTTTTTGACAAGAAGATGATAAGATCCAACATTTGGTCTTCTTATCTATGGGGAGGTACTGACATGACCCCCGTTTATATACACCTATGAATGAAGTTAAGAGACTAAAAAAATGCCATGCTTTTTCCGATCCGTTTTATGTACAATTTTTAAAGAAAGGGAAAGGAAAATATGCTTTTCGAGAATTTCCACCGTGTCGTTATAGTGAATGTCTTCTGATTTTCATTTATAAATAACTCTCTATAAGCGACTATTTTTGGTATCTTTAACACTAGCTATTTGACAATCAATTGCGATTTACTAGTAATAGCGGTATTCTCGTTATAACGGACTTTCAGTGTACCAGTTTTTCCCGATGTCGATTCCACCTCGACCGCAAAAGGTTAATGAAACTCACTGCAGAGATAAACAAGAAAGACGGATCTATATACAGCGAACGTATATGACTTATACTTTCTTTTTGGATGGCATAACAGTTACTATTCATATGTTCTCAGCGACAACAACATTAACGGGAAATGGCTTGCTGATTAACGGCCGAATTCTCTCTCTTTCATAGCATTACTTTTATCAGTAGATTCTCATCTTCAGAAACAGGACAAGCTCAATCTCATTCATCTTCATTCATCGCGCCTATTATTTTTGACGATATTATACGATTATATCGATCCACCTCCGAGGGAAAGACACTGGGTATAGTTACAAGAAATCGCATTCGTAAACAAGAGGATTTTGCTTAATGAAATGGTGATAAGAAAATAAATTATCCAAAATTGGAAGTTTTCGGAAAAACATTTTCCAACTGTGCGGTTTTAGGATCGCTCCGATAGGATATCGATACAAAGTCATGGGACTCATTTGCGGATAAAAATGAATGGAAATTAATTGTTCACGTTTGTAATCCGTGTTAATTGTCGTAGTGATGTTTTTGAGGTGGAATATTTGGTTTTGAGGAAGTTCAAAGTTTCGAGACAAGAGGTAATGATTATCGATATTTTTTGTTCGTCAGGGGCTCTTAACCTTTTATAGCCGTGACTCAAAATCAACATCAGCTTCGCGCCCATGGACTGTTTTTCGAAATTAATAAAACCATTATTTTATGAATGATTTTATAAAGCACAATCAGTTTCCACTTGCCCCTTCACTGAGGCGTAAGCAGAATCGACCCCTTTGGAGGGGTACACAAAAACTTTCTTCCCGAGAAACTTTGTGTTGTGTTACTACCCTTCAAAAAGCATTTAAATTAACAGAAATTGGTTAATATAGCATATAAAAGGCATTTACTTTCGAGATTTCAATTTTTTTACAGAAATATTACGCTTTTTTTATTTTTCATTGGCTTAGGGGGCCACGCAGAGGCGTTCGCACCCCTCTGCGTACGCCTCTGACTCTTTATGGAAACAAGTGGAACCAACGACCCACTAAAAACTAAAATTAATCTTGAAAAGGGGACACTGCAGAAAATAAGTTTAAAACATTAGTCCAAAAAAAGCATAATTTAACAAACCTGCTGCCATATTTTCAAGAAATTTTATTCACTTCCCAAAAGCCGGTGCTACGTTGAATTTTTCACTATAGAAAAAATTGTTTCCACTTACCTCTCAGTGTACCTTTCTTTTCGAAAAAAACAAGGTCATGACAAGTATACTAGAATACGGGGTGATCCTGAACTCGACCGAGAAAATAAAAGGAGTGATTTTGCATTTCAAAAGAAGAAAAATTTTCGTGTAGAATCCACAAGGGTCATAACCCATTTATTCAGTAAGTAAATAGTACAGTAGTCAACGTAGGTGGCTAGTTTAACAGAGTTTAAAGACTTACCAATTCATTGATCCATTTGAGGAGTCAAATACCCGCTCTCTCGAAATGATATCTTCTAAGAGATTTATGGCATGGAGATCATGGAGATTTTGAAATGATCCCAGAAGTCTAGTGAATTTATTCTCGTACAGCATGTAGGCTAAACTACAGATCCAGTGAAAATTGTACGAAATTGTTTGCTTCTCGTGCATTGCTTATCATTTACTTCATCATTCCAGGCGTTTCGATTTGTTTTTATACAAATACAAATACAAATACAACGCCACAACAGGCAAAATGCCCAACGAGGTGGCTGATAAAAAGATGCCCATAAAAATATGGTTGTCATATGTTTCAAAAATACAGCAACCCAATTAAAAATGCAATTAACACAAATTACAAACAATATATACACATGATAAAATATTATACAATGCCCATAAAGAATACTTATGGTTGTCTTATTCTAAGAATGGATAGCTTCTCGATTTACCCCAACATGTTTATCGTATTTCTTTTTAAACGTGTCAATTGTGTTACAATTTACTACCTCCGGGGGTAAGCTATTCCATTTATTAACAACCCTATTGGAGAAAAATTCCCTGCGACACCATAACCTTGCATTGTCCCTCACCAATCGATACTGGTGTCCCCTTGTAAAAGTAGTCGATTGGCGGTGTACTAAAAGTTCATGGTCCATCCTATCCATCCCATTGAAAATTTTGCACACTTCGATCATATCTCCTCGACACCTGCGTTCATCCAATGTAAACATATTCAAAAAATGAAGTCTTTCTTCATAACTCAAGCCCTGTGTGCCAATAAGGACACGCGTAGCTCTTCTCTGCACCCCTTCAACCAAGTCTATGTCCCTCTGTAGGTATGGTCTCCAAAACCTTACAGCATACTCCAGTCCAGGACGAACTAAGCCTCGAAAAAGCGGAAGAATGACTTTAGGAGAACGCGAAGAGACCTTTTTGAAAATGAGACCAAGCATGCTATTCGATTTTTTGACAACCGCTGAACAATGTTCAGAAAACTTAAGTCGCTCGTCAATGAGAATTCCCAAATCGGTGACTCTAGTTGCATCCGGGATAGTGACACCATTCAACTCGTAAGAGAACCGTGGGTTGTTCGAACCAAAATGAGCGACCATGCACTTATCTACGCTAAACGTCATGCTCCATTCATTTGCCCATGCTGCAATCTTGTTTAAGTTGGTCTGGAGCAACTCCCTATCGCTTTCATTTCCGATTACCCCCATTAGCTTCACATCATCTGCGAATTTGCTAGTAATTCCATCGATACCCTGATCGAGTTTGTCGATAAAAAGTGAAAAAAGTATGGGGCCAAGGACACTTCCCTGAGGAACTCCACTTGTGACGTCTGTCCAACCAGAGAATTCCCCGTTCACCATAACTCGTTGCGACCTATCTCTTAACCACGATTCTATCCAATTTTCTGACTGAATAAGTGAATTGGGTTTTGTAAAAAAATATTTATAAGGTGACACTACTATCAACTTCAGTATTTTTCGGTAAAGTTCAGGACCCAAGACTATATTGTATAATAGCGTTAAAGTAAGCCCGTTGTTACAACACTTGACGTAAGTACTTAGCAATCATTGAGTGTTGTTGTCCTTGGCTGACTCTTTGAAGATGTAAAGTCAAAATTATCTTGACAGACTTGACTTTGTTTTTATTCTAACCCAAACAGAAAAACTAGCAGCTAAAGCCGTGTACACTCTGGATCGATACGATAAATGATACAACCTGCGACTCGACACGGATTGGTTAAAAAACCTGAAATTCAGGTTTTTAACCAATCCGCAGGTTGCGGATTATATCGCTTATCGTATCGGTCCAATGTACACACGGCATTCATGGGAAAAGCTGCATCAATCGAGTAAAATTACTACAATAATGGCGTCGATAGTGTAGTATCCAAGCTTAAAGTTCTACTGTATTAAAATCTTCTATTGCTTTTTGTCCGAATGTATTTTTAGTGTCATACATAGTGTGTTCGTAATTACAGGGTGATTCATAAAGGATTATGCAGTTTATAGATGCTGTGTGTAAAACAGTAACAGTCGAAGAGATTCGTTAGGTAGATGTATTCATAAAGTTTGAGTCCAGCTACTGAGGGATGGGCAATAGGTCAGTGTTTCTCAACTGCCGGGCCGTAACATCATTCGCAATGGGCCGCGAATGTGTAATTTCCTCTTTCCCATTCATTTTCCGTTAGCCATGCGTTTGACCGGATTTCCACTAACAAAAATAAATGACACCAGGCCGGCGGGAGTCCAAAGATTTAGAGCCACTGTAGGTGATACCGCATGTGTCACGTGACAAGTCCGTCAAAATGGCGCGTCTGCAATGGAGAAGGACTTTTGGGTATTAATTGACCAAAACGGAATCTGTAACTGTTGTGCAACGACATTTTCAATCCATTTGAAGTATAAAGTTGTCATTGTGTCGTTTTGCAACTGTGGCATAAATCAAAGGCTTAACACATCCAAAAAAGAAAACGTGAAAAAAGAAGGGCCGGACACTTTCTCACAGCACAAGAAAAGACTAGTAATGTGACACATACGCTATTGCCTACGTCACTTACTTCAGTAGCATGACACAAACTTGAAGAGTATATCTACGTAACGGATCACAGTTATGGTCCATGTCTTCAACTGTTAGTTTTATACTAACAGTTGAAGGAGGAAGTTGATCGAGGTCTTCAACGCATGGCCCGCGGGCCACATATGACCCTCGTAGCTTTTTGTCGTGGCCAGCCGATCATTTTCAGAAAATGGTTGAAAACATTGAAAAACGATTAGTTCTAGAATTAATGGAAAAAACAACTCTTGAATTAATGGAAAAAATAATTCTGGAATAAATGAAAGAAAACTCCAGAATTGATGAAATACATGATTCCAGATTGATGGAAATTATTTTAACATTGAAATAATTTTAGAATTTTTTGGAACGAATAATTGCAGAAATAATGAAAAAAAAAACTTATGAAGAAGTGATTTCAAGATACAGTATATTGAGAAGGAATTCAGAATTACCGAAACAAATAATTACAGAATCATCGAAAGTGATTGGAGATTAAAATTAATTTCATAATTAATTAATTTAATCAGTAATTAATCAAAAACTTTTTTCAGAATTGATGTTAAAAATATTTTCAGATCTAATCGAAATTGATAATTAATAAAATAAATAATTTCAGAATAAATAAGAGTTTTCAGTTATTTTGTCCCCGTTTAACTGCGGGCCCAGTTGGCCTCTTCTATAAGATGTCACATAAGTGGGTGGCCCGTGGGCTTCGTAGGAATTTTCAATTTCTCCCGTCGTGTCTGCAATGTTGCAAACCCCTGTTTTACAGCATCTGGAAGACTGCATATTTCTCACTGAATTATCCTGTACATTTTAAAAAAAATTACTTTTCTCTCTTTTCAACTTTTCATAAAATATTTATTACAGACATATATACTTATATATAAAAAAATCAGTGTTTGTTTCTTTTGTTTCAAATCACATTTTTATCGGAAATTTTGACAAAAAAAATGTTTTAAAACTGTTTCACAACATAATAGTAGATTTTACTGTCGACCACGTGTTGAATACTGATACGAATGTTTTGCAGTGTAGTAGTACACTGTGCCGTTGTACTGTCAAGTTCATGCATCATTATATTGAGGATAGTGCCGCAAAGCTTTCCTTCCTCTGATACCAACCGTGGACGGACCAAATCTTCGGTCTTCCTCGGCCACTTGGCGGATGGTGGAATGACTGTTTATATAAAAGAAATGAGATAGATAAAATTGTAATATCAGTGATATAAAACATATTTGATACAAATTGCATATGATTATATTCTGTAGGACAGCGTTTCTTAACCTATAGTCCGCGGACGATGCCGCAAGTGGTTCATGGTCCACATGCAGACTTCCTGAACGAAAAATTATTTAATTATTATTATTGTTATAAGTTCAGTAATATCCTCATGGTTTAAAATAGAAAATTATGCCTTCGTTTTTAGGGTCATGTCCCTCCCAAACGGTAGAGGTGACTGGGTTCAAGCCCCGGAGGGGCCGAGACAAATCTCACTATTTTTGTTTTTTCACACTGTTAATTCACTCTATCGCCCGTCAAAGATCTCAACTAGAAGCCCGGATCTAAGATGTATATATTAGAGGCCATGCTTAGGGTAACCATATATCAACGAGAAAAATACGAGAAACTGCAATCCAATCTTAAATACGTCATATAATTCTATTTAAAAAAAATGCAATTTACGACGATTATAATAGTGATAATTATGGAATGCAAGGGGGCCTGGGTTCTAGTCCCGACGGAGACCAGATGACTTTTCTTTTATAATAAAATCTAGAAAATATCTCTGTTTCCCGAATGATAATTATTGCTGAAGTTACTGAAGGACATAGAAGTCAAGAGATGCTACAAATCAGGGGCGTAGCCAGAAATTTTGTTCGGGGGGGGGGACCACTTTCCTTTCGGGGGAGGGGGGAGACCAAAGTGACAGAACAATGGATTTGGCCATCTTTTTCCCTTTTTTCGGTCATTTTCTCACATTTCGGGGGGTGACCGGACCCCCAAGTCTCCCCCCCCCCTCGCTACGCCCTTGCTACAAATCGCAGTGAACAGGAATTTATTTCGATAGCAAAACATTTATCATGACTTTTATGACCATATTCCATTTAGAAAAAATACGGAAATTGGGAGCTCAAATACGTAAAATACGGAACTTCGCCCATTTGCACCAAAAACGTCGCCATAAGTCGGTAAAATCGCCAATTATTAGTTGAAAATTACCAATCAGAGGGTAATGAGGAATTACTGGAAATCTCGCGGTGAACTGAAAAGTAGTTCACGAAAAAAAACTTGAAACAATACAAATATGTTTAGATGAATATATTCATATTTATAGAAATAATTATCATAATACAATTTATAAGTGATGAAAGTTATCTTCATTCACAATTTTAGTAAAGTTTGCAATGTGCTTCGTTGAAAAAAAAAAGGAGGGAACAAGTTTATGAAAAAGTCAGAACGAATAAAAATACAGGAATATCACTTGAAATACTGTACATTCCTGTATAATACGTATTTTACTCCTGAATTCGAATGTCTCGTATTTATGGGACATATGGTCACACCACTTATTTTGTAAGTCAGTGGCCCATCGGATTGTTTCAGACATTTTACTGATCCTTGGGTTTAGAAAGGTTGAGAAACGCTACTATATAGGATATTTAACACATTGTGTGGACAAGAGCCAAAGATGGTAGTACTGTAACTTTTTGGATGTGTCACTTTTATATATGGTTATTACATGCATAATCGCCAATCGTCTCGGTAAGTTTGATAAATTTATCACTTTTACCGGCGATTACGCATAATACCCAAGCGTCGTTGATAAATGTGATAAATACTGAAAAAATTGAATAAATACTGAAAAAATTGAATAAATACTGAAAAATTTCACTTTTACTGTTGATTATATATATTACCCAGGCGTATTTGGTAAATTTGATAAATAATTGGAATTTATCGCTTTTACCGGTGGTTATTCATGATACCCTAGCGTATTGATGAATTTGATAAATGTGAAAAAGAATTTCCAAATCAGTCTAGCATATTTGATAAATATAGTCGAACTCTGATATAACGAACTCCCATTTAATGAATTATGTAAAATTTGTTAAATCGAAAAAATTGTTAAATGGAAATTCGTCATATCGGGGTACGATCGTGAAATTTGTGGAATAGGAGTTCGTTATATTAAGGTCCGATTTTAGAACTCGTCAAATAGGAGATATTTTGGGAATGTCCAGAGAAATTCGTTAAATCAGAGTTCATTATACACCCGGTTCAGACTCTAACTGCCTTACAAGTTACGGTCATCTAAATAATCAATCTTATTACTGAAATGAGACTGATTTATCATATTTACCAATACGAAAGGCAATTATGCATAATAACCGAGGCTTTGTTGTAACACTACAACTTGTTATTTTTACCTTCCTTTTATTTCTATACAATTATTTGGTACTTTTTCCCCCACATATGGTGTATCCTTCTAATATATACATATAAGAGCGAACGTGAGCAGGTAGTGTGAGGGTGAAAAGAGAAATCTACTTCGTATACCTACTCTCTCATCTCTATTCTCTCTCTTATCTGTACTTATCTATTATACTGTTTTCCTTTCATTTGCTTTTTTTCCTTCGTTTCTTCTACTTTTTTCCTTCGTCTTCTTTCCCTTTCTCTAACGTACGGTTTGATTAGGAGAAGGCTACCATATTTATCGCTCATCAATCAAATAGAGTTTATCCGAATTTCTTGCTAATTCCTTGTAAGCGAAGGGGTTAAATGGCCCATTTCGACATACAATAAACACAAATCAATAAAAAAAAATTTGTTAAATAGTTTTGGCTCCGATGTGAATAGTTCTAAACCCATAGTTTCTACCGTCCCCCGAACCATTCCTTCTGCTCACGGGGGGGGGGGGGCGATATTATCCACTTTGGGAAACACTAGTGTTTATAGATGATAGTCAGCAACGATAAACTGTAAACAGGTTAGAAACTGGTTAATTTATTTCTATTGATGGCAATGCCCAGCCAATAGAGCTCGTATTGTAAGTGATTACGCGATGTCAGAGGGAATCCCGCAAATGAAATGGCCAGGGTGTTTTCCCGATAGAACATGAATAGAATTACTCTCTCGCGAGAGCTGTAGAACCGAAAAACCGCTGCTCACCGAAAAATCTTTTTAAGCCATACCCAAGAGATAGAAAAGTGGCGATTGCAGTTTCGAGCGCGTGATCGCTGACATGAATCATTGTTGCAAAGTCTTTAGTAATTCCTATTGCGGAAGACAGATGGCAGTATTTTTTGATCACATAACGGTCATTCCTCAGAAAAAAACTTTACGGGTACACAACACATACCGAAACGCTCCAATTCGTTAGAAGTTCCCCAGAGGAATGCTAACGAAATGAAAGTGCGGTTTAGTAGTGGTCTGTATCACTGCAAGAGCATTTTTGCATTTGCAACTCTTTTTTTTTAAATAAAAACAATAGGCAGCATTTGATGCTCTTCATAAAATCAAAAGGATTTGCCAACCGAGAAAAAAACATGATTTTGCCGCCCCAATCACTTTAAAATTCGATAATTTTATAACGGTTTTTTTTTTTGTTTCCACTTGAAATTTGGAGCCTCCTCAATCTTGCTGCCCGGTGCCCCGTTGCCCCCGCTCTAGTTAAGAACCCGATGTAAGTATCATAGTGTAGGTCTGTGCCTGCGGTCTCTGCGGGCAGATTTTTTCAAATGGGAGACTGGCTAGCATTCGCACCTCGAAGTTGGAAAACCGCAGAAAACCAACTTCAGCCGACCATTGCAGGACCGGAACGAGGGTTTTTCTCAGAAAGGGGGGCATATATTTTTCCGTCCCTCAACTTTAAAATGCGATACTTTTGTAACAAAATGTTTCTTTCCCCATTATATTTTGGAGTAAAAGTCATGATTCAATTTTAAAATCATGAAATTTGAATAACATAAATAGTTTACTTATTTTTTTGGAATTTCGTTTTACTGCTTATATATATATATATATATATATATATGTTGTCCCTAATAAAATATTACTTTACGGATCATGTAAAAAAACTGAAACAAATTATTTGAGAACATTGTCCCTCTGTCCAAAAATTTGCCACCCCCTAAAACCTGCCGAGGCCCTGCATAAAATTGCAAATGGATTATTCCAGTCGTTTCTGATTTGTACCGAATTTTAAACTTCGCGCTTATTTTTTGGAGAGGCAGTGTATTTTGTCATTCTTCGACTGAGCAAAATCTCCATAGTGAAAGGGTTAAATATAGCTAAACTAAAGTATCCCGAATACCATTTAAATATTTTGAATTCTTTCAAACTTAACTTTAACACGATAAAAATATATTTCTTATATTGTGTAATAGTGAAATAGGAAGCAAATAAGTTGAATAAAAATGATTTATTTGGACTTGTTCTTTTTTAAAACTGAGACTTTAAATATATAACTTGGAATATACTTTTTGAACTTCCGACGATAAGTGCTCGGAATTCAACTGAATATTTGAATAAAGAGCTTGTAATAATGATATTCGTTTATAAGTCAATTTCTAAGATCATTTCATATTTTCCATATTCGTTCGACTGCACCGAGTTCTATTTAATAAAGTTACTACATAAGTAGATTGGTTCTAAGGAATGCTATTTGGAGCATACAATTTCAGTAAAATCGGTAATGGATTTTACATTTCGGATCCTTCATATCGCTTACGGTTTTCTACATTTTATTCGCTGTGATGCAGTTTTTAAAAAAAATGAGAGAAAATTTTAGTCGAAGGCTCAAAAGGCAATATGCAAGTTGAAGGACATGGTAAGTAGCTTAAACCCAAGCTTACTCTTTGCACACGGTTGATACGTATAATGCAAGCATTAAATTTTATTCTATTTCTATCTCTTGATATCAAAGACTTTTCTGTTAATGGATACAAGTAGAACCTTGAGTATTAGTGCATTAGAGGTACAGAAGATTTGCTCGAGTTTACGTTGATCGATCACATTATGTAATTACTCGAAATTTGTCAAAATAGGTATTTATTTAGCTGCCTAAAATCGGTACTACTATTAACGGAAATAAATACAAATAAAAGACCAAACAATAGCAAGAAACATAAATCAAACTAAAATATTTAAAATTTAAGCATGAACTTTTTAAGATAAAAAATTTTGAGTAAAGTTAAAAATATGAAAATTACCAATCAATGAAGAATCAGAGAATTCCGTGAGCCCACCAATATTACCTCGACAATAACATATTTTAATCAGCTTCTTTGATCTCGATGGTATATTGATTCTAATTTCAACAAGAATTATACTGGAATAAATTTTGTTTTTAATAACTTTCTAAAATAACTTAACCAAGCGAAATGCAGGTTGCGACGGAAACAATTGATGCAAAATAAACCCCTTCAAAATGAGACAGACTGAACATAACACACGTGTTTGAATTTTGTGAGAAATAAAGATATCTTAGAAACGTATTTGTTCAGTTTCAATGCGACAACTGAAAACAATAGAGCAATAGCTCCAGGCAACAGATCTATATTCTATTATACACTACGAACAAAATCATTGTGCAGAACAATAACTGAAGTGTTCGAGATGTTTTTGTTGTAATATTTTATTCTTTGTCAGAATATTTCAAGTAGTTTTAGTCAAGAAGGGATATAGGAAAGTCCTTTATCCTAAAATAACAAGCGAGAACCGTTGATCCCAAGTAAGTTGGATCCAAAAGTATCCAAATAACGTGTAAACCTCAGATACGTCATTTATGTTGCCAGGGGTTTGTATAGTTATTATAATAAAAAATACCTTTTTATTTAGTCACCCTGTCCTTAAAAACCTAATCAGAAAGTTGTTGCGCTGTTTCTCCCGAGGCCAATAAAATAAATACATTTCTCGGTGCAATATTCAATGAAATATTTGAATCCCTTGCGATATGAAAGGCGTATCTGAGGGCTGCACGTTATTTGAATACTTTGCAATTTGAAAGTATGTTTCGAGGGTCAACGGTTCGCGAGTTGTTCCAGGATAAAAGAGACTTTCCTATGCCTCCGTATATGTATTAGCTGGTAATGTTATTTGTCTTTCAAAATAGTTGTGAGTGAATGCGATGTACAGTATTTTGGAATCTGCCATCGCTGTGGAGAGTTTTTGTTCGGTCATTGAAGTTTCGACATAAAGAAACAAAAAACAATTGCAACAGACCAAAAGGCTCTGCGATCACTAGGATGAGCTAGTTTCGTCCGCGTTACGATGAGATGCTCTCCAAACGTATAATGCTGGAAATGTTGAAACGAGAACTTTTTTACTATGCACACACACACTGTGTTCTGAACCAACGATTTTTGCAATTTTCGGCAAGACAAAACGTTTAATTTTAAAATTTTTGATATAACTATGTTTAAAAAAATCAACACCGAACGCGAAATCGACCCTGAGTAATGGAAATAATATTTACCACATTAGATAAAGAGTGATGATGACGAAGAATACAAACATTGTACCAACAGTAATCATGGCATACATCCAGAAGCTCGTCTCCGAATCATCTGAAAACAAAAACAAAAATCGCAATCAAAACCTGAAAATCAAGGCTTACAAACAACGTTAATTTCGGTATTTTAGCCATTGAGCTTTAACTACAGATCCTGGACATAAAACAGACCCTCCCTTAGATATGTGCGACAGGTGCGGTTGCATGGGCCTTGCACTTTGTGAGGCCTCACACACACGATAAATTGGGGGATTCCATCCCCCAACTTGGTGCGATTTTATAAATTTCTGAATACGTGAAATTTCAGCAGTTCTCAAAAGATGACACCGACAATGAATCAACTCTTTCTAGATGAAGAAACATTGTACTTATATAGTCGTATTTTGTACTGAAATGACATTAAAATATGTACTCTTTCTAAAGTACCAAAAAAAAAATAATTGGTATGATGTTTTTATTAACCATGCATTTACTGTGCATATTCAAACACAGCAAACGTTAAGAGTGTACGACAGGTGCGGTCGCACCAGGCCAGCACCTCCTAGAGATAGAAGGCTTCCGCACTCTGCTTGTGACGTCAGTAAGTAGTCCATTTCCCTCAGAATATACAGAGGGAAAAAATTCCCTGCTCGTGCCAGTGTCATCGTTGTGCGGAAAAGAAATGATCAGGCTCAGAATTGGCGATTTCTATGTCCCACATCCAATCACTATGCGGTATTTGTGAGCCAATCAGGAAGATTCTACGCCAAAATAAGAAGAAACGAAATAGGATGCTGTGTTTCAAAATTCGGCAAACTTGCTAGATAGTCTGAATGACGTTTATGGCAAACAGTGCAGAGACCTTCTAACTCTAGGAGGTGCTGACCAGGTCCCGCACGCACGGTAAATTATTGGAGGATTTCACCAGTATTTAAATCATTCCTTTCATTAAGAAATGGAATTATTTTATTAATTTTCATTAATGTTCTAGAACCTTTTCTTCCGTAAATTGTAAATTTTTCATTGCGGAATTACTAATTTCATTAATTCTTAATTTTCACCAATTATGGAATCATTTTTTTCGTTCATTTAAAATTTTTTTTTCAACTCTGAAAATATTTCTTTCAACAATTCTGGAATAATATTTCTTTTCTATTAATTCTGAATTTTCATTGGAGCTGGAGTTATTTATTTCAATTATTTTTAATTTTCATCAATTCTAAAATTTTCATTAGTTTCAGGAATTGTTCGGGCTTGGATGTTCACTAACACTAACAAATTCCCTGGACAGATCATAATGATCTTTTGGGTATACATGAGGATCACGTTATTCCTTTAAAAAAAAATGTTTTTCCCCGATTAGTTTAAAATTACCTTCATTTTTGAATTTTCATCAATTTTTTGTGAAGTCTACATATAATTGCGTTTTTTTTTTAATTTTTTGTATGGATATTTCTAAGCCTGTATATGCTGAAACACAATGGATATGCTGATTCTCTTCCTCCTCCATGAAATATACAAAACCCGGGGAAAAAGGGTTCCTATAATGATTTTTGGTGCTGCGAAATTTTTGAGACGCACCTAGCCCTGTACATAAATACACGAAATTTTAAAAATAGCTTTCAGTAAATTTGGTACTTAAGTATTCAAGATTAATCTTTTAATGAATGTTACGAAGGCAATCAATAACTAAACCACTTTGTAAATGCAAAATTATTATCAACCAGAGCCGTCCTTAGGGGTATGCGGAAGGTGCGGTCGCATCGGGCCCCGTGATTCGGGGAGGGGGACGTTGCCGCTCTTACGTTAATAAAAATGAAAAAATATACGTAGTCAAAAATACATTTTTTTTTTTCGTAGCAGCCTAAACAAATTGTGTGACCATCAACAAACTGATTTGATTCTGGAATCTTCATCAATTCTGGGATTTTTACTCTCATTAATTTTGAATTTTCGTCAATTCTCGGATACTTACTCTCTCATTAATTAAGAATTTTCATTCGTGAGTAGATATGTTTCAGTATTTTAGTGTATTCTGTGATAATTCATGTATCTTTTGATGCCCAATTTTTCTCCCCCACAAAATATATGAAATCTGGGCTAAGGAAACCCCGAAATTATTTCGCACTGGGCCCCGCGTCGGGCGGCCCTCTAATCAACTAACAGATTACATCTAAAGAATTATCCACCACGTTTCTACGAATCAATCATTCTTTAATTAATGCTGTAAGTGCTAACATCAATGAGCAATTAATCTAGAAACTCTTCCATTGTCACTTAGAACAGCGATCATTAGTCGTAATAATAATAATGGAAACCAAGCAACTACACATGTTTGTCAGTTTCCATCAACGCAGGCGATAATCAAAGTGTTTATCTGGTGCTCGAGCGGCTAGAAGTGTTTGCCCATCCTCGAGACACACAATCGCGATCCATCAAATCAAAATTTATATCATAAAGCTAAGATTTATCAGAGTTATTAAGCTCGTCTAGACGAACGTGATATTGCGCAGCTAACTCTTCTCTCGGGAATCAAAGTTTAAATTTTACTATAAAAGAACGTCATTTTTCTATTGGAAAGTAATTTTTTCAGCTTTCGCGTTAATTCAGTTATTAAGATATGTTAGTATAAAGTCATACATATTTAATTCGAAGTCAAAAGTCACTGAAAAAAAGTTCGATTTATCCAAAATTCGAATTACCCAATTAATCTATCCTAGATCCGTAAAATAACTAGAAACTGCAACTTAATCACCAACATTTACATAGTATAATAATTATCGATTATTTTAAAATTTTATCATAAGCTACAAAAATGTTTCCCAAAAATTTTAATAATCTATAATTATAGTAATTTTGATCTTAGTTCTGTTCTAGAATCAACATCACTGCAGAATTTCTTAACCATGTTCAAAGCTTGATTTACGGAAACAGTTTATGATCATCCGTTATGGAACTGTTTCTGGAATTGTGCTTATCATTCTCCATGCTATCAAAGAAATACACATTCGTGAACGTATTACACAATCTGAACTTTCCGATACTTTCCATACTCCTAATGGCGACAAAAAGATTCAAACTCTGAATGTTTCACCTTGATCCTATAGGTTGAACATAATCGGTATCACGTGGTACACAGTCTCGATGCACTCTAACTGAACAATGTTAAAATTGGCATTAAATTATCAAAAAAAAAGAGTAGACAAAATCATATTTCTCAAGCTTTTATTTGTCTTCAAAAATTTGATATTTAACGACTTGATCGAGAAAAACAAAGTCTAGCTTTTTGCAGAATTTTTTACAAACTAAATTTGCTCATACAAAAATCATGTTTTTTTCACCAACTTCGAATTATCCAAAAAAAACTCGAAAAAATTTCGAATTAAACAAGAAAATTTTACATTTAATTATGTAGAAAACTCAAGGAGTGTTCGTAAAAGTTCGAATTATCCAAAATTCGAATTGACTAAGTTCTACTATATTAAGATATGTGTAGTGTATAATTAAATATAATAAGAATTTTTGCAGGTGCTTTTGACACATTCGTTGATGCATGTATTTTATAAAGAAACGAATTTCAGAATAAGAATTACGTACTGAGGTGCACTGAACGATAATTAAGAAATAAGAAAATGTCTTGTGTAGGGATAATTTTTTTTTAGCTTTTCAACCGATTTCGGGAAAATTTTTCTTTTCTGAATTAATTAACAATAGACACGCGAATAAAACCAGGTGCTTATGTAACATGCAATCTATCAACCTTAAGAATGAATAATAAAATATAAAGTAATCCTGAGATTATTCTACTCGATGTCAGTTCTCTGTCATTTTTTTTTTTTTGTTATTTTTATCACGCAATTTTTTTGTCAAACATAATGTAAAAATTACTCGTTTGATTATTATCTGGTCTAACATGGATACGTCTACTTTTACAGCTTAACGATCGTTGCATCCACGGTGTTAATTTATTAACGAATTTGTACTCAACGAATGTTCAAAAAGTTAGAAAGAGGGCCTCGAAATTAACACGGAGCTTCCCAACTTGTCAATACTGCCCTTAATCACAGAGATCCCAGAATCAGGGCCAGAGGAAGAAATATACATATTTCTAGATCACTTTTCTGCTGTGTGTGTATAAATTACATCCAATACTACACAGGGTGAAACTTGAGTCCGTTTCAGCCCCAATAACGCGTAAACCGTTGGTTATACAGAAATATACTTTCAATTAGAAAAATTACTCAAAAAAATAGCGTGTCCATTTTAGATGTCAATTATTTTACTAGGGAAGGTTTTTTCGTACCGAGATGCAAAATTTAATTTTTTTAGACTCTCTGTTTGCGTCTAACTTCTAATTACAAAGCTTTTGCCCTGTCTCCCCTGAGCGCCTTCAAAAAAAAAGTTAGAAAAATATTTGCAAGTGCAATATCAGATGAAATAAATCTATGAAGATAAATTGGTGAAAATGAAAAAAATAGCAGCGTATATTTAAGGGACAGTCTTGTTATACGTTGTTTATATGCTTCATATACGCAGTTCTTTCCCTAATTTTCAGTGACTTTTGAATTCAAATAATATTGAATAATTACTGAATATTAATTGAGCTAATTATATATTGCTCTTAGAAGCATTCTTTTCGAGATCAGAAGAGACAGGCAACAACTTTTCAACTGAAACTTAGAAGATAAGGGCCGTACAAAAAAATTAAATTCAATACCTCGGAAAACATAAGGTCCTTAGTAAAAAGAAATGGCATATCTAAAATCGGCATGTGCAATTTGGATACTTTTTCTAATTGAAAGTATGTTTCTGTAACCAGCGGTTCACGAGTTATTTGAGCCGAAACGGACTCTCAAATTTCACTCTGTATATTGCAGATAAAAATATCGATGTGAACATTTCTTCAGAAAACGAAACTTTTTTCTTCAAAACCTAAACAGATAAAAAGTCAACGATTAAAAATAAAAAAACGAAGAAAATTTTCTCTTAATTTTAAGTTCCCGTTTCGGAAATGAAATCTCATGCTTTCGGATAAGCAATTTCTCGAGATTTTTAGCGAGAGCAAGAAAAACATTCTTCGTATCCATCAAAAATTCTTAGAATTCTGAAAAATATATTTTTTGGACAATTATCAAGAATTAGATAAATATGCAATAATTTAAATGATTTTCGTAAAGCTTTTTCTGACTTTTTAAATGTCTTGAGTGGCAACGGTTATCCGTCTTCCTTTAATGGGTTTCAAATTCACCTACGTTTTTCGACTTGTTAGTTTACACCACGTGGCTCATTATTTGTGACATTAGTATTAAAAAGTTAAATTTCGGGTCGGTTTTACATTTTTATTTTCCATTTTTCAACTTTTAAACACACTTTTGCGGAGGTGTCCATTTAATATTGTGCTACTAATGTATTTTTCGTGTTTTTCTAGATTTTTTTTTTTCAATTCTTGTATTTTCTCATACGTGTTTGTTTTTTGACTTCCAAAGCTTGTTTCGCAAAAATGTCGGGGGAACTGATGGTAAATTTATGCCTATTCTTAGCTTACCATCATTAGAAACATTTTTGCTGTTTGGAACAATGTTGGAGGTTCCGCCTTGAGAACGACCTCCTCATTGTTCCATTTATTTTTGTATTTTTCATCTTTTCATTTTTCTTTTAATTTTATAATTTCTAGTTATGTGCATACAGCTGCCTTTGGCGCTATACTCTGGCTTTTGAAATGTTTTAATTTTTAATTTTTGAATAAATTTGGTTACTAATTCAGTATCTCTTTTAGAATGTATGGTGTGTGTATATATATATATATATATATATATATATATATATATATATATATATATATATATATATATATATACACGTGTAATGTGAAATAGTCAACTCCAAAGAGAGAAGACAGAGAAAGATGCGTCCATCACCGTATATAGTGATGGATATTTCTCGTTTCTCCGCCTTCAAAACTATCTTTCTCGTATCTTTCCAAAGGACGACACCAATTTCCACTGCAAGAATGAATAAAATTTTGTGCTTTTTCCGGGGAATTCATGAGGTATTTTTTTAGGTGCATTTTCTAGCATTTCTCACCACCACCCGGACGGCGATACTATACCTGTAAATGGGCAGTGTGTGTATATATCTCTCTCTGAACCCTTAAACGTCCACGAGTGTAGATTTGAAAAGATTCGCTGCCGTCGCACGTCTCACCATTTTAAAACCTCTTCGTGTCTGTTATTGTTTTCACTCGCAATAACGACTCTCACACGTACAAAGAATATATATTGTGTATATTTTCTTCTCCACGCGGGAAAATCAATTGCGGCAATAACCTTCCAAAAATATATATAATATGAAACGGCTGGAAGATATTACTATTATTATAGGAGGATTCTTCAGAGCGTTGCATTCCACGAAATATCCCAAGCCAGCAACACAACATCCATATATAAGTCTCTTTCAAAGGACGACACCAATTTCCATTGCAAGAATGAATAAAATTCGGTTTTTTTTTCTCGAAAATTTATGAGTTGCTTTAGGTACATTTCCTTGCATTTCTCACCACCACCAGGACGACGATACTGTATCTGTAAGTGTACAATATATACATCTGTTTCCGAAATCATTAAGCGTTTACGAGTGTAGATTTGAAAACTTCAAAACCGGTCGTCCACTGGAAGCAATTTGAAATGATAAACAAGTCACGCGCAGATGTCTGTATTCGTAAAACTGATCCCATTGCACAGAAAGTACAAGATCTTAGTCCATTAGCAGCGATCTTCATCGAGGGATTTCCGGCAACCTTAACAGACGATAAAAATTTCCGATGCGAATGGGACCTCATGACTCTTACCATGTTAGAAAAAGCAACCAAATAACATGTAGAACTTGGATGCGTCAATCATGTTGCAAGGGGTTGTATAAGTTATTGAAATACAAAAGTTAACTTTTTATACCGACGTGCTGCTAAAAAACCCAATTATAAAGTTGTTGCTCTGTCTCTCCCGAGACCAACAAAAAATACCCCTTCCTAAATGCAAAATTAGCTGGGATATTTGAATTCAGAAATCAAAGAAAAGTTGGGAAAGAACAGCATAAACGAGGGAAACGAGAATTGTATGTTAGTTTATGCTGTGCTTTAGCAACTTTTTACAATTTTTTAAATTAAAATACCTCAGCGGATATTGCACTTGAAATAGTGGAATTTTTTTGTTGTTCTCAAAAGTGACCGGACAACAACTTTCTGATTGGATTTTTGAGGACAGGGTGTCCGTTTAAAATTATAATTCTCATCACCTTCGGATTGGATT
Source organism: Pholcus phalangioides (assembly GCF_987345545.1). NCBI lineage: Eukaryota > Metazoa > Arthropoda > Arachnida > Araneae > Pholcidae > Pholcus > Pholcus phalangioides. Next base: position 4,604,298 of record NW_028301625.1, on the reverse strand, counting down.
GGAGTTTGCTTATTATTGTAAGGACCATCAAAGTTATGCTGCGCCAAAAAAAAGATCAAGCCGTATAATGACTAGTGGCAGAATTTGCGTTTACACCATGAGAAGGCCTACCACATTACAATACCCTGCACCCTCGAATGGTTGATTGCACTTCTTGCCTCAAATCCGTCCAAAAAATGTATTTACTTTTGGTGAACTGCTGTTGTAACACCCACTCTAAAAACACCCTCTACCGCCTTTGCTATTGCGATTCGACGTCACATTTTATGACCGAAAACGCTTATTTAGGCGTCTTTTATCACCTTTTAAAGTTTGCCCCACGAATTTTGAATCACCCTGTGTATTGTATATATTTCCTCCACGCGGGAAAATAAATTTTGGCAATAACCTTCAAAAATTGTATATAACATGAAACGCGGCTGGAGGATTATTATTATTATTATTATTATAAGAGATTCTCGAGAGCGTTGCACCCCATGAAATATCCCGAACCAGCAGCAACACACAGCATCCATATTATAAGGTTCATCATTTATCGCACTTTCTCTCCCACGTCGTTCCAATTTTCTTGGCAAATGCTCAAGAAAACCTTGTTACTCTGAAAAGTTCAACTTATTTAAGGTCACCGGGGAATTCAATGTTGTAGCAATGCCAAGGAACATGGAGGGTAGCTCCGGTGAAGTTATTGGGTGATCGGCGATGATAAAGCTTCTTGTGTTCCATCTCTTGTTTCCGTTTTGCTTCCGGCGGGTCGATATCTTTGTTGCCTCTTCTTTTCCTCTGTTGGTTTTTCTATCATTACTATTATTATTGCATTTTTTTTTTCTGCTACATATCTGCGAACATTGTGTAACAATATACCGTTCATGTGTTTACTGAATGTTCCTGTTTTTTATTAAAACGATTTTTTTTTTGTCCCGAAGCAAAGAAAAGAAAGTAGAATTTATTGACCGGTTTGACTTTTTCCGAGAGAAAGAATTAAAGATCGACCTCATTATTGGTACAATATTTTGTTTTGTACCTATGGAATTCATATGTTTTTGTTTATTGTCGAGAGTCTAACAATTTTTTTCAAGAGACATTCTTATAGGAAAAGTAATGAGAGCACGTAAGTATGTATGTCTTTATTCAAGGGGGAATCTTTATTGGGTTTTTTGTGGAAGGTGGAACAGAATTTATTCTTCAGGGTTAAATTTTGAGAAATATTCTAAAGAAAGAACGTATCTTATTAGGGCTGGCCCGATAAATCGATTAATTGGGTCGGTTAATCTCGATCGATTGTTAATCGCAGTTAAAACTTTTAGTTGAGTTAATCGACTCGATGAATCCCATTAAAATTCGATTAAAGTTTGAAGAAAAAGCTCGTAATTTAGCTTGATTTATATCATGAAACCGATATTTGATGTCTTAAATTATATTTCTATACATAACATTTTCCCCACACACAACACTTACACTTTTTCACCTCGCAACTAACTCCCTTAGCCAAAATTCCGAATTTCCAATTGGAGATCTTAGCTCGTGAGGAGCCGTATTCTTTACGGAGCGAACAAGGACACATTTATAAGACACCCGTTACCTCCTATAAAGTCCCATTTCAGTCAGTCAGACATAATATTTTAGATGAGTGACCATATTTAAAAATATTTGAATCAATGTATTAATTAAATTTTTTTGGCATTGGGGAATACATGTCGATCTGATGGAAATTGGTGATACAGAAATTTCAGTTTCAAATTGAGTTTGATGGCCGTTTCAGAAGACAAGACCAGAACTTATTGTCTCCACCTCGAAACAACAGTTTTTCGTGTATTCCGTATATATTTTTGACATCCATATTTTTGCAGACATTTTTTTCCAGCCACTTCGTTGGACAGTTTGCCTGTTATGGAATTTGCATTTGTATTTGAGAAGCATCAGCTCCTCTTCCAACAGGTACTCTCCGGCAAGAGTTTTTAGGAAAACAAGCAACAGTATGAAGATCGGAAGCAGTTTTGAAATCAGTGATTAAAATAAAATAACTGATTTAAATGGCGAGATCCAAGTGAAGAAACTCCAGTGATTTGACAAATAAGTTTTATCACCTTAAATTGCTTAATGCGGGAGCGGCCTTGATTTCTTTTTTAATTCATCCTTATATTTGTTTAAAACTAACGAATATTGTGCATGAAATGAATAAAAAATATTTTTATAGCATAAGTTATATTACATAGTTACGAAAAATATTCGATTAATCGATAAAAAAATTCTGATTACCCAGTTAAAGATTTTAATCGATTCTCCTATTACTTGTAAAACTTATACAGGGTGAAAACTTGTGTATATTTTAGCTCAAATAACTCTTGAACCGCTAGTTATAGAAACATATATTTAATTAGAAAAATATTAAAATAAATGACATATGGGCAACATTTTATTTTACCAAGGCCGTATGCGGTATTTACTCGCGTATATATAGGACGAGGTTTTTAATTCAATTTTCAGTACTTTAAAAACCTAGGTGGTCCTATATCTGCGCGAGTGCAGATCTAAACAAAAATTTCCCCTTCCTTTTAGACAAATAACAAAACCAATTAAAAAATTGAAATTAATTTAAGAAATAACTCCAGAACAAACTAATGATAATTTTGACTGATTGAAAATAATATAATTCGGGATTTATTGAAAATTCACTATTGATGAAAAAAAATCAAAGGGAGTAAAATAATCGAAAATTGATGAAACAATGGGAAACCAATCGGAGAAATAGTTCCAGAATTAATGAAAATTCAGAATTTACGACAGACATAATTTTTAAAAAGTTAATAATTAAATAATTAAAAAAATAAATAAAAAATAAATAAAAAAATTAAATAATTAATTTTTTTGTGACAGTTTTCAATAGTTTTGGAGTCCCCGTTTGATTCGGGTCTTTGGGCTAGACGCAAGGATCTCAATAGTGGCGTCAGAGCCGGGGGCGCAGTGGGTGCTGAAGCACCAACAGTATTTTGAAAGACCATTCTGAATTCCCCCCTGAATTCCCCCCAGAATTTATTCAGAAATCCCTTATATACAATATAAACACACTATAATACCTCGACTTGCGTCACCGTGCATTTACGTCGTCTTACCCTAAAAATATCACTGTATTGTTTGAGAACAAACGAATTAAGGATTTGAATTAATAAATCTAGTTTCCTTTATTCTGATCTCTAAAATCACACCTCGTCCAATACGCGAGATCGTCCTACATACGAGTAAATACGGTATATACCGAGATACAAAAACTATTTTTTATACGGTCCTCCTATTCAATTTCCAATTAAGAAGTTTTTTCCCTGTCTTTCTAGTGCCCAACAAAAAATAGCTGAGATATTTGATTACAAAATTGCTGAAAATGATGGGAGAAGACCAGCATATAACCTTTATTATATGCTTTTCTTTCCCTCATTTTCAGCGATTTTGGAATCAAATATCGCAGCTAATATCGCAATTAGAAACACGGAACTCTTTTTGTTGGTGTCTGGAAAGATAGTTTTTTGCCCTTTCTAATTTGAAGAGGACAGAAGAACCATATAAAAAATAAATTTTGTTTCTCGATACATATACGGTCCCTAAAAAGTAAGTGACATATCTAAAATGGAGACACGTTATTTGAATAATTTTTTACTTGAAGTTTTGTTTCTAAAACCAACGATTCGCAAGTGATCTGAATTGTAATTCACTTGAGAGTTTCACCCTTCATAAATACAACTCTAAGCCTTAACAGGCAAATTGCTCAACGATGCAGCTAAAAAAGGCAGATACTACAAGAAAAATGTCCATGGAAGTATGGTTATCATCATCAAAGTGAATATTTTCTCGATTTTACCCAGCATGAATATTAAATTTCCTTCTGAAAGTGTCTATAGTGAAGGAATTCGCGTCAAACAGAACGTAAGTTATTCCATGTAGTCGTCACACCCGTCCCTGCGACGCCACAACCTGGAAACTATTCCTAAAGCCGGGTTTTCCTAGGAATAGGTTTGTTGCGCAGCGTGAACCGAATTAGACTATTTCGCGCCGACAGAAACGAGTTACATAATCACGCTACGCGTTTGTGTTTTCCTAGCGAGGCGCATCAGATCAGGGCGGCTATATAAAGCTACTATGGCATCAGCTACTCTGTCGTCTGCATGCTCCAGTTTGAAGGGAAGGGAAATAAAACACAAGAGTGAAGAGAATATCGGCAATACCGCGGCGCACGACGCATTTGACTCCTCCAGAAAGAGTCAGCCAATAACGCCCAACGTAAAGCGCTGTCGTGAGCCGTATTGCGCTCTGTACGAAAACAGTCATGCTGCTTTGCTTTTCTTACTGGTGAGTGGACGGCATGTCGCGCTGGGCGAATCACGTTGCGTGCGGCACGGGAAACCTGCTCCTAGGAAAACCCGGCTTAAAGCCAGGTTTTGCTAGGAGCAGGTTTCTACAGTGCGCGCAGCGTGAAAACGCTGATTAGCCAAAAAAAAAACCCTGAATTTTCTGGTTTTTAACCAACCAGCGTTTTGACGCTGCACACGGCGCAAAAGTTTTACTCCTAGGAAAACCCGGCTTAATCACAAGGATTACTGGTGTCTCTTTGTCGAGGCACTGGATTGATGGTGTATAAATAGTTTCGGTCTATCCCATTGTAAATCTTAGAGCAAGGGTGTTGCTTTTGGAGACCTTTGGAGAGTGCGGGTCACTTCATTTGTTTTAAAAACTGCCGCGGGCAACTTGTGCGATCTGGAAATGCATTTTGGGCTGCTTAAATGATCTGTAAATGTGCCGCGAGTCACTGAATTGAACTGAAAATGTGTCGCGGGTTGCTTGAGTGATCTAGGAATGTGCGGACCACTTAATTAGAGTGAGAATGTGCCGCGAGCCACTTAAGTGACGTGGTATAGCGCCCAAGGTAACTTGGGGGGAATCTTTAAATTTGTCCCGGGTGATTTAGGTGGTTTAGGAATGTACCGCGGGTCACTCGAGTGATCTGTAAATGTACCGTGGATCAGTTAAGTGATGTAGAACTGCACTGCGTGTCGCTTAAGTGATCCGATAACGCGCCTCTTAGTTCATTTTGCAAAATTATGTTTCGGTTCACGGGCCACATTTGGCAAGCGGGCCAAGGAGTAAGCATATGTGTCTTAGAGACTTCACCTACATTCCTGCAACATCTGCGCTCTTTATATGAAAACTTATACCGATCCCCTCTGAAAAACGGAAAACTTTTTTTTTTCGAATTGGGTATATATGATTATTGATCATATTGATTCATTGGTACAGTCGTGTACATACGATCATTATTACTGTATTAGGAAGTGCCGAAGTATTGACCCACTGTAAAAAGTTGCCAAAAATGGAACCTTCCGTTATTCTACAGTTTCACCAGTAGTGGAGGATTGGGGCTGGCGTTGATGTTTCCCACAATTGATGAGAAACAACTCGGTGTTTGGAATCGAACGCTACGCTTATGTCTTAAAACTGGAAAAACGTCAGCAATGATAGGATTGCAATAGTATATTTGGCAATTCCTTCAAGTCTCAGACATATAGCACGTATTGTGTATCCATTTCCATGTTTTCGACCACTTAAATATGGTTTAAACCAAAAAAAAGGATCACATTTCTCCAATACCAAAATACTATAATTTACTACTTAAATCACGTGATTTTTGGCATCGAGATGTTAAGGAAAATCGCAATATTTGTTTGATAGTATCAATACATACATGATGATCCCATAATTCCCTTTGCCGCATTCTACTGGCATCCGTACAGGCTTACTTCCAGTTAGAAAAAGTATTTAAATAACGTAGAACTCAGAAGATATATATATATATATATCTTCTGAGTTCTACTATATATATATATATATATATATATATATATATATATATATAATTGATTTTCTGTGTGTCTGTGTGTGTGTGTGTGTGTGTGTGTTCTCTATACAAATCTACAATTTTAGATCGATCGTCGCCAAATTTTGCATATATACCAAATGGGACCCGACTTGAACGATAGGCTACTTTAAAAGTTTGTCAGACTTGGGCAAATGAAAGAAATGGGCGAAAAACTGTCGGGCAACAATGGTTTTTGGGCCTCAACAATCACTTTCGGAACGTTTACTTTGGTTACCGTGGTTCCCTAGCAATGCCTTTCAGACGTGACTGTATATGCCTTTATAATGGTTTGTCACTTCTTTAATGCTGCCAGTATATATTTACAATAGTTTATGCCTTTACAATGGTTTGCCACTTTTTGAATAGACGTCATAATCATCATCAGCATCGCTTTGAGGGTCAGGAAAAGGGTGATCCTCATAGAAATCACTATTAAAATTGCCGATTTAACTGCATAAATACGGAAATTTAGTGGGGGGGGGGGTGTTCCCTGCCACATCAATAATTTTAAAAATTAAATTGAATTCTCGATTTTTGAAATATGGAATTCACTTGGAGATACGAAGCCCAGAAAATTAAAAATATGAAAAATTTGCCGGATCTACTTTTGAGTTTGATATCCATGTAATAACATTGATTTCAACTTTTTATTTATATCTTCTCAAGCATGAAAATTAATGTCTCCGTATTGTCTTTTGATATTTATTTGCATAAATTCATATAGTTTAGGATGTTTTTAAAATTAGTTATGGGCCCCGTAAAGTGCATCGAAAAAATTCCACAGCTTTAATTAAGCATTTTTGGAAGCTCAAACAGGCAGAAATAGATAACTTGAAGTTCAGGGGGAGGGAATCGAAATACCTTACACCCATAAAAAAAAAGGGTGGGGTGGACTATTCATTTCTACGTTTCTTTAAATTTAGATTTATTTCTTTCATGAGTCACCATATTGGTTAACTTAGACACGGTTTGCATGTCCCTCAAAGAAAGAGGGAGATATCGCATGATCCAAAAAGCCTCATTGAAGAAAACCCGGGCAGCGCCGGGTATTGTAGCTAGTATATATATATACGTCATTCATGTTGCAAGGGGTTGTATAGTTATCAAAATATAAAAACGAACTTTTTACACGGACAACTTATCCTCAAAAACCCAATTAGAAAGTTGTTGCACTGTCTCTCGCAAGACCAGCATAAATGTTCCACGTTTGTAAGTGCAATACTCACGTAGATATTTGAATTCAAAAATCGAAGAGATGTTGAGAAAGAACAGTATAAACGAGAGGGGAAAAAAGTGTTGTCCGTTAGTTTTTGTGCTGTTTTTTCCCAACTTTTCTCTAATTTTTGAATTCGAATTTCAGTTAATGTTGCACTTGGAAACGTGAGAGTTTTTTGTTTTCCTGACAAGAGATAGAGAGCAACAACTTTCTAATTGAGTTTTTGAGGACAGATTTTCCGTGTAAAAAGTTATTAAATTTTTATGTTAATAACTATACAACCCCTTACAACATGAATGACTCATCCAAGTTCTACATGTTATTTGGACACTTTTTCTAATTGGAAATGTGCCCCTAGGATCAACGGTTCGCCAGTATAACGTGGCAAGGAGAGTTATGGAATTATTTTGTACTGTATATATCAATATTTCCACATAAATAAATTTACAAATTTACTAAAGCTCAACAAGGTGTCTTAAAACTACGTATGTATAGAAACCAGTATTTATTGGAAGCCAAAAAAAAATGTTTTTACGTAAAAAAGAGGTAAAATATGGTCTTTCGGTTTATAAAAGATAAGCAACATCGAAATAGAACGATAGATTCCTGTCCCTACGTCTAAAGATGGAGATCACAATATCATGGTTTAAAGGAAAAGAATATTTTTAACATTCATAGAATCATAGATAAAACTTGCGAGAAATTTAATATGTTTGGAGCTGAAGTTTCGTATTGTGTGTTATCATATTTCAAAGTATACTTATTTGCGATTGAGTTTACTATGTTCAAAGTTTTTCAATGGTATAAAAGAAAATTGAACGTTTCAAATATCCGTCATATTCTTGCATTCTCGATGTTTTCATGCATTTGCACTTACTAGTGTAAATCCGAAAGAAAGGGGAAAAAAATTCTCCAAATTTTTGTCATTCTGTGTATATCCGGAAGAAATAAAAAAAAACCTGGTATTTAAACAGTAATACAAATCTCTTGAGAAAACTCGGAGTAAAATCTTTCTTAACTTGATGCTGGAGATTTTTTAGATTTTTCTGAAAACTGCTCGTCTCTTGAATAAATAACTGGCTTTTCCGATGGAATAAAAACTCCTAAGAAAACTCTATTTCATTTGAAGGAAAGGCCATGAATTTGCTCAACGTTTCAAGTTTACCTTAAACTTGGTTTTAGTGTAGACATCAAGTCAGTTATTAGACAGTTGAGTGGTCAACTTAAATGCGAATGAGAGAGCGAATCAAACCGTGGATAGTTCAAAAGCGAAAGTTTTTTTATTTTGCTTTGGAAGAAGTCATTGCTTCTTCTGTACGTAGGTACGTATTTGCTTTTCTTAGACGAATATTCAAATTTTCGCTGATGTGAGCCTATAAACTCAATCTAGTTTACTTTCTAGTAGAAAAAAAAAGACCGAGCAGATGGGTGAGATGCAATACATTGAGGATAAAAGTGGGAAGATATATATTCTTTCTACCAAAGGATTTGGAATGAATGTTGAATATTTCTTCTCTAAAATCTTTCGTTCGAGGAGAATAAAGGTTTTCTTTTCGTCGTTTCTCTAAGCTTTCATTCCACGTACCCGAAAGAATAACGTTCTCCAGATCCAGTTTTCAAACCATATTGGATACAGGAAACGTTCTGCTGCATCTCTAAGAAATTCGTAAAAGTCAACTCATCTATAAAAATGGAAGTGGTATTGATTTTTAGATAATATCAAGGATGTTACATTCTTCTAAAATTTCTTTTCTCAGAAGTACGTGACGCTGTGCATATTAAGGTTCAGATTGAAAAACTTTGTTTTGTCTTTGAATCAAATTCCAATCTCTCTCTTAAGGTATCCAACTACATTGAAAACGTCATTTTAGGAAGAGGATACCGATTTTTATTTTTCTTTCTTTATTTTATTTATTTATTTTGTCACACAACTCAGTAGGCAAGATTGCACTTACACTGGTAAGATTCATAACCGAAAACATAAAAGAACATAAATCAATCTGGATCGAGATCACGTGGAAGACCATAGGTCTAGCTGAACGGCATCTAAAGCCATAAAAATAGCGGTCGCCTCTGGGCACTGGAATTTTTGAAGACTGTGTCTGCGGAGGTTAGGTCGTCTGTCCAAAATTTCGAAAAAATAATTGCGGAAGGCAAATATACCATACTGTGTACCAGTTTATAGCACATTATTAGGTCAGCTCGAGCCCTAGTATCTCGAGTCTCTCGTGGTATGATCTTCCACCAACACCTGGAAATCGTTTAGTAAAAGCCCTTTGAGGACTTGCGATGAGTAATATGTCTTTAATTTTGTATGGATACCACACTTGCGAGCAGTATTCAAGAATCGGTTTGACGTATGTGCAAAAAGCGAAAGTCAGGGTATGCATATCGCACTTACTGTACGCCGTGCGTATCATATATGCGACTCTATTCGCCCTGCAGACCATATTACGATAATGATCAGTGAAGTCGAGAGAACCGGATATCGAAATAGCCAGATCGGAGCATATGGTCAAGTGTTGCAAAACTTCAGGACCCATCTGATAGCAGACGGGGTCGGTGGGTCTGCCTAGACACATGGAGCCATTCTTGACGATAGAATAGGAAGATTGTTCTGGCTACTCCAACGGAATAGACGAAAGCAAGCAGTCTCAAGGCCCATTGTGTTGTCCGTCGCGACGGACAACACAATGGGCTATAAAGCTATTCTCAACGACGCGTCGTTGAGAATAGCCGAAGTTAAGTCCACTTTAGTGTTGCGTTTTTACATGCAAGTAATCCGTGAATAAAAACTTTAAACCGTTTAACGAAGAATGCTATTTTTGACATTTTACTTGAGTTTGAAAGGGCATTCAAAACTTTTTCAAAAATCTTGTAAAATAAAAAAATTTCAAATTTCTAAAAATCTATTCATTGTATCATTACGAAATTTTAATATTATATTATGCTGTATATTGTCAAAGTTATGAACTAAAATCTAAGGTCTGCCATACATATTTGTCTGATTACAGTGTTTTATAGACGAAATGTAAATGAAATTTCCAAAATTCACATGTACATTAACAGGTTTGAGTGTAACTTATGAGCATATCAGAGAATACTTTAAATTTTAGTTCGTAACCTGCACCATTACTAGCTGAATGTACTGTGAAATACACAAAACATTCAATTCATAGAGTTTTTTGCAATCGTGTTTGGAACATGACATGAATTTTGCTTAAAATTTGACATAAAAATGACTTTTTCATAGAAAAAGTAGTCCAAAATCTATTATTGTTTTCATCACTTTGGGACACTTTCTATCAAAAAATGTTATTAAAGTTCACTCCAGTACCATTTTAAAGAAAAGTGACTAGAAAGGTAGTCAGATACCTTAAAACACTCAGAGCTTGCGGCGGCTCACCAAAGACAGTCACCAAGAGCGAAGACTGTGTGACACGACGACTTGACTCTCCACTACCGGAGCAAAATGCTCGATCAACGTGTCGTGTGTAATTTGAAACTAATACGTTTCATATAATAAAATAAATATTTTAAAAGAAAAAAAGTAATACATTAAATAGTACATAAATAGTTTGTTCCATCCATGATGTGTCAAAGGCCCCCTTGCAGCAGTGGCGACCCGGACGTGATTTGAACACTCAACCTTCTGAGATGATCAAAATTCATGGCACGAAAACCTTTTTTTTTTTATGTGATTGAAATACAAATATATCAAGTTCAAAAAGTTCGGATTTTTATTCCATCACGAGAAAAGACTGGATGAGTCAAGTAATATATTTATCGAATCTCTTAACTTACTTTACTCTTGGTAAGCTAACGTTGAAAACAGTACCACGCAATCTAAAATTTAAAAAAAAGCTCTCCTGTTTGGCGTCTTAGTGCTATTTTGGCATCTTACCTCAATACATCTTGCGCAGAGAAGATGCACAGAGAAGAAAAACGTACCAAATATATAAAGAGTTACTTACTCGCAAACCTATAGCAGTTTTTTTTTCCGTCTGTGCACCTGCAAAATACAAACCTATTTTTTACGAGGTGTGGCTAAGTCTCTTCAAGTGGTGTGAATGGGCCATCTATGAATGCATTTATATTAAAAAATGAAGCTTTTTAAAATGCAATATATTAAAAAAATTCAAAATGTAAGTCAACGGGGAAAATAATACCAATAGTATATACAGTCGAATTCGGTTAATTCGATGCTCAGGCGACAGCAAAAAAATTTGAATTATTCAATATACTGAATCCGTAAAATGACTAAATTGCAAGTTAATCATCAATTATTCACATAAGATTTATAATTGGTCTTAGTCGCCACATTACCGTTCTGGAATCGGCATCAACGTAGAATTTTTTGAACATGCTTAAAGCCTGATTTAAGGAAACTGATCGCTGATCATCCTTATAAAACTGTTTCTTAAATTTTGCTAATAATTTGTATGGTACTAGGGAAATCTGTTCTCATCAGAATTTGTGTTAGAAGAAACTGTTCTGAAGAAATCTGTTTCCAGAGGTTGAACAACACAATTCATATCAAGTGGTACACTGTTTCGATGCATTCGGGTTAAACAATGTTAAAATAGGCATTAAATTATCAACAAAAAAATTACAAATTAGCATTTTGAATTCTTTCTGTACGGACAGTCATTTCTGAAATTGCTCATTAATCATCCAAACCCTTTGGCGGAATAGTTCTCTCAGCATAGATAATCTCTTATATGAATGTAGATCATGTGGTTTTATCGATTTCCGATCATCAAAACCGAAATTTTCTTCGAACTGAACCGACAATAAATCTAACGCAAAAATAAATTAAATTCGGACATACAAAGGGTGCCGTTTTCAAAGGAAGACGTGCTCATTTTTTATTACAAGTTCACAGAAAACGCCTGGAGTTATTTTTAGGAATGGCGAGACAATTTTTTACACCTTGCTCAGCGGACAGAATGTTAGCATGGCTGTTCAAGCCAGATAAGGTCGAAAAAAAAACGGCACCCATCATGCGCCTGAATTCAGAAACATAAAAATATTTCAACTTTTATTTTTTGAGATTTACTTTTTAACAAATCAATCACCAGCCAATAGAATAATGAAGATTAAACAAATTGGTCGAGAGAAGCGACGTCTGACTGCTTGTGCATTTTTCCCTAACTGTCTACATTTGCTCGTACAAAAATCACGATTTTTCCCCCTCCAACTTCGAATTACCCAAAATATTCCAAAAAAAAATTTCGAATCAAACAAGAAACTTTACGTTAAATTAGATAGAAAACTCAGAGGTAATTCGTAAAATTTTGAATTAACCACGTTAGAATTAACCAAGTTCTACTGTATAACGCCTTTGGAGAGGGAAGATCTAGACATGCTTTAACAGATAATCACGATTTAGTTGTTGCCGTGAAATTCTAACATTTGATCCTTAATGGAGAGCCTTAAATCTCGTATAGATAGAAAATAGGTAATTCTGCGATCAATAAATAACGGAAATACATCGGAGATTCTTGGAGGCGTTTTATTACATCGGGAGCATAATGAAAAACAAAAAAAGCTGGATACTCGTAATACAGGATAACGGCACTGGTATATAACGTTATAGTGAAGATATAAGAATACAGTGATACCTCGGCTAACGAAGACGATTCGCTCCTGAATCACGTTCGTTAGCCGGAATGTTTGTTAACCGAAACGCGAATTCCCATAGGTTTCTAGGGAAAATTATTTAATTCGTTTCAGACGCTGCCCAAATTTTCAAGATAACTCTCTTTTAAATCACTAAAGAGTGCAATAAAAAGATAAAAACTGACCGAAGGTGGATATGAACAGCTTTAAAATATTGGATAAATGAGAATTTACAGGAAGATGAGGTACTAAAGAACATTTTATTTCGCACTATGTACACAACCAACACCAGCTTTAGTCTACTAATGCCATATAGCTTTGGTCCACTGAAGCTGGTGTTCACACCACCCAGTCGAGTTCGTAGGTGTCGAACACCATTTGTGTTTTGGTCAGCTCATTTCTGTGTCTACTACTACTACTAAACCAGACATGCACCTCGTCCATATTCCTCTGCGGAACCTCTAATGAATTGGTAAATGTTGGAATGTGCGTGTACGTGTTGTGAAACCTGGCGTGAGGTTTGTTTCTGCTTAATGCTTGTTATGGTTAGTGCTGCCATCTGCCACCAGTTTTTCTAACTATGAGTGAAGTGTAATGATTTAATGATTTATCGTTGTAGGCCTGTTGCTCTCTGTGGCGAGACTTTTCAATTGGGAGATCGGCTCGCATTTGCGCCTCGAAGTTGGTAACCACAGGAAATGCATTTTCGATGCATTTTCTATTAGCTGAATCTTTCATTTTACATGAAATGATTCAAAAACTTTCAGAAGAAGAAGTAAAGGTAACATCTGGAGAAAGATTCCGTGCTGGACATGAGTTAATCGGGCTCGAGTGACAGTAATTCTGATGATTATTGGCGATAATATTCAGCTCACGACACGGCTGTTTTATGTTAGCGCGTGCATCCATATCAACGAAAACGTCCGTTAGCCGAGGGAGAAAACTCACGAAAAAAGTCTTCGTTATCCGAAAAATTCGTAAGCCGGGCCATCCGTTAGCCGAAGTATCACTGTACAGTATATTTCTTGGAATTTCATTGCTACCGAAAGAAACCCGACGCGTCTTCTTTTGTTGTTTTACTTATTGCAATTTATTAACACACAATCTTCTGAATCTGATATTGAACAAACATATAACGCTGAAGGTAAGAATACAAGAAGTAATAAATTTCACCCTATGTGTGTTGTATATGTGGTGGTACAAGAAAGAACAAAAAACAACAACAACAACAGACAACGCATATAACTAAAGCCGTACCCCTGCCGTACAAGAATATGATAAAATGAATGAGAACACGACATATGGTTGGAAACGTCTCGAACGTTCGTAATAAAGAAGCAAGAGCAATTTGCAAAACTTCAAAAGAAGAAACTTTTAAGAAACTCTCTATGAACAAAGTATTCATAACTGAGTTACCGATTTTTGTCAGAAGATTTCGTTTTTAAAGTTCAATGTATGCCAAAGTTTTATAGTTTAGTTTCCTACAACGGTTTTTTTTCCCATGAATATGTTTTCCTGCATTAGGGTTATATATTGTCAAGGGAAATCATCAAGAAGAGACACTTTTATTGAGCATCACAAAATATTTGATGGAAATTTCCGTAACGCTGCTCGTTACGTATGGTCAGAAATCGTAAAAACATCGGGAATGGAAATATGCAGAAAGTTATTCAGTTTGAATAAATCTCTCGATATAATAAAATGTCTCGGCCGTGTGTTAAGTTTCGCGTTCTTTTGGGGCTTTCGATACTGTTCCAAGATGGACTTGATCATGATCAGAGGCGCATTTATGGTTTTGCTGCCTGTGAGCTACACAAATTCTGCCGCCCTTCTCCCATTTTAGTCTAATTTTCCCTCCTATTCGCCACTCTTTGCTATAACCCCACTTGACCCCCTCCCCCCCCCCTGCAAGTACAACCGTGTCTCTAACTCCTCTTTTGGTCGCTTAAATGCTCACACACTTTCTAAGTCACTCGTATAGTCATTCACATGCTTGCACATTGCTTTGTTCAATCACATACTTGCACACGCTCTAGGTCACTCTTTTGATCATTTGCACGATTACACATGCTCTAGGTCAGGTGTTCACATCCGATGATCCGCAAAGCATTTGGGGCCCTGTGTGTACTCAAGGGGCTCCATGGTCACTCGAAGAAAATAAAATAAATTAGCAAATTTGACAAGTGATCCTACGGGGATCCTACGGGGTGTAGGATCCCCGGAGTGTAGGATCCTATCATTAGTGTGAAAAAGGATCCTACGGGGCTCCGATATAGACATTATATACTAAAAAGAGCTCCACGAGTCGATAAAGGTTAAGAACCGTTGCTCTAGGTCAGTGATTCCCAACGTGGGCGTTAACGCTCTCTGGGGGCGGCGGTAGAAGCTACAGATATAATATAGGATCCTATGGGTTAGATTGCGTTGGGGGGCGATGGGAGAAAAAAATTTCTGAAGAAGGGGGCAATGAGGCAAAAAGGTTGGGAAACTATGCTCTAGGTCGTTCTTTTGGTCATTCACATGCTTGCACACACTCTGTGTTATTCACTGGCCTGGTCCCTCGCTCTGTGGGTCACTCTTTCGCTCACTCGCGTGCTTGCCAACTCTCTAGGTCACTCTTTCGCTCACTCGCGTGCTTGCCAACTCTCTAGGTCACTCTTTCGCTCACTCGCGTGCTTGCCAACTCTCTAGGTCACTCTTTTGTTCACTCGCTGACCTAGTCCCTTACTGTCTCAGCAGAGGCGGAATTATTTAAGGTTATAAAAAATTTTCAGCCTTTCTCTCATTCTACTTAATTTCCTGGCCATTTCATTCCTCAAATTTGTCGTCCCTCTGTAGTCGCCACCGAGGGTCACTAAGCCCCTCTCCCATAAATACGTCACTGATCATGATTAGAAACATGCGGATTCAAAATTCTCTTCGTAGGAATAAAAAGGTTTTGTGGCTTTTCAAGATCAATTTCTTTTATTTCACTTTTGTGTTACACACGTGTCTCAAAAACTGTTCAATAATCGCGTTTCATTTCTTATTCATCGCTCTCGAACATTAATCTAGAATTTGAATGATTTCCCTACACATCATCGGAGTGTTTGGTTACTTTATTGAAAAATCGTGAATATTAGAGAGAATGTGGGTAAAAGAATCAGGCGTTGTGTGTGTATTGATATTTTTAATGACGATACCACCAGAGATGTTCGCACAAAGTATCGATTGTTCGTTCAATTTTTCTTGCACCAAGTTATCAAATGGAATTCTCTAAGGATTAGTCAATAACGTGGACACTGAATGGAACAGTGTCGGAAAAAATTTTCCACCAGACACCATCACTTCAAAATTGCTTCTAATAAGTAACCGTGAATTTTCCGTTGCAACAAAAACCCATCTCCGCCATAAAACTGTTAACTCCGTGAGTTTGATGCATTTTTCAACTTATGCGGTTGCTCGCCTTTCTTGGATCCATCTCCCCATGGTGTGATAATAAATTGTATCTCAGCAAAAGAGAATGTAATCGTAAATTTTACGCACATTTTTACGACGTGGAATTTCTTTGGAGGAAAAATTGATGTTTCCTCCGGAACCCAATATTCATCCGATGAATTCAAAGTTTGGTTAAAATAAATCCGAATAATGTAATGTAGCGTTTTCCGCAACCTTTTTAAACCCAAGGACCAGTAAAATGTCTGAAACAATCCGATGGACCACTAACTTACAACGTAAGTGGTGCGACCATATGTCATGTAAATACGGGACATTCAAATTCAAGAATAAAATACGTATTATACAGGAGTGTCCAGTATTTCAAATACAAATACAAGGCCACAACAGTCAAAATGCCCAACGAGGTGGCTGAGAAAAAGATGCCCATAAAAAAGTGATAATCCTGCAAGTGATAATTCTGTATTTTCGGTCATTCTGACTTTTTTCATATAAACTCTCTTGTTTCTCCTTTTATTTTTCAACGAAACACATATTTAAATTTGCAAGCTTTACTAAAATTGTGAATGCAGATAACTTCCATCACACTTATGAATTGTATTATGATAATTACTGCTATAAATATGAATACATTCATCTGAAAATAGTTGTCTTGTTTCAAGTTTGTTTTTTTTCGTGAACTACTTTCCGTTTCACTGCGAATTCCAGTAATTCTTCTTTATCCACTGATTGGTAATTTACAAGCAACAATTGACGATTTTGCCGACTTAGGGCTACGTTTTAGGTGGAAATGGTCGATGTTTTCTGTATTTCACCGTATTAAAGCTCTTAATTTCCCGTATTTTTCTGAGAGAAATATGGTAATTTAATTGATGTGTGATATACGTTTTTCTATCGAAATAAATTCTTGTTTACTGCTATTTGCAGCAGCTCTTGATTTTTTTGTCTTTTAGCAACTTCAGCAATAATTATGTTTCGTCATAAATTGCATTTTTTTACTACAGTTATATCGGCGGGCATGACCACACTTCAAATTCTTGACTAAATTGCACAATTTATATAATATATATATATATGTGTGTGATGGCTGTTACTTAAACAGCATGTTCAGTAGTTTAAAAAAATTGGGCATTATTTTAACATGTTTTCTTTGTAATTACAATAGCTTTCCAATCAATATAAATTAATTTAGCAAAAGTAGTTAGTAATTATGATTTTGGGAAATGCAAATGGTTCATGCAAAAATTTGTATGAAAATAACTGGAAAAGAGAATTTAAACAAAGCGTTGGGCAAGTGCAACGTCACACACACAGTCAAAAATGTGTTAAACCACGAGGATATTACTGAACCTATATCAATAATAACAATTAACTAATTTTTCGTTCACCAAGTATAGGTTGAGAAACGCTGATGTAACGCATAATAACGCAATACGATATCACCACCCAATTATTTCATTTTTTCAAGTATTTTCCTTGTTTTTGTTGTCTCTCAATCGGCCCACAATGAATAAGTGTTTCCTTGTAATGCATTCACAGAAGATGATTAAAGAAAATAATGATGAAGCGTACAACACCGCACAGATGTTTTAAATTCGCTGAAATGTTTATTTTCCTGGAGAAGTCATTATATAATAAGCTACTCTTGAGAAACCATGACATTTTTTTTATTTGCTTATTAGACGTCACCTAATGAGCTTGTTCGCTCGATGTTATTGCTCTAGATGTTTCAAAAGAAGCGAAGACCTTCCAATCGATTGGTTAACACGAAACTATATAAAGGAAGCTGTTGGGAATCCACACAAAGAGTGAATAGAGTGTTATTAATGTCTACTGCAATATGTTTTTGGCAAGTACAGCAATTAACGCGAGAGAGAAAATCAATCATTGTGGCTATGATATTGAATTTTATTAACTTCGAAAACTTTATAAAAAGGCGATTTCAAATAGTTCGATTATCTTACGTTTGTTTTGGACACTGACTATGGATCGTCGAAGTTTGTGAGTTAACTGTTGAACCATATGAGATCCAGTGTTTCTCAAACTTTCTGAATTCAAAGGAAAGTGAAAAATTCGATGGAGCTCTAATTAATACAAATACAAGACCACAACAGGCGAAATGCTCAACGAGGTGGATGAGAGCCGGCATGTGTTCCGTATTTTACGTGACTTTCCTGTGTTCTTGTCCGTTCCGATATTTGACGTGTCATCGGGACACGACCATATTTTAAAATAAAAAATATATGTATTACGTTTTTTGAAAACATCTGAAACATTACGGTCGTGCTACGTATATATATTTAATTCGATTATTAAGCATTCTCAAACATATTTAAGAAAAACATCATTAATTGAACTCTTGAATCAAATCATTTTAAACGATTATTTAGTATTAATAGAAATTATCTCGTAAGCCACTCAATATTAAATTGTAATAAAACTTGACAAACACAAGACCAATATATAGCATAACCAAAAGCCACTCAAAATACAAGAAAAACACAACACTCATCCACCATCATCCTCTGCCCTCTTTGGAGCACCCCGCGGCAGGAAAACTCTGGATACATTCGAATGTATTACTTTTTAAACTGAATTTCAAATCAATTAGGGTCGATCCGGCCGGGAAAAGCCGGACCTCCCTACCCTAAGCGTTCCCGCCAAGAAGTTTATGGCGCACCTAGAATACGAGCACTTAAAAAGCACTGGCAATACCTTCTAAAGCAGACCTTCTTGCTCTAGAAGGTGTTGGCACTGGTAGAGATGCTATTTTCTAATTGGTCAATAGCATAGACTAAATATATAATAATTAGAATAATATTATTCTAACTCTGTGGTCAATAGGGATAATGTGTTACTTTTGGAAGAAGATAGAATGTTTATAATTTGACAGTAGTCGCCCACTGAAAAATATAATCCATTGGTGAATGAACTTCGAAAGGCTTTAGTCGTAGATAAGAAACAAAAGCAGGCCTCAGCCAAAAGAGCAAAGAAATAAGAAGTGTTCAATTATATGATTCATTAAAAGAAATAAGACGTACTTGTAGGAAAATGCTCTCATGTGTGACACTTTTTTCATGAAATTCTCCCATTTTTAGAAGCATATTTGTTTTTGTAATCTTTACTACAATCGTGGATGAAGATAGTTTTCTATAAATTATATTATGATAATTATAAATATTCATCTCACATATATATTCAACGTTTCTCCAGTGAACTACATATCAATTCACTGCGAGTTCTAATAGCTTTTTAGTTCCCCTCATTCGTAATTTTTATCACCGATTTGATGCAAACAGTAAATGACCTTTTATAGAATTCAAATCTATGACAACCATATGAATACAGCGTATTCCCTGAAGTGCAACATCCCTTATTTATTTGAGATATTGGCAATAATATTCTTTTTGTCAGGTAAAAGCATTCAGGGTACCTCAGTTGCTTAATGTAACCCCTTAAAATGTTTCTCCTTTGGCTATTTCAATGTTTGCCAATTAAAGGGTAAAGTTTTCATGAAAACATTGCAAAACTTTGCAGTGCGTGGTGGTTACATCTTACAATCTTGATAGAAGTATGCTTTGTTAGTACACTTATTTTTGCAACTGTGGATGGTAATTAACCTAATTAAATCAGTTTGTTAATTACTGGTTGTAATTAATTATTAGTGAAATGTTTAAGAATTACGGGGTGACTTAAAATTAGTGATGTTTCGTATGTCCTATATTTGTCTTGATAAAATAAGGTCACTCTCGACTATAAATAAAATTAAAGTCCGGTAATGCGATACAATTTACAGTCGTGATAGAAAGAATGATTATTTTCATGTTTATATGTGACGCTATGCGTGCTAAAAATACCCTCGCAATTAATTGTCCGACTCGCGCACCTACTGTCATTTCTCAGGCATTCCATATTTATAACGTATGCATATGAAATTAGAGAAACTGCAATATACATAATTTAATTTAGAGTGCGAGAGAACTCATTTTCACTGTCAATGCAAATCCATCCTAAAATAGGTGAAATCTGTCTTCACTGGAAACGTGAACAAATTGTCGGCACATCCTTGACAATACATTCGAAACAAAGGTTCATGCTAATGAACACAATAATATCCATTTCACGGGAAACCTGTTCTGACTGACTGAGCTCTATCTCGACAACAATGGACTATATTAGATACGGAGATTATACAGTGAGTCCTGTAAGTCCTAGTTCGGCCTTCATTTCACCAACTGATCGTGGTACAGGTATGGTTCTAATCTAAAAAATTAATCGCACATTATCACATGCATATACTAAAAAAACCTAATCAACTCATCTATACTAAATACATTCTTTTATAGTGAGTTAAAATATGTCATAGTACATCCCATTTATAAAACAGGAGAGACAGATAACTTATTAAACTACAGTCCCATACCAATTCTTCCCATTTTTCAAAAGTGATAGAAAAGTGTATGAAAAAACAGCTTATAAGTTTTTTAAATTACCAGAACTTTCTAGCACCTAACCAATATGGGCGAGGCCGTCTTAAGAGCATCATGGGCCCCGGACCAAGTGATTTTTTTGAGGCCCTACCTGGCGAATTCTCAAAAATTTGAACCGGTTCTCATTTTTGTAAGGCCCTTCTTCTCTTGAGGCCCAAGGGCCGTGCCCGGGTGGACCCATGCGTTAAGACGGCACTCAATATGGGTTTCGAAAAAATAAAAATACAGAAATGGCCATTTTAGAATTAAGTAACTATTTAAATATACCGGATTTAACCATAACAGATAACAGTTTTCCTCGATTTAAAAAAAGTTTTTGACTATGTGGATCTAAGGATACTGACAGAGAAATCGTCATCAGCTGGTATATACGAGGTAATACAATAAATTGGTTTAAAACATATTACTGTACTTTAATAAAAAACACGCACTTAAATTAGATAAAGAAATCAGTACATTCCTAGAAGTTAAAAAAGGACTCCCCCCCCCCCTGTCCTTGGACTGATATTATTTCTTGTTTACATAAATGACATATTCAAACTAAATATAAATGGTAAATTTATATTTTTTCGCAGGTTAATGGCATTATATATTTCTTTCGCAGACGACACAATACTGTATGTTGAAGATAACGAAATTGCAAATTTACTAAAAAAAAAGTCGAAGAGGACCTACACAAAATCAACACCTGGCTTAAGAAAAATAAACTTAAATTAAATATACAAAAAACTAAATATATTTATTTACTTAAAAACAAGAAATGTAAATAATTTAACTATCATAAAAATTAAAATCCACGATCACTGCCCATGTCAAAATATTTCCCAATGTAATTGCCATGAAATTGATAGAGTTCGTGAATACAACTACCTAGGAATAATAATACAGATGACCTAAAATGGAACTCACAATGTGAAAAAATAATAAAAAAATTAAGAACATATGCCGCCATTTTATATAGATTAAAAAACAATCGACAATAACTTTCTAAAAGATTTATTTCATGCTTGGATATACTCAGTAGTAACATGTGGAATCACTGCTTGGGGAGGAGCTTATCAAACAGATATGCAAAAACTAGATAATATATATAATAGAATAAGATCCCAAATAACAAGCATTAATGAAAACAATTATATAACAGAATGTCACAAACTAACTATAAGACAAAACTATATTTATAGATTAATGAAATTCACATTCTTAAGCAATAAATGGTTAGAAACGAAACAAAATTAAACCTCATCTAGATTAAATAACTTAGATCAAGTGCCGAAAACAAATAAAACGCTATTCCAAAAGAGTTATAGATATACTGCCCCGAAAATAATGAACGTATACCATGAACTTTAATCATACAAATAATAACATAAGATCCAATCACAATATATTCATGTTCTCAATAAACATTCAAAAATCGGTGAAAACTTGGAAAAGGAGAGTATAAATGAGGAGGAAAGGGGCATTGTTCGTTAGTTTTTGCTGTTCTTTCATTACTTTTCTCCGATTTTTGAATTAAAATATCTTAGCGAATATTCGACACTTGGAAAAGTGGGGTTTTTTTTGTCTCAGGAGATATAGGGCAACAATTTTCTAATTGGAAGTTAGAGGACAAGGAAACCGTATAATAATTTCGATTTCTTCCATTTTGTGACACACTGTATTTTCACTCTCAAAACTGGTACAGGGTACTTTTTGAACACTTTCTGCGCATTTTCTAAATTGGAATCATACTTCTACGACGGACGGTTGATGAGATAAAGGCCTCATTAGCACTTACAGGACATACTGTATATTGACTGATTATAGCTATGATCAATATTCCACAGTATTGAAAGTATTTGTGTCAATAAAAACCGATAAATTAGAGGTTTCCAAACGCTTAATTAAATAATTTTATTCGTTAATTTTGGCATACGAATTATGTAACAAAAAATTATTAGAGAAATTCACTTATTAGTGAACCACAAGCGAATAAAACCGAGTGACATTATAAGGGAAAAATATCAATCTCCAACTATTGCATTCCATAGCCCCCAAGGGGTGATATTGTCCACTTTGGAAGCTTCTACCGCCCCTGGACCATTCCATAGCCCCCAGGGGGGTGCTGTTGCCTACTTTGGAAAACACTGCTGTAAACCATACATGCTCATCCCATGAACCATGGGCCAAATGCGGCCCGCTAAAAATAAACAAGCCACTCAAGTGTCCCACTAAAGATTGTCAAACCACTTGAGTCTCACGTGGCGCATTTCCAGATTACTTAAATTGCCTGTGACACATTTCCGGATAGCTCAAGTGGCCCATGGCATATTTCCCGATGACTCAAATGGCCCGCGGCACGTTTGCAAACCAATGTGAAGTGACCTGCACTCCCCAAAAGGTTTAACACCCTTTTCTGCTATACATTGTATATTAGAGGTGCATTAAGTCCTCTAGAGTTCCCTAGGCAGTATGACCGTGTATACTATTTATTTCTGAATAAAAACTGATTAGTCAGCCCTCGGTTTACGAACAACGAAAAATGATTCAGTTTACGAGCACACAAAAAGGACTGAATCTACAAAAATTCACACTAGGAAACTTCGAGGTACCAGGAACGGATAAATTCATTTTACATTGATTCGTTACGAAAAAAAAAATTTTCAATTTGCGAAATATTCGGCTTACGAAAGGACTTCGGGAACGAATTAAGTTCGTAAACCGAGGGTTGACTGTATTCAGAGAAAAACTCTAGATCTCCAGTTTTTTCTTGTCGATACATTAGATACATTACTTTTATGTCGACAAAGATTTAGTTGTGCGGTTTGTAAGCCCATCAAAGCGGATTTATCCCGATACTGTATATACCCTTTAAATAAGATAAACGCTCGGAATAAGATGAACATTTTCCCGTAAGAAAACGGCATAATCTTCTGATCGGATCATTTCCTTAAAAAAAACGGGAAAAGAGAGAGAGAGAGAGAGAGTTACACGTTATAGATTTCTTATAGAAACATTGGAAGAAAAGTTGATGAAAACTGAAAAAGACGTCATTTTTTCTTTTCTGGAGCAGTTGTTGGTCCGATGCACAAACTGCCATCTTTCAAAGTTCTTTAGTTTCTCGTCATAAACACATTTGGATCTTTTTGGAGCTTTTTGTATCGTTTCTTATCTTTATAATTTTTTTTAAGACGTATTTTCTATATAAGGTATATATATTCTATACTTTTTTTTTTCCTGGGAACCATTTTTTCCCATATAGACATTTTCACTTTACTCCTTATTTCAACGAAAACCAAAAAAAAAAAGAACCTTACT
Organism: Pholcus phalangioides; assembly: GCF_987345545.1. Lineage (NCBI taxonomy): Eukaryota > Metazoa > Arthropoda > Arachnida > Araneae > Pholcidae > Pholcus > Pholcus phalangioides. The sequence goes on along the minus strand of NW_028301625.1, from coordinate 4,580,333 downwards.
AATGCAATAAGGAAATAAAAGCTTGGGAAAGCTAAAAACCGGATATCCTTTTTACCTTTTCACTCGTATAAAGATATCAAAGAGATTCTCCAGATTCTCGCGCTCCTACAGGATAACAGGGGGGGGGGGGGAAGGAAGACGATACTTTTCAAAGGAAATACTAAGAACTTGGTTTGTTGTGGATGCTTCTCTTTCTATACAGAAAATATCCCGTCTTTTTTTTTTTATTCTAGTTACTGCCAAGTATTTTGTTTATATATTAATTAGTTTAGTACTTTATTATATTAACATTAAAAGCTCAAAGATTCATTTGGACACATAATAGTCGTCGGAACTACTGGTGTTTGCGAAAAATTCAAAAGAGTGAGAACGTCATTTTTTAACAATTCGATTATGATGGAATATGTATATATGTTACGGTAAATGTAATAAATCCGTTATTATTCATAATAAACCGATTATTATGCATAATCACCGAGCACTTTGGTAAGTTTGATAAGTTTCCCTAAATCTATCACTTTTACAGGCGATTATGCATAATACCCAATCGTCCAATTGGTAAACATGATAAATCGCACTGTATGATATACTGTACATGATAATTCATACCTGTATTGTATCATTATATAGGGTGCGATCGTAAAATCAATTATCATTATATCGGGGTCCGACTATATTCATCACACATACTAGACTCATTAGGAATTTTTTCATATTTATCAAATTCACCAATTACACTAGGGTATTATGCATAATCATAGATAAAGGCGATAAATTTCAAGTATTTATCAAATTTACCAATAACACTTGGTTATTATGCACAATTGCTGCTAAAAGTCATAATGTTTTCAGTATTCACAAATTTACCAACGACGTTTGGGCATTATGCATAATCTTCGGTAAAAAATTAATAATTTTTTAACTTTTTACACCCACCATGGCAATTTCTGCACAACTGCAAATACAATCGGCAGAGTAATGATGAAGAGGTTATAATGTGCCGCAAGGACACCGCGGTACCTCGGTCAAGCGCGGGGCCCTGTGTGACCGCATCTGTCACACACCCCTGAAGACGACTCTGGTAAATTTAATCGAAAACTGAATATGTATGTTTAATAAATAACCATGGCTGTTTGCAGTGCATTTATGGTGCAAAAAACAAGATCAAAACAACCATGGGTGTACCCAGTGAGGGGCATGGGGGCAGCTGGCCCCCCCAGAAGAGAAATTAAAGTGTAGTAACTGGTACACAGCACATACGTATCAATTTAGTATCGGTGAGTTGCCCCCCCGCCCTCTAGTTCAGGTCCTGTGTACGCCCTTGAAAACAACATGGGCGCCGCAGAGCCTGTCTGCTCCAATCCCTTGTGTAAGCCATAACGTTAATTCATGACCTCTTGGGACAATCATAGGGCCACTATACACATGCAATGCAGTCCAATGCCTGAGCGAGACGTATTATGTGAAGCATGTGGAGAAATAGAAATTTATAATTTTATTCTGCTTTTCTAACTCGGGCTGCGTTCATGTGAAACAAATTTATTCATGTCTAATGCCATCCGGTTAAAGTAAAGTTAATGCATGGCAACACCAATCTTTTAGATCACTTGTTTCCGTCTAAATGGGTCTTTGGAGGGGGGGAGGGGGGGGTTCCGATGTTAAATAAATACCGAGAGTTGAACAATTTTGAAAAGGGCAATTTTTTGAAGTTCTCAATGCTCAAAATATCCAAGTTTTACAGATTATGGCCTCTGAAATTCACTAATAAATTTAAAAATATGTTAAAATAGGCATTTATGGCACGAAAATTTCAAAAAAGGCATTTTTGCCAGAAAAGTTTGAAAATAGGCGAAAAAAAGGTATTTATGGAATTTCGCCTGAACTTCCGGGCTCTAGTAATAAATCGCACACAAAGAGAGTCCATATCTCTGAGAAGACCAAACGAAATTTACGAAATTTACTGCATACCCTCATTTAGAAAAGAAATATTTCGCAAACATTTTTATTACCCCTTGCTCAAACTATTTAACGCTTTACCACTAGTAATACGGGTTCTAGAGGCATACTTCCAGCTAGAAAAAGTAGCCAAATAACATGTAGACCTCAGTTACGTCATTCATATTGCCAGAGATTCGTAGTTATTAAAATAAAATAAAAATTAACTTTCTATTTGATCTTGTTCTAAAAAGACCCAATAAAAGAAAGTTGTTGCCTTGTCGTGAGGTTAACAAAAAGAATTCCACGTTTTTAAGTGCAATATTCGCTGAGATATTTGAACTAAAAAAATCTGAAAATCTAAGAACGCCATAATGACCTTGTCCGTTAGTTGATGCCGTTTTCCCCCTCATTTTCAGCAATTTTTAAATTCAAATATCTGAGTGAATATTGCTCTTAGAAACGTGAATTGTTTTTGCCTCTGGAGAGACAGGACAACAAATTTTAATTGGGTTCTTCAAGTCAGAGCGTCCGTATAAAAACGGACATTCATATTTTTTTACTTTGACAATTATACAATCCCTTGCAATATGAATTACGTATCTGAAGTCTACACGTTATTTTGGTACTTTTTCTAATCGGAAGAATGCTTCTGGGATCAACAGTTTACGAGAAATTTGCGACCAAGCATCTTAAGGCATCTCCCCTGCATATACTTAAGTCCGCGTTGATATCGTCAGTTTTGTCTTAGCACAAGGTCACACGTGACGAATAAAATCGATATACAATATAAAATGTACGATAGTCAATTTAATACTGCATTCCCCCGCAAGTACACTTGACATGACGCAACGTACGAGGATGGATCAAATATAAACAGGAATTATAGCACTTTCCCAAAACAATAAAATATATAAAAATGAAACTACTTTTCAGCACATGATCTCCAAATTTTGAAACATATTTTTGCGAACGAATTGACAGTTTTTTTTTTTGTTTTTTTTTTTTGGTTTGGAAAGAAGAGGACTGCTGTGTGTGTAGCGAGTACGTCTCCACTCCAGCAACATGGTTTAATTGCTATCCTCTCAATGCCTCTTTAAGTGCTCCAGACGCAGGGGTATTAATGTCTAAGCGGTCCGGGCATTATATACTTTTGCAACATATGCACTCATTAAGCAGTTATTTCTCTTCAAAGTACAGCACCACGTTACCGATCATCACCAAATGTCTGTTTAAGCTCTCACTGCAATGTCACGATCGACTCACTCAACACGAATTGTTCCGCACAAAATATGGGTTGCTGCACGGAACATCGTTTACTAAATACAAAGCAGCACGGAACTCAACCACCCACCCCGCCCGCGTTGTCAGCGATAAATCCCACAACCCTTACAAGCATTGTTGTGAACTAAAAAGGGTAACATTCCTAACGCATCTTATACTACCGTTTTAACCACGAAAGGGTGATTCGGGTTGGAACTGAAATCCGTTATTGACGCAGTGGTGATCCGTTAAGAAATGTCCTGACGGCACGTGACGGGCTGTTCAGAGGTACATGAGAAATAATCAGCAATGACGGAAAGAAACGAGTAGTAAAAAAAGAGCAAAACGTTATTTACAAACGCAGTTTTATATGTATTTTTATGACTACCCACACCCAGCATTGAAGTGGTATATGGTAGCCTCCCGGGCATTTCCAATGGAGATGCAGCCTCTTAAACATATAAAGTGCACGTGCCGTCTACGCATTTATATGTGCCTCCACTCATGTCTATAGGGGTAAGAAAACATCCGGGTGTGTGGTAGCCCAGGTCGATAAGGCACTCGCCTAAAGTACCAAAGGATGTTTAGAGGTGTCGCGAGTTCGATACCCGGTTCGTCCTCGTCAGAAAACTTAAAAAAAGCCGTACAACAAAAACGGCGACTTGACCGCAGCAAAAAAAAAAAGATTGCTACCGCAGGGGAAGGGAGTCCCCATCGAGGGGTTAGAGCACCAACCTCTCGATGAGTATAAAAAAACAAGCCTGCCATTCGGAATCAGCAATAAATTGTAGGTCCCGGTCTAAAATTAGCCCACGTGTGCAGAAAATGACCATGGTGCGACAAAAATGATCAAATTATCAAGAAAACATCCTGTACATTTATGAGATAGAGTAAAGATTCCTACACATATCTCAAGAGATACACACGCTCTTGACTCAAAGCATATCTGGAGAAATGTCATCCTCATTTACATGTCTAGGTGAGAAAAAAACCCTCTTGCGCATTTTAGGGATGCATAAGCATTTCGAAGATGCACGTTTTAATTCTACGCGTTTCTAGGGGTACACAGCACACGCCTCTGATGCACTTCTAGGGGACAGGTAAGCCTCCGACGCATCTTCAAAGGGGTATTTCTTCACGCTAGTCCCCAAAAGTCCTACGACTCTTTTTTTTAGATTTTCGGGAGTCTGATTATATCTGGAGATGATGATTTAGGAAAGAAAATTTTCATTTGTGCCTCCACGGGGACTCGAACTTCGATCTCTCGCATGCCGGACGCGTGCTTGACCTCTAAGCTATGGAAACAATACACAGCAAGCATATTTCTTTCTTGGACCGTGTATATGCTGAATAAGTCCGTGCAATGGGATGGGGCGAGCAATCAACTGATAGCTCGTAAATTGAGACATATATGTAGCGAAATACATAAGTGTATGTGTTCATATGTGTGACATGTATGTGTTCTCTACATATATGTCGCCTTCTGGTGGCCTTGATGTCATTTACGAGCTAGCTATTAGTTGATTGCTCGCCCCGTCAATTCCACGGACCCATTCAGCATACACACGCTCCAAGGAGGAAATACGCCATCTGTTTCCATAGCTTAGAGGTAGAGCACTCGTCCGGCATACAGGAGACCAGGGTTCGAGTCCCCGTAGATGTAGGGGAGAATTTTCTTCATTAAATCATCATCGCCAGATATGTAACCAGTATTCCGAAAATCTATTAACAAATGAAGAGGGCATCTTTCTCCACAAATATCGTTAGTTGTGCTGCCATTTTGACCTGATCTAATGGACTCAAACATACGTTTTAAAAGCAGCAGTTTTTCTAAATTTAGTATGCGATTGCTGACCATATACCGCCGGAAAATACATTCTTGCTATTTCGATAGAACTGCACGAACTTCACGCGCGATAACAGAACTCACGAAAATCCCTCGTACAAAGATAAAGTAATCGTCAAAAGACAAGTAATGTAATGATATCACGGTTCTATTCCAGAGAGATCATCAATTAAGGTCATAAAGCGAAACAAAAAAAATTTACAGTAATTAACTGCGAATATGTAATTATCATCAGTTTCGTATTTTTTTAAATGTAATTAACACGGTTTTTTTTGAGAAAATAAGAGAAATCCGACGAAAAAAGATTTTTCCACGGTTACAGAGGAACAATAATAATCGCTTCGGTTCCATGATTTCTAATTTTTTAGTTTTTATGGAATTTTTCGCAAGGTTTTTTATATTTGTGGGGTATTTATTCCTTCAGTGAAAGAAAAATGGAAGAGTATTTTTTTTTTCATTATAAACGCTATTACGCACACAATGATGAAGATACTGTTCATGTGTATGTACGTACGGTATGCGTGAATTATTTTTCGAAGAATTCTTTTCTCCTTTGTTTGCACTTTGCCATTCATGTCATCGAATTCATCACGTGATTCATTCAAAATGTCTCCTGCAAAAAGTTTCTTTCTTAATGCCACCGTCATTTATTATTTCTTCTTATTCTTCAAGAATTTTTGGGTTACGGTTTAGGACGTAAGAAAATGAAATACGCTGCATCTGAGATCATTTGTTAAGTTTAGTTCCATTTATTAAGTTAGTCAAACGGTTTAGTTCCATGGTATAACACAGACGCGATGCTAGTAATGAATGTTGCCGAATGGTTCCGGTGAATGTGTAGAAGTTGTTGTATATAGTAATTTTTCACCGCATTCTGCGTTGGAAATTTTTCCCAGTGATGTATTTTATTGGCTTATCTCGTGGGATGGATCGTTTTAGAATTTTATTTTGCCATGTCTTCGTAAGAAATGTTGTTGATATTCAAATCGAGTTGCTTTCTTAAAAACCCGTGTGTTTTCATTATACAGGCTGTCTCAAATTTTTTGTAAGGAGGATATCTCTGCAACCGTCGACTTTAAAAACATACTTCCAATTACACAAAAGTTTTCAAACGACGTATCGTATGGTTACTCAAAATGTCTGAAGTTTCCCAAGGTGTTGTATTCATAAAAAAATAGAAAAATTAACTTTTTATGTAGACTAAACATGTGAAATGTGAAGGTGACTCTAAGAGAAGTCATTTAAAAAAATTGCATACTTTTTAAATGCAATATTAACGAAGACATTTGACTTCACATTTGTCACCAATTATTGAGAGTGTGGTTCACAAATTACTAAACGTAAATCTAAATCAAAGTTGTAAAAATTCTATAATTGCCAAAAAATGCAATTGCTATTTATCGTGAATAAAAAAAATGAAATGTGGTTGAGGTCATTCTATTTGTGCACAATACATAAAAATGTCAACTTTTGAGCCGATGAAAACTAGTCAACACAGTGATAAGTTGCCAAAACATACTGATTTTACGTATTTAAAATCTCGATAAATATTCCATTTGAAAATATGAAATTGACTTTTCCGAGCGGGATCTGAATTTCAATAACGGGAAGTTCTAGCACACGAGGACTGTATAAAACGTTAATTTCTTTATTTTTTATGCGACCCTTCAAATAAATTTTAAGATTTTAAGTAACCACACGTCATTTGAAAACTTTTTGTATATGAAAGAATGTTTCTTAAGTCAACGGTAGTAGAGTTACTCTATATTTCCATAAGTCTGTGTCCTTTTTTGGAGTTTTTAGACATTTTTTCTCGAATTTCTTGAAAAATACTGAGCAAATCATTCTGAAATTTCGGTCACGTCAACCCATGTGCTTGTATTCATAATTTCTAATAAAAATTTAGTCGCGAGTGTGTTTAGGGGTCCGACAAGAAATTAAATAATAAAAAAAAGGTTTTTGATTAACCCTGTATGACAAAAATCTTAAATGATTTGTAACTTTCACAGAATATTGTGCTATTTTTGCGCAATATTTGTGTGCATTTTCGTGAGAGTAGCACGTATATTCACGAAGATATAACATTCTATAAAACAAAACAGAATGTAACTGCAAACTAAAGTAAGTATAACCCAAGTACGTAAATCAAAGTATGTAAAAGTAATTAATAACCTAAAGTAAGTAAAGTAAGTAAAACTAAAACAAAAAGTTTTCTATAAAAATTCCTATCTTTATCGCATGCTTCATCGCAACCAGTTTTATGAAATTCACAGAAAATCTGGCACTATAAATGGGATACCATGTGTAGAAATTTATAAAATTTGATAATATCTTATTCAATGAGATATGAGTTTTTAAATAATTTATAATTGCGCATGCGCAGAAAATATCTATTTTATTTTTCACAATTTGGTTGTCAACTATATAGGTAAACTTTTGTGAAAATTACAGTTGAATATCCTGAAAAAACAGTAAGATCTATATACGCGATATATCGTGAGCTGAAATTTAAGTTACTGGATGATAGGAATTTTCCACAAATTCGTATTTTGAATACTTTATGTTGAATGATAAAGTCATGCAAATGATATATTCATGCAAATGATATATTCATGAAAATGATATATTCATGCAAATGATATATTCATGAAAATGATATATTCATGCAAATGAGCGAAGACATGTGTCTGATGCTATATAAGAGAAATGCTTGAATGTAACACACGTGTATAATGTCAAAATGAAGAAACTGAACGAAATAATCAAATGACAGAAAATAATCGTAATACCCATTAGTGAAAAATCTCTTCTGATCCGGGTAGTCTCAGCCAGTAACTTAAATTACAGCTCACGATAGCGCGTATATACATGCATTTCTGCATTTTCACGACATTTAACTGAAATTTTATATAAGTTACACTGTATATCTGGCCGCCAAATTATGAAAAAATAAAATAGATATTTCCTGCCCATGCACAAGTAAAATTATTTACTAAAAATACTCATATCTCTCATTCAACAAAGGATTATCAAATTTAAGTTTCTATACGTGATAACTCATGTATTGTGCCAGATTTTCTGTGAATTTAATAAAAATTGGCTGAAAACTCCTCATGTGTTAACAGCAATAAACATGCGATGAAAATGAAATTTTTATAGAAAACATTTATATCTTCGTGAATATGCGTGCCAGTCTCATGAAAATGCCCACAAGTATTGCATAAAGTTAGTACAATATTTTGTGAAAGTTATATACAAGTCATTTGCAGTTTTTTTGTCATACAGGGTAGATAAAAAAAATATTTTAATTTCAAAACGATTTGCCCAGTATTTTTCTACAAATTCAAGAAAATTCTATACTCTAAAAAACACAGACTTTTGGAAAATATCAGCTGCGCAAACAATTCGAAACAGCGAATTACCGGGTACTGGTTTCCGCAAACAGGAAGCCTAACCTCAGTTGCTTGCTGCATCCCACTATTGTATTCTGTGGCACCAGGACGGACAATATCTTAAGCTCATGTATGGCACAACCACAGATTTTTCGCATCGCAATACGGCAATTTGTTGCTTGTTTTCCTTCTTGGGCATCGGGGGAGTAAGCTGTGATAGAGAATTTAGCCTCTTCAGTAGAACTCTTCAATCTTTTTCGAGTTACGCTCACCTAGCAGCTGAACAAGAGCGCCGATGTGGTGGTTGAATGGTCATAGTGCCGAACTCTCATCGCGAGAACCCGAGTTCGAACTCCAGCGCCACAGTGGTGGTCGGCTGAAGTTGGTTTTATGTGGTCCCCAACTTCGAGGCGCAAACGCGAGCAGTAAAAAGGTCTCGCCACGGACATCATATATAGATGGCAGCACTAAAAATTCGCACATAACATTGGCTACGCACTCAGACTGTCGGGGAGGGGGGAATTCACACACATTTCCAATGCATAATATTTTATAATCTCAAACTCAGACCATGGTAATATGAATTGACAACTTGAATGCGAGCATGGCATCAAACGTCCAAAACTCTTCAGTGTTCGTCGGGATCCGATTGAAGATGCTGGCTCTACCGAATCCATCGAGTTCACAAGATCCCATCGTCAAAACCACAAAAATGGTGGTAGTATCGATTGCAACGACAGTTGGCCTACGGGTTGGCCTGTGCTTGGTACAATGGTCACTTGGTACAATCACTTCAGCTGTTTGCGTGACGCTATCTTCGTTATTATTCTCTAGATCAGCATTTCTCATGAAGATGTACAGGTGATCCTCGGGTAGACGTGAAAATTTAATTATTATTAAATAAAACCTATTCAAAATCTTAGACGACAAACATCAATGGTATTCACCTAATCTCAAATAAGAAATTAAACCCATAATTATAATTTAGTAGGTCGCCAATTCTCACTTCAGAGAATTTACTGGTCTTCGGGGTTGAGAAACACCCGTCTAAATGATCCATGAGCCATGGTGATAAACTATGGCTTCATGTGACTGGAAGAATACGCAAAAACATCACACGTCCCTTGTTGGCTGCATACACGATGGGACAAAATACTCGACAAAGCCTCGATGTATACGGCTTCACAATTATCATAACTTTTAATAGAAAAGCAGCCATATAAGTTCAAAATTCATTTCTGATAGTGTGAAATTTTACTAAATAATCGAATAATAGAATCATTAATAATAATAGTGCTTAGCCTTTAATAAGCTAATAATAAAATCATTGCGGAGAAAACGAGGATTCAATAATTTAACCTGTTGTCTCTGATGCATACTAACCATTACAGACTTGAATAAATCCGTTGCCACGTAAATAAATGGTATTCCGGTTTGGAAATATTCAGCTATTTGTATCTCGATCAACATATTCTCATGTGTATATCATTTCCCACATTTCTATCTTCTATTTTCTCGCCATAAAAGTTTATATATGTGTATATACAGAATATTATCTCAAACAACGATTCCCAAATAATCCCCCCATTTGTTATGTTTTACTTGTTCTATTGGTAAACTTAGTTCTTTTCCCAATTCTTGTTTCACGTTGCACACACAACTTTCATTTCTCCTCTCTAAGGAATGCAACATTCCTTTATTTTCTTTTGGTACCCTTGCAATCGTTTTTATCGCCAACATTACCTAAAGATGTGCATCATTTTACTTTTACCGGTTTTTTATTTCTATTTTCTCCCCATAGCACCCAAATGCAATAGTTCCCATCGAGAATCGCTTGTCGATATCATTCCACCACAAACGAGCCGCTCAATTGCTTTGATTTTCTTTTTCTCACACCTCTGTTGTTATCTATCCTCGTCTCTTCGTTAATTTTACCTTGAAATATAGTTATAGGGATCCAAATATTTCTTTCGTGAGGTCCTTCACAGTAACATAGCATTTGTGATGGTAATGACCGTAATTTACCAGTGCTCGAAGTTCAAGAACCACGATAACGTTTCTACGCTCTTGAGGCTCTTAGAACAACGAGCAATATTAGATGCTCTTTATAATCTTAGTTGTATACGTTACATTTTTTCCATACTGTAAATAATCACTTTTCACGGTAATTCATTCCTCCACCATTCGAACATGGCACCCAGGTAAGATTTATAAAATGATAAGAGGTCACGTGATATTATTTCCAGCTTTATCGATGAATAAATCGACGTACTGCGAAGTGGGGTTACTTTGTGAGTACATGCGCTATTTTCTTTATTTTGGATAACGCCATAGCCACGTGAATGAAATAGCGAGGTGATTCTAGGTCCAGCCACAAGAGTAGGCGTCCACGATTAAAATTTGTGCCTAAATCTCGCATAATTACCAAGACTACTTTTATCATTACCTGCCTTTTAACCTATTATTTGGCCGTGTTGATTTCAAAAACGCAGCATGATTTTTTTAATATTTTCAAGTGAAGATGTTGTATATTTTAAGCTCGTTTCGGAATTGATGTTTCTAAGCAACTCCTGAACATTTGATTTTTGCTTGTGAGCTGTTCGTGAAGTTTCTATAATTACCAGCACACAATGGCGCAAAGTTACACGTCTCCTAATTCTTGACAAACCGAGCAAGAACGATTTTCGAACCTTGCATTTTGGAAGGAAATACCATGTGTGGAGGAGACATATTGCTGTCCAAGGATAATGTCACTCTCCGTTATCCATACGAATATTTTTAACAGCTGGCTGATGCGAAGATGAATTTAGGAAAAAAATAAAATTCAACTGCCATTGCGGAGAATCGAGCTCACGTCCTCTCACTTGGCGGGTGAGCGCACTAGACTACAAAGGTAACGAACCTCAATCTTTTCTTAGAACTCGAATGCACTAAACGGAACCGTACATGGACGGTCGGAACTAATCTACGTCGTCATTTGGTGGCAGCGTCAGCAATTGTGAGCTTTGGCCTGAGTTAGGTCCATGTACGGTCCCGTTCAGCTCACGTGAGCTCTAAGGAAAGATTGAGATTCGTTGCCTTTGTAGTCTATTTATCTAGGGCGTGGGTTTTAGATTCTCCGCAAGGACAGTTGAATTTTCTTTCGTTCCCTAAATTCATCTTCGCATCAGCTTGCTGTTGTAAACCTACATATTGCTGTGCCTTCTTCAATAATGATAGAAAAGTAAGTTGGCAAACAATATAAATGGCATTTTTAAACTATTCAAACTTATGCAAATCACATAAATACAGCGTGTTCCTCGAAGGGCAACATTCCATGTTTTTTTTTAAATATTGACAATAATTTTTTTTTTGTTACGTAATAGCATTCAGGGTACCCCGCGTTTGCTTAATATAACCCCCCAATTTTTTCCCCCTTTGGATATTTTAATGCTTGTGAATAGAAGGGTTGAGGTTTTATGAAAACATTACAAAACTTTGTTCACAGAGCATAGTGATTGCATCTTACAATCTTGATTGAAGTTTGCTTTGGTAAGTATACTTATTGTTTTAACTGTGGATGATAATTAATCTAATTAAACCAGTTTGTTAATTACTGGTTGCAGTACTAGTGAAATGTTTAACCCTTTAATTGGTTCTTAAAATTTTCCTGATCCGCATTATAACTGCAGCATTGGAATTGAAAGCGTGTTAAGAACGCGATATATTTCGGGTTGACCGAAATAAAGCAGATCAAGTTTGACGAGATATCTCGGGATTGCCGCTGTAAGGGTTAAGAATTGCGGGGGTGGCATGGAAACAATATTTTATATTCGTTACAGGCACACACATTTATACAGATGCCACGAACGTATAAGTCTTAACGATTATTATTATTCTATTAGTTCTCTTAACGTAAATAAGAAAATGTTATTTTCCAGGCAAGGCCTTAGCCGGAAATTAATTTCGGAGGATGGGGGGAGGGACCAAAGTGGTAGAAAAATATATTTAACTACGTTATTTTTTCCATAAAAATCAGTTATTTTCTAAAATTTCGGGGGCCCTCTCACTACTGCCTTGGCTCCAGGCACTATAGAAATTACACAGAAGATCATATTAACTTCTGAACTGATTTAAGAGATTAAGACCAAAACAGGCATCTTCGACTAGGCAGATTTGCATTATAGACATGAAAGAATAATTCCTTATGCATTATATATTTATGCATTTATATATTTTTTTCTTCTCTCATTATTTGCAGTTGCATGAGACGGAAACATGCGCTTCGAAAACCGAAATATCAAGGCAATAGAGCATTTATGCTTTCAAGTGACTCGCACTCATTTTCTCCATTACAACAAGTTGCAAAACTATTTCCTTTGCATAAAAACACAAATAAAAGTGTCTTCTTTCTAGTGGCGCAACTTCTAGTAAAAACGTTAATTTATAAGGAAGATAATACGAAAAATGTCTAAATCTTACATCCAAGTCACCCACTTTACAATATACAGTTATATTGAAAGCCAGAATCTGTTTTATTTTTGTTTGTTGTTTTTTATTAATGCTACTACAGGTCTCTAAAATCTCTTATTATGAAGTAAAAATAAAAGCACAGTAATTGGAGGAATGCGTTTTCGTATTTTGATATAATGATCTGCTTCGGATAGACAAATTGGACGAGAATAGTCGAGAAAAATCTAACAGAAACGAGTGTATAAATAAATAAGATAGACGTCGTTATAATAATTTGTCGCGCACCACCAACAAAACGTCGTTAGTGCTTTCTGGCTGTTCTTTCCTTTGACATGAAAGATGGAGGGTCTTCGAAAGATGATAAAGAGTCGATCTGTCTGTCTTAACGTATATGAACAACAGACTGTCTTAAGATGAAAAATAATAATAAGACGCGACATGTACACCTTTTTCCTTTTATCTCCTTTTTATAAGAACTTTCATTGCGTTGATTCAGGAAAACGTGTCTGTTCCCCTCTTAAACAACACTGTTGTTTTCAAATTTCATTTTCGAACGTAGACTCTATTGTTCTTACGTAATCTGTACGACACAATACACTGCGAAAAGCTTTCTGAAGCTTCCCGTTTACAACGTTTTTCATGATGGCTTTTTTGGAAAGCGGGATCAACTGTACTTAATGCCCCCCCCCCCCCCGCCGCAATTTACATTTACTGGCGAACCGTAGATCCTAGAGGCATACTTCCGATTAGAAAAATTATCCAATTAACGCGTAAAACTCAGTTACGACATTCGTGTTGCAAAGGCTTGTATAGTTAGTAAAATAAAGAGAATAACTTTTTATATGGACACCCTGTCTTTAAAAAGCCAAATAGAATAGTAAAATAAATATGGGGGAGGGTGGCGAAGGTTGTTGTAACGAAGGAAAAATCTACTCGTCCCGTCCCCCCCATTTATTTCTTGAATGCACAAAAATACCAACATCATAGATTTATCTATTGTATTTAAACTATATTTTGTCCAAAAGTTTGTTGCCAAACCTAGTAAGTGAAGGCGTTAGGTATAACATCTTTGAAAGAAAAAATTGTTTGAAATTTCAATGTTTTATGGCAGCCATAAAAACCTTGAATCTTAATAAAAATCTTGAATCATCCATGTTACATTGAAGACTGAATCCTTAAAAATTATGTTTTCTCGTTGCTACTCTTATATATTATTAAAATTCTAACTATTCTGTATATCTACAAGAGTCCCGCAGTGCAATTTCTTATAAAGATATTATTACAAAACGACTTCTCATAATTCTCGGTGGGTTGTTTCGGCTTGTCAGGGCAACGAAAAGAACTGAAACTATTTGTTAGGAAGTCTGAAATTATATTCAGCTATTTATATATACAAGAGCTGAAAGTTTCAAAGTTGACTAAAGTTCTCTATCGGGAAAACCAAACATGGATTATTTTTCGGAAGGATAAAGAAAGAAAATGACACGGACGAGAACGACTTTGCGAAGAAAATTGTTGCCAACATTATACAGTGAGGAGGAAGCTCGTTAAATATCTTTTGCTGCTTGCAAAAAGGAATCCTGCTACCTACTAAAAAGGATGAAGAGACACCAGAAAGTACATTTGCAAGTCGATGAAGAAAAGACAGCAAAAATTCTAGGAATGGCGCCTGTAATTTCCATGCGGATTCCAAAGCGGAGCATAAAAACAAAAGTACCGAGACGTGCATTGAATGTCTGAGAACTAAGTTTATAAATTCCGTGGACTTTTGGACACAACAAATATTTATACATATGTATATTTTGCTTTAGAATAACATACAAGAAACTATCATGAAGATTTGTCGTGATTTCTCGCAATTCAATTCATAAGCACATGTAGGCACTATCCTGTAAATATTTATTTAGAGAAGTCAAAGCCGTCCGGATATGATATTTTCCTTGTTTTGTAGAGATGTCAAAGCCGTCGTGATATGACGCTTGGTGTTTTTTTTTTTCTTTGTTGTGGTTTTCTCATGTTGTTGCTCGTGTGTGTTATGTCCGTGCCGTGCGTTTGTAGTGTTTTTTGTGGTTTGTTTTTGTTAATTAAAGTAAATTAAATATGGATTATACCATTGTCCATCACTACATACATCGTCTGTGCACACAAAAAGTGCCTAGACTACTTTCTATTCAACTTTCTTTGTGGGGGTTTTTTTTGCGCCATCTATTAAACATCTACGACACTAGGTACTACGAGATATTATCTAAATCTCTCAAATATCTGCATTGTGTTGTTTGCATTTTGTAGAAAATTATGGCCGTTTATTTGTCTTGAGAGTTTTTGACTCTTTTTGATATGTGCAGAGATGGGACAACTACCAAATTTTGGTTAAAAACGGGAAATGCTTGATTTGAAATTTGAAGATGAGATTGTGCGAGTTTTAAATACAGTATAATGTAGCCTATATAGCAGCCTTCTAAACTAAATTTCCAACCAGAACTTCCCTTTTTGAAACAAAATTTGATTAAAGCTCTCTATCTTTGCTCGTATACAAAAAAAGTGACGAGGCTAAAAATTTCAAGTGGAATAACTTACAATGGAATACAAACAACAAAATGCAAATATTGGTGAATTTAGATAATACTTTATAGCATCAAGTGTGATCGATAGATAGATGGTGCAACAAACGTGACCATCAAAAAATTGAAAAAAATTGCTGTTTAAAGCCAGTTTTATTCCAATTTATATTATATTCGACAATTTTCTTCAAATTCAAACTTCATTTCAAACCATCAGTTTCAAGCTTAAAGTAGATTTCATCATCGATCTGATGAATATCCTTAAATATAATTTTGTCCACGATATTTACTGAACGAGATGAATTTGAATTCCATTACGCGTTATTAAACGTTTTTAACGTAAATTCATTACATTATAGTGTGATGTGTCATTAATCCGTAAAATCTCCTAAACGTAAACTTAAATTAAATCTAGGATCTAAAACTATTTTAGAAAATTTTATGTCGTTTTCAGTCACGATGTATTCGTTCCCATCCGTCATCAAAATGCAATCGCTTGAAACGTTATTAAATTTTGACTTTTGATATAATATTAATGAGGTTTACACATAATTCATTGAAGTGGTCTCATACCTCTGCGGGGAATCGAACCCACGTCTTTTCATTTCCTGGTGAACACGCTATACCAGTGGTTCTCAACCGGGAGACATAGGGCCCCCTAGTGATGCTGGGATATTTCAAGAGGGCCACGGAAGAAAATTGAGAAGGGGGGTCCATGACAGGTGGTTTGGAGGGCTGCAGAGAGCTGAGAAGAAAAATTAAGGTGTGAAGAAATAAAGCTTTTATATTAGTGACTATACAATTATACAGAATCCAACAAAACCACCCATGAAATCAAGGCCGTCTTAAGGCAAGGGCCTACTAGGGCCTCACCGCCTACATTTTGCAGGAGGTTCCCCAGGATGGGGTTTTTCGCAGGCCCCCCAGTTAGATTTTTCACAGACCCCTCCTCTATATAAAATTTATAGTGTGAAAAACGAAAAATGATGAAAACCATATCAGGTGACGGGCTGCAGCTCTGTTAGTCCCACTCTTGTGAGGGGACATGCATGGGGGTCTCATGTCCATAAGTAACACCACCTTATGATATTTTGTATAGTATAATAAATTTTAAATAAATTTTGATTTTGAAATAAGTAGGCAATATATATGCAGGCTGTTTATTTCCGGTGAAGTATGGGACTACCATAGCATCACTTTGCCTAGGGGGGCCCATGACTTTGAGACGGTCCTGAATAGAACTCGGATTAACGGAAAGCTCAATAAATTCTAGGCTAGTTGTCTGGAGACCACTCTTATTTGCAAAATTTTCGTTCAGTATAAATTCACTGAAAAAATCAATTCAATACGTATAAAGGATCTTGCTTCCAGATGAGAGTCGAAGACTCTGGGTAAGACAGAGGAGCCACGAGAAAAAAAATATGGTTCAAAGGGGGCCACGGGCAAAAAAAGTTAAGAAACACTGCACTAGACTACAAAGGCAACGAATCTCTCAATCTTTCCTTAGAGCTCGTGTACACTGAGGGACCGTACATGGACGGCCGGAAGTGTACCTTCAGTGTACACGAGCTCCAAGTTAAGATTGAGAGATTCGTTGCCTTTGTGTGTGTGTGTGGTCTAGAGTGTTCATCCGGCAAGTGAAACGACGTGGGTTCGATTCCCCGCAAAGGCAGTTGAATTTTCTCTCTTTGCAATAGCCAGTTGTTAAAAAAACCTTCATACCTATTAACATGGTGAAAAACTTTGATCTAATAGAGAAATATCATTAAAAATACTATTTATACAATCATTGGTTTATTTCAAAACTTTTATACATATTCTTGATTGTATGCCAGTATCCTATGCCAGTATAAAGTTTCACATATCTCTGAAACTTAATTTTATTTGTAAATTTAAAAAAAAAATGCATTAATAACAGCTTGTGCTCATGGTAAAGTACCACAACCACAGCATCAATGTAGGTGAATAAAAATTGATTAAAAGTAAAGGAAGTGTGAGTGTTCAGTTCACATATGGAAATGAAGCAAAAGGTTGAGATTTCACTGACTCAACCTTATTTAAAATCAACTTTTAAAATTTAAATTTTAAATTTCAAAAATTTTTAAATTTAAAATTTAATTTTAAATGAGATCGAATCAATGAAATCTCAAACTTTCGCTTTATTTCATGAAATGAACAGTTTCCTTTATATATTTTGAATTGATTTTTATTCAGTTATATTGATGTCATGTTATTTTATCGTGCGTGTAAGCTGTTTTTAATGCTTTTTTTGAAAATGTACAAAAAATTGAGAGTTTCAGAGGTATGTAAAACTTTAACCATTCTAATAGCATATAGGATAGCACATACAATCAAAACTATGTGTAAAATATTTCAAATAAATCAATGGTTAAATAGCATTTTTAATGATATTCCTCCCATTAGAGTATAGTTTTTCACCACGTTAAAAGGTATGAGACCCCTCAAAGGCATTATTATTT
Source organism: Pholcus phalangioides (assembly GCF_987345545.1). Classification (NCBI taxonomy): domain Eukaryota; kingdom Metazoa; phylum Arthropoda; class Arachnida; order Araneae; family Pholcidae; genus Pholcus; species Pholcus phalangioides. The sequence continues at coordinate 4,562,404 of NW_028301625.1, read as the reverse complement.
GCTTACTATGATAGGACAAATAATTTGCCTTTGCGTGATAATTTTGTTAATAGATTCCATTTTAGGTTTTGCTATGCAAACATTTTCTAGTTTTCTGGATCGTTCACTGGCTTACTAAGCGCAACCACTCCGAAACGCAATTTAACTCCGATATGCATATTATTATACGTATATTAGATGATTCATTCACAATTTGAAGAAAAGTTATAGTTAAACCATTGATTGTTTTGATTTAGAAGACGGCGTTTTCATGTGTAACTAACAACATGCTCGGGTAATCTATTTAGAGTACGAGATGCTTTCGATTGTACCCAGTAATGTCCAAACCGTAGTATAGAGACATTTTCTTATAACGCATTCCGTTAATATTCTCTTTCGAAGTCCACACACACACACACACTCCTCCATCTTCTACTTTCTCATATTTTAACCTTTTAAATGGCCTACTCAAACAGTTTCTGCTCGCAACTCGCAAAATTTGCATCTCAATGTAATGGAGAAACCATAACACTGCGCATCAAAGGCAAAGTTCAGTTCCGAGAGAAAGTTCAAACTTCACCATCCTAGTTCAAACTGATTAAAATTCATGTCATAAGACTGAAAGGAATGGCCAGTAGAGAGGTTCCATGTGTGAAGGATTTTCTTCGCTCTTGTAGAAGACCAAATACTTGACCAATTTTTAAGTATATAATATTAAATGACCCCTATCGAAAGTTCATAACAGCAATATTGAAAGTTTCTTTCAAGTTTTTCCACTGGGAATTTCGATCAATCAACTTCTAGAATTGAGTTTGACAAGAAATTTCGAGGGACTCGTTATCTAGAATGGAAAGCTAGACTCTTTTTTTTTCTCCTCCGTTTATGTCTTGAATCCGAATCAATAATAATTTATATCGTCCCTTGGTACTTCTGAATTCTTAATGACGTTCGAAAATCCAAATTCCCTGATATTTAAGTTCAGTACGGTCATTATCGTTTGGTGGCCGAGTCCTCCTAAATTTGAATTCAGATTACAATTATATATTCCACGTACGGGAAATCGGCTTGTTTAAATGGATTTCCAAGAACCAATGACTCGATATTCGCATTTGTAATTACTAATAGCATGGAAAATCAGGTAATCCACCTTATTCGGCCGTTGCGGTAATAATGGGAATCACGGACGTGACCAGACCTGAAGCATAAACACAGTTGTTACGATTAGCAAATGCATTAACTCTGTGGGAACGTATTAATTGCTCTTATGTGTACGTAGACATTAACGGCATTTTAGAATCATTTTACTTTATCGTGAATTAAATTTCTACTGAAATTACCGGAATTCAATTACACGGATCCCTCTTTAAATCAGTAATAAATAAATTCATCTAATAGGTTCTTTTTTTTTTCTTAGGTAATGTCTGAAACACACACATATTGAAAGATATTTTAAAAAAATTGAATTTTTCTCGAGTTAATTTAAAATGACTGATACATCTATGTAGTTACTTTGGCGGCTGGTGATACAGCAACCAAAGTGAATGTTCATTACGTCCTTGAATTAGTATTTTCTTGTTTGTGAAAATCTGAGCTGACGTATCTGGCGCAATTTGACCATGAGCATCGACGTGATCTGTTTTTAAGGCGAATCTCTAAATATACTCTCTAATGACTTTTTTAATAATCACTCCTAATTCTTAAGGGATATGCATCCTTCTAAATGAGATGTTGAAATTCTCCCGAGGACTATTTTGTTGTTCATAGTCGTCGTATATATGAAAATCCTAGTTTCTATCTAATATTTCGCAAACTTTTCACGGCATTATCAGTTGTTTCGGATCAGGGAAACGTCTCATAATTTGTTTTTTTGTCAATCTGGAATCTTGATGGCTGATATCTATAAACAAACTTGTTTTTTTTATCTGAAGTGACGTCTTAGCGGATGGACCGATGGGATTTCCAAATCGGTTTAATTCATTTTTATTGATATTTTTTTCATTGTTTTTGTCATACCATCGAAAATGAGAATATTAAAAATCAAATAAAATAAAGAAACACTTCGAGACATTGACGTGTTCGAAGATTTAGTTCTAATTATCTATTCAAACAATTAACAAATTAACCTAATTAAAAAGACAATCAGTATTTGTATTTGTAAACAACCATTCAAACTACTTTTCAGCAGCGATCTTTATATCAATTAAAACAAAAACTTATTTCACATCAATTAAGAAACATATATAAGCTAATCAAAATACAAAACCAAAAGATAACACAGCAAAAAGTCACTCAAAAAGCAAAACACTCACCACATTAACCTCTGGCACCCCCATGGCAGTAAAAATCGTTTTATACACATTTTAAACTAAATTTCGAAGAAATTCGGGTTGGTCCGGTGATTCTAAACGTTCCAGTCAAGAAGTGTCAAACATACCTAGATTATGAGCACTTTGTCCGTAGTTCTACTTTCTAATTGGTCATAGGTGATCATGTGAGACTTTTGGGATTTTGTCTAAGCGTGCGAAAATATTTGGTAAGTGCCAACGTGTCTTAAAAATGTCTTAGAATTATTGTGACATCGAGAAACGAGAGAAAACGAAACAGTTTTGTATGTAGCACCAAAGCTTTTGGCGAACATGAGAAGTAATGCAGGCAGTGGATGGGCAAAAGCAAAGGGAAAAAAGAGTTCAATTCTATGATTCATTAACGAGATTGAAAATTCTTGTATAGGAAAAAACAGCCCTCACGCAGTGTTAGCAAATCAGTTGTTTTGCAACCAAATCTAGTCCGTTTCGCAGCGTCATTTAGTTCGAAAATTAGTCATTCGGTTGCTTGTGGAAAATCGAGTAATTTGCAAAGTTTTTCAGTGTCTAATTTCATCTATTATAGTTTCTATTACTCTAATGTTGTCTTTTCGGTAACGTGTATTCTTTTAAAATACCTATGTGAATTCCTTTATAACGAAGTGGTAAATTTCCAATAAATTAGAATGAAAAACAAAATTAAATTAAAAATTAATTTAATTACTATGTCTAGGTTCTTCTGGATGTAAAGTTTGCGACACCAAAGTATTTTCTACTTTGGCCCTATGCAGAAGGCCAGAACTTTGGTCTTTTAAACCCCAATAATATAAAATCTGGAAACAGAATATGTACAGACATGGTGAATGCTGTTTTAAAATCTGTGCTGACCTACGCAGAAGAAATGAGTGCTGATATGATTTTGAATTTTCTGCATCGGTGTTAAAGAAAATTGGAACAACTGAGGCATGCGATCTGCAAATATGGCATTGAATTTTAGCGGCTCTCTCGTCTTTGACTGAAGTCACTGATTATATTGATGACAACTGTTGAAAATTTATTTTGATGTGATTTAACAAAATCCTACTGCATAATTGATGTGAAAACTCGATATATTGATAATCTGCAGACCAAGAAAAAAATGTTGTAGAAGGATAAGCGTTATATCGAGAGACATCATTATTATCATGCGTCACAAATTAATGCTATTATTGACATCTTTTCTAAATGGGCGTTGTTAGTACCACCAGAGAATGAGCTTCTAAGTGTTTAGTAGCCGCAAAAAATTGTAATTGATCAGATGATTCATAAAATTCTGTTAAATGCGTTTGCCTTGTAAAGAGGTTTACCGCATTGCACTTTTGTTGTGTCTTACAAAAAAAACCAGCAACATCTCTCAACAACTTCATTAGCACTTTCGGTGATCACGAAGTGCAAAATAACGATGTTATATTAGACACCCTCGGAAGAACGAAAACAAGTCAAAGTTAAAATTAAATTCAGTGCGATTTTGAGTGAAATATAAAAACTATCACTGTAGCGAGAGAGATAGTTTAAGACATCCAATCGGTTTTTTTTTCAAAAAAAAACAAGCTAATTCACGAGCTTTTCATAAAAATTTCATTTGAATTTTAATCGAATTGATCGAGTCGATTAACTCAACTAAAATTTTTAACTGCGATTAACAATTGATCGATTAACCGACCCGATTAATCGGACCAGCCCTAGTATATGTAAAATTTTTCAACGATAGATCTAAAATTGTAGATTTGTATAGAGAACATACACACACAAACATAGAAAATTAATTATATATATATAGATATAGATTGGGTTATTGACAATTCAATTCAATGTTTTGCTAATTAAAGTTATTTTTTACAGAAGCTGAAAAAAGGCTCCCCAAATTTATTAAGACATTCCTTCTAGATACAAACTGTTAAGAAACAGAAAAATAAACGTAATCACCAAAATTAAATGCCCCTAGATGAATCCACACAACGAATCATTCACATGAAAAAGCAACTAACGTATATAAATCAGCTTAACCATTCTACGGTTTTCAGAATGCGTGCAAACGCACTTACTCTTCATTTGCCGAAGACAAATCGCTGTAACACGGTTTTCGTTTAGGGCTTAAGTTATACTATATCTCCGCTAGCCATGTATCATTCTCAGTGTGGATGAAACCTTGAAGATTTGATTTTCCATAATAATTTATTTCAAGAACAAATGAAGAGAAATTTCGTTAAATCGTCGCACAAATTAGTTTTTTCTACTTTATGAAAAAAATCAGCTCAACTGTAAGAAAAAACATTCAAGATTTATTTCTGAGACAGAAAATAGCTCTTCCCTTCGGCAACCTCTTGCTTTTTTTCACTTATAATCTTATTTAAGATTTTTTTCCCCTTTCAAATCATTTTTTTCATTAGATTTGGCTTCAGTTCCAAAGAAAAAAAAAATGGCTACCGTGACAAGGGGTGAAAAAATAAGAAAATCATTCCTAATAACACACTCATCGATTTCTTTCGCATTTATTATGTACTTCTTCGAATGAAAATAAATGAAAATAACCCAAAATAAAATCATTACATTTATTTTATACAGGGTGTCCTGTAAGCGCTAATGTGGCCTTTACCTCATCAAACGTTGTTCGTAGAGATATAGTTTCAATTTTTAAAAATTGTTCAACAGGCGTTCAAATATTACCCTTTTGAGAGTGAAGTTACCAGTTTTCGAAATATTGTAATAAACTCGTATTTTTATTGCTGCGTATATATACTTTACTGAGAAGTTTGTTTTAATCTTATCACGATGTATCAGTATTGCATTCATTCATTCAAATCGAGCACAAATCCGTTTTATCGCCACGGACAATTTACTACCGATTGAGTTGTGCCGGAAGTGTGTGTGTTTGAATTTTCATGCTGTCATCTATAAGTGAAGTGTAATGATTGAGTATTTGTACCGTTATGGGCCTGTTGTTTGAGACTTTACCCGGGGTGATCGGCTCACATTTGCGCCTCGGAGTTGGGAATCAACTTCAGCCAACCATCACTGTAGCGCGGGTTCGAACCCGGACCTCGCGATGCGAGTCCGTCACTGTGACAACTCGCCCCCCACAGCGGCAATAACTATGACAACGAGCCAGTTAAAAAATGATTCGATATCTCGTTGTGATTCCTTATATTATCAAATATGTACCGGGAATTACTAGACTAGTGGCTCTCAACCGGTGCTCCGTGTGCACTTCCCTGGGGGTCCACGGCCGCCCAAGAAAAATTAAATAAATTATTAAATTTGATTAAATAAAAAGGCTTACGGGGCTTCGCCATAGAAATTATCTTCTTAAAAGCGAGTTAATGAAGACCGCTCCTGTTTTGGTTACTCACATGCTTACACAGTTTCTTGGTCACTCCTTTGGCCATTCACTCACCCAGTCTTTCGCTCTTTAGGTCACTCCCATGCTCACACATTTTATAGATCATTTTTTGGTCAGTCACATACTTGTACACTTTCTAGTTCAGTCAAATGCTTGCGCACTTTTCTGTTCGGTAACATGCTTGCACACTTTGTTGGTCACTCTTTTGGTCACTCACCCACCGAGTCCTTCGCTCTTTAGGTCACTCCCATGCTTTCACACTCTCTAGGTCACTCCCATGCTTTCACACTCTCTAGGTCACTCTTTGGGCAGCCACACGTTTGCACACTTTCTTGGTCAATCACGTGCTTGCACACTTTTTGGCCACTCTTTTGGCCGCTAGCCCACTGAGTCCTACTCTCTTTAGGTCACTCCCATGCTTACACACTCTCTAGGTCCCCCTTTGGGCAGTCACATTCTCTTGCTCTCTGCATCTCTATTTTAATCATCTACTTGCGCTTGTATATTGTTTTCGTCACTTACATGGCCTTGCAAACTCTCTAGGTCAGGGGTTCTCAACCCGTGTTCTGTGTGCTTTTCCAAGGGACTCTACAGCAGCTTCAGGACAATAAAATAAATCAGTAGATCTGATAAATAAATTTACAAAAAAGAGGCCCAGGGGCTCCGCCGTAGAAATTATAGAATAAAAAGGGCTCTGCGAATAAAAAAAGGTTGAGAACCGCTGTGATAGATGAATCCAACATGTCAATTCAAACAGTAATGTCTTTTTAACCCCTCACCGTCAAGTGACGTACTCGCTACGCTTGGCCGGGACTTCACATGCCGTCGAGCGACATACAGAGTACGTACGTCCGCGGCAGCCAACTTCATATCTCTTGTGATTTTTTAATCCATTATAATTTCACGATCTCTGCATGTTTGGTATTATTCGAAAGAAAAATAATGCGGCTTTGTTGGATCATATAATTATTATAATATTTTCATTTACCATATTTTATTGAGAGTGTTGAACGTTTACTGCTTAACACGTGGGGATCCGAGATATTATTGTAAAGAGCCCGTTGAGCTAAAACACCCTGTATAATTATTATTGTAAAGAGCCCGTTGAGCTAAAACACCCTGTATAATTATTATTGTAAAGAGCTTGTTTAAGTCCCTTTGAGCTAAAATGCCCTGTAACAATTGAGTTAGTTCATCTTCGTTACAGCGACGAGATCAAGCTATAAATATTTTTGGGACGTGGTAGAAGAGAAAAAAAACAATTTTACCAAAAAAATATAAAAAAAAAAAATTATGCACAATACAGGTGGTACTATATAATATTATAACATTATATAGTATTAAACATGAAAAAATTCAAATTAATTCAATGGTTAGTTTAAAAGTTATAATTTTCTCCAACTAAAAACATTTTTATTCCATTTTAATCTCCTCCGACCAACGAGATGGGATTCATTTAAATCTCCTCCGGGCCAGAACGGTAGAATACCATCCGTAAACGGTAAATTTACCCTATTTCTAGAAATTCCTTAATATCCAGCGAGAAGTGCTTGCTTCAGATTGAATTTGAAATTTTATACTGTCTTTTTTTTTTTCAAACTCTTTAATACATGTATGTATTCAGATGTGTAAAATACATGTATGTATGACTATTTTTTATATTATTTGCTTTCAAAATCATCTCTTTCATTAGATTTGGCTTCAGTTGCTAAGAAAAACAATTTTTTTTTTACCGGTGATAAGAGATGAAAAAATAAGAAAATCATTCCTAATAACGTTCAACGATTTCTCTCTCTCTTTGCGCATTTATTTTGTATTTCTTCGAATAAAAATACGAAAAAAAAATCGTCGTATTTATTTATGTTCAAATGAAACCGAATATTTCCGTTCAATTTTCTTCACAAGAATTTTTGATTGAGTTCACAATAGGAATTCCGTTCTAAAAACTCAATTTGAGTATCTTATTTCATTGAAGTATGTATAATTAAAATTTTTATTTATTGTTTGTTATACTGTACCGCGGCGGCAGTTTGTTTTCATCTTATCGTGATGTACTTGTAGCGGTGAATTTTCCGTAAATTTTCAAAATATCCTAAAAAATATCGTTATAGAGGGGTTTATCGTAGTAAAGAATATCGTTGTATCGAGAGAAGTTCAACGTTAGAGTATAGGCAATTCCATACAAGATTCGAAAAGCTATCGTTGTAGAAGGATTTACCGTTATATGAATTTCGTTTTGTAGCGAGGTTTCACTCCACAAAATAAAATCATTACCTTTATTTTATGTCGACGAAACCAAATATATATATATATGTATTCCATTCAATTTTCTTTATAAAAATTTTTCATTGTGAATTTAGAATAGGAATTCCATTCTTCTTATAAGTATCTTACTTGGTTGAAAAATGTATATATTTATTGCTGTGTTATATGCTTTATTGGGCAGTTTGTTTTATCGTGATGTACGACTATTACAGCGAGTCACTTGAAAATTGACTCGATATATAACGGATAAAATGTATCACGGAATTTTGATTCATATTCGTGGTTGTATTGAGTTTCGATATCCTGCACTCTTATTCAAGTTACTTTTCTTTCTTGACTGAAATTCATCGAAATCTGATAACAATAACTCATTGGGATTCCTTTAATCATCAAATACGCACCGGGAATTACTTGATAGACGATTCCAACGTGTGAATTCAAACACTAATATCTTGTTAATACCGTTTGTATAAGCGTGAAATTTCCTCTATTATTAGAAATTCCTTAATACCTAGCAACAAGTATTTGCTTCGAATTGAATTTGAAATTTTATATTGTCTTTTGCCTGCCATGTAACACATATATTCAGTTTTCATTTTAGGCATTTTCCTCTCTTGAAGGATTGAATTACTTTATTCCCCGTTTTTTGAATAAAAATATGATTTTATTCTTTCCCCATAGCGACGCATGTAAATAAATATTTTATTGTTCAGCTCTTTATATTGATATTGGATTCTACTGACGATATACAGGGTGTTCCGTAAATTCGTAAGTAGTTAAAAAATTCATAAAAATTGAAGGAATGTGGGAATATTTGGCTCACGAAAAAGTAAAACGAAAAAATATTGGCGGTTTACGAAAAAGTTATTCTCGCGAACGGGATTTTTTTCCGTACAGAAAAAAATGAGTTCAAATTTTATCAAGAAATTTTGTCTAAATGAAAGAAAATCACTGGAAATATGCAAATCAGAGTCCTATAAAATGCGAGATGTACGATTAATAGCTCATTTCTGAATTTTCCTACAACGGCACTTACGTAAGATTTTCATTGTGATATTGAAATTGGTGGATAAAGCACTATTGGTGAAGTGTTTTACCTCAGCCACACGAATCACCGGCCGAAGTTTTACGAACATTTCAGACACAGAAGAGATTGAAGATAGGTTCAGGTCCGATCACTCCTGCCCCATAACCCTCTATTCACAAAAAGTCTGAACTTTTTTTTTTTTTTTTCCTGTGCCAAAAAAAAATTAGAATAAAACCTCGGGGAGTCACACCCTGACCATGGCTGCCCTTACCAGACGCGGAGCCCCGTGAGAAAATAATAGCGGGGGCGGGGTGCGTCAAATTTCGGTTTCATTAAAACTGCTTAGGACCCCCTTTGCCAAGGGGCGGGGGGGAATCAGTATCTATTATTTCAGAATATAAAGAAATATCTACAAGGATTTTAAACACGCAATATCAAATGCAAACTAACACAAAAATTAATAAAATTTAGCACTGAAAGTAATGTTAAACTAATGAGAGAAACAATTTTGAAACTAATGAGAGAAACAATTTTGAAACTAATGAAAATTTTAGAATCGAACAAATTAGAAATACCGATTGGAAGAAATAACTCCAGCACCAGAGTGAGAGAAAATTGAGAATTAATGAAAGAAATAATTCCATGGTCAATGGAAATTCAGAATTAACGGAAAAAATAATTCCAGAATTTCGATGAAAATTCAAAATTAATGAAATAGATAATTCTGCAATTGATACAAATTCCGAATCATGCAAGAAATAATTTAGGAATTGTTGAAAGCCTCCAATAATTTACCGTGAATGCGTGGCTTCACGAAGTGCGGAACCCGGTGCAACCACACCTGTCCTGTCGCACACCCCTAAGGGCGACTCTGGCCCTGACTTAAAGGATTGTGACTAAAAGGCATTTATGGCATTTTGCCTGAACTTCCGGACTCTAGTGATGAATATAAACTTTAGGAGCTTTCATTGGAAGGCAGCACTCAAAGTTGAACGTTATGTGTTTTCAAGGTATCTTTCAAGAGAAAGTGCGATGTATTACATAAAATTTAGCAATAAAATTCTGGGAAAAAAAATTGTATGTGATATGAATATACTCTGCATCATCTTGGCTGAAAAAAAATGAATACGGTGAATTGCTACAAAAATATAAGTTTAAGAAATAGTTATTTCTTCATTTATGAAGCTCAAAATTTGACAAAAAAAATTTTTTTTTTAAATAAAGATTTGCCGATACTTATGTTTTTAATGTATTTTTTGAATATCAAAAACACGAAAACATCTTGAAAATTCTCAAAAATGAATCGGGTCTGTGAAAGGGATACACCAATTCCTTCAATTTTTATAAATTTTTAAACTATCTACATGAATTCATGGGACACCCTGTATTCCAAAACTTGTATATGATATTTAAAAATATTTTTAAGTATCCCAAAAACAAAATATTACGATTTTAAAAATTTTCCCTCGATAATTTTGTTTTTCATTTCTCCACCGTTTTAAATTATTTATAGTAATTATGTTAGAAGTGTAATGTGCAAATTATTTTTCCGTTTCACGTCGACTCGATACGTAATGGATGGATATTTCGAGGACTCTCATTCAAAGCACGATCTTTCCGTGTAATCTACGTAACGAGCTTCCCTAAGAACTTTGATGTTAACTAGTCCGATTGCTGCTCGAAAGGATCTAAGTATAGACATTTGTCTAAAACATTGTCGTCCTTTTCGGCTAATTAACAGCACAACTAAGCATTTGCTGTTGAATAATGAAGGTTCCTGAGCATTAACGATCGTTTCTACCTGTTGAGATATTGTCGTTCGTTCCGTACATTAATCCGACTTTTTATTATGTATGCATATCGTATAGAAACATGATCTTCTCATCTCAGAAAATGCCTTTTAATTAACATATTAATACCCGTTGAATTTATTTCGACAACGTTTTGCGTTCAAGAACCTTGTACAGCAAGGGTGCTCAATCTTTAGGAGAGTGTGGGCCCCACTTTATTGGTTTGAAAATGTTGTCGCGGGCTGCTTTATTAGTTTGGAAACGTGTTGCGTGCCACTTAAGTGATCTGTAAATATGAGGGCCACTTGAGTGATCGGGAACTGTGTCGCGCGTTATTCAAATTATCTGGAAATGCGCCCGCGCGCTGCTTGAGGGATCTGTAAATATGTCGCGGGTTATTCAAATGATGTGCAAATATGTCGCGTGTCCCTTAAGTGATATGGAAATGCGCCGCTTAAGTTCATTTTTACGAAAGTAGGTTTGAGGTCACGGCACACGTCAGATGATTCCAAGTTTGTCCCGCGAGCCATGGGTTGTGAAGTAATGATCTTTGCTTACGTTGTAGTCATCTACAATAAAGTCCACTATAACGAGGGATTTGCGAGTGATGGTCAATGAGCTAATGTTGAAGACACAAAAAATACTCGGTCAAGAGATATCCAACTATATTTCTTATCACTTTTCTATAATATGGTACTGAAGTGAACTTGAATGACATTTTTTGATAGAAAGTGTCCCGAAATGGTGAAAACAATAATAAATTTTGGACTACTTACGTCATTTTCTATGAAAAAAATGATTTCTCTAGTCAAATTTTTAAGCAAAATTCGTGTAATATCCGAAACACGATTGCAAAATATTCTACCGATGGAATGTTTTGTTATTTCCGCAGTACATTCAAATAGCCATGTTGCAGGTTTTGAACAAAAATTTAAAGGATTGTACGGTATGCTCATAAGTTAGACTCAGGTCTGTTAATGTACGTGTGAATATTTAGAAATTTTATCCTGAATATCGTCCCACCGATAGACAGCACTTTTATTTCCAACCCAACTCGTTAACGGCAGTGAATTTCAGTATAGCGATGTGGCCGGTATGTGGTGAAGTAGTGTATCAGATAATTTGCGACTTTCTCAAAATATTTCACTTTTTATTTTCAATAGTTTTGTGCATTTTCGTGAAAATTGCACGTAATTTCTTGAAGACATGAATTTTTCTTTTAAAAACTCTAATTTTCATCGCAAATTTTTTATTCATAAAAAATGTAGTTTCCAATCAAATTTTAGAAAACTTTAAAACCTAACTTGGTCTTTGACTGCAATAAAGTTCAATAAAAAAGTCTATTGCACTAAATCATTTTCTGAGCTAATATAAGTCGTGTGTTAAACGCTTTGAGTGTTTCCATAACACTTTAAGCCATAGAAAGAAATGAGCTTCTTGCACTGAAGGCAAGAAAACACACAACTTCCAACCATGAGTTTAAACTAATTGAAAGTTACAGATCAGGTGCATTGTGTCTCATCAAAGAGCATCACATTAAACAAATTGTTTTAAATTGGCGTTGGACTACAGGTATGAAATGGATCCATGTGGGCATGGACCACCTGGATCCGTGGGTTAAAATGGCCCTGATTCTAGGGACAGCTCTGTTGAGTTCTGAAAGTAGTCGCATTTTTTCCCCTCCATAATCTTATTCTGCTAGCTCTAATTTTTTCTCTCTTCGCAGCTCTCCGGGTCTCCCTTTCCACTTGTTGAGGTTCACCATTTCAACTAATTTTCGTCCGTTGCACCCTTAGAGTATTTCCAGGACCGGAAGGGGGTCATACGGCCCCAGGTTGAGAAACGCTGCTGTACACTCAAGAATCAGTGTAGCTTCATTACATATCAAGTTTTAATCGAATAAAACAATTCTTTCCTTAATTATCACTTATTAATCTCTGCTATTTCAGCAATATTCCCGTAACTATTTAAAGTCCCGTAATGTTTTTAAAAAAATTTGTAGTTTTCCACAGAAAATCGAGCTACTCGGGGTATCATCAGTCGGGCTATTAGTGTGTTTATCATAATAATGAACAAGTTATTCTACCTTTCGTTTCAAACCATTTCGATTGAGTACAGTAGATTACGCTTATAAGAATTAACCACAACCACTTATAAGAATCAAATCGGCAAAACGAAGACCAAACTTAGAAACTCATCGTTGAAAAGAATCGATTTCCTCTTATAAGAATCAAAAAAAAAAAAATTTCTCCAAAACTGCCAACGTTTATCTCAGTAGTGGGAACTTGTGAAATATTTTGTTATTCACGAGATTATTTTTGAAGACCACTTATTGTCACTCTTACCTTTGTAATAATCATCCTATATTGACTGTTTGCTCCACCACCAAAGGCCTTCCTAAGAGCACCAGCACCCTCCCTCCCCCCAGGCAAAGAGAGTTTTGAGGCCCTACCTGGCTAAAAAATACTCGCCTACAAACTTACATGTTTACTTTCGAAAATTTCAATCACATCTCATTGTGAGGCCCGTTCTCTTGAAGTTCCCGGGTAGAGCCCGGTTGGGTCCGTGCGTTAAGACAGCACTGCCGCCCCCAAACAGTAAGGATGTGAATGACAGCCAGGGCCGCAACTAGAGGGTAGCAGATGGGTTTGGTTTCCTGTGTGCTGTCATAATACGGGGACGACAAAATGCGTGCTTACGTCGGCTGACCAAGTACCTAGTCGTGACCCTGATGACAATGGGATCACGACTAGGTACTTGTCGTACTAAGGATAACGATATGCTATGAATATTCAAACTGATTAAAAATTTTCAGAATTAAAATTCTATATTTAATAAGAAATCAATAACGGTTTTTTTTGTTTTGTTTTTTACTTCAAAAACCTCATAATCTTGGCCTAAGCCCCACCCCCACCCCCTTTCGTACTCCAATGGTAACTATATAGGAGCAAAATAAAAGAAATCTCTGAATATAAGAATCAACCGCTTATAAAAGTCAAAATGACTTGACCAAACGTGATTCTTATAAGCGGCGGCTACTGTAATTACTCTTTTCAGGGAGGGAGTTTTAAATATCTTAATTGATCGGTCAGGATACGTCAATAATTACGGTTTTCTTCATCCTCCATTGCCTGATTTTGAAACTGTAACACGACTGGGGAAAATGTCCTACATGAATATTCATCATTATACGTTAGTCCACGGGTTTCAGCGGTGATTTAAACACGAGTTTCCCATTCACAAGTTTCGAGTACAACCACTTCAATATTAACTTCGAGAGTTCTCACATGTTCGGGAAGCGTAGTCAATATTTAATAGAAGTAGGATATATTGAATTACATAACAAGGTAGGAAAAGCTCGAAAGTGACCGCTCGTTAAGTAGGCCTACTCTAGAGGAGCGTTTCTCAACTTATAGTCCGTGACGATGGCATAGTTCAGGGGCAGGCCAGTCACTTGGAAGGTCGGGAGGGGGAGCTATGCTTCAAAACTATGGTTTTGGAAGTGTTGTATAATTCGAAATCTTTATATAATTCTTTCCAAAATTTTTTATGTCTGATCTGTGTCCATTAATTCTTAAATTAAGATTGTTGCCGGTTTGACTAATACATTTTAATTTACATTCAAGACATTCAATAAGACAGATGATGTGATTATTTTTACAGAAAGTGTTGCTACTGCTTTGTTCAATTTGCACTTCATTGGCATATATTATTACCAGTACACTTTTTTCGTTTTTATAAATTTAAAAATCCAAAAAAATATTCGTTATGTTTAGACAAAAGATGCAGAACATGTAAATAGGCAATTATCACTTATGAAATTAATCAATTCCTCTCAAAAATATCTCGACAATATGTATGGCCTATGGAAGGCTTTATGGAATGGAAATTTCACATACTAAAAGATATAAAGACATTTTTCAATAATCACGAAATTTCATATAATAATAATTTCGTCGAGGATAAGAAACTTCTACAAGAAATCAAGCAACTCAAAGAAACATTTATAAATTCGGTTGTGGATAAAGCTGCAAATAAGTTTGCTATTATTTGCAAAGTGTTTTATAAAGAGTTTCTTATCAACGAGTATTCGCTTAACAATACATACACTTCAATTGACAGATCTATCAAAGAAATCAATAAAAGAAACCTAGCAAATTTCAAAAAATTGAAAAATTGCAAATGATAATCTTAAATTTCCATATCTCTTTGCTCTGTCAAATTTCACAAAAATCCAATTAAATTCAGATTTGGGACATGCAACACAAATAGCTACAATCATAAAATCTGTTTTAAATTCTTCAAATTGCTTCATAATATTCTCAAAGAAATTGACAACAGCAAATCCGGCATTATCATCAACAATAATATCAAAGTTTCGGAACTTCTCACAAAACAGATAAAATTAAATCCATTGAGACTTTTGATTTTGAAAATCTTTTCACTAGCATTCCACATAATGAGATTCTTAACATCTGTGAATTTCTCTACATCAACTATGAACAATGCATAAAAATGGAAAAACACGAATGGTTGAACATTGCAATTTTTTTTATTTTTGAGAACTATATATTTAATGGTATTTGTTTGTATAAACAAGCCACACAGTGATTCCTATGGGGACTTGTTTTTCCCAGTGCTTTTGCAAATATTTTCTTGCATTACTTTGAAAACCAAAATTTTATTTCTCTTAATATTACTTGTTTCAGATACATTGATGATTTAATAATCTTCAACTACAACAACTTTCACGAAATCAGCCAGCAAGTTTATATCGTAGCACATTAAATCTTAAAAAAAACTAATCACAACAATAATCAAGCTGATTTCCTTGACGTAAAAATAAACATTGCTAACAATATGGTCTTAACTGGTATCTACGACAAAAGAAAATACTAATTTCAAAGTCAATTTTCTAACCAATCAAAATTCAAATATCTGCAAAAAGGTTTTCAAAAATATTGTTATTTCATTCAATAGGTCACTCAAATTTCTCGCATCAAACATATCTGTAATAATGCCAACGATTTTCAAAATGTATTAAATAATCTCAAAAAGATCTTAATATGCAACAGGTTTCCTCCTTACACCTTGGACTTACTTCCTCCTCATACCAATAACTATAATTGTTCACTTTGGATTTTACCCCCATAACTAGGACTAGCACATGGTATGTACTTGTACCTTCTGCATCTATTTAAATATATTTTATATATTTTTATATTGACTGCAACTTCAACTTCACAAAAAACATTTGTTTGGCTTTGTATTCTGATTTTTGAATTCAATGGTACTTCAGCAGAACGTCGGGGGATCGGGCATCTATTTAGGCTATGAAGGCCAGAAAATGCTCTCAGAAACGTTCTATGTTAAGCCAATGTCAGGGTGTCCCCCCCCCCCCCGACGAGAACTCGAAATTGGCTGTGACTTTTTTCATTTTTGTATCATTTTTTAAATTTTTCATTTTTGAATTCTTTTTTACATTTTTCATTTTTGAATTCTTTTTTACATTTTTCATTTTTGAATTCTTTTTTAAATTTTTCATTTTTGAATTCTTCGATTAATTTCTTTTTGAAATTTTCATTGTTCATATTTTCTGCTTTCCAGTTCACATAATTAATTTGTTTTCTGTTTTGATATACAAAATTGATATTTTTACAAATATATATATATGTATATATACACACACACACATACACAGTGAGTATATGTTCTTTGCCCCTAAAAGTTCAAATAACGGGCTTGTTCAGGGTTTTTTAACCTTTTTCAGCCGTGACCCAGAATATACAAGATTAGCTTTGCGACCCATGGGACCGTTTGTTCTTCGAAATTAGTGAAACCAGTGACGTAATAAGTGTATCTATAAATTTATAACAGTAAATGGATTCTTACCACCCATCTCAGAAGTCCTCTGCGAATCAAGTTGTGGTCGCGACCAATAGCTGGAGAATTCCTGCCTTTTAAGGATATTTACGACCCATTTGGGAAGCTTCTGCGAATAAAATTTGGGTCGGTGATCTATTATAGCCCAAAATTCCCAGAATATAAGTGGATTTGAACCTACCCATCTCGGATGCCCCCTTCGAATCTCGTATGGGTCGTGACCTATAGTTCAAGAGACCCTGCTACTATGAGAAATCCTTATACTGTTTTGGGAAAGTAGAAACACGAGAGATGAACGAAGGAGATAAGATCTTAAAAAAGGGCGTGGGGTCGCGATTCCGGGCCTGCTGTGATTTCTAAATGTGTTATAGCGCGTCAATGGTTATCCCAATTATTCTATGTGTGGGTTCCGTCCATTTCTGAAAAAGACTGAAGCTCTCTGCTATTCTAACGTCAAAATTCTAAAGACAAACATGAATAATAACTAATATATTTTCCTCACTCATCAGCACCCCTCAGTTTATGGCCTTAGTTAGGGGGGCCCCTTTTTCCATGGAAAACAATTGCGTAATACCCACCAATACTTTCTTTCTTGCATTTCCTCTCTCTGCAACCTCTTAATACTTAAAAACGTATCCTTTTTGTCCTTTTCACCTAACCAACACCTGCAAGTGACTGAGGGAGGAAGTTTTACGTCTTTACGGCGCCCAATTTAGGCCTTTCCCTGGAAAAGTTTTTCTTTCACAATTGACCTCCCTGTTTTTTAAGCAATCCTAGAGGAAAATAAAAGAGCGATTGTGCGGGGGCAGGGGTTGCCTTTTTTTTTTTTACTTTGAAGTGAGATGACCACTGACCACAATCCGCCTTAAAAAAAAACTGTGATGTACAAGTGGGTAAAAAATCACTTTATGCAGTTGACGCTACAAATCTCAAATGTTTAGGCGCAGTTTAAAACGCAGAATTCTCGAATGCCTATTATGTGTTAGTGGATATGAATTATTATATTTATCAGTAATATGATTAAGAGTAACGTGTAAACATGTGATCAGCATAATTGGAATGAAGCCATCTTAGTGCGGCATAGGCAAGTTGTAATTCAAACTACACTGCTGGCCACCCAAATTGCAACACCAAGAAAGACAAGAGATATCGCAACAATATTTATTTTGTAGATAACATGTTTACCAAGCATCAAATGATTAAATTTATAGACTTCTGTGAAGTGTGGTTCCTGCCAAAATCAGTAGCCAGAGTAGCCGCCATTGTTGGAGATCACCGCTGCCACACGCCTCGGCATTGATTCAAAGAGACTTTGGATGTGTTCTTGAGGTACAGCAGACCAAGCAGCTTCCACGCGTTGCCAAAGTTGATCTGGTGTGGCAGCTGGGGATGTAATCTGGGTCAATCGTTGAGCAACCATGGACCACATGTTTTCTATCGGCGAAAGATCCGGAGAGCGAGCTGGCCAGGGAAGCAATTCAATCTGGCGATTGACGAAGAACCTTTGGACAATGCGTGCCACGTGTGGTCGCGCATTATCCTGTTGAAATATGGCTGTGGGCAAGCCCTGAAGGTAAGGAAGGACAACTGGCTCCAACACCTCCGAGATGTAGCGCTGGCTTTTTAAAGTACCGGCAATGCGTACTAGAGGAGTGCGAGAGTGATATCCAATACCGCCCCATACCATAATACCCGGTGCAGGACCAGTGTGGCGGTGCATAACGCAGCTGTTCAGCATCCTCTCTCCACGGTGTCTCCAGACTCGAATCCGACCATCGTGGTGTTGCAGACAGAAGCGTGACTCGTCAGTAAAGACAATTTCATTCCATTGTGCCGTCCATATCCTTCTTTCATCGCACCATTGGCGGCGGAGACGTCTGTGGTTCTGCGTCAAGGGTAGACGAAGCAATGGACGTCTTGTGGACAGACCACTCTGCTGTAAACGGCGTCGAATGGTACGCGCAGACACTGGATGATGCGGTACAGACTGAATGTGCTGTGCTATGGTTCGTGATGTGGCTGAGCGATCCGTCACTGCCATACGCACAATACGCCTGTCATCACGTGAAGTGGTGCACTGAGGTGGATGCGATCGAACAGGTCGGTCCGTCGTACCCTCCTGCATCCAACGATCACATATCCGCATTACAGTTGTTTGGTTTCGTCCAACACGACTACCGATTTCCCTGAAAGATAATCCACAATCTCGGTAGGCCACTATCCTTCCTCTGTCGAACTCGGATACTTGATCAAAAGATGATCGCTGTTTTCTACGAGGCATAATTGATCGTTTTTTTGAAGAAACCACAAGAAAAACACAATTGCCGTACTTCAAATCGTCGAAATCTCCAAGCCTTAAATAGCGCTTTGAAGTGGCGCCACAGGCGCGCGTGATGTGCGTCTGCGCTGAAATTCTAATCATTTGCATATCTCACCTCCGCTAATGCATGTTGTAAATTTCATATTATTTGCATGCTTCCTTCAGGGTGTTGCATTTACGGTGGCCAGCAGTGTATATAAAAGATAAGGCATTCTTTTTTTTTCCTTTGCTAACTGTAGGAAAATGAGAGAAAATAAAGTTTCATGCTGCGTAAATTTAATTTAATCTGCGCAACAAGAAAAACAGGAAATCGTATAAGTTTTTCGGATCCTGGCCAAACTGCAATGAAATTTAGGAAGTGGTGCCAGGGTCTCCTCCAGGGGAGTCGAGAACACAAGCACGAGTGCCAGTTCACCCGTTTGTCCGAGTGGCGTGGTGGTAAGATGCTGGTCAATCAAAGTGAAGGTAACTGTCACGGTCCTGGGTTCAAACCCGAGGGAGGATATAGATATTTTCCCTAACGACGAGCTCTAGGCGACCACCGATAGATAGCGCCTTCGTTTCCAACCCATATCTCATTAGCGGCAGTAAATTGCAATATAGCCAGAGTTGGTTTGTGGTGAAGTAGTAGTTCACCCTTTAACGCAAAGATTTGTACAAGTTCTACATTTAACTGCATGGATCATTAATATTTATAATGATAAAAAAGTCTATTGCACTAAATCATTTTCTGAGCTAATGTAAGTCGTGTGTTAAACGCTTTGAGTGTTTCCATAACACTTTAAGCCATAGAAAGAAATGAGCTTCTTGCACTGAAGGCAAGAAAACACACAACTTCCAACCATGAGTTTAAACTAATTGAAAGTTACAGATCAGGTGCATTGTGTCTCATCAAAGAGCATCACATTAAACAAATTGTTTTAAATTGGCGTTGGACTACAGGTATGAAATGGATCCATGTGGGCATGGACAACCTGGATCCGTGGGTTAAAATGGCCCTGATTCTAGGGACAGCTCTGTTGAGTTCTGAAAGTAGTCGCATTTTTTCAACTACAAATCGCTGTAAAAAAATGTATTTCGCGTAAAAGAAATCAATAGACCTGGTGACCCATATTTTATTGAGAAAAATACGGGGAGCTACGATCTAAAATATGGTAAAATACGGAACACACACACACATTGCCAATTATCAACAAAAACATTACCATATATGTTTTCAAAATCACCGACTATTGTCTCTGAAATTGAGGAAACAACAACGAACCCGCGCGCGTGAGACAAATATGAGATAAATATAAATATTTATATGACCATAATTATTATAATATAATTTATAAGTTATGAAAATGTTGTTTATTCACGATTTTATCAAATACTAGCTATAATACTCGGCACTGCCCGGGTTTTTCTTCAATTAGTGGGGGTGGATTGAAAAGTAACAAACCATTATAAAGGAATAAACTATTATACATAATACTGGCAGGATTAAAGAAGTGACAACCATTGTAAAGGCATACGCATGTCTGAAACGCATTGCTAAGGAACCACGGTAGAAAAATTAAACATTCTAAAAGTCATTATTGAGGCTCAGAAACCATTGTTGAGCGACAGATTTTTGCCCATTTCGGGAGTTTGCCCTGCTCTGAGAAACTTTTAAAGTAAATTATAGTTCAATCCATCCATTGTAACAGTTTAATTTAATTGCATGCTGCATCTAGTTGTTTTTGCTTTGATTCCAACATCCAAAAAATATATAGTTTTAGATGTAGCATGTAGAACTGTTTTTAAATTGCACTCCTCTGTTGCTATGAATTTTTATTTTCAGTTGAATAATTTGAATTTTATAGTTGAATATTTGTTTTTTTTCCATGCTTTTACTAGCATTTACCAGAATGGGTCACTTTTTTGATTGACTCCTTGGTAAATTTTTCTCTTTTTTTGTACTTTTATATGATAACAATAAATTTGATTTGATTTGAATCCGGGCCCTGTTTTATATATATGCAAAATTTGACGACGATCAATCTAAAATTGTAGATTTGTATATAGAACATATACGCACACACACAGAGATTCAATTTTATATACATATTAGCTATAATACACGGCACTGCCCGGGTTATCTTGAATTACTGGGAGGATTAAAAAAAGTGACAAACCATTATAAAGGCATATGCATGTCTGAAACCCATTGCTAGAGAACCAAAGTAAACATTTCGGAAGTGATTGTCGAGGCCCAAGAATCAGTGTTGCCCGACAGTTTTTTGCCGATTTCGGGCATTTTCCCTGCTCTGAGAAATTTTTAGAGTAGCCTATCATTTAATCCGGGCCCTGTTCGGTATATATGCAAAATTTGGGGATGATCGATCTAAAATTGTAGATTTGTATAGAGAACATGCACGCGCACACACAGGAAAACAATTTTATTTACATACTGTAGATTACAAATACA
The DNA here is from genome assembly GCF_987345545.1 of Pholcus phalangioides. NCBI lineage: Eukaryota > Metazoa > Arthropoda > Arachnida > Araneae > Pholcidae > Pholcus > Pholcus phalangioides. Next base: position 4,541,006 of record NW_028301625.1, on the reverse strand, counting down.
CATCGTTAAAAAATGGGACAAATGCATAAAATAAGTCGGAACAACCAAAAATAACAGGAATGTCCCGTAATACGAGACACGAGCGGTCCGTCGAATTGTTTCAGACATTTTATTGGCCCTTGGGTTCAGAAAGGTTGAGAAACGCTGCTTTAGAGTCAAACAACATCCTCATCATAAATATTATGATGGGGCTTCCGCTCTCAACAAAGCAACACATGAGTTTCTTATATTTTTCAAGTAAAGGCATTTTATATTTTGAGCTCATTTTGGCATTGATGCTTCTAAGCAATTCCCAAACATTCGATTTTTACTTGTGAGCTGTTCATGAAGTTTGTACTATTACCAGCAGAATCAAGGCCGCCTTTACCAGACGCTATGCTCGGTGCGAAATTAATAACGGCAGTGAGGCCAGAGGCGTCTTGATAATTTCGGGTGTCTTAGCCCCGAGTTTTATATATTCTGTGGGAGAAGGCAGGGTACTGCGATTTTTGCCGCCTCCACAACTTTAAAATTTTGATAATTTTATAACGGTCTACTTTATTTCCACCTACAACTGCCACCCCCTAAGTTTTGACACTTGGGGCGGCCCCCGGCCCTCCCCCCCCCCCCCCCTCTTGTTCCAAAACTGGAGAGAGGAATCGGAAATTCAGAAAATATATTATATTATATGAAAATCGTGTAAATTCAGAATAAATGCAAGAAATAATTTCGGCATCCATCAAAATTCACAATAAATGCAAGAAATAGTTCTAGAAATTGTTGAAAATTCAGAGTTCCAAAAAAATTATGAAAGTTCAGAAAATTCCATAATTATTTTTTCTAGTTAAAAATGCAGAATTTATGTAAAGCATTATTTTCTCTGTAAGTGCGGGGCCTCCCAAAAACGCGGGACTTGGTGCGACTGCACCTTTCGCACACCCTTAAAGACGAGCCGAGTGGCTCAAAGGTACACGTCACCTATTTCTTGACAAGCCAAACAAGAACGATTTTTGAGCTTTGCATTTTGGAGTGAAATACTATGTGTGGAGAAAACATATTGCTGTGCATTCTTCAACAATGATAGAAAAGTAAGTTGCAAACAATAAATGACATTTTTATACTATTCAAATCCATATAAATTATACAGGGTGACTCAGAAAATATGGGAAAAACTTTAAGGTTGAAACTTAAAGTGATAGGAGGTGTTTCGGGCCCCATGCGAATATATATTACGAAATTTCTAAGTTTGCTATTTTTTAAATGGGTATAACCCAGTGTAGCTGCTTCTAAGGTCATATTTTAGCGGGGGAACGTGTCAGACGCGAAATTTCCACCTTTTTTTTCTCTTGAATGCAGCATAGCGGGTGTTAAACACCCCCTTGCGCGTCCTGGTGTTACTTTACTTGTACGAAAATATCTCTCAATTTGAGATACGAAGATGAGATCAAATGCTTACAAAAGTTTTTGAAGACGTTTCTACGGATGAAAACTCAATAAATGAGTCAGATTGGCATGTGTCGCAAGAGTTATACTCTCTCTTCTGAGAAAAATCTTGCGAAGATAACGTGGATGTTGTAGATGAAATGGGCGTTCCATATTCTACCGCTAAAATTTCAAACAGATGGCCTATGATAATATTCTTTGCATTGCTGACCATCGCTGCGATCAATGCAAGGGTGCCCTTGTTATCAACGAAAAACTGCCAAAAGAATTCAAGCAAAGAAGGCTCTCTTTCATTTATAAAGTCCCTAGCCCTTCAACTAATCAGATCCCAAATAATAAAAGAGTCTGCACTCCAACTAAAATGGAGATTCTGAAAAATTTTTCAGCTTCCAAACAATTTGCAAGAAAGCTAAAGACTATGCAAACGTGTTTTTTTATATGCATGAGAAACAGACAAAAACAAAAACGAGCTGCTCCAAGTACAACGAGAATATTTGTCAAGAGTACACTATCAGTCTTTGCGCGGAGTGTGTGGAATAATGTAAGTTTTTATATCAAATAACCGCTGGTATTTACTCAAAATTTCTTCCATTTTGATTAAATGCAGTTGTCAAGATATATATTCACTAAAATTTAGATGAAAAACGCGTTTCAGAAGAAATTAACCGTGTTCTTCCCTGTAGCGCGCGTGCTACCGGGTTAAGAGGTGGTAGCACACAAAAAACAAACAATTTTTATCAAAGAATGCATGGTCTGAAACGAAATGCAAACGTGCTACAGGGTGCAACATAGTAATAAGAAGCACGCAAATGTTTTCGGATTGGGCAACCGCCTGTGGGGGAAAACGCCCACCGTACATTCGTGCTGCCTCTGTGGTACTTCCATTTGCAACTCCGTAAATGAAATGTATGTCAGCTTCTTCAGTATTACTAAAGTGCACCATTATCCCGCAAGTGTTAGAACGGTTGCACGCTGGAGTAACTTCACAGTGATGGCGTCCGCGCCGTTTATTTACAGTGACACAGATTTGCATACGGTTTCTTCTTCTTCCCCAGGTTACATTTGCATGCATGGTGTTCTTTTTCTCCCGATGAATTTCAACAGGAATGTCGTTTTAACGTTTGCGGAGCGGCCGTTTCGAAACGTGCTAGTGCGTTTACGTTTCATGTAATCAATTCTTTGCTTGACAATTGTTTGTATTGGTGTGTACTATCACCTCTTAAAGTTTTTCTCATCTTTTCTGAATCACCCTGTATAAATACAATGGGTTCCCTGAAGTTCAACGTTCCATATTTTTTTAAATATTGACAACCATTTTTTTTGGCCTGTAATAGCGTTCGGGATACCTCATTTGCTTAATATGACCATTAAAAAAAATTTTTTGGACGGTTAAATGATTGCCAAAAATAAAGATTTTTGCAAGAACAGTTTTGACTTCTGCATTTCGGACTGAAATGCTATGTGTGGAGAAGAAATATTGCTCTGAATCCTTCAACAATGGTAGAAAAGTAATTTCGCAAGCAATAAACGACATTTTTGTACTATTCAATTCCATGTAAATCATTTAAATACAGTGTGTTGATTAAAATGCAACATCCCATATTTTTTCAAGTATCAACACTAAATTTTTTAACTCATGAAATGACATTCAGGGTGTCTGAAAAAAAAATTGCTTTAAAAAATCCTTAAAAAAAATATGCCCTCAAACATTTTCTCTACTGGATATTTCTATGATTGTCAATTAAAGTGTTAACCTTCTATGGTTCACCTCCATAAAAATGTATTTTATTTTATTTTATTTTAACGAAAACGCGTGTAAATTGGTGCTGTTAGCATATTTTTAATTGCAACACAGCAATTTATTTTATTATAATTGATTTTTTAATTAACCAAGAGGGTTAATTAATGGCGAAATATACTAAATATACCGTGCGCCTCTATTTTACGGAGGTATCACAAACCCCTGAATTCGATTTTTCGAAAATGACATAAAAAAAATTTCAAGTCAAATTCAAAAAATTTCGCGTCATTCGATTAATTTGTTCTATCAAAATAAAAGAAAGAATTAATTATAATGTAAAAATGTATATGTTACGGTAAATGTGCTAAATCCGGTTATTATTTATAATCTCCAAGCATTTTGGTAATTTTCATAAATTTTCCTAAATTTATCATTTTTAGCCGCAATTATGAATAATACCCAAGCGTCGCATCGCTAGTGAACCTGATAAATCGTACTAAATACCAGACATGATAATTCATACATGTATTGTATCATTATATCGATCATTATATCGGGGAACGATCGTAAAATTTGTTATCATTACATCGGGGTCCGACTATATTCATCACACATACTAGACTCATTAGGATTTTTTTTCATATTTATCAAATTCACCTTAGGGTGTTATGCATAATCACAGATGAAGGCTATAAATTTCAATTATTTATCAAATTTACCAACGACGCTTGGGTACTAGACATATTCACCAGTAAAAGTGTGATAAATTTATCAATCTTACCAAGACGATCAGTAAGTATGCATAACAACCGGTTATTATGTATGATAGCCGATTTATCATGTTTACAGTAACATTACGACTAAAAAATCGATTTTTAAAAATCGCATCAAAGTATTTCATTTAATTTCATACTTTTAATCGCATTAAAAGTATTTCATTCTATTTTAAATCAAATGCAAAAAATTTCATGTCAATCGATTTATTTGTTCTCTCAAAATAAAAGAAAAAAATTAATTAATTCTAGTGTAAACGTATACAAGAAAAAAAAAATGAATGCGATTTTCTGAGATTGCAGTTTTTGAACTCATCCGTCAGATTCAAAAAAAAAATGCACCAAAAGTTTTGAAATTTTGCAGAAATGTTTATTCAACATGTGATAGTAAAATGAACTTCAAACTTTATATAGTATAGAATTATTATAGAATAAACTTAGTACGGAATAGTATCTGAATATTCATTACAGCTTTATGAGTTTTTGAAACGTTTAAAAAATATAGGCCTATATAAATTTCCAAAATGCAAATTTCACATATTTTAAAAAATATTTCCCATTAATCAATAGCTAAATCGGAATTCCTTTTACTAACACAAGTCGAATAAACATTTCTGTAAAATTTCAGAATTTTTTTTTCAGTATTAAAATATTAATTTTTTTGCAGTAGTATCAGTAGTATTAAATCTGAGCTCAAAATTGCAATCTGAGAAAATCGCTTTCAAAGTGTTTTTTCTTGCATACATCTACACTAGAATTAATTAATTTTTTGCTTTTATCTTGAAAGAACAAATTAACCGATTGACACGAAATTTTTGGCATTTGATTTGCAATAGTATGAAATATTTTTTAAATTCATTTTTGAAAAATCAGCTTCAGGGGACGGGACACCCGTTAATGTTACGTATAAACAGAGATATAAAATATTGCTCAGTAAAATTGAATAGTTGAGTTCATGAATTTCGCTTGCAATTCCCTCAATGTGGTGAGATTTCACAAATTTCTCAACACGTAAAATTTCAACAGCTCTCAAAAAGTGACCCCGACATGGAATCAACTCTTTCTAGATAGAAAGGTATTATACTGATATAGCTGTATTTTATATTTTCTAAAATATCAAAAAAATTCAGAAAAGAAATTGGTATAATATGTATTTCTGACCATGTATTTGTAATACATATTGAAATATATACGGGACAATAAAGGGTTAATATGATTACTTAAAAATCATAAATATGAATTTAATATGATCTCTTAAAAATCACCTTCAAAAAGAGCAAAAAAGGACGTATCAATAATAATCATCTCTACTATCGTCAGTATTCAGAATATTCTCGTAAATTCTCACTCTTATATACATTTTTCCCCCTTTCAGTTTGGTATTAAATAATAATAATAAAAGTAGTGATTTTCTTTCAGAAACAAGGCAATAAATTTTGCTGGTCTCTCGACACGTTATTACTTTTATGCAAATTCAAATCCTAAAGCACATTATTATATTTTTCTCGAGATTTAAAAGCGAAATATATGAATAACTCTTTTTCACACAAATACCTGAGTTGATGGAGCTAAATCGCAGTTGAAACGAGAAAAATGAGTATGAAGACGATCACAATACCCAGAAAATGTAAATTTTAAGACAATTCTAGGAAAGAAATTGGTTTATTTTGAAATCGTAGGGGTAAAATGGCATTAGGGTATTAGACTATCTTTTTTTAAAATGGCAGCTAAATGATTATTACCAAAATAGTTCGAATAGCCGCCGGTAAATTGCCTATACAATTTAGCCGAGTTGTAATTATAATGACCGTAGGATGATCAAAATTTCTAAATTAAATTATGATTGTAAAGATTCGGTAATTATTTCGTTAGTTTTTTGCGGAATGTGATATTTTAACAATTAAAATGTACGTCAACGTATTCTATTAATAGGTTTTTTTTGGAATTTTGTTGATTTATTACCGTAGCCATTACCGTGGTTACAGTTATTTGTTACATCTCGTAGGACATAATTATTTTGCAGTGGTACGCCGCTAACAAAATTAATTCCCGTTGTCATGATCCCGTTGGTAATGGCTTCCGGATAGTTACGACAAAAGTGTTTGAAGTTTTATAAATTAAATATTTCCCGTTGTATTTCATTTTATCATCATCTCAACATTCCCAAACAGTATGTACAAAAATTTACAAATAAATCATTGAGCCTAAATAGCGATAAGTAATTATTTCAAATATTTTTAACCCTCTAATGGTCCCGTGTATATTTAAATAAACATACTATATACAGGGTCAAAAACTCATTATACTAATTTCTTTTCTCAGTTTTTTGGTATTTTTTGAAATTACGTCTTTTAGTGTCATTTCAGTATAGAATACGGCTAAGTAATACTGGAAAGAGTTGATTCCATTCTTATGTCTTTATTGAGAACCGCTGTAAATGTTTACGCGTTCAGAGATTTATAAAATCGCATCAAATTAAGAAAATCGGAAATAAAATTCAAGGAAAAATCTATTCAACTTTCAACATTCAAAACTATTCAACTGTGTGTGTGTGTGTATGAGAGTAAGATTCTATCCGTTTACAGTAAAATAAAAAAGAAAACCTTATATTTCGCCATTAATTGACCATTTCAGCTAATTAAAAAAATCAACTCAAATTAATAAAATTGCTGTGTTGATGTATTGTTTAAATTAAAAATATGCTGAAAAACAGTACCAATTTACTTCCTTTTTTGTAAAAAACATTTTTTTAAATGCGTTTTTATGGGGAGTGAACCAAATACAGGGTTAAAATGTTACACAAAGTAAAATTTCAAAACGTTTATAAATTTTTTATATCTGGATTCATCAATGATAAAAAATTTTAAAAAATATTTTAAAATGTAATGACATAAATTACAGTAATATATAAGGTTTAAATGTGTTATCCACAACTCACCAGGATAATAACGTATAATGGTTTCTGTCGACGACATATGATCCGACAGTTCATCCGCCTCCGGAAAGACATCATTATTGTTCGAAAGATTCATGATCTCTCCTTTTAATGTAATTTGTTTTTTTTTACCCACAAAACAAGTTTTTGAAAACTTTTTTTCTAATTTTTTCTCAGTGAGAAATAAATTGCCGAAGATCTCAGAAAGGAATTATTATTATTGTTATCAGTTGTTGCGTCGAATTCGCGGCTTTTATCAAGGATCTCTCGAGCGCTCCCGCTTCAAATTCCCAGAACTTTAAGTTGTCGATGACGTGCCATCTCATTCTTGGAAACAACAAAAAATAATAGTAATAATAATAAGTGCCGTGTGTCCGCGTCCTGTTTTCCTCGTGGTGCTTTTAGGTTTTGTGGGAAGAGCCTTTTTGAGCCAAGATCTCACGACATCCGTCGAACTGCCCTCTGGTGGTTCAGGTAGTTCTCCCAATTCTGGAAAACACTGTGTTTAAATCAACGCATGGGGACGAGAAACAAAACTTAGATGCTCATCATACGGAGAATCCTGAACATCGTTAATGAATAAATTCCTCTCGAAACTAATAAAGGAAAACCTGAAACTTTATATACATATATATATTTATATAAATATTATATATATATATATATATATATATATATACACCTTAAGGGGTCGTATATACCTCTTGACCCTCTAACCCTCTATGGTCCCGTATATATGTTAATATCCATAGCAAATACATGATAAAAAAAAACCATTATACCAATTTCTTTTCTCAATATTTTCTTTTTGGTATTTTAGAAAGTACATTTTCTAGTTTCATTTCGGTTCAAAATATGGCTATGTAATTAAAATACTTTTTTTGTAACTAAGAAGTGAAGTGTATACTTTTATCAGTAGTTGTATCAGTCGTAGAATCAGTTGTTGGTGTCATTTTTTGAGCTGCTGAAGTTCAACGTCTTCGGAGATTTATGAAATGACGCAATATTAAAAAGGATTTTAAATAAAATTCAATGTAAAACTATTCATCTTTGCGTAGCAAGATTTTATCTGTTTATAAATAGCATTAACATCAAGGCAAACTGTATATTTTACCCTTAATTAACCATTTCAGATAATTAAAAACTCCACTCTAATTAAATTTCTGTGCTGATGTATTGTTTCTATTAAAAATATGCTAACAGCACCTATTTACACATCCGTATTTTGAAAAAAAAATGCAATACTTTTCTGTGGACGTGAACCATAGAAGGTTAACATGATCAAAAAGCCTCAAAAACTATGCTTTAATATAAATATCACATAAAATATTATTTTACGATTGATTAGTTTCTCATTCAATACATATATTTTTGATTATATGTGCCAATACAATGTCTTACATATCTCTCTAATACTTGTTTTGAAATTTATTCAAGTTTTTGAATATTATCTAAGCCATGTTCATGTCTCATTTTTTAATAAAGTAAGATTTCTTCGATTTAAGGCATCGTTGAAAACATAATTTTGGAAGAAAATATAAATTTTTATATATATATCGTCCTCTTTGTTGTGATTTCAAAACAGGCCTTGTTTTGTTTATATGACGCTTGGAATCGAAGTTGCGCCCACTTCAATGTTGCGTTTTCACATACAAGTAATACATGAATGAATACTTTAAACGTGTTTTACGAAGAATGCTGTTTTTGATATTTTACTTGAGTTTGAAACATGATTTCTAAAACTCCATTCATTATGTCATACGAAATTTTTATATATTTTTATACTTATTGTTGAGGTTATGAACTAAAATCTAAGGTCTATCACATGCATTCGTCTAGTAATAGTGTTTTATAGACGATATATGCAGAATGAAATTTCCAAAAATTCACACGTACATTAACACATTTGGGTGCAACTTCTGAGCATATCATACAATCCCTTAAGTTTTAGTTCATAACTTGCATCATTATTATCTGAATGTACTGTGTGAAAATAACAAAACATTCCATTCATATAATTTTTTTTAATCGTGTTTCGAATATTACACGAATTTTGCTTAAAATTTGACATAAAAACGACTTTTTCATAAAAAAATGGCATAGGTAGTCCTAAATGTATTATTTTTTCACCATTTTGAGACATTTTCTCTCAAAAAATGGCATTAAAATCCATTCCAGTGCAATTTTATGGAAAAGTGCTCTCGAATATAGTCGGATACCTTAAAGTAGGTGCGCAAAGTGAATGTATAAAGAAAAGTGTTCCATGGCCGTATCACTGGCTTGCCAATGCTAAAATAAGAGGAATATAAGGAGGCGAGATAACTCGTATATACCATTGACAGGGTTAAGAAAAAAAATGTACTGTTAACACGCATCACAAGCATGATAAAATCGCATGACATCAATATGATTCAATAAAAATTGGTTCAAAATATAAAGTTATAAACTGCGCAGTTCATATGAAATATGCCGAAAGATTGAAATCACGTTGATTTAATATCATTTTAAATTAAATTTAAAATTCAAAATATCATAAAAATTAAAAGAGAAAATTAAGTACTTTTTTTATTAATCAAGTATTCATGAAACGATCTGAGATATTTTCAATCATTTGCGGTGAACACTAAACAGTTTTCTTTGTTTTTAATCGTCAACATGTCAAGCTATTTTATCATGCGCACGTAATAAAATAGCTGGCATCAGTGAAGATATGTTAACAATACATTTATTTTTCTGAATGTTCCAAAATTAAAAAAAAAAAAGTATTACAGATATGTAAGATATTAGAATTGCACATATCGTATAAAAAAATTATGCAATCGAATATACGGGGTGTTCTGTAAGTCCTAATAAGGCGTTTATCTCATTAACCAATCGTCGTAGAGGTATGTTTCTAATTTAAAAATGTTCAAAATGTGTATTCAGGAGAATCACTCTCTGCCAGTTTTGAGAGTGAAAGTACAGTGTGTCATGAAACAAAAAATCTAAACTTTTGCACGGTCCCACTCTGTTCTCTAACTTCAAATTAAAATATTCTTGCCCGGTCACTCCTGGAAAGTTGGGGAAGTACGGCATAAATGAGGGAAAGAAGCGATGTCCGTTAGTTTTTATGCTATTCTTCACTAAACCTTTTCTACGATTCTTGAATTTAAATATCTAAGCAAATATTGCCGTTAAGAACATGGAATTATTTTTTGTTGTTAGGCTCAGAAAAGACAGAACAACAACTTTCTAATAGGAAGTTAGAGGCAGGGGAGGCGGAGTAAAAATTTAGATTTTTTTCTTATTTTGCGGCACACTGTATTTTTTCATTCTCAACACTTATACAGGGTAATTTCTGAACAATTTTGAGCATTTTTTTTTAAATTTCAACCATACGTTTACGACAAATGATTGATAAGATAAAGGCCAAAAAAAGCATTTTCCGTTAGTTTTTATGCTGTTTCCCCCCCCCCACCCCCAATTTTTCTTCATTTTTTGAATTTAAATACCTCGGCAAATATTGCAATTAAAAACGTTGTATTTCTCCTAATTTAAAAATGGTCAAAATGTATTTAGGAATCACTCTACCAATTTCAAGAACAAAAGTAAATGTGTCATAAAATAAAAAAAATCTAAATTTTTTTGCATGATCCCCCGTCCTCTAACTTTCAATTAGAAAGTTGTTACCCTGTCTCTCCTGAGGTCGATTCCGAAAAATTCCATGTTTCTAGGTGCAATATTCACTGACATATTTGAATTCAGAAATGAGAGAAAAGTTATGAATGAACATCATAAATCAGGGGAAGAAGTATTGTCCGTTAGTTTCACTGTTCTTTTCTATTTTTTTCTCTGATTTGGAATTCAAATATCTCAGCGATTATTGCACTTGTGAACGTGATTTTTTTTTTGTCCTCAGGAGAGACAGGACAACAGCTTTCTAATTGGAAGTTAGAGAACAGGAGACTTTATAAAGATTTATATTTTTTCATTTTATATCATACTGTGTTTTCACTCTCGAAACTGGTAGAGCATATATGTTCAATCCACGGCCCAAATGTGGCCCGCGGCCGAATACTTTATTTAGTAAAAATAAACTAGGTGGCACTTTTCCAGATCACTTAAGTGACCCGCGGTGAAGCCCCCACGTCACTTACGTGGCCTGCGGCAAATTCCCGTATCACGTGAGTGACCCGCGGCATATTTACAGAGCACTCAACCGGCCCGCGGCCCATTCCCTGATCACTTGAATGACTTGCAGCACAGTCACTGATCACTCAAGTGGCCTGCGGCGTATTTACTGGTCGCTTCAGTAACCTACGGTGCTGTTCCAGATCACTTAGGTAATCAAGTAATCAAGTGGCCCGCGACAAAATCAATGAAGTGGCCCGCAATCTGCTAAAGGTTGAAAACGCTCGCGATAGAGAGAGATTAATGAGATAAACGCCGAATCAGGACTTACAGGACACCTCGTATGTAAAAAATTTGAAATGAATCAATATGTTCACTTAATATTTTTAATGGCATTTCTACTGAGTTTTTGACCATGTTGAAAAGGTGCAAATCACCTTAAAAAGGTATCACTTTCTTTCTTTTTTTTGAGGAAAAGGAAATGTTGGATTATATAATACATATCTCTCTCGGAATAGGATTCTTTTATCTTTTTGCCGGAAAAGATAGACGAGCTCAAACTCAAATCGAAAAATCATCAGTTTTTCTCTTTTTCTATTATTTATATATTTTTTCAAATATTTTTTTCACTGAATCAATTTGGCTCCGCGAGAAAAAAATGTTGGCTTCTGCACAGATATGGATTTCTGAATCGCTTGCCATGTTGATGAAAATAAATGTGAGAAGAGTTTTTGCTGATTCTTTTTCGAGTCTTGTGTTTCTAAATATTGTTTCCAGCGGATGAATACACAGAAAGTTTTTCCGTTTTTTTATGATATAGAAAATATATCAGAGATAATACTATACATAGTATTATCTATCTTCATAATACTATCGTAGATATAGGCTGTTCCTAAATGTTCGCACAGCAGATATCTCTGTAACTGTTGACTTTAAAAACATGCTTTTAATTACAAAAAATTTTTAAATGGCATGTAGTTACTTAAGGGGTTTGGTGTACTCAAATTTATATTAAAAACACACATTTTTCAACTTTTTAAAGACCGTCACGTGGAGTGACTTTGCCCAGTTTTAAAAATGGAATTAAAATTTTTCATTGAACCCGTTGGTTAAGAATCAAAAATGAAATTTTTATCTTTGGTTCATGGTTAGTTAGGTCTTAGGTTCAGTTTTTATTTTAATGGGTCATCTGTCCCTCCTTCTTATGAAAAAATAAAAACAGGGTGGACAAAGTCACCCGGCATAATGGGGGTGACTTTGCCCACCACTTGATTTGTGTATAGGTATAATAAGGATGTTAGTGCATTTGGGGCAATGTGGCCAACACGAGGTGACAACAGAACAGCAATGACAACAACAACAAAATTCAAAACAATGTGCAATGAAATTTTATTTTTAAACATATGAATTCATTATGGCTCTTCCTTAAAGTGGGTCCACGAAACATTACGGTTATTAAGAAAAGGGCGCGTTAAAGTTGAAATTAAGTAAGTTACATACATTAAAAATTAATTTGTTATTATAAGAATGTAAGCTTTCTGAAAAAATTATATTCAAATTCGAATTTCGAAGAGAACGAAGGAGAAATCGACCGAACCGATGGTTTCACTGCAATTATAAATCAACACATACAGAAAACAACTTAACATAGTTTAAGGGGTTTAAAGGGGTGTCGCGACCTTTGAAGTCGAATTTTCAAAAATGACTTCAAAATATATTTCATTCGACTGCAAATAAAATATTAAAAATTTCGTATCAATCGGTTAATTTGTTGTTCCATAATTAAAGAGAAAGAAATACTGAATTATAGTGTAAACGTATATTATATATAAAAAACGCTTTGAAACGCGATTTTCTCAGATCGCAGTTTTTGAGCTCATCCTTAAGATTTAAAGAAAACTACACTGCCCCAAAAATTCTAAATTTTTGCAGAAAGTTTAGTCAATATGTGTTAGTAAAATAAACCTAGGATTTAGCAATTGACTAATGGGAAGTATTTTTTTTAAAAAAATGTTGAATTTAGATTTTTAAAATTTATATATTTTCTCAAACTTTAAAAATTCATAAAATTCTAACGAATGCCTCGTATGTAAAAATTACAGATATCAAAGCCCGAGGTTTATTTTACTAACACATATTGACTTAACTTTTCTGCAAAAATTCAGAATTTTTGGGGCAGAAGTTTCCTTTAAATCTTACGGATGAGCTCAAAAACTGCAATCTCTATCGCCAATTGTCTATATTACCTTTGAACCCCCTTATGACTCTGTTGGGAGTTCAAATTTGAAAAGACCCTTCTTAGTGAGTCTTCCCGTCATAAAATAAAACAACTGAGTAAATTTAATATTTATAACTTCAGAGATTTCGGCTCAGCGATGATTGGCCCATATAACCTTTGAAACCCCCTTAGGAGTTGAATTTTGAAAAATCCCTTTTTAGTGTGTCTCTATATTCAAAAATAAAAATACTTATCAAATTTCATATTTATAGTTTCAGCGGTATCGGTCCTAGGTGATGCCTGTAACCTATAAACCCCGTTGTGAACCCCCCCCCCCTTTAGGGGCGGAATTTAGAAAAACCCTTCTTTAGTGAGTCTTTTCATCACGAAATGAAACTACCAACCAAATTTTTCATACTTATAGCTTCAGCGGTTTCGGCTCGTCCTGATTTCCCTATATATGCAACCTTTGACTCCCCTTATGACCGAATTTCGAAAAACCCTTCTTAGTGAGCCTATGAGTGAGGTCATGAAATTAAACCACTGACCGAATTTCATGTTTATAACTTCAGCGGTTTAGGCTTGGCGATGATGAATCAGTGAATCAGTCAGTCAGGATAAGTTATTTTATATGTATGGATAAATATTTATATATCACTTATGCCATAAAACGTTTTGTATTCACTATTTTAATGAATGCTTATTGCAAATTCAGATAAGTATCGTTGAAAAAACGGGACGAATGTATAAAAAAATCAAATCGGAACGAAAATTACAGGAATGTCCCGTAACACGGGACACAAGTGGTCCGTCAAATTGTTGCACACATTTTACTGGTCTTTGTTTTCAGAAATATTGAGAAACACTGGCATAAACTAACGGACAACGTTCCTTCCCCTCGCCTGTGCTGTTCTTTCCCAACTTTTCTCTGATTTTTAGATTAAATTTTTAATTAATTGCAGACTTTTTGTAGTATTTTATTTCCCACCAACGGGGTTATTATTAGTTATAAATCTCCATTTCTACACGTTTTTTTTTAGCTGTTACCTTGCAGACACTGCTGAAAGGATGTGGCAAACATTTCGCTCCTATTTCTAATGGTTTACAGAAAATTCACCTATGCGAGTGAGTGAACGACCGAATGATAGAGTGAGTGACCTAGTGAATGAGTGATTGAACAAGCTAAGCGAATGACAGAGCGAACGACCTAGAGAGTGATAGAAGACCTACCTAGTGACAGAGTGAATGAGAGTGACAGAATGAGAGTGACAGAATGAGTGACCTCGTGAGCGAGTGAGCGAGAGGCACTTACAAGGCCGGTTTCGCAGTCTCTCACCCACTCACTTGTTTACTTAATTACGTTATTCACTCACTCATTTTCTCACTTGGGTCACTGGCTTGCTCATTTTCTCAATTGTCCACTCACTCGCTCATTCATATACTCTCTTAACGCGTTGACTACGGGTCCTTTCGACCTGTGTTTATGCCCTGTGCTGAATTGACTTAGTTGAAAAATCGTTTCTTTTTGCACTAATTTGATTGTATTATGACGTATTATACCCATTTTTACGTCCGTTCTGGGAAAATAGAAGCTGTCGACACGTTGTCCACAGCCGCCACAGAAGGTGATCTTTTCGTGATGGGGTTGTGTCGACACTGTCTCGTACCTATTTTTATTTTTTTTTTAGGAAACGTGTAAAAGTTACTAACAATTGTCATAAATAATGAAAGGCTGTCGACAACCGCACTCAACGTGTTAATTGCTAATCATTGACTCATCACCGACTTATTTGCTCACTCACTGGCTCATTTGCTCACTCACTGACTCATTTACTCACTCACTGATTCATTTACTCACTCACACACACATTTTCACATTCATTGACTTATTTTCTCATTCACTGACTCATTTGCTCCCTCCCTGACTCGTATCCTCACTCACTCACACGTGTCGAACTGTTGTCGATAAATTTTCCGGCGGTGTATTTTACGGACAAGATTTCTAATATTGAACTGTTCCAATTTTTTGTTGGCAACCTTCACAAATTCACGCGTGTACGCAACCACCATTTCTACAAATATATTCCAAACCTTAGAGATTTTTATACCTAAATGTATGATAGTGATTTTTTTTTCTTTTTGAAAAAGCTAACAACCACTGTCTGGAATCTTGTCTACTTGTACTTCGATTCAAGTGCGAAGTCTTTGAGAGAAGAATGCACATGTACATATATGCATTAATTAACTTCATTTTAATGAGTATTCATGTAAACAAGAGCCATTCATTGAACTCACGGCATTTCAAACAACTTTAAAAAGAATATAAAGTATAAATGCGTCAAGTTTCTCTTTCGTTTATATAACAATTTAATAGCATTTAGAAATTTAATTTAAGGGGCCCATATCTTTTAACATTTTAACATGGTGAAAAACTATGCTCTAGTAGAAAAATATCATTAAAAATACTATTTAACCATTGATTTATTTGAAATTTTTTGCACTTATATATATATATATTCTGGGTTATATATACTATCTTATATCAGCATAAAGTTTTACATATCTCTAATATTTTATAGTTTTTTGCAAATTTTCAGAATAATGCAATAAAAACAGCTTACGCGCATGATAAAATAGTATGACGTCAATTTAATTGAATAAAAATAGATTCAAAATATATATACAGGGTGTTCAAAAAGTCCGCAGAAACTTTAAAAATTCATGAAAACCGGAAAAATAACCGAAATAAAAAACGGTTTGCAGGGTTAGCATCGCTAGGTCACGGGAATTTTTTTAAGATGGGGGAAAAATAACTCATAGTGGCTATAGGTTGCCACGCGGGAACTGACGTACTCAAGTCAAAGAGAAGATACGCAGTATGTGTGTGTTCCACATGACCACCACGACCACAGGGGATAACACATTGCAGGCGAGTCACAAATCCAGCAACGGCAGAGTACAGCAGGTCTATATACACGGTTTACAACGGTAAACTGTTCTTGGATTAGAAGCGCAAGTTCTTATAACCGTCTCATTTGTATATTTCCACCGAAGTCGCTCGTACCAGCGCAACCTATCGGCAGTTTTTTGAGTTATTTCTTTCCTGCCTGAAAAAAATTCTCGTGACCTAGCGATGCTAACCCTGCAAACCATTTGTTATTTCGGTTATTTTCCGGTTTTTATTCATTTTTAAAGTTTCTAAGGACTTTTTGCCCACGCTGTATATAAAGGACACTGTTCAGTTCATGTAATGAATTCATGTACAATTTTTTTGCTTAACATGTATGACTTCCACTGATAGAGGGAACGTAACAACGACGGAGTGAACCTAAGATGGGTGACGTGAGCGCAACGTCCTAATATATACGCCGTGTGTGTGGATCCCGTGGGGGAATATTGTTAACAGACGTCCTCCTTTTTGATGTCATTTCGAGCGTCTTCCTACGTTTCGCAAAAAAAATTCACCCTTCTTTTTCCTACCTCCTTTTCAGGGGTTTCCGGAATTTTTTTTTTTCTTAGAAATTTTTTTTTTTCCACTTTGAATCAATTTTTTTTGTGGTTTTTCCAATACCCGTCGAAATTTCCCAGATTGTTATTTTTTTTGCAGTTCTGTTTAAGTCGTTAAAAATTACTGTTGTGGAAGGTTTTATCGGTCATAATACTTGTGCCATCTGATGTGAAAAGTGATCTGTTGGGGAAAGTGACGTCACTAATGGTGCACGCGCAGGAGTCCTCCTTCCTCAGTTTTCGAATCTGGTAACCCTAGGGAGAGGTGGTTTTTCGAAATCTTATGCAGACAGCGACCTTTCTCTTGTTTTGAAGATCAAGTGTGAAAATTTCATCAAAACCGAAATAAACCTGTAGATTCGCATGAATTACACAAACACACAAACAAACGGTCACTCTTTTTTATATACACTCATGTCCATAAATTAAGGATAATTCAGAATCACACGGAAATCGAAATCTAAAGTAAAAATTTCACCTGTAGAATTATCACACACATCTGCAAGAATGATATGCAAATTTCAGGAAGCCACCAGATGATGCCGATAGTACGTCACAATGACGAGAGTGTAAGAGGGGGGTATATAAGGAATGGTGGCAAAGAAGTGAAATTGTTCACAAGAGTTCTGTAAGGCGCTCAGTGCCATAAGCGAATAGTTATGACACAGAGGACGCATGTGGATGATTTTTTTACGTGGTAGAATTATCGGCCGCCTGGAATGTGGGCGTACTCAGATGGAAGTATCCGAGGAACTTGGAATTGCCCAAAGTGTCATCTCTAGGCTTTGGCAACGATTCCAAGATAACGGAAATGTCAGTAGACGTTACAGTACAGGTCGCCCCCGAGTTACAACGCCGAATGAAGACCGGTATTTGGCAGTAACTGCCAAAAGAAGCAGACGGAGCATAGCATCCGACCTGTCTCGTCAGCTATCTGCAGCCACGGGTACCACAGTTTCAATGCAAACCGTGTACAGACGTTTGGGAGATATTGGTCTATATGCTCGCAGGCCTGTCAGATGTGTTCCGCTCACGGCAACTCACTGTCGGCAGCGATTAGCCTGGAGTAGAGAACATGCAATGTGGACATCGTCACAGTGGGCTTGTGTGATGTTTTCCGACGAGTCCAGGTTTAGCTTGCAGTCTGATTCACGTCGGACTTTCATATGGATAACGCCAGGTACCCGTTACCACCAAGACAACATCATTGAACGACACCGTTTGGGGTGGAATTATACTGGGTTCCAGAACAGATCTGCATGTTCAAACCGGAACCATGAAAGCCCAAATTTATCGGGACATCATTCTGGAACAACATGTACGTTTGTTTAGGGGTGCCATGGGTGCAGAATTTGTGTTTATGGATGACAACGCCGTCCTCACCGAGCAAACATCGTAAATTAATGCCTTGAATCTGAGGATATAACCCGTATGGAATGGCCAGCATTGTCACCTGACTTGAATCCGACAGAGCATGTGTGGGACATGCTTGGCCGACGAGTTGCAGCCCGTCAACCACCTCCTACATGTGTACCGGAACTTCGAAGAGCATTGCTTGCTGAGTGGAGTGATCTTCCCCAAGATCAAATCGGTAATTTGATACTCAGCATGCCTAGGCGTTTTACGGACTGTATTTCATCGCATGGGAGACATACAATGTATTAACCATTACCAACCATGTAATAGTAAGTTTTTGTAAAGGCGATATTTTTTACAATTGCTCCAGGGAGCAAAAATCGTAGTCTTCATGAATGGTATCATACGTACACCATCGTTTTTGTTCTTTATCTTTTGTTTAATAAATGGGCTTTATGAATAAGTAACGTTTGTTTTGTTTCTGAACCTTTATTTGCCGGAGCTGGCATTGTCCTCAATTTATGGACATGAGTGTATATAAATTAAATTTTCAATTTTAAATTTTAAATTTAATTTTAAATAAGGTAGAGCCAATGAAATCTCAATCTTTTGCTTCATTTCAAGAACTGAACAATTCCCTTTATTTTCCGTCAATTTTTATTCAATTATATTGATGTCATGATATTTTATCATGCGCGAAAGCTGTTTTTAATGTTTTATTTTGAAAATTTTGGAAAAATTAAATATTAAAGTTATGTAAAACTTTATACTGGCATGGGATAGCGTATACAATTACAAATATGTGTAAAAAATTTGAAATAAATCAATGGTTAAATAGCATTTTTAATTATACTTCTACTACAGCATAGTTTTTCATCATGTTAAAAGGTATGAGACCCCTTCAATTTGTTGTTTAATACATATTTCATTCCTTCATGTCAAAACTAATGTATTACAGGGGTTCGTTTGACACGTTCCGCCATGAAACGCGCGACATGCCATCGATATTGTGAAACTAATAAGTGTCAACGAATATCGAATTTGAATTAGTTTCGTTTTTAGTGGAAAATGAATAAGAAAATAAAACTAAATAAATAAAATTTATATATAGTTTCCGTGAAAAATTTATAAAATATTTATTATATCCCTTCTCTAAGTGTATCACTTGATAAGAAGCAAGGGTGCTCAACCTTTTTCAGGGCGGGTGATTTAAAGATACTGCGGGTCACTTAAGTGATCTGGGGATGCGCCACATGCCACAGGAGTGACGTGGAACTACACCGCGGGTGACTTAAGTGGTCTGTAAATGATCCGTTGGGTAAACAGGGGGCCACTCTCAAGTGCTCTTGAACTTTGCCGCGAACCACTTAAGGGATCTGGAACGTGTCTCGGGGTAATTAATTGTTCTGTAAATATACCACGGGGTCACTTAAGTAATTTGAGAATGTGCTGCCGGTCACTTAAGTGGTCTGTAAATGTGCCGCGAACTACTTGAGATATCTGGACCGGTGACGTGGATTACTTAAGTGATCTGTAAATATGCCACGGGCCAGTTAAGTGATCTGAAAATATGCCACGAGCCACTTGAGTGCTATGGAACTTTGCCACAAATCTCTCAAATGATTTGTAAATATACTGCGGGTCACTTAAATTATCTGGGATTATTACCTCGTCCAACATGAGTGATGTGAAACTGTCCCGAGGGTCACTTAAGTGATTTGTATAGGTGATGCGGATGCCTTAAGTAATGTGGGACTGTGCCGCGAGTCGCTCAAGTGGTCTGTAAATATGCCACTGGTCAGTTAGGCGATTCGGTAATGTTCTGCGGATCACTCTTAACTGATCTGTAACTGTGCCGTGAGTCACTCAAGTGATTTGTAAATATGCCCTGTGTCACTAAAATGATCTGGGAATGTGCCGCTTAGTTCATTTTTATGGAATTAGGTTTGAAGTCGTGGCCACATCAGATGACTTCGAGAGCCACATTCGGCCCATGGGCCGTGCGTTGAGCATGCATGATATAAACTCTTATATAGATGGTTTCACTAACTTATTTTTTGTCCTTTAAGGGATCTCATACCTTTTAACATGGGAAAAAACTACATTCTAGTAGAAATATCATTAAAAATACTACTTAACCATTGATTTATTTGAAATTTTCTACACATATTTTGGATTGTATTATTTTATGCCAGTATAAAGTTATATATATTACAGTATACCTCTAATACTCAATTTTTTGCAAATTTTCAAAACACTACATTAGAAACCGCTTGCGTGCATGATGAAATAGCATGACGTCAATGTAACTGAATAAAAATTGATTCAAAATAAAGAACTCTTCAGTTCATGAAATGAAGCAAACGATTGAGATTACATTGACACAATCTTATTTAAAATTAAATTTTAAATTTAAATTATTTTTGATTAATTTAAAAATTAAAATTTTGAAATTTAATTTTTTTAAAATAAGATTGAGTCAATGAAATCTTAATCTTTTGCTTCATTTCATGAACTGAACAGTTTCCTTTATTTTGAATCAATTTTTATTCAATCTATAATTATAATGCAATTTTATCATGCGTGCAAGCTGTTTTTAATGTATTATTTTGAAAACTTGTGGAAAAATTTAAATATTAAAGATATGTGTAAAACTTTAAACTGACATGGGATAGTACATACAATCAAAAATATGTGTAAAAAATTTGAAATAAATCAATGGTTAAATAGCATTTTTAATTATATTTCTACTAGAGCATAGTTTTTCACCATGTTGAAAGCCACGAGGGCCCCTTAATTCAATTGAAAACGAATTCCAAGATCGGTTCTTTGGAGTATTTCGACAAGATGCTTAAAACGATCATTTATTTTCGTTGAACGCGCGACAAAGAAAGTAAAAGATTAATGCTCGATTAGAAATAGTTTCGGAAACTGATTCGGTATTCAAACAATCGGAATTAGTTGAAGAAACCAAATTGTGGCGATACTAAATCGAACTCAATTTAGAAACTCGTGAAGTTTGGAAACACTTAATGGTCATCAAAGTTTAGATCTCGAAAAGTAGTTAAACGAAGCGTCCATTGGGAGAAAAAGTCTTTACAAAACGAAAGCTCCAAGGATTAAACCGATACGTTGAACCTGGTCTCGAAATAAAAATATTGTCATTCTAATTTATTTAGTGCGGAATATCTTGAAATATAGATGAATCCCATTGGGGCAATCGACATTGACACTATAAGATTCGTTTGTGTTTAAATAAATAGCCTTTTAAAAACCAGTCAAGTGGTTGCGACGGCATTTGCCGTCGCTGCCATACGTAATGTTGGTGGCTATGACGGCATTTGCCGACGCGCAGACTTTTTTCGGTCTTTTTCACCAGTCAAGAGGTTAAGACGGCATTTGCCGTCGCTGATATACGTAATGGTGTTGCCTACGACGTAATGGTGTTGCCGACACGCAGGCTTTTCTATCTTTGTCACATAGATATGACAAAATAATTTGTCATACATGTGCTGTCATCTCTGTACAGCCATCCTTCTACTTTATTATCTCATCACTAGATGGAGTTGACAATTATATTTCAAGGTCTGAGATTATTATTACTATTATCTTTGTCATGTTTTGCAAAGTTGCATCCTCATCGCTTTTTTTTTTTCGATTTCCGATTCCCTTGCGAAGATGCATCTGTTTTATTACTCATACAGGGTGATTATAAAAAAACTATCCCGACATATGGGCCCCTAACTATCATACCATTTACAGAAACTGAATGAAATTTTGGCATAAGGTATTTTGAGGTATGCGCTCAAGAATGATATGGAAAACAACAGTGTCACTCTAACAGTTACGGTTACAGTGAGAAAATTTCGAAAATATCAAATGGCAACACCAAGTTTTTTGTATTGGAATGTGATCTCCATTGGGAAAACCCATAAATAGCGTTCGAACGGCAACTGTTTCATGAAAATCACCGGTGGTAGATAAGCTAAAAGTGAGGACAACCAATAAGGACAGAGAAGCAGCATAAAATAAAGCATTTTATTGTGTTTACCACATGACCTTGTGGAGGACTAATCAGGCTGGGATCTCAGCCGAAGAAACGGTGTGACGAATGAAACGAACATTAATGCTCTGGTGCACGGCAAAGTCCTTTTTCCTTGCCTAGCTCCGGGGATTTTCGTGCTACAGGTGCCATTCCAACGCTATTTAGTGTTTTTAAGTATGGAGATCGCATTCCAATACAAAAAACTTGGTGTTGCCATTTGATATTTTCGAAATTTTCTCACTGTAACCGTAACTGTTAGAGTGACACTGTTGTTTTCCATATCATTCTTGAGCGTAAACCTCAAATTACCTTATGCCAAAATACCACTAATTTCTAAACTCCCGTACAGACGTTGTTGGGTGTTGGCATTTTGATGTATATAATGTCTGTATAACTACAGGGTGTTTCAAAATTCGAGCACATCACAGTTTATGAAAGTTTTTTCAAATGAATATGAACTATATTTTAACACATAAAAAATAACAGATTAAACTTACGAATTAAAAGTTTACCTTTAATAAAAGTTGAAAAAAACTCCTAGGATTAACAATAGATGTTGAAAATGTTGGCCTTTTTCAGACACATATGCACATTTTTTTACCAGATTGCTCAAGACTAAAAAATCTGCGAGAACTAATGTCTGGTATTGCATTAATTATGTTAGTCTTGAGTTTATCAATCGTACGTAGATCATTGAAGTATGCAATATTTTTAAGATAGCCCGAAATTTTGGTACAGCCCAAAATCATTGTAAAATCTTACATGATTAAAAAAAATGAAATGTCGTTTGGTATCCATATTTGTTATATGTGCATCTTTTTCTCAGTTACTTCGCTGGCATTTTGCCTGTTGTAGCCTTATATTTGTATTTGGTGCGCTATATCACGCCGTCGGATTATGTGTGGGGTCTATTTTTTTTTTTTCAATTCTACTGCTGATGCCAAAATCTACACAGACATTATTACTCAATTTATATCACTATTGAACCGCGATGATTGGTAGTCCTGATTTCAATAAGATAGTGCCACACGTTTTTGTTGATCGTGTCACTACGCGTGGACTTAGGCCACCTCTTTCACCGGACTTGTAGCCCCAAGACTTTTTTGTTTAGGGCTATCTTAAAAATGGGGCATACGGCAATAATCCACATACGATAGATGAACTCAAGACTAACATCATCAATGCAATATCAGACATTAAGCTAATTCTCGCAGATTTTGTAAAGTCTCGAGCAGCCCGGTAAAAGAAACTGTGCCTATGTGTCTGTGGAAAAGGCCAACATTTTCAACATCTATCGTAAATTCTAAGAGTTTTTTCAACTTTTATTAAAGGTAAACTTTTAATTCGTAAGTTTAACCTGTTATTTTCTGTTTAAAAAAATAGTTCATAATTATTTGAAAAAAACATTCATAAACTGTGATGTGCTCGAATTTTGAAACACCCTGTAGTTATACACACATTATATACATCAAAATGCCAACACCCAACAACGTATGTACGGTATGTTACGAGAATTAAGAAATTAGTATCACTTCAAAGTACGGTCAGTACTGAAAGGTTAAAAGACTATTTATTTAGATACAATATTATTAGATACACGGGCTGTGTCAAAATTCGCGCACATCATAATTTATTAATGTTTTTTTTAATAAATATGGCTATTTAACAAAAAATAACATTAAGGGCCGTATTCACCGACATGGTTTAAACTGTAGTCACAATTTTTGGATAAGAGATGAACATAGATTGGTTAAAAACCTGAATTTAACCAATCTGTGTCGATCTCTTATCAAAAAATTGTGACTAGTTTAAACCATGTCGGTGAATACCGCCCTAAACTTTATGAATTGAAACATTACCTTTAATACAAGTTCAAAAAAAATTTAGAATTTTCAATAAACGTTGAAAAGGCTGGCCTTTTTCACGGACACAAGCACATTCGTTCCACCAGACTGCTCGGAACTTTACGAAATTTGCGAGAATGAATGTCTGATATTGAATTAATGATGTTAGTCTTGAGTTCATCAATCATGTATATTATTGCAGTAGGCCACATTTTTAAGATAGCTCCAAAGCAAAAAGTTCTGGGGTTACAAGATGAAAGAGGTGGTTTAATTCCGCACGTAATGACACGATCGACAAAAAATTCAGTTGAAACATGTATACTTTTTTTGTGACGTGTGACATGTGGCCCTATCCTTTTAAAACCAGGAGTGCCATTCATCGTTGGTTATCAGTGAAATGAATTGAGTAATAACGTCTGTGTAGACTTTGGCACACAGTGGAATAAAAAAGCCCTATAATCCGACGGCGTGATATAGCGCAACAAATACAATTTTTTTTTAATCATGTAAGGGCTGTTCATGAATAATATGAGGGTTTGTAGTGGGCCAATACCGAAATTTCGGGCTACCTTAAAAATAGGGCATACTGCAGTAATCTACATGCGATTGATGAGCTCAAGACTAACATCATTAATGCAACATCGGACATTAATTCTCGCAGATTTTGTAAAGTATCAAGCAATCTGGTAAAAAAATGTGCCTATGTGTCTGTGAAAAAGGCCGAGATTTTCAGCATTTAATTGTAAACTCTGAATTTTTTTCAACTTTTATTAATGGGAAATGTTTCAATTTATAAGTTCAATCCGTTATTTTCTGTTAAAAATAATCATATTCATTTTAAAAAACATTCTTAAACTATGATGTGCTCGAGTTTTGAAACACCCTGTACTTTACGATTTTCCGATGACAGCACACAAGTGTGAGACAAAAAAGTGGTTTTTTCAATAAAATTCAGTTAGATGTTTCGCCCCTGTAAAAGTGTTTACTTCACTGCACAAACGTGTAATGCGGTGAAACACTACTTTTAACAAAATGTTAAAAATGCACTGCATTTGCTCCCTTACAAATGCAGTGCCTACAATTTTTCAATATCTTGATAAATTCTTTTTCAACTTTAATCCCAGTAATTAGCGAAAACCCGGGCAGCACCGGGTATTATAGCTAGTGTAGTATAAAACTAATTAAAATAAATAAATATGCGTTATTATGTATCATTCAGCATATTTGAATTCGTATTTTTTTATTGTAAGCGTATAGCGCTGACGAAACTATGAAAAAAGTACCAGGTTAATTAAATCATTCTGTACTCAAGAAATTTTTGAAAAAAAAATATTTTTTTTTGTTTTTAAGCTTTAACCTTTTACCGGCCAAACTAAGATTTAAATTGATTTTCTTAATTTTTCAGTTATTTTCTCTTCTGATCCTTTAGTTTAGAGCAGTGGTTCTCAACTTATTTTTTATTTATGGGGGCCCTTTTTGGTAAAAAATTTCTATGACGGAGCCCCGCGTAGACCTACTTTTTATTCATTCGTCAAAGTTACTGATTTATTTTAATTTTTTTTCGAATCAAAGTTGTTCTCGAAGTACTTTGCAAATACAAAAAAAAATGAGAAAAATATATTAAAAAAATTTACTAAGGGGGCAAGTAGAAAAAAATAGACCCATTCTGGTAAATACAAGTAAAAATTAGTATGGGAAACAAAATTTTGAACGGATAGTACTGGATATATATATATAAGATTCATGGCAACATTCATGGCAACAGAGAAATGCAATTTAAAAACTGGTCTACATGTTGCGTCAAAAAAAAATTGCTTTTTGTTTGGATAAGAATCAAAAGCAAAAACAACTAGATGCAGCACGTAAATAAATTCAAATGTTATGTTATTTGGGAGTTATATGAGCAACAGAAAAACATTTTTAAAAAATTTCTATACCATCAAGTGAAAATATGAATTGCTTCACACATTTTTTAAAGCATGATAAATTAGTATTGTGAGTGATTTTTGGTGGTAATGTATTAGTAGAATTTTGGGATAAGATAAGTAAAATGTTTCTTCAAAAGTGTTTTATGAGGTAACGGAGGTGAATACATATTATTTAGTCTATTCGAGATGTATTTAAAGTTAGTGAGAACTGACCTTTGAAAAGGAGGAGAATGGATTTATAGGAATATAACTGACGTAATGTACGTATTCCGACATGTTGATGAAGTTGTATTGATGGTGTAGTAAAATCATTTGTGATAATTCTAATTATTCTCTTGTGGAGACTGATTGTAGGGAAAAGGGTTGAAAGACAGTCAAAACCCCAAACAGTTAGGCCATAGATTAGGAATGAGTGAAACAAGGAGTAATAAAGAGTAAGTAAAAACGACTGATTCAAGTAAGTTTTGAGATAGTGAAATTTATAAGTTTCTAGCCGTAGTCTTTCTTGCAAGTATTTAACATGACTCTTCCATTTAAGATTGTGATTAATGTATGTATATGCCAAGGTATAACTTGTAGGTAGTAACTTATTCAAGACATGAAAAATTACAATCAGAATACAGTGTAATTCTGATTATGAAAAATTAAATTAGGGTTAAAATGAATGTTAGTTTGAGAAGAAAAATTTATAAACTTAGTTTTTGATGTGATTATCTGGAGGTCGTTAGAAAAAAACCGCTTTCGAATTCTAGTTAAATCAGTATTGATTAAGTTAGTTATAGATTGGAAATCGTCAGCTGAGTAAAGTAATACTGTGTCATCGGCGAAAATTATTATATTGCCATATATGTTTAAGTTGCATAAATCATTTATGAACATTAAAAATAATAATGGTCCCAAGACAGAGCCCAGAGGAATGCCTTTAACTATATCAAATGGGGTGCTAAGGCTATTGGGAATTTTGACTGTTTGTGTTCTATGGGTTAAATAAGAAGCAATTAGATTGAAAGCATTATCTCTGGTTCCGTAATTTGACAACTTATTTAGTAGTATATAATGATTCACACTATCAAAAGCTTTTTTCATGTAAAGAAATACTGCAATGGCTTTTTTAGATTTATCAATATTTTCAGCGATAAATTTATTAAATGTAAGTAAATGCAAATGTAATTTAATTATAATATTTATACTTATTTTTTTCACATTTACTGTTTTTATTTTCCTCGAGCGGCCGGGGGCTCCGCGAGCGCAGATTGAGAACCACTGGTTTAAAGATATAAACTATAAAATTCATGAAAAAAAAAAAATTCCTGTATGTTTTCTGGACTTGCCCATATTCATAGAAACAACATTAAAATTAAAACAAAACAATTAAGTTTCATTCTTCCCTGAAAATAGGTGATTTAAAAAAATTGCATTTATATATAGCATCAGGTGCTGAAATAAATGAAATTCTTGTTCTGTAAATAAAGTTTGGAATCTCACACGTTCGAAAATAAAATAAGGTCTTTCATGTTAGAAATGTATAATTTTGTATTAATTAAAACGAATTGGGAACATTGGCCATTAAAAAGTTAATTAGAACTAAAATGACCAACCAAAAAATTTACATGATAATTATTTCATTTTTTCATAATGTGGTAGTGAAAGGGTCAACATTGTCGCAAAGTTTAGTTAAAAGAATGATAGTGTTCGTGAAAAAGCATGGTCAACTTGAAATAGACGATAGTTTTATTTGTTGATGGTTATGTACGATAGAGAGAGGAAAAACATGGACGTTCACATGGGCGAAAACGTTGTTCGGGGATTTGAAATCGATCAATTGTTTGGAAATTCACCGCTTTGAGAGGTCTCGTAACAACAACAACCATTTATACTTTTTCTGGAGACCACGGTCTTCCTAATTCTTTGGTTTTTGTGGCATCCATTATTTTTGTCGATCCTCTAGAGACGCTATCAAACATCAAGGAGAACATTGATTTCCGAAACATGACCATTTTCCACTCCATCCTTTTATACAACGTTTCTATTATATGAAAAAAAAAACTGAAAACCAAACGTTTTAGGTTGGAATTTATGACGTTTATGGTTTGCTTTTTTTGTTTAAAAATTTGTATAGGAATTTTTCTTCAGAACTGGTTTCAAAACTTTCAATTATTTTATGAAAATCGATTCAGATCGTGTTCATTATGGTTTTTAGAGCATATAAGAAACGGAATTTGCAAATAAAAGTTTTTAGTCCTTAATGACTTACTTCATAATGAATTAAACACAATTAGCGTAAACAAATAACAATAGTTATAGGGTACTAAAACTAGGAATAATTCGGCATAAACTTGGGAAAAAATGTGATTGTACCTGATTATATGAGGAGCTCATTTTCAAAAGGGAACATTTCCACTTTTTTCCGAAATGCACTTTTAACGGTTTATGAAACTTTGGGATAAACTCTGTGAGATTATGCAACCGGGATTATGAAAACAGGAATATTTTGTTAGAACTTACAATAGGTAGTCGTTTCTACCGAAAGGGAACATATCCAAATTTTTTTCTTAAACTTCCGTATGTTTCCTCTCTCGATAACGGACACCCAAAATTTTATCCGCTAACGAGAAGTGTCAGTTAATGGATAGTAAGATACATTGAGTCCCGTGTCAATGCAATTCCAAAATTTTATCCGTCAGTGCAGGTTCCGCTAACGGGAGTGTCTGCTATGGGAAGTTCCATAGTAGAATGATTGCGTTTCTTACGTTTATGACGAGAGGGCAGTGAGAGTATCTTCCTGGGCTAGTTAAAGCCTTTTGGAATCAACATTTGACGTAGATATTTCCAATTTTTCAGACTTGCGACCAGCTTAAATTTTCATCAAAAGGTAAGACATTTCGACTAATTTTCTTTCAAAAGGAACACTTCCGAAATTCAAATGTTGATAATTCTCTTGAATGTAGATCAAGAAACATAGTATTTACATATTCTTCCACCATTCTTACATGCTACCTGTTGGGCCATTTTCTACTTTTGTAAAGCAAACGTATTCCGGACGAATATGTTTTTTAATTCTATAGTAAAAATTCAGCAAAAGTAGAAACGTTCCCTTTTCAAAATAAGCTCCTCATTTGTTATATGTATTTGAGTATCACTTAGCTAATTGGATTTATGAATCTCAATTAATGATGCTATTCAAAAGTTCCCGACCCTCCATGCCCGGAGTACCTAGAAACGACTAAGACGCTTACGTACCCCCCTACAGGTTAGTTAGAGACCTATGTTGTGTACTCCTGGAAATTAGGAAGCATGCGCACCCTTTCAAAAGCATGGGAGGCTTGTACATTAGGGTGGAACGAAAAAGGGTGTTTTTTCACTTTTTTGGAAATTGATGTTGCCTTAGTATTCAAAAGATGCCTTTCATGGTTTTAAGACGTCATACCAAAATCTAGGAAAATATTTTAATATCTTGATGTTCCTCACGGACCCTAAAGGTCGAGCAAAAATACTTTTCTAAGTGCACATATAAAAATCTTTTTAAACATTATACATATATATAAAATAAACCCTTTTTTTGGGAAAGGAGGGGGTGGGGACAAAACTATAACCATGTTCCAAATTATAAAAACAAAAAAAAAACATAGTTTGACGATATAGGTGTCAGGAGAATGCCTCCATTACTTCCTCTGTTATCACATTGTTATTACATTTCACTTTTTTGCAAAATAGTCCGCTTTATTTTCAAACGATGGAAGAATACTCCTTGAATTTATTCTGGCTTGAATGAAGCCTTCACGACTCTCGGTTGTTGATACAGCAAGAGATGCTTCAGTTACGAGTCGTACGCACCGTTCAATTGCTTTTTTGTGACACGGAAAATTTCGTATACATGGAAAAGCAGGTTCAGATCATTTTTTGTGGGTCTAGTTCCTGATTTTTTTAACAGGTGGTTCAATCACTCGCATTTGATCACATGCAATTAGTTCCGAATAGTGCTTAGCAGAAAAGTTTATTTTCGGAACATGGAATGTATGGATTTCTGCTTCTGATAATCCTTCATTTTTAATTTTCAGAATTCTCTTGATTCCCAGTTCTTTGCTCGTATTATTTCCACAAGATATATCTGATCTGCACTTAAATCACTGTTGTCACTGTCCATTATCGGAAGGTTATTAGAGATTGGTTTAAATTTCACAATAGGTAATCTTTCACAATTTTCCAAACTTTGTCCGATATCACCTTGAAGCCCGTGTGGACTAATGGAACATCCATCCAGATCAGTGATTCCCAACGTGGGCGTTAACGCCCCCTTGGGGGCGATGGAAAGTTCCGGGGGGCGGTAGAAGCTACGGATATAACATAGGATCCTATGGGTTAGATTGCGTTGGGGGGCGATGGGAGAAAAAAGGTTGGGAAACTGATCTAGATGCTTCACAATATGCCTTAGAGGTAACTCATTGAAGTGAAAAAGACAAATAAGCCATTGCAAAGGACAGCCTATTTCTTTCTCTATTAATTAATAACGCCATTTTTATAACCAGTTGGAAAGAATCACCTTCGTTGACATTAGCTAAGGTTTTGTCTTTTCGACCATCAAAATATATTCTTCGCACATTTTGTTCTAGGAATTCTTTCTATTTTGTAAAAGAACTCTCTCTGGTGATCTTTCACGCTTTATTTTCATCCGGTCTATTGTTATATTTGGCTTCTCTTTCGTCAATAACCCAACATCTTCTAGCACAGCATTCGCAATAATTGCAGCTGATCGATCAGACACGCCAGTTCTATCACAAGCAAGACCAACATTCGATAATTCAGTTCTCATCTGTGAGGATGATGGTAGAACTTCAAAAGCAAATGAAGTCCTTGCTTCGGCACTGATTGATGGACCAGCTACAGGTACTGGTAGATGGAAATGCTAACTTCAACGGCAAACTGTGTTTTTGCTCATATAGATCAGTGTTTCTTAACCTTTTTCAGCTCATGGCCCCTTATGGATCACATTTTTCTCTCGTGGCTCCCCTGTCCTATCCAGGGCCTCCCCTCTACCGTCATCCAAGAGTGAGATACTTTCTATTTTTTTTATTATGAATGAAATTTTAATAAATCAGATCAATCTCTGGAATCCTGGCTAGGCACGGATTCAAATGGTGGATTATCATCTCTCCCAGGAGTCAAATTATATTGCAAAAAACGGTGTGTGTAAAATACGGGACGATCCAACGAACATGCACGATAAATCGACCCTCTCAACACATCAACCGTTGTTCTGGGGCCCTCCATACTTAGCTGGAAATAACAGCTTACATATGAAAATCATAGTACCAGATCCTACATATAGTGCAGTCCCACTCCCTCCATTATAGATATGAAGACCTGGGTCATGCCCCACATAGACCCAAGGGTTAAGATGCTCCTGGTTGTATAGATGGATCTGATGAATTCTGAACGTAGTAATTTTTTTCAACCATGTTTCACTTTTAAAGCTTTTCTCTTCACAGCTCTCTATGACTCCCTTTACCACCTGTCGTGGATCACCTTTCTTCTGATTTTCTCCCGTGGCCCCCCTAGAATATCCTAGGACCGCAAGGGGGCCATATGGCCCCAGGTTGAGAACCACTGATATAGATCACTTTCCTCAGAATCGTTGGATATAGATTGTTTTCAGTGATTGATTAACTAGTTTCCGCCGTTTCTTCTTTAGATGACTTGAAACGGGATACTATTTTCATTTTTTTTCCTTTGTTTTCTCTCATTGTTTTTCAATATCTTCGTTGTTAGGCCATCTACTCGACCAATGGCCATCTTGCATGTACTTCTTTGATCTTGCAAGAAATCTCGCTCTAAATTTGGGATCTTTCTCAACTTGTCACATTTGAAGTCTTCAAAATCACATTTGCATGCTGCAATGTCGAAAAATTTCCGTGTTTCGCACTGAAAGGATTTCACGTTCAACTTGAAAGTTTGAGAATCTTTCTTTTTTTCATATTTTTCTGAAAATTCTTGTATTTACAGTAAAAGTCTTTGAAACTTTTGCATATCCGTTGGTGAGAAACCGTAGGAATTGAAGCAGTTTCCCAAATATTTTCTGTCTTTGGCACGATAATTTCAAGAATGTCTGTAATAGCTGGATCTTTTCTTGATTGTTGTGCCTTCATATTGCGTTTAGTCAGAAAATAAAGTATAACATTGCCATAGGTGGGCACGACCCGAGAATTCCACTCTTTAGGATTTCCTAAAATGTCACAACGATAAAAGCATCTGGTCGTCATTTTGACTGCTATACACCCTTTCAGTTAAGGGGTAAGATTGCAGATGAATACTGAAAACAAGGGAAAAACATCGGGGTTACTGAACGAATCACTAGAAGTTTGAATTTTGGGGAAAAAAATTAGGAATGGCATTTTTTCACATATAGGCATATTTTAAATTCTATTACGATGGCAATTTCAAAAAAAAAAAATTTTCGTTCTACCCTATTGTACATTCCTAGAAATGCGTAGGATGCTTGCCTAGCGACTAGACGTGTGTGATGCTTGCATACTTCCGCAAATGCGTGAATTCAAGGGCTTGATTATCTCTAGAAATGCGTAGGATGCTTGCTTACTTTTAAGCAGGAGTAGGAGTCTTTCGTATCTCCAAAAATGCCGAAAGGGTTCCGTACCACTTGTAATGGTAAGTGTGGGGGAAATACGTAGGAAGGTTTCTAATATGTTTTTTACGTTTCTCTCACTATTTTGATCTTTTCTTACTCTGTCGTTACTGATTATTTTTCAGTGCCTTCGAGTGACAGGACATCTAGTTCTGTGCAAAAAATAATTTCCGGGAACTGCAAAAATATTTTATCTCTAAAATTCCAACTTATAATGTACGGTTATTAGAGTGAATAATTTGCAGAGAAAACTGTAATTTTTGATGCATTTAACTGAGAATACAATCAGATAGACAATGATTATGTATCAGTTTATGGAGAAGTCGGGAATGTTAGGTCGGGAAACCCAGGGTAAGAGCTTTAACGACTAAAATTCCTATGTTACCTTTCACAATATTACGCATGGCGTATACAGGGGTGTATAGCTACCAGCACGCACCGCATTTTACTGGCGGACCGTTGATCGTATAGGCATACTTCCAATTAGAAAAAATATCCAAGTAACGCGTAAAACTCAGATGCATCAAATCATGTTGCAAGGGATTGTATAGTTATTAAAATTAAAAATTAACTTTTTATACGGGCACCCTGTGCTCAGAAAACCAATGAGAAAGATATTGCCCTTTCTCTCCTGATGCCAGCAAAAAACATCCCCCGTTTCTAAGTGCAGATATTTGAACTCAAAAAATAGAGAAAAGGTAGGAATTACAGGATAAATGTGGGTAAAACACGTTTAATATCTCAGTGAACTTGGGAGCGTGGAATTTTTTTGTTGGCAGTAGAAGAGATAGTGCAACAACTTTCTCATTGGGTTTTGAGCTCAGTGTATCCTATAGAAAGTTATTTTTTTTATTTTAATAACTATACAATCCCTTGCAACATGAATGATGCACCTGAGTTCTACACGTTATTTGGATATATTTTCTAATTCACACATGTCTATAGGATCAACGGTTTGTGAGTAACATGCGCTGTGTGCTAGTAGCTAGGTACCCTGTATACACTTGCGAATTTTTATGGTAATCATTAGAGCCCGGATTATATGCACTAAAAAAGTGGTAAAATATGCTCTAAAAATATGCAAATATGCACTTAAAAACGCAAAAATATGCACTTGAAAATGCAAAAATATGCACTTAAAAATGCAAAAATATGCACTTAAAAATGCAAAAAATAAGCACTTAAAATACCAAAATATGTGCTTAAAATGCCAAATATGCCCTAATAAAATCACCATCCACAAAAAAGATGTGTTTTTAAAATGCATATTTGCTTTTTTTTTTCGTGAATATGTATTTCATTTACAAAAAATATCCCCACCTATGCAAATAACTTCTACATATTTTTTATTCAGGCATTTTTTACTTTTTAGTTTGTTTTAGTTGCTCAATAATGAAAATACCAGAAACAAAAGAATTTCGACACTATTTCTAAAAAAATGTAACGCTTTACCATATCTCTAGAAATAGCCTTACAATAAAACGGTTAATATTCGTAAAGTACTTTATAAATATGTATTAATTCACTAAATTTCACCTGCAAGACAAAAAAGTCGATGTTATGAAAATATTATGAATAATATTTATTTGAAAAATTATAAAAAAAAAAATTGAGTGAGCTTAAATAAACATTCAAAAATATGCACTTATACTGAAAATTCTTTGATTTTCTGCATTTATATGCATTCATGCTAAAAAAGACCAAAATATGCAAATGCATATGCACATATGCATTTGCATAATCATAGAAAAAAAACAACTCAAAAATACATCTCATAGACTATTTACAAGGAAAATCGCATTGAATTGAGCTATCAAAAATGTTTTTTATGACCATTTTTGAATAATTAAAAAAAAATAGATGCATTAAATCCCAGAAAATTCATTACTGCTTCATTATTATGGCATTTTTCTCGTGTTTGCCCACACAAGATGCTTTTGTCGGTGTATTATATGATACTATATTCTTCTGTATTCAAGATATTTTATAGAAATACTATAAAAGCACACACACACAATTCGTTTTCTTCCACACGTGAAGCATTTTTACAGCTCATAAATACAGCCATATTTTGCCCATAAAATATTTTTATCTTCTTATGGAGTAATAAGTAGAGCAAATTCAGTTTTACCATTTTAACTTTACGTGAAAAATGCATCGTTGTGTGTCCCTTTTTCTTTTAATCCTTTCCAAATACTCGCCAAAAATTTTTACAAAGGTTTTAATCTCAAGATAATCAATACATGGATTAATATTTGAAAAAACTGTAATTTTTTAGGAATAAATTGATTTTTTTTAGCCAACGTGTACACAAGATGCAAGTTAAGGTATCTGATAACCGTTTTTGTCACTTTTCCATAAAATAGTACTGGAGTGAACTTTAATAACATTTTTTGATAGAAAGGGTCTCGAAATGGTGAAAACAATAATAAATGTTGGATTACCTATGCCATTCTCATATCAAATTTTAAGCAAAATTCGTGTAATTTGAAACGCGATTGCAAAACATTCTATGAACGAAATGTTTTGTGTATTTCCCAATAGATTTAACCAGTAATCATAAAGGTTTGGTATCAAACTTTAAAGAATTGTATGGTATGTTTATAAGTTACACCCAAATCTGTCGGTGTACGAGTGAATTTTTTAAAATTCCACTACACATTCCATGTGCATATTGTGTATAAAACACTGTAATTAGACAAATGTATCTTGTAGACCTTAGATTTTAATACAGGACCTTAACAATATATGGAAAAATATCACTTTAAAATTTTGTAATGATACAATTAACAAAGTTTTAGAAATCACGTTTCAAACTCAAGTAAAATGTAAAAAAAATAGCATTCTTCGTAAAACGCGTTGAAAGTTTTCATTCACGGATTACTTGTATGTAAAAATGCAACACTAAAGTGGACGGAACTTCGATTCTAAGTGTCATATAAACAAAATAAGGCCTGTCTTGGAACTACAAAAAATTAGGTTTTCATAAAAAATTAAGAAATAAAAATCGATATTTTCTTCCAAAATGACGTTTTAAACGTAGTTGGATTATTTACCAGTATTTTCCATTGTCTTTTTTTTCGGACGTTTGTTTTAATTTCTAATTAAGCAGTGGAATTTTTTGTTTCGATTGTTGTAAGTAAATTTTGAACTCATTGCAATAAAGGTTACAAATTCAATAAAAATATAATAAACGTTTTTCCGAAATAGTTTTCTTGTCTTATTTCGTTCATGTTATAATTCTGTGGTATTTGGTCAGAACTTGATAACTCGAAAATCACATTTTTGAGATATAAGCATTTTCATTGTCGTTTAAAAATAAAAAATAAAGCATATACACAAATACAAATGAAAATATTATACATCAGCATGTTGTTTGGCCATACGCACGTACTTGTGCATTTATCTCACTTCTAATTAGTTATAATTAGCAAGACTTTAGAGCACAAAGCTAATTTTTGGAGATATGTTCTGACAAAACACCACAGAATTTTTATGTAATTTTTTTGAAAAAATTAAATAATATAGGGTTTTAGCATATAATGAGTTAAGAAATTGAAAGTTACTCTCGTCATTTAGGTTGAAAAAATTATTTCTGTTGTTAAAACTTTTAAAAATCTTTTCTTTCTTACCATATCCGCCATTCAATTTTTCAATTACTGTTTGATTTAGAACGTTTACAATGGATCACATTCAATTGGTGGGACGAGCTATACCGTGTATTATGGTGTTTTTTGTAAGATTAGAAATAAAATAAAACAGCATGGTATTATATTTATCATGTATTCACGCTCATCTCTTCGATCAAACAAATTAACCGTGTTCCAAAATAAAAGAATTCAAAAGAGAGAATTGAAAGGCGCTCTATCTTTGTCGGAAGTTAATGAGCCGCATGCAATAGGTGCTAAGAAAATCTTCGCGAAAGGTGCGAGTTTGCGGTATTCGTGCCACGTTGACAGGTTTAGCAACTGCACCGAACAATCCTTGGCATTTAAACGGGAACTTTAGAAAAATCTCCCTTTCTTTGGCGAGACGCACACAAAAGCATGTGATAGTAAATTAAAGTTTCGCTTGGATGCATGCGATGCGTGTTTCTCCACTTCAGGTCGATTTCTTCAGAAAAGAGACTGAAACACCATCTTCTGTCGCAGAGAATAATTTAACACTTTCCCGCTCCCCTTTTACAAACACCCACGAACGAATTCTTGAACAAAGAGAGAGATTCGATGATTATACTGATCCTTCATCTCTCAAGAGATCGTAAGGAACTAACACCACAT
Source organism: Pholcus phalangioides (assembly GCF_987345545.1). Lineage (NCBI taxonomy): Eukaryota > Metazoa > Arthropoda > Arachnida > Araneae > Pholcidae > Pholcus > Pholcus phalangioides. Next base: position 4,504,210 of record NW_028301625.1, on the reverse strand, counting down.
ACCAAAGCAAGATCCCTCACCCCGATTATTGAATATTAATTATTTTTACCCCTTGATCCATGCCAAAGTAACAAAACTCTCAAATATAATTATCGAGTTGATTAATTGTTTTGTTATCCCGAAAGTAACTGAAGCAAAAACCACCAGAATCTCTCCCGACTGGATTTCTTACTCAACCATAATGATTAACATAATGGCACGTAACGTTTTCTGATGCTTGAAGAGAAAATCATTTATCAACGCGTGGAAGACTGGAATAAAATGCAGTTAATGTCGGTTATAACAACCTCGGTTATAACGTCAATAATTGGCTTTCTGTGCTGATTCCTATAAGAATGTTGATGAACCTTGCTTATAACATCAATGAAAATGCCACGAACTTGGGTATAACGAGACATTTTCCGTCGTTGTATGGCACTTTTGATACTTTATGATGGAAAAAAGGATTTTTAAGAAGTTTGGCGCTCCGACATGCTCTTAATTAGTATAACCCGTATACGGGACATTCTATATTTTCCCGTAATTTCGCACTTTCCGACTTTTTTCATTACAAAAATGTCCCCGTTTGTATGAAATGAATATTTTTTAAAAATGAAAGTTTAATAAAAGAGTCATAGTATTTTTCAAAATTTGTTTACACAAATAAGTTTGATTTTTTATGACTTTTCAAAATTTTTTCCTGATTTTCAATCTGAATTTTTTTTTCATGACCCTGCACAGAAATAAATTTTTGAAAATAAAACAAAATAGTTTTTTTCTCAAATTTTTTTGCCATTAGGTACATAACATTTCCCAAAATCATAATTACTAATTATTCTTATTACATTAAGTTAATAAATTTATATTAATTCAAAAGTTAATTTATTGGAAATGCATATATTAATTATATACAAAGAAAACCATGCTAAATTAATGCTCAATTTTTTGAAACTTCTCAAATATTTTATCTAAGTAACCAGTCATCATATTATATAAAAATTGTGAAATTTGGTCAAGAATTTGAAGAGCGATCAAAAATGGGTTTATTCTCCCCCCCCCCCCCCCCCGCAGTGAAATACACTTTGAACATATTTGGCGATTTCTCTGATAGTTAGTAATACTTTTGGCGGGAATTGATGATGTCTCGTATTTATAACCCCAATATACCGTTTTCTTCAGATCAAATATACGTATATGGTCACCCTAATCATAATGAAATAACAGCTTCTTGCCTGGCATTTCATTGAATCTGTTTACATTTTTTGTCAAAAAACGTCTCGGAAACGGCAACCTTGGTTATAACGACGAAAATTCACGGAATCTTCGATGTCGTTATATAAACGAGTTAGAACTGTATAATTTACCAGGATGAATCTAAATTTTTCTCTGAAGGATATTATGCTATTTTTTTTAACTTCAACACATCAGTAAAATTAAACATTTTCCTACGACTGAGGAAATTTTTTTTTCGAATCATATGGGATATTTGGTTTGAAATATGCCCTTTTGGATGAAAATCGAAACGCATCTTGGGAGATGCCAGCCACACAAATTAAGATACATGCCTGAGAGAAACGGTGCATTCCTCCATTCTACCAGAGGATCGAAATAGTTGGTACTTTTCTAACCTGTTTCACCCGTCTCTAAGACGTTTGGATCATTCATCTTCCATTCTCTGATGCGAGTGAGCTTTTTCTTATTTTGCCCATTTCCCAGAAAAGCCTCAAGGAAAACTCATCGCTTTAGTTTGAGATTTGTATGGAATGTATACTCTTATAGAGTTTTCCAAGGAAACTCTCAACGCCTCGTTTACTGTGCATTATACATTATTGCTTTCATATTTTATCACATTTTTACGTTATCGATACACAAGAAATTATAGTTTTATTAGATAAAGTATATAAAAGTTGGTTTGATTTGTGATTATGTTTTTTCTTGAGAGAGTAAAATACCACACTTTTGACGAAAATGTGCTTTTTTGTGGACGTAAAATTCGAATTTTCCTTAGCCAGCTGGGAACAAGAATTTTGTTTTTTGTTATTAGATTACAATACTCTTTAAAAATACTATACAGTTCTTGGAAAAAATGTTCACTGCTACCATTGTCGGTTCGAATGCTATACAGGTTATCCCAAAGTATTTGCACAACGGATATCTCTCTGCAACCATTGACTTCAGAAACATACTTTCAATTATAAAAACACACACACTTTTGAATAACAATCAGTTACTCAAAACGTCTTAAATTTTCCAAGGGATCGTATGCATAGAAAATATAAAAAACTAGCTTTTTATCTAGACCGTGTGCTAAAATATCCAATTTGTGAAATGTAAATACCGCTCTGAGAAGTAATTTACAAAATACTATTTTGCATTATAATGCATATTTTTAAATGCAATATTAATGGAAATATTCAACTTTGAAATCTCAGCATTTATCGCCAATGATTGAACATGTGTGGTTCACAAATTGCGAAACGTAAATTAAATACAAATCTGTAAAAATTCTGTAATGGTCAAAATAACAGTCAAGGACAAATGCCTTATTTATTGTGAATAAAAAAATATAATGCTTGTGGATTTTCATTCTATTTGTGAACAGTCCCTAAAAATTACAATTTTTGAGCCAATGAAAATTTGCCAACACAGTGATAAGTTTCCAAAAATTTGTGATTTTATATATTTAATATCTCGATAAATATTGTATTTAAAATATGAATATTTTTGCGAATGACTTTTCAGAGTGGGATCTACATTTCAAAAATTGAAGCGTTCGACCGAATAACGGTGTATGTCGTTTCTTCAAACTGTAGAAGAGACACAATTAGTCATCCCTGAATTAGGAAAACACCTGCAGCTCTGTAAAGTGACATAGCAACGTCATCTGTTGGTTTCTGCAAGAACTAACTGCAGAAACGTATAACGGAAACTATATGGAACGTTATTCAGTCAAAAAACTGATTTCGCAAGTAACATACATCGCTATATTCGGCCGAACTCTTTAATAGGAAGTTTTAGCACACGGGAACTATATATAAAAAGTAAATTTATTATTTTTTTTATTACCACTCAAACAAATTTTGAGTAACTGCACGTCATTTGAAAAATTTTGTAATTGAAAATATGTTTCTTCTATCTGTATATTTTCTTCCTTTTGTTTTGCATTGAATGATTCATTGAGTACTTGTGAACACATGTAATGATCATCTACTTATATTATTATATTAATGCTAAAAAAAAAACTCGTATATTATATATTATTTAGAGCAGTGGTTCTCTACCTGGTATGATTTCCTTTTGGTCCTGGGGTATTCTAAGGTGGAAAAAGAGGCACAGGTGAAAATCGGATGAAAGGGGGAGGGGGGGGTCATGACTGATGGTTAAGGGGGGACCGCAGTGAACTGTAAAGAAAGAATTGATTTCTGAAGAAATAACGCTTTAGAGTGTGATGAGAAAAAATTTTACTAGAACTTTCAGAATACAGCTGAGCTTCTTATAGAGCCATCGGAACGAATGAGTTCATCCGGGCATGACACATGGGCCTCATGTCCTAAGTCCAAGGTAGGTGCAGATCCAGGTTAAACTGTTAGGAGGGACACAATATATTATATAGGTTCTTTAGATCATCTCATATTTTACAGAGAAATTTTTCCCCATAGCATGCAATCTAGCTTTCAAGAGAGGTGATCGCCCTTCCCTCTTTAGATTTGTACCTGACCCCTGAGTCCAGATACAAACAACAGGCCTACAAGGATACAATTATTCAATCATTACACTTCACTCATAATTAGGAAAAACTGGTGGCAGTAGCAGCACTACGAGTTGAATGGTGTCACTATTACGGATGCAACTAGGGTCACCGATATGGGAATTCTCATTGACGAGCGGCTTAGGTTTTCTGAACATTGTTCAGCGGCGGTCAAAAAAGCGAATAGAATGCTTGGTCTCATTTTCAAAAAGGTCTCTTCGCATTCTCCTAAAGTCATTCTTCTGCTTTTTCGAGTCTTAGTTCGTCCTGGACTGGAATATGCTGTAAGGTTTTGGAGACCATACCTACAGAGGGACATAGACTTGGTTCAAGAGGTGCAGAGAAGAGCTACGCGTGTCCTTATTGGCACACGGGGCTTGAGTTATGAAGAATGACTTCATTTTTTGAATATGTTTACATTGGATGAACGCAGGTGTCGACGAGATATGATTGAAGTGTTCAAAATTTTCAATGGGATGGATAGGATGGACCATGAACTTTTAGTACACCGCCAATCGACTGCTTTTACAAGGAGACAACAGTATCGATTGGTGAGGGACAATGCAAGGCTATGGTGTCGCAGGGAATTTTTCTCTAATAGGGTTGTTAATAAATGGAATAGCTTACCCCCGGAGCTAGTAAATTGTAACACAATTGACACGTTTAAAAAGAAATACGATAAACATGTTGGGGTAAATCGAGAAGCTATCCATTCTTAGAATAAGACAACCATAAGTATTCTTTATGGGCATTGTATAATATTTTATCATGTGTATATATTGTTTGTAATTTGTGTTAATTGCATTTTTAATTGGGTTGCTATGTTTTTGAAATATATAACATCCATATTTTTATGGGCATCTTTTTCTCAGACACCTCGTTGGGCATTTTGCCTGTTGTGGCGTTGTATTTGTTGTATTTGTACATATCCGCTGTGCAAACAATTTGGGACAGTCTGTATTCACTTTCAAAAATTTTGTTGCTCTCAAATGAAAAAAAAATTCTTATATTATCATTTGTTGAGAGAACATGTTAAAAAAATTGTCAACTTTTCGCAAAAAAATACCAAAAAATTTTTGATAAGTGAAGAATGATGTTTCTGGTAAGTCTCACCAGAGAAATTCCGTAAATTTTTGTTGCTGTACTTAAGTGTAGAAATAAGATAATATCACTTTTTATCACGATCACTACAATGACTGGCCTATCGATATTGATATCGGTAGATCCTATATCCTAGCACAAGGATTCCTCGGCAACAAAATTTAACTGCTTGAGCAGCTCGATGACGTTTTTCGCTTACAAAAGACCAAGTGAAGTTCTAGGGCTGTGTGACCTGTGCGGCCACTCAGGCTGCCGCTATATAAGAGGTATCAAAGCAGGGGTAAAGCCGAGTTTTCCTAGGGGTAGAATTTTTGCGCTGTGTGCAGCGTGAAGGAGGAGATTGGTTAAAAACCTGAAATGCAAGTATACTATAAATATGTATTGCGCAAAAACTCGTTGTTTCTTAATCCAATCTTTTATTTGGCGTCCGTCATGATAGTCGGCATTTTTGGTTCTTTCCATCAGGATGATGGTGGAAATCATCAACCATCGAAATGAAAGACAATTTCATTCATCTTATCCTTTAAGAATGTAACTCATAGTGTGTGTTTTGATATGTATTTCTTATCACATGTTTCTTGTCTTTGTGTGAGATTAGTATAACCAACATGCAACCATTATTCACTGTCATTTCTGTTATCTTCTTTCTCTTCGAATGTTGAACATATAAACATCAAGATTCTCATTAACAATTTTTACAATAGAAATACTTGATGCAACATTTCCTCGTCTGTAGTTGGCATTTTCGTAGTAAAATTCAAGAATCTTTATAAATCACAAGAAACTTCCAAAAAATAAGTACTTAACAATTAATACCACATATAAATTATTTACCATGGATACTCGATTAACTTTACGAAAGAGCGTTTTTCATAACAAATTTTGTTCAGAATCCATACAAGTATTATTCTCCAAGTATTCCTCCATGGGTTATTCATAAATAGGCGTACTATATATTTCACACCTTCTCCGACAATTGGCATCATATTTGGTTAGAATCGGCGATGTCACATATTAATTATCCCAACTTCCAGTATTTTTCTCGATAAAATGTGGTCACCATAGTCATAATGAAGCAAAAACTTTATGCACACTTATTTGATTGCATCTAATACTTCTCGTCAAAAAATATCTTACAAACGTCGAGCTCGGCTGGGTAAAGAGCTTCGGTTATAACGACAAAATTTGGTGGAATTTTTTATGTCGTTATAGCCGAGTTTGACTGTACATTCATATTACTAGAAAAAATAAACAGCGTGTCCCTTCGCGAGAATTCACCGCTGTTTCAATGAGGCTTTTTGGATCAAGTGATATTTCTTTCTTTCAGTGAAGGGTTTGAGGGACATACCAACTGTAACCAAGGTAGCCAACATGGTGACTTCTTCGGTGACTCATGAAAGAAACAAATATAATTTGAAAAGAAATGCAGAAATAAATCGATTTTTTTTTTGATATTCGCTAAATATTTCGAAAATGTTTATTTTAATTTAAAGTTATCGATCTACCTGTTTTTGTTTCAAAAAAATGCTGCAATTAAAGCTGCGTGATTTCTTCAATGCAATTTATGGGTCATTATTAATTTTTAAAAATCTTATGAATTGATTTATGAATGATGCATTTCATCAGATTTTATGAATTGATGCATTTGAATTCATAAGTTAATTTTCATTTTCATACTTGAGAAGATCTATATAAATAAAAAGTTGAAATCAACGTTTCACGAATATCCAACTCAATAGTAGTTCTGTGGCTAATTATTTTATGTTTAATTTCCTAGACTTCATGCCTCTAAGCCAGAGGTTCTTAGTCTTTTTCAGCCGCGACGAAAATCAACAACAAAATCAGCTTCGCGACCCATGGGACTTTGTTTTTCGAAATTAGTGAAACCGGTGACCCAATAAGTGCATTTATAGCAGGACCGTAAATGAAGTTTCATGACTCATCTGGGAAGACCCTACGAGTCAAGTTTGGACCGTGACCCATAGCTCAAGAATCTCTGGCTGCAAGTGGATTTGTACGACCCATCTCGGAAGCCCCTGCGAATCAAGTTTGGGTCGTGACACAGCTCAAAAATCCCTTCCTGCAAATGGATTTGAACGATCTCTCTCAGAAGCCCCTGCTAATCAAATTTGGATTGTGACACTTAGCTCAGGAATTCCTGGCTGCAGGTGGATTTGAATGACCCATCTTGGAAGCCCCGTGACGCAAGTGTGGGTCGCGACCCATAGGTTAAGAACCCTTGCTCTAAGCGAACTCAGTGTGTCGAAAATGAAGAATTCAATTCAATTTTTAAAATTATTGATGAGGCGAAAAATCCCACTAATATCAACATTTATACAGTTAAAATCGGCAATTTTAACATTGATTTCTATGGGGGATCATTCTGTGCCTGTCCCTCAAAGTGATCAAAGTGACGCTGATGATGATTGAGACGGCTATGCGAAAAGCCTCATTGTATGCATTCATCGAGCTTATGTTACTGGAAAAAGCACAGAGCCCCCACGATGGCAGCAACATCGAATACAAAGATATCACGTGACGTGGTAAGGGGTAGTGGCACGATCTTGGCTTTCTATGTTCAAAAATTATGGGAAAAATCCCCCTACCTTTATATATAAGAAAGGAGCATTTAAAAATTTCCTATTCTCTTTAGAACTTCGATTTTTTTTTCTCAAATTTTGTGGGTATTTCTATACAATTTCACGAGGGCTTTTAGGGTTTCAGTTGTAGGTTATTCTTTTTTTCGAATTTTAACTTCAACAACATGCAACCTCTTCAAAAATGTAGCCATATTTTGTACAAAAAACTTTTTGAATCATTTTATAAAAAATCCTCTCGTTAAAGCATGTAACACTTCAGTGTTGAAAGACGCACGAAGTTTCAAGATATTTGAACCAGTGATGTTTGAAAAATTTTCTTTTTCTGACAAAAAACAGTTCCAAAGAAAAGAGCATTTCAATGGAAAACAATAGAATATATACAGGGTATTTCAAAAAAAATCACCCGATTTGAAAAGCGTATATTACGAAAAATATTGAACACATAGACACTTAAGATTAATTTTATATTACATGGCTAATCATAAAGTTTTTGTACAAACCAAATTAAAGGTGCTCAATATGTCAACCTTAGGATGCACGGCATGCCTATACGGTAATCAAATTCGTCCCAAACTTTTGCGAGCATGTTTGCATCCACTGCTTCCACGGCTGCTGTTATGCATATCTTCAGTTGGGCTAATGTAGCTGGAAGGGGAGGTACATAAACGAAGTCTTTTATAAACATAAACGACAACGAACATAAACCCTCACAAGAAGAAATCGCACCGTGTGAGGTCCTGCGATCTTGGAGGCCCGTGATGTTTAACTGAATCGTCAGGTCCCTACAGCCGATCCATCGTTTAGGAATGCGATTGTTCAAAAATTCTCGAACGTCCAAGCTCCAGTGCCTCGTCCTGCTGGGAAATGAAGTCGTCCGAATCGGTTTCCAACTGTGGGAAAAGCCAATCTTAACAAACACTGAAGTGGCGGCCGAAGGAAGAGCGTTAGCGCTACCTGTCGGCAACTGCGTGAAACCCCAGATTTCCCTCTTCCTACCTATACATTATTCGATCAAAACGAATTAAAAGCTGAATAGTTATGATTTTTTTAAATTGGATGATCCTTTTTGAAACACCCTATACAATGCCTGCCTAGTTTATACCAAAATATTTTGAAAATACTTTTAGTGCAGTTAGAATAAAAACTCGAACGTTGTTAGACAGAAATTTTATAGTACTATTTAGAAATTGAAAACTGTTTTATTGGAAAATTTGCGTGCACCAACCACCTTAATACACAGTTCGTGCCAGGCAATTTCCCCATTGAATTGTACAGTTCAATCTCGAAAGATTGCAATCAATTATCCTCTAAAGAATAAAAATGATAGAAAACTTCTAAAGATATATAAAAAAAGATTAAATTATCTCTTTCATTAACTATAGAATTATTTCTTTCATTTATTCTGGAATAATAATTGCAAAAATCCCAGAAAAATAAATAATCCCTTCCTTTTTCTCATTTCATTTAAACTCCTGTGGATGAAATAACGGGGATTGCGATAGCATTTAACACGGCACGTGATCTTCCGACGAATGATGTTTGGGACACCGTTCGTCATGCCAGAGCCGGAACCAGAGGAGGCGGGGGGACAATTGCCCCGGGCCGCAATTTTAGGTGGGAACAAAGAACCCCGTTATAAAATTATTGAATTTTAAAGTTGGAGGGGAGCGGCAGAATAATGTTTGCTCCCGGCCGCAAAAATCCTAGTTACGGTCCATCGTCATGCTCCCTCCAATAGCATAATATTAACTTGATGTATGCATTCCTTCATATTGCAATATGTCCACCTAAGGCGACTGGTATAAGAATATCCAGTGGCTATATGTCCACCAAGTCCATGACGTCATTTCTGCTCTGCTAAGTAGTGCCAAAGCCTCCTAGATCAGTGTTTCTCAACCGCAGGGACGCCGTCCAGTACCGGACCCTGACACCAGTCTCACCGGGCAGTCAGTGATTCGCAGTTTCATGTTTTCCATTAATTTCTCGTTAGTCGTGTGTATGACCGGGCCTTCCACGTGCAAAAAAGAGATTTACCGGGCCGCGGGCTTTCAGAGGTTCAGAACCACTGTCTTGGATAAACTAGTAGTATCTAGGAGGCTTTGGTAGTGCGCAGTCGCAGACCTTGATGTAATAAGACGTGTTTTTTGAAAAACAGCGTCAGCTTTGTCTCTAGGTATAAGCTCCATATTCCGATACATTACTTTTAAACAATCATTCAAGAAATATTTTGTTTCGGGAATTACATCTAAAAATAAATTTTACTAATTCTAAAAACAAACTTCATTTGAAATTGTATCAAATTCAATTATAATTAGTCTGATTTTCAATTGAGTATTCAAATTAGTAGAAAAATACGCATAGTAGTTCATTCTTTCTGAAAATTTTCAATTTCCCCCCCCCCCCTTGAAAAGAAATTCTATCTTCAACACCGTAACTGTTTTGTTTTTGTTTAATATCGTCCAATCTTTGAATAATTAATTCGCACCTTGATGAAGCTTTCTTGAAGGTTTTCCCGGAGCTAATTTTAAAATATACAGCTATACATGAACTAAAATATAAAGGCTTTTAAATGTGCATAAATATTCATGTCACTAGAAAACTTTAAAACTTGAAAAATAAGTAAGAAGAAACACTTTTCAATACCTCTTTCATGTTCACTAGTCTAGAAAACTGTTTGTTTGAAGAATGAATAAATATCTCTTTTATTGTTTTTTTTTCAATCTGTGATGAATTTGGAGAAAAAAAAAGGAATTTATTCAAATATTCAAAAGATCCCTTCAATTTTTTTAAAAAAATATTTTATTGTATTTGAAATCAAAGAATTCCAAGGGAAAAAATTATATTTCGAAAAATTAAAAAAATGCAAATTTTTCAATTAAACTGTACGGAAATGCTGAATGGTCGGGGAAAAAATTATAATAAAGTATTCGATAAGCGAAGTGATTATGAATGAAGTAAAATCAAATTCCAATGAATAGGAAAGAAATGATTAAAAAAATTATAAAGGCCGTTGCTTTTCTTAAAGCTATTTTTGAAATAAGGCGTCACGTTACTTCATTCGATTGAGTGAAGTAAGAAATGAATGAAAAAGGAAATTACGCATTTTATATAGTCAAACTTTGTTATAACGGCATCGAAGATTCTGCGATATTTTTCGTTATAACCTAGGTGTCGTTTCAACCGAGGGTGACGTTTTTAAGATCTTTTTTGACGAAAACGTTAATCAGAGGCAATCGTGAAAAACACGGAAATGTTTTGTATAGTGGGTCATGTCAATGAGCAAGTCGGAATTTCAAACATAACGATAAATCTTTCAAAAAATAGAACAACAGACGAACATTCCCTGGATGGGATCAGCTCTAAACTTGGGAATTTCTTGGGATAACGTCATTGAAACGGAAACAAAAGTGACGAAAATTTGTCGTTATATCCAAGGTGGATGCTTTTCATTCACGTTATAAGCAAGGTTATAAGCAAGCTTCTTACTTATCAACGTCATTCTCTATGGGAATCAGTCCAGACCGCCAATTATTGACGTTACAGCCGAGATGTCTTTAGAACTGAGTTTGACTGTACTTTTTTTGAAAGCATAAAGAAACAGAGCTGCCCTTTGGGGTGGGTGACAGGTGCGGTCGCACAGGGTCCTTCACTTACGGTAATATAAGTGAAAAAAATATGCATATGTCAGAAAAAAACCTTTGGTTTTAGGAAACAATATATCTCATCTTTCTGCTGAGCAACCGAGAGTTCAGATTTGGTAATCAATCCAACTGGGATCCTCCGTCAGCGTGATATGATATTTTTATCCCCTGGAGACAACACCCATAACGTGTCGAAATGCATAAGCAGTTTTGTTTTATCTTTGTATTTGCCTTTTTCGTTGGTGATATTTTCTGAGTATAATTTATATATTATGAAAACTGGGTGCGCGCGCGTGTTCCCGACGTTAGTAAATAACACAAATCCAAATAAGTATCGTTGAAAAAACGGGACTAATGTATAAAAAAATCGGAACAACGAAAATTGCTGGAGTGGTCCGTCAAATTGTTTCATACATTTCACTGGCCCTTGTTTTCAGAAAGGTTTATAAGCACTGCCTTATATCATTAGATTGGTTACTGCAATGAAGAGAAAAGGAGATAAATAAATTTTATACTTTTTTTTTGTGAAAGCATGGGGAATAACTAATAATTTTAGTATAGAGACTGTAAATATATGACAACCTCACGCGAAGGAAGAGTTTTCAAAAACTTTTCTGACGGACAAAAATTTCATAATCCTTGGCGAGGAAACAGAATTTTATCACCGTAAGATGAGGTGTAAATGTAGTAGTGGGGGGGCTTTTATGAATTTTTTTTATTGCTGAGGATCAAGCTAAGATAAATAAAAATAATAATAAAAAGTGTGTTAGAAAAAGAAATCCCGTATATCTCCCTTGCTTTAGCTGCCATGAAAATTGTTATGCCATGAATAAATGTTGATACAGAAAAAGAAAATAGCTTTCTGTATAATGATAGGAGCCTCTAAGAAATGGAGAACGATTTTTTCGTTGGAGTTTTGTTTACTAACCAAACTTTCATTTTTTTTTTTAATATATTATCTCGTAGTAGTTGAGTTTTTTTGAATAAAAAAAACATCTCTTAGTGTATCTATGATGAAATTTCAGTACGAAATTTTCTTGTTTGTGGGTGGCACAATGAGAAATAACACACTAGAGAAATTTTTTTGTGATTCGTTTCGCCATGCGCGAATTTCGCTCTCAAAATTTCCGAAAAATGTTTGTATATTTTTTTAAAGATTAATTTTAATTTAGGTTTTACTTTTCTGTGAAGGATATTTCTCTTACAATATTTCATGAACTCGGTATAATTTCATGATATGGACTAAAACTTGAGTGGTTTTATTTCAAATAAATATTTGTGTTAAGGTCTTATACTTTTTAACATGGTCAAAAACTGCTTTCCTCAACCTATGGTCCGTAACGATGACACAGGTGTTCGAAAAGCAGACTTGATAATTCGACTTTTAACTGAATGAAAAATTATTCAGTGGTTGTAATTTTCTTACATGGGTTCAAATAAAAATTGTACCTTCATACTACTACCTCATCAAGGAAAATGCAGATAATTGAGATCCGAAATACGGGATACCATTAACGTCAGCCAAAAGATTCAATATACGACAAATTTGCGAATTTACTGCAAAAAATTAGTGACGGGTGGGGAAATAAAAGGCTGCTACTAATCGCAGCAAACAGAAATGTATTTGACGAAAAAAACATTCAGATGATTTGATGGTAATATTTTAATGAGATAAATGAGAGAAATTGCGATCTCTTGGATACAGTAAAATGCGGACGTCGCTAATTGTCATCAAACACGTTGTCATAAGTCGGCAAAATCCCCAATTGCAGTTAAACATTACAAATTCAAATAATCATCGTTGAACGAACTGGACAAATGTACAGAACAATTCGGAACAGCTCAAAACACAGGAATGTCCCATAGTACGGGACGCAAGTGATCCGTCGAATACTTTCATACATTTTTACTGGTCCTTGGGTTCAGAAACAGTGAGAAACGCTGCTTTAGTACAAATATCGTTGAAATTATTATTTAACCAATGATTTATTTCAAAGTTATATGCAGTGGATTCTCGCTGATGTAGCACATATCAGACCATGGTGTGCCGGATTACTGGAAGTCAATTATAAAAAAAAAACCACTTAAATAAATAATATAAACTTCTGCACAAAAACATACAGTTACATGTTTTCCCTTCCTATGGGGGAGGGGGACTCGAAGAAAATCCGCCTAAAAACGTCGGATTGCTGGACGGCCGGACTAGCGCACGGCCGAATTAATCGAGTCTATTGTACATATATTTTTGTTTGTTTACATATTTTCAGTACATATTGTCTTGTAAATTTTCAAACATTTGATTGAAAACTGATTTGTTCAATATTGCTTCAACACTTTGCGTGCATGATAAAATAGCATGACATCAAAATAATTAAATACAAATTGATTAAAAATAAAGAAAACTCTTCAATTCATCAAATAAGGCACGTTGGAGACCTAGTCATTTCAGTTCATTATATTTGCGAAAAAAAATTCGTAAATTTTCAAAAAATTTTGAAATTTAATTTCACATAAGATTGAGTCCATGAAATTTCAATATTCTGCTTGTTTGGATGTGAATAAATTTCTTTATTGCCAAATTTTTATTCAATTATATTGATGTCATACTATTTTATCATGCGCGCAGGGTGTTGATGTACTATTGAACAATAGATTTATTCTTAATATTTGAAAATTTACAAAAAAAAAATTAGATTATATCATTGCAGAATTTTATTATGATATTCTGCCATATGTTATTGAAGTTATGAACCAAAATCTAAGGTCTATGTGTTTGTCTAATTACAGTGTTATAAACACACGATGTGTAGAATGAAATTTCAAAAATTCACACCTACATCAACAAATCTGACTGTAATTTATGAGAATATTATACAATCCTTTGAATTTTTTTGTTCATAACCTGTATCATCACTAGCTGAATGCACTGTGAAAATAACGAAATATTTCATTCATAGCATTTTTGCAATATGTTCCGAATATTACACGAGTTTTGCTTAAACTTATACATAAAAATGACTCAGAAAATGGCATTAGGTAGTACGAAATTCATTATTGTCCTCACCATTTTGAGGCAGTTCCCATCAATAAATGTTATTAAAGTTCTCATTCTCCGGTAGCCTTTTATAGAAAAGTGCTAAGAAAGGTAGGAAACCTTGAGAAGAGTTTGTTTTTTACACAGAAAAAGCTGAGGAATTTTACTCGATATTTTAATTTAAAACTAAATTTTATTCAATATTTCTTTTCTTTAGTAGGTGAAATTTATGTACTTTTGAGGGGTATATCTTATCAGAACTGTTTCTTTACTAACATTAGGAATGATACAATCATTCTCCCATTTCCACGGACGCAGCTACAACATTTAGCTTGGTTTCGGTCTAGTCAACGAAGCGGCAAATTAAAGTCTAATCCCACCAATCAGGTTGGGTTCAGCATGGATCTCATGGGTTCATGGACGTCAACGTAATGCCATTACATTAGGTGAGGCGATGCAATTTCGATGCGATTACGATGAACATAATATGATGCAACATTTCCACAGCTAAATATAATGATGATATCGGATTTTCTGAATTTCTCTCGTTCCGGACCATACTGTATTTTTGTAATCTCACCCCTATCGTTCACTGGAACGAATGCCTGATTAAAAATCAATAGGGTAACAACCAGGGCTGGAAAAATCATCAAAAATTCCCACGCCCAATTGGGCATGTATCATAAAATAACAGATGACCGAATTAATATTTTACATGATCGAAAAATGTTACTACGTATTTTCAATTCAAATCAATTCACTCACTTCCAAAATTTAAAAAAATTGTTTGCTTGCATAGAAAAATCGAGAGTAATATAAATATTTTAGAAATAAAATCAAGTCTGAAAGAAATACAAAAATTTAAAAGCAATGCGGTCACTAATAAAAAAATCTAAAATTAGTGAAATTATAGTTATCAATTAGTCAATTTCCTCGCTGTTGCTGCCTGAAAAAGAATCCTCTCTAAGAATCATCTGCAATTTATGCCATAAATTTTGTGGTACAGCACTGGACATGGGGAGGTACGAAGAGTGGCTCCCGTATAATGAGCTGACAGATCTCCAGTCCGTGAAACGGTTTACCCGTGTTTTAAACGCTGTTTTTCCCAACTTCCCTCCCTTTTTCTAATTTAGATATCTCAGTGAATACTGCACTTAGAAACGCGGAATTTCTTTTGTTGCCATCAGGAGAGACAGGGCAACAACTGTGTAATTAGGTTCTCGAGCACTAGGTATCCGTATAAAAAGTTGACATTTTTATTTTAATAACTATACATCCCCTTGCAACATGAATGACATATCTGAGTTATTTGTATATCATATGCATAACACGTTATTTATATACTTTCTCTAGGGTTCACCAGTAAAATTCCATATGCTCTGTTACATACACCCTGTATATAAAATAGCATGCCCTGACTGATTCACTGATTGATCATCGGTGAGCCAAAACCACTGAAGCTACAAACAAGAAATTTAGTCAGTATTATATTTTATAATATAGAGACTCACCAAGACGGTATTTCATCCTCCAAGGGGTTATATGAAGGACCCATCGAAGAGCAATTTTCAGATTACTAAATCACGCGAGCGAAGCCGCGGGTGTGTTACAGCTAGTTTTATATATATATATAATCCTTCTATCATACATGAATATTTTCTAAATTTGTGACAAAAAAAATATGTTTATGTGTAAGAGAAATTTGATTTTACAATTTTATTCTTGTTAATGTATTCGAGCTAACTAAGTTAAAACCTAGAAAGATTCTTGGAAATTTTCTTCCGATTCCAAAACCATAGAAAATTATTAACAAAACTAGCGAAAGTTTCAAGAACTGTTGGTTCTGTGTTGAATCCAGAGTTCAATTTATTCCATTAAAGATACCTACTTTCAAAGACTTTTGTGGATTTTCCTCAGTTGAATCCGGGATAATCACACATCCGGGATAATCATAGATTACTCGTCTTTCTAACAAAGAAATTGGAAGTTCTCTCAAATGCTTCGTTGATTTTGGACCCACTGATAAGAGTTTTCGATTTTCGTTACCACTGTTATTTGTTCTCTCTTTAGTCATTAGCGTAAAAATTTCCTTTTTCCACAGCTAATAATACTGTGACCCTGTCGCTTTGTATCAATAACAAGCTAAGATTCTCGACTATTTTGGATGCATTTAGCACGTATTGAGCTTTCAAAAAATCCTATAGAATTCACTGATTGTTGTTTTTAGCTTCACGCGAGCAGCTTGTTATGTTTTTGATGAAACGAAAACGCTTTTGGTAGTTTCATTTCCAATAATTCTGGAATGTGTGAGTTCTCAGAAATGTATGACCGAAGAGAAAATACTAGGAGCATGTCTTTGAGCAAACCTTTAAAGTTGTTATCTTGAATAATTTTTGACATAATCCGAATCCAATTTTTGTCATAAAACTTGTGGTGTGACAAATAATGAGAATTAAACAAGGAATTGTTTTAGTTGCAAATGGCTACGATCTTCCGAAGAAGCTTACCATTATGTTAGTCATTTAAGTATGCATACAAATATTTGTGAATATATACCAACAAACTCAACTGTTTGTGGTACTACAGATATTACAGCAGCTCATATACAGTAGCGCTCAAAAGTCTTTTGACAAATGAAATAATGTGCTTGCTTGTAGTGCCAACTCCTTTGCATGTACTGCTTTGACTTTGACATATGGGGTAAACCAGAAGGAAGGTATTTATCATAGAGTAATAATAACAATATCTTTATTATTATTTATTATATATTTAAAGATATATATATATATATATAATAATATATCTTTAGTGATATTTATGACTCCTGTAACTGGAATTTGTTTGGGGTTAATGAGTTTTATTGTCTAACTTCTCGTTTCGGACGGATTGAAAGTGTTTTGAAAAATATAATTTAATAAAATGCAGAAGTAATTAATTTTCTTATTTAATTGTTTGCATTTTTTTTATTGCATTGTTTTTTTCAGAAATTATTGGGGGGGGGGGGCTCAAATAACCTCAGCCCCCCTAGGTTCCGGTGCCTATTTTTATAGGTACTTATGAGGTAATTTATAAGGTATTACAGGTTTCTTACTGTTAAACACGAAGTCGAAAGTGGGAATGGCGTGAAAGGTGCTAAAGGTGTCGGTGCTCTTTACGTTCTGGAAAAATACACAAGGGATAGGTTTGGTTACGAAAATGTATTCCATAACCACGTGTCGTCCTTAGACGACACATGCCGCTATTAAGCCGGGTTTTTTTAGGAGTAAAACTTTTGCACCGTGTGCAGCGTGAAAACGCTGATTGGTTAAAAACCTGAAATTCAGGTTTTTTTTTACCAATCAGCATTTTTACGCTGCTCGCGCTGTAGAAACCTTGTCCTAGGAAAACCCGGCTTTACCGATATTACAGCACGACAATGACCGTGAATATAGTTAATATAGCTCAAACGTTGTTAGACATTACGTGCAATTCAACAAAATGAAAGTTTTATGGGTGGTGAAGTCCGAGCCATAACTCGAATACCATCAAGCATTTATAGATTGAGTTTGATAAACGGAAATTATTTAAATTCGATGGTTTTTTTTCAATTGTGCAGAAAACGAAGGGGGGAAAAATACCCAATTGAGTCAATGTCATGGACACTAAGTAGTTTTACAGTCCAAATGTTTTCCAATGAAGAGTTGACTTATTCTACTTTATTATAATGCCCATGACATGACAGATCTGACTACAGTAGAACCTCGATTATCTAGGCTAATGTTGGGAAATTGGAACATGGGTAATCGAAAAACACGATTAAACCACCGGTCTTAAAAAAACATTTAAAATAACAAAATTGGAAAAAAAGAGATATTTATGTATTTTACCTATTTAAAATTACTATTCACTGTATATATTCATATTATATCCGTGCGAAAAAAAATCTAATAAAAAATTATTTCCCTTCCCATATTGAGATTAAAGAGGCAACTACATTGTCGAGTTTTAAAAAAAAATCTTAAGTTCCATCTTTTTCAAGTTCCAGACATTGAGATCCACTTTTAATATTTCATCCTCAGACTTTTTCTCTTAAACATAACTTTCATTTTTTCCCCTCTGCTTTATCAATTCAATGTATGAATTAAATAGAAAAAAGGGAAAAAAATGCTGTCAAATAACATATCCAACTTTTTGTGCAGAAAAATTTAGACAATTGCAAATGCATTGCATTGGCATAGGTATTCTGCATATGTTGATTCATGTTCTCATATCGCATAAGCGTCACAGCACCTTTAACCCCGTTACATGTTTGTTATTCTCACCAATTGTATATATCTTGCCATCACCTATTGTTATACTAAATTTAATTACATTTCCCTTTTCCTTTCTCTTATTTTCTTTTGTTTTCTGTTGTTTATTTTTCACTTATCTTTATAATACATATTTTTACTTTTGTTTCATTAATTATAGTTTTTCTATCTATTTGTCAAGAATTCTAACTTATTGTAGTAATTTTAACATACACAAACATTTTGATTGTAACAACCAGTATGGGACTAATGTCTCCTTGGTTGTTTTGTACTTGCATATGAATGATATTTTTTTTTTGTAATTATTCAAAATAAATAAATAAAAATAGCACTTATTGAAGAAAGGCCACACTACTAATATACTGGATTTCATAGATGGCCGAAATACAGTGGAACCTCGATTATCCGAGCTAATGTTGGAGAAGATGATCACGGATAAGCAAAAAACACACACGGTTATCCTTTACCTGTCAGCCATTCTGCACAGTTATAAAATGTACTACGAGAATGACACAAAACAAATAATAACGTTGGTCCAGACGATGAGCCATGCGGCCATGTGACTGCATCCGAAGTTACACCATTCTTGTGTGCCTTATCTTCAAAATTGTTATTTGAAAAGAGATTTTGCAAAAGTAAGGCACACCCACAACAAATTTGCCTTGTCAGTTGCAAAAAAAAAGCAATACATTTCGACTAACTTCCCGGTATTTTCTGTAATTAGCTGTAAATCTTCAAGTACTGATCACCTCAAAACAATGTCTGGTTCATATGTGTGCATAATGAGGGTAGCCGTTTCAACTCGTTGACATGGGAGTTCAGCTCTAGAATCGGGGAGGGGAAGTTATGTAAAACAATGAAAAAATCCAGTTCTGCGAAATGGAAATGTTTGTTTTCATCACAAAATCTTACATAACAAATGATTAGAAGAAAAAAAACCCCAACACAACAACACGGATAAAGAAAAACTGAACATCAAATTGAAATTTTCATAGCATGTTAAATCCGCGCACGGACAATCGAGGTTCTACTGTATTTATTAAATGTTTGCTTATTTGTTTGTTTGTGTCAAAAGGCTTTTGACCCATTATACGAGTGATTTTGTTTCTGATTAAACAAAGAGTAGATTACAATTTTTTGCTCAAAATAGTTTGTAACGAGACTCGGTGCTTCTCTGTTTCATAGGATAGATTTCGTCAAAAAATGCAACAAATTTATTGTTGTCAAAAGACTTTTGAGCGTTACTGTAATATATGTATTCAAGCAATATTAGCACTGTGTGTGATGCTAAAAATGTATCCGCCAAAGGAATATTTATTTTCGATGAAATACCGAAGTTTTGTGTGATAAGCGATATTAAAATGCAAATGAGTGCTCCTGAACAAACACGAACACTTCCCTGGGCTCTTTTCAATGTGCAAGCAGGAACCTGTCACAACTTGGAGAAGTAAATATAAAAATCGAAATGTACTTTAACGCTGTGTGTATCTATTCCGTTATATTCCTAGGACTTGGGAATCGTCGATTTGCCGTGTCCTTGGTGGTTGGACTCTCTCTCTAAATAAGAAGACGCTTGTATGCTTACGTTTTTGAAAGATGGACATCCGGGGGGAAAAAAAGGGAGAGAAATAAAAAAGATGTCCCCAAATGTACTTTGAGAAGAATTTACTTTCATTTTCCCTCCATTACGGACCTACTTTACGGCATGTTTTTCTTGGAAAAATAAAATAAAATGGAGCACCGTAGTGTGATTTTATGATGCACTTTTTAGAAATAGATGCTCGATCTCGATTTATTGACCACCTGGAAAACGTTGGCTACGTTCGGAAATATATAAAACTCCGGCACATACGGAAATAAAATGCATCAAGAAAGCATTTCCAAGGAAACTTCAAATATATCTTCTGTAGTTATGCGTTATCGATTTACGTAGCAACAAGATTCTTACGATTATGGAAATAAAGAGAAATTCCTATCCTAGAGGTCATAGTAACCTGAAATATTGTAACGAGGGTCTTGGAAATTTCATCTGTAGTTGCCATTCATGTTGTTACATAGAAGGTGAAATATACGTTTTACACCTACAGTCAAACTTGGTTATAAGGATCTTGGGTGGAACGAGGCCTCGGCTGTAACGTGAATAATTGTCCGTTCGGGCTGATTCCCATAGAGCAGTGGTTCTCAATCTATTGCCATACGCCCCCCCCCCCCCCGCGGTCCTGGGGTATTCTGAGGAATGCCACGGGTGAAAATCAGATGAAAGGGTAGCTGCTTCCAAGTGGAAATATGGAGTGGAAATAAGAAAAGCTTTCAAGTGGAAATATGGTGTGGGGGGGGGGGAGGATTTAACTACTTTTTTTTTTCAGAATCCAGCAGAGCTGTCCATAGAACCAGGGTGACCTAAACCCATGGGCTGATATTGGTAATGACCAGTGCCGTCTTAACGCATGGGCCCACCAGGGCCTCACAAAAAATGAGATCCGGTTGAAATTTTCTATAATTTCCAAGGCCTGAGAAAAACCACTTGGCCCGGGAGCCCATGATGCTCTTAAGACGGCCCTGGTAATGACCCAGAACCTCATATCCAATAACGGAGCCAACACTATGAGATCTGGATCGCCCCGTGTTTTACATACACAGATTTGATTTTCTCATATAATACGGCTCTTGGTAGTGACGACCCCTTCTGGATCCGTGCCAGTCCCAGGATTCAAGAGATCGATCCTATTTCTAAAATTTTTGTTCATTATAAATTTAGTTTTGATTAAATACAATTCGATTATAATAGAAAGGGTCTTGCTCTTGTGGATGAGGATAGTTATGCTCCTAGATAAGACAGAGGAACCCCGAGAAGAAAATGTGATTCCATGGGGACCATGGGCTGAAAAAGATTGAGAAACACTGTCATAGAATAATGTAGAAGAACCTTGCTTATAACGTCGATGAAAAGCAGCCACCTTCGATATAACGACAAATTTTTCGTCACTTTTGTTCCTGTTTCGATGACGTTTTCCCAAGAAATTCCTAAGATAGAGCTGATCACATTCAGGTAATGTTTGTCTGTTGTTCTGTTTATAACTAACGTTGAAGAAGAAGATTTTATATATGTTTAATATATATTATAATATTGTATATATTATAATATTGTATATATTATAATATTGTATATATTATGTTTGACGCTCTGACTTGCTTATTGACATGACCTGTATACAAAACATTCCCGTATTTTGCCCTTCCCGACTATTTCCCTATAAGAATGCCCCGTTTTTTCAGCGAAGCGTATTTTAATTCCTAATCTTTACTAGATAGAATCGAGGATGAAGGTAATTTGCATAATTTATAAATAGTGCCGTAATGAATAAGACTATAAATATTCATCTCACGTATTTTTCCCGTTCAATTTTTTCCCCATGAAATACATTTTAACTTGACATACGACTTGATGTAGCACTGTATTTCTCACTGAGAGTTGTTTATAAGCAATATTTGGTGATTTCGCCGACAATTGGCAACATGTTTGGTGAGAATCGACGTTGTCACGTATTAATTATTCCAATATCCCGTATTTTTCTCGATCAAACGTGGTCACTATAATCCATACTGAAATAAAAACTTCATGCTCAGTATTTTGTTTCCGGTATATACTGGTTATATTTTTCGTCAAAAAAGTTCTTAAAAACGTCAACCTCGGTTGTAACGACACCTTGTTTATAACGACAAAATTTCGTGGAATCTTCAATATCGTTATAAGAGTTTGACTGTATATTTCTTGTCTTTGAGATTAGTATAACCAACATGCACAGCCATTATGTATATATTCACTATCTATCATTTCTGTTATTTTTTTTTTCTTCGAATATTGAACATACGAATATCAACAGATACTATTCTCAATTTTTCCAATAGAAATACAATTTTTCTAATAGAAACACTTGACGGCTACAATTGGCATTTTCGTAATAAAATTCAAGAATCTTTGCTTGTAAATCACAAGAAACTTCCGTAAAATAAGTACATAACAATTGATTAGTATAAATTATTTATGGATACTCTATCAACTTTTCGGAAAAGCGTTTTTCGTAACAAATTTTGTTCAGAATCCACAAGATTTCAGTGTTACATTGTTGATGCATGATCGATGACTACAAAATGTTTGAAATATGTTTGCCGATAACATTGCACGAGTTCTCGCTTATTCTTGTTTCGGAAAAGCGTTTAAAATATGTAAATAGTTCTAGCTTTGGACGAAAACAACGATTGATCAATACTTTTAGCTTCCTATGGAGCATAGTTTGGTTGCTCGAGTTAATAAACATCAATCAATACGTGTAAAAGCATCCTTACTTTACTTAAGTTCTTTTTATGTATAGAACAAGCAAAACGTAACTTAAAATGACTCCGGATCCAACAAGAAAAAATATAGATTTCGTATGCAAATTGCGTGGAATTAAAACGGAAAAGCGTTTACGGCAATTTTATGCTTTTACTTCACTACCATCATAATAGATGGGAAAGGTGAAAATGTTTTTGTTTGAACTGTGTGTGTGTGTGTGTGTGTGTGTGTGTGTGTGTGTGTGTGTGTGTGTGTGTGTGTGAACAGAAAAGATTGTTTGAGAAATGTTTTGTAGAAATAGAATAAAAAGAGTGTGAAAGGAGTTTTCTGGAGGTTTCCTTCCAAAGTACGGGGTTTAAATAATTTGTACGAAAAAATTTTTAGCTGCATAAAATCGAGACCTATTTTGAAATAAATTGAAATGTCCGCTGTGATTATCACTTTCAAATCATTTGGAAAGGAATTTTTTAATAAAAATGGCTGGGCAAACTTATAGGAATTCTTGTTTAAAAGTGTCATGTTTAAATTTTGCGATTTTCGCTCACAAGAAGGGTAATCATCTGTAAATTTATTTTGATTAAACTTTTTCCGAAAAGATATTCTTCATCAGAAATTATTGTCTTTCAATCACAATAAATTAAGAAATTCCAAACTCACAATTGCAACAATCGCAAATTAACTTCTTGTGTTTAACGCTGACACTGAAATTTATGCTAACAAAATTTTTATGGGCATAGTTACAATGATCAAAATTCACCAAAGGAAAGATTGTTTATCTCTCAGCCAACACAATTCTGTGACACCAAAAACTGCAATCTTGGCATCTACGTACAGGCTTAAAGCATATTTGGTCATAGAATTTGTGGTCGATTCACAACAGCAAAGGTGACAGATAATAGCAACTAACGCAAAATAGCGCTTCACCCGTAGCAAATACCATCTTTTTTTGACAGATTTACTGCGACATGCGATGCCAACCACGCGCTGAAGTTGAGGGAGGCTGTTAATGCCTCTGCTTCCGCGCCTTACGCCACAGTGCGTAAAAATTAAGGCAGTCAGTCGCGTCTCCAGTGGTGTATATGGTAGCCAATCCAGCTTTTTATGATGAAATTCGTGTTCAGCATACGTAAAAATGACTATTTTTGTTTCGGACGCAGAAACTTTGCAAAATTTGTTCAATGCAATTTATTCGCAAAAATATTGCATTCAAAATTCAGTAACTATTAAATGAAAAATTTATTGGAAAGAAAATTCCGTTCAGAATAATCATTTCTAATATATTCTATACAAACACAATTCTAAGAAAAGATAGTGACTAGTAATTCAATAAACTTATTTTAAAACATTAAAAGTATTGCCAAGAAGTAACCTCAACTCTTGAAAACGTCATAAACGTATTGAAGCTAACACAATTTAAAAATTGAGTTACACGTTTCTCCTCTAAAATTAGAAAACCAGATTAGTTGTAATTGCGTTTATGCTTCGGAATAAAATCGATCGATTATCTTGTTATTCATTTATTTTTTGAAAAACAGTGCAGTATGTGTGGTCGCAGTATTTCCTGTTAGACAACAATGAAAGCGAAAATACGTTATTTTGATTGAATTTCCGATTCTTGGAAAATTTATCAATAAAGTTACCTGATATCCCGTGTGCGAGTGTATTTATTTTTTTTTTTACGTATACTTCATTTAATACATCTCAGTAAATACTATTAGTTCGGTTTTTTTATCGGATTATCTGATTGATAAAAGCTGTCCCAAATTGTTTGTACAGCGGATATCTCTACAATCGCGTTTACTTAAGAATCATACTTCCAGTTAAAGAGTTTTCAAATAATTTTCGGTGACTCAAAATGTCTCAAATTTTCTAAGAGCCATATACATAAAAAAAAATAGAAAAATTATCTTTTTATATGTAGACCATAGTGCTGAAATTCCCAGTTAGTGAAATGCAAATACGGCTCTAAAAAATCATTTGCAAAAAATTGTATATTTTTGAATGCGATATTAACTTATTTGAAGTTATTATCGCATTCCTTTCAAGTTAATATCGCATTCTGACTTTGAAGTTTTCAGCATTTATCGCCAATGATTGAGAGTGCAGTTCACAAATTGCGAAGCATAAATTAGATTCGAAGTTGTAAAAATTCTGTAATTGCCAAGATAAATTGCCAAAAAATGCAATTTCTATTTATTGTCAATTAAAAAATGAAATGTAGTTGAGTTCATTCTATATTTGTGTACTCCATAAAATTGGTAACTTTTGAGCCAATGAAAACTTACCCCAACACAGTGATTAATCCCCAAAACAAAGTGATTTTATATATATATTAAATAATTTTTTTCAATAAATATTGCATTTAAAAATTTGATTTTTTTTTTTTTTGTTTTTTTTTTTTTTTGCAAATAACTCTTCAGAGTAAAATCTACATTTCAATAATTGGAAGTTTTAGCACACGGGGACTATATAGAAAAATAATCTCTTTATTTTTTATGTATACGACCCCTCAAAGAAATTGAGATTTTAAATAACAGCACTCTATTTGAAAACTTCTTGCAATTGAAAGTACGTTTCTACATTCAACTTAAGCAGCAGAGATATCTGCTGTGCAAACAATGTGGGACAGTCTGCCTAGTTTTACGGAAAAAATCGTGAATCCTACATTATTTCGCCAAATAATTTTTTAAACTGTCATTCGCTGATTAAAAAACATGATTTTTCTTAGCTTGATTATTAATTTCTTTTATTGGCGTCAATACATTTTTTAATGCGAAACAATTCAATTATAATGTACTATCTTTTCAAAAACAAAATCTGTATTTTGGAAGAAAAAAATTCTTTCGTATGAGCGGGGCGGGGGAGTATCGATTCTATATATAAGTTGTGAATTATTGACTGGATTCAATTTTGTTTTGTTTCCTACCCATGCGTATGTTATTCGAAGAAAATGCGCATTCTTCCGTTTTTTTATGAATGGTAATGCGTTTTTGCGAGACAAAATAATTACTTTTTTCCTGTAATTTACTTTTGTTTTCTTGGGCTGAAGCCTCGCTCTCTGATTGCAAATACATTTCTGAAGTCTTGAAAGTCATTAATTTTCCCCCAGGCTTGAAAACAAAAACAACTATTACACACGGAATGCGTTAGGAAACGTATTTGTCCCATCTGACATTCAAACAAATTGTTCTAACACGACGGGACACGAATTTTCATGCTCGGGATTTGTGTTTTTTTTTTTTTATTGGAAATAACATTATGCAATAACTGTAATAAATTTTAACATTTATTACGAGAACAATTTTTTGTCGATCATCTTTTACACACAAATACAAATTACTGTAATTTCAAATATTTTCAATGTTAAAAAAAAACATTTTTTTTTCATAATATAATCAACCGGTTTTTGAATGATTGAAATCTGAGTTTTCGTTATTTTAGCCCTGCGTTTCTGAACCCAAGGATCAGTGAAATGCCAGTTACAATTTGATGTATAACTTTGGTCCCGTATATGACGGGACATCCCTGTATTTTTAGCTTTTCCAAATTATTTTTATACATTTGTCCTGTATTGGCAATTACAAATTCAAATGCTTATTTTAATTTCTAATATTTACCAAAATCGTGAATAAACATCATTTCCATAACATTATTATAATTATAGCTGTAAGGCCGGTATTACACTATAAAAGTTTTGTAAAAATTGTTTTATAAAACTTGAAAAAATGCAGCCAATGAGCGCATCGGTTGCATTCGAGCTAATGTAACCAATAAACTGATTGGTTGCATTTTTCAAGTTTTATAAAAGAACTTTTCTAAATATTTTACACTGTAATTCCGGCCTAAATACAAATATTCATCTCAAATATTTGTCAAGTTAAAAATTTTTTTTCCTCAATTTTTTAGTGATTTTAAATACAATTGGGGGGTTTTGCTGACTTGTGGAAACATTTTTGATGACAATTGGTGACATCCCGTATTTTTCCGTGTTAAAGATCCCAGTTTTCTGTATTTTTTCTGAATGAAATATGGTCAGCAAGTGATTTCAATGTTTTTTCGTCACATTTTTTTTCACTGCGATTCGTAGAAGCCCTCTCTCACCCCACCCTTCAGCCATTTCAGCAGTAATTGGCAAGTTTGTTTCAAATTGATTATTTGGCTTCAATTTAATTCCGTTCGCAATTTTCCTTTACCACTTCACGTACAAGAATTTGGCAAGAAATTTGGATTATCTCTATTTGAAGAATCAGCTATAAATCTGGTAACCTCGTCCTAACCTAACCACACGTTAGAGAAAGTAAGAAGGGGAAACGAAAAAAAAATAATATAAGAAGAAAAAGTTTCACAGTCGTCTTTTCACTCTCACCGTACGTGTTCTCTTTCGCTCTTGCATGTATAGACAGATACATTATATACTGGTGTGCAAAAATTAAGGATGAAGCTGAAAAATTGAGGTCGAGTACTGTTTACAGATGAAAGCAGATTTAGTCTGACTAGTGATTCTGGGCACATACACATCTGGAGAGAGCGGGGAATACGCAATAACCCCCTCCAACACCAGCGAAAGGGGCCGGTTTGGAGGTAGAATTCTCGTTTGGAGAGGTAACATGCTTGTGTGGTACCCGTACATCTTCCATGGTGGTTCAGTCGCTGGTGCTCGCCGTTGTTCCGAGGCTCTCCTTCCTCATGTGCGTCTTTTGGAGGAGGATGTTCCTCTTCGTGGACGACAACGCTTCAACTCATCGTGCAGCGGTTGTCACAGAGCTGTTGGAGATATTCAACGCATCGATTGGCCGGCAAGATCTCCGGATCTAAATCCAATCAAACACGTGTGGGACACTTTAGGGAGACGCTTGGCAGCACGTCACCAGCCGCCAGCAATGATTCCGGAGCTGTGTTTGGCACAACAGGAATGAACAGCAATGTCTCAACAGTTCGTTGACAACCTTGTACTCAGGAATTGCCAATCCACCAAACTGGCCAACTTCGTTGAATATTAACCCGGTCAATGTCTGAAATTTGGGCATTGGCTGGCCAATTCGCGAAATGACCGATGATCCCTGGCCAAAGTGCGGTAACAAAAGATATGATTTGAGATCATCGTCAAATCGGCGTATTTTGGGTGATAATTATGTCGACGTTAGATATGGCATCCCATCAACCCGCAGTCACGATGCGGAAATCATTTCTTTTTCTCCAAAGTTTGACTGAAAAAACTATATGTTTATATATAATTGTTTTTATCGTTTATTCTCTCAAATTTCACCTTTTTTTCTCTCGTCACATAGAGCTAATCCAATACAACTGCTATACAGTGTGTCCTGTAAGTGCTAGCACGGGCTTTATCTCGTCAACCGTCCGTCGTAGAAGTATGGTTTCACTTTAAGAAATTCTCAACAGGCGTTTAAAAATTACCCTGTGCCAGTTTTGAAAGTGAAAATACAGTGTGTAACAAAATAAAAAAGGTTGCACTTTGTGTTGCCCTATCTCTCCCGATGAAAAACGTCCACGTTTCTAAGTGCAATAATATTCACAGAGATATTTGACTTCTAAAAACGGACAAAAGTTGGGGAAAAAAACGGCGTTAAATGCGGAAACCGTTTCACACGCATTTAACGTTTCTCTTTTCCAAATTTCCTCCGTTTTCGAAATCGAATATCTCTGTGAATATTGCACTTAGAAACATGGATTTTTTTTTTCTTGTTGGCATCATGAAAGACAGGGCAACAACTTTCTAACTGGAAGTTAGAAAGTTGTCCGGAGTCCGTATAGAAATTTAGATTTTTATTTTGTTACACACTGTATTTCCACTCTCAAAACTGGTACAGGGTAATTTTTGAACGGCTGTTGAGCATTTTTTAAACTGAAACTATATGCCTCTACGACGGACGGTTGATGAGATTAAAGGCCGTGCTAGCACTTACAGGACCCAATACGACACTCTTTCATTTTGTATATTTTCATCAGATCCACTACTTCACCAACTCTGGCCATATCGCTATATTGCAATTTACTGCCATTAATGAGATGGGTTGGAAATGAAGAACTATCGGTGGTCACCTCAAGTTCGTTAGGGGAAAATATCTTATCTATATCCTGCCTCGGATTTGAACGCGAGACAGTAACCTTTACAGTGGTAGACGAGCATTTTACCACCATGCGACACGGGCGCGTCAGATCTACTGGAGCAAGTGAACTCAACCCAATTAAACTGATGCTGGATTCTAGTCCACAAGTTATCAAACCATTTGCTCACCAATAACAAGGTGCTAAGTGAGATGCTCGATGGATGGATTTTATATTATACTATAAGATTCTCGTTTTGTTTGCTTGTTGTATCCCATGCATATAATATGACAAATGTAAGATAACAGATAAGATGGCATGGGCTCCCTCCAATTGCTTTTAAAATATACCTTCATTCTAATATATATACATTCATCCTTCTTAACGAAACCCCGGAACTTTTCTCCAACTCTGAACCCCATTTCATCTGTTATGACCACAAAATTTGTTAATCGCGACAGTACCCAATTGTCTGGGGAAAATATGTTGTAAAAATTGTGTATTTTTTTTTTATTTTTTTTTTGCTCAAAATAAAGTGTTCTGGACTCTGCCCCGAAGCTGGGCTGGAAGAGATCTTGGCAACGTGATAAGTCCAGTGGCAAAGTTCTGGCGTTCATTCATTCAGTACAAGTAAAAAACGTATTTCTCGGAAATACATTTCCTTTACAAAAGCAGAAAATAGCCCAACAGGTAGCATGTGGGAATGGTATAGAAGAATATCTAAATACTATGTTTCTTGATCAACATTCAAGAGAGTTATCCACATTTTAATTTTGGAAATGTTCCGTTTTGAAAGAAAAGTAGTGGAAATGTTACCTTTTTTGATTAAAATTTAAGCTTTTCAAATCTGAAAAATTAAACCAGGAAGTTATCCTTACCGCTCTCGTCATTAACATGAGGAATATGAACATTCTACAGTGGAATCTCCCATATTGAACACTCTCATTAGCTGACAACTCCACTGACGGACACTATTTTGAATTACATCGACGTGACTCAGTGTATCATACTATCTATTAACGCACACTCCTCGTTAGGGGACAAAATTTTCAGTCCCGTGGGTGTCCGTTATCGAGAGGCAAAATACCGAAGTTAATGAAAAAGGTGGATATGTTCCCCTTTCGATAGAAACGACTACCTTTATATATATTGTAATTTCTACCAAAAATATTCCCGTTTGCATAATCTGACAGAGCTCATCCCAAAGATTCATAAACCGTTAAAAAGGGCATTTCGGAGAAGAGTGGAAATGTTCCCTTTTGAAAATAAGCTCCTCATTTATTAACGGAAAAATTCGTTAAATCAGAGTTCATTATATCCGGTTAAAACTCACATGTGTTACAAGTTCAGCCATCTGAATAATAAATCTTATCACGGCAATGTGATCGATTTATCATATTTAGGAATACGAAATGGCGATTATGCATAATAAACGGCAAATGTGATGAATTTAGTGCGATTTATCATATTTATATCAACGACGCTTGGGTATTATGCATAATCACCGGTAAAAATGATAAATTTAGGGAAATTTTTCAAACTTACAAAAATGGTCGGCGATTATGCATAATTAACTGAATTTATTACATTTACCGTAACACACTCATTATTATATGCATTGAAACGTAAATAAAGAATTGGATTAGTTGAAATTACAAAAACCAGTTTAAATTAAGGTAAATAATTTTACTTACGTTACTAATGGAAAAAGAGGTTCAAACACTTATGGGGATGTATCTTCTTACGCTTCGGTAATAATCACTAAATCACTGACGCGCACAAAAAGATACGCAAAATATAAACGCAGAACTGGATTTTGAAGCGAAAAAGAAAGGCTAATTCCATTCCACTCATTTTTGTGAGGCTCGATGCACCGAAAAGCAAATGATGAGAAGGAACAGAAAAGAATTAACGTGAAATCCAATTCAACCAAATCTAACGCTTTTTGGCAGTTTACCGCACATTATCTACAGAATGAAAAAACATTACAAAAAACAAACCTTTCTATTGATCTTATTTGCTCCCACGAAACTTATTTTAAATTCCCACAAGGTTTTTATTCAATGCAAATGTCATTAATGCAGTAAAAATGCAATATAGCGTAGGAAAAAATGCTGATGTAATTTAATCGATCCCTGGAATGAAAATGTGTGAATCAATTTAAAATATGGATTTTCTTTAATTTTAGATACTTTGATGACTTAATTAAGCATTCGCCTTCTGTTGTTCTATCTCTTTGATCGCTGTAATGCTCCAGGCAATAAACTAATGAGCAGTATTGGTACAGGGTGTTCTACAAAGGACTCCCAGATTTCAAAATGAAATAACTTGGAAACTGTGGTAGATAGAAGAATAAAACAAATAGTATATATATGTTTGTTCTGAAAGCAGTAAAAACCTGATACATACGTTTCCAAAATAGTTACAAATGTTGCCAACAGGTGGTGCTTTGTGCTGTAGTCGCAGCATGGAATCCGAGAAATAGGCTATAAAATGTCCTTTTCAAGCAGTTGTTGCAATCACATCACATTCGATTCAAAATGTGTACCTTTCGCAGCACAAACGGAGAATGAAATTTCCATGCAGTATCTCAACGCACATGCCTCACAGATCAAATCTTGAAGGTCACCCAGTGTTGCAGGATTGCTCCAAAAAACAATGTTTTTCACAATTGGTCTTGTAGAAAGTAGTAGCAAGGGGTGAAATCGGGTGAGTATACAAATACAACGCCACAACAGGCAAATTGCCCAACGAGGTGGCTGACTCAAGAACATCATGGATCTCCGAGCCATTTTTTGGAGGCCCTACGTACTACTGCTACACCACACATGCACCCCGCGGAACCCCCAACGAATCGGTACATGCGGGGATATGCGTGTACGTGTAGTGAAACCTGACGTGAAGTTTTTTTTTGTTTCTCTGTAATGCTTGTTATGTGTAGTGCTACTACTACTACTTCACCAAACACCAACTCTGGCCATATCGCTATATTGCAATTTACTGCCATTAGTGAGATAGATGGGTTGGAAGTGAAGGCGCTGTCTATCGGTGGTCTCCTCGAGTTCTTCAGGGAAAATATCTTATCTATATCCTCCCTTGGGTTCGAACCCGGGACCTGACAACAACCTTCACGGGGGTAGACGACGTTGGGGTTGGGCCCCATCTTGCATGAACCAAGAAGCGCCTCGTCGATCCTATAACACAGTCGACAAATATTTCCAAAATTGCAACGTACCGTGCAGTAGAGATCGTTTGCGCCATCTCTGTGCTGTGAAAGTTTCACATTTCATTTTGAATCGATCGTAACGTGATTGCAACGACTGCTTGCAAAGGACAGTTTATAGCCTATTTTTTGAACTATGCACTGTCACTGCAGCATACAGCGCCACCTGTCGGCAACGTTTTAACTAATTTTGAAACTTCTGTATCAGGTTTGTTGTTATATCAGTATGTTGTTTTGTCTATCGATCACCGTTTCCGAGTTATTTCGTTTTAAAATCAGGGAGTCTTTTGTGGGACACCCTGGGTTTTTAATGTACGGAGATGAAGATGTATTTGAATAAATTGGAATTTAAAGTGTTTCATGAAAAAGTTAGATCTACGAAAAATTTATTTCTCAAACTTGATAATTTTCTACGTATAAACGACTCTAGGACAAGTTTTATTGAATTCAAAGAAATTCCATAACCGCGATGAAACGAGTGCAGATGTTTTGATTCGTTCCTACTTTCAAATTGTGTTTACAATGCAACCGCTCCTAAAATTATGAATCGGAATTATCTCTTTAAAAAAATTATATGCAGTACAATTTTGCATATACAGTGTGATTCAGAACTCGTGGGTGACACTTTTTATAATGATAGAGCACATAGCAAGCATCTAAACCAGTGATTCCCAAAGTGGGCGTTAACGTCCCCTTGGGGTCGATGGAAACTTCCAGGGGGCGTTCGTTAGAAGCTACGGGTATAACATAGGATACTATGGGTTCGATTTCGTTGGGGGGGGGGGCGATGGGAGAAAAAAATTTCTGAAGAAGGGGGCGATGTGTGGAACAAAAGAGGTTAAGAAACTATGATCTATTTCTAAACAAACAATTTCAGTAGTACCATGCATGGTCGTAACGCAAGTGGTGAACCGGCACTGTCATTGAATGTTCTAAGTGCTCGTTTTGCAACTTATCGTAATGTCTATGATGCATTGCAGGTGGCTTCTTGTGGCGTCTTTGGATTTCCTGTATCCTGCATGCCACTGACAAAGCAGCCCGTTTCTCGCAGACACAAGTGAAACTATCAGGGGTTTTCGATCTGGGACACGCGTCTTAGGCCGGGATTACACTGTAAAAGTTTTAGAAAAGTTCTTTCATAAAATGTGAAACTACAACCAATAAACTGAACGTTGCATTTGCTCGAATGTAACCGATCAGCATATTGGTCGTATTGTTCAAGTTTTATGAAAGCACTTTCAGAAAACTTGAAAACTGTAACTAATAAACGTATATTGGTTGTATAACGGATTATTGGTTACATTCACTCGAATGTAACCAATAGGCTTATTGGTTGGTATTTCATGTTTTGTGAAAGATCTTTTATCAAACTTTTATAGTGTAATCCCGGCCTTACAGGAAAAAGTTTTAGTACCGTCGTTGGGCTTCCACAGCATTTCCGTCCACAGCACCATACAAGAAATACATGTCTGCCTTTTCCTTATTCATGAAACCAGCCAGCTCTTCTACAATCGACGAAAGAAATGACAATAAGACTAAGGATTACCCTCTAAAAGTTTGATAAAAGATCTTTTACAAAATGTGAAAAAACAACCAATAGTCCTCGTTGCATTCGCTCGAATGTAACCAATACGCTTATTGGTTGCATTTTTCAAGTTTTATGAAAGAACTTTTCTAAATTATGCAGACTTATTATGTAATGCCGACCCCTATAAGTAGCAAAACTAATTCGTTATGCGTTCAATGACAGCGCCGTCTAGCGGGTTCACCACTTGCGTTACGACCATGCATTATACGACGAAAATTGCTTGTTCAGATGTGTTCTATCATTCTTTAAAGTTTATCCACGAGTTCTGAATAGCCCGGTATATTTACATTCCAAGAGAGAGCTTTTTTTCAGCACGACCCATTTAATCAGACCCATAGGAATCTTTATTACAACTTTGTTCGTTCAAGTTCTCCATATATAGGGGGGCAAATATCGCACACTTTGTAAAACACTGATTCATCTAATACAGACAAGCTTCTTTACCGATAGCTTTGTTGAGAAATTAATCACTTGCGCATACATTGCACAGGCAAAACATCAAGACTACCTATATAATGATATGCAAATGCGTGCGTCCAGTAGCAAAATATATATATGTGTCAAAGTCAGGGAAGTTGTGAATGATGTTTCGTTTCACCTCAACAAGGGGAAAGGAATGGAGTCGTCAGATTGTGACCAAGGCATATCATTACGACGATGATCGATAGTTAGGGGACTGAATTTCAGAAACTGCTACGCTAGTAGGCTGTTCACATTATTCCGTATTTAGTACGGAATGTTAGCATGGTCCAAAACAGATGTCACTCCAAGTCGCCGACAAATATTGGGACGGTCGTGTCTCATTTATGCTAGTGGTCTAAGGAAGCTTTTTCATGGTGTCCGAAAAGTAAGATTTTTTCTATGAGAAACATCAACCGCAAATTCAATTAAGAGTGTAATTAATTGTAATGTCTAATGTGTTTGTTTGTACCATATTCATTTCATCGTATATTGTACTCTATCTTCTTCCCCGCGTCCGGAAAATTCACCGCCAACAATTCACCACCCCATGCAATTCCCCGCTACGAAAAATCACCGACAACAGGTCCGTGAGCAGGTGAGGGAGTGGACGAGTGAGTAAGCGAGTGAGTGAACGGACGAGTGGGTGGGCGAGCGAGCTACTGAGTCTGTGAGCGAGTAGGTGGGCGAGTGAGTGAGTGCTCGAGCGAGCTACTGAGTTCGTGAGCGAGTGAAATAGTGTGGAGGGAGCGAGTGGCAGGCAAGTGAATGACTTGATGGGCGAGCGAGTGGGCTAGTGAACGGGTGAATTCATGGGCGAAATGAGTGGGAGAGACAGCTACCGAGTCCGTGCGCGAGCGAGTGAAATAATGAGGGAATGAGTGAGCGAGGAATCCTCTAATTCTTTAATTATAAATATGTAAGTAATGAAAATTATGTCGAAAATTATTGATTAAGTACTGTATGTTTTGAATGAAAATTATATATATATACAGTCAAACCTCGTTAGTGCGTCACCCGGTCAACACATCACTCCGCTTACCGAATCACTTTTGGGAAGTCCCAATTGTGGTCAGGTAGAAATTGGCACAGCTATGGCTTACTCCGTTTAACGAGTCACTCCGCTTACTAAGTCATATTTTTACTCTCCCAAGAGTGACTCATTAACGAGGTTTGACTGTATATATATATACAGGGTGATTATAAAAAAACTATCCCGACATATGGGCCCCTAACTATCATACCATTCACAGAAACTGAATGAAATTTTGGCATAAGGTATTTTGATGTATGCGCTCAAGAATGATATGGAAAACAACAGTGTCACTCTAACAGTTACGGTTACAGTGAGAAAATTTCGAAAATATCAAATGGCAACACCAAGTTTTTTGTATTGGAATGTGATCTCCATTGTGAAAACCCCTAAATAGCGTTCGAACGGCAACTGTAGCATGAAAATCACCGGTGGTAGATAAGCTAAAAGTGAGGACAACCAATAAGGACAGAGAAGCAGCATAAAATAAAGCATTTTATTGTGTTTTCCACATGACCTTGTGGAGGACTAATCAGGCTGGGATCTCAGCCGAAGAAACGGTGTGACGAATGAAACGAACATTAATGCTCTGGTGCACGGCAAAGTCCTTTTTCCTTGCCTAGCTCCGGGGATTTTCGTGCTACAGGTGCCATTCCAACGCTATTTAGTGTTTTTCAGTATGGAGATCGCATTCCAATACAAAAAACTTAGTGTTGCCATTTGATATTTTCTCACTGTAACCGTTAGAGTGACACTGTTGTTTTCCATATCATTCTTGAGCGCATACCTCAAAATACCTTATGCCAAAATTTCATTCAGTTGATCATTTTTGTCGCACCACGGTCATTTTCTGCACACGAGGGCTAATTAGACCGGGACCTACAATTTATTGCCGATTCCGAACGGCAGGCTTGTTTTTCATTCTCATCGAGAGGTTGGTGCGCTAATACCTCGATGGGGGACTCCCTGCGGTAGCAATTTTTGCTGCGGTCAAGTCGCCTTTTTTTGTTGTACCCCTGTGTCAGAAAAGTTTTCTGACAAGGACGAACTGGGTATCGAACTCGCGATACCTCTGAACATCCTTTGGTACTTTAGGCGAGCATCTTATCGACCGGGCTACCACGCCCAAATTTCATTCAGTTTCTGTGAATGGTATGATAGTTAGGGGCCCATATGTCGGGATAGTTTTTTCATAATCACCCCGTATATACCAATTAAACAATGTAATGAAAAGTTTGTCGAAAATTATATTCCCTCTAACGTTTCCCAAAAAGGAGTGATATTTTTTGATTTCTTTTTTTGAAGCTGTAGTTTCATGAGCCAGTTTTTTCGAAAATGTTTTTTGTCACCCAAGAGGTTTTATGTGCAACAATTCGATGTTTAAAATGAAATCTCTGTTTTGTTCCGATGTTTAAATGAAAAACTCTCGAGCACACGGACAGTAGCTCGTTGTTCACTCACTCACTCGCTCTCTCACTCACCCAACCACTCGCTCTCCCACAAATTCACCCGTTCACTCGCTCACTCCCTTACTCACTCACCAAGTCACTCTCTCGCTCACTCACTTACTCACTCACCAAGTCACTCTCTCGCTCACTCACTTACTCACTCACCAAGTCACTCTCTCGCTCACTCACTTACTCACTCACCAAGTCACTCTCTCGCTCACTAAGGGCCGTATTCACAGACATGGTTTGAACTGTATTCACAATTTTTGGATAAGAAATCAACATAGATTCGTTAAACACCTGAATTTAACTAATCCGCGTCGATCTCTTATCAAAAAATTGTGACTACAGTTTAAACCATGTCGGTGAATACCGCCCTTACCCATTCGCTCACGGACTCAGTAGCTCGTTCACTCGCTCCGTCGCTCAATATTATACACGGACTCGGTAGCTTCATGACGAACTGTTGTTGGTGAATTGTTGGTCGGTGAATTTTCCTAGTGGTAAATTATTGTCGGTGAATTTTCTGTAAATTTTTCTCTTTAGTTTATACAGGGTGGGCAAAAAGTCCGTAGAAACTTTAAAAATGAATAAAAACCGGAAAAATAACCGAAATAAAAAACGGTTTACAGGGTTAGCATGGCTGAATGAATGAACGCCAGAACTTTGCCACTGGACTTATCCCGTTGCCGAGATCTCTTCCAGCCCAGCTTCGTGGCAGAGTCTGGAACACTTTATTTTGTGTCAAAAAAGAAAAAAAGGAAAAAGAAAAGCATACAAAATTGTTACAACATATTTTCCCCGGACAATCGAGTACTGTCGTGATTAACAAATTTTGTGATGATTACAGACGAGATGGGGGTGGAAGAAAAGTTCCGGGGTCTCGTTAAAGACGGATGAATGTACGTCAACGCCACCTATTGGCTTTTTTTTCCTGTCTTAAAAAAATTCCTGTGACCCAGCGATGCTGACCCTGCAAACCGTTTTTTATTCTGGTTATTTTTCCGGTTTTTATGAATTTTTGAAGTTTCTACGCGCGGACTTTTTACCCACCCTGTACAAGGCTTCACGCAACTTAAAGGTCATGCCTTGTATAGTTGATTAATAATTCAAAACAACACTAAATATAGGTAAATTCATATATTTACAAATAGGTATCGTACTATGTCGATTCGGGTTTATAACTGCTAGTGATCAAACTAGCTTATTTTTTCTTTGAAAAGTATGGCTTGCCTCGTAATCATCGTGACTAATCATTTTCCCCATGTATTCTTGTTTGCTCGAGAATTCTGATGAATCCCGATTTTTATTGTATGAATTGGTGTCGTGAAAGTCGTTGGCAGGGTCGGCTCGAACTCATGTACTGCCTCTAAACACGACCCTTGTGGGAGGCTGAAAGGTTTTATCCTGGGACACTCTGGGGTGAACTTAATTGTTTATCAAACAAAATTCTTTTGATCATACGTTCCGCTTTTGAACAACCTGGCCCGTTTTTGGTCCGAGATTATTTCTCCGGTCTTAAATATGCGAGTCAACTCTTTCCACGTTACAGCTCTAGATGATGAGCCATTATATTTTCTTTCCTTCCTTTTGGGTTGTTTGAGGTTTTTATTAAATCTCAAATCTCCAACAGCCAGGGTCTCAAATCTCAATCTTCAGGGCCCTATATGTTCCCTCCAGTTTTCTCAGCATTTTCGTTGTCAAGGTGTGCCTCAAAAGAGTGACAGCGCTGGTGTCTCGTGAATTTTTATTATTCATAATTTTTAAAAATTTGTGTGTTCAAAGGAAAGCGTAGGCTGACGCCCTTTACAGTGTTCCACCCGGGTGCCCGCACACCTTGCACCCTTGCTTAAGCAGCTCTTGGTTGTTGGCCACGTGATTTCTTCTGTTTTGTGTGAATTATTTTCTCACGTTAGCAACATTCTTGGGGATGAGAGTGAAATTCGTTGCACCCTTGTTTGAATTTTTTTCACCGTTTAAATACGTTCAAAATACAACTTATTCACACAAGCTAAACTTAATTTCAAATGAATGCTACACAACACAACTCACTTACCTCATAAAATACAATTTTTGACATCCTCATAACTACGTAAAATATAGTTTCATGCCCAAAATATCTTTAGCACCCCCTAATCAATCTCACGGTTTACTCAAGTGCCGTGGCACAGCGTTTAGGGATCATTAGTGCAGTGTAAGAAATTTAGTTATTAAATAAATACCGTGAAATTTTTTTTATCCAGCGTAGGTACTGCCATACATTGGATACGAGCTAAACAAGTTATGGAAAATTGCGCATTCGGGCAAGTAATAGATCATGCCGACTTAGCAGCAACATATCAAGCAAATATGAAATCGATTTCCGTTAACGAGGCATTCAGTTAGAAGAGGAGTTTCCGTTTCCCGGAAAATGGATATAAAACGTCCAAATGTCAAAACTGAATCAGCGTTTGTGTGTATCAAGACATACTGGTTAAATGTAAGTGCTATATATACGCGTAGGTACTTCTCCATTTCATTTCAACGAACGTAGATTGGCTTCGTTTACAGAAATAGTTTCTCATTCACGACTGAAATAACAGCGAGAGAGACTGACAATTACCCACAATAAACATATAATGGCTCTTGTTGTTGTAGTACGAAGAAGAGAAAGGCTGTTATTAGGAAGATTTGCATAGCGAGCATTAAAGTTTGCTCGAGATATTCCTTGTTTGTTTGGGACGGTTAAAACAAGTCTTGCCGCTAATAAACGGAAGGACTTACTTATAGTTACGCGCTGTTCCGCTCAATTATAAAACGAATATTCGCATTCTGGGATAGAACACAACCCTAGTAAACTTTTCGTAAACATTTTGAATAAAAATTCAAAAGGAATGCGAAATTTCTAACTTTTTACTTGCAGGCGAAGTTTTATGTTCCTTTAACCCAGCGTTTCTCAACCTTTCTGAATCCAATTACCACTAAAATGCCTGAAACAATTCGACGGACCATAGTTGTTCAGCTAGAGTTGTGTGTATATCCCGTAAAATACATTCATTCAAACCGAGCACAAATCCGGTCTATCGCCATAAGCAATTTACTACTGATTGAGTTGTGCCGGAAGTGTGAATGTGTCCCCCGAATCCCCTAGGTCCCCCAGATCTCCTGGAACTCGAAACCCCAGGGCAGGGCCACGAAAACGATTATATACAAAGTATACAAATAAATACATAGAAAATATAGAAAAAATAAACAAATACACACACCTGCCTCGCAGCATTTGGCCAGTCGTGGCTCAGCTTTCAAAATTCAGCCGCCTCGCGCCAGTTGCGTATACGGTACAGCTCTTGCCATCCCACGACTAAGGTTCTTAATTGTAGCTAATGGGTCTTTGGTAGGTGAGCTCCCAAGTGAGCCCGAGTGCTCGGTTGAGCTCTTGCTGCCTTGACATTGTAGCCAACCAGTCCTGAGGTCAGTCATTGGGTCTTTAGGTGATATGCTCCCAGGCGAGCCCGCATTACTCGGTTGAGCCCTTGCTACTCTTGCCAGCTGGTGCTTGTTAGGCACCGACCAATGGGTCTTCTGTCCTTGAGAGCCCCCTGTGGGCCTTCTGTGGACTCTGATTGACTAGTTCCTTCATTCTCTTTGGCCTCTGCGCTTTGGCTACCGTCCGCGGACGGGCCCGTCCAGATGATATGGAACAAGGACGCTCTTGTGGCGGCCGGAGATGGGTGTTGACAAATTACTTACCTTAGTAGTCCCTTACCAATCGATACTGGTGTCCC
The DNA here is from genome assembly GCF_987345545.1 of Pholcus phalangioides. NCBI lineage: Eukaryota > Metazoa > Arthropoda > Arachnida > Araneae > Pholcidae > Pholcus > Pholcus phalangioides. The sequence goes on along the minus strand of NW_028301625.1, from coordinate 4,463,901 downwards.
CTTGTGTATCGATTAAAAATAATCATTAGCTTTATTCTCCTTAGTAGTATATTTTCACAGGAACAGTTGATTCTAGAGTATGTTATGTCATTTACGTAATTAAATTAGTTAACTTCATAAAAACTATGCAATTTATTCTACATTCAAGTTCGCGCTTCAACCTACCCCCATAGGTAAAGTCAGTAAATCGTCCAAGCGATATGCTTGGGTTGTTGCAACACGACCTAAAGAACAAAGGACCAGGTCGATGAGTGACCTAGAAAGTTTGCAAGCACATGAGTGACTAAAAAGTGACCTAGAGAGCAAGGGGTGAGATCAAAATGAGAAACGATGACGAAAAAAGCAACTAAAAACAAAGTCACGTTTTCGCGCGACCTTCGCGCGAAGCTCGTGACGTCACTGAAGAAAGTCATCTCACCTATAGCCATTGGATATACTGCGGGAAAGGGTAAAAATGGCGCGTGCGTGGGCCTGCTATATCCAACGGCTATGGGTGAGATTAGAACTCCGTATATGAAGGCGTCTTAGGTGAGATGGCCTTCTACAGTGACGTCACGAGCTTCGTGCCGAGGCCTTTTTCTATAGATGGTGCTGGTTGTTGTCCGCACTAGTAGTAGTAGTAGCCTCTATGCTTGTTAGGGGCCGACCAATAGGTCCTTGGTTCCGTGGTTGATGAGATAGAGGCCGAATTAGGACTTACAAGACATTGTATATAATGATGCAATTTCAAAGGAAAAATTTTAAAAAAAAAAACTTTCTTAAAGAAATTGGCCAAGAGATATCGTCTAGAATTCCGGTTGAAAATGACAACGTAACATTATAATGCCATTCTTTAAAAATATATACATTTTTAGTTCTTTCTTCGTGGCGAGTCTTTTCGATAGTAACAAAATAAATACCAACGATTTTCCTTTAATTTTCTGGTGTTTTTTTTTCTTGGTCGCTCACGTCAGACTTCATTCAAGTTGATAAGAAGATTACCGTTATTTTCTATTATTAAGCCTACATCTTTTATTGTAGCAACTGATCGATCGATTATCCGTGACGGATCGCATGCCGCAGCCAAAACTTATAAATTCGGTTTTTGTTTCGTTTAACATTCTTATTGGCATTTATAACGATTTTTTTATGACGATAATCGTTGCAATTAAAGAATTAATCAATGTATGGCATCCAATGTATGGCAGTACCTACGCTGGATAAAAAAAATTTCACGGTATTTATTTAATAACTAAATTTCTTACACTGCACTAATGATCCCTAAACGCTGTGCCACGGCACTTGAGTAAACCGTGAGATTGATTAGGGGGTGCTAAAGATATTTTGGGCATGAAACTATATTTTACGTAGTTATGAGGATGTCAAAAATTGTATTTTATGAGGTAAGTGAGTTGTGTTGTGTAGCATTCATTTGAAATTAAGTTTAGCTTGTGTGAATAAGTTGTATTTTGAACGTATTTAAACGGTGAAAAAAATTCAAACAAGGGTGCAACGAATTTCACTCTCATCCCCAAGAATGTTGCTAACGTGAGAAAATAATTCACACAAAACAGAAGAAATCACGTGGCCAACAACCAAGAGCTGCTTAAGCAAGGGTGCAAGGTGTGCGGGCACCCGGGTGGAACACTGTAAAGGGCGTCAGCCTACGCTTTCCTTTGAACACACAAATTCTTTAATTTCTGAAACAATATCTTTAATTCTGAAACAATATCTTTAATTCTGAAACAATTTCTTTAATTCTGAAACAATTTCTTTAATTCTGAAACAATTTCTTTAATTCTGAAACAATTTCTTTAATTCTGAAACAATTTCTTTAATTCTGAAACAATTTCTTTAATTCTGAAACAATTTCTTTCATTACTTATGAATTTTCATCATTTCTGAGTTTTCATTGGTGCTGGAATTATTTCTTTCAATTATTTTCAGTTCATCAATTCTAAACTTTAATCAATTCTGTAATTTTTTCTTTCATTAATTCTTAATTTTCATCAATATTCTCCGATTTTTTCTCCCTAAATTCTGAATATCTATCAATTCTTCAGTTATTTCTTTCAACAATTCTAAAATTTTCATTAGTTTCGGGAATAGTTTCTACTTTTCTCAATAGTTTAAAATTCCCTTCATTGTTGAAATTTCATCAAATTTTTTGTTAATTTACATTATTAATTGTGTGTTTGAAATCTTTAGGATGTATATTTCTCAGTATATTCCTGTATACTCTGAAATAGCAGATGTCGAGACTCCCCACCCGCACAAAATACTATATAAAATCGGGCAATCAGGGGGGTCCTAAAAATTTTTGTTGCCCCGAAATTGTGAAGACTCACCTACTTTACCGCATACCAACTCCGGTCATATATCGCCATAGGCAATTTCCAACCAGTGGAGTTGGGTGGGGAATGAAGGTGCCATCTATCGGTAGGAAGAAATATCGAAATATTTAAAAAATAGTATTGGTTGAGACGCACCTGGAATCACTATTGTTTCCGCACCGGGCCCCAAGTCTGATAAGAACGGCACTGGAACGTATCTCCAGACATACTCATGTTAAGAGAAAATACAGCAAGTTTCTGCGTGGAAAATCTACAATTCACACACATTCTAGGTATTTTCATTGCATATAGTCTTATTTATTTTACAATACAGCCCACGCCCCGCCACTTAATGTGATCACATGGGGGGACTCGGGGTTTCTTATAACAATAACTAGGGCTGGTCCGATTTATCGATTAATCGATTTTAATCGCATTTGTTAACTACGATTGTTAACAAATTTTGTTAATAGTTGAAAAATTGTTAACAAAAACATTTTAATCGCAGTTAAAAATTTTTAGTTCAGTTAATCGACTCGATCAATTCGATTAAAATTTTCATTAAAAGTAGTTCGTGAATTAACTTGATTTTTTTTAAAAAAGCCGATTAGATGTCATAAATCATGTTTTATACAGAACATTTTGGATAAGTTACCATATTTAAAATATTTGAATCAATATCTTGATGAAATTAGATTCAATGGAACTTAATGATTTCAGTTTTAAATTGAGCTGAATGGGCATTTTAGAAGACAAATCAAAATTTATTGTTTCCACTATGAACAGTACATTTTCCGTATTCTTGGAAGCATCAGCTCATCTCCTCACAAGTACCATTCGAAAGGAGTTTCTAGGCAAGCAAGCAACAGTCTAATGGAAAGTAGTTTCAAAATCCGTGAATAACAACCAAAAATAACCGATTTCTTTTTTAAAAAAACGACTAGATCCAAGTGACAAAATTACAGGTTTTGACAATTATGTTCAGCATATTAAATTGCTTGAAGGGGGCAGTCTTAATTTCTTAACCTATTCCTATATTTGTTTACATGTACAGAATAGGTGAGTGATATATATCAATAAAATATATTTTTATACCATCTTAATATTATATGATCACAAAAAGTATTCGATTAAAATTCGATTAATCTATTAATTTTTTTGATTAACCACTTAAAAATTTGAATCGATTCCCAGCCCTAACAATAACCGAATGATAACCATCTCCGAAAAAATATCCGTTTGCATGAACGGTGACCATACATCCCGTTTGTTCGAACGAGACGTATGGTAAACGGGTATTGTAAAATGAGACGGTTGTCTTTCTTTCCCACATAATTGGTTGTAAAATGTTGAATCGTTTAAATTTTTTTTTATTCTATTCTAACACTGGACCTTTTTCCCTTTGAGCTAGGGGTCTTCAACGCATGGCCCGGGCCACATTTAGCCCTCGGAACGGTTTGTCGTGGCCTGTCAACCATTTTTAACAAATGGTTGAAAACATTGAAAGACGAACAATTCTAGAATTAATAAAAAAGAAATAATTCCAGAATTAATGAAAAATAGCTCCAGAATAAATTGATGAAAAATCAGAATTTCTGAAAGAATTAATTTCAGAATTAGGAAAAAAAAGCTTATAAAATCAATAAGGAAAAATAATTTTGTAGTTTGTGATAGAAATTATTTTTCACATTAATAAATATATAATTGCATAATTATTAAAAGAAATGATTTCAAGATAAGTTGAGGAGAAAATAATTTCAGAATTATTGAAATAAAGAATTAAAGAATCATTTAAAGTGATTTCAGATTAAAATTAATTATAATCAATTAAATCAATCAGAAACCCTGCTATTTGGGCAGAGGCGGACTTATTGAGGTGTTATAAAAATTTCGCCGACTTTCTCCCATTCTGCTGATTTTCTTGGCTACTCATTCCTCAAATTTGCCGGTCTGAACTATAGCCCGCTAAGCCCCCCCCCCCCCCCCCTGTAAATAGGCCACTGGAACAGCCGTCTTAATGGTAACATGGACCTCCGGGCCAAGCGGTTTTTTTTTTGAGGCCCTACCAGGTAAATTCTAGAAAATTTCAACCAAATCTCAATTTTATGAGGCTCCTCTTCTCTTGAGGCTCCCGGGCCGTGCCCGGGTGGGCCCATGCATTAAGACGGCACTGGCCACTGGGTGCCTGAAAGGTTGAAGATCCCCTCTGCTTTTCATAGATTCCTTGAAAAATTCTCTCAGGAAAAGAAATTTGAATCTGGTCAAGTGAAAGAAACTGATCAAGAACTGAAAGAAACTGATCAAGAACTAAAGGAAGGCGTTTTTTTCCGCCATACATTTGTTTCCAATATAGGAAGGACATTGCAAAAGCAGCTCTACACCTACGTGAATCACAGTGAATACTGTGGACTGGTTATGGCATTAAGTGCTGAAAATATTTGTCAACACGGGAAGGGGAAAGAACACATTCTCGCCTCCTGCATATTCTTGCAGCCTGACAACGATAACTTGAACGAAAAAAATTAATTTTGGTTAAACCTTAGTTTAAGAAAGCGCAAAAAAATTTCGACGGGAAAAAAAATTTAATAACATTATCTGAAGTCTCGATAACTTTTACCGAATTTTTTCCCCATGTTATGATATTAGTCCGCTCCGTTTTTGGGAAGGTAATAACAATACCCGAATGATAACATTATCCGTAATTCTAATGAGAGGCGTCTACTGTATTTTCATTTTCGCAAAGTATTCGTTTCACTCAAATTCTGCAAAAAATGAAAACGTATGAAAATGGTCTCTTTTGGTTCTTATTTATTTTCTTCACCAAAAACTTCGTTTGAGACAAACTTTTTCAATTTCATTATCGAAATTACTTTTTTAATGAACTTTCGCGTAAGAGCTTGTCGTGATGCAAACAAGAACATCCATACTTTCTTTCAATCCACTTATTTTGCATTCCATAAAACTAAAAAGAATAAAATGTCTTTATTAATTTTTTTTTCGGATAAAACATGGGAAAAAAAAAATCAATTTTTTTTCTTCATCAGTCATTGGAAATGATGGATGAGAAAGTTGCTGCGTTATAGAAAATTTTAATTCCACAAAATCAATTGAATGATAATTAGCGCCTTCAAAAACGACACGGAAATCCAAAAAAATAATAATCCAACAGACAAAAGCCAGCTAATAATCACCGACAACGCTTCCCACCTCTTATCATAATACTTTGACCAAAAAAACTAATTAGAAAACCAAAAGTATGATGCAATTAAGTAATCGATACAACAAAAATGCTCGTAGTTTTATTTTTTTAATGGAAATTTATCAACTAGGATATTTTTTTATTTATGACATTTATAACGGCGAAAATATTGATGAGACCACGGAGGGCATTAAATCAATTTTCTTTTACCACAAAAAGCGATAATTAGCGATGAAATGAAATCATCCTTGAATAATTAAAATGAATAATTACAATATAACTTTCTGAAAATTTCAAGAATACCAATATCGTGAATAGATTATTGCAAAATTTAAATAGCGTGCGTTCCTCTTTGAAACGCGAAAAATGCTTGTGGAAATGCTAGGAGGCCATACTCCTAGAAAAGCATAGGAAGTTTGCGTACCCCTGTATTGTGCCGTAATTAATATGTTTTGCATTTTCTATTACTTTAAGGTATCCGACTACGTTCGAAAGTACTTTTCTATAAAATGGTACTACTACTACTACTGAACCATACATGCACCTCGTGCACATTCCTCTACGGAATTTCTAACGAATTGGTACATGGTGGAATGTGTGTTTATATCTGGTGAACCTGATATGAAGTTTGTTTCTGTGTAATGCTTGGTGTGTGCTTCCATCTGCCATCAATTTTTCTAACTATGAGTGAAGTGCAATGATTGGATAATTGTATTGTTGTAGGCCTGTTACTCTCTGTGGCCAGACATTTTAACGGGGAGATTGGATTGCATTCGCGCGCCTCGAAGTTGGGAATCGCGGGAAACCAACTTCAGCCGACCACCACAACGGTGACGGTGGGGTTCGAACCCGCATCCGCGCGATGCGAGTCAGTCACTGTGACCACACGACCATCATAGCGGCTATAAAATGGTACTGGAGTGAAAGGGAATAACACTTTTTGATAGAATGGGTCCCAAAATGGTGAAAACAATAATAAATTTTGGACTACGTATATTATTCTCTATGAAAAATTCATTTATATATATATGTCAAGTTTTAAGCAAAATTCCTGTAATATGCGAAACACCACTGCAAAAAATTCTATGAATGAAACTTTTTTCTTATTTTTAAGGTATATTCAGCTTTAGTAATTCCGAACTCTGTGACGAAGCTAGGCTGGAATAGATCTCGGTAACGGGATAAGTCCAGTGGCAAAGTTCTGGGCATTCAGTATATTCAGCTAGTAATGGTGTAGGTTATGAACCAAAATTTAAAGGATTGTAAGGTATGCTCGTAAGAGTTACACTCAAATCTGTTAATGTACGTGTGAATTTCGTAGAAATTTCAAAAAATAAAACACTGTAATAAAACTGTCTATAAAACACTGTAATTAGACAAATACATGTGATAGACCTTAGCTTTTAGTTCATAACCTCAAGAATATACAGGGTGTCCTTTTAGTGCTGATGCGGTTTTTAGCTCATCAACCGTCCGTCGTAGAGATATAGTTTCAATCTAAAAAGTGCTCAAAAGGCGCTCAAAAATTACCCCGTACTAGTTTTGAGAGTGAAAATGCAATGTCACAAAATAAGAAAAATCTCAATTTTTATACGGTCCCTTGAATGTCTGACTTCCAATTAGAAAGTTGTTGCCCTGTATGTCTTGAGGCCAACAGAAAAAATTACATGTTTCTAAGTTCAATATTTGCTACGTTATTTGAATTCAAACATCGAAAAAGTTTCTGAAAGAACAGCAAAAACTAACGGACAACGCTTCTTTCCCTCATTTATGCTACCTTTTCTCTGTTTTTGAATTCAAAAATATCTTAGCACTTACAAACAGGGAATTTTTTCTGTTGGCCTCAGAAAATACAGGGCAACAACTTTCTAATTGAAAGTTAGAGGACAAAGGAACCATATACACACTGTATTTAGACTCTCAAAACTGGTACAGAGTAATTTTTAAACGCTTTTTGAGCATTTCTTAAACTGGAACTATATGCGTCTACGACAGACGGTTGGTGAAATAAGGGCCGCATTAGCACTTACAGGACATCCTGTACAGCAGAATATCATATTAAAATTTCGTAATGATACAATGAGTAGATTTATAGAAATCGTGTTTCATTCAAGTGATCCGTAAAATATACACGTGTCACTTGAGCGAACTGGCCAGGGGCCACTTAAGTGATCCGGAAATGGGCCGTGGGACAATTCAGTTATCTGTAATAGTGCCACTGGTCGCTTTAGTGATCTGTGAATGCACCGCGAACCACTTGAGTGCTCTGAAACTGTGCCGGGGGTCAATCAAGCGATCTGGAAATGCGCCAAGGGCCACTTAAGTGATCTAAAAATGCACAGCAAGCCGCTTAAGTGCTCTGGAAATGTGCCGCACGTTACTCAAGAGATGTAAATGTGCCACTAGTCGATGTGGAACTGCACCGCGGGCAACAAGAGATCTGTTATTGTTAGTTCATTCTTAAAAAATTAGGTATGAGATTGTGGGCCACATCAGATGACTCCGAGAGTCACATTTGGCCCGATAGCCATGGGTTGAGCATATATGATCTACGACAATGTTTCTCAACCTACGCTCAGCGGCGATGGTATAGGTGGTCTGCAAGCAGACTTGATATGAAGCTAATTCTAATAAAACTTAATTCTAACCGAATGGAAAATTATTCAACCTTTATAGTTATTGGTATTAGTTTCTTTTCATATGATTTCACATAAAAATTATAACTTCATACATGGGTTAAACATGCATCATCGTGGAAAATGTCTGGAATTGTGATCCTACGGGATACGATAAATACTGGTTATCACTAAATTCAGTCAAAAAATTCAATTTGTTGCCTTAAATGTAATTTACTGCCTCAAATGCAATTCGCTAATTGCTGCAGGGTGAGGAAATTAAGGATTGCTACAATCATAGTAAATAAAAATGTATTTCACGGGAAAAATATTCAAATGACGAAAAGAAAAATACGTTAAACTGCGGTCTTAAAATGGGTAAAATACGGGACATCACCAATTGCCATCAAAAACGTTGTCAGAAGTAGGCACAATCACCAATTGTAATTAAAATTGCGGAAAAAAAACGTTGAAACTCTGAAGAATATGAGATGAATATTTTATGTCATAATAATCATAATATAATTTACATATTATAAAAACGGTGGGAATTCATGACCTTAGTAAATAACGCAAATTCAATGTTTATTGTATAAAACCAAATTAAAGGAATGTCCCGTAATGCAGGACACACGTGTTTGTCAAATTGTTTCAGGCATTCTATTGGTCCTTGGGTTCAAAAAGATTGAGAAACGTTGATCTATTGCGATGTTCGATTGTTTCTGAATGATCCGCGGCAGACTTGATGAAATTATTCATAAGTTGTAATTGATACTAGTAATACCCATATGGTTTCAAATAAAGTTATACCTTTGTGCCATATATCATCGAGGAGAATGCAGGAAATTATGATCTTAAATACCGGCTATCATAAAATTTTGCAATTTCTTCCTTTAAATGCAATTTGCTAATTACTTATAAAATTGCTGAAGGGAGTGGAAATAAAGAGCTGTCTGTTACAAATCGCAGTTTTCAAATATGTACAGTATTTCACGAAGAAAATATTCAAATGATGACCATATTTCATTGAGAAAAATACGGTAGACTGGGATCTTAAATAATAATCCGTAAAAAATACGGGACATCACCAATTGTCATCAAAAAGCATTGCTAATAGTAAGCACAATCACTGATCGTAATTAAAATTGTTGAAAAAATTGCGGAAAAAAGCGTCAAACTTGATGAATATGGGAGATAAATATTTGTAATTTTTTCCATAATTATCATAATATAATTTATATTATGAAAAGGCTGGGAAGTAGGGGTATTATGACTTTAGTAATTATTACAAATTCAAATAAGTATCGCTGAAAAAATGGGGAAAATGTGTAAAAAAAGTTGAGAAAACCGAAAATTACAAGTATGTCCCGTAGTCAGGGCCGTAACTAAGATTTTTGCCGCCCAGGGCAAACATAATTTTGCGGCCCTCACAAATTTATAATTCGATAATTTTATAACGGTGTTCTTTGTTCCCATCTAAAATTGACACCCTCCCCCCCCCCCTAAATGTTTCCGCCAGGAGCAGTTGCCCTCTCCCGCCCCCTCTAGTTCCACCCCTGCCCGTAGTACGGGACACAAGTGGTCCGACAAATTATTTTGACGGACATTTTACTGGTCCTTGTTCTCAGAAAAGTTCACTCGCAAGAAGAAACAAATTTTAAATTTGCAAAGTGTTTTATGGTATGTGCATCTTTTCTATAAATTCTGATTTTGAAGTACAGGGGAACCTCGATATAACGATATTCTGTTTGCCAAGAAAAAATATCGTTGTAGAGGAATTACTGTTAAATCAAGGGGTGGGAAAAAAGTTTATTAAATCTGCATTATTAGAACCATCAGAAAACACGCTTTAAAGTATTTATTCTTGGCAGAAACTAATTAATTAGTTCATTAATGAAATTTAATCAGATGAATTGACCTTGTAAAGACATTTACCGTATAGCGCTTTTGTGTCTTACAGAGAAAGTGGCAAAACCAACAGCTTTATAAACATTTTCGATGATCATGTGGTGCAAAACACCGATGTTATTGCCCCTAGAGGAATGAAAACAAGTGACGAGGTTAAAATTAAATTCAAAATGATTTTGAGTGAAATATTAAAAAAAGTATCGTTGTAGCAGTTACTGAATCTCAAAAAATATCGTTATAGAGGGATTTATCGTAATAGAAGATATCGTTGTATTAGAGGTGTTTAACATTAGACTATAGGCAATTCTAAACAAGATTTAAAAAAATATCGTTGTAGATGTATTTATCTTTATATCGAGTATCGCTGTAGCGAGGTTTCACTATACTTCGACACAAAAACTAAAATACTACAAATTGTCTTAATTCTTACATACCCGAAAAGAAATACGGCATTTATTTATTCATTTTCCTTCGTAGGATGTTATGCGCTTGATGAAAATTGGATCTGTCAATTCACTGAATTCGAGGAATGTGGTTGTCATCCATATATATATATTTAAAAGATAATTTCGCTGAAAATAGAAAAATCAATTTGTCTAAAAAGAAACCACAAGAGAGAAGAGAAGAAGAATATCTTTTTTTCATATCTTTCTCTTCCTGTAAAAATGTTTTCCCAAATCATCCAATAGAAAAAATATTCAGTTTTGTTCGGATAAATTCAAATTTTCTTTCCACTGAGCAGGGGCGGCTTAAGCGAGAGGGCACCCGGGCAGCTGGTTGCAAAGGTCTAACCAAAGGATACCAATTTTTTTTTTAATTTCCGATACTAAAAATTAACATGGTCAGAGGTGGATTTATGGTTTACCTGACTGTTGGCTACAAAAGTTTTTTCGTCATTCTCTCATCGTAGTCTAATTTTCTTGACCATTTATTTCTTAAATTTGCCCGGCTATAACCGACACCAAGAAGGCCTCCGCAGGAACCTCATGACGGTCACTGAAGAAGGCCATCTCACCCGTAACCATTGGATATAGCAGGCCGACGCATGCGCCATCCTTACTCTTTTTTTTAATATATCCAATGGCTATACTTGCGATCGCCTTCTTCTGTGACGTCACAAGCTTCGTGCGGAAACCTTCTTCTATAGGTGGTGTTGCTATAGTCCACTCAACTTGTAAACGTGCCTCTATTTTTTAGTTGCTTTTTTCGTCACTCTTTCTCATCTTGACCTGGTCCCTTGCTCTCTAGGTCACTAGCATTCTGGCCCCTTGTTCTTTAGGTCACATTTTTGGTCACTAGCATGCTGGCACGCCATAAACTCCCATCACCTTTAATGCCTAGCTCAAATGCTCAGGTTCATAAATGCTCAAGTTTAAATTGAGAGCATTATTCTCTTAATTTTATAGCATTCGCTCAATTTGTCTCTACAGGTTGCAGCGTGTCCTGTGGACATCGTGATGATTTCTCACCGCAAAACCGCAGGTTCGATCCGTACGACAATATAGTAGTGGCTGGCTGAAATGATTTTCTGTATTTTTCCTACTTCGAAACGTGAATTCGAGCCGCTTCCCTTTTAAAACAAATCTCTTCTCAAACAGCAACAGACCACAATAAAAACAATTGAACGTTTCAATTATTCAAAATGACATCCTAAGCGCTCTCACACAATTTTGAAAAATGCACCTAATGGTTTAATATCAGGAATACCAACAAAAAGATTTTGCGGCATATTTCCTCTGGGGAATGTTATGAAGATCATGTTTTATTGTTGTAACTATTACATATGGCTCCATGAGGCACCACTATTGGAGGAACACCAAATTGGGGCAAGGAAATGATTGACAGAAAATTTGGAAAAAATGTTTCGTCTGCAAAATTCACACCATGAATGCGTTTGATTGAATAAGCATTTTTGATGCATTGCATCTTGCTGGTCTAGCTAGAATGTGTCAGTATTGTACATGATGTTCCAGACTCTGCCACGAAGCAGAGGCTGGAAGAGATCTCGGCAACGGGATAAGTCCAGTGGCAAAGTTCTGGCGTTCATTCATTCAGTATAGTACATGAAAAGTGGGGGGGGGGGAGGAACTGGGCTCAAGTGTAAGAGCTTTGATGACTGAATTGTCTGTTTTACAACATGGTGCAAAAAAATCTGCGGTTGGGTGGTGGTGTTTTTTTTGTTTTTTTTGCGCGGTTTAGACACTGAAATGTCTCGACAAATGAGAATTTTGTCTCGATCCGCCCCTGCTTGAATTCCGATTACTTGCAAGTCGAGGTTTCATTATTCGTATATTTCAGCAATGCCCCAGTGCCATTTTAGTAGTTGTTTTCTACAACACACCAAGATTTAACGTTTCTCGGGGTTTTTTCAATCCCAGGAAAGTGGGAATCAAAGTGATCCAATAACGAAAATTTCCCAGGATTTATTTCCCGTAAACACATAAGCAATTTAATAAAACAAAACTAGCAGAAATATTAACATAAATACACATAAAAATTATCAATTTTTAAATTTATTTGCATTAGTTTATATCTGTAATCAACAGAACTAATTACATTGATCTGCAGACATAAGTTGTTTTCTTCCCACTGAATTTTTCATTCCAGAACAGTCTAAAGTAGGCTTGTCTGGGAAGAGGGAGTTGGGGTAAGGTACTGTATATTGTGCAGTTCGATATTTCAAACCTAAAATAGTGTTTAGTAATGTGGGTGAGGTTAATTATTTGTTATTTTACTATTATTCATTTTCTCATAGAAATATCTAAGCATAAATTATTGTTGGGAATTAAATACAAACACAAAGGCCACAACAGGCAAATTTCCCAACGAGGTGGCTGAAAAAATCATGCGCATAAAAAATATGGATGTTATATATATATAAATATAAACAAAATACAGCAACCCAATATAAAAGCATATAGCACCAAAGAGAAACAAAAATTAATAATACACTGCCCATAAAAAATATCATGGTTGTCTTATCAAGTACTACCTGTTATCCGCGGCTTCGCTCGCGTGGATTTGGTAACCTGAAAATTACTCGGCGATGATTCCCCCATACAATATTTGAAATCCCATCTTGGTAGGTATCTACTTTATAAAATATAATACTGACAAATTTCATATTTATAGATTCAGCTGTTTCTGCTCGGCATGACCCCCCCCCCCCCCAAGGGTCGAATTTCGAAAAACCCTTTTAATTAGTCTTTGCGTCATGAAATAAAACTACTGAGACCAAATTTCATGAATGCTAACTTTCAACCTCCTTATGACCCCCTTAGGGGTCGAATTTCGAAAAAACCCTTTTTAGTTAGTTTTTATGTCATAAAATAAAGCTTCTGATAAATTTCATGAATATTAGCTGCAGCGGTTTCGGCTTGGTGTGATTTCTCTGTTGCATTTGAACACTCTTATGAGCCCCTCAGGGGTCGAATTCAGAAAACACCCTTCTTAGTTAATTTTTAGGTCATTAAATAAAACTTCTGACCAAATTTCATGAAATTCAGCGGTTTCGGATCGGCGTGAGTTCAATGTTACCTTTGAATCCCTTTATGATCCTTCTTAAGCCCCCATGTGCAAGATTGGGGGTTACTTCTTTGATTATTACCTGCACGGCAACTTTTTTCCTTCATGGGGGAAAAACGTAGGGACGGATATCCGTCAAAAGAGTCTCATCTTTGTTGCGGAATAATTGTGGTTAACTACGACATTCCTCTCCCATAATCCTATGTTCAGAAAAAATCCCAACGCAAAAGGCAAATTAAAAAAGTTACGAAAAATCCTAAAATTTTATTTGCCTTTTTTCGTTGGTGCTTTTTTCTGAGTATTTTATATTACCTACTCTTCTGCCGCGAAAACTACTGTTAGCTCCTTCGTCAGTCATCTTGAGAGCCCCCCCCCCCCCAACCACTTCTGTTCAACCCATGTGAAGACTTCCGGAAAGAAGGGGGATACCGGCATATACTAAACGCCATGTAAACGGGTTGTAGCTAAAATCCCTGTTGCCGGTAACTTCCCGGAATATTTTATTTCCCATGTAAACGGGTCTTTAGGAGTCGAATTTCGAAAAAAAAAACCAGTTCTTAATTAGTCTTTACCACATGAAACAAAATTTCTGGCCATCAAATTTCGAAAAACTCCTCCTTTGTTAGTTTCTACATCATGAAATGAAACTTCTGACACCAAATTTCGTGAATTTTACTTCAGCGGTTTCGGCTGGTTGTGAGTTACCTTTGTTACCTCCTTACGTCTCGAATTTCGAGAGAGAGAAAAACCCTTTCTTTATATATATATAGTTAAGTCGCAAAATAGAACTTCTCTGACCAAATTGCATCAATTCCAGTGGTTTTGGCTAGGCGCGATTTCTATGTTGCATTTGAACCACCACCCCCCCCCCCCCAGGTGTCGAATTTCATAAAACCCCTTCTTAGTTAGTCTACGTCATGAAACAAAACTTTTGACAAAATTTCATGAATGTGGCTTCAGCGATTTCGGCTCGGCATCATTTCTCCATTTGACCCCTTTTATGACTGACTCCTTTAGAGGTCAAATTTCGAACATCTTACTTAGGCTTTACGTCATCAAACAAAACTTCTGCCCAAATTTCATGACTAGATTCAGCGGTTTCGGCTTGGCGTGATTTATCTAATGTTACCTTCGAACCCCCTTTTGATGTCGAATTTCGAAAAACGCCTTAGCGATTTTTTACGTCATGAAACAAAACTTTTGACTAAATTTGATAATTATAGCTTCAGCGGTTTCGGCTCGGCGATGATGAATCAGTCAGTCAGGACATGTTATTTTATATGTATAGATAGATAGCTTCTTGACTGATCTCACTATGTCTATCGTATTTTTTCTTAAACGTGTCAATTGTGTTAGCATTTACTATCCCCGACGGTAAGCTATTCCATTTATTGACAACCCCCTATTAGAAAAGAACTTCCTGCTACACCACAACCTGGAGTTCCCCCTCGTCGAAGCAGTTGATTGACGGTGTATTAATAGATCATGGTCCATCCTATCCATTCCGTTGAAAATTTCAAACACTGATCACATCTCCCCGAAGATCTGCATTTTTCCGATGTAAACATATTCAAGAAATCAAATCTCTTCATAGCTCAAGCCTTGTGTACCAACAGAAGCTGTTCTCTGCACCCCCATCAACCAAGTCGATGTCCCTCTAGGTACAGTCTCTGTTACAAATTTTATTTTAAAATTTTCAGATTTTCTGAGAAATTTTAATACAGTAAGTCAATTGTAACGAGTATGGCTTATAACGACAATCTCGATATAATGAGTTATTTGCAGGTTATTGTCCAAGAGCTAATGTTACAAAAACATTCGCTTGTAACGAGAATTCCATTACGACGACAATTTTTTCAGTGATTGCGAGCTGTCGTTATAACAGACTTCTACTTTATTTGAGCAAAGAATTTAAAGTGACTTGAGTTACGTTTTTCAAATGTATTGTATACTTAAACCTAGGGCAGTAACTATTATTTTTGACGCTCGGGGCGAACGTGATTCGGCCGCCCCCACAACTTTAAAATTCGATAATTTTATAAAAGTGTTCTTCATTCCCACCCCCTAAATTTTGCTGCCCGGGGCAGTTACCCCACTCCCCCTCTAGTTAGGGCTCTGCTTAAACCAGTCAAAGAATTCTAATTTTCTTGATAAATACGGAGAATTGTGTAAGTACATAAAGAAATACATCGTCTTTTTAGATAAAATCTACCAAGAACATTTTATCTATTTCAATAGGCCCATCGCTTCCCCTGTTAGAAGAGTTTCTTTTGTTTCACTTACATGAACACTGTTCATCACCTGATGGTATCTTAAAATGTTATTTTGTCGACTGATCTCTGTTATCCCTTAGTCGCAATCCCAAGATATCTCATCTAACATGATCTGCTTTATTTTGGAAATACTGAAAAATATCTTGCGTTCCTAAAACGCTCTCATTTCAGCATCCCCAAGCCCAGATACTGTTGTAAGTTCCCCACTCATCCTGTCAATCAACTGCCAGTGGCAGCTTTTGTTCAAAGTTAGATAACAGAAGGGGGGAAAGAAAGGATGTTTTTCCATTCAAGGTAATATATGTTTATGCTGACAAGCATATATAAATAACAGGAAACTAGTTTTTCCTCGTTTTTTCATTATTAAAATGTGAAGCTAAGCTTCCTTGCTTGTCAAGTAACTTCCAATTTTAAGTATTCTCTAAAAAGGGGGGGGGGGGGTTCAGTTGTATCCATGAAAATTCAGGTACTTCCTGAAAAATATCTTCTGAATTCGAAATTCATAAAAATGTCTAAAAACATTGCGCATGATATGTATAAAAAATTTATTTCCATAATTCATATATAAATTTATAAAATTTAAAAACACTGTAGAGCAGTTGCAAAACCTCAAATATTGTGTTGCTCCATACATATCCATACACCAAAAATAGTTTTATGCTATTTCAACACTTCCTTGGATACAGTTTTAAAGATCATAGCAAAAAAGAAATAAATAATAGAATTTGTGGCTATGATTGTTTCTTTATGCATGAAGGAAAGGACAGAGGATGAACTTTCACATTTGTATTGAATTGATAAAATCGAAATAGGATTTTAATGTGAAACTAAATTTTTAGATGTACTTATACTTTTTTCTAAAGGGTGGCAAATATTATCGACAAAATACAGAAAAAAATACTTCTAAGCACACATAATGGGGGAAAAACTTTCTTATAAAATTGACAAGTACACTAGAAGTATCAAGTATTCACAAAATCAAATTTTCCCTCACTGACAAAAACCTCGTTACGACCCTGTCTCACATATACTTTTAAAATAGAAATTTGCTAGCATTCCAACATATGACAAATGGTACTCAATTAAAAAAGGGGGAGGGTCACACACAATGGAGAAGCTTAATCCTTTGCCTGATATAATCACAGAAAAAAAATCAATCATAAACGCAAACAACAAATTAAATTCCTAAAGCATAATTCTACTAAGAATTCTGTTCTGACCACAATGTCTGACTCGAATGCACATACTTTTATTACTGAACACAGCCAGGTATCAAGACTTGGTAACCAACCCAACTGGGATCCTAGTGAAGAGTGATAGTGGTTATATTTTATCTTCTGAAGACGGCACCCATTGTGTTGAAACGGGTTAGGAATCCATAGCTTTATTATTTGACTTTATCGGTTTTTTTTTTCTGCGATTGGAATACACTATTTAGCAAGACCTGTACAATGCAAAGGGAAATTACTTTTTTTTTTCTGAAGGGAGCATTGCATCTCACTATAATATCCTATAATGTTCTCTCACAAAGAATGTAGAAGTTATTTGATCAAACTTGCATTTGATTGGAAGTCACAATGGGAAAAAACAATGCTGATAACTGCATAACAAGACAGCTGTCCAGATTTAAATAATTGCAAAGAAAGATTAACAGACATAAACAACAGGGTCTAGTAAGATGTAGAGGTTTTACAGAGAACCCTCATACAGATGGGTCTTTGTCTGAATTTAAAAACAAAATTTCAACTGATTGAGCCATTTAAACTTTAATTTTTGTCATGTTCAACATATGAATCTAAGAGACAAATGAAGATGAAAAGAATGATACACTTTCTAGTCCTTTAGGTAAAATGTAAAACCTCATTTATATAATATAAATATAAAAAAAATACGATCTACAAAAAAGTGTGAAAAATTTCTTCTAACAGTACTGATACCATGGCGCAGTATTAGTATAAACTTTTCCCTATTTACATATTTACATTATTAGCTTGGTCTATCTCTCAGCAGAATTTATTAAAAAATTAGAGTTGAAATTTTAAAAATTTGTAGTCTTGACTTCTAGGTATTAGCATAGACTAGAAGTTTTATAACAATGATAAACATTATACATAAAAATATAGATATCAGTAAAACTAATATTTCACAGCGCTCATGCAGACTTTGAAAAAAAAAAGTTCAAGGAATATGAGAGACTAGTGATACGACAAACAAAAATGAAAATGTTTTTTAAAAAACTGCAGATAAATAATTACGTGAATAAAAAATAATTATAGCCAAAGCAAGTGTTAAAAATGCAGACTTTTAAACAGACACTTGAGTCTTAAGTACAGTCTCATATCATAATTGTCTTTCAGGGCAAGTAGAAATAAAGGAAAGCATTACATCAAAAATATTGCAGCATAAAAAACAATATTTGCAAATAACATTTGAAAAAGTACCGATTCACATGATTTTCCTGTAAGTTTTAACAGGAAATAGGAAAAAATTAAATACTGATTTACAAGTAAATAATGCTGTACAATGTTAATAACTAAGAACTAAAACTTCAAGACTGAAATGAAAAAAAAAACCCTGCATAAAAATATATATAGCTTAATATGTGTTTATACATACTTTTATATTATATATTTCTTTACTTTAAAACATTGACTCTCTCTCTCTCCCTTCATTATTACATAAACAAAATTCCTTACTGTTATTTTGATTCAGGACTGTATAGTTGACCATATGAACATGCATTTTGACAAATTTTCCATATACTATAGGAAGCCTGGGCCCCAAAGCAAAATGTTTTGCATTTTTTCTGCAACGAGCCCTCAGCTGACAGAAATGTTCTGTGGTAAGAATTCCCATAAGTGTTTTATACATGAAGATTTCTTTCTTTCCTTAGAATTCTTCCCAAGATTTTTCTGCACTGTACGTTGCAATATTTGGTATATTCTGCTTTGGGGAATGTGGATATTATGGAATAGATTGGTGATACGGAATACAGAGTTTACTCTGCCTTCAGGTATGGCCGCCAAGAGTAATCAACTGCTTCAAAATGTCTCCCATGATGCTCTACAGTCAGTATAGCTTGACCGTCATTACATCAGCTGTAGGAGATTTGTTTTCAACTAAACGTAACTTACTCAGACAAGTTTTGAAAAGTATATATTGACTATTGGAAGGGTGTCCAATAATTTGAAACTAAGCACAAAATGTACATCAAATAGTTGCATTTTATTTTATGCTGTGATAATTTTTTTTATTCAGCTAGACTTTGTGGTTAGATGGGGATACAGTTTTTTTTTTGTTTTTTTTCAAAGATGGTGTGTCGGGTTGTATGGAATACTATAAGTAATATCTGAATTCGGCTTTGTACCCATCTACATTACTACATGAAGACAATGCAGAATATGTGTTCAATGACGCGAAATTTTCAGAAAATAGAATAGGTTGAAGGGTGAGGTGGTCTAGGTAAATGTGTGTCCTATTCTCTGTGGGCCCACCGTAACTGTTCTGGGGCAGAGAAGGATGATTGTATGTGTGACTTTTGTAAATGAACTGTAACACAGCAGTCAGCAATTATTGAAACAAACTAAAAAGTTTTTATTTTTATAGGCTCATTAAATCTTGTTTTTGATTAACCCTCTAACCAGCATTAAGATATCTTGCCCCCTTAAAGGCCAGATATTTTGTAAAGTTGATTTCTCAAAGGAATACTTAAAGGGTTAATTTTAGTTAGCTTAATTCATTTTGACCCTCTTATTCCATATTACTCAACTATTTCATATAACATTAACCCCTCCTAATAATTTTTTTTTAATATATTTTTTTCCTTGGGCATGGTAATTACAAAAAGTGGTGATCACATGGTGATAAAAAAGTAGAAACTTTAAAAATGAATAAAAACTGGAAAAATAGCAAATAAAAAATGGTTTGCAGGGATAGCAATGCTTGGCCACAGGAATTTTTTTAAGACGGAAAAAATAACAAAAAACAGCCGATAGGTGGCGCTAGTACAAGCGACTTCAGGAAATATGCAAATGAGACAATTATAAGAACTTCCGCTTCTAATCCACAAACAGTTCACCATTGTAAACCGTGTATGTGGACCTGCTGCATTCTGCTGTAGCTGGATTTGTGAACCTGCAATGTGTTATCCCCTGTGGTGGTGTTCATGTGGAGAACACATACTGCTGTAATAAATGATTTGGAGGCATTCTGTTCGTTATTTGAGTATCTTCTTTGACTTGTGTACATCAGCACCCCCTATCGGCTGTTTTTTTTCCTGTCTTAAAAAAATTCCCGTGACCTAACGATGCTAACCCTGCAAACCATTTATTTTGGTTATTTTTCCGGTTTTTATGAATTTTTAAAGTACCTACAGACATTTTACCCACCTTGTATTTTTAAATACAATATATTTGTCAATGCAACAAGAATCAAGATTTTACAAAAATACAGGTTTCAGGCTACTATCACCATTTAAATTAGAATAATAAAAATGGTATTCCATATAATCCCTGTGCTTCTTATACATCCTAAGAAAAGCTACACCAGTAGAAATAAAATAGAATAGTAAAAAAACTATAGATTTTGATTGTTCATTATACAATATTAGCTGAATGTGTTTTATTTTGGCAAGGCAATATACACACAAATTTCTACTCAAACAATAAAAATTCAGAAGGTAAAATGCACATAGCAAAGCACCATGAATTTCAACTTTCATGTACATAATCCTATATTCTTTATAGTTGGTAACCAAATTATTTGGCACACTATTACCTTGAAAGGTATCACAGAAGCTAAAAAAAAATGTGTTTTATAATCTGAGATTCTGCATATTCTTAAATCATTTTACATTTGGCTGGAGTGTATTTCACCCCACTGTACAGTCAGTCACCCCATTCAACTAGCTGCAGAAAATACAAGGTTCCCCCATGTATAAGATAATATTCCATTTCTTACTCTTCACCTTCAAACAATAAAAAAAAGCAAGAACAAGACAATTGAAGGACAAAAACATTCCTCTTTTTGGTAAAGTTGTTGTGCCAGTGTTGCATACATTACACTAAGAATGGGACCAAAATATACTTTTACCCTCAAAATGCAAAAGAAAAAAAAATTATCACAAATATAAGGCAGTCTTTTCAGAGAAAAAAGAAAACAACCATATCTGTTAAACTAAACACAACCAAGCTTCCATAGCATCAAAAAGATTGACACAATCAAAAATTAGAACAATCTCTCTGGAAAAAATCTATCATAATCCTTTATATTAATCACTGAAAAACCGGTTTTTTTATAAATAATTCATTCCCAACAAAGCTTTAATAATGATCTTAAATCATTTTTGCACACTTGAACACTTACTATAAACAAGTTCATTAAAACATAAATTTTACAGAATTCACACACTTAATAGTAAAATGAAACAGGATATAGTGGTGACTTTCTCTTTGGAAAAACTTGAATATACAGAGAAATTTAAAACAAAATGAGATTATAATTATCAAACATGAGATTATAATTATCAAACATGAGATTATAATTATCAAACATGAGATTATAATTATCAAACATGAGATTATAATTATCAAACATGAGATTATAATTATCAAACATGAGATTATAATTATCAAACATGAGAGCAACATTCTCTTCACTAGATTTCTATTGCTGCATGTAATGTTACAAGCTAAGGTAGTGGCAGTCTTTGACATACCTGTTTAAAAGAAATGAAGTTTAGTTTATTGTAATATGAATTGCCTTTCCTAATGAATTTGTCCTCATTACAATTTTACACAAGCCCTTTCTTCTGTCTCAACTTTTTTTTTATAATACAACTAAAGCTACATGTTTTTTTCTCACAAATCTTATTTCAGACTTTTTGATACCACAAAATCTCCATCTTTATGATAAACACTTCAGATCCCCATAATCAAACTTCCTTTTTCTCTATTTTGTAACTTAAAAAAAAAAAAGACAAAAATGAGCAAAAATAAGAGCAACAAAAGTCAAATGAGGTTCCTTACAAAATATCACGTTAAATGTCTACAATTGCCAAAACTGTTACAAGAGTATACAAAAAAAAAAATCAAAACAGCTGCACATATGTAACTACACATAATGATTTTTGAGAATGGACCACCAGACACCATCCAACTTAACAATTTACAAACAGTGATTTGTGATGCAAGACATAGAAACTAAGACTGACAAAAGTACAGAAAAAAAAATTCCCCTTACACATATAACGAAACGAAATAAAAATACAATAAAAATATCTCTGGATCATTAAAAATAAAAATCAGATATAACTCCTCAAAACAATTTTATATGTCAATAGACATAGTAGTTAATCTAAAATTTAATAAAATGGAATGTATTAGAATGATATACCTTCATACTTGTTCAAAAAATATATTTACAGAATGATTTTTAAAATGAGATAACCATTTGTAAACAAAAAAAAAACATTTTCGAACAATCCACAACTTTTTAATTAAGCACATATATATTTCTGGTGATATACAAAAAACGCCAATCAGTATATACAAAATTCAGAAAATATAAATGAGATTTATCCCCATTTCTTGAACAAAACAGACTTTATTAGCCTTTTAATTGTGCTAAAACAAAGCACAACCAACTAAAATGTGAATATTATCAACAAGAATGATGTGAGATGCTTGAGGTTCTAAGAAACCATGTGAAATGACTGAAACAGATGCACACATCACACTTTTTCTGAAAATGCTGCACCATATTCCATTTGCCAAATTCAGATCTTGTAAAATTAAATGTTCGCTAGGAAAAATAAATAACCGGTATCATATAAACCATTCTTCTTTCTTTTGAACTCCATGACCAGTCCTTCCTTGCCTAACAGCAGTGTCTGCATCAGGTGCATCTTTGGCCCCAGTGTCCTCATGTGTTTTGTACTCTCCTTTATGACGTGCCATATATCGCCCGATCAAAATTGCCATCAAGATCAAGGCAACAAATAAAAATGCTAAGATTCCTGAAAAAGCATAGAAAAAAATATTTTCTTAAAAATAAAGAAACTATCAACAAAGTTACAATAATTCCTTGACTTATGCAAACTGTGAATTGCACAATTTTCTGTGAAAAATAGATTCCTCAAATTCAAGCACAATCATAGGATTATTGCCAAGATGGGGTATAATGTTTATTTTTATCAAGAATTTCTAAGTTGATCAGAATACTATATGTAATGTAGCTACACTGATTTTCAAGAGGCTACAGTATGAGCTGGAGAAACAATTGAAGATGAAAAATTTGTCATGTGATTTAGAAATAAAATCTCAAGGGTTTGAGACATCTTCCATTTTTGCAGACTGACCACTGTTTCATACTCAAAGTCATGCATTATTGCCAGTCTTGAAAAAAATTCTTAAATGTCAGGCTCATTAATGACAATACACACTGTCAACAACTCCTAATTTCAACCCATGGATAAAAGTTGTTTTCTTGCCTTCAAACACAAAAGCTTATTTTTTAAAACATTCAAAATGTGGTGTTTGCAAAGATTTTAAAAAATAATGCTAGCACGTTAGATTTTATGAAGAATAACTTTTTTTCCACTCAATAGTTTGTGCAAAAATAATTGCAGTTAAAATTAAAATTTTTTTCCAAAATGCATGTTTTTTTCTGAAATTTATATGCACTTATATGCAAAATCATAACTTATGCAAATTTGACTTATACTGTTATTTCCCATATCTTTCTGTTTATATTAATAAAAAATAAATAAAAACTACTTAGCACTACATAAACTTGATCTACATAAATACTTAGTTATTGAAGTGTAAGCAAGTATCAAACTTAATTGTGCCATTATACGACATAGATAAGTTTGCTGTCAAGGCATTCATACCTCCTAAAATAGCTGAGTCATCTCCACCAGCTAAATGGCCATCTATGCGGTAACCAGGAGGATAAGTAGGTGGTGGACGAGTTTCTTTAATATCAGGAGGGTGAGTCACTGGTTCTATACCACAATTATCTTCCCGAATATCCTCTGGATGTGCCCAGACATTGTCCCTTCTACTTTCTTGAAAGAGCCGTCGCAGAGGAAAATGATCATCTAGTTGCACTCTAGATATGCATCCTATAAATCCTTCACCTGTACCCATAGATTCTAAAGATGAATAAAATTTCATTTAGTTTTTCAGTTTTAGTTGGTGTAGAATTTTACTATTAATATACAATATAAACATAATAAGCGGCCTCAGATCTGAAGAATGAGTCACATAGCATTTATCAGATGTCCAAATAATTCAGAATTGAACCACAAATATATTTAGTGTTCTGTGTGAGAAAGGATTGCCCATCATTCGGCACATATTTTCAACTATAATTATTCTGAGCATCGTTTTAATTATGATTTGGATGGGTTAAAGTTACAGTGGTGCAACATAATTCTGATTTTGAGAAAAGGAAGGTTTTACTAGATTTGATGTCATAGGTTCCCATGTTGAAAATGTTGCGATTTCACAATGTAGAGGCAAAAACTATTGAAGCTGTGACTTTTTTTCCTTCAATATTTGGCACTTATAGATTGCATTTCTGAACTTGGTCAGAATTGTTGAAAATGTGACTTACACCACTGTAACTTTAACCTGTCTATTTTCGAGAATACAACTGAAAAATTTACAGCAGACTTAGTATAAATTATTTACTAACCATTACGACCAACATAAATACTCTTGAGCCTATTGAACTGTGCATCTGCTTTTTCATCTATCTTGAAAGTATGAACTATTGGCTCATAATTATCAACCTAGACATATGAAATTGAGTAGTGAATTTAGAAATTTAAAAAACCATATCAAAGAAGTGTTCACTATTCATTACAAGCCAAGAAAATATGTTGACACTCACATAAATTGTAATTTTTGCTCCACGATCGCTTCTTATGATTTTGATGTCATGATGCTGTCCCAAAGCAAAATTCTCATTCTTAATAATTATTTCTCGACGTTCAAAACCGAAGTCAAAAACCAGACGAAGATGTCCTGTGTTTAAGTACAGAAAAATTTAACATACATTTTGGATAAAGAAATTTGTGGTGCATTGAATTAACTTGGCAATAAAATAATTGAACAGCTAAATTTCCTAACACATACCACTTGTAGACATCATCAAATTCAGATATTCTTCACTGTATGAAGATATTCCAAAAATCATCCCACTTTTATCAGTCGTCGTGAAACCAACACGGATATATTCTTCTAGGGTTGAAATGGTTGTTTCAAAGTTATAACGAATGTAACTATCAGATCGAAGATTCACGCCAATTTCTGTAACAAGAATAAAAATATTTGAGATTTTCTCTTCATAATACAAAATTCATATTACAAAGCTGCTTAAGGGAAGCATAAAATATTTCCATACCATCAGCACATATAGGACCCTTGAAGCCAGTCCACTGACAATCACAGAAATATCTGGAATAACCTTCAATACAAGTACCATTATTTAAGCAAGGACTGCTGTGGCATTTCCCAACACATCCAGGAGCAACGCCATATACATATTCCCTAGCAGCACGTTGTAAATCCACAGCTTCTCCATTGAGCATTAGAGCTCGAAAGCAACCAACAAATCCTTCACTGTAATCAACTGATGCACCTGCAATAAAGTGTCAAAATGTGAGAGAGTATTGATACTATAACTTGATACAATGCATGTTAGTTACATCGTTTAACATACATATAAAGTATAAAATCCAAATTGATCCTGAAAAGAATTGAAATTTAATTTTGAATTTCTAGAATATATCGACTCTGCTGACTCATTCTCACTTCAGAAAACTTAAGTCTGTTTCACCTCGAGTAATTCATGAACCATTGGCTATCGAAACATGCTTTTGATTAGAAAAGGTATTTAAATAACGTGCCCATCCAAGATGTGTAATTTATTTTACTAACAGCTATATATCTACTGCGATACTAAATTTAATTTTTTTTATTTTTCCATTATGTCATTAACATCGTCTAAAAAGTAATAATTTTAAGGTTATTGGAATATGAGAAGAACTAACAGTATTCAACATCTATTTTGAATTGACACTATTGATTGCAAATTTGTTTTATAGTCTCCACCCCAGATTATTATACCACAGTTTATATAGAGCAGAATAAAACAGTGCATAATATAAATCATTCAAAAATTTTGTTGTAACTTTGTGTTTAAGATAAAAAGTTTATGTACAATAAAACTGAGTTTCTTTGAAATTTCATCAGTATGTGTTTTCCATTTTAAATGCTGATTGATATGGATACCCAAGTATTTAGTTACTTCAACTTAAAGTATTTTATTACAAGAGCAATCAGGGTTTAAAGTACAGGTTAGACTATGGAATTTTAAGTTTAGATCAATTTCAGTGTGAATTAAATTAAAATGAATATATTTAGTTTTAGCGAGATTTAGGGTTAGATCATTTGCAAGAAACCATTTTCTAATTACACGAAGATCTTGGTTGATCCCAGCTGTTAATGTATTAATGTCGTTTGAAGAATACAATATTACCGAATCATCTGTATACGTTATCATGGTTCCGAAAATATTGAATTTGCAGAAATCATTTATAAAAATTATGAAAAGTAATGGGGCCAAATTTGATCCTTCAGGGACTCCTGTTTATTGTAGTATAATTACTTAATTGATTCTGTACTTTAACTCTATGTTGATGATTGTGAAGGTAGGAGATGAACCAATTCAGAGTATTTCCTCTAATTCCACAGGAATCAAGTTTATTAATTAATATGGAATGGTTCACATTATCAAATGCTTTGGAGATATCTAAAAAAATAACAGTGTATCCTTTTGAATTAAGAAAATAAAGTTAAACTTCAAAATTATGGAAAATTTTTAGAAGGGCAAATTGACAAGTTTACCCACCACATTTGTGAGCTTAGAGGTATTCCAAAATAATTTCCATTTGCAGAACAAGCTTTATGGGCTATTGAATTAAAGAAATAAGAAGTGTGATGCACCCAAGAAAAACAGTCATAATCAGAAGCGTTGATACCAAGAAAATATTGCAAGAGCGCCCAGGGTTGCTGGATGTAAGAGAAACCATCATTTAATTCCATAGACCTCTGTACTGCTGCGATTTCTTATTTTTATTTCAAAAACATGTTTTTACGCACATAAATTATTTAAATTTTTAAATCACTAAAGTTAAAATGCAGTTGAAACTCAATAAAGTATGCTTTTACTAACCAAGGTATGTGGTCAGAACAAGGTAAACCAGGGTTGACAGGTTTTTGACACATGGCAGTTTCTGACGGTTTAAACCGCAGTTTAAACTGTCACGTCAAAAACTGTCAACCTCAAACATTGCTTTCGATATAAAAATTCCCATTGGAAATGCACACGTTAATTGCATGTAATGTTTAAAGTGGCTATGTTATACAAAGAATAAATATATATATATTTAATCATTTTCTTCACTCAACAGAATTATTTTGGACAAAATATATATGATTTTTTTTTCTTATAAAATGTGAATAAAGCATAACATGAACATTGAAGGGAAAACTGTCGAACGATTTGACATTTTTTGATTCAAGATGATTCTTGACCTTCCAAAATTTCTTCAACTGCTTATATACGTTTGTATTGATATAAATCGTCTGCTGTCCTCTTTTTACAACAGATAAGTATTTAAAAAAGTTTATTACATCATGTATGTAATGTTGTTTTCTGTTATTATTAAATTATCTAGATAACCACTGATACTTAAAACGATACTCTTATTGCACATAACATTGAAATATATCTAGCAATCAAAATACTAAATTGTAGGACTAAAATGCATTTAATTTGGCAATGCTAGCTTGTATGTCAAACATAGTTATTCTTACTTTTGCACTGTAATATGGTACATTTACTAACATTTATAATGCAATGGTTTTCCAATTGAAGCTGTATTCAAACGTGCAAAACAAATGCTGTGGGTATCAAGTCTTGTCAACTCTGCCTTGATTGAAAATACTCTTTAAAGCTCTGTGAATTTATACACCCTGATCTAAGAAATTTTTAGGTAGAAATAAATGAGTTTAATTAGTGCATTAACAGATGCTGCGTGAGAATTTTTATATGGAATAAAATTTTGGGCGGATCAGAAAATTTAAAATATCAAAATAGATATTTTTCCTCAGTAATTATCATTCTGAATATAAAGCCCTTTAATCTAAATAAAAGTAAGTGTTTTGTTATTTAACATATCTATCAAGTTAACAAAAACTATTTGACATCATTGACAGTAAGATTTTGATAGTTTTAATACTGAGTTAGTTTCTGGGGTCAAAAACCTAACCTTGATGTCCTATCATACATATTTTGAATAAGCAGCTCTATTCCACTTAGCAAATTGAACACAGGTAATGAGTAGCTTATATAAATAAGCCATAAAATTATATTTTATATGTTCTAGACTCTTATGTTGAAGAATTCAAAATTGCAAATTATAATTAATATTTTGTTTTAATTATTGTAATAAATGTTTAAAAATAAAACATTGTAATATGCAAAAAAGTAAGTTTTTCATCATGTTTTGTATGCCTATTGCGTTTAAAACATTATCAAAAAGGCATTCATTTAGGTTTTTGATGGTTTAAACCAGTTTTTGACGCTTGTTATGTCAAAAACCCAACCCTGAGGTCAACCAGTCACATATTCTCTCACTGGCACAGTGCAGACAGGACAAGCTAAGAGAACACTCAAACTGTTTATATTTGATTATTTTTTAAATATAATTCTTACATTTAGAGGAGACCAGGGCTAGTTGGCACACATACAACTTCTCTCTTCTACTGCAGTGAGCACTGAGTGTTAGTATCACCACTATCAAACCCCCTGAGGGTGTTGCATCATCCATTATAGTTTCAGTTTGATGAGACACCCCTTCCAACCCTGAATTAAATCCCAAAAGTTAGAAAGGAAGGACAGCAAGTTTCTCAATTTCCTGCAAGGAAAGAATAACAAAAACTTAAATGGAAAAAAACTATGAAGCCCATGAATATGTTGAGGAGTTTTCAACAGTTGTGATGGGTAGAGTTGTCAATAATGATTTTGTTTAAGTGCTGATGATTCATAAACCTTTTGTGGAACAGTGGGGCAGCCCTCTTGTCTAAAGAGTCATGTTGGGTTAAGTTGGCATCCCAGCTGAGGGGCATGTTGGCATAGAACACGTCATATGCCAACTTACCGATTTGGTATAGCCACAGCAAAATTGTACAAAAATTACAACCACCAGTTCAAGTGAGCGATAGATCTACTTTCTAGGTGGACATGAAGCTGTGAATGATGACATCCTTGTTCTTTTTGGTTTTTGTAGCTTTTCTTTTTACATTCATTTTCTACTTCAAAATATTGAGTATGCACATCATTTTTCAGCATTTTTGTACTAGAATAAAAGTTTTATATTTCCCAACTTAACACTAATTCCTCAGATTAAACATCATGCTCTGTCAACCTACCCCAGGGATTGTGCCAAGTTGCCCCACATCTGGGGTAAGTTGGTATAGTTGGAACAATTTTGTAAATAATTTTTGACCAAGTGAGCATGCAAATTTTATGTGTGATATTTTCATCATTAATTTGTAACCAAGGAGTACTGTTATCCACAGCATTGGTCACATTTGCTGTAAGTATTACATGAAAAAATGAAAAAACTAAAAACTATGCCAACTAGCCTGTCTCTACTACTATTGTGTACCTAAGTTTAATTTTCACTTGTAAGTAAATTTATGAGACCTTTAACTTTAATTTTCTTAGATAACCTCTATTAACCTATAACATTCTTATCAAGTTGACCAATAGTCGAGTTCAGTATTGTTGACCTCTTATTGATAGAGGTTTTACTGTAGTAGAAGTGATGCATAGGAAATGATTTATTAAAAATAATCAGCTATTGTAAATCATTAACTGATTTGCATTACTAAACAAATTTTTTATTTTTACTAAGTTCTTACAACCGTTTTGGCAAAATAGCTTCATAAGAATATTGAATATACCTAAAGAAAACATCTATACCTAGTTAATAATAACACACATTCAAGAGTTTTCCAAACACAAAATATTTCTTTACATGAAGCAAATAAAATAATTAAGTTGCAAAAATGGTTTTTGCTGCGATGTAAGAAATATTTATAGATTAATTAACATTAGGAATAGTGTTAATTACATCAATAAGTATTTTATTTAAAGTATTTGAAGTTTGAATAATTCTTTGACAGTTAATAGTTTAATTTTATAGTTTTTATTTTAGATAATAGTTTTTAATGTAAATGCTATATTTAAAATGTTTCTAACTACTGTTTTTTACCTACCCTTCGTCTAGGGAACCTGCCAGATGAAAAAAAGTCTGAATACCTTGTAAATGTTGCATGCTCATGTTTGCTGTGCATAGGAGCCTGTATTATTTTGCTCAAAACATCCACAGACTGCAGCAGCCATTAAGTTATGAATGTATGAACAATAAAAATAATGGATGTGGTATATTTCCAATTCTTGGAAATATACCACATTGGAAAGTGTCGCAATTAACTAAATTTTTATATTGCATAAAATTGATCACCACTTCATAGAACACAAATCAGATGCTCTCAGCCAATATACGTTCTAACATATATCCATGAAAGGATATCTATGTGAGCTGAGTTGGTCATCATTGAGCATTTTTGGTGAAAAAACTTATAGCATCATGGTTAAACCGTCATAAAACCTAAATGAATGTTTTTGAATAATATTTTAAGTTTTATTTTTAAACATTAATTTATTATAATAATTAAAACAAAATATTGATTATAATTTGAAATTTTGAATTTTTCGACATACAAAAGAGTCTAGAACAGATATGTAATTTTGTGGTCTGTTCTGAACTACTGATTACCTGTATTCAATTTATAAAGTGAAATAGAGCTGTTTATTCAAAATATGTGTGATAGAGAATCAGCATTAGGTTTTTGGCTTCAGATACCAACAAAAACTCATTTACTTACATATTAAAACAGTCAAAAATTTATTGTCAGTCAAATAGTTCTTTTTTTAACCTGATAGATATGTTAGATAACAAAAAATAACTTGCTTTTATGCAGATTGAATTGTTTTATATTTTTAATTACTGTATATAGTTACTGAATTAATAAAATATCTATTTTGATATTTTAAATTTTCTTATCCGCTCAAAATTTTATTCCATATTGAAAGTTCTCGAGCAGCATCTGTTAATGTATTAATTAAACTCATTTATTACCACCTAAAATTTTTATTGGCTTAGGTTGTATAAATACAGAGTTTTAAAGAGTATTTTCAGTCAAAGCAGAGCTGGTTGCACTTGATATCTAAAGCATTGTATTGCAAGTTTAGATACATCTTCAATTAGAAAACCATTACATTATAAATGATAGTAAATATGCCATATAATAGTCAAACTTAGTCATTCTTACTATTGTGCTTAGAATAAGTTATAGGAGTTTCTTAAACATCATATGGTCTAACAATTTAGTATTTTGATGGCTAGATACACTCTCGTGTTACACACAATAAAGGTATTGTTTCAAGTATCAGTGATTATCTAAATAATTTAATAATAACAAAAATCAACGTTAAATTTTTGGCATAAAAGATGTTTTAAACACCTACATGTTATGAAAAGAGTACAGCAGATGGTTTATATCAATACACATATATAAGCAGTTGAAGAAATTTTGGAAGGTTGAGAATCTCATTGAATTGAAGAATATTGAATCATTCCATAGTTTTTCCCTTCCGCATTTATGCTATGCTCTATTCACATTGTATATTTTACAAGAAAAAACACACATATCTTGTCAAAATAATTCTTCAGACTGCAGAATATTATCTTACAATCATATTAAGTATTTATTATTTGCATAGCGTAGTCACTTTAAACATTACATGCAATAAATGTATGTATTTTCAACAGGAATTTTTAAATTGAAAACCAATGTTTGAGGTTTTTGACAGTTTAAACCGTCAAAAACTATCATGCATCAAAAACCTGCCAACCCTGCATAGTATACAAGGAGTATAAGCACTTATTTGCAGTGAAAGCATCATGTTCATAGATTTTACAGTTCCTAGGGTTACTGGACATCTATATATGGAAATTTTCTTTATTTTTATCAGCCACTTGTGATTTTTCTGTAGAGGCCTTTAATGGCTTGGGGGGGGGCTCAATTGCTTTTAAAGCATACCTCCACCCTAATATGTGTACATTCATCTTAACTAAACCCCGAAACTTCTCCAACTCCTAATCCCATCGTGTCTGTAATCACCACAAAATTTGTTAATCGCGACAGTACCCAATTGTCTGGGGAAAATATGTTGTAAAAAAGTTTGTATGGTTTTTTTTTGACACTAAATAAAGTGTTCCAGACTCTGCCACGAAGCTGGGCTGGAAGAGATCTCGGCAACGGGATAAGTCCAGTGGCAAAGTTCTGGCGTTCATTCATTCATGTAGAGGCCTTTATATTGGTATTTGTAAATTCATGGCCTTGAAAGTAATCTGGGACAGCATGAGGTCTACATGAAACCCTCAGTCAAAAGACATCAACTAGGAAGCCTTTATTTAGTAGCAGAAATGATAGGATCAATGCAAACAGTCCCAAAGGGATTACTTTTGAGACAACCACATGTACAACAGTGTAAATACTTAGATAAAAGAATTTCAGTATCAGTCTAAACCAGCGGTTCTCAATTGGGGCTCCTTGTGCACTTTCCAGGGGCTCTGCAGCCGCTGGAGGAAAAAAACAGTAAAATTAGAAAAAAATATATATTTTTAAATAGCAAAAATAAATCAGTAAATTTAATGAATAATTAAGTGGTCCTACAGGGCTCCGCCATAGAATTTTTTTACTAAAAAGGGCTCCACGAGTCAAAAAAGGTTGAGAACCGCTGGTCTAAACTTTTTAATGCAGCTCATGCAGGTTGCCCAGATAATCTGAATGGGATCTACATTTGTTATTTCACAGCTTTCTGGAGCAATCTAGAAATTTCAAGAATGTGTTCATTAACTTCTGATATTTTTCTTTTAGAAAATTCTGGCACATAAGATTCTACTTCTAATGATTATGTTAAATAACACTGCCATCACAAATGTCTTTTTGCAGCAATAACTCTATATAATGATATTTGCAAAAAACTAAGAAAAACAACCAAAACTGCCAGGTGCTTTCCAAATGTTATGGCTATCTTACATAGGATCACACATAGGGTTATTAAAATGTATAATTAACATTCAGGTAGTAGCAAGACAGTTCCAATTAAAAGAAAAAATCAGTCTCATTCTTTATCAAACAGCCCTTACATAATAAATGTAAGTGGATGTAGTAGAAATGGAATATTGTTTTGATATGATGATATGCAGGGAAAAATCCTGCAATATGGACATTTTTGAAAATAAAAAATAATTTGGATATATAAAAAAATTATTTCAAGATAAAAATTATATTTCTGTAAAGCCAAAAGAATTTCTTACATATAGTGCTGCAAAAATATATTTTCATCATGATACATACCTATCACCAGTTTTGAAGTCAGATAGACTGCTCTCATAGGGCCTGATGTCTCTTTCGCTTCAGCACTTAAACTTCCATCAACTACTACACGAGCTTCTTTCCTATTACGCTCAACCAATACAGAATGCCAATTATTATCATTGAGTTTGTAAGACGTTTCCACACTGACACCTAATGGCCCATTACCAGCATGGTATTCAAATTGAATTTGATCTCCCTCTGAAAATGAAGAAACTGTTTTTACGGGTTGTCTCTTGGATAAAATGGCTTTATTGCTAATTAATTAGTGCAATAACATCTGATTAGATGAATATATAGGGTGGGAAAAAGTCTGTAGAAACTTCAAAAATGAATAAAAACCGGAAAAATAACCAAAATAAAAAACGGTTTGCAGGGTTAGCATCGCTAGGTCACCAGAATTTTTTTCTCTAAGACAGGAAAACAAATTTTAAAAAAAGCTGATAGGAGGCACTGGTACGAACGACTTTGCTGGAAATATGCAAATGAGATAGTTATAAGAACTTGCACTCCTAATGCACAACCAGTTCACCGTTGTCAACCATGTATGTGGATCTGCTACACTCTGTCGTTGTTGGATAAAACTCGCCTGCAATGTGTTATCCCCTGTGGTGGTCATGTGGAACACATACTGCTGTAATAAATGATTTGGAGCCATTCTGTTCATTATTTGCATGTCTTTTCTTTGACTTGTGTACGTCAGCGCAGTTTCTATTTGAATGCTAGATTTATATGCTGTAACTAAAGAAGATTCAGTGTATAGTAATATAACTGTCCGCAGAGAAAGGGAGTATACAGCAGTATTAATTGTATTTGCGGGCTCACGTTTTTGAACTAGAGTCAAAGATGAGAATATGCATTCAGTGATGATTCATAAATGGTATTTTTTATACCATTATACCAGGGGAGCTGGATTTGTGACTCGCCTGCAATGTGTTATCCCCTGTGGCGGTGGTCACGTGGAACACATACTGCTTTAATGAATGATTTGAAGGCATTCTGTTCATTATTTGCTTATCTTTATTCTTTGACTTGTGTACATCAGCACCACCTCTCGGCTGTTTTTAAGGTTTTTTTTCCCCCATCTTAAAAAAATTCCCATGACTAGCAATGCTAACCATGCAAATCATTTATTTTGGTTATTTTTCCGGTTTTTATGAATTTTTAAAGTTTCTACGGACTTCTTGCCCACCCTGTACTTGAATCTTCTGCACAAATGTATGTGACCTTAAAAAGATTTTAAATTATAGATTTGGTCCGATTAGCCTATCAGTGCAAGGCCAAATTAAGGTACTGTATCAATTACATAATAACTATAACCACTGGAAAAATTTATTTAGTAGTGAGACAATGAAAACAAAATGATGAAGAGAAAAATTTATTATGAACCAGTAAATGATTAGAATGAGACTATATTATGGCAAAGTTCCAATTGATTTTTAAATAATGGCACGAAACAAAAACAAATTTTAATATTCAAACAAGAGGATGTTCAGAAAAATTTTGGTTGGTAGTAACATGTACATAAGTTCTAGTACTGGCTGATTGTTGATATTAAAGTGAGTTTTTTTTTTAAGAAATGTTCAAAAATATGACTGAACGTAAAGAAATTAAGATACAGCATAAAACCACGCTAAGAAAACCAAAATGAAAGAGACAAACAAATGAAAGAAGGCTATCAAATTTAATGTATCCAAAGCCTAAATCAAAACCTATGAATTGCGTGAACGATTTTTAAACACATCTACCAATATTGGGATAAGCAGTTTTCCAGACTTTTATCACATTCTTGATGTTCTCATACTTGTTTCCAGGAGGTTTTTCTGATTATTATTGAAAAATTACTGCAGGGAATTCCAAAGTTATATGAAACATCAGTTTTATTCCTGTTAGAATTTGTCAAACTAATGTCCCTTTAATTTTTATTCTTTTTTAAGCGTTTCACTTCAGCAACTTCACTTCGATTCATGCTAGAATTCAATTTAACTTTTTCAGCCCACACATTACGAGACAGCTGCACAGCTTTTGTAATGCTACTGTATGTGGGTCAAATTGACGTTTTTCTTGTCAGCTTGCTAGATAGGCAAGATATCTACCATCCATGGGCTAAGAACTAGAGCACTTATCATTATGTGTGGATTGTTACTTTTCTAACAATAGTTTTTGTCTGAAAAACTTTATTCCATTCAAATCATTCACAAGTTTATTATAAACGTTTCTTTTCATCATTTGGTTTCAATGTCCCATTAATACTATTTTTGGAATTATATGAAGATTATATATGCCTGATGCTTGATCTAGAGATTAGGTAATTGCTACACTTTCTGCTATGTTGATTCTTAACCATACAACATTGACCACCACCTGATCATACAATCATATGCTCTCAGTCTAACAAATGTTTTAACATGTATCCATGAAACAATATCTATGTGAGCTGAGTTGGTCATCATTGAACACTTTGAAGGTGATGTCTTTATAGTCAGCCATATTTTGAAACATTTCACAACAAAAACAATTTAAATACTGCAATAATTTAAAATCAGCTTATAAGCCAACAATAAAAAATACACATTTTGAACAAAAAACTATATGAAATTTACAATGAAAAATAATGAAAATCTTTGAAACTGTTTTCTCTTTCCATTTTTTTCAGCCCACACTTTGCAAGACAGCTACAATCCTTTACTAATGGATCTATGGCTACACCGTGGGTCCAATTTACCTTTTTTTTCGTCTGCTGGTTAGACATGCGAGATGGCTACCATTTGTGGGCCAAAAACTGTGTTGATTGCAATATTGTGTGTATTGTTACTTTTCTAACAATAGCTATCATCTAACAATTTTATTTGAATAATTCACTGACTAATGATAAACATTTCCATTGATCATTTTGGTTTCAACATCCCATTAATACTTTATTCCAGAGATTACATAAAGATTATGCCTGCAGTGTGATCGAAAGATTATTTAATTGCTATACTTTCAGCTATTTTGATTCTTAACCATACAACATTGACCACTATTTGATTATACATACACAAATCAGATGCTCTCAGTCCAACAGATGTTTTAACATGTATCCATGAAACAATATCTATGTGAGCTGAGTTGGTCATCATTGAGCACTTTGAAGATAATTTCTTTATGTTCAACCATATTTTGAAACATTTCACAATAAAAACCATTTAAATACTGAAATAATTCAAAATCAGCTTATAAGCCAACAATAAAGAATACACATTTTAAAGGGGAAAACTATAAGAAATTTACACTGAAAAATAATGAAAATCTTTGAAATCGTTTTCCACTTCCCATTTTTTTTCGGCCCGCACTATGCAAGACACACTTTGCACATCAGTCCCCCTCCCCACTTCCCGAAACTATGTTTTGAGGTCGTAGAGTCCCTTGATAATTCATGAATATTCAATGCAATACAAACCTGCATACACCCTTGTGGGCCGTATATACAGACATCCAGCAACCCAACTCCCTATTCCCATTTTCTTCATACGAAAGCTATTACGGCACCTATGACAAAACATTCTTTCTGACACAAGTTACGCGAGCTCGACCATGCACCATGCAAATGAAGCCAGGTCCGGACCCGCCATGCCGAACCATTCAAAGAACTTGTTTTTAGTGCACAGTGTGGGGCGGTTTTGATGGAAAACAGGTTTTTACAGGTCTTTTGGGCATCGATTAGAGTCAACACCTTCTATAGCAGAAAGCCCTCACATGAAGCTTTGACGTCATTGAAGTCGCCCATTTCACCAGCAGCCATTGGATAAAACAGGCCGACGAATGCGAAATCTTTACCTTTTTGCAGTATATGCAATGACTAGGTGAAATGAACAACTTCAGTGATGTCACGAGCTTCACACTGAGGCTTTCTACTGTAGAAGGTGTTGGTAGAGCGGCGGGTTCAGACGCGGCTTTACAGACTGCCTTCCGTGCACAGACAAAACAGATCAACTCTGAGTTTGTCTTCTCCCGATCTCTCTCACATTCATCGTTATGGTAAAGATCGATGCAATTTTATAAAAATAAGTGAAACACCACACAAAACTCGAAGACCAGATTTTTTTAAAACCAATTTCCGTAGTATTGAGAGTGTTTCCCGTAGCTCCATACTTCATTGCAGTCATTTGTAGAAACTACGGACAATCCGTAGTAGTTGGCAATTCTGTTCATGTTTTACTCGCTGCTATTAAATTTGCAGTGTGTAATAACATTGTTTAGTACTCGCTCTGCTAGTGAGAGTAAAGGTGAGCTCTTTTTCTCACCCAGTTTTGCTCTATCTTGCAGTTGCAATATAGGTGGACCTACTTCTCTTTTTTACTCACTTTGGCTCATAACAGAAGTGAAAGACAATAAAAAAAGAAAAGAAAAATTAGGTATTTGCACATCTGGTTAGCAATTTCACTAGCTGAATGAACGCCAGGGGCTCTGCCACCAGACTTATCCCGTTGCCGAGATCTCTTCCAGTCCAGCTTCGTGGCAGATTCTGGGACAAAGTGAGTGCACCTAACAGTCTGAGTGTGTAGCTAACGTTGTGTTTGATATTTCAGTGCTGCCTTCTATACTTCAAATTGTGAGTGAAGTGTAATGATTGAATATTTGTAACGTTGTAGGCCTATTGCTCTCTATGAAATTTAAACTAGCTGTCAATAATTTCACTAGCTGTGTGTAATTATAACTTAAAGGGCTAAATCAGTGTTGCCAAAAGTGTGCAGTGGAATGGTCCAGCAGTGGGAATAAAAAGCTATGGGTTTAACATAGAGAATGGCCATGAGAGAAAAAAATTTCTGAAGACGGGGGTGGTGGTTGTTGTTTGTGTGTGCGTAAAAAAAAGTTTGGGAAACTCTGGGTTAGACCAAACCAGTTAAATTGCCAGTTAAATCACTTGCGGGACCACAGCAAGTGAACTCTCCCAATGTAATCAAGCTTTCATTGGTAATCAGCTAGTACTATAATATTAGCTTTATGCATGCAACTACCAACCAATGTTTTTAACTTTTTTTAAATTTAATATTAGATACTTTTTTCCAACCTTGCACTTTCATTTTTTGCATCATTATTTTAAAATCATCTGACTCTATAGCTGTCTAATTTTTACAGGTTATTCTTATGAGTGTAACAACCTTATTTCATTTGAATCATTAACTAGTTCATGATAAATTTTTCTTTTGATCATTTTGATTTCAACGTCCCATTAATATTTTATTCCAGAGATTACATAAGGATACCCAATAGTCTTAAAAATTGACGACAGCAGATAGGCAGATGCATAACACAGATTGAACATTTTTTTCCCCCGACTGCTGCTACTCGCATCCGGGAGCAAATATGTCAATCAATATATGGTGTATATAAATAATGAGTATACAGTGGAAAAAAAAGTTATTAAAAAAACAAACGTCCTACCCACTAAAGTTATTCTTATGTAATCAATTGGACCTCTGCTGTTCACTAAAACACCGTTTTCGGCTGTGGTCTTGAACTGGAAGTAAATATCGCCTGAATGACCTATGTCAAATGTGGGCAAATCTACTGTGGCATCTTCATAATAGAATGAGATGACATTATCAAAAAGAGCTGAAAATAAATAGCACAAATAAATATCAAATAAGAATAGATTAAAACTAATAGTTCCTTGAATGTTATATGGATAATATCAAATACTTACAATCTCCTTCACATATCAAAGGACCCAGGTAGTATCTTCCCTTTTTTTCATCCATAGTTGTTCCAGTATCACCAAATCTCAGTTGCCTCACAGGCAGGAACTCCTTCTGTGTAAGATCACCTTCATCAATCAGCCAGTCATCAGTTTCACTATCACAGTTGCACCATTTGCTGGGATCTTTACATGTTCCATATAAGCCGCAGTTGCACTTCCGTGAGCCAGGAAGTGACCCACCCCAATAATCCATCATGCGATTATTACGACTCATCCACCATGAAAATGGACTGAATTGTGAAGGATCCAAAGCTAGGAAAAGTATATTAGTTAAATATTTTTTATATAGTTGTTAAACTTACAAAAATTAATATAAGATTAAGTCCTAAAAATAAAGCAAAACAATTAGGGGGTACATTGCTTACAAATGCTGAAACCCATTACCTAAAACTAAATATACTAACTTTCCTTTACGTAACATTCCTCTTTTAACAGTTCAAAGGCTGAGCTATGATAAAGTTCCAAATTTCAAAACAATAAGTGACTTGGAAGTCTTTTTACATGTCTATGCATAGATCAACTTTGAAATTTGAAGAAAAAAATTTTTTCTTTGTTTTTCACAATGTTCCATAAATGAATCATTGATCATTTTTATCGCACCACAGTCATTTTCTGCACACGAGGGCTAATCAGACCAAGACCTACAATTTATTTCCGATTTCAAACATGCGGCAGCCTTTTTTATACTCAGCGAGAAGTTAGTGCGCTAACCCCTCAATGTGCCACTCCCTGAGGTAGCAATCTTTTTTGTGGTCATGTTGCCTTTTCTGTTGTACACCTGTGTCAGGAAAGTTTCTGACAAGGACAAATTGGGTATCAAACTCCTATATCCCTGGGTATCTGACACCTCTAAACATCCTTTGGTACTTTAGGAGAGTATCTTATCGACCTGGGCTACAGTGCCCACCATAAATGGAACATTGCCACATAGGGAGAGGGGAAAGCAGAAACTGGTAAATATAATCTGGTAACCTATAATCTGACGATTATTTATTTCTGGAACAGTTATCACTCAAAATTTTCTATTTTCTACTATAAATTTAAATACATGCCGGTTTTTTGAACACAAAAATGTGTGCAGAAAATTCAAATTTTTTTCTAATAGCCATGGTAAAAGAAAACCATCTTTGATGGACCCGTTTGTCACATTTATACAGTCTTTTTTTCTTTGGCAAACCACACACCGTCCTTGCAGACACAATATAATGGCGATAGGATGGCCTGGTATCTTTTTTTCAGTTAACAACATGGATGAATGGTTAACCCCTCCTTTGTTCGTAGAAGGTTCATTGCCACTTCTCTTCAAAATTCCAAAATGCAAAATATGATAGCTTCTGACATATCTGAATGAGTTATCCAACATGCTATAATGATCATGTATGGTTTATAATGGTCATATGGCAAAACTTTTTCCAATGGAATCCGCAGTGGAAGTTTTGATTGCGTTTTTGAAAGAATTTTTTTCTATCCCACTTAATAGTTTTTTTTTTCTGGATTGCTCAAAACCTTGCCTTTTATTGAAATTTTTACATGAGTGTTGCACTTTTGTTTTGCTCCTGTTTTCTGCCCTATATCTTTTGAAGAACACACTTTGGGAGTTTCTAACACTTCATCATCGTTGTTGCAAAATATATCTACCATTCCACATATATCAGCGAGAACTGTTGTCACTAGATCATTTTCAACAATATCCTTTTCATCCATGATGTTCTCCAGTTCATCAGCAGGTAATTGGCATATATCTATGGCCCCTAACTCAGAATCTGAAAGAGTTTCCCATGCTACAGCTTTTAATATGCCATATCTTTTCGAGACATGGTTACACACAGCTGAACATAAGACTATCTACAATTGCCGATCTCGGTTTGATTGGTCTGCGATTTGCAAAAACATGCATTTCTAAAAATGTAAGAATAAAAAAGTACTCGCTCAATATTAACAATCCACCCCAGAAAACATTCCTCTGTGTCATAATACCTAGAGAATTTGTTCCTATACACATGTTGAATGATGACAACACCCTGTGGTTCAAGCGGGAAAATCAAAGCAGCACACTGCACATTAGATATCACTAGAATCCTGCTTTCTTGAAAGGTCAATGTTTCAAAAATGGAACATTCATTTTTAATCACATTAATCAATTTTGACTTTATAAATGAAAAATCTCTCAATACGAGAAAATGTTTTAAAAGGAATTTCAATCCCGTCGTGGAGACCAGATGACTTTTCTTTCCAAGTTCACTTAGCTTGTTCACGTGTAATAGCACTAAGAAACTAATTGATTTACTTTGATTGATATATAAAGAGGTATAAACACGCAAAATAATTTTCAATTCACTTCAAAATTGAATTTTTTTCAAATTTTAATTGAAATGGGGGGAAATGCCCAAAAATGTTAAAATTCTAGCCAAACCATCCTACATCTACAGAAGACTCAACCAATCCCTCAAAATAAAACCTATTTTTGCTTCTACTGACTGCTTTAAATACAACTTCTTTCTTCATACCATTGGTGAATGGAACAAACTCCCCAGCTTTATTGTTGACTCTCAGACTATCACTAGTTTTTTGTACAATGTCAAAAGATATCTATGTCCCATTCAACAGCATTTTCTTGTATAGGCCTACAGGGCCAACAGTATGGTTTAAATGAATAAAAATAATTTCTTATGCAGTCCCAGAGTGTCCCAAAACCCAGTTTGAAAGTTGCTGCACTGTCTCTCCTGATGCCAACAAAAAAAAATTCAGTGTTTCTAAATGAAAAGCAATATTCACTGAGATATTCGAATTTGGAAAATGGGGCAAATTTGGGAAAGAACAGCGTTAAATGTGGGTAAAACGGTTTTTCTGCATTTAACGCTGTTCATTCCTAAATTTGCTACATTTTCCAAATTTGAATATCTCTGACTATTGCACTTAGAAACATGGAATTTTTTTTGGCATCAGGAGAAACAGGTCAACAACTTTTTAATTGGAAGTTAGAGCACAGGGGACTGTATAAAAATATAGATTTTTTTTGTTTTGTTACACATTCTATTCTCATTCTCAAAACTGGTATAGGGTAATTTTTGAACTCCTGATGAGCATTTTTTGAATTGTAATCATTACAATTTACAATGCACGGTTGATGACATAAAGGCCATGCTAGCACTTACAGGACACCCTGTATATTCCTTATACTTCTCAAATTTTTCAAAGTCCTGATATTAGACACTTATTACTTGCTCTATCTACACACTTTGGTATATATATATATATGAGCCTGGTTTGTAAGATTGTCACAGTATTCCTTCTAATTTGAAATGTTGCATCGCAACACGTATGACAAACAATGCATAAATTCCCTCAACCCTTTTCTATTTTGATGTTTGTATTCTTTCAGACTCCACCATTGTGTCACATGCATATACAAATTTGTCGTTATCCTGTAGCTAGTACGAAAAGATCGACACAATTTCAAAAATAGTATATTAAAGTGAGTAAAATACTTTTAAAAAAACAAGATTTTATCAAAAAAATTATATCTAGAGAAAAAAACTATTCCCGTATTATTTGAGAGTATCATAGCTCCGCAACTGAGTATCGCCATTCATAGAAACTACTCACAATCTGTAGCAGTTGGCTAGTCTATGTCTCATAACGTTTTTTAGACTATTTTGGTCGCATGCATACAATCACATAAACATATAATTTTATTTTTTAGGTTGCTGGCATTTTGTGAAAATGTGTGGAAACAATATTTAAATTAAAAAAAGTAATGTAACATAATCACA
Organism: Pholcus phalangioides; assembly: GCF_987345545.1. Classification (NCBI taxonomy): domain Eukaryota; kingdom Metazoa; phylum Arthropoda; class Arachnida; order Araneae; family Pholcidae; genus Pholcus; species Pholcus phalangioides. The sequence continues at coordinate 4,420,965 of NW_028301625.1, read as the reverse complement.
AGCATAGCTACCTGGGGTATTTAGAAGCCTGGCATTAAAACATTCGTATCTCAAATTTTGCCTACAACTGTAGGACCGATTAACAAGCTTCACTATTTGTTCCATTTCTGCATTATACACAATGTTTTGAATAAAGCTTCCTGGTTTATTAAATCCTTTCACATCTGTAGGCCTTTCATTTTTATGGTGTAAAATAGTTGTGGCTGGTCCTTCAACTTGAAGTGAAAAGAAAAATTTATTAATGTTACAAGGTTTCATCAAAATAAAATAATTAAACTTTTCATACCCATAAAATCAAAAATATAAGTAGCTTGGTATAATTGCTTGATAGATAATAGCTTGGCTTATGCACATGATATTTTAGTACGCCACATGAATTTAAAACAAAAAAAAATTAAAAATTAAATAAAAAAGCTGTGAAAAGTGACTTCCTTACAAGGATATTCACAAGTAACTGGAAAAAAGTCCAGTGGTCCACTTCCATCAATGTCAATATTAATATCCACTCTCCTAGCTCTAGGATTGGACATTTTGTAAGCTTCACATGATAAAGGATTGAGGGCTAAAATCAAAATGAATAAACTCAGAAGAACACACCATTGGTATCACATTAAAATAATAAAAAGTACATATGAATATAACAAAGTGAGATGAAAACAATTAGTAATCTTTAAATTCACTAATATGGCATCAGCAGTGTAGCCATTTAAATAAAGCATATTGACAGTACACATGCAACTTAAGTGGGTATGATGCTAGCCGCATGCTTGTTGTTTATATGCAAATTCAGGAGTGTTGGCCAGAGTACAACACTCCTTACCTACTCCGTTAGAAGTCCTTTTCACAGAAAAATCGGAAGATCCTTCTCTACATTCTAGAGAAATTTTTAGGGTGACCCTACATGATCAAGTACTATTAAGAGTACTTCATTAAGTCCTAAGAGGTTGGCCAAATAAGAAACCAAATACACAAAATTTGATTTTTTTTTTCAAAAAAGGATGAACTATCTGTTCATAGGAATTGTCTTTTGTGGGGCAACCTCATGATCATACCAGTATTCTGATGATCCTGTAAGTTACGCAGCTTGCATGTGTTCTCCCCCCCCCCCCCTCAGGAATAGAAAGAACGAAAGCTCTCTCGCTTGTTTCTATGTGGTGGCAGGGAATCTATGCCAATATAGATCATTTCATCAAGTGTTGCAGTATTTTTCAAGATTTGTCATGCCTCTCCAAGAGCTCTTGTACATTCGTGGAAAATTTCCAAGCAAACTATGGTCTCACTTACACATGGACTTTGCAGGTCCATTTCAAGGTCAGTAGTTCATCATAGCCAACACATTTTTTGAGTGGATGAAAGCGTGCCATATGCATTTCATCAGCTGGTGCAACCATTGCAGTATTCCAGATGATATTGTCTGACCAATGGAAGCCAGTTCATTTCTTCAGAGTTATTCTTACAGCAAAATAACATAAGACGAATACTGATTTCACCCAGAAAGCCTTCCAGTAATGGTCAGGCATAGCAGACTGTACAGACTGTCAAAGATTTCCTTCAATGCATTGCGAGTGGAATGTGGGGAAAAACATGTTTTAAAATATTGTTTTTTCTTCTAAGACCAAATGCTTAGGAATTAGCTAATGAATACTATTGATTCATGTGACCAGGTAGTGGTGGTTGACTGAATCTAGCTTCTAATGTAGAAGCACAAATTTGAGTTGGGTTGCCCTCTGAAAAGGAGTTCTTGCCACAGCGATCAGCAAAATTACAAGAAAATATATACATTCATTACATATTCAGCATCTACTGAACAGATATTGCAAGCAGAGGCACATTTATGTGTGGTTTTTTTTTTTTTTGCCACCCTTCTCTCATTCTAGTCCAATTTTTTTACTACTCTTTCCTCAAATTTGCTACCCTGTGCTATAACCCATTTGGCCTCCCACTCCTGTGTCTCTAAGTCACACTTTTAGTCATTCAGATGCTTGCACACTGGTTTGGTAACTCACATACTTGCACACATTCCAGGTCACTCACTTTTGGTTGCTCACTGACATGGTTCCTTGCTATATAGGTCACTCTTCTGATCATTTACACATTCTCTTTTTTTTTGGTCATTCACATGCTTGCACATACTCTGAGTCACTCTTTTGCTCAATCATGTGCTTGCAAACTCTTTAAATCTTTTTTTGGTCACTCACTTTCTCAGCAGAGGCGAATTTAGAATTTATTTAGGGTTACACAAATTTTGCAGCCCTTCTCCCATTCTACTAATTTTTCTAGGAAACTCATTCCTCAAATTTGCCAAAACTCGAAAATTGCCACCCTGCACTATTTATATAGTCCACTAAGTGCCCCCCCCCCCCCCCCGTAAATGTGCCACTGATTACAGGACACTTGCACTGTTATGTTTCACTAGCATAATTCTGATACAACGTACCTCTATTCAGAGGGGTGCAAAAGTAATAAATTGCCTGAATAGAAACCTGATAGAGTTTTAGACAACAGTAGTACCAGTAATTTCAAATAAAAGAGTTATAAAGATTCCTCACGAATATGGCAAACAGCTCCAGTGTAACCAGTCTTATCACAGTCACATTTGAATTCGGCCCAATTTTGTTTGCAAACACCATTGTGCTCACAGGGATTTGGATTGCACCTTTAATTGAAAAAAACAAATCATTAGTCAAATGGGAAAATATGCACAAAATGCAGAACTGGTATAATAAACTGGCAGCACAAGAATGATCACTTGGGAAAAAATTGAAAAAAAAGATTTTTATTTCATGAATTAGATACCTATATAATAATTGTTCTATATAATGTGTAATTCTTAAAGTAATTTAGAAGAAATTTACATTTTCAAGGAAGAGATGCCCAATTGCAATATCAGTTGAAAATGGATTGAGACTAACAAAAGTATCATACAGAAAAATTCTGTATACAATACAATGCAGTATATCAAAATCGTTTTTGTGTTCAGTTAAATGTTGGTAGGCACAGGTTTGTAACAATTAGCTGTATAGCAATATGGTTTTACATTTTTTACTAATAGCAATAAACGTTTGTCATCATTCAACATTTAAATGGCCAAAACAAACAGCTGTAACGACTAAAGATCTGTGATTCTACCACGAAAGGATTCTCCCATGTTCTAATTGTTTATTTAGTTTGATCTCTGAGAGACAAACCGCTAATAATTTCAAATGTTCACCAGTTGGCCAGGTTGGATATAACAGGGAAAATGTCATAGATCAAAATTGGTAAAGAATCTTATTTGTAGTAGTAAAAGCATATAATCATATCCATGAACAAAAATCCCGCTAAATACGATAAAATCTTAACAGTTGGCAAGTACGGATTTCTGAAAAACATAAAACAATCTGGTAAATATTAATCTAGTTCATTGAAGGACAATGTAAAATACCTGTCAGTCATTTGGCATGCATCAAACACAGTTCCTTCTTTTGTGTAGTGATGGCTTGGCAAAGAAGATAGACGAATATAATGACCTTCAATATGTATGTACCTCATGCAGCCAATAAAACCTTGCGATCCATAAACACCACCTATATAATAAAGCAAATTCTAATTTAAAAATATTTTGGGTAAATAATACAATGAAGTAAAAAATGCCCTATGGTTTTAAGGCAAAGAATGCCAAAAGACAACCAAACATAAAATTCTTCTGTTAATAGAATATCTGATATAAGGTGAATTCTAAAGTGATTCTAACTTATTTAAAACCCAATTATTTATTTTATTAAGGTGCTATTGTAACTAATTTTAACTCAAGTGTTTTTAAAGAATTATTTTTTGAAACTTTTAAACCAGGGGACAGTACAAAGCAAAACAAAATTCCGTCTAGAAATAAATTATTTTAATTTTCAAAAATTAAGCCACCTATATATATAATTAATACAATTGCTTACTTACAAAAGAAATTTTTGAAACAAAAAGAAAACAGTTCCATCTTGTGAAAATAATGGTAATTAGTTACTTTTTGATGAAAATTCATAGCTTCATTTTTTGTGCTGAACCCATCCCACAGTTCAGAAGTGAAGTAGCAAAAATAAATATTAATCTTAAAAAAACTACCACAATTTTTACATTTAAAAACTGATTTATCTTTTGAAAATTATGTTACTCTGTTATTTTTAATGAAAATTCATTTCATTCAGCAGCGCTTACTTTGATGGCAACTAAATATGATAAAAATAGAAGAACCTGTTTCCGAACGCAAAATTTGTTTTCACTCATCTAAAATTCTTTGGTGAATCAGTCCTAAAACTAGTCATTGTTGATCCTGAAACTCCCTTATCAGATGTGGGAGACCAGTCCAAAAATAAAAATGACCATGGGCTCCTGCACAGGGGCAAATTCTCATATTTTTCAGGTTTTTCCATGTCCTCATATTAAACCATCATTATTTGCTGAATTGTTACACCCTGTTGTCGGCCTGGATTCCTTTCAATCAGGCCTAAATGTTGCTTAACAACGCTCTTAATGGCTAATGATACATCAATTTGATCACAGACCCTTTTCCAGTCTGATGAAGTCTTCCCTCGAACTCTTATGTTGTGTCGTAATTGCATACAAAATTTGTCATTATGTTATGTCATAGCCAGTCACTTAAAACCAATGCAATTTCAAAAAATTGTAATTAATCAATAAAATGCTACAAGAAATTCAAAAGACCAGATTTTTTTGGGAAAAAATATATATGAAAAAAAAAATTATTTCCAAAGTATTGAGAGTATCTCCTGCAGTTGAGTGGCCATCTATAGAAACTATGGACAATCCATAGAGTTTGCAAGTCTGCATCAGGCATTCTATACAGGCAATATTTTATAGTGTGTAGAAAAATGTCCTCTCCAATTGTTAATACAAGATTCCTCAAAAGAATGGTAATATTTTTTGAGATGACTACAAGGAATAAAATTCATCTCTGTCCCCCACAGGGACTTGAATCCCGGTCTCTCATTTGCCGGACAAGTGCTCTACCAACTAAGCTACGGAAACAGAATATTTCTCCCTTGGAGCATATACACTGCTGGCCACCGTAAATGCAACACCCTGAAGGAAGCATGCAAATAATATGAAATTTACAACATGCATTAGCGGAGGTGAGATATGCAAATGATTAGAATTTCAGCGCAGACGCACATCACGCGCGCCTGTGGCGCCACTTCAAAGCGCTATTTAAAGCTTGGAGATTTCGACGATTTAAAGTACGGCAATTGTGTTTTTCTTGTGGTTTTTTCAAAAAAACGATCAATTATAGCTCGTAGAAAACAGCGATCATCTTTTGATCAAGTATCCGAGTTCGACAGAGGAAGGATAGTGGCCTACCGAGATTGTGGATTATCTTTCAGGGAAATCGGTAGTCGTGTTGGACGAAACCAAACAACTGTAATGCGGATATGTGATCGTTGGATGCAGGAGGGTATGACGGACCGACGTGTTCGATCGCATCCACCTCAGTGCACCACTTCACGTGATGACAGGCGTATTGTGCGTATGGCAGTGACGGATCGCTCAGCCACATCACGAACCATAGCACAGCACATTCAGTCTGTACCGCATCATCCAGTGTCTGCGCGTACCATTCGACGCCGTTTACAGCAGAGTGGTCTGTCCGCAAGACGTCCATTGCTTCGTCTACCCTTGACGCAGAACCACAGACGTCTCCGCCGCCAATGGTGCGATGAAAGAAGGATGTGGGCGGCACAATGGAATGAAATTGTCTTTACTGACGAGTCACACTTCTGTCTGGAACACCACGATGGTCGGATTCGAGTCTGGAGACACCGTGGAGAGAGGATGCTGAACAGCTGCATTATGCACCGCCACACTGGTCCTGCACCGGGTATTATGGTATGGGGCGGTATTGGATATCACTCTCGCACTCCTCTAGTACGCATTGCCGGTACTTTAAAAAGCCAGCGCTACATCTCCGAGGTGTTGGAGCCAGTTGTCCTTCCTTACCTTCAGGGCTTGCCCACAGCCATATTTCAACAGGATAATGCGCGACCACACGTGGCACGCATTGTCCAAAGGTTCTTCGTCAATCTCCAGATTGAATTGCTTCCCTGGCCAGCTCGCTCTCCGGATCTTTCGCCGATAGAAAACATGTGGTCCACGGTTGCTCAACGATTGACCCAGATTACATCCCCAGCTGCCACACCAGATCAACTTTGGCAACGCGTGGAAGCTGCTTGGTCTGCTGTACCCCAAGAACACATCCAAAGTCTCTTTGAATCAATGCCGAGGCGTGTGGCAGCGGTGATCTCCAACAATGGCGGCTACTCTGGCTACTGATTTTGGCAGGAACCACACTTCACAGAAGTCTACAAAATTTAATCATTTGATGCTTGGTCAACATGTTATCTACAAAATAAATATTGTTACGATATCTCTTGTCTTTCTTGGTGTTGCAATTTGGGTGGCCAGCAGTGTATATATATATATGCTGAAAGGTCTATGCTGAACAAGTCTTTCGAGGAATCTTGCATTAACAATTGAAGAGAACATTTCTACATACATGCCACCATCTGGTGGCCTATGTCATTCACAAGCTATTAGTAGATTGCTGCTGCCATCCATGTATGGAGCCTTTCAACATATACATACGTTCTAAGGGAGAAATATTCTATATGTCTCCATAGTTTAGAGGTAGAGCACTCTAAGCTATGGAAATAGATTATTGGTAGAGCACTAGTTCGGCAAACGATAGACCAGAGTTAGAGTTCTTCTGGAGGCAGAGATGAATTTTCTTCCTTGTAGTCATCATCTCCAAAAATATAGCCAGTCTTTCCAGGAATCTAATATTTTATAGGCTTATAATGTCAATATTTCACACCTTACTGTTAATCTACACATAGAAATTGAAGTAATATTTCAAAAACATTAAAATAGTTTGATAAATTAAAAAGATGAGTGATTTCCAAAAAAAAAAAAATTCTAGCTTTCAGAATTTTATCAAGGACTATAATAACTGTTTGAAAAATTTGATTGAATACAAAACAAAATTCACACAAAAAAAGAATATTACCCCCAATAAAATATTCATCGCCTGTGAGCATTGAAAACTGGCGTACTGTTATACTTGGTTTCCCATCCACATGAAGCTCTATTCTATTTTTCTGAAGTATAAGCATTGTTCGATGCCATTGTCCATCACTAAGAAATCCTAAATTCAACATATACTGAATCATATTCAACATATACTGAATCATATTCATACATAATAAGATGAATCAAATATATCTCAAAATAACATTATCAATGAAATAATAAATTAGAAAAACTAGTGCACTATTAAAATTTCTCAATGTATGTGGCATTTCACAGCACACATATTTTTTTCTACTTTTTTGCAATCAGCATTTAAGTGCACAATGGAGGTTAAAGCTCACGTATGCAGCAATTAAAAAAGTTGAAAAATACAGGCTTACTTGAAAATGCCTCAGTTACAACTTTAGGTGTATTTTCTCCCTGCAGCTCAATTTTGATTTTTCCTTTCTCCAAAAACACCTTGAAAAACAATATGTTCATGACTAAAAAAACTTATATAAATTATTATAAACTGGGTTAACCCTCAAATACATAGCTTTGCATATGTGGAAAGCATTTTTTAAACATGTATTACTGCAGCCAGTTTGAAGATAAAAACTAAAATCATATATTTTATAAAATATAAAAGTAAAAATAAAATATTTTATAACATGTAAAATATAAAAATATAAATAATATTTGTTCAAAACTATCCAATCATAATTTTTTGTGCAAAAACCAATGAAGCTAGGGAAGCGTGGTTTGGTGCACATATGTAGGCAATCCTAATGCACATGCTGGAATTTTTTCCTGCCTGCAGATGCTACCAGACTGCCGATTAGTGAGTCAGTGTAAGTAAGTGTCATCACATTTTTGTTTGACAAAATGGCAGGAAAAACTTGAGCAATGCAACAACATTAATCGCGATGGAGCTGCCAATTGTGACTTAGAACCTCTTGGGAGTTATCTTGATGATGGTTGTGCCATACAGCGTGTACTCATGATGAACCACGCCACTGGAGTCATAGCATAGAAAATGGTCAGCATGACCTTGACATTGCATCTCCTGAAGACCAAATAGTCAGTCAAAATAGAATGAATGGATCCAATGCTAATGCTCACTTCGTCTACAAGTTCTCTGATGGAGATTCAATGATCCTGCATCACCAGAGTCCTCATTAGGTCAATAACGATCTCATTCATGGATGCTGAAAGCCTACCAGACCGTGTTTCGCTCTTCATCAAGGTGGTCATCTTTGAATTGATTGTACCACTCCTTTATTGGTACCCAAAAAAATTTCAGATACTTTTTGAACAAACCTCATATTATATAAACTGCTATATGAAGAAAAACAGCACAGTTTCCCTTTATACAAGGCAGCAGTCACATTAAAGCACTGTGTACAATATATGTACAATATACAAAACTGTGTACAATATATGCAATATTTAAATTTTCTGGATAAAAAAATGAATAGTGAAAATAAAAAGTTACATCTGAAATGGGCTGACCTTCACAAAACCTTCTTGAGAAAATCTGTTGTATAACAAGAGTCCCTCTTCATTGAATGTTCTAAAATCAAAGCTACAGTTCATAACTTGCTGTTTATAACCAGGCAGTTTAAGGTGGGAATCTGATGTCATGAATGTAACAGGAGTCACTTGCTCATACTGTAAACATAAGAAAATTAAAGTAACAGTAAAACTAGAACACACCATGGTTTTAGATCTATCACTTTGAAACAAATTTCTACACAGGAAAAAGGCAAAAATTTAACATGCATAGGATGATAATATACAGATACAAAAACAAAGTTTTATTCTGATAAAAAATTTTTTAAAAAAATGATAAACATACCGGACAAACAAACATCAAGTCACCAAATTGTCTATGACCAGAATTATCTGATTTCAATTCTGCTATCAAATTTGTATGATTTATAAACAGATTCTCAATACATCCAGTGAAATTTGCACTAACAACCACACCTTCTTGGTTAAGATAAGGTAAACCCCCAATGAAAACCTGTGAAAAAAATTAATAGAGAAACTATTTTAAGCATGATTTTCAAGTTTGCTAAGACTTTTTCAGCTGCAACATTGTTAATAGTAGTTGATTTTATTTTGAATACTCACTTTTCCCCAATTAAGCTTGGTGAAATCTCCACGAATTTTCTGTGAAACGACCACTCTGTCTACAGTAAAAGTGATACCCTTTCCTTCATGGTGTATTATTACATCATGCCACATATTATCATCCAAAAGACTTCCTACAGACATGCTCGTAACAATGCCCTCACCACCTGGGTAAAAAAAAACTATATATATCTACACAAACTTCATTTTTTAACCAAAGGCATATACAGGAAGTAGCACAAGAAGTACTTGTACTCCCCCAAGTAATTATAAATTATAGTACTTCTCCGCAGCACAATTTCTTTAAATCATTTTAATGAGAAATCCTCTTGTTAAAGTATGTAACACCTTTGTGTTGAGAGAGACAAAGTTTCAAGACATTTGAAAAAGTGATATTCAAAAAAATGTTCCTTATCTGACAAAAAAAACTCTGTTTTGAGAAAAGAGCATTTCAATGAAAAACATTAGTATATATGCCTGCCAGCAGTTTGTATTAAAATATGTTCAATTAATCATTTGATCATTTTTGTCGCACCATGGTCATTTTCTGCACACGAAGGATAATTAGACCGGGACCTACAATTTATTGCCGATTCCGAACGGCAGGCTTGTTTTTAATACTCATCGAGAGGTTGGTGCTCTAACCCCTCGATGGGGGACTCCCTGCAGTAGCAATTTTTTTGCTGCGGTCAAGTCGGCATTTTTTTGTTGTAGGAAAGTTTTCTGACAAGGACGAACCGGGTATCGAACTCGCGGAACCTCTAAACATCCTTTGGTACTTTAGGCGAGTATCTTATCGACCAGGCTACCGCGCCCATGTTCAATTAAATAAAATTTCATTTATTTTTGAATTTTATTTCATCATAATTAATTATAAATGTTGGTAATGTTCAGAACCAATTCTCTGTATTTGTAAAGAAAAAAAAAGATAATTGATATTTTAATGCAGGGCTTGACAAATCAAAAAAAGAAATTAAACAAAAGCCAAATTCCCAGGAGCCAAAAATAATTTTTTTCAGGTTTTTCTAAACCTTGGTGACCTTTCCTATGTTATTGCCTTCAGAGTTCAATTTAGTCATCACATATATTTTATAATGCAGATTCTTTAATCGCCATAGTGACCTGCTACTTGAGAACCTTGTGACCTGCTACGTGTAGCTGTTTTAATATATTATAATCTTCATAATAATTTCTTGAAGATCTGTTTTTTTTAGACAAAAACTAATGCAGGTGCCACATAAGTATTAGGCACTCAAATTAAAATTAATAATTAAAGCATTTAAAAATTACGTGAAGTTACCTGGATCAATGTTCAAGAGTAATTGATTACGAACAACTTGCAATGCAACAAAATCTCCTTGGGTACTGCGACTATAAAGAATAACTCCATCGGCATGATTAGTTCTAAATCGAAACCTAATTTTTTCTGTATCTGATGGTATAGCATATGAGAGATCCCTTGTAAAATAACTTTTTCCATCAAAGTTAACAGACTCACTAACTGTAAAAAAAATTATAGAAGTGAATTATCGTATTAGTACACATTTAGTGATTCTTAAAAATAAATCTAATGCAAGTAACTGAATGTGATTCATAATTAAGTTGTTTTTTTTCTCAATTTTTCAAAATATATTTCTAATCTGAAAACACATTTTAAAAGAGTAATTAATCTTACCATACTCGCAGCCATACAATTCCAATCTCAATGATATTCGGTTTCGCCATCTAGTTGGATTGATACGAATCCATTGGGCAATTATTGGAGTGTCAAAATAGTTCTTTTTCACCCCATCACCATCAACATTTCCTTTAAACAGCTACATAAATTCAAAAATTGATATTAAAGTAAAGTACGACAAACAGATTTAAAAACATTGGGCACAGACTGATGTTAAATATCTATAATAGGCAAGTTGTAAATACACCCTTTATCACTTTTATCACCCAGCAATTTTAGTTTTAGTTTTAATTTAAACAATACCTGACTTCATATAATGAAGTCATATAATAAGATCATATAATGAAGTCATTTAGCATAGAAAATTTGCTATGGGAAAATGTTTAGAAAATGATATTGAACTAAATTACAATATGCAAAATAAAGGCATAGCAATTAGATTGTGCCACACACACAAGCAGCATAAAATGCCTATTTAAAAGTAAAGGTCTATTCACTCACACACATCAGTCATGTTGCTCATCTCTGCAGAAATCCATCTTGTCTCTGTTCAAAAAAATATTCTTGCTTCCACTAGTCTTTTCATTCACACTTTTCAGGCACAGTTGGAAATCCGATTTTAATGTGTTTCAGAGAGAAGATGAATCTCTCACAACAGATGCGGACCATAACTGTTGTGTGGGAATAAACCTTAAGCACTAGGTTTTTGCTTGATTGTGAAATAATAAATCTCGGGTAGCTAATTTTCTAAAATATTCTTGATATGATTTGGCACACAAGTTGCAATAGAGATATTAGAAGCAGTTTAATTTTGAAAGGAATCAAACAATCATGAAATACACTGCTCAAAACAAGTAGGGGAGCAAGCAAAAAAGTGAAGAAAACCGTGCGAGACAGCCACGTATTGGCATACAATGGATAGTACACGCGTATCAATGCGCAATACAGAAAAAAGACGTAAAAAAAATTGGAATTAAGCTTTAATTCTTTGAAAATATGGAAAAAACATGAAAAGATGATTTAGGGCAACAATTTGGTTACATGTAAACGATAAAAAAAAGTACTGTTTAGACATGATGCATGAATTTTAATAGGGCGTGTGGTCTCCTCGAACAGCTAAGACTGCTGCACACCTGTTTGCCATGGATGCGATGAAGTTATCGATCAGACTTTGGGGAATATTGTTCCACTCCTCAAGAAGTGCAATCTGCAAGTCTCGGACAGTAACAGGCGGCCTTGGTCGCGCAGCAATGCGTCATCCGAGCATGTCCCAAACATGCTTGATTGGATTCAGGTCAGGAGAGCACGCCGGTCATTCCATACGTTGTATTGTTTCAGCTTCAAGCATTTTCTCCACCAGACGAGCTCTATGTGGTCGGGCATTATCATCCTGGAAAACAAAGGAATCTCCAATGGCTCCAGCGTAAGGGATGACATGAGGTCGCAGTATCTCGTCTGCATACCTTCGGGCCGTCAAAGTGCCATTCCGAATGATATGCAGGTCCGTACGTCCGCCTATGCTGATTCCACCCCATACCATCCAACCAGCTCGTCTGTATTGTGACCTTTCACGAACGAATGCGGGGTTATTTCGAGTGCCCCTGTCCCTCCATACCAGAACACGTCGGGTGTCACACTCCAGACTGAATCGGGACTCGTCTGTAAACAGCACTTGGCTCCAATCATGTTGCTCCCAATCTCGATGTTCAGCAGCCCATCTTCTTCAAGCCGCACGGTGGCGTGGGGTCAACGGAATGCAGACCATTGGCCTACGTGCATAGAGCTCTCCCTCATGAAGCCGATTACGTACTGTTTGGCTGGACACCCTTCGTCGTGTTGCCAAGTGCAACCGTCTTTGCAGCTGCGTAGCATTCTCTGTTCTGTTTCGACGGGCTGTTAGCCGTATATACCGGTCATCAGTTGCTGTAGTGGCGCATGGCCGACCTTGCCCTGGTCGACGTCTAACATTTCCTGTTTCTTGGAATCGATTCCACAGCCTTGCAACAACACTTCTGGCAACTCCAACAGCGTCCGCGACACTACGTTGTGTTTGCCTGGATTCCAGTCTGCCTATAACACGCCATGCCATGGATTCCGGTAAATCACGTTGTTGAGACATCCTCAAGTCACCTTGTCTCAAAAAAAAAATACTGCGCAATCGAATTTCACAGTTACAGCAGTAAAACAGACATTTCTGCAACATCCCGATTTCTGCCCTTATCTCCTTTTTCTGGTTTTTGACGTCATGAACTTCGATTTGCATATGAAGTTTTCTTCTTCTGTTTCCTGCTAGGCTTTAAATTATGGATGATTCATTTTATGTTACTTATCGGTATACATCTTTGCGTAATTTTGTTAAAACCATGTGCTCCCCTAATTGTTTTGAGCAGTGTAGATGCATTCAAAAAGTTTTATTTTTGGAACAATATTATTTAAGTGGATGCACAGACTTCATGTCTTTAATATTGAAAAATGGCTGCTTAAGTTAATATAGATCCTTGATTTTTATGTAATGTCTTTATGCCAGGATTGGCAAACTAGGCCCACCTGGATTGGAATAGATTATTATCCTGAAGTACAAAAACCCACTGGGTTTTTGCTTGTCAGCCCACAAATCTCACAAACAGTCTTTGGAAAATTAACTTGCATACCTTTCCAGCCTCAGGGGTTTTTATTTACATATTTTTTTTCAGGTAGAAATATCATATACCAGCTAAATACAACTGAAGCGCTTATTTCAGAAACCCTATACATATAAGTGCAAAATTTCAAATTCTGAGATATTCAAGAAAAACCATCTAACTTACTACAGAGAAGCAGATACTTTTTATGAAAACATTCCTTAATATGAAGGACAGTTCTATACATAAAATGGAAACATGATAAGGTTCGGGGAGGTAAAAAAATTCCAGCTTCTGCAGTTATGGGATTCACATTGAAAAATTTGAGCACACAGTGCCATGAAGGGTAGCTGGATACATAACGCATTGCTATTCCCTTATTTACTGATAATCCTGTATATTCAGTCAATGGAAATTGCAGATTTCATTCATGCAAGACTTCAAAATAAAAATCACATTTTCAAAACATTTTCTGTGTTTCACATTTCTTCTCATTCAATGCATTCTTTTATCATGTGGCATTTTCAACTTAGGCAGTGTGTGAAATTTTTTAATTTTACTTTTGAAGACCTACCTGTGTTGTTGGCTATCTACAAAATACAATTTGCTAAGATCAAACTAAGATAAAAGTTCATCATATTGATAGCAATAAGTACAAAATAACAATCAGAGCATAACTGGAATATACAATGAAAAACATAAACCATTAAAGAAAGGGAAAAAATAATTTAGAACTATATCAAAACACAAAAATTATTCATAAAGAAATCGAAAATGAAAAAAATAAATAAATAAAACAAAATGAAGTTTGGATGGAACTAAGTGAAAACCAAGGAAACTGAAATATGTTTTGAAAATTGGGAATAAAAAAATAAAATAGTAGAAAAAAAGATAGCCGAAGACTCAGAATCAAACCTGAGGACTACCACTGGATGTAATGTATGTACGCCAAGAATCTCCATCATTGCTGAATTGAACAATGTATTCAGAAACAAATTCTTTAGAATATGCGCGGCCTTGTGTAACAATTGCTTGAACTGATTTTCTAATACGTAAATTCACAGCTACAAACTGTAGTAAGTCACTACTGCCTGCAGTCCATGAACTCGTTCCTAAAAATATAACATAATGAAAGCTATAGCTAACAGAAATCATTGATTATTCTGGATAATATAGTAATAAAGAAATGGTATTTTTTTGGCCCAAAATATACTGAGAAATTAAATTTTCTGGATGTTATGCCAAAACAAAAATTTGGAAAGAAAAGTGATTTGTCTCCATTTCCCGGAAGAGACAAATCACTTTTCTTTCCAAATATAACATCCAGAAAATTCAATTTCTCAATACAGCAAAGTTTTACATCAATTTGGTAACAAATTAACAATATGCACCAAGAAACCTTAAATTTGAAATAAGTTCGCCAGCCAAGCTAAATTCACATATGTGTAATGCTGCGTGTTAGAGAATGCTACCAATGTCAGACATTTCATAATTAAAAGCCAAAATGACATTTCTACTTCTCATACCAGCAGATTTACACACATTCACAAACATCATTATACAAGTTTATGTCTTAACGTATTGTGCTCTTCCAATCATGTGAGCTATATAAAACTGGGATCACGCTACACATGTACTCAAATAATTTGCCAAGCTTCTGTGCAATGTGGATGGGATGACAAGTTACAAAGAGTGAAATAAGTCGGCGAATCATAAGAATATACCAGATGTTGATAAATAAAAAAGTCACATCATACCTCTTGAATCATGTATGGCAAAAAGCTGTGCCACTACGCTTTACAGTCTGGACAAAGCTTAAGAGGAACATCAACACAACAATCATTTGGCTGACAAAATTTTAACCTTTTAATCAGTTACTATTTTAACTGATCAACATTAAAAATGGCATATCTTTTCAAGAACAGTTTTTTCCAATTTTGTGCGTGTGCAATTGCTTTTCCACCCTAATTCCAAGAACAATAATCTCTGAAGAAAAAATAAATATGCTGTCTTTTTATATTATATATACTGTACATTTATTCGGTCACTACTTTTAATTAAACGATGAAAAGGGAAAAGAGATTGATTTCAACTCTTATTTATTTTCCCCCTTAGGGGTCATTCAAGTATTACGTCAGCATCGGGGGGGGGGGTTTCGGATTTGCTGACTTTTGATGACAAGGGGGGAGGGGGGTTTGAAGGTTGCTTACGTCATCAACCACCCTTTTTGAAGATATGAAATATTTTAAGCTGCTGACGAAATTTTGCTGACAAGGGGGGGGGGGTCAAAAATGGCTAAAAATCTGCTTAAGTAATACTTGAATGGCCCCTTATCAAAATATGAAAAAAAGATGGCCTACTGCTAGTTGATCTGATAGGTTGAGGGATGAGAAACATGTTCAGTTAAGAAGTTAGCTTTACAATATAAGGTTATATAGGTAATACAATACAAGGTATATTTACACTATACAATTACATGGTTACAATAATTGTAGTGATTACAATCTGAAAAGGTGACCTGTTTTGCCAATAAAGAACAGTGTAAAATTTCATCAAGATCAGTCAACATCTTTTGTTCCCCCCCCCCCTTTCACTCAAAAATGTGAAAAATTTCATTAGAAACAAGAATAATCCTGAATACTATGGAGAAGAAACATATTTTGATTGGCAAAAGATGTTATTTATGAATGAACAGTAAAATTGCCCAAAGTGAGAGAGAAAAATTTCCTCTTCTCACTTGGAAAATTTCAATCTTGCTTTCTCAAATATGTATATCTCAAAAATTTCAGATGTCATCCAAGCATATCTATAGCTTTTGTAATACATAAGTAGAGCTTTCAGGTCATAGCAGGATTATGTACAGTAGACAAATGGGTTATCGACCTGGGCTGTGTTATCAATCTTGCACACTAGAGCAATTTCAACCCCCCCCCCCCCTAAGATTCTCGCTCCCTCTTTTTTCTCTAGAGTCCCCATAACCCTGTAATGAACCCTGTAGGTAACCCTGTGAACAAAAATTTTGTTTGGTTCATTTTTCTCCTTTCCTTTATCTCACCAATAACTTTTTTTCTTTTCTCTTCCTAGTTTTATGAATAAAAAAAATAGTATTACATATATAGGGAAAGGGTGGCTAGGAGAGAGAGAATAAAAAACCTGTCCCTTAAAGTTTTTCCTTTCATTTCCAACAATAATACTTTTTTTGAGGTTTATTTCTATTTCAACTGCACAGTCCAAATTCATTGCCAAAAGCCTGTATGTAAAGGGGTTAATGAGTGGTACACTTAGCACTTTTAGTTAACCTCCCAGCTGAGATTTCAATGCTGAATTAATGAATTACAATGTGTATGCATTTTCACCATGAGTTCACAAGCTCTCATTCTGTTGTTTTTCTTCTTATTACCTGGCTCTGAAACAAATTCTTTGGAAAACACTGAATTCTTAGGTAGTACAAGTCCAAAAATTTAGATTGATATTAATTCTATATACTTTGCTATAGAATTAAGATTCAAAATAATTTTTTTCCCCTTAATGTCTAAAATTTAGGAAACTAAAAAGGGAAATACAAAATATATATAAAATAAATAGAATAATGATAATTAGTGTTTTATAGAAATGACATTTAGAACATGTTAATGACGATTAATATTTGTCAACAGCACACAAACAGAGACAGCCAACAACACAAATTCCTCAGCACTTTTTCATAGAGGACTTTTCAACTATATCTTATATACTGCTCTGCTAGAAAAGCCATCCCCCAATCTATGTTTATTCTAGTTTTTACCATTGTATGCCCTTCTTTATCTCCATATTCTGAGTAATCAAACATTCTGCTTGCATATTCTATGCGATATTCACGCACAAACTCTTGTGTGAACGGGCGCCCTTGAGTAGCAATAGCAGTAATGTTCAGTTTTTGCCCCAAGTCAATAGTCACAAATTGGCTGAAATCTGATGACTTTGCCGTCCAAGCAGAATTTCCTAAAATTTAAAATAACAACTCAAAAAAAATATAAAAACAAAAACAAATATAAACATAAATTTGATGAAAATATAAATCAAAATATAATAAATTAAATCAAAATATAATAAATTAAATCAAAATATAATAAATTAAATCAAAATATAATAAATTAAATCAAAATATAATAAATTAAATCAAAATATAATAAATTAAATCAAAATGGTTGAAATCAAAATAATCAATTTTAAACAAAAACTTGATGCATTCAAGAAATTCAAAAAGAACAATTAACAAAAACATTAACTGAAATTGAGAACTAAAGCTTTTCTTTCTGTGAAATGTTTCATACATCTTCAACTTTGTATCCATTCATTCAGGTATGCTATAAGAATAAATACATAGATGGATACACAGAAGGGGGAGGGAAAAAATTCTGTTATTGGCATAGACGGGAGGGTGGAGGTGAACATCCCCCCCTTTCACTATAACCTCTGTGATTTACCTCCACCCCTCTTGAAGAGCCTGTATCAGATTATGCCTAAATAAGGGTCTGTTCATGGCTCTCACTGAACCTGCCTCTGCTTTACAGGTTGCTTAAGATTATTAAGATTAAATTTTTTTTTGTTTAAGAGATTTTTCTTTAAGCAAAAACTAACAAGTTGCTTTCATTGATCACTTTGAAGTAATTTTTAACTTTTTAATTGAAGTATATTTCATTGACATGTTTTTGACGTGAATGTCTTTTAAATCATCATCTTTCAGACTAAACCAGTTGAATATCGGAAAAGTTGGGGTAACAAAGGCTAATGGTAATTTATCATGATAATTTTTCTGCAAGAGGGCTAATTAGACCGGGACCTACAATTCATTGTCAATTCCGAATGGCATCCTTTTATTTTTATACTCATAGAGAGGTTGGTGCACTAATCCCTACATGTAAGACTCCCTGTGGTAGTAATATTTTTCTGTGGTCATGTCACCATTTCTGGTGTACCCCACGTCAGGAAAGTTTCTGACAAGGATGAACCAGGTATCAAACTTGCCACACCTCTAAACATCCCTTAGTACTTCAGGCGAGGATCTTGTTTACCTGGACTAACACACCCCTCATATCTCGAAAAGTTTAACCTTTTAATGGCCAATGTTCCCAATTGGGAACATTAGTTTTATAAATTTGAAAAAAAATATTTTTCTTACATGAAAGCAGACACTTGATTTTTTTTTTCCTGAATGCACGAGATTCCAAACTTAATTTACAAAACAAAAATTTCATTCATTTCAGCATTTATGCCATAAATTTAATTTTTTTAAATCACCTATTTTTAAGGAAGAATAAAATTTAATTTTTTGTTTTGATTTCAATGTTGTTTCTATGGACATGAGCAAATCCAGAAAACATGCAAGAAATCTTTTTTCACAAATTTTATGGTTGATATCTCTAGACTAAAGGATCAGAAGAGGAAATATAAAAAAAAATTTAGAAAATCAATTTTAGAAAATCAAATCGTGCAAACATTTTTTATGTCTATAGATAGATCTCATCAAGAAAAAAGTAAATAGCATTTTCTTTAGTATTGAATTGTTTTCTGGTTTGAGTAATTGCACTGAAAAGCTGGAATAACAAAATTCTTTATTATGCAAGTGTTTTTGGTGTGGATTTTGGTCAGTCAGTGGCTATGGACTGATCTACGGTGTATTTACTTGCTGATAAAAATTCAATGGTACCTCATTATTTTTGATAAATCTCCTCAAAATGGGAAAAATACAAAAATGGCTGAAAACAAAACCAAATACTCTCCTAAATGAGCATGTGGGCAAAAAACTTTTATCACAAATCCAAGATGGCAGTTCTTCACTGGAACAAGAGAATTTTTAAAACAAAAATCTGGTAGCTGATACGAACTAACATGAACACGAATCAAGGAAAAAAAAGATAACACTGAAGAGATTAATCAGAGACAAAAAAAAACATGCTAATGAAATCACAGAGAATGAGGAAAAACACAAAAATGGTGACCTTGAAAAGTCCTTACGTGTGAACAAATGAATGAAGTCCAGTGTCTAATGACGTGTACCTACGTATATGGTCCGACAGAATAGCTTTGACAAGTTGCTGTTGAAGGGAAAGAGGGGAACAGGCGTCAACATGCGATGATGGCGAGCCGTCAAAAGATAGTAACCCTTACAGTGGCGATCCTGAGATATCTCAAACTTTATCTGCTTTATTTTGGTCACTCCGAAATATCTCGGGTTCTTAACACGCTTTTATTTTCAATGTGAGTTATAATGTGGATTAGGAAAATTTAAGAAACCGCTTAAAGGGTTAATACCCTTTTTACCCCTTCTCCTGCTGTGTGTGTGTGGTTTGTTTTTAGTTTTCACAGATGCTGCTGAAGTGCTATGGTGCATCAAGTAACCAGAATTTTAGAAAAGGGTGCACACAAATTTTGTTCACGCCTCCCATGGGATGTGTTATATTTAAGAGCTGAGGAAAAAGTACTGAGGGAAAAACAACAGTACTCACATACTTTTTATTTCTTTCTTCCCACAAGCCTACCATAATCATGTTATCTTTTGACCTTAAAAAAGTAGTTTTACACAACTTAAAGAACAAAGGAGGTGCTGTACTGTATTGGTAACAGGCTATTGAAGAAAATATGTTCATTTTTCCCACACTGACCAATACAAAAATATTTTTACGTATGAAAACAGGACAAAAAAATTCAATATGTCAAACCGATAATTTCACACATTTCCCCCCTTGCTTCCCTCTGTAAGAGTTGGGGAACAAATAGTAAAAATCCACTGATAAGGATAGTACCACAACTAAGGAAGTAGGCAGGTCTTAGTGTTCTGGGATGCAAATTCACCCAGGCTTCACCGTTACACAGGCATCAGAACATGTGTCTGACTGACCAAGTAATTTATATCAGCCCTGAATGAGGGGCAATGTACTAAATTTTTCAATTTCTAAGAGTGTTTTCTCTCTTTGTAACATTACATGCATCTGTGATTGGCTGCAGACCACCACAGTTTTAATCCTGTTCATTTTACAATAGACCTAACCACATAATGTTAAATCTGATCAAGTCTTCAATGCGTTGGTATTTAACTGTTGCCAGATTTCTGTTACAATTTTCTTAAAATGCTCCGATATAATATGCAAATCCTTATGTCACTATCTCTCGATGCTGGTTGGTTACGATGGTCCTGCATGACCAGGAAATTTCCTTTTTATTACTGCATGTGTGCTGTGATCAGGGCTCTTTCACTTGCTTGTATTTTAGCAGTCATATCTCATGCTTTACGATCGACCAATCATAAATCGATTGGCAATCGGCCCTGTATAGGATCAAGTCTACAATATTATGATGATAGTGCACATGGTTCCTGATGGAAGTTCATCTTGACAGTGAAGTACATTCAATGAGATCTGCGATTAAGATGTAGTGAAATTATGTTATCTTTGCGAGAGATTGCCATCTACGCTACGAGATGGTATATTGAGATGATGATGAATCACCTTATGATGAATCCCTTGTCTGTTCTCAGCTAGTTTGGGATGTTCGATGCGATATACAGATAATTTCCTCAGTGTGGTGTCTCATGTCATCCAACACCGGAGTAGTGAGAAATCCTTGGAATGGTCGTGTGTGTCATCGAACATCCAGATGGAGACATTCAGATCTTGTCAGCAAGATCGATCATGTCAATAGGCACAGGAAGGTGGTATTAACATATAGACTCCCAGATGTCGTGAACTAAACATGGCTCTTTAGTAGTGCAAGATAGAGGACGATTTTCCTGACTCCCTTGCTATCGACAGTTGGCGAGACATTCATTTTATGAACAATATTGTATAGAATTACTAAATTCTGAACCGTAATTACATTAGTGTTGAATTGATTGTTGAAATTAGAATCACATGTTGAATTTAATAGTTTGTTGTAACTTTCAAACTAAATTGTTAATAAATGTCCGTTCAAGTGGAAAAATTGCATTTGTGTATTTTCTTTACTGTCATCTGTAATATTTTCATGGGAAAACAAAATTATACTGGAAGTGTACTAAAACGGTACACCTTGCGGGTTATATACTGGAAATTATGGTATTTTTACGACTGTCTCTCTGCATTCAAAGCGAGTGTTTTTCAGAATGAATTTATTTTGTTCCCACTAGATACATTCATCTTTGTGAAAAATCATATAGGATCCGTTCGCTCCTTCATATTGTCATAAATTTTCTGAGATCGTAAGGGGAAAAAAATGATTTGTGAAAACTCTAGCTAACATATCCACAGGTTTACCATATAGCTGCTATGTGGCAGTATGATTATCATCGGTACTTGCCAGTCATGACGGTTTAACATTGAGAAAATCTTTATTTGACACCCACGACCGTGTAATGGTGCTTGGCTAAATATGACTTTCTGACTTTGATTTGGCTATGTGTTAAAAAAAAAGTGTTGTCATGACAATCAGTGCATTTACAACGCAAATATGCATTAAATTGCAAAGCCACATTAATTATTTGGAGGGCAGATGGCATCATCTACTTAACGCAAAACACACTCACACATTGCTGCACACACAAGCACACCATTAGGCTTCATCAAAAAAAATCTGTAATAGCTCCCATATTTGGGTGTGGAATATGTAGCAGTAAGGTCCCTTGATGGTGATTGTAGAGAAGGACTTAAAGGGAATTGTGGACCATTAGGGAAGCAAAAAAAAATCATTTAAACTTATGCTGAGACAGGTTTTTCCTGCGTGATGAAAGTTGAAACGTTTTGGCTGGAAATTGCTCTGCACTGATTTATGTGAATCAGAAGATATTATTGGAAGATAAAAAGGTTTTTCAAAATAGAAAATTGATCAGAGTGATTCATTAGCAAATGTGCCCACTTTAATTATATGTTTCAGATTTATATTATATTGGCGATTCTTATGAAATTGGCCTAAATTGTGTCCACAGAAGTTTATTTTTATCTAGCACAGAATTCTTTTTTTTGTCACTATCTATTTATATTATTTATATTTTTACATTGATCATATTTCAGACACCTGTGTTCTTCCAAAGTGTTTACAATTTTCAACAGGATGGATAAAATGGACGAGTTATTATTACACCGTAAATCAACTGCTTTGACAAGGAGAGACCAATATCGTTTAGTAAGGGACACCTCTAGGTTGTTGTGTAACAGGGAGTTTTTCCTCTAATAGAGTTGTCAATAAATGGAATAGCTTTCCTCCGGGGGTCATGAATTCTAACACTATTGACACATTTAGAAAGTACAATAAACATAGAGATAAATCAAGAAACTATCCATACTTAGATGAGGCAACCATAAATTTTTTTATGGGCAGTATAAATATATACTACATTAATTAAAATATATTATTTTCGAGAAAAAGCTTTTATACTGGGTTGCTGTATTTTAGTTATATTTGACACCCATATTTTTAATGGCCATCTTTTTTCAGCCATCTCATTGGGCAACTTGTCTGTTGTGGCCTTTGAGTTTATATTTCTGTTGTGGCCTTTGAGTTTATATTTCTGTTTCTCACAAGTCACAGTATTTATAATTTTTTTATCAATAAATTTGCTTAAACAAATTTTCATTTCTTAAAGAAATTTCCTTCTCCTGGCTGTTTTCAGCCCATTTTTCAAATTTTAAAATGATAGCTTTGTCTTAAAACAAAAAATATACTTTTTTTTTCAATAACACATATTTTTAGGATCAATATACTTTGGTGGTACCACTCCAACCTCTGAGACGTCTCTCAACACATTTGCATAAAGGAAGCTGATGAGACTCGTACCTAACACCGATAAAAAATCTGGTTTCTAAAAAATCCTAATCCAAAATTTTGGCATTTATTTCTTTTTTCAACGCATTTAAGGAATGTATTTTTTTGCTAAGACGTATTTTCTAGAAGTTCAAATTTGTTCATAATATATTTTTGTTAAAAAAAACATTAAGCTTGATGTTAGCGTTTGAAAACAACTTGTGTGGAGTAAGATCTTTACCGATTGGGGTGTTTAGTTCATGAAACATCGAATCCGAACACTTTTATATTTCATCTTTTTCATAATTTTAAATATTACACTGCTCAAAACAATTAGGGGAGCACATGGTTTTAACAAAATTATGCAAAGATGTATACCGATAAGTAACATAAAATGAATCATAGAGCTCGTCTGGTGGAGAACATGCTTGAAGCTGAAACAATACAGCGTATGGAATGGCCAGCGTGCTCTCCTGACCTGAATCCGGACGACGCATTGCTGCACGACCAAGGCCGCCTGTTACTGTCCGAGACTTGCAGATTGCACTTCTTGAGGAGTGGAACAGTATTCCCCAAAGTCTGATCGATAACCTCATCGCATCCATGGCAAACAGGTGTGCAGCAGTCTTAGCTGTTCGAGGAGACCACACGCCCTATTAAAACTCATGCATCATGTCTAAACAGTACTTTTTTTTATCGTTTACATATAACCAAATTGTTGCCCTAAATCATCTTTTCATGTTTTTTCCATATTTTCAAAGAATTAAAGCTTAATTCCAATTTTTTTTACGTCTTTTTTCTGTATTGCGCATTGATACGCGTGTACTATCCATTGTATGCCAATACGTGGCTGTCTCGCACGGTTTTCTTCACTTTTTTGCTTGCTCCCCTACTTGTTTTGAGCAGTGTATTTATCAATAGTTGATAGCCAAATGAAAATTTTCCCCAGATATTTTCTTTTTCATTTGTGACATTTGGAAAACATAGGTTCAAGTCCTACACCACCCGTTCCAACCTATCAAATTTTGTGTTGAAAAGGTTAAGAAGAATGTAGCCATCACTTGAATTTCCTTTTAAATCAAAATTGTAAATCAATTCACGAACTAGATTTATTCAGGAAAAAAAGGACGAGTGTTTTTATTAAATATTCTTCTCTCGACTCTTTTTGTGAGGAAATATATAATTTATTATTATTTATATATTCTCACATAATTATTCACAGGAAATTATTTTCACTTTACCTCATGTTTCAGTTTTGAGGCTTCTATTATTTCTGAAAAGCACATGTTTTCAACATGCTCACAGTTAGTGTTTAAAACATGTAAATTGTGCTCTGATGTAAAATAAAACATTTCAAATAATTCATCATTTCAGTAACTTCAAAATTAAATATACCATGTAATTTGATCTTATCTCGTCCCCTATCATTTGATATAGATGTTGAAACAATAACTTTCGCCTCTTCCACAAGGGGTTCATCACAGGAATCTGAAATAACCATTAAAAGTATCAAATGTCAATAATGAAAGAAACTTATAAAGTGAAAAGAAATTATGAATGATACCTGCAGGCTAATATATGCAAAACGGACGAATAAAATCTGAAATAATTTTTTTAAATAGAAATTATAGCTGCAAAACTGAAAATTTTAAAATACACAAATACTGCTAAGTATAGTTAGGGTAAATTCTTGATATAAGGCATACTACTGTTTAACAACTATTTTTCAATGTGAGACCCTATCTGGCATAAGCTGTCTATGCGAATGGTCGAACAAAATTATGCTCTTGTGCTTCAATCTTAAAAAGTTGTTGTAATATTTATTTTAAACGTGTAATCAGTTTTAAAGATTTATAGGACGTCTTACATTTATATTGTGCTAAATTAATGTTCAGTGCTTTTTAATTGGAGAAATGAATGTAACTTTTGAAGGACAGAGTTGAATGGCGTTGCACCCACATTAGTGGTGTAAAGAATGTGATTATGTGTGTTCACCAAGTGTATTGGATATCTAACCACTACACAGGGTGTAACTTAGGACCTCAGTATTACACTGAGCGGAAAAAAAGGTCAAAAGGCACCCCTGGAGGTGGACTATAGAAGGGTAAGCCTAAAGCTACTGGAACTATTTGTTTACATATTGTGAGCTTGTTTTTGTTCACTTGTAAACCGTGAGCAGTCTCGTGAGTTTGGTTAGGGGCGGTTCAAGTATTACGTCATCATCGATAGGGGGGGGGGGTTTCAGATTTGCTGACTTTTGATGACAAGGGAGGAGGGGGGTTTGGATAATGCTTACGTCATCAACCACCCCTTATGAAAATATGAGTTAGGATTCAGAGGGGCAGAGCTGATGACGAAATTTTGCTGACAAGGGGAGGGGAGAGGGTAAAAAAAAGCTAAAAATTTGCTTACGCAATACTTGAATGGCCCCTTACGGATATAACTTATGAGAGGAAATTGAAGGATGTCTGATGAGCGCCCTGTCGTCACTGAGTATAGAAACTCTTTCAACAGTAAATTCTATGAATATTTGAAGGAAATGTGCAATTTGTTTTATGCTATGTGTGACAATAATTCATCTGGATCTTATAAAAAGAATAGTTTTAATTTCTTATCTTCCGGGTTAACCAAGATGTATGAAGATGCGCATCCAATGGAAAGGGAAAAAAAGTCTGTTTATCTGTTAATATTGGTGATAATTTTTCTCACGATGTCAGCTCTAATTTTCTTGCTTTATTAAACTTAATCAAAAGTAGTTTTCTTAAACTTCAGAACCAACTAACAATGTGAGATAGATGGCTTTTTCTCATCCTGAGATATTAAGGAAACAGTTATTTTCCGGATATTATGCTGAGGTGAACTCTGAAAGAAAAGTCATCACGTCTCCGCCGGGACTCGAGCCCAGGCCCTCTTGCATACCGGGCAAGCATGCTACCATCTACACCACTGAATGAATGAACGCCAGGGGCTCTGCCACCAGACTTATCCCATTGCCGAGATCTCTTCCAACCCAGCTTCGTGGCAGAGTCTGGAACAAAGTGAGTGCACCTAACAGTCTGAGTGTGTAGCTAGTGTTGTGCTTGATATTTCAGTGCTGCTATCTATACTTCAAATTGTGAGTGACGTGTAATGATTTAATATTTGTTACGTTGTAGGCCTGTTGCTCTCTGTGGCGAGACTTTTAATGGGGAGATCGGCTCGCATTTGCGCCTTGAAGTTGGAAACCACAGAAAACCAACTTCAGCCGACCACCACTGTGGCGCCGATGGGGTATATCTACACCAGTGGAGACATGACCCTGTCTTCCCTATTTCACGCCCTGTGGCGTGAGGCGTTGAAGTAGAGGCATTAGTAGCCTCTCTTAACTTCAGGTCGATATGGTATATATTTATAATGCTTTGGTTTTCCAATCGAAGCTGTATTTAAATGCGCAAAACAAATGCTTTGGGTATGAAGTCCTGTCAGCTCTGCTTTGGTTGAAAATACTCTTTAAAACTCTGTGAATTTATACACCGAGCTTTTTTCAAAAGAAATTTTTAGGTGAAAATAAATGAGTTTAATTAGTGTATTAACAGATTCTGCATGAGAATTTTTACATGAAAATAAAATTTTGGCCAGATCAGAAAATTTAAAATATCAAAATAGGTTTTTTTCCTCAGTAATTATCATTCTGAATATAAAACCCTTTAATCTACATAAAGTGTTTTGTTATTTAGCATATCTATCAGGTTAAAAAACTATTTGACAACATTGACAAAAGTTTTTATCTGTTTTAATACTGATTTAGTTTCTGACGCCTAAAACCTAACTCTGATGCCCTATCATATATATTTTGAATAAGCAGCTCTATTCCACTTAGCAAATTGAGCACAGGTAATGAGTAGCTTAGATAAATAAACCATAAAATTATATTTTATATGTTCTAAACTGTTATGTTGAAAAATTTAAAATGGCATATTATAATTAATATTGTTTTAATTATTGTAATAAATTAATGTTTAAAAATAAAACATTGTAATATACGAAAATAAGTTTTTCATCATGTTATATACCTATTGTGTTCAAAACATTATCAAAAAGCATTCATTTAGGTTTGACATTTTAAACCTGTTTTTGATGCTTGTCATGTCAAAAACTGACAAGCGTAATTTTTTTTTTGGACGTCAAAAACTCAGCCCTGGCCGTAAATAAAAAAACATTATAGACATCGAAGTTTGAATTAGTGTATACAGCTCTTCTGAGCAGAGTACAAGAAAAGAGTGAAAAATACGTGAAAAAAAAGAGCAAAAAAAAGATGG
Organism: Pholcus phalangioides; assembly: GCF_987345545.1. Taxonomy (NCBI): domain Eukaryota; kingdom Metazoa; phylum Arthropoda; class Arachnida; order Araneae; family Pholcidae; genus Pholcus; species Pholcus phalangioides. The sequence goes on along the minus strand of NW_028301625.1, from coordinate 4,393,426 downwards.
GATCGGCAAAAGACCTAATACAATGAGGGTATGTCGTTCCAAGAAGATTGCAGACATCTCTGCTACAATCTGGGCGGTACAAAGCAATCAGCCTCACAAACAGGACTCCATGTCCTGCTGTGCGAAAGCGGACAAAGAAAAAATAACCTGAAGGTTTTTTAATCATAAAGACCAAGCATTTTTTAAGTAGTTTTGTGTCAACACCTTGAACCGCCAGTCAGTGTTAAAATAGGAAATTCCAAACAAGATTCGAAAAAAATATCATTGTAGAGGTATTTATTTCCAACTGCCATTGTAGCAAGGTTTTACTGTAGGCCAATATACAAATTCTGTCGCGTATGTAAGGTTTTCTTGTTGGGGGAAGACATTCAAAGTTCTTTACCCTGCTGACAGGGTTTTTTTTACTGTAAAAATGCACCATAATCAGGCACAGGGTTTACAGAATTTTTCAAGGGGGGTCCACAAAAAATCCTGGAATGGGGGTTCAGCACTAGCATACGGGAGCCATGCCATTGCGACAGAAAATATTCTTGTTTCTAGTATGGTTCCAGGCCATTGCCGTAGTGTGCCTTCTTGGGACTGACTTTTGCTTGGGGCCCCCTCTTGAAAGGATTATTATTAGGCAAAACAAATATTAACTTTTGTGGGGGCCCAGAGGCATTGCCCTGGTTGGCCCAGCCTAGTTACGGCTGTTCCAGCCACCTTAAGTTTTCTCAACACTGCCGTCGTTAAAGTGCTGCTCATATCAGATGTAAGTGTGATGTCATGTGAATTTTTACTATCAGAAATTTTTTATGCCTAGGCCAGGGGTCGACAAATCGAAAAAATACTTGGGAGCCGGCTCAATTTCTTAGGAACTACGAATGATATTTCGCAAAAAAAAAAAAAATGTCCTAAATGCTTTCTTGTAGTGTAATGAAATCACAAAATTTTGTGTTGCCCTCAGAATCATAACTTACAAAATTTACTCCAATTTTGCAACTACATTCAGAAAATTTTAGATGCCAATAGCGATTTTTTTAATTGCCACGGCAACCCGGTGCTACGACCCAGGTGAATCACATCCCTTGCACCCTCACTTAAAAGCCACCTCTGGTAGTAAGGATTTCTCAGAGAGTCCTTCTCACATTCTAACACAATGTTCTCGACCCTTAATTACTTAAATCTGCCATTCTTTTAAACTTGTCACCCTGGGCTACGGCTGCCCTTTCCCTGTAAATACACCTCTGTTTAGATGGATTAACAAATTATGATCCTAATAATAATTAAATACATACAAATGTTCATATTTGCCAAATTACCCGACTAGGTATTGATTCGTTCCGTGGTCAATAATCCAAATGAGAAAGAACAAACTACTGGAAGTTCAAAAATGATGTAATTAACTATGATTTAATTCGAGATACCATAAAGATCAATATCTAATTCAGTCAAAATATTTTAAAATTTCTTATTCATTGAGGTATAATATAGAGATGGTTTGATATCTATCTCATTAAAAGTAATAATAACAAACCACTGAATCAACACAAGCACGTGTGGTGATAAAACAAGGCGTTGTCAAATTGGTATACTTACCATCCGAATTAGTGGATCGGAATGCAAGGACGAAGATACAACAAAATATAAACATATTCATGATGGACAGATTAATTACAAAATTTGACCGGTTCAACTAATTAACTCAGATCAATCAATCATGCTGTGAAAAATCGACAAGATTCATAACGGTTGTAAGCACACATGAAACACGACACACTCAAAACCGCCAATATTTTCTACCTGTTCCGTTTAAGCATAACACAGACACACCCAACACCTGCCCGCCGCTTTTAACCTCTTGTTTTGTTGCGTTAGGGAATCGGGGAGGAACGAAACGGAAAACAAAATGCGTTCACAAGTGTCTTGTATTTTGCATGACGTCATAGTAACGTAATGAATGAGAGGAGTCCTAAACATCAGTGACTTTTCTATGAATTGACCATATTTTTCTTGAGAAAAATATGCATTCAGTCATTGCCACCGTGATTCAAAGCATTGCTACCGTGCATTTGCCACTGAGCTATAAGTAAAGTAAAATATTTACTTATAGCTCAGTGGCATTTGCCACCATCGAGCTTATATTACTGGAGGGAGCATCCGGCCACCGCGACGTCGTCTACATCTATTGCAAGGAAACCGCATGACTCGGTGAAAACAAACACGATCCCCTATACAGATCAATGCTAAAATTACCGATTTTAGCATAGAAATGCGGAAATTTAGTAAGGTTTTCCGCAGCATCAATAATTTTTAAAATTGAATTGAATTTTTGATTTTCGAAATATTGAGTTCGCTTAGAAATACGAAGCCCAGAAAATGAAATATAAAATAATGAGCCAGACCCATGGCCCCCCACATCCTGGAGTAGGGCCCTAGGCTGGGATCTTTTGCGGGCCCCCGGACCAGACTTTCACGGGTCCTCTTATGACGTATTTACAGCGTGAAAAAACAAAAAATAAAGAAAATCGTTCCGGGCCCCAGGGCTGGAGACTTGCCAGCCCACCCCTTGTGGGGGCCATGGCCAGACCCACTTTTGAGATGGATATCCATGCAATAACATTTCAGCTTTTTATTTATATCTTCTCAAGCACGAAAATGAAAATTAATGTCTCCGTATTGTCTTATATTATCCAATTGCATCAATCCATATAGTTTATGTAATAATCACTTTAAACTGCTAATAATAACATTTAATGAACACAAAAACATGGACGGTTATATAACACAAACGAGCACCATTGCTATCCCAACATCGACTGCTACTCTTATAAATACACATAGGGGTCATTCAAGTATTACGTCATCATCGAGGGGGGGAGGGGGTTTCGGATTTGCTGACTTTTGATGACAAGGGGGTAGAGGGGGTTTGAAAGTTGCTTACGTCATCAACCACCCTTTTGGAAGATATGAAATATTCTAAGCTGATGACGAAATTTTGCTGACAAGGAGGGGGGATCAAAAATGGCTAAAAATCTGCTTACGTTATACTTGAATGGCCCCATATTCTTCTTGGACATGAAGCCCGTGCTGCCATCTGTCAGTCACTTTTTCAGTTAGTAATATTTACAACATTCCTTCTTCCCTAAAGAAAAAAAAAAAACAGTCAGTTAACCAACCTCTTTGGAGGTTGTCTGACCCTTGAAGATCTTCTAACTAGTGCTGACGGTTTCACCTTTGCACATCGGTTGTCTTCGTTCTTCTTCAATCCACTCTCTGCATCTGCATGCTCTGTAGCTGAAGGAACACCGACAGCAGTCGTGTCGACACTGTCTTCTTTACTGCCTCCTTGTTTTGTGACATCTGGTGATAGCATATGGCTTCATCACGGTATAGCTGATCCGCGTGCCTGAAGAGAGAACCTGAAGGTGTTTCAAGATGCACCATGAATCTACCCGTAGTACAATCATGAATTTTGTCTCCCCTTTTTAATGTTGAAGGAGAGGTTAAAGGATGAAATTTGCGCCCCTTCCTTTTAGTCCGGCGCCTGGGGTACCAGGTCCGCCTGCTTTCCCCCTAGTTGCGGTCCTGGTTGCCAGAGGGGATTTTGAGGGCTTTGACACTGGGGGATTATGGATGATACATAGTCATGAAACCAGACTTTGCCCTGGCATCGTTTTCATTCCGTTTGCATTTCATCTCTTCCGAATTACGGTGACCTTTTCAGTGTTGGTTTGATGATTGTCCTTGGTTATACACGGGAGTTGGTGTAAAAGTTCGCACTAGAAATCTTCAGTCTCAGGAACGGATTAATTCACTTTACATTGATTCCTACTGAAAAAAACTTATTTCGGTTTGCGAACAATTCGGCTTACGAACGGATGTCAGAAACGAATTAAGTTCGTAAACCAACTGTATATTGGGATGGCCATGCGTCTCGTATTTTCCAGGACAGTCCCGGTTTTCTCGGTTTTTCAGCCCATCCTGAGTTTTAGCAAAAAAAGTTTTTTAGTCGGAGTCTTCAACTTGTCATTTTCATCGAAAACGTTCATACAGATAATTTGCATAACTCAATAACTTGAGTTGACATTATTTTCAGTGATATATATGTATATTTGTATTTTCACTGACTACTACACGCGGCGACATTTCGAGTGGCTTACTAACGCACCAGACAGAATTTATATTTATTCAGACATAGCGTACTTATTTGTACGAATTATTTGTCATAGTCGTCATTTTAACTCATTCCACCAAGGGGCAAAGAATAGGGTGACCATGCGTCCCGTATTTCCCGGGACAGTCCCGGTTTTTTTTCAATTTTTCACGCCGTCTCGACTTTTTTCTAAAAATGTCCTGGTTTTTCACGTATTTTCAACGAAGCCAACTTGACTTTTTATTCTTCAAATCAACGATTAAAATTATCTTCCCAACTCAGAAATTACATTTCGATAATTACGATTTTCAATAAAAATATTCATCGAACATGTTTGACGTTTTTTTTAATTCACTGCAATTTGCAGTAGCGCTTCACTTCGCGCGATTGGCGACTTTTCTTTGTTTTTAGCAGTATTTGGTGACTTCGCTTTTTTTCGGCATCATTCCTGGCGACAATTGGAAAGGTACCATATCTTCCCGTATTCGGAAACTCAATATCCTGTATTTCTCCCAAGTAAATGTGGTCAGTTTCGCAAAGAACATATACTCAATACAGGGTGCATAGCAAACAGGGCGTATGGCATTTTTACTAGCAAACTGTTGATCCTAGAGTTGTGTATACGGGGGGAAGGGGGGGGGGTCCACGCCCCACAAGGGGGCAATTTGATTTTTTAGGGGAGCAATTCGAGAATGAGTTTTTCTATTAAGATTTCTTTTTTTCAGAAGGATTTTTAAGGAACTTGTCAGAGCCTTCCCCCCCCCCCTATTTTCACTCCAATTCAAATTTATACTTATTGTGTGATGACTTATTTTTTCCCAATGTTTTCTTTGGAAGGGGTTTGACCAGCGGTTCTTAACGTTTTGTGTTCCATAGACAATTTGTGCCAGTAAGATGAAGTCCACAGACTCCATGTGCCAATAAAATAAAGAAAAATTAAAGTTACATGTACCCCTTTACTACATAGTATTTTGTATGTTGAAATAATTGTCAACGAATAAGGAAATACCAGGATATACCAAAAAAATTCCTTATGCATTTTAATACGCTGTGGGTGTTGTCTTCAGAGGATAAGAATATCACGGTGACCGAGTTTTCCGTTTGGATTGATTAAAGCCGGGTTTTCCTAGGAGCAGGTTTTCTATGGTGCTTGCAGCGTAAAACCGCTGATTGGTAAAAACGCTGCACACGGCGCAAAAGTTTTACTCCTAGGAAAACCCGGCTTTACCAACTCTTCAATCTCGGTTGTTCAGCGGAACGAAAGTGAAACATCGTGGCAAGAATGAAGCGAAGTGCCTGCGTGTCTTTTGTAACAACATGATTGGCTGCTTGCGAAATGGAGCTCTCCTATTGGTCTATTCGAATTTTATTTATATACCCCCTCGCAATGAATTTAAGCCATGCCGCTGCGATCGGTGGTGTTGATTTATTGTCGTTTACTAATCTGGATGTGTGTGCCTTCGTACAAGTCTAAATCGGCCATGGATGTCACTTTGTGAAAAACTCGCGCTTCCATGTCATACATTCATAAGCGGCGCACGATTTGGTATTGTTTGTTCTGTCTGCACATGTTCTTTAAATGTATCTATTCATTTCTCTGCACACTACCCATGGCAAATTGTTACTTTGACTGTCGCACCCACATGTAACTTCTCAGGGAAAAGGCCAGAATGCCCAGCCAGCCACATTGGAGAAGAGGCAGATTTGCCCTTTGCTATTGTGGCACCAACTTTGAATTTTTATGTTATACATGCATCAGCACTCACGATTTGGTATTTTGTTCTGTCTGCACATGTTCTTTAATTGTATTTCGTTTCATGTGGAGCATGCACATTTCTCTGCACACTACTCATGGCAAATTTTTACTTTGACAGTCACCCGCATGTAACATCCCAGGGGGAAAAGATCAGAAAGTCCAACCGGCCACATTGGAAAAGAGGCAGATTGGCCCACCGGCGCCCCATGTAAATTGCTCCCACACACGATTTTGGGTTGTTTGTACTGTCTGCACAGTTTTTTTTAAAAATATATCTGTAGTATTTTTTGATGTGGCACACGTGCATTTCTCTGCACATGACTTTTGGCAAATTGAAGCTTTGACTGTCGCACCCGCATGTGGCTCCTCAAGTGAAAAGAAGGACAAGTGACCAGACCGCTCGGAGGTACAGGAAATAACAAGAACAAGATTGAATGTGGACAAATCAAATAACTTCATACGTAGTCAAGAATAACGCGCCGACTGAGGCCCTTGTCGCGAGGAATTCCATGTTTTCCTTGATGAGAAGCGATGTTACCGTCCTGTAACAAATTGTTCTCTCATATCCACAATAGAAGTTCTTGGGGGTGGGGGGATGGTCTCCCTTCGCGGGGCGCGTTGGGGTGATGTGGACCGCGCCGGCGGAGCCTAGTCATGGGTGTCAGGACGGACGGGGAACCGCACTCGCGGTGCTGTCCTGACTTTGTCGAGCGGTGATGTGCCCGGGGATTGGTGTTTGGGTGTGTGGTTGTGCTGCTTGGGGGTTGGCGGGATGTTGGTCCGAACCGGGTGTGCCCTCCCGGCAGGTTTGAGTTTTCTCCGGCGCGCCCACGATCAATGATCTTATATCGCTAAAGCGACAGAGCCTGGGCGTGTTCGGGTTCTAAACTAAACTAAACTCTCGCTTCCTGAAATTTGAATCTATTTCCAGCTGTGAGCAGCGATGGTTCATCACCACCGAGCCGAAACCGCTGAAGCTATAAACACGAAATCCGGTCGTTAATTGGGTATTTAGTTTTTTGGTGAAAGTGTCAAGGTGGAAAAGTCATAGGACACTTTTCCCCCTCTTTTGACATATAACATAGAGATTTAGTAATGAGAGTTATTCATGTCGTGTTTATGTGTGATATTTTGTGTCAAATAGTAGACATAAGTATTGTATTTCAGGAAAATTAGTTTGTCGTCCTTGTTCGTTTGGGAAAACGTGTAGGTTACACACCCATTTTTTTGTACACATTGTACGTGTTTCGAAATTTTCGATTTTGAATACGATCCCGATATAGGAGAGTTTTGCCGATTATTCTAAATTAATCCTCTGGAATTTTTTCCCCTTGGTGTCAAGTGTGAGCTGATTTTGAGGCATCTTCGTTGGAGAAATTAAGAGTTTTGTTAAAATTTTAATTCGATCCAGTATAGTAAGGTAGGAGATGGCCATTTCTCGCACTTTCGTTTCCGATCTCAAAGGTGACTCGGAGAGAGAATTTTTTTTTTTTATTTTGTTAATTTTTGCTTTTTGTCATGTCATCAGAGTTTTTCTAAAGGATGAGATATGCACGCTGGGCTAATTTGTGGATTCATTAATAATTTCATATTTTTCGAAAAGGCAACATACACACGTGCCTTTGATAGTTGTTAATGTTGAATTTTGATTATAATTCTGATCGGAAAATATTTAGATAATTCATGAAAGTGTATGTGTCATCTTGAATTTAAAATCATGTGTTAATTTTTTTAATTTTCTTTGTCATGTGAAAAAATTCTTCCTGTATCATTAATTATGCATCAAAGTATGTCATGTGACCTATCGTCGGAACGCGGAATTAATTTCCCATTTAATGGTAAAATTTGATTTTTATTTTGAAATGGTGTATGAGCGTAATTAAGTGTTTTCTTTTTTCGAAGCCACGCCCACTTTTCCAGTTTACTCATACCCTTCAGACATCAGTGGGTTGGTTCAGTCTTCCGTTTTCTCACGACTAGAAGTGCGGTCCCTTCGATGGAAGTCCCCCCTTGAAATGTGAAGTTTTCCTCGCGAAATGTAAGTGTTCGCTACTTGCCGAGTCTATACTGATCCTGGAGTTCGTCACCATGTCCGGAGCGGAACCGGAGTACGTGTCTACCTCAACCGAGAAGGTTCCCGAGAGTTCAGTTCTATCTTGGATAAGTCACCTGTTTCCCGGTATCCATTCAACTTAATTTAGAACTGTTCCTGTTACGTCTAGAGGATTCGGAATGCTGACCCCTGAGTGACAGAACGTCCAGTCAGTCAATCGGAATTTGAAGGTATGTGCGATTATTTCCTGTTTTCCTCTCTCATTTACCTTTTTGTGTTCGTGGCGGTTCTGGAAATTAATATTTTGATATTATAATGATTCATTGAGGTTAGATCCAACTTCCCCCCTCCCTTTGAAATTTTCGTTTAAGCATAAAAGTTCTTTAAGGTGTCTTATTAATTCTAATGACCTCATTGACAATGCACATTTATGGTTTGATTGAGTATGTTGAAGTTTCTCTGTTAAAAGTAAAAATTGTTTAGTAATTATGTTGAAAAAGCAATTTCCTGCGCGGAGAGACTGTATTTGAATGTGCTCAATCTCAGGCTTGTGAAGTAACTAAATGTCTCTAAGGGCGGTATTCACCGACATGGTTTAAACTGTAGTCACAATTTTTTAATAAGAGATCGACACGGATTGGTTAAATTCATGTTTTTAACCAATCTATGTTGATCTCTTATCCAAAAATTGTGACTACAGTTTAAACCATGCCCGTGAATACGGCCCTAAATGGTGTTATTGTAATAAGATATCTCTTTGAAAGAAAAGTAATTAAAATTTAATGTTCTTTAACTATTATAACTGTGTGTGTGACTTGTATTAATTTGGTTCTAGTGAATTATTTTTATTGGTTGTGCATGTGGTAAATTTTCATTAAGATGGTTAACTCTAGCACTTCCCGTAGATAAGGGTTATTTTGTGGACGTAGGAAACCATGCTCTGTAATTCCCTATTTTGATCACTGGCGTAAGAGTTTAAATATCCTCATGTTAAGGAGCAAAATGCTCATAGTTCTCATAATTGTATTTGTTGGTAATTTGCATCACAACATTTTTTTTTCAGTTACTGGGACGATTCATAAATAATAATATTGTTGTGGTGAAATAGTTAGTACCACATTGATGCAGTAACTATGGAAAATATAAATTAAGACAAACCACATTAATGCCGTATTTCATCGAGTTCAACATTGGCGCAGTACGTATAGAGATGGAGAGTTTTTGAGTTTGGGAGGCATTCCGGCAAATTTTCCCTTTCAGATGGGTAATATCAAGGTTGATCCAGGGGTTAAAGAGATATTTTAAGGAGGTATTTTTGATAGGAATGGTGGCTTTGCATTTTTCAATAGGAGCTTTAACTTTACTCCATAGAATACAAGACAAAATGGAGTGCAAAAGATATTTTGCAAAAGGGGAAAATCTGCCTTGTTAAAATTGAGTTTAGCAGGAAGTTTAAAGGAAAGGGAGGAACTTTACTATTAATATAGTGGTTGGCCAAAAGGGGACCTCGTTTTGTGGCAGTTAATTCTGGGTAGGTTCTAATTGCCAGCTATGATTAAAAAGTGTGAATTAGAAAATCTAAAATTGATTTTAGTTCAACAAAACAATGAGGATCCGAAGGTGGTGTAAGTAGAGGGGGAAAATTGCAATAGGAGTACGGTTGGGGTAATGCCATTCAGCAGCAACGATTTCAAGATTAGAGTTCAACAAAATTTTAAGTCGGGGGATAGAGCTATTAAAGACGATAGAGACTCCACAGGTATTTCTATCTTTACAAAAGGCAAGGGAATTAGGTGGTAAGAAGAGAAGTTGAAACTGTTGATATCGCTATATAACCAAGTTTCAGTGACAGCAAGAAAATTGGTATTATGAATTAACAAGATAGATTCGAAAGAATGGATTTGTTTAATTATGCTTCTTGTATTAATAGTTCCAATTTTAAAGGGATTATTTTGAGCTGATCCTATGTGGGAATTTGAAGGGATGCAGTTTGTGTGATGGGACCTAAAGGGGTGATGGGAGAAGACTGGGGAAAGTCAGAGGGGAGGGAAGAAGTACTAGAATGAGATTAGGAAATCAGGGTAATGTCATTAGTGTTAGGACCCCAAATGTATTTATTATTGTTGATAAGAACAAAGTTATGAAATAATTTAACTTTCATACCGGAGTAGAAAGTTAAAACATCCAGTCCTGGTGCTTTACTGTAATGCAGCCAAATCAGAAGCAAATCTTTCAGAACTATAAGGTGTATTCCACATTGGTGTAGTATGGCTCTAGTGGACGCCCTGCCTAACCATGCATATAGGTAAGTGCCATGATTGTTTTGCGTTTATTTGTTGTCATGTATCTTTCACATAAAAAGTGAGAAACGAGTATTAACTTTAATTTTTTTCATGTTATTTAAAGTCTTGTTGATCGCCTATTACTCACAGGGTAGCAAAATGTTTTTGAATGTAAAGACTTACTTGCATTTGACCTACAAAGTTGGAAAACCAACTTCAGTCAAACTCTACTTGCCAGCAATATCAAATTCATGATTAAAGTCGTCATTCAGCTGTCACAAATTAATAACTCAAATTAAACATAGTAGTAATTCAGTACATAATTCAGTAGTAACAGAAACAAATATCCATTGAAACAAGCACTTTTTATTTCCAAACATAGCAATCACATCAATGTTACCAGCAAAAAAAACCTTTTTTTTTTATAATATTTATACACTGTATATCATCTCCCCTCATGCTAGAAGCATAAATGTGCAATGTCCTCAGAAAAAAAATAACGTGAGAAATGACGTTTGATTGTTTACTCTATCCATGTCACTTTATGGAAGTAATTTTCCTAAAATGTTTGGTAACATGTGTGTTTCAATAAGGATACATATTCATGTTGCAGGCAGAACTTAGATAGCGAAATAAAGTATCCAACCAGCTGATAAAAAAAGTTAAAATTCGCACATGCATGCTTCTAGCACAAAGGGGACAATATATTTTAATTATAAAGAAATCATGCTTCCCATTTCTCTGAGTATTATCAATACAGTTTTCAACTACAAGTATTATTTGTTGTTAATAAATGGAGTAGTTAAACCGCAGGGGTAGTAAAATCGAAGACAATTGACATGTTTAAAAAGAAATACGATAAACATGTTGGGGTAAATCGAGAAGCTATCCATACTTAGAATTAGGCAACCATAAATATGTTTTATGGGCATTGTATATGTTATCATGTATATATAGTTTTTAGTTTTCATAATTGCAGTTTTAATTGGGGGTTGCTGTATTTTAGAAATATATATGACATCCATATTTGTTATGGGCAATTTTTTTTCTCAGCCACCTCATTGGGCATTTTGCCTGTTGTGGCCTTGTATTTGTATTTATTTTTAAAAAATTTCAGCAACAAAACTGTAATTAACATAGCAACATAACTAACTAGAAATGTATCCTATGTCAGGCAACCAAATTTTTTAAGAAAAAAGAATCACTATATAATATTTGATATGTATTTATTAAATGCAGTTCTAAAGTTTAATGGAAAAACTTAGGTTGATGTATATTTTCTAGAATTTAATTATACAGTCGAACTTGGTTAATTCAAAGCTCAAGGGGACAGCAAAAATGTTAAAATTATCCAAAATTCGAATTATTTAATTGATCCATATTGGGACAACAAAACTCTGATTATAAAAATGTATTGAATGTCATCAATCATATCATTTATATGCCAGTTCTCTTGTTGCAACTAGAGCTTGTATAAAATGTAAACAATCATGAAAACAATTTTATTTGTAAATGTGTAATTTTCATTCCTTTTCTTATATAGATGCTTTTAAATAATGCCTAAAATCTGCAAGTTGATTTAGTGATTGAAAAATATGATTTTTGAGCTTCAACAGCTTTATTTTTTTTCAACATGTCCACAGCTTCCATAAGTTGAAGCAGGGGAACCTCTGTTGCTTTCTTAAATTTGTTTTTGGCCTTTCATCAGAAGATTGTGACTTTATTCTATACTTCACCACTTATATCCGCATCCATAAGAACCACAATGTTTTTGTTTTTTTTCTCTTTTTAAAGTTGAACAAGAGTATATTGAACATTGAACCTCATTTGGACATAGGGAAAAATGTTACTAAGCTACATTGATATTCCAAAACAAATGAACAATAATGATAGAGAGATAGTTTAGATTTTGTTTAATGCAACTTTATAATGTTTCAATGTAGGCTATACATGTTATATTTTGGAAAAAGTCAGTAAACCACAAAATAAAGCAAAGGATGACTATAAAAGTTAGCCAGAAATTCTGAGAAGAGGCATTTTGCAAATGACAGATCTGAATCAAAATTTGAATTATACAAAATACTAGGGAAAAAATTGAATAAAACAGGTAATTTCAACATTAAATAGAATAGGAAACTCAAGGGAAATTTTTAAAATTTGAATTAGCCAAGTTCGCCTCTACTTCTGTCAAAACCTTTACATTAAATATAAAGGTTTTCACAAAATTTTTTGAGATAATTACATCAACGTATGATGCATTAGAGATCTTAAACAGGGTGATTTAGAATTCATGGGATAAACTTTGAGTGGTGATAGGAAACACATAAACAAGCATTTTTTATCACTTAATGTGAGGTCAAATATGAAAAGTTGAGGTACAAACACAGTAATAAAATACATTTATGACACTTTAATGTCACTAATTTTGGTAAATAGCTCCCCAAAGGTTTCAATGGAAATCATGTTCACAATCAATGCTCTGGAGATTGACTCATAAAAATAAATCGAGAGAGAAGAGAATGCATGGGAGATGGGTGCCATGTAATAGGCTTGCTATATCTAATCCGTCAGAGCAGAAATGTAATGTTTGAATAATTTTGAATTTCCCTGCAAAAAATAATAACCTACTTCATTATTTTGAAACTATATGCACATTTAGATTGGATTGGTTTTTATTCGCATGAGGACTATCAAGGTCATACTGTGCCAAACAATGACAAGCAGTATAATGACTTGTAGATTTTACATTAGCCAGAATGCACCATGAGGAGGCCTGCAACATTACAACCCCTGTACCCCGAGATGGTTGATAGCACATATCGCAGTAAATCCGTTGGAAAAATTTCATATTTGCTACTAGTTAAATACTATAGTGTACTCTTAGCACCTCTAATGCCTTTGCTATTGGGATTTTACCACACATTCTGTGACCAAATATGCTTTTTCAAGTGTCTTATATTAGCTCTTAAAAGTTTTTCCCATGAATTTAGAATCACTATCTAATACATAAACTTGCAGATAATGATATTTTTTGAAATAGCAACATTTTTCTGGTAAAAAATATATAATACATTTATGTAAATACATCAGGAAAAATAACATTGAAATCAATCAACTTTGGCAACATATTGTTTCAAAATAAAATTTGAAAAATTAACTTATAAATTACTAATTCGTACAAAACAACAAACCACACACAACTAATTTTCTATACTTGACATAATATTTAAAAACATGTTTGCACTACAAACTACATTAAATAAATGGTATAGATTCACAATACAATATCACAAAAAAAAAAATTTATACAAAATATATTTCTACAGTCTTGAAAAGTTTCAAATGCAAGAAAATCTTCAGGTGGGATTTTAGCAAATTGAACAATTGCTGAAATAAAATCTGAATTGATTTGGATGATTTTTTTCCCGATTTCTACAGGACTTTTAAACAAGATTAGTTTCCCCAACAAAATATTGCAAATGAGTTGCTTTGATTTAGAATAATGAAAAGCCAAAAATTCCATTATCATCTGAATTCTAAACCATAAATAATTGGTGTTAGCCATTTTTTTTTTAAATTCTGAAAACATCTTAGTATTATACAACACACAATGAAATGACTTGAAGTTGATTGACAATAAAAAAAATAGATAAATGTAAAACATACACTTGCATATGTTTTACATTAATTGCTTTCATCTTTCTTATACCTCTCTTAAGCTGGTTATTTTCCAAGAGTTGTACGAGTAAAAATTATATTTTTCAAATAGAATGTATAATTGTAAAACTAACATGTTTGTTGCAACATGGCTCTTGAGATCTCTCTCTCTTCATGCCATTTTACAACAAAATCCAGTACAACAGTTTCAAACAGTATGCAAACTAATTTTGTCTCTTAAAGTTCATAAAAAAGTAGCATAAAGCTTCTCTCTCACATCATTATATGTATTAGCCAACATGTACACACATATTTTTGGCACAAATCTTTACAAAATTATTATATATTTAACATGCACAGCAGTCGACATTTGAATTATACCTTTCATTTTTAATTCTAATTTTGATAATTTGATAGCTCCATTTAATAGGCAAACCGTGTCTGAATAAATAAAATCAAACTATTATAATCATTATGAGTGATTGTAAAGAACATAATTTATATAATTATGACAGCAAGCTCAAAGGAAACAAAAGATACAGTGGAACCTGCTTATAACTTTCCCCTTCAGAATGTTTTCCCACTTAATATGATTCATTTTGTATTCCCAACTATTTTCCTATCAAAGTATGCTTATAACATTCAAATTTTTGCTCTTTCCTGCTTACAACATTTGAAAAATTCAGCTTGTGTTTTTTTCCCTTTTGAAATGAGTGAGTTTTTGCCTTTTTCTCATGTAAAAAGAGAAATTTGTGATTATTTGTGTGCTAGCGATTAACAAATGTGTGAAAACCAGAGATGGTCCTTTGATAGCTAACTTCAAAGCCAATCATTTTTCTGCTCTTAAGGAATTAACTGCTACTGAAAAATGTTCTTTTTTCACAGGTTTGGCTAACTTTTTTTAGGGGTGTTGATGGACCACAACAACTTAGACAGATTTTTTTCTTGTTCTTTAACTTTGTTCAACAATTGTATGTAGAAAATTGGCTGTCCCTTCCCAGATACACCAAGGTCATCAAGGCATGTCTCTGAATAGGGAGACAAACAGGTAGAAACTATTAAAAAAAATGCTCAGAAGAGCTTAGTTTCCCCCCCCCCTCCTCCTTGTTTTTCCATTCAAATCTGGTACACTGGATGAATTTTAGGAAGTGATGAACAATTTTCCAATAATGATGTTAGATGATGTTTGTGTGCAACAAAGGATTAAACTGCTGTTTTCTTCATCCATTTCTGAATCTACGGATACAAAATCAAGCCTCAAACATAAAGGACTTGACAGCTTTTAAAGTTCTAGCTTCAAATAGCATTTGAAAGCTGATTTTCAAATACAAAATATAGATAGATTTTCTAACAACTTCCACAAAATTTCATAAAATTAGGCAGTAGCAACATCAGATTCAACCAAGCACCAAATAGGCAGTGATGAATTCAAAAGAAAAGCTTCAAATTTAGAATTTAAAAAAAAAATTATTTACAGACAAAAACTATTTAAGGAACTAGACCTTTTCTGGATATTATGCTGATCCTGAACGGTGAACTCTGAGGAAAAATCATTTGGTCTCTGCAGGAATCGAATCTGGGTTCTCTTGCAAACCCGGCAAGTGTATTACTACATGCACCTCGTTCATAAACCAACTTCAGTCGACCATCACTGTGGTGACGGTGGGGTTCAAACCCAGATCCTCGCAATGCGAGTTCATCACTATGACCACTCAACCACTACAGTGGCTATATTCACCACTGGAGACATGGCCCTGCCTTTCTTATTTCCCACACCCTGGCATGAGATGCTGAAGTGAAGACATTGGTAACCTCCCTTAACTTCATTAAATGCCCCCTCCCCAGGTAAGGTGGCAGAGATGAGGAGATTACTTTTTCTCAGCCCAAATATAGTCCGCCTCAAAAGTTTAATCCATCTCAACTAAGTCCCTCTCAAGATGAAAATACAGATAAAATCAAAAGGACAAATTTAAAATAATATTCATAGGTATATGGTTGTAGTGCAATCCAAATCGATTAAAATAAATATATTTTATTGAATACAACACTATAATGGGTTAGTTAGAATAATATATACTTTTATTTTTGGTGGTAAATCACTGTCTCAAAAGTTTAAGTACTTTATGGAAATTTTAAAGAAGTGTTATGTCAGGCGAAATGATATGTTTTTAGAGCAGAATGAAGCAGTTGGAAAGTTTTGCTATTGAATCAAAACACCTAATTCATCACAGTTCATAAGGGAGGATATGTCTAGAATCTTCAAATGCAAATCAGGTGAGACTTTTAGACCAATTTATAATGTTCTTAACCAATCAAATTGTGGTATATGTCAAGTTTTTGCCAAAGAGAACATTTTTAATGGAAAAACAGATCTTGAAGGCCACATGCAGCATGTATTTTGACAGATAGACACACACTTGGTCCGAGAATGATGTCAACTCAAAACATGTCTTTGTGCTTGATAAAAAATGTGAAAAATAATTCATGGCTAAATATGCCAAAAGATACAGTACATATATGTATAAGGGACTGCAACTTCATTAAACTGAAAAAGAAATAGCATGCATATCTCATGTCTAAAACAATGTCACAAAAGATGAGAATGAAGTGGGACAAGCAAGTGTATGTTTTATGGAGACAAATGGTTGAAAGTATTAATTGAGGAGAAAAAGAGAGAGTGAAATTTAGATGATCATGATGACTATAAAACTTAACAGCATGCCTTTATGGAAGAGCCGAGGACATTCTTCGGCCAATGAAAGGGTGGCAATTTACTGATGATTTGTTTGAATGGTCGGACCACTTCATCGATTCTTGAAGGAAGACCAGACTTGAAGAATCAGGAAACACTAGAGTAACATTTGCTACCATTTGACGAGCTTCTTAGAAATTCTGAGTGGGAGTTTCAACATGAAAATGCTTCCTTTCCTACTTCAACATGTACAAAACATCAACTATGACAATAAATTTCCTTAGTATAAGACTGACCAACATTGAGCCCAGTTCTAAACCAGATGGAAAATCTTTTAGGCATTCTTATCCGTGATTTATATAATCATGGAGAGGCAATAAAGCCTCTAGAACAGTGGTCTGCAACCTTTTTCTAGTAGCAAGCACCCTCAAGGCAAGTTTGGAATACGAATGTATGAAATCAGGATGATTTCAATCCCCTTGTTTAATTAAAACGTTGATCAAGTGCTCATGAGCACGAAATTACACACGAGCATCGAGCACTTTGGGGGTTTCAGGGAGCAACATGGTGCTCGCGAGCAACAGGTTGAAGATGCCTGCTCTAGAAGGACTCTGTATTGCTCGGTATTCAGAAGCCAGAAATCCTTCAAAATATGATCCTGCCAATAGAAACACATTTTTTAAATCCTTTAAGTGGTTTTTAAAAAATTTCCCTGGTCTGCATTATAACTGCCACATAGGAATTAAAGCCATGTTAAGAACGCGAGATAATTCATCATGACTGAGATAAAGTAGATCAAGTTCGAAGTTCTATCTCGGGATAGCCGCTGTAAGGGTTAAAGTAAAAGTTTAACACTTACAATGTAACCCTTTACTTTACCCTTTATTACCCCCCCCCCCTTTGGAATTGCATCTATTGTATCAGGATTGTTTTGTATTTTGTGCTTAAACTTTAGAGACAGATTCAAATGTCCAATTTTTCATTTTATATCAAAAGTCACGATTGAATTATTACTTGTGATTTTTTTCATGTGAATTATAGACTTGATATTAAAGCACCTAATTAGCAAAAATATCAAATTCATTTGCTTTTGATTTCTCTTCGTATTTGTCATACTCCTTTTGTGCTTAAACTTCTCAGACAGACCATATCATGAAACTAGACCTTTCTGGATATCATGCTGAAGTGAACTCTGAAAGAAAAGTCATTTGGTCTTCACTGGGAATCGAAACCAGGTCTTCTTGCAAACAAGTGACTGCCAGGTTTGGTTCCCAGCAAAGACCAAATGGCTTTTCTTTCCGAGTTCACCTCAATGAATATCGGGAAAAGGTACAGTTCCTTAATATATCGAGCTAAGAAAAAGTTGTCTTCTTCTCTCTAGCATCCCACCTGGGAGCCATTAGCTGAAGTAAAGAGTGCCTCATGCCATGGTGCATGAAATAAAGACAGGGTCTTGTCTTCAGTGGTGCATATAGACATATACTTGCCTGGTTTGCAAGAGGACCTGGGTTTGATTCCCGGAAGAGACCAAATGGCTTTTCTTACTGGGTTAACCTCAGCATAATATCCATAAAATATCTAGTTCCTTAATGTATTGGGCTGAAAAAAAGCTGTCTCCTCTCTAAAAATCCTTTAATTTCAAAATTTGTAGCAGCAAAAAGAAAAAAAAATTGCTCTCCAACCATAATTTCAAATTAGCATGCCATGTTCGGAGAGATGAAATTACCAAAAGCATTTTGATCAGGAAACCCAAGTCAAAAGATGCAAATATGTGGTATCAATAAAAAATGTAAGCTCACGTTTTTTTATAAAATTAATTTTTTCATGTACGAAACATGTGAATGAAATATAAATAATTTCATTGCTTTTTACTAAATACATCTGTCTAAATCTATAATTTTGTATAAATGAAATGAAAAACTACACAAAGAAACTCTGGTACGTGTGAAATGTTAGGCCTACTCAAGATTTCCCATTTAAAGCATTTTCTTTGCTTTCAATGTTTTGTCATGAAATGTTATAAGCAGAATCTCTGATATATATTTCTTCTGTCTGATATACAGTGAAACATCTATATCATGATACTCAAGGGACCAGAGAAGTGTCTGGTTATAGATGGAATATAATAACACTAGCAAAAGTGCGCTGGGACTAGAGAGTAATATTATATAGGATTTTCACAATATGTATAGGGTATCCACTCTCATCAACGTCTGATGGCTAATTATGATTTAACCTTTAGTAAAGGGAAACTTCTAATTATAAAAAATGTTTCCAGACTTCATCTTAGAAGCTTTTAAGTAAAAAAAAATCTCGAAAAGTTACAAAATTTAATTTTTTATATAATCCCTGTAAATAATAATTAAAAAAAATTCCCTCTGCACTGACATGTGAAGCAAAAAAAACCACCTCTTAATGACCAAGATTGACAGTTATATAATGTTGAATTTTTGGGTTTTAGGCAATTACTACAAAACACATCATTCCAACTAAGCCTTAAGTCAAATAAAATCTTATACAATAAAACTTTGAATCGCAAGCAATTTGGTTTATGAAGATTTTGCAAGACTTTTCCTTAAATTTTGATAATAAATGAGCAATATCCCACAATATAAGCAAAAGTTTTGACTATATAAACTAGAGAATTCATACAAAGAGAATTTAAGAAATAAATGCGATAAATGTAAAATTTGCCAATTTTGACTAATGCCAGAATTTTATTTTTTTTACTACTATTTGGTGAAATCTCAATAATTTAAAATTTTTTTTAGCTGAAAAGTTGTAATTTTGCCCACCACTTATTAGCGTGCTTAAAAGAAAAATCACAGGCTTCACTTCTTCACAGGAAATCACTTCTTTCCCCTCTTACTAGCTCATTTACTGGAACAAGATTGGGGTTTCAATAGACCTGCTTGGCATTTTTTCCCCTCTTGTAGGGAAGGAAAAATGTGAAAAACTCTTGTTTGGTGAACTTTTGTGGTTTCATGCCCCTTTCCCATAATCATTTGTGAATTTTCCCTATTGCCGTATTAGAAAAAATTGACTTTCCTTTTCCTATGTAAAAAATGCTACTGAACTGCTTAAAAAAAGAGTGTTTATTTTTGCCATCAATGGTAAATTTTGCTAGTACTTATAGTGATATATTCAGCATTCGCTGGCAATGATAGACGTACCAACATGGGCCATCCCAAAAACTTAATGGGCAAAGTGAAAGAGTTTGACCACAAGGGACTGTATTTAAGTGATACAAACGTTATTATGTGCAGGTTTTGTAACGTTTATGTAGATGGGCTGAAGAGAGATACTTTGCAAAAACATACAATCTCTGCCATGCATCTAAAGAAGAAAAATTAACAGCTAGGTCCATCTGGAACTAAACGGCAGACTACAATCTCATTGGTGGTTTTGAAGCTCAAAAGCGCGCCAAGAAGGAACGAAATGATTTTGTATAGAAGATATGGTAAGAATGGGTTTGAAACCTATAATATTACTTTGCATAAACTTGATCACTCTGCTATACATGATTATTTTGCAAAATATGTGCCTGGTTCAGGAGTAACCTTCCTTCTGAAGACAATCTCAGATGTAAATATGTTCCACTTTGTGGAATTTTGGAAAAAAGACTATAAAAGAAGAGTTTGAATAAATTGACTCAACACATGACATCTAATGCAACAAATGAAGTGTACCGGTATATAGGTAGATTATTCTGTCCATCTGAAACTGATGATGCTCTTAGAGCATTTTGGGCCCCAGGCCAAGTGATTTTTCTGAGACCCTACCTTTAAAATTCTCGAAAAATTCAACTACTTGTTTTTCTGAGGCCCCTGGGCCGTGAGTTAAGATGGCACTGCCTCTCATGACAACTGCAAAATTTTTTTAGTGTGAAGAAATGCAAAATTTCTGATTTCAAGTATTTTTTTTTCTAACAAATGTAAAATTTTTAATTTCAAAATTGTTATTTTTTGTGTGAACAAATGTGAGATTTTGATTTGAAATATTTTTTTGTTTATGGAATATGTTTTATTTATTTTTGTGTATAAAAGTGTGAAACTTGCAATTTGAAATTGCAAGTTTCTTGTTTTTTGCATGAACAAATGCAAAATTTTTGGTTTGAAAATTGATTTTTTTTAAAGAACAAAAGCATTCTGATTTGAAATATGTTTTATCTTTTTTTTGTGAATTAATGAGACGTTTTGATTTGCAATGTTTTTTGGGAATGCGAAATTTCTGATTAAAAATTTTTTTAAAAGAAAAACGTATCTCTAACCCCATAAGTTATTAATACACCATCAATCAACTGCTTCGACAAGGAGACACCAGCATTGTAGCACTTAGAAATTCTGAGATCTCCACATTACCAGCCAATCAGAGTCAAGCAACTGTGGCGTCATAGAAACGTCACAGCAGACCGCGAGGCTAGTGCAACTTTTGATCCATTTGGTGTCACCATATTTCCTGGCAACATTTAATAATTGATATTCTAAATTCAACTTCAGCTCGGCAACCACCATTAGTACAGTGGGAAGTTCACAGGACACTTAAAACGAAGGTTATGAGTTCGAGTCCTTTCGAACCCGAATTTTTTTTCCTAAAATCTTTGTTTGTAAAATTTAATTTTTTATTACATTTCTTTTAACCGTTTCACAGGATAAATATTATAATTCACCACAAATTGTCAGATGCACGGGAATAGGTGGGGGGTTGTTCCCAAACAGCGAACTTGGCGATACAGGGGAGAATGGGGGCCACCCCCGTACAATAAGTTATCGTTTATTGAATCACTAAAAAATGTTTTCATTTTTTTCTGATTTAATCCAAATGTGGTTCAGTTGCATCAAGTTGACAGTAATAACGGCTCGCAAAGCTGGGTCCTGCTATCATTTATTGATTCATAGAGTGCCGACCCATTCCTTTGTTATTGGTTCATAATGATAATAGATTCATTAGGAAACCAAACATAGAACTTGTGTTTCGGCAAGCCACTGTATTTATTGCATGCCAATATAATTATTATTATTATGATCGTTATATTATAGTATTGTTAAATTATATCATTGTAATATTATCATATGAGCGAATGAGACGTAATGACAAAATAATAGCGAAATCGTTAATAGATGCTGGTGTTGGTGATAAGTTGCCAAACGTAACAGCAGGAGGTACACTTTACAACGTCACAGTAGCCTGATTCTGATTGGCTGATAACGTGGTAAGAATGAAAAACTTAGAATTTCTAAGCGTTAGTCACCAGCATAGGCGTACGCAGAATTTTCTCTGGGGAGGGGGGTGTTAGAACCCCAAAAACCCCCCTTTACATACACCAATAGACACCAGTATCGTTTAATAAGGGGCAATTCCCAGTTATGGTGTCGCAGGTAGTTTGTTTTCTCTAATAGTATTCACAACCCCCAGAGGTAAGCGAACACAATTGATACTTTTAAAATAAAGTACAATAGGCACACATAGTAGAGAAGCTATCCATACTTAGTTACGACAACCATAATACTTTTTATATGTGGGCAGTGTTTTATACAGGGTATCCTGTAAGTGCATTATTGCACAGCTTTTATCTCATCAACCGCCCATTGTAGGCATGATTTCAATTTAAAAAATGTTCAACAGACATTTAAAGATTACCTTGTACCAGTTTTACGAGTGAAAACAAAGTGTGTAGAAAAATAAGAAATCAAATTTTTATATGGTCGCCATGTGTTCTAACTTTTAATTAGAAAGTTGTTGCCCTGTCTTTCCTGATGCCAACAAAAAATTCCATGTTTCTAAGTGCAATATTTACTGAAATGTTCCAATTCAAAAATGAAGGAAAATTTGGGAAAGAACAGCGTTAAATGTAAATAAAACTGTTTTTCCGCATTTAACTGTGTTCTTCCCCAAATTCCCTGATTTTTTAAATTGGAATATCTTTGGGAATACTGCACTTGGAAACATGGAATTTTTTTGCTGCCATCAGGAGAGACAGGGCAACAACTTCTTAATTGGAAGTTAGAGCACAGGGGGAAACGGTATAAAAATTTAGATTTTTTTTTTATTGTTACACTGTTATTTTCATTCTTAGAACTGGTAAAGGGTAATTTTTGAACGCCTGTTGTGCCCAAAGAATAACTTACTAAATGTGACATAGCATCAGAGCACCATATGAAAAATTAAGTTTCATATATATAACTTTTTAAGATACATATATATTTTATTTCAACAGCTTCTATGACGATGTCAAATGAAACATTTTTTGTAATTGGAAGTTTCCTTTAAGACTAATGGTTGAGGAATTATTTTTCCAACACACACACACAATGACAGAAGACACCCTCTATATATTATATAATACATACAGGAGTGCATGACAAATAGTCTGTTTCACCTGAAATAACTTAGACAACAATAAAGTGACTACGCCCAATTAGATACAACAGCAATGTATAAAAAATAGAAATATGCATATGTTCCCAAATCCCAGGAAGGTCAATTGGTAAACTATGTCCCTTTTTTTTTATATTATACCAAAAGGAATTTGCCCCCTCCCCATAACATTTGGTTAAAAATTTACAGAGATGGAAAAATATGAATTTTAATCTCTAAGTGCTGAAATTACTAATTTTTAAAAGAAATATCGAGATGGTTATATAAAGTGGCAAAAATCAACATTTTCAATTATCTATAACTTCACCATAATTCCATCAAAATTTTACAGGATTTTTTTCTTCTGTATAATACAGATTTATAAATTGACAGTTTTCGGATAAAGACGGGGGGGGGGGGGGGGGGTGCATATAAAAATTTAAATTTTTGAATTTCTCCATTATTTTTTTACATGCTATTGTTTGTTACATCTGATTGGGTGTAGTCATTTTCACAATGCCATAATCTAAGTTGCTTTGCTTAAGCTCTCTTTTATTCACGTGTTATTTTGGGTTCAAAGGAATTTCCTATACACAAATCATTCACAAGCATAAATTGTTATTCATATAACTGAGAATCTCTGAAATGTGACTGGCTAATCTTTTAAAATTTGCATGTTTAGCATGACCTGAACATTACATTCGATAGGGAAAAAATATTTAAATTAGCTAGGAACATCTTCTAATGCTTGTAGAAGAATCACCTATATTTCTCAGACAATTCTTTTTCTCTGGTATGATTAAATTAAATGGAACTTCAGGAGTCAAAGCTCAGTCACATTTTAACTCTCAATAATTTTGTACCTTTTTATTTTCTTACTACAATTATTTTTCACCAGCACACCAAAAGAAAAAAAGTACATCGTCATTGACTAAACCAGTGTTCTTCAACTGTGAGTTCATGAAACATTTCATCCAATTCATGTAGTAGCTACATAATTTTAGATTTAATTAATAAAATCTTGTCCTTACATTAGTTTTTATTTTCCACAGCCATGAAAAGGTACACAACTATTTTCACCAATAGAAGCTTTTGATCTGGGGTGGTTCCCCTAATCTTTCAGTGTAATTTTTTAAATAAAAGCTTAATTCATTTAGTGCTATAAATTATCAACATTTGAACAGAAAAAGCTACAAAAAACGATCAAGCCAATCAAATAAAAATTTTTAATAAATTTAATAATTTTAAAATAAATGGACAGTAAAGTATACAATAACAAAATTTTTAATACAAAAAAAATTCATAAAGAACAGTTGTAAATAAAATTACTCAACACTGAAAAAAAGAAAATCCGCTATAAATTGGTTAATCTATAAATATAAAAGTCAAAATACATTTATGACAAAACTTCATTCCAATTCAAAAAAAGTAATTTCATTAATAACAAACAATGATTTGCATATAACAAACAATGATTTGCATTCAACAATGACTGATTCTCAAAACAGCACAAACATTCACTATATATATATATATATTTGCTTATACATTGAAACATATACGGGGAGATACATATAATCTAAACACCATAGTCTCTAATGAAACCTATAAACAATGTTTTATCATACAATTCATTCTTCTGCACTGGCTACTTCCAAGATGGTTTCAAATGAGAACGGCATGAACATGTACCCAGAACCTCCATAAAACTTGCTCTGGAATTCAACCCTTGAATGATGATTAAAAATAACTCACTTCAGAATAAACACTGAATACACACACTGTTGCAAAAGAAACAATCCAAAAAATTGCTTATGAATTATTTTTTGCATAATAGAAGTTTATTGCTGCTATATTCTTTTGAATATGACACTTCTATAAACTTAGCTGCAATAATGGCCATGAAAATATCATTTATATATATATTTAGATAATAAATAAAGTATCTAAAATAAAGCTTATTTCATGACAAGGAAGGTTAAAGCTATGGCAAAACTTTCATTTCTTATTTCATAATACGATATCAAAACATTGAATCACAAATCTTTCTCTCTTAAAAGGCAATGGTAGTTATATCACCTTAACATACCAAAGCATTCACAACACTACACTACATAAACAGCCTTTAAAAAAAGAAACAGCTGACAATAAAAAATTCATTCTTTGTGGAAAAAATAACCCTAAATTTGAGATAAATTTCCAGATAATTTTCAATTTTTTTATATTTTGATAAAATGCTTTACAAATTAAAAAACCGTACATTTGGTAGCTTTAATTGCAAAATCTTACACTAATCATGCTGATAAAACATTTTCCTCGGATATAATGCCATACAATGATAAACAATCTTCAGATATGTCATTGTTGAATTTTTCAAACATTTTTTCATTCTGCTTACAATGATTCAGATGGTGTGTTTGTTGGTTGTATATATGATTGTGATTTTGCAGGTAACTTTTATTTGGGTTTCATCACAAACAATGATGTATTATTGGATATGAAAAAATTAAAAGGCCATAAAGGTAAAGGCAATGACTGTACACCAACCAACATTGTGAAGAGATGTGGTCCGTATTTGTGTGCTCCACTTTCTATAATTTTTAATTTATCTAATCTGTTGTTTTTCCTACACCAGAAAAATATGCACAGTCCCCCCTATTTTTAAAAGTAGTGACAATGCCAACGTCCACAATTGTCTAAAATCAATGGTTTTGAGCTCATCATATATGCAAGATCATATGGCCATGTCAAATCTTGGATATCTAACAATCAAAACAGTTTTATTCACAGAAGATCCACTGCAACCAAAATCTGGCAGAGATATCTTAAATCATCACCTGCCAAAACTTTTAACAATTAGCAACTTGATGTTATTTACACTTACTTTTCTAAGGCCTTTGATACTATAAATCATAGTATTCTTCTTCAGAAGCTTGGGGGTCGGGGGGGGGGAATTTACTGGTGTCTTTCTTCACAATGGTTTTGATCATATTTTACTCATTGATCTCAACAGGTTAT
Organism: Pholcus phalangioides; assembly: GCF_987345545.1. NCBI lineage: Eukaryota > Metazoa > Arthropoda > Arachnida > Araneae > Pholcidae > Pholcus > Pholcus phalangioides. The sequence goes on along the minus strand of NW_028301625.1, from coordinate 4,367,476 downwards.
CATAGATGGAATTACAACTTCCTATTGCACCTGTATTTCTGGCATTCCTGAGGGCTATAGGTTTTAGGATCTTTGCTTCTTATTTTATGCATTAATGATTTGCCTGCTTTCACCAATTTTAAGTGTTCTTAATTGTTTAATGTTTCCCAATTAATAAATAGTAGAGAAGATGCCGAGAAACTACAACTTTCAATAGACAAGTTCAGTTTATGGTGTAAATATAATTCGTAGAATTTGAACATTACCAAATGTAAAATCATGTCTAAAAGCATGTACTTTTTTTAAAATATAGCTATAATATTGACAATCAGCCTATAGAACCTGTGGAATACATGAATAATTTGGGGATCACATTCAATAGTTACTTCAACCTGAATAAACATATTGAAAATATTACTGCGAAAGCATCTAGAAATGCTGGCTTTATATTATTTGTAATAGTAATTTCTTCCCTGATACTGAAACTAACCTCCTCCTTCATAACTTTTTTGTCAGACCAGCTTTGGAATATTGCAATAAGGTTTGTACATTCAATGTATCAACAATAGAACATACCCAAAACCCATTTTTACACTTTGCCTATTTAAAAAATTTTCATATTTATATTGTTCGCTTGTCAATTGAAATCCTTATAAATCAACATTTCAATGTGATACATTAGATACTCGACATCAAAAAGTTTTGCACAGGTTTTTAAAAAAATCAAAATACTCAAGAATCATTTTGATTCACCATACACCCTATGAAAAATTACTTTTCACTGTTCCCACATTAACCTTAGAAACCATTGCTTATTCTATGTTCCTTCATATTGCACAAATATATTAAGAGATCTTCCCACTTTTTTAATGTACAGTAATGTAGATTTTTACTATGCATCAGAGATGCCATTGACACAAAAATTTTGTTCACGCCTTCTCCGGGACGTGTTCTTTCCTAGTTCTAAGAAGAAAAAAGTACAGAGAAAACCTCCAACTTTTTTTCTTCTTACCATGTATTATGATCGCGCAACCTTAAAAAAGTGGTTGTACACTGTATTGTATTGATATACACACGGGTTGTTGAAGAATAAGATGAGGGATATCTAGTTGCTTCCCTGAATGGGGGCTGTGTAGTTGTTAAATTTTGGAGTTTTATTCCCCTGCGGATTTTCTCCCTTCCAGTTAAATACTGGAAATTACAATACTTTCATACCTATCTGCCAGCATTCGAAAACAGCTTCTATATGGCGTAAACTCGCTTTGTTCCTACAATATTGCAAATGAGCTTTTTTTTTTTAATCGTAAAGAATTAGAATGCCCGTTCAAATTGTAAAACTCTGGGGTCAGCACAGATCATGGCCTCAAAACTAGTGAAAATAGTGACCAAATAGTGATCAAAATATTTTTAAAAAGAGACCAAATGGACAATGAATTTTGATTATTACCAAATTGAATGAATTGAAATTGAATTTAGTTTTAACTTTGCATTTCAATAGAACTCATTGAAATTGCTTTTTTTTTTACATAATAGTGTGAAATAATTAAATCAAACTCAAACGCATTCTGCTAACCAGAAAAGTTTTGAATAACTTATCAAATTTATCAACAACTATGTGTGAGAGAATAACTACATTACATCCTTTCTGAGTAACAGTAGCAATGCCTTCCCCCATGTTGCTTTCCACAACCCATTTTAAAATCAATTTAAGCAGGAAAAACTTCAAAAGGGGAAAAAAATAAAATAACACAAAATTTGATGAGAGAATTTGTCCCATCTACATTCTAGTGGACTTTTCATTCATGTTATGCTATGAATGACAGTATACAAAATGTACTTAAACTTTTTTAACTAGTACAAATTTGATTTACATACCTAGGTTTGTATAATACGTTCCAACAAATTTTAAGAAATTTACTATAATGATTTACTAAAATTAAATTTATAACAATATTTTAAATTATTAAATTAAAAAATTACTTAAATATTTAAATTATTAAATTAAAAAATTACTTAAATATTTAAATTATTAAATTAAAAAATTACTTAAATATTTAAATTATTAAATTAAAAAATTACTTAAATTACTGAATTATAAATAAATCATTTAAATTAAAAAATTGAATAAAGTATTTAAATTATTAAATTAACTAAATTGTTTTAATTATTATACGTTGAGAGAGGGGCAATCCACCCTCTCCCCAGCGTCAATGGCCTACTGATGTATACATATATATAATGTATATTAATTGTCATCGTGCCACACCCCTAAGACCTTCAAGTCTATCTCCACCTATGGCTGGACTGGGAAAAGTGGGCGAGTCTACTATTTTACAGGCGGGGGGGGGGGGGGGGGAGCACCAAAATAATACTGCCCTTGGGTGAGGGAGAAAATAAACCAGTTTTTGAGAGAAAAATTTGTAAAAATATATATTTTTCTTTTTTTACACACAACATACACCCCTGCAAAAAAACACATTTACTCCTTTACCCAGAAACACAGGGGTGGGAAGTGACAAAGTCCATTTCGGAGCAGCTTTGAAGCAGCAAAATTAAGGATTCTGAGCAGTTTTGGAGCATCAAATTCAGGATACAGAGCAGTTTTGGAGCAGCAAAATATAGGATTCAGAGCAGATATTTTTAAATTGGAGCAGGGAAATTAACAAGAATATTTTCGTTAACCCTCACCCCTTTTCAAAATAAAACAACTGCACTGTCTCTTTTGCTATCAAACATCTTTTCTTCAGCTTGTTTTTTGTTTTTCGTATTACAGGCTTTTGACAGCGCAATGGCTAAAGTTTTCAAATTTTGAGTAGGCTATTTATTCCTTTGAAAAAAACTTCTGGTTGCCACAGCGATTACACAGACCTACAATACAAATATGTATTCATTAAACTTCAAATGCACGCATTACCAGTTTGGAGGATAGATGCAGGACCGCAACTGGAAGGGACAGGGGGGTCTAGGTTGATCAGAAGATATTGAAAGAGCTAATATTTTTTTTAATGAAATGTAAAATCAATCAGAAGGGAATTTATAGATTGATTTATTAGTAAATGTATAAATGCGTGCCTCCAACTGTTAATTAAAATGGATCCTGCTTATAATGTTTTTCAAAAAAACGTCATAAAAAACATTGTAAATAGGAAATCTTAATGAGAATTATTTATTGTTAGGACCATGAAAATAAGTTGTACTAAGTGGAAAAATGTTCTAAATGGGAGAAACGTTATAAGCAGGATCAACTGCACATTTGTTTTAGATTTATTACACGTGCAGAATTCCATACGTTAAATTCTCAGTGCTAATGAGCTTCTCTCCAAGCTTTTCATACTAGTAGACAATAAAAGTAAATGAACCTTTGGATAGAACATGTTTTTAGAAATTATACTTGATTCACAGATACCTTCTCCTACCCAGAACATGACCCACTGCTCAGTCTCAACAAAGAAATATAAGCAGGTGATCAAAGACCTGGGGCATGATGGAAGAAAATTCATAGAGATACCAGTGAATTATGGGGGGCATAATTTTTTTCAAGATCAATTTTTTTTTTAGAGGGACCGACTTTCACGCAAAAGGGACCCAGATTTTTCGAATAACCTGGATATCAGGACCCAGATAAATTAGAGTACAGTGGCATATCTGATGCATATATTTGTATGTACATGTGTGTATGTATACATTTAATTTTTTTTTGGTGTTTTATATTCACATGTTCTATGAGTTAACATGTTTGTTATTTCTTTTTCATCACTGCAGTTTGGTTGAAGCCTGTTGCGAGTGAATAAATAAATAAAATTATTTGGTGAATCAAAGCCTTGTCATTTAACACTAGAATGATGGAAGTGGTAAGTTTGGCCACAAAGGAACTTTGACATGCAGTTACATCGAAAAAATTAAGTTGAAGTAGGGATAATTTGTGAGTAACTGAAATTTTATGAATATTCTCATTTTCTTCAGGCTTTTTGAAATCCTAGAAGATGAAAATTTTTTTTTAGTTTTCTTAACCCTTCAAGAGGTATTGATGAGAGATCATGCCCCTTTACAAGCCTCTTACTATAGCATTAATAAGTAGATATTTTGTAAAGTTGGTTTCTCAACGGAACACTTCCCTTCTATACTCTTAGTTTGCGCCTGCTGAAAATTGCATAAGAAAGCCTACTTCATTAAAAGAAATGGTATTCTGAAGAGACTTTAACCCTTTAAGTAGCACTGTACAAACCACTAATCAAGTGGTAAAATAAAGTTCTACCTAAAACAACAGCTGCAGTCAAAATGACTTCGTAGCTACAACCTTCTTTTATTCAAAAATTGTAGATTCGATCTTCAACTGATGAGAATATCGAAGAATTGGTATACTATTTTTGTCATGTACAGCATGCACAACTTGTTCACATCGATTATGGATTCCTCTCAGTGATGAAAAAATATTTATTATTCCATTGCGATCATGTCTCTGAAATTTCCTATACCTTTCTACAGTGCAACAGAAGAGCTCTTCTCATTGATGGTGGTGGGGATTTGCAAATCACTCTCATTGGCCTAGAGAAAATCTATGCCTCAAGTACCTGGCACAGACAAGCTAAATAAGGTAATTAATTTCAGAGAAAATCACTAACAACAATTACTTCCAAAAATTATGAAATTTTATAATCCTACAATATGTGTCGTAGACCTTGTTGACCAAATAGAATTGAAACTATTGGCATAAAAATAAAGCTGCGTTAACGTATATATTCTACAATGGACTTAGTGTTTATTCATGCTTAATTTTCATTCAACATATGCAAATTTGTTGATGATCAATACTTTAAATCTTATCAATCAACTATGAAATGAAAATGAAGCAGCAAATTACAAAAGCTCAAAGAATCCAAATCAAAGCCATTTTTGTAGTAACTAAACACAAAATCAATTTTCATCATATACTCCAAGCCATTGTAAATAAAATATTAAAAAATGATGCACGAGAAAAAGTTTATTGTAAAAATGTGCCCCATAGAAACTGAAAAAAAGTTTGTAAGAAATTTTAGAAAAGAAAGAAATTATAATAAAATTTTCCCTACTTTGATCCAAATGACTACTTTGTCATTCTACTAAGTGGTTCAGAATTCACAAATACAAGGGTCACAATAGGCAAATTGCCCACCAAAATGGCTGAAAAAATTTGCCCATAAAAATAAGTATGTCAAATATTATTTATTTATTGATACAATATTGTTTGGCTGAAGCCTATACAAGAGGGTGCGGTGATGGGATTTGACATAGGTGATTGATGCTACATACAAAATCAGAGATTTAAGTACAGAATTTGATGGAATGTTTTTCCAAATCAATAATTGTAAAGGGGGGGGGGGGACTAAATTTAAAGAAATCTGTGAATGAAAAAAAAAAGTTTCAATTTTAGGGAGTGATTTAGTCTACTGGAAAAATGTGAAGATTTGATTAGAATGTGATTAGTGTCAATGTTAAAACAGCCGTGAATAATTTTGAAAAGTAATGATAGGCGAACGATACATCTACGGGAGGTAATTGGGAAGATATTAAGTTGGCGTTTGAGCTGTGTGATGGAAACAGAGGAAGACCAGTAGTTTAAAATAAAGCGGGTAGACTTATTTTGGATAGATTCCAGCTTATCTATATTGCTTTGTGTATAGGGATCCCAAATTTCGCAGGCATAGGAGAGAACAGGAAGGATGTAAGTTTAGAAGCATAAGATGTTGGAGGTGGCAGGTGGAATATTTGAAGTTACGAAGGAGGAAAAAACTTTTTGAAAAGCCATTTTTGAATTATATAATCCGTGTGGAGGTTCCAATGAAAGTCGGTAAAAATGATCACACCCAGGTATTTGTAATGGGAAACTTCTGTGATTAAAGAATTATTAATTGAATAAGGAAATTTGAGGGGAGATCTTTTATGAATAAGTTTCCTGAAGACTGTTTGGGGATGTTCAGGGGTAGTTGCCAAGAAGAGCACCATTCGGATAAAGTGTTAAGGTTGTGCTGGAGAGAAACCAAAATAGTCGATATAAAAGCATATATCACCAAAAAAAATAATATATAATATGCTACCTATAAAAAAATTATGGTTGTCTTAACTAGTATGAATAGCATTTCAACTTATCCCACCATGTTATAACTATTTTAACTCATTTTAAACGTATCCATTGTGTTAGAATTTATTGGCTATTAGAGAAAAACTCTGACACCGAAACCTGGAACTGTCCCTTACTAAATAATACTAGTGTCCCATTGTCAAAGCACTTGATTGACAATGCATTCATAACTCATGGTCCATCCTATCCATCTCATTGAAAATTTTAATACTTCCATCATACGGGTCTTCTTTCATCAAAGTTCATCAAAATTTACCTTACTGCTTGACATTTGAGCTTGAGAAATTCCTTTCTCTTCGAGAATTTTAGTTTGAGTTTTTTTTCCCATTGTGAAAAAACGTATAAGTTTTAGATGCAAACTCAAATCCTTTATTTTCACGTTCATTTTTTCTAATTTCAAGACATGCATTAATCCATGGCTTTCGTGCAGATTTATTTACTTTTATTAAAAAAATTCACTGTCCCCTATGGGCTCAACAGATAGCTCAAACCTTGCATGCCAACAAGAGCATGCGTAGCTCTTCCCTTCACTCTCTCAACCAAGTCTGTCCCTCTGTATGTATGGTGTCCAAAACCTTGAGGCACACTCCACTATGGGACAAACTAAGCCTCGGAAAAATGGAAGAATGACTTTAGGAGAACACGAAAAGACCTTTTTGGAAATGTGACCAAGCATTCTATTCAATTTTTTTACCACTGCTGAACAATGTTCAGAAAACCTAAGCCGCTCGTCGATGAGAATTCCAAAATCAGTGACCCTAGTTTCATTCGGGGGATAGTGACACCATTCAACTCGTAGGAAAACCGTAGGTTGTTCAAACCAAAATGAGCGACCATGCACTTATCAACACAAAATGTCATGCTCAATTCATTAGGCCATGATGCAATCCTGTTTACGTTGGCCTGGAGAAACTCCTACGTTTCACTTCAAAAGTGAAAAAGAATGGGGCCAAGGACACTTCCTTGAGGACTCCACTTTTGACACCTGCCAAACCAGAAAATTCCTTGTTCACCATAATCCGTTATGGCCTATCTCTCAAACACAATTCTATGCAATTCAGTAAGTTCCCCCAATCTCATGTAAATGCTTCAAGAGTTTACCATGTTGGACCCGATCGAATGCCTTCTGGAAATCAAGATAAACTATGTCAACATTTTTGTCATTTCCAAAAGCCTCAGTCAAGTGATCATAGAAAACATTTTCACATCATTTTAGTGTTAAGAAAGCACGTTTTTCTAATTAAATTTTGTTTGTTTCATTGGTTTTTGGTTGCTACTTTTCTATGCAAACTAATGAAAGTGAAAATGAAAGATATAGAAAGTGATCAACTTACCAATGCAAACGAAGAGCATGTAAGAAAGCAGAAAGTCCTTCCATCACAAGTAAAACACTTATAGTGAGGCACCCCCATGCAGCAAACACAATGTAGAGAACTATTCCCCCTTTCATTCCAGTACTTGCTATTCCTATGCGCATAACCATTGTCCACAAAACTTCAGATAATTCTGTTGGGGGGGGGGGGGAGGGAAAAAACTATAACAAATGTGGTATATAAAATGTATGGGACGAGCCATGTGGACCAAATCATTAGATCATTTATATTTAGAAGAATGATACATGAGATGCATAACTGATCTTAACAATTGGTCTACGCAAATAATTGGAAATACAGGCTGTCCCAAATCGTTTGCACAACAGATATCTTTGTGCAACCATTTACTTTGGAAACATACTTTCAGTTACAAAGTTTTCATATATGACATGCAGTTACTTGAAATCTCAACGTTTGATCCAGGGGTTGTATACATAAGAAAAATAAATCAACTTTTTATGCAGTCCCAGTGTGCCAAAACACTTCAAATGATTTTTCAGAGCGGGATCTACATTTCAATTATTTGAGAAAAATTCTTATTTTTAGATGGAATATTTATTAGATATTAAATATATAAAAGCTCTATGTTATGTCAACTTATCACTGTGTTGGCAAGTTTTCATTGGCTAAAAAGTTGGGTTTTTTTATGGGAAGTAAACAAATAGAATGGATTCAACCATATTATTTTCTTCATTCACAATAAATAGCAATTATATTTTTCAGCAATTACATAATTTCAACATTTTTTAATTCAATTTATTGAATTAAAAAAAAGGTCTCTTCGTGTTCTCCTAAAGTCATTGGTGATAAATGCTGAAAACTTCAAACTCAAATATCTCAATTAATATTACATTTAAAACTACATAAACATTACATTATATTTAAAACTACACAACTTTTGGTAAATGACTTTTCAGAGCCACATTTACATGACTAGAAGTTTTGGCATACAAGGTGTACATAAAACCTCCTTAACTTAACATCCACTCATGTCAAGACGTTTATCTATTTCCTTTGGCATGTCAAGCTATTGAAGTCACTCACAATTTGTATTTCCAAAAATTTATTTTAACAACTGATGGAAGCAGTCATTTTGTTCTTCCCCCACCATGAAGGGAGTGGGGAAGGTAAGAGTTAAGACTAAGAACAGGTATATAGAACATTAATAGATACACTGATTTCGGTGCCAACTAACAAAGTTTAAACGGTTCAGTGATTGAGATGCTGTCCCCAAAATACACTCATTGCCATAAAAATTTGCACGCCAAGAAGTAATTGTCAGATCGTAACGAAACTTGGCATGAAGATGCATGTCTGGCAGATATGCAAATTATTAGCATTGATTGCACAATTTTTAATGCCACCAGAGGGCATTGAACTTCGTTCTCCTTGGCATATAAAAAAGATACGAAGAGGAATTTTGCCTATATAGTCCACCGATCACGAGAAGAACATCGCCTATGTCACGTCAGACGATTCTATTATTTTCTTTTAGGTAAAGCAACTGCCCATCAATAATAGCGCATTATCAACAGCACTTTCCCGTTTGGCATCTTTGACACTATTTTGGCCACCTAGAAATTTAACTAAAAGCGCCACGGTAGTGCTGTCAATAACGTCGTCATCGCAGTGTTTTTGTTATGTAAACACCGGCTGTTCAACAGTGCCGTCTTAAGACATTGTCGCATTAGATTCACAAAAATAAAATCTGGTCGTAATTTTCCAGGATTTATGTGGTAGGGCCTCAGAAAAATCACTTGGCCCGTGATGCTCTTAAGACGGCCCTGCTGCTTGAGCACTTACAACACATTATTTTAATACAAAAATATATATTTTTTATTCCGCATAAGGGATTGAAAACTCCAGCCTTTTTTTCAATAATCAGTTCCATGCTGAAGCCCAACACTGCACGTATAAAACATCTTCGACCATGGCCCCCGGAAGGATAGGGCTGACAAAATCCAACCCAGAAGAATTCTTATAATTTTTTTTTCCCACTGTAAATTCAGTGAGAGATCCCAGCCAGGATGCCTGCTGTAGCATGAGAGAGCCATGCTTCGGATGGCGTTAAGCATTGCCGCCCCCCCCCCCACGTCTTGCAGCCGGGCTCTCGGGCTGGAATCTTCGACAGGTCACTCTAAAGTGAATTTATAGTTGTAAAAAATGATTAGAATCACCCAGGGCTGGATCCCTGTCAGGTATGCCCTTAAGGTGGCTACATACATAACTGCAAACTTGACAAGCATGCATGTTCAATCTTTTTATTAGTCACTACTGCATTTGTCACCTGTTTGAAAAGCCTTTATGAGTAGCTTCTGTGGAAAAAGGAAAAAAGACGATATGGCAATAAGAGAAGGTAAACAAAAGAAGGATGGCTAATTGCTAGCAAGTGGCATTCTCTTGCTGCGGTATTAAACCGAAAAAAATTCCATATAATTTACAGTAGCAATAAATTATTATTAAATTAATAATACTCCCTTTGTATTAAATTATTAATTTAAAGTAATTTAACAGTTAATTTATTTTATTATTTTAGTAATTTAATTATTAATTTAATTTTACTCCCTTTATTAATATATTATCACTACTTCCTTTAAATTTTTTTCTGTATTAAACATTTTAGTTCAAAATATTAAATTTAATAAAAATTCAAATTTTTTAAATTAAAAAATTTAATTTACTCTTCCAAAATTTATAACAATTTTCGAGTACATATTTTAACAAATGCCAACACAAAGCGCAGCTCACTCAAGCGTGAAGAATACCCACATACAGAGAGAACCAATTTGCGCCAAGACAGCCTTTACTGGCAACCCAGGATAATTTTTATCCTTCCCTGCACCAAAATGGATCCTCTCCAGAGAGGGGCGTTCCCGTAACTCTTCTCATGATCTGAGGACTATACTTAATCTTTTCCAGAGGGATGCTTTTCATATAGGGATGCCATTACACCACCATCAAAAACAATATTATCAGCTGTCAGAGTTCAAGAGGGGAAGAATCATCAGGATGATGTAAGCTGGGTGGTCAACTCGGCAAGTAGCCTGCCACTTAGGACAATCTGACTTTACTGTGAAGTGGTGTTGGAACCAGTGGATATGAGAGAGGTCACATGCATGGCGACCAGGCTCAGGATGCCCTCGGCAGACCAAGACTGTTACATCACTTGATAAGCACACAAGGCACCTTGCTGAAGAACATTTGGTATCACTGCACCCATTACATGCATGTGCTACCAATGACACCCAATCACTGTCACCTCCATTTGGAGTAGTGTTGAGTTCGATGGGATTGGACCACAATCGAACGGAACCAGGTAGTCTGCAGCGATGAATTGAGATTCAATTTGGGCAGTAATGATAACCGTGTATGTGTGTGGAGGTTCTGTGGCAAACGCCTCAATCCTGCCTTCACTATACAGTGGACACATCGCTCACACAGCTGGTGTGATGGTATGAGGTGCCATTGCATATGGCACCCAGTCAGCTCTAATATTCATCCATGGTACCATGACAGCCCAGCAGTACGTTTGTGACATCCTTCAGCCACATGTGTTGACACTCATGGCAGGGCTCCACAGGAGGCATTTTTCAACAGGACAATGCTCGACCACACATGGCAAGAGTGTCACAGGAATGCCATCATCACAGTAACACCCTTCCTTAGTCTGCCCGATTCCAGATTTGTCACCAATTGAGCACATCTGGGATCACTTGGGATGGCAAGTTGGGCAGTCTAGGCATCTGATTGAACTAGAGACGCACTTACAGCAATTGTGGAATGAGACGATGTAGGACACCATAAGGGACCTGTATGCCTCAATGCCCACCTGCGTATCACAGTGTATTTAAGCTAGAGGCAGTCCAATAGAGTACTAGAACCTGCATTCATTTGTAGTTTTTCCCACAATAAATGATTCTTTTGCTTCAATTATGTAATCACTCACTTACATCAACGTTGTACTCACATATATAAAAAAAAATTTCCATTCGGAAACTCTTTCTTGATACGCAAATTTTTATGGCAATGAATGTATATATATATATAAAACTGAAATTTTCAATTATAATGGCGCTTAACGAGAATTCCATGATATTACAGCTAAATATTTATTTGAAACATTATGTATCACACTGCACCAACTCTTGATCACACATTTCCAACAAAATTCTGATTGTAAATAAGATTTAAAAATTTAAATATATAGGCCAATTAAAAACTTACGTGCATGAGCCAAGCTCAATGCCCACAACCGCAAATATGAAGCTGTGTGAGATATTGATCCAAGACAATACTCAATTGTATGAATAGACTGATTAATGAAAATATCAGCAAAATCAAATTTTTCTGGAATTTCTTCCGGTAATACTTGTTGAATATCTTTAGCAGCCATGTCAGAATCACCAATAGCATTACCATCTTCAGTGTTTTTGCTTTGTGTAGGCTTCTGATATGGAACAGAAACAGAGTACACTATTTAAAAAAGTGTTCGACTCACAATAGTCAGTAAATTAAAAAAAAAACAATACAGCACTCACTGCTTTATGTACATTTAATAGCACATGCCTACATATATTTCAAGTGATGAGATTCAAAAATTCAGCAAATTTTGCCGATATTTAAAAAAACTATACACACTTTTAGCAGTAGTAGGTAGGGCCTCCAAAAAATGGCTCGAGGATCCATGATGTTCTTAAGTCAGCCACCTCGTTGGGCAGTTTGCCTGTTGTGGCGTTGTATTTTTATTGTATTGTAACAAATCCCAACAATAAGTTTATGATGTTTTTTGTTTTCAAGCTCAATCCATATAGTTTCAATATCACTTCTCTGCACGTTACACTCTCTGGCCTTCAAACATGATTTAACATATATCAACACTCCACACCTCTCCTATCAAATCTATTTCTCAAAAAAGCATTGTATCCTGAGATGTGTAAGATTCATCCCATCGTTTGCCCAAGATTCAGGGCTATAAGATATATATAATGGCTATAAGATCCAGGCCCTCTGCAACCATCATAGTTTCTAAAAAATCTTTATTACCCAAGCTCCTGGCATTAATTAGCAAACATTTTAATTTGCCCGGTGGTTGTCAATCAAGAAGCCATCGAAGTCAGAGGTGGGTAATTCCCGTCAGTACTGTGATTATCATTAACTAACCCGTATTCCCGACTACTAGGTCTGGGAGTAAAAAACCTGACCTAAAACTATCGTAAACCTCCCAGAACCCCTCCTATTTAGATGGATCCCATCCGAACAAAGCCACCTATCGGGAAATGTGGGAAGCTCCAAGAACGTGATTCCAAGTGAGGAGCAAATGTCCTTCAAGCCTAAATTGAATTGATTATTTTTATTCCCCGTATATATATATATCCCACTATCCCCCTCTACCTTATCCACGACCACCCATTCACCCTTTAAACTGTCGTTGTTCGTGGAGATTGCTTCTCCATCAACATGTGGCTCGACGACAAGTGGCTCTGTTATATAATCGGACCCTCACTTTTTCCCGTAACACTTCGACCTCGAGTTCCAACCTTGCCCCATCCAAGCACCCTTTACAATTGAAACTACCAGCTACTATACCCCTAGATCAGGGAAACCTCCCGTCACATGCTCCACACAACACTAGTCGAGGTATACTAACACTATTGCTAAAACTAGATAACAATTAAAAAGGAAAATGAAAAATGTTAACAGGAAATTAAAGTAACGTAAAATAGAATGCTCAACACAAAATCATGAAGAAAATATATATGTATATAAAGAATACAACTCTCTCTAAAAAAAAGTATTAAGCTATAAAGTACAATTTATACTTACTGGAATTAGCTAACTATCTCTATTCACTAACACTAAAACAATAGGCCCAAATGGGTACAAAACATTGAGAACACCCGGGAAAAAGTATACAGTGTTTGCTAACACTAACGTCCAAAAAACCCACGTATTTATATCAAAGAAGCAGGAGAAACACAAACCTGGCAAAAATACAATGAAAATGAAATGAGAGCGAGAAAAAAAATTAAGATCAAAAATACACAACGAAAATTAAAATAACTGAGAGCAAAATAAAAAAAACCACTTAAAATAACAGAGCAAAATAAAAAAAAAACACTTATCTCGCAACTCCAACGATGTGCTAGAAAAATAAAAAAAACACTGCAGAATATGACCAAAAAATGAAAAACATGCTAAGTAAAACTCACGAGAACAAAGAAAAACACAAAATGGCGCACCGACATGACAGATAATCTTTCAGTAATCCCCAGCAGTGGTTTCAGATAAAACTTCTGTTATTGGTCGGTGAGCGGAGCGTGATAAAAGCATGTACGGTCCCCACCACGGCGAAGACGAGAATGCAACAAGACCAATGTGATATCTCCCCCGGGAGAATCCCCCACACAAAATAATTGTATGTTACACGAGAAATAAATTTTTGTGGGACATCAGCCACCCGAACTTGGTCCTGTCCTCGTCAAACGACTGCAAGACCCCACCCTACGGCCGTAGGACGAAGTGGACTTCTGGCTCATGACAGTACGCCAGCAGAACTTCCGGATGGTTTCCAGTAGCTGAGCAGTCCCAGGGCCTAAACATATGACTTTCCCACATAACAAAGTAATTTTTGAAGTAACGGAGAAGGATGCCATCCTGATCCGTTACAGCGTCCTCCAGGACTCATTCTTCACTAGTTCCAAGATGAAAAAAATAGAGAGAAAAAATTAAAAAATCATGCGACTTTGAAAAAGTGGTTTTTACTACTTTGTATACTGTATTCATATACATGTGGGTTGTTGAAGATATTTAGTTGTACAGAATTTTCAAAGAGAATTTTTGTCTTTCTTTGTGTTTTTCTTCGTTCTCGTGAGTTTTACTTAGCGTGTTGTTTATTTTTGGGTCATATTCTGCGGTGTGCTTTTTTTTTTCTAGCACACGTTGGATTGCAAGATAAGTGGTTCTTTTTTACTATATTGCTCTCAATTTTTTTAAATTTTCGTTGTGTATTTTCGATTGACTTAAATTTTTTTTTTCTCGTTCGCATTTCATTTTCATTGAATTTTTGCCAGGTTTGTTTTTTCTCACTTCTCTGATATAAATTCGTAGGTTTTTTACACGGTAGGGTTAGCAAACTGTGTATACTTTTTCCCCAGGTTCTCTCAATAACTTTGTTTTTTCTTCCACTTGGGCCTATAGTAGTAGTGTTAGTGTGATTTGAGATAGTTAGCTAATTCTAATAAGTAAAAATTGTACTTTGTAGCTTAATACTTTATTTAGAGTGTGTTCTATTGTTTATAGACATATTTATTTTATTCTTCGTGATTTAGTATTGAGCATTCTATTTTACGTAATTTTTTCGTACAATCTCTTACGTCTATTTCACATAGTAATGTATTTTACATTATTTTAATTTCCTGTTAACGTTTTTCATTTTCCTATTTTTAATTATTATTATCATCTAGCTTTAGCAATAGTGTTAGTATGTCTCGACCTCGACTAGTGTTGTGTAGAGCTTGCCACGGGAGGTTCCCTGGTCTAGGGGTATAGTAGTTGATAGTTTCAATTGTAAAGGGTGCTCAGATGTGGCAGTGATTCCAGTGCTGCCAAGGGGTAGTAGGGGGTATAGGAATAGGATCCACCAATTCTATAGAGGCCTGAAGGACATTTGCTCCTCACTTGGGATCACGTTCTTGGAGCTTCCGCATTTACCGATAGGTGGCTTCGTTCGGATGGGATCCATCTAAATAAGAGGGGGGTCTGGGAGGTTTACGATAGTCTTAGGTCAGGATTTTTACTCCCAGACCACGTAGTCGGGAATGCAGGTTAGTTAATGATAATCACAACAGTATTGACGGGGAATTACCTACCTCTGACTTGGATAGCTTCTCAAATGACACTAAATCACCGGGGAAATTAAAATGTGTGCTAATTAATTAGTTGGGTAATAAGAAAGATTTTTCAGAAACTATGATGGTTGTGGAGGGCCTGGATCTTATAGCCATTACATAATCTTGGGCAAACGATGGGGATGAATCTTTCTTACACATCTCAGGATATGATACTTTTTTAAGAAATTGATCGGATAGGAAAGAGGTGGAGTGTTGATATACGTAAAATCATGTTTGAATGCTAGAGAGTGTAACATGCAGAGAAGTGATATTGAAACTATATGGGTTGAGCTTGAAAATAAGACGTCGTAATCTTCTTGTTGGGGTTTGTTACAAACCACTGAGTAGGGATCAAAATTACATCACCAAATTTCATGATAAAATTTCTTACATGTGTAAGCGTAAGAGGGTTGTCATACTAGTGGATTTCAATTGCCCAGGTATCTATTGGGAGAACCTTTCAGCTGGAGATCAATATGAAAGAGACTTTCTTAAGTTGGTGCTCAACAATTTTTTGTATCAGAAGCCACTAGAGGGGTACTGCTATTTTGGATTTGGTTCTTACTAGTTCTGAGGATCTTGTTGAACATGTTACGGTGGGGGACGAGTTTTCTTCCAGTGATCATCGTATCATCAGATTTCACTGTAACTTTTCCTCGGGTAAGGTTGATAACAAAAGACTGGTTCCTTGTTTTCGGAGAACTAAATGTGATGTTTTGAGAGGATGGTTAGCGGAAGTTTCAAAGACCGGTTGGAATCAGTAGGGGTGGTAAGTCAATGGGAAGAATTTAGCACGAAGCTGTCCTCTGTTTTGCACGACGTCATACCCTTTGTTCGAAAAAAGCGTGTTTGTACATCGCACCTTCTATGGTTCACGGATAGCTTGCGGAACCTTGATCTTGAAAAGAAAAGAGCATTCAGAGAGTATAAAAGTGGACCAGTTGGCCTATCATTGTTTACTGATAAAAGAAGACTGTTGAAGAAAGCGATAAGGGATAGTAAAAAGGAAGTTGAATCTAGGTTGGCAGATAACATTGGCTCTGACCCAAAATCATTTTTTTGATACGTCAATAATGGATGTAAGGGGACAGTTGGCCCCCTCTTGATAGGAGGCTCTAGGGTAGAGAGCAATGTAGGCATGTGTAGTGCTTTCAATTACTTTTTCGCCTCGGTTTTTAATGGAGATAATGATATTCAATATACGGGTGTTGCATGGGGTAATAAAGCCCTCAACGATATTCAAGTAGAAGACGTGGAGGTCCTAAATCTTCTAAGAAATGTATGTGCAAGCAAAGCACCAGGACCAGATGACATCTATCCCAGGGTCCTCAGGGAATGTGCTAATGAATTGTTGGGGCCAGTCGCACAGATATACAGGATTAGTTTTGCTGAGGGTATCGTCCCAAGAGATTGGAAACCTGCTAACGTTGTCCCGATATTTAAGAAGGGTAGTAGAGAAGCTGTGTCAAATTATCGTCCAATGAGTTCGACGAGCTCCCTCTCGAAAATTTTGTAAATTATCATGAAAAAGCAGTTTGTGAAGTGGATAGACAAGAATAATGTATTGTCAGATAATCAGCATGGGTACAGGAAGGGGAAGTCATGTGTAACTAACCTCTTTTGCTTCTATGATCACGTGACAAAGGCTTTGGGTAATAGCAAAAATGTCGATGTTGCTTACCTTGATTTCCAGAAGGCATTCGATCGGGTCCAACATGGTAAACCCTTGAAGTGTTTACACGAGATTGGAATTGGGGGCAACTTGCTGAATTGGATAGAATCGTGGTTAAGAGATAGGTCACAACGAGTTATGGTGAACGTGGAATTCTCTGGTTGGACAGGCGTCACAAGCGGAGTTCCTCAAGGAAGCAGGGGCGTCGGAAGTGTTTCTAAACTGTGGGTGCTCGTCTTTAGTTTTATATCGGAAATTTTAATTTCTGAATCAATTCTGGGGGTGCTGGGATCCATGCCACAAATCACTATGGGTGCTTGAGCACCCACAGCACCCCCGGCTCCGACGCCACTGCAAGGAAGTGTCCTTGGCCCCATACTTTTTTCACTTTTTATCGATAAACTCGATCAGGGTATCGATGGGATAACTAGCAAATTCGCAGATGATGTGAAGCTACTGAGGGTAATCGAAAATCAAAGCGATAGGGAGTTGCTCCAGACAAACTTAAACAGGATTGCAGCATGGGCAATTGAATGGAGCATGACGTTTAGCGTTGATAAGTGAATGGTCGCTCATTAAGGTTTGAACAACCCACGGTTCTCTTACAAATTGAATGGTGTCACTATCCCGGATGCAACTAGGGTCACAGATTTGGGAATTCTCATTGACGAGCGACTTAGGTTTTCTGAACATTGTTCAGCGGTGGTCAAAAAAGCGAATAGAATGCTTGTGTGGTCTCATTTTCAAATAGGTCTCTTCGCATTCTTCTTAAGTCATTCTTCCGCTTTTGCGAGGCTTAGTTCGTCCTGGACTGGAGTATGCTGTAAGGTTTTGGAGACCATACCTACAGAGGGACATAGTCTTGGTTGAAGGGGTGCAGAAAAGAGCTACGCGTGTCCTTATTGGCACACGGGGCTTGAGTTATGAAGAGAGACTTCATTTTTTGAATATGTTTACATTGGATGAACGCAGATGTCGAGGAGATACGATCGAAGTGTTCAAAATTTTCAATGGGATGGATAGGATGGACCATGAACTTTTAGTACACCGCCAATCGACTGCTTTTACAAGGGGACACCAGTATCGATTGGTGAGGGACAATGCAAGGTTATGGTGTCGCAGGGAATTTTTCTCTAATAGGGTTGTTAATAAATGGAATAACTTACCCCCGGAGGTAGTAAATTGTAACACAATTGACACGTTAAAAAAGAAATACGATAAAGGGCATTGTATAATATTTTATCATGTGTATATACTGTTTATAATTTGTGTTAATTGGGTTGCTGTTTTTTTTTTTTTTGAAATATATGACATCCATATTTGTATGGGCCTCTTTTTATCAGCCACCTCGTTGGGGATTTTGCCTGTTGTGGCGTTGTATTTGTATAATTTTGGAGTTTCTATTCTAATGCAGATTTTCTCCCCTCCAGTTACATATTGGAAATTATGGTACTTTTGCAGCTATCTGCCAGCATTCAAAGACTGCGGTATATGAGGAGTAAATTTGCCTTGTTCTTACAAGATTGTGCGCGAATGTACATTTTTTTAAAAATCTCAAAGGATTTAGAGTGCCTGTTCAAAATGTAAAACATTTTCCCAAAGAGTTCAGGAAAAAAAAACAAAAAACATGTGAATCTAAAAACTCCTAGCTGCTATGTGGTAGTGTCACAGCATCTCATCGCAAAAATCACTGGTGTGTACGCAGAATCTACTTTTGGAGGGGCAGAAGGATTTCTTCCACAGAAATTGTGGGTCACTAATGCTCAAAAAGAATTTTAAATTAACATAACATAGTCTGTAGTATATATAGTATAGTCTCTGTAGTATCCATATAGTATAGATATCTTCCTAGTCTGAAGAATAAAAGACTATTTTCTCCAATATTTTAATTTTCCATTTTCTTGGGGCATGGGGGGCTTGAGACCCAATACCCCCAGATTTTGCCTTTGGTGAAAAACCGGGTGTGGAACCGGTGTGTAGTGGTAATCAGCTAAAAATATGATTTTCTAAGGTTTTCTAATTTTGAGTTGGCTATTCCTTTGAAAAAAGCTCTTGTTGCCACGACAATCACACAAACCTACAACACAAATATGTATAGATTTCAAACATTAGATTTCAAATCCATGCATTACCAAATTGGCAGATAGATGCAGGGCTGCAACTAGGGTGGGGGGTGCAACTAGAGCAGGTGAGTATAGGGTCCCCCCCCCCCCGGCTCTGGACTAGAGGAGGTGCCAAATTCACCCTTTATAACTGCTTCTTCTACATTACACGGGGTGCTAAAATGTGTGCTTGCCTCGTTTGAGAAAGTATCTAGTTGCAGCCCTAGATAGATGGCACCACCTACTGAACACAAAACACATTGAATGCTTTGCACACACTCACACACAAACACTTTAGTTTCACCAACACAAATCTGACATAGCTTCCATATTCAGGTGTGAAAATATGTGGCAGTTAAATGGCGGCAGATCAGAGTGGTGGTCCAATAGGGAGGAAAATAAAATCATTCTACCAGGAAATCGCTTTGCAAGGATTGGTATGAAATCCTTGCTCCTATGAATAGAGAATCAGAAGATAAGTGTCTGAGAGAGAGTGTACTGAAAGAGAGAATTTCATTTGCTTTAAATTTAAACCAGAAGATATTATTGAAGGAGCTAAGATTTTTTTAAAGAAATGAAAAATATATTAACATAATTTATTTGTCCCCAGTTAATTACAATAAAACTATACAAATTAAAGTTTAACAAATTAGATATTATCTTGGAGCAGGGTTGGTAAAAAAACCCGTTTTTTTTAAAAAAACCAAAAAACCGGGTTTTTTTGGTTTAAACCGATTTTTTTGTTTTAAATAGTATTAACCGGTTGAGCGGTGAAAGGTTTTTCGATTTCTATTTGAAAAACGGTGTGAGGTTATACAGAAAAATACTTGTAAAGTGGCGAAGCTTCTTTATCTCAAGTAGTGCTATCCCCCCCAACAAACATGCAGGACAACAGAGAAGGCGTGGTTGGTGGGGTCCATCCAAGTGACAGGTTGGCTACACCTATTCCAAAGTGATCCTATTCTTTACTAATACACACTCAACTTCAGTACCTGTTCTTTTGTTACAGTATTGGCCATTTTTTTTTCTCCCTGTCGTGGTCATAGACATATTTAGAAGTTCATTTTTCCTATTGCTGTGGAACATCGCTAAAATGACACTTGATACAACGATATTTTTCAAGTATTATTTGGAAATGTCTATACTCTAATGTTAATCGGCTGCCTCTCGATATAGCGATAATCCCACTACAGCGATATTTTTTCTTAGTCCGCAGACTATCGTTATATCGATGTTTCACTGTATATATATTGTACTTTTCTCACTAATTTATTGGCGAAAAGAAGCGTTTATATTCTCTAAATGCACAGCAACACTATAACGGGGTATTAGGGATTACGCAACAAAGTTTTTCTTTTCTTTTTTATTTAAAAAAATATTTAAGCCCGTTCTGAGTCTACGTAGAGTTTCATGGCGTTACAATACTTTATAATCGCACTTCCTTGCAATTTTTTCGTTCCTCTTTCGCTGACGTTGCATGCGACTTATCATTTTGTGGTATCACTAAAGTGTCTTAGCACATTTTATCCGAGAAGTGTGATGCACTTTTCCAATGCATACTTTTCAGTTTAATCGAATAGCTTTTTCGCAAGAGAAAAGGCTGCACAGTTTTGAACAGTATAGGAAATTTATGAAAGCAACACACATTATGTGTGATAAGGCACAAAAATATACATATATGGTGTACTTTGAATTTCCTAGAAAGTTGAAAATAACAGTAGTCGATGATTTTAATTATACAAATATCGATATTATATCTTATGAGTAAATTTGAAATATGCAATGAATATGAAAAAAATACCTTCGTTTTTATTTAATCTATTTATACAACACGAAATGATTTATACTTCACATATAAAAAACTAACTGATTATAAAATATATCGATTTTATGTGTATATGGAAGGAAGCAATATTATGATGTATTTAATACATGCCATTAATAATGTAAGATACATTATAAACGCAAACGTTTTAAAAGCCTATTTGAGCCTCGTTTCGATAGGTGGCATGTTCAGCAACGCGATGTATCTTACAGAATTTTTTTTTCTTTTGATGAAATTTACTTTCTTTGATGATATACAGACCAAAAAAAATAAAAGGTAACAAAAGAAATGGAATATTTGTCAACATTTTAATTGAATCAACGATAACAACTGCTTTTCAGGGTTTATCTCAATGTAATGTAACATTCAGTTGGTCACATATAATTGAATTTTTACGCTTCGCATAAATTACATGTGTTATCATAGGATTCTATAAACACATTCAAAAAAAAAACCCGCATACATACACACAGTTGTACCCGCTTATAACGAAGTTAGAAAAAACAGCGAATGTATTCAATATAAGTGAATTTCATTACATCCGTACCGGCTTGGAAAATGATACGATTAAGCGAATAACACATTTTGCACGAGCGATACGCATTTTTCAGTAATCTGAACATTCTTAAAATGAATAGATTAAAATAAAGATTAAAAATTTAATTGATGATATAATAACATTCCATATGAATAAATATGTGCCGATTATTATTTTTCTTGATATGATTGTATATGTCAACCGTATTGCGTTTAAATCATTTTTGCCAAATAAGCATGCACAAAATGTGTCTTTTATTTTAGTAAGTGCATAAATACCAAACAATTTTTGGTTTCTTTTTTGAATCATTCAAAGAGAATGAAAGAATTATACAAAAGGAATTATATTATCAAATCCGGACCACAATCATCCCATTCTTTTTTGCATGCATGGTATGTATTACGAAAACTACTATATATATATCGAGTAGCTTTGTGTATCAAAATTATACTAAATACAACATAGGCGTTCTCAGGATTTTCTCAAGAATGGGGAGGGGTCAAATTTTTTTCTTCTGAAGGGGGGGGGGGGAGTGAAGTTTATACTGAAAAATAACGCTGTAATCTCGGCCAAAGCTTGAACCCCTTCTCCCCTTTTCATACGCCAACGAAACATTCTGTATTTGGGGGGGGGGGGGATCGTTTCATGCCTTGACGCTGCTCAGAAAACATGTCAATTTCAATATTATTTTTGACAAACCGACATCTCTCAATGATTCTTTCTTTCAAATTTCACATAAAAAAGAAAAAATTGAGGAAATTAAGATGTCGGATAATACAGTAGATTTTGCTTTCGAAGACAAATTAAACATGCAGCACAATGTTTCAAAAAGGCCACATCACATACGTTTTCAAATAAAGAAAGTCTTGGTTTTGACGTATACCGCGTACGAGCTATTTCTTTATAAAATTTAGTTCCCTTGGTTGGGTGCAAGTCACAGACTATTATTGCTTTCAAAAGAGAAAAAAAGTCTTTCTGAGCCTTTCTGATCGGTATATCGATCTCTAAGATATCGATATACCGATTTCTTTGATCGTTAGAGTTGCTGTCGCTAGCTATAATTATAAATGGTCACAATTATCACCAAACACTATGCCAACGTGGTGATGACCCTAAATCATAGGAATCGATACATGGGGCCGGTCAAAGCACAAAATTTGGACATTGGCTGGGCAAACTGTCCAATTTCGGGCTTCGCCACTGTTATGCATGGTCGCAACTAGATGCATGGTCACCCGGGGCAAGTGCGCATTTTGCCCCCCCCCCCTTGTAATGTTGAAAGTAAGGTTTGAGAATGAAATTTGCTCCCCCCTCTGGTCCAGCGCCCAGGGCACGAGGCCCGCCTGCTCCCAGGGCTCGGTCGATTGCGCCGAAAATGGGAGTGTTTGTATTCCCCCCAACAGGTCAATTGCGCCGAGTGTGGAAATCGGGTTGTTTGGATATCGGGGTGAGCGCAATCGACCTATAAACGGTTTATCTTCTGCGCAATCGACTTACACCCCTGCTCCCTAGTTGCGGCCCTGCCCGTTTATATATATTTATTTATGCAGACTAAAAAAGAAATGTCGTTGTATATTGGTTATCGTTATATCGAGAGGCATCAATTTAACATTAGAGTAGTGACATTTCCGCACAAAACTCGAAAAATATCATTGTTGAAGGATTTATCGCTTATCGTTGTAGCGGGGTCCCACTGTATTTAAAAAATTTGTAAAATATAATTAAAACATTTATAATTAAAACAGCAATTGTGAATTAACAAATAGCACGAAATATTATGCAAGTCTCAAGTTAAATTTATATCCATATAACTTAGAATAAATTCTAAAAAGAAATAAATAAATTCTAAAAAAAAAAAAAATAAATTCTGGAAAAAAATTTAATTTTAATTTCATCTTCCAGTCAATAAACTTTTTGTTGGATTTTAGTGGATTGCATACGTTTGTTTATGTGTTTATATACAGTGAAATCTCGTTACAATGTCACTGATACAACGATAAATCCATGGCCCCCACTTCCTGGACTAGGGCCCCTAGGCTGGAATCTTTTGCGGGCCCCTCCCCGACCAGACTTTCGCGGGCCCTTTTATGATGGATTTATAGCGTTAAAAAACAAAAATAATGAAAATCGTCCCGGGCCCCAGGGCTGGAGCCTTGCCAGCCCACCCCTTGTGGGGGCTATGGATAAATCCTACTACAACGATATTTTTTCGTCTTATTTAGCAATGCCTATAGCCTAATATTGAAGTGCTGCCTCTCGATATAGCAATAACCCTTCTACAACGATATTTTTCATGGTCTCGAGAATATCGTTATATCGAGATTTCACTGAAAAATTAAAATAAAATAAAAAAATATTTTTGAGAAAAATTTTGACGTACAGCATCACATTGTGAATATAAGTGTGGAAAAAACAGTTCCCCTCCTTAGAAAGATAAACAGTTTCTCTCCCTCTTTCTCTGTACCACCCCTCCCTAATTCCATTTTAACAATCTAGCATTCTTACTTTCAAGATACCAGTAAAAAAGCCACACCTTATTCTGTACAGACGGTATTTATTGTGACGGTCTATAACCAATTCATTGTACTGTTCAACCGAGCGCTTCATTCATTTGAAGGATTAGGAGGCGTTGAAGGTGTCAGTCAATGTACAATAGGTCAAGGGGGAAGGAACAGGTCTTCCATGACCCATATATTCGTCACCACCACTCAAGGATTGGAAAAAGTTTGACCCATATAGTCGTCATCACCACTCAAGGATTGGAAACATTATGACCCATATATTCGTCATTGCCACTTGACTGGTTAACATTAAAAACAATGAAATTTCTGAAAAATCATTCAAACTTCTAATAATTAACTATATTAAAATGGTTATTAACGTAATTAACACTATTCCCATACTAATTAATCAGTAAATATTTCTTACATTTTAACAAAAACCAACTTTTGCAATTTAATTATTTTTTGCTTAACTCAATGGATTACTGTGTGTTTGAAAATTCTTTCAATGTTATTATTAATCACATAATATATAAAGGTTTTTCTCCAGTTACTTTTAGTATGCTTAATTATGAAGCTATTTTGCAAAAAGTAATAAAAATTAGGTGAATATAATGTATTTAATGAAGCATAAATAATGCAGATTAATTAGCAATGATTTACGATATACAGGGTGATTATAACTAAGGTTCTGATTTCAAAACACTGTAAAAAAAGAACGATTGTCAGAATGACTTGAAAATCGACATGAATATTCCTGAAGAAATGGAATTTTATTTGGTAAAGGGGAAAAAATACTTACAAATGTAAAATTAATGACATAATCCAACATGTGGGAAATTTGCTCGCAGAATGGAAACGATAGCCAGTCATGGCAAAATGATACCTTAATTATAGTATTGCACGATTTCATAATTCATGGAAACATCACAAAAAACAAAGTAATTGAACAAATAGCTACAACTTACTTAAGAAATGCTAAATATGTTATCCACCTTGTTCTGGCTATGAGGTTGAAAGCACAAAAATTGTTGTTCAACAACAGAATCGGAGTATGCCATGGTCATGATGTGGATGTGCTTGCAATTCAGCTTCATTAAACCAAATGCCCCCTCCCCGTTAATATTCCTGAGGAACTTCTAACATATAGGGAATGTGCTGGAGATTGCAATTCACCAAAGTTTGCAATGTGACCACTGTTTATAACATTTTGAGGTACCCCCACAGCCAGAAGTTGCAAGGGTTAAATTGCATCCTGTCAAAATGGGTCTTTAGCAGCTGCTTTGCTGGTATTGCAATGTGCATCTTGATAGAAGTTCTATCCACACACTGATGCTGTGGAAGTGCTGAAATGATGTGGTTGAACAAAATATTATACTGCTGGCCAAGTACAGCATCATCTACTTGCACTTTTTTTCCTTTTGCAAAAGAAAATTCAATTGCTTCAGGAGTATCCATGCAAATTTTCAAGTCATTCTGATCAATACTCATTGTATAGTTTTGGAATCAACACTTAAATTATAATCACCCTGTATATAGCTGATTATTTTTCATAAATCTGTTACTACTATACAGTAGAACCTTGATTAACTGGGCTTAACAGTGTGTGAGAAAGTATAAAAGAAACAACTATATTGAATATTAAGACTGGGAGATATACAGTAGATGTGCTACTTCTTATGGGAAAGAAAATGAAAATGTATGTGAGGTAATGTTCCTAATGTAACTACTAGTACACTAGTCTTTGTCCTTTAAGGACAGCTGGTGTCTTTATTGGATTATAGGACTATCTGTGTGCCCCTAGCATGATGGTGTCACTACTGTTGCTGCTTCTTTGTGAAGGGAAAAAGAAACCTGTGAGATAATATACCACTACATTTAGATGTGTGATGCAATCCTTATTCATGAATTTGCTTAAGATATAGAGCATCAGAATGTAGACAAAGGTTAGAAAATGTTGTAAGAATGAGAAATTTTGGCTCTCGTATATATAACTTTAAATAACTAAGATACTTCATATGAAAAAAATATATATATTCTGGCCACTTTTATGAGACTTTTTGAAAAAAAACCACTTATAAAATCTTATGTCATTTAAAGATATACCATCAGAATGTACCCCAAGGATATAAAATGGGGTAAAAATGAAACATTTTGGCTAATAATGAACCAATATGATATTTTTCACTGAAAAAAATTATATTTAGGCAACTGTTATTTGATTTTTTGAAAAAAACTACTTGGTTTAAATCAACGTGGTTTGGAGACAGGGTTGGTTTTCCAACCCTGTTCTTTTGGAGAAAAAAATTTAATTTTTTTGAGTCTATTAAAAAATTTGTTAATAAAAATTCATTAGTCTCTGAAATGTCAGAAAAAAATGGTTATTGGGTAGTCTGTAGCTTTTGAATTAATCACAGGAGCTAAAAATTGACTTTTAAAGCAATGGCTATATTACATGAAATTAAATGAAGGTATGGAATTTTTTTTTGAGAAGTCAGAAATGATCTTTTACCAACATCAGCTTTTGATGACCCTTTGCATTTCTGTAAGGTGTAACAATGTTCAGTAGTTATGGTATCAACACAGGTAACTACTCCATTTACATAGGTCCACTACCATCACACACAGTTGAAATGATCTTCCTAGTCTGAAGTAGCCGACTTTGAGAGTCCACCTATTAACTCCACTATTGCTTTAACATTCCTTTCTTTTTCAGCGGACACATGGCTCTAACCTGTGCTTAGCAATACACAAATAGATGCGTGATTCAGACATCAAAAAATTAAATTTTACTCCTCTAAATTTCGTTGAGTGAAAATAATCTTTGTAATTTTAGGTAATTTTTTCAATAGTTGTTTCTCACCAATGAAATAAAAATACCCCTCTTTATACAAAAATACCCCTAAAATTTTGGATAGGAGTGAAATTACTCTTCAAAATTATATTTTTGGATAACATTGGCTCCAACTGATCATATATACATATTTTGTACTGTTTCCAAAAACACCAAACCATGGAGTACTGCCACATCTTGGATTCTTCTAAACGAAACCCCAGAACTCTTCTCCAATTCCCCACTCCCCATCTTGTCTGTTATCACCACAAAATCTGTGAATCGCAACAGTACCTAATTGTCCGGGGGGGGGGGGAATATATTGTAAAAATTTTATATGCTTGTTAAATTTTTTTTCTTTTTGACTCAAAATAAAGTGTTTTGGACTTTTCTACAAAGTTGGGCTGGAAGAGATTTCGCAACGGGATAAGTCCAGCGGCGAAATTCTGGTGCTCATTCATTCATGTCACATCTTGGATTCCTTGTCACCTATTTGTGTTTTTGCCAGCTCTATGTTTCGATTGAACTCTCATGTGTATGTGTTTGTATATATAGATTTTTTGAATGAATTTTTAATTGATCAACCCTTGAAAAGTCACTGTAAACAGTAATTCATAAAAGTGAGTGTAAGGACATTTTATAAAATTAGAATAATTTTATAAATATTATATATGTATTTTATAATATAATAATTATTACTCAAGTTTAAATTTTTTTAGTGAAATGTTTTAGAATTTTTTTTGTCTATATAAAAAACAAATAAGCAGCCTTTCTGTTCACAGTTCAAAACCAATAAACACAATGAGAAAAAATTAACATCTTACTTGAACAGGTATCAATGACTGTCTGTATAACAAGAATGGTTTTGCCAGTAACATCCATGGAATACACAACATTGCTATGACAACTAGAAAGCCTTGAAATCCGGGCTGTAAAACAATGATAAAAAAATTTTAAAAATTTTAAAAATATTAATAAAATTTAACAAATACT
The DNA here is from genome assembly GCF_987345545.1 of Pholcus phalangioides. Lineage (NCBI taxonomy): Eukaryota > Metazoa > Arthropoda > Arachnida > Araneae > Pholcidae > Pholcus > Pholcus phalangioides. Next base: position 4,339,653 of record NW_028301625.1, on the reverse strand, counting down.
AATTAAACCTTTAGTAATACAATTTAAACAATGCCCAATTTAGTGATATTATTGATTTAAGGACAACATTGAAGTGTATGGACAAAACTTCATTGAGATATAAAGTGCTCATTTCCTGAATTCATTATTTACTCAATTCACCAATAAACTTGTATATCTTTTCACAGAAATTTTGAACAGTTTTAAAGCACAAACTTTATGAACAAAGTGGAAAAAAAGGCATGCCCACCCAAAACTTTACATGTATTGTTTTGTTTGCATATTGAATACTTTTTAAAACATGAGATTTCTGTTCTGTTTCGCATCACTTTATCCTACATCAACTGTAGCTATATCTGTCTAATTTTAAGTTCATTTTTTTAAATTCTCATCTCATGGATCTAAAAATTTTATTTCATCAATTTCATTGCATTGGGATTCTTCATTGGTTTACAATGAGCATTTCTTTTTCCTAATCTCACTTTCCTTGTCTTGTTACTTTTGAAGGGTTTTGTATGATATAAAAATATGTATATATACAAACTCAACTTACTTGACCAGCATAAATGTTCTTTAAATAGCATGGTTCACTTGGGTAATTAAAGAGAAACATATTGATTAGCATTATGAGCAAACTTGGAGCACATCCTGATGATGTTGCATCATAATTGGTCCATTTGGAAAATATCAAGATGACCAAGTAACCAAATATACAAACCAAGAAAGTAATCTGAGGAATGAATTCACAATAAATATTCAAAGGCTTCTTGAAATATCTGAAAAATAAAAAGATATTTTATAATTACATACATATACCAATTTTCTAAATTTTGTAACATACCTAAGTTCCAATGAAATATATACATTGTCGTGTTTCTATATGGCCGTATAGTTTCTGCTTTTTTCAATTAAAAATTTATTACAGAATAATATATTTTCAATGTAGTGCAAATTAACTAAAATGTAAGTTCCAGTAAAAATTGTGTTTAGTCGAAGAGAGAATGTTATATAAAGACACTACTGTATATACATTTGTTTCAAAATATTAGACGAGCACTAAAAATTTGCTGACACAGTTCATATTAGAAAGCCCAATTTTACATTATGGCTAAAATATACATTTTAGTATTCCCCAAGGATTTTTTTGAACATATCGATGATAAAAACATTTGTGCATTGGATGTGATCCAAAATTCCAACAGAGTTTATCTTTTGTTTCATAAAATTAGAATATCAGAAGAGTTTGCAAAATGAATATGTGCATTCCTTTCCTGTAATAAAAAAAATCAATCATAGTTGGTAACTGTATTATTCCATTGGAGTAAAGAAACTGGGGTTGCACGGGAGGCATATTCCTTGGCGAAGTCAGACTTCCCGCCTTCCTCAAGCTTTTTTAATAATCATTTTTTTAACAAGAGTTAATGTTTTATGCTTTTGATTTGACTGTAATATAACATTGCACACACAAGAGAAACAACAGAGGAGCAGAAAAGATACTACCACAAATTGTGGAGACTGAGAATCAACCATGAAATAAGAGGGAAAACAAGAAATTTATAACAAAAATAGAATTAATACACTAATTTTGGTTAGGAATCTCATCAGTGAAAGTTAGGGACTATATACTTAGTGCTTTTGCACAATAAAATGTGCTTTTCAATCACTTTTCTTTCCAAATATCAGTTTCAGCATTAACATCCAGAAAATTCAATTTCTCAGTATATTTCAGACCGAAAAAATACCATCTCTTCATACAAAATGTGCTTTATTTCTGGTTTTAAATAAAGCCATGAATAACACAAATCTACATTTTCTCCACCCTTCATGCATTACAAGGAATGTGTTGCCAATTATGAAGATAGAGCGCCAAGTTATGGATACCATGCTCTTGTTATTCAACTCACCACATATGGGATGGGGCATGCTTCAAAAAAAATAGGAGGAAAAACAACAGGATAAGCAGTCTAGTTAATCATGTCTATGATTCTTGTCAACCCTGCTTTTTTGTTATCTAGCCTGCCTTTCGGCAAAATTAGGCCAGATAGTTGAGAGTCTACCATACTTTTCCATAGTGCTTGGAATATCATTACACAGGAGTTTCACTGTATAATATTTTAGAATTAGTTATTAAAATCAACCTGTGATTCCATAAGCTGAGTACAACCCCAAAGACCATTTGAGAAACACCAAGTATAACAGACACTTTCATTTTGTAGGAGTTCAAGAACAAAATTTTGTTGAATGACACCTGCCATGCCTGAAATAAAAATATCAAGAATAAGATTACATATCAAATTAATTATCATGACAAAAAATTTGATCATAATTCGTTAGATACAAAAATGTTCATCAAGCATACTGGATCAACTCCAAATGGATAGGGCACTCCAAAGTAGTCAGTATTATTTGTTGGATTAAGTTGATATGCTTCTGCCAATCCTTTTTCCGACCTTGAATGAAAGAATTAATATATGTGATTCCATGCTTTGTTATGTAACTCTCATTATTTCACACAGTGCTGAAAAATGATGAAGCCATTAAAAAGTTCTATTATTTTTATAAACCTAATGCTGCATAATTGTGGTGAGGGGTAATTTAATAAACAAAAAAGTTGAATACAAAAAAAAACCCATTTCTAATTAACAAAAACTGAGTACCATTTTAAACTTTTCAAGTGCTTTTTAAAATTTTCCTGATCTGCATTATAACTGCTACATTTGAAATTGTAAAGCCTTCACAAATAACTGCCTTATTTTTAACAAAAAAAAATTTCTCAGATTGTGAGCTGTGATAACTGCTCCCCTCCAACAAGAACATTTAATACAGCCATTGCCTTTATTTCCCTCACTTTGGAAATTTCAGAAATTATAAAAAAAGCAATTGGTGAGGTGGTAGATGAGAATAATTTATTGTCAGATAATCAGCATTGGTTTAGAAAGGGGAAGTCACGTGTAACCAACCTCCTTTGCTTCTATGATCATGTGACTGAGGCTTTGGGTAAGAATAAAAATGTTGTTGTTTACCTTGATTTTCAGAAGGCATTTGATCGGGTCCAACATGGTCAACTCTTGAAGCTTTTACACGAAATTGGGATTAGGAGCAACTTGCTGAATTAAATAGAATTGAGGTTAAGAGATAGGTCACAATGGGTTATGGTGAATGGGGAACTCTCTGATTGGGCAGGTGTCAAAAGTAGAGTCCCTCAGGGGAGTGTCTTTGGCCCCATACTTTTCTAATTTTTTATCGATAAACTTGATCAGGGTATCTATCGATGGGACTGCTGACAAATTCGCAGATGACATGAAGCTAATGGGGAACATGAAGCTAAGCGTTAAGGAGTTGCTCTAGACCAACTTAAACAGGAGTGCAGCATGGGCAAATGAATGGAGCCTGTCTTTTAGCATTGACAAGTGCATGGTTGCTCATTGTGGTTCAAAAAATCTGTTTCACTTACAAGTTAAATGGTATTATTCCAGATGCAACTATGATCACCGATCTGGGTATTCTTATTGATGAGCGGCTTAGGCTTTCTGAACATTATTCAGAGTTGGTCAAAAGATCAAATATAATACTCAGTTTTATTCTGAAAAAGGTCTCTTTGTGCTCTCATAAAGTGACCATTCTACTTTTCCTGGGCTTAGTTTGTCCTTAGTATGCTGTCAGGTTTTGGAGACCATACCTACAGAGAAACATAGACTTGGTTGAGGGGTGCAGAGAAGAGCTATGCATCCTCTTGATGGCACACAGGCTTAAATTTTGAAGAAAGACCTGATCTTTTGAAAATGTTTACATTGGAAGAGCCCAGGTGTTAGGGAGATATGATTGAAGTGTTTAAAAGGTTGAACGGGTTGGATAAAATGGACCACAAGTTATTAATACATCGTCAATCAACTGCTTCGACAAGGGGACACCAGTATTGATTGGTAAGTGACGATTCTAGATTGTGGTGTCACAGGGAGTTTTTCCCTAATAGGGTTGTGGATAAATGGAATAGCTTACCTCTGTAGGTCGTGAAATCTAACACAATTGACACATTTAAAAAGAAATATGATAAACATATTGGGATAAATTAAGAAGCTATCCATACTTAGATAAGACGACCATAATTTTTATGGGCGGTATATATATTTATATTTTATCATAATTATTGGTTTTTTTTATTGATCTTATTGGGTTGCTGTATTTTTTATATAGTTTAGACATATATTCGACATCCTTATTTTTTATGGGCATCTTTTTTCAGCCACCTCGTTGGGCATTTTGCCTGTTGTAGCCTTTGTATTTGTATCTATGATACAAAAACACCTACCGTAACGTGTATGGCTTTCTAAGACGCTCCTCTTATTGAACATTGAACAAGAGCTGCCTCCACCCAGTGGAAATTGACTGATTGTAGGGAGGGATGAAAAACATGTTTTACTGCAAAAACAACTTCAACATGTTTTTTATAAGCCAAGATATTTCAGGGTGGCTGAAATAAAGCAGATGAAGTTTGACGAGATATATCGAGATTGCCGCTGAAAGGGTTAAACAAGTTTGTAACATGAAAAATTAGGGAAAATTTAGAAGTATTATATGACCATTATTTGCCAAGTAACAGAACTTGCTCCCTCTTAAGAAAATTTGAATATACTGAAATAATGATTTGAATATGCAGTGAAACCTTGATATAATGATAAATCCCTCTACAACAATATTTTTTCAAAACTTCTTTGGAAATGTCTGTAGTCTAATGTTCTACATATATGTTGCCATCTGGTGGCCTATGTCATTCCCGAGCTATTAGTTGATTGCTGCCGCTATGTACGGAGCTTTCCAACATAAATATACATATGCTCCAAGGAAGAAATATTCTATCTGTTTCCATAGCTTAGTTGGAAGCTAAAGCACTCGTCTGGCAAACGAGAGACAAGGTTCAAGCCCCCGTGGGGAAGAGATGAATTTTCTTCCTTTTAATCAACATCTCAAAAATATTACCAGTCTTTCGAGGAATCTTGTATCAAGGGACACCTGTTTGTATTTAAAAATCTTCCAAAAACTGTAACTCACATTTTTTTGGCCTGCTGGTCTACATTGCTTTTTTCTGACATGATGACTAATGCAGGAAAATACAGTAAAATGAAATAACGAAGAATACATTCCCACCAACTCAAATAAAAATTGATTTAACAAAATTTTAGACACTGTACATCACTCACAGCTTAACTGTGGGATACCAGCAGGAGCCGAACACATTGAGGGCTTTAGAAAACACATCGTTGTAAATTAGGCCAGTATACACGGAAAATCCTCCCATGAGTAGTATAATATAGCGTCCATTAAAAAATGTAAGCCATATCTGCAATCAAAAAGAAAAATTTCATTTTAAAATAAAATTTTAATACAATGCAAGTCATGTATAATGATACCCTTTCTAATGAAAATCACCTATAAAATGATATCACTCTTTAGTTCTGCCACACTTCCCATAGTGTCGATATATTCTGTCTATGATAAATCCTATATAAGGATTACTTTACTTCAAGGCAATCCATATTTTGTTACCAACATCCTACCCTCACTCCTATAAAACATAATTTTACATGATCTGTGCTTTAGCAACAGCTCACAGAAAACATAATTTTATGTAATCCAGAAATAATTTCTTAACATTTGGACTATGGATATATACACTGCTGGCCACCCAAATTGCAACACCAAGAAAGACAAGAGATATCGCAACAATATTTATTTTGTAGATAACATGTTGACCAAGCATCAAATGATTAAATTTATAGACTTCTGTGAAGTGTGGTTCCTGCCAAAATCAGTAGCCAGAGTAGCCGCCATTGTTGGAGATCACCGCTGCCACACGCCTCGGCATTGATTCAAAGAGACTTTGGATGTGTTCTTGGGGTACAGCAGACCAAGCAGCTTCCACGCGTTGCCAAAGTTGATCTGGTGTGGCAGCTGGGGATGTAATCTGGGTCAATCGTTTAGCAACCATGGACCACATGTTTTCTATCGGCGAAAGATCCGGAGAGCAAGCTGGCCAGGGAAGCAATTCAATCTGGCGATTGACGAAGAACCTTTGGACAATGCGTGCCACGTGTGGTCGCGCATTATCCTGTTGAAATATGGCTGTGGGCAAGCCCTGAAGGTAAGGAAGGACAACTGGTTCCAACACCTCGGAGATGTAGCGCTGGCTTTTTAAAGTACCGGCAGTGCGTACTAGAGGAGTGCGAGAGTGATATCCAATACTGCCCCATACCATAATACCCGGTGCAGGACCAGTGTGGCGGTGCATAACGCAGCTGTTCAGCATCCTCTCTCCACGGTATCTCCAGACTCGAATCCTACCATCGTGGTGTTGCAGACAGAAGCGTGACTCGTCAGTAAAGACAATTTCATTCCATTGTGCCGTCCACATCCTTCTTTCATCGCACCATTGGCAGCGGAGACGTCTGTGGTTCTGCGTCAAGGGTAGACGAAGCAATGGACGTCTTGCGGACAGACCACTCTGCTGTAAACGGCGTCGAATGGTACGTGCAGACACTGGATGATGTGGTACAGACTGAATGTGCTGTGCTATGGTTCGTGATGTGGCTGAGCGATCCGTCACTGCCATACGCCTGTCATCATGTGAAGTGGTGCACTGAGGTGGATGCGATCGAACACGTCGGTCCGTCGTACCCTCCTGCATCCAACGATCACATATCCGCATTACAGTTGTTTGGTTTCGTCCAACAGGACTACCGATTGCCCTGAAAGATAATACACAATCTCGGTAGGCCACTATCCTTCCTCTGTCGAACTCGGATACTTGATCAAAAGATGATCGCTGTTTTCTACGAGGCATAATTGATCGTTTTTTTGAAAAAACCACAAGAAAAACACAATTGCCGTACTTCAAATCGTCGAAATCTCCAAGCCTTAAATAGCGCTTTGAAGTGGCGCCACAGGCGCGCGTGATGTGCGTCTGCGCTGAAATTCTAATCATTTGCATATCTCATCTCCGCTAATGCATGTTGTAAATTTCATATTATTTGCATGCTTCCTTCAGGGTGTTGCATTTACGGTGGCCAGCAGTGTATTTGCATCAGGGGCCCTGCAATTGATATATACATTTGCGCCATCAAATCCACACCCCCATAGCTAAAATACTATTCTTGGACTTAAAATTTTCAGTTTCAGAATGAAGAAAGCATCTTCATTGCCCACAGAGTGTAAAAAACTTTTTCTTGGATAGCCACCCAGGGGTTATGCACAGGAAATTACAGTACATCTTAGATTATCTTCAAAGATAAAGAGTGAGCTCAAATGTCAAAGCTAGACTAAGTAAAATTTTCTAATTTATGTCGCATGATAGTTTTATATCTATAACATATCAATCCACTTGTGAGATACAAAAAAATCATTAATGCAGAACCAAAAGGCAATCATAAATTTTTGTAATTCCACTAAACCTCAGTACAATAATTATTTTTTCACTTGAATAAGTACATACACTGACAAAACACTAAATCTATAATAACGTTTCGTATGTGGTTTAATCAAGTTAAAATACTCCTATAACAAGATTCAATCTGGAAAAATATTATGAGAATAAAAAAGTTTCCTATTGTTGCCTCAATGGTTTTCCCACATTGAAGAACCTGATCATATTAGAGCATGGGTTTTATTCAATTCTGGGAACTTCAGCAATAATTATCAACTCTTCAACTATAACTGTTTGAAACAAAAAGTATAAATACTGAAAGTAAAGGAATTCAAACAAAATCACTTGAATGATACATTCAGTCTGACCTCATTATCTGACTTCTCAGAAGCTAAGCCTTTTTCTTTCAATACCATCCAAGCAGCAAATAAAGCCATAAGTATTCCATGGCCTGCATCTCCAAACATCACAGCAAATAAAAATGGAAATGTAATTATTGTGAAGACAGCTGAAAAGGCAAAAGTATTCTGTGTGAATCAAACAAAAGTAAATTTGAACTGAAAACTATGTGCATAGACAAATTTACATTAAAAAATTATGAAAACATACATAAATCGTTTGAATAAAAATTCATTTCATAATTAAACTATTCAATAACTAAAACAGCATTTGACAAATCAAAAAATTAACTCTGCTGCCGGACTAATCCCATTGCAGAGATCTCTTCCAGCCCAGCTTTGTGGTAGCGTCTGAGTTATATATGCTAAAAAATGCTAAAATGTACACTGAAATTAATATATATATATATATATATAAAGGTTTTCAACAGCTGGCTGATGCAAAGATGTATTTAGGAAAGAGAAAATTCAACTGCCCTTGTGGGGAATCGAACGCACATCCTTTCACTTTCCGGATAAATACCCTAGACCACTAGACTACAAAGCCAACTAATATCTTGATGGTTCTTTGGAGCTCATGTGCACTGAACGAGACCATACATGTGTTATATCGAACCACTGGAAGAATATATATATGTAATTATCTAGATTAACCCAGGCTCCTAGTGGTCCAATATACATTTAGAATAAAACGATGACTCATGAAAAGAAAGAATCAGTTAAATTTCAATAGCATTTAATATTTAATCAAATGATCATATGAAAAGAACGAGTTATAATTACACAAAATAAAAGTCAATTAGAAAAATCCATTTCCACGATATCAAATTCTGCATAATACATAAACAAAATACTGTATGTTCAATTATAATAATTTTAACTTGATGTTGGAATATCTCTCTTTTAATCACTCTTTATGCCTAATTTTGCCATCTGCCCCCTGTTAATTCCTCCTAATTTAGGTTTTTACTAAACGTCTATAATTTACTAAAATTGTGGTAAGAATTTCTTTCCTACCTTTTCCTCCATCCCTTTTCATCACGGATGATCGCCGCTCCTGATGCTAATCGTTGAAATGTGTGTAAACAAAATTCTAACTACATTTTTTTCCAACTTGATTTCTAGCTTGCACTAATCAATCTGCTTTAATTTTTCAAAGATTCCAAAAAGTAAAGTTTTGAGGGGGTACCAACCCCCTATTTCTAATTGGTAGTCCGGCTTCAAAGAAAGATCCTTCCATTGGGTGATGAGGATTACGTAGGTACAAATAGTATTAAATTGACATCATTGGTCAAGGTTCACCCCCTACGATCTTTCGAAGCATATGGGAGGAATATGTTTTCTGTGGGGGGGGGGGGGAGAAGTTGTACAAAAAAGAAGGAAAAGAAAAGTAGAGAGGAAGCAAGAAAGTCAGAAATAAAGTCAATTGCCTGCAGGTGGCAATACAATGGTCAATAGGCTTCAGTATATAGGGGAGAGAGAGAGAAAAGAAGAATACGAAGCGGCTATTACGCAAACTTTGAAGGGGCCCTTTAAGTAAGTGGCCATAAAATTAAGGAGTGTTGATGGAGGCGAAAGAGCATGTTTTTTACAATTTAAATGGCTCAAGTCCCCTTTTCTCTTATTATTATATTATATTGGGCTGGAAATTGGACCTCTCCCGCTTCATCTGATAGCGATGGCTATTGACGCCATAGCACATGGACGGTCTGAACTAACTCCGGCGAAAGTTCACAATTGCAAGGCCTCACAGCAAGGGCAGTTGAATTTTCTCTCTTTCCTAAATATATCTTTGCATCAGCCAGCTGTTAAAAACCTTCATACGGATAGCTGAGAGTGACATCTTCAGATAATTCGCCATCTGGTGTCAGTGTCAGCAATTTTGAACTTTTTAAGCAAGGTTTTCCCATACATAAACCAACTAAAATGGCAATAATAAAGTTTAACTTCATAGTAATAAATTAGTCCTTTGCAAGACAATTAATGGATTAATATTAATATGCCTTTAAAAATGTTTTTTGTGATATGCCTTGCATATTGAATAATCATTTTTTTTTTTATGATGAAGCCTTTTCTTTACCATAATATTGACCATAAACTCAGTTTAGTGAGAGGTTTGTGTAACTTCAAACACGATTATACGGGTAACTCTGGAAGTAGGCTATTTTACATGCTAGACATTCAGAAAAGAACCACCCCTCTGACAATCTAAACAACACCATCTATAGATGGTGGAAGGCCTCCGCGCGAAGCTCGTGACATCACTGAAGAAAGTCATCTCACCTATAGCCATTGGATGTACTACAAAAAAAGGTAAAGTTGGCGCATACATTAGCCTGCTATATTTAATGATTATAGGTGAGATTACCTCTTCACTGATGGCACAAGCTTTGTTTAGAGGCCTTCTGCTATAGATGCTCCTGCTTCAGTAGTATGAAAAAAACTTGGATATTAATTCAATTTTTTTGGTCATAGATGATTTTGGTTTGCTACCAACAAACCGTAGATGAAACATTGAGAATTGCTTGGGTCACTTCATTAACAGAATGTATTCACAAAAACTATTTCCACATGGTTAGGCCTAAATAGAGAAAAATTCATTATAAATAAAAATCACACTGACCTGGATTCACTTCTCGATAATTAGCTACTCCATATGCATCCACAATGTTCTGAAAACCTTGAGTAAACTTATTAGTTCGGTTGAATGTAGGAGGAATTTCTCTTGTTTCCATACGGTTCAAAATTGATGGCACACTTCCACCACTTATTTCCTATATGCATAGATATTGACATTATTTAACCTGTGTTTAAATGAATTACACTATGGAAAATATAGTCATAGTGGTGTCCTTATAAAAAAAGGACTGATAAGGACTAACTAGGACATACAACACCACCTAGTGTTAGGTATGGGGAACTCATGGAGTTTCACCCCAGACATTGAGAAGGTAAGATGTCTGGATCTTCTGCTCCAGCTATATGAATTGCAAGTTTTCTTCATACTATGTGAATTAGCTGCCATGTATCTATCCAACTGGAATGAATACTTTTGTGTATGTTTTTAAATGTTGTAAGGTCTGTTACTTAGCCTGATGATATTTTTTTTAAAGAGACTGGCTCATATTCACTGCAAAGTTAAACCAACTTCAGCCAAACATCACTGTGCTGCTGACTGGGATCGAACCGGGTCTTTGGGAAGCTAAGCCATTATGATGCTTACAGGACCACACACTGGCTATTGTATCTAAACTGAATTTCATTAACCATAATTGATAACTGGTTGCAAAAATAGTTTATATAATCATCAATTCAATAAAAAAAGAAATACATAAGTTCTTCTCTGGTAATGAATTGATCTGTAACACCAAAGAATTAAAGGTTCAATACTATGGTATAATTTATACTATAAACTCATTCAAACAGCAATCACAGTACAGTCATACCTCGGTCAACAAAGATAATTTTTTCCAGAATCAGGTTCAATAGTTGAAATCTTTGTAAGCTGAAATGATCATTAACAGCCTCAAAACTGAACAAATTAAAATTCATATGGAGATAAGGTACTGAAGATCATTTTATTTTATATTATGTACACAACCATTACCAGCTACTAAAGCTGGTGTTGACACAACCCAGTCGAGCCCATTTGTGATTTGGTTAGCCTATTTCTGTCTCTGATACAAGCAGACAGAAAAGATAAGCTTGTAGAATGTCCAGAATGTTCAGTATGACGCCAAGAGTCTTGCACTGAAAGAATACGTGCTCTAAAGACATACAAAATGCATTGGAAAAAAAAGTATTTGCTGAATCTTTCATTTTGCACGAAATGGTTAAAAACTTTCAGAGAGAGAAGTGGAGGTACATCTGGAAAAAGATTACAAAATGGACACGAGTTAAACAGGCTAACAGTAATTCTGATGACGACTGGTGCAAAAATTCAGTTCATGACATGGTTGTTTGATATTAGTACGAGTATCCATGTACTAAAATGTTCTTTAGCAAAGGCAAAAAAAATCACTAAGAAAATCTTCGTTAGCCAAGGTATCACTGTATAAGAAACCATGGGTCAATAAAAAAATTCACGAATTAAATTGTACCTAATAAAACACTCTGAGAAAAATGTCTAAGTATCTCTTCAAATAAAATTATAATTGCACCAATGAATCTATACCTAGAAATCTCAAACTGAAGATTGTTCTTGCAGAGAACAAGTATTTTAAGACCAAATTTTTGGATATGCAACACTGCAAGGGAAAGGTAGTTTTAGTCCTATATAAAATTATCAACTGGTGGGGTACTAATAAAGTTCTGTCTTACAGATACAGATGTCAAAAAAATAGTAATAACTTTAGCACTCTAGAGTTCAAATTGATCTCTAAAAGTTCTAAAAATCTTGGTAACTACACAAAATTTATTAAGATCCTAGTAACCACTGTTTCCTCCAAGTTGTGCACTCGTGCACAGTGAAAATGCTCCCACACATTCAAAATCACAAAGTACAGCATAGGTAAATGTCTTAAATGTCTCATATTGCCATTCCATACACGGAAGAAACAAGTCTGGACACATGAAATAAAAATCACATGGAACGATGCTGATAACTACACAAAATTTCTAAACATTGTGGCAGCTGTACATGAATGAACACCAGAACTTGGTAGCTATACAAACTTTCGAACCACTACTTCAATGCAATCATGTTTCTTTTATCCAATTGAAATGTCTGATACAATCAATACTGTAAAGTCAACATAAAATACAAAGTGAAAATACAATAATATAAAACAGATCACAGTAATCCCTCACTTATGTCCCCTTGATTAGCATTGCCCTACATTTACAATCTCTGAAAGTTTGTTTGGATAGGTTAGTGCTTTGGATTATGGGCATATTTCTGGAACAAATTATGATCACACCACAAATCAAGAGGTACCACTTTCTATGTATATATTTATTTTTCTTGTTTCCCTCTCCCCCCCCCCCTCCACAGCCACATCATTAGACAATTTCCCTATTACAGCTTTAGATTTTGTATAACACAAATGGCAGGATCAGGTTCTGGATAATATTGGAAAGTCTGTCTGGTAGATGAAAAAGTAATTATCTTGCCAGTTGAGATTTTTTACAAATACCTAACCTAGATAATGCCAGAAAAACATACTTTAAATTAACTCCTACAGCCTGAACTTTACTGGAAATGCACATTTAGCACGTTTTGTGTTGTGTTTTCTCGAAATTTATATTCTACCATATACAATGGATCATTGAAATTGTGATTCATTGGATCACAGCAAATCCTGCAGATTATTAAATGTCCAGTTGTGGTCTTTGACAAACTGGAACCACTTGATCATGTTATCTGCAGACAGCAAAGATTTTAACAACAATCTTCAGCTTTCATATCCTGATGAATGTACTGAAAAATGAAGACAATTTCTAGTAGAGGTAGTATCAAACACTGAAAATATATGAATACCCAAATATCAGAACAACATACAGCTATTTTAAGGCAGATATAGCCCTCCTTCAGTAGGGAAAATGAAAAAAAATTTATAGCACAGACTGCTCCACTTTTTTCACCAAAGAAGGGACTGTAGTAGCCTCAAAACAGCTGTATGATGTTCTAATTCATATTCATTCAACACCACCGATCACAGTGCCATGGCTCAACTTCATTACAAGTGGGAATTAAGAAAATTCGAAAAGATCAATCGGATAGCTCTATTTCACAAGCAGCCAATCAGGTTATTACAGAAGACTTACATACTGAGCTCAGCTTTATTGTGGTCACAACGTTTGACTTCGACAGACGTATATTTTTCTTTTCACTGAGCAATGAAGGTGTCCTCATGAAGGTGTTCAATGAACCGACACACATACACTTTATAAATACTGTAGTTTCAGATGAAACAGAAATAGTGTTGCAAATCCTCAAGAATATCCCGACATTTTTGATCAGTCACACATGGGAACAGTCAATAGCTTTGAAGTGAACATCAAGCTCAGTGAGAATGCAGCACCTAAAATTGTGAAAGCACAGCCAGTTCCTTTTGCCTTGCGTGTTGCAGCAGACAAAGAAATTGACAGACTGGCACAAAACGAAACACTTGAGTAATATCCGTGTCCATGGTCCCCACATGGGCAGGGCTGACAGGGCACGGAACAATTATTATCACTTATTGAGATTTTTCACACTATAAACTAACTATAGAGGGACCCATGAAAAGCTGGTTTAGGTGCCCCCGCCAATGATAGACTAGGGGCCCTGCTACAGGATGTGGGAGCCATGTCCGTATCCAACATTTGAGGATGCTGCTGCAAAGTTGAATGGCCACGTAGACTTCAGTGTCATCGATCTGAAGGATACGTTTCTTCAATTCAAGGTCAACAAATGTTCACAGAAGTACCTAGTAATTACGACACATAAGGCTTATTACCATTACACCAGTATGCCGTTAGGAATATCATATGCTCCAATTATTTTCCAGGAGCTGATCCATCAGTTCCTTGTTGAAATAGAGGAATTAACCTGATAAAGGATGATATTGCTGTCGGCGGATCCAACAGAACACTTATCAAGACTCCGCAAAGGGTGAGATATTTTTTGACAGGTAGGCTTGAAGATGCAGCAGTCAAAATTGCAGCTGTTCAAATCACAAATAAAATTCTTGGGACACCGAATCAACAAAAACAATATTCTGCCAGATAGGAACAGAATATGAGCTCTCAATAAATTGCCTGCACCAACAAATGTTCCAGAACCAAGATCTTTTTTAGGTTCAGTGAACTACTACAGTAGATTTGTAAAGAACTTGCAAAAATGCTTTGTGAACCCCTATATGAACTTCTGCAAAAGCACAAAATTTGGAAATGGAGCAATGTTCATCAACAGTTCTTTGAAAAAATCCAAGAACAAATACCATCCGATATACGGCTAGTACAAAACCAATCATAATGTCTTATGATGCTTCAACCAGAGGTTTGGGAGCTGTGATCCAACATTGTATTGATGACAAGCTGAAAATGATTACTGTTGCTTCTAGAGCACTGTTTCTTAACCTTTTTCAGCTCATAGCCCCCGAAGGATCACATTTTTTTCTTGTGGCCCCCTGTCCTATCCAGGGGCCCCCTACCCTAATCCAAGAGTGAGATACTTTCTATTTTTTTTATTATGAATGAAATTTTAATAAATCGGACCAATCTCTAGAATCCTGGCTAGGCACGGATTCAAATGATGGATTATCTCTCCCATGATTCAAATTATATGGAAAATTATGGATCTGTGTATAATACGGGACGATCCAACGAACATGCACAATAAATCGACCCTCCCAACACATCAACCGTTGCTCTGGCAGCCCTCCATACTAAGCAGGTACTAGATTTGGTACTATGATTTTCACATGTAAGCTGTTCTTACATATGAAAATCATATAGTACCAGATCCCATATAGTGCAGTCCCTCTCCCTCCGTTATAGACATGAAGATCCGGGTCATGCCCACATAGACCCAAGGGTTAAGATGACCCTGGTTCTATGAACGGATCTGTGATGAATTCTGAAAGTAGTAATATTTTTTTCAACCATGTTTCACTTTTAAACCTTTTTTCTCTTCACAGCTCTCTGACTCTCTTCACCACCTGTCGTGGATCACCTTTCTTCTGATTTTCTCCCGTGGCCCCCCTAGAATGTCCCAGGACCGCAAGGGGGCCATATGGCCCCAGGTTGAGAACCACTGTTCTAGAGAACTCTCAACCAGGCCAAAAAGAACTATTCCAGCTTTGATCAAGAGGCCTTAGCTATTATGTTTGGACTGCTAAAGTTTTACAAGTACCTGATAGGCAATCAGGTACAAAATGACTACAAACCACTCGAACGCATTCTTAGCAATGATAAGGAAGTACCTCGTTTAGCTGCTTCAAGATTAACTAGATGGGTTATTACTCTGAGTTCTTTTGATTATGAAATCAAACATCTGCTTGGCAAAAAAAATGTGTGTTTCTGAGGCATTGTCTCGACTACCTTTGCCTGCAGAAAGCATCAGTGACTTTGAGAGTAGTACAGCTGTCTACAGAATTGTAAACCATACAATAAACAAGCTCTTTCTAACACAAAGAATTCTCAAATCCCTAAAGAAAAACATCCTGTTCCAAGCAAAGTTATTCTATATACTGAACAAGGATGGCCAAAGAACTAATTGGATGAGAACCTGTATCCATTTTATGAGAAACGACATGAACTGTCTTATGAACAAGGGATTTTAATGTTGAACAATCACATTGTAATACCAAACAAGTTGAAGAACTGTGGGAAATTCATGAAGGCCATGCTGGCATTGTTTCAATGAAATCAGAATCCAGAATGTCAGTATGGTGGCCATGCATTGACCGTGACATAGAACATGTGGCTAAAACATGTTTGGAATGTAACATAAACCATCCAAAAATTTGTGAATCGCTTCTATTGTCTATTGTTATGGAATAAACAGACCTTCGGGTCGAGTGCACAGACTTACCACAGCTGATATGATTGGATTTTCATCATTGACTCTCATTCTTGATGGCTAGAAGTATTCAAGCTAAAACAAGTTGCATCAGCTTGTGCAATTGAATGTTTCCGAAAGCTGTTCATTTCATATGGAATTAGTCGCATAATTGTGTCTGACTACTGACTACAATTCACATCATATGAATTCAAAGAGTTTTGTGACAGAAATGGAGTCAAACATGTCAGAACAACTCCATACTATTCCAGAAACAATGGTTTGGCAGAGCAAGTAATTCGCACTTTCAAGATAAGATTCAGAAAAACATCTAACAAGGAAAGGGTCGGAACATGTCATTCTCAAAAAGCTTTGAAAAAATTACTACTAATTCTACTTATTTAAATATGCACAAAAATATAAAAATATCTGGTGGAATTATTATGGGTCACTCAAAAAAAAATGTAGATATTAATATTTTGAACGAAAATAAAATTTAAAATCCCAAAATCTTACAACCCTAGAGTCTTAGAGTGATGTCAATCAAACAACATATGATTAGGTACAGCAGACAGAGAAAGAAAGAAAAAAGAGAAATGAAGTGGAACCTTGCTTATACATTGCTTGGTATACAGTTATACGACTTTCACGTTTATACAATGTTTGGCTTCCATCGCAATATGTTCCTATACAATTTAATGTTAAAATATATATATATAATTCATTTATTCGCCGCAAAACCTCAATTACTCGAAGTTTTCACTTTGACTCACACTGAATCTTTAGAAAAAACATCCATCGAACGAGCACAATTTTTGCATGCAGTGATAACGCATTGCTGTAACAGTTCTTCTTGCATACTGCCAACGCAATACCCATACATTTTAGGATGATTGCTGACATATATAAAAGTAGCCAGTGAGCTAGCTGATGGTAATTTAGAGTGGACTCCTCTCTTGAAGTGATTTTTTTATTGCTTATTTCTGAGAATACGCAGATGCAGTGAGTCCAAAAGAAACAGGTTTCAATTGTTTTTATGGCCATGTCCTTTCAGAATTTCCCTTCTCCCAATGAATGTTTTCAGCGTTATCTTCAAAGGGTAAGAAAGTCCACACATTGTAAGCATTTGGAGGGTACAGATCTGCTGATGAGAGAGACACATGGTACACATACGCAATAAGTTCTTTCGATCGTTTCCTGTGAAATTTGTTTAATTGTGGTGCTTTGCTTGCTGGCTGTGTCAAATTCTGCTGTTCATAATATTGACAAAACGAAAAGTCCTTTCTTTAAAAAAAAATAACTGGAAATATTAGAAGAATTCAACAAGAATCATGATGGAAAAGTTAAAATCATGACTAAAGTCAATCTTGCAAAACAGTTGAATATCCCCATAGCAACTTTGAAACCGATTACAAAGCAGAGAAACAAAATCAAAGCCCAAGCTGCTGGTTGCAAATCATCTACTACAAAAAAAATGACAGTCCAAGATGGTAAATTTTCCCAAGTCAAGAAGGTTTTGTTGCAATTTTTTACTTAATGTCCTACTGCAAAGGTAATGTTCCACTAAATTTGATTTCTTTAAGAGTGATTTGAAATACACAATTTACTCATTTTGTCCTCAAGTGTTACTGAAATATTTTTTTTATAAGAGAGTTGGGGATGCAATTAAAAACATTGAATTTATATTTTTTGGTAAGCCTTTGTTTGTGTGTGTGTGTGTGGAGAGGGGGAAGTCATTTTCTTCAACACTAGAACCGCTGAGTTGGTCAATTTGACCCAAATCAAACTTCGTTTTCATTTATCTCAAAAACTTACATGCAAATGATAAAAAAATTTTGTAACTTTTCATAAAATCGTATGAATATTAATTTGCGAAAATGTTATCTTCATTTCGTGTTTCAGAGCTATAAGCACTTATACCTAGAACCGTGGTTTGGGTCATTTTGACCCAACGTACTATTCTATAGGAAAAAAAGGGGGTGTAGAATTTTCTTGGATGTGGTTACCCTTTCTAAAATTATTTGTAAATGATGATAGTGAAGAATAAAGGTCTTTCAAGGTCAAGGCCAATTCATTATCAGAGCAGATTATCTTTTTTTTCAATGGAATGGCAAGTAGTGCTAAATATTTTTTTCCTTTGTAAACTTGAATACCTGGAATTCTGATGGGACTCAATAAAGATTTTGGGAGAATAAAAGCTTAACTCTAAAAAACCGTGTAGTTTAAAATTCTATAGGCAAACGATGTCACAGAAAAAGAATAAAATTCTGGATTGCATCAAATACGTTTTGCACGGATTTCCAAACTTTGGGGAGTATCAGCGTCCAACGAATCTCTCTTTCAGAGCACATAGTGATGCATCTGATCAAGCCATTTGAGAACAAGGGCAGAAATGCCTCAACCTACACCTCTTTTCACTTTGATCATGTATCTGTTCGTGAGCGATCAAAATATTTTAGTGTTGAATTATATCATTTTAGTCTAATGCAACAAATATCATACACACGTGTATAACTTTGACACAATAAAGACCTTACATACACACACATGCAACACTATCCAGTATACACCATTTGTTAGGAATTTCCCCAGAGATAACATTTACAAAATACAAGTATGGTTTAGTGTGTTGCAAGGAATTTTTCTCTAATAGAACTGTTAATAAATGAAATAGAATTTATTACCCCCGGGGGTAGTAAATTCTAACACAATAGACACATTTAAAAAGAAATATGATAAGGATGTTGGGGTAAATCGAGAAGCTATCCATACTTAGAATGAGACACCAATGAATACATCATGGGCATTGTATAATACACTGCTGGCCACCCAAATTGCAACACCAAGAAAGACAAGAGATATCGCAACAATATTTATTTTGTAGATAACATGTTGACCAAGCATCAAATGATTAAATTTATAGACTTCTGTGAAGTGTGGTTCCTGCCAAAATCAGTAGCCAGAGTAGCCGCTATTGTTGGAGATTACCGCTGCCACACGCCTCGGCATTGATTCAAAGAGACTTTGGATGTGTTCTTGGGGTACAGCAGACCAAGCAGCTTCCACGCGTTGCCAAAGTTGATCTGGTGTGGCAGCTGGGGATGTAATCTGGGTCAATCGTTGAGCAACCATGGACCACATGTTTTCTATCGGCGAAAGATCCGGAGAGCGAGCTGGCAAGGGAAGCAATTCAATCTGGCGATTGACGAAGAACCTTTGGACAATGCGTGCCACGTGTGGTCGCACATTATCCTGTTGAAATATGGCTGTGGGCAAGCCCTGAAGGTAAGGAAGGACAACTGGCTCCAACACCTCGGAGATGTAGCGCTGGTTTTTTAAAGTACCGGCAATGCGTACTAGAGGAGTGCGAGAGTGATATCCAATACTGCCCCATACCATAATACCCGGTGCAGGACCAGTGTGGCGGTGCATAACGCAGCTGTTCAGCATCCTCTCTCCACGGTATCTCCAGACTCGAATCCTACCATCGTGGTGTTGCAGACAGAAGCGTGACTCGTCAGTAAAGACAATTTCATTCCATTGTGCCGTCCACATCCTTCTTTCATCGCACCATTGGCGGCGGAGACGTCTGTGGTTCTGCGTCAAGGGTAGACGAAGCAATGGACGTCTTGCGGACAGACCACTCTGCTGTAAACGGCGTCGAATGGTACGTGCAGACACTGGATGATGTGGTACAGACTGAATGTGCTGTGCTATGGTTCGTGATGTGGCTGAGCGATCCGTCACTGCCATACGCCTGTCATCATGTGAAGTGGTGCACTGAGGTGGATGCGATCGAACACGTCGGTCCGTCGTACCCTCCTGCATCCAACGATCACATATCCGCATTACAGTTGTTTGGTTTCGTCCAACAGGACTACCGATTGCCCTGAAAGATAATACACAATCTCGGTAGGCCACTATCCTTCCTCTGTCGAACTCGGATACTTGATCAAAAGATGATCGCTGTTTTCTACGAGGCATAATTGATCGTTTTTTTGAAAAAACCACAAGAAAAACACAATTGCCGTACTTCAAATCGTCGAAATCTCCAAGCCTTAAATAGCGCTTTGAAGTGGCGCCACAGGCGCGCGTGATGTGCGTCTGCGCTGAAATTCTAATCATTTGCATATCTCATCTCCGCTAATGCATGTTGTAAATTTCATATTATTTGCATGCTTCCTTCAGGGTGTTGCATTTACGGTGGCCAGCAGTGTATTTTGTCTTGTATGTGTATACCGTTTATAATTTTTTGATTGCAATTTTAATTGGGTAGCTGTATTTTAATAATATATGACATATGCATCTTTTCTCAGCCACCTCGTTGGGCATTTTGCCAGTTGTGGCCTTGTATTTGTAATAGTAGTTGGATAGGGCACATCCAGCAACTCTCCTTTCAGGTCAATCATGAAGTAGACTATACCAACCATGTTTTTTTTTGTTTGAGACCTAGTTTTCTATTTAGCAGACCTCCAAACAAGATTCGTTAAACTTCCACAACAGCTGGTCTTGAACACTTCACAAGTTATACCACTAATGCAGATGTCACCACCTAGACCCATGGCAATCATTTCACACTTCCAAATCAATTAAATCACAAGTTTACTCATATTTTTCCCCATAATACAACAAGATTATACAAGCACCATAATAACCTCTGGTGGTAGCAATGAGATGTTATAGCTGATTACGAGATACTTAAAATAAATCAGATGCATATGTAACATGATTATCTAACATTCAATTATCCTATTCATCCCCTACTACAATGGAGTATGAAATTAAAGAATAATTGACAAAATTATGTATATCTGGAAAAACATATCCAGTAAAAAAAAATTTATCTTTATTTTTCTTATATTCATTTTTATGTTATTTCTATGTATATTTTACTGCAATTACCTGCCTATAATTTGTGGATAATACATTAAAAAAAAACATTTAAATTTCTCAGTGCAGATCATAGGCCATTGTGCTGCAATCAACAGCAATTTTTCCTGAACAAAAAAACAAGTTTCAAAACTAACTCTCACAAATTAATTTTTTAAAGATATTAGATGGTGCATACATGTAAGTAGAAGCATCAGTAATTTTTTAAAACAAGACACGCAATTGAATTTCATATAAGATATCTTTATTAATAATACAGACAGCTACCAAAAATTTACATGTGCTGAATATATGCAGCATGCATTAGAGGCAGGAAATTTATGGTACTTACGCTAATATAGTTACTTTATTTACAGTGTTTATACTTACAGTTAAATGTTTATACACTTGACAAAATGTCATTGGTAATACAGAGTGGGCAAGAAGTCCTGAACACATTTTAAAAATTAATAAAAAAAATCAACCTGCTGACTTAAAAAGTGCAGTTTTTTTAAATTTATCAAAAAGAAAAAAAAAAGTTCCAATATCACTCACCAGTGGGGCTGTAAAACAAACAACTCGACATAACACAAACAGTGCATAATCGATGTTTATGATAATTTGTGTTACATAAAACTATCATATTTCAATATGAACGGTTTTTTAGCTTGGGCTACATCTAAATTGGTGAAGGGTGCTAATGATGAAATATGGCAGTTTTATGTAACACAAATTATGTGTTATGTAGAGTTTGTTTTACAGTGCTCGGGAAGGTCCACACATAAGATCCTGTGTCGAGTTTGTTTTACAGTGCTCGGGAAGGTCCATACATAAGATCCTGCGTCGCGTAAAAACGTGGAACAGCAAGTGGTGCAGAGAACTGATTATGTTCATTACTGGACACGGCCCGTTCTCTGTTAACCTCCGAAGGTTCAGGTCCATCCCCAATGATCGCTGCAGCTGTGGTGAACTAGGCACAAAACTCCACTACACCACATCATGTCATCACACCAAAGAGTTCCATCTAAGAGCTCCCTCGGAAGCCATGGAAGCAACATGGATGGCCAATGCCCTAAAAAGGCCGGAGCCGACAATAAAACTGATCAAGCTTGTCAGATTTTTACAAGAAAACCTGGACAAGGCTAAGATGATCGGACCAGACTTGGATAAGGAGAGGTCCACCACCATCGCTGTGGAGCCAAGACGCTCAACTAGGCTGGCAGGAAGACATCAGCGATACGCCAAAGACTCCGACTATGTCTGACTATAAACTTGACCCCTGACCAAGCTGAACCCAAGCACGTCCTGCGCTGAAGGACTTCGGTGAACGTTCACTGTACAGTTGTGTGTGCGGCTTCTCCCCCTTCTTTTATTTATCTGTCATCATGTTTGTATATATTGTAATTATAATCTAGTATTTTCTTTTGTCTGTTCTTTTTTTTTCTTTTGTAAGCTTTTTTTTTTTTACTTTTTTTTAATGTATGTATTCTATGTACATGGAAAATAAAGTTCCCCAACACCACCCAGCCTCTTAACCAGGACAAGGGCTGATATTGACAAATGTTGACAGAGCCTGGTGGTGTACAGTTTAAAAGTACAAAAAAAGTGCCACCTGTGAGTGGAATTTTAATTGCCGCTTTTTAAATTTATTGGGGAAAAAAACTATAGGTCATGATAAGTATTTTAGTGTGAACTATACACATTTTTATGTCAATTGGTTGATTTATTAAATTTGTCCAGGACTTTCGTTGTGCCTACAATGCATATCCTACTATTTATCCAATGATGTAGATGAAGCACTCCTGTTCCTGTGAGTGTCAAATAATTGGTCTACTATATACACTATTCTATGTTTAAAATGTTCACAGTTTATCACCACAATAAATAAAATAAACTTTTACACATAAGCATACAATCTACTCACAGTTCCCCTACATAGAGCCATTTGTATTTTATCAAGATCAGAAACTGCACACCAACACTCTGCAATAAGACACTTTTGTGTGACATCCAAGTTGAAAAGATTTAATGTATGGTAAATTGCTTTAATTTTTCTAACTTTGACAAACCAGCTTTTAATATTCTTGGCAGCCGCTACTAGTACTCTATAGCGATGATCCTGTGTTTGGCCTAAAACCTATCGGGAAAAAAATACTTTTAATGAAAATGATATGACCTATATGAACTACAAAATATAACAATATTTAATATACACTCAGAGTAGTAATAGTATAAAGATCCAAATTTTAAATGTTGAGCTATCTGTATGAAACAAAGAATGAAAATAAATTTTAATAGCAATATGCCAATAAAAAAAAACCACAAAATGTTTTAACGATACTGAAAAATATTCTTTTTATGCTTTCACTTCTAGTATGGATCACTACTGCTATACTATTATCTACTACTGTATACAATGAGCCCTCTGTATTTACTGTCTTTTTGACGTTTTTGGGGAAATATTGTTCCTGAATTTTTTCTAGTATCAGAAAACATTACGTGTTAAAAATGACTCTACAGGCTTTTCTAATGCTTCTTTATGTTTTTCTGAAAAACAAAAGAAAGAGAAAACTTTGCAACATTTCAGCACACTGACTATGCACAGCAAAACAGTCAGTTACTGCAGTTCAACATCATTAAGGTGTCAAGGAATCTACCACTCAGATACATAATACCAGGATATGATGCAAGCATTTTGTAACATATTCATAGACCATTCATAGACCCTCTGCATAAAAGTCCAAAATCGTCATTATATCTTCAGTTATAGTTCCGTTCATAATCCAGACAGGGTCGAAATTCTGATAGGGGGCCATTCAAGTATTACGCAAGCAGATTTTCAGCCATTTTTAACTCCCCTTGTCAGCAAAATTTCGTCAGCAGCTTAAAATATTTCATATCTTCAAAAAGGGGTGGTTGATGACATAAGCACCCTTCTAATTCCCCTCCCCTTGTCATCAAAAGTCAGCAAATCCGAAACCTCCCCCTCCCCTCAATGCTGACGTAATACTTGAATGACCCCTAGATCAAAATTCCAACAAATCAAAATCCAGACAGGGTTGAAATCCCGACAAATCAAAATCCTCTCTTTCTGTCGAGATCTTCATTTCTCCCGGCGAGAGGCATTGGGGCGGCAATAAGAACAAATACAATGCCACAACAGGCAAAATGTCAAACGAGGTGCCTGAGAAAAAGGTGTCCATAACACATATGGATGTTATATATTTCAAAACTACAGCAACCCAATTAAAAATGCAATTACAAACAATATATATACATTTTAAAATGTATATTTTAAAAGAGTAGCCCCTTCCTGAGAAGGGGTGCTCTTCTCAGCACCCCTTCAATCAAGTCTATGTCCCTCTGTAGGTATGGTCTCCACAACCTTACAGCATACTCCAGTCCGGGACGAACTAAGCCTCGCAAAAGCGGAAGAATGACTTAAGAAGAATGCGAAGAGACCTATTTGAAAATGAGACCACACAAGCATTCAATTCGCTTTTTTGACCACCGCTGAACAATGTTCAGAAAATCTAAGTTGCTTGTCAATGAGAATTCCAAAATCGGTGACCCTAGTTGCATCCGGGATAGTGACACCATTCAACTCATAAGAGAACCGTGGGTTGTTCGAACCAAAATGAGCGACCATGCACTTGTCAACAATAAACGTCATGCTCCATTCATTTGCCCATGCTGCAATCCTGTCCAAGTTGGTCTGGAGCAACTCCCTATAGCTTTGATTCCCAATTACCCTCATTAGCTCCATGTTAACTGCGAATTTGCTAGCAATCCCATCGATTATCCTGATCAAGTTTATCGATAAAAAGTGTAAAAAGTATAAGGCCAAGGACACTTCCTTGAGGAACTCAGAACTCCACTTGTGATGCCGGTCCAACCGGAGAATTCTCTGTTCACCATAACTCGTTGTGATCTATCTCTTAACCACAATTCTATTCAATTCAGCAAGTTGCCCCCAGACCCAATCTTGGTAAACTCTTGAAGCGTTTACACATGTTGGACCCGATCAAATGCCTTCTGAAAATCAAGGTAAACAACATTTAAATTTTTGCCCTTACACAAAGCCTTTGTCACGTGATCATAGAAGCAAAGGAGATTATTTTGAGAGGGAGCTCGTCAAACTCACTGGACGATAATTTGACACAGCTTCTCTACTACCCTTCTTAAATATCGGGACAACGTTAGCAGGTTTCCAATCTCTTGGGACGATACCCTCAGCAAAACTACTCCTGTATATCTGTGTGACTGGCCCCAACAATTCATTAGCACATTCCCTGAGGACCCTGGGATAGATGTCATCTGGTCCTGGTGCTTTGCTTGCACATACATTTCTTAGAAGATTTAGGACCTCCACGTCTTCTACTTGAATATCGTTGAGGGCTTTATTACCCCATGCAACACCCGTATATTGAATATCATTATTTCCATTAAAAACCGAGGCGAAAAAGTAATTGAAAGCACTACACATGCCTACATTGCTCTCTACCCTAGAGCCTCCTATCAAGAGGGGGCCAACTGTCCCCTTACATCCATTATTGACGTATCAAAAAAATGATTTTGGGTCAGAGCCAATGTTATCTGCCAACCTAGATTCAACTTCCTTTTTACTATCCCTTATCGCTTTCTTCAACAGTCTTCTTTTATCAGTAAACAATGATAGGCCAACTGGTCCACTTTTATACTCTCTGAATGCTCTTTTCTTTTCAAGATAAAGGTTCCGCAAGCTATCCGTGAACCATAGAAGGTGCGATGTACAAACACGCTTTTTTCGAACAAAGGGTATGACGTCGTGCAAAACAGAGGACAGCTTCGTGCTAAATTCTTCCCATTGACTTACCACCCCTACTGATTCCAACCGGTCTTTGAAACTTCCGCTAACCATCCTCTCAAAACATCACATTTAGTTCTCCGAAAACGAGGAACCAGTCTTTTGTTATCAACCTTACCCGAGGAAAAGTTACAGTGAAATCTGATGATACGATGATCACTGGAAGAAAACTCGTCCCCCACCGTAACATGTTCAACAAGATCCTCAGAACTAGTAAGAACCAAATCCAAAATAGCAGTACCCCTCTAGTGGCTTCTGATACAAAAAATTGTTGAGCACCAACTTAAGAAAGTCTCTTTCATATTGATCTCCAGCTGAAAGGTTCTCCCAATAGATACCTGGGCAATTGAAATCCACTAGTATGACAACCCTCTTACGCTTACACATGTAAGAAATTTTATCATGAAATTTGGTGATGTAATTTTGATCCCTACTCAGTGGTTTGTAACAAACCCCAACAAGAAGATTACGACGTCTTATTTTCAAGCTCAACCCATATAGTTTCAATATCACTTCTCTGCATGTTACACTCTCTAGCATTCAAACATGATTTTACGTATATCAACACTCCACCTCTTTCCTATCCGATCAATTTCTTAAAAAAGTATCATATCCTGAGATGTGTAAGAAAGATTCATCTCCATCATTTGCCCAAGATTCTGTAATGGCTATAAGATCCAGGCCCTCTGCAACCATCATAGTTTCTAAAAAATCTTTATTACCCAAGCTCCTGACATTAATTAGCACACATTTTAATTTGCCCGGTGATTGTCAATCAAGAAGCCATCCAAGTCAGAGGTGGGTAATTCCCTGTCAGTACTGTTGCAATTATCATTAACTAACCCGCATTCCTGACTACTAGGTCTGGGAGTAAAAAACCTGACCTAAGACTATCGTAAACTTCCCAGACCCCCTCCTATTTAGATGGATCCCATCCGAACAAAGCCACTTATTGGTAAATGCGGGAAGCTCCAAGAATGTGACCCCAAGTGAGGAGCAAATGTCGTTCAAGCCTAAATTGAATTGATGGATCCTACTCCTGTACCTCTACTACTTCCTGGCAGCACTGGAATCACTGCCACATCTGAATCCTCCTCCCTAGCGGAGAATAGTAAATCCTAATACTCTGACAGAGACTCACTAATATTCGCTCCTACCCGATTCATTCCCACCCAGAGGATTACCTGCAAGAGCAACATTCGGCATTGAAAAACGTCTCAAACGCTGCTAATGTTCTCCCCAGGAAGATAACAGCACTAGAATAAACCCTAGAAAATCCCTACACACTGTTCCCTAACCATAGAATCGCTGATGATTAAGCACCTCTATCACTATCCCCCTCTACCTTATCTACGACCACCCATTCACCGTTTAAACTGTCGTTTTTCACGGAGATTGCTTCTCCATCAACAGGTGGCTCTGTTTTAACCGCGACCTCTAGAACCCCAACTTTTTCTCATAACACTTCGACCTCGAGTTCCAACCTTGCCCTATCCAAAAAACCCTTACACTTGAAACTATCAGCAACTATCTACCTAGATCAGGGAAACCTCCTGTCGCAAGCTCTACACCACACTAGTCGAGGTCGAGGCATACTAACACTATTGCTAAAACTAGATAATACTTAAAAAATAGGAAAATGAGAAATGTTAACAGGAAATTAAAATAACGTAAAATACATTACAATGCAAAATATACATAAGCGATTGTACGAAAAAATTAATTAAAATAAAATGCTCATCACTAAATCACGAAGAAAATAATTATGTATATAAAGAATACAATACACCCAAAAAAAGTATTAAGCTACATAGTACAATTTATACTTATTAGAATTAGCTAACTGTCTCTATTCGCTAACACTAAAACAGTAGAACCAAATGAAAAGAACAAAAATTACTGAGAGTACCCGGGAAGAAGTATATACCGTTTGCTAACACTAATGTATAAAAAAAAACCATGAATTTATATCGGAAGAAGCGGGGAAAACACAAACCTGGTGAAAGTACAAAGAAAAATGAAATGAGAGAAAAAAAAAACCACTTATCTCGCAAATCCAACGATGTTCAGTTCAAAAAATCCGGTGACAAAATCAAACTATAGAGTAAATTAAACACACAATCTAGAAGAAAGAAACACAGCAGAATATGACCCAAAAATAAAAAAACGCTAAGTAAAACTCATGAGAACAAAGAATAACACAAAGACAGACACAAAATGGCACACCGACGGATAATCCTTCGGTAATCCTCAAGCAACGGTTCCAGATAGAACAGCTGCTCTTGGTCGGCAAGTGGAGTGCGATAAAACACGTCTAGCCCCAACCACGACCAGAATGATGAATGATATATTGCGATCAAATAACTTTTTCAATTTTAATTCCGCCATATAAGCCGCATATTGCACTTTGTCAAGATTTGCATTTCTCACTACGAGGGGCATAAGGGAGGCAATAACAATAATAAATTGTGATCTAACAAATTTTTTCCAAATTTATTTCCGCCGTATAAGCTGCACTTCACCCTTTCTGTAGGTATTATCATTTCTCATTGCGAGGTGTGGTGGGGTGCCGATAACAGTAATAAATTGCGATCAAATACATTTTCAAATTTTAATTTTGCCGTATAAGCTGCACTTCACGCTTTCTGTAGGGATTTTCATTTCTCACGCCGTGAGGCGCCGATAAGAGTAATAAATTGCGATCAAATATAAATTTCGAAATTCTAATTTTGCCATATAAGCTGCACCTCACGCTTTCTCTCTGACAGGATTCCTATTTCTCGCAGAGAGGGACGTTGTGCCACAAACAAGGTAGTAAATTAAGATTACAAAAATTAAATACGTATGCTTCGCTGTATGCTTCTTTCCTCTACCCGATTTCTTGCAATACGAAATATTGCGAAGTGGATTCGAATAATACATCAAGTTTAAAAAAATTGTACCACAACGTTCTGTTCTAGGACCATTGTTGTTTTCAATTTATATCAATGGTTCTTGTAAATTTAACCTAAATGGATCATTGTTATCTTCTGTGATTATACAGTACTATACGGTGAGAACACTGAAAGGAAATATCTCATACAATAGTAGAGAACAGAACTAAAATCAATTCATGGCAAGATAAACTAAAATTAAATGTACAAGAAAGTAAATAAATGTTTTCAAAAACCAGTTATATAACGCTAACCCACATCTGCATTAAGATCCCTATTCGCTGTCAAATAATTACGCAATGTAACTGACAAGAAATAGGGTCTGAATATAATTTTGGCATGATAATGCAAGATGATCTGAAATGTACATGGGGATTGCAATTTAAAAATAAGACTTTTTTTTACAGCTGTTAAAATTCAAGTTTTTATGCATTGTCGATAAGAAATTCATCAAAGATGTATTCTCTGCATGACATATTCAATAGTGAATCACTGAGTTTGTGCTTGGGGGGGGGGGGGGAGGTGGCAATGATAGCAACATAAATCAACCCCAACTGAACAACATATACAAATACTTCTAAAATAAAACATAATGCAATAGACAAAATTGTATGTACAGGATTGAACAAAAAAAAGAAATGCTTGTGAATTAGCATCATGAAACAGGAACTTATAGATATATTATTTATGAAAACAATAATATAACTAGAAAGCATTGGTTACAATGAATTGCACTGTTTACGAATTGCGCGTTGAATTTTCTTTATTTCTTTTTATTGTTTTGTCTGAATTATATTGTTTTGCATCATGTCATTCATCGTGTTTTTGTTCTGTTTTATTGTGTAATTCTTTGAAATAAAAAACCCAAGATCAAACGTTCACAAATTCCAAAAATAGAGAAAAAAATTATGAAATAAATCCTTATTACTACCATTTAAACGGGTATTTAAAAATATAAAATGTTAAGATACACTGAGGCAAGGGGAAATACAGGGGAAGTAGAACCCAATATGAGTCGCAAAATTCAGTTAACTTCCATGTTAATCTTGCAGAATTTTTCTTTAGTACCTGAACTGTTTTTCAGTCCATATGATTTTCCCAACTTTGAAGTGCGGATACAGGCTGATCTCCCCTGATCTCGGGCTGTTAAAAAGTCTCGCCACAGAGAACAGGCCTACAACAGTAAAATCTACATACATCCCTTAACACCATCATTTCACCACTCCGGCATAATAATTAACAGCTGATATGAAACAAACTATTAAACACATTACGTTTAATATTTTAGATGTTGGAACAAATTAACAAAACAAATTATTTTTTGTACAATACTGCTTGTCTGAGGACATCAGAAAATAAGGAGCTAAATATTGATACAAGTGAGAGATAGATGGCTTTTTCCCAGTCTATACCTCAAAGAAATGGACATTTTCTGGATATTATGCTGAGGTGAACTTTGAAAGCGAAGTCACCAGGTTTCCACTGAGAATCAAATCCAGGTCCTTTTGAAAACCGGGCTAGCGTGCTACCATATAAGGCAGGATAATATTTCCAATGATGTATATTACCAGGTGTACAAGTATGAAATGCGGATTTCAGAAAACAGATGGTGCACCAATGCAATTTGTGCTATAAAGATTTGACACTGCGCCATCTTGTTGTGTCATCAACAAGTGTCAGATGCGCACGAGTGATAAATTGGAAAAGTGGGTGCATAGTGTTGTATTGTTGTGTTCAATATGTCGAAAGTTATATTGAACAAAGAGCATTCGTGGACAGCATTAATTTTTTTGTTTTCATTTGAAGAAAACTGCTGCTGAATCATACCGATTACTTTGAGAAGCTTATGGTGAACATGCTCCATCGCAAGATACGTGTGAATGATGGTTTCTGTGTTTCAAAAGGGGCGACTTCGATGTTGCAGACAAGGAACATGGAAAACTGCCAAAAAAAAAAGATGTGGAATTGGAAGCATTGTTGGAAGATGATACTACACAGACACAAAAACAACTCGCAGAGCAATTGAGCGTTAGTCAACAAGCTGTTTCCAATCGCAATGCCCCATGACAATGTGAAATGCTTCTTGACAATGGTCAATGTGCAATGCTCCATCACATACGGCAAAAGAAGTTCGCGGCACGTTGGAAGCATTCAGCTGGAAGTTCTACCCTATGCGGCTTACTCACCAGACTTGGTTCCTTCCGATTACCACTTGTTTACATTGATGGGTCACGCAGTTTCTGAGCAGCGCTTTGGTTCGTACGAAAATGTGAAAAAATAGCTCGATGAATAGTTCGCAGCAAAAGGGGAAGATTTTTACTGGCGTGGTATTCACAAATTTCAGGAAAGATGGGGGAAATGTATAACAAGCAATGGGGCATACTTTGAATAAAACACTTTTTATCATTCTTCCGAATTTAACATGTTTTTTTTGAAAAAAAATCCGCATTTCATACTTAAGGGATACGGAGGGGGTAAGTTTTTTACTGCAAAAATTCAAAATATAAGAAGGTAGTCCCACACCACCATTTGTGTGCATTAACGTACAGGTTTGAAACCATGTTTTAGAGAGCTGCAAAGCTGTTTTCACACTGGGTTGCAAAATACTTGAGCCCATCCCTGCGAGAAATAAAGCAAGATATTTCCCCCATCTTCCTCAGTTTGTAAACAGAATTGGGAGGGGGTTTATAATTGTTGGAATCTGATTTCGAACAATAGTCATTGAAATAAAAAATCAAATTGGATTTTCAACCGAAGGTTATTCCCTTTTATGAAAGGGTAAAAAAAAAAGGGAATTCTTTTTTGCTGCCCTGTGTGGCTGCACCTTGCACACAGAGCCACAACTAAGAGAGAGCACAGGAGTCTGGAGCCCCGGGTGCTTGACCACAAAGAGAATACCGAGTTGATGTTTTTTTTTCCAAAAAGCCGGATTTTCCTAGAAACAGGCTTTGGGGCTGAGTGCACCGAACTGGATCATTTTGTGTCGGCAGAAACTTGTTACGTAATCACGCTATGCGTTTGTGTAGCATGCCGCATGAGCTCAGGGTGGCTATATAGTACATGGTGGACAAAAAGTCAGTAGAAACTTTAAAAATTCATAAAAACCGGAAAAATAACCAAAATAAAAAAATGGTTTGAAGCATTAGCATCGTTAGGGTTAGGTCACAGGAATTTTCTTAAAACCGGAAAAAAACAAAATTAGCCAATAGGTGGTGCTGACATACACAAGTCCAAGAAAAGATACACAAATAACGAACAGAATGCCTTCAAATTGTTTATTGCAGCAGTATGTGTTCCACATGACCACCACCACAGGGAATAACACATTGCAGGCGAGTTACAAATCAGCTACTCTGTCATTTGCATGCTCCAGTTTTGAGGGGGAAGGGAAAGAATTAAGAGAAGATGGGTGAATGGCACAAAGCATTTGACTCCTCCAGAAGCAGTCCGCCAATCACACTCGACGTAAAGTGAAGTCATGAGCGGTATTGCGCTCTGTAGGAAAACAGTCATACTGCTTTTTTTATTGGTGAGTGGACGGTGCGTCATGCTGGGTGAATCACATTGCGCGTGCGCTGCACGAAACCTGCTCCTAGGAAAACTAAATAAATTTTTGTTCTTCCTAGTTGTGGCCCTGCTTAATTCTGGGCCTGGGTATTTGAAACTAAGGTTTCTGAAACAATGAAAGGTGTTCAGTTGTGTGTGAATGTGTGGTTTTTTATAATTTTTTTTGGTCCACGTTCATGCATTGCACTATTAGGAAATTTTGGTAAGGTGGGAGATAGATAGATTTGGTAAGGTGGGAGATTGGGGGGGGGGTGAAATGCATGCTTTCCCAGTGTGAGAGAGTACTGTACTTTTTTTTCTAATTGCTCCTTGTGAGACGGATAGAAAAATGTAGCCTAGGCACAGGATCCCAGTTCAAAGAGGGCCTAGAAATGATAACAGACATTTTTTACGTCAATATTTTAAAATATATATACTGTGATGGCAATTTGATTCCATGTTTTGAATGCAACACTGGAGACCACTTTTCTTGTTAGCAGAAAAAGGGGGTGATGGAGGAAGATGACTTTCTCAATTCTCTTTATTTTTCCCATCGCTACTGGACAACAAAAGAGAGCAAACTGTCCAGTATCTCCAGAAAGTTAACGAAGAAAAAATGTAGTGTGTGTGTATTCTTATCTTCACGGAAATCAGTATACAGTATGCACACTGCTCATCAAACCTTGAATT
Organism: Pholcus phalangioides; assembly: GCF_987345545.1. NCBI lineage: Eukaryota > Metazoa > Arthropoda > Arachnida > Araneae > Pholcidae > Pholcus > Pholcus phalangioides. Next base: position 4,306,490 of record NW_028301625.1, on the reverse strand, counting down.
TTTTTTTTCTCATCACTTATTTTCCATGTGCAATTCGCACAGATTTTTTTTTTAAGTTACCTTAAGGATTATTTTCTATTTGTGTGTGTATCCAAGTTTTCTAACTCATTTTGGTGCCCCCAGCCCATGGCCCTCTTTAGACTTCTTTTTTCTCATGCCCCTATCTTATACACTCCCCTTCCCCCCATCTGTTCATGGAATCTTTGCCCCCAACATCTTGCCCCTGGCACATTTCGTTCTCGGTTGCGCAGCCCTGAGACCGCCACTGATGATACCCCCATATCAGGGCGGGATGGTAAAATTTGTTAAATAGGATTTTGTCATATTGTAGTCTGATTGCAGAATTAATCAAATAGGAGTTATTTCAGGAATGTTCAACAAAATTTGTAAAATCAGAGCTCATTATACCAGGTTAAAACTAGGGCTCACAAGTATGGTCATCTAAATCATTGTTTCTCAACCTTTTTCAACCCATATGGCCCTCTTTGAATAATTTTTTTCCTCATGCCTCCTATCTTATTGGCTCCCCCTATCGGTTCACAGAATCTTTGCCCCCAACATCTTGCCCCTAATACGTTTCATCCTCGGTACATTCCCCCCACAAATTTTGGTCCTGACATTTCACCTGCCCTGACCATATGAGCAACCCAGTGAGTGACCCTGCGAGTGATCAAGCTGGACATTTACTCCCTGACATTTAACCTGCCCTGACCTTTCGAATGACCCTACGAGTATGCATGTGAATGATGGTGAGTGACTTTAAGAATGATCAAGTTAGACATTTAGTCCACGATCACATTTAGCCTGCCCTGACCATATGAGTGACCCTATAAGTGATTAACACTAGAATCGCGGAACTTTCGGTATACCTAGAACAGCGGACTGGGTCAAATTTACCTAAACTGTGAAAGAACGGTGTTTCATAGTGAAAACAGGAATTTATTTTTGGTTTCTGGATTTTTCCCCTATTTTTATTTAATTATGTTTAATTGCGTATTCATAATGGAAAACTATATTTGTTTATGAATATAAAATTGTCTTCAAAATTAGCTAAAAATTAGCTGATGTAATTCAGTAAAAATAAGATTTAGTATACATTATTTACTCTATTCAGTCTAAAAACACTTTCTAGTAATCCCATAATACAACAAAGATATAAAATAAGTGTGTCAGATTGAATATGAAAAAGTCTATAATATGATTCTGTCAAATAAGTATTTTGATTTCTTACTGATAAGTGGAATTTACGATGAGCAGTTTGGAGCAATTTTTTTTTCATTATTCTTGCACATTCATTGCATGTTGAAGTTCTACAACCCATGCAAAAATTAACAAAAACTGTTAATTTTTGCAGGGTTCATACAAAATTTTCAAAATGAAAAGTAAGGAGTTTTTAAGGAGTTTCAAGCAGTTTTTAAGGAGTCATGGCAAACTTCATACCTTACAAGTTTTACAGCAAAAAAGGGGCAGGACACATATGCAAATTTATTTTTAATTTGCAAACAAACTTTCCCTCTTCTCAAAAATATAGACGCAGAAGTACTTCAAAAATTACAAGTTTTGATTTGTTACCCAGCATCATAAGAATTCATAAAATAATCAATCCACATACATGCTTTCTGTCATCACTAAAGTGTTCTAAAACCTTCAAGTATTAGTCAAAAATATAACTCATAACAGCATCACATAAATTATAAAAATTCTAAAAGTGATATTCATTCCCCCTCCAATTATTCAAAATAAAAACTACAGCCGACAAAGATTTTTCTTACAAAATTATTTATATTTGCTCTAGGCACACACACACACTTCCAGCACAACTTCCTAGATAGTAAATTGCCCATAGATGGTAATAGACCTGAGTTGTGCTTGGTTTGAAAGAAAGAAAGCCCCCCCCCCCCGGAAATCACTCACTCAAACAATCTGGGAATGTGCCGCAGGCCGCTCAATTGAAGTAAGAATTTGCCACGAGCCACTCGAAGCAGGCCACATTTAGGCCATGTGTTGAGCACATGTATGCTTTAAAATAAGGGGCTGTTCAAGTATTATGACAGCAAATTTTCAGCAATTTTTGACTCTCCCCTCTTGTCAGAAAAAGTCAGCAAAACTCTCACCCTCCCCCTGTCAGCACTCTGCCCCCTTCCATCCTAACGCTTATTGGTGGAATCTGAATCTGAATTGGGGGCTTCCCCCCAGATCAAAAATTTATTTTTTTAATCCACAAAAATTTTTTTAAAAGAATTGTACAAATATTTTTTACAATTTTGAAACAATATCTTTATATGTTATTATAACCAATTTTTGTTAATTTCAATGCTATTTGAAGGCTAAGAACCCAAAATTGCTAAAAAAATTCATTGTGACCCTACCTCTCTAAGCCCTTGGTAAGCCTTGACCCACGGTAAACATTCGGCCTTTGCGGACCAAATGTGGCCCTCGCGTTATGATGTGACCTGTCCCTAAATCTATTTTTGTAACAATGAACCAAGTGACACATTTACAGATCGCTTAAGTGACTCATGGCACAATTCCAGACCATTTAAGCGATCTGTGGCACATTAAGCGATCCCTTGAGTGACATGTGACAAAGTTTTAGAGCATTGGTCCTGCCACCAGTGCGGTTATACATCACTCAAGATATCCGCGGCACATTCCCAGATTACTTAAGTGATCTGCGGCATAATCACGGATCACTTATATGACGCGCGGCACAGCTCCAGAGCATTTGGATCCACTAAGTATTTGAAGATCACTAGAGTGGCTCTGTAGGAGACTCAATAGGGAGAATGTTAGTTCAGGTGCCCACAAACTAGTGAAAAGTTAGTGAAAAGTTTTACTCGTTTTTCACGCACCAAGTAAGACGGCATTAAGAATATTTCATATTTTTTATAAAGGGTTGGTTGATGATGTAAGAATCATCCACCCCCCCTCCACATCATCAAGTCAGGAAATCGAAAATCCCCCATCCATGCTGACGTAATACTTGAATGACCCCTAACATAAAGATACCCGAAAGTTATTTTCTGAAGGTTAAAAAAAGTGGGTTCAGCTATAGCGGCTGATCGGCTCGTCCCCCCCTCCTCCTGTAAAACCAGACGTGGCTCGTGCTGTCACTTTTAAAAGCCGGATTTTACTAGCAGGTTTTCTATGGCACGCGCAACATGAATCACCCAGCGCGACACGCCGTCTATTCATCAATATGAAAAGCAGTAAGACTGTTTTCCTACAGAGCGCAATACGGCTCACGACAGCGCTTTACGTCGGGTGTGATTGGCAGATTGCTTCTGGAGGAGTTAAGCATTGTGTGCCGCGCGTTTCGGCGATCTTCCCTTCATTTTCGTGTTGTGTCTCTTCCCTTTAAACCGGAGCATGCAGTCGATAGAGTATATGACGCCAGGGTCATATACTATATAGTCGTCCTGAGCCGATGCGCCACACTTGGAAAACGCAAATGTGTAACGTCATTATGTAACTCATTTCTGCAGACACGAAATGATCCAGTTAGGTTCACACGGCACAAAAAGCCTACTCCTAGGAAAACCTGGCTTCAGAGATGAATGCTCGTTACGGGATCCCAGGAGAGATAAACCCATTCTCTCATAGAATCTCTTGTGTGTGGATAGAGCCTGTTCTTTTTTTTTTTTGCCTTTTTATTTACAGTAACCAATCTGCGAAACAGATTCGCTTTCCCCACTTGACTTCAGTTTTTAGCACTTTAAGGCGCGGCGGCGAAAAGATACGCTTGTCGTCGTCCCTTACTCTAGTGGAGAACTGAAATTTTTTTCCCTTTCTTCTTTTTCAGTAGCGAGTTGCAATGTGAATAGAACACGTCAAAAAAACTGCGGAAAGCAGTGACATTGCGGTTTCTCGGAATTTTCGTAGTGAGATATTGGCTGTAAGCAAATGGGAAGGAGGGATAAAATAGGAATAGTAGGAGAGAATTGCAGTAAAAAAAAGGCGATTGCGGCGAAAGTACGAAAATAATAGGAAAAATAGGAAAGCTGCGAGGTCTGCACTCAGTATACTGCGTAATATAGGAGGTTCGAGACATCGTTTTGCCGCATAAGTAAAAACTTAAAATACTTTCTCACCACTGGACATGGGGGAATTTTCGGCCACTGGTTCAGCGGAGTGATGTCGTTCTACGGACCATCGATTTCGAATGCTGACCAGTTTGCGACATAGGCAGGAAAACACGTCAAAACTAGCGATTCGGTAAAAAATCATATTTTTAGAAGCAAAAGCGTATAATCGTATTAATTTACTAAATACGACAAAATCGTAACGGTTGGCAGGTATGCACAACCATTGGATGTTCCAATCCCATCCCCTGCTTTCACATTTCCTATTACAAAGGGAGAGGGCATTTTGTTTTTCTCTTTTCTTCCTCTTTATATTCGGGGGAAACTTCCTCTTATTTTTCTAGGCAATGCTATTCATCACCATGGGGAATGCCTATTCTAAGAAAGATCATCCCTTCACAGAAAAAAAAAAGGACTTTTTCAGACGTGGCTGCAAAAAGTAAGGAGTTATAAGGGCCCTTCCAGAGGGAAATGAAAAGTTAGGAGTTTTTAAGGAGTCTGTAAGGATGTGCGAACCCTGGTTTTGTTTCCACATTTTTATGTTATCTGACATCAGATTCATTTATTTTTATTTATTACTCTTATTATTATTTTGATCGCTCACGAACAGATACATGATCAAAAGTGCACGAACGTTTCTTTTTGCGCAAGGGCAACACGTATGATGAATGCAGCTCTTCAATAAGATTTTAGAGGAACTGTTTTCAAAAAATAGTTCTGGCCTTCTGTACTGCTCTATACAAAATACAGGAATATTTTTATAGTGAGATCCAGGATGTTATAGAAAACGTCTGTGACGCCACCTTCACCGAATATTTTCTGGGCATTTGATCGCTACAACTACGATCATTACACTTTGTTGAATTGTAGTGTGAAATAGTTTCTGTGTGTGTGTGTGAAAAAGCTTTTTGGAGCTAACTACTTCCAATATCGACTGCCAGATGAAACGTGCTAAGTAATGAAAAACTTGTACACATCGTTCTTTCCTTGATAAATTGTCATTGTGTTCCATACAACTGTAGTTTCACTATCTTTATTGTGCGTGAGATAATATAGCTCTTCAATTACATCTCGTCTCTACTAAGCTCGTATTTCTTGGCTTTTAGCATTTAAGCCAGCTTCAGTGTAGTGAAAAGAGGTGTAGGTTGAGGCATTTCTGCCCTTGTTCTCAAATGGCTTGATCAGATGCATCACTATGTGCTCTGAAAGACAGATTCGTTGGACGCTGATACTTCCCAAAGTTTGGAAATCTGTGCAAAACGTATTTGGTGCAAGCCAGAATTTTATTCTTTTTCTGTGACATCGTTTGCCTATAGAATTTTAAACTACATGGTTTTTTAGAGTTAAGCTTTTATTCTCCCAAAATCTTTATTGAGTCCCATCAGAATTCCAGGTATTCAAGTTTACAAAGGGAAAAAATATTTAGCACTACTTGCCATTCCATTGAAAAAAAAGATAATCTGCTCTGATAATGAATTGGCCTTGACCTTGAAAGACCTTTATTCTTCACTATCATCATTTACAAATAATTTTAGAAAGGGTAACCACTTCCAAGAAAATTCTACACCCCCTTTTTTCCTATAGAATAGTACGTTGGGTCAAAATGACCAAAACCAATGTGAAGATAATAACATTTTCGCGAATTAATATTCATACAATTTCATGAAAAGTTACAAAATTTTTTTATCATTTGCATGTAAGTTTTTGAGATAAATGAAAACGAAGTTTGATTTGGGTCAAATTGACCAACTCCGCGGTTCTAGTGTTAAGTGTGAGTTTGACATATACTTCCTTGGCTAGTAGTAACAACTTACATATTTACAAACCTCTTCTCCTTTCATCTGATTTTCACCCTTGGCCACCTTAAAATATCCCAGGGCGGCAAGGGTTGAGAACCACTGATCTAAATAAGAAAACTTTTCATGGCGATGGGACTTATTTATCAATATGAAAGCCGATTATGCATAATTACTGGCAAAAGTGATTTTTTTTAGTATCATAAAAAATTAACTATGACCCCTGGTGCTAGAAAATCTGATAATTATTTACTCTGGTGGAAGTGGAGTACTCTTAAAAAGGCTAGAATATCACAACTGCAGTATTCCACATTATTTGTACTGCGGTTAATATCGTATTGTGTACAAAAGTAAAAGGAAAAGAATTCTGTACATTCAAGTATAATGCATACATGAGAATGTCTAACTCTGCTCAAAATGAGTCTCTCTTGAAATCTGGGTGATATTTGCAATAAAAAAAAGAAAAGAGAGAGGGAGAAAACATCTCTTTTCTTCCTGAAAATCACCTGGATTTGCAGAAAAGACTGAATAACCTACCTTTTTTTTTCTCAATATTTTGATTGTGCTATTTAAAACATGTTGTATGCTGCAAAGAATGATTGTGCTTGTAGTCAACTTTGAAAGTCAATGTGGCGACAGCAGTTCTGACACTTTTGCACAGTACAGTGGGTCTTAATCCTTTTGGGAGTGTTAGTGTCAAGAAGGGGAGAGGCTATACTGAGCCATCTTTGTTATGTTTGTGGCGCTACTTGTCTTGTACAATTTTTATATTTTTATTTTATTTTTTATGCCACTTACTAGCTAGGCATTATCTAGTGTGTTCTTGTATTGGAGTTCAGTCTGGCTCCAACTGTCGACCGAACATGTCGTAAAAGTCTCTCTCTCTTCTATTAAATAACTAAAAAAAGAAAGGAGTCATGACTGTATGTTTCCGAAATAACAACCAGACACATCCACCAGCACTAGCATCACCATATGTTTTAACAAAGACGTTAAGAGGGAAGAAAAAACAGTAATATACGTCCAGAGCAAATAATCTGCCTCATGTTTTCATGTGCAGAACCGTTTTGAAAAGGATTTTTTCACATTTATTTTTATGAGCAGATCCATCGGTCGGTTAAAATGTAATGTAAATTGGATGTTGGCTTGACTGTTAGCTGTAGAGGTGACGTTCTTGTAAAAATGGCAATGAAATAAATAATTTTTGTCAAGTTTGCTGTTTGAAAACATGATTTTTATCAATCCTAGTCTGAAGTAACAAAGAAAGACACTTGAATTCTTTGATAAAAAGCAGCCAAAAATCACATACAACACCCCTCCCCATATAGCAGAGAAACTGCAATTTTTGCATGCAAATGCATCACAATAAGGAACTATTCAGTGAAGTGACCAAGATATTTCAAGCTCCTAAATGCTTCATAAACTTCAAAAGCCTTTTTTCCTTGAACACTGAATATGGGTATCAAATAAAAAAAAATTGTAAAAACATATTTTAGGAGAGGTATTGTTATTATACACAATATATGCAGTCGAGTCACATTGTGACCCCTTTCTATTTTTGATAGGAACTGCATGTAGCAAATGAAATAAAGCAAGAGTTGCAAGCTGGCTTGATGCAAATATAAAAAATGAGATGTAAGTATTCTGGAAATGCATCATACATTACTGTCAACATACTGTGTGGTCTTGTGATCATGGTGACAGACTCGCATCGCAAAGACCTGGGTTCAAACCCCACCAATGGCACAAAACTGGTTGGCTGAAGTTACATTTCTGTAGTTTCCAACTTCAAGAGGTGAATGTGAGCTGATCTCCGCGTTAAAAAGTCAGGCCACAGAGAGCACAAACCTATGATGGTACAAATATCAATTCATCTATACAGCACTAGAAAGTCATGCACAAAACTAGCTAAGCACTCACACAGTTAAGCACACATGCACTTCTGGCACAACTCATTTGGTAGAAAATTGCCCAATACGATAGACCCGAGTTGTGCTTGGTTTGAAAGGAAGTCATTACTGTCACATGTTAAACCAGTGTTTTTCAAAGTGTGTGTCTTCAACCTTTGCCAGGGGTGTTGCTGCGAGCTGGAGATATTGATTTGTGAGCCTATTTATGCTATGAAGTGGCTCTGTTATAAGGTAAAATGTCTACTTAACATTTTAGGGAGCCACAGATGAACCACAAATCAGCAAAGGAGCAGCAAGTGACAAAAGTTTGAGATCCACTCACTGTGTTAAACAAACTATTAACCCATATTTTTAAAGAAAGATGACTATATTAGCTTTTTGGCCAAGCATCACAGTATGATGGTATGTATGTATGAAATTAAGCAGTTGATGAAATATTAACTATTCATTAATTTATTTATTGTATGATAGTGTTTATAAGTGTACCATAACTAGACAAATAACCACAGAAATAAACTAAAGTAAAGACAGCCGAGTATCAAGTGCTGTCGATACATTAGAGGTGCATCTCAGCTGAGAAGGTACATGAGGGCTGAAGTGTGCAAGCTCTTCAAGAATAGAAATACGACATGCTATGCAGCCTTAAAATTTTAGAAAGAGAATGATAAAGATTTCTCAGTTCTTTTCTAGTCCCTAAATTCTCTAAGCTTGAAACCAATTGACCTCTTTAGGACCAAACTCTATCATTCTTTTTATAGATCTTCTATTATGCACTTTTCAGCAGCTATTGAATGGACTGAAATCTCCCTGGATATATAAATCAAATGCAATAACCATCTTCCATCTTACAGTGCCACTTCCAGACCATCTTGCTGTGTCTAGAACTGCAAAACCCTTTTTCTGAATATAAGCTGGTGGTCAGATTAATGTGATTTGACTGGGTGAAACATTATTTCAATTTTTTTTTTCATACACATATCAAAAATTGTTTTTGCATGAAAAAGGTAATTTAGCAAAATTTAAATTGTCAAATCTCAGTCAAATATGTGGTAGCTGATGAAAAACTTATGTTATTATTAGTTTGACTCATTGGAAATTCAGATTTTTGAATGAAGAGAGGAAAGTTTGTTTAAAACCGCCAAGTTAATTATTAGAGCTCTGATTTTTATGCCCTAAAGATGAAATGTTGTTGCTCATAGGTTTAAAAACCTGAATTTACCAATCAGCAATGGCGTTTCATCTTTAGGGGCATAAAAATCTGAACACTGCCCATTATGAATATAGTATTAGTAAAAATATCAAACTGCTGGAGAATAAGATATTTGCAAGAATAAATTATTCCACTGCAATTATATTTAATTACTGAATAGGAATATTAAAAAAAATTCACATACATTTTTTGTATGGATGTATAAGCACACATTTCTATAACTGAAACATATAAATAACGTGAGAAAGCAAGATTTCTATCAAAAATTGAAGTAATTTTTTAAATTCTAATTTTATTAACGTTTGAAGAAAATCTCATACGAATAATGTTCTTTTATTTTCAAAAATTGTCGATGAGGGTATTTCAGAAGGAATGCTTCACTTTTCAACCACTTTTCCAAATTCAGGTTTCTTTTTATTTTTTTTATAACTTGTTCTTTTTCTTTCAAATAAAAATTTTTTAACCTTTCATTTCAACTTTTTGAAAAATGTATGTACAATCAAGATTTATACTGATGTTTCAACACTAACTAACGGTGTGATATGGCTCACATCATCTGATGTTCAAACACTACTACTACACTAACATGCACCTCATCTACATTCCTCTGTGGAATTTCTATCGAATTGGTATGTTGGAATGTGTGTGTACCTGTACAACAAGAACAGATTTGCAAGCAAAGATAACCAAGTTCATTGGTCAGTATTTGTCTAAAAAACTGGAGCAGGTGGGGAAGAAAGAAATTCCAAGAATTATGTACTTTGCACTTCCAATTCTTTACTGAGAGAGGGTAAATTTATTTAATCCATCTTATACCCACAAACTTTTATTTAAAAGAGGAAAATTTCGAGTTATAAGAAAAAATTTTAACACTAAAATAATATGAATGTTTCTGAAAACTTCAACTTAAATAGATATTCGACTTGTTGGGAATTAACTGCATTTGAATGGTTTTGATATCATGCCTTTTATAAGGCCAAAAAAAAAAAATCACACAGTAAACCACACTCACTGTATTTAAATCTTCAATGCGAGTCATAACTCCTATTGACATCTCTCTTCTGTCAACGGGTGTTTCCGGACAGGGATATAATGTTGCACGAAAACTGAAATTCAAGAAATTTTGGTGGAATTAACTTACTTCCTTTCAAAATGTCAAATTAGAATAAAAGCTTTAGGATATTTTTACTATTAGGTCATTCGATTAAAACCTAACCTAAACTGACAAGTTGACCAAACTGACATCTGACTTTACACTGAATAGATTTGGTTCACTTAAATATTTATAATGTTATTTTCTATTTGAAGACAATGTAAGATATTTAATATTTCTGTATTAGAAATAAAATCATTCTTCTTAAATAAAACTTGCACGTCACTACTTTTTTTATGTCTTTTCAGTTAAATTTTTTCCATCACAATGAAAAAGGGGGGTAAAAGTTCATGACTTGATTATATGCAGGTTATTGGCCGTCTCTTACCCAAAACACAATTGAAGTAGCAATTACTTTAGTTATGTTTATTAATTTTGATTCAAATATTTGAACAATGTTTTAAATTATTTTTGACCACTCCTCAAGTTCATGATCAAATTACACAATTTTTATATATGTGATAACTGCATATAATAGTAACTGCTGATAATAGCATATTTTTAAACAACTCCAAAAAAATAGGGGGAAACAGTCTCTCATGTTATCCAACTTTAAATAAAAGCTAACTCAGCCAATTGGCAGTTGATTGACAGGAAGGAGGAAGGATGAAAACATGTCATCAGGCTAAGCTATCTATATAGAGGTAGCTGGGCTCGAGATTGCTGAAATGAGTGTTTTTTAAAAAGATAATATATTTCGGGATTGCAGCTGTAAAGTTAAATAACATATTTGAAAAGTTTCTAAAATTGGACATTAATTTAACATGTTTGTCTTTGTAATTAATTTAACATGTTTGTCTTTGTAATTAATTTAACATGTTTGTCTTTGTAATTAATTTAACATGTTTGTCTTTGTAATTAATTTAACATGTTTGTCTGTGTAATTAATTTAACATGTTTTTCTTTGTAATTAATGTACATTTTCACTTAATTTAATTAAAATAATTACTAATTATTGATTTCGGAAAAGCTTGTGCACCATTGTGACAGTAAACAATTAAGAAAAACTATTTTTTCCTATTTTTAAAAAATCTTTTGTCAATGGGCATGGAAAATAAAATTCCAGATCAAAAATCAGGATAAAATTTCCAAAAATTTCATTGAAAAATGATAAATTAAATTTCTCTGTAAACAAATTTAAAAAATACAGTGGCCCTATCATTAAACTTTTTAATTTACAAAAATGTTAATTTCATACAAAAAATTTTATGAAAATTGAAAAAATATTTAAACAAAGTATTGCGCAAATGAAACATGAGTCAAAAATGGGTAAGAAAGATGGCAAATACTAAAAAACAAAAAATTTCATACACTACATAATATGTGATATCAACAAATTAGGAAAAAAATTAAGAGTTGCAAGCAATAAAATATAAAACTAATCACCCTTCACAAATTTTTTTCACCCTATTTTTGAGTTGTTCCCCTTGGAAAAAAATGATGAATACAGACTTATATACTTGATCACCCTAAAACAGAAATTTTGAATATTAGGCAACAAAATATAAATGTTTGATCAATAAATTTTGTGACCTGACATTGATATACAAGGTGGCTATAATTAAAGTGAGCTTATTCCGAAATATATGTAGAGCCTGTTCTGGTTGACATATTTCTTTGAAACAGGGTACGTGTTATATATACCATTTGGGGGGAGGGAAAGAAAACGTGTATGTATATATATAGTAGTATGATACATTATATAAAAAAACACTGAAATTGAAAATTCAAAGCAAAAACATACCAAGAAAAACTCAAAATAAAATTTTATTTTTTCCAAAGCCAGAGTATAGCGCCCAAGGCGGCTGTATATACATAACTGGAAATTATACAAATAAAGATAACAAAAACAGAAAATATAAGGAACAATGAATAGTATTAAAATTTTGAAAAATATATTTTTTGGACAACTTCCTAGAATTAAAAAAACATGGAACAATGTAAATGATTTTCTTAATGCTTTTTCTGACTTCTTAAATATCTTAAGTGGCGACAGATATCCATGTTCTTTTATGGGTTTTAAACTTCACCCATGTTTATTGAGTAGTTAGTTAACGCCATTTGGCTTTTAATTTTGTGATACCCCAATGAAGTTGAATTTAAGGTAGGATCTTTGTTACTTTAATTTTTCATAAACTACTTTGGAACACACTTGTATTGTGTGGTGTCCATTTATTTAAAATTTTATTTATTTTTTATTACCAATGCTTTTTCCGTGTTAGTCTAGTGATTTTTAATTTTGATTATCTCAAATTCGCTTTTCTTTCTCATGTATTTTGGACTTCCAAAGCTTGTTATTGCAAAAATGTCGGGGAACAGATGGTAATTTTAGCCATTCTATGGCTTGCCATCATCAGAAACATTTTTGCTTGTCTGGAACAATGTCGGGGGTTCCCCCTTGAGAACAACCTCCTCTCATTGTTCCTTATATTTTCTCTTTTTGTTCTTATCTTTATTTGTGTGTGCGCATATATATAAAAATATACATTATGTTGCAAAATTGATACATTTTTGTCGAAACTCACCAATACCAGCGCTATAGGCAGCTGAAATATGCAGTGTAGTGTAGTGTATAAGCATTGTAAAATACTCATTGTTTATATATGAAAAATTAAAAAGCAAAATTGATGAGAAGATATGGAATTTGAAAGCATTAAATCAAAATTAAAAACAGTATATGAAAATTGAAATTTTTGAATAAGGACAAGCATGGGCACTGCCTGAATTGAAAGCAAATATAACATCATACAATTCTTCATGTTACTATTGATCTTTCTATAATTTGTTTTGAACATGTGACTGATGCAAATACACATTGAATAAATGCTGTGATTAAATAAATTTACATTTCTTAATTGCCGTTTAATTTTCTTTATGCATCATTTTTTCACCAGGTGGTGTAGGTTTGAATTATCACTTTCATTGCAGTTTTCTTTTCAACAATGTAACATATACACCAAATTTCAACAAAATATATAAACCACAATGGGCTCTACATAGGCCTGAGTGGGGTCACTTTAATTTTAACTATCATGCACTGGTATAGATCAAATTCTTGAAAAACAAAGTTCTCTTTAAACATTTTAACTGGAAATTTCCCTGTGTGTGCACACATACACAAAAATGTCTTTCTCCATGTTAAGTTATTTCATCATAAAAAGTTTTTATCATAAAATTTTTTTTATACATGTCTAATGAATGGCAACTTTTCTTAGAAAATGATTTGCATGGTCAAGATGGCCAAACAACACTTGCATCATACAATAATAGAAGGTTAAAATATATACAGTACAATATGGTGAGCGATAAATATGATTATTCATAACTGGTAATTAAGTATAACCACACATCGTTTCGGTACATTTGATAAATTTTGTTCATGTACTGCAAATGTCACCAGCTTGCGTTAGAAAATATGATAAATCCTCAAATCCACTGGACTGTTAAGCTTAAACTAAGTCTAAGGTAATGAATTCGATCAGTAGCATTGAATTTGATTGCTGTTGATATGTGCAAAGAAAGTCAACATTACAATTTTTATTATTTTTTTCTTAAATCTTCTTCACACTTACTTTCATATAATTTTGTTTCTATGGTAAAATATGGGTAGCATGCTTATTACATATGAGCAAAGCTTCAAGTACTGTCAAACCACCTTATTATGAAGGTGAAAAAAACTTGGAACATATTCTCTACAAATACATCAGCCACAACAGGAAAATCGCCCATCAAGGTGATAGAAAAATGATGCCCATAAAAAATACGGATGACAAATTGGGGTGATGTTGTCACAATGGGTTGATGTTGCAAACCAGAGAATTCTGAACATTCCTCTCAAACACGAAAATTCTAAACTCATTCTGATCATTTACTTCAATTAAAAAATTCTGGTGGCTTTTGCAATGCGTTACCAAAATGTTCTTAAGTGAGCTCTGGTTGAGTTGTATTCAAGCATTTTATGCACATTTGTCTCACCTACATCCTCTTATAAACAAATTATCATTCAACCACTCATCTGGCTATGATAGAATAGCATATCATGCCAATTTCTGGCATAATTTAGAAAACAAATTATTACTTCAATAATAAAATTTTTTTTTGTTGACAATTTTGAAAAACAGCGAAGATAAACTCAGTATAAATATTTGTGGCGTCATCTTTTGCCCCTTTACAAGTAGGTGTCAAAGGCTAAAAATGAGGGGACAAGTCGAACTGTTTACACCTCATTCTTTTCAGTGTGTTGCTCGCACGCAAGTGGATATATTCTTGTCCTTATATGATGTGGAATTAAATCTTGTTAACCAGTGTGAATAGTTTTCTAAAAATTAAATTATCTTAAATTATTGACCGTTTCTTAATTTTGAGTCACACACACACAACTACAAAATACACCATCCACAATGATGTCTATATATTAATAAAAAAATTTAAACAAAAATGTTTTAAGAGATTGTATATTTTGGGCTGAAAAAGTACCAAGAAATTGAATTTTCTGAATGTTATGCCGAAATGATTACTTGGAAAGAAAAGTGGTTTGTCTCCTCCGGGAATCGAACACGGATCCCCTTGCATACTGGGCAAGTGCATTAACCAATACACCAGACACACTTTTGAATTCCTTATAACACGAAATTTCTAACTTATAACATGCATTATTAGCATGAAGTGCTGAGTGGATATATTGCAGCCTCACCTTAACTACAACAATTTCGCCCCAGGTGGCCTTTTAATAAAATAAATTAGAAAATGAAAAGTAAATGCAAGGAGAACCACAAATTATTTGAGTTTCAAGAGTAAGACAGCTTTTTTTTTCTCAGCCCAATACATCAAGGAATTAGACATTTTTTGGATATTATGTCAAGGTAAAATCTAAAAAGTCATCTGATCTCTGCCTGGTGATGCAACCACACGGTCAAGGAGTCATCGAAAACTTCAAATCGTATTACAAAAAATTATTGCTGAAGGATTTCATCAGAACAATCAATGAAAAAAAATTCCATGTAACCATACTTGATGCCAAGTTATATCTCCACAGAAACTGAAACAGCGCCTCTGAAATTACCATAAGAAATTGCTTCCACCATGCTGTTTTCTTAGGAAATCTTGTCAATGACAGTGAAGATGACGATAACTTTGTCCCACTTGCTGTGTTATTAGAGTATCTGCAAAATCGTGGAAAAGATATGCCTGATGAAGGACTCTGTCAAAATCAATGAACGCTGATCAAAATCATAAAATATGCAGTGAACAACGTAATAGATATTACAGCTGAACTTCAGGAAAGCAAAAACATATCCGATGACGAAACAGGCAAAGAATAACCACTTGTGAAGATGCCTTCAAAACAAGAGGCCATGGATTCTATCAACCTATCAAGAACATTTGTATATATCAGGACTGGAAAGCACAACAGACAGACTTCCAATTTTCATCATCTTTGGAGAAAAGGATTGTTCCTCCAAAAATTTATCACAATTCAATACAAACAAAAATTGATGGGTTTTCTTTTCAGTGAAAAATGATTTTTCTTTTTTTTTCAAACTCATAGATGAAAAATATTTTCACTTACAGTGTTCCAAAAGAATTAAACTGCCATACAAGATGACAATACTTTGGTTTCCATGCACATGGCCATAATTTGAAAATAATTAAAAATAAAAGTTATATTTTGTGTTATTCAAATGTGTAATTATGCATTAAATGAACATTAATTAAGAAAAACTCAAGTAATCAATTTTCACGACTGAAATCGTTTGTATAACTAAAATTTATTTTTTTCCTGCAATGAAGCATCAATAGAGAGACAGGATTTGGTGCAGCCATGGCTTTCTCCGTTTAATGCATTACTCTGCTCATAGGGTCATATTTTTGCTCTCCCAAGAGTGACTTATCAATGAGGTTTAACAGGATGGACCATGAATTGTTAGTACACTGTCAATTGACTGCTTTTACAAGGGGACACCAGTATCGATTGGTAAGGGACAATGCGAGGTTATGGTGTCACAGGGAATTTTTCTCTAATAGGGTTGTTAATAAATGGAATAGCTTACCCCGGAGAAAGTAAACTGCAACACAATTGACACATTTAAAAAGAAATACGATAAACATGTTTGGGTAAATCGAGAAGCTATCCATACTTATAATATAAGACAACCACAATATTCTTTATGGGCATTGCATAATATTTTATCATTTGTATATATTGTTTATAATTTTTATTAATTGCATTTTTAATTTGGTTGCTGTATTTTTGAAATATATGACATCCGTATTTGTTATGGGCATCTTTTTCTCAGCCACCTTGTTGGGCATTTTGCCTGTTGTGGTGTTGTCTGTATTTGTAATAATACTTGTTACCCTGCACAAGGGTTCAAGGTTAAGCCTCAAATTTGTCACAATCGGTCGTGTGATAGACTATCACAGCCGATCTGTATTGTTACTCTGCTTATTGTTTTTGAATTGTTAATATAAATGCCTTGTTTCACTAGCAGAGGGCTGCAAACTTCTGTTGGCACTAATACATTATTTCATCATACAATAGGCCAAGTTGACATATTGGAAGAGCCTGGCCAGTTCCCCCAGTATTATTATTTTTTGGATTGCCATCCTAAAATACTATAGCTTAAATCATTTTCCCATTTGAATATGTAAACCGCATCAGTGAAATAGCTCAGTGTTATAATGGAATTTTTGGAATTCTAAAGCTGGAATTTTTCTGATTCTGACTATTTGGTGTGCTGGTATCAAATATAAAAAGTTTTTCCCCCTATCAGCTCCAGTGATGATGACAACACCTGTTCAGTTGAGGAAAAGCCACGATTTTATTTTGCTCCAACGCCATCTTGATTTTACAATTTTTTATATATATATATATATATATATACCGTATATACTCGTATATAAGCCGACCCCCCCCCCCAACTTCAGGACCACCAAAACCGCAATAAATTGAAAACCCGTGTATAAGCCAACTCCAAAAAAATCTGCGCATTTTAGAGAAAGAAAATCTTATATTTTCATGCAAAATGAATGGCTAGTGGAAATTTACAGTGGAAAATTATTCAAACTTTTTAATCCATTTCTTTTTAATCCATCCGAGTCTCCAATCGTAATCCATCATAAGGGGTACGGCATCTTCGTTTTTATCCTCATCTGGGCTGTCACCGCTATTGTCACTTTCAAAGAGGATATCATCTTCAGTTCCGTCCATAGCATTGCTGATCCAATACTTTTTGAAGGATCGAATGATAATTTCGGTGGAAACAGAATTCCACGCCTCATGTACCCATCGACATACTAGGCCAACGTCAGGTTTCTTCAAGGCACCACTTTTTGTAGTTTCTTTAACATCGGAACCAGGGCCGACACTAGGGGGGTGCAGGCGGGTCTGGTGCCCCGGGCGCAGGACTAGATGGAGTGCAAATTTGCCATTGGGGGGTCTTTGACATTTTCGGGGGTTTGAACATATCCCATAACAATAATGACGGTTTCTCGAACACTGCAACAAAAATGACTACTGATTGCGGGGGTCGATATTTTTTCACCAAAAACTGACCCGAGTATAAGCCAACTTCCCCACTTGAGGAACGAATTTTTCCACAAAAAACTCTGCTTATACACGAGTATATATGGTATATATATTTGCTTATTTCATTATTTTTATCTGTTCACGCTATAAATTTCTCAGGTTACTAGATTTAAGGTAAATTTATTAATCAAAATCTCTATACAATGTTCAACAATGGGGAATCCTAAAAAAAGAACAAAAACATCAACAAAAATTTCTCGCCCGCACATCAATTGGTTTGCACACCCCCTGAAGCCACGGGTGCCTTGGGAAAAATGTAAAAGACAAAGTTCAACTGATTCACCTCCAACCCATAGTGAAATTGATGCCAACACTGCTGACAGACCTCAAATCTATAATGCTAGCTAATTCTAAAACCCTTGCAGATCTTACTATCAGAATTGATGCTGTGGATATGAAGCTATTGAAAATCACAGATAACCTCGAGAAAGCTAGCAGGGTAAAATCAAACCACAGAGCAACGAACGAAAAATTGAGATCTAATCTGAAGATCATCGGCTTGGAGAACATGCACATTCCACCCCGTGATGATGCCTAGGACTGGTGCTCTGTTGTGCATGATATTGTGAAAGAAAAGCTACAGATGTCTGGTGCCGACCATCTGCTCATCGACATTGCTCATCCACTCCGCCACAGAAATGGAGGTTCTAGAAACCTACAATATGTCACTCTGATTGTGAAATTTGTTCGTGTTGATCGCAATGATGTGTTTAGTGCCTTTAAGTGGTTCCAGTGGTGATCGGCTGAAGTTGGTTTTCTGAGGTTCCCAACTTTGAGGCGCAAATACGAGTCGATCTCTCCGTTAAAGAGTCTTGCCGCAGAGAACAGGCCTACAACGGTATAATCATACATTCATTACACTTCACGCACTATGTGAGTTGAGGAAAAACTCAGTTTAAAATATTGATTGCAGATGGCCGCACTACACACATGGGTGGAGATATGGGGGGTGGGCAATGCACCCCCAGCGTCAAAGATGGAGTCGACTGATCTAATGTATACATGAATAGACATCATCATCATCTTGCCCCCCCAGACTTCCAAGTCTATCTCCGCCTATGACTACACATAAAAAGCATTACACAGAAACAAACTTCACGGAAGGTTCCCTATACATACACACATTCCAACATGTGCAAATTAATTAGAGGTTCTGCAGAGGAATATGAACGAGGTGTATGTCTGGTTTAGTAGTAGTAGTGCCTGTAAATGTGTATGCCTCTCCAACCCCACCTTACTCGATGGTTTACGTGTGAGAGAAAATTTTTGTGCCACAACAAGAATTAGATTCCACCTTCATCCACTTATAGATAGCAGTTTGAAAGCAAAGAGGGTGAGATTGATACGGGACTGTCTATTTGTTGACGGTAAGTGTTTTTTAGTCGATATAAATCAGTGATTCCCACCGTAGGCATTAACGCCCCCTGGGGGACGATGGAATGTTCCAGGGGGCGGTAGAAGCTACGGGCATAACATAGGATCGTATGGATTAGATTGCGTTGGGGACTATAGGAAAAAAAAAATTTCTGAAGGGGACGATGGGACAAAAAAGGTTGGGAAACTATGATCTAAATAACTCAATTATTGCGGTTCCATCCAATGGCCCAAATAACACTGATGCTTGCAGGCCATTTTATAAGAAATTTTCACTGGTGGGCTCCTTGGAGAAAAAAGGGACTTTTTCCCACATTACAGGCATACGGGGTGAGGGGCATAGGGTAGTTTCTTGCCAGATCAAAAATTTAAATGTTCTTAAATATTTTTGCAAAAAAGAATTATTGAATGAAAATACCTTTTTATGCTACTACCTTAACAAATTTTTAATTTAATACCATGCTTTTTGAAGGTTAGAAACACTAATTCTTTGAAAGAGATAACTTGTGGCCCCTCCCCCTCCAAAAATCAATCCTATGTATGTCCCCAGCCCTAGTGTATTCATAAAACTGAATATCGGGCCAAAATGTCAAATTTTTACGAATTTAACTTCAGTTTTTTTTTTCAGCACTTATGTATTTTAATAAATATTATTGCTGTGTGATACTTATGCCCCCAAAAAAATCTATTATTTGTTGAATCTCTATACCCTGAGGCTAGATACCCATCAGCATGAATAAAAAAAAGGTTAAAAGCAGTCACTCTGTCCCGATATATTTTTTGGAAACTCCTATAAATTAAAAATCATTACGTTTGTGCCTAGTTGGGCAGTTTAAGGAAACATTAAATTCCATAAATTTATTTGGTGGCGATACATCAACAAAATTGAGCACAAATAATATTAAACCTTCTTGAGGTTTGAAACACTCACTATAGAGCTTGTTAAATACTAGGCTGACTCATCTGCCATTTTTAAGCAAAAGTGTGATGTCAGTATTATCGCTATGATGTTCCCTATCTTTCAATGATTTCAGAGACATTACTTAGAGCTGCAAGCCTGTTTTTTGCTCTATGATGGATGAAGGTTTCACTCTTCTTTATAGGGGGGCCCTTAAGCCACCTTGATGTACAGCTAGTGACTTAAAAATGAAATAAAATTAGTGTATATACTGTAGTAGCTTACATGTTGAAAATTAGGTTGTTATGAACGTCATCGGTACCTGTATTTCCCATAATAGACAGCACAGTGTTATCAGAAAATATAATTTTGAATATTGATCAAAATCATGGTAAAAAAACCTATAAAAAGCATTACCTAAAATTTAAAGGAGGTTCACTCAACGAAATTTGGAGGAGTAAAATTGAATTTTGGTGAGTGAATCAAGCATAATGGTGAATACTAGTGGGCAGTACCAGAGGCGCCAACATTAAAAAACATTAAAGAGCTGAAAGTCGTTCCTGTATATAGAGATAGGCTGAAAGACTCGTGCACATATGCAGGAGGGGATGATTGCATTGCATTCTATATTCACATAGCTGCCAACTTTTGAAAATGAAAATTCGGGAGATTTTCGCGCAAACCCGTATTTTATGCTAAAACCACTCCCTAATAAATACAATAGGGATTTTCCAAACATAAAAGTTAAAGCGTAGGGAATAAAATCCCTACTCAAAAACTGAAGTCAAATTAAAATAGGGATTTTACACACATAAAAGTTAAACCCTTGGGAATAAAATTCCTACGCAAAAAAGAAGTGAAATTGGAGGCCAAAACTTCAATGATGTAAAAATAAATAGTGTTCAATCAGAAACGCTGTGAACAAACATTCTGCACGAATGACCCCAAAATCATTGGAAGATGAAGGAAAACACTGTCAATTTTTGAAGAACACTGACTATTTGTGAAACTTGCTTGTCTTTTTTTTCATTTCACATGAGTGATGATGTCACTCTTTCCACCATGACCGATGTTTATGTCCGTAACACAAGTCCGTGTACAAAAAGGAAAAGTCGGCCCTCTTCTGGAACGTTTGATGAAAGGAAATTCATCGGAATAAGTATCTTTAAAATTGATTAAATATGTTTTTGCTTATCAGTATTCATGTTTTGTTATATCGCACGTACGTAACTTCAACAAAAGAAATTTTGACCATATGCGCGTCACTATAATCTTATCCAATTATTATCCAGGACTATTGGCTGCTAAGCCATTTCCCTGCACGATAAGACAAACAACTTTCTTGTTACCATCAGAGGGTTTGTAAAACTTCCTTAAAAAGGGAATTTCCCCATTTACGACGTGTGACGTGATTTCGAAAGGGGAAAAAAAAGAGGCTTCATGCCCCACAAGAAATTCCTTAGGGATTGTTTTCATAAGCGGGGATTTTTTTTAATGAAGTAGGGAATTTTTAGGGACAATTAGGGATTTTTGTAAAAATTCGGGAGATTTAAGAACTTTTCGGGAGGTCGAGCAATGAAGCTAAAATTCGGGAGATTCCCGAAAAATTTAGGAGACTTGGCAGCTATGTATTCATTACTTATTCCAATGGCTGTAAAGCAGTGATTTTCAATATTGGGTCAATAAATTTCATTAACATACTGTAATATTAATACACTTCACAATCAGTTTTTGCTTATCATTTATATTTTAAAACATTGACACACAATAGGAAAAGTGCCTTTACTTTTCTGCATTTCAAGGTGTACAAAGTGTGACTGTTGTATGCAAGTAAAAAATAATTATTATGACTACTTTATACTACTTATGGTAATTATATCGACTTTGTTTTACAATATAAACTTTAAAATTTTCCTGTCTGACTAGCATGTTTCTTGTTTTTCAATTGCTTCAATAATATCAGCATGTCAAAGTGTAAAAAATTTTAAATTA
This sequence comes from Pholcus phalangioides, assembly GCF_987345545.1. Classification (NCBI taxonomy): domain Eukaryota; kingdom Metazoa; phylum Arthropoda; class Arachnida; order Araneae; family Pholcidae; genus Pholcus; species Pholcus phalangioides. The sequence goes on along the minus strand of NW_028301625.1, from coordinate 4,284,487 downwards.
GATTCCAAATCAAGAATTTTTTGTATGAGATTTCATGACTTAAATGAGAATTAAATTTCAAGTTCACTGCTGCATTTTAACTACATTACAAAAAAAACAAAAAACACACACTTTATCCAACTTTTTCTGCTAAATCTGCTTTTGTCCAAATCCTAATCTTAGATGATTGAAAGAAGTGTTTGCGCAGTAATCCATAAGTTTATATATTAATCATATACATACGCTAACAGGATCTTCTAAAGGGGTGTCAATTTCAGCTTGTCGTAGGAAAACATTACCATGACAAACTCGCCATAACATGCGTTCAAATGCTGGAAGTCTTTCTCTTAAAATCACACCTGCAACAAATCTACAAAAGAATTTATATCAGAAATAAACATATAAAAAAATGAAAAAGTGTGATTTGTTACAAGATGCTCTTTGAGTATTAAATTTGTTTTGAACTTTTAACTCTTTCACGACTAAAGGAAACATTTTTCCTCATTTTAAAATTGGTGATTTAGTTATGTAACCTTATTTGCATTTTTTATACAGAATGTAAAAATAGAACATATGCTGATCGCAATTACGTAAACGGGAACGTTTAGAAGAAAAAAAAAAGATGTCAAATCAATAATAATCTAAAATAACAGTTACATACCAATATTTACTCTTAGCAACCTTATGGTCCTGTAAGGGTTAAATGACTTAATTGAAAGATCTAAACACAAATAGTTTGAATGCAATAACCATCACAATCACATTAACCAGTCACACGTTGCTATGACATATAATTATATGATGGCCATATGCAACCATGGTGCCTATGGAGGTATTATATGTCATACAGCTACTGCCACCTTCAGTGTCATTCTTTTTACTTCATTATTTCACCAGTAGATGTGGTTGAATAATCATATATTAAAGTCTGGGGCACTATCTTCATGATGCTTTGCAAAGTTGCACCCCCTTACGCTTTATTTTTTCTCTCAGATTCTATTGCAAAGATGTTTGTGTTTCACTCACTCACATCTCTTTTAACGAAGGTTGAAATGTTTAAAAGCTATTTTTTACAGCCACAGGACATTTTATGACCCTAACCCTCAGTATTTCTGGATTATTATATTATGTCCACATTCACAGAGAGAGATTTTCGGCTTTTCTGGGAAGACTCCTCTCCTCAGCAGTGCATTACATAAACTAATTTGACACCTAGCTCATAAAAAAATACTCCTGGATGGTTTGCAAATTTTCAGTTTCCCAAATTGTCCCTGCTCAATCAGTTGCTCACTCACATACTCACTGACTTATTCATTGTACTGGTCATTTGTTCAATCAATTACCAACTCTGTAGACTAAAATCTAGCAAGGTGTTTGAAAATTTATTGAAGATGATTTTGCGAGAGTTAAAAAAACAATGTAGCAGTTTCACAATTTCTTCAAAAATTATGGTTACAGAAAGATTTATAATAATCAAGGCTATCATTAAATCAAAAGGAGATTGCATTAGTTTAAATGCAATTCCCAACAAGATATAAAAATATATTATTGTAAAGAGATTTATTGTTATATCGAGTATCATTGTAACGAGAATTCACACTGCACACAAGATATTTTTTTTAATACATGCAAAGATGTTGCTGCTATTGCTAATTTTTGTGTAAGACGAAAAGTATAATGCAGTAAACACATCTACAATGTCAAGTTGTTATTCAACACCAAAAACTGACAGCAATAGAAAATAAGTTGAAAATATCTATTGAATATTTTTCGTATTGAATCTTACAGATTAACCAAACAAAACATTTAAAAAAATTACAAGTTGTGAACCTTCCTTTCTTGGAAGGGCATCATCTTATCATTGCAGCAAGGTTCACTGTAAAAACAATAACAATAATAGAAAATAAATAGATCCGATGAAAGATCTGAATTTTTCTTCAATTATTTGAAGAAAAAAAATTTCTATAGTATATTAAATGCATTCCCCCCCCCCCCACCCAGGTCTGTGGTTGAGCACAGCCATTCGTGTTTGTACAACAGGAAAATCTGGACATACAAAAGAAGAACATTTTATTTAAATGCTGCAAAACAATTTGTGCATATGAATACACACTGAAAGGACAAATTATTATACAAACCTAAGCTGGAATACGAAAATTTTAATATTTTCTATAAACCGCATTTTGGCAAGGGCCAAATATATAAATTTACAGCAATAATTGTAGAAAAATTTTCTAGCCGTGAAGTATCACTGTACGTAGGTAAAGAAAGTGCCCATTGATTGTTAGATTGAGAGAATTGTATAAAATTTATTTCTTTGCAATGTCTCTTATATTTTGAAAGGATCAAACATCATTGATGTTTATTGTTCATTATTTCAATGGCTGGTGCTGCATATTCATGTTTTTCAGAGGTAATAACATGAAATCAGAATATTCAGAACTATTACTGTGTTCATCTACTGTATCATCTCCGAACACTTTCTAGATGATCCTGTCCCTGCTGCATTTGGCTTAATAATAAAGTGTTACAGACTCTGCCACAAAGCTGGGCTAAAAGAGGATAAGTACGGTGGTAAAGTTCTGACATTCATTCCATGTCTCTGCTGTATTGTGGTGAAAAAAAGAGCAAGAAACACGAATAAAGAGAAAGAGAAATAAAAATGCAACTGACAAAAAAATTGTTCAGGGTATCCGTGCTTGTCCAAGTTGAAAATGATCCATCAAAATAGATGGAATATGTTGTGATTGTTAGGCATTAATATCAAATTAAGTGCTGAAACAGGCAAAATGCCTAATCGGATTTGTTTATCTTGTAACATGGTTAAATTTAATTTTTTTCCCCATGAATTTTTAACAAGCTTCATTGCTGACTAAATTTTATTTATTAGCAGTTTTATTTATTACAAAGGTAGGACCTACATTCCTGGCTTCTCTTTTCTTTTGTTAATTAGAAATACCCTAGAAAAACAGATCTCATGCATCAGGATCACTGCATTGCTTAGACAAGCATCTCTGCATATGTAAGAGCAAGTTACTACTGTATATACTCGCAAGTTACTACTGTATATACTCGCAAGTTACTACTGTATATACTCGCAAGTTACTACTGTATATACTCGCAAGTTACTACTGTATATACTCGCAAGTTACTACTGTATATACTCGCAAGTTACTACTGTATATACTCGCAAGTTACTACTGTATATACTCGTATACTACTGTATATAAGCTGAGTTTTTTTGTGGGAAAAATTTGTTCCTAAACTGTGTGTGTGGGGTATCCTGCTTATATATGGGCCAGTTTTTGAAAAATATCGACTCCCACTGCACCAAATCAGATAGCTCTGCACGGTCCATGTAGATTTTCATACAATAGCTGGCATTACTGACCAGTAGAGTGATTTTTATAACTATAGAAAGAGTTGGAACTGGTTGCTTGGTCAGCCAGGAGCATTTTGTCTACCCCTTGTAATGTTGAAGGAGAAGTTACAGAGGGAAATTTATGGGCCTTCTGATCTGGCACCCAGGACCCAAGATCCAACTCTAGTTGTGGTGGATGGCATTGCCAGATGAAACCCAAGAGGTAATTTTTTCTGTAAAAGTTGTGATCACCCGAGCGGTAGCCATTGATCAATCCAAAAAACATTGCCATCTAATGAAGTATCTGCCGGTAAAAATGAAAAGAGGGAAAATATTTGCATTAATGCTTCTTTCAAACTAATAAAAAGTTTGAACTATTTTTCATTTTAACTTTTATTGCATGAAAATATACAAATTTTACCCCCTCTAAAATGCACTGATTTTTGGGGGTTCGCTTATACACGGGTTCTCAATTTATTGCAGTTTTGGTGGTCCTGAAGTGGGGTGTCAGTTTATACACGAGTATATACGGTAATTAAATCCAACAACTTTCTCACATTACAAGTAATTAAATACACTGTGTCCTTAGCTCTGGCATTTTTTAAATTCTTAGCATCGCTAGGTAAAGTGGTTAGTGAATGAATCCCCCCTATTACTACTAAAACTAAAATAAGCAGCTGATGACTGGGCGATTTTATTGACTTCTAGACATGTATTTGTGTTTATGAGGTATAGGATTTTCTTGGAAATGAAAAAAAGATATATATCTCCACTCTTGATAAAAGGGTCTAGGGTAAAGAGCAATATAGGCATCTGTAGTGTTTTCAATGACTTTTCACGTTGGTTTTTAATAGAAAAACAATATTAAGCCTGGGATCCCCATACCCAAACCAACATAGACAAATTAGAATCTATCAAAAATAAGTCCACTCGCTTCATTTTTAACTGTTGGTCTTCACCTGTCTCCATATCGGAACTCAAGTGCCAACTCAATATCCAACTGCTCTCCTCTCTTCGACTTATTTCTCGTTTGACTTCTCTTTCTAAAATCCTCCATGGGGTTTTAATATCGACACTTCCAATATTCTAATTAAACCCTCACATTTCTCTGTTAGACTCAATCATTCCCAAAAATTTCAGCCCATCTTTGCCTCTTCAAATTGTCAAAAATTTAGCTTCTTCCCAAGAACTATTATAGACTGGAACAACCTACTACCAAATATTGTAGATTGCACTATGTTTTCCGAATTTCCCTATTCCATCAATCGCCATTTTCATCATTCATAACTTCCCTTCACATCCTCTTGTATAGGCCTCTGCCAAACAATATTGAATAAATAAATAATAAATTCTTCAATAAATATTAAAGCTCACCCAAGCTTCAAAGCTTGACCACCTTGGCGTAAACCTTCATCTCCTAGAAGTTGAACATTCTCCTCTTGCAATGTTGGGTCATGCATCTGTACATGATGAAAGTCTGCCTGTTAAACACAGTAAAAACTCCTCTAAAGCGACCCTTGTGCTCTTTTCAAGAGTGGTCGCTTAAAAATACATTTGATAAATAAATCTTATGCATATAATATTTAAAAGGATAAAAGCAAGTGTAATTATTTTATATGTATCAAATATAACTGCAGCAATACCCTAAAATTACGCAATAGGAGGAATCAACAATAACTGCTTGTCTTTCTGTTGAAAGTTTCAGCAAATGCATACATATATAATTCACAAAGGGTGCATGGCTACCAGGGCGTGTGGTATTTTACTGGCAAACCATTGATCCTAGAGGCATACTTCCAATTAGAGAAAGTATTCAAATAACTTAGTATAGTACTCAGATATGTCATTTATGTTGCAAGGAATTATACACTATCTACCAATAAGTATTTGGACACCTGTGATAGAAAAGAAAAACTTTATTTAAAATCAATAGTTGGTAGAGCCTCCACGAGAGGCAGTTACAGCGTGAACCCTCCGGGGCATACTTTCCACAAGTCCTTGTGTGACGGCTAGTGGTATTTTCTTCCACTCGGCTTGGAGAAGACATGTCAGTTCCTTCACCGATTTTGGACGGGTAGGGCACCCCTTAATTCGGCGATCCAACTCGTCCCAGAGGTTCTTGATAGGGTTCAGGTCTGGGCTCTGGGCAGGCCAGTCCATTCGATGAACCCCATTGGCACCATACCAAGCCTTGGTTAACCTCGCAGTATGACAGCTGGCATTGTCGTCCTGGAAGTAACAGGGGTCCACCCCGTAAAACTGCCGCAATGTAGGAAGCACATTGTCATCCAAAATAGTGCAGTAGGCATCGGCATTGAGCTTACCATGAATGGGGACCAAGGGTCCCCGTCCATACCAGGAGAAACACCCCCAGACCATAATTCCACATCCGCCGAACTTGACTGTTGGCACAATGCATTCTGGCTGGAGACGTTCTCCAGGCAGACACCAGACCCTGCCATCCGAACGGTAGAGGGTGAACCTTGATTCGTCGCTCCAAAGAACCCGTTTCCACTGATCTACGGTCCAATTTCGATGTGCTTTGCACCACATTAACCGAGCAACGCGGTTGGACTTTGTGATCAAAGGCTTATGGGCGGCAGCATGACCATGAAAACCAATCAGATGTGCTTCCTTATGGATGGTATTCATTGAAACAATACTCCCAGATGCCTGTTGAAACTCAATGCGGATGAGGGCCATCGGTTGGGTGCGATTCTTCAGAATTTCTCTGGACAGCACCCGTCAGTCTCTATCTCCCAGTTTCAATGGTCTGCCGACTCAGGGCAAATTCCAGCAATCACAGCTCACCTTCCAATTCTTAATCACATAGGCCACTGTCGATTTTGGGTACTTCAGCTCGCTAGATATGTCCCTTAAGGATCGGTCATTTTTGTGATACCCGATAATTATACCTTTCTCGAAATCAGAGAGCTCCGAACTGCGCGGCATCTTGCATGCGACTAATGCCAATGTTGTTTCCTACACGATATATACCGGCGGAGGGCGTGACGTATCTCAGGATCGCAGATATCGTCATTTGCATAGGTGTACAAATACTTATTGGTAGATAGTGTATAGTTATTAAAATATAAAAATTAACTTTTTGTGCAAAAACCCTGTGCTCAAGAACCCAATTATAGAGTTAGTGCCCTGTCTCTCCTGATGCCAACAAAAAAAATTAAAAGTTTGTACGTGCAATATTCACTGAGATATTTGGATTCGAAAAATTGAGCAAAAACGAAAAAAATAGCATTAAATGCAGATAAAACGGTTTACCCATATTTAAAAAAAAAAGTTTTTTCTTAACTTTAAATTTTTTGAAAAATTTAAATACCTCAATGAATATTGCATTTGGAAACATGGAATTTTTTCTTTTTTTTGGCATCAGGAGAGACAGGGAAACAACTTTGTAATTGGTTTCTTGAGCACAGGGTCTCCATATAAAAAGTTATTTTTATTTTAATAACTATACAACCCCTTGCAATGTTAATGACATATCTGAGTGCTACATGTAGTTTGGATACTTTCTTTAATTGGAAGTATGCCTGTAGCATTAAGGGTTTGCCAGTAAAATACCATACGCCCTATTACTTATGCACTTTGGATATATAAATATTACTTGATTGGAACCAAAATTTGGGAAAAGCACCTGCATTTTATAAAAATTGCAGTAAAAAAATAGTTATTCCTGTGCAATGTGTTAAATGAAATTTTTCTCAGAAAATCATGGCACTGTAAGTTGACGAAAGTTAGGGTACTGTTGTATTTGATTCCTAAAATTCATGTCGTTATTGATGTCCATATATTATTTCTTTAATATTTCCACATAATCAAAACTCAAGTTTATTATATAGATGATGTATCAAAAACAATTAAAATTTTTGGATTCATTGCACGTTTCACCTCCAATGAAAGCATTGAATGGTTGTGACATCTACGGCATCACAGTGGTTGTTTTCAACCAGCAAAGTTATATTGGCATAATGCAGGGCTTATGTTATTTATTCTTTGAATTTATTTTAAAAGAAAACTTTTCATGTCTATGCAACACTCCAATCAGCATGTCTAACACAATTGTCTGACGTTATCTTGCTCATTCTTACAGTGACTGACAACAGTAAATGTTCTGTTTAGAAAAGCGCTCTTGTGGCGAAATTGCATGGATCGTGGAGTGCTCATATCCATGGGTCACAAACAGGGGCACACAAAGTGCAATAGCCCCAATTCTCTCTCAAAACAAGAAAATATTTTGTTTTCATTCAAGCAAGAAAGGTACAAGAATGAAAATTGAAAATGAGTGAACAAAAACAATCAAACCTGCTTTTATGTAAAAAAGTCTAAATTGAGGGGGGGGGAAATGACATAGTATGAGAAATGTCTCCCGATTAAGGGAGTTTCTATTCTACTGCAATTTATGCCAGTTTGGCAACAGCGACTAGCACAACCACTAACCCACATTTTGAACAATCCTATTATAATTTTTGTATACGATTGAAAAAAACTGGAGTAGTATGTAAGGCTACTGATGACTTGAACATATGTGAAGTTTGAAATAAATCCTACATTAATTAGGTATTTTTATTTTATACAAGTTTTAATTTTTGATATAAACTAATTTTTCAAATAAAGTTTGTAATTATGATTTTATGAAACCTGATGTCCCAAGGAAATTTGAAGAAAACTTTTTTTTAATTGTAAAAAAAATTTATTTTTGTTGTTTAAAAATAAAAAAACTTTCTCAATAAAAAAGTTAAGATACATTAGAAAAAACACATTTTTAAAAAAAATCAAATTTGTATTTTAACCAAATTCCAAAAATACAACAAAACTTGTTACATCTTTTAATTCTCGAAAATGATTTTTAATCATAAAAATAAATGAAAATTACTTGAAAAAACTAAAACAAAGCATGCAATATCAGTTAAACAGATGTTAAAATGAAAGTCTTTTCAACAGATTGTCAAAGAAAGTTACTAATTATAAAAGCATGATGCCCTGATTTTTTCCACACACACGTGCATTTTTTAAAGAAATATTTTACTACTACAAGCCATGTTCGTTACAGGCAAACACGAATGGAAACTTATGCAGTAAAATTACATAGTGGGTTTTTGCTCTTTACAATAAAAATGGCCTTATTTAAACAGGCTCTGTATTTTGCAGGGGCTTTTCATGGGATTTTGAAAATTACAATTCATTAATTTAATTCTTCAAATGGATTTGATACCAACTTAATACCATTGAATTCATTTTTTTTCAAATCAATTTGATATAGATATATAAATTAGACAAACATTTTTGGAAGGCACTGGTTAAAAAAAAAGTCCCATAAAATATGGGTCATAGGGTGAAGGTTTGGCAGTGCTTTCCATGGAGACTTATGTATTCTTTCTTTTTTGGGCGCTTTCTGCCTGACGCTGATACAAGATACCCTTCGTACTTAGGAACACTGTAGGAAGAGGATAGTTACCACAAGTTATTATGCTTATTTTGGCAGTGCTGAAAACCTTGCGGCAGATACAGATACTAGATGGTAGCATCAGTATCTGTATATCTCCTATATTTTAAATCTGTGTTATATCTTTTAAATTAGAATATATTTGAATATAAAAAATTAATATATATTTATAACTTTATCATTAAAATATAATACACCTTTTAAATTAGAATATAATCAATGATGTTTCGTTGAATGGTCCGCACGCTGACCCTTGTTGATGGCCCAGCATTGAAATCTGCAGCAATTTGCGGAAGGGCTGCACGTCTGTCACGTTTAATGATTCTCGTCAGTCATCGTTGGTCCCATTCTTGCATGATCTTTTTCTGGCCGCAACGATGTTGTAGATTTAATTTTTTACTGGATTCCCGATATTCACGGTACACTCGTGAAATGGTCGTATGTGAAAATCCAAATTTCATCGCTACCTCTGAGATGCTATGTCCCATCTCTTGTGCGCCGACTATAACACCACGTTCAAACTCACTTAAATCTTGATAACCTGCCATTGTAGCAGCAGTAACCGATCTAACAACTATGCCAGACACATGTGTTATATAGGTGTTGCCGACCGCAGCGCCGTACTCTGATTGGTTCCATATCTATTTATTTGCATACGCATGCCTGCACCAGTTTTTTTGGCTCTTCAGTTTATATATGTGTATATATTCATCTGTATGTATATTTTCTTTGTTCAGTAATACAAAAATTGAAAAAATATACTTTATAAAGTACAATAACAAGACTTTTATTAAACCAAGCTAACTCATTTAGTTAATTCATAACTGACAAACTGGAAGAATGTTTAGTCCCTTGGGGTCGTGAGAGTCTGTTTCATCATCATACATGTCATCTAATGTTTCTTCTTTTTTGATGTGTATCTCACTTGTCTTGAATGTATGTTTTATGTGTTGTATTCTGTCCAATGAAAAAAAAAAACATCCATGAAAAGCACACCTAAAGCCGTGGACAGAAACTGCTATTGATACCCACACAGAACTTCATGTCTTTACTACAGGTTCAAAGATAGTAATGGACTATTGAGATGACATCCTTGTACCATATCGTCCCGCTCATGCCAGATGCACGAATGTGCAATGTACTTGGAAAAAAAATAAACTGGGAAATGATGTTTGAATGTTTACTCTATAGAAGATGATACTCTATAGAAGTTATTTTACTAAAATGTTTTGTAACATGTATTTCAATAGGGATACACTTTCATGTTTAAGGCAAAATTAAATAATAGCTTAAAAAATACAAAAAAATAAATTTTATAGCAAAATAAAGTATTTAACCAGATGATTACAAAAAATGGAAAATTTACATATTTGTGCTTCTGGCATGCAGGGGACGATATTTAATGCTCATTTCTTGCTTACAAAGTCATTTTTTATCAGGTCATTCACATTGCAGTCATGGAACTGATAGCATGTTTATGAATAATTATGCAAAAATTAACACAGATGTTGTCAAGCATTAAGTTCAGTCTTAAAAACTGACTAATATGAAATGGCAATAAGAGATAGGTCATGTTTATTTTACGTGTAATTTCTTCAGACATGAACCCTGTAGAGCAGGGGTAAACAACCTCCAGTCTGCAAAAAGGGTTCCGATAGAAAAGTATACACAACACAACTAAAACCTAGCCTGACCCTATTTTCTTCATAAAAAAAGGAAATTAGAATCCATGCAAGATATCGCCAATTATCACAAAATAAAATTGTCAACTGCAAGTAAATTCGCTAATTATAGCCAAAATTTTTTTTTTCAAACATGAATCATTATTAGCCTGGATGCAATTGACTGAAAGAGTACTAGATTTTCCTTTCCACTTATCCGAGGACACTGCTCCCGTGATGATCCAACCAAGTTTAGAAAGTATAGCAAACAGTGAATCTGTAATGGAACACCTTCGTTCACCCTTCAACAAGATAAGAGACATTTACTCCAAGCAAAATATTGGTAGGTCCACTTTTGTAGACTGTAGAATCTGCTAACACAAGATCATAGGGACCAATTCATAGACTTGAAAAATCTGTAGTTTATCACATAACGACACATTCCGCATCAAAGAAAACATGGCACACAAATAAAAGGGAAAACTCAGACATTTTTCTGAATTTCAACAGGTGATCATATATATGTCCCATTTTCCTGGGATGCATTTTTCGCTGTTCTGATTTTTTGGCAAATAATTGGCCACTTTGCTTGCTTTTGGCATTATATTTGGTGACAATTACCGATTTTCCGTACTTGAAATCCCGATTTCCTATATTTTTCCTAAGAAAACATGGTCAACCTCAAATTTTAAGGAATAAAAGAGTATTTTCTTTAGGGATTTTACATTCAAACAAAGCTCAATTTGAGGACTTTTAGGAATTTTCCTATGAAGACACAAGAAATCGGAAGAATCCAATTCCCAACCAGATTTTAATAAGGCTGAAAAATTGAAAGGCTTCCAGGTAAATCAGAAGCATTGGCACCTATGCAAGATCATTGAACTCATTTCATAACTTCGATGCACAGAGAAACATGCGGCATATCTCCTATGATTTTACACATCACATATGCGGATTCACAAAAACTTGATGTCAATGTAAAATGAGAAAAGTTAAAATTTGTTATTCCATTTGTGTAAAAACTCGTGTACCTAAATACAAAATGGACTGACATGAGAAAAGTAAAAATTCCCATGTCTTTTTACATATTTTTTTCATGATAAAACTTGCTTGACTTCCGGGATCAAGCAAAGCTCAACCCAACTGGAACTGTCCTGCTGTATCTCACTTTGATTACCACTGTACACAATAGCACACACTGTTTAAAGTCAGAAATACACATTGTAATCCCAGTCTCAGATGGCATCTTTGGTAGGATACAATCCTCTGTGAATTTCACTGCGGCTTTGCATTGTGACGCTCCTAGAGGCACAAACTCCTGGACAATAGGAGACAGGCATTTTTTGTCAAACATATATTGTCTTGGTGTTTTCCTTGTACCCTTTGAAATGCAATAGTGAATAATGATTTTTTTGACAAAATTGCATTTTAATATGCTCTTGCAAGCCAAAGCACAATGTTTGCTCTTCAAGCAGTTGAAACGGTCTCTCTTCTCTTTCTTATTTTTCACAAAGTCTATGCACCTCTGAACAGAAATTTTTGTGAATGTTTCACATTTGTGCAACTAATGATTGCTATCACAATAAGAACACAAGAGGCTAACGGCAGCGACCAAATTAACTTTAGGATGAAACGTATTGCTTGCTTGTTTGTTTGACCTGTGGAGATGAGGATTCGTTCGATTGCAAGGCCTTTGCGTGTTTATTGAGGAACTTGAACAGCTCTGGTAGAGATGGAATGCCATCATCCTTCTGAAATGTCTCCCACCAGCTCCTCATGATGAATCCAACTTGTTTTGCATTATGAACAGGACTATTGTATCTGCGAAGTCTGAAATGCATTATCCTAGAATCTCTAAAGACCGAACACATTCAGTCGTTGAATCAGCCAAGCTCAAGATAGCAGACTGTGGTTCGCTTTGCACTTGTGGTAGAGACATAAGTCTTTACAAAATAGCAAATACATGTTGTTTTTTTTTGTTTGAATACCTCGCGCACTGTATGTCAAAAACTATTTCAAAATTATCATTGGTCATGGAAAATGATTGTATGAATTTCCAGATGCTTCCTTTCATCAAACTAGAGACATTGAAGCTTTCATAGAAAATCATTTTTAATCACAGAAGCACTGAACAAATCAGAAAAGGACAATCATTCATTAACTCACCAGAGAATCGGCTTTGGCAACTAGATCTCTATTCCACCTCGATGGAATGGATGGGAATCCTCCTAGTGTGATGTCTTCTCCTTACGTCGATTCTCTTCACATCTTAACACCAGGAGCTAAAGCTCTGTAACTCTGTCAGAGAAAAATGCTGATTCCTCGATGAATTTGTCGAGATCTTTGTCCTTGCATTCACAGATGATTGCCACGAATATTTCTGAAGCCGACTCTTTAACATCACTAAGTTTTATAGCATTGGCAGTTCTACTTACTGGAATCCATTGAGGATAAATTTTACAATTTTGATTCCAGTTTCGAAAACGAAGAATTCAAAATGCTTTTGCGACAAGATAACATAGCCATGACAAAATTGAAAGTAGTTACTCACTCGATCTCAGTTCACAGGAGGTATTCTCAGCTCTGGCCCGCAACGGATCAACAATTTATGAAGGATATTAAACACAGCGAGTCACAAACTCAATTAAAAATAATTAAAAAAAAACATTAACACAAAATAAAGACCACAGACTCCTCTAGACACACCTATCTCGTCATGCTCTCACACTTGCACTGATGAAAAACAGGCTACAATAATGCACAATGACAAAAAGCAGACAATATTATCACAACAATATCGTCTACAATAAAATACACTCACAGACGAGATAGGTAGTTTTCTCTACTGTAACTTATTTTTTCTGATAATGTTCCATGTAGGCTTTAGCAGTGTTTATCATATTATTAGTCACTCAAGTTTGTTAGGGGCATGACTGGAATAAGGTGACAATTTCGTTTATCAGCAAAATGCAGCTTAAGAAACATGTAAAATAACCAACACTAACTAAAATAAACATTAACATATAATATTTGATGACAACAGTTTGTAGCATTGCAAATGAAGTTATTACATGGGACCATTGGTAAAGATTCATTCAAAAATAAAAATGCATTATTAGTATAGTGTTTCCTAATCCTTCACAAGCACATTCTCAGATCTCGAACCTCAAGATTTCTGGTCATGGGGCCATTTGAAGAATTTGGTCCATCATGGAGGTGGTGTTATATTGGCAGAATTGTGGGTGGTGTGATGCCAATTGTGCAAAGCATCATAAATAATAGTTACTGATAACCCATTGCAGGTAATGAAATCAAACTTGGTAAACATTTCAAACCTTCAAAATTCCATTGCCATAAAGAAATATTAAAAATGTATCAGGAGAAAAACTGTTGCTGCATATTATGCAATAAGCATATTCACATGGCTGAAGACAAGTAATTAATAGAACAATCTTTCCCAAAATATCAAGGTTATAATTTACTTATACAATATTATTGGCCATGGAGGCCTATACAAGAGAATACGTTTGATTGTGACAGAGATATTGTTCTATATTGTACAAAAATTTAGAAGTTGTAGGAGAATAAAAATAATGAAGGGGAGTTTAAAATAGTTGGTAGAAGCAAAAAAATTGGTTTTAATTTTTAGGAGTAGTCAAGTCCATTAGAAAAATAGGAAAGCTTATATAGAATACTAGAAGTATCAAAATTTAGATGACCAAATGGAGCATCTTGTATAGCATGGCATGTCCTTAGCACGATCTCACACCATGTAACTTTTAGTTGTGGGGGTTATTTCAAAAGCTTTATATACTAAGCACATGTTGACAATTTATCAACTTTTAAAAACCAAATAACAATTCACACGAGACAAATTAGTGGAGATCTGTTTGTTCTGCAGTGAAAAATGCTATTAATAGAAACCAGTTGTTTTAATGTAATCATGCATTTTCATCACCAACTGATAACTGCACGTGCAGCGTCTCAGTTTTCTTATATCACATTCGAAATGTCTGAAATGTATATCTACTAAATTTGGTTTCATTAGCCGCAATAGGTCTAGTAACAGGCAATGTTCTTTTCTTCAATCTTTTTTTGGCAATCATTATTTTATTTATATTTTGATAACAGAGGAAAAAACTGTTTTAAATAATTTTTTTCCTTTCTCATTGTCTAATCAAAAGTGAAAGAATATATGCACAGTATATCTAAAGCTGGTATTACACTATAAAAGTTTAATAAAATCCCTCTTATAAAACTTAAAAAATCCAACCAATAAAGCTCATAGGTTACATTCAAGCAAATGCAACCGATAAGCTTATTGGTTAAATTTTTCATGTTTTCATGAAAGGACTTTTATAAAACTTTTATAGCATAATCCCAGCCTAATAGAGAAAAAATTAACTGGTTCAAAGACCATACATTTATAGCAATTATGTTTGATTCAGGCTAAGCACATTACTCTTTCAGTTGAAAATAGTGTAACCAAGAATATCATGATAGAAGATAACGTACCAAGTTTACATGTAATGAATATTTCAGCAGCTTTCTTCAGCTTCATAATAAGTAGGTCCAACTGTATATTTTAATTATTAAACATTCGAAAGTGAAACAAAATTTAAATGTACCTCGGTAATTGGAAAGGATTGTCTGTAGCAGTGTGAATAATGCATCATCTGACAAACAAAAAGTAAGCATAAATTCATGCATAAGCTGAACAAAAAAGCTGAACATGCAAAAATAAAACTTTAATCCATCACAAAAAAGGACATTACATACAAAAAATTTACATTATCACACAAAATAAATGAGTTAGCTTCAAAAAAAAAATTTTGTTTGTGTCCTAATTCAGGCCAAAATTCAATTTGGCATAAAAAAATTTTGAATTTCACACCCCTAATCTTGCTAAAGCTGTATTAGCATAAAACTACTAGTGCAGTCAAATAAGAATACAGTTGCATACCGTTATAACAAAAAAAAAAAATCTCGTTTTAATGAACACTTTTCTAATCCCCCAGATAAGTTTACATAGGAACAATGAAAAAACATGGAATTCCTTCATAACGAAATTTTGTTACAACAAAGTGATTTCTCTTGTTTCTTGGAGTTTGTTATAATGGGATTTGACTGTATATATAATCATATCCCAAAAAATAAAATGGCAAATATATTTATTGATGTTATTGTATCATTATTAATGAAATATTTTTAGCCTCATTCAAAAGTTGTTTTTATTTCAGAAATGATGATATTAAATCAGATATTTGTAAAACTGATTTCTTAATACCACTTTTCCCCTATCGTCCCCACCTTAAACCTGCCAAAAATTAAAAGATAGTAAATTTTGTAAAAAAAATGCAACATTTTAAAGAGCCCTCATCATCAAAGAGCCATCACACCCTAGAGGGTGTGATTTTTATCACACCCTCTATGGTTCACGGATAGCGTGTGGAACCTTTATCTTGAAAAGAAAAGAGCATTCAGAGAGTATAAAAGTGGACGAGGTGACCTATCATTGTTTACTGATAAAAGAAGACTGTTGAAGAAAGCGATAAGGGATAGTAAAAAGCAAGTTGAATCTAGGTTGGCAGATAACATTGGCTCTGACCCAAAATCATTTTTTCGATACGTCAATAATGGATGTAAGGGGACAGTTGGCCCCCTCTCGATAGGAGGCTCAAAAGTAGAGAGCAATGTAGGCATGTGTAGTGCTTTCAATGACTTTTTCGCGTCGGTTTTTAATGGAGATAATGATATTCGATATACGGGTGTTGCATGGGGTAATAAAACGCTCAACGATATTCAAGTGGAAGACGTGGAGGTCCTAAATCTTCTAAGAAATGTATGTGCAAGCAAAGCACCAGGACCAGATGATATCTATCCCAGGGTTCTCAGGGAAGGTGCTAATGAATTGTTGGGGCCAGTCGCACAGATATACAGGAGTAGTGTTGCTGAGGGTATCGTCCCGAGAGATTGGAAACTGGCTAACGTTGTTCCGATATTTAAGAAGGGTAGTAGAGAAGTGGTGTCTAATTATCGTCCAGTGAGTTTGACGAGCTCCCTCTCGAAAATTTTGGAAATTATCATCAAAAGGCAGTTTGTGAAGTGGATAGACGAGAATAATGTATTGTCGGATAATCAGCATGGGTTCAGGAAGGGGAAGTCGTGTGTAACTAACCTCCTTTGCTTCTATGATTACGTGACTAAGGCTTTGGGTAAGAGCAAAAATGTCGACGTTGTTTACCTTGATTTCCAGAAGGCATTCGATCGGGTCCAACATGGCAAACTCTTGAAGCGTTTACATGAGATTGGAATAGGGGGCAACTTGCTGAATTGGATAGAATCGTGGTTAAGAGATAGGTCGCAACGAGTTATGGTGAACGGGGAATTCTCTGGTTGGACAGACGTCACAAGTGGAGTTCCTCAGGGAAGTGTCCTTGGCCCCATACTTTTTTCACTTTTTATCGACAAACTCGATCAGGGTATCGATGGAATTACTAGCAAATTCGCAGATGATGTGAAGCTACTGGGGGTAATTGGAAATGAAAGCGATAGGGAGTTGCTCCAGACCAACTTAAACAAGATTGCAGCATGGGCAAATGAATGGAGCATGACGTTTAGCGTAGATAAGTGCATGGTCGCTCATTTTGGTTCGAACAACCCACGGTTCTCTTACGAGTTGAATGGTGTCACTATCCCGGATGCAACTAGAGTCACCGATTTGGGAATTCTCATTGACGAGCGACTTAAGTTTTCTGAACATTGTTCAGCGGTTGTCAAAAAAGCGAATAGAATGCTTGGTCTCATTTTGAAAAAGGTCTCTTCGCGTTCTCTTAAAGTCATTCTTCCGCTTTTTCGAGGCTTAGTTCGTCCTGGACCGGAGTATGCTGTAAGGTTTTGGAGACCATACCTACAGAGGGACATAGACTTGCTTGAAGGTGTGCAGAGAAGAGCTACGCGTGTCCTTATTGGCGCACGGAGCTTCAGTTATGAAGAGAGACTTCATTTTTGGAATATGTTTACATTGGATGAACGCAGGTGTCGAGGAGATATGATCGAAGTGTTCAAAATTTTCAATGGGATGGATAGGATGGACCATGAACTTTTAGTACACCGCCAATCGACTGCTTTTACAAGGGGACACCAGTATCGATTGGTGAGGGACAATGCAAGGTTATGGTGTCGCAGGGAATTTTTCTCCAATAGGGTTGTTAATAAATGGAATAGCTTACCCCCGGAGGTAGTAAATTGTAACACAATTGACACGTTTAAAAAGAAATACGATAAACATGTTGGGGTAAATCGAGAAGCTATCCATTCTTAGAATAAGACAACCATAAGTATTCTTTATGGGCATTGTATAATATTTCATCATGTGTATATATTGTTTGTAATTTGTGTTAATTGCATTTTTAATTGGGTTGCTGTATTTCTGAAACATATGACAACCATATTTTTATGGGCATCTTTTTATCAGCCACCTCGTTGGGCATTTTGCCTGTTGTGGCGTTGTATTTGTATAAGAGTGCTCAGTGAATCTTAGTACAGCATTTTTAATGTGGACCTGTGAAATGCATTGTCTAAGAAAAAAAAATAAAATAAAAAAATAAAATTTTTATTAGCTGATTTCTGTATACACAATTCAATTTAATTTCACGGCTGTTGCCCTAAAATATATAAGAACATCTACAATAGTACTTCAACTGAAGAGTATCTAAAAAAGTGAGTACTCCAAGTTATGAGAAATTGAAGAGATTTCCATTATTTTAACAGGACAGTGTCATAAGATATGTTTTGCATGATACGGGTAACTTTCAGGAACAAATTAAACTCTTAAGTAGAAGTACCACTGTATTTAGTGACTAACCGCATCAATTTATGTATTTATAATAATGTATTATATATATTTAATGTTGGTTATATATTATTTATGTGCAAGTTATTTTAAAGTGGTCCTTGAAATGATTGCTTTGCCCTGGGTCCTCTCGTATCAGCCCACCAAAGTAGCATAAAAATCTTGATAATAGAGTCCAATGATTTCATTTTAAACAAATTTCTGCAGGTGAGAGCTAAAAACGATAAACCCAAAAAATTAAAAGTACTTTGTATTTTCTGTGTTGAACAATATAGCCCTCCATTGCAGTGATTCTCTAATAGTCTGGTATGATTCTTAAAGGTACCATAAGAAAGAATGAAAATATGAAAACCATAACAGTTGTATGCATTAAATTAAGTGTTAAATCACTAATCATGTGTTTTAATTGTGTGTTAAATCACTTTCTTTGCCTGTGAAGAAAGAAAACAAGCAAAAAGTAGAACATGAATGTCTAAAAACATTAACTACAGAGCAGTTCCAGCTTGAACTATGTCAAGAATCAAGTTTCAAAACAGAAGGAATGCAAGAATCCATCATTCAGGAAAATGAGAAGCAATAAGAAAAATGTTTGTAGCACTGCCAAGAAACATTTTGACTTTGAGAAAATGAATGGGAAAAACTCATGAATATCAAAAGTCTCATTAGAGTAGACATCTTCAACCTGTTGCTTGCGCGAACACCATGGTGCTCTTCAAAGTTCCAAGAGTGCTCAATGCTCACGTCTGATTTCGAGCTTGCAAGCACTTGATCAACACTTCAATTAAACACCCTGTAAACATTATATTCAAGGATTATAAATATGCAGATTTCAGGCATACGTATGTGAAAGTTGCCGTAAAGGGTGCTCTTTGTTTAATGATGGGTATAGGCAGTGCTCATGACTCAAGAAAGGTTGGAGACCCCTGGAGTAGATTAAAGGAAAAATGAGACTAAAAATAATTACCAGATTCTTCATAATACAAAGCTTATGGACAATTCATTATCAAGCAATTATGTTGGAAAGAAGAATATGGCATTGAAATATGACATGAAAATAAATGCAAAAAAAATTTGGAGAAAAAAGATGCACGATACATTAAAAATTAATTTTTTTTTTTAAATCGTGATAATATGTCAAGCGCACTTGAATTCAAATCCTTTGCACTTGTTACAAAGAACTATAATTCAAATGCTTTGCACTTAAAATACATACTTCACACACATATATTTGAAGTGCAAAGTATCTGTTTTATAGTGGTATCATCTAAACTAAATAACGTCTCCATCCCTTTAAAATTCATACTACAACCTAACTTAACTACAACCAAATTACGAGTTGCTAATTATAATTATTTAATAATTAACAAATGAGAGAATTAACCTCTAATTAATTTACTCTGAACCGTAAAACCCTGTTTTAATAAATCAATTAACCAAAATGAACTTTTAGTTCCTGACACTTATCAATTAATAATCAACTGATATTATCAATTCATGTGCGTTGTTCTTTTAAGACTTATACTATCACTATCGTACTACTAGTTTGAGGGGTTTTAAGGGTAGTCCCCCCCTTACCACTAAGGTGGCAAGATAGGGGTTATGTGGCCATAGAACGATATACCGATTCACACAAGATCCTGCTGCTAGAGGAAAGTATCTGTTTTAAAGTGCAAACTATCTGTTTTATAGTGAAGGTCATCCAACTTGCAGTTAATTCCATTCACCCCCCCCCCCCCAAAAAAAACCATACATAAAAGAAATACAAATACAATGCCACAACAAGCAAAATGCCCAACGAGGTGGCTGAGAAAAAGATGCCCAAATGAAGTTAATTCAAAAATTTTTCAATATCAAGAAGAGACTGGCAAAATACCAAGCGATTTCAAAAAACCTTTGCTGGTCCCCATACCAAAAGAACTGACTATCGTGATTGTGGCAATCTTGATTAGAATAATTAGTCTGATAATGCATGTTTCTGAAGGCCAAAATAAAATAGTTCACTCATTTAATCAAAATACAGATACAAAATTGAAATAACTACCAATCAGATCAAAAGCAAAACTGAATCCAATTTAAGTGATGATCAATATGGTTTTGAACCAAAATACACAGAGATGCAATATTTGAGACAAGAACAAGTACTAAAAGGACAATTGTGAGCTAATATTAAATGAAGCATATATTAGCATAACACATTTTTACCAGAAGCAGACAGCCACTTTCAATATAAGCAATGAAATATCAGTGGATAGAGATAAAAATGAGAGATATGAAAAAAAAAAAGTTATCTCCAGTAACTTACTTTCATTCCTGCAGCAGTGGTTCCCAAATTGTGGTATACATACAACAAGGGGTGCGTAATGGGCTATCTCAAGGTAAGTGAAAAGTAATAATTTGATTTGAAAACAAATGAAGTAATGAAACAATTGAACAATGAAAAATGGTTCAACATGCAAAAGGGGTATGTTAGTCCTGTATGTATGTCCAGGGGAAGGGGGCAGTGCCGTATTAAAGCATGGATCCACCCAGGAATGATCCGGGGGCCTCAGAAAAACGACTAGCAATTAAACTTTTCAAGAATTTTCCAGGTATGGTCTCAGAAAAATCACTAGGTCCGGGGGCCCATGATGTTCTTAAGATGGCTCTGGGGGGGTTCTTGAAGCACGAGAGGTTGAGTACTACTGATCTTCAGTGGAAAACGTATTGGTTCTCAAAGAAAATGAAGTTGATCTCAGAACTTTGAAGAATGGTTGAGAAATATTTATGGAAATTTAAAAAAAAAAAAATCCATCATGGCTAATGTTGTTTCAGAGATTACACTATACAGTGGATTCAAAAAACTTGCCTGACCTTTGTGAAATTGTCTAGAAAAGATAGTTTACCCAAGCAAAAACATTGTGGAGTACAAAGGTTTGCTTTTAATTTTTAATCATTTTACCTTTTCTAAAAATAAATATCAATGGTATTTCAAGCTAATTACAAACAAAATTAGTTTGTTACTTAATAATAAATTAAGTTTTTTTATCCTAATGAAATTCACATCTTTCACAAATCAATTTCTCATTCTAAATTTTAGTTTATATGACTTTCTCACGCACACACATTCATAATTTTTTCTCTAACTTTCCATATTTAAAACATAAACCTGTCCCTTTTTAACCCTCTTGACAGTGATGGCAGAGTCTAGTTCATGCAACAGCAAAATTAATTATGTAGTTGATATAGATAATAAGTTATATTTGTGATTTGATTATATTTTGAACACTATTTCACAAAAAAAAGTGTTTTCTTTTACATGAAATCTGAATTGAGTTCATCTTTTTCATTGATATAATTCATAACAAAGAAAAGATTTCCATCTTCATAATTTTTTTCAGAAAAATACACCACTGTCACAGGGTTAAAGACACCTAATTTTAAAGCAAACATTAAAATTTATCAATTGTGTGTAGGAGTAACACATACTACACCTAAATGAATGATACTGATATTGAAAAAATATTAGCATTGAATGAGTAAAACAAAAGTCAGAAATTATTTGGAACTAAAATAAAATTTCAATGTACCTACTCTATAGGTATGACTACTTCTGGAAAGTTTCTTAGCCTGTCAAATGAATCATAATTTAGACGTCTGGAAGAATGATCAGACAAACAAAAAATAAGCACATGCATTCATGCATAAACTAAACATAACAGGGTACATGCAGAAATAAGTAAACAAATACAGTGGAACTTCGGTTAACGAGCAATTCACATAACGAGCAAAAATTTTAAACAAATTTTGATTTGATTAACGAGCAATGATTCACATTACAAGCAAAATGTGCTTTGTTTATTTATTTTCACGTTACCACAACTGAGCTGGTGGTTTTTCGCTTTCATCAACACAAGTGCTGTGAAATTGTGGGTAATATTCTCCTCTACAGCCTATGGTCAGCGTGCTTAACTCGAAAAATGAACAGCTCTAAAACGTGACTGTTTATGATATGAAACTAGATGTAGCATTGTAACTATGTGTATATGCACTTGGAGTTTTTTTTAAATTCTGCTTGGAGAAAAACTTTGGGCTGATTGCATTATTGACCGTGACTTTAAGGAGCTAGCTCATCAACAAGGGCCACCATATCCGAGGAGATTGTGCCATAGGGGAAGACCATGAGACTGGAGGTGCATGAGCCCGACATTCAAGAACTAGTGGTGAAACATGGTCATATCCACAGACAAACTGATGGATTTCCATTGCATGCAATATCAAGAGCTTATGCACGTAGAGCTTATTATGATCTCGTCTGAGGAAGAGAGAAATGAGAAGTCCCTTCACTTCAAATGAGATTAAAAGATGTGTAGAATGTGGGAATCTGTGCAAAACTTTATAGAAGAGAACCATCTCAAATAAAGCTGTAGCAGTGTGAACGATAAATCTGTCCAACGATAGTACGATTTTTTTTTTTTCTTTTTTTGGAAATGGGAAGAGGCAAAAGCAAGTGTCATAGATAGGATTCCATTTTAAAGTCACACAAAAAATAATAAGTTTACAGATGGTGAGTGCAGTGCATAAGTCATCTTAAACGATAGTCCTCCTCCTCCCTCTGGTCGTTTAGAGTAAGTTAATTTGTAAACATCATATTGTATATTTATTTATGGTATTATTTTATTTTTTTAAATAATTTATTGTATTATTTATTATATTATTGCGTTGCATTATTGAATGAATGAAGTTTTTATTAGTCATTTTCATGTGAATGAATAATTGTGGAACAAATTATCCAAGTTCCCATTATTTCTTATGAGGAAGTTTGATTTGCATAACGAGTGATTCGGAATGAGCGCGTTGGTGGAACGCATTAAGCTCGTTAACCAAAGTTCCACTGTATTAAAAATTTTCACACATAGCAAAATTCGTAAACCATAATAGTTATCAAAAATACAGAAAGAAATAGCTAAAATCTTTGGGCGTTTTGAACTTCTATTATCATGAAGGTTTTGATTTAAAGTAGATGTTTTTACAGGGTTCATACTCTCATTTTTGTAAAAAAAATTTACCTGACTTTTCAGGTAATTTTTCAATTGAAAGTTCAAAATAAATTAAAATAAAAAATTGGTTAATAATATAAGAAATGAACTTATTAATTATAAGAAGCCAATTTTAATATAATTATAATTTTATTAATTACAATTGTCATCAAAACATCTCTCTCATAATTGTAGATTTATATTTTTTTCATACATGCACTTATGCTTTTCAAATACACCTAATGGAAAAATGGAATAAAATCAAGGAATGCGAGATTTCCCATTAATACAATAATAAACTGTAAAAATTTAAAACAATACCATAAACATTTCTCCAAAATCCTTAAATTATTATAAGATAAGTGGGACATGATTAAGTTAGGGTCTTCAACATTTTGCATCCGAGGACCACATCAATGGATTGGTGAAATTACGAGGGCCACATTTAATGGGAGGGGTGAATCACTGGGGTTGGGCAACCGCACCTTTCCCTCTTTGTGACCCATGCAATGAAAAAATCATGGTTTTTATAAAATTTGCAAATTTATTTTGCAAAACAATATAGCCTATAAATAAATTAGAACTATCAATCATTAATTAATAAGCATTGATTATTAGGTAATTTTTTTATTGATTTGACAAATTCAGAGCACGCTCACTCAGAGTTTTGTCCAATAATAATCAGGACTATCAGGGTGTCTACCAAAAGCAAAATTCTGTGACCTTTTTGTCATTCGCATGGCTCTCACTCTAAAAATTAGAAGAAGTAGGATGGGGTACCCACTTAGACAACATAATCTCTCTCATGGTGTAATTTAAAAAAAAAATTTTTTTTTTTTTTTTTTAAATTTTAAAATTAATTTTTTTTCATAACACACACTTTCAGTATCCTGTAAGATTGACTCAGGCCAAAGCAAGATGGCAGAAAGGACTTGGTTACAAAAAAATGTTTTGGCCAAAATAAGGTCTTAGCAACCGTATAGATAATTCTTTTCTGCTCTCCCATGATATATTACATTCTTTTTGAGAGTCTTCCACAGTCCAGTCTTATACTCTCTTCGACAATACACATGGCAAATTATGAAGATATGTAAGTTTTTAAGAATGACACTCTTTCGATACCACTTCCAAAAGCAAAATGTGTAAATTACAAGGTCCGATTTAAAGAAGTCAAGGTGGACCAGATGGTTTTACTGTGTTGTCCATCCCTTTTAAAAAGAATTTGTTTAAATTTTAGTGGTCAATGTGAGTGTAATCATTTTTGACAAATGAAACACTTTTATTTCTAGCTCTTTACTTGAGCATTGTAAATATTGTTTGTGCCTCCGCATGCCCTGAAAATACAGAAGAAAATTGAATGCTATTAGGTATCATCAAAGTCACAAAACCTAGAATAAGTCTATGTACACAACTGCTTTGTTATGCAAACTGTTTCACCTACACATAAGATGTGCACCACAATTTTGAATGATGAATGTTAGTTACTGTCTAAGACCATGAAGTAGTAAATAAATTTTTTTTTCAACTAGGCAGAAGTTTTAAATCACTACTCTACTTGTTGAACCCTCAAACTAAACAAATGAAAAATTAAGAAACCACCAAATGGTCCACATACATTCCCCCCCCCCAAATAAGGTTTAAAATGATACAATTTCTGCTTTGGTAGAATCATTAATTGCTATCTACTACATTTTTATTACTTGGCACTATGTCCATGATTCCCTCCTCTATTAAAATCAATTATACAAATTTTGTTGATAGGATTTCATTTAAAAAGTAGGAAAAGTAGGACAAAAATGGGACATTTTACAGAAAAGTAGAATGAGTGGGAGCCCTACTGGACTGTTTTTTTATATCAGTTGTTCCCAACTTGTGAGTAGCGACCAAATAGGGAAGTTTGGGTCAATAAAATAAAGGGTCTTAATGAAAGGGGGGGAATGCAAGTAAATTAACAAGAAAGACCAGAATTTTGTTCCAAATATTTAAAAACTTTTGAATTTAAAGTTGATTTAAATACAACGCCCCATAGAAACTGGACCCTAAGGTCTCAAGCCACATAAGCCTTTCCCCAAGCAAAAGCATAAGTGGATACAGGTTGTTTCTCTAACAAGGCGGGGGACTAATGTGCACTTTTTGCTCTTCTGTCTACACCAATAATTTTTTTAATTAGGGGCGATCATCTTCATTTCCCCCCCCCCCCCCCGTATTCCCACCCATGGCTTCAATCAACTTTGTGAAATCACCTAAGCCCTCAGGTTATCATGAATATTCAATGCAATCCATTCCTGCATATGCCCTTGCAAGTCATGTACGGATGTCTGGCAACCATAGAAAGAGACCTAGACAAGCCCCTCATCAATGTTTTTGTCATAGCGGAGTTACTTCGCTACCTATGACAAAACTTTCCAAAGCAAGCTCCATGGGCGCACCCATGCTCATTGAAAACGTGTCCTGCAAATGCTAAACTACTGGAAACACTACTGATCGATATTAAGCCGTGTGTGTACAAGAGCAGCGTTGCGCTGTGACGCATAGCAATAGTGGGCTCAAAACAGAGCAAAAAACCCGAACGACACTGAATGGAGCAAGGCGTGATTGATTGAGCAGTTAGTTCAGTCGATTCAACGATCGGCGCAAACTGTCGAAATTGGCAGTTTGCCGTCGAAATCGCAGCACATCACCAGACAGGGATGTGCATCAGAAGGAAACACAGTCTTAATAAAATGTGTACGAATGAACCCATTTCTTCACTGATTACATTAACGCGCGCAGGTAAAATAAAAAAATAAGAAACGTTTCTTATGTACGAGAGACGAAACCATCGTTTAAGGGTACAAACATAGTCCAGCATATTTTCCAATTCGGAGGGAAGCACAGTAGAGGACTGATCCAGCCTGGGGACTCTAAGGGCCATATTCACCGACATGGTTTAAACCTGTAGTTACAATTTTTGGATAAGAGATCAACATAGATTGGTTAAAACCCTGAATTTAACCAATCCGTGTCGATCTCTTATCAAAAAATTGTGACTATAGCTTAAACCATGTCGGTGAATACCACCCTTAATGAGCTAATTCTCATTTTTGTTTTCAAAATTCACTTACAGGGCCCGTGAAAAATTTGGCCTGAGCCCGCCAAAGATCTCAGCTTAGGGGGTCCTACTGCAAGATGTGGGGCCACTAGACCAGTTTCTCAACCTTTGGAATCCTGCGGCACTATTGATTTCTTTTTCTTGATTGGAAAGCCTGGGCATACACAAGATTAATGGGAAATAAATGGGTAAAAATGAAGCAATAAATCACTCGCGGTCCAGTTTGGCGGATGTAAGGGCTCAGAGGTTGAGAGACAATTCACTAGACTAACCAAGAACCCTTTTAAAGAATATGGATTTCACATATTCCTTTTCCTATTCACATATTTCGAAGTCCAATATTAGCCACTTGTTATTTACTCTATCATCATGCTTGGGTGTCTATCTAGATCAGGTATCTTCAATCTGTTGCTCGCGAGCACCATGGTGCTCCTCGAAGCACCAAGAGTGCTTGATATTCAGGTCCGATTTGGTGCTTGCGTGCACTTGATCAAAGTTTTATTTAAACACCTTGTGCAAATTGCATTCAATTATCAAAATCATCCGGATTTCATGCATTCGTACAGAGTTTTGCTGACTTTTGCTGAAAAGAAGGGGTCAAAAATGGCTAAAAATTTGCTTACGTAATACTTGAACGGCCCTAAGGTGGCAGGAATACGCTCTTTCACATGGACTTATGGAATCTTTATTTCTCCTCAGCAGTTTTTACTGTTTTTGCATTTGATTGCAAGATTAGATTTATCTCAATATTTACGATGTTAATAGGATCCCAATATACTTTCTCCATTTCCCTTTTCAAGGCAAAAACTTTTTTTTGCCTTCAATCAGATGACAATTGCAATGATTTTCCAAGTCTGTTGTCAAAAATTTCCAAGTTTTTAAAACAAAAAAATAGGTAATTTTCCTTTTTTTTAAAATAAAAAGTGTTTTTTTTCCCTAACCTGTATGAACCCTGTTTTAGTTTTATAAGTAGTACAAGCCTCCTTACAATATTTCAGATGCCTTGAAAAATACAGGGTTAGCATAAATGAGAGAATAACCAAATTTTAAAAACTTATATTTATTTTTGAAACTACTACACATACGAGAAATATAATCAGTGATGCACGAAAATAAAGAAAAAATTTCTATAATTTTTTACAGTTACAAATATTTGATGTGTGAACCTTTCATAACACAACGAACATTGAATCTGTAATCAAGTTTATTAAACACGTTTTACATTTTTACACTGCCAATGGTTCTTAATGCAGCACTGGAGTGTTTTTAAGTTCATTGAGCGTTCAATGGTGCTTTATAAAAAAGATCTGATGAAATACCATTAAAAAAATTACATTACGCAAGATCCGGGGATCTCAGTGGTCATGTGAATTAGGGCAAATCATTACCCGCACATCCAATCCAGCATTCTGGAAGCTCGTTTAAATAACTATGAAAACCCAAAGCCCCATCTTGTTGAAAAATAAAATTTGTACTGTCCTCACCCAATTGTGGAAATAAATATATTTGAAACATGTCTAGATAATTGTTATCCATTACCATTGCGGGTTCCAAAACCGTTTTTTCACCAAAGGCAAAAAAGGGGGGGGCGTATGGAGGCCCCAAGGAAATGAAAAATTAAAAATATTTTTGTAGAAAATTAAAATACGGGAGAAAATAGTCTTTTATACTATGTTAATTTAAAATTCTTTTTGATCCACAATTTTCTTTGGAAAAAAATCCTTCTGTCCCTCCTAAAGCCAAAACTAAATATCTTCAACAACCCACATGTATATCATTACAATGCAGTACAGTATACGAAGTAGTAAAACTTGGATTAACTTCATCTTGGAACTAGGAAAGAACACATCCCGGAGGACACGTGAACCAAACTTTTATGCATGCTTTCCCGAAATTTTGGGTATTTGACGTGTTAATGGCATCTCTGTATGCCACTGCAAAATATTCATGTGGCTTGGCGATCCCTTTCTGTAGTGATTTCTATGCGCATGCTGTACAGAAATAATAGAAAAACCTTTCAATATTCTAATGCACAAAAACTTTTCTGCCATTGTTGCCATTTTCAATTTTTATAGACGAGTTTTATAGAAGTACTAGAGTAAGTACTAGAAGTAATAGAGGTTTATAGAAGTACTAGGTTACACAAACTTTAATTTCTCACTTATTTTCATTGGCAATCAATTCCTTTCTGCTGTATGTATAAGGTGTTGAAACTTCTTGCTGTTGCAGCAACTTTTGTCAAGCCCAATGCATGCAACAACAATGTTTTCTGCAGACTTCACATTTATAGCACATGACTTGCCAAGAAAGTCCAATTTTTCTCAATATCTGGATATCTGGGCAGTTTTGAAGGAACTAAAAGAATTCCCTCTGATGGTGCGCCTTTTTGATAGTTGCCAAGTAAGTGGTGAATGAAATCTGATCCCTATTCATCTTTGCTCAAATTCACACCTTAGAAAATCTAGAATCCATAATATCTGAAACATGATAAAGAGATTTTATAGAGAGTGTCATGGCTTCAAGTGTGATTTTCTCTTCACTTTTCAGGAGTGCCAAATAGAAGCTTTTGCAAAACTTTTGCAAATTTCAGAAAAAATTCTTTGACAATCATACTGATTGTAAGTTTGGTAGATCCATTTTGCACATTAAGACTCATAGAAAAATGAATTTTTTTTTACATGAGGCCAAAATATATCTTATCTTAATCTCAGCTAGAATGCAAGAACTACTATTCACAATACAAACAATATAAGTTAATAATTGAAGTCAGAGTGCCTATTGAGAACAGTTCTATGTCCTCTGAGAATGGAGATGCTTAACTTAAATTTTAAAATTTTACTTTTGCTTCCTGAAAAAAAAATCGAACAAAATATAACTTTATTGGAATGTAATCAATTTACTATTGATATTAGTTTTTTTAAAACTTATTTCTGAACACGTAGCATTTTATAAATATCTTCAAATATTCATTCACAAAGTAATATACATTGGTACCCACTAACCCAAACTGACTGGGACCTGTTTGGATAGCCAGGGTTTGTCTTTTAATTATTGCTTTTTTTAAAACTTTAATAATAGTGAGTATCCCTATGGGTAGGATAAGAATTGAAGACCAGATAATTCCACTTAACAAAAGAATTGTGGGGAAATTACATGGTTTTTTTACCTTTTCAATCTTACGTTTTTGCTTCAGCCAATGGACCAAAGGGTGTTGCAATTCATCAAACAGGTGCAAAAAAAAAAAAAAATGTTGCTTCAATATTTCATTGGAAATGAGAACGAGCCCCTTTCAATTCCAATGAAAAAAAATTCAGTGAACAATTTTTACTGGCCTGCAGAAGCAAGGGAAAACGTGACAGAAGCCTTGCTAAAAAAAACCTGGGAAAAGTTATGGCCCAGACTTGCTTTTGATGATAATCAAGAAACAAAGGGATCTGACGAAATCCTTCAGCTTTTAAAAGAAATCCCTGGTTGCAGAGGAAAAAGATGTGGGTGAAATGTTATTAGACTATAAAAGCCATCAAATTTTCACTGATGCAGTAATTGTCTCAAAAGTTTTAACTAGCATTGCCTCATCATCAAGAGATGGGTTAGAACAGTGGTTCTCAAAGTGTGGATTGTTTTTCCTAGAGACGCTATAGTAACATATTAGGTTCACATCCAATAGTAATAATCGTGGAGGAATATCATCCTTGATCTCGGCACATTATTTTGCTCATTATATTCGAAAGAATTATTGAATTACATAATTGTACTTACGTATTCTCTGAGTGGTTGGCTGCCGACCTCTGCCCAAGATTTATACAATTGTTGACAATATTTTTGCAATATAAAATTCTTGTTGCTATTCTAAAATAATTTTGCAGCAAAAATGTTTGCGACACGAAATTATGTAAATCCTGGATATTATGAAAGACAGAAGATTTAAGAGGACAGTCAGTCCTAAAATATCTTCATCACCCGGTTGTATAAATACCCCTGTTGCTTACAAATCGATCACTACTACTACAAGTAAAATTCGTTTGTTCAACGATTAGTAATTTTTACTAATCCTCAGCCAGCAGTTGAAAATTCTTTGGTATAACATGGACCGATCAATTGATTAATTATTCATTTTGTTTCTGGCTAGTCTGGATGTATGTTAACTTGAACCTTAACTGAAATATTCTCATCTTGTGATATCCTAGGAGTTCAATCTCACCAAAGAATAGCAGGTGCTCTCGTATAAAGATTAGAATAAACTGATACAGTTGACCTTTGGGTGCATTTCTTGCTTTTAATTCTGTGCAAGCACCTCGGTGGCAATGGACGCGTTTGTCTACAGTAGCTCCTGGACTGAAATGTTTGATTTCAATATGACATGGGGAATTTCAGGTGCCTGATCTCAGTAGTCAAGAAGGATTTCACAAAGTTATCTGGAAATCATCTGAGATGTAGAGTTCATAGAAAACCCTGAATTTAGGTGAGATCTGAACTTATTTTGTTGAGATATCTCTACGAAATTAACTGCCAAAATTTCAAGACAGGACTTTAATTCTTAGAATTAAAAAATCAAATGGAAATTGATAATTGTAAAGTGTTAATTGTGAAAATTGTTAAACTTTGAATAAATGATCCACTGTGATAGGAATCTTTCTCAATTTATTTTGTTGTCTGCTCACATTGGATATCCAAAACTTAACCTGGGAATGCAATAGTATGTTGCATCATCAACCTTTGTCAAGGGCATCACAGTGAGCTGTGAACATTGATGATTGCCTATTGTAGTGGTTCTTAGACCATTCTGGGGTGGAGCACATTGACATAAAAAG
Source organism: Pholcus phalangioides (assembly GCF_987345545.1). NCBI lineage: Eukaryota > Metazoa > Arthropoda > Arachnida > Araneae > Pholcidae > Pholcus > Pholcus phalangioides. Next base: position 4,253,253 of record NW_028301625.1, on the reverse strand, counting down.
GGAGCAATGGATGGCAAAAGTGAACCACTTGGTTAGATTATGATGCTCCACTACCAAAGACTCGGACCATTCAGAAGCTGTGGTAGCTTTTAAAACTGAGAGAGAGTTAACTTTCATCAGAGTTTATATCCTTTTGTGAATGGACTCAAGTTGTTGATATCTTTGCTAAAGAATACTAGCTTATACTAGGTGCTTATTTGTTAGACTGCTTTGGGAGAGCCACAGACAAGCATTGATACAGGAGAGGGGTGCTGCAGAAGAAAGTTTAGAACCATAAGAGAAAGAATCTGTATTACTAATTCAAATTGTTAAAAGAAAACTTTTTAAATTCTCATTCAAAGTTTCAGACTTTGTGCAATAATCCATATGAAATAAAGTTGTAGGTTAAATCATTCTGTAATTCACTGGATACGGATTCATTTTATGAAACTTTTATCAGCACAGTAACATTTCTTGCACACCCATGAAACTTTGTTACACTTTGAACCCTTAAACTGTTCCCACTGCTTTGATCATCTAACGACAATTTCAACTGATACTCATGCTTTAAAACGCTTTGTTTCTTGAAAGGTTGTACAGATTGTATATGAATATGTTTGTCTTCTTCGTGTTCCCTATTGCTTTAGCCAGCTGGTAAGTATAGAAAAAAATAGTTTTTAGCCTCAGCAACTTTTCATTTTCAAGCAAACACCATCTATCTTCCACAAAATAGAGTAAAAGTAATGGAACAAAATAAAAAATTCTTCACACATGAAAAGAGGTAAATATCAGACAGAGCTGTTAAAGGTTAGTCAAGAATATTTTGGAGAATTGAACTTCTGAAATAACTTACAGTAAAAGATTTTACCTCATCAAAAAATGCTTGTGTTTTTCTCAGAATATGTTTCAATTCTGTCAGTTCCAAATAAGTTTTCTTCAAAGCTTCAGCATTTGTGTTCACTTCCTTCAGCTCATTTTCTAGCTTTTCAAATGTGGCCTAAATGGGAAAACAATAATTAGCTTACATTTGTAAAAAGCCCCATTTATACACCTTTTATATTTACATTCAAATTTCACTTCCAAATTATTTCTATACAATCACAATTTGAGAATTCTCATTAATGAGCTGTAACATATTGCCCTTTGAGCAATATGTTCCTGTATTTTCTGGATTAACAAGATTGAGCTGATCATGAGTGCATTGGAGGGACGAGCAAAAATCGTGATGGTAGAGCATAGGAAGATATGAGCAAGAAATATGGGATTGTGTTAACATTATCAAACCTGCCTCCACAAATTGAGGCTCCCCTTGTTTTTGATTAGTGAAAAATATTGTAATCGGAGATTTCTGATTGAGTACAAACATCTCATAGTTTTCAATAGTCTTTCTTAGGGGGGGGGGGGGGGTCATCATTTCTCACGGAAATTACCAGAGACTGAAAAAATTCTAAGCAATTTTTTTTTTTGCAGGGATGGGGGGGGGGGGAATGTTCTCATATTTTCTGTGTTCTGCCGCCACCACTAACCCTTAATTCTGTGGTGTTTGGTCAGAACATAACTTGAAAATCGCATTTTTGAGATATAAGCATTTTCATTGTCATTTAAAAATCAAAAATAAAGCATACGCACAAATACAAATGAAAATATCATACATCAGCATGTTGTTTAGCCGTACGCACGTATTTGTGCATTTATCTAACTTCTAATTAGTTATAATTAGCAAGACTTACTTTTAGATCAAAAAGCCATTTTTTGGAGATATCATGTTCTGACCAAACACCACAGACTTTATGAGAGATGTTAGGTTTCTCCCAGAAAGAAAACCCGGTTGAGTCGTTAAGGTTGTAATTTATTTTAATGAATCATGTTATATACCATTTGGATAAGATTTCATGTGTCTAGAAGAGAATCTGGACTAATGTGGTGGAAAGGCGGGCCGGATATCAGAAAAGCCGGATAGGCCATAGTTCTATAAATGCTCACTTCTTAACCTTCCTATCAAAAACACCATTTTAATGCAAAAAACTGCCCCTCTTCATATAATAGGAGTCAGTACTTAATACTTAAATGTATACATAATGTAAATGTTTGTTATGTACTGTACATTTTAAAAATTTATTACTGAAAAGGAAGTCCAAGAATATAAATATTGCTACAAAAATTATGTAAATAGTTCTTATTTATCATTTATTGTCATTTTTCACCTGTAAATATTCCTTATTTTATGTAAAAATGAAAAGTAACACATTTCTCTGTAAATATCGCCAAACTGGCAACAAACTGAGCAATGTTTGGCGACAGCTCCAATGATTTGATGATGTCATGGCACCAAGAGACTAGGCCGTATAGTTGTGAGCTGTAGTCAAGAGATTTTATTGTAATGTAATTAAATAATTACAAATACATTGTTTTGCTAGCAGGGGTCGACCCGGGAACTTCCATTAATGTCTATCTTTCTTTATCACCACCATCTCATAGATATTGGCATATTGAGAAAGCCTGGCCAACTCCCTCCTTATTGTTAATTCTGTTGCCATCCTAAAATGTCAATACTCAAATATTTATTATGCATTTTTATGTAAATTACTTACTGTTTTGACAAGGGGACACCAGTATCAATTGGTAAGTGACAATTCTAGATTGTGGTGCTGTAGGGACTTTTTCTGTAATAGGGTTGTTAATAAATGGAATAGCTTACCTCTTGGGGTTGTGAATTATAAAAAAATTGACACGTTTAAAAAGAAATACGATAAACATGTTGGAGTAAATCGAGAAGCTATTCATACTTGGATGAGAACCACAATTTTTTATGGGCAATATATTTATATTTTATCATAATTATTGGTTTTTTATTGCTCTTATTGGGTGGCTGTATTTTTGATATAATTTAAATACATATTCAACATCCATATTTTTCATGGGCATCTTTCTTCAGCCACCTCATTAGGCATTTCATCTGTTGTGGCATTTGAGATCAGTTTTACTAAAGTGTTGATATGTTCTAGTCGAAGTCCGAGAATATTCATTATTGAAGAAATGCTGGATCCTGAAGTAGTTTGATTACTTCAAAAAAGAGGAAACATCCTGGACAGTTGATCATCAGTGTCCTCCTGTGCAGCTATCCTTATATGTATATTGTATATCCTGGTGAAGAATCATCGTCTGCTGTAGTCCAATGTGTCCTCCTGTCATCTAATACTCAGCCTAAACTGAATTTTCTGCAATGATTAGAAAGACTTGCTTTTAACTACATGAAAGGATACATGACTCCTCTCTGCATTTGCTTCGATGTGTCAAGTGGCGAGATGGTGATAAAGTGCTTAGACCACATTCAATCATTTTGGTCAGATATTTTTTATTTACTGTGAGATATATTCAGAACATACTTTAATCACGAAACAAGGATTAATTGCCTAACATGGAAAAATGTTTAATTGAATGTGTTAATATCTTAACTGTAGAAAATAGCATTGTATGTTTTGACTGTGAAATTTCTTTGCTGCCTGTGAACTTATTGGGATATGGGAATCCGCGACAGTAGCATTAAAGGCTACCGAGCGGCTTAGGTTTAGTAAACGTTGTTCCATGGCGATAAAAAAAATTAATAGAATGCTCAATTTCATTCCTAAAAAAGGTCTCTTCTCAATCTCCTAAAGTGATCCTCCCACTTTTCTGAGGCTTAGTTTGTCCTGACCTAGAGAATGCTTTATAGTTTTAGAGACTATCTTCAGAAAGATACAGACTTGATTTAAGGGATGCAAAGAAGAGCCACTGGAACACTAGCAGAAATACAATACTTGAGCTACAACGTGAGACTTCATTGAATATATTTTCTTTGGAACAATGTAGATGCTGGGTAGATATGATTGAAATATTTAAGATTTTCAATGGGACTGATATGGTGATCATGAAATATTGTTATGCTGTCGTTCAAATGCTTTGACTCTGATGATAGAGGCAGTTCTCGGTTGTGTGAGTGGCAGGTAGTTTCATCTAATAAGGTTGTAAATGCATATAGAATAGCTTGCTTTCTGATGTGAATTGCCTCATTATAGACATCTTCTGCAACAATAGTTGGAGAACCTGAGGAATTTGCCAAACCCACCTCTATCCTACAATTTTGAAACATGATATATACATTTGTAATTGTGTAATTTTATAATAGAATTTTTGTTATTGTTTCCTTACCTCTCCTAACCGTGCACAGTTGATTAAAATCTGTGATATTCTCATTGTTCATAAACTGGAAAAAATGTGTGATCTTGATCACGTCAACATTGTTGCCACATTGATATTACAAAATTTCTATAACATTCAATGTCATTGTTCTGTTATGCAAATTTGTTTTGTTATGTTTTAATTATTCATGTTCTGATATACATTTTTTGAGATGGTCAGTCCCTGGAGTTGGACTGTACCGCACTTTCTATTTAGAGGTGTAAATACTCACGATCCTGGCGATCAGATTGCATTCTTTCGTCCGTTCATCACTTTCATGTGAAAGCTTAGTAGATCGGCTCTTGGCGAGTCGCTAGTATACTCAGCAGGTGTGAAAATTGCTGAATGTTGTACAATCAATAATGTTTGATGGGAGGTTGTTCCAATCAGTTATTGTTCGAGGAAAGAAACTAAATTTAAAATAATCTGTGGATGCAAAAAGATGGGTTTCAATTTTTGTGAATGGTTAATTCTTTTTAAACAGTATGAAGCTGGAGTTAAAAAAACTGGAAGTGTCGATATGAAAATGGCCATGAAGGATTTTAAAAAGGAAAGTTAATTGAGAGATATGTCTATGGGTGAAAAGCGGTTGCATATTGAGTTGGCGCTTGAGTTAAGTGACAGAGGCGGAGGATGACCAACAGTTAAGAATGAAGTGGACGGATTTATTTTGAATAGATTCTAATTTTTCAACGTTTGAGAGAGTATGGGGGTCCCAGATTTCACAGGCATATAAGAGTACAGGAAGAATATAGGTTTGGTAACAAAGATGTCTGAGGTGGCGGGTGGAGTTTGAGGTTTCAATGAAGAAAAAGGAGGTTTTTGGAGACACTTGTGAAAGACATAATCAACATGGAGATTCCAACGGAGGTCGGCAGAAATAATTACAACCCAGATATTTATAATTAGAAACTTTTGTGATTAAAAAGTTATTGATAGTGTAAGAAGAATCAAGTGGAAGTCTTTTGCGAGTAGATATCATAAAAACTGTTTTTGAAGAATTAAGGGGTAATTGCCAGTACGAGCACCATTCCGATAAAATGTTGGTTATTTTGGAGAGATGCTTGTGTAACGTTACCATTTAGGCCCCGCGGGAAATGGTCCTTTTCTAGTCATTTTTATATTTTTACTACCTTTAACATTGATTTTGGGATCGATCGGCCTCCATGTTACGATCTTTTGCGCTGCCAGATGCCGATTGTCATGCAATATTTTTTAGTTCATGTGAATATGTAAATTTCTCAAATGTTACGTTAATTTTAGCGCCGCCGAGTCTCGATACGGATTGGTTCCGGTAAGGCGAGATGGGGAAATTTTCCCTTATATGCCGGTAGTGTGCAACGAACAGTCACGTTGGTCCTTGAACGTTGATCTTTGGACGTGACATTTCATTTCATCCCGCCTCGTTCCAGCCATGAGTTGATAATCTAGAAGGGTGCCTCGGCACAGATCGTTCCGTTGATCATCCTCTTCATCTAGTCAAAAGTCGCTCATCCTGTGTTGAAGTGTCTACGAGATGTCGGCTCTCATCCATTAAGGGTTATTCGTCAGGTTCACCTCTTCGGATGCCTGATGCTGTTGCATTAGAGCCTCCCCCTCTTCAGGAGACCGCACAGATAAATCAAGAAATGAACTGTTCGCGTTCTTGTGACAGTGACATCCAGAAGGCTGTAACCGATGGACTGATCGGGTGAGAACGGTTGAAATCTGTGATATGTTAACGCTATAACTCTAAAGCAAATTTACTGTTGGCTTAAAATGTTGTAAAATATAAAGATTAACGCCAAATTAAAAGTCTTAAGAAAACAAAATAGTTGTTGAATCATTGTTGTCATCTGTCTAGTGAAATTATTTTGGAAGATAAAAATAGAATCCGGGAAGTAACGTTACATCGTTACAAAATTGGGGGCTCAACCGGGATTTAACTTGCATCGTTACACTTGGTCGGATTCGTTGTACACTGTTTGGTAGATGACGCGATCATCTGTAAAGAGTCTGATATGGCAATTGATGAAATAAGGAAGATTGTTCATATAGATCAAAAATAATAATGGTGAGAGGACCAAACCCAGGGAAGTGCCAGACTTACCCTGGAGAAATGGGGAGTTCTAGCCATTGAAGGAGACAAACTGACTGCGGTTGGTGAGGAAGGCTTCCACCCATAAGATAATTAACAAGATAATTAGAAATTTCACAGCAGCGCAAAATTTGAGAATAACATCATGAGGGAGACAGGCTTTAATAGACAATCAACTCACAGCTTGCTTGTTTTGCTCTTTGTGGCTATAGTTTCTAGAAGTAGTATAACGTCGTTGCTGTTGTTTGGCAGGTGAACATCAAGTACATTCCGCAAGACTTTCTTTGCAACCATCAATAAAGCTCTCATATTTTGAGATAACCTTTTCCCTTTCAGCATCTTCCAGAGTCCAAGAAAAACCCCAGACATCAATTCTAATAAATCTAAATCAGTTATAAATCAATTCTAGTTCTTTTTTGTCACCCATTAAAAAACTAACAGTTCCAATAAAGCTCATTCACACGTGCATACCTCCAAGACATAAGACAATGTTGGCGAACGTTTCCGGGAATGCCCAAGTGATATGTAATGCAACTCTATACAACAGTTGGTCGCATGTAAATATGGTAAAATCCAGATTTGCTAGCTCAGTAAGCCGTTAAGCTAATAAGACATCATCATACTAATGACATTGTAGTGACCTTATGTTCTTTGAATAGTGAGCACTCATGATGACAAGCATAAACAGAAATTTATTAATAAAATAAAAAAAAAATAGAACGTTAACATGAGACGACGATCCTACTCGATCGCTTTTTCCACCCTCTCTCTCCCTGTTTATTTTCGAATGTCCCATTTTGTTTTTTTCAACCTCCGGTCTCCTGGGACTTTTCTTCTTCTTATGCTCTGGAGCCTTATACCATATTGTTACGTCAAGGTTTTAACTGAGAGACGCGCATACAGAACACTACACCCTCCACACAAGATTGGGTTTACATATAAACACAACCTGGAATCTTCTGTATGCGTCTGGGAATGTTTACAACTATTCACTGGCAAACAGCCTTGACAATGCATCTGCGTGAGACATTTTTGCGCCTGGGCAATGTTCAATTTTTATGTTGAACTTCTGTAGAGCAAACACCCAACGTTGCAATCGCGAGGATTGTGGTGCACACTTTGTCAAGTATGATAGTGGGTTGTGATCAGTATACGCCACTGGATGAGCAATCTCTGATGAACATTCTTCAATCAGATCTAATTCAATCAGTTCATCTATCTGGACATCCACTTGTGATTTCAACGCTTCTGATTTTTCTATTTCCTACACAAATATCTGCATAATGTAAAGGGTTCAGATCCAGATTTGGCTCACTCGAATAAAATAATTCCGATCGAATTTCTGCGGTCAACACATCATCTTCCAGGTTTTCTTTCGTGTTCGCCTTATATCTTTGATCACAATCTCGAGCGAAATGATTCAAACCACAGATGTAACACTCCTTTGGGCTTTTTCTGATATTCGTGTTTTCGGTCTTGTTCCAGCCTTTATCGCAACGATACTTCCGATTTGGTGGTGGATATGCTGTTTTTGTCGATGTTTCTCGTCCCTCTCCATAGCTGAAGTGTTGTCGCTGTAACGATGACTTTTCTTCTTCGAAGAAATCCTTCGAACTCTTGCCGATGTCTGCCCTGACGTTCTCGTAGTCATCCAATTTACTAGCAAGGATGTCGGGTCGCTTGAATTGAGACCACTCGTCAATAAAATGATCTCGAATCTCTGACGGTACTTTCCGTTTTATCTGATCCGTAATAATCAAATCAGACAGTTCTTCAATCGTGGTAATCTCCAGGCCTCGGATCCATTCAGTGAAGAAGTTTCTGAGTTCATAAGCAAAATCACACCACGTTGCTTCCGATCGTTTACTGTGCTTCGTGAACATCTGTCGGAACCTCTCGGGAGTAAGCTTATATCTCTTAAGCAAAATGGATTTGACTTGGTCATAGTCATCTGTTGTCTCTTCATTTTCTCTAGCAATGACTTGCGCCACATCATAAGGTAGTAGTCCAAGCAGATATGAAACCCAAAGTTCCCTTTTTATTTCGGCTCTTTTCGCTTGCCTTTCAAACAGCACCAGGTAGAGGCTAATCTCGTTGCTCTTCGGATCGAACTTTTGCAAAATGTTCTGTAGCTCTAGCCTTGGCCTTGCCATTGAGTTAATCGGGGATTCACCTGCCGCGCTGATGCGAATCCTTTCATTTTCTAGTTGCATTTTTCTGAGTTCGAACTCCATTCGTCTCTCCTCACTAGCTTCCATCCGTTTTCTCTCCTCGCTTGCTTCCATCCGTTTTCTCTCCTCACTTGCTTCCATCCGTTTTCTCTCCTCACTTGCTTCCATCCGTTTTCTCTCCTCACTTGCTTCCATCTCTTTCCGTTTTCTCTCCTCGCTTGCTTCCATCTCTGTCCGTTTTCTCTCCTCAATTACGGTGTTCAAAAACTGTTCGATGAACTCTTTGTCATAGCATTCTGCCTCCGTTATTGCGGATTTGAGTTGAAATACTTTCATCTGCATAACATTTTCAAGCCCCATTTCCGCAGCGACTTGCTGTAAGTCCTCTTTTTTGCCTCTGGCTAAGAAAGCCATGATTCTCTCAAAGAAAAGAAAACCAGCGAATTTTCTTATGAAAAAAACACTCACCGCACTTTTCCTTCGTTCTTCCAACACTCTTCAAGTGCTCTTCGTATCGTCTCCTCACGACAAAAGTTCTCTTCGCGTCGCCTTCTCACGACGAAAGTTTTTCCGTTAAATATTGTCCGATCTATTGCTCACTATCCTGTCGACTGCGCCAATGTAGTGACCTTATGTTCTTTGAATAGTGAGCACTCATGATGACAAGCATAAACAGAAATTTATTAATAAAATAAAAAAAAAATAGAACGTTAACATGAGACGACGATCCTACTCGATCGCTTTTTCCACCCTCTCTCTCCCTGTTTATTTTCGAATGTCCCATTTTGTTTTTTTCAACCTCCGGTCTCCTGGGACTTTTCTTCTTCTTATGCTCTGGAGCCTTATACCATATTGTTACGTCAAGGTTTTAACTGAGAGACGCGCATACAGAACACTACAGACATCATCATTGTAACTGGATGAGAAGGAATCATGTCGATTCAGAGGTTGATATTTTGCAGAGGTTGTTGGTTTCATCTCAAAGTCTTTTTCTTGACATGTTCCTGTATCCATTATATTCTGGGAATTGTATATATACAGAAACACAAAATTTATGGCAGGTCACCTTAAGGTCCTTATATATATTTTGCATCTATCTTTGTAGTTCTTCGCATTTTCTATCGTCATACATCTCACTACATGAAATAATATTTTGAATTTGCTGCTCACCTGCTTCAATAAGTTTTAAGTTTTCAACTGCAATGATATTTCCATTAAAAAATCACAAACACAGTCTGATTTCTTCATATTTCTTATTTTTGGCTATTACAATATTCAAAACTGTAAAGATTATAAAAAATAATTTAAAGGGAGCAGGGAATCCCACAATATATAAATCTAATTGTGTAGAGACACATACTCGTACCAAAGCATGCTCATAGCATGGCTGCACAGATGCCACTCATATGGAAAGGAAATAGTAGAAAATAAACAATGAAATGGTGTTGTCATTCTGTAGTTCAGTAGCATATATAAACTTAAACAAAAACCATAATTCTGGCTGATATATCACAAAATATTAAACACTTATTAGTTCCAAAATGGCGGAAGATGCCATCTTGAATATTGCTAGTTGCCCAAGGGTACCCAGTATTTCTCGATTCCTTATGCCTAGGACATAAGCAATTTCAATAATAAAAAAACTTGCAAGAACAAAACCAGGTTTGTCTCACGGCTGCTGGAATAAATCTCATTTTTAGATGCTTTCAATGTACATTATCTGAGAGCAAAGAAAATTATACCTCAAGGTCAATCATCTCTCTTGGCTGAGGTGCCTCTGGATTATCTCCTATGCTCATCATTGCTATACCATCTTTCTTGATTTCTTTTTCCAAGTACCCTGAAGAAACATACCATTTTTACAATAAAAAATGATCATCAAAATGGTGTCTCAAAACAAATGAATTACACATACATCTTGAAATTTTATTTTTCTTCTACTTGAAATACCACCCCCCTCCCCCCCATGAAACATCCATGCCATCTTTCCTCCAGAGAACTCTTTAGAGCTTTAGAGTTGGTCCCCGAAGCAGAATATGCCCAGAACAGTGACGAAAGTCACAGAACAAGCAGTGCTGCTGCAGGAACATCTCAGTACAAAAACTCTTCTGAGTAGAACACTATTATCAGAATTTTCAACCATAGAACATTTTCAGTCAGCCAAGGGCTCGTTACAGAACAATGCAAAACATTGTTTTGGGAAATCAGTTATGAACATGTCCTTGCCTGAACTAGGATTTATGCCCAGGGGCAGTTCAAGCAAGGGTGCAAGGGGTGTGGTGCACCCGAGCGGCAGGTTATAAGGGGAGGCAGTTTAGGCTTTAGTATAAACATGAAAAATTTAAAAAAGTTCCAAGAGTAAAAATTCACGACATCATGCTTTTGAGCCATAATTTGACGAAGATGACATTGAGAGAGACGCCCTGATTTGAAGGAGCAAAAAGGGTCTGGGACTAATATCAGAAACAAGAATGTATTCTGTCATGAGGGGCAAATGTCATTTGGTGCCTCCAACCAGTAATTTTTTTGGAACAATCAAATAAAGGCATGGGAAGAAATCAACTACCTACTTTTCTGGTCTCTAGAGTACCATTAATGCCTTTGAAATAAATTTCTTGATAAATGCCACCTTATTACATTTGCTCTTTACAAGATAAGTGTGAGTGATGATAGACCATCAGTATTAAGTGCTGTAATCCAGATCAAGTTATCTGGCATAATTAAGATAGAACAATCTTGGACGAAAAAACGGGATGCATGGTCATGTATATTTTGCTCTGTAAACAACTTCATAATAAAATATGTTTGCCTCCAGATGCTCTGGGCCTTTCAGCTTTCCATGAAGGTCGTCTATAGGGGCGGCACATGAAGATTTGCACCCGGGCAGCAGCCCCTGATCGGCTAGCTGGGAGTAAGGGTATATTTCTGTTAAGAATAAGAAAACTAATAATCAGTTCTGCTTCCACAGAGTCCATATGGATAGAACAGGAAAAGATGTAAATGTTTTTTAGTTGTATTTGACATGACAAGCATCAAAAACTAGTTTAAACCAGCAAGTATCAAAAACTGGTTTAAACCAGCAAGTGTCAAAAACTGGTTTAAACCAGCAAGTGTCAAAAACTGGTTTAAACCATCGAAAAAAAAAACAGTTGAAAACAGTCAAAAACCTAAATGAATGCCTTTCGATAATGTTTTGAACACAATAGGTATACAACATGATGAAAAACTTACTTTTTTGCATATTACAATGTTTTATTTTTAAACATTTATTACAATAATTAAAACAAAATATTAATTATAATTTGCAATTTTGAATTCTTCAACATAAAGAGTCTAGAACATATAAAATATAATTTTATGGTTTATTTATCTAAGCTACTCATTACCTGTGTTCAATTTGCTAAGTGGAATAGAGCTGCTTATTCAAAATATGTATGATAGGGCATCAGGGTTAGGTTTTTGACCCCAGAAACTAACTCGGTATTAAAACTATCAAAATCTTACTGTCAATGATGTCAAATAGTTTTTGTTAACTTGATAGATATGTTAAATAACAAAACACTTACTTTTATTTAGATTAAAGGGCTTTATATTCAGAATGATAATTACTGAGGAAAAATATCTATTTTGATATTTTAAATTTTCTGATCCGCCCAAAATTTTATTCCATATAAAAATTCTCACGCAGCATCTGTTAATGCACTAATTAAACTCATTTATTTCTACCTAAAAATTTCTTAGATCAGGGTGTATGAATTCACAGAGCTTTAAAGAGTATTTCAAACCAAAGCAGAGCTAACAAGACTTGATACCCAAAGCATTTGTTTTGCACGTTTGAATACAGCTTCAATTGGAAAACCATTGCATTATAAATGTTAGTAAATGTACCATATTACAGTGCAAAAGTAAGAATAACTATGTTTGACATATACAAGATAGCATTGCCAAATTAAATGACATTTTAGTCCTACAATTTAGTATTTTGATCGCTAGATATATTTCAATGTTATGCGCAATAAGAGTATTGTTTTAAGCACCAGTGGTTATCTAGATAATTTAATAACAGAAATAAACATTACATACACATGAAGTAATAAACTTTTTTAAATACTTATCTGTTGTAAAAAGAGGACAGCAGACGGTTTATATCAATGCAAATATATATAAGCAGTTGACGAAATTTTGGAAGTTCAAGAATCATCTTGAATCAAAGAATGTCAAATCGTTCCACAGTTTTCCCTTCAATGTTCATGTTATGCTTTATTCAAATTTTATAAGGAAAGAAAAACATATTGTCCAAAATAATTCTGTCGAGAGTAGAAAATTATTTTAGAATAATATTAAATATTTATTCTTTGTATAACATAGTCAATTTAAACATTACATGCAATTAGCATGTGCATTTTCAATGGGAATTTTTATATTGAAAAGCAATATTTGAGGTTTTTGACAGTTTTTGACGGAGGGTTTTGATGTGACAGTTTAAACTGCAGTTTAAACCGTCAAAAATTGCCATGTGTCAAAAACCTGCCAACCCTGGTTTAAACTGTCAAAAACCATCAAAAATCTAAAGGAATGCTTTTGGATAATGTTTTGAACACAATAGGTAATTAACATGATGAAATAACTTTTTTGTATATTACAATGTTTTGTTTTTAAACATTAATTTATTACAATGTTTTGTTTTTAAACATTAATTTATTACAATGTTTTGTTTTTAAACATTAATTTATTACAATGTTTTGTTTTTAAACATTAATTTATTACAATGTTTTGTTTTTAAACATTAATTTATTACAATGTTTTGTTTTTAAACATTAATTTATTACAATAATTGGAACAAGATATTAATTATAATTTGTAATTTTGAATTTTTCAGCATAAAAAGAATCTAGAACAGATAATATGTAATTTTATAGTTCATTTTATCTGAACTAGTGATTACCTGTGTTCAATTTGCTAAGCAAAACAGAACTGTTTATTCAAAATATGTGTGACAGGGGATCAGAGAAGGGTTAGGTTTTTGACCTCAGAAACTAGCTCAGTATTAAAACAGTGAAACACTTGCTGTCAGTGTTATCTATTAGGTTTAAAAAAAAAATACTTGACATGTTAAATACCAAGAAAATCTACTTTTATGTAGATTAAAGGGAAAAAGTGAAAAACAGTTCAACACAGTGAAACTTCCATAGGCGGCCAACTTCCCTTCACACAGTTTTTACAGAATGGACAATAGGCTCCATAGACATAATACAAAAATCATTCCTATCTCGCGGCTACCTCTGTATGCAGTCAGCAGCCAACTTGTCTTTTTAACCCTTTGAAGGGCGGTGGCAACCCCTTTATCCCACCTTTTTCAAAAATTCATAACTCCACAACAAATAGGAATTTTTTGCTGCAAATCAAATTAAAATGTAGTTTATAATTCCAAAAGTTATCAGAAGATGGCTCTAGCTGTACAGAATCTTTTTTTCATATTACTAATGGTAGTCTTTTTCGTCAAATATTTTTGCTGACACTAAAAAAAAAGTTATTGCAGATTTTTACCAAATTTTGCATCACCAACTGGTCGAAATGATACAAATTCACTGTACAGTATTATGAATTTTGTCTTGCAAGTAATTTTTGAATCCTCAAGATTTTTTTCAGAACGTATTTGCTGCAGAAACGGGGTAGGATACATGTAGTCCCACCGCGCGTCTACAGCATCCCCCCCTACAGAGGGCAGCGCCAATTTCCTCACCCTTGGGAAATATCTTTGGAATGAGTGTTTTGTAACATGATACTGTTGCATCTGGCAATTCTTTTTTTTTATTTGTGTGTCTGAGAATGGTCCCTCTATAAAGTAGAAGAAAATTCAAAATGCCTCGAAAAGGACTAACAGCTGCTGAAGCTCTTGCTTTGATTGAAGAAATACCATCGGAAACTAAACTTGATGCAAAAGTGCAAGAATGGGAAGAATTTCGCGTATCGGGGATGAAGAATTGACTATCATAGAAGAATCTATTGTTGAAACATCGGACTCCAGGACTATCAACAATAGATATAATAACTTAGAGTAAAACCCCACGACACAACACTGTTCCATAATTCGGAGAAAGGACTGGGCCAAGTGAAGAGATTTTGGACCTGGATGAACAATCTCCTATTGCGATTTTTTTGTGTTTTCATCAGCCTTGAGTGAGCATATCGTTTTCCAAACAAATCTTTGTGCAACCCAGGAAGGAAAGAGGTTTGATCCAGTTTCTACAGACAAGTTTCTATGCTTTTTAGCCATAAATTTAGCTATGGGCACAAAAAAACTCCCTATCTACAGAGACTACTGGTCAACAAATCCAAATCTGGCCGATAGTTTCATAAGCAAACTAATGCCCGTAAAAAGATTCACCTGGATGTTGGCCCACCTACACCTGAACGATAATTTGGTTCAGCTAAAGAAAGGTGACCCCAACTTTGACAAACTATAACGTGCGACTCTTATTGAGTCATTTGTCAGAGAGATTGCTATAGAATATTTTCACATAATTTTTTTTCAATTTTGCACTTAACACTTGTCATTATTTGAGACTTTGTCTTCCATCAACATTTAAAATACAATTTAGAAGTATTTCTCCACATTATGACATCCTTTAACTATTCTAATCTTTTCCTGGCTAATAAAATGAAATATGCATTATTATAAATGTACCTTAATAATGCTTTCCCTGCCAAGCATTTTCAACAGGGCTGATAAGCGCTAAGTGCGAGGCGGGACAAACGGTATCCCACCTCATATATAAATAAAAATGCGCATTTTTTTTTCAATTTTTTGAAAAACTTAATATGTACACCCATATGCATTAGTACATCAAGTTATTTTTTTATATATTTCATATTTCAATGTCGCGCCCTTCAAAGGGTTAAATGAGGGGGGTACCTGCGGACAAGTTTTTATGAAGTTTTTTTTTCCTTCAATGCATTCAGAGCTGGTAGTTTTTTTTCTACAACCTTTTATAATCTTTATATATCAGCATAAATACCTTTTCAGATCAATCAGATTTTCTGTTCCTGTATCAGGAACACTATCAGGTTGAAAACATTTGTAAATAGGATGGCAAGGGCTAATGCTATATAGTTGCTGCTAGCTGATAAGACAATTTAAAAATTTGTATATATTTGTATAATTTAATAGATATTCATATTATAGATATGAATGTAACAACTTTTTTTTTGTCAATGTCATGCAATCTTTTTAACACTGTAATACTAGTAAAGACTATTTGATTATTAATAGTTTTCATCTTTTTCCCCATCCATTCAAATAATCTATCTTTATTATAATTTAAAAAGTTTTGATGTACGTTTCGAATAAGATTCACCTTTTTCTCGCAATTCTGTATATGCAAATCATCTATCGCGTGCGCGGGATGATAATTTTATTTCATAAACGACTTTATTTTCAAAGAAAGTGCATTTAAATAATAGAATTAGCATGATTTCAAATTATAATTTGTCATTTATATCCAGTGTCAAAATGACTCCAGTGGCTGTTTTAGGGTAACAGAAATGTCAGCTGTTCTAGTGTTAAAGGACATTTTAGTCCTACAATTTAGTATTTTGATTGACAGATATATTCTAATGTATAAATAAGGGTAATGCAAAATAAGGGTATTGTTTTAAGTATCAGTGATTTTCTAGATAATTTAATAACAGAAATTAACATTACATATATAGCACAAAAGAACTTTTTAAACACATGTTCTTATAATAAGAATACAGCAGATGAAACAAAAAAGGCTTTCATGCCCATCCTGTAAATTAGAATTTAGCTTAAAAGTTTTCAGGTTTTTTGGCCGACGTGAAGTACAGTTTTCATCTTTCAACGTTTCGTTTACAAGAGCGGCAAACATTTTCAAGAAATCTTACGTTACAGCAGGCAAAAGGCTACTACTTACGCCTTCTCCCTGCTTGAGTCACACTGCCTCGTAGGGATTGGTCTGTTGAGCCAGTCTGTTTTCCCCATTGGTCAAAGTTGTTCCTAAGGGCTCTGGATAATCTCATCATTTTTAAAATGGGAAACTAAGCACTGTTTATTTTCATCCTTTCTTCCTTTCTGTTGAAGCAGTTCTTGTGCTTTTGAATTTCTATTACTTCTCTAAAAATATGTGGAAAATATCTCATGTCCTTAGATAACACTTGGGTGTTTGTGAAGAGAATTTTGCGGTCCTTGGTCAGGACATGCTCTGCTACGGCTGACTTGTAAACTTGACCCAGTGTACAATTTTGTTTGTGCTCGACTAATCTGGTCAATATCGATCTTTTTGTGTGTGCGCGCAGTTACTATGTACATTTCTCCACAACTGCACGGGATACAGTAAACCCCAGCTGTTTTTAGTCCATCCCGTTGATCTTTGGCCGACCTGAGGCATTCACTTAGCTTTCTGGTTGGCTTGAAGATGGTCTTGATGCTAAATTTTCTCAGGTGTCGTCCAATTCTGTCCGTAACTCGAGGAATGTAAGGGAGAAACGTTTTTTGGGTCACTGGTTCTTCTACTTTCTGTGAGGCATTTTTTGGATGTATGGACCTCATTACATCCCCCGTAGAGTATCCATTGGCTTGGAAGGTCAGAATCAAGTGTAATTTTTCCTCATCAAAATGTTCTGGCTCAGATTCTTCTTCCCCTTTCCACCAGAGCTTTGATCATACCTTGCTTCTGGGCAGGATGGTTATTAGACTCCCGGTGCATACATTTGTGAAGAGTGATGTGACACCAAAACTGACCAATATTTCATTGGGCTGAAGCACTATATCACTAATCTTTTCTATAAAATGTTTGGAGTCCCTGATGAAGATTTCCGTTCCACCGATGTGTGTCCTCAGCATCGTTGCGAGATGTTTTGCAAGTGAATGTGTAGGAGATCTAGTGCTGCTCACTATAGGCCATAGAGGAACTTCTGGCTTGTGCACTTTTGGCAATCCATAAATGCATAGCGGAACTGCCTCTGATTTACAAGCAGTCTTCTTGATGTCCTCTATAAGTGAGGATAATTTAACAAGCCGGTTCATCTGACGAAGTATCTGTTGCGTCGGATCCCTCTTTAGTTTTCGGTATGTGGGCTGGGTCCAACAGGTTCCGTATCTTCTCTTCATAATCTTCGGATTTGAAGATGACTGGAGTTTTCCTTGTCTGCCGGCAGCACCAAGATGTTCTTATCCGTATTTAAAGATTTGATCGTTCATATCTCTTCCGGTTTCGTGTTTGGCCTAGGCAC
This sequence comes from Pholcus phalangioides, assembly GCF_987345545.1. Taxonomy (NCBI): domain Eukaryota; kingdom Metazoa; phylum Arthropoda; class Arachnida; order Araneae; family Pholcidae; genus Pholcus; species Pholcus phalangioides. Next base: position 4,235,556 of record NW_028301625.1, on the reverse strand, counting down.
TTTTGCTCTCTGTAGAATGCGAGATGTTTCAATCCCGACTTCTTTGGCCTGTTCAATAAAAAGGCTTCGGATCGCAGCTTCCACGTTCGCGACGATGTCCTCCATTGACACCATTTTTGGATAGATTGCAAATTTTCCTCCTTTTGATAGCACCGTCGTCTCCTTGGTTGAAAGGTCTGTCACTCAAGTTTATAACAGTTCTTGTCATGTCCAGAGTTTGATGACACTTACGTTGCTCAAACTTCTCCTTGGAGACAGCACAATACCAGCCGTCAACCTGTTTTCGGTATGTGGACGACACATTTGTTATATGGGGTCATGGAGAAAAGCTTGAAGAGTTCTTAGTTCATCTGAACTGTATACATCATAACATCAAATTCACAATGGAGAAATAAGAGGGGACCCTTCTGTTTCTAGATGTTCTGATCATAAAACCGAGTTCTGCCAAACGCATTCTCTGCAACAGACAATATCAAAACTTACAATACATAAGATTTTTATCCCTATTGGATGTTGAAATTGTCAACATCCAATAGGGATCACACCACAATCGCAACATACTTTAGGGATCATCCACACTTCTTTTGACCATGAAAAGAATGAAAGGCCTGTCCTGGAAAAGCCACTAAAATGATAGGCCGGCCAAGAGGCTTCAAACATTCATTCTTCACATGCATGCCCCCACTCATAGCACAAAAAAGGGACCCATCATATAGAACAAAGAAACAAAGGATTATCAAAGTCCCATGGACAACGTCAAAAAATTCTTACACTGGCAATTGTAAAAACCAGTCATAATAAAAGGACAAAAGTCGTAGTCGACTTAAGCGGAGTTAAGCCAAACATGTGTCGAGTTAGAGAGTTTCCCCTTCATTCAAATTAGTATTGGGCCAACCAAGGGAATAATAGATGTCGAGTTATCCACGTGTCGAGTTACAGAGTCTACTGTATATGCCATATACACAATAGCATTTTTAGACTTTTTACAAAAGACTCTCACTCTCTCTAGCGCGATTGATAATTGCCATAAGGCCATGTGGCCTGCTATTGGAACAATTTGAAAATTGACCCTAAAGTGGCCTCCCCTTTAACTTTATATACTATCAATTTCATGTCTTCAAATCACAATGGATAAAATATTCAGAGTATAGTGACATGAAATAATGACACTTTAAAACAAAATAAAATATATTGTGGAGGAGAAAAATATTCAACACAAACCAAACATGTCTAAAGAAAAGTGCTGAGAATCAATTGAAGCAACACTCCCTTTTCACCTACTTTTCAAAAAAAATTCATCCAGCTTGAACATAAACTGAAAACTAAAACAATGTGGCTTGCTATATGGCAGAAAAAAAGTTCAAAGTATTCAGGTCTTTTCTTATAATTAATCTTTGATCTTGAAACCCGGTTTTTTATTCAACTTTTAAAACAAGGGGCCCACTAATGGTGTGCTTACCTAAATAACATAATGAAATAAATAAAAGTTCTGTTGCATAGAGTACATCATCTACATACTGTACATCCTCTACGACATATTGAAGTTTTTTTTAAGAAACTTACTCAGTTTACGTTCCATCTCATCACACCTTCTCACTTCATTCACAAATTTACGTTGGAAAGCGTTTACGTCTGGGTTAAGCTGGAAAAATAAATTTAGCAATTAATATTAATAAAATTAAGCTACAAACAACTTCACATTCTTAAATTTGAGAAAGCTTAAATACTAGGATTACCATATTTTAGAATCTGTAAATGAGAATTCACCTGTAACAAAAGCCAATTGAATCTGCTTAACAGATGGCACCGCTACACTGGCAACTGGACTTGCTAGTACATTGATATCTCGGGTATTAAAAATAATTCATTATGGAATCGTATTTGTTAGCTGAAATCTTTGTTAGCGGAAACATAATTTTCCACAGGTTTCCATGGAAAATCATTTCATTCGTTTCAGGTTTTGCCCAAAATTAGTAGGTAAGTTTCATAAAACACTAAAAAGCACTATAAAAGAAACAAAATTTGAACAAAGATTAAAATGAACAGCTTAAAAATTGTATACATGAAAATTTACAGGAAAATTGAGAAACTGGAGATCTTTTTATTTTACTATGTGCACAACCCAATTGGTTTCCTAGGCATCCTCTTATGTGATGCAGTCAGCTCATTTCTCTGTCTTGATACATGGAGATAGAAAAGATAAGCCCATAGAATATCCAGACCAGTCAGCTTGTTGCTAAGTGCCTTGCACTGAAAGCCCATGTGAACTTTAAACATTCAATTCTAGTCTCTCTTTCATGCATTTTTCTAAGCTCAATCTTTCATTTTATATGAAATGGTTTGAAAACTTTTTGAAAGAGAAATAGAGGTACATCTAGGAAAAGATTCTGAGGTGGACACAAGTTAACTAAGATTGAGAGAGTGATTCTGATGATCATTGACATGGTTTCAGCTCACAATGTGACTTATGTTAGTGTGTGATAAATTGGAAAAATTTTGGGAACCAACAAAATTTTGTGGTACAAACCCCCCCCCCCCCCAACAAAATCGGTACAAAACAGAGTATTTTTTCACTTGTCTGCGACTTATTAACCTCTTTCCATGCTAGCAGACAGACTGACATAATTTCTGATAATTTTTGCTGTCCTCTGGCTTCAATTCAGACATGAAAAGTACTTAGGCACCAATATCAATTTTTTAGTCACCATGGCGACCTGGTGCCTGGGATTTTTCAAGCCCTGGCATTACTGGCTATAAAAGATTTATTACCATTGTCTTGAAGTATATAATAGAAAAGGCAAGGTATTGAACTTTTCTCTAAAGAAAAGGGTAAAGCATCCCATTTTATATACATAATTTCATGTCAGCAAAAAGTTTGCTTCCCAAAAAGGAGATTGAATGGAAATTTTCTTTTCATAAAAACTGCCAATGAAAGTTTTTGGATATAAAGGATTTAAGTACTGTGTTACTTTGAAGCGTGAAATAAGTGATGATCTTGCTATTTTTCATGACACAAAAGTGTAGTGTGCAGGGGTGGGAAGTGACAAAGTCCATTTCGGAGCAGCAAAATATAGGATTCGGAGCATATATTTATAAATTGGAGAGCAGCGAAATTAACTTACAAGAATATCTTCGTTAACCCTCTCACCCCTTTTCAAAATAAAACTGCACTGTCTTTTGTTATCAAACATCTTTTCATCAGCTTGTTTTTTGTTTTTGGTGTTTCAGGGTTTTGACACCTTGTTTGAAAGAGAGGCTGCCATAAAAATTTTTACACCAATCTATTTAAGATGACACTTTTTGCTTACTGAGGGCACTATTTGTTGTCTGGAACAGCAGCAGTTTAAATGGGCTAAAAATTTTCTATAAGTTATTAATTTTTTTATACTCGGAAAGAAATTGTTGCAAAATGGGAGAGAATTTCGGAAAAATCAACACAATGTTTGGCAATTCAGCAGTCATTATTTGGTGAGATTGGCAATCTGACACTCGTTATTTGATGATATTGGCTATTTAACACTCATTATTCTGCAACATTGACGATTTAACATTCGTTATTCGGCGAAGTTTCTAAATTACCATTCGTAATATGGCGGACATATTCTTTTTACTCCTGGAATGAAATTTTTTTCAGGAAACATCGGGATTTGACGCAATGACGATCGACTACAGCAGTGTTTCTCTACCACCAGGCCATGGTCCGGTACTGGGTTCTAATATCATTCATACCGGGCCGCGAGTGATTAGCCGTTTCATTTTTCCTCATTCATTTTCCGTTGGTGGTGTGTTTGGCTGGGCCTTCAACTCACAAAAATGAATGAAACCAGGCCATGGGCTTGAAAAGGTTGAGAACCACTGGACTACAGTAATTTCTACTGCTTCCAGTGGCAAATTTTTTTTTTGAAAATGGAAACTGACTCACATTTGTGCTTTAAAGCAAAAAGACCATTGCAAACTATCTTCAGTTGCACGATCACAGATATTATTGGGGTTTAGTGATAGAAAGCCTGATTAGGGGCCAATAGCTTAAATAAGGCGATAGTTTAAGAGTACAGTGGAATAAAACACGCTCTTCTCAGAAGGAATCATTTCATGGCAAGCAAGAACAAAACATTTTTGGAGTGCTTTCTGAAATTCCGGGCATACTGAAGCAAAATTCGCTATTTGGCGTACAAAAATACAATATTGAAGCAGGATAGTGCAAGATGTTAATTTTGGCACAGTGCGGCGCAATTGACGCAGAGTTCCCACCCCTGAGTGTGGTCATGACACAAAAGTGTGTTCACCTTTTATGGGATGAAACCCCCAATGTTATTTTATTAATTAACAAATAATGATTTTTTGGTGCTAATACATGTTCATAAATGCATTTTCTGGATAATATCTATCCTAGAGTCCTCAGGAAATGTGCTAATGAATTGTTGGGGCCAGTCACCCAGATATACAGGAGTAGTGTTGCTGAGGGTATCGTCCTAAAAAATTGGAAACTTGCTAATGTTGTTCCGATATTTAAAAAGAGTAGTAGAGAAGCTGTGTCCCATTATCGTCCAGTGAGTTTGACGAGCTCCCTCTCAAAAATTTTGGAAATTACTATCAAAAGGCAATTAGCGAAGTGGATAGATGCGAACAATGTATTGTTGGATAATCAGCATGGGTTCAGGAAGGGGGAAGTCATGTGTGACTAATCTCCTTTGCTTCTATGATCATGTGACAAAGGCTTTGTGTAAGGGCAAAAATTTAGATGTTGTTTACCTGGATTTCCAGAAGGCATTTGATCGGGTCCAACATATGTAAACGCTTCAAGAGTTTACCAAGATTGGGACTGGGGCAACTTGCTGAATTGAATAGAATTGTGGTTAAGAGATAGGTCACAATGAGTTATGGTGAACAGGGAATTCTTCGGTTGGACCGGAATCACAAGTGGAGTTCCGAGTTCCTCAAGGAAGTGTCCTCTTTTGGCCTTATACTTTTTACACTTTTTATCGATAAACTCGATCAGGATAATCGATGGGATTGCTAGCAAATTTGCAGTTAACATGAAGCTAATGAGAGTAATTGGGAATCAAAGCTATAGGGAGTTGCTCCAGACCAACTTGGACAGGATTGCAGCATGGGCAAATGAATAGAGCATGACGTTTAGTGTTGACAAGTGCATGGTCGCTCATTTTGGTTCGAACAACCCATGTTTCTCTTACAAGTTGAATGGTGTCACTATCCCGGATATAACTAGGGTCACCGATTTGGGAATGCTCATTGACGAGTGGCTTAGGTTTTCTGAACATTGTCATTGTTCAGTGATGGTAAAAAAAGCGAATAGAATGCTCGGTTTGATTTTCAAAAAGGTCTCTTCGCATTCTTCTGCTTTTCCGAGGCTTAGTTTGTCCTGGACTGGAGTATGCTGTAAAGTTTTGGAGACCATACCAACAGAGGGACATGGACTTGGTTGAATGGGTGCAGAAAAGAGCTACGCATGTCCTTATTGGCACACAGGACTTGAATTATGAAGAGAGACTTCATTTTTTAAATATGCTTACATTGGATGAATGCAGGTGTCAGGGAGATATGATTGAAGTGTTAAAAATTTCCATCGGGATCGATAGGATGGACCACATGAATTATTAATACATTGTCAATGGACTGCTTTTACAAAAAGGCACCAGAATCGATTGGTAAGGGACAATTCTATTTATGGTGTTGCAGGGAATTTTTCTCTAATAGGGTTTTTAATAAATGGAATAGAGCTTACCCCCGGAGGTAGCAAATTTAACACAACTGACTCATTTAAAAATAAATACAATAAAAATGTTGGGGTAAATCGAGAAGCTATTCATACTGTTCTGGATAATTTTTCACAAGACTTCGAAATTGCAAAACAAGAAGCGGTTCGACAGACAGATTTATTTACAGAACAGTAATTTACTCGTATTTACAAGATAATCAGAGAGAGTGTTGACAGCTGCACTCGTAGCTTCTATTCTGTCATTTATGGCGGCAATGGAAGTGCTGGCGGTGGACGTAGATTTGTTCATCTCTTCCACAATGCCCAATTTCATCTGGCCTATCACAGACATCAGTTGGTTCAGCTGTTCTTTTTTCCAGCAATAATTTTATAATAATTTTCCCTATAATCTCGGCTCTGGGGGGGGGGGGGGGGGATTAGAACCCTAAACCCCCTTTGCATACGCCAATGGTGATTGTGATCCATGGTGGGCAGGGCTGCAACTGGGGGGGGGGGAGACAAGCAGGTATCTTCCCCAGGACCAGAAGAGCGCGCAAAATTCACCTTTTATAGCCTCTTCTTCAAAATTACAGGGAGGGGGGAAATGTCAAAATATGTGCTTACCTCAGCTGATCAAGGCATTTAGTTGCGGCCCTGATGTCTAGTGTTCAATGTCAAAGTCTCTCGATTAACGATAATACCTCTATTATGGTATTTTTTTCCGTCCGCAGAATATCGTTATATCGAGATTTCACTGCAGTTTTATCATGCATAATACTAGCTACAATACCCGGCGCTGCCCGTGTTTTCTTCATTTATTGGGAGGATTGGAAAAGTGACAAACCATTACAAAGGAATAAATATATAATACTGGCAGGATTAAAGAAGTGACAAGCCATTGTAAAGGCACGTGTAAAACGCATTACTAGGAACCACGGTAATCAAAGTAAACATTCCGAAAGTGATTGTTGAGGCCCAGAAACCATTGTTGCCCGACGATTTTTCGTCCATTTCGGGTATCTGCCCTTCTCTGACGAACTTTTAAAGTAGCCTATCGTTCAATCCGGGCCCTGTTTGGTATATATCCAAATTTTGGCGACGATCGATCTGAAATTGTGGATTTTATAGAGAACATACACACAGACAGAAAATCAATCATATATATTGATATATATGCACAGTATCAAATTTATCCTTAGTTTCTCTCAGATAAGATATCCACCGCAACTCTATAGTTTCGTTGTTCACCAAGCAAGCAAGTATACTCATACTACACCAAATGAAACTACTGTAGAATCTCTACGAACCAGTTTGAAACGTGTTTTACAAAAAACAATATTTCTATCCAAACATTTAACTTAAATTTAGAACATCAAAGATTATTCCTATAACGCACGGGTTCTCAAACTGTGCGCCTCCAACCTTTGTCATGGTGTGAGGTTTTCGAAAATATTCTTTGTTAAACAGCTCTGGAGAGCCGGTGGAGCTCGCGGAAAAGCATTGAATAGGGGGAAAGGGGGCCACAGGAGGAAAAAGTTTGAGACGCCCTGCTCTAACGTGAAGTTATTCCATGCAATGATTTTTTTGATAAAACAAAGCGATTCCGTTATGCCAGGCGATTCGCTACAGGCGTACAAAAATAAATAAATAAATTTAGTGAATTAAAAAGTTAAAAAGTAATAATACTGAAAACTATTTTCATTGGCCTTGGTTAAAGCACCGGCCTGAAAAATTATGTGTGAGAACTGAAATAATTCAAATATTTATGTTCACTTCATCTATTCAACTGAGCAACTTTACAATTCTGTTACAGTCGTTTATACGACGTTCAAGAGGCCGAGTCAAAACGTTTTATGTATAAGTCGAAGTGAATATAACAGTCTTTCTAAAAAATTATCCCCCCCCCCCATACATATAAAATGTCATAAAATTTTGTGTGTTTAATTGCATTCCAATTCTGTTCTAAAAAAATATTTCATACTTGAGAGGAAATTAAATCACATTTCAAATCATTTAAAGAAATAAAATTTGGCACAACATTACCTTTAGGACACGACATTGAGTACAAAATCACAACAAAATCTTCTCGACTTGCAAAAATTTCCCCATCTTGGACTTTTTTTTTGGCAGTAGATGATTTTCAATCAGGAGCTTGCTCTTTGGTTGTTTTACTTTATAATCGTTTCAAAAAGTTCAAACAAACATATTCAACTGGTTTAGCAGTCAGCAATCACCTTAAAATTTATGTCTTTTGCAGTGACAATATGCTAGAACTGTTGCAGCAACACTTTTTCACTGCATACAAAAATTTTGTGCGCATTTGATGGATATAAATTACGTTTTTCTTTTTTCAAAAGTTTCCGAGTTTTAGTCGAAGTGAAAACGTCGAATAATTGAGGTTTTACGTTAAATAAATGAATGAAATATTTTAACATTAAAATGTATTTGTTGTATTGTTGTTCAAAATGTATTGTTACCAATTGCTACCCAAGTTAAACGTCGTATAAACATGAAAGTTGTATAACTGAGTGACGTATGAACGAGGTTACTCTGTAATTTGTAGATATGCCCTATTAAAAATAATCGTTTTTAAATTTTACGAAACACAATTCAACAAACATCGCAACTGGCCTCGATGCAGGGACAAACTCTTCTGACATAGATTTATTACAGTTAACTCTTAATGCTCAAAATAAAAATTTAACAAAAATTCAAATTTTCAGCTTTGCTTACCATTCTTTTGGGCTAGAACCGCGGGATTCATCCACGTGGGGAAAAAATTAATCCTTTATGTACGCAAACGCGTTCAACTATTTTACTAAAAGATTTCGAACAACTGTATTTTTGCAGACGCGAACCGTAAATATTTTTCTGTTCAACAATATCGTCTGTGAATAGAAGTTTTGAGGGGAGATGTGTCCTCAAGACAGTACAGCGAATAAAAAAGGCCGATGCGGAATGTAGCCTTTTTTTTCAGAAGCAAGGAAAAAACCCATTGATTTGTTCGGACTGGGAGAGGGAGGGGGTTACTAGAGGGGTTGTGAGCGAAATCACGTGATTCAGTACACACGTCATTACAGTCATTTCGTACAATACTTTTTGCGGGAAAACGCGTTAAACGAGAAATCTCAATGAGTATCATTAATAAGAGTTGGCACCAGAGAGTCGCAGGACCCAAGGAGGAAAAAGTAATGCGGGATCCACTGTATACAAAAGCTTGCAGCAAAGCTGTCTCAGTATCGTAACCAGCCCACGAGAGTGGGGCTGGCTGAGCTTCAGGCCTGGGGCCTGTACCATTCTTGTCATTTTTTGTTTTTTTTCCACACTATTAGTTCACTATAGAGGGGGTCCACTGAAGAGCGCAGCCTACGGGGCCCCTGTTCCAGGATGTTGGGGGGAGGGGGTCATGTGCTTTATCGGCACCCAGAGGCAATTTCATATTGGAATACGACGTCTGTTTACTCCAATTTTCACTCTATCGAGACATTATGGCCTTCTATGAACTGAAACAGCAGGGGTAGCCTTGTAGGTCCCTACACACGTTCGACGACTAGATAAGGATTAATCTAGTGGCTATAGCCCTGAGGACACACAAAATGCTGGCGTTCTTGACGTCTCAGTAGCCATGACCATCACAATGTCTTTTCTTCCTTCCTAGGAGAACGACTGCCATGAGAGCCGGGGGGGGGCTTGTACAATGTTCTTTTCTTCGTTTCCGGGTTTTTTTTTCGTTCACTTGTACATGTGTATAGTTAAAAAAAATTTCAATGAGATCTAAGGTACGTAGTTCAAGATATCCGTCCATACGAGTACAAATTGATATGATTGATATTAAAGAGTCCTGTCTATTTTCCTATGGGACATATCTGAAAGAAAAATCAAAAAGATCTTTCCACAGGCCCCCCTGACTCCCGGGCCCCAGGGCTGGAGCCCTGTCAGCCCCCCCCATGTGGGGGCCATGGCTGCCATCTGCCACCAGTTTTTCTAACTATGAGTGAAGTGTTATGATTGAATGATTTATCGTTGTAGGACTGTTGCTCTCTGTGGCGAGACTTTTTTAATGGGGAGATTGGCTCACATTTGCGCCTTGAAGTTGGGAACCACAGAAAACCAACTTCAGCCGACCACCACTGTGGGGTTCGAACCCGGATCCTCGGATCGCGAGTCCGTCACTATAACCACTCGACCACCACAGCGGCAACCTAGAAGTTTTGCGGGAAGATGTGTTCTCAAGATAGTACAGTACCTTAAAAAAGACAGATGCGGAATGTAGCCTCTTCTTTTTTTGGAAGAAAGGGGAAAAAACCCTTGAATTTTTCGGACTGGGGGGGATGTATTGTTATACAGAAGCTTGCACCAAAGTTGCCGCTTTATCATGGTCTGCCTACGAGGGTGGGGTTGACGGAACTCTAGCCCTAGGGCCGGCACCATTCTCATTATTTTTTTTTTTTACACTATGGACTCACTATAGAGGGGGATCCTATTCCAGGATGTGGAGAGGGGGTGTCATGTGATTTATCGGCACCAACAGGCATTTCACTGTGTTCATGGAAATTTTCATTTTATTCAGACATTATGGCCTTCTGCGCATTGAAACAGCAGGGTCACACACCCCTAATGCTGGTGTCCTTGCTGGTGTAAGGAAAATACAGCGGTTGTAACCTTCGTTGAACGACAATCACAATGTTTTTTCTTCCTTCCTCAGAGGACGACTCAGAGCAGTGCCTTGTATAAATTGTTCTTTTCTTCATTTTCTTTTCGTTACTTATACATGTGTATTGTTAAAAAAAATTGCAATAAAAAAAAATAGAAATACTTTGTTCAAGATATCCTCTGATATGCATACAAACTGATACGACTAATGTTGAAATGCCTTCCGTTTTCTCCCATGGGACACATCTGAAAAGAAAATAATAAAAAGGTCATCACACGGGGCCCCCTTGACTCCCGAGCTCCAGGGCTGGGGCCCTGTCAGCTCCCCCTAATGTGGTGGCCATGCTCATGCCAAAAGATATTTTGAGGATAAAATTGAATTGAACATAATGATAGATTTATGATTCCAAACCAGCGTGTCACAATAAATTAACATGCTGTTAAGAGACCTTAATGTTCAGCAGAGAGTGCTAAGAGACTTGTAAAATTCTGATCTCATTTCCAAGGGTTCTGCAAAGCATGAAAAGTTTGTAAATCCCTGTCTAACAATCAGCTCTTCCTTGTGAATGCCCTTTGTTCAAGTGGCCCATCACTCTAAATAAGCCTGTATTATATATGAAAATAAATAGGTGAGAGTAGGAATAGGACAATTTTCAAAAAAATATAAACCGTAATTTCACACAACTATTGTCCAAAATAACACCATTTTCTAGATTAATCATCATAACTTCTGTATTCAAGCTATTCAAAAACTTTTTTTTGCGGATATTTGCCTGTAGAAAGGTCAAGCATTAATATTAAACATTTTTTCTATTCCTTATGTAACTCAAACATGGGTTTTTTAAAAAAAATTGTAGCCTCGTAGGGTTGAAACTACTATATTTTTATTTTCAAGGGACTGAAAATTTACATCTGGGGGGAAAAAATCCCGCTTACGACAATATACACACCACGTGGGCGACATCACAACAACTTCATTCGAACCACTGTCGAACACGACTGCCACGAGAGTGAATCTCGGGCGCGCCACCTATATTCGTGAGTGCGGTCGGCCTTGACTGTCACGGACTCCCCCTCTGGTTTCATGAAACCGTCTCGGTATGAAACCAGGAAGAGTCTTCAAACATAAACAATACGGTGCATATAAACAATCAAAAATATTTAACGAACACATTTCAATAATCGAGGGCAAAAAAAACCAAATAAATAAAAATCACACATATTTTCAAATATAATAAATAAATATATATAGTTCATTCTTCACGAGAACGATGACTTGTAGGTAGATCAATCTAAGACTTTTTCGGAGGGCAGCCTCGTAGACGCATAGGTATCACCTGTGTCTGTGCAATGTTCTTGCAAGGTCGAAGTGCTGATGTATGATTCACTCCAAGCGATACCTGAGGTGAAGATGTACTGGCCACACCATGTCTACATGGAGATCTCAGGGACACCGCAGAATTTTGGCGCCTCGGCAATGAGTGTCTACAGTTTTTCTCTTTTTCTTTCGTCTTGTGGAACTCTACGTGATCCTGGAAGACGGATTCGTCCTCGAAGGTCATCTCACAGTATTGACAGACGATCACCTGGATGCGAATCGGCTGTCGCGATTCTGGCAATGACGCTGTCGTTTCCTCTGCGTACGCCTCGTTCATGTGGGTCATGACATGCTTTATCATCTGCAATTTCCGACTGAATGTGGACTGGCAGATTCCGCAAACGTATGCAGCCTGCAAGCGACTGGCCGACACGACCTTGCAGCTGCTTGAAGTTGTGACTTTGTGGGCATAGATGGTTTTTTGAGTGTTGCTCGTCAACGTGTCTCTGAAACTGACTCTTCTGAACGAACTGGCAGATGTGACATCTGAATAAATATCTGGCATCAAGCGGAGGATTCGCGGCGACCCTTTGTTTCTTTGCATCGTCTTTTACGGGCATAGCTGTTGTTTCTATCAAGGCCTCGACCTTTTTGCGTCCCCTTTCTCTCTGGCTTCGGATGTTCACGAGTTGAGGCGGGACAGGCTTGCGAACCCTCTTGGTTTTCGCTGGAGACATTCGGTACTGAGGGACAGCTGTTGGTGGGGTATTTCCAGTGTTGATATGATGTTCAACGAATGAAGTAGGCTCTCCCCCTGGTTTGAAGACATCCTGATGTTCGCTTAGCAGGGCGCTAAGTTGACGCTTTTGTTCAGGAGTCAAATCTCTTCCCTCGTCAGCACGCAATCGGTATGAATGCATGAGGTCCACTGATTCCGATACTGCAGGAGCCGTTGGAACCTGTGGGAATGAGAATTGGTGATGTGGAGTGTCACTGAAAAACCAACATTTCCTCTTCAGATCCACAGTGATGCCTGCTACCGTCAAGAAGTCCAATCCCAGCAACGATCGGTTACCCTTTGCTTCTGGTAACACCACAAAGGTAGTATTGACAGTTCGATTTCCAATGCGTACAGGTACTTTGACTTCATAGACCTTGCTGATAGACCGGGTACCCCAGACAAATGGTCGTGGTGGCACTGTTCATTGGTATATTTTTACTTAGGAAAAGCTTGTATAAGAGTTCCCCTGCAACCGAGTGTGTCACACCTGTGTCGATACATATGAGACCACGATCTTGACATACGTGAATTTCCATCAGCGGTAGCGATACCTGAGCGTCTGTGGGTTGACAGCTGTACAAAATAACGTTGTTTGGTGATTTCACAGCTGGTGCAGTCGATGGAAAGCAATTTGGACATTTTTTTTTTTTTTTTTTTTTTATTTGCAAAAACAAACACAAAATACATATAAGAGACAGAACAAAAGCACATAGAAAGAACAACACATGAACACAATAAATAGTCATATTGGACCCCAAGGGACATAACGTCCTTCCAGGCAGCCCTATGGATTAAATTATTATATTTTGCCGCCATTTTTTTTCTAAGTACTTTTGCTTTGATGAACCCTGGCATACGACATCCATAGCAAATGATAGACGATCTGTCATGTAAAGGTACGGATTTTTGGGGTTGCTCAGTTTTACGAACTTGTTCGGGTTTATTCGAAAAATTGTTTCGGTTGAAAACACTTCTGATATTGCCATAGGCATCCAGTTTATCGGCAAGAACAGTCCACTCATCCATTAGATGCTCTTTGCATTCAGGAGGGACTTTCTTTTTCATCTGGTCGGTAATGATCAAGTCCTTTAACCCATGGAAAGTTGTGATGTTCGATTCAGTTAACCAGTTCTCGAAGAACGACCTGAGCTTGAAATAGTAATCGCGCCAAGTACTGTCTTTCGATTTCTTGTGAGTAGCAAACAGTTGATGGAATTTTTCAGCAGATAATCGGAAACGTCTCAGGAGGACCCCTTTTACATGTTGATAATCAGATGCTTTATCTTCAGGTTCCTGGGCGATGAGCGATGTTACACTACTCGGCAGGACTGTGATGAGGTGGGATACCCAAAATTCTTCAGAGACCTTCGTCAATTTGAGTTGCCGTTCAGCGAGAGATAGAAACAAGGATATGTCATCCTTTTGAATGTGGAAACTCTGGAGCAATTTATGAAGTTCAAATATACGTTCTGGTGACGTTGACACAGAGCTGGCACCGTTATAAGCTACTTCGGGTTGAAGTTTGAGTTTTTCAAGTCCGAATTGCATTTCCAACTTTCGGATTTCGATTTCCTTTTCCGCTTGAAGCGTGGCTTGTTCCCGTTGATCTTGGCGTTTAGAGTCCGAAATTCTCTCATCGATGACAGTTAGCAGGAATTCTTTCATAAAGTCCTCATCATAATCGTCGTGGTTGATTATTGCAGATTTTATCTGAATGACTGTCATGTCGGTTGACACTGCTACTCCCAATGCTTGAGCTAGAACGATGAGATCTTGCTTCTTTCCTTTTGCTAAATAAGCCATGTCACACTATATATAAATGAATGTTTCAATAACAATAAAAAAAATCTACACTTTTGAGACGTGCGGAACCACATAAAAAAAACGAACATTAAACATTTTCGCACTCGATGAACACTTTCGCGAATTTCGTTTCAGGTGGAAAACGAACATCGGATGAACATTTTCACACTTGACGAACACTTCTACGAATTTCGAAACAGCCGATGCGATGAATTCTTTTCAGGTTGAAAACGAACACGGATGAACATTCAAAACAACTGATGCCATGAGTTCTTTTCAGGTTGAAAACGAACATTCGTGACGAAAGTTTCACTTACCAGTTCGTAGGTACGTTCAGGCTGAATGCTGACGATTTCCCTCGAGTTGAAAAAAAACCGTCATATTTCACGTTGGGCATCAAATTGTAGCCTCGTAGGGTTGAAACCACTATATTTTTATTTTCAAGGGACTGAAAATTTACATCTGGGGGGAAAAAAATCCGGCTTACGACAACATACACACCGCGTGGGCGACATCACAATCACTTCATTCGAACCACTGTCGCACACGACTGCCACGAGAGCGAATCTCGGGCGCGCCACCTATATTCGTGAATACGTTCGGCCTTGACCGTCACAAAATTAAATTTTGAACCATAGTTGTGTTATGAAGTCCCAACTATAGTCGATCATATATTTCGTGTTATAAATCGCTTATGAACCATAGTTTAAAAAATCTACTTCAACCATATCATCAGGCCTGTCAATGAAAATACATTAAAAATGGTATATATATACAAAGGGCTGTTGAATAGTCGTTACTTGTTAACTAGGAGAAGACCCTTTAATTGCCTCTCATGAGGACTAGAAGGAATCGACTAGGAGTAGAGGCTCAAAGTCCAATCTGCACCTTCTCGTGGTGCAGCCTGTAAGTAGCCATGCTTAACACATGGTGAATGGATGCGTATGGGTTTCCTCCAACCCGCACTGGCCAGCGTGGAGGATTATGGTCAAAAACCCTCTAAAAAAGAAATATGAACTCTGTCAATAAACTAAGGCCCTCAGTCCCCAGCAGTCTGTGTACCTGGTTACGGCAGCAACCAGCAAGACATGAAGACAGAGGGTGCTAAGAATCTCTGGGTTGGACCAGGCTACCATAAGATGACCTTGGCCACGTATAACGGAAGATCTCTTTCTTCAGAAAATTGTTTGCAGGAGCTGGAAAAAGAACTAGAAAGAATAAATTGGGACATCTTAGGCGTCTGTGAAATAAGAAGAAAAGGAGAGGAGAAAATTGAACTTGCCAGTGGACATGTATTTTACTACAGAGGAACAGATAATGGAAGAACGAACCAGTGGAGTAGGATTTCTTATTCATAAAAAGTGGAAAGATCACATAGTTGAGTTAGATAGTACATCTGATAGAGTTGCAAAGCTAGTTATGCAAATATCAAGCAGATACCGGATACAGATTATACAAATCTATGCACCAACAACAAGCTACTATGAGGAAGAAGATTTTTATGAAGAACTAGATGAACTGCATAGTAAAGGAAACCATCATATCAAGATAGTAATGGGTGACTTCAATGCCAGAATTGGAAACAGAAGAAATGGTGAAAGCTCAGTTGGAAGTCATGGTTACGGTGTACGAAACAACAGAGGAAACCGACTCGTCGAATTTGCAAAGCGAGCAGTTATGCATCACGAATTCATTTTTTAAGAAAAAACCCCAAAGAAAGTGGACCTGGAGAAGCCCAACTGGAACAACTAGTGCGATCGACTACATCCTATCTAATAAGAAGCAAATGATCCAAGACTGCAGTGTTCTCAACAAATTCAATACAAGAAGTGATCATCGACTGGTTAGATGCAGAATAAGGCTTAACACTAGAATAGAAAGAGCAAAACTTATCAAAAATAGAAAAACTGTCATCGATATGGTAAAGCTTCAAGAACATCAATATAACTTCCAGTTAGAGCTGAAAAACCGATTTGATTTGCTGTATAACACAACTGAGGATTAACAAGATGTCACCATGATGAATAAAACATAAAACACTACCCTAAAAGAAGTAGCTGGAGAAAAAGAAATCAAACCGGTGAAGAAAATAACAGAAGAAACAAAGAAACCTATGAAAGACCGGAGAGAATTTGAGATTAAGAAGAATGATCCTAAATCAAAAGTGGAATATGCAGAACTTTGCAAGGCAGTACGAAAGCGGATTACAGAAGATGTCGGGAAGTTTAATTGCGATATTGTAAAGAAAGCATTGGAAGATAATAGGAGCTTAAAGTCAGCGAAACGAAAACTGTGTGTTGGGTGAAAGGAAATTTTGCACTTAAAAGAAAAGATGGAAATGAAATCATTAGTATTGTTGAGGAATTTTATAATACTCTATACAAACACGAAGAACAGGATCGGGACAGAGGAAAGGGAGCAGAAACAAAAGAAAATGAAGCCGAATTTATACAAGTAGCACCTGTGCTGAAAGAGGAAGTCTAATAGGCTATAAGATGTATGAAAAAAGGCAAATGACCAGGTGAAGATTGGATTTCAATAGACATTATTAAAGAAGCAGGAGAAGAATTTGCCAGTATGCTAGCTGCCTTGTTCACAAATTGTCTCACAAAATCGGATGTACCTGAAGATTGGAATAATGCAATGATGGTGATTCTTTACAAAAAGGGTGAAAAAGAGGATATCAAGAACTATCGACCAATCAGTCTCCTATCAGTAACTTATAAAATCTTCACCAAAGTACTGACATAGAGGCTTGAATCCAAATTGGACGAAGCTCAACCAAAAGAACAGGGAGGATTTCGGAGTGGATTTAGTACAATGAATCACATCCAAACAATCAGGGAACTTATAGAGAGACATATGGAATACGAATTACCATTGTGTATGGTCTTCATTGATTTTGAGAAAGCATTTGACTCTGTCTTCACATCTGCTGTTGTTAAAGCTCTAGATGTAATTGGCGTAGAGAAGACTTACATCAATATCAAGAAAATATATGACAAAGCAACTGCATTGATTCGTTTGGATAAAGGAAAAGCAAAAATTAAACTTGGAAAAGGAGTCAGACAGGGTGATACTATCTCACCAAAACTCTTTACTGCTGTTTTAGAAGAAGTATTCAGAAAACTGGATTGGGATAAAAAAGGAATTAAAATAAATGGAGAATTTCTCAACCATTTGCGTTTTGCAGACGACATTGTTGTTATCAGCAATAATCCAGACAAACTAGAAGAAAAGGATACAAGAATTGGCTATGGCAAGTCTTCAGGTGGGCTTGAAAATGAATCTGCAAAAGACTAAATGTCGAGGATCGACCACTTTCATGGTTCGTAACTATCAGTGAAAACAACTACAAAAACCGATCCAGAGTCAAAAACCGAATGGGAGCAATGTATATTTATTCAGTCTAAAAACAGGTATATATACACAAGGCTTGTGGGAAGAAAATAACGCCACTCTTGTGACGTAAAACTAAATTTGCATGAATCGACGAAAAAACACCAACACTAAAGTTATGTTCAACCTGTTAGCGTTGAAGAGGACAATCTTGCTCAACAACACAGAGATAGAAGTAGAAAGCTATGTATACCTGGGACAAGAAATCACCATGGATAAGGGAATCATTAATGAAATAAACAGAAGGATCAGGATTGGATGGAGCACTTTTGGCAAAAACTGCGTAATTCTGAAGAGTCACATGCCATTATGTCTGAAACGAAAAGTTTTTAACCAGTGTGTGCTACCAGCACTGACTTATGGAGCTGAAACATGGACACTCACAAGCAAGATGATACAAAGGCTACAGACAACGCAAAGGAGTATGGAAAGATGTATGTTAGACATCACAAGAAGAGACAGAAAATGAATCACTTGGATAAGGAACCACACAAAGGTATATGATATCATGGAAAGAATCAAACTTTTGAAATGGAAATGGGCTGGACATATTGCAAGAAGACAGGACAACAGATGGACCACAAGTATTCTAGAGTGGTACCCCCGTGGTGTTAAATGTCCGAGAAGGCGTCCTCACGCAAGATAGATTGACGAGATCAGGAAAGTGGCAAGAGTCAACTGGATGGTTAAGAGGCCTTTCACACAGAGCGGATGTGGGTCCGGAAGAAGTTTCAACAATTGGAATATACTGAGCCTTTCAGATGAGCCGAAATATCTCTCCACCTAGGAAATGTTCATGCAGGTCCGGACGTCGTCCACATGTGTCAAAACCTAAGTGCGGGCTCCGCATCCGCACATAGAAGTTTTGACAATAGGTTTATTCTGAGCTATTCACACGATGCGGATGCGGAGCGAATTCGTCCGCATCTTTGGCTACTTTTTAAAGATGATTTTGCACGGAATTTTTTAAATTATTTTGCCATAAATACCCTATAAACACCATATGAGGGTCCCTGTTCATCAAATATGATCTACCCACATACGTCTATCCCTTTGTTTCCTTCTGAGATTAAGATATAGCAACTTTAACTGCTTTTTGTCCATACGTTACAATTTTATACAATAAAACCTGTCAACAACGGCCACTGACGGGACCAAAATTATAAGCCGTTCTGTTCATTACGAATATTTAATTGACTACATGCTTTAATAACTTTTAAATTTAATTTAAAAATTTTAATTTTTTTGTTTTTAAATTTTTAAAATTTAAAAAATATAATTAAAATTTTTTTTTTTAATTTTTAATCTTTTAATTTTTTAAACTTAAAAAGAATACTTTTATTAAACAACGTTATCCACGTACGGCGTTCACTCAGGGCCGTATTAAGACGATTGCAGGCCCTAAGCACTTGAATAGTTTTGGTGCCCCCCGATACCTACAAGTATATTTTACTCTATAGGGCTTTTTGAAATTCAACCGCTAAGGGGAGTCATATTAATTTGGTCAGTATTTTTTTATTATAATGTAGGGATTCACCAAGAAGGGATTTTCCAAAATTCAGGGCCCTTAAGCAGTGGCGTAGCCAGGGGGGGAGCACAGGGAGCGATTGCTCCCCCAGTCAAAATTTTGCCTACATTGGCGCCTATTTTTCTAAATGACTTTTGATCTTTAAAAAATATTGACTTTTTCATTTTCCACCTTCATTGACTAAAATGATGAATAAGGAAAAAAAAAATCTACATTTATATTTGCGCCTCTTGCAGTTTCACAGTTATTGGGTTTGTACTAACCCTTAAGAGAAGAAAAAAAAAGTGGAGGTTTTTTCATTACCATTTTTGACAATTGCTCTCAAGCTCTTCCATCTGGAAGCATGTTCAGATCAGCCTCTGTTCCCCACCTTTATTAAAGGGCAGAATCTTGCCCGCTTCTAGCTCTAACTTTTTTCTCTTGCTATTGGTCGTTCTCGGTAGAGCTCCTAGAAATACCTTTCATACGTGTGAGGATATGGCGTTCATGTAATGCTCATTCTGTTCTGAAGGGCCACCACAAGCATTGACTAAGGCGCCTTTTGAAGAAATTAGGCATGGGAACCTATTGTGTACAGACCACTGAACATATAAAATAATGGCTAGGATTCAAGCTGCCAGAAATATCGCCTTTTCTTTGGGCGCCTTGGGTAGAGCTTGAGCTCCTAGAAATACCACTTCATGTATGGGGGAGGGGACTTAGCTAGATTCATAACGCCTAGAAATGCCACATTATCTGCAGGTGCCTTGGCAAAAGTTACTAGTTTGCATATAGGGCAGTGCCAAAGACTAAGAAAAGGTGGAAAACAGCTACGAGCTTTTGAGCCCTAAGAAACCCAAGATTTTGGGGCACAAAAGAGGGTTCTGGAAGAGTTTTCCTTAATGGTGGGTAAATAAAAACCTATAATTTTGGGTCAATAGCACTTTGATATGTAGAGAATGGGAGTGGAAATTATAGTCACTCTATATATATTTGTACAGCAATATATTGTGCTATATCATATGGTGATAGTGCATAGTTTTATGTTAAAATGTGACTTTTTCAGACACATAGTCTTTTTTCATGCCGTAGTTTCTCTTTCCTATGAATCACTGTTTGTTTCATCATTATGCATATAAAGCAGGGTGCCAAATCGGAGAAATTATTTCCTGGTTCCTGGAAAAGTTATGGCCGGTGTGACACGTATATCTCCCCTCCAATTAATCCCAGTATTTCTTAAACTTTTGGCACCTGTGCCCCCCCCCCCAACCTCATCATAATTTATCCGTGACTTCCCAGAATTGCCTGATGCAGGGGGTTCTCAAACTTTTTCCACCCGAGGTGTCCCTTTCCCCTATTCAATACTTATCCGCGAGCTCCGCCTGCTCCCTAAAGCTGTTTAACAAAAACTATTTTCGAAAAATCTTTGTCAGTGTCACCACTCCGTGGTGGCCCTGACGAAGATTGGAGGCGCACCAGGGCAGGGTTCATACAAAATTTTCAAAATGGAAAGTAAGGACTTTTTAAGGAGTTTCAAGCAGTTTTTAAGGAGTCATGGCAAACTTCATAACTTACAAGTTTCACAGCAAAAAAAAGGGCGGGGCACATATGTAAATTTATTTTTAATTTGCAAACAAACTTTCCCTCTTCTCAAAAATATAGACGCAGAAGTACTTCAAAAATTACAAGTTTTGATTTGTTACCCAGCATCATAAGAATTCATAAAATAATCAATCCACATACATGCTTTCTGTCGTCACTAAAGTATTCTAAAACTTTCAAGTTTCGGTCAAAAATATAACTCGTAACAGCATCACATGAATTATAAAAATTCTAAAAGTGATATTCATTTCCCCTCCAATTATTCAAAATAAAAACCACAGCCGACGAAGATTTTTCTTACAAAATTATTTATATTTGCAGCAACTCTAGGCACACACACTTCCAGCACAACTTCCTAGATAGTAAATTGCCCATAGATGGTAATAGACCTGAGTTGTGCTTGGTTTGAAAGAAAGAAAGACCCCTCCCCCCGGAAATCACTCACTCAAACAATCTGGGAATGTGCCGCGGGCCGCTCAATTGCAGTAAGAATTTGCCACGAGCGACTTGAGGCAGGCCACATTTAGGCCATGTATTGAGCACATGTATGCTTTAAAATAAGGGGCTGTTCAAGTATTACGACAGCAAATTTTCAGCAATTTTTGACTCGCCCCTCTTGTCAGAAAAAGTCAGCAAAACTCTCACCCTCCCCCTGTCAGCGCTCTGCCCCCTTCCTCCTAACGCTTATTGGTGGAATCTGAATTAGGGGCTTCCCCCCAGATGATCAAAAATTTATTCTTTTAATCCACAAAATATTTTTTAAAAGAATTGTAAAAATATTTTTTACAATTTCAAAACAATATCTTTATATGTTATTATAATCAATTTTTGTTAATTTCAATGCTATTTGAAGGCCAAGAACCCAAAATTGCGACCCTACCTCTCTAAGCCCTTGGTAACCCTTGACCCGCGGTAAACATTCGGCCTGTGCAGACCAAATGTGGCCCTGGCGTTATGATGTGGCCTGTCCCAAAATCTATTTTTGTAACAATGAACCAAGTGACACATTTAAAGATCGCTTAAGTGACTCGTGGCACAATTCCAGACCATTTAAGCGATCTGTGGCACATTAAGCGATCCCTTGAGTGACATGTGACAAAGTTTTAGAGCATTGGTCCTGCCACCAGTGCGGTTCTACATCACTCAAGTTATCTGCGGCACATTCCCAGATTACTTAAGTGATCTGCGGCATAATCACAGATCACTTATATGACGCTCGGCACAGCTCCAGAGCATTTGGATCCGCTAAGTATTTGCAGATCACTAGAGTGGCTCTGTAGGGGACTCAATAGGGAGAATGTTAGTTCAGGTGCCCACAAACTAGTGAAAAGTTTTACTCGTTTTTCGCGCACCGAGTAAGACGCCATTAAGAATATTTCATATTTTTTATAAAGGGTGGTTGATGACGTAAGAATCATCCACCCCCCCCCCCACCCTCCACGTCATCAAGTCAGCAAATCGAAAATCCCCCATCCATGCTGACATAATACTTGAATGACCCCTAACATAAAGATACCCGGAAGTTATTTTCTGAAGGTTAAAAAAAGTGGGTTCAGCTATAGCGGCTGATCGGCTCCCCCCCCCCCCCTCCTGTAAAACCAGATGTGGCTCGGGCTGTCACTTTTAAATGCTGAGTTTTACTAGTAGGTATTCTCTGTCACGTGCAACATGAATCACCCAGCGCGACACGCCGTCTATTCATCAATATGAAAAGCAGTACGACTGTTTTCCTACAGAGCGCAATACATCGGACGTGATTGGCAGACTGCTTCTGGAGGAATTAAGCGTCGTGTGAAGCGCGTTTCAGCGATCTTCCCTTCATTTTCGTGTTGTGTCTCTTTCCTTTAAACCGGAGCATGCAGCCGATAGAGTATATGACGCCAGGGCCATATACTATATAGCCGTCCTGAGCCGATGCGCCACGCTTGGAAAAGGCAAATGCGTAACGTCATTATGTAAATCATTTCTGCCGAAACGAAATGATCCAGTTGGGTTCACGCGGCGCAAAAAGCCTACTCCTAGGAAAACCTGGCTTCAGGGATGAACGCTCGTTACGGGATCCCAGGAGAGATAAACCCATTCTCAATCTCTTGTGTGTGGATAGAGCCTGTTCCTCTTTTTTTTTGCCTTTTTATTTACGGCAACCAATCTGCGAAACAGATTCGCTTTCCCCACTGGACTTCAGTTTTTAGCACTTTAAGGCGCGGCAGTGAAAAGATACGTTTGTCATCGTCCCTTACTCCAGTGGAACTGAAATTTTTTTTCCTTTCTTCTTTTTCAGTAGCGAGTTGTAATGTGAATAAAACACGTCAAAAAAACTGCGGAAAGCAGTGACATTGCGGTTTCTCGGAATTTTCGTAGTGAGATATTGGCTGTAAGCAAATGGGAAGGAGGGATAAAATAGGAATAGGAGAGAATTGCAGTAAAAAAAAAGACGATTGCGACGAAAGTAGGAAAAATAGGAAAGGTCTGCACTCAGTATACTGCGTAATATAGGAGGTTCGAGACATCGTTTCGCCGCATAAGTAAAAACTTAAAATACTTTCTCACCACTGGGCATGGGGGAATTTTCGGCTACTGGTTCAGCGGAGTGATGTCGTTCTACGGACCATCGATTTCCAACGATGACCAGTTTGCGACATAGGCAGGAAAACACGTCAAAACTAGCGATTCGGTAAAAAATCATATTTTTAGAAGCAAAAGCGTATAATCGTATTAATTTACTAAATACGACAAAATCGTAACGGTTGGCAGGTATGCACAACCATTGGATGTTCCAATCCCATCCCCTGCTTTCACATTTCCTATTACAAAGGGAGAGAGCGTTTTTTTTCTTCTCTTTTCTTCCTCTTTATATTCGGGGGAAGCTTCCTCTTATTTTTCTAGGCAATGCTATTCATCACCATGGGGAATGCCTATTCTAAGAAAGATCATCCCTTCAGAGAAAAAAAAAAGGACTTTTTCAGGCGTGGCTGCAAAAAGTAAGGAGTTATGAAGAGGGAAATGAAAAGTTAGGAGTTTTTAACGAGTTTGTAAAGATGTGCGAACCCTGCAGGGTGTCGCGGTGCACAGTTGGAGAACCTCCTGGTCTAATGTAAAAAGAAAACCCACCACAAAGAACTGAATAAGCACGCTGTTGAGACGTCCCTCAAAAAAAGGGTGGCGATGAGCCATGAGCACACGCACTTTGAGAATCCGTTGAATATTTCTGAAATAAAATAATAAAAATGCACTATATATATATATACTCGTCGCTTTTTAAAGCAGAATTCCGGATGTTATTTGTTTCGTTATTTCCCACAACAACACATTGGTGGTCTACACAGGGCCGAGCATCAAAAGGCCTTTTCTGAGGCCCTCTACCTGTTCAGAAATGCCTGTCTAACAGTTCACTCTCGAAAATTTTAACTGGATCTCATCTTCATGAAGTCCTCTTGCACTTGTGGCACCTGGACCGGGCCTGGAATTGTCCATGTATTACAAGGAAAGTTTAAAAGTAACTGAAGATACATACGTATACTATTTCAGAGAAAAACAAAAAGTGTCCACGAACCGTTGAGTCTACTCTTAAAAGATTATCTGGTGTTTTTCAATTAGCACTTATCTCCCAGGGCTTACAATACTTTCCAATATGAACTATGGTGTCGTGAGGTTTGCCAGAATTTACCCAAATGCCCTCTGGTCAAATTAAGAGGGAGAAAAATCCAAGAACTTATTAGTCCGGAGGGTTCTCAAACTGTGCATCACCAACCTTTGTCGGGAGCACCGCAGAGCATCCCGAAGGTTTTTCAAAGAGATTCTTCGTTAAACTGCTCTGGGCAGCCGCGGGCAAGCATTGATTTAAGTAACGGTGCATCGTGGATGGAAAAAGTTAGAGAGCCCCCCCCCCCCCCCCCCCGCGCTAGTCAGTACCGTTCATCACTCATATATTTTCAATCTTCTCTGATTTGTTATAAAACACATCACATGAATTTATTATACTAGAAATAAATATACATATACTAGGCACAATGCCTTTTTAAGTTTTTCTAGTTCGAGCAGAGAGAACTCCCCTTTAAATAGCATCTTCAAAGGAAGCCGGTAGATAATAAAACATTAAAAAAAATATTTCAATCACATACACCTGCCACTTTCACTTCGATTCGAAAGATGAGCAGTGGCATTACAAACACACCTAAGAGAGATACTTAACACTAGAACTGCGGAGTGGGTCAATTTGACCCAAATCAAACTTCGTTTTCATTTATCTCGAAAACTTATTAGCAAATGTTAAACAAATTTCGTGACTTTTCATGATATGATATAAATATTAATTCACGAAAATTTTATTATCTTCACATTTCGTGTTTCTGAGTTATAAGCACTTACACCTAGAACCGCGGTTTGGGTCATTTTACCCAACGTACTATTCTATAAGAAAAGGGGGGAGTAGAATTTTCTTGGAAGTGGTTACCCTTTCTAAAAAGTATTTCTAAATGAAAATAGTGAAGAATAAAGGTCTTTCAAGGTCAAAGCCAATACATTGTCAGAGCAGATTATCTTTTCTTTAATGGAGGAATGGTACACACACACAAGTAGAGCTAAATATTTTTTTTCCTTTGTAAACTTGAATACCAGGAATTCTGACGGGACTCAAAAAAGATTTTGGGAGTGTAAAAGTTTAACTATAGAAAAAACTTGTAGTTGAAATTTCTGGAGGCAAACGATGCCACAGAAAAAGAATAAAATTCTGGCCTGCACCAAATACGTTTTTTCCAAATCTCGGGAAGTATTAGCATCCAACGAATCTCTCTTTCAGAGCATATAGTGATGCAACTGATCAAGCCATTTGAGAGCAAGGGCAGAAATGCCTCGACAGACACTTTTTTCACTACACTGAAGCTGGCTCAAATACTAAAAGCCAAAAAATACGAGCTTAGTAGAGACGGTGAGACGAAATCGAAGAGCAATATTATCTGACGCAATAAAGATAGTGAAACAACAGTTGTATGGAACAATGATGCCACAATGACAATTTATCAAGGGAAGAACATTATAAACTTTTCATTATTCAGCACGCTTCATCTGGCAGTCGATATTTGCAGTAGTAGTCCCAAAAAGCTTCCACACACATAGAAACTACACTCATGTCCATAAATTAAGGATAATGCCAGCTCCGGCAAATAAAGGTTCAGAAACAAAACAAACGTTACTTATTCATAAAGCCCATTTATTAAACAAAAGATAAAGAACAAAAACGATGGTGTATGTATGATACCATTCATAAAAACTACGATTTTTGCTCCCTGGAGCAATTGTAAAAAATATCTCCTTCACAAAAACTTACTACTACATGGTTGGTATGATGGTTAATACATTGTATGTCTCCCATGCGATGAAATACAGTCCGTACAACGCCTAGGCATGCTGAGTATCAAATTATCGATCTGATCTTCGGGAAGATCACTCCACTCAGCAAGCAATGCTCTCCGAAGTTCCGGTACACATGTAGGAGGTGGTTGACGGGCTGCAACTCGTCGGCCAAGCATGTCCCACACATGCTCTATCGGATTCAAGTCAGGTGAGAATGCTGGCTATTCCATACGGGTTATATCCTCAGATTCAAGGCATTCATTTACGATGTTTGCTCGGTAAGGACGGCGTTGTCATCCATAAACACAAATTCTGCACCCATGGCACCCCTAAACAAACGTACATGTTGTTCCAGAATGATGTCCCGATAAATTTGGGCTTTCATGGTTCCGGTTTGAACATGCAGATCTATTCTGGAACCCAGTATAATTCCACCCCAAACGAGCAATGCTGCACCACCGTATGCAGGTGGTGCAGCATGCAGGTGGTATACCCGTGGCTGCAGATAGCTGACGAGACAGGTCGGATGCTGTGCTCCGTCTGCTTCTTTTGGCAGTTACTGCCAAATACCGGTCTTCATTCGGCGTTGTAACTCGGGGGCGACCTGTACTGTAACGTCTACTGACATTTCCGTTATCTTGGAATCGCTGCCAAAGCCTAGAGATGACACTTTGGGCAATTCCAAGTTCCTCGGATACTTCCATCTGAGTACGCCCACATTCCAGGCGGCCGATAATTCTACGACATAAAAAATCATCCACATGCGTCCTCTGTGTCATAACTATTCGTTTATGGCACTGAGCGCCTTACAGAACTCTTGTGAACAATTTTACTTCTTTGCCCCCATTCCTTATATACCCCCATCTTACACTCTCGTCATTGTGATGTACTATCGGCATCATCTGGTGGCTTCCTGAAATTTGCAAATAATTCTTGCAGATGTGTGTGATAATTCTACAGGTGAAATTTTAACTTTAGATTTCGATTTCCGTGTGATTCTGAATTATCCTTAATTTATGGACATGAGTGTATTTCACACTACAATTCAAAAGTATAACGATCACTGTTGTAGCGATCAAATGCCCAGAAAATATTCGTGGAAGATGGCATTATAGACGTTTTCTACAACATCCTGGATCTCACTATAAAAAATTCCTGTATTTTGTAGAGCAGTACAGAAGGCCAGAACTATTTTTCGAAAGCAGTTCGTCTAAAATCTTATTGAAGAGCTGCATTCATCATACGCATTGCCCTTGCGCAATAGGAAACGTTCGTGCGCTCTTGATCATGTAACTGTTCATGAGCGATCAAAATAATAAGAGTAATAAATAAAAATAAACGAGTCTGATGTCAGATAACATAAAATTGTGGAAACAAAACTGTTAATTTTTACATGGGTTGTAGAACTTCAACCTGCGATGAATGTGCAAGAATAATGAAAAAAGAAATTGCTCAATCATCATAAATTCCACTTATCAGTAAGAAATCAATACTTATTTGACAGTATCATATTATAGACTTTCTCATACTTAATTTGACGTGATTATTTTACATCTCTGTCATATTATGGGATAACTGAAAAATGTTTTTGGACTGAATATAGTAAATAATGTATACTAAATCTTATTTTTACAGAATTACATAATTTTTTAGCTAATTTCGAAGCTCATTTTATATTCATAAACAAATATAATTTTCCATTATGAATATGTAATTGAACAACATTGAATAAGAGTAGGGGGGAAAATCCCAGGAATCGATAATAAATTTCTGTTTTCGCTATGAAACACTGTTTTTCACAGTGTGGGTCAATTTGACCTAGTCCGCGGTTTTAGGTATACCGAAAGTGCAGCGGTTCTAGTGTTAAATAGATTACGGACACATATGACAATTTCTGGCGCACACTAATTTGTTTGAAGCAGTGGTTCCTAAACCTTTTTGGATACAGGCCACCCTCTGCTTGTGCGCATGCAATCTAGTAGTATGTGATAACCACTGCGATCGTGTGGGCATCATGATGGATTCATCCCGGTTTGAACCCCACTAGTGGCACAGTGGCGGTTGACTGAGAAACGAGTCTTTTTTTAAAAAAATTCTAGGTTTGAATGCTAACCGATCTTTCGTTTGGGAAGCCTTCCCGTAGGCTTTTACCGTGATATTTACATAACGTGAAACTTCAGGCATCTGATAGACAGATATCAGAACTTCTCAAACTGAAACCATACAGAATTATGACATCATATATACGTTATGGTCCCGTATAATATAAGAAAGAACTTTCCAGCATGAATTGATTTGTTAGAAATTCCATAAGAGTCTTGGAAGTACATGCACGATTGAGTAGAAGTACTGTACATGTGATACATGCTTACGATAAGAGTGAAACATGATAAAAGAAATTAAATAGAAAAGCATGAAGATTTATCTGTACTTTCATATCTTGGAATAATTTTAGAGAAAGAGAGAGAGAGAAAAATATTTTTTCTCCTTTTTATATATATATATTTTTTATTTTGTCCTTATCATTTTTTATATTTTAATCTAAATTTTTTTCCCAACTACCTTTTAGGGTGACTTACCAGTTGTTTTGGTGTTTGCATTTGTATACGTACACAAAACATAAAATGGAATTTAAAATTAATTAAAAAATTAAAATAAATTAATCAATTGAAAGGTAATTAATTTAATTTGAAAAATAACATCAACTGAAAACAAAATAAATTTGATTTTTTTAAATTGGGAAATTTAAAGTTCTTTCCACTAATGCATTTCAAGTTTGGACCTTAAGCACAAACGAAAAAATGGCACCTTTCACAATTTCGCTCCCCCATGGACCAAAACCTTGCTACGCCACTGCCCTTAGGGAGGGGGGGTTCAGAGGTTATATGGAGCAATCATCACTGAGCCAAAATCGCTGAAGGCATAAATATAAAATATAGTCAATATTGTATTTTATAATGTAAATACCCACTAAGACAGGATTTCTGAAAATTCATCCCCCAAGGGGGTCATGAGGGGTTCAAATGTGACATGGGGAATCATCGACGAGTGATTTTCAGACTACCAAAAAAACTTAAAAATTATGGTCTATAAAAATGGTTGGACCATAGTTGAAAACAGAAAGTACAATTTTCTATTATTTTTCCTATAATTATTTTTTAAGCATGCAACAGTAAAAATGTTTATTAAACATATGTAAATACTAAATTAACTGTAATACAGAACATCAATAGCGCAGAACAGCGTGTTGTAGTAACTTGTAGCAGAGAAAGTTTGCAGCTGACAAGATAACTTGAAAAACATAATCCCCAATAAACAGCTGATTCATGGGAAAGTATCAGAGAGAGGGCGTCTCCTAACCACATCTCCATATTACGCTATCAATGCTTTTTGCTTTAGTAATTAAATAGTTCACTAGATGTTGTTAGCATTTCGATTATCGATGTTTTAGTGAGCACGGGAGTTTGGACCATAACTGTGAAATTACGGTATATATTTTAATACTGTAAGATATAAAATATTGTAATTAATAAATCATGAACCTTATCACTTTTGTGATAAGAAAACTTTAAATTGCACTCTAAAATAAGTAATAATCTACTTTTTAGAAGAAATTTAAATTTACAAACAATTTGTCCCATCGTTCCTCCTATATGGGAAGAGTGGGACAATAACTAAAAATTTCATTAAAATTGAACCAGGGTTGATAAAAATTTAAAAAATCAGATTTTTTACTTTTTTTAATTTTCACCTTAATATATCAACTTATGTAGAATAAAACAATTTAATTTTTATTTCATTAACAGTTAGTGGTTTAAATATTCTCTTTAAAAATATGACTGAGAACAATGTTAAATTCTAATGATAAGCATACAAATTTTTCCGACAATATTCAACTTGATAAATGATAAAATAAATGCATAGTCATGTGCATAGAACAGGCATTTATTTATACACAGAGGGAAAATTGTTATAAAATTTGTTAATTTTATCCTTTATTAAGTCCATGGTTTATTTTAAAAAAAATCACTATTTTAAAAAAAAAGAAGATAAATTCGATTTTTCTTATTTGAATCAGATTTTTTTAAATTTAAATTCTATATTTACTTATTTTTTAATTCGAAGTTTAAAATGCTAACTTATTAGTGATATTAAATAGTTTTCATATAACAGTTTTAGTTCTCATTTATTTAACTTGCAGACTATATTAAACTCTTGAGATCTTGCTTTTAAAAATTCCCATTAGCATAATAAACTACTAAAAATCCCATTTATCACACCAATGTCAACTAAGAACAAATCATGCTACGTTTAAAACAGAATTGAAATTTGTACTTGATAAAAAAATTCAAACGCAGTCATATATGCAATTAACATTCATTAATTTAATGAACTTAAATATTCTGGAGAAAAATATTTATAAAATATCACTGTAATACCATAAACTTTGAAAGAAAAAAAACATCATGAATGAACAAAAGTTTATTAGGAGCTATGAAAAACTTCTCTTATGTTGTAACATGATATCAAAAAAACATGAAGGGGAAAAATCAGAGTTGTGAATTTTTTTGATTACTACTTTTGAAAAGAAACATATCTTATTTCCCAACTGTGACAATTTATCCCCACAGATAGTGAGTGTACTATTGCCTACTTCTAAAAAAGCATATGGCAAATTCCATTTCAAGGATAAAAATCTTTCCATACAGTTAAAACTTTTTTTAATGACTTTACTTTCTCAATCAGAAAGTTTTTGGAAGAGACTCTAGACACCCCTTTTTGTAAAATCTCCAATTTTCTGAGAAAAACTGAAGTAATTCTAAGAACCTAAATCTTAACTAAAAAAATCTATCGCATTTATTTAAATATTGATTAATGTGCAAAATATTTAAAATATGAATCTTAATATCTCTTATTTACTTTACATCATAAAAATTGAAAAAAAAATCATAATATTCAAAAAAAAATTTTTGAATTATCAAAAGTATCCGATTTAAATCAGCGATTGTTTTTACACTGAAGTGGAATAAATTTGAACCACATTTATAATTGAAATAACTATTCAAATCATAAACACAATATTAATAAAGCTTTGAAAAATCATATTCCTACGATTAGATTTAAATAAAATAATGATTCTATATATAAAAAGTTAGAAAGGAAAAAATCATCTCTTCAAAAACAAAAAAAAAAAAAATTACTACATATTTATAAAAAACAATGAAAGAATCTGAATAAAAGACGAATGCCTCTAAATACAAGAAAGTTATTTAATTTTAACATTATCAAATATTTTCAAACTAACAATCCACTCAAACTAATTAAATTCAGGCTGTATCAAAGCATAAAAAAGTCTCAAATACAAAGCACAGTTTTCAGGCTGAATGTCAATTTCTCAATATATTTAAGAGATGTTCTATTTCCCATCAAAGTTGCATTCAAAAAGTTATAAAACCGAAAAGTTATTGCATAAATGAAATTTATTTACTTTTGAATAGGGAAAATTATTTTTTCAATTTATAATAAGGTTAATCTTCTTTGTCCAAACTTTATTAGCAATAAATGTTAAGCATTGAACGCTTTAAACACAGGAAGAAACAGGAGCAAACTAAGTAATTTATTTATGCACGAAAGCAACTGTCCTACACCTCCCTTCTCTCCAGTGCCGCAACTGGGAGGGCAGGCAGGTCTGGTGCCTCGGGCGCTGGACGAGAAGGGACGCCGAATTCACCCTTCAACTGCTTCTTCTACATACAAAGGGCGCCAAAATTTCCGCATGCCCCGGGCGACAAAGTATGCAGTTGTGACCCTGCTACTATCACCTACACACAGTTTTTTGCCACAGTAAGCAAGTGTTAGTCAATACAGCTTGTTAATTTCGTTTATAACAGCTCATTCACTTGACCCAACATAAGTAATCACAACAAACATAATTCAAACACAGTGCTTGATGTGGTTTTTAATAGATTGATAAGTGAATTGAATTCAAGTTATTTTGAGGATGAAAATAGCTATAAGAAACTGTTTTATCGTAAAATATAATATACTTACATCTCGAAATTGTACCAGACCCAACTCTCCTAATTCTGATACACATGCATAAGCTGATTCGGATTGTAAAAACAATTGACATAGTGTCATTTCTTCACTCCTAAATAAATTCATTTTTGCGTAATTGATTGAGTGAGATTATTTTTGTGATTCTAAAACGGGAAATATTACAATTATTTCATAAAAGGTGTGATTCGACTATGCAATATTGAACAACGATCTTCGGATCATCGTTTAAAAACCAAATATATCTGTCACTATCCGATACGACCGAGACCTACTATCGATCAATAATGGGAGAAAAAAAAATACGTATTCCTTAAGAGATTCGCGGATGAATTTTCAAAGAGACCTTGCGATTGGTTGATGTCCACTCATCAGAGAATATTATCAAATCAAAAACAACATTTTATTTGATAGAGTGAAATAGAATTTTTGAATTGCGTATTTCATTGGCTCAAGCAAGCCGGGGGGGGTAACCATATCACTGGAATGAACATGTAAACCATATTTTTCGGACATTCCCGTACAAAGCCGCTTGAAAGATTACTCTTAATGAAACTTAGTTCCCATATTTTCACACAATTTTTGTCATACTGGCTCACTGGGCTATAAGGAAAATGGAGTGACCTCCCTACGCGACCGCATCACACCATTTTGGAACGAAGTACGCAATACATTCCCTGAACGTGTTAATGCAATGGCATTACAAAATACGAGAACTATGCATTCCCGTTCTTTTTTCACATTGCGACAATAATTATGCATTCTTCGTCTTAAAAAAATTTATAAAAATAAATACATACTTTCGTTCAAGAAAAATACTCTTTTTTTTAAAAAACTTGAACACGGAACTTTTTTTTAAATAAAAAACAATAGCATACATTTCTAACATCCTATTTTTCATATTGGTGAAGGCTTGCACTTCGAAAATTCAAAGCAGTGAATATTTCCGCGAATTAACTGCTCAAAAAGAACTTTCAATGCAAGAAATGAAATAAAAATGAGAAAAAAAAAATTTGTAATGAATTTTTTTTCCCAACATTATGTATACACACAAGTTTTTCAACAATTTACAAACAGGTCCGGAGAGCATAATTTGGAATATTACAATCACAATTAACAAGAGCACTTATATGTTTGCTATCAAATAATTATTTAGTTACAATGCAAACTTTTGTCTAGTACTTTATACAGAAAAACTCTAAATTTGAATGGATTCCTTTTTCCTCCAACATATGCAATTATTCACAGCATATAAGAACTTCTTTAACATTTTAATTAGATTTTTTTTTTTCTTCATGACTCTACAGCTGTCATGTTTTCTCACATTTCAAGGATACAAGAACCTAAAAATGTTTCCTCTGATTATTTGTAATATTACATACTTTGCAATATTACATACATAGCTCAACAGTAATCACCACATTAAGGAAGATGACCAGGCGGTAGCCCAATAAAGGATATTTCACAGACGATAGATTAGAATTTAAATGAACTTGGAACTATGCAAAAAAACTGTATTAAACAGGCATTTTCACAATTATTTTATATATTATTTTATTAATTATTTTCCCAAAATTAATTTTACTATAAATAGAAATGTTTAGGTCGTTTCTTTGATTTATACGGCATAATTATAGTTATTCAAGGCATTTTCAGTTTTTTTAGGACATAAATGCATTTTTTTATGGAGCATATTTTGACAGTTTGTCTGTCATGAAAATTCTAACCCAAATAGCAATAAGCAATTTCTACACGATTTCGAAAAAATATTTATGAAGTTTATAATCCATACGAAATTATTTTATTTTGAATTATGCTCATTAAACAAAAATTGAATGAGAAATGAAAACTACATGCGTTTAATTTCACATTTGTGATATAAAAATCAATGCATCTTTTAATATAAAACCACGTGCACTTACCTATGAAACCGAAGTTTGTATTTCCCCATCTTCCTTTAACTTTCCCCATCGGTTCGCGCAATTATAGGCAGAACACGATATCACCATTTGTGTATGTGCAGATGGACAGCTATACTAATGAAACAATATGAAAACAATGGAAAAAAATACTAAAGATGGAAGTTACCCCATAGTTTACATGTGATTCCCAACGTGGGCGTTAACTCCCCCTGGGGGGCGATGGAATGTTCCAGGGGGAGTAGAAGCTAGGGGGGTAGAAGCGGGAAGGGGGTGTAGCATAGGATTCTATGGGTTAGATTGCGTTGGGGGGGCGCTGAGAGAAAAAATATTCTGAAGAAGTGGGCGGTGGGACAAAAAAGGTTGGGAAACTATGGTTTACATGCTGAAATCGGCAATGTTTTGCCTATTTCGCTCTGTCACGCCCGTTTTTGTATTCCTCCGCGTCGGCTCGCGCACATCCTTGTTATTGTATAGGGAGTCTTCACTCCAGTTTCTATATAGCTCAGTGTACTGCCTTTAGGGCTCCTTGAAATTTAGTCCTCTCTCTCCAGACCAACTGTGACCCCCGCTCTGTCCCCTAAGGAGATATAAGCTGGTTCGTCTCAGGAGACGTGGTGAAATCTAGTCCACTTGAATCCACTATCTTTAGAACTCCAAGGAAATCCCAAACCGGCTCATTCGTCATATTTGTGCGAAGTGTGACGTCAGTATCAACGCTACAGCTAATAGCTGTTGCCTATGCCGTTTTTTTAACCCTTCCCGTTCTTTTTATACTCCTGTTTATTGTCTTTTTTTCCTCCATATATAATAGTATATGATGTATTATATGATAGAAATATATATTATATATATATATCTTTCTATCATATATTCATAAGAGAGAGAAAGAGAATAAATATGGAATATGAGGAATAGAGAAGGTGAGTGTGAAAGTGAAATCTAACTGCCATTAATATTTTTTTGCCCTTCTAATTTCTAACGTGAATGAGGATACCAGTTTTGTTAAGGAAATAATTTTTTTGTCGAAAGGGAGTTAAGGATTAGACGTCACTTTGAACAGAAAACTGGTTTAGACGCTCTAAGATGAAGGGCGATGAGTCAATAGCACACTAGAAATATCTTTAGTAGTGTGGTGTTGAATGAGTCCATTCGGCATATTCCAGGCACCATAACCAATTTTTGGTGAAGTGCGATGTCAGTATTGTCGACAATAACCAATTGCTGTTCCTTTTCTTGCCTTTTTAAACGAGATGTCTCTTTGAACAGAAAACTGGTTTTGGCACTTCAAGATGGAGGACGATGAATACGTCCGCTTCTCTACAGGCGCCTTAACCAACTTTTTTTTGCCATTTTTTCCAGCGTCTTTTAAAACAAACCTGTTCGAATTTTTGTTTTCTTTATTAAAATCAAGAACAAAAATTATTTCCCCAACTTAAAAATTATATTATGATAATTATGACGAAAAATATGAATGTTCATCCCCATATTTGTTATGTATGTTAAAAATATATAAAAAGCATTTATCACGTAGAATTCATTTTAATTCACTGCAATTTACAGTAGTGCTTCTCGTGCTTGGCAATATTCGGTGATTTTTAGGAATAATTAGCAATCTTGCTTACCTTTGGCAACATTTTTGGCAATGATTGGCGATTTTGTGTATTTGGGATATTGATTTGCAGTATTTTTTTCTTTTTTTTTTTGAGGAAATATGGTCAGCCTACACATCACTGCGGCGACCGTATCTTACTGGACATTCCCATTTTTTCCGGTAATTTTGGAAATCCCGACCTCTTCCAAAAAAAATTTACTGTTTCTCACCATATTTTCAATGAAGCTTACGTTAATTTTGTATTTTACTAAAATCGAGGATTATATATATATATATATAATTATTCACAACATGCAAATTATTTTATGATAATTATGATCATGGAGGAAGAAATCTAAATACTATGAATAAAGCTAATAATACTACTAGAATTCTAGAATCAGATCAGGGCCATAGCCAGAATTTCTTTCGGAGAAGGACAACTGGTACTTCAATTAGACGATGAACCAAAGTGATAGAACAATGGACTTAACCAAGTTATCAGCGGGGGGCATAGCTATCTCCTATCGAAGCAAATTAATGGTAAACCATTGATCCTAGAGGCATATTTCAAATTAGAAAAAGTTTCCAAATAACGTGTAGACTTCAGATACGTCCAGGCGCTGCTGATCTAGGACGATGTGTTGAGAGGGACGATTTATTGTGTAGGTTCGTTGGATCGTCCCGTATTTTTTGGATCAGATGAATTTTTCCCCCATCTTATTCAGCTCTTGAGAGGGGCAATCGGAACCCTCTGTATCTGCACCTGGGCACGTCATCCATATTGCAAGGGGTTGTATACATAGGCAGCTGAACCTAGGGGTTGATGTTATTTGAGCCCCCTTCCCAATAAATTTTGTAAGGGGCTGAGCCCCCCCCCCCCGCCAATAATTTCTGAAAAAACAATGCAATACACTTTCCTCCTCCTGCGTACGCGCTTGAGTCCCGTATATACGGGACGACCAGCAACT
This sequence comes from Pholcus phalangioides, assembly GCF_987345545.1. Taxonomy (NCBI): domain Eukaryota; kingdom Metazoa; phylum Arthropoda; class Arachnida; order Araneae; family Pholcidae; genus Pholcus; species Pholcus phalangioides. The sequence goes on along the minus strand of NW_028301625.1, from coordinate 4,198,881 downwards.
TTCAGCCCCTCAATGTTTTTTTCACGTCGGCGTCTTTGGTTGTATAGTCATTAAAATAAAAAACTAACTTTTTATACAGACATCCTGTCCCCAAAAACCCATAAAAAAAACAAAAAACACAAGAACAACAACAATACCACGTTTCCAAGTGAAATATTCGCTGACAAAAACCAACATTTCTACCAAGTAGGTTAGATGCTATTATTGTCCTAATATTATACCAAGGCGACAGCAAACTTATTGTCATTTGTTCATGGTTATCTGACACTATTCTTTTTTTCTCCCCCCCTCCCCAATCATTTTGATTGCCGAAGGTGCTGTCGAAACTTCGAGTTTCAATTCCGAAACCATTGTAACATATCTATGCCTACGTGAAGATGTCTTCAATCACTGTTTTGTCAGTTCTGATACTGTACAGAATAGATAAATCGATTCAGTTAAAACCTTACAAGACCTTTGACATTCGCAAAGAATGGTAAATCTCCTGTATTGTATTCTATTCCGGTTGAGTTTTTCAAATTTATTGAGATTACTCCGTATCTAGATGAAGTTTTTAATAACATCTTTGAACAATCCTCTGCTCGAGAATTAAAGAACCAGTTGAATTATCCATTTCTTGAAAAGGGCTGCATTAAAAGCGCAGAAAATTATTTCTTATTGAGCTCTCTGTTCAGGGCTGAAATTTAGTCGTGCATCCTTCACCAAAGCGGTTGAAAATATCAACCACTTCGTAACCCATATTCTTCAACCGCTTTCTCGTTCACTTTCATTGGAGGACTTGGTGCTATTGACAAAAGCGGATTTGTGATTTTGTTGCCGATGAGCTACACAAATTTTGCCTCCTTCCTCTAAGGGCCCTTTCACACGGAGCGGATGCGGATGCGGACGCGGGTCCGCATACCCTTTCAAACGAGAACTGAAGATGCGGACGAATTGCCCGCATCTTTAGTTCGAAATTCGTGAATAAAAACTGTTTTTTCGCAATTTTTGTAATTATTTTTCTCCTTCATCCCTGATTCAGTGCCCATAGGCAGCCTAGTGGTTCTTCTTCTTATTCTTTGGTGGTTTTTATCATTGAGCCTAAAGATGCCTCCATTCCGATCCTCACAAGTAGTCGATGGGAGAAAATATCTTAAAATATTTTCAAAAAATTTTGAAAAAAAATCTGTCTTTTTGGAAAAATATGAAAGAAAATTCCCAAAACACATCCAATGCTCGAAAAATCCAATCCAAAAATATCCAAAACATTCGATGTTCCAAAAAAAAATTCAGCAAATATCAAAGAATTTGCAAGTATAAAGAAAAGGAGGGGTTGGGACTTTCAAAATGTCTGTGCTTAGAAATATTCGCATCACAATTCTGTCTCAGGCCGGGATTACACTATAAAAGTTTTGTAAAAGCTCTTTGATAAAACGTGAAAAATTCAACCATTAAAATCACCGGTTGCATTTGCTTGAATGCAACCGATGCGCCTATTGGTTGAATTTTTCAACTTTTATAAAAGATCTTTTACAAAACTTTATAGTATAATCCCGGCCTCAAGTACGGATTACACTATAAAAATTTTATAATAATTATTTTAAAAAAGCAACTAATAAATTTATCGGTTGCACTTGCAATTTATTAGTTGTTTTTTTCAAGTTTTATAAAATAACTTTCGTAAACCTTTTAGAGTGAAATCCCATCCTTAGATTAGTCACTTCTGAAATATAAAATTTCATTTTTTTAAGTTTACAGACTAAATATTGAGTAAAATATACTTGTAGGTATCGGGGAACCACCAAAACTATTCAAGCGCTAGGGTCTTCAAACGTCTTAATCCGGCCCTGAGTGAACACCGTACGTGGATAACGTTGTTTAATAAAAGTATTTGTTTTAAAGTTTAAAAAAATTAACAGATTAAAAATTTAAAAAAATAACAAATATTTAAAATAATATTTCAGATATTCATATTTCTAAATAATTTTAAAAATTTAAAAAGAAAAAAATTAAAATTTTTAAATTAAATTTAAAAGTGATTAAAGTATGTAGTCAATTAAATATTCGTAATGGCTCATAATTTTGGTCCCGTCAGTGGCCGTTGTTGGCAGGTTTTATTGTATAAAATTGTAAAGTATGGACAAAAGCCAGTTAAAGTTGCTATATCTCAATCTCAGAAGGAAACGAAGGGATACACGTATGTAGGTACATTATATTAATGAGCAGGGACCATCATATGGTGTTTTTAAGGGTATTTATGGCAAATAATTAAAAAAATTCCGTGAAAAATCACCTTCAAAAAGTAGCCAAAGATGCGGACGAATTCGCTCCGCATCCGCATCGTCTGAATAGCTCCGAATAAACCTATTGTCAAAACTTCTATGTGCGGATGCGGAGCCCGCACTTAGGTTTTCACACATGCGGACGACGTCCGGACCCGCATGAACATTTCCTAGGTGCGGAGATTTTTCGGCTCGTCTGAAAGGCGCAGTATATTCCAATTGTTAAAACTTCTTCCGGACCCGCATCCGCATCCGCTCCGTGTGAAAGGGCCCTAATAGGCTCTTCTTTCGATCACCCATTCTTGCTCCCTACGTATAATTGTCCATTTAAAACGGCTTGCTTTTTCCAGTTTTTCTATGAAGCTTACTTGAGTTTGCAATCATTATAGAAATAGAGGATGAAGATAATTTGCATATATTATAAATTATAATTATTTAATGATTATAATTATTTAGTTACTCATCACACACACACAAGCATATTTGTTATATTCATTCAATGTTTTTTTCATGAAACACATTTTAATTTTTACGGTGATTTGCAGTTCCTCATTTCTTCTATCCGTAATTTTTTACGGTAGCAGTCAGGGCCCAATTTCCACATAGGAAACATGGGCATTTGCCCAGGATCCAATGTTTTAAGTGGGCCCCAAATTTGTAATATAATAGTACATATTTACTCAAATTTTTATACATTTCATTTGGTAAAATTTTGGAAATATCAAAGAATTTTCCGTAAATCACATCATGCTAATTCCAATGTGCCCATTATTAGAAAACCCTATTACAGTGGAACCTCCCTTAATTGACACTCCCCGTTAGCGAACACTCTCGATAGCGGACAGTAAAATCAAGCACATTCTAATTTTTTCTTCCAAACTCTAATTTGTAAATTTTTGTTCATAAATCGAGAATTTATCATATTCAACGGTGATTATATTTATGATCCCAAGCTCGTATTGGTAAATATGATAAAATCTGTCAATTAATTACTTGATTAAGTGAACATAACTATTGTCCAAGATGCTGATTCCGAATGGTAATGTTGGTTTTGTTTGCACATGTTGATACGTGTAAAGAAAGCTAAAATTACAAGTCTGATAATGTTGTTATGAACTTTTTTATTTTATTCCAATTTAATTTAATTTTTATTGGAAAATAGGTGTAGAGCACGTATCATGTACGGGTAAAAATAATTAATTGGTTTAATGAAGAGAAGGGGGAGGTTATAAATTTTTCTATACTTTTTTATCGGGACTTTCCAACTTTATTTGGGAATTATGCATAATAACCGGTAAAAGTGGTATAAATGTAGTGAAATTTAATCAAACTTTCTTTATCTATATCATTGATGATTATGCATAAAAACCGGTGTATCATTTTTTTACACACAGTAACACATAGGAACCGCCGCTGTGGTGGTCGAGTGGTCACACTGACGGACTCGCATCGCGGGGACCCGGGTTCGAGCCCCACCGTCGCCACAGTGGTGGTCGGCTGAAGTTGGTTTTCTGTGGTTCCCAACTTCGAGGCGCAAATGCGAGCCGATCTCCCCGTTAAAAAGTCTCGCCACAGAGAGCAACAGACCTACAAACAGTACAAATATTCAGTCATGACACATCACTCACTTCACTTCTGAGATATAGATGGCAGCACTGAAAACTCATACACAACACTAGATACGCACTCAGACTGTTAGGTACACATACTTACACTTCCGGCACAACTCACTAGGTAGAAAATTGCCTATGGCGATAGACCTGAGTTGTGCCCGGTTAAAAAAAAAAAAAACACATAGGAACCGATTGCGACCGCAACTAAACGTCGTATAAATGTGTAAGTCGTATAAACGAGGTTCTACTATATATTTTACCTCTCCAATAGAGGACACTTCCCGTTAGAGGACAAAAGTTTTGGTCCCATGGGTGTCAGTAATAGACTTTACACGGTATGCACCTATTATAGTATTAACTCTACGACAAAAATATGTTTCAACGTGTCAGTCCTTTGTTAGATTCCTCAATATCACAGTTTTTTTTACCGTAGAATGATTTATGAAACAATGACAAGAAATATCAAGGAAACATTTTAATTTTCTAGATATTATGCTGAGGTTAACACGGAAGGAAAAATCATCTTGGCTCCGCCGGGACTCGAACCCAGTCCCTCTTGCATACCGGGCGTCTTGTATATGACAAGAAAGTTTGCATGTTTGATCAACATGAAACCCTGCAATGCAAAACTTTATGCATCTGATTTTGCAAACACTTTTTCAGATGAACAGCAAAAATTTTCATCCTTGGTTCAGGTTGGTGACACAATGCCACAAATGTTAAATAACACTAGAGGTTTAGAAGAGACGTTTTCAAATGTTGAGACACTATTGAATCATCATTGACAACATCACCAATATCAAACTGTTCTAGAGAAAGATAATTTTTCTTTTCAAAAAGGATAAAATCATCAGTTCGCTCAAGTCGTTTACAAGAAAAACTGTCATCTTTAGCTTTATTGTGTATTGAAGCTGAGATAACCCCAAAAATAGATTTTGATGACATTACCAATGATTTTACTCGCATGGAGAGAGTGCAAAAAAGCATTCAACTGTTGGTTGTAAGATATTTCATGGATAATTTTACATTACATTTCTCATTTGAAATAGTGCATATCTTGTTTTTGATGTGTTTACAAACAACATGTACCGTATTTGGATTTGCTGACATACCAAACCTCTTCGACCAAAGTCAAGGAGGGTGGGGCCATCAAGTCGAAGTAGAGCCTTGGTAGGAGTTCAATTTTTTAAAACACTTTTTTTTAATTCACTGACCCCTTTTTAGAATCAATTTCTACAGCTCAGCCCCCTTAGGCTTATTTTTATTTATTTACTAAATTTACTGACTTTATTAAATAAAGTGATTAAATTTAGTAATAAATAAATTTTATTTTTCTGGAGCTCTCAGGGCTCCACTGAGCACAGGTAGGGAATCGCTGTTTTAGAGATTTTTAAAGTAGTGTTTAGGAGTAGATCTGGAAGTCCCATCCCCCTAAATGTGAGAATTTGAATGATAAACTGTATGTGTAATTACGATTCGTAATTCACGAATTACGCGATTTAGTTTACTGTATTATCAGTTTGGTTCACCTCCACTTCCGGAAATAAATTTCTAGCTACGGCCCTGGGGTGGGGGAGATACAGAATTCACCCTTTAACCACTCCTTCAACATTACAGTTGCACCAAAATGCATGCTCATCCCGGCTGACCAAATACCTTATTGCGGCTTTGGGTATAACCTAATCATCTGAGACAAAATTCAAGCCTTCGGTCATGGTTGAAAATATATATATACTGTGTATGTTATATATATATATAAAATATGTGCGTGTTGATAGGTAAACCCCTTGGGGCGATAACCCTTTTCTATTGATCGAAATTCCGGCGGATGTTGATGGAAATTTAAAATAAGTACGTAAATACAGAGTATTTCGAAATTCTCGGCAACGTTTGTTTTGTTCGTGTCATATATCGAGCCATGAGTAAGTAACCTGGCAACCAAGTTAAAACCTTTAAAGGAAACAAAACTCTTAGTTCCTTAATGAGTTGCGCAGCAGCGAGAAGTCGTTCAGAAGACAGTCGATATTATCGTTGTTCAGTGTTTATGCGTTTATGAAGTTGGTGATAAAAGCGGCACAGTTACGGGTAAGTTATGAGTATTATAATCCTTATATATAATTATCGTTTAAATGATAAAATAGGGTTTTTTATTGTCGATAAAAAGAATGAATATACTGATAGATCCCGCTTCAATCTTTTATTCCCCTCTGTCTTAGAACAAAAAAACATTTCTTGGCTACAATGATCAAAGGAAATTTGTTTATTTTTTCACAGCTATTGTGCAATATCGTGTCGTATCTCAATATAAAACACTATATATATATATATATATATATATATATATATATATATATATATATATATATATATATATATATATATATATATATATATATATATATCTCTTTCTATCTCTAAATAGTAGCATCGGACTAATAGACTTCATGGAAAGAGAATCTAATTTCAATAGATTTGAACTGTTTGTGTGTTGCGAGAGTGCTTAACTACAGTGAGAAGTTTCACCCAGGTCTAGAACTGAGGGGCGGGGGAAACTGCCTCGTGTGGCAAACTTAAGGGGGTGGCGAATTTTAGGCGGGAACAAGACTTACATAATTATCGAATTTTAGAGTGGGGGGGGCGGCAAACGTGATGCCCCCCACTCAAAAAAGTCCTGATAATTGGTCCTGGTTCCACCTTCTCAATTCCATACACAGACCAGTTGTTCTCAAAGTGTGTTTCGTGCCGAGCCTCGAATGCGTATTTATAGGGGCCTGAATGGACTATAGACCTGAATGGCGTAAGAAATCAAGTTCGGATGGGCGGCAAAACCTTAAATTCGCCTCGCCAAGCCTGGGTTGTAGATGAGTACACATGCAGTGGTTTTAGGAAACAGAATTTATCCAATTTACACGATTGACATTGCCAAGGTGTCTCTCGTGATATGATCCCCAGAGCGAGGAGACTGAGTTGTCAACATTGACATAACAATACTAAACTGGAGATATCTACTACCTGTGGCAAAAAGTGTTCGATCATGTACAAAAACACTCTAGCAATGATACGTTTAAATCTAAAAAGAAAAAGAAAAAAAACAGAAAAAAATTGGTGAAAACAATCATTCTAAATACGGAATTGGCAATATTTATAAATTATCGATATAATGTACATCTTGTAGACTTCTAATATCACAGTACGCTTCACGATGTACAGTTTTCCTAATCGTGGCCTGTCACGCATGTTCACACGTTAAACGAAATGACAAAACAAACTTAAGTTGTTTTTCTTATCAATGAACTCATCATTAAGCTTTTCTTCTGTTCTTTTGCATACGAATTTACCATAGCCATCTCCAGTTTGCAATCTGATTCTCAACTCTTCATTGTAAAGTTAGTCGAGGCATCTTCTTCCAGTCATCCATTTCCCAGCTGACGTGTTTCTTTTTTTCCTACCATTGCAACCGAGATCTCACCTGCTGCCAGTTTCAATGAGGTTTAGGTGTTGATTTGCAGTACCTAAATCTCTCTTCTCGTAAAAGATTGCGTAAAGTATGGTTACAGACACGAATCTGGTACTTTGCCTCTTCCACATTCAATTATTTCGAGGTGGTGCGACGATCGGATCGTTCTTGGGGTATATACATGGTATATTTTCCCGACGTATTTCAACTATGTGTGCTAAGAGTTTTTTTATCACCTCTTATTGTAATTTCAGGTGTACAACGAGCCCAAGGTAAATCCTCTCAACACTACTAGTCTTATATTTTTCTAAAAAACAAGCTCACCCTACTTTGATCACAGTTAAACTTCTTTTTCAGGAATCCTGTCTTCCAATACGGAATTAGCAGCTTTTTAAAATCATCCGAATGATATTTTCTGGGACCCATCTCTCAGCGCTTCAGAAAAAGTTTAAAAAAAACCAATATTGCATTCATTTTTTATGCAAGGTGATTCTAAATTCATGGGGCAAATTTTAATTAGAGGTGATATAAGGCACCTAAACAAGTATTTTTGGTCAGAGAATGTGTGGTCCAATCACAATAGCAAAGGTGATAGAGGGTCCTTTTAGATAGAGTGCACAATGGAGCACTTCACCAGTAGCAAATATACTTTATAATAAATTTTTCCGACAGATTTGCAGTCATATGTGCTATCAACCATCAAATGGTACAGGGGTTGTAAAGTGGTAGTCCTCGTTGTTCACCGAGGATGAATGCTGTTTCAACATAATGAAATAGGTCAATTTTGTGAGTGAAATTCGAAATTACTCAAACACTACATTTACAAAATACAAATCAGAAACCACAACAGGCAAATTGCTAAACAAGGTGGCAAGGAAAAATAAAAGGAGAAATCCTGGGCGGAGATACGGGGGGGGGGGGGCATGGAGTGCATTGCCCCCCCCCCCAGCGTCAAAGGTCGAGTCGACTTATCTAATGTATATATGTATACATGAAATGACATCATCATCGTGCCCCCCCCCCAGCAATAATGACTTTGCCCCCCCCCCCCCCAGACTTCCAAGTCATGGAAGTCATCATCTCCGCCTATGGACCCATCTTATCATATTTCTTTTTGAAAGTGTCTATCGGAGGAGAATTCGTGACATCATAAGGTTAGCTATTCCAAGCATTTACAGCCCTGTTGGAGAAAACCTCCCTTCTACACAATAACCTAGAATTATCCCAAACTAATCGAAACTGGTGTCCCCGAGTCGAAGCATTTGGAAGACGGCGTAGCAGTATTTCATGATCTATTATATCGATCTCCGTGAAAATCGTAAATACTTCAATCGTATCTCCACGACTTCTACGTTGTTCCAAAGAAAGCATATCCAACGAATCAAGTCTTTGTTCATACCTTAAGCCTTGCATACCCACCAGCGCTCTAGTGGCTCTTCTTTGCATCTCTTCAACAAAGTCAATATCCTTCTGAAGATAGGGTCTCCAAAACCGTATGGCGTACTCCAGGCCAGAACGAACTAAGCCTCGAAAAAGCGGAAGGATGATTTTCTGGAAGAACACGAAGAGACCTTTTTAAGAATCAAACCGAGCATTTTATTTGATTTTTTTTTTTTGACCAACGCGGAACAATGCTCAAAAAACCTAAGCCGTTCCAAATTGGTGAGCCTAGTTGCATCCGGAAGTTTTCCCATTTAGCTCGTACGTGAATCGTGGGTTATTCGAAAAAAATGAACATCCATGCACTTTTCAGCACCGAAGCTCATGCTCCATTCATTTACCCATGCTACAATCCTATTTAAGTTTGCCTGAAGCAGCTTCCTATCGCTTTGATTCCCAACTACACCCATTAATTAACGTCATCCGCAAATTTGCTAACAATTCCCATCAATTGGGAATGAGCCAGCACCCTGATCGAGTTTATCGGTAAAAATTGAAAAGAGTATGGGTCCAAGGACACTTCCTTGGGGGGGAGGGGGGGGGGAACTCCGCTTGTGACGCCTATCCAGTCAAAGAACTCCCCATTCACCATGACCTGTTGTGACCTATCTCTTAACGACGATTCTATCTAGTTCAAAAAGTTCCCTTCAATTCCAATGTCATGTAAACGCTTCGAGAGTTTGAGGTATACAACATCTACATTTTAGCCTTTAACCAAAGCCTTAGTCACGTGATCATATAAGCAAAGGAGGTTAGTTACACATGACTTCTCCTTCCTGAATCCATGCTGATTATCCGATAATAAATTATTCTCGTCTATCCACTTCACCAATCGCCTTTTGATAATAATATAATTTCCAGTATTTTCGAGAGGGAGCTAGTTAAACTCACCGGGTGATAATTTGAGACCTTACTACCCCTTTCAAAGATAGGAACTGCGTTAGCGAGTTTTCAATCTCGTGGGAAGATATTCTCAGCCACACTACTCCGGTAGATCTGTGCAATTGGTAAAAACAGTTCATTGGCGCATTCCCTAAGGACTGTTGGATAAATGACCTGAGGACTTCCCCATCATCAACTTGAATTCCATTGAGTTCCTTACCAATCCATGGTTCACCGTTACTTGAAACATCACTGTCTTTGTTGAAAACTGACACGAAAAAATCGTTGGATACCTTACACATGTTTTTGTTGCCTTGGACTTGTTGGACTTGTTATAATTCAAGTCCCGTGTGCCAACAAGGGAACGCGTAGCTCTTCTCTGCACCCCTTCAACCAAGTCTATGTCCCTCTGTAGGCATGGTCTCCAAAACCTTACAACATACTCCAGTCCAGGACGAACAAAGCCTCGGAAAAAAAGTGGAAGAATGACTTTCGGAGAACGCGAAGAGACCTTTTTGAAAATGAAACCGAGCATTCTATTCACTTTTTTGACCGCCGCTGAACAATATTCAGAAAACCTAAGCCGCTCGTCAACGAGAATTCCCAAATCAGTGCGCCTAGTTGCATACGGGATAGTGACACCATTCATCTCGTAAGAGAACCGTGGGTAGTTCGAACCAAAATGAGCAACCATGCACTTATCAACACTAAACTTCATGCTCCATTCATTTCCCCATGTTCCAATCCTGTTCAAGTGGGCCTGGAGAAACTCCCTCTCCCTTTGATTCCCAACTACCTGACTACCCCCATTAGCTTCACGTCATCTGCGAATTTGCTAGCAATCCCATCGATACCCTGATCGACTTTATCGATAAAAAGTGAAAAAAGTATGGGGCCAGGACACTTCCTTCAGGAACTCCACTACTGACGCCTGTCCAATCAGAGAATTCCACGTTCACTATAACCCATTGTGATCTCTCAACCACGCTTCTATCCAATTCAGCAAGTTGCCCCCAACCCAATCTCCTGTAAACGCTTCAAGTGTTTATCATGTTGGACCCGAACGAATGATTTCTGGAAATCAAAGTAACAACATCTATATTTTTGCCCTTACGCAAAGCCTTAGTCATATGATCATAGAAGCAAAGGAGGTTAGTTACACATGACATCCCCTTTCTGAACCCATACTGATTATCCAACAATACATTATTCTCGTCTATCCGCTTTACCAACATTTGAGAGAGGGAGCTCGTCAAACTCACTGGACGATAATTGGACACAGCTTCTCTACTACCCTTTTTTAAATATCGGAACTACATTAGCAAGTTTCCAATCCCTTGAGGCGATACCCTCAGCAACACTACTCCTGTAAATCTGTGCGACTGGCCCCTAACAACTCATTAGCACATTGCCTGAGAACCCTAGGATAGATATCATCTGGTCCTGGTACTTTGCACTTGCACATTCTTTTTTTAGAAGATTTATAACCTCCACATCTTCCGATTGAATATCGTTGAGGATTTTATTACCCCATGCAACACCCGTACATTGAATATCGTTTTCTCTATTAAAAACTGACGCGAAAAAGTCATTGAAAGCACTACAGATGCCTACATTGCTCGCTACCCTAGACTCTCCTATCTCGAGTGTGCCAACTTTCATCTTACATCCATTATTAACGTACCTGAGACATGATAAATAAGAAGTGTTGATGCACTCGAAATATTTTGAACAATTACTTTCATTGTATGAACAAATTGTTCTTCGTTTTACTAACAACTACGAGTATCAGAGAATCAATAACATAACTTTCAATTTTTTTTACGGTTAATGTGCGCACACACACACATAATTTTTTTAATGTAAAAACAGGAAAAAAAAGGTTTTGCTTTGAGAAAAAAGCCGAAGCCCAAGCCAAAGTTTCTTTCAAAAATTTTCCTTCTTTTTGAGTAAGTTTTTCCCCACAAATTAGAATACAACTTCAAAATTAATGTGCTGCCATCTATAGGTAAACATATCTAGCTAAGTATTTAGCTTTAGCAAAGCATTGCACAAAATTAAAGAAAAAATTAATAATTTTTTTTTGTTTGATATAAAAACTCTCAAAATTTCCCACAATCGCTAAAAAATTTCCCCCATGGACCAATTTTTCCCACGACTTACCATGACTGATTCAGATGAATAATCTATTGACGGCCACACACCAGTGTCGTTGAAGGGCTACTATTGTTATGCTCTAAAAACTCAATGACATTGCTGATTGGTTGAAAAACCTGAATTTCAGGATTCTTTACCGATCAGCAACAACGTTTCATTTTTAGTGCATAAAAATCCTCCGGAGACTCCCTTACATAATTCATGATTCAGATGCTGTTCCTAGAATAGTTTGGTGTGGATATTTCCCCATATAAAAGAACCACTTCAACACCTAAATAGGCTTACAAATCAATATCTCTAGTTCACCGCGACGCTCCTGGGAGCCGCGACGCACACTCTGAGAAACACTGCTTAAATAAACGCTGTAAACATTCACTGCGCTTGCGTATGGTTTTCAAAAAGATTTCTAAGATTATCAGTTGGTGCGCATATTTCTGGTGTTTGGCGGAAGTTTGACCCTAATGGCCGTAGATGGCCAAGGTTGAGGGGGGGGGGGATACTTTTTGGAAGTTTTTGTGAATTATGGGGAATAATAAGATAGAGCTATCTTTACAAAGGAGGGAACCGAAAAAACCAGCCTGAAGCGGAATCAGAATAGCAGGGGAAAAATTTACTTTTATCGAAAATTATTAAATATGTAAAAGATGCCTTAAAATTTTGAAAATATTTGCAAAAGATGCCTTAAAATTTTGAAAATATGCAAAAGATGCCTTAAAATTTTGAAAATATGCAAAAGATGCCTTAAAATTTTTTAAAATATGCAAAAGATGCCTTAAAATTTTGAAAATATGCTCTATCACGTAAAAATAGCAAAATATGCAAAGAAATCCGAGCCCTACTAATTAGCATCCCTATATTCGGAGGGTTATATAACATACTCCGACAATAATTTATTAATTTAAGCTTTTAACTTAAACCATTTATATTTCCAAGTTCCACCCATGTAGTTTCAATAACACTATTCTGTACGTTACACTCTCTAGCATGTGAGCATGATTTAACATATATCAATATATATACCTCCCTCCTTCCTACCTGCCCTATTTCTGAAAAAAAAGTGTCATTGCCAGATATATGTAAGAAAGATTCATCCCCATCCTCCACAGCAATCATAGTGTTTCCAAGAAGTCTTTTTTTATTTACCAAACTTCTAGCATTTATTAAAACATATTTTAATTTGCTCCATGATGTGTTATTAATCGAGAAGCCACCCAAGTCAGTATTGCATAATTTCTCAGTTATATATATATTTATCATTTTATCATTCCCTTTTAACTTGTCTGGGAGTAAAAAACCTAACTTACCTAAGCCTATCATAAACCTCCCAGACTCTTCACCGCCTATTCAAGTGAACCCCATCCCAGCAAAAAATACTTTTCTCCAATGGGTTGAATACGACGAACCCATCACATGGCACCCGTCTCCCACGATCCCCCCCCCTCATTTATTTTCTGTGGGTCCATAGTTCACTATCGAAAAATTAAAGCATTTTTTTAGTGAATCAATAATTCATTTTATCAAATAATTTCATTAAATACATTAGAATCCCGCTAATCGGAAAAACCCGCTTTATCCGAACGTCTCTTAGCAGGGCCCAGCTTCGCGAGCAGTTATTATTGTCATCTTGATGCACCTGAACCGCATATGACTAAATCAGGAAAAAAAAAAATGAAAGCATATTTTTAGTGAATCAACAAATAATCGCAAAGACGGAAGGGAGGGAATGAAAATTTTATGGGATTGAGAGGGAATCGAACACACAACCTTCGGCACGTGTGTCCAGTACTCTAAGCACTACACCTAATGCGGATGTCGGGTTCAAGTACAAGTAAGTATATCTATTGTTAAACGTTTCCAGCAAAAATTTTTCACTGGTTCACTCATTTCGACCAATTACGATGAGCTAAATTTCTATATATATAATGTAGCTAGGAATGTAGGTTTGTTTATAAGCCTCCTGGGCATTGTGTATGCGATTCCTATTGTTCGGGGACCTCATCGAAAAAATTATAGTCATTAATGAAGCACCAATGTGTTTTATTACAGCCACCTCAGTCTTTCATATTCGACCACACATTCTATGACCAAAAATGCTTGGTTAGGTGTGTACCAGGGGTAGCTTCAGCCACCCCAAATGACGATCCTGGTGGATAGCTGGAAAGGATTCACCCAGGGAACTCTAACTCACCAGGGAACCCAGGCAATAAACTTGATTTTTCATTACCAACACCAACTACAGCAGAAAGCTGGTGTTGCCACCACCAGCATCATCGTCATCATCATCATCATCTTGTTCCTCTCCTGGTGCAATAAAATGCACCTGACCATATGTCGCGTCGCGCTTTTATAAAAACTGGCTTGTTTTTTTGTTCAGAGTTATTTCACTACTCATGCAATCATGCTAGATACCTTTTTCCACATTACAGCTCTCATTGATGAGCCATTATATTTTCCTCCCCTCTTTTCTGGGGTTGAAGTTTTTGATTAATCTCCAATCTCCAACATAAAGTAGAACCTTGTTGACGTCAAATACCTACTCCAAGAAGCTCTTTTGGCAGAAACTAGAGAAGTGAAAGGGTGGTTCTGGTGCTCTAGGCCCTGGACTAGAGAGAACTCGAATTCTATTTTTGTCTTTATTTGACCGCTCCTGGGGGCACAAAAATCCACACTTGCCCCTTGTGGGGCTCAACGAGAGGCGAAGATGCGGGGGCTTCAGAGGAGTCCATTCTGGTTTCTCATATTACTGCCCTGTCTGTTGCCTCAAGTTTTTTCAACATCATCAAAGGTATGGCTCAAAAGAGTGACAGCACTGGTGTATTGTTAATACGTCGGAACGAAAGCTTAGGCTGCCGTCTCTTACAGCGTGTCACCCGGGTGCACTACACCCCTTGCACTCTTGTTTAAGGCGCCCCTGGCATGTTCTATCACTCCTTAAAGTTTTCCCATGAATTCTGAATCACACTGAATATATATTGTCTAGTTCCCTGCAACTGCGCAAACATAATTTCATTTACATATTAAGAGCCACGATATATTTTTTAAAAACAACACGATAAAGCACTTATTTCCCTGGTGTTACCAATTCATAAACTGATTTTCTAGTTCAAACTTATGAAATTTTTTCATTTATTTCGTATTCAGAATGATTGTTTTCACAAAAAATTTTAATCGAGAGGAAAAAATATTTTTTTGCTTTTTAATTTGCCTACATTGCTACACACACACATGGTCATACAATACCATATGTACATACTTTTGTGCATGATCGAACACTTTTGCCGCTGGTTAGTAGTGTAATGCTACTCTAGTGTTGTACTCAGTGCTGTCTTAAGAGCATCATGGGCCCCCGGGCCAAGTGGTTTTTCTGAGGCCCTACCTTGTAAATTCTAAAAAAATTCAACCTGATTTCAATTTTGTGAGGTCCCTCGTCTCTTGAGACCCCCGGGCCGTGCCCGAGTGGGCCCATGCGTTAAGACGGCGCTGGTTGTACTGGACTTGGACGATATAACAAGAACAGTAACATTTTCCCCACTTGGTTTTTCTTTTGCTAATATTCTTAGAAATTCATTAAGCTTATACAGCACTGATTAGATTCCAATCCAATTATATTCCAATATATTAGAATGGGTTAGCATTTTACTCTTGTGGTGCTTCCTGAAGCAGATTTACGGTTTTGCCGTCCTTTTCCTATTCTAGGCCAATTTTCTTGACCACCCATTTGGTATCACTTGACCACCCCATGGTATAACCCGCTTAGCCCTGACTCTTGTAAATACGCTTGCATGTTTAAGTCCCTCCTCTGGTCACTCACACTCTTGCGTACTCTTTTGGTCATTCCCCCATGCTTACACATTCTTAGGTCACTCTTTTGGTCATTCCCCCATGCTTACACATTCTTAGGTCACTCTTTTGGTCATTCCCCCATGCTTACACATTCTTAGGTCACTCTTTTGGTCATTCCCCATGTTTACACATTCTTAGGTCACTCTTTTGGTCATTCACATGCTGGTGTAGCGTGGTGAAGAAAACTGGTTGTGTGAAATGGATTGTACTTTAAAAATATTGTCTCGATGAAACAAATCGATTTGTGTTTGTTCAATATTAACTAAATCTGAAAATTTTCGAACGAAATTTTTCCACAAACGAAAACCGTACCACTTGATTTTCTCACAAATACATTTGAAACAAACTTTTTACAAATCTATATTTGCTTTGAACAGATTTTAGTGTGCGATGTTTCATTTTTTTACTGCTACGCCAGTATTCAACGGCTGCTCTTTTAGTTTCAAAATGGGGATATACTCTGGACTTCCTCATTTAATTCTTCACGTACATGCATTTCATCATTTTCATCTATAATGTCAAAATCATAATTCTCAAATTCACTTTCGTCAACCGATAACTCGAAATCCAGAGTGTCTTCTACTTCATCACTGAACATTTCGCAAATAGATTCAAGGTTCTTTCAAAATCTCCATTATTTTATTTTTTTAAATTTATTTCGGCTTCTGTAAAATCTGTCAGCTCCATTTCTTGAACAGAGAATTCGTTGTACAGCATCCACAGCACGCAACACATTAATATATGGTGGCATTTTCTATTTGAAAGCCACAGCTGGTTTAATAAAATAGATTTAAAAACATCGAGTATACAACAATGCAATTTTCATTCGAAACTTTTCAGCATTAAACAAAACAACAACAAAAACTTATTGCAACTCGCTAATTTGTTTCACTTATGTAAAATAAAAGTGTAGGAAATGTACGATTAGACTAAAAATATATATATATATATCAAACTCAATTTCAAACATTTTTGAATGCTAAATACCAAAAAATAACTTAACAACAGATTTAACCTCATTTGGAGGAGGGCGCGGTAGCCCAGGTCGATAAGATACTCGCCTAAAGTACCAAAGACACAGAGGTACAACAAAAACAGTGACATGACCACAGAAAAAGATAGCCACCTCAGGGAGGCCCACATCGAGGGGTTAGCGCACAAAACTCTCAATGAGTATAATAAAAAGACTGCCGTGTTCGGAATTGGCAATAGACTGTAGGTCAAGGTCTAATTATCCCTCGTGTGCAGCGTCGTGTGACAAAAATGATCAAATGATCATTCGGGGGAAACTCGGACAGTTCATTTAAGAATTTGGCGCTTTTCTCTGAATCCTCGCTAAGTAGGATGTGCGTTAAAAATGTCAATTTGTATTCATTTTTTACCGCTTTTCTATTGCAATTCCGCCTGTAAAATTTTCGTCGAATTCTATGAGTTTAGCTTAGGAACGTTTCCTTGTAAGAAATTAAGGCTACTACTTGAAGCAGTTTAATACTTGTATGCTGAACATATTTTGTTAAAACCTGGAATTTCTTCATTTGGATTTTGTGTTGCTTTTTTTAATCGATTATTTTAGGTTAGTCACTGATTTTGAAACTACTTTTGACCATACTGTTACTTGTTTTCCTTCAAACTCCTCCCAAATGCAACTGATACTTCCAAGAATACGAACTACTGTTCATAGTGGAGACAATAAATTTTGGTCTTGCCTTCTGAAACTCCCATCAAACTCAATTTGATGATATGATCACAATGTTTCGTTGAATGGACTTGTATTTCCCAATGCCGAAAAATTTGATCAAAATATTGTTTCAAATTATTTTAAATATGACCATTTATATCGAAAATGTTACAAATTTATACAGTTATTTAGGGGGGGACATTTGATTGGTTTCGTTAAATAAATCAAGTCAAATTATTAACTTTTTACTCAAATTTTAATCGAACTTTAATCGGACTGATCAAGCCGATTAATTCAACTAAAATTTTTAACTGTGATCAACAATTGATCGATTAACCAACCCGATTAATCGGACCAGCCCTAATTTTTAGGGGAAGGAACAGTCTTTTTTTACAGGACAGAATTTCAGTCACCACGCAAGTTAAGTTTTACGAAGTCATAGAAAAGTACTATAGTGAGAGAGAAGGTAAAAAATGTGTTTTCTCCTAAATTTTGGTCCATATAGGGTGATAGCTAGAAAATTCTTTCAAAAGGGATTAACAAAGTGACAGAGCAACAGACTTGACCATGTTATTCCATAAAAATAAGTCATTTCCTAAAATTTCGGGTGAGGAACGGGTCCCCCTAGTTCCCCATGCTACGGCGTGGGTCCAAATCAACCAATATTTATATGTATTTGTATGCTAAATCATACCCCGACTTATGCGGTTATCGTCGGTCCTACCTATCACGTAACTTCGGGGGGGGGGGGGTATTACCAAAGCCTCCTGTACTACAGTTGCCCCTCCCCCCTCCGTATTCGCTTACGTTCTGGGGGTGACCGCGAGTACGAGAAATTCGTGAATACGGGAAATCCGCGAATACGGGAAATCCGCGAATAACGGAAACCGTAGGTTATGTTTTGTATATTTCTTTTATTGAACATCATGAGAAAAGCAGTTTGACGCAGAGGTAGAAGGAAATGTGAAAGAGGATGCAGCGATTGTTAGCGATGTTTTCTGAAAGAACATTGTGATTTCTGTTTGCCGTTTCTTCTTCTTCATATCATCAAGTAAGTTGACAAGGCTTCCTCTATCAATTTTTCTACATGTTAAGAACGTACCATAGAGGGATCTACGTCATGAAAATAATCTATTGCTGATTTGAACTTGCGAAGCCCTTCCGCTATGTAACTCATGGTGAACTTGTCTTCTACTTTTTTTATCTTCATCTGGTACCGCTTCAGTTTCAGGAGCAGTCAGTTGCATTGATTCCTTCTCGTTCAATGCCTCTGAATTGCTATTAATTAGCTGCTCGACTTCTTCTATATCCATATCATTGAACCCTTCTCCACCCACCTGTTTCACTAACGTGACGATGCCTTTTATAATTTCTTCAGTTGGCTCTGTATAAATAGTTGTGTCCTGGAGCGCATTATGGCCAAAGGTTAATCTAACCCGAGTTGACTGTTTCTCTCTTAAGAGCTGCCACGGATCTAGTGATGACAGTATTGGCATTAGCGATAGTGCCATACCTTCCATACCTTCCAGACATTTTCTTCATTTGCATCTTCTTCTATTGCATGCACAATCATCTACATTGAGTGACGTGTATACTATTCAAGGGTCACTATATGCTGTATAGTGAGGCTTGAATGCTCGCATTACCCCCGATCAAGGGGCTGAATGATAGATGTTGTATTAGGAGGCCATACCATCAGCCTTGAACTCATTGACATCTGGGCGTCCAGGAGCATTATCCAGTATCAAAAGAACTTTGAATGGCATGTCTTCATTCTCAAGGTACCTTCTGATATCCGGAATGAAACACCGTTTAAACCAATCCAGGAAAAGTGTTTTCGTAGTCCAAGCCTTTTTATTATTTATCCAAAATACTGGGAGCTTTTCCTTATCCCTTCCCTTCAATGATCGCGGATTCGCAGATTTGAAAATGACGGTGGGCTTTATCATGTGCCCATACGCATTTGCACAAAACAACATGGTAAGTCTATCTTTACTTGCCTTAAAACCAGGGGCTCGCTTTTCTTCTTGGGTGATAAATGTTTTTTGCGGCATTTTCTTCCAAAATAGTGCAGCTTCGTCAGCGCTGAACATCTGCTGAAGTGCCCTTCTTTTCAATAATTTTCTGCAGTCTTTGGAAATTTTTTATCTGCCTCCTGGTCGGCAGAGGCTTGATCACCTGTGATTTTTACATTGCGTAATCCGAATCGTTTCTTAAACCTGTGAAACCAGCCTTTACTTGCATAAAATTCTTATGAAATAGACATTTCACCAGTCCTTTCCTTTATTGAAGAGTAAAAATTTGTTTTTCGCCTTTTCCTTATAATACAACGTATTACAATCAATTGGAATCCTTTTCTTTGTAGCAGTCTTGTACCCACAAAAAAACCCAGCATTTTCTGTACGAGAAACACGTGGATCCCGTATACGATGCAAAGTTTTCGCTGCCACGGGTGCAGCTACAGCCACAGCTGATCGAATTTCAGATTCCTTTTTCTTGATATATTCGTATGATACACCGTAGCTTCGTTGATTCTGTAATAGCTGGCCACAGCAGCAATTGACTTACTTTCGCCAAGCATAGTTAATATATCCAATTTTCCTTGTATAGTTTCACTTTTTTTTGGTCTTTTCGAAGCATTATCAGTAGCGCTAGAAAAATGAGCCATCCTCAACACGCACAGCTCAAATTTTGTAAACAAAGCATGTGAATGACGATATATATATTGCTGAGTATTTCCAAAAAAAATTTTCCAATTAAGAAAAAAACTGCGAATATAGAAACCGCAAATACGGGGGTCGACTGTATAGTCTATCTAGGAGAGGCTTTGGTATTACTTTATCGTGGGTGGGTCCTTACAAGGGTGGGGCTGGCAGGGCCGCAGCCCTGGGACGATCCTCAAAACTTTTTGTTTTTCACGATGTAAATTCACAGTAGAGAGGCCCGTGGAAAGTCTGGCCAGGGGGCTCGCCAAAAATCCCAGCCTAAGGACCTTGTTCTAGGATATGGGGCCACTTATGACCCAACCCACACGGATAAAGGTCTAATATCTCGGAAGGGACAGAGCCCGGGCCGTGTCTGGTCTGATAGGATGTGGAGGGCCATTTACTCTACTCAGTGCCGTCTTAAGGCATGGGCCCACCCGGTCACGGACCGGGAGTCTCAGGAAAAGACGGAGCCTCATAAAACTGAGAAAAGTATCATAGTGAGATCTGATTAAAATTTTCAAGAATTTGCCTGCCCTTACCTCAGAAAAATCACTTGGCCCGGGGGCCCATGATACTCTTAAGGCTGTCCTGTCTATACTGTGTACTGCTGGTGTGTTTTATTGACAAGAAGGTTAGTAACTCGCATCTCACAGCTGTGAGAGCCTGCAACTTTTATCCAACTCAACCACAGACGCTTAGGTATTAGACAGAATTTCAAAAATTGACGTTCACATGCTGATTAATAATGACCAAAATTTTGAATGATTGGGGATATCAACTTGATGATACACAATGATGGTGTACGTGCAAGGTCACATCTCGAGTTACGCCAATTTGAAAGTGGCATTTCCCTGAGTGCATTTTGCAACACCATCACACCAAGCAACACCTACTATGTTTTTGGATGCTGTTCTTTTTATTCACGATCTCACGTAATTCTCGCATTATAAAACCATAAAATTACATCTCTAGTCATTAATTTGACTTCACGTAAAATAATACTAGTGGGCTATCTATCGCGCTATAAATTAGGCTAACCTTTAATGGGTAAGCCTACACAAGTCTTCAGAAAGGAAGCAAATTGTATATAATAGGATAGATTCACCATGAGGGTATCATGGACAAAAGAATAATAAATTTAGCTTCATGGGAAACATACAATCTTCAGCTCATTTGAATCATAAATCATCTGTATTGAAATAGTTAAAATGTCACGAAAACTCATCCATTATTCCCTTATAATACACTATTTCAGCGTGCTGAGTAGCTAAAGCAGTTTTTATTACAATTATCACGCGATAACTAAACGAAGACAGATGTTTCATTTTCCTGGGAAATACGTCACGCAATGGTGCCATCTCAGCTCGCAAATCAGTCAGAAACGCGAAGCGAATGAGGAAAAGCATTTGTTTAATCGGTTCGGATGTCTAATCTTTCTTTTTCTGTTATTTTCCTCACACATTTTTTATGTCTTATCGATCACGTATTCGTGGAAATACCAAATTTTTGAAACAAAAAAAAAAACACGTCCATTTTATGTGTGAGAGTCAACCGTACAAAAATTCTCTCGTGAAGCATTTGCTCAAAAAGAAGTAACTTTGAAAAATAACTAATACGTATTTCTTGAAATAATTTTCCTGGTTTGATATCAATCGTGAAAATAAACAACAAAAATCAGGTGAAACTGCAGAAAAAAGTTGTTGTTACAGTGTTGCCGGGCCCTATGCACTGTATGAAAAAATGTTTTCATGTATGAACGTATGGTCTTTTTGTGGTATTCTACAGTAGACTTAAAATGTAAAAATTCCAAAAAATAAGTTTCATCTCGGGCATGAACCAAGAGGCGTACGAAAGGAGGGACACGGGGTACCCATACTCTACCACCCCAAGGCGATCAAAACTCAAAAATATTTTTAAATATTAAGAATTAAAATATCGAAAGAAAACACACCTTTATATAGCATCTTAATAAATTTCTTTTAATTTGAAATGCTTTTTAAAGGTTAGTAACTCAAAAATCTCTAGAAGAAATTCCTTTTACCCTTTCTCCCCAAACTCGGTGTGCCCACTCGAATTGTCAATCCTGCATACGCCCCCTGCTCATAGGCATCGTAAGTTTTTCAGACCTGTGGGTGCTCAGATTGCGCTTTATGCAGGAAATTGTCATTTGTGTGATATATTTCTGAGGGTGCTCAAACCAGTTCTACAAAAAATGTGGGTACTCGAGCACCCACAGCACCCCCCCGACTCCGACGCCACTGGCCCTTGCTAGAGCCCAGAAGCGTACGCAGGTGGGGTGTGCCCCCAAGCCAGCCAAAAATTAGAAGAAAAAATGAATATTCCGGTAAAAAATTAATGTATAGAAAGTAAATACCTTTTATGCTATATTTCAACCGATTTCTGTCAATTTAAATGCTTTTTGAAGGGTAGTAACTCAAAATTTCTCGGGAAGAAAATTTTTGTGCAGCCTTCAAAGGTCGATCCTACGTACGCCCCTGCTAGAGTCCTGTCAGAATTCTCTATGAAGCATCTCCTAGTAGATAGATTAGTACTTTCAAAGCTCCTAATTTATGTAGTATCTAGGACAGAGATCTTCAACTTTTTTCTAGTCAAGAGCACCCTCACGGCAAGTTTAACATAGGAATGCATGAAATCCGGCTACTTTCAATCCTTGAATGCAATTTGTACAGAGTGTTTAATTGAAATGTTGATCAAGTGCTCAAGAGCACCGAATCGGACACAAGCATCGAGCACTCTGGGTGCTTCAGAGAGCACCGTGGTGCTCGCGAGCAACGGGTTGAAGATGCCTGTGATCTAGGAGATATTGCCCTATGTGGGAGCCATGAAGAAGGGAATGTTTTATCGATCTCTGCACTAAATTAAAGCTTTTCAGTATATGTTCAAGCACAATGCTGTGATGATAGAAACAGCAGCTTTTATTCAAAGAAGGGACCATAAGATAATGAGTTCGTAATTAAAAATCTTGACTGACCCCAACTAACAATAATTCATTATTAGTAGGTTAATTAAATAATTTCTAATTAATTGTATTTTTTTTTATAGGTATTATTAGGGAATATATTCCTTCACTGAGATCACGCATCTCGGTATCCGGCACAATTGTGGAAAACTTGATTGATCGATAATTGCCTGGATGTTCTTGAAAAAGGAGACCAGGGCATATTAGGGGTGAGTTTGAATTTTACTTGAAAATGTATGTACTTTCATACTTGTGTCCCCGTCTAAAACATTGAATATTCTCTTGTTGTCATAATGCAGTGATTTTTAATTGGTCTGAAGCCGGTTGTTAAGGAATTGTCACATATAAACAAATGCACTGTTTTTAGAATTGAAAAAAATCACATCATCATTCATTATTTATAAATCAACAAGAGTATTACCATAAAGTTACACAACTGTAAAAAACAAGAATCAATAACTATTTAACAGTATACAGGGTAGTAAGGAAAGTCGCAAAGCCACATTTTACCGTTGAACCGTTGATCCTAGAGGTATACTTCTAATAAGAAAAGGTATTCAAATTACGTGTAGATCTCAGATATGTCGTCATCCATGTCATTCATATTGCAAGGGGTTGTATACATAATAAAATACAAAAACTAACTTGTTATACGGACACCCTGTCCCCAAAAAGAGTTCTTCTCTCCCTCTATATATATATATATATATATATATATATATATATATACATAGACACAGTTACTACCCTGTACATACAGTTCCACAATTACGAAAGCTAATTTTCTTTACTCATTTTTATAAGGAATTAAAAAGGAATAAAATATTTTAAGGAAACGAATCTCTTACATATTGAAAAGCAATATGATTAATTTACAAAACAGAAATTTTCACGGTTTAATCATTTCACAAATTATACCAAAAACAAATTTTGATTTTACATGACAATATAATGTGAAATTTATTCTGTTAAAAAGGAAAGAAAACGATAAATTTTTTCTATTCAAGGAATGTTTGAGAGGAAGAGCTAATCAAATGCAAGAAACGTCAATGATGCAGTTTTCACCTTCACTTTCAAGAGCCTCAAATGTCTCTATTTCATCTAATTATTCGGTAGAAGAACTGCAAGGTGGTTTGTTAACTTTAATTCACTCTCTTCTCGTTACATCAATTATTTTTTCTAACAAGTTGGTACTTTTTCATCTTTTTGAACACAAGCAAAAAATTTCATGTTTACGAACGCCAGAATTTCCGGGCCTCGTTTTCTTACTGCTTTAATTAGTATATAGAATTTCTATGTATAGAATAGTAAGTTACATTTTCACTCTACAGGGGTTGTTTCACGAAAAGTGTTCAAAAGTAATGAAAACTCTACGGCTCATTTTTGAAAAAAGTGAAATATGAAGTATTAGCTAGAAAAATAGAGGAATTCAGCCGTGAAGATTCATCCCTGTGAAATGATGAGGGCGAAAAAAGAGTTCTTTACACTCTCCTCAGTCAAAAACATTTCAATTAGCGAAATTTGAGCCTCTCAGGGACGGCTTAAGCGAGGGTGCAAGGGGTGCGGCGCACCCGGGTGGCAGGTTGTAAGGGGCGGCCATGGCTCCCACATCCTGAAGCAGGGCCCCTAGGCTGGGATCTTTTACGCCCCCCCCCCGACCAGACTTTCACGGGGCCCCTTTATGATGAATTTATAGCGTGAAAAAAAAAAGTGATTAAAATCACACCGGGCCTCAGGGCTGGAGCCTTGTCAGCCCACCCCTTGTGGGGCCATGGGGGCGACAGCGTAGGCTTTAGTCAAGACCCCCAAAATTTAACACAGTAAAAATTCACATGCCATCACGCTTTTGAGTCATACCTCGAAAAAATTGAGAAAACTTGAGAAAATAAACACAGGGCCTCTGACTGTGTGTGTGTGTGTAATACCAGAAACAAGAATGTAAGCTATCGGGGCGTTCGCGACAGAATCTGTACCCGTGCGGGACTCATTTTTCGCACCTCCCACCTATCCCCCCATAGCCCTACACCCTGCGTGAATGCCCCTAGGCTGGAATCTTTCGCGGGACCCATGCCAGATTTTTCATGGGGCCCCTTTTACAGTTAATTTATAGTGTGAAAAAAAGAAAAATGGTAAGGATTTAGTACCGGGCCCCTCAAGTTGGAGCCCTCTTAGCCTACCCTTGGAGGTCATGCCCCTTCCTCACAACTTATCCAAACAATTTCCTAAAAAAAAACTGTATTTAAAAATAAATAAATATATATATATATAATATATAAAATTTTCCCTTTTTCATCTCGTATTTTGCGCCTCAAGAGCAAACAGAAAACATTTTCTTTGATTTTTTCGTCCACTGGAACTTCTTTTACCCATTCAACTTGGATTTAGCACCCGTCTTGTGCGGCGGCCATGCGGCCGTAATGGGTCGCATACCTAAGCGCCGTCCCTGTACTCTATCACAAGGGGCAAGTGTGCATTTTGGTTCCCTCCCCCAGAATTTGTTCCACAATAGTCACATGAAAGCAAAGGAAAAATTCGGCTTCTCATTTGACCGGTTCCTGGAGTACCAGAAACGTCTTTGAAAAGATTTCTTAATAAAAATAACCTTGTTATATATATCATCTACACAGGATAAGTGATGATGACTCACAAAAATAAGTGCTGTTTCAAGGATTAGGTTATCTGGCATTATTAGGAATGGTAAAATAATTCTGGAACACACAAAAAAAAAAAAACAAGAAAAACTACTTTAAAAGCGGGATGCATGGTCACAAACATTTTGCATGGTAAAAAATGGTGTGCGGCTTTCTTCTGAAAGAAAAAAAATCATGTTTATCTCGAAGTCCCCTTCAATGAAGCTCTGTCAGCCTACTGCCGGGGGCAGCATATGAAATTTCGCACCCGGGCGGCAGGTAAGCTCGAGCCGCCCCTGGCGCCTCTCTTTGTTACCGGAAGAAATTACACCCAACGTAATTGGAGAAATCGGAAAAGATAAAATTCTTCATTTTTTTGTGACTTTTCATAAGCAAAAGTAATTTAAAAGAAATATTGAGAACATCGTGGAAAGAACTTCAACTATCGATATCTCGGCATTTCTATCTTTGAATGTTGCGAGAGTAAATTTCTTTCGGTAGGTATAATAAAAATGAGAAAATTATACAAATTTTCATATGCGTGATTGTGGGGAGGGGGGGGGGCATATATTTCAATTATATTGGACACATGTTATTCATAGGGACACGCACTCTACCACAGGAATCTTCAACCTGTTGTTCGTCAGCACCATGCTGCTCCCTGTCAGGGAGTCCCTGAATAGTCCCATAGCAGCATTAGGATTGAAAAATAAGATAGAAAAATAAGATCATATATAAAATAGAAATCACGAGAACCTACTGGTCGGCAGACATTATTAGTGGTCCACTAAACGAAATCTGTTCTGAATAATAATCAGGGCCGTAGCGTGCCTTCTCGGGGCCCCGGGGCAGATTTTTTTCTTGGGGGGCTATTGAGAGAGTTATGCTCAGAAAAAAGAGCTTGAGGGCCCCCATTTGACTCGGGGTTCCGGGCACTGCCCTGGTTGCCCCAGCCTAGTTACTGCCCCGATAATAATAATTCATTTTCCTAAACATGTTATCATTATTTGGGAGAGTGATATACCATCGAAGTGCAAAAAGTCATGAAAACAATTAGAACTGTAGTCAAACCTTATAAAACCACCACTGTTGATTCTGTGGCTTTATCGATAAACAAGTACGGAGGTTTAAAGAGGCGTTCCCTTTTTAAATTACACTTTCAGAAAACATTCTGCAGAAGATATTCGCTACTAATAAAATATATACCAAACAGTTTTTTTTGCCAAGTTTCAAACCGCAACATTGACTATAAGAAATGATTAAAATAAAATAACTTCGCATTAAATGCACGTGTTTTTTGGCATATTCATTGAAAAGTAAGACATTTCCAGGTGTCAAAGCTTGCAAGACGGAAAAAAGAGGTCTCTGGAATGGACTGCTATACAGGAATAAGGTGGGGGGATTCAAAGGGATCACCCACATTTTTGTCCCAGACAGAAAAGATAAAAATTAATTAGATGGATTCTATAAAGGATTAAGAATCTCGCTCTCCACTTGTTAATACAAGATATACAGTTGACTGGATTTCCAGTCAACTGTATATCTTGTATTAACAAGTGGAGAGCGACATTCATGTCATATATATAGCCATCTGGTGGCTCGTCGTCCATGAGCTATTAGCTGATCGGTTTCACCGTCCATTGCACGGTTCCGTTCGGCATATATATACGCTCTAGCGAAGGAAAATCTCTATCTCCTCTGTAGCTTAGTGGTCAGAGCACTCGTCCGGCAATCGAGGGACCCGGGTTCGACTCCCGGTAGAGGCAGAGATGAGTTTTTTCCTTCCTTAAAAAATTGACATCTAAAATAATAAATATCTTATCACAAAAACATCATCAGAACATGCCAGAATTTCCTCGTTAATGATGGAAGAAACACACCACCTATTTCGTCAGCTTGGACAGGCTTTATTAACCTCAGTCGTGAAAAAACTTTCAACACTTTACAACAGATGGCTCCCCAATTCGCATCCAAAGACCACTCGGACGCAGCAAATACAAAGGCGAACTCTTCGGACGACCAGACGTAAACATCACTCTTCATTCGTGTGAGTTCTGACCACGAGGTCCTGATGACGGCTCTCCATTGAAGAGCCGAAACGCGTCGACCATTCGACCAGTGTGATTTATTTGTCTTAAAAACGTGGCAATTTTTGTGTAAAATAAAAATAAATATCTTCACAACATCCAGTCAACTGTATATCTTGGATTAAGAATCAGCTGATATTCACAGCTCAAAATTATATTCTGGAGCAATGTTATTTTTTATAAAATAACAAGGCAAAAACTCCGTCAAAACTTAAAATTTCAAAAAAACCGGAAATATAACAGAAATAAAAAACGGTATGCAGGGTTAGCATTGCTAGGTCACGGGAATATTTTTAAGACGGAAAAATAACTAAAAAAAACCGCCTGGATTTCAGTGAAAGTTGTCCATGTTAGAGAATATTACAGTTCCTTTTCTATGAATTCTATTCCGTTGAATGAAAAATATTTTAAACTGAGTTAAGGGTTTTAATTTCAATTTAGACCTCTCATTGCAATTGCGAGAATTTTCATAAATTTTTTTATAATTTAATTATAAAAAGGATCAAAAAGGAGAGAATGGAAATTTTTTATCTACTATTAAAAATCTCAGAAAAGATGTTTCTCCCAAAAGAATCGTCACCGAACTACAAAATGGTTATACTTGTGTTTTTTTTTTACTTCAATCATAAGAAAACTTCATTAAAAAGTTTACAAATTGTGCCATACTTTTAGGTCATTAAAAAGAGCAAAAATTTCGAAAATAAGCTGGACACTCCCAGAATTAGGAAAAATGAGCTGAAATTCCCAGAGTTTCAGAAAATATGCAAAAAATTCTTAGAATTTCGGAAAATGAGCTGGACACTCCCAGAATTAGGAAAAATGAGCTGGACACTCCCAGAATTAGGAAAAATGAGCTGGACACTCCCAGAATTAGGAAAAATGAGCTGAAATTCCCAGAGTTTCAGAAAATATGCAAAAAATTCTTAGAATTTCGGAAAATGAGCTAGAAGTTCCCAGAATTCCGAAAAATATGCAGAAAATTCCCAGAATTCCGAAAAATATGCAGAAAATTCCCAGAATTCCGAAAAATATGCAGAAAATTCCCAGAATTTCGGAAAATAAGCAGAACATTCCTAGAATTTCGGAAAATGAGCTGGAAATTGCCAGAATTACGGAAGATGAACTAGAAATTCCCAGAATTTCGGAAAATAAGCGGGAAATTCCTAGAATTTCAGAAAATATATGCAGAAAATTCCCAGAATTACGGAAGATGAACTAGAAATTCCCAGAATTTCGGAAAATAAGCGGGAAATTCCTAGAATTTCAGAAAATATATGCAGAAAATTCCCAGAATTTCGGAAAATGAGCTGGAAATTCCCAGAATTACGGAAAATAAGCGGAAAATTCCTGGAATTTCAGAAAGTGAGCTGGAAATTCCTAGAATTTCGCAAAATATGCAGAAAATTCCAAGAATATAGGAAAATGACACGGAAATTGCCAGAATTTCGGAAAATGAACAGAAATTGCCAGAATTTCGGAAAATGAACAGAAAATTCTTAGAATTTCGGAAAATGAACAGAAAATTCTTAGAATTTCGGAAAATGAGCTAGAAGTACAAAGAATTTCGGAAAATGAGCTAGAAGTACAAAGAATTTCGGAAAATGAGCTAGAAGTACAAAGAATTTCGAAAAATAAGCAGAAAATTCCTAGAATTTCAGAAAATATGTAGAAAATTTCCAGGATTTCGGAAAATATGCAGAAAATTCCCAGAATTTCGGAAAATGCGCTGGAAATTCCCAGAATTATGGAAAATAAGCGGAAAATTCCTAGAATTTCGGAAAGTGAGCTGGAAATTCCTAGAATTTCTCAAAATATGCAGAAAATTCCTAGAATTTCGGAAAATATATGCAGAAAATTCCTAGAATTTCGGAAAATATATGCAGAAAATTCCTAGAATTTCGGAAAATGAGCTGGAAATTCCCAGAATTTCGGAAAATGAGCTGGAAATTCCCAGAATTACGGAAAATGAACTAGAAATTCCCAGAATTTCGGAAAATGAACTAGAAATTCCCAGAATTTCGGAAAATAAGCGGAAAATTCCTAGAATTTCGGAAAATAAGCTGGAAATTCCTAGACTTTCCCGTTCACTCCCCCCCCCCCTTTCATCCAGGAGCAAGACTCTTTCTCTACTTATTGAATGGAATTTAGTCAAAAGTAAATTTATAATGAATATAAATAAAAATTGATCTGATCTGGATGTGCGGGTCAGGCAGGAATCCAGACAGGAGAATATGATCATCCTTCCCAAGAGCCGAATTAAGTCGGAAACATTTGCACCGTAAAATATGGGACGATTCAATGAGGGAACCTAAGTAATAAATCGCCCCTCCTAATGTATCCCCCTGGATTCGTGTCGATCCTGAGCCAAAGTTCAGTAAACGTCCTCCTTAAATATGGGGGCTCTACAGAAGGGGAAGGGTACCTAACTAAGATACTCCGGGGTCACAAACTTAACTGGGAATAGCAGTTTATTTTCGCGCCTACTTGCTCGAGAAGATCATTGTATGTGATCTCATCCATGTAGTCCTTCAATGGGCATAAGGCCCTGAGTCATGCCTGGATGGGCCCGTGTATTAAGATGGTCCTGATTTTAATGGGCAGCTCTGTTGGATTCTGATAGTAGTCACATTTTTTCCATTTCAATGCTTCATTTCTCCACAGCTCTCTGTGGCCCAGTATCTACCCCTCATAGTTCCCCTTTCGCCTGATTTTCACTCGTGGCCCACCTTAGAATATCCCAGGGTCACAAGGGGGCCATATGGCTCCAGGTTGAGAACCACTGGTTTAGATGACCACACATCCCGTAATTTACAGGAAATTCCCGTATTTTGACGTAATTTACTAGATTACTACTTAGTACAGAAAAAAATTATTTGGAAAAGATTAGAAAAACAACTAACACAAAACAACTAGATGGTATTTTTCCTACTAAATGGCCGAAAAAAAGACCAAATATAGTGAATAGAAATATAGTGAAAAATAAAAAAATATAATTCTTTTTGTGAGTGAATGAAAGAATAAAGCATATTTATCAATATTGAGATTAAGTCTATTAAGTATACACCATTCGTGAAGTAAAGACAACTCATTTTGTAAACAATAACATACATCAATACAATCAATACTTTTAAAAATCTTCAAATCATCAGCAAATAGTAGACAATTTTTGAAAAGTGCGGTTAGATCATTGATAAAAATGATAAATAACAATGGGCCTAAGACAGATCCCTGAGGTACACCAGAACTAGCAACAAAACCTTGGCTTAAATTGGATTTATAGGATACATACAACACTCTATTGGATAAGTAGGAAGTGAATCAATTCACTAAGTCAGAGTTAAAACCGATTTTACTAATTTTGTTAATAAGAATTCCATGATCGATATGATCAAAAGCTTTTAACGATAAAGTATCGCCCATACTTTACACGAGGACAGTACGTGTACACGCTAAGTTACATAACAAGTTCTCAAAAAATAAGAAATTGTGATTCTGATCTTTTTTTGTGATTCTGTTCTTTTTTCGTGGTTCTGTTCTTTTTTTGTGATTCTGTTTTGTTTTTTGTTTTCTACCTCCCCTGAAAATTTGTAGTGAAAACCTCTAAAAGTTTTGAATCATCCTGTATATGCGTATACTGTTAGATAATTTAATTTGAAACCATAATTTATAAATTACACAACCCGGCTACTAGTAAAAAGGGCCCTTTACACACTTATTTTGATGCATATATTTTGTATAGGCTTGCGTGGATCCGAAAAAAAAAATTCTGACGATAGTATATAAAATGTAGATTTTTTCGTATTCCGCAATCTTCGCATAACAATCGTACTGGTTTCCCGCGTTCTAGCTTTTTCAAAAGATCAACTCTTTCACATACACTTGAAGTGTTGTGTTTCTGTTCGCAGCTTCAGCACTTGATGTTTTGGGCAGTGGCGTCGGGATTGCTGAAGGGTACTCGAGCATCCACGGAAATGACGAGTCCGAGCTAAATTGTCAATTGCGATTTCGAAAATGTATTTTCTATTGATGGGAAGTTTCTCTAACATGTACAATAAGCATCTCATTCATTATTTGAAATAGTGAATAAGGGTGCGCGCATAGTTCGTCCGTGTTTCCGATCCAGGTAGCGGGCGTGGTTTAGGCCCCTTTCACACAGAGCGGGTGCGGACGCGGGTCCGCATACCCTTTCACACGAGCACTAAAGATGCGGGTGTTTCGCCCGCATCTTTAGTTTGAAATTCGTGCATAAAAACTTTTTATTTTCGTAATTTTTGTAATTATTTTTCTCCTTCACCCCTGATTCAGAGTGCCCATAGGCAGCCTAGAGGCATTCTTTGGTGGTTTAGTCTAGAGCTCCATAGAATATGGGTATAAGGATGTCTTCATTCAGATCCTCACAAGTAGTCGATATGAGAAAATGTCTTAAAATATTTTCAAAAGATTTTGAAAAAAATCAGTCTTTTCGGAAAAATATCAAAGAAAAATTCCAAAAACATCTAATGTTCGAAAAATCCAATCCAAAGCATTCGATGTTCCAAAAAAAATAATTCAGGGGATATCAAAGAATTTGCAAGTAGGAAAAAAAGGGGAGGGGTGGAGACTTTCAAAATGTCTGTGCTTAGAAATATTCACATCACAATTCTGTCTTAGGCCGGGATTACACTATAAAAGTTTGATAAAAGTTCGTTTATAAAACTTGAAAAATGTAACCAATAGGCCGATCAGTTAAGTTCGCTCGAATGTAACATGTGTTTATTGGTTACAGTTTTCAAGTTTTATAAAAGAATTTTTAATAAAAGTTTTATAGGGTAATACCAGCCTTAGGCCGGGATTACGTTAAGAGTTTTGTAGAAGCTCTTTGATAAAACGTGAAAAATTCAAGCAATAAGATCATCGGTTGCATTTGTTTGAATGCAACCGATGCACCTATTGGTTGTATTTTCAACTTTTATGAAAGATATTTTATAAAACTTTATAGTGTGATCCCGGCCTTAAGTCCAGATTACACGATAAAAATTTTATAATAATTCTTTTAAAAATGCAACCAATAAGCTGATCGGTTGCATTTGCTCGAATGCAATCGATAAATTTATTGGTTGCTTTTTTCCAGTTTTATAAAATAACTTTCATAAACCTTTTAGAGTGAAATCCCATCCTTAGATTAGTCACGCCTAAAATATAAAATTTTTATTTTTTTTTTAAGTTTATAGACTGAATATCGAGTAAAATATACTTGTAGGTATCGGGGGAACCACCAAAAATATTCAAGTGCTTAGGGCCTCCAAACGTCTTAATCCGGCCTTGAGTGAACGCCGTACGTGGATAACATTGCTTATAATAAAAGTATTTTTTTTTTAAAGTTTAAAAAAATTAAAAGATTAAAAATTTAAAAAATAATAAATATTTAAAATAACTTCAAATATTTAAAATAACTTCAAATATTTAAAATAACTTCAAATATTTATATTTTTTAAATAATTTTAAAAATTTAAAAACAAAAAAATTAAAATTTTTAAATTAAATTTAAAAGTTATTAAAGCATGTAGTCAGTTATATATTCGTAATGAACAGAACGGCTTATAATTTTGGTCCCGTCAGTGGCCGTTGTTGACAAGTTTTATTGTATAAAATTGTAAATTATAAACAAAAGGCAGTTAAAGTTGCTTTATGTCCATCTCAAAAGGAAACGGAGGGATAGGCGTGTATGGGTACATCCTATTGATGAACAGGGACCTTCATATGGTGTCATAAGTGTATTTATGGCAAATACATATATATATAATTTAAAAAAATCCGTGCGAATTCATCTTTAAAAAGTAGCCAAAGATGCGGACGAATTCGCTCCGCATCCGCATCGTGTGAATAGCTCCGAATAACCCAATTGTCAAAACTTCTATGTTAATGGTTTTGACACATGCGGACGATGTCCGGACCCGCATGAACATTTCCTAGGTGCGGGGAAATTTCTGCTCGTCTGAAAGGCTCAGTATATTCCAATTGTTAAAACTTCTCGCGGACCCGCGTCCGATCCGTGTGAAAGGCCTCTACTCGTACCGGGAGGCACACAATTCCATACCCTACTCAGATTTTACCATGGGATACGCTCATTGGCTAAAATCAATATTACGTCATGAAAGATCGATGGAAATTCTTAAGTTCTAGAAATTCTAACTCCAAACCTATCTCGTGACGTAGCAGGGTTGGTAAAAAAAACAGGTTTTTTTGGTTTAAACTGGTTTTTTGTTTTAAATAGTATTAACATTAAAAACAATAAAATTTCTGAAAAATCATTCAAACTTCTAATATAATTAATTAAAATAAAATGTTTATTAATGTAATTAACACTATTCCCATATAAATTAATCAATAAATATTTCTTACATTTTAACAAAAACCAACTTTTGCTATTTAATTATTTTTTGCTTAACTCAATGGATTCAGTGGCGTCGGAGCCGGGGGTGCTGTGGGTGCTCGAGCACCCACGGAAGTTTGTAGAATGGGTCCGAGCACCCACAGAATTGATTCAAAAATCGAAATTTCCTACATGAATTTCAAGATGGGCACCCACAGATTCGAAACGCTTCCGACGCCCTTGAATGGATTACTGCGCGTTTGAAAATTCTTTTAAATGTTATTATTAATCATATAATATATAAAGGTTTTTTCTCCAGTTACTTTCAGCATACTTAATTAGGAAGCTATTTTTCAAAAACTAATAAAAATTAGGTGAATATAATGTATTTAATGAAGCATAAATAATGCAGATTAATTAGCAATGATTTACGGTATACCGGGTGATTATAACTAAGGTTCTGATTTCAAAACACTAAAAAAAGAACGATTGTCAGAATGACTTGAAAATTGGCATGAATATTCCTGAAAAAATGCAATTTTATTTGGTAAAGGGGAAAAAATACTTAAAAATGTAAAATTAAAATGACATCATCCAACATGTGGGAAATTTGCTAGCAGAATGGAAACAATAGACAATTCATGGCAAAATGATAACTTAATTATAGCATTACACGATTTCATAATTCATGGAAACATCACAAAAAACGAAGTAATTGAACAAATAACTACAACTTACTTGAGAAATGTTAAATATGTTATCCACCTTGTTCTGGCTATGAGGTTGAAAGCACAAAAATTCTTGTTCAACAACAGATCAGAGTATGATCATGTGCTATGGTCATGATGTGGATGTGCTTGCAATTCAGCTTTATTAAACCAAACGCGCCCCCTCGTTAATATTCCTGAGGAACTTCTAACATATAAGGGATGTGCTGGAGATTGCAATTCACCAAATTTTACAATCTGACCATTGTTTATAACATTTTGAGGTACCCCCCACAGCCAGAAGTTGAAAGGGTTAAGGTGCATCCTGTCAAAATGGGTCTTCAGCAGCTGCTTTGCTGGTATTGCAAAGTGCATCTTGATAGAAGTTCTATTTACACACTGATGTTGTGGAAGTTCCGAAATGATGTGGTTGCACAAAATAGATTATACTGCTGGCCAAGTACAGCATCAGTTATGTACAGTTATATCTACTTGCACATTTTGCACTACTTGCACTTTTTTTTCTTTTTGAGAAAGAAACTTCCATTGCTTCAGAAATATCCATGCAAATTTTTAAGTCATTCTGACCAGTACTTATTGTATAGTTTTGGAATCAAAACTCTTAAATTATAATCATCCTGTATATAGCTGATTATTTTTCATAAATCTGTTACTACTATACAGTAGAACCTTGATTAACTGGGCTTAACAGTGTGTGAGAAAGTATAAAAGAAACAACTATATTGAATATTAAGACTGGGAGATATACAGTAGATGTGCTACTTCTTATGGGAAAGAAAATGAAAATGTATGTGAGGTAATGTTCCTAATGTAACTACTAGTACACTAGTCTTTGTCCTTTAAGGACAGCTGGTGTCTTTATTGGATTATAGGACTATCTGTGTGCCCCTAGCATGATGGTGTCACTACTGTTGCTGCTTCTTTGTGAAGGGAAAAAGAAACCTGTGAGATAATATACCACTACATTTAGATGTGTGATGCAATCCTTATTCATGAATTTGCTTAAGATATAGAGCATCAGAATGTAGACAAAGGTTAGAAAATGTTGTAAGAATGAGAAATTTTGGCTCTCGTATGTATAACTTTAAATAACTAAGATACTTCATATGAAAAAAAATATATATTCTGGCCACTTTTATGAGACTTTTTGAAAAAAAACCACTTATAAAATCTTATGTCATTTAAAGATATACCATCAGAATGTACCCCAAGGATATAAAATGTGGTAAAAATGAAACATTTTGGCTAATAATGAACCAATATGATATTTTTCAAGGAAAAAAAATTATATTTAGACCACTTTTATTTGATTTTTTGAAAAAACCCACCAAACAACACTGTGACGTAGTAGCCAAAGACCCGAACTATAGCCACTAGAATAAGGGAATATTCCTTACATTGATACACCTTTATCAAGTCACCTTAGTTCAGCTCTTCGGCTACCACGTCATGAGATAGGTTCGGAGTTAGAATTTCCCTCGATCTCGGGGCTAACTCTCTTTCTCGTTAGCCCCGCCTCGATCTTGAATGACGTAATTGTAATCTTCGCCAATGAGCGTATCCCATGGTAATATCTGGGTACATTATGGAATTGTGCGAACGGGGCTTATCCGGAAAGAACAATTCTTTCCGGGGAATTTTCTGCTTCTCACAGCCGGTTCGCGTAACGTTATGCAAATGAACACGGAGTGATCCTCTATTGCCATTGGTGCGATTGCTAACTATTGCCGGAATAGGAAACACCGAAAAAATTTTCCCGTTAGTCGTTTGGAACCTGAAAACTAAAAAGTTGAAATTCAGGTTTTTAACCAATCGGAAACACGCACACACTAAGTGCACACCTTAATGCTCCGTTCACATGGGAAATAGAAAAGGCGGGTTTAAAACTTCGCTTCAAGAATTTTCACCAATGACTGCTCTCCATATCTTTCCTTATGAAGGAAAAAAGTCGTCAAACGGGTGCTAGAACTCCCAATGCTACCGCAATATTTGCACGTGTGAACGGGGCTTAACACTAGAAAGACGGGATGGGGTCAAAATGACCCCCCATAGGTTTTTTTGCAATTTTTGGTTACCTTAATGTCGTAATCACGGTATATCATTTTTAATACATAAATATAGTTATAACACAAAAAAACAAAGGGTGAAACCACTGATCTGTTAATATATTTTGTTTTTATTTAGCACTCAAAGCATTCTGTACAAATCACCTCTCTCGATGCACATTTGCCTCACACTGGGTTTTTTTTGCATTGCGTACAAGATTGAAGTGTTTTATTGGATGTGCACTTCCTTCTCACTTGGCATTTCTGTCGTTTTTTGTCTTCATCAATAGGTGTTTTGCATATTATCGC
The DNA here is from genome assembly GCF_987345545.1 of Pholcus phalangioides. Lineage (NCBI taxonomy): Eukaryota > Metazoa > Arthropoda > Arachnida > Araneae > Pholcidae > Pholcus > Pholcus phalangioides. The sequence continues at coordinate 4,161,711 of NW_028301625.1, read as the reverse complement.
ATTTTGAATTGTAGTTTTCAAGTTTAAATACTCAGCACGGAGTTCCTCACATAGCTGCAATATGTAAGTTTTCCAGTGATCTTTTTTTTTCCTGTCATTTGTTTGTACAAAATCCAAGCATTTATCGCTGATATATCCAAAATGTTAGAAAATACATGCATTGGCTAACGACGACTTCCAGTCTTAGTCGTTTATAATCGTACCATTTGATCCACGATGTCGACATCACATATTCAGTTTCGTTATTATAGGCAACTGTTTCTGTGGTCTTTTTTCGACAAGGTAATCATTTCTCACGATTTTACGTTTCTTATTTCTCAATGGCGTTCTATTTTGTACCAACTGATGCACCATTGGAGAAATAATTTTATTTTGATTTAAATCTTCGTCATCAGAACCGCTACTTGCTTCTCCACAGTTCGGCATAAGGTAGATCTCGTGCTCTTCTGCACTTTCATCATCACTGCTTCTAGAGTTTCTCTCATCTAATCTTTGCAACTCCTGGAGTATTTCTTCTTCAGTAGATATACGTTTTCTCGCCATTTCTAAACTGGTTGAAATGACACGTGCACTCAAATTTTCTACGTCAAACTACAAACAATTTATCGGATAATATGGAAAGAATGCTTGACAAAAACCAAAAATTACACACCTGCTGACGGACACTTGCAGATAAGAATGGGAAGAAAAGAAAGGTCACACAGAAGGTCAAATGCAAAAAAAGACTTTCAGAAGGATTATAACTTATTTAGAAATCAGTTGTGACGATAACAGTAGTATTTACCGCATAATGTGCTAGGATATAAGGAAGGGGTCATAATGACCCCCTTCCGTCTTTCTAGGTATATCCGCTCGTATCTTCGTTGTTAAAAAAGATAACGAAAAAAACTTTGGTATACAATAAGAACATGCTGATTCAGGAAAAGTCGGAAAATTTCAGGTGGTTCGGTTTATTTTTAGCAGAGATATGCAAGCTTAAACAGCGTGCAGGGTCATAAAGACCCCCGTCCGTCTTTCTAGTGTTAAGATGCGTTTGAGAAATTCCCTGATGCATTTAAGGTGGACTCAAACTTGTTGAAGAATTTTAACCCAGAACCTTTAACCTACATATTTTTCGGGGCAAGAGTGGGAAGATACTTCTCTACCACCATGGCGATTAGTCACGTCCGCGAGGCTCGATCTCGAAGAACAGCAACGAAAAGTTCTTTTACTATCGGACCGGAGGTGATAGATGGCACCTCAACATGCCTCACCCAAAGTCCCCTCTGTCCAAGACGAGGACGGAAGTAAAACATTACTTCCTCTAGAGAGAAAGATTTCTGGCCTAACTCGATCAGTAGTAAATTGCTGTAAGACGACATGATCGGAGTTCGTGGGAAGAACCTAGTTTCGGGTGTAAAGGTAAAAACCCTGGGCCGCAACTAGAAACGAAAATTTACGGGCCCAGTACCCATTTTGGCGAAGCGCCCCCTCCAACTCCCTTCCCAATTTTTAAGGGAAATAAACTCAGAGGCCTTCCTGGTCCAGCACCCGGGTATCAGACCACTGCCAACTCAACACTTGAATTGAGTCACCCGTGACCAGCCCCGAGTATACCGGGAGAGATACCCACGTCAATAAGGAACTTGAGAAGAGGAATGTTATTAAGGCTCACATACGCACTTTGATGAATAAATTTCCCATACTTTCCCAGTCAAATTTAGAGAATTTCTCCGCAAAAAGTTTGTGAAGTTTTTTTTTACCAAAAAAACCAGTTGCTTTTTTTTTGTGAATCTTCAAAACATTTACACATTTTTTTAAATTTTAGGGTCACTGTTGACATTCAACAAGAGAGAATTGTACCTTTTCTTTAAAATTTTTACTTTATGGCTTTCCTCTCCTCCACTATACATGCAGCTTTCTTTTTTCTCTCTGTATTGTTCACTTTTCAGGAACTTTCAGATAATTATGACATAATTACACAACAACTGTCTAAATCACCATGGGATCATAAGGATACAATAAATTATTATAAATTGTTATAATATAGTTACTCACTAATTTCCCTTTGCAATTTACCTTGTGTTCTTTAATGTTGTGACCCCATGTGTTGTTGTAAAAGCTATATGTGATGACTTGTGAAGGGTTTCCAAAGTGTATACCCGTAAAAACCTTATCCAAGAGGTACATTACCATGTGACCGAGTAAGAACTATTCTCAAAATGTGCCATAGCTCTTTAAATCTGCCATAATCTTTGTCAACATAAAGTTGCAGAAAATACATAAATTTTGTTTCTCACTCAAAAATCCAGAAAAATATATCTTTTCTCTCATCCCCTATTATAACTATGTTGACAAACTCAGAGAATTGGTTCTGCTCGATCTGTTGACAATACTGACGATAAGATCATCCATCACTGGATTAGGATAAACTAAGAAAAGCCAATTGAAACAAAGAAACGTGTTTTCAAACAGAAAAATCTATCAAAAAAATTGTTAATTACAATTTTTTTTCATGATTTGACTTTCCATGTAACTTCTGTCAGCAATGTCAATATGATGTCATAGTTTTTTGGTTTACCTTTTGATATCAGAGATGTCTATTTGAAATTCAACAGAAGTTCACGCGTAGATAATTTCCAGGTTTTATAACAAATATGTGAGACTTTCCCTGAAAGTTTTTTAGCAATAATGAAATTTGAAAATTCGATATTTTCCCTGATCCGTAAGAACCCTTGTTGTTCTTCTCCGTGATAATGCTTACCTCCATACCACAGACACTCCTTCACAAGTTCAAATGGAATCGCCCCAATTTTAACTTGTGCAGAATTTTCTATATCTATGTTGCAATGGTAGGGCAAGCTTGGAGAATGCCATTTTTTTTCTGTACTGCATTAACATTTGTGGCAGCTTCTTATGGGATGATATAAGAAAAACTGTGGCAAAGGTATAACAAATACCTTAATTGAAACCTGAAACGCCATGTAGAAAATCAGCTGAGAGTAACTACATTATATACATGATAAAATTTGTGTTTGCATATATTAATTTTTAGTCCCATTTCAATAAAGGTTGAAAAAATGAAAACAACACAACCTGTGTGTATGTGATATACATATATGAAATGTATATCTCAATATTGTAACAACATTTTTATCTTCTTTTACTTAGAGAAAATTGGTGAACTTCGAAAGCAACACAATCATAATGTGGGGGAATTCCTGAAAGTGCAAAATCTTCAACGGGAACGAATGATACAGAACCTAGAAGAAAAACTGGCTGAAAGGAGGAGTAGGAGAGAGCAAAAAGTTGAACAGTTCACACCAGTGTCAATATGAAACCGATAAAAGGCAAAAAATTATGATTTTGTGTTAAATAATGATAATTTGTGAAACACCATTTTGGCAACAAAAAAAAACATTTTTTATTTTGACTTTAATATACAGTGAGATCTTTTGATAATACACACCCATTTGACCAAAATTTTTGTCTATTAACAGGGAGTGTTTGTTAATAGATAGTGAAATACACTGAAGCCTTGTTGCGCAGGATTTATTAAGTGTCTGCTAATAGTGGCTGTCCATTATAGGAGGTTACACTGTTTTATACATAATTTCTAATATTTTGAACAAGTTATCAAAATACAAAATGTAGGTTAATATTTTTTTACACTATGTGCGCCAATGTTTGAATTAACAAAATATTCAGTTCTAAATTCTTTCTAATCTGCAAGCTTTACACAAGTAATGACTAGGAAAAAAATTAATGAAAATCTCTGAACAAAATTGATGAAAATCTCTGAACAAAATTAATGAAAATCTCTGAACAAAATATTTTTAATCCTTGTGAAATGATTTTTACACATATTTTTGTGTTTTATAGATTAAGTTATTTTTTCCTACAGAATACTTAGAAGTGAATCTGTGAAAAGCTGGCATGATTTAACTTCATCATAACTACACTTATCATGCAGAAGTATATTTTAAACACAGGAATATTCTGTTTCAAGTGCTTCTTAAAAGTTTATATTAAATTTGTAAAAATACATATGGAAACATATTCTTCCCATTAATAAAGTTATTTTATACTGTACAGACCGTTCAGTAGAAATTATTTTAAATGGATTTGAGAATTCACCAGATTGTTTTGTTTCTTTTACAAGTTTCGGTTAGGATATACAATATTATTTGCAAAAATATTTATACAGTATTTAATATTTCAGATTATTCAAAAATATTTTGATTTTCCTGCTTTGAATAAAGAGAATTTTTTAATGCATTATAGCTTACAGAATTTGCAGCAAGATTGAGATAGAATTCAATGGCAAAGAAAAAGTACACAACGACAACAAAAAAACTGTCCTCCTCCCATTCTAGTCTAATTTTCTTGACAAACCTTTTCCCTAATTTGCTGCTTGGCCCCTTGTAAATACGCCTCTGGGGATCAGTTACATATGTACCCTTGTCGCTACTTGTATTGTGAAGACCCAGATTCGAACACCACTGGTGGCATAGTCGGTGGTCAGCTGAAGTTGGTTTTCTGTGGTTTCCCAACTTTGAGGCGCAAATGTGTGTGAGGGATATCCCCATTAAAAAGTCTTGCACACAGAGAGTATAAGGCTGACAATGGTACAAATATTCAATCATTAAAACTTCACTCATAGTTTGAAGAATAGAAGACAGTACTAAAAATTCAAGCACAATACTACAGGGTGATGCAAAATGAACATTATGGTTTAAATGCTTTATAACTTTTTTATTTTTGAATAAATTGTTAACATTATTCTGCCAAAATACAGCATATGAATGGAGAATATTGTTAACTTAAATGTGAAAAAGTACGTCTCGCACAGGTGTCGCCCATTTTCCGCTTCACAAAGTCGTGCTCTTTCCAACACATGTTGCATGACTTTTCGCAAAATTTCAGGGGTTATGGCACGGACTTCATTGCAAATATTGTTTTTCAGTTCAGGTATGGTCTGTGGCTTATTGACATATACTCTCTCTTTCAAATAGCCCCAAAGAAAAAAGTCTGGAGCGGTCAAATCCGGCAAATGCAACGCCCAATTGAAATCGCTCCTACGTGAAATAACGTGTTCGCAGAAGATCTCTCGTAACAGAACCATTGTGTCCCTTGCAGTATGGGCCGTGGCGCCATCTTGTTGAAACCACATTTGAGGGTGGTTTGCCACACATGGTCTCAAAAAATTTTCCAACATGTTACGGTAGTGGATAATAACCGAGTTTCCGTTTGAAAAATAAAATTCAATGATTTTTGTTCGTTGTTCTATTACATACTGTTCCATTTCAAATTCCCCAAGCCTTCTTTACACAATTCTAAAGCAAAAGAAAAAATGCAATATTAAATAAAAAAGTTATAAAGCATTTAAACCATAACATTCATTTTGCACCACCCTGTAGATGCACACCTCTGGCACAACTCATTCAGTAGTAAATTTCCAATGGTGATAGACAGGAGTTTTGCTTGGTTTGAAAGAAAGTAGCATATGCACAGGCCCACAACTGGGGGGGGGGGGGGTGGAGTAAGCAGGTCTTGTGCACACCTCTCTCTCCTTCAACATTACAAGAGGGTGCCAAAATGCTTGCTTGCTCAGCTGACCAAGTATCCAGTTGCAGCCCTTAGTCTAAAATCTCTGAGCCCAGCATCAAAACCTTCTCTTTAAGCTGCGTGGAAATGCCTATACTCTGTGAGAGAATGCATCTTCACATGCAAAACCACTAAATACACTCTACTGTGCACAGATGAAAGGGATAGGTGCAGGTAAAATAAAATTTAAAAAGAAATTGTGAGAACATTGCTTATTCGAATGTTGGAATCAACGTAAGGTTGCTTTTTAGTCAATTCGTTTCAATGAATTAACAACATTACATGCACGACATAAGACAGCTGTAGAAGTGATAAAATCATGGAACTTGTTACAGAATATGAAATCTGCCTTCACTCATCTGAATTCTCTGTTGAATTGGTCCTAAAACTGGTTGCTTTTAACATTGTGGATCCAGAACTGCTCTTATCAGAATAAAAATAACCATGTTTCCTTTCAAAAGACAAATTTTACAAATTCTTTGTTTCTCAGGTTTTTTCATGTCTTAATCACGAGACACTTGTTATTTGCTATATGATTATGCTCTGTTGTCAAGCATGTCATAGAATTCTTCTAAATTAGGCGTAACGCCATTAATAGCAAACAATACTTCAATTCGATCACTGACACTTTTCCAGCCCGATGAAACGTCTTCTCTCAAACTGTTCTGTCAAATTTGTTATAGTGCTATAGCTATTATAAAAATGTCAAAAATAAATACCACAAGAAACTCAAAAAAAGACCTGTTATATATACAGTCAGTCACAAAAGTCTACATATACCCTTAAAAATAGCATTATTGAAGAAACAAAAAGGAATCAAGATTTTACCCTATTATTATTCGAACATTGAACAATTCAAACATGTTTTTGATAGAAATGAATAACATCAAATTGATATTTATTTAAAAAAACCAATTTGAGTGAAAATAGCATGTCACAAAAGTCTACATACATGGGTGAAAAGTTTATTAATATGCACGATTTTTGCATTTGAATTGAAAATTAATATTTTGTAAGACCTCCATTCGATTCAATAACGGCATCCAACCTCCTGCTCATGGGCTGAACTAGGTTTTCAGTTATATCCGCTGTAATTTTGGACCACTCTTTCAACAATGTCTGTTACAAACATGCTTTGTTGGTAACACTATACTTGCAAACTCTTCTCTCGAGTTAATCCCATAAGTGTTCAATGGGATTCAAGTCAGGTGAATGAAGCTGTCTAGGTACCTTGTAAAGGAGCCATTCCTTCACAATCTTTGCAGTATGCTTTGGATCATTATCCTGTTGGAAGATCCATTGGCTTCCGAGACCTAATTTGTCGACAGATGCTTGCAAATTATCTTGCAGTATCTTGAGGTATTGGAGACGGTCCATCTTACCTTCAATGAAAACTAATTTCTCTACTCCAGACGCTGACATGCATCCCCAAACCATCACACTGCCTCCACCATGCTGGACTGTTGGAGTCAGATTTTCAGGTTTCATTTCCTCATTTTTCCTTCTTCAAATTTTTCCGTGACCGTCACTACCGAAAATATTATATTTGCTTTCATCTGTAAATAAGACACTTTTCCAAAAATCGAAATCCTTTTGATGATACTGTTTAGCAAAATCGAGCTTTTTCTTCTGATTTACGGTGGAGATCGGAGGTTTTCGTCTTGGAACTCGTCCATGAAATCCTTTCAATCGGAGAATTCGTCTGACAGTTTCAGGATGCACAGTGTTGTTGGTCATTGATACAATATGCTGCGTCAATTTGGGATTCGACTTGACTTTATTAACAATCGATCGTACATCTCGATTACTCAAAAGCCTCGGACGACCACAGCGAGGTTTATTAAACACATTTCCGGCTGATTCGTAATTTCTGACAATGGTTTGGACACTGGAACGGCTTTTTCCCATAATTTTCGAAATCTCACCATAAGATTTTCCTTCTGTTCGCAACTTAATCACCACATTACTTATTTCAACAGAAATCTCTCTCCGCGGAGCCATTTTAACATCAGAACAAAGGCAGTATGAGCCTAGTACAAGTACAGAGTTGCTTTTCCGTGTTTGAAACAGTATTTCTTCTTCCCTCTCAAATACTACAACAATTTCACTTGACGCAACAGAAATGTGCTTGCTGTATGTAGATTTTTGTGACATGGTTTTCTATGAAATTTGCATATTCTTGCGAATTTATTTCATATTTGTCATTTACAGTAATAAAATTTTGTTACACTTTTGATACACAAAGTTCTGAAAATAATAGGTTAACCCCAAAATGTACGATTCCTTCAGAAGTACCATTTTCAAAGGTGTATGTAGACGTTTGTGACTGACTGTATATATGTTATGGGCATCTTTTTCTCAGCCACCTCGTTGAGAATTTGATGGATTTGTATATATACAGTAAAACCTGTCGAAACAGAATCGCAATGGACCAATAATTTTTTCCATTGAACACAGGTTTCCACTTAATAAAGGTTCAATTGACACAATGTGTAAAATTATGTAATGATTTTGTATGTAATTGAAATGAAATAATTTAAAAATTAATAAAATAGATAATGTATATTATTTACTCTACAATTATATTTACTAAATATTTATCACTTGATATATATGATGTATTATTTATAAAAATAACTGCACACTTATTTTAACATTATAGTGCATGCAGTACATTGCATAAATTAGCTGTTCACATCGCCAAATAGGGAGTAACAAATTAAAATCAGTACTCTGTATAAATAAATAAATTTTTATTTTTCTAGTAGTCAATAAGTTTTTCTGTATGCAGTTCACATCCTTTGTTGCTTGACTTTCAGTAATCAGTTTATAGCTTCAGAAATCATACTAAATATGTCTGAGTCATTATGTTGTAAATCATATGCAGCAGTTCTTTCAAGGTTTTGACAGCATCTACATAAGACTTCACACACAACCTATACTGTTCTTCTTCTGAAATGACAACATTTTATTTGATATATATGTCTCTATCTATCTATCTCTCTCTCTCATCTCCTTCCTTTTTTAACTTTTTCTAAAATTTTAAATTTTCAATGAGAGCGCCAATATCTGTTGTCAGGTTCAATCTATACATGATAATCTATATTTATGTAATCCTCAGCATTGTGACTGAGAAAAGTGGCTAGCATGCAATTTTGTAAGCATTCCATATCATTTAGAAATCCAACTCACACTGACTTCTCCTGTAGAAAAGAAAACTTGCAAAAAGTTTTGTTACAGTTTCAAGAAGCAACTGTTTCCCTATGTATGGCTTATTATAATCATAGCACCAACTACGGTTTTTGCTAAGGTAGGGGCAGATGATGTGGAACTCACATTGGCAAGCGAAAATTACATAAAAATTTTTTGTAGAGCACTTTAGCATTTTGTCCCTTGGTCTATTGTTCATGTAACACTCGCAGTGTTTGTGGGAAATTTTCCACATTAAGAGGGTACAATTTTTTTTTCTGCGTTAGACAGGTTCCATTTAATTCGGGTTCTTTAATATGTATTTTGGCATTGAAATCATGGGATCAAGATTTTTTTTGTTGAAAACAGGTTTTGGCTTAATACAGGTTCCATTAAAGACAGGTTTTACTGCATATATATATATGTAGAAAAAAGCTATTTCTGTAGTATTGAGAGTATCTCCTGTAGTTAAGTGACAGTATCCATAGAAACTACTTACAATCCATAGCAGTTGGCAAGTCTACAAGTAGAATGAAAGAAAAATGGCGAAACTATTTCTCTTTGATATTTTGTATTTATGATCATATATTTTTCTGAAAGCTGTCAGTAAAGTTGTAAACGATCGTAAAACGTCAACACTTTGACATTAAAAGAAAGGGGGTAAAACCGTATATACAAAAGAAAAATACTGGTTATAGGCAGATATCAAAATTAAAAAAAGTTAGAAATCCTTCTTGAAGCTCAAATACGGATTATCATGATTATATATTCAGAAACCCTACAAATCAACATTTGTAAATGTTTGTGAATAGCATGTTTTGTATAAAAATTACTGATTTTTCTTCTTTTGTATAACATTAATAGTAAGTCATTTTGTTTCATTGTTAAATTTCCCAAACCCAAGGACTACCAAAATGTTTGAAACAGTTTCACAGACAACTAGCTTACAGCAATGTTGTTTTCTCAGTCAGTAATATATTGGGAAAGAGATTTTTCTGGTTGTTATGCTGATACAAACCTTTGGAAAGAAAATTTAGCTGCCTTCTGCAAGAATTGAACCTGGGTCCAATTTCATACCAGGCACAAGCGCAAGCTACCTATACAATACAAAAATCTCTTTCCCAACCAGCTTGTTTTTTCATATGGGTATAATTTTTTTTACTTGAACTTATGTGATTATCATTACTACATTTCCCAATAGGCACTAGAACATTGGACTCAGGCCACCCTAGTCCCATCCCCCAAGAAATTTTGTGAGATTGCAGAGTCCCTCAGTAATTCATGAATATTTTATGTTGATGCAAAGTTCCCTCCCTGCACACACACTTGTGGGTTGTTTATATGGATGTTTGCTGCATAAGAAAATTAGATTGAATTCTTATTAAATTGGAATTAAATTTTCAAATCGGCCCCACGTTCTCTGGTCTGTGGACAATAGGCAAAGAAACCCTCCTTCAAGACATACAGAAATAAACACATGCAGAATAAATTTATTGAACACACACATATTAGTTATAACAAATATTTTTCTAGGCCCTGTGTGACCCCCCTTTCTTCTAGGCTCAACTGCATCAACCTTGCAGACATTTTTATTGTTTATTAAATACTGCACAATGCTTTAAGAAATAGTTCATCATCAAGTAAGAAATAATTAATGTAAATTGAAAAAATACAAGTTTTTTACTCTAAAAATGAATACATATCTTACGCAATTCAGACATGAAATGATATTTTCATGAATTATGAAATAAAAAGTTCAGAAAAGTTTTCTCATATATATAAGAAATATTTATTACAATGACAATGCTGAAATTTTATACATATAATGAACACTCATGACGCGAAACAGACACATTCACAAAAAAAATATTCTTCATTGAAAGTCTAATGAAGAAAAAAAAACTTTCATTGTAGAAAGTTTGATGAAAAGAAAGATGTAGACTGGATGTATCTGTATTTATCTGAAACAAAAAGTAGAAGTATAATAAACTTCATTAGTTTTTTTAATATATTTTTGAAATAGAATCGCAAATTATTAAGGCTGGACCAATTAATCAATATTTAATCACACTTAAATTTACACAAAGTATGCAAAGCCTCTCATCAATTAGGCCTCATCTAGGAGGCTTTGTACATATGTAATGGCTAGGGCCCTGATCAAACTAGATTTCAAATATTTGGAATGAATACTAATCTTTTAACCAATATTTTTAACAAAGTTTATAAATATACACAAGGCCATTACGTAATTCTCCCTTGCACTTTACTCGCAAACCGTTGATCCTAGATGCATCCAATTAGAAAAGGTATCCAAATAATGTGTAGAACTCAGATATGTCATTCATGTTGCAAGGTATTGTTGTATAGTTATCACAATAAAAAAATTAAGTTTTTTATACAGTCACCCTCGAAAAATTAATTTTTTGAGGACACAATCCCTTGCAACATGAATGACATATCCGCGTTTTACACATTATTTGGGTACTTTTTCTAACTGGAAGTATGCCTCTAGCATCAACGGTTCGCAGTAAAATATGGCAAGGGGAATTATATATAAATAATCACTTTGTATAATAACTACTACACTTATGTTTGGTGAAGGTCAAATTTACAAACACAAGTGGATGCTTCTCTACAATCAAACCTAATTACAACAATGCACTGGTAGTTTTTGAACATCTGAAGACAAACTGGCAACACTGGAAAAAAAAGTCAAATTTGTGAATGTCAAAATTTGTTAAACATTTCTGCTCATCTTGCAAAGCACTTGTAAACCAAGTTCTTCTTAATCCTTTGAGCAGTTTTTAAAATTTTTTGATCCGCATTTTATAACTGCCACATTGGAAATAAAAGCATGTTAAGAACCCGAGATATTTTTGGGTGACTGAAATAAAGATGAGCAAGTTTGACAAGATATTTTGGGATTGTTGCTGTGTAGGGGTTAATCTGTAATTTTATTGTATAAATTTTATTATCATATTTGCTAGCATATAACACATCAAAGTATAAGACACTTCTTTTACACTAAATAACACTTTAAACTTGCATATAAGGTACACCCAGTTTCTTGACCTACTTACAAATCAAAGAAATGTCTTATATACTGACAAACAGTAGTTTGTTCAACAGTTACACAACTCTTTTTGTAATTTTTGAAAAAGATAAGCCACATCTATTTAAAAAAATGACAGGATATTACTAAATATTTGTAGTGTGACTTACATAGCACCTATCAGCAAATTTTCGACATGAAATTTATCTATTCAACAAATCACAAGAATATTGTCTGAAGTGCCAGATGCTCAAATTCACACAGATCAATAAAACACCTCTCTAAAATCTTTGAAGTTGAAATTTAAAATAAAAATTATGATCACACAAAAAAATCTTTCAAAAGCATAACTCTTATAAAGTTCTCTAAAGCTGTCAGATACCATACACAAAAAAATATTATATAATCCATAAAATTAGCCCAAGGAGGATATAATTATGTAAGGGACATGTGAAGTTTGATCCCTTTACATACAAGCATTTGGCAACAAAAATCAAGAACCTATAAGGTCATGCTCTGCAATGGGAGTGGAGGTACATTGACATTTACCAATAAAGGGCAGCTGCACACTCACAGCAGCTATAGCTCAAGCAGTGGTGAAGAAAAATGGAGTCATTGAAACAGCTCATTTAGTGTTGTCTGCTTCATGACTTTCAGATGAACTTGCTTGTTCACAACCTAATTAAATCTAATATGTGAAGCTTTTGTAGATAATTCTGTGAATAAATATGCTGCTAGGCAATTGTTCCAGACATTTGGAGAGCTGTCCTTTCATGATAAAAATCATGCACCAAAGAAATGCCAGGGCAATCTGCCATGAAGGAAGACAGCAGCCAAATGTAATGAGCACTTGCTGAACACTTCCAGGCTTCTGATGAAAGTCAAGCTTCACCTGTAGAACAAGTAGGGTAAGTACTCAAGTTGAGCAATCTGGTATTTTCCATCTCCCATTCTCTTGGAAATCAAAAAACAATTTTTAATGCTGGAGTATTAAACAACTTGAGGCAAATTGGCAGAAGATGCCGGATGCCAATGGAGATTATTTTGAATAGTATGTGATATTTTCTGAATACTTTTTAATTTTGAATATTGAATATGCAAAAACAAAAACATTCTTGGTTATCTTACATATGTATGAAATCCCCACACCACTGATAATTTTAGACACCCATATCTATTTTCTGCTCATGAAGACAGACCAGAACAAACAGTTTATTGTAAATTCTTATTCTGAATGGCAGCATTTGAAAATTTTCTTTTCATACATCTAACCGAGTTGTTGGTACGCTAATCTCTCTGAGGAATACTTCCTGCAACAGCCAATGTGTTTTGAAGCCATATTTTGTAGTTTCTGTTCTATATCAGTTCCAGGAAAGATTCCCCCAAGGACTATTTGGGTATCAAACTCGCAACACCTTTGAGCATCCTTTGGAGCAGAATGGCGAGTATCTTATCAACCTGGGCTAATCCATGAAGTTGCAGTAATTATAATACTGTTAAAACTTAACTAAGAAAATCTGATTTTGCATATAAATCATGTATACAAAATAACAGAAACAGAAAACAAATACCTACTTTTATTGACAGAACTTCAGCAAAGTAGACACATATTCATATGACTCTATGTATTCTTCTTTGCCTTCATAAAATGACAATTTCTCCTTCAACATGGACTGCAAACCAGGATCAGACAAGTACAATTCTTTAACCTTTTTATTGTTTTCTGCCATTGTTACCAAGATGCTAAGCATATACTCATGACTAGTGCCTTCCTCTTCACTCAAAAGCCTAACTAATATTTTTCCAAAACCAGCTCTAAATAAAACTTCTAAAACAAATGAGAATAAATATGTAAGTAAATAAATAAATAAATATATATATATATATACACCTTAACTAAATTTCCTGTATAATGTATAATACATTTATTATCTGTTTAAAAAACATCTGAATTTCTAATTGCTGATCATAGACTACTGCATGCTTTCTGCAGTTTTTTTCTCAGAGGTTTTAAATAAAAATGAATAGTTTTAAAAATGATTCACTTAAAATAATTTTTCTAAAGGTAACAGATGGTATATAGATACAAATAGAAGAGTGATATATTTCTACAAAATCATGACCAACAACCATTTCCATTTTTTAACATTTCATTACTGCGGATAGAAACGGCAACCAAAAATTAACATGTGTGTGAGTGATTCACAGTATTTTTCCCAAAGTAATAAAATTTACGTGTGTAGATTATACGATGCCACAAATTATATGCAGAAATAGAATATTATTTCAAGGTGAGTTTGACATGAAGTTTTTGTTTTGAATCATGAGTGATCTCAAGTTCTCAAGTTTGGTGTCAATACACAAAAATGGGGCTTATAGTGAAGCCCCCCCCCCCCCCCATTACTAGTCATCCCTGTCATGCTGCTAAAAACAAGCATTTCCCTAAAAAAAAACCCTATATAAAGAATGAATTTCAGGCCTCTGTTTAATGGTCCCAAGATACAGTTGCATATACTATTTTCTTGATTCATTCCATCAGATTAGAGCTCCTGTACAAACAGAAGAAAATCTTTGTTTGAACATTTCGATTCCTTATATTGATGGGTTTTGTCTCAGTGATTTCTAAATGGGAATAAAAGATTACAATCTCTAAAATGAGTGATAAAAAAAGATGTGGAAATAGGTAATGACCAGGAATATGTAAATGTTGCATTTACAAAATAGATGTGATAAATGCCAAATATATAAATGTGAAATTTGTGAATTTTGATGGATAAAATGACAAAATTTGATTTTTTACTATTTTTCCATGAAATTTATTTATTTATTCAATATTGCTTGGGTGAGGCCTATACAAGGGAATGCGGTGGTGAAGTTTGACAGAGACGATTATTGATGTTACAAAGGAAATCGGAAACTGTTGTACAATCAATGTTTGAGGGGAGGTTGTTCCAGTCGGTTATTTTTCGAGGAAAGAAACTAAATTTGAAACAATCTGTGGATGCAAAGATAGGTTTCAATTTTTGTGAATGGTTAATTCTTTTTGAAAAGTATGAAGCTGGAATTAAATATCGATAATTTGCAGTTTTAAAAGTGAAAATTTGCAACAATTTTTCTCAAGTACTTGAGCCTTACGCCCTATTACATATGTGCTTAAAAGCCAGTATTATTTGCATGAGATTGTTTTACAAAATATGTGCCTGGTTCATGTAATATTCCTTCAGTTTTGAAAATAAAGTTTTTAACTTGTATATGTATTCGTTGACTTTTTATGTCTAAGCTCTGTAAGGCCGGATACACACTGGCCTGAGAAAATTATGGAACTAATTTATAATTTGGAACACTCAAACTACCTATTCACGCAAATTTTGTGGAGTAAGTTAATAGTTTTGAAATCTTTTGAGCACCAATTTCAAGGCCATTTTTGAAAAAAAGACAGAAAAATTTGACAAATAAAAGTGTTTAATTGAAGAGAGCAATATTATGCTAGACATAATAATGGCAGATTAAAGACATAGGCAAGTAATTATTCCAGTAAACTGATTCTACACATGATATCCAATGAAACGAATGATGTCTACAAACATAGATATTTTGGCCATGTGAAGCTGCAATGCCTACATGATCTTTGTACTACTACTTTGTACCCAAATTTATTAATAGAAGCCTTTTTGGAAAATATTTAAAAAAAAAAGACTTGACACGGGATGGGGAAAGCATCATTCTAACAGACAGGTATTTATAATGGTAAACCAACAGACATTTGGATATGTCATGCAGACTTCAAATACCATGAGTATAACCACCTCCTCCTGAACAGAACATAGCCTTCCAATCTGTCTCAATAAAGCGATATAAGCAAGTGGTCAAAGACCAGGGCCATGCTGGAAAAAAACACCAGCATAACAAGAAACATGCATATAACTTTCGCAGCATAAACATGTTAGGGACACACATATACACACCATGCTCTTGCATGTGCCAATTCATTAGAAATTTTTTTGAGGCATAGGCGTACAAATTTTGGGTTAAAAGTTTTTCCTTCTGAAGGGGGGTTAAGTTTTTTCCTGCAAAATAACACTAGAATCTCAGCTTTGGGGGGTTAGAGCCCCCCTTTAGGCATATGCCAATGCCCTGAGGAAAATTCACGAGTTGCATGTATGATTAAGTAGTGGTAGACTTCAAATGTACATAAAAAATGTTGGTACTTCTCAACTTTTCAAGGGCAGATTAATTTAGATTAAAAACATATAATAATTAAATAACAGCTGTGATTATACTTTAAAAAAATTGTGTCGTTTTTAGTGAACAAACGTAAAATTTTTGATTTGAAGTTTTTTTGCGAATAAATGCAAAATTTCCGATTTCAAAACTTTTTTTTTGCAAAATTTATGTATCCCTAGTAATGGCTCATCAGAAGGAAGTCTGACAAGAAAAAAAAGGGACCTACTTGAAATCACTTAACAAAGACCAGAAATTCTAGGGCCAGAGCAGGGTGAGAATGAAAAGAATAAACATGTTAACTGAAATAGTGTTTTAGGTGTAGTTATATATTTTATAAAATCATGTTTTTTCAACATGGCCAGTTGTAGTCAGAGCTAAATGAAAATTTATACCATTGAATACAGTGAAAAATATGAATAGGAAATTTGTGAAATTGCAAGTAAATTCAATTTTCCCAAAGATGCAAATATAATACATCCAATATTTTTTAATATTTTATTGTGTAAGTTATATGAGCAAGTAAAGTAGTTACACTGCCTCAAGTTCAGATGACAACAATAAAATCATATAAATTACCAAAAATGAAGTATTTCAAATATAATTTTTACATTTTCAATATGTTTCAATAGTAACTCCCTTTCTTCCACTAAATGGGTTGTAAATCAAAATTTATTAGATCTACTGTAATAGTACAAGGCGCGGTCAAAAAGTTCAGTGAATGGTCTTGGAAAATAAAGGAAATAGAAGACGCAAACAAAATACCTTTATTGGCCTTCAAATTAATCTCCATAGCTTAGCAATAGTAATCTCTTAGCTACAATACATTTTTGACAATGGTTGTAAAGCTACTGAAAACTTTCAGCAAAAGCTTTCTTTGAAATTGCCTGAAGCAACAATGTCACTCTTGCTTGGATGTCTGGTATGTCTACAAAGTGAAGGCCTTTCACGACTCCTTTGAGCCAGGGGACCAAAAAGAAGTCTCAGGAGCCTTGAGAACCTTCAATTCATCTCTGCTATCATTATTAAAATCAGTTGCTGATCAACTGTTGCACTCGTTAATGGTTGACTCGAAAGCAGCTCATCAAGTCTTTTTTCCATCGCCAAAGCATTTGAACCAGTCATAAACACATTTTTTACTCATTGCTTCTGTTCCGTACACTTTTATCAACATTTCATGGGTCTCCATCACAGTTTTCCACATTTTGCAGCAAAACTTTGTGTTCTTCCATTGCATTGCGACCTCAATTTTCACACTCAATGCATTCTATTGGTTCCCACGGGCAACTCTGCTTCAGCTTAGTATTTTAATGTGATGGGGGCAATTCTTTACATGTCTCTCAAAGTGCAAAAGTCTCAAGTTTTAAAGAGTGGGATGATCTCAATGTAGAACTCTTTTATGGTCTTTTACAGAAAGCATGGGTAGCTTTTTTTAGCATAATTTTACAACTTTTATTCAAAATAACTTAGCAGGAAAAGGAATTATTTAACTTGAAAACAAGTAAATGATAAATACAGGTAAAAGCCCAGATTGGTACAGTTCTCCATATTCTTACCACAAATTTTTTTCTCCTTCACAACGGAAGAAATAAAAAATGCAGATTTAGTCTTTAGCTTCTCATCCTGATTCTGAATCATCTTCATCAAAACTGGAATGGCCTTCAGACGTTGTAAACTTTTGACAACATTTTCATTGTCGCGACATATACCTTTTTGAATTGAAAAAATACACATTAATGCATACTGTTTAATCTTATTTTTTTATTTATTTGGTAGTTTATATTTATACAAAAGGTACAACAGTAATTTGTATTAATGTAACAATTTCTATAGTAAAACTGTATACAGCCTGTCTGAAAAGTATTAACAAAAGATAAAAATGCTGATGAAGTCAAAAATACAAACTAAATATTATTCAGAAGTGTTATTATTCAGAAGAATTGAAGAAAAATTCAAATTGAATAAAATAAATATATTTTACTGAATAACAACACTGATAATTAGTTAAAATGATATTAAAAAAAATTTATATAGGAAATTATTGTCTTAAAAGTTTGAGCACTTCATGAAAATTTTAAAAAACATGTATTGAGCAGGCTGAAATGATATATTTTCAGAGTAATAAAAGCAGAGGAAAAGTTTTTGGTATTAAATCAAAATTCTGAAGTCATCACAGTTCATAGGCAAGGAGATTTCTAGGATCTTCAAGTTTAGACTGTTCAAGAAACAGCTAATATTCTTAATGCATCAAAGTGTAGTACAAATCAAGTTCTTGTTGAAGAGAGCATTTTTAATGAAAAACCAAAAATAACACATTTGGCCACACAGACTGATAGAGAGGATGGTGTCAACTCAAAACATGCCTTTGTATCAAGTAAAAAATAGTCTTTGGTTAAATGTGGCAAGACATGCAAGGAAACTGAATTACATTAAATTGCAGGGGAAAAAACATGTCTGGAATATAGCATCTTAGCATCTTTAGAGAGCTTGAAACTTAAGTTTTTGTTAGTACATCTGGTTGTTAGGTTAAAGCTTTTTGAGAATCGGTTTGATCTTCAGTGAGATTATTGGATCATGGGGCAGAGATGCCACTGGACTCTAATTTACTTGGGTCCCGGGACCCAGGTTATTTGAAAAATCTGGGTCCTTTTTGAGTGAAAGTGGGTCTCTCTCTAAAAAAAAAAAATTATCTTGGAAAAAAATTATTCCTGCCCCCCCCCCCCATAATTCACTGGTATCTCTATGAATTTTCTATTTTCTTCCAGTATGCCCCAGGTTTTTGATCACCTGCTTATATTTCTTTGTTGAGACTGAGCAGTGGGTCATGTTCCGGGTAAGAGAAGAAGGTATCTGTGAATCAAGTAAAAAGTTCATTTCTAAAAACATATTCTATCTAAAGGTTCATTTACTTTCATTGTCTACTAGTAAGAAAAACTTGCAAAAAGAAGCTCATTAGCACTGAGAATTTAATGTATGGAATTCCGCACATGTAATAAATCTAAAACAAATATACAGTTGATCCCGCTTATAACGTTTCTCCCATTTAGAATGTATGAACTTATTTTCGTGGTCCTAACAATAAGTAGTTCTCATCGAGATTTCCCGTTTAAACCTATTTATAATGTTTTTTATGACGGTTTTTGAAAAATGTTATCAGAAGAATCCACTTTAATTAACAGTTGAAGGAACAAATTTATATATTTACTATTAATCAATATATAAATTCCCTTCTGATTGATTTTACATTTCGTTAAAAATATCTTAGCATTTTCAATATCTTCTGATCAAATTTAAAGCAAATTAGATTCTCTTTCAGTTACTTATCTTCTGATTCCCTATTCATACTTTATTTTTGCTGGTAAAATGATTTTATTTTCTTTCCCTGATAGTCCACCATTCTGATCTGTCGCCATTTAACTGTCACATATTTTAACACCTGAATATGGAAGCTATGTCAGATTTGTGTTGGAGAAACTTAACAGTGTGCTTATGTGTGTGTGCCCAGCATTTGACAGTAGGTAGTCAGTAGATTTGTGTTCAGTAGGTGGTGCCATCTATCTAGCGCCGCAACTAGATACTTTCACAAACAGGGCAAGTACACATTTTGGCACACCCATGTAATGTAGAAGAAGCAGTTATAAAGGATGAATTTGGTGCCCCCTATAGTTCAGAGTGCAGGACACTAGGCCTGCCTGCCCCTCCCAGTTGCAGCCCTGCATCTATTCTCCAAACTGGTAATGCGTACATTTGAAGTTCAATGTATGCATATTTGTATTGTAGGTCTGTGTGATCGCCGTGGCAACCAGAAGTTTTTTTTCAAAGGAATAGCCAACTCAAAATTTGAAATCTTTAGAAAATCTCATTTTTAGCCGATTACCATTGCGCAATTGCAAGTTCCAAACACGGATTTTCACCAAAAGCAAAATTTGGGGGAGGTTATAAGGGGCCTCTTCCTTCCCCCCTCCCCCCAGATCAAAAATTTAAAATATTTTTGTAGAGAATTAAAATATTGGAATAAAATAATTTATTTTATACTGTCTGTGAAGAATTTGATTCTGGTGCCCCTCCAAAAGCCGATTCTGCGCAGACACCCGTGATTTTTGCGATGCAAATTGGTGACTACCGCATAGCAGCTAGATGACAAAACTGAATATTCAAGGTCGAGTTTTTAGATTCGGTTTTTTTTTTTCACGATATAGGGAAGATTTTACAATTTGAACGGGCATTCCAATCATTTACGATTTAAAAAAAAGAAAAGCAGCGCATTCGCAATATTGTAGGAACAAGACGAATTTACGCCGTAGAGACGCGGTCTATGAATGCCAGCTGATAGTCGCCAAAGTACCGTCATTTCCCGTATATAACCAGAAGGGAGAAAATCTGCAGGGTAATAAAAATCCGAAATTTGAAACTTCTATTACATGGCCCTTCATTCAGGGAAGCAACTAGATATCCCTCATCTTAAGCTGGGTTTTCCTAGGAATAAGTTTTTTGCGCAGCGTGAACCGAATTAGACCATTTCGCGCCGGCAGAAACGTGTTACATAATTACACTACACGTTTGTGTTTTCCTAGCGTGGCGTATCAGATCAGGGCAGCTAAATTATAGTACATGGCCTTCGCATCAGCTACTCTGTCGTCTGCATGCTCCGGTTTGAAGGGAAGGAAAGACAACACACAAGAGTGAAGAGAACATTGACAAAACGCGTGGCGCATGACACATTTGACTTCTCCAAAAGCAGTCGGCGAACCACGCCCGACGTAAAGCGCTGTCGTGAGACGTATTGCGCTCCGTAGGAAAACAGTCATGCTGCTTTTCTTATTGGTGAGTGGACGACGTGTCGCGCTGGGTGAATCTGTTGGATTGGTTTTTTTTTCTTTTTCTCCATGCACATGCGGGAACCGGTTGTTCCGACGCTATATGCAAATCATTTGCGGCGTGTTCTCACCTTCGGGAGCACAGATATATAGACAGGTTTTTTCTCTATATGTTATATGTCTGTTTTTTTTACATGTATGTATGTCGGGATTCGATTTGTCTCTCCCTTTTTATTCCCGGCCGTATTTTCTGATGAATGTAAATGATTTTTTTTGCAACTTTTATAGAATAAAAGTTATAGTTCAAAATGAACTTCCGATCGTTGTTTTTCTTTCTTCAGCTCAGTCGGCACGCTCTGCCCCCAACATTGCGCGCAGCAGAGGAAACCTGTTCCTAGGAAAACCCAGCTTTTATTCTTCAACAATCTGCGTGTATATCAATACAGTACAGTGTATAAAGTAGTAAAACCAGTTTTTCAAGGTCGCACGATCGTGATACATGGTAAAAAAAGAAAGGGAAAAGTTGGGGAGGTTTTCCTCTCTACTTTTTTCTTCTTAGAACTAGGAAAGAAATTCTTTCCCGAAATTCCGGGTATTTGACACGTTATAACGCGTCAATGGCATCTCTGATGGGGTATAGCTACACTAAAATTTGAGTGGCCTTCCTATAATGCTTTTTAAAATAGTTCCTTGTGCCTTTAAGAATGTGATGTGAAAAATCTACCATTGCCTCTCACTGCTGGCAAGAGGGGCTACAGATTCAAATTTCATGAACCAAAAAGTTTTTGTAAAGGAAAGTCAATGGCTGATTTAGACACCTACCAAAACACATATATTTGTGTCTTCAAAAAAATGTTAGTAAACAATAATAAATCAACACAACTAATCGCGCCATGGCTTAGATTCATTATGAGCAAGAATTTTTAAGAAAATTCAAATAGACCAATTTAATAGTTTTATTTTGCAAGCAACCAATCCGAATATGCATTAGACTTATAAGCAGGCTCTCAGCTTCATTCTGACCGCGACATTTGACTTATACAGACATATTTTTTTCCGCTGAGCAACCAAGAGTTTATATTTGGTAACCAACCCATATGGGATTCCTGGTTAGCATGATGGTATTTATATTTATCCTCTGAACATGGCACACAGTGTGTCAAAATGCATAAGGAATATCAATTTTCCATGTGTATTTGCCTTTTTCTTTGTTCTCCTTATGTGATTAACTTTACTATATAACTGTTATATTCAGATAAGCTAGTCCTGGCCATCTTCAACACATGATGAGGGCAAAGGAAATTTTGTGAGTCCTAGACTTCACAATTTTTTTTTCCAACCTGCCAAGAATTATCAGAAATTCTAGGGAATTCAAAAATTTCTATTTCTTACCAACCACATGGCATTAACTATACACTGTCCTGGATTGGCAGAATAAAGACTTAATGGGTATGCAATGCATCTTATTACAGTTGGCACTCTGTTACCACCACTCATGTTTTCTGGTTAGAAACAGTTAAGGGCTCTCAAACTAGCAAGAAGTGACAAACCATGGATGTCTAGAGAGGACATTGCCTTAATGATAAGACCTTTCTGTCAATTCTCAAGGCAACACAGCACTAGAAAGAAAATGAAGAAATACCTGACCAACATTTGCTACCATTTGGTGAGCATTTTAAGAGAATCTGAGTGGGAATTTCAGCATGACAAACAAACACTTCCATTCATACTTCAACATGCACAAAAAAAGTTTATTTTACAAAAAATCTCAGTTTAGAATCTAATAGCCCAGATCTAAACCTGATAGAGAATCTTTAAGGTATTCTTACCCAGGATGTTTGCAACAGTGGTAAGCTATACAATTATCCAGAAAACCACTGAATTGGCAGCAAGGATGCTTATATTTTCTGATGCCAGAAATCATTCAAAATTGATTTCTGTCTATGGAAAAATGATTCATCAAAGGGATACAGGCACTACTTCACCAAACACCAACTCTGGCCATATTGCTATATTGCAATTTACTGCCATTAATGAGATGGGTTGGAAATGAAGGACTTCAAGTTCATTAAGGAAAATATCTTATGATATAAGATATATAACTCCAGGTTTGAACCCGGGACTGTGACAGCAACCTTCACGGTGGTAGATGAGCATTTTACCACCATGCCACTCGGGCAGGATACTGGGATAGGGAACATTACTGACACTTAATTCTGTGACTACACATGTATTGTACTACAAATTTTTTTGTGTGTTAAACAGTGCTTAAACTTCTGTGACAATTGAACATCAAATTTATTTTGGATCAAAAATTATGATGGAATTAATACTTTTAACTTTTTGTGTGGAAAACCTAATTTAATTACAGTGAAACCTCAGTACAATGAACTCAATGTAACGATAAATCCCTTTACAATGATATTTTTCAAATCTTGTTTTGAATCAATAAATACAATCTCGACACAATGACATTCTTTTCTGTGATAAATCCCCTCTATAGCAATATTTTTTATAGATTTTGAAACTGCTACAATGATATTTTTTATATTTCACTCAAAATCACCTTCAATATGTTTCGAATTCTATGTAGTACACAAAAGTGCTGAGCAGTAAACCACTTTACAGTGTGGAACAGCTAACTGAATTTTATTAATCAACCAATCAATAATGTTTTGTTGCAAATAAATCATTTTTAATGCATTTTATGGCAGTACTAACAACACCAATTCAGAAGAGATGCCAATACCAACATAAAGGGTGCAATAGCCAGTCGATAAGAAGCTCGCCTAAAGTACCAAAGGATGTTTAGAGGTGTCGCGAGTTTGATACCCGGTTCATCCTTGTCAGAAAACTTTCCTGACACAGGGGTACAACAAAAAATGGCGACTTGACCGCAGCAAAAAATTGCTACCGCAGGGAGTCCCCTATCAAGGGGTTAGCACACCAACCTCTTGATGAGTATAAAAAACAAGCCTGCCGTTCGGAATCGGCAATAAATTGTAGGTCCTGGTCTAATTAGCCCTCGTGTGCAGAAAATGACTGTGGTGCAACAAAAATGATCAAATAACAACATAAATGTGGTGGTGATTGATGATAATGCTACCTCTCGATATAACAATAACTTCTCTACAATATTTTTCTTGGTCTGCAGAGCATCATTATACCAATCTTTCACTATACTCTATCTAGAAATGCATTCTTTATTATTGTGGATTGCAAGAGAACCATGGTTTGATTGCCAGCAGAGACAGCTGACTTTTCTTTCAGAGTTCATCTCTGTATTAATATTCAGAAAGTCTTTTTTCTCAATGTATTGTCGGCTGAGAAAAATGATCTCTCTTTCTAGGATAGAGAGTTATAATGAATGAAACAAAAAATAGCGAAAAACAAAAATTTATTAAAATTAATTTCAACAACACTACTTGAAAACTAATTAGAATATTAATCCTGACAAATGTTTTAACGTATGATACTGAGTGAAACCATGATACAAACAAATGTCACAATGCAAAGATATATGATCCCTATTTGCTGCATCCTCCTGCCAATCATATGATTGCTTATAAATCACACAAAATAATTACATAATGTGTTAAAGTCAAAAATCTAAAATATTACAGATTGGCTGAATCAACACCAGAAACCTGCGTCCAGACTTATCTCATTGCCAAATTACAGATTGGTGCCGAAGAGATTAAATAAAATTATTCATATGCAGCCAAATTTAAAAAAAAATGCATTCACCCATTGGCATACGCAAGGGGGGGGGGGCCCCCAGCAAAGATTATAGTGTTATTTTGCAAAAAAAAACTTAAACCCCCCTCATGAGGAAAAAAAATCGGAAACTCCAAGAAAATTCTGCGTACGTCTATGCATTCACCTATGATACACAATATTACACAAGGTACGAAAAAACTTTACTTACAAGATAAAGCATATAGTGCTTTTACACAAACTTGAACACTATTTTCGTTTTCAAGAAGCTTCATAATGTTTTCTCCAATACCAGCATCTAATAGATGATTTTGGAGAAATTTATCATTTTGAGCCATATGAGCAATCAGTTCTGCTGAACTTTCTTTAACATTATCATTGTCTGCTGACAGAAGCTTGGGAAGAATTTCGAATCCCCCTATCTGATGGAAATCTATAATATCAAAATATATTCATATACATTATAAATAATGAAAAAATAAATAAAACATTATTTATCATTCAGTACACAGTTAAACTTTAACTACAATAAAACTGAAATTTGGGGAAAAAATAACTATTGAAATATGTTGCGTTTATTTCACAGAATTCCTTGATTCAACAATTAAATTTAGAAGCCTCACTTTTTAAATGCATTAAAACATATATAGTTTCAGTTTACCCTATTCATCATCAACAACCACCATTTTCAATCCACTGCTGGATGAAAGTCTCCTCTAAATTTTTCCATTCTGCTCTGTCTGATGCTTTAGCCATCCAGTTGACTCCTACCACTTTCCTGATCTCGCCAATCCATCTTGAATGGGGATGCCTTCTCGGACGTTTAACACCACAGGGTACCAATCTAGAATAGGCTACTTGTGGTCCATCTGTTGTCCTGTCTTCTTGCAATATGTCCAGCCCATATTTCCATTTCAAACGTCTAATTCTTTCCATGATATCATACACCTTTGTGTGGTTCCTTATCCAAGTGATTCGTTTTCGGTCTCTCCTTGTGATGCCTAGCATACATCTTTCCATGCTCCTTTGTGTTGTCTGTAGCCTTTGTATCATCTTGCTTGTAAGTGTCCATGTTTCAGCTCCATAAGTCAGTGCTGGTAGCACACACTGGTTAAAAACTTTTCTTTTCAGGCATAATGGCATGTGACTCTTCAGAATTAGTTTTTGCCAAAAGTGCTCCATCCAATCCTGATCCTTCGGTTTATTTCATTAATGATTTCGTTGTCCATGGTAATTTCTTGTCCCAGGTATACATAGCTTTCTACTCCTTCTATCTCTGTGTTGTTGAGCAAGATTGTCCTCTTCAACGCAAAGGGGTTGAACATAACTTGTGTCTTTTGCAGATTCATTTTCAAGCACACCTGAATACTTGCCTTCACAAATTCTTGTATCATTTCTTCTAGTTCGTCTGGATTACTGATGATAACAACAATGTCATCTGCAAAAAGCAAATGGTTGAGAAATTCTCCATTTATTTTAATTCCAATCCAGTTTTCTGAATACTTCTTCTAAAACAGAGGTAAAGAGTTTTGGTGGTAAGAGTTTCAGTTTAGCCTATTAGCTAAATCTATTCAACATAAATGGAGATTTCAATAATAAAAAAAAGATTAATTTTCTGGTGATTAAATTGTGCATTTATGGTCAGGTATTTTCAAACTTGTTAAAAAAAGGCCAATTTAAATCAGGGTTGGTCGAAAAAAGCTGGAAAGAAGAAACAAAAAAACCACAATGAGTTTGAAATATTGTCTTTGGTTTTTCATAGCCTGTGTTCGATGACAAATACACAATTTCTGGACTATTGGATCATGGTGCAGGAAATCCATTCCTTGACATTCTATCTGCATCAGTGACAATAGGCCGATAAGGGGGGAGGGAGTGCAGTTGGGAAAAATGCATGTCACCTGATTGAGGCATTCTAGATTAGCAAAACCAGATCTCACTATTTTCAATTTCAAGCTCACAGCTTATTTCTAGATTAGCGCATCTGGAATATTGTATTTTTATCATTTTGGTTTTTAGTTTCACCATTTCTGTCTTAAACCTCCCATTTTTAGTTTAAATAATCCAGTGATTCTAGTTCATTGTATTTATCTCACTTTTTGATAGCACAATTGATTCAGTCAGATCATTATCATTGTGAAATATTCCAAATTTTTCAAATAATCCTTGAACTGGCTAGATACAAATGATTTGAGTTCAGAATTTTCCATCTGAAGTTTCTGTAGAAAATTAATGATTCTTTCAACTGGATTTGTTTTATTGTGTCTTTGAGGGGTAGTTTAAAACTACACAAATTTATTTCAACATATCATTTATGCTTATATCATTCACACAGACTGCTTCGACCTTACAAACTATAGTCAGACCTCAGTATAACGTCTACTATTTTAATATCACCAGCCCCTTATAACATCAGCTTTTTATAGTGTTGCAGGTCCTTACAGGATAATTAGTAAATTGGGCTAGATGGTTATTCAGGGTTCCTACAAAATTTTCAAAATGAAAAGTAAGGAGTTTTTAAGGACTTTTTAAGGAGTTTCAGGCAGTTTTTAAGGAGTCATGGCAAACTTCATACCTTACAAGTTTTACAGCAAAAAAGGGGCGGGACACATATGCAAATTTATTTTTAATTTGCAAACAAACTTTCCCTCTTCTTAAAAATATAGATGTAGAAGTGATTCAAAAATTACAAGTTTTGATTTGTTACCCAGCATCATAAGAATTCATAAAATAATCAATCCACATACATGCTTTCTGTCATCACCAAAGTGTTCTAAAACCTTCAAGTATTAGTCAAAAATATAATTCATAACAGCATCACATAAATTATAAAAATTCTAGAAGTGGTATTCATTCCCCCTCCAATTATTCAAAATAAAAACCACAGCCGACAAAGATTTTTCTTACAAAATTATTTATATTTGCTCTAGGCACACACACACACACACTTCCAGCACAACTTCCTAGATAGTAAATTGCCCATAGATGGTAATAGACCTGAGTTGTGCTTGGTTTGAAAGAAAGAAAGCCCCCCCCCCCCCGGAAATCACTCACTCAAACAATCTGGGAATGTGCCGCAGGCCGCTCAATTGAAGTAAGAATTTGCCAAGAGCCACTTGAGGCAGGCCACATTTAGGCCATGTGTTGAGCACATGTATGCTTTAAAATAAGAGGCTGTTCAAGTATTACGACAGCAAATTTTCAGCAATTTTTGACTCACCCCTCTTGTCAGAAGTCAGCGAAACTCTCACCCTCCCCCTGTCAGCGCCCCCTTCCTCTCCTAACGCTTATTGGTGGAATCTGAATTGGGGGCTTCCCCCCAGATGATCAAAAATTTATTTTTTTAATCCACAAAATATTTTTTAAAAGAATTGTAAAAATATTTTTTACAATTTCGAAACAATATCTTTATATGTTATTATAACCAATTTCTGTTAATTTCAATGCTATTTGAAGGCTAAGAACCCAAAATTGCTCAAAAAATTCATTGTGACCCTACCTCTCTAAGCCCTTGGTAACCCTTGTCCAGCGGTAAACATTCGGCCTGTGCAGACCAAATGTGGCCCTGGCGTTATGATGTGGCCTGTCCCTAAATCTATTTTTGTAACAATGAACCAAGTGACACATTTACAGATCACTTAAGTGACTCGTGGCACAATTCCAGACCATTTAAGAGATCTGTGGCACATTAAGCGATCCTTGAGTGACATGTGACAAAGTTTTAGAGCATTGGTCCTGCCACCAGTGCGGTTCTACATCACTCAAGTTATCAGCGGCACATTCCCAGATTACTTAAGTGATCTGCGGCATAATCACTGATCACTTATATGGCGTGCGGCACAGCTCCAGAGCATTTGGATCCGCTAAGTATTTGCAGATCACTAGAGTGGCTCTGTAGGGGACTCAATAGGGAGAATGTTAGTTCAGGTGCCCACAAACTAGTGAAAAGTTTTACTCGTTTTTCGCGCACCGAGTAAGACGCCATTAAGAATATTTCATATTTTTTATAAAGGGTGGTTGATGACGTAAGAATCATCCACCCCCCTCCCCTCCACGTCATCAAGTCAGCAAATCGAAAATCCCCCATCCATGCTGACGTAATACTTGAATGACCCCTAACATAAAGATACCCGAAAGTTATTTTCTGAAGGTTAAAAAAAAGTGGGTTCAGCTATAGCGGTTGATCGGCTCGTTCTCCCCCCCCCCCCCTCCTGTAAAACCAGACGTGGCTCGGGCTGTCACTTTTAAAAGCCGGGTTTTACTAGCAGGTTTTCTATGCTGTGCGCAACGTGAATCACCCAGCACGACACGCTGTCTATTCATCAATATGAAAACTGTTTTCCTACAGAGCGCAATACGGCTCACGACAGCGCTTTACGTCGGGCGTGATTGGCAGACTGCTTCTGGAGGAGTTAAGCGTGCGTTTCAGCGATCTTCCCTTCATTTTCGTGTTGTGTCTCTTCCCTTTAAACTGGAGCATGCAGCCGATAGAGTATATGACGCCAGGGTCATATACTATATAGCCGTCCTGAGCCGATGCGCCACGCTTGGAAAACGCAAATGCGTAATGTCATTATGTAACTCATTTCTGCCGAAACGAAATGATCCAGTTGGGTTCACGTGGCGCAAAAAGCCTACTCCTAGGAAAACCTGGCTTCAGGGATGAAAGCTCGTTACGGGATCCCAGGAGAGATAAACCCATTCTCTCATAGAATCTCTTGTGTGTGGATAGAGCCTGTTCTTTTTTTTTTTGCCTTTTTATTTACGGTAACCAATCTGCGAAACAGATTCGCTTTCCCCACTTGACTTCAGTTTTTAGCACTTTAAGGCGCAGCGGCGAAAAGATACGCTTGTCGTCGTCCCTTACTCTAGTGGAGAACTAAAATTTTTTTTCCTTTCTTCTTTTTCAGTAGCAAGTTGTAATGTGAATAAAACACGTCAAAAAAACTGCGGAAAGCAGTGACATTTTGCGGTTTCTCCGAATTTTCGTAGTGAGATATTGGCTGTAAGCAAATGGGAAGGAGGGATAAAATAGGAATAGTAGGAGAGAATTGCAGTAAAAAAAAAGACGATTGCGGCGAAAGTAGGAAAATAGTAGGAAAAATAGGAAAGCTTTGAGGTCTGCACTCAGTATACTGTGTAATATAGGAGGTTCAAGACATCGTTTTGCCGCATAAGTAAAAACGTAAAAAAACTTTCTCACCACTGGGCATGGGGGAATTTTCGGCTACTGGTTCAGCGGAGCGATGTCGTTCTACGGACCATCGATTTCCAACGATGACCAGTTTGCGACATAGGCAGGAAAACACGTCAAAACTAGCGATTCGGTAAAAAATTGTATTTTTAGAAGGAAAAGCGTATAATCGTATTAACGTTACTAAATACGACACAATCGTAACGGTTGGCAGGTATGCACAACCATTGGATGTTCCAATCCCATCCCCTGCTTTCACATTTCTTATTACAAAGGGAGAGGGCGTTTTTTTTTCTCTTTTCTTCTTCTTTATATTCCGGGGAAGCTTCCTCTTATTTTTCTCGGCAATGCTATTCATCACCATAGGGAATGCCTATTCTAAGAAAGATCATCCCTTCACAGAAAAAAAAGAGACTTTTTCAGGCGTGGCTGCAAAAAGTAAGGAGTTATAAGGGGCCTTCCAGAGGGAAATGAAAAGTTAGGAGTTTTTAAGGAGTTTGTAAGGATGTGTGAACCCTGTTATTACCAGCCTGCTTGTGAAATCATTTTTATTTGTTTTCAGGAATGATATACTGAGATCTAACTATATCAACTATTGCTAACAAAAACAAGCACCAAGGAAACAGTCAAAATTGTTCACTCATCTAAATGCTGCTACCATGGGCCATATTTAATCAAAAAAGTTTTTCAGTAATAGAGCAAAAAAACATCTTCATAAATTATCAAATCTAATATTAAAAAAAGTCACAACCAGTTAATGAGCAGAATCAAAATTTCAAAACTTGCATAGCATTTGCAGTAAAACTGTTCAGCATTTGTTGCATGTTGATAAGTTTAGAATACTATGAAATAGAATAAACCAACAGGTTTGAAAAGTCCTAAAACATACTTTTTGCATGGCCTTCTAACTGCACTATGTCTGATATAACTTCAACAGAATTAACTATTCCATCATATACTGCCTCAGTCGATGCTCCACTGTCAATCATCTTTAGGCTTTCCTTTAATTTATTCAACTCTTTTTCCATCCGTTCAATATCTGAAAGTGGCTTAGGAACCAACACGACTGCCATGGCTATGAAAAAACAAAAATACACAGTGAAACTCAGCATGAGAATCTGAGAATCAAATAAAATTAGTGTTAATTCACATGGGTATTGTGTTTATAACTTGTTGAATAGTGAAGGAATAAAATTCTGAAAACTAACATCATTTGCAATGAAAAAAAAACACAAAAAAATCATGTACATAATTGTGTATGAAATCATATTGCATTATCATATCATATTATTTATCATTAGGCCCTAGCACATACCGAAAGGCCCTCTTAGCTGTATGAGAGAATTGAGGAGCCTGAACTATGTGATACTGAATCAAGTTGTGTTTCTTCAAGAAATATGATAGTCACTGGTAATTAAGTGTTTCTTACTCTAAGAAAAATGCTAATTCAAAAATTTAAATTCAATTTAAGACCTCTAGTAATCTTTTATTTGCTAATTCATTATTAGCGGTTTTTTCCTTAAATTAGAGAAGTTCACAGGTGTAGATATGACACTGCAAGTTGTATATATATAAGCCAAATATATTAAAGTAATATCTTTTCTTTAAACATTTTTTTTAGACATTGTTTGCACTGATTCATTGTATGGGCTTTAAATGTATCAATAAGATGAGTAGGCTAGTATAAAACACTATTATTTTAAATACTAGATTCACATAAGAACAAGTTTTTATTTATAACCTTTTTTTCCATCATAATAAAAAAGCTTTAGTAGTAACTAAACTTGATAGTTTAATCATTAATTAGAATAGCCCAATCTAATAAATACTGTGATAATTTAAAATAGAGCAAGTTTTATATTTTTTATAAAAATATAGATGTGTAAATGTAAATGTACTTTATTTGACATAACTATTTTTTTTTACTCTCGCAACCTGTATCAATGATGGAACATATATAGAAAACAGAATAAACCTTTTTTCTCTGTAGAAAAAGAAAAAAAAGGATGGTGAATTTTATTTTTAAATAAATAATAAATTCAACTTCTTGTTCCTTGAAGATTAGACATTTGTCGGATCTCTGCAGTTCGATTACTTGTGTAAATAATTTAGTATAAAACACTGTATAGTCAAATAAGAAATCTGAATTTTCTGGATTTAGTTGTTATATACCAGAGGGTGCTCAAACCTTTTGAAAGCTTTGGCCACTACAATAGATGGTCATGGTGAAAATGCACTGTTCATAGTTTTTGAATTTTATTTTAAATGATACGAGTAATTTATTCACATGAAATAAGACATTGTGAAGCTTGTGTAAAACCAAAAATAGGTCTTAAAGCAGAAACACACTACACTGAAGTAAAATCATGTCACATCAGTGTAGTGTTTCAGCATATAATTATTTTCCATTGGTTTATGATGAATTCACTAGACACACCTGTTTTCATCCACAGCAAAAACTGTAATGGAAGGATCTAGTAAAGCAGCATCTAGTCATCTGTAGATACTGTAGTGACTACTGACAAATTGGAGTTGTCAATTAAATATTGTTAGAATAAATCAATTAATTTTTTTAAGTCTTAACATATTGGGAACAGGA
Source organism: Pholcus phalangioides (assembly GCF_987345545.1). Classification (NCBI taxonomy): domain Eukaryota; kingdom Metazoa; phylum Arthropoda; class Arachnida; order Araneae; family Pholcidae; genus Pholcus; species Pholcus phalangioides. The sequence continues at coordinate 4,129,336 of NW_028301625.1, read as the reverse complement.
TTTTTGTTATTGATTCATTTCATTCCCAATAGATGACAGCAAATGACTGAAGCACCTAAATTAAAAAATTAAGACATGAAGGGGATCTGCCTGAGATGTTCCCTGCATGCATAAGCTACCTTTCAGCCCATCAAATATTGCAAATATTTCTAGTTTTATATATACACAGTAAAACCTCATTAACTTGTCACCCTAATAAGTCGTCTCATTTTCTTCCATCCCATCAGAACAGATGATTTCCATTTGATCATTTTTGTCGCACCACTGTCATTTTCTGCACACGAGGGCTAATTGAACTGGTACCTACAATTTATTGAGATTCCAAACGGCAGCCTTTTTTTATACTCATCGAGAGGTTGGTGTGCTAACCCCTTAATATGGAACTCCCTGGTAGCAATCTGTAGTCATGTCGCCATTTCTCTTGTACCCCGGTGTCAGGAAACTTTTTGACAAGGACAAACTGGGTATCAAACTCGCGACACCTCTAAATATCTTTTGGTACTTCAAAAATTTTAAAACCGAAAGTTAGAATTTGAAAATTTCTACCAAAAAGTTAGAAACTAAAGTGTCTATGAATCTCTAAGACAAAGAGCTTCAGAGGTGCCACTGTACTTTAATTTACCAGGGTATTCAAAAAATCTGGGTCCTTTTTGAGTGAAAAAGTGGGTCCTCTTGAAAAACATTATCTTGCAAAAGGTATGTCCCCCCCCCCCCTTCCCCATAATTCACTGGTATTTCTATGAATTTTTTTTCCAGCATGCCCCAGGTCTTTCATCACCTGCTTATATCTCTTCGGTGAGACAAAGCAGCGGGTCATGTTCTGGGTATGAGAAGGAGGTATCTCTGAATCAAATTATTCATTTCTAAAAACATGTTCTATACAAAAAAAGTTTCCTTTATTTTCATTGTCTACTAGTAAGAAAAGCTTGCAAAGAAGCCCATTAATGAGAATTTAACATATGTAATGTAGTAGCACATATAACAAAAATAAACCAAATATACAGTTGATACCGCTTATTATGTTCCCATAAAGAATATTTTTCCACTTAGTACAACTGATTTTCATGGTCTTAACTTTAAGTAATTCTTAAGATTTCCCGTTTGAAGTGTTTTCCTGCTTACGTTTTTTTATGACAGTTTTTTGAAAAGCATTATAAGCAGGATCCACTACAATTAAAAGGTAGAGGCACACATTTATATATTTACTAATAAATTAGTCTATAAATTCCCTTCTGATTGATTTTTCATTTCTATAAAAAAATCTTAGCTTTTTCAATAATATCTTCTGAATAAATTTTAAGTAAATGAGATTTTCTCTCTCTCTCTCTCAGACACTTATCTTCCGATTCCCTATTCATACGAGTAAGGATTTCATATAAATCCTTGCGAAGCGATTTCCTGGTAGAATGATTTTATTTTCCCTCCCTGTTGTTCCACCACTCTGATCTGTCACCATTTAACTGCCACATATTTTCACACCTGAATATGGGATCTGTGTCAGATTTGTGGTGGTGAAACTCAAATGTGTTTGTGTGTGTGTACCCAGCATTCAGCGTGTTTTATGTTCAGTAGGTGGTGCCATCTATCTAGGGCTGCAACTAGAAACTTTCTCAAATGGGGCAAGCACACATTTTGGCACTCCGTGTAATGTAGAAGAAGCAGTTCTAAAGGGGTGAATTCGGCACCCCGTCTAGTCCAGAGCCCATGGGTGGAGGTGGAACTAGATCTGCCTGCTCTCCCCCCACCGTAGTTGCGGCCCTGAATCTATCCTCCAAATTGGTTTTTCATGGATTTGAAATTTAATGTATACATATTTGCTTTTTTCAAAGGAATAGCCAACTCAAAATTGGAAAACCTTAGAAAATCGTATCTTTAGCCGATTACCACTGAATGAATGAACGCCGGAATTTTGTTACTGGACTTATCCCATTGCCGAGATCTCTTCCAGCCCAGCTAACCGATTACCACTACGCAATCGCTGGTTGCAAATCCGGATTTTCACCAAAGGCAAAATCGAGGGAGGGTATGAAGGCCCCCGCCCCAAGAAAATGAAAAATTTTAAATATTTTTGTGGAAAATTAAAATATTGGAGAAAATAGTCTTTTATGCTATGTTAATTTAAAATTATTTTTGAGCATTAATGATCCACAATTTCTGGGGAAGAAATCTTTCTGCTAATTCCACAAACTCCTAAAGACAATTCTGCGTACACACCAGTGATTTTCGCGATGCGAAACGGTGACTACCACATAGCAGCTAGATGACAAAACTATGAATATTCAAGGTACAGTTTTTACAGATTCTTTTTTTTTAACGATCTCAGAAAATGTTTCACACTTTGAACGGGCGTTCCAAATCCTCTACGATTTTTCAAAAATGCACATTCACAATCTTGTAAGAACAAGGCGAATTTACGCTGTATAGACTACTGTCTTTAAATGCCAGCAGATAGCCACGAAAGTACCGTGATTTCTGATGTGTAACAGGAGGGAAGAAAATCTGTAAGGGAGTAAAAACTCAAAAATTCTCTTTGAAAATTCTGTACACGATTTGTCATTAAGGAAAACAAAATATCTTCAACAACCCGTGTGTATATCAATACAGTACAGTATACGAAATAGTAAAACCACTTTTTCAAGGTTGCGCGTGATTGTGATAAGAAGGAAAAAAGTTGGGAGGTTTTTCTCTCTCTACTTTTTCATCTTGGAACTAGGAAAGAATGTGTCCCAGAGGACGCGTGAACCAAATTTTTATGCATCCTTTCAAGAAATTTTGGGTATTTGATGCGTTATAACACGTCAATGGCATCTCTGAGCTTGATTAAATGCATTGTTATATGTTTCAAAGCAACCATGAAAGCCTTGTGTATCAAAAAGGAAACGCTCAAGTGATGAAAGTGACACAGGAGAAGTTCATTTGCCGACTGAAAAAAAACAAAAGTTCTTAAAGTGTCAGAAACTGTTCAAGCTGGACCTGATTTCTGCATGGCAAGGGAGGTATTTTTCAAGAGCCTCAACTTTTTTGGAGGCTTCAAATTTGAGCAAAATATATTTGTTGACACATTTTTCCCAAGTGGTGGAGGACTTTTAATGTCTGCTCTCTCTGCCCCTTCAAATAAATATCAGTTCCTAAATTTGATATAACCTTATGTACCATGAACTACTGCAGAAGAATTTAAAACATTAAAATTGAATGTTCTGTAAAATTAATGTGCATTAATGTGCTGGAGAAAAAGCTGACTATTCTAACAGTAGCTCGGATCTGTCTGAATTAAACAAATAATCGGTATAAACCCTAAGTGTACTCATGTATTGAACCATAATAAGTTAAATACCATTAAAAAAATTTCTATTGTAATTTATAAATTTGTTATTGTAATTTTATTTGTATTTGAATGTTATAATACAGTCGAATCCTGTTATAATGAACATCAAGAGACCGTAGAAATCACTTCGTTATTTCCTGGTTATTTAAAATGTCCCTATGTAAACTTATCTGGGAGATTAGAAAAGTGTTCGTTAAAACGAGATTTTCACTATAACGGTATTCGTTAAAACGGAATTTGACTGTATTTTAAATTTATACAATTTTTACAGTAATTTGACTGTATTTTAAATTTATACAATTTTTACAGTATAGTACCTAGAACTGATGATACTTCACTTAAGCCATTACTCCGCTTAATGAGTTTGGAGGGCTAGGACTGACTACTGTCCCCTTATAATCAATTTTGAATCAATTTTGATTGGCTGCAGAGAGAGGCCCATGAGTTTTTCATTCAAAATTTATCTCCACGTTGTACCATTTTTTTTCCCATACTTTGTATAAGTAGTGGAGAGTAACATCTTTCTCTACATCACCATTTGGAGGAAAAAGTAATCTTGAGCTATAAGCTGAGATAGGTCAAACTATCGGTGTGATAGGTCAGCACATATAGCAGTCTTCCAAACTTATGTCTCACTGCTCCCCCCTCCATGGAAAAAATTTTCTCCTATCCTAGGCCAACAAATAAAATTTTCTGTTGCATCTGTAGCTTCTATTGTCTCCCTGGTCTGTTCCATCACACACTTTAGGAAACACTGATATATGCTCTAAGGAAAGGATCAGTGCTTCTGTAGCACAGTAGTTAGCTCACTCAGATTAAAAGTGAATGGTAGTTCGATTCTCTACAGAGGCCTGTGAATTTTCTTTTCAAAATTAATCTTCCCATTGCATCCAATTTTACTATATTTGGCACACAAATTACAGTATAGGACTCTGATTATTCAAGCCTTGATTAATTGAGTTTTAGGTTATTCTAAGTATTTTTCATAAATTGATTTTAAAAATTAGGTAGTAAAATGACATGAAATGCTTTGTCACGACAAAATGGTTCACAAAATTCCTATATCAGTATTTGGCATAGAGGGTGATATTTATAAAATATTATTAGCCAAAGATATACAAGGAAATACAAGTGTTGCTTGATTGTGATATCATCATCCCCTGGGTAAACGAACCAATGCAGTAGAAGCAGTGCCGTCTTAACGCATGGGCCCACCCGGGCACGGCCCAGGAACCTCAGAAAAATGAGATCCGGTTGAAAGTTTCTAGAATTTAGAAGTTGGGGCCTCTGAAAAACCACATGGCCTGAGGGCTCATAATACTCTTAAGACGGCCGATTAGAAGCTATGGATACAACATGGGATCCTATGGGTTGGCTTAGCAGGGAGATGATACAGTATGGCTACCACATCCTGAAGCCAGGCCCCTAGACTAAGATCTTTGGTTAGGCTCCTTTTATGGATTTATACTGTAAAAAAAAATTATTATAATAAGATTTATCTTGAGCCATGCCAGACCTATCCTTGTGGGGGGGGGGGGCATGGATGGATAGGATTCATATTTTCTAAGAAGTAGACAGAGGATGAGACAAGTTTGAAACACACTGTACTAGACTATGTACGCCTACTCATCTTAGCCCTCCAGTAGTCAAATACGCATGTGCTGAATCCTAACATATTTTAAGCTGGAGTGTGCTGAACACTGCTGTCCTTGTCTGTCCCTTCCCAATCCTGTCACCTTACATCAGTTGTCTTCCGTCATTTGGTGCAACATCACAATTTTTCTGCAGGTTTTAATGTTTAGACCTTGGCGCAAAATTCTACCTTTGATTCAATCTGGTCGGTGCTTTGGGTGAAATATTTTATTTATCTGTCAGAATGTGCATAAATATATTTACCTTTTGTTCTCTCAGAGGTCAATTGTGATTATCGTGCGATCGGCAATTGCAACCAATTCACCCCAGTTATTTTGTTGCCATTTTAAAGTGCATATTGTTTCAATTCCAAATATTATGTAAATTTTGGTGATATTTCAACTGTGACATATTTTTTTAAATTCTTTTTTTTCATCCTGAGACATAAGGATTAATTGGATTATGCCGTGAAAAACAAGGATATAAAAAACCCAGCATGGGTGGATTTTTTGGGCAAAATAAGGAAAATTGAATTTCTTTCTTCCACAACCTCAAAATATGTGACTTAAACATTTATGTACATCATTTATGTATACATCTTATATTATGTCTAAATATAAATTTTTGGTGTACCTTAAATGATGTATTTGATTAATAAAATTGACCATACAACAAGGGAATAATTGTTCACACATAAACACACCCACTTCTGCATAATTGTATCTGAACCTTGAGTTGTATGCAGAACTGCAGCAAAAAAATTTTTGTGGTAAAACAAATGAATTTGGATAATGAAAATTCTGGGAAGTCAGGATGGTGTCTGAATTTTCTTTTTCTCCAAATTTTTCAAACACTGCGGAAAATGTATTCAAAAGTGTCCTGATCCGACAAAAATAAAACCTTTAGCTATGTAACCAGAACCATTAAGTTTTTCTTTTTTTAATCAAAGTCACTATTGAAGAATATCCAGCTTCATTAAATTAAATTCTGAAATATTTTTAAAAGAGCAGTGATAATTAAAAAAAGAGATGATTAAGAGGAGATAGCAATCATTCTGAGGATTCATTACTCTTTTGGTGTTTTCCCACTTGTCCAAATTAACCATTTTTGGGAACTTAATACTACAGAATAATGTGAATTATCATTAAATACAAATGTCAATAACATTATTGTATATTAATATCACTTTATACAAGACAACCTGCCATGTATAGCAACTGAATGCCTTCATCTGGCTGACAATTTCAACAGGCTAATTTTCGGGGGGTTGGGCTTATATTATGAGCATCTTGAAAAATCAAGCTAAGGCTAATTTTCTGGTTAAGTCTTATTATTGGAGAAAACTATACTTTTAATGGTTTCAATTGAAGGTGTTCGTTACCAATGCTCAATTCCAGAATCCCACAAAGTTTTATTTTTTGTTATGAGATAATGTTATTTTTGTGTCTTGATATTTCAGTTATGAAACTCTGATGTACCTATATAAAACTTATTTATTTATGCTATATTGTTTGCTCAAGGCCTATACAAAAGGATGCGGTAGATTTCTACACATATGCTTTGAACGAAGATCATGGGGAGTTAACAATAGTAGAGGGGAGCTTGTTCCATTCACCTATGGTATTGGGAAAGAAACTGAATTTAAAACAACAATCTGTAGAGACAAAAATAGGTTTTAATTTTTTGGAGTGGTCAAGTCTATTGGAAACATAAGAAGGCCTAGACAAAATACCGGATGTATCGAAATTTAAATGACCATGAATAATCTTGTAAAGCATGGCTAAGTGGGAGATGCGTCGGTGAGTAGCGAGTGGATGGAGATTAAGTTCGAAATAACGATCGGAAACTGAACTAAAAGATGACCAGCAGTCATAGATAAAGCGGGAGGATTTATTTTAAGATAGATTCAAGTTTGTCAATGTTATTAGAGGTGTGGGGTGTCCCACACCTCTAATAACATTGACAAACTTAGGGACATTGACAAACCTCTAATAACATTGAGGTGTCCCACACCTCAGCTGCATAAGAAAGAACAGGAGAAATATAAGTTTGGTAGCAGAGAAGTCGGACGTCACGAGTAGAATGTTTGAGGTTGCGGCGAAGGAAAAAAAGTTTGTTGAGACATTTCTGGTAGAGAGAGAGATTAGCCAACTCGCAGATATTTAAATTGGGAAACTTGGGATATGGTTAGGTTATTGATCGAGTATGAGAATTCGAGGGGAAGAGTTTTATGAGTAGCTTTCACGAAAAATATTTTAGATAGGTTGATAGGCATATGCCAAAATGAACACCAATCTGAGATGGAAACAAGATTATATTGGAGAGTTTCTTGATCAGATTTGTAATTAATTGTGCGGTAAATTACAGTCATCAAGAAAAAATCTAGTGGTGCAGTTGAAGGTTTCAGGGAGATTGTTTATATATATTGAAAACAATAAAGGCAAGAGAACCGCTGCTTGAGTAGTATCTGAGTTTGCAGTGGGAAAAGGTGAATCATGATCTTTAAAATGAATGAATTGTTGATGATTTTTTACGAAAGCTTCTAACCATTTGAGCAATTGTACATTAAGAACAAGATTTGAAAGTTTAAGGAGGAGTCTATTGTATGGAACTGGAACTTTATCATAGGCTTTAGAAAAATCCAAGATGATATTGGTTTGTAACTTATCAATGGCTTTGGAAAGGTCAAATTCCCATGAAAAGGGACAGTTGGGATGTAGTAGAAAGGGATCGTCTAAAGCCGTGTTGGTTGGGAAAGGAAAAGTTAATGGAGTCTGAATGAGCGCAGATTTCCTTTGCTATAACATGTTCGAAAATCTTACAACAGGATGAAATAGGCCTAATAGATATTGGTCTGAAGTTAAGGGGGTCGGAGAGAGGACTGGTTTTGTGAATGGGAATAATTTCATTGATTTTCCAATCGGTGGGGAGGATGGGGGTGTTCAGTGAGACATTAAATAAAATTAGAAGATAGTCTGAGATTTCTCCCATGCAATTTTTGAGAATGGAGTTTGGAATGTCATCAGGGCCTACAGAATGGGGTTTCAGTTTTTTTAGTAACTTTAAAATACCTTCTTTAGTAAAAAGGGCAGGATTTGAGTTATGGACAGAATTAATGAATGAGTATTATGGTGGAGTGAGATCAACTGAAAAAACTGAGCAGAATTTTTATTTGAGATTTTGAGAGAAGCGGGTCCAACAAATTTAGGTCTGAGGAAGTTCCAAAATTTGGTAGGATTTGTTTTTAAGTAATTTGGTAAAGAGTGGGATAGGTACTTGGACTTTTGGGTGGAGATGAGGTTCTTGAGACTCTGAGAGGAGGTCGAAATTGAGGATTTTGGGTGCATTAGATTTGTTGGATTACTAATAATCCAACAATTAATAATCTTATAAAAATGTAATGCAAACATGCAAATATTTTTTGAATGAAAATTCAGTATCACATTTTTGCTCCCAAAAAAAATCTTTCAGAAATACTTTAAAATATACATATTCTAAACACTGCACTATGCAGCAATTTTTAGAATACATGAACTAACCTTAAAATAAAATTTTAACCTGAAAGCAACACATTTTCTTCGAAAACTATTTACCCCAAAAAAAACCAGCCTGGGGGGAAAATGGGTATCTACCCGGAAAGCAAATTTGACAACCCTGGTGAAAAATACCAGTTCCTTAGAGTATAAATACTTGTTTCAAGTCAGTTGCGATCTGCTCATGCTGATTGATACTAACATGAAGTGAATTACTTATTAATCGTGCCGAGGTACTTTTACCGGCTGGTTCTTTTGAAAATAAATTTTTCTTTGAGTTCTATTTCAGATCAAGTGGGGCATGGAGGGGCATTGCTCTCCCAGCATCAAAGGTGTAGTCGTCTGATCTATATACATTAGATCAGACGACCCAAACCAACATAGACAAATTAGAATATATCCAAAATAAGTCCTCTCGCTTAATTTTTAACTGTTGATCTCTGTCTGTTTCCACATCAGAGCTCAAGCGCCAACTCCATATCCAACTGCTTTTGTCTCTTAGATTTATCTCTCATTCAACTTTTCTTTTAAAAATCCTCCATGGGTTTCTAATATCGACACTTCCAACATTCTAACTAAACCCACACATTTCTGTGTTAGACTCAACCATTCCCAAAAATTATAGCCCATCTTTGCCTCTTCAGATTGTCACAAATTTAGCTTCTTCCCAAGAACTATTATTGACTGGAACAACCTACCACCAAATATTGTAGATTGTACTACGATTTCCAAATTTTCTTGTACCATCAATCGTCATTTTCATCATACATAACTTCTGCATCTTCTTGTATAGGCCTCAGCCAAACTATATTGAATAAATAAGTAATATATGCATATATATATGAATTAACATCATCACCATCATCATGCCCCCCCCCCCCAGACTTTCAAGTCTATCTCCGCCTATGAAATGGAGTGATCTTGTTGAGAACAATAAGGTCCTTTGCCTCTGATGGTTGGTGCTGATTACAGACATTCAAAGTTGATGCGATGTCGGGTCGTGATGATCGAGAGCGTCCAGTGATGTCTGGATATCGGGTGATGCTCTACCACAACTCATTAAGGCTCTGAGGTGACATAGTTTGCTGAAACTATCATTGGATAGCCACTCCAGGAACTTGGTTGATTCATCTATGTCCCAAAGCAGAATATGCCAAAGTCTGCGACGTACGGCGCAGAACAATCAATGCTATTGCAGAACAATCGGGAAGAATTTTAAGAAAAATGTAGACTATTATAGGAACTGCAGAACATTTCTAATCAGTCGAGGGCTCATTGCAGAACAATGCAAAACATTCTGCTTTGGGGCATCTATGATGTAGTTTGTGCCTATAACCAACGAACCGATTCCCGAGAAAAGTCTATGATTTTGCATCGTCAAAGAGAGGATTGAAATGCTGAGTTATATATTGAAAACTGCTGGACCGTTTTGGTCAGATCAGAAAATTTTCTTGTAATAAAAACTTGATTCATAAAATGTTTATTCAGAAAAATGATTCGTATTTACAAGTGAACTGGCGAACTTAATTGTTAATGTTAATAGCATTTAATTGTTAATAGTGGAAAAAATAAATAATTTTTGTGAAATGACTTTGTTTTCATTTTGCTGTCTTGCAATTTGAATCCAATATGAATCCGGCCACTGCGACAAAAATTGTTGCAAGGTGCTATTTGTATTTTTGAGATACACTGAGATGGTTCTGGTTACCGCAAGAGGATCACACAGTTCAGCTGTGAAATTTGCCAAAAATTTGTGTTTAGAGCATGCTAAGCACATCTGCTCAGACTGCAAAGCTATGATTTTATGAATTAATCAAAGCCTTTTATGATAAGTGTAATTTCTAAGAGAATGTGTTAAATGTTTACAATGATTAGTTGACAATTCTAATCATGAAATTTTTAGTTCCTTTGTTCATTCTTATATAGCGTTCTTTTATAAAAATAAATGTAATTTTTATTTATATAATCTGTATTTATCAGCCATATACTAATTATATCAAAATTTAAGTTACTTACTTTGGACTTCTACAAATATGAATTTTAAATTAGCATATTTAGGAAATACATGTAACCTTTCATGTTTGTATAGAGGTTGCGCCCACTGAAAGGTTAAACCTGCTGGTTATAACAGTCTTAAATGCTTCAAGGAGCAATGGCGCTCCCTGAAGCATTAAAGACTGTTCTGGCCATTCAATATACAACAATTTGCTGCTGCTAATGAGTTGGGTTGGAAATTAAGGTGCCATCTATCTGTGGTCACCTCAAGTTCGTTAGGGAAAATATCTTGTGAAACAGCTATAGTATAATCATCTCAAGCTTGTTAGGGAAAATATGTTGTGGAACAGCTATAGTATTATAATCCGTAGATTCTCTCAGCTAGTTCTTTACCAGAATCCTCTATTAGCGCTGGGTTGCCATTTCCTCTTTCCTTCCAAATGATGTCACCCCATAGAGGGCACTGGATATGATATACTTTTGTATTACCACATCATTTGAATGATTTGAAAAACCCTTTGAAGTTTTTTCTTCTTCTTTCCTTGTATGGTATACACAATTTACATTTTGGAGTGTATAGAGTATGTTACACTAAATTTTTCACATTGCTTTTATTTAATTTTGGATATCATTGTCTCTTAGGTTGTACCTTAATATTTATTACTTTTATCAGTGTTAAAATTGAAAAATAATAGTCACTTGTCCCGGGAACCAGTGAATACGAGAACCTACTGGTCTGCAGACATCATGACTGGTCCACTAAATGAAAAATCTCTTCTGAATGATAATTTAACTTCCTAAATATATTGTCCTTTACAAGAATGATATACCACCAAGGGGTGCAAAAAGCCAGTAAAAGCAATTAGAACTGCTGTCAAACCTTATAAAACCCACCATTGTTGATTCTGGGTCTTTATCGATAAAAAAATGTGGAGGTTTGAAGAGGCATTCCTTTTTAAATTATGTTTTCAGAAAACATTTTGCAAAAGAAATTTGCGTCTAATAAAGTATACTATACTGAATAGTCTTTTTTTTCGCTAAGATTCAAACAGAAACATTGAATATTAAATAATTAAAACAAAATATCTTCACATAAATGCACATTTTTTAAGCATGTTCAGCAAAAAATTAAGACATTTCAGGTGTCAAACTGCCTGGCTATGCTTTTCATTACTGATCCTGCAGACACAACAATTTTTTTCTCGGTGGTCCGATTGTTTGACCACTGGTCTCCGACCAGCAGAGCACCAATGATCATTATATCTGTAGTTTTAATCCCACGTTTTTATTGACCGAACCCACAGAGACTTTTATGCTCTGATGGTTTTATTATTTAAAAGAGTCCAGATTTCTATTTTTTACTACAAAAAATATTTATACAACAGGAAGGATCATTTATTTAAAAGTCAAGAGTTTTTATTTTTTACTATAGAGAATATTTGTTTTCTATCAGGAGGTACCATGGTATTATGTAAAAGAGATATCAATTTTTATTTTTATTCCGGAGCATTCATTCCAAAATCATGTCATTCTTTTGTCCTTTTTATATGTTGTTTCATTTCCAATCTGGATCCTGTATCTAGTCTAGGATTTTTTTAATCTCCATACCTTATGATGTTGTTTTGATGTTTAACCCAGAAATCACCAGACAGAGCCTATTTTTTCTCCTACGAGAAAGGGGGGAATTATTTATAATAAAGAGCTATTTATATATTTATACTGTTATATATTTTCTCGTGTTTAGTCTAAAAAGTGATATTTTTTATTTTTATGCTTATTGGTTTCTGTTATTGTTATTAACAGAAACATGTTTTTTATGCTAGGGATTTTTTTCTTTGGTGTCTGTAGCATCAGTTACAGCCCTGGTGAATTATTGTCGGGCAGTCTGACATGTTTGTCATCAGAAAAAAAGTCACCAACTGTGGATTATACTATAGCTGTTCCTATCCTCTTATCTATATTCTTCTCCTGGATTGCACCTGGGACCTGCCAGCAACCTCCACAGTGGTAGAAGAGCATCTTATTACCACACTACTCAGGCGCATTTGAGAATGCTACTACTAATAAACCAAACATGCATCTCATCCATATTTCTCAGTTGAACTTCTAACAAATTAGAATGTATGTGTTGTGAACCTAACATGAATTTTATTTCTGTGTAATCTTTGTAATTTGTGAATGCCGGAATACAGAAGACATTGAAAGACTTTTGTTAAAAGAACAATTAAATCCCTCTAAACAGTAACTCAGCAGATTGGTCAGACCTTTCACGGCAAAATAATTAAGTTTTGTTTTTTTATCTTCAATAGGAGCCCCCTCCTTTTTAAGGACAATTTTTTTGTCCCGTTGGTGTCCGCAAAAGAAGGGTTATATTCTACTGTATGTAACAGTTTTTCAAAATGATGGGTACAGATGCAGTATAATCCAGATCGCCAAGGCAGGCATAATGGTGCCAGGTTAATGTAATTTTTTTGGATTTTCCATTCCAGGTGGCGCTAGTAACACGGGCTATTCAAATGGTGTCTCCCTTTACATAATAGTACTTGAAATAGCGTCATTTCATTTTCTATTGTCTAAACGTGTCGTTTTGTCTTCTCTCACTAGAGTTATGTTTCCATCAGGTTGTATTTTTCCAATATATTTATTCTCGTTATTTCTTGTAACTTCTGCCCTTCTGTTTCCAGTGTCATAAAGAAATATCATTATTTTAGTTTACTACTATTTTAAAGAGTCTGGATACCCAGAGTGACTTGTGCCTAGATCAGTTTATTTTTCAAAGAGTCCAGGTTTTATTTTTTTATGGAGAATATTTATTTTTATAACTAGAAGAACCGTAGTTTATTTAAGAGGGGATAAGTTTCCTAAGGATACTCAGAGAAACTTATGCCCGTATCGATTTATTATTTCAAAGAGAGTTCAGGTTTTATTTTTTCATTCTACGCTGGTTTCCTTTTCGGCGTCCGTAGTCAGCCACGGCCTTGGCGACTTTTCCTCGGGCTGCCAGACGTGTTTGGCGCCGAAGAAAAAAGTAGCTAAAGAGGATCTGGATTATACTGCATCTGTTCCCAAAATTTTGTCTGGTCCATATTAACTCAGCATGAGAATGTTATTATTAATTAATATTAACATGTAGCATGAAAACTGGGTTTGACGATTTTAATTAATAAAATAAAAGCCTGAAAGATACTCGTGAACTACACTACAATCTCAACTGAATATAAGCGATTATAAATATGAAAAAAAACTATTTGGTTTCGAGATGAAATGATGCAATAGACCAGACTTCATTCCTCTTTTAAAAAGTAATATGATTATCTCAATACAATGACAATATTATAAAGCATACCCGGGTAATTATGGGAGTCTCTTGACTGTGCTGTAAAACAATGGGTGTCCCGGATGAATAAATTAGGAGAAAGAAACAACGTGTTTAGAGAAATATATTTTACATTTTCAAAACAAAACAATAATTTGACTTTGACCTGACTTGACTATATAATTTAACTCAATCCACACAGAAATTTAGGTAAGAACTGGGCCTTTTCAATAGCTGACACTAAAAAATATTTTTTTGTAGAACAGATTTATGAGGTTATGCTGACCATACTTTCTCATGAGAAAAGCGAAATTTCAAATAAGATCTTCCTCTGGGGTGTAGCAGCACCTCCTAGAAATAGATCTATCTGTAGGAGGTGCTGGGTGTAGGCAGGGCCGGATTAACCATTAAGCAAAATAAGCACGTGCTTAGGGCATCAGGGAAAAAAGAGGCCCCACAAAAAAGTTATCGAATGCACATTTTTTTCCAGCATCAGCATCCAGCATAATCGTAGAATTATTGTTGAAGACCTTATCAAAAGGATAGCAAGAATGCATAAAAACTAATAATATTGCAAACTAGAAACCACGTTGATGCTGAGCTTTTGGAATGAAATTTCGTGAAATTTGCATAAAGTAAGCTTGGGTCTTCTTAACAACTCATGGGGCCCTTGGACAAACTGATTTTTCTGAGCCCCCCCCCCCCCCAAGGGCGTAGCGGGGGGGGGGACTTGGGGGTCTGGTCCCCCCCCCCGAAATATGAGAAAATGACCGAAAAAAGGGAAAAAGATGGCCAAATCCACTGTTCTGTCACTTTGGTTCCCCCCCCCCCAAAATTAAAGTGGTTCCCCCCCCCCCCCGAACGATCATCATTTGATCATTTTTGTCGCACCACGGTCATTTTCTGCACACGAGGGCTAATTAGACCGGGACCTACAATTTATTGCCGATTCCGAACGGCAGGCTTGTTTTTTATACTCGTCGAGAGGTTGGTGCGCTAACCCCTTGATGGGGGACTCCCTGCGGTAGCAATTTTTGCTGCGGTCATGTCGCCATTTTTGTTGTACCCCTGTGTCAGGAAAGTTGTCTGACAAGGACGAACCGGGTATCGAACTCGCGACACCTGTAAACATCCTTTGGTACTTTAGGCGAGTATCTTACCGACCTGGGCTACCACGCCCACGAACGAAATTTCTGGCTACGCTCCTGCCCCCCCCCCCCCCAATCAAGCTAAAATCACCTGGCCACCAATTTGTCACAAATTCTAAACAGATCTAATTGTTATGAAGTCGTCGGTCTGTATGCTTGTCAAAATCAACCAAAATGTGTGTATTAAGAGGACATTTCAGGTATATATACTTTATATACCCGAATATAATTATACTTTATTTTCAGAACTCAAGTGGGTCAATTGAAATTATAAATAATTGATTTAATTATTTAATTTATGAAATTATGAATGATATGATTTAATTTAATTCTTTAAATGTGGATTTGATACCAACTCAATACTATTGAATTTCTTTTTTTTGATTCTCGTGTTAGCACAGGTTATTATACTAGTGTTATCAACCGTCCTCCTTTTTGGTGTCATTTGAACGTCCTCCTACGTTTCGGAAAATTCGTTCTTTTGTCCTCCTTTTTCCAGAATCACTTTTTTTTTTCCGGGGATTTTTTTTCAATCTCTGAAGCATCTCTTTATTGGTAAGAGTGTTTACATGTGTCTCTTTTCCCCCACACATTTTTACACACGTTGACGAACGCCCTCGAAATTCTCTGACAAATCCAAGCTGCCTCGAAGCAGGCAGATGCTATTGAATGAGTATTGCTTTTAAATATACACGTGAATAATAAGCTATTGGCAAGTGCTCGTATCTTACGTAAAAGATAAACAGCATTTAGAGAGAGAATTTTTCGGTGAATTACCAAAGATGTTAGTTAGATTTGATGGTATCGGTTGCTTAAGCCGGATTTAAAAAAAAATTACTTATTTCATCCTGGTTAAGATAGAGCGAGTATTAAAATTATCCACAGTTTTTTTTCAAAATATGTAAGACGAACCAATTGCTCTGTAAAGAAATAATAAATTATAGTGAGCATCACTCAGGGCCGCAACTAGGGGAAGCAGATGGGTCTTGTGCCCCGAACGTTGGACGGAAAGGGGCGCAGAATGCACCCTTTAACTGCTTCTTCTCTACATTGCATGTGGGCGCCAAAATGCGTTCTTGCCCGGGTGAAAAGTATCTAGATGCGGCCCTGGCATCACTACTAGGGTAACAAACTCACCCATTACTAGAAATTAGAAATTTCCAACTAGAAAACGCGTAGAAATAATTTGTATGAGAATTTTTTTTTAATGAGTGAGCACTGAGAAATTTAAAATATACATTTTAAAAACATGTTTGCTTCTTTGAGGGTATTTAGTTTTCAAATACATATTTTTAGATCCGGAATTTTGTGAAGGGTCGGAAAAACAGGCCCACATTTTGGCTGAGCGCAGACCCGATATTTGAAGAGTATGAATTTTCACAATTTCCAAAAACCATTGCCGATGGCATCAGATAAACTTAAATGCTGATTTTCAACGTTAAGATATTGATTTAAGCTGACTGCGCAAACTATTTACGCAGATGTTGCGTTGATAGAGAATCATTATTTTTGTTCTGCACAGATATACAGGTAATGTGTAAAATAATTTGATAAACAAAAATAAAAGTTTTCAATGCAGTGCAATACTTTACTATAGTTCGTTTCAGGTTAACTTTGCAGTGAAGTGGAAGCTACGAGGGAACCGCATCACTCGTTGTTATGACAACAAAAGCCTCTTAACCTATGTATCGATGCGCGGCCTCGGCGGTATGGCTGATTCTCGCCAATCTCGCAGAAAAAAATATTTTTTATGTATAACGTAATGCTTGTAGAAAAAATTGCAGTCAGTTAGTAAGCCGCTGTGGTGGTCGAGTGGTCATAATGACGGACTCGCATCGCGAGGATCCGGGTTCGAACCCCACCGTCGCCATAGTGGTGGTCGGCTGAAGTTTGTTTCCTGTGGTTCCCAACTTCGAGGCGCAAATGCGAGCCAATCTCCCCATTAAAAAGTCTCGCCAGAGAGAGCAACAGGCCGACAACGATTAATTATTCAATCATTACACTTCACTCGTATTAAGAAAAACTGGTGGCAGATGGCAGCACTACACATAACAAGCATTACACAGAAACAAACTTTACGTCAGGTTTCACTACACGTACACACACATTCCCGCATGTACCAATTCGTTAGAAGTTCCGCAGAGGAATATGAACGAGGTACATGTGTGGTTTAGTAGTAGTAGTAGTCAGTTAGTAACAATTAGCTAATGAAAAAAAACCATCGTTGATACTTTCAGAAATTAAAGAGCGGTTTTTTAAATCTTTTTTTTTTATTGAAAAGTATCTTAGTAACTCCTATTAACCCGGTTTTCACGTTTGAATTTGGGAATAGCCCCAAATAATAATAATAATAAATGATAAGGAAAAATTTAGAATTCTTTTACTCACTTTTCTTGCCGAAATTTCCGTCGCTCACCCACCCGAACGCATATGCGTCGATGCCACTTGTTATCACTACAGTTTTAGTCATTTTTTACGGATTCCCATTCTATGGAATCCTCACTTGAAGTTGTAGAACTATAATTGTAAATAGCACATGTACTCGGGGTGGAACTGGGGGGGGGGGAAGGGCAGAGAGTACGATTGCTCCGGGTGGAAAAATTTAGAAGCCAGCAAGTTTTAGGGGGAAACAAAGAACACCATTACATAAAATTATCGAATTTTATATTGCCCTGGGCGGCAAAAATCCCAGTTACTGTTATAATGTTTATTTTGATTATTCCTTTAGGGTACTGATTAATTTTACAAATTTTAGAACTTAAATAGGGGATGGCCGTGATAATGCGGGGGGGGGGGGGGAGTTGAATACCCACCCAGGTTCTTTTACGGTTTCTGAGATTTTATCATTACCAAAATAGAAAAGTAGCATCATCTCAACAAATGACAGGATGCAGTGAATCAAGCAAGACAACATTTCAGTTACACATCAATTAAGTAAGTTTAGATATTCAGCAAATTTTTAAAAGGGGGCCCCATTCATATCCAAATTTCACATACATTTTACACAAACCAACAATCATGGGGGGGGGGCGTTATTAGATTCGGGGTTGTACACTTGGAGAGGAAAGAACAAGAACACACTTGGAGTCCACTTGGAGAGGAACAGGAAAGAACCTGAGATGTGTAAGAAAGTGCTCTTACACATCTCAGGATACGATACTTTTTTGAGAAATAGATCTGATAGGAAAGTGGATGGAGTGTTGATATAAGTGAAATCATGTTTGAAGGCTAGAGAGTGTAACGTGAAGAGAAGTGATATTGAAACTATACGGGTTGAGCTTGAAAACAAAAGACATCATAAACTTATTGTTGCGGTTTGTTACAATCCACCGAATAGGGATTCAAACTACATCGCCAAATTTCATGATGAAATTTCCTACATGTGTAAGCGTAAGAGGGTTCTCATACTAGGGGTTTTCAATTACCCAGGTATTGATTGGGAGAACCTTTCATCTAGAGATCAGTATGAAAGAGACTTCCTTAAGTTGGTGCTCGAAAATTTTTTTGTATCAGCATGTATCAGAAGCCACTGGGGGTACTGCTATTTTGGATTTAGTTCTTACTAGCTCTGAGGATCTTGTTGAACATGTTTCGGTGGGGGAAGAGTTTTCTTCCAGTGATCATCGTATCGTCAGATTTCACTGTAACTTTTCTTCGGGTAAGGTTGATAACAAAAGACTGGTTTCTTGTTTTCGAAGAACTAACTTTGATGTTTTGAGAGGAAGGTTAGCGGAAGTTTTCAAAGACCGGTTGGAATCAGTAGGGGTGGTAAGTCAATGGGGAGAATTTAGTTCAAAGTTGTCCTCTGTTTTGCACGACGTTATACCCTTTGTTCGAAAAAAGCGTGTTTGTACATCGCACCCTCTATGGTTCACGGATAGCGTGCGTAACCTTTATCTTGAAAAGAAAAGAGCATTCAGAGAGTATAAAAGTGGACGAGGTGACCTATCATTGTTTACTGATAAAAGAAGACTGTTGAAGAAAGCGATAAGGGATAGTAAAAAGGAAGTTGAATCTAGGTTGGCAGATAACATTTTCTCTGACCCAAAACAAATCATTTTTTCGATACGTCAATAATGGATGTAAGGGAACAGTTGGCCCCCTCTCGATAGGAGGCTCTAGGTTAGAGAGCAATGTAGGCATGTGTAGTGCTTTCAATGACTTTTTCGCGTCCGTTTTTAATGGAGATAATGATATTCGATATAAGGGTGTTGCATGGAATAATAAAACCCTCAACGATATTCAAGTAGAAGACGTGGAGGTCCTAAATCTTCTAAGAAATGTATGTGCAAGCAAAGCACCAGGACCAGATGACATCTATCCCAGGGTCCTCAGGGAATGTGCTAATGAATTGTTGGGGCCAGTCGCACAGATATACAGGAGTAGTGTTGCTGAGGGTATCGTCCCAAGGGATTGCAAACTTGCTAATGTTGTTCCGATATTTAAGAAGGGTAGTAGAGAAGCATGACGTTTAGCTTTGATAAGTGCATGGTCGCTCATTGTGGTTCAAACAACCCACAGTTCTCTTACGAGTTGAATGGTGTCACTATCCCGGATGCAACTAGAGACACCGATTTGGGAATTCTCATTGACGAGCGGCTTAGGTTTTCTGAACATTGTTCAGCGGTGGTCAAAAAAGCGAATAGAATACTTGGTCTCATTTTGAAAAAGGTCTCTTCGCGTTCTCTTAAAGTCATTCTTCCGCTTTTTCGAGGCTTAGTTCGTCCTGGACCGGAGTATGCTGTAAGGTTTTGGAGACCATACCTACAGAGGGACATAGACTTGCTTGAAGGTGTGCAGAGAAGAGCTACGCGTGTCCTTATTGGCGCACGGAGCTTCAGTTATGAAGAGAGACTTCATTTTTGGAATATGTTTACATTGGATGAACGCAGGTGTCGAGGAGATATGATCGAAGTGTTCAAAATTTTCAATGGGATGGATAGGATGGACCATGAACTTTTAGTACACTGCCAATTGACTGCTTTTACTAGGGGACACCAGTATCGATTGGTGAGGGACAACGCAAGGCTATGGTGTCGCAGGGAATTTTTCTCTAATAGGGTTGTTAATAAATGGAATAGCTTGCCCCCGGAGGTAATAAATTGCAACACAATTGACACGTTTAAAAAGAAATACGATAAACATGTTGGGGCAAATCAAGAAGCTATCCATACCTAGAATAAGACAACCATAAGTATTCTTTCTGGGCATTGTATAATATTTAATCATGTGTATATATTGTTTACAATTTTTTGTTAATTGCATTTTTAATTGGGTTGCTATATTTTTGAAATATATGACATCCATATTTTTATGGGGATCTTTTTCTCAGCCACCTCGTTGGGCATTTTGCTTGTTGTGGCGTTGTATTTGTATTTGCAACATCCTTAGGGCAAACACAGGGCCGTCATTTCAACTTTTTCCGGGGTGGGGGGGAGGGTGCGCAAAACACATGTACTCAATTTATGTATATATATATACCATTTTTAGTATATTTTCAAAAGCCAGGGTATATACGCATTTATGTATATACATATATATATATATATATACATAAGTACTTACCATGTAAGTATATACATGGTAAGTACATATTGTCCACATACATATGGATAATATTAAGGGGTCTTAGGGGAGACAGAATTTAAATAGATGGAAAACAGAGTTCACTGATCGACATAACCGGCAGTGGCAGCGGGGAAAGTGGAAGTGAGCCTTGGAACAGAGATGAATCATCAGCGTCCAGGAGGGGGGCCTCATAACCAACAAAGCCCGGTCCTAGTGGTGCTGTTCGACTTCGGAGAGGCAGAGAAGATGACCAGCAGTGGCGGTGATCGACGTAACCGGCAGTGGCTACTGAGAAGGTCAACTTTTGGAGCGGTGGGTGATCATCAGCGCATTGGTGGGGACCCCCATAGTTAGCGAAGTCCTGTCCTGGTGGTACTGTTCGGTGACGGGGAGGCACAGGTGACCTTCCATCCGAGCCGCAGGATTTCAATAGCGGCGATTCCAGCAGTGTGGCAGTGTCAGCGAAGCGATACCCCTCAGCAGAGGCGAGAGGCCCACGTCCCGGTCAAAGCGCTTGAAGAGAAGTTTATAAACTTACTTCAATTTTTTACAAGAAAGATTTTGATGACTTCGAAATTTATCACAGCTTACATGATTCGAGCAGAACTGTCTTTTTTTCGGATAAATTTTCATGTAGTTCCATATTTATAAGGGGGTGGTTGCCCGAGCCCTTCTTAGCACTTCACAGACTTCGGGCTCTTGCCATTCTAGGCACTACTAATTTTTCCCCCACTTTGAGATGCTCTTATATATTTCACATTTTTTTCTCCCTTGAAAATCATACCTTTCCCCAAGCTTACA
Organism: Pholcus phalangioides; assembly: GCF_987345545.1. NCBI lineage: Eukaryota > Metazoa > Arthropoda > Arachnida > Araneae > Pholcidae > Pholcus > Pholcus phalangioides. The sequence continues at coordinate 4,108,018 of NW_028301625.1, read as the reverse complement.
ATTTTCAGAATGAAAGCCATTACTGTGTTTGTTCTTTTAACTATGGTTTTGAGTAGGGGCCTATTGTTACATTCGCACATTCATGACATAAATGAGATGCCGTAAAAGGGCTTTGGTCCCGGTGAGGTTGCCCAATTCGGGTGAGCCATCCAATCTCCTTCCAGATTGGCGGCATGTAGGTGCCGGATGAGAGGGAGGGGATCCTTCCGTTTACGGACCTGATAGGCGGCCGCTGCTCTCGTGGTCGTGACGACGGATCTTTTTCTTCTCCGTGAAAACGCGCCAAACGATGACTCCAAGTCGAGGGGGGGGGGGGGAAAGGAAAAATGGAAGCTACTCTGCTCTTGCTGACAAAGTTTTCAAGAACCGACATGTCCGTCCCAACAAAGGAATTTTTACAAAACTGCAAATTTCTACCGAAATTTTGGTTCGAATGTTCTGAAATTTTGAATTTGGATTCCTCAATTTATTTGCCGCCGAGGCCGAATGGTATAACTCATGAGCATGGCAACAGAGAAAGTGGATAAAAATGAGGGATTCAATTTTTTCACGTGTTAATCTATAGATGGTTCTAATTAAGGCAATCAATTAGTGTAGGAGGTGTTCATGCCCCCCCCCACAAGGGGTGGGCTGACAAGGCTCCAGCCCTGGGGCCCGGGATTATTTTCATCATTTTTTTTTGTTTTTTCACGCTATAAATTCATCGTAAATGGGCCCGTAAAAGATCCCAGCCTAGGGGCTCTGCTTCGGGATGTGGGGGCCATCGAGGTGTTCCAGGTGGGAATTACACAAATGGTGATGGGAAAATTAAGGTGTGACGTGAAGATTTGTTAAAATGACAAAAATAATATTTTCCGTTACTTTCCTTGAATAATCATATCAAAATAATAATAACAACAATGATGATGCTAATTAGTGATTGTGGCGTATTTTTGTGTAAGGTTTACATCATGATGGGGAAAATTATGTGTGTAGGTGTGAATTTGTCAATTTCAAAATATTAAAAAAAATACAATACAATACCGCGTGGGCCACATATTCGAATAGGGAGTATTTAAGTGTGCATGTGTGTATGGTGAATGAGTGGAATAAGTAATACTCATGTCACATTTTCCTTTAGTCTTTATGACATGTCACAAAATAATAATGGCACTACACCTTCCATTTTTCCCGTTCTCCATAACATTACGGCCCTGCATGTACTTGACATTTCATCACCGATAGATGGAAAACTGCCCCCCCCCCCCCCCCAAAAAATGTCCGTCTACGAGCCGCCACTGGATTAGATCTACAATTAAGTGGAATCAGGCGGGCCACGTTTGTCAAATTAATTAAAATGTGATTCATTCTCAATAGATCGTGTTTGATTATGATCCAAACTATCAACGCGATCTTAAAATAACGGAAAAAAGTGCAATAAATTGTATTCTTTCTGAGCAATTTTTTCCCTTACAAGATTTATGTTCGTCACTCAAAAAGTTGAGCTCAAAAGTTTAAGTCGGGGAGCATTGCCCCCACAAGGGTAGAACCGACAGGGCGCCAGTCTTGAGGTGATTCTCACAATTTTTTGTTTTTTCATGCTATAAATTTACTATATAAGGGCCCATAAAAAGTGTGGCCGGGAAGCTAATTTCGCAAATGCACCGCTATTCCGCGATTTCAGCCAATCACGTCTCGTCTTGATTTACGATAATGCCCACTACCTTAATATCGTAAGATCTGTTGTGCTTTCGGAATGTATTCTGAAATATTAACACGCTGTTATGCCAAACAAACATTCTTTATTTTAATTCGCGTAAGGGAAGGATTAAAATTCCGCGTGGTTAATGGTACCGAGTGATGAAAGTGGTAATAAATTTCAAAGAAAAAAATTCACTGAAAGTACATGCTTTTGGTGGCCGAGTTAGTGTAGGTGATAGTATATCGGACTGCGAACTTGAAGACACTGAGCTATAAGTAGGGTGACCATACGTCCCGTATTTCCTGTTTTTTGGGCCGTCCCGACTTTTTGGCAAAAGTGCCCCGGTTTTTCCCTTATTTTACACGAAGCCTACTTGAATTTTTATTCTTTATTGAAGTCAAAGATTGACATTATTTTTCAACTCATAAATTATTTTATGATAATTACAACTATATATGAGAATATTAATCTCCCACATTTGCCTTGGTGAACGTTTTTTTTTTCGTGGAATACATTTTGATCCACTGCAATTTGCAGTAATGCATCATTTCCCGCCATTGTGATTTTCCTGTAATTTCAGCAATATTTGGCAACTTTGTTTGATTTTGGCGTCGTGTTTGGCGATAATTGGCGATGCTCCCGTATTTTCCCGTATTTGGAATCCCAATGTCCCATATTTCTCTCGAGGAAATATGGTCAGCCTGGCTATAAGGAACTATGAGGTTTACTCATAGCTCAGTGCCTGAAGACCACGGTTCGAATCCAGTTCGCGAAAGTTTTTTTTTTTGTAACTCCTCGTCAGAAAATGATTTAAAAATTTAATTCTTTTTGCTGATGCAATACATTTTACAATATATTTTGCGGACTCTTAAAATACAAGTACTGTAAATCAGTTAAATATTATAACAAAAGCATGCAGAAGAAATTAAGACCAATAATGTTATAAAAAAGCGTATTTTAGTGTCTTTTCTTTTCTTCAGTTCCGATTTTTAAATATTTTATAGCTGTTTACGACTAATTAACGTGCATATAATATATATATATATATATATATATATATTTTATACAGTAATTTTTCTATTTATTTTTAGTCGATTTGCTATCGAAAAATGCATTGATAAATTGGAGAAATATTTTACTAAAATTTGAAAAGATTTTCGTGATCTGCGCCTTTAGCTGTTCGAATATTTCAGTTTGTACCGAATTTATAATGTATTTATATTTTGCGAAACTTAAAACTTTGGTATATATAATAAATCAATTAAATATTATAACAAAAAATATGTAGAAAAAATTATCAAGACCAATAATAATGCTCTAAAAAATGTAATTCCTTTTAGCATATCTTTACTCTTCTGAGAAGTTCTGATATTTAAATATTTCATAGTTGTTTGCGATTATTAACATGCACGATATATTTTTTCATATTATAATTTATCGGTTTATTTTTAGTTGATTTACTATCGAAAAATGCATTGATTAAATTGGAGAAATTTTTTACTAAAATTCACAAGGATTTTCTATCACATTTTCAGAAATTTGAAGTCGTTATCCTCCTTTAACTGTTTGAATATTTAAGTTTGCTTTTAATGCATGAATTTGTTGGTTTAAAAAATAAAATCGTTTTTATTGAAAATGGCGCGATTGCACATTTGAAATGCCTCGCGGAACACCAGTGGATATGTCCACCTTGTTTGCACCACTATTGCGCGATCAGATACGGAAATGAAGATACCGTAGAGTTATGCAAATTATCGTAGAAGCTGAAGCAACGTGATTGGCTGTATGGGAAAAAATACGAAAAAATCGTGTAATCGCGGAATAGAGCGGTGTATTTGCGAAATATGCGGCCGGGAAAAACTGAAAAGATTCCAGTCTAGGGGCGCTGCTCTAAGATGTGGGGGTCCATGTCACGGAGCGACTGTTTAAAATGTTTTTTAGAGGGCCCCATTTTTTTTTTTTTTTTTTGGCACTGGGCCGCAGAATTCCTAATCCCGGTGCTGCAGAGATTACAAATGTTATTTACTTTATTTTTTTAGGCCGGGATTACACTATAAAAGTTTGATAAAATCCCTTTTATAAAACTAGAAAAATCCAACCAATAAAGCTCATATGTCACATTCGAGTAAATGCAACCCTTAATCTTACTGGTTGAATTTTTTAAATTTTGTAAAAGGGGTCATTCAAGTATTACGTCAGCATCGATGGGGAGTTTCCGATTTGCTAACTTTTGATGACAAGGGGAGGGGGGTTTGGACGATGCTTACGTCATCAACCACACTTTATGAAGATATGAAATCCGCAGTAGCACAACGATATACAATATGTGGACCATATTGTTATATATCGAAATGTCAGATGTCATAACTATGATATAGAACGACCTTGTCCTATATGGTGCAAATTATCTATGATATTAATCGATGAAGTCTAATTTTTCAGTCGAATATGTATTTGATTAAATGTGAATAATCTCTACTTTGAAGGACAACAACTTGGGACAATAAATTATTTTATATAGTTTGAAAAACATAGATCTATATCAGATTCTTGATATAGATCTATCAAAGAAGACATAGCTCTATATCCTGAACATGACATACATCTATATCCTGAACATGACATACATCTATATCCTGAACATGACATACATCTATATCCTGAACATGACATACATCTATATCCTGAACATGACATACATCTATATCCTGAACATGACATACATCTATATCCTGAACATGACATACATCTATATCCTGAACATGACATACATCTATATCCTGAACATGACATACATCTATATCGTGAACCTGACAAAGATATACAACCTCTGACAATAAAGTTCGGTGAATAGTCCTGGGGGTCTATTACGCTCATGTCGTTATGCCCGCGTTTCAAACGTGTTTGTGGTTTGCGGTGCATTGTGGGATAGATTTACGTCACCATCGCTAAAGGTTGATTTTTCTCACATCGTTACTAGCGATTTTCGTTATCATCATCGCTACGTGTACCGTTAACTAACGAGAATTATTCATTCATTATTAATTTATCAAGTTGTTCATTATAATGAATAATAATTCTCTGAATTACGTTACTTAATTTAGTAACATGATTCAAAGACAGCATTATCGTTTAAAATGTTATCTGTGCACATACTGATTGGTAAAAATTATTCATAGTGATAAATCGTTATAAATTATTTTACTCGGTACAAAGATAAACCACTCTACAACGTTTTTTTCCCCCTTCAAATCTTGCATAGAAATGCCTTTATTCTAATCTTAAACTCATCTCAATATAAGAATATTATTTAACTGGTAAATCTCTCTAACGCGATGTTTTCAAGACATTTTGAAATTCGCTCAATATTTTTTTTACTTCTCGTTCAAAATCGACGTCAATATATATTTAAACGTCTCCAGATTTTCCCCTTCTTAATTCGTTTAATAACATTGATATTTTGTAATATCACTGATAGTGTTAAAATAATTGTATTGCTACTTTCTGTGCAGTACACAGAAGTGTAATGCAGTAAACACCATTACACGCACACACACTATACTCTGTGCACTAAAAAAAAGTACACTATAAAAAATCAAAGTAAATTTTATTAATCAACAAATAAATTTTTTCTAATCCTTGAGTGCATTTTCTGATCGGAATCGGAGTATAAAAGAGATGTCAACAAAAAAAAAAAAAGTGTAAATTTGATGCCACTTCATTTCATGTGTGAAACAAGGAAACCAATTATCTAATTAATGATGTAAATAAAAGGTTACTTGTTCTTGATTTTGACTTAATATCAAGACGGTAGATAAATGTTAAAAACATGGTAATATATGATGATATTTTTGCTAGTCGTTTTGGAAATTCATAACATCATTGAACTTTTAATAGAAAATCATTTTTTAAACGTAATAATTTAGAAAATTTCCCTGCTCCAGTATCATGTGCATGCATAGCCTACCTTTTTCTCAAATATTTGATGAAAATAAAAAGAATCCGGATGAATTAAAAAAAAAAAATGTAGCTTAGAAAATTAGGGACAATCAACGCACACAAATAAATAAAAATAAAATAATAATAACGCAAGTGCTGCAGCACTCGTTGATAGTGATGATGATTATCAGCAGCGAAGAAAATTATCCGATTGGTCCATCCCTTTCGGAGCTAACGCAAATCTCGGACCAGGGAGTTTTTCGTAAAATAGATAACGACATACCGCGGGTTGCTGAGAAAAATCAAGTTTTTGACGATGGTCGCTGAGATTTGCGTTATGAGGCTCGTTAAGAATTTGCGTTAAGGGCGTGACGTCACTAACGACCTCGTTGTATAACGACGTGAGCGTAATAGACCCCCTGTAACATTAACATAGATGAAATGTTAACAAGAGTTACCTTACTGTCCTTCAAAATAGTCACCTCCCATTACTATGCACCGCTGAGATCTCCTATACATGTCCTGGAAACTTTGCAAGAAGTCTTCTTTTGGGATGGAGTTCAAAAGCCTCGTCACGTTTCATTGGATGTCAGGAATATCGTCAAATCTCTTTCCTTTCAAAGTGAGTTTGAGTCGTGGGAATAGGAAGAAGTCTGGAGGATTGAGATCTGGCGAGTATGGTGGATGTTCAATTTGCACCACTCCCTTTTTTGCCAGGAACTGTTTGACGATATTGGCTGTGTGAGGGCGAGCATTGTCGTGAACAAGAAACCATGAACCTTGTTGTGCGTACTGAGGTCGTACCCTGCGTAGACGTTTTATGAAACGGGTCAAAATTTCAATGTACCTTGCAGCATTCGTCGTCGTTCCCTCAGGTAGAAATTCCTTGTGGATTTTCCTGTTCTCAGTTAAGAACCAACGCACTGAACAAGCACTTTGTAAAACAAGTCTTTCACGGAATACAAACGACGCTCAACTGAACAACGGTGGCGGCAGATGGTCAACACCTGCTGCTACGCATGTGCAGCGTTTTGCTTCACCAGTGTTGCCAGATCGGCCGTTCTGACTTCATTCACCGAACTTTATTGTCAGAGGTTGTACAAGTATATCAGATACACAATATGCTGATATATCAACATATTGTGTGCCTTTAAATAAAAATATTGCGTTCAAATAAGAATTTGGAGAAAATTTAAAGTCGAGCGTAAATTTTTTTGTTTGAATGGAAATTAAAAACTTTTGAATGAATAATTTTTCATATGAAATTTTGATTTTAATAGGATTAATTATGTTGATATATCAAAACCATTTAATCAGTTATAATTGAATCATTACTGTGTATGTTTTACATCACAGATGTTGGTATTTTAGGAGGAGCAAGAACGTATCCACCGTAACTTTAATTGCCACTTTATAATTGCACATATTTTTTAATTTAGAAAAATTTGCTCTTGTTTTTGTTGTATGTGTGTGTTTTTTTTAAAATTATTTTTTTTTGCCTCTGATGTTTTCATTTTTTACAATACTTTGAGAATTTTAACTTCCTTGTGTTGCATATTTTTTATTCTGTATTTTTTGTTTTATTAGCATAAATTAATAATTTTAAATAAACAATTAATATACTACACAATACATTACATAATTTGTTTCTTGTGTTCTTTGTGTTATATATAATTTCCTTAATTATAATATAATTTTTCAATTATCTGCCTCAAAATGATAAATATGTCTCATAATTTCTATTTTGTAATTTTTGGGCATACATGAAAATGAATAAATTTGATTTAAAATACAAGTAAAAAAACCATAACTTGTAAATTAATGTTATAATAACAACCGGTAGCCAGTGCTGTAGAGATGGGAAGAGTTCAAGGTACATGGGTTCAAACCCACCCGGGCACCTCAAGCGAAGAACGGCCTCACAAAAATTAGAGATCTGGTTGAAATTTTCGAGAATTTGTTTGGTAGGGCCTCCAAAAAAACAATTGGCCCGGGGGCCCATGATACTCTTAAGACGGCCCTGGTGCAACGTGTCACTCAAGGGATCTCTAAATGTGCCATGGATCGTTTAAGTTTTCTGGAACTGTGTCGCGGGTTACTAAGTGATTTTTGAATGTGATCGTTGAGGCCTACTTCAAAGATCTACTACTAAATGTGCTACGGGCCCCTTAAATGCTCTGAAATTGTGCCACGGGTCATTTAAGCGATTTGTAAAAATGTGCCGCTTAGTTCATTTTTACAAAATTAGGTTTGAGGGGGCAAGAAACATCAGATAACTTTCAGGGCCACATTTTGTCTGCGGGTCAAGGGTTTACCATATCTGGCTTAAAGGGTGGTTCGCAATGAATTTCTTAGAGAAGTATTGAGTTCTTATCCTTCAAATAGCATTGAAAAATTGATTATAGCAACCATGTAAAGGTATTTTCTTTTGAGATTATAATTTTGATAGTTCATCATCACCCTCAATGTTTTCTTATTTCAGCGCCTCTGCCTCATTAGAAAATGCAATTGATCGCAAATCATTTGAAACGTCTTAATATTCAACTTTATAGAATAATTTCACATAGTTTGCATGATACGAAGTGTAACATGACAACCTGGGATATCTTACAAATCTCATTGTTCATCTAATCTTGTTTAGGCCCCAGAGTTTGTTGGCTACCGGAAACCACCCGAGGCACCTGCTGGCGATCCGGTTCGGGCCAGTTAGTTCGCTTAATTTGGATAACAAAAAAAATTTTGCATTAAAAATTTTTTTTTTCGTCTGGGGGGGGGGGGAGAGGCGTACGTTCCTGATCCCACCAATATGCGTTAGGAGGTAGGGGGCAGTGCTGACAAGGGGAGGGGGTGAGAGTTTAGCTGACGGGGGGGGGGTCAAAAATGGTTTAAAATTTGCTGACGTAATACTTGAACGGCCCCAAAGGGCTTTTAGAAAAATTTTAGTGTAATACTGTCCTTAAGCATATGACACCTCAAACAAATTTAGAAATTTTAAGTAATTGCATATGATTAAATGGTTTTTTTTGTAAAATTTAAAGTACGTGGAGCCCAAGGGGTGATACATTGCAGCTGCAAACTTCCGCGAAATGCCAGGTATTTTTGAAAGGGATCGACAACCAATGTGTCGCTGTTGTGAAGTTTGCATAACTGGATGGTAAGAACTTTCAGCACTTGTTGTGAAACTTAACGTTTACACATACTGTGTCCTCGTGTAAAGTATCTCTAAATAAAGAATTTTTCCACCCATTATTGGTGTGTCATTTCTGCATCTTCATTTATCCTCCAGCTGATCCGATTGAGGTTACCGGTCATAAATTCCTATGTGATTGTTTTGTTTTTGTGTTTTCTACCTCTACTAAAAGTTTGCACATTGAGGTTTGAATCACCCTATATCATACATATATAGATAGACAAGAATTTATATAGCAGAAGAGGATCTAGACATCTTATTGGACTGATGTCCGGGGTGGAACTCAGTGAGTTCTCCCTTACATAATACTAGGTGGCGTTGTATGTCCTACGCGATAATCCTTATCAGTCTTATCGGTTTAGTTCTTTTTATACAAGGACACTACAACGTTTATAAAACTTACAAGCTCCAGTCACGACAGTTATTCAAGGCCCAACTTGCCTGATATACTGACCCCGAAAAAGTTGAGTTTTTTTGCCAGAGTGTGTACGAAGAGCAAGTCTCTGCCAAATAAATAAATAAAAAAAATAAATCATATAATCAGTTACATTCACTTGAAGTCTCTTGGGAGGGGTGATTGCTTCATCGCCTATTGTTTGAAGTCTCTTTGGGGGAAGGAGGTAATCGCTCTTCCCTGGATCTGCACCTGTGTATGTACCTCTTGCTCATTGTGCTCCTGAATGCAGATATGACTTACTGCAGATGAAAAGTAAGACACTGCAAACACTAAAACCACCTGACCTACAGGTCATTCACTAACACCCATTCTGGAGAAAAATTCCCAGGGCCCAACTTTGAGTTGATGTGGCCCTGGGCAAAGCATGTATTGATCATTTTTGTCGCATCACTGTCATTTTCTGCACACACGGATAATTAGACGGGACATACAATTTATTGCCGATTACGAACGGCAGGCTTGTTTTTTATACTCATCGAGAGGTTGGTGCGCTAACCACTCGATGGGGGACTCCCTGCGGTAACAATTTTTTTGCTGCGGTCAAGTCGCTGTTTTTTGTTGTATCCCTATGTCAGGAAAGTTTTCTGACAAGGATGAACCAGGTATCGAACTCCAGACACCTCTAAACATCCTTTGGTACTTTAGGTGAGCATCTTATCGACCGGGTACCACGCCTGGCAAAGCATGTATTCAGGGGGGACCCCCTAGACTACAGTCAAAGGTGTATTGTGCATCAGAAAATACATATATTGTTTGTGAAGACGTTACAAAAGGATACAATAAGTTTTGAATGAAGAGGCTAACATAAATTCATCCAAATACCTTAAAATAATCATGAGTTCATCTCAGCATAAATGCCCCGAAAAGCCTCATTTTATCCATAGGAAATGAATGATATGCGAGATAAATATTTATAGTCATAAAAAAGTAGTGAATTTTTCATAAATGGAGAGAGTCATATTAGTATTCTAGATATCTTGATCACTTTGTGAAGATGAATGTTCGTTCATCGCAAACGTATAGTGGTTGGTCGGCTAATATTGATTTAACAACTTCAAATAATGCAAGATTGTTCTCCTTCCAAAAATATCCATCCCACAGCAAATTCATGACACAAAAAATATATTTATTACACATTTAATCCATTGATTTCTCATTACTGATTAAGAGGACAAATGACAGTACCTATTTCACCCAAGACAGATCTAACTTAAATGCAATTTTAACAAAAAATGTGTGTTGTTTCATCTGACCATTGTTTCTTTCATCCTGTATCATGTGACCGCCAAAGAGTTTCTTTTATAGCAAATGTTACATAAGAAAAGTTTAGTTATTGAAGTCTTGACATTATAAATGATTCATGAAGTTTATTGGAAAGTGATTCTATGTCCCTTATGCTGCAGAACATAAAACTTTCACTTTATTACTACATTTAGACTACAGCAAGAGTTGTCTCGAGATTGAGAGCCTTCACATATGCATATACACTTGACATTTTTATCCTGTTTTTTGTGACAGCCTATGTAATGATTTTAAAGAGACTAAGGGTGATATTCACCCACATGGTTTAAACTATAGTCACAATATTTGGATAGGATATCAAACACAGATTGATTAAAACCTTAATTTAACCAATCTGTGTCTATCTTGTATCCAAAACTTGCGACTGTAGGTTAAACCATGTGTGAGAATACCATGCTAAGAAGCTCTGCTTGGTGTTTTGAAATATCAGTTTGCCTTTTGTATGCATTCACCATATTTTAGAAACACTTTATGTATTCTGATCTTAGCTTGAAATATTTTCCCATTCGTGTAAGTTCTCCAGTAGTATAGAACCTGTATTTAATTCTGTTACTATTATTTGTAAATTACCGAAATAAAATTCTGTGTTGGAAAACAGCAGTTGGGATATTAGAATTAGACTGGAATTCACTAGCAGTATCCCCTCACAATCGTTTCACCAGTTACTGTAGTTCACTACTTTCTGGTTTAGTAATAGTAATTTATTTTCAGTAGCCAAATAAATTTGCAACAGAAAAAAAAATCAGCCATGGGGACCCTGGTTCTGTTCAAGTATAGGATATAAGTGAGAAAAAAGAATCAACAATAAGTTTCATCCATCAAATTAGTAGATAATGAACCCATAGCTACTTAAAACAGAGGTTTTCAAACTTTTGTCGCCCTCGTCCCTCAAGAAATTTCTATTACCAGGATAGGCAGGGAGGTGGAAAATCTGCATCCACTTATCACTTATACAAATACAACACCACAACAGGCAAAATGCCCAACGAGGTGGCTGATAAAAAGATGCCCATAAAAATATGGATGTCGCATATTTAAAAAAAAAACAGCAACCCAATTAAAACTGCAATTACACAAATTATAAAAAATATATACATATGATAAAATATTATACAATGCCCATAAAGAATACTTATGGTTGTCTTATTCGAAGAATGGATAGCTTCTCGATTTACCCCAACATGTTTATCGTATTTCTTTTTAAACGTGTCAATTGTGTAACAATTTACTACCTCAGGGGGTAAGCTATTCCATTTATTAACAACCCTATTAGAGAAAAATTCCCTGCGACACCATAACCTGAAGAGTAAGTTTTTTTTTAAAATATGGATAACTTTTACCTCTGTATAAAAAAGGGAGTATTCATATTATTTTCACCAACAAAAGCATATAGCATATGAAATTTCATTTTTCACTAAAAATGTATAAAACTTTTTTCTTCTTTATAAAACGAGCAAAAACTTTATACAGAAATTCAATAAAAGAAAAACCTCCATGTAAGCAAGGAACAACTTTATTTATTTGCACATTCTTTTTCTTCCAGGTTACACTGACATTCAATATTTTCACTTCATAAAATTCTAAACATAATTCATGAAAAAAATAAAATAAAATAAACACATAAAAATCTTTCGAAAAGAGCAACACTTTTTGGAATGAGAATATTAAGCAAAAAAAAAAAAAATGAATCTGGGCTATGCATTGAAGCTAATCTGAATCTTCTCAGCTCACCGAGCTTGTTGTCCAAGAAAGTCACCATTCATCTACATAAAAAAAACAAATTATTTTAAAATGTATTTGTTTATGCTGATATACACTCCACCTGGAAAGCAGTATTTAATAACTGAATGAGGACACCCAAGATGATGAAAAGAAACATTTATTACAGACGATTGGGTGTGTTCTAATTCTCACACAAAAATTGTTCACCTAGAACAGTGTTTTCCAAAGTGGACAATATCGCCCCCTGGGGAACGATGGAATGGTCTGGGGGGTGGCAGAAGCTGTGGTTTTATTATAGGATCATATGGGAAGATTAAAGGTAGGGAGCGATGAGAACAAAAAAATTTTGAAGGGGGAGATGGGATAAAAAGTTTGGGAAACTATGCTCACAGTGGTTCTCAACCTTTTTGGAACTGCGGTCCCGTGAATGAAATTTCTATGAGTCTATGACCCGGTCTGGAATAGTTTACTCGTTCATAAGATAATTGATAAACAACTAATTACCTTTTAATTATGAACTAATTATTTGATTGTTTATTTAAAACACATTTATTTGATTAATTAATTAAAACCATTTTAATTAATTAAAATTATTTTAATGAATTGAATCCATTATTATCTTACGGATTGATGTAACATTTTTTCTTTTTGGTACTGTATTAATAACGTGCAGAAATCAAAACATAAGCAAAGCGTTTCATCAGCAACTGCAGTAAACATGCTCATTGCATAGGCACCGGAACCTGCGTAGTGAGGCTGTTTGAGTGCCCCAATAAATTTTACAAGCCCCCAATAGTTAATGAACATACAATGAAATGCAACACTCCCTCTCCTGCATAATATCCATATATACAGGACAAATAGAAACTTTCATCCCCCTCAATGTTTTCTTATTTCAGCGCCTCTGCCTCATTAGAAAATGCAATTGATCGCAAATCATTTGAAACGTCTTAATATTCAATTTTATAGAATAATTTCACATAGTTTGCATGATACAAAGTGTAACATGACAACCTGGGATATCTTACAAATCTCATTGTTCATCTAATCTTGTTTAGGCCCCAGAGTTTGTTGGCTACCGGAAACCACCCGAGGCACCTGCTGGCGATCCGGTTCGGGCCAGTTAGTTCGTTTAAGTCTGGCGATCAGGGGTAGGGTCTCCTGGCTGTCAGGCGAGAACGGGGCCAGAGGTCGGGCTGCCAACGTCCCATATAAATTCCGGTTTACATATATGTCAGAGATCCCAATAGCTCGTCTAGTTACCTTCTCTTTCCCTCTGGGGGGTTCTCGTGGCTCGTCGATGGGAACCATGTCGAGTCGTCGTCAAACTCAAATAGCGAATTAATTGTGCAATATATTAGTGCAATATAATGTAAATATTCTGCAAGGTGTTATATGAATGTGCAATAAGTTTTACCTCCATGCCGTCGGTGGGTCCTAGGACCATCTCACGGTCTATAATGTCATGAGCTTATACAATGTGCAATAGGCCTAAGAGTTGTGGATCCTGGTCAGATCTCGAATTTGTTATATTTGGTTGCCAGAGATTCTGTATTATATTTTTTACAATATCTCCGTTTCTCTCATGAAGTTACGTAAATTAGATGCAAGCTCAATACTGCACCTTCGATCTTGTAATTGATTCTGCCATGAAGCATTGTGGGAACGCTTCTGCATAAAGACCAGATAGAGAGATGTGCACGACCACTACTTCTTCAGACTAATTTCCTGTCTTCATTACTAAGGCATCACGCCCTGTTGAGGTGTGAGCCAGATCGTCTCTCAGTTGTAGCAATGTGTTAAATTTAGGAAGGTACCTCACCAGTCTCATCGCTTGATCTCATGTGATAATCAAACGTCGTCGTGATTCCATCACCTGCGGATTGATTAGTGGCCAGACCGGCTACCCTTGGACGTTCGCCTCCAGTTTACTACGCAATGGCTGACCTATAGTTTGAACAGATATCTCAAGACACAAACCCATCTGAACCTGGTATCAGGGTTTCTCCTACCATGGTGTATAGAAGACCACTGACTGACTGAGACATCTTGGAGTGTCTTGTGGACGATGTCAACTAATACATGAATACCTGGACATAGCGGTGAGAGTGTTCTATTGTCACATTGTAATGTTTGAGAGAAAAGGCTAACTGAGAAGATAACTTGTAAAAATGTTGTACTACTTATTAATAGTTAATGAAATAAATGTTTATAATTTAACTAAAGTCTTGTTCCATTCATTATTGTCATCCATTCAATGATCAATGGGGATAAATTAATAAAGAACTGGAAAATGCAAGATAAACATTGCAGAAGCTTTCACAATACTAAGTTTTCATTCACAGTGGGCAATTAGGTTTATTTGTGCTGACATCGATGAAACACTTATTAATTAGCATTTTTTAATAATTTAGTGTAAAATATATTTTACGATCAAATTTTGTATTTAATCTTAGCTAGAAAGAAGGTAATGATGTAAAAAAAATTGTGTATATTGTAACTCACCATAAAAGTCAGCTACAAAGCAGAAAATTGTTCAATTTTGGACGAAACACGCGTTTCGGTATATTCACGATAGAGGCTTATGTTAAATTGTGTAACTTCATAAATTTCAAAATCTTGAGCACACGATTTTTCTACTCTAAAATTTGAAAACTTTTCTGTATTTTTTAACAAAAATTTGGATTTGTGAACCTATTATTTTAACAAAAATGAAAAATATGACACTGGAAAAAATTGAAACTAAAACTTTCTTAACGTAATTCACTGTGTTTTTGAAAAGAAAACAGTATTCTTCATCAACATCCCTAATTATATGCACCTTGATGACCGATTCAAAACACAATATTTTTAGTATACACGCAGGTGCTTCACTGACTGGCCATAAATAGCGGGTCCAATGGTCGAAGGTGGTTTTCTATTGCCCGAAAATTCCCAAACACTAATTATCCCCCTTTGTAGTTACGCGGCTTGGTCACTGGCGAGTAGCACAGATGATTTTCCAGTCTCCAAGGAATTCTACAGTACCGAGTTTTCTCATGGCATTATTGTCTTCGGGACATTTTCTGTGGTGCCTATAATGGCAAATAGTGAACATGCAATCATCTGGTTGTCAACAGAGAGCCCTGAAGCAGTAGAATATTTTCAGGCAAGAGGGACCGGGAGTATAGAAAAAGATTTTTTCCCCTGCTGTATTGTGTGGATGTCATGACGATGGTACTCAAAATTGCAAAAAGAAAAAAATACAATTAAAAATATGGCGATGACCAGAGACACTTTTTTTTCCCTTCCTTGGGCCTTGCAACTAAAGCTTATTAAAGACAGCTGGTTGAGGTACTCTTTAGCCAGCTTTGCTTGCTAAAGAGTGGAAGCTTTTGTCCAGGAACTATAGGAAGGTTTTTCATCTTAACCCGTGTATGATTTTTATCAGTTTCTGACTGAAAAATTCAAATAATATTTTCCATAGTGGTGAAATAAACCAATTAGTTATTAGTGTGCTTTGAGGAATGAAAGGGTAATGAATATATTCTCGCATCCCGGTACGATTGATGTCATGGCCCGGCGGTTGAGAAACACTGCTCTAGAACATGAACTATTCCACAATTGACCTCTTTCATTTGTATTTTGTTATCTTTAACATAGTTAATGTTATATGAAATTTCATTACGTTTTTAGCCATGTTTTGAAACATTTCTCTAAAACAACCATTTGAATGGCTTATCAACAATCAGTTACAACTAGAACATCTTCTTCAGGCATGTTACTATCAACTAGTTTTTTTTTGAACATCGCTTTGTTCGAATATTAGATAGCTTTTCCCCCAAGCTATCTCAATACTGGATATTTCATTTTTTTCAACGCAATAATTTTCTTTTTTTGTAGTTATTTTAAATTGAACTAAAGCTATATCTGTCTAATTTTATCATGTTATTCTCATGAGTCTAAAAATCTTATTTCTTATAATTTCATTTGGTTCATTCACAGGTTTAATAAATGTGTGAGCATATTTCTTTTCATCATCTCAGTGTCCTCTCCAATAATTAAATACTTTTTTCCAGGGGTTATAGTACTCTATATATATACAGGGTGCACACAGGTAATTCAACATATAGAATTTTACTGGTGAGCCATTGATCCTACACACATACTTCCAATTAGAAAAAGTATACAAATAATGTGAGTACTCAGATACATCATTCATGTTTCAAGTAATAACTTCGAGGCGCAAATGCGAGCCGATCTCCCTGTTAAAAAGTCTCGCCACAGAGAGCAACAGGCCTACAAACAGTAGAAATATTCAGTCACTACACATCACTCACTTCACTTCTGAGATATAGATGGCAGCACTGAAAAATCATGCACAACACTAGATACGCACTAAGACTGTTAGGTACACACACTTACACTTCCGGCACAACTCACTAGGTAGTAAATTGCCCATGGCGATAGACCTGAGTTGTGCTCGGCTTAAAAAAAAAAACATAGTTATTAAAATAGAAAAATTAACTTTTTATACAGTCCGTGTGACCAAGAACCCAATAACAAAGTTGTTGCCCTGAGGTAAAAAAAAGATGATTTCAAGTGCAATATTCGCTGAAATATTCTAATTCGGAAAACGAAGAAACGTTGTGATATAACAGTAACAGATGCGGAAAACAAAAAAAAATCCACGTTTCTAAGTGTAATATTCGCTGAAATATTCTAATGCTGCTTTCCTCCATTTTTTGAATTCGAATATCTCAGCAAATGATGCACTTAGAAATTAGAAATGTGGAATTTTTTGTTGGCAACAAGACGAGTCAGGGCAACAATGTTCTAATTGGATTTTAGGGTACACTGGGACTGTATAAAAAGTTATTTTATTTTAATAACTATACAACCCCTTGAAACATGAATGTCATATTTCATGTTAATTATAATACTTCTTTTAATTGGAAGTATGCCTCTAGGATTAAGGATTCACCAGTAAAATGCCATAGGTCCTGTTACCTATTCACCCTGTATATACTGGGTGGTAACTATCGACCGCCCAATAATTACAGTGATACCTTGTGAAAAACTGATATAGAAAAGTGTTTTCCATTGGTAGGATCTGAAGAATATTAAGGGAGTTATAACGTTTTGAATTTTTGGGATGTGTAATTTTTCTGAAGGTCAGTTATGCACCACACAAACACCCAATAAAAATAAATTTCTCCACCAGCTTGTCATTTCTTGAAAATGAACTGAAATATTCAATCCCGTTAGAAGCCAAGTTAGGCATTCTTCTTTCACAATTGACACTTTTCTCTTCATGTATAGTGTGATATTATAACCTTGTTATTAGGTATAGCTTATGTGTTATTACGTGTAGCTTATGTGCAACTACGTGTTAGCTTTGTTCACTATATTGGCAAATTTATCACCAGATTTGTAAAATGCAAGCCAAATGAGATAGATCTATTTGAAATTTTTTTTAACCAAATCAACTTTTTTTGCCAAAATGTGCCAATCTGCTCTCCTTCACTGTTTTGTGAAAACTTTGGAGGGCAGGTGCATAGAGTTCTAGTGTTTACTGCGCGGTCATTTTTTTCTACCTTGTCTCAAATTTGATCCCATGTTGGTCAATAAAACAGTGCAAGACTTTGAGTTAGTTTATCGAAACTGTTATGCGTAAAAAGCTTCAATGAAGGATGTAAAAATACTAGCTTCACGAAGGTGACTGGTGGGAACAGTAAAATAGCATCGACTCAGTCAGAAACTTTCAATGAAACTAGTTATTTTATTAATTGGCATATTCAATATAATTATTGAGTTCAGATTTTTTTTTTTTTTTTATTGATTATTCAGAGTCACATTTTCATACAAATTCTACATGTTGCAATGAAGATTTTTAATTTTCTTGTGACTGCAATTGATTTTTATCAGGCTGAAATTTTAATAAACTTACTTTAATTTTTTACAAGAAAGATTTTGATGACTTCGAAATTTATCACAGCCTACATGATTCATGCAGAACTTTCTTTTTTGTGGATACATTTTCATGTAGTTTCATATTTATAAGGGGGTGGTTGCTCGAGCCCTTCAGCACTTCACAGACTTCAGGCTCTTGCCATTCTAGGCACTATAATTTCAAATAAAAACCTCGAATTTGAGATGCTCTTATATATTTCACATTTTTGCATTTTTTTCTCCCTTGACAATCATGCCTTTCCCAAGCTCTCAATTTTCAGAATGAAAGCCATTACTGTGTTTGTTC
Organism: Pholcus phalangioides; assembly: GCF_987345545.1. Lineage (NCBI taxonomy): Eukaryota > Metazoa > Arthropoda > Arachnida > Araneae > Pholcidae > Pholcus > Pholcus phalangioides. The sequence goes on along the minus strand of NW_028301625.1, from coordinate 4,089,489 downwards.
TTTTAACTATGGTTTTGAGTAGGGGCCTACTGTTACATTTGCACATCCATGACATAAATGAGATGCCGTAAAAATTTTGAATTGTAATTGTTAGACTTCATCATGACAATTTGTAACGCTGATTCATTTCATTCAACATGCTTATTGTGTTAATCAAGTTAATTGTGTTGCAGAATTGTAAACAAAAGCCACATGTAAATCTTTCAAAACTTCTTAATTGGAACTGGGGAAAAAAAAATCTTACCTCAAAATTGTTAGTGATACTTTATTCTTTGTGTCACAACCCTGAAGTCGAGTTTTCAAAAACATAACTTTAAAAAATATTTCTTTCAATTGAAAATCAAAAGCAAAAAATTTCCTGTCAATCGAGTGAGTTAGTTTTTTCAAAATGAAATAACATATTAATGAGTTATAGTGTAAATATGAGCAGGAAAAAGCACTTCGGACAGTTTTCTCAAATTGCAGTTTTTGAGCTCATCTATTTAAGATTTAAAAAAACAAAAAACCATTGCACTAAAAATTCTGAAATTTTGTAGGAATATTAATACAATGTGTTAGTAAAATGAACCTTGAACTTCGATATCTGATCATTCGTTAGAACTTTATGAATTTTAAAGTTTGGGAAAAGGTACACATTTCAAAAATTTCAATTCAACATTTTTTTAAACAATACTTCTCATGGGTCAATTTCTAAATCTGGGGTTCATTTTATTTTCACACATGGTGAGTAAACATTTCTGCAAAATTTCAGGATTTTTGGGGTGGCAGTAGTTTTTTTTAATCTCATGGATGAACTCAAAAACTGCAATCTGAGGAAATCGTAATAATTAACAGCCATGTAAAAATTTGAAAAGTGCACACACATAACAAGAGAGGAAAAAAACTGTTTGCTTTCTTGATTTTTCAAAAGTTATACCATTGTTCAGTTAAAAAAAATTACAAGTTAATACGTATGGTGAATTTGGCAGGATTTCGAAGGGACGTCATCAATTTTTAAAGAGTTATAACTCATTAATTGTGGGTCAAATAAAAAAAAAACTGAAAACACCTTCCCATATTAGTTTTTCACAAGGAATCACGTGTGTAATTATTGGGAGATCGATAGTTACTACTCTGTGCATGTGATTTTTTAAAATCTTTTTTTGGTCATACAATTCCTTCATTTCTAAACTGAATACAGTGACACATCCCAACAATGGCCATTATTGAAACCTTGAAAATGTGGCTGTAATTCGGGAGGTTACCATTGTTAAGAGAGCCAGTGTGCCTAAAAAAAATTTAAATTTTTCATTGCATGTAAAATTACAACTTTTCCTATGGTGATAAAGGAAAGTAATTTTTTAACATAAAAACATTCATTTTGCATTGAAGAAATCTAATTAGTGAGTAATATCATAATAAACTTGAAGGGCTGAAGAAGGGGCATAATGATGATGTCATCATATACAGGGTGATTTAGAACTCATGGGAAAAACTTTAAGGAGTGATAGAACAGATCTAAGCACACACACAAGCAACTTTTGTCACACAATGCATGGTCATAACGAAAGTAATGAACTGCTAGATGGTGATGTTGTAAATAGAATCTGTTCAGTGAAAAAGAAAAACCTCTTACCATATTTAGTGGCATGCATACCAACCAAAATATCAATTTTCAACACTGTCCGGGCTCCCACTCAAAAAATTATAAAAAGCAGGACTAACAAGTAGGATGGGGGAGGATAACCCTCCTTAGACAACATTATTACAGCATAATTTAAAATTTAAAATTTTTTTTTTTTCATAGCACTATTTCAGTATCCTATAAGACTAACTCAAGCCAAAGCAAAATAACAGAAATGACTTGGCTATAAAAACAATTTTTGGCCAAAACAGGGTACTGGTAACCACAGATAATTCTTTTCTGTCTCTTCTCTCACTAAAAATCACATTATTTTTCGAAGTCTTCTACAGTCCAGTCTGTCAACGCTCTTCGATAATGAACAGGAAATTATGAAAATATGTAAGTTTTTTAAGAAGAATGCTCCTCCGAGACCACTTTTAAAAGCAAGGTGCAAAAAAAATGTGTAAATTACAAAATCTGATATAAATAAGTCAAGGTGAACTGGATGGTTTTACTGCACTGTTCATCTTTTTTTTTAAAGGGACTTGTTTACATTTTACTGTTCAATGCTAGTGTAATCATTTTTGAAAAATGAAGCACTGTCATTTCTAGCTCTTTGCTGAGTATTGTAAATATTGTTTATGCCTCTGCATGCCTTAAAAATACAGAAGACTATTGAATGATATTGGGTAGCATCAGAATCATCAAACCTACAATAGGCCTATGTATCCAACAGCTTTGTAATGCTAACTGTTGTTTCACATATACACCAAAAACTATAATTTTAAATTATGAATGTTACTGTCCAAGACCATGAAAAAGTAAATACAAAATTATTTTTTCCATCCAGACAGAAGTTTTTAATGACTACTCTACTTCTTGAATCCTCAAACTAAGCAAATGAAAAATTAATAAACCAAATGGTCCACGTACACCCCCCCCCCCAAATGACCTTGAAAATGATACAATATCTGCTTTAGCAGAATCATTAATCATAATCTACAATATTTGTAATATTTGGCAAATATATCGCTCAATTAAAACCAATTACACAAATTTTGTTGACAGGATTTGGTAAAAATGCAGGAAAAGTAAGACAAAAACTAGAGAGTAGGACAAAAGTAGGATATTTTACCAAAAAGTAGGAAAAGTAGGATGAGTGGGAGCCTTGCATTGTTCATCCTCTGAGTGAAATGAGCAATCCTGGCCAGTTCACCACTTTGTTGTTATAGTTGGTGGTTTTATCTTTATGAAATTTTGAAAATGTCAATCTCTCAGTGCATATGCTAATTAGTCTCATTGAAGATCCTCATTTGTTGTTTACTAAAAACAGTTTTTTTGAGATGGTCAGTCCCTGGAATCAGACCACACTGCTTATATACTTACATGTATAAATAAAAAGATGTGCAGATGTTCCAGCATGCTGTCACTTCTAACTTTTTTGAGTCCCTCCCAGTTATTTCACAGCTCCTGTAGCTGTCCATCTGATTAAATGTCAGTCATCAATGAATCTCTTCTAACTTCTACCTCTAACTTGTGCAGAAATAATACAGACTGAACCAAAACCGCATGCATTTTGTGAAAAGGCCTATTTGCCATCTAATGGTTTAACCAGAGTCCACATGCAGTAATCGTCAAGTACTTCAGCCTTCTCATGGCTATTCTATAGGTTTAATTTTGCCCTGTCATCATCTTCCTCTAACGCTGCACCCGCTGCTGTCAGCCTAAAATTCTTGTGACTATTGGCTCTCTCCTTGTCCGTCAACACAGAGTAGTCTCATTTTAATGCCATGCCATCCTGTGGTTGTTTTAACAGGTTCTTCTGTTGAGGTGAGTGTCTCTTTTTGTTCCCCACATGCATGGTTTCTGAGTGTGTCATTGTCGTCTGACGAACCCTTTCGAGCTGATCCATCACCGTGTAAGTGCATTCGGGCTCTTGACCAGACTTGTTTGTCGGTATGACCTTTTTGTGTGACTTTTATTATTGAAGTTTTTGTGTTCAATTAAGATTTTATGAAGCTAATACTTTTAACTGCTAAATAAATTAATTTTTTGTTCATGGAAATCTGAGAGTTTGTCTCTGTGTAATTTGTATCACTGCACCATTGTCTGGATAGGGATCTGGATTGTATGCAACTTTGAGTTCATCAGGGTATGTTGCAATGTCATTGAACAGGTAAGGCACTTGTTTTGCTACTTATCATTTCCATCATGGACTGTTGAAGGGATGGCTGGTTTAACAGATCGGGGAAGAAAAGGGCATGCATTTCATGTATAAGGTACGAACGGAAATGATCTAGAAGCCGAAAAACTTTACCCTGTGTTTTCAGACATGACATGTAGGTAGGTTTTGTATTGTTTATACCCCACAGAGAGCATGGTCAATGTAGATCAACCAGGGTTGGTAAAAAAACCCTTTTTTTTGTTTAAACCGGTTTTTTTGTTTTAAATAGTATTAACATTAAAAACAATAAAATTTCTGAAAAATCATTCAAACTTCTAATAATTAATTAAAATAAAATGTTTATTAATATAATTAACACTATTCCCATATTTAATTAATCAATAAATATTTCTTATATTTTAACCAAAACCAGCTTTTGCAATTTAATTATTTTTTGCTTAACTCAATGGACTACTTCGTGTTTGAAAATTCTTTTAATATTATTATTAATCATACAATATAAAGATGTTTTCTTCAGTTACTTTCAGTATGCTTAATTAGGAAGCTATTTTTCAAAAACTATAATAAAAATTAGGTGAATATAATGCATTTAATGAAGCATAAATAATGCAGATAAATTAGCGATGATTCACGATATACCGGGTGATTATAACTAAGGTTCTGATTTCAAAACACTGTAAAAAAAAAAATGATTGTCAGCATGACTTGAAAATTGACATGAATATTCCTGAAGAGATGGAATTTTATTTGGTAAAGGCGAAAAAATATTTAAAAATGTAAAATTAATGACATCATCCAACACGTGGGAAATGTGGGAAATTTGCTCGCAGAATGGAAACGATAGCCAATCATGGCAAAATGAATACTTAATTACGGCATTGCATGATCTCATAATTCATGGAAACATCACAAAAATGAAGTAATTTAAGGATTACTTTGTGTGTGTTTGAAAATTCTTTTAATGTTAATCATATAATATGAAGATGTTTTCTCCAGTTTCTTTCAGTATGCTTCATTAGGAAGCTATTTTGCAAAAACTATAATAAAAATTAGGTGAATATAATGTATTTAATAAAGCATAAATAATGCAGATTAATTAGCAATGATTTACGATATACAAGGTGATTATAACTAAGGTTCTGATTTAAAAACACTAAAAAAAGAATGATTGTCAGAATGACTTGAAAATTGAAATGAATATTCCTAAAGCAATGAAATTTTACCAAGTAAAGGGGGGAAAATACTCAAAAATGTAAAATTAATGACATCATCAAACACATGGGAAATTTGCTCGCAGAATAGAAACAATAGCCAATTCATGGCAAAATGATAACTTAATTATAGCATTACACAATTTCATAATTCATGGAAACATCACAAAAAAGTGAAGTAATTGAACAAATAACTAACTTACTCAAGAAATGTTAAATATGTTGTCCACCATGTTCTGACTACCAGGTGAAAGCACAAAAATTCTTGTTCAACAACAGATCAGAGTATGCCATGGTCATGATGTGGATGTGCTTGCAATTCACCTTCATTAAACCAAACGCGCCCACAAGTTAATATTCGCAAGGAACTTCTAAAATATAGGGAATGATCTAGTGGGAATGCAATTCAAAGTTTGCAATCTGACCACTGTTCATAACATTTTGAGGAAACCCCCCCCCCTCCCCCCCCCAGCCAGAAGTTGCAAGGGTTAAGTTGCATCCTGTTATTGTCAAAATGGGTCTTCAGCAGCTGCTTTGCTGGTATTGCAATGTGCATCTTGATAGAAGTTGCTCTATCCACATACTGATGCTGTGGAAGTGTCGAAATGATGTGGTTGCACAAAATAGATTATACTGCTGGCCAAATACAGCATCATCTACTTGCACATTTTGCACTTTTTTTTCTTTTACCAAAGAAATTTCCATTGCTTCAAGAGTATCCATGCAAATTTTCAAGTCATTCTGACCAGTACTTATTGTATAGTTTTGGAATCAAAACCTAAATTATAATCACCCTGTATATAGCTGATTATTTTTCATAAATCTGTTATTACTATACAGTAGGACCTTGATTAACTGGGTTTAATCATGAAAGTAAAAAAAATACTGAATATTAAGACTGGGTGATATACAGTGTGAGATGTGCTACTTCTTATGGGAAAGAAAATTAAAATGTCTGAGGTAATGTGTAACTACTAGTGTTTACACTGGTTTTTGTTCTTAAGGGACCACCTGTCCCTAGCATGAAGGTGTCACTACTGTTGCTGCTTCTTTGCGAAGGGAGAAAGAAACCCTGTGAGATAATACACCACTACATTTAGATGTGCGATGCAATCCTTATACATGAATTTGCTAAAGATAGAGCATCAGAATGTAGCCAAAGGTTAGAAAATGTGGTAAAAATGAGACATGATTTTGGCTTCTGTATATAACTTTAAATAACTGAGATACTTCACATGAAAATATATATATATTCAGGCAACTTTTATGAGACTTTTTGGGAAAAACCATTTATACCATCTTATGCCATTTAAAGATATACCATCAAAATGTACCCCAAGAATATAAAATGTGGTAAAAATGAAAAATTTTGGCTAATGAACCAATATGATATTTTCCAAGGAAAAAATGATATTTAGGTCACTTTTATTTGATTTTTTAAAAAAAACCACTTGGTTAAAACCAAACAACCCTGAGATCAACATTAATTTTTATCATACTGGATCACTTGCATAAATAAAATTAACTAAATGCTTCAAAGAAAGAAATAAAACAAATGTAAATTCAGCCCTACTGCCACCAAAAACATGTATATAATTCAATTACAACAGAAGCCTTTCTACAAAACTCTTGATCTATCATTTTTTTAGAGATTCATAAAATCCTGAGTCATTAATACTTAACAATAGTAAGTTTACTGTAAGTTTTAATGTGGCAACAATTTTCTTTCAAATTTAATTGGTAAATGAAGTCCAGTCAGAGTCTATCCACAACTAGTCAAATTTTAGAAAATTTATACAGGCAGACAAAGTCAGAAATAATAGTTTTGATTCTGTCTGCTCATTTCCTCTCATTCTGCTAGTTTTGTCTAATATCTCCTGATGATGCCAACTAGTGGTGTTAGAAAATATACACTCAAAATTTCTCTAACTCATAACGGCTCCTTAACCAAAGAAAATCTTTTTCATTAAAATAAATTTTTGGAAAACTATGGATATATTCTCTCTCAAAGAAACACACATTTAAATCAAAAGCATATTAGGTGTTTGAAGCACAAAGGGTATAAAACATACACATTTAACATTTCACTTATACAGGAGTGGCTTGAGCTCACCTGCCGCCACGTGCGAAGCCTTATGTGCTGCCCCTAAAGAAAACCCTGGTGGGACGCTGAATAAGCTTTAGCCTACGGCAGGGTCACCACACATGCTCCTTTTTGATGTCATTTTGAACATGTTCCTAGTTTCTCTCGAATTCTTTTTCTTTTTTTTTCTTAAAAATGTTTTTTACAATTGAAATATATTTCTTCAACAACATGAGTGTTTTTGTGATTTTTTCCACTGACCAATAACCAACAAAATTCCCAGGATATATTTTTTTGTAACTCTGTTTCAGTTGGAGAAAATTTTTTTGTTGTGGCTGGTTTTTATTAGTCAGAATAGTGGTGGTTTTATTGGTCATTTGTTGTGCAAATTGGAAATATGATTTCAAAAGGTCTCTTTGCGTTCTCCTAAAATCATTCTTCCGCTTTTCCAGGGATTAGTTCGTCCTGGACCAGAGTAAGTTTTTGGAGACCATACCTACAGAGAGACATACTTGGTTAAAGAGGGTGCAGAGAGGAGCTAAGTGTGTCCTTGTTGGCACACAGGGCTTGAGTTATGAAGAGAGACTTTATTTTCGTAATATATTAACATTGGAAAAATACAAGTGGAAAAATACTTCTGGCATATGATCAAAGTGTTCAAAATTTTCAACGGAATTGATAGGATGGACCATGAATTAATAATGTCGTCAATCGACTGCTTTGACAAGGAGACACCAACTGATTGGAGTATCGATTGGTAAGGGACAATTCTAGGTTGTGGTGCCGAAGGGAGTTTTCTCTAACAGTGTGGTGAATGAATGGAATAGCTTACTCCCGGAAATAGTAAATTCTAACACAATTGACACGTTTAAAAAGAAATATGATAAACATGTCGGGGTAAATCGAGAAGCTATCCATTCTTAGATATATAGACTATATCTGGCATATGATCAAAGTGTTCAAAATTTTCAACGGAATTGATAGGATGGACCATGAATTATTAATGTCGTCAATCGACTGCTTTGACAAGGAGACACCAACTGATTGGAGTATCGATTGGTAAGGGACAATTCTAGGTTGTGGTGCCGAAGGGAGTTTTCTCTAACAGTGTGGTGAATGAATGGAATAGCTTACTCCCGGAAATAGTAAATTCTAACACAATTGACACGTTTAAAAAGAAATATGATAAACATGTCGGGGTAAATCGAGAAGCTATCCATTCTTAGATATATATATATATAAGACAACCATAAATATTTTTTATGGACATTGTATTATATTTTATCATGTGTATGTGTGTATAGTCTTTATAATTGCATTTTTAATGGGGTTGCTGTATTTTAGAAGTATATGACATCCATATTTGTTATGGGCATCTTATTCTCAGCCACATCATTGGGCATTTTGGCCTTGTATTTACATTTTTCACTAAAGGTGCAAGTGCAGGCATACTCCTTTCTCAGTTTTCGAATATAGTAACCCTAGCTTAAGGGAGATTGGGATAAATCTGATTTTTCCCAGAGAGAAGGAGAAACCCTTTTTCCTCATTCGTCCAAAGTTGCACACCTTTGTTTAAGAGCGTCACATAGATACTCTTGACCATACGTCACTGTTGTTTATCCCCCATGTTCACTTGACCATACGTCCCGCTTTTAAAGAAACACTTGTTGTTAGGTCCAGAGTAATTTCACTGTTCTTAATTATGCCATATAACTTTTTTTACATTGCAGCTATCAAATTTGAGTCATCACATTCTCCTTTCGTTTTACGTTGAAGTCTTTTAATTTATCTCAAATCTAAACTACAGAGTTGAGCCTTGTTAATGCCAAAATACCTACTACAAGGTTCCCAGGGCTGAAACTAGAGAAGTGAGAGAGGGTTCTGCTGCTCCAGGCCCTGGGCAAGTGAGAATCTGAATTTTTTTCTTTGCCTTTTATTTGATCGCTCCTGAAAAATTACTGGGTGGAGGGCACAAAACTGCACACTTGCTTTTTCTCAAAATCTTTGTTGTCAAGATATGACTCACAAAATCAAGAGCACTGGTGTCTTGTGAATTTTTAATATTCAAAATTTTAAAAATTTATTTGTATGAAAAAATGTCTGGGCTGCTGCCCCTTGCGATCTGCCACCCGCATGCACCCTTACCCCTGCAATTATACCCCTTGTGCTTTAGACCTCTCATATATAAAAAAATTACTGTATAACCACAAAAAAATGTATTTGTAATACTTACATCATGTAAGTTCTGAGAGAAGATGGCTGTGGCTGATGGTAGAAATGAATACATGTTTGGAACTCCTTTTGAAAAAATACAATAGTAAAAATTATAGCATCTTCTTCTCTGTGTTTGTAAAATTTCATAAGTGTCAACTGAAGAAATTTGCATTGTTTGCATAGGTAAGGGCATATCATAGGCGGAGATAGACTTGGAGGTCTGGGGGGCACGATGATGATGATGTCAATTCATATATACATATATACATTAGATCAGTGGACTCCACCTTTGACGCTGGGCCCCCTCGTATCTCCGCCCATATGGCATATGGCATTTTACTGGCAAAGTGTTGATCCTAGAGGCATACTTCCAGTTAGAAAAAGTACCCAAATAACGTGTAGATCTCAGATATGTCATTCATGTTGCAAGTGGTTGTATATTATTAAAATAAAAAATTAACTTTTTATACACACACCCTATGCTCAAGAACTCAATTACAAAGTTGTTCCCCTGTCTCTCCTGATGCCAAAAAAATTCCACGTTAATAAGTGCAACATTCACTGAGATATTCTTATATTGTTTTTTTCCCCAACTTTTCTTAGTTGTTGAATTTGAATATCTCAGTGCTTGGAATATATTGCACTTGGAAATAGGATTTTTTTTTTTATTGTTGTTGGCCTCAGGAGAGACAGGGCAACTGCTTTATAATTAGGTTTTGAGAACAGGTCTACATGAAAAGTAATTTTTTTTCTTTTAACAACTATACAACCCCTTGCAACATGAATGGCATATCTGTGCGCTACACGTTATTCAGCTACTTCTTCTGATTGGAAGTATGTCTCTACGATCAGCGATTTGCCAGTAAAATGTCATATGCCCTGTTACCTATGCGCGCTGTATATCATGAAATAAAGATCTAATACCAGCAAACTGGTTTTCAAAATTTGTAATTTTTTCTGCCTATTAATCAGAAATTGAATTCTCTTCCAAAAACTGATTGGCTCTCATAAATTTTAAATTTTCAAAAACAGTAAAACCTGCCTAAGAAGAACTTTGTATAAAACGGAAACTTGTCTTGAACAGAATAGAAAAATAATCTTGTTGATAATAAATGCTTTTCAATCATGATAAACTTCTTCAAGACGGAAACTATCCAACCCAGAAACTCAAAGCATATGCAGTCTGTTTTTAGATAAAAAACAAAATTTTTTTGGCCAAGTGCAAGTTTTAGTCCTTTAAGTGGAAGAAGTTAAGTCGCACTGATCGCCCTTTTGTTAGAGAACTCTTCTACTTCTTCAAAAAATTATGAATGCTTATTATCTATCTGAACTGGTTGTAACTGCAAGTAAGGGGTTGAGCTTATGTGGTAAAAATCAGTAAGTAGAAGTAAAAGTCATAAAAATTTATGCAATTTGAAAAATAAAATAAGTAAAATATCATAAGAAACTAGACCTGCTTTTTTTTTGTTGAAAAAAAATAGCTGAAGAAAAATTATTTTCTGTAGTATTGAGAATATCTTCTGTAGCTAGCTCTATAGTTGAATGCGACCATCTGTAGCAATTGGCAACTCTGCATTACTTTTATTGTTATAAGCATTTCTTTTATATTTTGCTTACACTAACCTAGTTTATCACATAATGGTAATTTAAACCATTGTTAAAGAGTGGTATAACTCTCGAGTCAAGTTGGTTCACTAATGTATTTGACTAGTTCCACATAAAATATTGGAATTTATCAAGGATTCTTTTTTTCTTGAAAATTAACAACTAATTATACAGTAATTTATTTATTTAAGTATTCTGATTAATTTTATGGAAAATATTGCAGCTTCTAAAATACATGCTTCTAGTGATGAAAATGTCTTTTCCATCTCGCTAATAAGCATCTCGTTCTAATATAGTTCAATCTTGTTTTTCTTCCTGGATCCCAAGAAATGAACTGAAATTTTAGAGGTTGTATATTAAGTGCTAAATCCTGGGAGAAAAACACTAAGTGTGATGAGTTTGCATGCAATTGGCCAAGAGTGTTTTTCTGGTATGTCATAAAATCAAAATTGGGCTTGGATGTAATGTGAAATATTTACAGAATGAATATATATTAGAATTATATATAGAATTTAATATATATTCACTACAAACTTCCAAGCAATGAATTTTTTTAACCTATTTTTGACTGATGTTACATTTGCGTAATGTTTTGCTTAATTTTAATTTCTTTTCAATTAATTTTCATGCAAAATTTTTTTTATAGAATGAACATTTTTAAAAATTAAAAGTTCTAAGAAGAGAGAAAGTACCATAGTATTTTTCAAAATTTGTGTACAAAGAAATTCGGTTTTTATGACTTTTAAAAAAATTAAAATTTTCAAGATTTTATCCTGATTTTTTATCTAGAATTTTCTTTTTCCATGATAATGAACAGAAATAATTTTTTTTTAAAAATAGAAAAAAATAGTTTTTCTTAAATTTTTTGTCACATGGCACACAAGGGTTCCCAAAATCAAATACTAATTATTTTAATTAATTTATGTTAATCAAACAGTAAATTGGAAATTTACATTAACTTCAAAGAAAAACATGCTGAAAATTAATTTTCATTTTTTTTAAACTTCTCAAATACAGTCTATCCCCATTGCAGCGTCAAACCCTCTCAGTGCCACAAATTTTCAGTGAAAAAATTTCCCACATAGGTACGGTGGCCAAATCATGCAATTGTGAAACTGGGACAGATCTCGATAAAAACCGGGACATAATGCTAATTTCCTGGATAAAAACTGGGACACCTTGAAAAACATTTCTTAGAGAGTAAATACAATGATCAGGGATGGGATTGCTGTTGACTCTTTTCGGAGCAGTTTTGGAGCAGCAATCTGCGAATTCGGAGCAGTGTGCAGAATCATTATTACCTTTGTCAAAAATGAAAATTTTTTGAACCAAGATAATCAGAACAAAAAATTTTGAACATTTTAACCAGTTATAGGGTTTTGGCATCAAAAATCAGTTTATATGTTTGATAAAACTTGCATCCACTTGTAGGGGCGTAAAAATTAGTCATAATCCAAGCTGGGCGTAAGAAGAAAAAGTTTACAAATCAAACAAATAAGCATACATTAAAAAAAAAAAAAAACCTCATGACATTTTGTTGACTCTGTTTCTGTTGATTCATGACTCTGTTTTCCTCCATATTCTCAAGAACACTACACATTTTTTTCTTTCGGTGTTTTCACACGAACTTGCCCGCTTTCCATGTCTACAAAGTTTTTTCTCTTTATCCACACTTCTATCATTTTCTCTGCAGTGTTCAGCATAGTTTTTGATGATGACAACTGAATTTCCAACTCCCTTTCTTCTGCTTTTAGTTTTTGATTCTCATCTGGTCGTGGAACGTTCTTATCAAAAGTTTTTTGGTGCAAAAGTCTGTCTTCGTACTTCTGATGCGAGCTGTGAACAGCTTTCAGAAGATTGGCATTGACATCAATATCTTTAGCATTTCGAGAATGCTGTACATAAGATTTTATTTGTCTAATGCCATTGATACTTTCAATTGAAAGATTTGATCTATGTTGCAGGAAATGTTTGTTTACACTAAAGCCCCTCTCACAGTCTGCATTTCCATGTGGGCAAGACATAATAAGGCTTTGATGAGCACAAGCAAAATTTTGAACTTTGCACTTCCAAGTTTTTCAGATCGCAAATATAGATCCCCAATACTTATCTAACTTTGATAACTCACATATATATCTTCAAACTGCAGAGAAATCCATTCATCCAAGAGAACAGGGACATCTGAAGGACAAAAAACTTGTGGTAGCTTTGCAACAATGTGCTTAATACATGATAATGAAGAGTTTTCCATTCAGAAAACGGGATGCAAACACTTCATTTTTTCCAGCATGGTGTTCTCAAAAAGTAAAACTTTAAGCAAGTGATTGACGATCTAGCACCCAATAGAAATTTTTTGTTGAGAACATTCTCCCAGCTTAGCAAGATTGGATTCTATTTCAAAACCAACAACCACATTTTTCCTCCAGTTCTCACTGCTTTCTATAGCTAAATTCTGAAGCTCAGCAATTCTAACATTCTGAATATGTTCAGATTTCAGAAAAAGTGCCATAATTTTTCTAACAAGAGCTCCTATCTCATCATACAAAATGTGTATAAGGGGCTCCTCTTTTTCAAATAATGTCAGAAAGCCATTCAAAAGTTCTGATGCTTCTTTCAGAAACAAAGCTTTCACCAAAACACTTTTATCTGAAAGGACTGCCTGGATTCGATGCAGTTGAGATAAGTCTGATCTGGACTCCTTACTTCTGAATCAATACTGAATTATCTCTTTCATTAATTCTGGAATTCTTTCAATAATTTTCTGGAATTCTTTCAATAATTTTCTGGAATTCTTTCAACAATTTTCTGGAATTCTTTCAATAATTTTCTGGAATTCTTTCAATAATTTTCTGGAATTATTTCCTTTATTAATTATTTCTTTCACTAATGCTGAAATTATTTCTTTTATTAATTATTTCTTCTTCCATTAATGCTTGAATTACCTTTCATTAATTACATAATTATCTTTAATTAATGCTGGAATTATAACTTTCATTTATTTTGGAACTGAAATTCTCTTTCATTAAAACTAGAGACTTTTTCTTTCATTAATTCTGGAATTCTCTTTCATCAATGCTAATTATCTCTTTCATTAATTCTGGAATTATCTTTCATTAATGCTGGAATTATCACTTTTATGATTTTAGAATTATCACTTTTATGATTTTAGAATTATCACTTTTATGATTTTAGAATTATCACTTTTATGATTTTAGAATTATCACTTTTATGATTTTAGAATTATCACTTTTATGATTTTAGAATTATCACTTTTATGATTTTAGAATTATCACTTTTATGATTTTAGAATTATCACTTTTATGATTTTAGAATTATCACTTTTATCAATGCTGAAATTTTCTTTCATTAATTCCGGAATTATCTTTCATTAATTTTGGAATTATCTCATCGATGCTGAAATTATTTCTTTCATTTATTGTTTTAAACTCCTATTTATGCCATAAGAAAATAATGGGGGATTGTGAGTGTTTTCACCGAGTCACGTGATCTTCTGATGAATGATGTTGCGGACGACGTTCTCAGCACTGCCAAGGCGAAGACAGCTGACGTTATAGCCCTCCAGCTCGATGGTGCAAACATAGTGCATCCGCATTTCAGATTCCGAAAACCAGCGCCGTCTCCGATTGGTTAAAAACCCCATACTTTTTTTAGCTCGAAATTCGATTTTTTAATCAATTGGAGACGACGCGAGTTTTCGGAATCTGAAATACAGACGCACTATTTTTACACCCAAATGCAGGAAACCTTGGCAGAACCGGTTATTTTGATGAATTCTACAAAAAACCGGAACGAACACAAAGGTTTTCTACAAGTTACAGTAGCAACGCCGAGGTTTATGTCACGGCATTATTCAAATGACATCATCGAAAGCGAAAGTTGAAGAGAGAAATTTCAGAGAACCCAGATTAGCGCAGAAGCGCCTAATTTTCTCAGAAAATCAAGTTTATGGCGCAGTATGTAGCAGGAAATTGCTAATGGCGCAGCAATCCCATCCCTGAATGATGATCATTCCATCATTTATGTCGCCCCACGGTCATTTTCTGCACACAAGGACTAATTCGACCGGGACCTACAATTTACTGCTGATTCCGAACAGCAGCCTGTTTTTATACTCATCGAGAAGTTGGTGCACTAACCCCTCGATGTGGAACTCCCTGCGGTAGCAATCTTTTTTTGTCGTCATGTCACCATTTCTAGTTATACCCCTGCGTCAGGAAAGTTTGTGACAAGGATGAACTGGTTATTGAACTCGTGGCACCTAGAAACATCCTTTGGTACTTCAGGCAAGTATCTTATCGACCTAGGCTACCATGCCCCCCCATACAATGACAAATTGCACAGAAATGGGTAAAACTGCCTATTTGTGATGCCTGATTCTTGTCACACACATGCAACTCCCACTGTAAATAATATCTAATCTATAGGACGAGTTGGTCTTGCACAGTTTGTTCAGTTCAGTGTCGAATCGCAAACCTACAATGCAATTGAAACTTTCTGAAATTACCTTGTATGGGCATAAAGTTATATTACGAAGTACGAAAGCTTGGATAACCAAGAGGAGATTGAGATGTAGTTCGTTCAGAAAATTCACATTCATCTGTGGGAAATCGAACCACCAATCTTTCACTGTCCGGGTGAGTGTTCTAACCATTGAACTACAGAGGACAGACATTTTCATTCCTTAGAGCATATGTATGAATGCTGAACGGGACTGCTCATGAACAGCCTCCTAGCTCAGCTAATAGCTCTTACGACGTTAGACCACAGATGGCTCTCTATAAAGTTATATTGTTGCGATGGATAAAAAGATTTGTGAAATTTTGAACATAATGAATTCAGGATTACTTTCACACTGGGTCCTGCATCATAGGAGCAGCCATGAGTTTGAGTACACAAAGTTGGTCACTCTGTCCCATTACGATGTGTAACACAAACATTCCATCAAAATTTGCGGTTCTCTTGATGACAGTCCACTAAATTCAAAGCTATAAAAAGTGGGTAATTTGAAATTTTGAAACAAAACAGTTCTGCTAACTAAATATTGAAAAATAATTTCATTTATTTAATCTTTGATCACATAAATTGAAAACCCGGACAAACAGGTGTCTTGAAAGCACTTTTTTGGGACAGTACATTTATAGAAAAAAACTGGGACATCTGACTACCCCATATATAGGAATTCTAATGCAAAAACCTCATTTTAGTGCCAGCTATTGTTTGCATGTATAAAAAGTCTATATGCATCATTTTCTGAGAAATTCCACAACATTTCTTCTCCCATCATTTTGCTTTTTCTTTTCGAAAGGAGTTGAGAGTTGTCCTTTTCATTACACTGTTATCACCAGTCAACATAACAGTTTAGAGCAAATGACTTGAAAAAATAGAGAATGGTGTGGTTAGAGGCCTAGAAAGCACATTTCTCATGAATACCTGAATGTGTATAGGGATCTTAAAGCTAAAAAACCAACCTATTTAATAAACAGATTTATTGATAAAGGAAAGTGTACAATGAGCGTACGTACTTGCACCAGTTTGTTCAACGTTGCCACAATAAGTTATTCAACAGTGCATTTTTTACTCTCTGGTCATTACATTTCAAGTGGTATGGGTAGTCATTAACAGGGCCATAACTAGATGCTTAATCAGCCGGGGCAAGCACACATTTTAGCGTGCCCTTGTAATGTTGAAGGAGAGATTAAAGGATGAAATTTGATCTCCCTCTGGTCTGGCGCACGGAGCACCAGACCTGCCTGCTCCCCCGTCGCAGTTGTAGCCCTGATCTTTAAGAAATCTCCCTCGATTTGCTTTATTCAATCACGTTAAAAAAAAAGGAAAGGTGTTCTTTCAGTATCTGAAAGAACACCATGACAATTAACAAAAAGAACATTATGACAATTTTGTATCATAAAACCAATTTGTACTAAAAAAAATGCCAGTATTATTTCCCTTTGTTTATATTTTGTTTTCCCATTTATGAAATGGGTTGCTAAATTTCTGCAGAATTACATTAATTTCAGTGGTAAGTGAATCTCATTTATCTGTTTTTTTTTTTTTTTTTTTTTATCTGTGAAAATATTTAACTAATTGTACAGTCCGAAGGTTTTTAACAACTGGCTGTTGCGAAGATGATATATCTTCGCAACAGCCAGTTGTTAAAAACCTTCGTATGTGACGTCATCCTTGTATAATTGTACAGTGTTTACAGTTTTACCAATTTTCTCAATTTAAAATTATGTATACAAAATAAGTTATTTTATTCATTAGCCACACTAATAAGAAATTGAGATATAGTAGTTTGTAATAAATGCGTGAATTTATGTAATGGTGGCTATGGTGCTTCTCTGAAACACTATTCCAACCATGATCCAATACAATGCCAAAATCGTTATATCGCCAAAATTTTTTGGGACAGATGATGGCATTAAATAGGGGTTAGACTGTATGTTATTTAAGTAATCAGCCGGCATATATAAAAAACTGTGCAATTTTGTCACAAATTGGAAAAGCTGTCAAAAATGGTTAATAAAAAAAATGCAAAGGAAAGCCAATTGTTCACTGATAATAGACTGACACATCATAAAAAACTACTACTGCTATTAAATTTGCACATGCAAATCATAAACATCCCTTTGAGAAATTTTGAACAAATTTATGCATGTCAAGAAGTCTTATACAGCCTTGATCCAGACTTTACGGAAGTCATCCTAAAAGACAGGAAGACAGACATAAATTGCAAAGATTTCCTCCTCAATATTACCAGTTTGATACAACCATCGGGGACCAAGAACTTCATAAGCTATATAACTTTTTCATCTGTAATAATTTGTAACTCTCTAACCTGATGCATTGTATCTTTTCATTGACGCATGTGATTTAAATTTTTGCAAGATGCACCATATTTCCAAAAACTTTTTTATTTTCACACTGGTCAGTGTAGCATGCTTATATTCTAAAAGAATGCTTTTCTCATGTTACACCTAGAGTAAAAGATTTGTTAAACCTTATGAGGTATTTCATAATGTATTTTCGAAAATGAATGTAGTGCTTAACTTTTTTTTCATTTCTTGAATCTTCACAAAAAAAAACAAACGTAGCTAGTATCATTGATGCATAGAAGAGAATTGCACATCTCAATTTTTTCTATACTAAACCACTTTTTTTGAACACATTTATACTACTATCAAGAATTATTACCTTGAACATGTTCACCAAAGAAACTTCCAAAATGTAATGTTTGATTGTAATATGGCACATTATATGGGAAGAATGGCACATGAGTAGGACACCTAGTTTGCATGAAAGGTGGATAAAGACAAGAATTTTCTGGTTCAGATGGTAAAAACATTCTGAAAGTAGAAAAATAAATTAAAATACAGTAGAATTCCTCCCATAAAGTAACTTCTTGTGAACAGACATTTTTTAGTACCAGTTCTGTGTGGTTTAATATGTATCTTATTCTTGATCATTGGACACACTATCATTCGATAACAGTAAAATCAGACAGCCCCAATGAGAAATCATGAGATGATTCACATGAGAAATAAGCTTGGCAAAGGATACTTTCAATGAAAAAGAAAACCACTGACCCCTGAGTGCATAATCTGACTGAAAGAGAAGAACCTTTCAGAAAAGTATGAAAGTCGAACAAGAAAAAAAGAAACATGAGGATTTTTAAAGAAATATATGTGGGATACCAAGTTTCATGACTAAGGGTATGCATGTGAGTTTTATGAATCCCTTCCAAAGGATGATACCGTAATTTACTGTGTACTGCATAACTTTTAGTGTCACCCAAGAAAAAGTTGTTTTAATGTTCTGCAGGCAATCTAACAATATTTCTTATTCTGAAACACTGAAATTTCAGTCTAAAAGGCATTTTTACTCCTCCTTTGTAACCTTACCCCAGAAATATGTTTAGAAGAAATAGTATTTATCTTTTACTGGTTAATACACTTTTTCTGATTAGGAAGAGACTAAAATAATTTATCATTATATCTAGAGGTGTTTCTTTAAACCAGGGTCGTTATAACAAGGGTTGACCGAAGTGTGTTTATGATTTTTAGTTTTTACCCCTTTCATATGTCATTTTAATAGGGCTCTGGGGGAATCGATTAAAATTCTTAACTGGTACCTCAAAAAATTTTAATAGAATATTTTCAAATGCTAGCCACTTATAAAAAAAAGGAATAGTATCGGGATTAATCAATGCTGTAAATATAAATTTTAGTCATTTCAAACTCCTATTCAATAGACAAAAAATATAGGATTAAGAAATTAAGGCTGCCCACTTGAAACAATTTCATATGTTGAAAATATTTGTCAAATCTTTTTCTTCACTTGGATTTTGTCGTTTTTCCTAGGAAACTAGTTATTTTCAGGTTAGTCACTGATTTCGTAGCAGTAGTAGGTAGGGCCTCCAAAAAATGGCTCGGGGATCCATGATGTTCTTAAGTCAGCCACCTCGTTGGGCAATTTGCCTGTTGTGGCGTTGTATTTGTATTTGTAAAATACACTGGTACACTTATTATTAAAACCAAAGAATTTTCAATTTAGACTAATCAGAACAACGGTTAAAATATAGTTAGCATTTCTCTACAACAGAACAAACTATTGTGCATTAATTTTACATATACATGAAATTTAATTATTTTAGGGCTTTGAATTCTCTATTAGTAGTTGCAACAAGGTAATGTTGAACACAGGGCTTACTTTTTACTTCACCTTGGGCAGGGAAAACCGGCATTAGAAGGACTTGGGGAAAAAATGTCTGGTTTTTTAACAAAGATATGTTTAAGTTTGGAGCCCCAAATTTGTGGGGCCCATGCAAAAATCAGATCCAGCTCAGACAGTCCCAAATGTTTTAAGAATTTTTGTTTTTTAGCCAACAAATGAACTTCCTCAGCAAAATATTTGTTACTTGAGCTGTTTTGTTTTGGTGTATAAGGCTTTTATGGTCACTTTTTAACATATAGTAATGCTGTTATCAAGCTCTTTCTTTAAAGAGAGCCATAGAAATCATGTTCTTGTTTCTCAAGTTTTCCATAGTGACGAAACAACCAAAAGTAGTGATCAGTAAATGAGGGCTTATCAACATTATCATATATGGAAGCTGGACAGGACCGAAGAAAAATGATAACTTAACGAGGTTTTACTGTATATATACACACATACTTATTTTTGTTCTTCATGGATTAGAATAATTAAAGAAGCCCTGGCCCCCCTAAGCTTGTTAGAACAGCTTTGCCCACAATGAAAGAAAATGAAATGTGTCAGCTTTTTAGTTGCGATCATATGATGCTAGGCAGACAATGACAATGCAAATATGCAAAGCCTCTTATTGATTAGTCTTCATCTAGGACCCCTAACAGAAGTTGCTTTGCATCAGTCCGGGGTTGTGAGTGGTTCCATCTAGGAAGCCTATTGGGATAGGTATTATTGAGGGATATCGCTAGTTCATCAAGGCAAAATTTGTAAAATCTTTGCTCGTATTATGGGACATCAGGTCATTTATCAAGTCAAAATTGGTTACAAAATTCTTGCTCATCTTATGAAACACTCATAAACTGAATTACTCCCAATCTGAAGCTTTACTGTACATAGTTTGAAAAAATAATTTAAATTTAAAGAAATAATAATAGACACATAGATTTAGACCATGAAGTGAGAAGTTTCAGACTCTATGACATTTTCCTCAAAGTATATTGTTAATAGCATAAATTCAGTGATCACACATTTTCTATTAAAAAACTAATTAGATATGATTGAATACAAAAACTAAAGAATCAGCAACCTATAGAACTCAATACATTACTATTGAAAATTTAGTGTTTGTCAACATAATAAGAGTTATATAGGGGGTATGAACTAAAAACTTACTTTGTGGGTGCAAAGCCAACTGAGTTTGAGTGTATCAGAGCAGGTATAGCTGACATTGAAGGGTAATGATGCAAAGTAGAAGCAAGACCAGAGGACTGGAGTAGAGGATTTGTCAATGGAACAAGACCTTCAACTTTACTCGGAATATGTGCTGTTACACTATCATCTGAATATGGCGATGAATGTTTTTTTGGTATCTTAATAT
The DNA here is from genome assembly GCF_987345545.1 of Pholcus phalangioides. NCBI lineage: Eukaryota > Metazoa > Arthropoda > Arachnida > Araneae > Pholcidae > Pholcus > Pholcus phalangioides. The sequence continues at coordinate 4,068,486 of NW_028301625.1, read as the reverse complement.
CAACAGGTGAAAATTTCGCATAATTTTTAACAGCTGCATTATTAACTGAAGAAGGAATGCTAGTATAAACTTGGGCCATCTTTGATGGAACAGTCATGTCAATTGCATGCATTTTTGGCACATTAGATCTCTCATCTACACGCATCTTAGGTGGAACACCCATATTTATTGCACGCACATTCTGTGAGCCACCTTTTCTGATGTTATTCAGCTTTGGTGAAATATCCATGGTGACACCTGGTATTTTTTGAAAGACACATTTGTCACTCCTGGGGACCTTTGTTGAAATAGCCATACCACCAGCAGGCAACTTAGAAAGAGTTGCTTTCTCATTCAAACTTGTTGGCATCCACATAGTTTTAGAATGACTTCCAGGTGATTTTCGACTAATGTATTTGTCGATTGTAGGAAGCTTTTCTGAAGAAACTCTGTCAACAGTGGGAAGATAGTCTGTTGTTACTTTTCGACCACCAGAAAAACTAGGTGGCATCCATGTCATTTTAGTACGAGATTCAGGTAGCTTTTCAAAAAGGGCTTTATCAATTAAGGAAGATTTCAATGAAGTACTCCTGTTATCTGGTAATTTGACAGTACCAGATAAAGAATAATCAATAGGAGACTGTTGGGCAGCAGAAAACATATCATGTTGCTCCAAATTGAAAGATGCATATTTTTGTTTAAGACTGGTTGAACCTAATAGATGTTCAGTAGGAGCAAATGATGAACTTTCTGTCTGTGCTGACAAAATAACAGTATCTGTCTTATTTACGTGAGAATATTTCAATGAATGAGATGATTTATGGGGTCTTCCTGTCTTAAAAGGTACAAAATTCAGATGTTGGGGAACATTGCACCAAGATAATGGCTCTTTTGTTTTTGGAAAAGTAAACTTGTTGGCACATGCAGGTGGAGGATTAGCTACACTCCCATATTTAAATATTTTTTCTTTTCTCAATCCATCAGAAGAGCATCCAGCAACAGGTGATGAATTTTTTTTTGCAATAGATATTTCTGTTGGTGGCTGATTTCGTATTTTCTTAGATGGAGTGTCCGAAGAAACAGAAACACCTTCATCTTCAGATTCTGTAATGTCTACTACCTCTATATGACGCTTATGCCCTAAAAAAAAAAAAAAAAAAAAGAGTGATTTAATGTAAAACCAGAATGAAATCCTCAAATAGAGATATATAAACTAAATATAATCTAAGAATAAGCATAGTTATATATATGCTAAAGCAAAAAGGAATACAGTAATGATAAAAGCAATAAAATGAAAACAAAATAATACACTATGGGTGCCATTTCCATAGGAAACAGTTTTAGACCATTATCACTCTAACCACGGATCCCATTGGGGTTGGTCACCATATTTAATTCCCAGTTGTTCAGTATTACAAATGAAATCTGCACAAGTCAGACATTGTGGTCAAAATCAAGAGACACCAGCATTCAAGCCTGAAATGACATTCTGATTGATTGCTTGGGAAATAATTACTTGATTATTCTATTCAAATTTGCTCGATGTTCAATGAGTTATCGGGATGCAATTGGTGACCCAATATATTCTTAAAAGCTCAAAGTATGTGCTTTTTAAAAGCCTAATATATTCTTAAAAGATCAATGTATGTGCTTTTTAAAATTCTAAGAATGCCAGGGACTTTCTGTGCAAGCTATACTTTGAGACTGTAACTGCATTTTTCAGGAAATAAAATATAAATGAACTCGACAGGTAAATGTATGTATTTTATTCAGAATTCATTCTGCATTAACTTTTCTATATCAAAAAGTTCCATGTATACAATTCACAATTTTCAATTTTTATTTTTAGTCACAAAGGTTGTTATCTACTATCAGCACAAAAGCTTGGAACCAATTAGGGGCAGCTATGGAGTCTTATTGCATATTTGCATGCATAAAAAATATCGGGGCTAAAGGGATTCAAAAGTAATGGCTTATACAGAGAAAAGCACACATGCTTAGTTATCAAAGGGCTGCGATGTCGATAGGAGATTGCTCCAAATGTTTTGCTCAAGTTTTCTATCAAGGTTGTCTATGTGCACTGTCCAAATCTGCTTTAGAACACTTTCATAGCTGTTGCATGCTAACTGCCAGGCAGCAGGTTAATGGAAAGTTTTTTGAAGCCATTCATTACAAACTGCATTGTTCACTGAACCTGATTCTTTGTGCAGTGTATTATACTGGTGATTCCCAAACACTGTGATGCAGTACCAGGTGTCATTTGGAGATGCTGAAATAATTTTATCATGACCATACTAGTTATAGGACTATGATTCTCAACCTATGTATCATGGTTTTTAGGGTGCCCTGAACTGCCTTGAGACTAAGCAGGGTTGCAGCATAATTTTAAGCACTTCCAAGGCAATTTCATTAATAGGAAGTTTGGGAATCTTTGTCTTAAAAATCTTGTTCCTTTGCTGAAATCTATAAAACTTTCTTTTTGAAGCAGAAAATTTCTCACTGTTTTGAATATTTTTTGCAATTTTCATTGCTTTTTGCATAATCATAGCATTAGGGTTGCCAGATTTCCTCATTTTCAGTGTTATTTAAAATGTCTTCCCTTAATTTTGTGATTTCACCCTTGTCCAAATTTTCAGGTTTTCAGAATTATTTTTCTTTCCAGGAAAAAATTGTACAGTGAAGTAGATATCCATCTGCATGTTCTTTTTTCTTTCACAAACATATTCACTGTTGAATCTGTTAAAATTCACAGAAAATGAAACCGAAATTATGTCCAAGCAGGGCTATTATAACTACGATCATATCTGGTCCATGCTAGTATGAAAAATACACAGTCTAAAAAAAACAGGTCTGAAAGAAGGTAACTACAAAAACACCTGTCTTCAGAATACCATTGTTCACTCATCAACAGCTAATGCAGTGAAAAGGAAAAAGTACCTCTTCCATTCAGAAAAATACAGAACAGGCAAATTTAAAAACATCTGATGCCCACTTCCTTAATAATTTCCTTTATAACAAGCACCCTTCAGGGGATAAAAACACCCAAACCCAGTAGAGCTTAATATTAAAGCAGTAAAAACTTTTAAAAATTCCGATAAATGCAACAAAATATGAGGTCTTTGTCAAACGAAACTTCTTATTGTGCTGTGGGCTAAGTAAAACTGAGCAGACAACTCGAATCATTCATTATACGCAAAGGAAGACACCCTTATGTTTTGGTCATCAATTTCTTTTGTTTTGCCCATATAGCTTAGGCATAATGTCTGCAGCAGATGTTATCAAAATACTGTGATACGCTAAAATTCTGAAACTATTTTAGCATAACTATTTGAATTAAAATGCATCAATATACATCATCATGCCTCTTTCTTATATAGTGTGAAATATCGTAACTCCTTAACAATTCAGAGGTTTCATCCTTATTTCCATTACTAATGAGAGATGAATATCTTGATAATGCAATAAGGATGTAGTAAGTTTGAGAGTCAGAGGCAAAAAAAGCTCTTCTGTGTTAAATGGAAAACTGGTCCTTTATTTGTCTGTATAGTGGTACCACCTGTTGTAAATAAAGTTAAATGCTGTTGTAGATAAAGTTAAATGCTGTTGTAGATAAAGTTAAATGCTGTTGTAGATAAAGTTAAATGCTGTTGTAGATAAAGTTAAATGCTGTTGTAGATAAAGTTAAATGCTGTTGTAGATAAAGTTAAATGCTGTTGTAGATAAAGTTAAATGCTGTTGTAGATAAAGTTAAATGCTATTACAGACATGCCAACATTGGCTTAAAGCTTGTCAGTAGTGATGAATGTTCAGCTTTGCCATGGGGGTACCCCCAGCACAACATAATCATAGTACAATAAAAAATCTCTCTAAAATTTAATTTTTTCTAAAATTTGAATTGAAAGTTCATTAAATACAGCACCTCACTGACATGGGAACGTAGAAGGCTCAGGCCACATGAGGCCCCCCCGACCTCCTGAAGCAACTTTCCAAGGCAGCAGAGTCTTTGTCCCTTAATAATTCACGAATATTCAATGCAATCCCAACCTGCATATGCCCTTGTAAGTCGTATACATAGAAATCCAGCAACCCTAGACCCCCCTCCCCATCCTCTTCATATCAGAGCTCATACGGCACCTATGACAAAATATTCTTTCCGACACAATTTCTGCGAGCTCAACCACATGCACTATGCAAATGAAGCTGAGTCAGGACCACTACCTTCTATATAGTTATATAGGTCTTGTCCAGACCCGCTGCGGAAAACCTGTAGACTCCACCTTGAACCACTCAAAAGCCTGTTTTTAGCCCACAGCGTGGGGCGGTTTTGACAGAAAAGAGATTTTTTCATGTCTAGGCATTGAGTAAAGTGGTGGGTTTAGACGTGGCTTTACAGACTGCCTTCAGTGCACAGACAAAACAGATCGGCTTCGAGTTTGTCTTCTCTCAAACTCTCTCACACATGCATACACAGAGGAGGTTAACCTGAGCATCTTCATTTCAGAGTTTTGGGGCCTGATAACCCTATCATTAATTAATACCCCTTTGAGCAAGAAACCAATCCAGAACAGCTTCGTTATCATGGTCCCAAAAAAAAGGTTATTTCCCATTCTCTGTCTAAGCTTTTATTTCTTTGTCAATTCTGATTTTTTACCAATTTTATCAGCATTTTTCTTGAAGTTTGACACTTGATTTTGAGAAATTCTGTACTTTCATTACACATTTAATCATCAGGAAAAAACTAGTCAAAATTCTCCTATTGAGCTAGGATTTTAACATTGCCTCTATAGGAGAAATTTTAGTCCCAGAAGGTATATTCCAATATGCTTGCTTATCATTATTAACAGATTAAGCGAGGCTGACTGTAATTAAAAAGATACCCAGTTGAGAAAAGAATTGAATTTTACTTAAATGAACAACTGAATGAAAACTATGTGTGTAAACAGGCTGATTATGCCTTCAGAGAGCACATATTTGTTTAGCCACAAATGAAAAACATATATGCATGGGAACACTACAAAAATGAACATTTTAAGCTGAATATCAGATATTTGAACTTTGTTTTCTATGAGCCTGTCAGATCAATTGCACCTGACTAATGATTGACCAAATGATATATAACGATAGCTCACAAAGTGCAACAACCTACCATTTTTCTTTTTATAGAATTCTGTTGACCAGCTTCCATTTTCATGAAACTCAACTTCATTACACTTCTTAGGCGTTCTCGACAATATTTCATAAAATACACTGGAAATAGGTTATTTAAAAATGTATATATTATCACAAAACAAGAAGGGGAACATTATTCACTACATTTTTGTTTCACCCAGTAAGTGAATATTAGCAAATCATTGTCATTTAGTTTTTACATTTATTTATAATCAGCATGAGACAATCTTTGAGGATTCACAGTTAACTGGGACTGTTAAGAAAAGCCTATAATATAATATACATAGTAGTTGAACATTTGAACATTGGAATCTGAACTAATCTATAATGGATTAATACATTTATCACTTTAATCAGCCATTTTTTCTACCCATCAAATTCTTTTTTTTTTTCATATCAGTACTATTGATAAAACATGTAATCCTCTAGACTCTTCTCAAGCACAAAATCCACATGACTTATAACAAAGGTTCTCAACCTTTGGGGCCTCTCTATTCAGCTCGGGGCAGTGACCCGGTTGCCCCAGCTTAGTTATGGCCCTGGATTGTTTGTTTTTTTCTTGATGTGATCATAGACGTCAAACGCTTTTCCACTTCATCTAATGCTGGAACACCTATACCTTAGAACACAAAATATAAGTAATTATGAAGATTTTTACAAAGTCAGAATGGCTACCCGGTTTTGAATATTTTATATTTCAACAACAGCTTTATCTTCTTCATCACTTTAAATTTTATCATTTTTATTTTGGATTCCATTGACAATGTTCACGTCTGTCATCTGAGTTTCCACCAGTATGTCCTCATCAACATTTATCTAATCTTGAAAAGAAAATTCAGGAACAATCGGTTTTTCTTTTTTTTGCGACAGGTGAATCCAAGTTTCATTTTCATGAAAGATAAATACTTGATTAATTTTCACTATTCCTGTGAATATTTTGTCCAAAATCCACATGAATTAAACAATTTTGAATAGGCACTTTTGAAACATTCCAAGCATTAGCTAGCATAAGACAAGCTTGTTGCACATCAATTATTGCATCTTCATCTTTTTCCACACTAGTTAAAACTTTTTTGGAGTACACTTCTTCTGTACATTACTTTAAGGTTCTTTATTATGCTTTGATACAGAGGCTGTAACTTACTTGTGCAATTTGGCGGCAGATGATGAACAGTGATAGATTTCAAAATCCCCTTAGTGTTGCAAGACGTACAGTTGTCTAGCAAAATTAATTTTAAAATTATTATTTCATTTCTTAAGGCTTATCTCTTCATCGAATTTCCTTAACCATTCAGAAAAATCTCAGAAGGCATCCATGCTTTTGTGTTGGCTGTGTATGATACAGAAAATTTCCTCCTTCATAAAGCATTAGAGACTTTTTGATTTTATGCTGAGAATCTTTCTTTTATCACTGTCATCCATGTTCGTACATACCATAGCAATAGACAAAGTTTGAAATTTTTACCATGGCTGCGTTCTTCTTCCTTGAAAGCCATAGTTTTTGAGGGAGCAACTGATAAAATAGCCCAGTCTCATATGCATTATATATATCTGCAGGTTTGTAACTAGAAATAAGTCCTTTACTGTGGTTTTTATAACCATTTCTCAACAGCTTCATTGTCAACTGAAGCACTGTTGCTGGAAATTGATTTTCATGTGATGCTATGGTGATCTTTAAATCTTTGTAATCATCTAGTATTTGCGTTAAAATCATTTTTGCCTAATAAGCGTAAAAAATGTAACCCTTCTTCTTTTAGCAAGGGGCCGGTCACTGGAACATTTTTCAGTCTTAATTCTCTCTGAATCTCTTCTTGGAGATGTTAAGCTCACCACATCTGAACACTTCCTTTACAATTCCTCTAAAGTGTTCAAACTTGGAGGATTGTTGAATTTCCTTGAAACCCCACTTTTTTCCTATTTTTCACTCTCAACCAACTGTATGACCAATTTTTGAAGCAGTAGATGGTGTTTTGCTCTTGGATATTCATAAAAATTAATTCGCACATGATAACACCACACATCCAACGCTCAAATCTAGCTACCAAGTGCATTAAAAATTGGTGTTGGGAATAAAAACCTTCATTTTTTCTTTCTAATAAGGTTTTCTGAAGGCAAAATATGACTTGAAAAAGAAAAATAAGAAAAAAAGAAAGCAATGAGGATTATACAGTACTCAAAAACAGCCTAATAGCCTTCCAAGGAAAAAAATAGGCATTATCAGTTGCAGCTACGCATTGTAGAAAGGTAAATTTACCAATGAGAAGATTTAGATAAGATTATAAAGAAAGTCTGGAAAATTTGTGCTTGAAAACCGGTTGAACATTCGAACAGGTGTACTTTACTGAAATCAGTGTTCATTATAAGTAATCAAAATAACACAAATAAGCACTTTGAAACTCTTGGGACATGGAAAAACTTCATTATAAGTGAAAATCCATAATATCTGTGTTCAATATAAGCAAAAGTTTGACTGTGTATATATATCAAGACTATCCTGCAAGTTATGCCAGACTTTGCAGATTCAGAGATAGGTTTTCTTCTCCTGATCTTTTAAGTTAAGTGATATCAAGAAATTCACAAAAAAGAAGAAAAATCCTTGTAATGTTTTCTGGACTTACCCATGTCCATAGAAACAACAATAAAAATAATAACAAAAAAATTAGATTATTTTCTTCCTCAAGAATGGGGGATTTTAGAAAAATGAATTTATGGCATGGGTGCTGAAATGAATAAAATATTTTATTTCTAAATTTAGTTTGGAATCTTGCAACTGCAGTGAACAAATATCAATTTCTTTCATTAATAAAATCAATTTTCACCTAATTAGGAACATTGACCATTAAAAGAGTAAACAATAAATTCAAGAGAAAGGGAAAAATTATTTTATAAAATCCTTTTACATACATTTTGGCACACAATGAGTATCATTTTTAAAGGGAGCAATACAAGATTAAAAATTGATCATATGGAATCTCACTGACCTGGAGACCTCATAATAATGAATGATAAAATTATAAAAAAAAATGTGATTTTGGTTTCTTGATCAGCAGCTAGCATGACTTATTACCATTTCTACCATTTAGTGTTATTACTTTTTGCCTTAGTGTCTAGCTTGGATAAGAAGTGCCAGCCTAGTCAAATGAGGACCCTAGGTCAGTAAGATCATATGGGGTGATTTTCAATCATCTATCACTGCCTTCGAAAGCAGCGTGTTTTGTGCTAAAACATACGTCACAATTTTTGATACTTTTATTTGTCCTTCCCTGCGGAATTCACGATTAAGGCTATGCATATGAAAACACATAATAAAAGACAAGGTTTTTGATTTTTTTTTTAAATCAATTTTTTTGATTTTAATGAATTTTTTTAACAAAATATATATTTATATATATATATTACTAACACACTACTCATTAATCATATTTTCTTAGAATATAAAATTGAAGAAATTTTAACTTATAAAAATAATGACTATTTAAAAAATATTTGCAAACTAAAAATAATCATATACTTTCGAGACATGTCAGAACATTTTATTAAGAAAAATAGAAAAAAAACTTACATTTCTTGAATAGATTATCTTACGTATATCGTATTGAATAATTTTATTCCCAATAATTGTTGATTTTCTTCATTAGAAACACTAGTTTTGATGCTTTTGCCTACTCCTAATCTGTTTCACTGTCTGTAATGAACTACACCAAATACTGAAAAAAATCCTTTCAGCACAGGCAGCCGATATGTTGGCTGTGGTTAGCAGGTTCAAAAATTGCATATCACTCTTCGTAATTACATCTTTACCAAAAACATTATAAAAACTATTTGGCCACTCAAAATCACACATTGTATCAACAACCTTAGAATACAATAGAATACAAAACATTTTCGGCATGAAATGGTTCCAACTTTACCAAAAATTTTAATGTAATTGCCGGGAACCTAGAGCCACAGTTTTATTTGATAAATTCAAGACCCTTATTTTTCTCTTCTTTTGTGACATCAATTCCCATATTAGCACTGATGAGCTTAGAATAAATGCAGCAAAGTGTGCATCTATTAATATGATTTTTCATATCTATTTTTATATGCTTAAGATAAGAGCTTTTTATTGTTTTATGCTTCTTTTATCTTCAATTGCAACTTTTTCCATGCTAATTAGGTATACCCATTCAGCTAGGACTTATTCTTTTGAACAAAATCAATAGTTTTGGCTATTGATTTCAGAATCGCAATCATGTCCTTTTTAAACCAATATTTACGTTTTACTGGAGATGTCATTATCTATTTGAGATCTGTGATCTTCACAAACTTTGGTAACAACTGACCAATTTTAACATAAGATTCAAGAGAATGACAATAAGTATTCTATCGTGCTTCTACAGGAAGTATCAATACACTTCCACCTTCTGTATGATACCATGCTTTCGAGAGATGATTGTGAAAATATTTAAATATACTGAACTTGTATAACATGCTTTGTTACATCAGTTTTAGCCAAATCTTTGGCTAGCAGGTTTAAAATGTGGGCACTGCACCCATATGTAAGTCCCGTAAAACCAAGCTCTTCATCCACAGTCTTTCTGGAAGAAACCATATTTGCAGTTATTGTCTGTAACAAAACTTGATATTTTACATTTGAAGTTTTCTTCTGTTGATTTACATGAACTAAAAACTAAATTTGTTAAATAATTTCCAGTATGCGATGAGCCAGATGTCTCAATAGTATCAACATGGATGACTTTACTACACTGTTTGATAACACACACACACAATTGGTTCATTATGGATATTCATACATCCATCGATTGCCATGCAAACTGTCTGATTTTTTAAGTGAGCTTTACATCCCATAACTTCGTCATTGTGAATCTTGAGCTATTGAGCAACCATTTGTCAGCTAAATCGGTACAACTATCGCATTTCTGATATTTAATACATATATATATATTAATATATATTTTAATACTAATATTTTAACCATAAGTATTCTAGATTGGTACTCCCGTGGTGTTAAATGTCCGAGAAGGCGTCCCCAAGCAAGATGGATTGATGACATCAGGAAAGTGGCTGGAGTCAACTGGATGGCTATAAAGCATCGGACAGAGCAGAATGGAAAAATTTAGAGACCTTCATCCAGCAGTGAATTGAAAATGGTTGATGATATTTTAATACTATATAAATAATATTTAAAAATATAATAATAATTAAAATAATTTAATAAAAATTTAAATCACTCTTTAAAGTTGCATAAATAATTTTATTTGATTGAAACAGATATTTTTCTCATATCTGAAATAAATTGATTTAAATCAGTGATTTTTTCAAAAAATCAGTTGATTTAAATCACTACAACCCTGATTATAATAACTATGGAAATATTAAAACTTGGAACATAAATAAGAAAAAAAATATTAACACATTTCTCACCTATCAATTTGCAGTTCTTCAAAAGTAATGGATTTATGGCATATGGGACATATGAAATACTCCTTCTGTTCATTGAGCAGCAGGAACTTTTGTGCATCAAAGCATTGCAAATGCACACATGAAGCTGGTCTGCATGGGAAAGACATTCTCTTTTTGCTGAGCTACAGAAAATAAAGAAAACAGCTATGAAGAGGTCACATACCATTCAAAATTATCATATTAAAATTAGCCTGCAGCAGTAAATACAGTGGATCTTGATAAAACAATATTCTGCAAACCAAAAACAAATATTATGGAGGAATTACTGTTAAATTTATGTATACACATGTTCAAAAGTTAAGGGATGAGTACTTTTTTTACACTGGAGAAAATGTACAGCGCACTAAGAAAACTACACATGAATAGGGACAAACTTGCAAACATGTGCCACAATTTTTGCATACAGTTTTCTCAACATTTTTAAAAGAGTAGTACATCTTATTAACCTACATACAGTCATTCACACCTGAATTCACTCTACGGAACACCATGACATCCATCCGAAATGGGATATCATACATCTGCGATTTTGATCAATGAGAAATCACATAACACCCAATATGTTATGCAACTGTCTATAGACAATTGCAGAACATTGTCTATAAAAATGTGTTATGAGACATTGTCTACAAGTGTGGACATACTCTTAAACACATGTTTGTTGAAATTTATCAAGATAAAATTTATGACAAACTTGTTTTGCTAGAAAATTGTGTTATGTGTGAAATTTTTCATCTTTTTTGGCCTCTTACTCTAACACATAGCTTCCATATACCCCACTGATAAATCAATTCTTAAAAACTCAATCAATAAAAAAAAATGTCATCAAAATGTGAGTATATGTTGGAGAAATAAAGATCAAAGTAATCTCAAGCTAAAAAAAAAAATTCTTTTCACAACATCTATATAGGATTAAGTCTAAAATTTTTCAAATACTGCTCATATATTTGGAGTTTTTTGCAAACAGCATAGCTGCCAACTTTTGAAAATGAAAATTAGGGAGATTTTCACACAAACCCGTATTTTATACTAAAACCACTCCCTAATAAATACAAAAGGGATTCTTCCAAATAAAATAGGGATTTTTCACACAAAAAAAGTTAAAGCATAGGGAATAAAAGCCCTACTCAAAAATTGAAGTCAAATAAAATATGGATTTTATACACATGGAAGTTAAACCATTGGGAATAAAATCCCTACGCAAAATACAAGTGAAATTGGCCGCCAAAACTTCAATTGATCTAAAAAAGATATATTGTGTTCAATCAAAAACGAACGATATGAACAAACATTCTGCGCGAATGACCCCAAAATCATCGGAAGATGAAAGATGAAGGAAAAAAACATAAATTTTTGAAGAAGACTGACTTTTATATATATATATATATATATATATATATATATATATAACACAACTTTGTACAAAAAGAAACAGTCAGCCCTTTTCTGGAACGTTTGATGAAAGGAAATTCATTGGAATAAGTATCTTTAAAATTAATTAAACATTTTTTGCTTATCAGTATTCATGTTTTGTTATCACACATACGTAACTTCAACGAAAGAGGATGCGCGTCAACACATGTGCGTCAATATAATCTTCAATTATTATCCAGGACTATTGGCTGCTAAGCTATTTCCCTGCACAATAAGACAAACAACTTTTCTTGTTACTATCAGAGAGTTTGTAAAACTTCCTTATAAAAAAAAAGGAATTTTCCCCACTATTCCCCCATTTACAACATGTGACGTCATTTCAAAAGGGGGGGGGGAAACATGTGAAAGACTTTTTGCCCCACAAGAAATTCCTTAGGGATTGTTTTCAGAAGCTGGGATTCTTTTTAAATGAAGTAGGGAATTTTTAGGGACAATTGGGGATTTCTTGTGAATTTTGTAAAAATTCAGGAGATTTAAGAACTTTTCGGGAGGTCCAGAGATGAAGCTAAAATTCAGGAGATTCCCAGAGAATTCGGGAGACTTGGCAGCTATGAAACTGGATTATATTTAAACCTAATTTAAAATTGATTCATCATAACTCTTTGATTAAAAAAAACTCATAACAGGAATGTGTCTACACAAATAAACAATGTGATAAAGTAATAAACTTAAGGAAAAAGTCATCAAAAAGAAAATAAAGAACTTACTGGACATATGAGAGATGCTTTTAGATTTGTGGTGGCTATTTCATCATCACCATTAGGATCAGGAGCAAGCTTTTGAATGACTAAGAAAAAGAATTGGGTGGAAATTTGTGATATCATTCTTATACGAATGACACACAATTAAATTTACAGCATTAACATTATAGCATTACATTAAACATATGCTGTAACTACTAGGTACAAAAATCTGATTTGTGGTAACACTGGAAGGAGCAAGCTTTTGATATTATTTCCATACTATGAAGTTGAGCAATTCGATGATTTTTCTTTATTTTATTTATTTAAACATTGGTTATTGTTTACAGCTCCTGAATATCAAACTTACGAGTGTTATTTTGACAATTTTTTTTTTCCTTCAGTAATTTATATAGGTGTGACTACAACAGGTGTAAAAGGTACAGACTCACTGGTCTGTACCTTTACACCTCTGTTATATATATATTTATCAGGGTTTGAGCTACGGTCGCATTTTTTGCAAAATGAGAAAGAAAATCATAGAATGCGAAAAAAGTAGTAGCCACTTTTGCAAAAAAGCATACAGGAGGTATGCAATGAGTAGACGTCCAACCATGAATCATTACATTAGCATTGTAGCATTTTGCTAAAGCTTTTCCCCCCATTTTCGCTTTTTGCGAAAGGAATTTTTTATCCAGCTTAAACCCTGATATTTATATAATAATATATTTTATATAATATATTTATTATTATTTATTTTATATAATAAAATATATTGTTTTCCAAAAAATATGCAGATTTTACATAAAAAATAACAATCTGAATTTCTTAGCAGGAATTATGTACTGCTGCATTTTATCTGCAATTTTTTTTCTGAGAAGGAGAAATGAAAATAAATATTGTAAAAATAAATTTATGAAAAATAATTTTAAAATATTTATAGATGATGAATATATGTGAGTAGAATAATCAAAATTTTTTTTACAAATACACATGGCAGAAAAATAACCTCTTTAATTCCTCAAGATTTTATTACTGATGAATGAAATTTGCATATGCAGATTATACACTGCCATGTAATATATGCAGGAAATTATGGTAAATATTTCATTTAGACTAAGCAGTGGCTCAACCATTCTATCAATTTACGGCTTCAGAAATTTGCATCTTAAATCTTATGACACAAGAATATAAATATTGTATAGAACAACAAAATTATTTTTTGCAGACTGCAACATGACTAAGCCTTGCCCTGCAGTCACAGACTTTGCTGATTAACATGTTGAACTAAAGGGAACAACTCCCAGTTTAAACCACCAATGGTTGTCACTGGGATTGAACCTAGAGCCATGTAAAGTCATTATTATGCCTACACAGCATCAACGACTCAGGTATGGAAAGTATTTTGTTGAGAAAGAGGTGCACTCTGAGATTTTTCAACATAGTCTTGCCTACAGCTCTTCCACTAAAGCAGTCTTTCCCAAAGTGGGCGATGGAATGGTCCAAGGAGGTGATAGAACCTACTGATTTAACATAGGATCCTATGGGTTTACTTGAGTTGGGGGGGGGGGCGATGATAGGAAAAAATTTTTGATGAAGGGGGTGATGGAACAAAAAGTTTGGTAGACTATGCACTAAAGCAATAGCATCATGATAATAAACATTAAACATGAATTATTGTTTTGCATATGATAATGGAGGGTGTGTATTTCTTTGGCTATGCTAGATGTAGAGGGCAAGAGAGTTGGTGTCATTGAGATTTATTTCTCCAATTAAATTAATCAGAGCAATGTTTTTCTGGTATGACAGAATTTTTCAATGTTATTAAAAATTGAACATTCATGTACTTAGTTAGTGGAGTACATGAAAAATTTTTGACAGTGGGCACACATGCCAAAATTAATTGTATCAAATTCCTTGACATCTAGGAAAAAGAATTTTGTGCCAGGAAGCTCATGGAGCACCCAGTTGATGACTGCTGAGCATAAATCCTTGCCACTATAAAAAGAAAAAACACATCTGTGATCATTCATGAGCAACATGCTTCTAACATTTTTTTTACTTGTGCGAAAAACAACATGCTTCTGCATACAATATAGTGAATTTATTCTGCATGACAGAAACTCAGTAAGAACGAAACTATTTTCAGTCATGCATGGCCATACACGTACCCAGATTTTAGAAAAAATACTGCTCATGAGAAAGTTGGTTTTCTGTGGTTTCCAGCTTCAAGGTGCGAATGCAAGCCGATCTCCCCATTAAAAAGTCTCGCCACAGAGAGCAACAGGCCTACAACGTTACAAATATTCAGTCATTACACTTCACTCCCAATTTGAAGTATAGATGGCAGCACTGAAACATCAAAACACAACACTAGCTACACACTCAGACTGTTAGGTGTACTCACTTTGTCCCAGACTCTGCCACGAAGCTGGGCTGGAAGAGATCTCGGCAATGGGATAAGTCCGGTGGCAGAGCCCCTGGCGTTCATTGCTCATGAGAATATGAGTTTAAGTTATCTAGCTTATATTATCCGTTACTATGCTGGAGGGACACAAATATTTTATTTTCATCCATATGAAGGTATTTTATTACCATTATACATCTGTTGTACCTACTTACCTACTTTTCACCAAATTATGAAATAATACAGCATAACCAAATTGTAATTTTTATTTACATTATAAAAATTGTATTCATTATAAGTTCATTATTTATAAAATTTTTACCCATTGCTGTTGTCACTGAAGGTGGTATCATTTTGTTTTGCACTAAATCTGCCAAAAGCTCTTTTGGTTCTTTTATTGTTACTAAATGAACTGTGGCTCCATACACCTGAAAGAATTCACAAGTTTTTAAATCTAAAAAACAGATTTTCAATTATTTTCTAAACATGAAAGCATTTCAATAAAACATAAAAATACAGAAGCATATACAAATTTCAAAACTGATGTAATAAAATAAATATACTCCAGGTTTTATAGCACTATATAGTCAAAAGTAAGTGAACACGTTAGATTTTAGACATTTTTTCTAAATTCTTTAAACTTGCACTTTTCAGTGAAGATTCTAACCTAAGTGCATTTAGGAGACCAACAAGAATTTGAATTAAAAAAAAAAGATTTTTTTATCAACTCTGTTGGAAATGATCTGTAACTTTCATAAAATATTTTACGTGGTATGGGCAATGTTGGTATGCATTTTTCGTGAAATAGAATGTGTGTTCACGAAGCTATATCTTTGTGATCCGTTTCATCAATTTTTCCTTCATTTCTTTTAAAAAATTCCAATTTTCTCTGCATGTTTTTGCTTATGCAGTTTTCAATCAAATTTTACAAAACTTAACATAATACAAGAACAACATAACACAAAAGGGGTATCCCACTTATAAAATTTTTTCAAAAAACCGTCATGAGAAAATGCAAGCAGGAAAACACTTTGAATGGGAAATCTTGATGACTATTAGTAAGAGTTGGGACAGACCACAAAAATGAGTCATATCAAGCAGAAAAATGTTCTAAGTGGGAATTTTATAAGCAGGATCTGTTGTACCAAAATTTAAAGTGAAATCATTTATTATTTGATGAGCTGTGAGCATTGGAGAAAGATCATTTTCCAAGTACGCATGTATGTGTGTGTGTGCACAAGATATCAATATTATTTTTTCCCAATTCAGTGGCCAACTATATAGGGCAACTTAGATAAAAAAAAATAGTTGAATATAGTGAAAATTCAGAAAGGTATCAATGAATAATAAAATAATACAACTCACACAATATCAAGTTATTTTCTGAAAGTAGCTGGATGGTGAGAGATTTTGCAAAAATTATCATTTTGGTTATTTTCTGTCGATTATTTTAAGAATGACTTTCTGGCATCATGTAAATGAGTAAAAACATGTGCCTGATTCTATATAAGAGAAAGAACATAGCACTCGAGCGTAAAACAGGTGTTTGATGTCAAATGTAAACAAACATGAGGAAATAATCAAATGACAAAACAAATCAAAATCGCAATTTGTGGAAAATCCCTTATCATCCAGCTATTTTCACAGCCACTGTGGTGGTTGTGATGGACTCGTATTGCAAAGATCTGGGTTCAAACCCTATACCGGCACCACAGTGGTGATCGGCTGAAGTTGGTTTCCTGTGGTTCTCAACTTTGAGGAGCAAATGTGAGTCTATCTTAAAGTCTCGCCACAGAAAGCAACACGTCTTCAAGTAGTGCAAATATTCCCTCATTACACTTCAAAACTTCAATCACAATTTTAAATATAGATGGTAGCACTGAAAAAAATCAGGCACACTACCACACAAATTACCTTCCCCCCCCCCAAAGGTTTAGTTACACCTAACTTGGAATATGTAATGCAGTTTTGAAAGTCCTATCTATAGTATGATGTACTATAATACATCAAAGATGTACAATACATTTATTCATCAGCATAGAGGGTAAAAACTATAGATTACACACCTTTTTTTGAAGAAAGGAGGAATCGCAGGGACATAATGGAAGCATTCATAATTTCAAAGGACATTGACAGGATGGACTATAAAATATTTTTGTACAGACTAACAAGTTAACCTATTACAACTAACAAAAGACAGAGCTAGACTTCATTGCCATAGGGAGTTTTTCCTTGAACAACATGGTGGTTAATGATCAGACTCACTTCCAATCTGGAGTGATCTATTGCTAGTTGATAATTACATTTGAAACAAAGTATGATGCATCACATCAGGCGCATGAGAGGAAAAAAGTAGAGGACTATCTGAAGGCAAATAAGGAGAAATAGAGTAAACTTAGGGGATTTTTAAATTTTTCTTAGAAAATTCTTAAAACTATGAAGAAGCAGGAACTTTGGCCCTCTTTTTTATACATCTTAGTCAATGGCCTGTTGAATATTGCAATGTAAACTGCATCTTATAGACACTCATTAACCATTTAATCTGCATAGCCGAAATCACTAAACCTTCTGTAAAATGAAATGTTTTATGGAGCAGGCTTTCTTCTTCTAGCAAATGCAAAGAAAGGAGGATAAGAAAATGAGTTCCATTGAGAAATCAGCTTTACAAAATACCTTGTCATTGCTAAAATAAAAGGCTTTTAAGAAGGTGAGATGTCTCATAAATGTGGGTTAAAGGATTAAATAAGAGATTATGCTCTCTAATCTCACTTAAAAATTTATAATAGTTTGAAAGTCTTGATGGTTGAAAGACTTAGGAACCCAAACAAACACGAATATTTCTACTATATAGATGATATTATTGTAACTACAATGAGAACTTAGCTTTTCATGCCATGGAACCCCTGAATAGCTCGAGGAACCTTATTAAGTCTGTGATATATATATATATATGTATACTTACAATTGGTTCTCGTATCCATGTAATTTTTATCCTGTTAGTAACCATAGGTGCTATCTTGATGAAAGAAGATACATCCACAAAATATTTTTGCTGTTTTTGATCATTTTCACAAGAGTTCTACAAAAGCAGAGAACACAATGAGAAAAATCATTATTGTTACATTAACAGTAGAAAAAACATAAATTATATGATGTGATATATACTCAAAGAAATATAAGGGCATGGTAGCCCAAGTTAATGAGACATCACCCCCTACTGTGCCAAAAAATATGTTATAAGCTCAATACTTGCTCAATCCTTCTCAGAATCTTTTTTTGGTACAGGGGTACATGAATGAACGCCAGAACTTTGCCACTGGACTTATCCCGTTGCCGAGATCTCTTCCAGCCCAGCTTCGTGGCAGAGTCTGGAACACTTTATTTAGTGTAAAAAAAAAACAAAAAAAACATAAACTTTTTTACAACATATTTTCCCCGGACAATTGGGTACTGTCGCGATTAACAAATTTTGTGGTGATTACAGACGAGATGGGATTAGGATGTGGAGAAGTTTCAGGGTTTAGTTAAGATGAATGTACACATATTAGGATGGAGGTATGTTTTAAAAGCAATTGAGCCCCCCCCCCCCCAGCCATCTCATCTGTTATCTTACACTTGCCATATTATATACACAGGATACAAAAAGAAAGAGAAATGAGAATCTTATTGTGAAATTATATATATATATATCCATCGGAGCGAGTCATCTCGCTTAACACCTTATTGGTGAGCAAATGGGTTTGATAACTTGCGACTAGAAGCCAGCATCAGTTTTATTGGGTTGAGTTCACTCGCTCCGGTGGATTTAATGAAAATATACAAAATAGAAGTATTGTGTGAGGGAATATATACAATTAGGGAGCACCCGTGGTATCTCGCTTAGCACCTTATTCGGTGAGCAACATGAATCCGACAATATGAGTACACACGTGTGTTGTGGACATGAAATGCATGGACAACTTGAATGGAGGAAAGAGAAATACACACATTTATATACATATATATAACTGCCAGGTCGAGTCATCTCGTCCTAAACCTATTTTGGTGAGCAATGTGGGCTTGATTTAAATGGGGGATTGTCTGGAGAGAGCCTTAGCCAAGGATCAGCTTCGGTCTTGGTGTTTTGGTTGACTCGATCTGGCTGGTTATATTTATATTTAAAAATATATATATATATATAATATAAACTGCATGTGTAATGGTTATTATGAAACTATTCGTGTCGTCCCGCCTAGCACCCTAGCTAGAATAGCGGCATGAAGGACACTTGTGGTTATCACATTTACATCATTGTAACGGGAATGTCATAAAAATTCTTGTTCGGGTCCCGTTAGTACATGCTATATCATGTATTAGTAGTGGCAGTCATGTGGATATGATTTTTGTTGTTGTTTTTATCCATTTCTGTTTTTTCTCCCACTTATTTTTGTAATATTTAAAACATTATTTTATAAATCTGGTGGACAGATTTCTTGTTTTTCGTTGGCGTGTATATATCTGACAAGGCTTGTAATCCTTGCTGCTGTGTTTTTGTTTTTGATTATTTGAGTGAACCATTGTTTTCTATTGTTTTCAGAATATTTGTACATGTGTAGATGTTTTGTAAATTTGCACTCTGTTGCATAGTGAACAGGAGTACCCATCATTCCGCAGGCACATTTGTCTGTTCGGCGGCGTTTCCATTCGTGTAGATATATAGGGAATGGGCAGTGTCCTGTTATGAAGATAGTCACCTCCCTATTCCAGTTTAGTGTGTTGTATGTGACTCGAGGGACAATTTCGTGCACTTTCCTAGCTGTTGTGTTCCTTGGTCCCAAATTTGCTGCCATTTCTGGAGGGTTGCTTGTTTAAGTTGTCGCTTCAGGAGCGTTAGTGGGAAAGGGTTATCAAGTTTATTGTCACAGTTGATTGCAGCTTTGGCTAGAGAGTCTGCTCTCTCGTTTCCAAGATTACCTACATGGGCCTTGGTCCAACCTAGGAAAATGTTTGGGTTATTTAATAGACGGCGCCTTAATACACATACTATTGTGTTTCTATTTGTTGGATCTAGAAGTGCTTGAAGGGAGGAGCGGCTATCAGTTATTATTAAAACTCGCTCTTCTGCTCCCGTTGCGTATTGTGCAGCTGCTTCTATCACTAACAATTCTGCTTGGAAGTTACTATTGTTTTTATCTAGCACTGCTTGCCACGTTTGCTTTTCTGTATACACAATAGGCTGCCCGACGCCTTCATCGGTTTTGGAGCCATCTGTGTATATGTGGGTGTTTGCTAGTTTTATATCGTGGCCGTCAATCGAAATTTGATTGGGGATAGTTGAGCAGGAGGGGTGGTGGTGCCAGCCATGCTCCCGTGCTTCAAAGTTATTGGGGTCAAAGTCTAGAAGTTCTGGTTGAATGTTTTTCCTAAACCTAACTGCGTTTGTGTAGACTGCTTCCATTTGGAGCTTTAGGTGTAGTGGGCAGTTGCCTGTGATCACTTGGAGTCCGAGCGTAGCTGTTGTGTCATAGGCTCCGGTTATTGTTAAAAGAAATTTCCTCTGTGCACTATCTAAAGCCTGTTGTGTTTTTTTGGTTGGATGCCTATACCAAGCTGAGGCGCCATGGGCCAAGAGTCTCTCGACCACCGTCTTGTAGATAGTGTTCCTAATGCTTTGTGAGATGCCCCAGGATTTTCCTGCTATTTTAGTTAGTTTAAAATGGAAGCGAGTCGCTTTTAGTTTGCGTTCATTGATGTGTGATTGCCAGCCGAGGTCTTTTTGGATGGTTACGCCTAAATATTTGAGATTGTTTACGCATTTAATATTTTTACCATTAATTTTGATCCTAGGGGGATATTTATTTTTTGTGAAACAGAGAAATTGTGTTTTTTCTGTTGAGATTTTGAGGTTATGTTCATTAAGCCGATTCAAAAAATCGTTAAGAATTTTAGTTGCCTTTGTCCCTAGCTGTGATACATTTACTGACCCTATCACAAAGGCAAAGTCATCAGCAAAGGCTTGGATATGGGCATCTTCCGGGAGGGGGATTTTTAGGGCTTGATTGGCCACAAGATTCCATAAAGCTGGTCCGCTACACGAACCCTGTGGACAGCCAATATCCTGTTTTCTAACCGCCAGGCCTTCCGGTGTTGTGATTAAGACATGTCTATTTTCTAGGAGGTCCAAAAACATTGATTTAATATTGTTAGGGAGGGGAGCTTTGGACAGTTCTTGGTTTATTGAGGAATAGGTCAGGTTGTTAAAAGCTCCTTTAATATCGATACTGGTACAGGGGTACAACATAAACAATGACAAAATTATCACAGGAAGTTCCTACACCAAGGGATTACTGCATCACCACACAGACATTACAAGAAGCCATTGGAAATCAGCTAGAAAATGTAGATCCTGGTCTAATTAGCCATCATGAGCAAAAAGTTAGCATGGTGTGAAAAAAATGATCAATTTAAAAAAATTTAACAGAAACTGTTATTAAAATAACTTTCAACAGCCTCTCTTTTTGTGCTCTCTAAAATAGTTGCAGCTATATTTTCCCATATTGTTTCTATTAGTTTTCATGACATCGCATTACTCTTGAAGATGCTTAGCACAAACGTGAGCAAAATGTTAAATAAAAATTCAAATCCACTTCAGCCTTAAAGCCTGAATAGCTCTGGTAACTTTAACAATGGTGGCAGCAAAAGCCTTACAAGCTATACTAATCAAGAAAATTTGGAAACCAACTCTATCATCACGTTTCTACTTTTAATCATGTTTGCATTTTAAATTTTCACCATACTTACACTTTGACAGCTGTTGAATGTGCCATAGATTGATTCAATTTAGATATCTGTGACTAATGTTCCCTCTAATTTCTTTACTTACACAAAAAAAAAATTTCTCTGCGTGATAAAGCAATATGCTATAGACCAGGGGTGGCCAACCTACGGCACGCCATGGTATCAGGACTGGCACCTGAATGCTTTTCAAAAGTTAAGAAATTTTATTCAATTTTTTGCACAATCAAAAAAAATTCTCTCCAACTCTTAAACAATTCTTTTCTTATGAATGATGGTCTTGTTGGCTGCCAAAGCTATATTTAGTAGACACTTTAAAAAAAAATTTAAGATTTTTTAGATGACTTAAAATGTGATTCTGTTCAGTTTTTCATCTTTGCACGCAGTTTCTGGAAGCCCCATTTGTATAACATTCAGGATCGGCCACATGGGGAGACATGCATTAAAACATTAGAATGAAACGATGAACCTCTCCACTAATTATACGAAGTACAAATGGCACTGCATACCGAGCGAAGATAACTGGACAGAAAACTCACATTCCTCTGTGGGGAATCGACCCACCAACCTCACATTTTCCGGGCGAGTGTTCTGCAGATTAAACTACAGAGGACCAACATTTTCTTTCCTAAGAACACTGTGTGCCTTTGGGCTGAACGGGATTGCACAATAGACAGCCTCCTAACTCAGCAGCAGCTCGTAAAGAAATTAGCCTCCAGCTGGCCACATAGAACAAAACAATGAGCCTCTCCGCTAATTATACTTTCTGGCGCTATGTTCTACCATGGTAGAACACGCACTGAAAAGTGTGAGGTTGGTGGTTTGATTCCACACAGAGGCTTTCTTTTCTTTCCAATTATCTTCGCTTGGTATCTAGTCGTCTGTACTTCGTATTAAAACATTACATTGTATATGTACCCATGAATTCTTGGGGGGTTAAGCCATCTTACAAAGTTTATTGGGGAGGGGCCCAAGCACCCTGAGTCCTCAAGTGCCAGTATCTATGAACAACATGGTGTAGATAAGATGAACTTTTCTACCGATATACCTAGGCGACATACATATTCTGCATTGTGATTAATCCATTTGAAAATTTAAACAATTTAGAAGTCAAAAGAGTGACACAAATTGAACATTTTTACAAAAGTAAGAGCACAGGTGAACAATATTTTTCAGAAATGGAGAGAATGCTGTCCTGTAAAAACGGGACATAGGGTCTGGGAGCTAAAATTTGTATAGTGACATGCGCATTGAAAATAATTGTGATCTTGTCATGGTTTGGGAGAAGGTTGGCTACCCCTGCTATAGACATGTGATGTATTAAATGATTTTGAATGTGCAGAAGCATTTTCACCTTGCATGGTTGCATAGGTACACAGCTTAGAAGAAGCATAACCGTTGAGCATTCTATTGTATCACTTCCAGACTATTTAGCGGCTGTCTGCACGCTCCACAAAATCTATATTCTAAATATTAGCTGGTGTGTGTGTGGTCCTAATAATATGACTCAACTCTGCATATTGATTATCAATTTTTCATTTGGCATTTCCCGTTTGGTTCACATAAATTTTATATAGGCACACACACAAACATGTACTATAACCATTACAATGGGACATTATAACTACAACCATTATAATACCCCCCATTATAATGAACTTCAAAGAACTAAAACTTTGGTTACCTACATCGGATCTGATAAGAGAATATTTTATGAGGCAGGGCCAAAAATTTTGCTTGTTACACACATTTATATAATAGATATAGATCTAGGTTTGATATAGCAGGGTTTGAATACACATACAGGCATATTACACCTATCACATTGACTGGGAATACATAAAATTAAAGAAAAAAAATTACTCACAGGTAATGTGCAATGTTTTCCATTCACTTCTACAGAAAGACCATATGGGAAAGTATCCTTTCTTTTTGACATATCACTGACACAAAATTTGAGATGAGCTAGGACTTTATTTCTAAATTGGATAATGTAAAATATGAATTCATTGTTTACAATAATTGATATCTGGTTAAACTAAAAAATAAGGAATGAAGCAGAAATAAAATATTTTGATAAAATAATTTATCTTAAATTGCTGTTGTACCAAAAAACTCATTAATCCTAGAATGATGGAAGTAACCATTTCGACCACAAAGCTATTGACTCATAATTTTCCCTCAGCTTAGGAAAAACAACACAGCCATATTTTCTTGGAACACAGAATGTATCCTATTAGATTAACGTTAAGGTTAACCATGAACAAGGACTTACAAATAGTGGCCACTTTTGGACATGAAAATAAAAGAAAAATGATGCATATCATAGAAAAATATTTGCTCTCAAGGAGTCTTTCTTCCTTGAACCCTATGGACATAAAAACAAATGTGGATTCTTCCCTGTGTTGTGTGTGGGGTGGTTCAAGACAAAATTTTCACTTGAGAGAAACACTGTTTTGATGGCCCTCTGGAGTATAAGCTGCATCAGTAAAATAACTGAAAAACTAACAGCTGTGTTCCCAGCTAGATGACATCTATCAAAAATCAGTTTTCTCTACGAAAAATTCCACACAACACATCCATAGTTTGAATTTCACAGAGAGAGAAATTTTTTCTTTTTTTTTTCTGCAATAATCTCCCCCTTACCACTGATCTGGTGCCACTATAGGAGGGTGATTTCCAAAATGATATAAATATAATAATTTTATATGTGAAATCAAAATGTTTAATTTTTCCCCTCAGATATACTGAAGCTCTTATCAATGGCAACCTCCCAATAATTGTCAGACAGAACAATCAGTGGTGATGCAGAACAATCTTGGGAAGACCTTTGATAAAAGAACTCTTCTGTGTAGGAACACTATTATGGGAATTTTCATCGCAGAACATTCTCAGTCAGCTGAGAGCTCATTGCAGATCAATGCAAAATATTCTGCTTTGGAGCATGCAACAAGTTAAATGCCAATAACAGTGCATGAAAGTTGACTGCATATCCCAATAAATCTCAATAAGTACTGTTTGCAAGATGCTTTTGTTCTAAAATAAACAAACTGATACATTTTTACAATGTCAGTAAAAATAGTAGCTATAATAGTACTAGGTACAAATGAAAACCGGTCTCCCATTTGAAAAAGTCTGTCTGCAGAGAGCAGACAGACCTTCAGCACTATATTTACGACATGAAAATTCAGGCATTTGCCATTTTCACCTCAAAATATAGGAGAGCAGTACCAGTATTTCATAAAACCAGCACGACTATGACAACATAAATACATTAGGGCCATGCATATACATATACACAACACATTCCTGCATGTACTGATTCATTAGAAATTCTACGGAGAAATGTTTATGAGGTTCATGCATGGTTAAGCTCATGACACTACATTCTAGAACAATTTTTTTCAACCTCTGGGTGGTGGCATCAATCATATCAAGCCGCAAGAATATATATTCATTATCCCTTCATTTCTCAAAGAAATCTCATGACTTTTGATTTGCATTAATTTCTTTGTTTCACGAATACAAAACATATAAAAAATTTTCAGTCCTAAAAATCATTTAAGCGAATAAGGAAAACCTTCTGTTACTCCTGAAAGCTTGATCTGTAACTGGAAATAATAGGAATGTAGGGGATCCCTCAATGCAATTTGCACCTCCCTTTCACTATATACACTCTCTGTGATTCTCCCCTCCTCTTTCTCTGTTCAAGTAGCTTAAATCTGCTTATGAACATGCTTCTAATAAACATTTTTCTAAGAAACTTCTAATGAGTAGTGCATTATGCCACGAAGTTGGGTAGCACTTAGACAGTTTAAGTGTATGTCTTTGGCTTAGCATGTTATGTGCTCAGATCTTTTAAATTGAAATGAGAAACAGCAATCACATTCAATTTTTTATGCATGTAATGTTTTGTTTCTGAGTGTGCAGCTCTCTGGTTAAGAAACTTTTAAAATGGCAAATAGGATTGACCACATTTGCACCTCAAAGTAGGAAATTTACAGAAACAAATTAGGAGACATAATTCACCCCATTTCAACTAGAACAAATAATAAAATAATTGGTTACCTTGATTGGGCAAGAAGGTTTGCATGGTCTACTGTTAGATCAAAACTGTAATGACGTACTTCAGCAACATTATTGTAGCGATTGCTGGGTGCTGTAAATAAAAAAAAATTACATATAAAATAAATATACATACACTGAGAAATTCTGATATAAGGATACTCTGCTAACCAAGAAAAAATGCCGTTGTGGACAGGGCTAGACAATTCCCAGTCACCATGGCAACTAAAAAATTGGAATTTGCACTACAGATTTTGTGTGATTTCTGAATTAGAACCTGAGGAAAACAAAAAAAATTCGGAATTTATGCCAGTATCAACAGGCTAGGAAATAAATTATTGAGTCCCTGAAAAGTAAAAAAAATTGCTTTGGACCATTTCTCTTGTAGCAAAACAATGACTGGCTCCTCAAACTTGCCAACTGTTTCTGATTGTCAGTAGTTTCTACAGATGGGTAGCATACAATTATGGATCTACGGAAGATACTTTCATTACTATGGAGATCATTTTCTCTTCAGTTAGTAAGACAATTCACACATAGTAGAAGCTCTCTAATCCAGACTCCAAGTGATCTAGGTGATTCTAAATTATGGAATTATGAATCTAGTTTTGTTTATTTCCCAATTTTTTACAATTAAAGCCTCTGATGTGCTTCTTTGAGCATTTTGATTCACATTTTCCTTCAAAATAAAATTAATAAAACAATATATATATATATATGCATATAATAATAGAAAATTTTAGACCATGGTTTCTAAATTACACAACATTCTAGTAAAAAGATTATTTATTCTTTAGACATATTTTGTATAGACATAGTGCAGAAAAAAAATGTACAGGGTGAATCCGACCTATTCTGCCAAATGAAGAGGGGCGATAGACGAGCCCAAGTGGATCATGAAAGATCCTATCAACCCTGTTCTATCTCAAACTGTTTGAGTTATGGTGGATAACCAATTATGGAAAAAAAATGTGTCAAGTGTGAAAAGACCTGCATTTGTGAAGTTTCTAAGAGACCTACATGCAAACTAAGCACATATTTGGAAAGAACGAAAAAAAATCCTATAAGATGACATCATTTTCATCAAAATACCTGGATTTATTGGTGAGCTACTAGTGCTGAAAAATTTGCAAAGTTCAAAATTGAACTGCTGCCAAAATTTTTCATTCCCAATTATGCAAATACCCTTCTAGCTGCAATCTGTCAAATTTACCAAAAACGTGTGCATTGTACCAGATTTCAAAAGAGCCTATAATAAACCATATGTGTTCTGGTTTAGGAGAAATTTAGCTTTTTGTTCGTAATATATCACTAAAATCAACATTTGTAGAAGTAGATATTCAATGAAAATTCGGAATTGGATGTTACAGATTTTGGTGATAATTTGATTTTGCAGAAAAAATCATTAAGGTGATATTAAAGGATCATAGATATCTACAGGACATCTGTATTCAATAGCGAGCTTCAATCGCTGAGAGATTGTTGAAGTGAAAAATCAAATTATTAAAACCTACTAAAATTACTTTCACGAATGCAGAATTGTAATTGTAATATTTGCGTAATTGATGGAGAAAACTTTTGGTGAAAATTCAATTTTGAACTTCACCAATCTTTCAGCGCTTATAGCTCGCCAATAAATCTAGATATTTTGATGAAAATGATTTCATGTTATAGGAATTTTTCCGTTCCTTCCAAATATGTGCTTAGTTTGCATGTAGGTCTCTTAAAAACTTCACAAATGCAGAGTTTTTTCACACTTAACATATTTTTTCCACAATTATCCACCACAGGGTATGAAAAAATCATGATTTTTTTTAAAAAAAATTGTGATTTTAATGATGATTTAAATCACTGTACCCTGATCCACCATAATTCGAAAACAGTTTGAGATAGGTCAGGGTTGGTGGGATGTTTTATGATCCACTTGGGCTGATCTATCCCCCTTTCGTTTGGCAGAATAGGTCGAAATCACCCTATATATACAGTAAAACCTCTGTAAGTCATTACTCTGGTTAAGTTGGCATCTTTTTTGGTCTCGTCCAACTCTCATAGATAACAATGCTTTCTTTTGTTCTTTCAAACTGAACATAACTCTGGTCTATCACCATGGGCAATTTATTATGGAATGAGTTGTACCAGAAGTATGAGTGCGTGTACTTAACACTCTCTGAGTATGTATATATTGTTGTGTTTGATTTTTCAGTGCTACCATCTGTATTTCAGACGTGAAGTGAATGAAGTGCAATGATTAAATATTTGTACCATTATAACCCTGTTGCTCTCTGTAGTAAGACTTTTTAATGGGGAGATCGGCTTGCATTCACCCCTCAAAGTTGGGAACCACAGAAAACCAGACAACCATCATTTACTAGTCGATAATTTTGGTTATCTCTGCACTATGAAAAAGTTTAAGAGAGGAATAGATTTATATGGCTCTCTTTAAAGAAAGAGCTTGGTAACAGCATTGCTATATGTTCAAAAGTGACCATAAAAGCCTTATGTACCAAAACAGAATAGCTCAAGTAACGAAAGTTACACTCAGGAAGTTTATTTGCATACTAAAAAACCTATGTTCTTGAAAAGTTAGGGACTGTTTCTGTTGGACCTGATTTCTGCATAGGCCCCAATAATTTAGGGCTTCAAATTTAATAAAATATTTTGTTGAAAAACTAGAAATATTTTCTCAAATTTAAGCCTTCTAGTGTCTGCTTTGTCGTGTGTGTGTGTGTGTCCAGGAGCAACTTCCAAATCAAAATTCAGCCATGATTAAATTTACCTTGTATCTGTATAATGAGTTACTGATAAGTGTACCAGTGTAATTTATGATAGCTAGTTAAAATATTAAAAGCTCAAAAAAGGTAAACATTCAGTTTGTTTTCTTTTGTAATCAATAAATTTTGTAAAATTTGTAATTTTAATTCATATTTTAATAAATTTTATATTACATTAAAATTATACAATTTTCAAAAATGAAATAGGACATTCAAATTGAAGACACTTCACTTAAGTCTCATTCCGCGTAAGCCGTCATAATTTCTCGATAAAGAGAGTGACGACCTAACGCGGTATAAATGTATATATTTTTATTTATTTATTGAAATAGGACTTGTTGTATACTCGAAATAGTGCTTTATACCTTTGTGCAGTTCAACTGCAAATTAATAGTTGTATCTCAATATTGATGAAAATGGATAGTGCCTTTTTCTTCTGACATACAGATACGTACAAATATATATATAGTAAAAATATGTATTGCAATTTATGTTTAAAAGAAGTTGATACAAAATTAAAAATAGCAAAATATGAAAAAGCAAAAAGAAAAAACTGGTGTGTTTTGACAACATTACTTAATTTTGCAACTACAACCTTTTGGTATATATACATTTCACTCATATATATATATATTATGTTTTTTTATTAAGATCATAAAAAGGTTTATTTTCCAATTCTATATTCTTCATACAACATTTGTACTGGTGTTCCACATTCTAGTTTTTCAAGAGTTCAACTTTCTCACATGTACTTAAAGTGTTATGTTGCCATTAGCAAAACAGTTTCTATCTGCCACATCACTTTTTCAGCAGTTTAAAAATACTACTTACATAATCATAGAAAGTAATAGAACATTGGACAAGTTCTAAACACTATAAGGTTGACTGTACAGCACTTACAAATGAAATGAAGAAAAATTCTTTTGACCAAAGCTAACTTTTAAATTAATCACATTCATTGCCACAGCAGGCGTCATCATTGTTTCCATTTTTCCAGAAGTTAGAAAACCACAGTGGGCACCAAAAATAAATTTGGAAAATGTAATAGAAAAATGATGGAACTAAATTTTGGTAAAAATAAAAAAACTTAAGTCCCCAGTTGAGAAGAAAAAATTCACAGCAGAAGTGTCCGGATTTGAGAGGGTCTACTGTACCTTTAGAACAACTGATAACTTTTGTAGCTATATGAGATGTCTGAAATAAAAATTTTATGATGTCCTGAAATTGTATAATAATGAATGAAATATGGTAAGAAAGAACATGAAAAAATGATATCAATAAAAACATTTTCATTACCAAGGACTACAGGGTCCATAAGACTTCCAATGACAGCAAAGAAAGGGCTTTCTGTGAAAGTGAGGGATTTAACACTCACTGGTTTTAGCGAAGAATAACTTGCCGCATTAGCAAAATATTGCACAGCATAAACCTCATTATTAGGTAAGCTTGGAAAAGGATATTTTTCATACCCAGCTCTGAAAAAAAGTAAAAATATACAAGAATTAGTAGAATGCGAACTAGAGATGTAAAACTCTTTAGAGTAATCTTTAGGAAAATATTTTTATTGAGGAGAATATTCAAGAACATTCTCTTACTATTATAAATAACAATAATATTCTTATAAATTCTTGATGAGAATATTCTCCTGTTATTTATAATATACACACAGTAAAACTTTGATTAACTGTCACTCGTTTAACCGTCAGTTTGTTATTCGTCATCGTCTAAAAAATTGCATGAGTATCAACAAACAGACATCTTTAAAATTGTCCACAAATTAATTTTACACCCTTCTGCATAAAACTGAAAGTGACTGTACCGTATGATGGCAGAAGTGACTACTCATCAGTGGCAGAGGAGTTGAACTTGATCTGGCGTGCCACAAACCCATCACTAACTAGTTGCTATTGTGTGACAGACATACTGGTCTCAGTTGTGACAGAGTAGCCTGTGTGTTCGAATGAATGTTTCGTTTTGGTTGGAATGTGACAAAATGGATGGAGGCTTTGAAATTTTGAACGATGATGAAATTTGTTTCAAGTATGACTACCATGGAACAAGAAACTGATGACGATGAAGGATCAGTTGTTAACCAAAAACCTAAAACTAGCCACTCAGAAGCAGAAACAATGTTATAAAATCACATCGACTGGTTAGAAATGCAAGAGGAGGCAAACGCAACATAGATCCTACTTCTGCGTAGGATATGGAACATCGCCAAGCATATAGCTCAAGCCTAAGACACAGAAGGAGATGACAGATTCTTTTAAAGTACTGTAATGTTGGTTTATAGTATTACAATACATTTCTGTACATTACTAGTCTTATATTAAATTTATATTGATCGTTTTGTAAAATTAAATACAATATGTATGTATTATTCACTTTTAAACAATTTTATTTTAATTTTCGTCCCAAGCCTGCAGTGAAATCACGTTACTGTACATATGTATTAAGATATTTCTGTTATCCTGTTCGGTTATCTGTCAGAGTCCTGATCCGGACGGTGACGGTTAATCAAAGTTTTACTGTAGTTATATATAATATCCTTGAGAGAATTCTCTGGAAGGACTACTTTCATAAATTACTGGGGAAATTTATCTATTTTCAGAATATTCTCAAACTAAAAGTTGTTATTGGGGGGTGATTATGTCAAAAATTTCTTTGTTTCAAATGTTTCAGGCAATGAAAACTGATTTATATTTTATAATGTAAACAAAATTAGTGAACACAATTTCATTATTTATAAGAAAAATGAATATTCTCGATTATTCTCTAATTTTTACATCCACGAGAATATTTTTCGAACATTTTTGTTCTCAGAGAATATTCTCACCTCACATCTCTAATGAGAACAGAGAGCTTCAACAAGAAAGGAAGAAAATCTTTAGCAATTCTTAAACACTTTTCAAAAACTCAAATTTTTGATAGATTGGACCATCTATTAAAAAACAAACCCTGTTATCAACTCAACCAGACCATTTATGAGAGTGGTTCTCAAACTTTTGCCACCCATGTCTCCCTCCCTTTCATGTGTTGATATACAAGAGGGTCAGGGGTAATGCCTGAAAAACATTGATGATTTGTGCATTGTGTGGTGACCTAATATAAAAGTATATATATAATGTTACTGCGGGGCTAGACAAATCGCAAAAAAAAAAATCTAGGCACTAGAATAAATTTTTACCTGAAAAAAAGGTCCAAAGTAATGCTTCTTTTGACTTTTGCAGGGCATAGTGACCCTCTTTCATGTTGGCCCATATGCTGCTATAAATTTTGTGCAAACATTTTGTGCTGCTTTCAGCATGCAATTTAATAACTACACAAAGAAAATTTTAGTAAAACATACAAATTTTTTTAGTCGCCATAGCGACCAGGCACCTAGGATTTGTCCAGCCCTGTGTCACTGCCAAAGTCTGAAATGCAGCCTCAGTTTTTCGAATATAAATATATCATCAAATATTGCACTTAGAAATGGGGAATGTTTTTTGTTTGCATCAGGAGAGACCAGGCAACAACTTTTTTGTTGGGTTTTTGAGAACACTGTGTTTGTATAAAAAGTTAATTTTTTATTTGAACAACTATATAATCCTTTGCAACATGATGTATCTGAGTTGTCTGAGTTCTACATGTCATTAGAAGAATGCCTCAAGGATCAATGGTTCACCATGAATGAATGAACACCAGAACTTTGCCACTGGACTTATCCCATTGCTGAGATCTCTTCCAGCCCAGCTTTGTGGCAGAGTCTAGAACACTTTATTTTGTGTCAAAAAAGAAAAAAAAAAGGGAAAAAAAAGAACAAACAAAAATTTTTACATGTTTTCCCCAGACAATTGGGTACTGTCACGATTAACAAATTTTGTGGTGATTACAGACGAGATGGGGAAAAGTTTCGGGGTTTCGTTAAGACGGGTGAATGCACGCATATTAGGATGGGGTATATTTTAAAAGCAATTGGGGGGGGGGCCCATGCCATCTCATTTGTTATCTTACACTTGCCATATTATTTACACAGGAAAAAAAAAATGAAATGAAGATCTTATTGTGAAATATAAAATATCTATTGGAACGAGTCATCTCGCTTAACACCTTATTGGTGAGCAAATGGGTTTGATAACTTGCAGACTAGAAGCCAGCATAAGTTTTATTGGGTTGAGTTCACTCGCTCCAGTGGATTTGATGAAAAAATACAAAATACAAATACTGTGTGGGGGAATATATACAATTAGGAATCACCCGTGCCATCTCGCTTAGCACCTTATTCGGTGAGCAACGTGAATACGACAATATGAGTATGCACGTGTGTTGTGTTTACCAGTAAAATGCTGTGCGTGCTGTTACCTCAGCACCCTGTATATAGTAGCTGTTATGGATTACCTCTATGTGACGAGAGGAAACAGAAGAAATTTGAGAGAAAAAACTATTTACGTAATAATATAGTTTTTTGTCAAATTTTGAAGAAAAAAAAAAGATTACTGCATCATGACTGCAATATGATGGGTTGCCATACCTAATGTGGACATAATTATCATGAAGAAATATACCAAATGGCAATGACCCCAAATCAATCATGCTTCATTCTTTCGGCCAGGGATCTCGAGCCACTTCATGAACTGGGTGGCCAAAACCCTGAATTCAGACATTGGCAGCTCAGTTTACAACAAAATTAGCTCGTTTTGGGCTTTGACAGTAACATATATACATGACATCATCATAGTGCCTTCCTCCAGACCTCCACACCTATCTCTGCTTGCCTTAGTTGACATTTATCTGTGGTCCTCAGAATAATCTAACAAAGAATCACTACAAAATCTAAACAGACACATCAATATTGCCAGCTTGCCACAGCTTCCCTGACAGAGGTTGTTAATGCATCTAGGAGCCCCAATGCACATTTTGAAAACCACTGATTTATGCAACAGAGTGTTATTGAAAATATGCATTATTCATAATGTTGTTTATGTTGTTTATATTCTACAATAAATTTTCCCCAGATACAAAAAAAGATTCATTGGAAAAATTTGCAATAAATATATAATTTCAACCTACTGATAAATTTCCAACACTTTGTTTCTAATAATATCAGGATTTTGCTTCAATATGTCAAAAGCTCTTTTCTGAAGCTCCTGCTTTCTACCGTACTTTACACTATTGGCATGGCGAAGCAATGACTGTAATTCAATAACTTTGAATTGCAGAATTTTATTCTGAAACAATAAAATAACAAATATTATTTCTCAGTTGCTAATATATTTATATAAAATTTCTGCACGCAAAATCAGCCATAAAAAGTATTTATTATTTTTTACCTGCAATCAATGGGAATTCCCCATCACACAGTGGAACTCCATATACGGGGTGATTATAAAAAAACTATCCCGACATATGGGCCCCTAACTATCATACCATTCACAGAAACTGAATGAAATTTTGGCATAAGGTATTTTGAGGTATGCGCTCAAGAATGATATGGAAAACAACAGTGTCACTCAAACAGTTACGGTTACAGTGAGAAAATTTCGAAAATATCAAATGTCTACGCAAAGTTTTTTGTATTGGAATGCGATCTCCATACTGAAAAACACTAAATAGCGTTGGAATGGCACCTGTAGCATGAAAATCCCCGGAGCTAGGCAAGGAAAAAGTAAAAAGGACTTTGCCGTGCACCAGAGCATTAATGTTTGTTTCATTCGTCACACCGTTTCTTCGGCTGAGATCCCAGCCTGATTAGTCCTTCACAAAACGAGAAGAAGAAACCAAGAAATGCAAATTTCGGGTTCTACGTAAGACACAGCCATGACTGACGTCGTCACCCTAGGTGAAAGAAAAGGCACTGCGAAATGTGAGCCACGTATGTTGCTTTCTACCATTCCGAACTAGATGCCGCTTTCAGGGAAAGAACGTGGGGGAAATCGTAAAGATTAATTACCTGAATGGACAAACTGAAGTTGTGTGGATGCAAGATGGCGCTCCTCCACATGTAGGGTCTTCAGTCAAACGTGTCTTAAGTCAACAGTTTGGTGACAGAGTTATCTCCCGTCATTTCCCGTTTCCGTGGCCACCAAGATCTCCTGATCTCACACCAATGGATTTCTGGCTGTGGGGATATCTGAAATCCAAAGTGTATCAGTATCGTC
Organism: Pholcus phalangioides; assembly: GCF_987345545.1. Classification (NCBI taxonomy): domain Eukaryota; kingdom Metazoa; phylum Arthropoda; class Arachnida; order Araneae; family Pholcidae; genus Pholcus; species Pholcus phalangioides. The sequence continues at coordinate 4,033,601 of NW_028301625.1, read as the reverse complement.
CGCAAACTGCATCTGATTTGAAAGATGCCATCAGAACTGTGATTCAAGAGATTCCTATTGCCATGGTATGTGCTGCAGTGCTATCCACCATCTGCCGCATGCAAAGTGTCATCGTGTGTGAAGGAGGTCATGTGGAAAATTTGTGAAACAATAAAATGCTTTATTTTATGCTGCTTCTCTGTCCTTATTGGTTGTCCTCACTTTTAGCCTATCTACCGCCGGTGATTTGTATGCTACAGTTGCCGTTCGAATGCTATTTAGGGTTTTTCACAATGGAGATCACATTCCAATACAAAAAACTTGGTGTTGCCATTTGATATTTTCGAAATTTTCTCACTGTAACCGTAACTGTTAGAGTGACACTGTTGTTTTCCATATCATTCTTGAGCGCATACCTCAAAATACCTTATGCCAAAATTTCATTCAGTTTTTGTGAATGGTATGATAGTTAGAGCCCATATGTTGGGATAGTTTTTTTATAATCACCCTGTACATGACTCATATGGTGTTCCATATGGACAATTATGAAACATTTTATAAATAAGAAATTGTACATAAGATACATTAGATTTAGAAAAAAGAAAATATATACAGGGGGTAACTATTGCCCGCCCAGTAATTTTTTTTTACACATGTGACTCCTTGTGAAAAACTAATACAGAAAAGTATTTTCCGTGTTGATATTAGACGTGTTATAACATTTTAAATTTTAGTGACATGTCATTTTTGTAACGGTCCAGTCACGCGCCAAACAACCAACATTCTTCCTCAGCAGAAGGTTTCTGGATTTTTAAAATTGAACTGAAATATTCAATCCCATTGGAAGCCAAGATCAGTTATTTTCTTTCATCATTGGTGCGTTTTCCTCTTCATTATTGTAGAGTGATGTTAACCTTGTATAACATGTCACATTTGCTGCCACCCCACCATATGGCAAATTTATCACCAGATTTGTAAAACATTAGCCAAACGACATCTATTAGAAAAACTCTTCTCAAAATCAACATTTTTTTGCCAAAATGTGGCAATTTGTTCTCCTTCACTATGAAGTCAAACTTTTTGAGGACTGCACAATCTTTTTTTATGCTGTCGTTTTAATCAGATTACATGTTGATCAATAAAATGGGGCAATAATTTTTGTTATTCTAAAATTTCATCAAAACTGTTACGCATTAAAAGCTTCAACGAAAATTGTAAAAATGGTAGCTTGACAAAGGTGACTGGTGGAAAAAATAACGATTCAATCAGAAACTTTTAATAAAAATAATTAGTTTATGAACTGCCATATTTAAAATAATCAGTGGTTACAGATTTTTTCTATTGATTATTGATCGAGTTCCATTTTCATACCAGAATTCCACATGCTGCAATAAAGATTTTTCATTTCCTTGTGATTGCAATTGATTTTTATCGTGATAAAATGTTAATAAATTTTAACTTTAAGTTTTTACAAGAAAGATTTTGACACATCCAAATTTATTCCAGCCTATATGATTTGAGCAGACTTGATAATTTTTTAAAATGAAATTTCATTCGGGGGCATATTTGTAAGACGGTGGTTGCCCCAGGTCCCTCTTAGCAGAGATGAACTTCCGGCTCTAGCCGTATATTACGGCATTACTAATTTTGCCGCTCCTTTGAGATGCTCTTATATTCCATTTCTTAATTTTCCCCCCAAAAAATCATGTTCTCTCCCATTAGCTACTGTTAGTTCTCTAAATATGGTTTTGAGTATTGTTTCATACACACACCCACCACAATGTCATTCAACAATCTTATTGTGTTGATCAAGTTGTGTTTCAGAACTAAGATCAAAAGCTGTGGTGCAACCATGTCCCCCACCACATCTAGGGCAGGACCCGTAGACTGGGATCTTTGGCAGGCCTCCAAGCCAGACTTTTCAAGGGCCCTTCTATGAATTTATTGCTTATATAATTATTATTAATTTCTTCTACTGAATTTTTTGCATGAAAGAAAAATGATAATTGTTTCGGGCCCCAGGGCTAGAGCCCTATCAGCTCCATCCGAGTGGAGGATCATCTTAAGAGCACCATGGGTCTCCAGGCTTTTCTGATGCCCTACCAGGCAAATTCACATGTATGCGCCTCGAAAATTACAACTATATCTCATTTTTGTGAGGCTCCTTTTCTCTTGAGCCCCAAGCCATGCCCATGTGGGCCCATGTGTTAAGACGGCACTGCATGGATACAATATGTAAATCTTCAGAAACTTCAAAGTTGGAACTTGAAAAAAAATCTGATATCAAAATTGTTAGCAATATTTTATTCATTTAAACGAGACAAACAAAATTATCACAGATGTAGTGCAACTTTGATCAAAGCAAAAAAGAATTTTATTTTTGGGTATAAATGATCATGTAAAAATTTAGAAAAGGCACACACAAGAGAGAAAAAACTGGTTAGCTTCCTCATATTAGGGTTATACTATAATGCAGGCATCTTCAACCTGGTGTTCTCTGAAGCACCCAGTATGCTTGATGCTCGTGTCCAATTTCGTCCTCGCAAGCACTTGATCAACGTTCTAAGTAAGCAACTTGCATCGAAGGATTGATTTTATATATCGGTATGTTAAACTTGCCATAAGCAGACATGCCAAAATATGCTTAAAGCTTGTCAGTAGTGATGAATGTTCAGCTTTACCATGCCTAGGACAACATAACCATAGTACAATAAAAAATTCACCTCAGTGGCACTGGAACCTAGAAGGCTTGGGCCACCTTTCGAAACAATGTTCTGAGGTCACATAGTCCCTTAATAATCATGAATATTCAATGCAATCTCAACCTGCATATGCCTTTGTGGGCCGTTTACATGGACGTCTAACAACCCTAGAACTCCCATCTCCGTTTTCTTCGTATCAGAGCTCCTACAGCACCTAACACAAAGTCCTATACTAAATGAGAAATTATTTAGGTAGAAAATAAGAAAACAGTGGTGAATTGAAATAATTTTCTCAACTAAACCATTATCATTGTTACAGAAAGCCTGGTGATTACAGATTAGGCTATATTTATACTGCAAAACAGCACAAGGAAAAAAAGGAGTGTACAGGGTGAGGCCCACACACACATCATGGTTTGCAATTAAAAATGTCTGTTGAAATATGCATCTATTTGTCGAAACTCATTAGTTAATCCAGGACAGACAGCGATTTCTGACCTAAATTGTAACAATTAATTAAATTTATCCTTAATCCTTTTTTTTAAAATTATCTTGAAGTGTAACTCAAAAATGGCACGGTCATTGTAATCTTTATAAAAGCTAATACTTTCATACCTATCACCTACAATGAAAAGAGACAAAAACCAATTCCACATGAAGGGGCACTGGAAGTGTGATGTTGATGAAATTTGCATTTTTCAATACTTTTTCTCTTTCACAGTATTTTTTCAGGTTTTAGGGCATTTTTTGTCATTTTTAGGATATTTTTTCACTTTTGAAGTTTTTTCAAAAAAAAAGTAAGCTCAAATTTTGTAAAACAAAAAAAAAATATGATGCTTTCATCACTTGTATCTTCCGATGACAAAGTTTAAAATCAATTTCAGGCAATTTAGTAGGTAGCCTGCTGTATTTATATTATATTTAGTATAAAAATTCCAAGACCTCACCACACTTAACCAAACAATAAATTAAAGTGAATTCAAGAAAGTCTAATATTATATGGGATAGCGAGAGAGGAATTTTCATTATATAAAAGGGAGCATGATATAGTGCTTGCATGCACTATGGGGGAATTTTGAAATCTGCAAATTCTTGTTGAATGATTTTGATCGGTAAGAATGCTGCATACAGTAAGATTTTATAAGCTTTGATTTGCCTTGGGAACATTGAAGAACTGATGACACTCATAAGATCAATCTTCAGCATTCTGGTTTCTATCATTCAGTCCTTGATGAAGCTTAATTGATGCTATCGATAAAGTGAGTGTGCTAAAAGTGGGGTAGGCCAATTTGCCATCATGAAATTCGAAAAATAATGGGAAGAAAAGTGGACTTATTTCCTGCAGAAAAATTTTTTGTCTTCACTGGAAAGTCTAAAAGTTTTGAAAAATCGAAGGAAAATTAACACTGTGAGTATAGATCAGAGATTCCCCTCCCCTCTCAAATATTCCCAATAGCATCTGTTGATGTTGAAAGAAGTTTATCTTGTCTTTTCAGAAAATTCTATTTTGTCTCGTAAATTTCCTAACCCACTCCATAAATTACAAATTGTTTATTTGAAAAATTCTATCAGCAATTTTTGGTGAAATCTAATGTTGACACAATGAATGTGATTTTCAATAGATACTATGAGAATTTTTTTCTTTTACCTCCAGTTAATGCAATAGGACTAGTTCGGTTTCTAAAAAGAAATGTTTTATTTTAAATAGCATTTTTCGTCTTTTTGGGGGGGGGGGGAAACCTTTCTTTCAGCTTTTTTAAATTTTTAGGGCATTTTTCCAAGTTTTTGGGCCATTTTTTTAATGGTCATTTTTCAGGCTTTTATATATATATAAAGGTCAACAACATTCGGGTCTTGGTTATAACTTATAAATATACATGGGTGCTCGGGCCCAATTTGTGTAAGATATTTTGAAATCTGAATTAATCCTGACAGGTGCTCCTCAGCTTGAGCTACAAAATACTGTGGGTGCTCAAGCATCCTATCTATTATTCACCTACAAGTATAAACCACTGCATAGCAACCACATCCACCAAAGCAAAGCCAGCTCATTTTTATACATAATTATTTTTGTATTAGATATAATAGCAAGATTACTCATATGTAAACTATATTTGTACTACAGTTGAATCCCATTTTAATGAACACGTTTCTAATCCCCCAGATAAGTTTACATAGGAACAATGCAAAAAAAACTGTAATTCCTTTATAACGAAATTTCGTTATAACGAAGTGATTTCCCCGGTCTCTTGGACTTCGTTATAACGGGATTCGACTGTATTTCCATTTATGCAGTAGACCAGTGTTTCCCAAAGTGGACGATGGAATAGTCTGAGGGGCAATAGAAGCTAGGGTTATAACATAGGATTCTATGGGCTTGTTTGAGTTGGAGGGGGTTGATGAGAGAAAAAATCTCTGAAGAGGGCGATGGAACAAAGAATGATTGCTGTGGGGTATTTTTGACTTTTGAGAGGGGGGTGCAAATCCATTGCCTCTGCTACAAAGAAATAGTGTTCTGTTATTACGGCTGGAAAAATAAAAGAAGGGACGATGATAGGTTTTTTTAGGGCTATTTGTTAACTTCCCCCCTCCTCCTACTCGTGCTGAGGCTAGCCAATATGGTCCTTGTGACAGGGTCATGATAACCAATGGGAAAAAAATTAATTTAGACCTTTGATTGGTTGGCAGGACATTTCAAAGCCTACCATAGGATCTAAGTAGTTAAAAGATAGAATTTAGCACTTGAAGTATCAGAAATTTTAAGAGTTTCACAAAAACAAGCGTGTAATAATTTTTTTGTGTTCATCTAGTTTTTCATATAAGCGTATGTTATTATAAGGTTTCGAGACAAATGTACATATATATACAGCTGAATATACGTTATTGAATTTACCATATTTTACGATCTAATAGAAAGTAAGATATTTTTGTATTGCTTTTTTTCTTAATTTTTATTTAAAATATCGAATAAGGAGGTTAGTCAAAAACTTATTTGGTTACTAAAGGAAAAAAATTTGGAATAAAAGTTGCATGCTTTGTTTTTCTGAATTAGAACAATAAATCAGTACATATGTTTGCTCAGATCCTCAACAAGTTAGTGCAGAGTGTACAACTTGATAATGATTCGGGGACTACTAATCTCTCTATTTAAATACGAAATGCTCAGATATGAAAAAAAAAATGTATATCATCACATAAGTGTGGTCAGAGGCATACTCAGCTTTCCCCCCCCCCCCACAAGCCAACCAAATATTAGGAAAACACTAATATTTTGGTGAAAAAATTTAATTATCAAAAGAAAATACCCTTTATATGCTATATTAACCTATTTATTTTAATTTAAATGCTTTCTGAAGAGTGGCAACTTGAAATTTCTTGGAAAGAAAATTTTTGTACTCCCTCCAAAAAAAAAACAGGTCAATTCTGCATTCGCCCCGTGTGTGTGGTACGACAAAATTCAAAACGAACTTTGAGACAATAAAATACTGGATGACTTTCATTGTAGCCATCTTCATTGCATTATACACGTATACGTACACATATATGTCTGTACATATATGTTTGCATATATGTATATATGTATCATTCAATATTTAAACACACTCAGTGTTTGCTTGTTGACAAACTATTACTTTATACAGTGTAACTTCATTTATATGCCATTGAAGAGGCCTTGTCAAAACTTAGTATGAATGCCAAAATTGCACAACTGAAACTTCTTTAAAATTAACCCCCTCTCCATATACAGTCGATCTCGCTTATAACGTCCCTACTTAGAACGTTTTCTCACATAGTAACTTATTTTCGTGGTCCCAATTCAAACTAATCTTCATTAAGATTTCCCATTTCAAGCTATTTCCTGCTTAACACTAGAAAGACGGGTCGGGGGACTATACCTAGAAAGACAGGCAAGGGTCTGTGTGGCCGCATACGTTTTTCCGGAAACTTTTGAACATTCTAATATTTTAGAGCAGCGATTCTCAACCTTTTTGACTCACAGAGCCCTTTTAAGAAAAAAAATTCTATGGCAGAGCCCCGTAGGCCCATTACTTAATTATTCATCGAAGTTACTGATTTATTTTTGCTATTTAAAAATATTTATAATTATTTTTTTATAATTTTACTTTAATATTTTCTTCAAGCGGCCACAGAGCACCGGCTGAGAACCGCTGTTTTAGAGCATGGTATATTATTTTAATGACAGAATCGAGTAATAATACAAAGTATTAGTTGGCAAAACGATTGATCTATTATTATATCTCCATTATTATTTAGTTTTTAAAGCATTCTATGCAAACAATCTCTCTTAATGTGCATCATTGTGGAGGGAACTCGAGATTTGGGAATTTGTATTTTCTATATTCCTGATAGGATTTCAGCGCTACATCACCTCTAAGTTTTGAATAGGATTGAGTGTGATCTTGATTTTTTTTTGCAGTTGGAAGCTCCTGACAATGTTCTTTTCAATAGGTTTCTGATAAGTTTGTCAATTTAGATTTGAAAAAAAAATGCACATAATTCCAGTGATGTGATAAGTAGGCCTATCTGCAAGCAATAAGTTTCTTGTAAAATACAAATACAACGCCACAACAGGCAAAATGCCCAACGAGGTGGCTGATAAAAAGATGCCCATAAAAATATGGATGTCATATATTTCAAAAATACAGCAACCCAATTAAAAATGCAATTAACACAAATTATAAACAATATATACACATGATAAAATATTATACAACGCCCATAAAGAATACTTATGGTTGTCTTATTCTAAGAATGAATAGCTTCTCGATTTACCCCAACATGTTTATCATATTTCTTTTTAAACGTGTCAATTGTGTTACAATTTACTACCTCCAGGGGTAAGCTATTCCATTTATTAACAACCCTATTAGAGAAAAATTCCCTGCGACACCATAACCAATATAATTTAGAATTCTTGACGTCATATTGAGGAGGAAGTGCTCACGATATTTCATACACTTTTATCTGCAGTCGTTTTTTGGCTACACCGATAGATGGAATATTATTGAAATCTCTGAAATTTATGGCATCAAGTTGATATTTGGTGTAAGACAAGGTTTTCATTGGGGGCTTCTATTTGTTTTGTGTTTATTGTTTCTAGTAGCATTTAATTTTGCATCAGCTGAGGCATTGTTTGAGGTATAATTTCCTTCTGACTTAGGGCCATCCAAGTATTACGTCAGCAAATTTTTAGCCATTTTTGACCCCCTCCTCTTTGTAAGCAAAATTTTGTCAGCACTGCCCCTACCTCCTAACACATATTGGTGGAATCAGAGACGTACGTGGGAGGGAGGGCATAGGGGGCTTCTGCACCTTCCCCCCCCCCAAAACATAAATCCCAAAAATATTTTTTTAATGTAAAAAACATTTTTTAAAGAAATTTAAATTTGAAAGAAAATACCTATATATGTTATTATAAACGATTTCTGTTAATTTCAATGCTATTTGAAGGCTAAGAACTCAAAATTTATCTTTAAGAAATTCATTGCGACCCACCCTTTAAGCCATATATGGTAAACCCTTGACCCGCAGACTAAATGTGACTCTGAAGGTTATCTGATGTGGCTTGCCCAATCAAACCCAATTTTTTTAAAATGAACTAGCGAAACATTCAAAGATAGTTTAAGTGGCCCATGGCACAATTCCAGAGCATTTAAGTGGCCATGGCACATTTTCAGATCACTGAAGAAGGCCCATGGCACATTCAAAGATCACTTAAGTAACCCGCAACACAGGAACACTTAAACGATCCATGGCACATTTAGAGATCCCTTAAATGACATGTGGCACAATTTTAGAGCACTTAAGCACCCTCTCCCTGTGCGGTTCTATATCACTCAAGTTACCCGCAGAACATTACCAGATTACTTAAGTGATCCGTGGCATAATTACGGATCACTTGAGTGATGCGTTGCACAGTTCCAGAGCACTTAAGCGGCCCAGACACATTTCCAGATCACTTAAGCAGCCCTGACACATTTCCTGAGTACCTGAAGGATCCGTGAAACATTTAGAGGCTGCTGAAGTGGCTATGCAAGGGATTTATCATCATAGGCGGAGATAGACATGAAAGGCTGGGGGGGGGGGGCATGACAATGAAAGCTGGGGACATGATAATTATGCCAATTCATATATATGCATATGCATTAGATCAGTTGGCTCCATCATTGACGCTGAGGGGCATTGCCCCCCATGCCTCCCCCCCCCCCCGTATCTCCGCCCATGTTTATCATTAGGGAGAATGTTAGTTCAGGTGCCCACAAACTAGCGAAAGATTTTTCTCGCTTTTGGCAAGTAAGATGCCACTACGAATATTTCATATCTTCATAGACGGTGGTTTATAACGTAAGCATCATCCAAACCCCCCTCACCCTCGTCATCAAAAGTCAGCAAATCAGAAACCCCCATTGCCTGCTGATGTAATACTTGAATGACCCCTTACATATATTCAGCATCAATACATCACAAATATTCTGCATGGGGTAGTTTTCATTCTCCTCTGAATTCTCATCATTAGCACCACTCCTTCAGGGTTTGTCACAAATATTCTGCCTGGGGTAGTTTTTCTCCTTTGAATTCGCATCATTAGCACCACTCCTTCAGGGTTTGTCTCACACAGTCTTTGCCAACTTCTGAGAAATTTCCTCTTCATTGTATTTGCATATTTTGCCATTTATACAGCATAAGCACATGGATATTTCTGCTTTGCAGAACAAAAAAGTTATCTGACAAAATGACATAAATACTTGACAACAAACGCTGAGACACCTGCTGACCGACATCTACAGATAACAATGAAGGTAAAAAATTCTCATGAATGGGGATTACACCATATTAGATGAACAAAGAGACTATCAGAAGAATTTTAACCTTTCAAACTCAATTGTGACAATGTTGATAGCATTATACAGCAAATGTGTTCTGAATTATATATGGGAGGATCAGTGTGACCCCCTTCCATCTTTCTAGGTATATCCGTTGATATCTTCATTGCTAAGAAAGATAATGAAAAAAGTTTTGGTGTACCATAAAAACATGATAATTTAGGAAAGTCCAGAAATTTTAAAGCTTCTGGTTTATTCTTTCTTTAGATATGGGAGCAGAAAAAGCACACAGGGTCTTACAGGCCCCGTCCATCTTTCTAGTGTTAAAACGTTTTTCCATGACGGTTTTTTTGAAAAATGTTATAAATGGGATCCATCGTATCTCACAATGAAAATATCACAAAAATCAAATTAAATTTTAAAAATTCAAACTATACATGAGAAAAAATACCCACGAAATTTAATTTTTTTAAACTATACAGCTGTGAAACTGTAATTGGCATATTACTGGTGTTTCAATCTCAAGTATTCATATGCTATTCTTTTGAATTTCACAGGAAAAACTTGTAATTTTGAACATATTTAAGGTACCTTCACACACATACATCACGGCTTGTTTCCGTCTAGTATATCAGTTAGAAAAAATATTTTTCCTTCCTCCACTGCTATTAAGTGTAGCAACCAGAAATAGTAGAGAGAAGAAGAATATTTTATCGAACTGGCATGAGATGGAGACCTTTAAGAAGGTCTTATCGTCATTTGGTTTGCTGATTGGTTTCTATATCTAATCAAAGCAGATAATGTCCTGAGACTTTCTCTAAGACTGCCACCACCAGCAACCCCGTTTTTTTTAAAGGTTTTAACCAATAATTGATTCCTATTAACAGGCCTACAGCATCACAAATAATTCCAATGCACTTTGTAGGGGTGCAAGCGCCCTTCATCTATTTCGGAGCAGCAAATTTCATTTTGGGAGCAGAAATTTTGAAAATGGAGCAGAACTAAAAACGAACTATATCTGCAATATAAGGAGTGATTTTTCTGTGAAATGCCAAAAGTTTTGCCAAAAATGGTTGAAACAAATAATTCTAAATAAATTTCCTTCACAAATTAAAATCCATTTAAATTTTTTCTGAATTATCTTATATGTCACTACTAAAACATGCATTACTGAAATGACGAATGGCTTGAAGACCAAAACCTTATTCATCCTGATATAGCAAAAAAAGTGCGTGCAGAATATAATAAGGGTTTCCGCGAAAAAAAGAAGAAAAAAAAGCGTCTCACAGAATTTAAAGGAATTATTAAATTTAAAAGCAAAATGCAATCCTTATTTACTTAAACAATTTCCCAACCTAATAGCATGTTAATAGATTACGAATCGCGAGTCGCTTTCAGAAGTTCAGCATCTCAATGACAATTTTTTTTAAATTTTTTATGCCCTTGAACATAAGATTTTGTATGTCTTATTCCTTTAAAGCATTGGATGGACAGATTTTTCAATGTTCGAACAGACTTTTATTTATTTGTTAACAATGAACTCTCTTTCACTGTCTGTGTTACCATGTGCTAAAGATAAAAAAGCCTTTACCAAAACTGGCAAAATTTTGAACTTTGGGCTGCTTTCAAGGTTACAAAGTTTGAATATGTCTGCCCAATATCTATCTATCTATTCTCTGAACTGATTTCACTTCTTGTAGTTCTTTGCATTGTAGTGCAACCCATTCATCACACATAATTAATAGTTCTGTTGGTGATACAATGTTAAGCAACATCCCAGCAATACGTGAGGGAGTAATGTACCATCCCAGCAATGCACGAGAGGGAGTGCAACAAACAAGAAAGAGTGCAAACGTTTCATTCTCTCCAACAACGTGTTTTGGAAAGGTAGGACATTAATATAAAAAAAGTATCTCACAGAAGTTATGTAAAATGAGCACATGCTCCTAGTACAAACTCCTTAGTTTGACTATTGTTAAGAGCATGCCCCTCCCCCACCAATGCAGTGGCGGACCGTGACGCCATATTATGCGCCACTCTAGGAGGGGTGCCAAATAGAGTTGAAAGGGTGAAAAAAGCTTTGTTGACAAAAAAAAACGTCGTCAGTAGCGCCAAAAACAGATTCCGCATGGGTAGAAATTTTTTTCCTCGAGCCGGCCCTGTGTGTGTGTTCACCACATCCGGATTTTCGCAATGAGAAATTGTCACGCTCGGCAACCGCCAACGATAACTACACGACCGCATAGTGGCTAGATGACAAAACTATGAATATTTTAGCTGGAGTTTTTACGGATCCCATTTTCTCCCAATGATCTTCGAAAAATGTCGGTAATTTAAACGAGTAAACCAATCCCTTTTTCGATGTATGCCGTCTTTGAATGCAGGTTGGCAGCCGCGAAATTAGCGTTATTTTCAGTATATAACCCGCAAGGAGAAAAAACGGCCTCCGAAATCTGAAAATTTGGCATATTCATTCAGGGACTTTGATAGCCCGCCGGTTAACCAATAACAGTATAGGTTTTTATACTTCAAGGTAGTAGAACTACTTTCCAAGGTCACGAGATAACGTGATTGTGGTAGATGGTGGGAAATTAAAAAAAAATGAAGTTTCTCCCTCCGTATCTCAGAAAGAACGCGTCCCGTGAACAAAATTTCCATACTTCTTTTTTCTAAATTCTGGGTATTTGACGCACTACAGTACATTAGCAGTACCTCTGCGAGCCACAAACAAGAATTCGCACAAATGTGCAGGGATTCTGTGCCTTGGCGCACCATGTAGCAAGAGAACCGTTTCGTCGCAATTGGCGTAGGTCTTGCACCCCTGACTTTTCCTACCCTGCAAGAATAATGCTGTGGACATTTGAAAAAAATTCTAAATGGGCATATGGCCACATTTCAAACAATTTAAATCCATTTATTTGAGACTCGCTGCATCTGGTGATCTCTCAGAAAAGTGCAATCAATTCTCACGTAATTCTTCACTTTGAAATGTCCATAACTGGCTCAATGTCTCTTCGTATCTGTCAACCAAAAGTTTATGGTTTTCGCACTGATATCTCATGACAAACTAGTTCAGCAATGTGTTTTCACAATCTAGAAAACTGGGCGGATTTCATAGTTGGATATGATGTCCACAGATTACAAAAATGTAGAGTTCAAGTCAAAGTGAAAATGTCAGCTAATTGAAACTGTGCCTCGCATGAATGAAATATTTTGGAACAGATGCAGTATGGTCCGCCACGACTTTGGCGACTTTTTTCTCGCGATAAGTCGCCAAGACCGTCATAATGCTTCTCTGGGTTGCCGTATTTTTGTAACACTTTTCCGGTTTCGTTGGGTGATACTAGATGGCGCTGGCTTCAACAAACAGGATTTTTCTTTTGTTCACCGCGTTTTTTCAAAAATTCTAAGCAGCCGTTGTTCCATTTCCAGCGCGTCTCTCTCTCTCTCTCTCATTATTATTCCTCCCTTCTGTAGCTATAGTTATTTGGATTATCTACTGCTCAGGTTGTATCATACCATTTTATTATTTCGTTGTATTTATTAGTTATTCATCCATTGCCATGCCTTCTGTTTTATCGGTTTATTATTTAAAATGAACCTACAGAATTTTTCATGCCCGGACCCGTTTACTTAAAGAAAAGGGTCCGGGTTTTAATTTTAATGCATAAATATTTATTTATTCAACATGCCCGGATCCGTTTATTTAAAAAAAAGGGTCCGGGTTTTAGTTTTAATGCATAGAATATTTATGCCCGGAATTCCTTATGCCCCGATCTTTTTATTATTAAAAAAATGGGCCAGGTGTAATTTTTTTTTAACTGATATTTTTTTATATTTTTATGCTTGGTGGTTTCTATTATGTTTTGCACGCTAATGTTTTTTTTTCGGCGTCCGTAGTGTCTGACGGCCTTGGCGACTCTTCGTCGGGCCATCAGACATGTGTGGCGCCATTCCAATTCATTCTTGGCCTCTATTGGCATTCAAAATATTAATATTTACATTTTTTTTGGATGACCTATAATAATTCTGCCCAAATTGCTTACATTTTTGTGCATACTTAACTGAGTATATATGATGGTAATTTTTCCAAAACATTTGAAGACCTTGGGATCCTTTCTTTACTAGTTAGAAGAAAGAGCTCACATATTTGCCCATTAGAATATCCCAGAACCGCAAGGGGGGGGGGGGCCCATATGGCCACAGGATGTTACAGACTATTATTATGTCATCACAAATAATTTCTACATATGGTGTTCACAAATACTTTTTAAAATATAGGAAATAAAGAAAAAACAACACTTCATCAAAATTAAACAAGTTCAGAATAGAGATATTTTGTCCAGAAATGAAAATAACAATGTTGAGAAAATAACTGTCAAAACAAAAACTCACTTGTAAATCCTCGATCTCTGACATGATGATCACTGATGTTGTTATAGATGAGATCAATGTCAATCAATGTTGTATTATTACGTTTTTAATTTCTTAAAAACTTGTTTAATGCTCTCAATAATTATCATGTTTACACATTCTCACGACCGAAACTAATAACTGACTTCAACTTCCAAAGCAATCCAACATATGTCGTTGCCAGATCCTTTGATTATATTCCAATTCCAATTATACAGGGTTCTCGGCAGCCTGGCTATTCCCTGACTGTTGTTCTTTTAAGCTGAAATCAAGAGCTAGAACTAAGCTGACCATATTTCCTCGAGAGAAATACGGGACATTGCGTTTCCAAATACGGGAAAATACGGGACATCGCCAATTTTCACCAAAAACAACGCCAAATTTAAACAAAGTTGCCAAATATTGTTGAAATTACGGTTAAATCACAATGGCGGGAAATGATGCAAATTGCAGTGAATTACAATGTATTCCACGAAAGACAAACGTTCAAGGCAAATGTGGGAGATTAATATTCTCATATATAGTTGTAATTATCGTAAAATAATTTATGAGTTGAAAAATAATGTCAATCTTTGACTTCAATAAAGAATAAAAATTCAAGTTGGCTTCGTGTAAAATACGGGAAAAACCGGGACACTTTTGCCAAAAAGTCGGGACGGCCAAAAAAACAGAAAATACCGGGACTGTCCCGGGAAATACGGGACGTATGGTCACCCTAGATAGAACCATTGAGAAGAAATATAAGCCCTTAAGCCGGGTTTTCCTAGGAGCAGGTTTCCTGTGCCGCGCGCAACGTGATTCACCCAGCGCGACACGCCGTCCACCCACCAATAAGAAAAGCAGTACGACTGTTTTCCTACAGAGCGTAATACGGCTCACGACGGCGCTTTACATCGGGCGTGATTGGCCGACTGCTTCTGGAGGAGTAAATGCGTCGTGCGCCGCGCATTTTGCCGATGTTCTCTTCACTATTGTGTGTTTTCTCTGCCTTTCCTTCAAACCGGAGCATGCAGACGACAGAGGAGCTGATGCCGAGGCCATATACTATAACATAGTCGCCCTGATCTGATGCGCCACGCCGTCCACTCACCAATAAGAAAAGCAGTACGACGGTTTTCCTACAGAGCACAATACGGCTCACGACAGCACTTTACGACGGGCGTGATTGGCCGACTGCTTCTGGAGGAGTCAAATGCGTCGTGCGCCGCGGTTTTGCCGGTATTCTCTTCACTCTCTCTTGTGTGTTTTCTTTCCCTTCCCTTCAAACCGGAGCATGCAGACGACAGAGTAGCTGATGTTAAGGCCATATACTATAATATAGCCGCCTTGATCTGATGCGCCACGCTAGGAAATCACAAACGCGTAGCGTAATTATGTAAAAGGTTTTGCCGGCGCGAAATGGTCTAATTCGGTTCACACGGCGCAAGAAACCTATTCCTAGGAAAATCCAGCTTTTACTACCCTTATTTCTCCTCTAAAGCCGGGTTTTCCTAGGAGTAGAATTTCTGCATCGTGTACAGCGCGAAAACGCTGATTGGTTGAAAACCTGAAATTCAGGTTTTTTTTCAGGTATTTTAACCAATCAGTGTTTTCACGCTGCACGCGCTGTAGAAACCTGCTCCGCGCGCAACGTGATTCGCCCAGCGCGACAAGCCGTCCACTCACCAATAAGAAAATCAGCATGACTGTTTTCCTACAGAGCGCAATACGCCTGACGACAGCGCTTTACGTCGGGCGTGATTGGCCGACTGCTTCTGCAGGAGTCAAATGCGTTGTGCGCCGCGGTTTTGCCGATATTCTCTTCACTCTTCTGTGTTTTCTTTTCCTTCCCTTAAAACCGGAACATGCAGACGACAGAGTAGCTGATGCCAAAGCCATATACTTTATATAGCCGCCCTAATCTGATGCGCCCACTGAGCTATAAGTAAACTTTACTTATAGCTCAGTGGATGCGCCACGCTAGGAAAACACAAACGCATATCGTGATTATGTAACACGTTTCTGTCGGCGCGAAATAGTCTAATTCGGTTCACGCTGCGCAGCAAACTTATTCCGCCGCTGTGGTGGTCGAGTGGCCATAATGACAGACTCGCATCGCGAGGATCCGGGTTCGAAGCCCACCGTCGCCATAGTGGTGGTCGGCTGAAGTTTGTTTCCTGTGGTTCCCAACTTCGAGGCGCAAATGCGACCCAATCTCCCCATTGAAAAGTCTCGCCACAGAGAGCAACAGGCCTACAACGATTAATTATTCAATCATTACACTTCACTCATAGTTAGAAAAACTGGTGGCAGATGGCAGCACTACACATAACAAGCAATACACAGAAACAAACTTCACGTCAGGTTTCACTACACGTACACACACATTCCCGCATGTACCAATTCGTTAGAGGTTCCGCAGAGGAATATGGACGAGGTACGTGTGTGGTATAGTAGTAGCAAACTTATTCCTAGGAAAACCCGGCTTAAGGGTAGAACCATCGAGCTTATATTACTGGAGGGACCATCCAGCCGCCGCGACGTCGTAGACATCTAATGCTAGGAAACCACGTGACTCGGTGCAAACACGATCCCCCCCATAGAGATCAATGTTAAAATTGCCGATTTTAGCATAGAAATGCGGAAATTTAGTAAGGTTTTCCGCAGCATCAATAATCTTAAAAATTGTATTGAATTTTTGATTTCCGAAATATTGAGTTCGCTTAGAGATACGAAGCCCAGAAAATTAAATATAAATTAATGAGCCAGACCCACTTTTGAGGTGGATATCCATGCAATAACATCAATTTCAGCTTTTTATTTATATCTTCTCAAGCACGGAAATGAAAATTAATGTCTCCGTATTGTCTTATATTATCCAATTGCATCAATCCATATAGTTTAGGATGTTTTGAAATTAATTATGGAATTATTTATTTAATTGTTATTTCTTTCATTACTTCTGAAGTAATTGCTTTAATCAATTCTGGATTTATTTCTTTTATTAATGCTGGAATTATTTCTTTTATTAATGCTGGAATTATTTCTTTTACTAAATGCTGAAATTATTTCTTTTACTAAATGCTGAAATTATTTCTTTTACTAAATGCTGAAATTATTTCTTTTACTAAATGCTGAAATTATTTATTTTACTAAATGCTGAAATTATTTATTTTACTAAATGCTGGAATTATTTCTTTCATTGATTCTGAAATCATATCTCATTAATTCTGGCATTATCTCTTTCATTAGTTTTGGATGAATTATCTTTCATTAATTTTGGATGAATTATCTTTCATTAATTTTGGATGAATTATCTTTCATTAATTTTGGATGAATTATCTTTCATTAATTTTGGATGAATTATCTTTCATTAATTTTGGATGAATTATTTTTCATTAATTTTGGATGAATTATTTTTCATTAGTTCTGGAATTATCACTTTCATTTATTTTGGAACTGAAATTATCACTTTCATTTATTTTGGAACTGAAATTATCACTTTCATTTATTTTGGAACTGAAATTATCACTTTCATTTATTTTGGAACTGAAATTATCACTTTCATGTATTTTGGAACTGAAATTATCTCTTTCATTAATTTTGGAACTGAAATTATCTCTTTCATTAATTTTGGAATTATAAATCATTAATTCTAGAATTATGACTTTCATTTATTTTGGAACTGAAATTATCTTTCATTAATTTTGTAATTATCTATCATTAATTTTGTAATTATCTATCATTAATTTTGGAATTATCTGTCATTAATTTTGGAATTATCGTTCATTAATTTTGGAATTATCTTTCATTAATTCTGGAATTATCTTTCATTAATTCTGGAATTATCACTTTCATTAATTCTGGAATTATCACTTTCATTAATTCTGGAATTATCACTTTCATTAATTCTGGAATTATCACTTTCATTAATTCTGGAATTATCACTTTCATTAATTCTGGAATTATCACTTCCATTAATTCTGGAATTATCACTTCCATTAATTTTGAAATTATCAATTTCGTCAATGCTGAAAGTACCTCTCAATAATTTTGAAATTATCAATTTCGTCAATGCTGAAAGTACCTCTCAATAATTCTGGAATTATCTTTATCACTTTCATTTATTTTGGAACTGAAACTATCACTTTCATTAATTTTTGAATTATCTTTCATTAATTCTGGAATTATCACTTTCAATAATTTTTGAAATATCTTTCATTAATTTTTGAAATATCTTTCATTAATTTTTGAAATATCTTTCATTAATTTTTGAAATATCTTTCATTAATTTTGGAATTATCACTTTCATTAATTCTGGAATTATCACTTTCAATAATTTTTGAAATATCTTTCATTAATTTTTGAAATATCTTTCATTAATTTTGGAATTATCACTTTCATTAATTCTGGAATTATCACTTTCATTAATTCTGGAATTATCACTTTCATTAATTCTGGAATTATCACTTTCATTAATTCTGGAATTATCACTTTCATTAATTCTGGAATTATCACTTTCATTAATTCTGGAATTATCACTTCCATTAATTTTGAAATTATCAATTTCGTCAATGCTGAAAGTATCTCTCATTAATTCTGGAATTATCTTTAATTACTCTCATGAAACTCATGAAAGGAATGCCACATGCGGCTCATGAAAGGAACAAATCTAAATGAAAGAAACATAGAAATGAATCCATCTACCTATTTTTGCTTCAAAAAATGCTTGATTAAAGCTGCGGAATTTCTTCAATGTAATTTATATGGGCCCATAATTAATTTCAAAACATCCTAAACTGTATAGATTGATGCAATTTGATAATATAAGACTGTACGGAGACATTAATTTTTTCATCTTCGTGCTTGAGAAGATATAAATAAAAAGCTGAAATTAATGTTATTGCATGGATATCCACCTCAAAAGTGGGCCTTGCTCATTATTTTATATTTAATTTTTTGAGCTTCGTATCTCTATAAGCGAACTCAATATTTCAAAAATCGAGCATTAAATACAATTTTTAAAATTATTGATGTGGCGGAAAACCTTACTAAATCCAACCTTACTAAATCTGCATTTCTATGGTAAAATCGGCAATTTTAACATTGATCTCTATGGGCGGTCGTATATGAAGGCGTCAGCAAAGCCTCCTAGAAGTAGTATCTAGGAGGCTTTGGTCTTCGGCCTTGTTCTGCGCCTCACATACTCGGGCAGCGAGACGAGGAGGAGAAAGAGGCAGCTCAAGAGGTACGCGACTCTTTCAAGCCGGTTTGTTTTCATCGCGAGGTAAAATCAGACGCTATTTGGGGATTGGTCAGTTTTCTCCCCTTTTTTTTTCTCCTCACTCTCTTGGAAAAAAAAGAGAACTTCTGAGGGGGGATCATCATCATCACACCCACTTGGTTTGGAGGGAGCATTTCAGATTTTTTTTCACTTTTGGCGCTCTCTCTTCTTTTCGATTCCCATTTTTTTTGTGTTTAACCCAGTCTATCCTAATTTAAAAGTTTGACGATTGTTGTGGTTGCATTTTACGCATTAATTCCCCCCCGTCATTTTTGTAGACGTGAATATTTTTCAAAATTTTACTGGGACTAACGAGATAGATATTTCTCAAATTTCCGCCCATCCCATTGCGCTTTTTGCATGGAAAACTACACTATGTGCAAGAGAACTTCCTTCTGATGAACGGACAGTGCTGCAACTAGGGGGTGGGGTTAGTCTGGTTTCCTGGGCGTAGTATCAGGAGGGGCACAAATTCCATCCTTCAAATTTCATCTTTTCAATTGTCTCTGAATAGCTTTTAATAAGAAACGTACTGCCGTACTGCCATGGGACGTAGGCACCAAAACATGGCGGAGGGGGGGGGCTATTTCAACCCCCCCCCCCCCAATAAATTTTGTGTTGTGGGGCTGAGAACCCCCTTCCCCAATTAATGAATAAATAAAGCGGGGCACTGCATCCTTCTACATACGGGCTCGAGGCTCGTCACGGGACGACTGGAAACTTTCAGCCCTCTCAATGTTTTTTCATGCCCACGCCTTTGCTCTGGGCTGCAAAATGTAAAGGGTGGCAAATTTTTGTCGGAAACTGGAAAACCACTATAAAATCGTAAGTTATATACCACTATAAATCATTATGCAGTCGCTGGGGCGGAAAAAACCTGTCCTCCCCACAAACACATCAAAAATCTTTTAGAAAGAAAACTTTATCTACGTACTGTCTACACCAGCGGTTCTCAACCAGTGCTCCACGTGCACTGGTTGAGGGTGCTCCACGTTCACTCAATTAAAGTAAAGTGAATCAGTAAATTTTATGACCAAATGAAAAAGAAAAACGTGGCGTACGGGGCTCCGTTGTAGAAATTGTATACTAAAAAGGGCTCCGTGACGCAGAAAAAAGGTTGAGAATTGCTGGTCGACATTAATTTTCTACTCAATACTGAACATGTTCTTAGAATTTCAACGAAAATTTGTAGAGATTTTTCCAGGAACGTCATTTCAACGTTTTCCAGGGAAGGGGGCAGGCAAAGAACATGAACTCAATTTATGTATATCTACTCTATATTATAAAATCACAAACTCGAAAAGGGCCTGTTTCTAAGCAACCGAAATTAGTGACGATTTTATGTTACGGAAGTGAGTAACGTTTTTTGAGTGATGGAAATCGGTTACGATTTTAGGTCAAGTATTCATTTAACTCTAGCATATTCGGGACCCATTTAACCCATCGGGACCCATTTAACCTATCGGGACCAAGTTACGTGTATGTACTGAGAGGCTCCCACATCCTACAGCAGGGCCCCTAGACTGGAATAGATGGCGAGCCCCCAAACCAGCTTTTCGGGGGCCCTCTGTGGTTAATTTATAGTGTGAAAAATCAAAAAGTGATAAGAATCGTTCCGGCTCCTGTCAGCCCTGCCCTTGTGGGGGAAGGCGGGGGGTCATGCTGAGAGGTATGTATATGTATCATATACATATAACACCAGTGCTCCCAACACACAGGGTCGGGGTACCCGGGGGGAATGCACATATACCTTAATGGGGAAGTTAAAAGGTTTGATTTCCAGGGCCCTTGATGGATCTCGTTGTTTTCTTGCTGCTTTAACATTGAAAAATTTGCGATAGTGGAAGCTCAAGCTATATCCAGTCTGGGGACCCCATAAAATTTGCGAATTCGGTCACGGGTAATTGAGGGGGGGGGGGCTGGAATTTATTTGTTGGTAAAATGAATACAAATGAACATTTGCCGGGGCACTCACAGGGGGGATGTATGAGAAGCTCCGAGGGGACCGTTTCATTTTGGGGGCCCTGGATGAATGTCATTCTTTTCTGTTATTTAACGTTTTAGAATTTGCAACAACGAAAGCACAAGATAAAGCCAATCTGGGGGCCTCACTAAAAGTATGCGAATTGGTGTCCCAGGTAATTGGTTGGGGACCCTGGATTTTATTCGTTGGTAAAATGAATACAAATGGAAATTTTCATGGCGATCGCACCGCGGATGACCGACAAGCTTCCAAGTCGGGGGCCCCATGTTTACAGGTTCTCCTTTGGGGGCCCTGGATGAATCTCATTCTTTTCTGTTGTTTAACATTGTACAATTTGCAACAGCGGAAACCCGAGATAAATCCAGAATTCAGTCTGCGTCCTCCACTAAAAATCTGAGTATTGGGTCCCTGCTGCTGAATGGGAGCCCTGGATTTCATTCGTTGTAAAATTGATAAAAATTTAAAATTTTCGTGGCCCCTCACCGGGGAGATGTCCGACAAGTCTCCAGGTCGTTGCCCCATGGAAATGTTGACAGGTTTCATTTTGGGTGTCCCTTGATGAATCTCATTGATTTTTGTTGTTTAACAATGTAAAATTTGCAACACATCGGTAGCCCGAGATAAATCCAGTCTGGGCCCCACTAAAATTCAGCGAATCGGAGTCTGGGGACCCCCATGGGCAAGTTTTCTGGGGGTACTTGATGAATCACATTTGTTTTTTGTTGTTTTCTTATTATAAAATTCGCTTCTTCAGTAAGCTGGTGCTTTCACATGTCCCTTTCCATAGTACGCTGATGAAGTGGGACGAAATAAACAAGATATGTTGTGATGAGAAAAGGGGGGGGGGGGTTTGGTCGCCAAAGGCGACAGGGGGGGGCAGAGCCCCCTAGTATATATATATATTTGTATGTATATATACCATTTTTAGTGTATTTTCAGAAGCCCCCCCCCCTCCCTCGAATGACGGCCCTGTATTTGTCAACACGTTGATGGATTAGCAGGGATTCTCAAACTGTCCGCGCTAACCTTGGTCAGGGGTGCAGTTTCGCAGTGGTCTTGACAAAGGTTTTTCAAAGAAATGCTTTTCTTACAACTTCTCTTCACGTAGACGTACGCAGAATTTTCTCGGGGGGTGGGGGTTCAGATTTGTTTTTCCTTCTGGGGGGTTTCCCCCAGAAGGAAAAAAAAAACCAGTAAATTTGAAAAAAATAATTAATATTTTTGAATAATAAAAGTAGGCCAGAAACTTTGATGAATAAATAAAAAATAGGCGTCTGGGGCGCCGCCATAGAAATTACATAACGGAAAGGGCTCCGTGGGTCAAAAAAGGTTGAGAAGCGCTGCAATAAACCCATTAATCCTCAAAAGACTACATGTCCTGATATATGTTTTTAATGACTTCTTGTATCAAACCGTTGTTTCGAATATTATTATTGCATAATGTTATTATATTATAATATTATTGCATAAAGATTTAAATAATTATACTTCAATCAAGATAGAGAGACAACAGAATTAGTTAGACACTGAATAGAAATACATGCCTATAATCCGCAGAAGCTAATTTCGATACTTTCTAAACAAAATATCACCGTTAATGAGATGAAGTGAGAAGTTATCCATACACCTCGATGACGCAACTGTAATTTTTTTATGGCCACCGTATCATTATGAAAATGATTGTTATTAGCGATAAATGTATACGTGGTCGTTAAGCACAAATTATCAGTGTGGATCCATTATTTATGAAATCCCAGAATTAGGCCGAACACATACTGGGGATGTGAGCGGAGAGGTACGAAATAGCGGCGAAAACAAATGCACTGTTTTGTTCTGCGCCTCACATACTCGGGCAGCGAGACGAGGAGGAGAAAGAGGCAGCTCCAAGAGGTACGCGACTCTTTCAAGCCGGTTTGTTTTCATCGCGAGGTAAAATCAGACGCTATTTGGGGATTGGTCAGTTTTCTCCCCTGTTTTTTTTCTCCTCTCTCTCTTGGAAAAAAAAAAACTTCTGAGGGGGGATCATCATCATCACACCCATTTGGTTTGGAGGGAGCATTTCGGATTTTTTTTCCACTTTTGGCGCTCTCTCTTCTTTTCAATTCCCATTGTGATTAACCTAACCCAGTGGTTCTCAACCTTTTCGGAACCGCGGCCCGGTGAATCAAATTTCCATGAGTCTACGGACCGGTGTGGAATAGTTTACTCGTTCATAAGACAAATAATTGAAAAATAACCAAGTACCTTTTTATTATGAGCTAATTATTTAAAACCCCTTAACATTCGATTAATTAAACCATAAAGAATTTTTAATTAATCTATTAAATAATTTAAGCTATTTTAGTTGACTAATTAATTTAAACCCTTTTAATTAAAATTATTTTAATGGATTGAATCCATTATTTATCTGACGGACGGATGTAAAATTTTTTTTTTCCTTTTTGGTACAATATTAATAAGTGCAGAAGTGAAAACATAAACGAAGCGTTTCATCAGCAACTGCAGTAAACTTTCTCATTGCATAGGCGTCGGAACTTGAGTACTGAGGCTGTTTGAGCGCCCCAATGAATTTTACAAGGGGGCTGAGCCCCCCCAATAATTAATTAATATACATTGCAACGCATCACTCCCTCTCCTCTAAGGGCTTCAGCCCGTATATACGAGACAAATGGAAACTTTCAGCCCCTGCAATGTTTTCTCATTTCGGCGCCTCTGCCTCATTAGAAAATGCAATTGATCGCAAATTAATCGAAACGTCTTAATATTCAATTTTATAGACTAATTTCTCATAGTTTGCGTGATACGAAGCTTTCAAAATACGAAGTTTTCATTCACAGTGGGCAATTAAATTTATTTGTCCTGACATCAACGCAACACTTATTAATTAGCACTTCTTAAATAGTTTAGTGTAAAATATATTTTGCGATCAAATTTTGCATTTAATCTTTTCTAGAAAGACGGTAATGATATAAAAAAAAATGGTGTATATTGTAACTCGCCATAAAAAAAAAATTTAGCGGAAAAGCAGGAAATTGTTCCATTTTGGGCAAAACGCTCGTTTCAGTATATTCACGGTGGAGGCTTATGTTAAATTGTGTAACTTAATAAATTTCAAAACCTTGAGCACTTAATTTTTCTACTCTAAAATTTGCAAACTTTTCTTCTGATACTACCGGGAGCAGTATCAGAAGGTGCGCAAATTTTCCCTCAATAGCTTCTAATAAGAAACGTACTGCAATGGGACATAGACAGCAGAACCGGGTGGGGGGGGGGGCGAGGGGCGAGGCTATTTCAGAAACCACCCCCCCCCTAAATTTTGTTAGGAGCTGAGAACCCCCTTCCCCAATTAATGAATAAATAACGCGGGGCACTGCATCCTCCTACATACGGGCTCGAGGCTCGTCACGAGACGACTGGGAACTTTCAGCCCTCTCAATGTTTTTTTCATACTCACGCCTTTGCCCTGGGCTGCAAAATGTACAGGGCGGTAACTTTTTTTCTGGCGGAAACTGATAAACCGCTATAAAATCATTATGCGGTCTTGAGACTGAAATATAATATCTCCCTACAAACACATCGAAATCTTGTAGAAAGAAAACTTTATCTATATAGCTGTGTACTGTCTATACTAGCGGTTCCCAACCAGTGCTCCATGTGCACTTCCCAGGAGCTCCGCGTCCACTCGATTAAAGTAAAGCGAATCAATAAATTTTATAACCAAATTAAAAAAAAAAAACGAAGCGTAAGGGCTTCGTCGCAGAAATTATATACGAAAAAGGGCTCTTGCGAGTCAGAAAAGATTGACAATTGCTGGTCGACACTCATTTTCTACTCAATACTGAACATGTTCTTAGAATTTCAACAGATTTGTAGTGATTTGTCAACACGTTGATGGATTAGCAGGGGTTCTCAAACTGTGCGCGCCAACCTTTGTCAGGGGAGCAGCGGCGGAGTGGTCCTGACAAAGGTATTTCGAAGAAATGTTTTGCTTATAACTGCTCTTCGTAAGGGAAAGGGGTGGCGCGGGTGGAAAATGTTTGAGAACCTCCTGGGTTTTAAGGAAACGGATAAACACCGTGACGATTGCCCATCGCTTACAACCATTATCGAAACATGGTTTCTGGTTTTTTTTTTTGCTTGTATTTTATTGTTCTGAATATCTGTTATTTCTGTGAATTTGAATGCCGTTTGTTATGAAAGAGACACCAGATTTTTTTTTCTGATTACATATGAACATCTCACACACAATATATCTCTGTATTTCTTACAAAATCGAAACCAGTTTATTTCATCATCCGTGCTTTAATTGAAATTTGTTATGCACAGAACATGCCGGATATAGCCAGCGCCATTTTAACATGGGCCCACTCGGGCATGGCCCCGGGGACCTCAAGAAAAAAAAGGGGCCTCAAAAAAATGAGATCTGGTTGAGATTTTCGAGAATTTGCCTGGTAGGGCCTCAGAAAAATCATTGGGGCCCATGATGCTCTTATGACGGCCCTGCATGTAGGAGGAATCTATAATTCTGGGATGTCATAAATAATGTGGATCCACTTTTATAATTTGTGATTAACAACCACGTATACATTTATGGATAATAACAATCGTTTTCAGCCATTCACCTTGTTGGGCAACTTGTGTGTTGCGGCATATGTATTTGTATCATTTGTGTTGTGTGTGTGAGAAACTATTCTAAAATTATTAAATACAGGTGAGTATTAAGAATAATGAGCATTTCATTGTCTTCTCTTACAAATGTCAAATGATCGGAATCCAGTAAAGGTTCTTATGTTGTTTATTAGAGGGAAAAGCTGAAGGAATATACTGTTGTAGGAAAACTTTTGATTTGATTCTTGTTTTTCTAGCGCAACAATAAACATGTTTTTTACACTGATATTACCGACACTCTACTTTTTTTGATAGAGCAACTACTATTTCTCTACTAATAATGAAAGAAAAACCAACTCTTCTTACCCTTTTGAAGTCTTTTTGCCGCACGAAATAATTTTTTACCATAGGGAACCCATCGGGGCCCTTTGTGAACTTAACACTTCATTAACACATCTGTATCTGGACGGTACCGTCCGGCGCTCAGGTGCCACAGAATGTAACACGTCTGCTGCGCTGCAATAACGCCTTCGTTGCAGCATTTCATTGCACAAACATTGCATGTTCATCGTTTTTTTTAATGGGAATTTTTTCCAATCATGGAAGCATCTCTTTGGAACCAAAATTTTACAATTTGGAATAGATTCCAATTTACCAAGAAGTTTGACCATACTTTCAGGAAAGTCTAATTTTGAAATTTTTATTGTGAATTCATCAAAATTTGTTACGTTCATTTAAAAAATAATTACAAAAAAAAGGTGGCCCCGCAACAAAGGGCCCGGAACTAGAGGGGGACGAGAAGGTGCAACTGTCCCGGGCAGTAACATTTTGGGGTAGGAGTTTTAGCTGGGAACAAAGAACAGCTTTCTAAAATGATCGAATTTTAAAGTCGGGGGGGGGGGCAAAAATCCTATTCCCGACCATGCCGCAGCACTCCATTCCAGGGCAGGGGCATACGCATAATTGACCTTTGGAAGAGGCCAAAAAATTTTCTTCCCGAGCAGTTTGAGTAATCAACATTCAAAAAGCATTTAAATTAACAGAAATAGATCCAAATAGTATATAAAAGGTATTTTCTTTCACCGATACATTGAAATTGTTCCTAATTCTTGGTTAGCTTAGGGAGCAATGCATGAACCCCCTACGCCCTTCTCTTGCGTACGCCTCTTCCCTAGGATGCCATGCATAGGGATGAGTACTATATACAATTTTTTTTCCTCCAAGAATTTGAAATGGAAATAAATGTTCCAAAAATTAATTTGCAATAACATAATTTTTCATAGATTTATAGATAGATACATATTCAGACGCAACAACAGGCAAAATAACCAACGATGGGGCTGAAACAGGATGCCCGTAAAAAAGTATGGATGTTAATATATCTGCTATGCAGTAACCTCATATGGAGAGCGATGACCACGTGAAAGAAAAAAAAAATTATAAAATAATGTGCAGTGCCCACAAAAATAATTACGGTTGCGTCATCGAGGTGTATGGATAACTTCTTGCTTCATCTCATTAACGGTGATATTTTCTTTAGAAAGTATCGAAATTAGCTTCTTCGAATTATAGGCATGTATTTTTATTCAGAGTCCATATCTTGATTGAAGTATAATTACTTCAATCTTTACACATACTACGCAATAATATCCGAAACAACGGCTTGATACATGAAGTCATTAAAAACATATATCAGGAATTTTACTGTTTTGAGGATTAACGCTTTTATTTTATTGGAATCCTCCAATATTTCCAAACTGATTGATTTGGGATGAACAGGCTGGTAGGTTTACTAGTTGGCGAGATGTCACGTTTTCCGCTCAAAGGCTTTTCTTCTTTACCCTTCAAAACGCCTGCATTTGACTTTATATAGTGAAACAATGTATACAAAATATAATTAAAAATAAATAAATAAAACGATGTCTGAAAAGAGTATGCAACCTCACAAAAGAGGACTACGGTACTTACAAAAAGCAGTGAAATCACATCAAAAACATTTCATGTAAAAAATGAAACCACATCTCGAGATTCTTTACCCGTAAGAAACTGTGATATCTGATGTCGACCCACGTCTAATGTTGTTATTAGCTGTGACATTTTGATTCACAAATCACTCCAGGGTTCCCCACGTTTATAGTTGAAGAACATTTTGGGGGATTTGGGAATTACGCAACACGAGAATGTGTCGGCCGTGGTTAAGTTTTACTATTCACCATTGATTAAATTCCATCAAGTAATGTTTATGTAAGGATATGTGCATTTACAGCGTTTACTTAATTTCACATAATATGGTGAGGTAATAAGGTACGTTTGATATGTATTGCGTAGTTGCCAAGTTTCAAAATGTTCTTCAACTAAAACCTGGCTCTACATCAGACATCACAACTTTTTACGGGTAAAAAATCTCGCGATTTGGCTTCATTTTTAACATGAAATGTTTTTAATGGGATATATAATTAAAAGCAGAATGACTCAAAGGTGCACATGTATGCTATTTCTTGACAAGAAAAGCAAAAAGGATTTTTTGACTATTTGACATCAGCATTTTACAGGGAAATACCATGTGTAGAGGAGACATTGCTGTGCATTCCTCAACAACGACAGAAAATCAAACAATAAACCAAGGGCGTAGCGGGGGGGGGGGGGGCTTGGGGGTCTGGTTGCCCCCGAAATGTGAGAAAATGACCAAAAAAGGGAAAAAGATGACCAAATCTATTGTTCTATCACTTTGGTCCCCCCCCCCCCGAAATGAAAGTGGTCTCCCCCGAACGAAATTTCTGGCTACGCTCCAGCAAGAAACGGCATTTTTTATACTATTTACTAATAAATCCATGTAAACCACATAAATCTGTTTTCTCTGAAGTGAAAAATCCAATATTTTTTTAAATGGTGCCCCGGGCGCTGGATCAGAGGAGGCGCCGTGAATTCACCCTCTAACTGCTTTTTTTACATTACTCAGGGACGCAAAAATGCTTGCTTGACATGAGTATTAAGTTACGGCCCTGTGCAATAGCATTCAGGATGCCTTATTTGCTTAATACATTATAACCCTTGAAAAATTTCCCCTTCTGGATATTTCAATATTTCTGGATATTTCAAGAGAAACCAAAGATCTTTCGCCGCCCTTGACGAGAAAGTTGGTCAACCCTCTTTTCGAAGAAGAGATAACAGATTATCTATTTATTTTTTTATTTTTGCATTTAAATATTTTTTCTCGAAATCAAAACCTATGTATATCCAAGGTCATGGTCTTTGTTCTTATCAAGTTCCTGATCGGAACGTATGGAAATCAGTTGCTATACAGTGTGTGTGAGTAACCCAACCAATACCACACTATCTATCTCTAGTGTGGTGTTGGTGTAGTGACATTTGGTTGATTAGACTTTGACTACTTTTATTTTTTAAGTCACATCATCACCATCATCATCATCCAAAACATATGTATGAATTGCCTTATCGGCGCGCATTGAATGATGTTTACGAGAGTGGCTCTTGAGATTTTCCATCTCCAATTAATTTAAAAACATGGATATTCTCTATCCAACCGTTTTTCTAAAAAAAATCACCGATATTATTTATTTATTTTGACAGCAGATAAATATGATTGGCGTGGTTGTGAAGAGGCGGCTCAGAAACTGATATTTCAGATGTGCCATCGCATTTTGAGACTATCTGGCTATTCGGGAACTAAATCCTCATGGATTAGTGATTGTGATCGCATAGTTATTATACGAATTCCAGTTTTTTTTAAAGAAAATGAGAAGTCGCTATGAAGCCACGAAAAGTAAAGCTTCAACTATTTCCCGGAAATCGATGGCATTTGTGTTTAGGCGTGTATATATCTCATTCAATATTCTACTGATGCTGTCAGTAGTTAGTGCGGAACGAATCTATACCAATGAATTCGCAGTGCAGCTAAACTTAGACAATGAACAAGCTAGTCAATTAGCAAACAAACATGGCTTTGTTAACAAGGGTCAGGTAAAGTATAAATTTTCATTATGATCTTATTCATTTTTGCTTCATAATTGACTACGTAAGCTAAATATCAAAGCTTATTGACAATATGAAAACAAAAATAATAATTGAGCACCAGCCGAACTTCTTAAGAGCCAAGCATGTTTTTTCAATTTGTCAACAGCTAAAATGTTTTTTTTTTGAAGAAAAATTATTAAAACAATTTTTCCCCAACATTTCCTGGAAGTTAGTGACCAGTTTCCATGTTGGTAGTCACTCTGACATGATACAAAAGCCGCTACAGGCAAAATGCCGAACAAAGTGGCTGAAAAAAGATGCCCATAAAAAAAATATAGATGTCAAATATAATTAAACTTACAGCAACCCAAAAAAAGAGTAATTAATTATCACGAAATAGCTATTGTAAAATATAATGTACTGCCACTGCCCATACAAAATTATGGTTATCTATGTATGGATAGCTTCTCTATCCTAATATAAATATCAAATTTCTTTTTAAAAGTGTCAACTGTGGTAGAATTCATGACACCCATGGGTAAGCTATTCCATTTATTCACAATTTTATTGGAGAAAAATTCTGTGCGGCACCACAACCTGGTGATCCCACTTATGAATTCATACTGGCATGACTAGACAAATGCGACGCACTAGGTTGCCATGGCGATCAGAAAATCAGTATTGGTGCAGAAAATGTTCTTAATGTGGTTATTAAACTGGAGTTATGATGTCTAAAAGGCAACGTAAAATTTTTTAATTTCATTACGCTGGGCGGCATGTAGTTTAGATCCCCTTCAGAAAACCTAAGCCACTCCTCGATCCCTAAATCGGTGATCCTAGTTGCATCTGGAATATTACCTTTCGACTCGTAAGTGAAACAGGGGTTGTTTGAACCAAAATCAGCAACCATGCATTTGTAACGCTGAAAGTCGTGCTCCATTCATTTGCCAATGCTGCAGTCAGAAATTTTTTTGTCACTGGTCTTTATTGTATCAATTACACATAAGGTAAAAACAACCGTTGTTGATACTTTCAGGAATTGAAGTGCAGTTTTATATAAATCAGAAAAGAATTTTATGTAGGAAATAAACAAAACGGTACAACTTCAATATTGGTACCACTTCTCTTGACAACTTTTTCTGACGATAAGTCACCAAAGCAGACATAATGGCGCGGGGTTGTTGTATCTTTTAAATTTCTAAAATGGGTGATCCCAAGTAGTGCTAATTCTGTAAATTAGTTCTCAGTGTGTCTTTTCGAAATTTAAAACAGCCGTTTTTTTAAATTTGATCTTTTTTTCCATTGACAGGTATCGTTCCATTTGTTATCACTTTTATGCCCTGGTCCATTTATTATTTAAAAGTTGGTCCAGGTTTTATTTCTTTTATCAGTTTATTATTTAAAAGTTGGGGTTGTATTTTTAAAAGTGAGTCCAGGTTTTATTTTCAAAAGAGAGACCTGGTTTTATTTTTTTAGACATAGAATATTTATTTATTTATACAACAGTAAGGACTGTTATTTATTTAAACAAGTGGATACCTTATGTTGTTTTGATGTTTAGTCTAGATTTTTAGTATAGTTTTTATTATTATTATAGTTGTGGTTTTCATCAGTTATGTTTTCTATGCTGTGAGACTTTTTTTTTGGTGTTCCTAGCATCTGATGGTCTTGGCGACTTTTCGTTGGGCTATCAGATGTGTTTGGCACCAAAAATTGCCAAGTGGTGACAATATCGAAGCTGTTCCAAATATTTCCACAATAATGAAACTTAACTACATTTATCGATCATGTTGTCAATTATGAGTGAAATTATAAGGACATCATCCAAGAAACAGCTTTTGATATTTTAATATTTTTGTAAATTCCAGTAAGAAATTAGAAGGTCAGAAATGTACGCACATTTTCATTTCTTCTTTTTTACAGTGTATAGCACAATGTTACTTTATGCTAATAATTTTGTTTTGTCACTTCTATGTCACTGGATAGCATACCAATAAAAATATATCTACTTTCAACTACCTCATCAGTTAGGAAAATGCCACAGGGTACAGAGCTGCAAGAAAATAAACTTAGTGAAATTTGGCTATTGCATGGCACCAGTGTTTCGAAAAACGTATGTAGGTCATTCTCACAAAATTAGCCTAAATTGTGTCCCCAGCAGTTTACATTAAATATATCTGAAAGAAATTTTTTTTGTCACTTTATATTCCAGTTTCTGAAAAGTTGCCACTCAGTTTTTAATTTTTCCATCAACAGATTTTTGAAATTTGCTCGAACAAATTTTCATTTGTTAACACTAGAAGTCCCAAAGCAGAATATGCCAAAATGTGCGAAGTACGTCGCAGAACAACCAGTGCTGTTGCAGAACAATCTGGAAGAATTTTAAGAAAATGTAGAAAAACGCTATTATGTATATGCGAATTTTTACCGCAGAAGATTTTAAGTCAGCTGAGGGCTCGTTGCAGAACATCACAAAACATTCTGCTTTGGGGACTAGAAGGACCAGGGCAGTTAAATATGGTGTCTAACTATTATAAATTTAAAAACAAATCAGCCAAGATAATTTTAGTTATACTTAAAAGGACCAACGCCGATCAATAATTTGACCAGTAATGTTATAAGCACTTTCATAGCCATGCACAGCAAATATTTCCTCTCATCATGGTATCAGATTTCCTCTAATATAGATATAGCTCACTTTGGCTAATTGAAAGCATCCTTAACGATCACCTAATTACAAAATAAAAATACTAATATGGCCAAAAATGTAGGGATGCAAATCATTGAATCTTATCTGAAAGCTAGTAGAAATTTAACATGTGATTGCTTTTCTTCATTAATTTTTGCTGAAATACTGAAGAATAATAATACCTTGGTAGGTATAATAATAAAAGATAGAAAAGAAATTTTTCATGTGAAATTCATCAAACAACTTTATGTGAAATGTGTTTGATGCATTTACACATTAAGACGTTGCATTTTTTTTCTGGATAAGAAAAAGGAAAATATTCTAATGCTTTCAATGCATTGAAATATATAGTCTCAAAGTGAGAAAAATTTTTTGAAACCATTGAGTTTTACAACTAAACCAAGTATAGTGTTGATCACATGGCTTGAATTTCATGTGCATATCGTTCATTTGCCCATGTGCGTTTTTCACAACATTTGAAGTAGCCTCAAGAAATGCTTGATCGATTTGTAGGAAAAATAAATAAAACTGGTGATTTCCTCCTTGCTGAAATTAGCTATAAAGTTTAGCGACCTTTATTTGTTCAGCAAGCGCTGTACCAGTAAAGAGACAGCGATGTCAGGTCCCACTATGCAGTACCAAAATAATCAATTTTCAATCCGTAAAAAATCTTTAATGTAATGAAGGTACTGAAAAATGTAGAAAGTGTGATGTGCGAATACAATTGCAATTATAATTTTTAGAACGTAAATATTTTTTTATCAGTTGAAATGCAACATGGAACTTTTTGATAGGTATTATCCTCTTCAAACCTGAGCCAAAACAAGACTTTTCCTCAGTTAATCAGTTATTAACTGACCATTAAATTTTTTTTCAATTGATATGTGTTTATTGTATGTGAAAATGGCTTTTTCAAACAGAAAAAAAATAACGAAATTATTTAATTGATTAATGATCAAGTATAAATACAGGTACAAAGCCACAACAGGTGAAATGCCCAAGGAGATAGCTGAGAAAAAGATACCCATAACAAATATGGATGTCATATATTTCAAAAATACAGCAACCCAATTAAAAATGCAATTACAAAAACTAGAAACAATATACAGGCTGTTCTGTTAATGGACCGACAAACTCAAACTCAGAGGGTTCATTCAACAGTCTGAGTGCATATGTAATGTTGTATTTCATTTTTCAGTGCTGCCATCTATATTTCAGAAGT
The DNA here is from genome assembly GCF_987345545.1 of Pholcus phalangioides. NCBI lineage: Eukaryota > Metazoa > Arthropoda > Arachnida > Araneae > Pholcidae > Pholcus > Pholcus phalangioides. The sequence continues at coordinate 3,999,921 of NW_028301625.1, read as the reverse complement.
AAAGTGAGTGATATGTTATGATTAAATTTTGTGCTGTTTGTAGGTCTGTTGCTCTCTGTGGCGAGACTTTTTAACGGGGAGATCGGCTCGCATTCGTGCCTTGAAGTTGGAAACCACAGAAAACCAACTTCAACCGACCACCACTATGACGACGGTGGGGTTCGAACCTGGGTCCTCGCAATGCGAGTCTGTCACTATGACCACTCGAAGGTTTTGACATCATGCTGGAATGACAAAAAAAAAAAGTTCAGTAATAACTACAAGAAGATTTATTTGATTAATTATTACAAGAGTTGTTGGAAGTGATGGCTGCTGATGTCATTGCACAGTCTACAGCGATGTAAAAATGAGTCCCAGACGTGCTCGAAGATACCAGGTATGCTTTTGATGTCTGCCACAGTGACGACAATTCACGCTATGAGATCCACCGACGTGTCCACAGGCTTTGCATAAACGAGTGATTTAAGGCGACCCCATAGGAAAAAGTCACATGGATTGAGATCCCGCGAACGTGGAGGCCACGCCTCCACGTTCGCGTGGCAATGGTTCCTGCGCATGCAATTCACCTCCTTGGGTATATAACATCGAAGAGATTACACACCTCACAGGAAAAATATGCAGGGGCACCATCATGCATGACATGCATGAACTATCTGCTTGACCGTAAATCAGATGTATATCAGCGTATTCCTTGTTCGTGTAGTCAGCGATGAAGATACTCATTGAAACAGACAACTAACTGCTACACATCCTTACTACCGCAATAGCACTAATTTATGCTGTTCACACACAACGCATTATTCTACCCCAGTACATGCATTTCGCAACGCTGCTTATGTCAGATATGGTGAGCGAACCCATGAGTTTTTCGTGATTTTCATCCTCTCAACGTGGTTTGCAACACCATGTTGCATTGCAATTTTTGTTCCTCTTGATGCCTACTAATAACCCTCCAAGTTTGTCGGTTGATTAACAGTACACCCTGTATATACATGATAAAATATTATGCAATGCCCATAAAATATATTTATGGTTGTCTTATTCTAAGTATGGATAGCTTCTCGATTTACCCTAACATGTTTATCATATTTCTTTTAAAATGTGTCAGTTGTGTTGGAATTTTCTATCCCCAGGGGTAAGCTATTCCATTTATTAACAACCCTATTCAGGGCCGGGCTTGAGAATTTCCGGCTCGATGCTAGAAAAGTTTGCAGCCCCCTCAAAAAACATTTTATGCAGACACTCCCCAACTTATAAACTTTTTGAGTTATGAACATAAATCTCCAAGAGGAAACAATTGTTCAGAAAGAACTCATTTTATTACTTTCATTATTTGAAGAACACGCTGATAGTTGAGATCGTAATCAATGGAGCCCAGAAGTTAAGGCACTAAAAATGGTCGGAATATATATAGGCACTCTCTCTCTAGAAAAAATTCATTTATAATTTATGGAAAGAAAGAAAGATAAAAACTAAGGTATTAATCCTTTGAGAGATTTTCAAAGTTTTCCTGGTCCGCATTATAGCTGTCACATTGGAAGTAAAAGCATGTTTAGAACCCAAGATATTTTGAGGTGAACAAAATAAAGCAGATCAAGTTTGACGAGATATCTGGGTGATTGCCGCTGTAAGGTTTCATGATCCAAAAACTAGCTGAAAAATTAGTTGCACTTAATCTGTCTACTGTTTCAATTAGAGTTTATGATAACTGTATTATTATCCAAGTTAAATTGATTTCAAGCTCAAAATAAAGTATTTGAGGTCTCTCGGGTTATTTCCAGGGCCATCCTTACCAGACGCAGAGCCCAAAGAGAAAATGATCTGTGGGGCTCCTTCGAGGTGTGAATAATTCTTGTTTATTTGATGTATTATTTGGAATAATCACTGTCGTTTCTATAGTTGAAACACAGCTACCTTGTTCTATATTGTAGTAAAAAAAATTAACCTTTTTATATAACCACACGTGCGAGACTTCTTCAAAGGTGGGGCCCTGTGTGGCAGCAACTGTTGCACACCCCTGAAGGTATCTGGTCAGTTTAATTGAATATCAAAAAATATATATGTAAAATGAATAGCCGTGGTTGTTTTCAGTGCATTTATGGTGCAAAAACACACACACACAAAATCAAAACAACATGGGGCCCTCCTGAGCTCAGTCTTCTACTCTGCCTTGGGTGAGTCATGACATCAACTGATGACCTCTTGGAACAGTCATCGGTCAACTATACATTTACAATGCAGTCTAATGCCTGAGCGAGACATAATGTGAAGCATGTGGAGAAGCAAAAATTTCGAATTTTTCTCTGCTTTTCTAGCATGGGCTGCATTCGTCTGAAATACCACGACTAACACCCATGGCCCCCACAATGGTGGGGTTCACAGGGCTCCAGCCAGGGGGCCTGGGATGATTCTTACTTTTTTTTTTCATACAATAAATTCACTTCTCTCTCTTTGGGGCCCATGACAAATTTGACAAGTAGACCCGTCAAAGATCCCAGCCTGGGGGCCCTGCTGCAGGATGTGGGGGGCATGCTAACTCTATCCAGTCAAAGTAAAGTTAACTCATGGCAACACCAAGTTCATTATATCTTAGATCACTTATTTGCGTTTAAATGGAGCTGCTGGAAGTGGGGGAGAACTTTCTGATGAAAATTAATACTGAGAGTTGAAAACAATTTATTGTTTCTCAATGCCCAAAATATCCAATTTTTGCATATTATGGCCTCTGAAATGCACCAATAAACTTAAAATTATGTTAAAATAGACATTTATGGCAGAAAAAGCTAAAAAAAAGACACTGTTATAGAAAAGCTTGAAAATAGGCAAAAAAAGTCATTTATGACATTTTTCTTTAACTTCCGGGCTCTAGTAATCAAACATGATATATTGAGAGGGAATTGGATTTTAATTAATTCAATAAAATTTATAAATGATTAATAATTGAAGTGGTCCACCTGCTTACACTTTATCGTGGCTCGAATCATATTGAATGGACATACACATTTCTGATTTACTTTTATCATCTTATGTTTTATCTTTATCAAATATATGTTGGTATTTGATAACTTTGATAATTTTTTGAATCTTTTATTGCTTTATGTAAATAATAGAAGTAAAAGAATCAAGTACTGGGATTCACAAAAATAAAGGAAAGCATTCTGAAACACATTAGAACCGTATTTGAAAATGTAGATTAATTTGAAATTACTAAAGTATATTCCACTTAATATATGTTCCCACTTAGAACGTTTTCTCGCTTAGTACGACTTATTTTCGTAATCCTAACTTTTACTAACACTTATCAAAATTTCCCATTTCAAGCGTTTTTCCACCTACGTTTTTTTATGATGAGTTTTTGGAAAACGCTATAAGTAAGACACTGTATATAAGCTCTTCAATATTATTACTTGTTTAAAATCAAGAGTTACTTGGCACAAATAAAATCCAAAATTGCATTCTCAATATTTGAGAATATTCTAATTCCAAATTAAAAATAACGTCCTGGTAGGCCTATAGGTTGTCGAATATTGACAATACTAGCTGCAATCAGCCTAAACCTCAGATATAATTTATTTAATAGTAGGCAAACACATTGTCTTATCAGAGAATGAATTACCAAGCAACATCGCCTACATCTTAAATTTTCGGATCTTTGTGCTCTTAAATGTTTTTATGCATGAACTGTCTGTTCATGAAGCATAATATCTCTAATGTGGGTACCATACTAAATGAGTAATTAGATTGAGGGAAAAAATCAGTAAGAGACGTCTTACTTTTTTTTTGGAAGTTCAGTAGTAAAAATTGTCAAAATTTAGAATTTATATCATCGTGGTTAAGAGATAGGTCGCAACTAGTTATGGGGAACGGAGAATTCTCTGGTTGGACAGGCGTCACAAGTGGAGTTCCTCAAGGAAGTGTCCTTGGCCCCATACCTTTTTCACTTTTTATTGATAAACTCGATCAGGGTATCGATGGGATTGCTAGCAAATTCGCAGATGACGTGAAGCTAATGGGGGTAATGGGGAATCAAAACGATAGGGAGTTGCTCCACACCAACTTAATCAGGATTGCAGCATGGGCAAATGAATGGAGCATGACGTTTAGCTTTGATAAGTGCATGGTCGCTCATTTTGGTTTGAACAACCCGCGGTTCTCTTACGAGTTGAATGGTGGTATCCCGGATGTAACTAGGGTCACCGATTTGGGAATTCTCATTGAAGAACGGGTTAGGTTTTCTGAACATTGTTCAGCGGTGGTCAAAAAAGCGAATAGAATGCTTGTGTGGTCTCATTTTCAAAAAGGTCTCTTCGCGTTCTCCCAAAGTCATTCTTCTGCTTTTTCGAGGCTTAGTTCGTCCTGGACTGGAGTATGCTGTACGGTTTTGGAGACCATACCTACAGAGGGACATAGACTTGGTTGAAGGGGTGCAGAAAAGAGCTACGTGTGTCCTTATTGGCACACGTGGCTTTAGTTATGAGAGAGACTTCATTTTTTGAATATGTTTACATTGGATGAACGCAGGTGTCGAGGAGATATGATCAAAGTGTTCAAAATTTTCAATGGGATGGATAGGATGGACCATAAACTTTTAGTACACCGCCAATTGATTGCTTTTACAAGGGGACACCAGTATCGATTGGTGAGGGACAATGCAAGGTTATGGTGTCGCAGGGAATTTTTCTCTAATAGGGTTGTTAATAAATGGAATAGCTTACCCCCCGGAGGTAGTAAATTGTAACAGAATCGACACGTTTAAAAAGAAATACGATAAATATGTTGGGGTAAATCGAGAAGCTATCCATACTTATAATAAGACAGCCATAAGTATTCTTTATGGACATTGTTTAATATTTTATCACGTGTATATATTGTTTATAATTTTTTATTAATTGCATTTTTAATTGGGTTGCTGTATTTTTGAAATATATGAAATCTATATTTTTATGGGCATCTTTTTCTCAGCCACCTTGTTGGGCATTTTGCCTGTTGTGGCATTGTATTTGTATATACATTGTATATCCATCTTCCGGAATATATGAGAGAATGATTCAGATGGTGGTGTTTATGACTGAAAAGTTCTCAAGCCTCCGTAAAGAAACACCATGACAGTTCAGAGGTTCTCAGGAAGGCATGCAATTAACACTCTGAAGGACAGTAAAAGTTGCCTTGGTCCGGGCAGTCATCATCTAGAGATGTCCATGCTACAGGCTACTATCAACAGTGGAAGCACCGGCAGATGAAACTACAAACATTCACCTTGTGTTCACTATTGGTACCCCCAGACCAGATGGTAACTCAAACGAGAGGGGAAGTTTTCAAGGGGAAATTTTTTTTTTTTGTAATGTCCTCTTTCATTTGATGCCCTAAACATGTTTGTTTTTTTTTTGGTTAATATACTCCTGTTATTCTGTAGCTGGGCTGGAAGAGTCCAGTGACAAAGTTCTGACGTTCATTCATTCAGTCCGGTTATTTTTTAATGGCAGAAAGAAAAGCCTGACTTTTTTCAGTGATGAAGAGTGCGACCACCTGCATACATTCTTTTCCTCTTCAAAATAAGCTAGCCATACCTAATAACACTAAAAATGATATTATAGGGGCTTTAAACTGAAAGCCTCTTTTCAAAATCAGTAATAGTTTAACGGGAAAAAATTAAATTTTAATTAAAAAATTTTCCAAAACATATGCTGAGAAAGGAAAGGGTTTCTTTTGGGAAAATTGCGGCCCCTAAAATTTTGTGGCCGGTGCTACCGCACCTTTTGCAACCCCTAACTCCGGCCCTGACCCTATTAGAGAAAAATTCCTTGGGACACCATAACCTAGAATTGTTCCTTACCAATCGATAATGGTGTCCCCTTGTAAAAGCAGTTGATTGATGATGTATTAATAATTCATGGCCCATGCTATCTATTCCGTTGAAAATTTTGAACACTTTGAACATATCTCCCCGACACCTGCGTTCATCAAAGGTAAACTTAATTGAAAATAAAGTCTCTCTTCATAACTCAAGCCCTGTATGCCAATAAGGACACGCGCAGCTCTTGTCTGCACCCCTTCAACTAAGTCTATGTCCCTCTGTAGGTATGGTCTCCAAACACTTATGGCATACTCTAATCCAGGACAAACTGAGCCTTGAAAAAGTGGTAGAATGACTTTAGGAGAACGCGAAAAGACTTTTTTGAAAATGAAACTGAGCATTCTATTCACTTTTTTTTGACCACCACTGAACAATGTTCAGAAAACTTAGCGTCACATCAATGAGAATTTCCAAATCGGTGACCATAGTTGCATCCATTATAGTGACACCATTTAACTCGTAAGAGAAACGTGGGCTGTTCAAACCAAAATGAGCAACCATGCACTTGTTAATGCTAAATGTCATGCTTCATTCATTTGCCCATGCTGCAATCCTGTTTAAGTTGGTCTGGAGCAACTCCCTATAGCTTTGATTCCTGACTACCCCCATTAGCTTCTCGTCATCTGTGAATTTGCTAGCAATCTCATTGATATCTTGATCAAGTTTATTGATAAAGAGCAAAAAAGGCATGGGGCGAAGGACACTTCCTTGAGAAACTCCAATATTGACGCCTGTCCTATCAGAGAATTTCCCATTCACCATAACCCGTTGTGATCTATCTGTTAACCATGATGCTATCCAATTCAGCAAGTTGTCCCAATCCCAATCAAGGTAAACAACATCCACATTTTTGCCCTTACCCAAAGCCTTAGTCACGTGATCATAGAAGCAAAGAAGGTTAGTTACACATGACTTTCCTTACGAGATGGAGCTCATCAAATTCACTAGACAATAATTGGACACAGCTTCTCTACTACCCTTTTTAAATATGGGAAATCAAAATGTCAAAGATGCCGCTGTACTCTAATTTACCTGGGTCCCGGGACCCAGTGTATTCAAAAAATCTGGGTCCCTTTTGAGTGAAAGTGGGTCCTCTCGAAAAAAATTATTTTGAAAAAAAGTATGCCCCATAATTCACTGGTATATCTATGAATTTGTTCCTAGCATGCCGCAGGTCTCTTCTCGACGCCTGGCAGTCGATTGGTTAGGGAGCTAGCCTCTCACTGTGCAGGTCTGGGTTCAAATCCCAGTTCGGGCATTGATGTTTACTAACACTAACAAATTCCCTGGACGGATCATGCTGATCCCTTGGGAATACGTGAGGATCACGTTATTAAAAAAAAAATCACCTGCTTATATCTCTTCCTTGAGACAAAATGGTGGGCCATGTTCAGGGTAGGAGGAGGAGGAGGTATCTCTGTGAACAGGCCTGTCATTTGGGGGATCGGGGCCGTTGCCGCCCCCCCCCCCCAGCTTTTGATTCAAATAAATAATTTTGTGAATCAAATAAATACTACTTATACATTATTCGATCAAAATGGATTAAAAGCTGAATAGTTATGATTTTTTTAAATGGGATGATTCTTTTTGAAACAGTGTATATATTTTTTTAATATAAAATATACATTTTAATGAAATATAGCGTAAAAGCTGAAGGAAAAACTTTATAATGATTTGATATTCTTCAAGATGAAATCTTGACCTTCCAAAATTTCTTAAACTGGTTATATGTATATGCGTATAGATATAAACACACATCTGTTGTACACTTTTTATAACAGATGGGTGTTTAAAAATGTCTTTTACACCATTTATATGTAATGCTGATTTCTCTTATTAAATTATTTAGATAATCACTGATATTTAAAACAATACCCATATTGTGTATAACATTAGAATATATCTAGCAATCAAAATACATACTGAATTGTAGGACTAAATTGTCCTTTAATTTGGCAGTGCTGGCTTGTATATGATGCTTATGAAACTCCTATAACTGTGGTCAGATGGCAAAATGTCACAAGTCACTTTTACTTTTCCCAAAAAGATGAGTCGTTTGCATTCTGGAGTCTTTGTCGTCAAAATTTTGGAAGGTGACAAAACTTCGTCCATCTCTTTCGGTTTATGAGGAACCAACAGAGGGAAATTGCAATAAGTCAAAAAGCCACAGTATCACATTTTTACAAAATATTGTTTACAAATTTGCCCTCATGAAATTTTGAAAAAGTGACTTATTACATTTTGCCATCTGAGCACAGAACTTATTCTTGGTGCAAAGGTAAGAATGGCTAAGTTTGACTATGATATAGTATGACGTATTTGCTAGCACTCCTCATGTATGGTTTTTCAATTCAAGCTGCATCTAAACGTGCAAAACAATGATTTGCGTATCAAGTCCTACCAGTTCTGCTTTGATTGAAAATACTCTTTAAAAAACTGGATTTATACAGCCTATGCCATGAAATTTTTAATTGAGAATAAATGAGTTCGTTTGGTATGAGATGCTGCACAAAAAATGATTTGTAATGAAATTCTGGACAGATTAGAAAATTTAAAATATCAAAATGTGACTTTTCTCAGTAGTTACAATTCAAAATATAAAAACATGTTAACCTACATAAAAGTAAGTGTTTTGTTATTTAACATATCCATCAGGTTAAAAAAAATATTTGACATCACTGAAAATAAGTTTTTGACTGTTTTAATGCTGAGCTAATTTCCGAGGTCAAAAACCTAACCACGATGCTCTATCACACATATTTAGAATAAACAGCCCTATTTCACCGAAGTATTCATTTAGGTTTTTGATGGTTTAAATCAGTTTTTGATGTCAAAATCCGGTCTAGCAGTAAGGACCAAACTGCTTCCAGAAATATATAAATATATCTGCCTTTTGCAACTGCAGGTGCTCACAGTGAACAATTTCAAGAGTTTTTAAGTTCTTCAAGTTTAGTCAAATTCATGAAAATGGAGAAAAACCACCATTAACTTTTAAACATAAACAGGGTAGCATATTCCCCAGGGGTTCCACAACTATTTTTACAGTTTGACTCTCGCAAAATGACCATTCCTAGTCTCATCAGTGGTATTCTACACTCATTGCCATAAAAATTTGCGCACCCAGAAGAAGTCGTCAAAATAAAACGAAATTTTACACATGTAAGTACTACGTTGATATAAGTAAGTGATTAGAAAATCCAAGAAAAAGGATCATTTATTGCAGAAAAAAGTACAGATGAACAGAAGTTTTAGTACTCTGTTGGTACTAAAGTAGTTTAGTACCCCTTCTAGCGCGAATGCACGATGCGATACAAGCGGGCATTGAGGCATACAAGTTCCGTATGATGTCCTGAGACATCTCGTTCCACAGTTGCTGTAAATGCGCCTCTAGTTCGACCAACCTTGTAGGGTGTCCAATTTGCCGTCCCAAATGATCCCAGATATGCTCAATTGGTGACAAGTCTGGGGATGGAGCAGGCCAGGGAAGGGTGGTAATGTGGCGGAGGCAGTCTTGTGACATCCTTGCTGTGTGTGGCCTAGCATTGTCTTGTTGAAAAATGGCTCCTGGGAGCCCTGCCATGAGTGGCAACACATGTGGCTGAAGGATGTTATGGACGTACCACTGGGCTGTCATTGTGCCATGGATCAATATTAGAGGTGGCCGTGTATCGTAAGCAATGGCACCCCATACCATGACACCAGCTGTGGGAGTGGTGTGTCGCTGTAAAGTGAAGGCAGGATTGAAGCGTTCACCACGGGGCCTCCACACACGAGCATGATTGTCATCACTGCTCAAGTTGAATCTCGATTCGTCGCTGAAGACGACCTGGTTCCATTCCGTTGCAGTCCAATCCTGTCGTGCTCGACACCACTCCAAACGGAGGCGTTGGTGGGTGGGTGTCATTGGCGGCACACGTAATGGGCGCCGCGATACCAGATGTCCTTCAGCCAGGCGCCTTGCGATGGTTCGGGAAGACACAGGGGCCCGTAGTGAAGCTGCTGCCTGTGTCTGGATAGCGGCCAATGAGGCAGTTGGCTCTACGCGTGCGTTTCGGATGATGTGGCGGTCTTCTCGACGACTGGTCTGTCAAGGGCGTCCTGAACCTGGTCGCCGTATAAATGATGTCTCTTCTGTCCACTGGTCCCAACACCTCCTCACAGTAAAATCAGAACGGCCTAGTTGACGAGCTACTCGCCGAGCTGACCACCCAGCTTCCATCATCCCGATGATTCTTCCCCTATCGAACTCTGACAACTGCTCATATGGTCTTCAACGCCGCCGTAACGGCATGTCTACCTCAGCATTTCCTTTGCAAACGATTAAATACACTCCAGCAAGCTCTGCTTACCTGTTTTATACTCCAAGGAGAACGAAGTTCAACGCCCTCTAGTGGCATTACGCAATGCGCAATCATTCTGCATTTCTAATCATTTGCATATCTGCCCGACATGTACCTTCAGGCCAACTTTCGTTTTGATCCCACAATTATTTCTTGGTGCGTAAATTTTTATGGCAATGAGTGTATTATGTTCTCCGATGAAAAAAATTCATTTTTGATGTGCCAGATGGTTTCTATTCATACTGCATGATTTGAAGTCTGCAATGCAGCAGTTAATGAGCCGTCAAATAGGTGGGGGTTCAGTGATGGTTTGAGGAGCATTTTCTGCCCAAGGAAAGACATGTTTTTTTGCCCTCAAGGATGAACTCAAAAAGCTACGTAGAACTTTTGCTGGATCAATGTGATATATATGTTGCCCAAAGTGTGGCCAATTCGAGAGTTCTGGTTTAAGTCTGATTTGCAGAAATGATTTGGGCTCTGCTGGCCAATTTGCAAAGTAGCTGGAGATCCCTACTACTACTTAATCGTACATGCGCCTCATACACATTCCTCTTCGGAATTTCTAACGGATTGGCACATGCCAGAATGTGTGGTCTTAATGTATCTATGTTGTACAGTTGCGCTTGTTTCGTGTTCATACTGCCATATGTCTTCCATTTTCTGAAGTAAAGATGGAAATGCTGGAATTTTTATGTTATGTCAGTGTCATGTTATAGCTCTGCTTGCTCAGGCTGTAGGTCCAGCTGGAGATCCCTGGCCAATGTTCGATGTGCTGATGTAAAATGGTCCGGTAGGTCCCAAATCCATTTTTTTTTGTCATTGCTAACATGTTATTCATGGTTATATATAGTAGCTGTACTGGATTAGCTCTATGTGACGAAGAGAAAGAGAAGTTTGAGAAAAAACTATTTATGTAATAATGTGTGTAGACAGTTTTTTTGTCGAATTTTGAAAAAAAAATTATCACATCGTTACTGCAATATGATGGGTTGCCATAGCTAACGTGGGCATAATTATCATAAAAAAGTATGTCAAATACTGATGATCCTAAATCATGCATTTTCTTTTCGGGCTTTGGTGAGGGATCTCCAGCAACTTTGCAAACTGGCTGGCTGAAGCCTGAAACTGAGACATTGGCCAGCTCAATTTACAACAACCTGGCTAATCAATTTACAAATTAGAAAACAGTAATTGTGATGAGATTCGGATCAGCAAAACAAAACAGTGATGTTGGCGAGGAAGATCTCAGGTATTTAATGCCTAATGTGAATTGCAGGGGAGGGAGCTCTGCGCCAAAATTAACATCTTTTGCCAGATACCCGAAATATAAAATTTTGCTTTAGTATGCGTGAAACTTTGGAGAGGATAGCAAAAAATTTTTTTCCTGTTTGCCGCAAAAATATTCTTTCAGAGAAGAGCATGTTTTATTTTTCTGTACTCTTCAGCAGCACCACCTCCCATCTTCTGTAGTCATACTATCTCTCTGCCTTGAAAAAATAGAGGTCTCTTTTGGAAAGTAGTTTGACTACACTGTAAAGTACAGTGTTGGGGAAAAAATTTGCAGGCTAACCGCATGTGCTTTTCATGCTTTGTAAGCACTACAGAGATATTTTTACATTTGAATGAAAATTTTCAGTCAAAAATATTTAATCTTTATTTACCCGTCGCAACTTTACCCCAAGACAGTTTATTTTTTTTAAGTGCTACAAGCATGTTGAACCAATAATCCATCTGGTCTCTCGTTTAAAGAGTTCCCGGAAGTCCAGAAAAGTTTGCGAAATTAGAGAGAAGGTATCAAATTTTTTTTTTTTTGAATTTTCTTGGCAAGTTCCCACTCTCGACTTTGTCCCCGAAAATTGGATTGGGATAACTGTGGCCCTTTATTTAAACTACCAGGCCCTCATCAGGCTTTCCATTGTAAAACTCCAGATAATGTCCTCGATCGTGCAACTGAAGATGGTTTGCAATGGTCTTTCAGCTTTAAAGTGCAAATGTTAGTCAGTTTCCGTTTAAAAAAAAAGTCGCCACTGGAAGCAGCAAAAATTACTATAGTCGATTGTTATTGCATCAAATCCTGATGTCTCGTGAAAAACATTTTCATTCCGGGAGTAAAAGAGCAAGTCTGCCGAATTACGGATGCTAATTTAGAAACTTTTCAGAACTATGAACGTTAAATCACCAATGTTGCCAAATTACGAGTATCAAATCGCCAATCTCGCCAAATAACGAGTGCTGAATCGCCAAACATCGTTTTGATTCTTTGAAATTCTCTCCCATTTTGTAACAATTTCTTTCAGAGTATAAAAAAAATTGAAAACTTACAGAAAATTTTTAGCCTATTTAAATTGCTGCCGTTTCAGACATCAAATAGTGTCCTCAGTATGCAAAAAGTGTGTCATCTTAAATAGACTGGTGTGAAAAATTTTGACAGCCGCTCTTTCAAACATGGTGTCAAAAGTCTGAAACACCAAAAGCAAAAATCAAGCTGATGAAAAGATGTTTGATAACAAAAGACAGTGTAGTTGTTTTATTTTGAAAAGGGGTGAGGGTTAACAAAAAAAATATTCTTGTAAGTTAATTTTGCTGCTCCAATTTATAAATATCTGCTCAGAATCCCGAGTTTTGCTGCTTCAAAACTGCTCCAAAATGGACTGTCACTTCCCATCGCTGGAATTAAGTTGCTATGGATAATTGAAAATGGTAACAAATGTTTTTTAAACTAATTTGTTGAAAGTTCAATCCACTGGTTTTAAACAACATTTTCAAAATTTTTCTAAATTCATAAGTGAAACTAAAAATTTCTGTATATATCAGAAATGATGCAAACTTATCGTCAAATGCAGCAAATTTTGAAGGGGGACTTGGGGGTCTGGTCTTCCCCCCCCCCCCCTCAAAATGTGAGAAAATGACTGAAAAAGTGTAAAAGATCGCTAAATATATTGTTCTGTCACTTTGCTCCCCTGAAATACAAGTGGTCCCCTCTGAACAAAATTTCTGGCTACAGTCCTTGTATGCTATTTAAAATGATGTTTTTTTCACTTCACCTTGAAACAGGTTTTTTAAAACTGCTATATGTTAAACCAATAATTCATCCCATATCCACCCTCACCGCTTTCTGGGAAAGAGTTGCAGGAACAAATGATGCAGAACTGCAAATAATGGCTGAGTCATAACTAATGGAGGGAGTCCGATCGGGTGTGCAGGACACATAATTCATCCACTTAACAGGTCCTTCAATATTACGTAGGGGTGCAAAAAAACATGCGTGCCCCAGCTGAGTTGCAACACTGAAGTGGGCTATACAATAGTGCAGGCTATTTACAAAATTTCTCAGCTGAAGAGAACGTTTTCTTTCCTGCAGGATACACATAGCAAATTATAATACATTCACAGCTACCTATTTGCATTCACAGTCATTGTTCTGACTGAGATTGCACATGAGCTTCTATGAAAATCGTCCAGGTGTTTTTTGTTCTCAAATTTGTCATCCCCAAAAGTTTTCAGCCCGTGGCAGTTGCCCCCAGGGCCGTCTTAAGAGCATCATGGACCCCCATACAAAGTGGTTTTTCTGAGGCCCTACCTGGCAAATTCCAGAAAATTTCAACCATATCACATTTTTGTTAACCCTTCTCCTGAGTCCTCCGGGGCCCCCAAAGCAAAATGTACCAAAATCTGTGACGTGTGTCGCAGAACAATCAGTGCTGCTGCAGAACAATTTGAAAGAAAAAGTGCAGAGAACACCATTATGGGGATTTTTTCAGCAGAACATTTCCAATAAGCCAAGGGCTCGTTGCAGAACAATGAAAAACATTTTTTTGGGGCCCGGGCCGTGCCCGAGTGGGCCCATGCATCAAGGTGGCACTGTTGCCCCTTATGACTCCCTGTAGTTCCGGCTCTGCCAGTCAGTCTTGTACTTGAAATATTATATGCCTGAATCAGTATTTTAAATGCCAGCATCAAGTATGTGTGTGGTTTAAGAAAAAGGTATGTGAGAATGTTTTTACATGCTTTGGACATGTCAGACAATATATTTTTTCCTGCCCTTGTCCACAGAATATCGCAACATGTAAAGAGAGCTCTACAAAATGGGAAGGTAGAGACTTAGACCAGTGTTTTTTCTAAACGTTTGTAATTGTCATTGTTATGCTAATAGTTAGGCTTTAGAGATGTTATTTTCTTAGCATGCAATAAATACATTAGGAAAGAGATGTTAGCCTATACAGACACAAACCTTTAGAGAGAAACGTTTGTTGTCTCCTCTGGGAATCAAACTTGGGTTCTCTTTCCTAGTGGCACAACCTGGTGTATTTATTAACATACTTGCCCAGCAACCGTTCTAAAGGTGACATTAGCAAAAATAATACAGATTAATCTCACTTGTTTCGTTTTCTCATTCAGTTTGTTACCTAGCAAAGACTTTATGCCCGGTATAGTTTCTCATTGTTTTTTCTATACAATAAGTATTTATTTTTTAGTATTAGAATTAAAGTTATTAGCTTTTTTGCACATGACTCTGTTTGCCAGTTGTAATCTATATGCTGCATATAGTATTCCTGCAATCATTATTTACAAAAATATATCATTTACATAGATTGGCAACTTGGAAGGATTTTATTTATTTGAGCATCATGCTCTGGAAAAAAGATCGCTAGATGCTAGTCATATTCATCACAGTAAACTAAGAAAGGATTCAGATGTGAGTATTTATTTCTTGTGTTGCACTCTGTGATTAACATTAAAGACATAGTTTTTCAAATTGAAATTATTATTCGAAATAATAAATAGAAAATTTCAGATTACAGACACAAGTGAGTAAGTATTAAATGCAGAAACATGATTATAGAATAAAAAAGTCAAAATTATGTTTATTAGTGGTCGAGGAGTAAAAATCTTACTTTACCATGTCTAAACAATGTTTTAAAGAAATTTATTCATCTAAATTCTGTGACAAATATAAATTATATGGATATATTAAAGTAAAAAATAAAATATATATCAGAGTAGAGAGGAGAAATATATATAATCAAAGAAAGCAACTGAAGCAGCTAGTGGAATTAGCAGCCTTATACAAAATGGGATAATGGTGCGTATAAAAAAAATGATTGCCAAGAAATAAATATATGCATTTTAACCACCAAAAAATTCCATATCTAAAAATCAACTGCAATATTTGAAATGGTTAAATTGAAACAAATTGTTAGTTGAAAAATCCTGACATAATCTATTGTAGATTTTAGGTGCTAATTAGAAGAAATGTTTACTAAATATTTTCTTTTTCTGTAATGGAATTTCATAGATTTCACTGGGTCTTCTCAAAGACATTTTGTTTTTTGTAGAATATAAAATATAAATATTTATTTTTGTGCAGGAAGAGGACTAATTTGTAGAAAACCAATTGTGGTACACCTAGAAAATAATTTATAGTAGTATCATTATTTGAAATTAAATAGTGATGAAATTTAAAAACTTTTTTTTTTATATTTATGATCATAAGTAGATTAGTTTTTTATAGTCACATCCCCAAATTGTTATTCCCTGTTGCGGTGATGATTGAACCTAAGCATAGTATATGGAATGGTAGTTTGTAGAAAAGAATTATTAACAACAATTTGTTATGTGATAACATATATAGGAAATATCTAAGCTTTTTAGTTAGATGTGCAATACAGGTTTTTCATTTCAAATTTGAATCAACATAAATTCCAAGATATTTCCACGAATATACTTTATCAAATTCAGGACAGTCACAACTTTGTTGAGTACAGTTAGCAGTGTGATTTTAGTTCGTAATTGAAACTAATTTCCCATTATGCTGTAATGAATAAATTTGGTTTTACTCATATTTAATTTCATGTATTTGAGAACCACTCATTTATAACTGAGTGATCTTCCTCAGGTTGTTTTTTAAGTGTATGAAGATCATCACAAGAGTAAAATATAACTTAGTCATCTGCACATGCTATAATTTTGCCATGTATTTTTGATAAGTGAAAATCATTAATTAAAGTAAAAAAGCAAAGGACACCGAGTATGGAACCCTGGGGAACTCCCGTAGTGATAGTTGAATTTATATTATCAAAGGCTTTTGAAATATGAAGAAAGACGGAAACAGTATATTTACTCAAGTTACCATTATTGTAAACTAACCAAGTTTAAAAGATGTTTTGCATCTTGCTAAGTTTTGTTTGCTAAGATGTTTGCTAAGTTTTGCATTTTTCTGAAAAATCCATACTATTTAGGAGCAAAAAATTTAGTACCATTCAAAAAATTGACAAGTCTTTTTTTAAACTCCATATTATTGTTACTGAAGGCTTTAACAAATTTTGCGTGCATACCGTCATAATCAGATGTAGACCTATTACAGACTGAGCTAATAATATTGCATGTTTTATATAATTCAATGGAGTATAAGAAAAACCACTGCGGTGTAGGTTTAAGATATTTCCTGTAATTGAAAATACACTGGTGTAATAAATTAAGAGAATTTGCACTTGGTCGATTATCTCTAGAACTACTGTACCGATTTTAATGAAATTTGATATGTACATACATTGATACAATACAAAACAAATAACCATTTAATAATTGTAATATACGCACGCGCATGATCGTGCGTAACACTCGTTTGAGTCGGAAGGTATGAAACAGCGGTTGCAGAATAAACAAAAAAATAGGTTAATGGATGGGTTTGGTCCCCTCTTACAGATATACAGGTCTTCCAGCGTGATTTCATACTTGAAATAAGGCAGTTTATCATTTCCTGTGGCAATTGGTCCCACTCGTTCAGCAATGCTGTTTTCATTCCCTAGATGGTTCCCAGAGGGGGGTTGCGAGTTGCAATTGCCCTCTCCAGAGCGTCCCAGACATGCTCTATAGGGTTAAGGTCTGGAGATCTGGCTGGCCAATCCATCAGGCGAATATCCTCACTCTCTAGAAAATCGTCGAGCAGAAGAGCTCTATGTGGCCTCGCGTTATCGTCCATTAAAATGAACTCGGGGCCAACTGCACCCCTGAAAAGGCGAACATAGGGCTCCAAGACCTCATCCCTATACCTCACACTAGTCACAGTGCCTCTTTCAAAGACATGGAGAGGTGTGCGGCCATCCAACATGATGCCTGCCCAGACCATTAAACCTCCTCCGCCATAATGGTCGATTTCGCAGACATTGGAGGGTAGATAGCGGGTCCCTGGTTCTGTCCATATGAACGTACGGCGAGAATCTGTGCTTAGGCTGAACCGGGACTCATCAATGAAGAGAACAGTCGCCCATTGATCCATACTCCAATCTCTATGCTCTCTGCACCATGATAAACGGATTCTCCTGTCCGTACAAGTGAGCGGGACGCAAACAGCAGGTTTTCTTGCAAACAAGCCTCTCTCATGAAGTCTTTTGGAAACAGTCACCCTTGATACACGGGTTCCTGTGGCTGCATACAAGTCACGAGAGAGTTGAGAAGCTGTAGCACTCCTGTTACGCCTCGCTATAATCGACAAATGGCGATCTTCTCTGACCGTCGTGGCTCTTGGATGACCTTGCCCAGGCTTTCTCTCGATGGATCCGGTATCCTGGAACTGTTTCCATAAGTTACACATGACGCTGGGCGTTAAATTGAACTCTATACAAATCTGGACTTGAGATTGGCCTGCTTCTAGCCTCCCCACAATTTGCCACTTCATTCCATCATCTAAACGTTGGTGGTTACTCATTTTTACTGTTACAATTTTAAATTAACCGATTGCTGCAAAATAACACCAAGAAATTCGCCAAGGTGTGCTAGCGAACGAAATGCGTCTTAACTTACGCGCTTATAAAGCCTGTTTTTCTACTGGCTCCGCCTACACACACACGTGTACGCTTACGTATTTGACGTACAAAATTTGCAATTTTGTCTAGAAGCAGTGGCTTTACATTGAGTTCAGTTCTTTTCATGAAATTCGATAAAATATGCAAATTCTCTTAATTTATTTCACCAGTGTATTAGAATTGTTATAGATCAGGAATTCAAACTGATCAGACTAAAGTTATTTGTTAAGTTGTTGTCATCTGTATCTAGAGAGAACATTGTCTTGGCAACTCCATACCAGTTAGTTTATTTATGAAAGATTATTGTTTCCTAGCTGTGGTATATTTCTAAAACCATTCAGAAATGAGTGTTTTTTGCAAATGAAATCATAAGTTTTAGGTTTCGAGCTGTTGTAGCATAGGTACAAAGATAAATTTCATCAGAAGGATATTTACAGATCTTTTTGTACAGTTTTTCTGCACAAGCTGATCATATTAATCCAAGATTTCTTGTACCTATAAACTGGGAATTTTTCTTAAGTGGAAAGTTTTTCTTAATGGAGTGGATGAAGTTTATTAATTTTTAATATTGTAGCTCTAGTGAGAGTTATAATAAAAATTAGAGAGAAAACTACAGATCCCACTATGATTGTAGAATTGAGTATGATGATTGGCTTTTTATTAACAGTTAATGGTTATTAACATCAAAATTCAACTTGCAAACATCAGTAAAACGATTCATGATAACGTGTTGAAATGCTCCAGAATATATATATTCATATAATTTTGAAAAAAATTGGATGAGAATGAATGATGAATACACGTGGATGTATTAGTAGATACTCTAGTTGATTTATTGTGCAACACGATCAATCCATTTTCAGGGAGATTATCCAGATAATTGGTTTTACATTCAGTTCATCAGATGAGATATCTATGTTCGTGTCACCTATTAGTAATACATTCTATTTATTTAAAATAATAAATATAGAATTAAATGATCAAATTACTACATCATATAATAGAATTATGTGATGGTTATAACCAAAATAACCATCAGTTTATCTTTGGTTTACTTGATCAAACTGAAAAATTCATTGTTAAAATAATTTATTGTGAAAGAGAGTTATTGATTTATACAGTTAGAACAGGGAAATTTAAACAAATACTATGTAAAAAACATTCAGAAGATTGTAAAGGGCACATTTTGATTTCATCCAATATTCTAACCTTTTTTGATAAAATACCATTACTACTCCTGATCTGGAGTGATCTCTGCAACAGTGTATTTTGCCAAAATTATCAATATTATACAAATTTATTTCATCTTCATGTATCCAAATTGCCTACAAAATTAATACATCTATTTCAAATGTAAATTTATGGAGGAGTGCAGGGCTCGGCACGGGTCACTTTTTTCACTAAAAGTCACTTTTTTAGAAACTGGTCACTTTTATTACGTATTTTCAGGCCCAGGTCACTTTTTTAGCAAAAAAACCTCGGTCTCGCGCGCTTTTCTGCTGTCAGTGTTTTTCTTTTCTTCAAGGAGGAACTTTACCTGTTCAATATCGCTAATTTTCTCCCTCCCTTCATTGAACTACGATCGAAGGCATCTTATCTTCCCGGGAGCATACCGTGTGACGTCAGCATAACTTGATTTCAAGGCGCTTGGAAAAAGAAAGCGCCTTGGTTAAAGAATCGTCATTTTATGGAAAAGCCGGTCGGAAAAAAAACTAGCATAAAAGGCGTACTTACAACAAAGAATCCCCCCCCCCTACTACCATTCTTTCTTATTTCCCCACGCGTGCTCACTCGTTCTTTCATTTTCATCTTATTTTAAAATTGATCCTTTATTTTATTTGTTTTAAAAAATTTTAGTCCTAAGGGCCGAATTCCTTTCTTGGAGCATCGAGCAAGTTACATTTGTTGTTTGTTCTATCGTTACTTTTGTTAAATGTTATTTGAAATGACGATTAGAGAGCCCGTGCAGAAGCTAACTTACGCGCAGCGGGAGAATACCAAAGCGCGTATTATTAATACGTATTAATACGCTTTGGAGAATACTGTTGTAGCTGGCCAAGGTTAAAGAAGCTCGCATGTATTTTGAATTTACTTACAATAAAAAAAAAACATCCGATTGAAAATCGCGATCTATCGACAAATAAAATTCGCACTATTTTTCTAACTGGATTTAAATCTCAGCAAGAAACCGTACCCCCAAATTTGATCGAAAGGAGAACTATTTATGAAAAGATCACAGAATCCTGCAATTCAACATTTAGTTTAACACAAGGGTTTCCAAATCAGATGAAAATTTGTCATCAGGCTGATAAAAACTCTTAACGTGCATGCGAGCCGTAACTAGAGACGGATTTAACGATGGGCACACCGAGCGCGCCTTTGGCCCCTACTTCACATTTTTTTCCTAATTTAAAGGGCCTAATATTAATTTTTTTTATGCCCGGGCCGTAACTTAATTTAGAGCATCTTCACGATACTAATTGTTGACTTAATATTGTTGGATTGTTTTCCTTTTTTTTTCTCTCCATGCACGTGCGGGAACCGGTTGTTCCGACGCTGTATGCAAATCGGCGGCGGCGTACCCTCACGGGAGCACGGATATATAGACTGGTTTTTTCTCTATAGGTGAGATGTCTGTTTTTTTCCGCATGGATGTATGTCGGGATTCGATTTGTTTCTCCCTTTTGATTGCCGGCCGTATTTTTGATGAACGAAAATGATCTTGTTTTTTGTTTTTGCAACTTTTATGGAAAAAGAGTTAAAAATGAACTTCTGATCATTGTTTTTCTTCATCTCAGTCGGTACGCTCTGCCCCCCAACAAATATCGACATCTTGCGCGCTATTCTTGATGTGTAAAAAAATCTTATTTTTAGACCTCGGAAGTTATTTAAACGTTTGTCTCGAGTCTGTTATGACCGCAATAGGAGAGGGCGGGGGTCTGGTTCCACGGGTGTTGAACGAAGAAAGGTGCCAAGTTTACTCATTTTCTGTTAAAAAGAGTGGATACCGGCCCCGAGCGATAGTAAATTTTCGTTCGTACTTGCGACCCGGATTGCTACTTACCGTGATCAGATCCAAAAGCGGGGGGGCAATGCCTTGGACGGCGTTTTTGATGGAATGGTATATTTAAGAAAAGGCAATAAAAATTCCTTTGCAAAATTATCGAATTTGACAATCAAGGGGCAGTAAAATTACGTTTCTCCTCCAGAAAAAACAATTGTATTACGGCCATGGTAATTCGGGTGTCCCGGATGGAGGCGAATTCACTATTTTTGTTCGTTGAAAGTTACGGGAGGAGTCAGCGCTGACGTGGCGACTTGTTTTCGCGCTAAAATAGGTAGCCCTGACAGCAGCATCCATGAACTCTATCAACCGCATTTATAAACCCCGTATGTTGTTGATTGGATTTTTCTGTTCATTTCATCCTAATTTTCCGTATTTCCCGATATATTCCTATCGATTTTCGCATATTGCCGCATATTAGGTTAATTCATATTATAAATTATATATTTTTTTGTAATTTTTTATGTGCCCTTTGTCAGCCATCTTGATTGACTACCGCAAAACGGCGATTCCTTGGCGCGAAAAAAAGTCGCCACGTTGGTGCTTACAAGGTTCATGGGAAATTTACCGGGGAAGGCCGCTGAGTCTCTTTTTCTGTTAAAAATTACGGGGGAGGCCAAAATTAACATCTTGCGCCATCCTGCTCCTATAGTGTTTTCGTATTTTTCTGCGCCAAATAGCTAATTTTGCTTCGTATGTCCAGAATTTCTTAAAGGACGCCAAAAATTTTTTGTTCCTGCTTACCGTGAAACGATTCTTTCTAAGAGCGTGTTTTATATATATATTCCACTGTACGCCTTATTTAAACTATCGGCCTTTCCATCGTAAAACCCCGATAATATCCGTGATTGTGCAACTGAAGATAGTTTGCAATGGTCTTTCAGCTTTAAAGTGCAAATGCGAGTCAGTTGCCGTTTAAAAAAAAGTCGCCACTGGAAGCAGCAGAAATTACTGTAGTCGATCGTCATTGCGTCAAATCCAGATGTTTCGTGAAAAAAATTTCCATTCCGGAAGTAAAAAGTGTTTTCGCCGAATTACGAATGTTAATTTAGAAACTTTGCCGAATAACGAGTGTCAGATCGCTAATCTCGCCAAATAATGCGTACTTAATCGCCAAACGTCGTGTTGATTCTTCCGAAATTCTCCCCCATTTTGCAACAATTTCTTTCCGAGTATAAAAAACGTATAGAAAATTTTTTGCTCATTTGAAGTGCTGCTGTTCAAAACAGCAAATAGTGCCCTCAGTAAGCAAAAATCATCTTAAATAGACTGGTGTGAAAATTTTTATGACAGCATCTCTTTCAAACAAGGTGTCGTGTCAAAAGCCTGAAACACCAAAAACAAGCTGATGAAAAGATTTTTGATAACAAAAGATAGTGCAGTTTTATTTTGAAAAGGGATGGGGGTTAACGAAAATATTCTTGTTAATTTCCCTGCTCCAATAAATATCTGCTCCAAATCCTACATTTTGCTGCTCCAAAACTGATCCGAATCCTATATTTTGCTGTTCCGAATCCTATATTTTGCTGTTCCAAATCCTGAATTTGCTGCTCCAAAACTGATCCGAATCCTATATTTTGCTGTTCCAAGTCCTGAATTTGCTGCTCCAAAACTGCTCAGAATCCTGAATTTTGCTGCTTCAAAGCTGCTCCGAAATGGACTTTGTCACTGTCACTTCCCACCCCTGTGTTTCTGGGTAAAGGAGTAAATGTGGTTTTTTTTGCAGGGGTGTATGCTGTGTGTAAAAAAGGGAAAATAGATATTTTTACAAATTTTTCTCTCGAAAAGCAAACAATTTCAAAACTGGTTTATTTTCTCCCTCCCTCAAGGACAGTATTATTTTGGTGCCCCCCCCCCCTGTAAAATAGTACTCGCCCACTTTTCCCAGTCCAGCCATAGGTGGAGATACTTTAAGGTCTTAGGGGTGTGGCACGATGACAATTGATATACATCATATATATGTATACATCAGTAGGCTCTGCCATTGACGCTGGGGGGGAGGGTGGATTGCCCCTCCCTCAACATATAATAATTAAAATAATTTAGTTAATTTAATAATTTGAATACTTTATTCAATTTAATAATTTAAATATTTTATTCAATTTAATAATTTAAATATTTTATTCAATTTAATAATTTAAATATTTTATTCAATTTAATAATTTAAATATTTTATTCAATTTAATAATTTAAATAATTTATAATTCAGTAATTTAAGTAATTTTTTAATTTAATAATTTAAAATGTTAAAAATTTAATTTTATGGTTTTTAATCATTAAGTAAATTTCTTAAAATTTGTTGGAACATATTATACAAATCTAGGTATGTAAATCAAATTTGTACTAGTTAAAAAAAGTTTGAGTACATTTTGTATACTGTCATTCATAGCATAACATGAATGAAAAATCCACTGGAATGTAGATGGGACAAATTCTCTCATCAAATTTTGTGTTATTTCATTTTTTTCCCTTCTTTGAATGGGAAAAATTTTTCCCGCTTTGAAGTTTTTCCTGCTTAAATTGATTTTAAGATGTGTTGTGGAAAACAACATGGGGGAAGGCATTGCTGCTGTTACTTAAAAAGGATGTAATGTAGTTATTCTCTCACACATAGTTGTTGATAAATTTGATAAGTTATTCAAAACTTTTCTGGTTAGCAGAATGCGCTTGAGTTTGATTTAATTATTTCATGCTATTATGTAAAAAAAGCAATTTCAATGAGTTCTATTGAAATGCAAAGTTAAAACTAAATTCAATTTCAATTCATTCAATTTGGTAATAAAAATTCATTGTCCATTTGGTCTCTCTCTCTAAAAATATTTTGGTCACTATTTGGTCACTTTTAAACATTTCGGTCACTATTTGGTCACTTTTAAACATTTCGGTCACTATTTGGTCACTTTTAAACATTTCGGTCACTATTTGGTCACTTTTTCAAACATTTTGGTCACTATTTTCACTAATTTTGAGGCCATGATCCGTGCTGACCCCTGGGAGTGGGAGTAGGTAATCTAAGTAGTCATAATAGTGAACTTCTAATATTTATATGAAATATATTAATAAAAACATTTGAATTGTAGAGGGAATTTTGTTAAAAAAAATTATGGAAATCGTCTTTAGAATATAGAATTTGGTTTGAGCAAACATTATCAAGATTCAAATAATCATCATTAATTTGTGGGAACATTTGTGTATGTTTTGGTTTTTTATGAATTTATAAAATTAATTTATTATTGGAAAAAAAGATTTGTCAACTTTTTATACTTTTAATAAACTACTCACATCCCCTCCCCCATATGCAGTTGGCACTCGGTTGTAGTACTGTTGACTGTATTATGTACAGCTTCATTTTTTTTTTTTACTATAAATTTGCTCATTGGATGCTCTTACTTTGTTGTTTGTTTTTAGGTCTTGTGGTTTGAACAACAACATGTGAAGCGTCGGATGAAGCGAGATTTTTCCAGACATCTGCCTCACCATGAATATCCAGATCCTTTATATAAAGACCAGTGGTTTTATGTTAGTTATTCACAAACTTCAAGTGTTATTTTAGTCTCGGCTAAATGGTGTTCAATGAAGATTTTTTTTTCTTTTGGCACGGCATATAAAGACTCAGTAACTTCTACTGTTCATTTAGTTTTAAAAATACCAATAACTGTGCTTTTTTCGTTATAAGGCATCGTCAAAAGTATGGCATCTAAAAGTGAATAGATTGACTGTTTCACAAATTTTCAGGAAAATTAATAGAAATGAGTCCGTTATCCACAGTCTAACCAAGAAATAGTGATTTTATCTGAAAGAAACAAACTGTAGGGTCAAGAAAAACAACAGAAAGAGATAACATTTGTGTTCATTGTAAAAATTTTTACTCAGAAAGTATTTGGCATATCAACTGTAATATCTCAAAGTATACAGTTCATTGAAGTATCATAGAAAGTAGTAACATTGTGTGTTGCAAAATGAGTTTGTTCACGAAACTTTATGTGCACCACAAACAAGCTTGATTATCATGTGTTAGTTCTCATATGCGAATACACAAATGTGTAACAGATGTTTTGTTTGATGAAAAAAAAATTCCACTTGGATAACCCAGATGGCTGGAGCTGTTACTGCCATGATTTGAAACTTGAACTTTGCAATATTTCCAGTAGATAGAATAGAAGAGCATCTGTTGCAGTACTTGAAGGTTTTCTATTCAAGTCACACAATGTTACTGCTTTGTAGGATACTTCATAGCATTGTATACTTTTTGAGATACAGTGGAACTTTGGTTAATGAGCATACTTCGTTCGATGAATGCATTTGTTATCTGAATCACTGGTATACAAATCATACTTCTCTATAGGAAATATTGTGAACTCTGATGATTCGCTCCACAATTATTCATTAACATAAAAATGACTAATAAAAACGACATTTAATCGACAATATAACTCAATAATAATAGTATAATAATTAATAACTCTATATAATGCAATAACACCATAAAACAAACATAGAATACAATTTTCGATGTGTACAAATGAACTTCCTCTAAATGACGAGAGAGAGGACTACTATTTTTTGGATATTTTACAAACTCATTGTCTGTCAACTGATTTTTTTGTTTGTGTCTTTGTAGAAGAACCCATCCAATGACACTCACTTTTGCCTCATTTGAAGTGAAGGATTTATTTCTCTCTTTTTTCTTCTCAGACGACATACCGTCCATAAGCTGTTGCATGGCATGGAGATCCATCAGTTTGTCTGTGGTCAACTCCTGGCCATGTTGCTCCACTAGTTCTTGAGTGTCATTCTCATTCATTTCCAATCCCATGGTCTTTCCTACATCCTCCAGCACATTTGGTCATTGCTTTGGTACTCTTGTAACTCTTTTTGCTGTATTTAGTCCTCTTATTTCTTTGATATTGTGCAAATCATAGAAGTAGATTTATAGAATGTTGCAATATCAACTATTCCCATACCCTTGCTCCTACTTCTCGGTAATTTTCTCTGTAAAGGCTTACTTACAAGACAAATGAATGCTGCATGATATTTCTACGACTAAATGAACGGTAAATTTAGTTGGGTCTTTTATACATTATGCAGAAATACTGTCCACGTGCAACTCTCAATGTCCTAATCACATTTTGGTTGCCGTTTTAATCCATGTACGTGTAGCGCTGCTTCACAGTGGTGGAGGCAAATTTAAGATTAAAAAAGCCCTTCAGTTCTCGATCAGTTTTTTTCAGTTGATCAAATTCACAGCTTCTTGTTGAATCAACTTTCTCAAGGGATTTATATAACATACAGTACATAAAAACATGATTACAGTCCACATAAACCAGTTATCTGACTAATTAATTTCTCTATGTGCTACCCATGTTGCCCCTTTTTCATGAAGATGCATATGCTTTTTCTATTTTTCCCAAGTTTGAACCTATTAAAATATATTTTTTGATTGAATTTTTTATAAAATTCAAAGTGATGTTCTTTGCACACAGTATATTTAAAATCATAAAAATAATAATAAAAGTTAATTATCAAAACTAATTAGTTTTCTAAATAGAAATGTTAAATTCTTAATTAAATGCAATGACAGCATGTGTTGTTCAAGTTCAAAATGAATGCAGGAAAACATTTCTCATTAGCTCATGTTAAATATCATGTATTGAAATTTATAAAATGACACATGTAAATGTTAAATTTTTTCCTTGTATGTTACTAATTTTAAGACAGAATATGTATTAAAAAAATGCTTGGGGATGCAGCCTTGCAAAGCATGGTGAAGATAATAGTATTAACCCCAGACCTTGAAATATAATTGTTCAACTCCATCTAGGTTCAAGATAATAAAGTAGAAGGGTATGCCTGTACAGGTGGCAGCAGCTGCATGACTAATTATTCTGTCATATCCATGTGATAAAGACAGAAAATCTGTATTAAGCACCACTGTTATGTATGGCCGCAATGCAAATGCTGCTATAGCAAGATGTCTGGTTAAACACTTCTATTCTAACTACTCAAAATAGCTGAATAAAAAAAGAGGGCAAGATCTTGGCTTAACCTCTTTATGATCATGGGTGTAAAATTATGGCCAAACTCCAGTGGAATAAATTCAAACAATTTTTCTTTCCTCTCAATCATCGCAAAGCTTTATAGTACCCCTATTATCTACAGAAGTTGCTTTTTCTTTTCTTCCTTTCTTTCTATATTCCTATTAATGATTTTTTCCCATTCATATAATGTATTTTTCTACTATATGCATGCTAGAGTGAAAGAAAGCACATAGAGTGAGAGATGAAAAAATATGACTCTAAAAAAAACTCTCTGGGACTAAGCAAGCATTGATAGAGCAGGGGGTTTCAGATTTGCTGCCTTTTGATGACGGGGGGGGGAGAAGGGGTTTTGAATGATGCTCACATCATCAACCATCCTTTAAAAAAATATTAAATGTTGTTAATGGCACCTTTATTGGGAATGTCATAAACGAGAAGAACCTATTCCTAGTTTGTGGGTGCCTGAACTAACATTCCTCCCTATTGATAAGTCCTGTATAGATCTTTCTCTAGTACAATTCTACAAACCATCCCCCCATGTCCTGTCTTGCTTATGGTGGGGAGGGGGTTGGCTAAACTGTTTCATGTCCACTCAGTGCATCACATGCACTGTTCTTGTGATTTGCTGGACTCTTGTACATGAGCAGATAGATACACGCTCTTCAAACAGGAGGGATGTGGTTCACCGAGGGTGTGCATGGTGATCAGGTGAAATTGCCTATATACTTTTACCCTGCTGTCTATGCTAATTATTAAAAATTTTCATGAGTGTCAGATCACCCCCCCCCCCCCATGCTCGAGTGGCATGGTGGTAAGATGCTCGTCTACCATCGTGAAGGTTGTTGTCAGGGTCCCGGGTTCGAACCCAAGGGAGGATATAGATAAGATATTTTCCCTAACGAACTCAAGGCGACCACCGATAGACAGCGCCTTCACTTCCAACCCATCTCACTAATGGCAGTAAATTGCAATATAGCGATATGGCCAGAGATGGTGTTTGGTGAAGTAGATCCCCCCCCCTTTCCCACCCCTGTACAGTCTATGCTCCTGTATGACAGACGAGAAAGCAAGCGGCAATGATTTACTCGTTTGTGTGTTAGTGAGATATTGAAAAAGAAGTAAATGTTTGGTGTATTAAATTTACTATTCTAAAAAATGTTTGATCACTCATGGTGTGGGCCTACCTTGCGCTCAGAAAAAAATTAGTAATCATTGGCTAGCCAAGACCAGATACATCAGCAAAACAAGCTGCAATAATTGCATTGTACAAGAAAATAGAAATTTCTCAAATGGTTTTTTAAGTAACTATCTTGTCATTGACTGATAAACATCTCTGGAATTTAGGGAAACCATGATGAAGACAAGAGCTCAATGCTCTGTACTTTGCACCAACTAGCATCGGGTATCTATACCACTCCTTCAATTGATGCTTAACCTAAACCAGTAATTAATAAACTTGAAACACAAGCTAAAAATATAGTGTGTTCAGTCTATACATATCAAGTTAAAAAAAATAGAGGAAAGTTGGGAAAAAACAGTTAAATGCGACATTTTTTGAAAACTTTTTGTAATTTAAAGTATATTTTGAAAGTCAATGGTTAGAGATATCCGCTGTGCAAATAATTTGGGACAACCTGTATATATAATCATGTGAAAAATAATCCCTTTGCAAACACAGCAAAGTACGGCAGTGTCACTCCCTATGTATATTCTTGAAGAGCAATCCAATCAGAGGCATACACAGAATCACCCTTTGGAGGGGCACAAATGGCTTAATGGAGGTCACAAGGAATTAATTTCCGAAAAATAAATTTTGAGTTCTTAGCCTTCAAATATCATTGAAATTAACAGAAATTGATTATAATAAAAAGGTATTTTCTTTTGATATTTTAATTTTTTTAAAACACTTTTTTGCATCAAAATAAAATGGGACATATGGTAATCATATGCATCCGAGTTTGTTTTGAATATAGTTATCGAAAACCAGAGTCAAGATGTAATCTCGTATTGAGCTAGGCATACCTAAATTTAATGGGGTTTTTTTTGCAAAAATACATATAAAAGACAACAAAAACCACATACAAAACAAAAAACCTATTTTAATATCATTTATGATGCTTTTTCTGTATCATTTTATCTAGCATGGTGGCGGACAAGGAGGGTTTGACATGAATGTGCTACCTGCGTGGGAAGAAGGCTATACTGGTAAAGGTGTTGTTGTCACTATTTTGGATGATGGTATTCAGAGAAACCACCCGGATCTAGCACAAAATTATGTGAGTTTCATATGCTCAAAACAGTGTTTCAAATCTTTTTATTTTGGTTTATTTACACTAGTAATCGCAAAATAATCTGTTGAAGTAAATCATTTAGTAAAAATTTTTATGTAAATATGTCCTCAATCATAGTAATATTTAATGAGTGAGAAATATATATATGTGCAAGCAGGGCTTGATAAAAAAAATAATCACCAGTTAAGTTTCTTAACCCTTTAAAAAGTTTTTAACATTTTCCTGATCCTCAATTATAATTGCCACATTGGAAATTAAACTGTCTAGAAATTGCCACTGACTTTCAAGAATTTTTTTTTTGGAGTTGGCAAGCTGATAAATGCTCCCCCCAACAAGAAAGTTGACTCTGCCCATCATTTTTATTTCCTTCACTATGATACAAAGACATCTGCCATGAAGTGTGTGACTTTCTAGGAAAAGAATTTTTGTTGGAAAAAAAAATCATTTTGTATTTACATATTGAGTGTGTATTTCTTTACTGTGGTGAAAGAAAAGGGAAAATACACAGTCTCTATCTTTCTCTCTCCTTTTGTTATCTAATTTTGAACAAAAGCTGACTTTGCCCACTGGCAGTTGATTGATTGGAGGAGGGGGGATGAAAAACATGTTTGATTGTAAAAACAACTTGAACGTTTATTTGGGCTCGTCAACACCGAAATAAAAGCGTTTTAAGAACCCGAGATATTTTGGTTTGACCAAAATAAAGCAGATAAAGTTTAACTAGATATCTTTGGATTGTTGCTGTAAGGTTTAAGACTCAAGAATGATTTTTATTCCCCTCAAAAAACTGTGAAACACTTTTTCCATTACTTACTGATACCTTTGTCTGTTGGTACGAAGCATGGTTCAAAATTAAGAGGCAATCAGTAATGAAATGTGAGCATTTTCGGTACCCATTGTGCATATAGTTTCCGATAACTCAGAGTTTCAGTCACGATTCTCAACAATGTTGTCCTAGAAACTTCTGGAAATTCTAAAGAAAGATTGCTTATCTCGTAAAGCGACAACTTTCTTTCACTTTTACATTCACACACTCAATGAGATTGTCAGTCCGGACACTAGGTCTGCTACTCCTCTGCTCATCATGAACATTCGAACAGCCTTCTTTAAACTCACAAAACCATTGCCTCATTTTTCCTTCACTCATTGCAATAGGCCTGTATGTTTCACACAATTGACGGTGAATTTGAGCAGCAATATGTCCTCTTGTGTTTAGAAATCTAATAACTGATTGAATTTCACAATTGGTGAGATTTGTTATTACCGCACTCATTTTAACACAGTCTTGCGAAGGCAGAAAAAAATCAAATGACAGCAATATGGCAGTTGCATTCCCAGCAGACCAAGTAATGCTACTACGCATGCGTGAACCAATCGGTATTGACATTCGTTTTTTATATGTAATCGCCCTTAATTTTGAACCGCACCTCGTAGATACGCTGCCGTTAATTCCTTAAATTTTGTGTTAAACTTGGCCTTCAATTTGGCAATGAGAGTTGAAGTTCAGGCCCATAACCAGAAATTTTATTCAGGGGGAGGGGGACCAAAGTGATAGAACAATAGATTTGGCAATCTTTTTCCGGTCATTTTCTCACATTTTGGGGGGACCAGACCCCCAAGTCCCCCCCTTCTCGGTAGGGCCTTGCTGAAGTTGCATAGATCAGTAGTTCCCTAACCTTTTTTTAAAATAGAGGACTTATTCAGGAGAATAGTTCATCACATATCAGTTACACAACCTTAATACATTGAACTACCTCAGAATTGAGCAACAGTTATACAAAACATGCAAACCTCATTGTGGTACCTGTTCCCATTTGTGCACGTAAGGAGCATTGCTGGCATAAATGTTAAGTTATTTATATTGTCTAGTTCTCCTTAATAGGGGTGGGTAATGTTCTCTCTAAGCTCTCTAGGACCAAAGACACTTCTATGCATACAGAATGTTTACCACATAGAGGGGATTCATTATGTTGTGCACAGATTTTGTTATACAATGAAATGCCTATATAAAGATACTCAAGCAGCCGAAGAAATGTATCGTTATAAAAGAGTTATCAAGAAAAACTCCTTTGATTATAAATGATCAAAAGGCATTTGATTCGGTCCATAATGGTAAACTCTTGAAGCGTTTACAGGAGATTGGGGTTTGGGGGAAATTTGTTGAATTGGATAGAATTGTGGTTGAGAGATAGGTCACACAGAGTTATGGTGAATGGGGAATTTTCTGATATGGACAGGTGTGAAAAGTGGACTCCTTCAAGGAAGTATCATTGGGTCCATACTTTTTCACTTTTCATCGATAAACTCGATCAGGGTATCAACGGCAAATTCTCAGTAGCAAGCTCTCAGATGACATGAAGCTGAGGGGGGTATTTGGGAATCCAAGCGATAAGGAGATGGTCTGGAAGAACTTGAATATCAGTGCAGCATGGGCTAATGAATAAATAAGTGCATAGTTGTTTGTTTTGGTTCGAACAACCCACTTTTCACTTAAGAGTTGAATGGAATTATTATTAATTCTCATTTACGAGTGGCTTTGGTTGTCTTAACATTGTTCAGCGGTGGTCAAAAAAGTGAATAGAATACTATATGTATGTTTGGATGATGATTTTTTTGCTCGGCTAAGATACATGAAATCAATAGGCTTTCTGGATATTATGCCAAGGTGAACAAGAAAAAAGTGTTGTTCCCGGTGGAGAGGAACAACACTTTTTTTTCCTGTTCATCTCAGCATAATATCCAGAAAGCCTATTGATTTCCAATACTCTGTTTCATTTTTGAAAAAAAAGGTCTCTTCACGTTCTCCTGAAGTCATACTTCCACTTTTCTGAGGCTTAGTTAGTCCTGGACTGGAGTGTGGTTTGAAGACCATACATGCAGAGGAACATAGACTTGGTTAAGGGTGTGCAGAGAAGAGATATGCATGCTCTTGTTAGCAAACAGGGCTTGATTTCATGAATATGCAGCATACACCTGCATTGGAGAAATGCAGGTCGGGATATGATCGAAGAGTTTAAAATTTTCAACGAATGGATAGGATGGACCATGAGTCATTAATATACTGTCAATCAACTGCTTCAGTAAGGAGACACCAATATCAATTAGTAGCAGCTGTGGTGGTTCAGTGGTCATAAGTCCCGGGTTTGAATCCCACCATCCCCACATTGGTGGTTGGCTGAAGTTGGTTTTCTGTGGTTCCCAACTTTGAGATGCGAATGCAAGCCGATCTCCCCATTAAAAAGTCTCGCCACAGAGAGCAACAGGCCTACAACGGTAAAATATTCAAACATTACACTTCACTCATAGTCCAATATGTGGTAGATGGCAGCACTATACAAGCATTACACAGAAACAAGCTTCACGTTAGGTTCACAACACTGACACGCATATCCTAACATGTACTAATTCTTTAGAAGCTGTGTAAAGGAATATGGACAAGGTACATGGGTGGTTTAGTAGTAGTAGTATCATTTAGTAAGGGAAAATTCCAGGTTGTGGTGTTATGAGTTTTTCCTCTAATAGGGTTGTTAATAAATGGAATAGATAACGCCTGGAGGTCGTGAATTATAGCACAAATTGACACATTTAATTGCAAAAAATATGGGGAAAATATTTGTCCACTCTAGGAAGGATGCCAAATCTGGGATGAAGGGGCAAAAAAATCTTATTGATTAAAAAAAATAAGGGTGAAATGTTTCTGTTCTCTCATTGGAGGGGGTACTAAACCTGAGGGGAAAGGGCAAAAAAATAATTTTCCTAGGAATTGCTGGAATAGGAAAAAAATTGTGATGGGGTGGGCAGGAGCAACACCAGCCAGCTATAGCATAAAGCCTCCTCCCGAGATTTGTGATGTCATCAACATTAGACGGTCAAAATTTATCATCCCTGTAAGGTGGTTTTCCAGTAGCACCACAAACAAGCAACATCCACTGTAATGCTGATACATTATATATTTGACCCATTGCAAATATATATTTTTCTTAATGTTATAGAAAAAGAGGTTGAATTATAGCAAATAATTGAGCACTCGTGCGAATAGATGAGTTTATACTTATACAAATACAAATACAAATACAACGCCACAACAGGCAAAATGCCCAACGAGGTGGCTGATAAAAAGATGCCCATAAAAATATGGTTGTCATATGTTTCAAAAATACAGCAACCCAATTAAAAATGCAATTAACACAAATTACAAACAATATATACACATGATAAAATATTATACAATGCCCATAAAGAATACTTATGGTCGTCTTATTCTAAGAATGGATAGCTTCTCGATTTACCCCAACATGTTTATCGTATTTCTTTTTAAACGTGTCAATTGTGTTACAATTTACTACCTCCGGGGGTAAGCTATTCCATTTATTAACAACCCTATTGGAGAAAAAATCCCTGCGACACCATAACCTTGCATTGTCCCTCACCAATCGATACTGGTGTCCCCTTGTAAAAGCAGTCGATTGGCGGTGTACTAAAAGTTCACGGTCCATCCTATCCATCCCATTGAAAATTTTGAACACTTCGATCATATCTCCTCGACACCTGCGTTCATCCAATGTAAACATATTCAAAAAATGAAGTCTTTCTTCATAACTCAAGCCCTGTGTGGACACGCGTAGCTCTTCTCTGCACCCCTTCAACCAAGTCTATGTCCCTCTGTAGGTATGGTCTCCAAAACCTTACAGCATACTCCAGTCCAGGACGAACTAAGCCTCGAAAAAGCGGAAGAATGACTTTAGGAGAACGCGAAGAGACCTTTTTGAAAATGAGACCAAGCATTCTATTCGATTTTTTGACAACCGCTGAACAATGTTCAGAAAACTTAAGTCGCTCGTCAATGAGAATTCCCAAATCGGTGACTCTAGTTGCATCCGGGATAGTGACACCATTCAACTCATAAGAGAACCGTGGGTTGTTCGAACCAAAATGAGCGACCATGCACTTATCTACGCTAAACGTCATGCTCCATTCATTTGCCCATGCCGCAATCTTGTTTAAGTTGGTCTGGAGCAACTCCCTATCGCTTTCATTTCCGATTACCCCCATTAGCTTCACATCTGCGAATTTGCTAATAATTCCATCGATACCCTGATCGAGTTTGTCGATAAAAAGTGAAAAAAGTATGGGGCCAAGGACACTTCCCTGAGGAACTCCACTTGTGACGTCTGTCCAACCAGAGAATTCCCCGTTCACCATAACTCGTTGCGACCTATCTCTTAACCACGATTCTATCCAATTCAGCAAGTTGCCCCCTATTCCAATCTCGTGTAAACGCTTCAAGAGTTTGCCATGTTGGACCCGATCGAATGCCTTCTGGAAATCAAGGTAAACAATGTCGACATTTTTGCTCTTACCCAAAGCCTTAGTCACGTAATCATAGAAGCAAAGGAGGTTAGTTACACATGACTTCCCCTTCCTGAACCCATGCTGATTATCCGACAATACATTATTCTCGTCTATCCACTTCACAAACTGCCTTTTGATGATAATTTCCAAAATTTTCGAGAGGGAGCTCGTCAAACTCACTGGACGATAATTAGACACCACTTCTCTACTACCCTTCTTAAATATCGGAACAACGTTAGCCAGTTTCCAATCTCTCGGGACGATACCCTCAGCAACACTACTCCTGTATATCTGTGCGACTGGCCCCAACAATTCATTAGCACCTTCCCTGAGAACCCTGGGATAGATATCATCTGGTCCTGGTGCTTTGCTTGCACATACATTTCTTAGAAGATTTAGGACCTCCACGTCTTCCACTTGAATATCGTTGAGCGTTTTATTACCCCATGCAACACTCGTATATCGAATATCATTATCTCCATTAAAAACCGACGCGAAAAAGTCATTGAAAGCACTACACATGCCTACATTGCTCTCTACTTTTGAGCCTCCTATCGAGAGGGGGCCAACTGTCCCCTTACATCCATTATTGACGTATCGAAAAAATGATTTTGGGTCAGAGCCAATGTTATCTGCCAACCTAGATTCAACTTCCTTTTTACTATCCCTTATCGCTTTCTTCAACAGTCTTCTTTTATCAGTAAACAATGATAGGTCACCTCGTCCACTTTTATACTCTCTGAATGCTCTTTTCTTTTCAAGATAAAGGTTCCGCACGCTATCCGTGAACCATAGAGGGTGTGATGTACAAACACGCTTTTTTCGAACAAAGGGTATGACGTCGTGCAAAACACAGGACAGCTTCGTACTAAATTCTTCCCATTGACTTACCACCCCTACTGATTCCAACCGGTCTTTGAAAACTTCCGCTAACCTTCTTCGCAAAACATCAAAGTTAGTTCTCCGAAAACAAGGAACCAGTCTTTTGTTATCAACCTTACCCGAGGAAAAGTTACAGTGAAATCTGACGATACGATGATCACTGGAAGAAAACTCTTCCCCCGCCGAAACATGTTCAACTAGATCCTCAGAACTAGTAAGAACTAAATCCAAAATAGCAGTACCCCTAGTGGCTTCTGATACATGCTGATACAAAAAATTTTCGAGCACCAACTTAAGAAAGTCTCTTTCATACTGATTTCCAGATGAAAGGTTCTCCCAATCAATACCCGGGTAATTGAAATCCCCTAGTATGAGAACCCTCTTTCGCTTACACATGTAGGAAATTTCATCATGCATTTTGGCGATATAGTTTTGATCCCTATTCGGTGGATTGTAACAAACCCCAACAATAAGCTTATGACGTCTTTTGTTCTCAAGTTCAACCCATATGGTTTCAATATCACTTCTCTGCACGTTACACTCTCTAGCCTTCAAACATGATTTCACGTATATCAACACTCCACCCCCTTTCCTATCAGATCTATTTCTCAAAAAAGTATCGTATCCGGAGATGTGTAAGAAAGATTCATCCCCATCGTTTGCCCAAGATTCTGTAATGGCTATAAGATCCAAGTCCTCAACAACTATCATAGTTTCTAAAAAATCTTTCTTGTTAGCCAAGCTCCTGGCATTTATTAACACACATTTTAATTTGCCCAGTGGTTTGTTGTCAATCGAGAAGCCATCCAAGTCAGATGTGGGTAATTCCCCGTCAGTACTGTTGTGATTATCATTAACTAACCCGCATTCCCGACTACGTGGTCTGGGAGTAAAAAACCTGACCTAAGACTATCGTAAACCTCCCAGACCCCTCTCTTATTTAGATGGATCCCATCCGAACGAAGCCACCTATCGGTAAATGCGGGAAGCTCCAAGAACGTGACCCCAAGTGAGGAGCAAATGTCCTTCAGGCCTATATTGAATTGGTGGATCCTACTCCTATATCCCCTACTACCCCTTGGCAGCACTGGAATCA
Organism: Pholcus phalangioides; assembly: GCF_987345545.1. Classification (NCBI taxonomy): domain Eukaryota; kingdom Metazoa; phylum Arthropoda; class Arachnida; order Araneae; family Pholcidae; genus Pholcus; species Pholcus phalangioides. The sequence continues at coordinate 3,963,199 of NW_028301625.1, read as the reverse complement.
CTGCCACATCTGAACCCCCCTCCCTAGCGGATAATAGTAAATCCCGGTATTCTGACAGAGACTCACTAATATTCGCTCCTACCTGATTTGTTCCCACCCACAGAATCACCCGCAAGGGCAACTTTCGGCGATGAAAAACGTCTCGAACGTTGCCAATCTTCCCCCCAGGAAGACAACAGTGCTCGAAACCCCGAAAATCCCTACACACTCGGTTCCCAAGTTCCCTAACCATAGAATCGCCGATGATTAAACCCCTATCACTATCCCCCTCTACCTCATCCACGACCACCCATTCGGCCTCTAAAATGTCGTTGTTCGTGGAGATTGCTTCTTCATCAACAGGTGGCTCGACGACCAGAGGGTCCGTTATAACCGGGCCCTCTAGCACCCTAACTTTTTCCCGTAGCCTCGAGTTCCAGCCTTTTTTTATCCAAGCACCCTTTACAATTGAAACTATCAGCTACTATACCCCTAGACCAGGGAAACCTCCCGTCGCAAGCTCTACACAACACTAGTCGAGGTCGAGGCATACTAACACTATTGCTAAAGCTAGATAATAATAATAATACTTAACAATACGAAAATGAGAAACGTTAACTGGAAATTAAAATAATGTAAAATACATTACTATGCAAAATATACGTAAGAGACTATACGAAAAAATTACGTAAAGTAGAATGCTCAGCACTAAATCACGAAGAATAAAATAAATATGTATATAAAGAATACAACACCCTCTAAAAAAAGTATTAAGCTACGAAGTACAATTTATACTTATTAGAATTAGCTAACTATCTCAAAACACTAACACTACAACAATAGGCCCAAATGGAAGGAAAACAACGTTATTGAGAGTACCCGGGAAAAAGTATGCACTGTTTGCTAACACTAACGTCCAAAAACCTACGAACTTATATCAAAGAAGCGAGCGAACCTGGCGAAAAAACAACGAAAATGAAATGCGAACGAGAAAAATAAATATAAGTCGATCGAAAATACACAACGAAAATTTAAAAAAAAAATGAGAGCAATAAAAAAAAAAAACCAATCTCACAATCCAACGTGCGCTAAAAAAAAAAGAAAATCACCGCAGAATATGACCCAACAATACACAACACGCTAAGTAAAACTCACGAGAACGAAGAAAAACACAAAGAAAGACACAAAATGGTGTCGGTGAGCGGAGCGCGATAATAGCACGTCCGTTCCCAACGACGGCGAAGACGATAATATTATATATAAGACGATCGAATTATAATTCAACATTATTTTCAAGCATTAAATAAGGCCAGTCTTTTTAATAATAAATTGGCAATATGTGAAAAATAACCCTTCCACCTCTAAACTTCATCAAGGGCATTAATTTTTCAAAAATGCATTTGTGTTGATTTTATCCAAAAAAATATCCATTGAATGACACAAGAAAATCGAGACCAATTCAGCTATAATATCCTTTATTTTTCCTTAAGATAGACATATGCAATAATTACTACATTTTGAATCATTTATTTAAAAAAAATGAAGAAACTTTTCATGTAATGTGTATTTTATTAAAGGGAAGAAAAAACAAATATACTTCACTTTTCTCCTTAAAATTTTCAAATGATGTATTGGATATAGATGATTGCTTGATTCTCCTTCATATTAGGAGAGGAGAGAATGTGTAAATGTGATGACGTCATGGCATCAAAAAGATTGCGGGCGAAGGCTTTCTCTATAGCTGATGTTGGCAGGAGGAGTGCAATAAACAGGTCCTGCATGGGTAGAGATTTGTCTTGAGCTGCACCTGCCATAATAATCAGCAAACTTAAAACACATACATTAAATTGCAAATCAACATTCACATTACCAATTTGAAGGAGAGATAGATAGCACTGCTTGACACACAAGCACACTAATAGGTTTCACCAATACAAATCTGACAGCTCCCATATTCAGGTGTAAAATATGTAGCAGTTTAATGGTGGTACACCACAGTTGTGGACCATCAGAGAAAAAAAAGAAAATCATTCCAGCCGGAAATCACTCAGCAAGGATTTGTATGAATCAGGAAATCATCAGAATCATTTGCTTTGAATTTAATCACAAGATGTTATTGAAAGAGCTGAGATTTTCCGAAATTGAAAATTGATCTGAAGAGAATTTATAGATTGATTTAGTAGTAAATATATAAATGTGCTTAACTTAATTGTATTTGTTTTGAGTGTGTTACCCGCATGTTATAATTTCTCAGTGTTGATGGGTTTCTCTTAGCAACTTTTTTCTTACCAGTAGAATAGTTAGCAACAAATGTAACTAAACCTAGTTATACTAGTGAATTAAACTTTTTTGTTGGTGAATTCTTTGGACAGAACATGTTTTTTTTAGAAACCAATTATTAGTTTGATTCACAATGGTACCGGTGAGTGATGGGTAGTCAACTTCATTTTTCTCGAGAGGGACCTACTTTCACTCAAAAAAAAAAATCCACATTTTGCCAATAACCTGGGTCCCAAGTTAGAATGCAGCAGCATCTCTGTAGTATTACTTATTAGTGTTTTCTTTCGTAGATATACTCTTTTATATTGGGTTGCTGTATTTTTTGGTTATAATTGACATTCATATATTTTTCTAGGCATCTTTTTTCAGCCACCTCGTTGTGCAGTTTGCCTGTTGTAGCCTTTGTGTTTGTATATGTGAACACTATAAAAAATATTGTAAATATATAGTATATTAACACTATAAAAAATGCATTGAGATAAAAGTAATATATTTTTTGCGAGTGATTATCATTATAGGGGGTATCATTATATAGGATTGTTAGTGTATTATAATATACAAAGATGTACACAAAAAAAGGATCAATTTTTGGGGTATACAGGGTTGGGGGAAAAATAAATCTCTTTCAAAGAAGTTTTGGGTCACTAATGTTCATAAAAGATTTCATCAGGCAAAACAGCATATATCCGGTAAAAAAAATTATTTTATCAATTACATGCCCAGATATTTCATAAATCTGATTTCTCAATGGAGCACATTTTCTCATCCCCTTTACTTTGCACCTGGTGGAAATCTGAAGAAAGCCTACTTCATTAAAAAAGATTTGACATTTTGCAGGGTGGATAGTGATTTCTACTATGTGGTGAAAGGGTTTAATCAACAGAAATTGATTGAGATGACATATAAAGGCATTTTCTTTCGATATTTTAATTTTTTTACAAACATATTCATGATTTTTGATCATTATGGGGAGACACTGCCTTCCCCTAATTCTCCCTGCATAACAAAATGCACATATTATAATGGCACATTAACAGCAGATAACAATTTTTTTAATGGTCTTGCCCTTTCTACTTGTAGAAAGCATATGAAAGTCTTTCATTGCTTCATTTTTTTTACCATTAAATTTTTTGTGAGTGTAATTAGTATTGAATTTTAATTGTTTAACATTCAATCGTGTATTGATATGGATATTTTGGCTGTTCTAAAGTAAATTCCTGTCAATCTATTCATATATGGTTCTGAGGTTCTTATAAAAAAATGAGGCTCAGTGATGGAAGCTTACAAAAGAGAAAAAAAAGCACACTTATTTTAAAACTTTGTCTCAAAAGCATTGCTTTGTCAAGTGATGCAGAAGGTTGAGATATAATGTACAGATAGCTCCTCCTTTTCACTTTAGAAGAAAATTATCAATATTTTTTGATTCTCGCTTCCAGTTACATTGGTTTATTTACAATTTTTCCCCTGTTTTAGAATTTACTGTTTCATTTTTTTTTTCAGGACAAGTTAGCTAGTCTAGATATCAATGGAGAGGATGATGATCCTACACCACAAGATAATGGTGATAATAAGTGAGCACACTTCACAACATGTATTGTGTTCAGTGTATAAAGTTTCGTGAAAATTTGTTGAGGAATTCATGATCAATTAAAAAAATGAATGTAAACTGATTAAATGGCTATTGTTCATTAATGATATGTAGCAATATTCAGATATAGTAACATTGATAGCAACTCTTGTAGGTTTTTGTTATCCAGACAGCATGCGATCCTGACAGGCAAAAATTCAATTTTTACATTTGTGTAGCAGAGAATGGTAGAAAGCCTTGAGGTGTAAGCTAGCTATGTTTCACATCTGTGTGTATCTATTTAAAGGTGCGTATACACTGGCGCGCGGATCATGCAATGAAAGCATTCGCAAACGGTTGTTCAGTAATTTGTACGGTGTTGAGCTGTTTTCACTGGATCCACCTGGAATTGGTTTTTTCAACAAACACAAAGGAAAGAAAGGAACACAGGAAGTTTGCGTACCCACGAGCAGATTAGAACTGCTGCAGGGAGTCATGCAATGCAAGATCGGATCGTTAGTGTATACGTGCCTTAACATGTGCTTTAGCCAGTATCAGTTAAAGTGTTTGAACAGTTTTCTTTTCTTCTCAGAACCTTGTTGGTTTACCAGATGTCAATCTATTGCATGTTTTTGAATTTTTGAAATAGAGTGTTATATAGATCTGGGGGGGGGGGGGAGAGAATATTTTTTTCATATAAAAATCATAAAGTAAGAGCTTAGCCTCTCTTCTGTATGAGCTCCAGGAAATTAATGTATGAAGATACTCTCTCGGTCTGGTTTTTGATACAATGTGGTGATCCAAGGATAAAAAAAATAAATTTATGTTCAAAAGAAAGTGTCTCTGAGTTTTATGGTTTTTCTTAAAAGTTGAATCCAACACATACATTGGGCTGTGCCTGTCCACAGGATTAAGAATTTAGTTATGAATATTATTTTTGTGTGAAAAATTACTTGCATATTTTTAAAATAAAATCTAGTTATTTATTTGTTATCGCATGGGAAAACATCAGGTTGACAACTGATGAACAAATAGGCCAAGCATCTGTAAAAGTTCTAGGTATTATACTATTCTTGTGCTAAAGTAATACAAAACACAGTTGCTGGGCTTGTCATTTAGTGTGGGAAAGTGCTTCATCTTGTTTGAAAACAGTGTTCTGCAATTACTGCTGTTTCTGTAGGAATGACTTGTGATAATTTACAAAGCATATTTTCCAATCGGTTCATATTTATTTTCTTTTTCACTTTCATTTAATTTTCTTTGTACTTTATCAGTGTTTTCTTGTTGCTTATTTGTGCAAATTCAAATTTTTTCCCACGTGTTCATGTAAGAAATGCGCCATAACAAATGATTAATTAAAAATAAGATTTCGAGAAACTTATTCTTGTCACGTCCAGAAAGTTAAACTATGCATGATAAAAAACAATGCTGCGTGAAACATAAACCAATGACATGGAAACAAAGGTAGAGTATAACGAACAAATTCACTGTTTTTTTTTACTTTGTTATAAGCGGGTCCGACTGCATATTGAACAAAAACAAATTAGTAGTGATAATGTTATTGAATGTGAAGTAATGGATTTATTCATACTGATGTGAGAGTAACAAACCTCTCTATTTTGCAGGCATGGTACGAGGTGTGCTGGTGAAGTAGCTGCTGTTGCATACAATGAATTTTGTGGAATAGGCATCGCTTATAATGCCAGTATAGGAGGTAAAATTTTGTACAAATCAATTCAATTTTTCATTCAGGTTATATATCAGTGAAATCATTCTATTTCAATTCTCCTGGGTCTCTGAAAACCAGGTTGTTGTAAAACCTGGATCTGTAGTGATTAAGTGTGTACTGTGTGTTGCTTGATTATACTTTTTACATGTTCTTTTCAAAATTTTTGATACTTGACACAATATAATGTGACAGTGGTTTCTGTGATATATTTTTTAATTATTTTATTGAATATTTTCATTCAAAACACCAATTTGAAAAAATTGTGACACGTCAACAAACCTTTTCTTCTTCCTTAAAATGGTTTTCTTTAGTTTTCTGATTTTAAAGCATGAATGTCAGTTTGTTTTAAAAAAGTCATTATAGCGAGCAGCAGAAACTAACTCCTCTGTTGTCTATCGTCATTAGGCCAAATCTTGATGAAATGTTTCATTTTGCAAGCAAAAGCTATTCTGGCATCGAAAGAGCTATTCATCACCAAATAATGGTGAAATATCACCAACATTGTCAAACAATCAGCAGGGCTCCAACTCGTCCTACTTATCCTACTTTCTTGGTTTTTCCCTTTCTTTTCCCTATTTTTTTTAACCAAAACATATTAACAAAATTTGTATAATTGGTTTTAATTGAGGAGGGAATCATCTATATAATGCCAAATAATACAAATGTAAAAAATCACTTACTATACTAATTTTCTCTTTGTTGCAATTAGGGTTTTTTTTTAAATGTAAATGATCACGAAAATTGCTTCATTGACAAATTTGTAATTTTCTTTTTTGATACTCTTGAACATTGTAAAAAATCTTCAAGTTGATTTAGAAAATTAAAAAAATGTGATTTGTGAGCCTTATTATTTCTAATATGTCTGTAGTTTCTGCAAGTGTTGGGATAGGGAATTCTGTTGTTTTCTTAGATTAGTTTACAACCTGTTCATGAGAAAATTCAATGTTTATATTTTTTACTTCTTCACCATATACGTAAGTTAACCACAATTTTTTTTTAGGTGAATAAGCGTATGAACCTCTTTTGGACAGGGTGAAAAATTTTGCATCGCTGTTCCAAAAAAAAATCATATAATAATGTTAGGCAGACATAATTCTTCAACACGTTTCACCAGAAAAAGTCACTGGGATTTCAACACTTGAGCTTTCAATAATTCCTTCTTAGGAGAAAATTACCACAGACACACAAACGTACTTCATGAGTAGCGTATGCATCTGTGATTAGTAGGTGCTAATGAAGTTATCCAAGATTCGGTAAACCACCAGCTGTAGCGAGTAGACAGAAGCTAGTGTGTGTAACTGGCAGGGTTGGTAAAAAACCGGGTTTTTTTGGTTTAAACCAGTTTTTTTTGTTTTAAATAGTAAACATTAAAAACAATAAAATTTCTAAAAAATCATTCAGACTTCTAACAATTTATTAAAATAAAATGTTTATTAGTGTACACTATTCCCATATTAATTAATCAATTAATATTTCTTACATTTTAACAAAAACCAACTTTTGCAATTTAATTATTTTTTGCTTAACTCAATGGATTACTTTGTGTGTGTTTGAAAATTCTTTTAATGTTAATCATATAATATAAAGATGTTTTCTCCAGTTTCTTTCAGTATGCTTCATTAGGAAGCTATTTTGCAAAAACTATAATAAAAATTAGGTGAATATAATGTATTTAATAAAGCATAAATAATGCAGATTAATTAGCAATGATTTACGATATACAGGGTGATTATAACTAAGGTGCTGATTTAAAAACACTAAAAAAAGAACGATTGTCAGAATGACTTGAAAATTGAAATGAATATTCCTAAAGCAATGAAATTTTACCAAGTAAAGGGGGAAAAATACTCAAAAATGTAAAATTAATGACATCATCAAACACATGGGAAATTTGCTCGCAGAATAGAAACAATAGCCAATTCATGGCAAAATGATAACTTAATTATAGCATTACACAATTTCATAATTCATGGAAACATCACAAAAAAGTGAAGTAATTGAACAAATAACTAACGTACTCAAGAAATGTTAAATATGTTGTCCACCATGTTCTGACTACCAGGTGAAAGCACAAAAATTCTTGTTCGACAACAGATCAGAGTATGCCATGGTCATGATGTGGATGCGCTTGCAATTCATCTTTATTAAACCAAACGCGTCCCCACGTTAATATTCCTGAGGAACTTCGAACATATAGGGGATGCGCTGAAGCTTGCAATTCACCAAAGTTTGCAATCCGACCACTGTTCACAACATTTTGAGGTACCCTCCACAGCCAGAAGTTGTAAGGGTTGAGGTCAAGTGAACTGACTGCCAGTCAAGTGTCATGCCATCCTGTTATTGTCAAAATGGGTCTTCAGCAGCTGCTTTGCTGGTATTGCAATGTGCATCTTGATAGAAGTTGTTCTATCCACACACTGATGCTGTGGAAGTGCCGAAATGATGTGGTTGCACAAAATAGATTATACTGCTGGCCAAATACAGCATCATCTATTTGCACTACTTGTACTTTTTTCCTTTTGCGAAAGAAATTTCCATTGCTTCAGTAGTATCCATGCGAATTTTCAAGTCATTCGGACTAGTACTTATTGTAGTTTTGGAATCAAAATTTTAATTATAATCACCCTGTATATAGCTGATTATTTTTCATAAATCTGTTACTACTATACAGTAGAACCTTGATTAACTAGGCTTAACCATGAAAGTATAAAAAAAAACTGTTGAATATTAAGGCTGGGTGATATACAGTGTGAGATGTGCTGCTACTTATGGGAAAGGAAATTAAAATGTCTGTGAGTTAATGTAACTACTAGTACACTAGTCTTGTCCTGTAGGGACAGCTGTTTCCTTAGCATGATGGTGTCACTGCTGTTGCTGTTTCTTTGTGAAGGGAAAAAGAAACCCTGTGAGATAATACACCAATACATTTAGATGTGTGATGCAATCCTTATTCATGAATTTGCTAAAGATAGAGCATCAGAATGTAGCCAAAGGTTAGAAAATATGTTAAGAATGAGAAATTTTGGCTTCTGTATATAACTTTAAATAACTAAGATACTTCATTAGAAAAAAATATATATATTCAAGCCACTTTTATGAGACTTTTTGAAAAAAAACCACTTATACCATCTTATGCTATTTAAAGATTAAACCATCAAAATATACCCCAAGAATATAAAATGTGGTAAAAATGAAAAATTTTGGCTAATAATGAACCAATATGATATTTTTCAAGGAAAAAATATTTAGGCCACTTTTATTTGATTTTTTGAAAAAACCACTTGGTTTAAACCAAACAACCCTGGTAACTGGTTCCAAAATTATTGCTCTTTAGAACCAAAACCAGAAGTTCATATTTTTTCTCTATTGCTATTTTTATTATGTTTAAGTTTAACCAAAATATTATATATTCTGGGAAAAGATAGCTAAGCCATGGAATATAGAAAAGGCTGGAAAGAAAATTAGCTAAGAATTTTGAGGAAAGAGAAATTTTGCAAATGACACCTGAATCAAACTTTAAATTATTCAAAACATGAGACAAAAAGTTTAATTAAACAGGTAATCTACATTATAATGAATAGGAAACTCAAGGGGAATTCCCAATAATTAGAATTATCAAAAAATTCGAATTAACGGAGTTAAGTTCACCACAAATATGGAAAATCTGTCATTCATCATTTTTGTCACACCGTGGTCATTTTCTGCACACGAGGGCTAATTAGACTGGGACCTACAATTTATTGCAGATTCCGAACGGCAGGCTTGTTTTTTTTATGGTCATCGAGAGGGTGGTGTACTAACCCCTCGTGGGGGACTCCTTGTGGTAGCAATTTTTTCTGCGGTAATGTCACTGTTTCTGTTGTACCCCCGTGTCAAGAAAGTTTTCTGACAAGGACGAACCAGGTATCGAACTCGTGACACTTCTAAACATCCTTTAGTACTTTAGGCGAGTATCTTATTGACCTGGGCTACCGCGCCCTAGAAAATCTGTGAATAACACAAGCCATAAACATTTGTTTTTTAAGCATCTTGTTTATATCCACTTTGGGCTGCCAATAAAAAGTGGCGTCCAGTGATTCTGGATGATTTTTTCTGAAAGAACATTATGGGCATTAATGCTGGTTAGCTGTTCCATCTTCGTTCCAGTAAATTTGTTAGAATATAGTGAGCAGGCTTCCTCGACCAATTTTTCCACGTATGGATAGAATGGGTCATTGATAGGTCTAGCCTGTGACTGTGGATCAGAGATGTGTGGATTCAGGGCTACATAGTAGCAGGTGTAGCTACAGCAATGGCTGATCGAAATCTAAATTCTTTTTCCTCGATATATCTGCTTAGAAATTCATTAGTGACATAATAACAGAGAACTGCAGCAATATGAAGCTATTTATTATCAATATTTCTAATTTTTCTTTCTAATTTTTAACTTTCAGAGGAACATTTAAACAACAGTCTTCTAGAAATCTTTCCAGAAGCACCAGATACATTTAAGACAAATTTTTTTTAAATGTTTATTTGGCACATACAAGTTATATCTTGTTCAAATACTAGAATTAGCACTGAAAAAGACTTTCCAAACAGCCATGAAATACAAAAATGTGATTGAAAACCAACTGTAATTATGTTGTGGGGGGGGGGGGCTTGTTGTAAAGCTCAACAATTTTTGCTACCGAGAGGCTTCCTGCCAATGTTGGCATGTGTAAGTATGTGGTGAAAATAATATCCTTTAAATAATTTTTGAATGCAAATTTCACTTTATATCTGTTGAAACTGCCATGGTCTTAGCCGACTTCCAAATATCAGACTTCAGTATATATCAAACATTTTTGCGACATTCTTCAACTTCCTTATGAGTGGGTCTGACTGTATTATATCTAAATTGCATAGATATTATAAGTTTCCATAATTAGGAATTTAAATCAATTTCATCAGAGCATTTGAAAAATGTATTCACAATGTTGTACTACATCTGATTAAAATGTTTACAAATTTGATGTTTCTCTCTCTTGAATTGAAACTTAATTTGTGTTCAGATATTCAAAGTGGGCTTTGTGTTGACTTTTTTCAACTACTATTTACTGTTTTAAAAAAATTGTATTTTCCTATCAGGTGTAAGAATGCTTGATGGAAGTGTAACTGATGTGACAGAAGCCAAAGCATTGAGCCATAATCCAAATCATATCCATATCTATAGTGCATCATGGGGTCCAGAAGATGATGGGCAGACAGTTGATGGTCCTGGACATCTTGCAAACATAGCTTTTGAAGATGGAATTAAAGCAGTGAGAAAAACTTTTTCCTTGATTAATAAATTGGGTTGACATAAATAGAATGATCAGAAAAAAAAACCACATTATACATGATATTAAGGAAACTGTAGAGATAATGGTTTTTAGAGAAAAATATTCACATTCATTTATGGGAACCAACCATCTTTCTGTCGTAATTGGAGTGAGTGCACTAGTCAATGCACTACATTTTAGTGATACTGAAAGATTTGTCAACCTCCCGTTCCAAGATTGGGAAACTATGCTCCAGAAGGTTGAGATAATGGATTGACCAGATGGAAGAACCATAAGAAAAGACTGAGGTTACCATGCTATTGAACAGTTTAAACCATAGTTTCCCAACCTTTCTTTATCCCATTGCCCCCCCCCCCAACGCAATCTAAAGGCCCATTTACACGAGGCAAGTGCTTTAGTTGGTAACTTAATTTTAACTTACCGATTCTTCTTGAAAGTGTCCACACGTAAGTGGTAAGTAGATGCTCATTGGATAATTTTTACAGAGGCGAGCACAGTTAGCTCATGCGCGCTTCAGTCTACTCAAATCCACGGAGAGAGACGCAACGCGTGGGAGAATAATACTAATAATTTTTTATTTATCTGGCATTCAGAGAAGTGTTTTTTTTTAAAGCTCATAGCTTTCGTAACGATGGATGAAGATGATCAGGTAGAACTTACGAATACTGTGATCAGAGCCACATTATATGTGTGGCGATGCTGTCGGCAAGAGTGTGTAGGTGTTGGTTTCGAATAGCATAAATCTGCCAACACCTCGTTATGTGTGCGCGCCTTTTCTTGGCCTCTCTTCCGCTGTTTGGGAGAGAAGGCTTTGGTTTCTTGCAGAGTAGAGATGTCTTTTAACTGTGTGTCCGTGTATTCTTATTTCGTATATATGTGTTAACGTGCCGTGTGTTTCTTCTAATTAATAAACCGTATATTTAACCGTATCTAGAATTGAACAGTCTTAGTGGAGTCAAATAAAATTTAACTATGGATAAATAGCTACTTCAATTTAAATGTCATTATCACCTCCGGCAACCACATATGGTGCCCACAAACTGGTGACCCGGACGTGATAATGACATTTAAATTGAAGTAGCTATTTATCCATAGTTAAATTTTATTTGACTCCACTAAGACTGTTCAATTCTATTTTGGGTGCCCACAAACTGGTGACTCAGGACTATCGGATATTACCTTCTGAAACCACTGTTCCAGTTCAGCCTCGTACGTTACAACGAATCATGAATACCTCTCTGCAACGTGGATTTTAATTTCAGTTTCGTGGTGAGTGAATATTTCTCTCTTTCGTAGGACTATTGCCGTCTTCATTCTTTCGCTATGGCAAATCCGCAAGCAACTGCTAGTCAGACTGAACTTTCCCTTTCGGGAACCGAAGTCTCACGTGTTTCATTCCGTGCGCCTCCATTTTGGGAAGCCGACGTTGATTTATGGTTCCTTCAAGTGGAATCCCAGTTTATCACGGCAGGCATTACCGCGGATAAGACGAAGTTTCATTCGGTGATTTCCGTTCTCGACACAAAAATCTTGTCTTACGTGAGTGATTTAGTACGTAATCCTCCCACACACGATTTATATGAGACTCTAAAGAAACGTATTCTTTCCCGATTTGCTCAATCTGAAACTGCTCGCTTGAAATCTCTTTTTCATGAGTGCGAGCTAGGCGACAAAAAACCGTCCCAGCTACTTTGTGAGATGCGAAACTTGTCGAATAACACAATCAGTGATGATGTTTTGAGCACATTATGGCAGCAAAGATTACCCGTCAGTGTTCAACAAATTTTGTCGATTTGTCGGGATCCTCTTGACTCTTTAGCTCAGATAGCTGATCGCATATTAGAAGCTTCGAGTTTCAACGCTGTCGTTTCTCAGGTGTCTCAACCTCCTCTGCCTTCTTCAGAGTTGCATGAGCTTAAAAAAGAAATTGCATCGCTCGCTACACGAGTCGAAGAGCTCTCTCGTTCTCGAAACCAATACAGAGGTCGGTCGCGAAACAATTCAAAAACTCGTGAGCGGAAAAAATCTTCAGATCGCTCCGATCGACGCAAATTGTGCTGGTATCATGCTCGATATGGTGAAAAAGCACATCGTTGCATTTCACCTTGCCAACACTCGGAAAACTAGTGGGCAATCCTGTTACAGCGGCGGCCGGAGATTGCCACTTTCAAAGTCGCTTATTCATTTGTGATAGAAAATCGAAAATTCGTTTTCTTGTTGACAGTGGTGCAGCTGTGAGCTGTTTTCCTAAATCACTTGCCAAAGTTTCCAAGCCTGACGACCTTTCGTTATATGCGGCTAATGGCACTAAAATTCACACATATGGAACTAAGCATTTTGAACTTGATCTCGGACTGAGGAGAATATTCTCATTCAATTTCTTAGTGGCCGACGTCACAAGTCCTATTTTGGGTGCCGATTTCTTGGAGAGATTCGGTTTACTTGTTGATGTCAAGAATCGCCGGTTGGTTGATAATTTGACAACTCTATACTCTCTTGGTGTCGTTACCACTGGTCCTTCTCTCGGTCTAACTACAGTTTCTGGTGCCACTACATACCATAAAATTTTGACCAAGTTCCCAAATCTCACTGGTTCGGTCTTAAATTCTCAACCCAAACCACATGCCATTATCCACTTCATCGAAACATCAGGGCCTCCCGTCTTCGCAAAGGCTAGACGTCTTTCTCCTGAAAAACTTTTTGCCGTCAAGAAAGAATTTAACTTGCTTTTGAAGCAAGGCATCATTCGTCCTAGCAAAAGCCCTTGGGCTAGTCCTATCCACCTAGTCCCAAAAAAGACAGGTGGTTGGCGCATATGTGGTGATTTTCGTCGGTTGAATGCCGTAACTACTCCTGATCGTTATCCTATTCCCAATATTCAAGACTTTTCTTTCGGTCTGGCTGGAAAAAGAATATTTTCTAAACTCGATCTTGTAAAGGCATACCACCAGATTCCTGTGAAAGAAAGTGATATTCCCAAGACGGCTGTGATTACACCGCACGGTCTCTTTGAGTATGTTTTCATGACCTTTGGGCTCAGGAACGCCGCACAAACATTTCAACGATTCGTTGACAGCATCCTCTCGGATCTCGACTTCTGCTATGTTTACTTAGACGACATTCTTGTTGCGTCAGCTGATGAGAAGTCGCATGAACAAGATCTCGATGTGTTGTTCAAGAGACTAAGCGAATACGGTTTAGTTCTCAATCCTGACAAATGCCAATTTGGACTCAAAGAAATTCAGTTTTTAGGTCATCTTGTGTCAGAAAAGGGCATTTCCCCGTTGCCGGATCGTGTTACCGCACTTTTGGACTATCCATTGCCCAACACAATCGATGAGCTGCGACGTTTTCTGGCACTAATAAATTTTTATCATCGTTTCATGAAAAACGCTGCCTCTACGCAAGCATGTTTGCATGATCTAGTTAAAGGCAAACAAAAACGGGATAAAACAAAAATCGTCTGGTCTGAGGAAGCAAAATCTGCATTCGAGTCATGCAAGGAAATGATTTCCAATGCTGCTCTATTGGCTCATCCTATTTCAAGTGCGCATCTCCTTCTAGCTGTCGACGCGTCTGATTTCGCGATTGGCGGAGTTTTGAATCAAGCAGTTAATGATCAAACTCAGCCATTAGGATTCTTCTCGCGTAAGCTAACTTCAGCTGAACGCAGATACAGTGCGTACGATCGAGAATTGCTAGCGATATATTCAGCAATTAAATATTTTCGACATATGCTGGAGGGATCTGACTTCGAAATTCTCACAGACCACAAACCATTGGTCTATGCATTTTCCCAAAAAAGTGAAAAATGTTCACCTAGGCAGATTCGTCATCTAGAATTCATTAGTCAATTTTCAACCCGTATCAAGCACATTTCAGGCGATCGAAATGCAGTAGCCGATGCATTTTCAAGAATATCGGAAATTGAAATACCTCCTAGTATCGATTTCGCCGAGATGGCTCGCGCTCAGGATGAGGAAGAATTGCGATTACTTCGTGAAATGGACTCAGGTCTCGAGTTAAAACCAATGACTTTCGGTTCTCCTGAAGTCACTCTACAGTGTGATGTTTCCACTGGTTCAATTAGACCTTACGTACCGTCAACGTTTCGCCGCGCTATTTTTGATGCAGTGCACAACCTCTCCCACCCTGGTGCCAAAGCTACTACTGAAATGGTTCGCAGACGATTCATCTGGAAATTTTTAGAAAGGGACTGCAAAGAGTGGTGCAAAACTTGCATCCATTGCCAGCGATCCAAAGTTGGTCGTCACACACATTCTCCTATTGGTGCATTCGGATTACCTTCCGCAAGGTTCTCGCATGTCCATATTGACATCGTGGGTCCACTTCCACCAAGTAAAGGAAATCGCTACGTTGTGACTTGCAGTGACCGATTCACCAGATGGCCGGAAGCTATTCCTGTACCCGATCAGACTGCTGAAACTGTGGCATTCGCTTTCCTGTCGAATTGGATCTCCCGTTTTGGCGTTCCAGAACGCATTACTACGGACAGGGGTTCTCAGTTTGAATCTGAACTCTTCCGATCTCTTGCGAAGTTGCTGGGTGTGGACAGGGTGCGTACTACCGCTTACCACCCACAAAGCAATGGAGCCATCGAGAGATTCCACAGGGACTTGAAAGCTGCCATCATGTGTCACGCCACTGAAAGATGGGTTGACGTTCTTCCTACCATTCTACTCGGGATACGCTCAAGTTTCAAACCTGACTTTGGTGCTACGCCGGCGGACATGGTCTACGGAACATCTCTGAGGTTACCAGGAGACTTCTTCAAAGATTCCGGTAAGCACACCTCAAAATCTGATTATGTCACGAACTTGCGTATGACTATGTCAAAGCTTCGTCCTTCGCCTTTGTCCAATCATTCCTCAAAAAACATTTTTGTGCACAAGGACTTGGCCAGATCCACACACGTTTTTGTGAGGGTTGACACTGTAAGGCGTTCGCTACAGCAGCCTTACCAAGGACCTTATGAAGTTTTGAATAGGACTGATAAATTTTTTACTTTGCGTATCAATAATGAATCTAAGTGTATTTCTATTGATCGTTTAAAACCTGCATTTTTGTTTAATTCTCTCGAATGCACAGAATCTAATGTTTGCAAATCATCTATATGTAATGCCCCAGCCTCGCCACAGGGCTTCGTCACGAGGTTCGGACGGAAAGTTCGTTTTGTAACACCTTATCAAGCTTAACGTCCTTCGGACTCGTGGGGGAGTACTGTGGCGATGCTGTCGGCAAGAGTGTGTAGGTGTTGGTTTCGAATAGCATAAATCTGCCAACACCTCGTTATGTGTGCGCGCCTTTTCTTGGCCTCTCTTCCGCTGTTTGGGAGAGAAGGCTTTGGTTTCTTGCAGAGTAGAGATGTCTTTTAACTGTGTGTCCGTGTATTCTTATTTCGTATATATGTGTTAACGTGCCGTGTGTTTCTTCTAATTAATAAACCGTATATTTAACCGTATCTAGAATTGAACAGTCTTAGTGGAGTCAAATAAAATTTAACTATGGATAAATAGCTACTTCAATTTAAATGTCATTATCACCTCCGGCAACCACATATGGTGCCCACATATGATTTTTTTTTTAAAGAATATTAATTTATTCACTTTCACTTACCCAAGAGGGGGAAAGAAGAATACACAACATATTATAAACTTATGTAAGTCATCGAGAAGAAATATATGATTTCTCTATTTCTCCTCTAAGTTGTTAATATCGATTATATGATATTTTAATCGAAGTTAAAGAGGAGATAAATTATGAATTATGGAAGCCGAAAATACGGGAGAAGATTCTTGGCATTCGTAGGAAATTCTAAGGGTTAAAAATTAAATAATAAAAATTCATTACACATAAAAATTATTTCCAAATTTTCGAAATTATTATATTTTAATTTAATCTAGAGAGATGCTATCTTTATGTTAAATATTTGATCATGTATTTTTACAACAGATGGCAGCAAATTCGTTCTGGACGAGAGAAATATTTGAAACCCCCCCTCCAGTTTTTAGTATATAAATCCTCCACACCCGATATATATTTTTGAATCTTCAATTTTTTTCAATTCCTGACATCACGTCGACAGAATATTCCATATCTTTTTCTAACATTGAATAATTTTCAGCTTGTTTGTTAATGTAATTTTCATTTCTATAGTTCAACAAACATTCATGGTAAAGATATTTTTCAACAAACTTGAAGGTTATGTCTTCTGGCAACACCATCCAATATTTCTGCGGAATTCTAGTCAAACTTCAGGAGACGACGGAGCATGAACAGGTTCAGGCTTGAGATAAAAATAAACCCCTCCGTGAGAGAGCAAAAAGACCTCTCCAGAGTGGTAGGTCATGCCCACTCGCGCATGCGCATAGGTCTACTTAACCGGAAAAAATAGAACCGTTCGTATTTCACTTACCAACTAAATCACTTGTGCACTTGCCAACTAAAGCCGTGTAAACGGCCCTTATCGTCTGCATACATTGTATCGTACTTGGCAACTTAAAATTAAGTTACCAACTAAAGCACTTGCCTCGTGTAAATGGGCCTTAACCCATAGGATCCTATATTATACCCGTAGCTTCTACTGCCCCCCCTGGAACATTCCATTCCCCCCCCCCCCCCCATTAATGCCCATGTTGGGAATCACTGGTTTAAACCAACCAAATGGGGAGTTAATTTTAGCTCCTGAAAGTAAGAGCCACAGTGCGTTCATTGCAGATGTACCTTTGGCAAGGAAGTGATTTTTTGCTATATAAAAAGTACTAAAAGAGGATAAGGGGAATTCCAAGCTAGGTATAAGAACCAACTGTATCCATTTTTTTATTTTGATAAAAGAAGACATCGGGCTTAGAGCGTTTACCACCTTTATGGAAAACCATAAATTTCTTTTACTGACATCAACTATGAGTTGCTGAATTTTTCGAGTATATAAATTTTTTCCCTTAAATTTACTGGTGAATCCGCCAAAATTACAGCGTCATCTGCTTATAGTAGAATGTTAAGTGGCGTGATGTTAGGAAATGCTAGGTCCGAGATCCCAGCTGAATTTAAACTGGTAATAAGTGTGTTCAAAAAGGGTAAAAAAGTACAGGACTCAAAACTTCTCCCTGAAGTACACCTGTGTTAAGCCTTCTGAGCATCAAATTCTGGCAGAAGCTTTTTGTAGAGATCCGCCAGAATCAATACGAATTTTTCACTCAAATTAAGTTCTCAGAGTACTGACCACAAAATTTGATGGTTAACAGTCGAAAGCGCTCTTGAAATCCACAAAAACTGCATAAAGCTTTCCTCTTTTTCTCAAGTTTATGCTGCACAAAATAGCTTAGAACAAACGCCTGATCTATGCAATCATAGCCCTTTCTAAAACCAGCCTCTTCTAAAAGGACATTGTAATCTCTTAACCAGTTTAACAGTCTTGAGTTTAAAATTGATGTAAAAAGTTTGGCGTTCATGGGTATTAACGTGATTGGTCTGTAGTTCGAGGGGCTGTTAAGATCACTGTTTTTGTATATTCAGCAAATAATTATTTCAATCCAGGAGTCGGATATTTTGCTTGCACTGTAAATTTTATTAAATATATTATTAACAGTCAAAAGAGAGGATTCTTTGAGGTACATGAAAAATTCTGGTTTTAGACAGTCTCAGCCAGGAGCTTTACCACATTTCAAGTTTTGAATTACAGTTTAAGTTTGAAAACAGTTATATCAGGATCTAAAATAGATAATATTATAAGAAAGAGAATTGATCGAAATTATATCGTTCCCTGTGGAAAATATTGTAAAAAAATAATTGTGCCATGTGGTCAAATCAATATTAGATAGGAGATTTTTCCTTTCTATATTTATTAATAAGTTGCCAAAAGAATATTTAGTTTGTACAATGAGTAAGTTGATTGTTTAGGCAATCAAAATACTATTTTTTTTATTTTACACAGTTTCTTATAAGCATTACGTTTTGATTTAAATTTCATGTAATAATTAGTATTATAACACTTGTATAAATTTTTTGAAAGCTTCCATAATTCTATTCTAGCAATATTACACTCATCGAACCAACCTAGAGATTTCGATGCTTGAGATCCCCTAAGGAGGTTTGCTTTAAATATTAAACCATATTTTGTTGTAGCTTGTGTAAGATATGGAATCAAATCTTGCAGATTCATGTCAGGGCTAGTGGAAAAATGAATCTCGACAAAAAATATTGTTTACCTCTGTCATCCTCCCAAACAGGGGAATTAAATTGAACGCATGTCCCATGTCTTTCAGAACAATTTATGTCAGTCATATGTAGGGTCACTTTAATGGGGAAATGATCGGAGCCTAATTTATGGATTATCTGAAAATCGACCGTATGAACATACACATTTCTAGACACAATTATATAATCAACTACGCTGGCTCGATTTTGGCTTAAAAATGTATAAATCCCTTGATCATCGTGGGTGAAAGCACCATTTAAGATAAATAGGTTATCTAACATACAAAACTGATTCAAAAGTTTACCTCTGCAATTTGTAACGAGATCTTTGGAATTACGATAAATAAAAGATCATAGAAAAATGTTCATCGGACGGCCCTCTAGTGCGAGCGTTCATATCACTTAAAATTATAATATTCTCAAAGCCTAAGCTGCTCAAGAAATCAGCAAAATCTTCATCGTACCTTGGGATAGGAGGAAAATAACAATATGCAATCAGTAAATTTTTAAAATTAAAGTATTCAGCTGAAAGAAAGAGAAAAAAAAAATGGTTATTTTTAAAATATTCACATTAGTTGTTTTATGAGGGTCATATATCCAAAAATCAGGCCATTACTTGGTCTACCCAGATGTACTTCAACAGCCAAACTTTGAATTGTTTTAAAATTTTGTAATTGATCGGGCAAACGGAATTCTGAAGTGTGCCAAGTTTCTACCAACGAAAAAAATCAAGGTTTCTAAAATCTTCCCAAAAATCAGGGCATTCACACTTATTATATAAGCTAGCAATATTATAGTGCAATATATTAGTAAAAATTTTGTTACTTGGATTAGTGCCACAGGATAAACCATTGTTGGTGGGAGAGACAATATTATTTTCAGAAAAAATCATACGAACATGATCTCACATTTTGTAAACAGGGCGACCCATATTTACAAATTTGAAAGATTTACTATATTAGTACACTTGGAATTAAATGCAAATACAAATACAACGCCACAACAGGCAAATTGCCCAACGAGGTGACTGACTTAAGAACATCATGGATCCCCGAGCCATTTTTTGGAGGCCCTACCTACTACTGCTACACCACACATGCACCCCCCCCCCCCGCGGAACCCCCCCCCCCCAACGAATCGGTAAATGCGGGAATGTGCGTGTACGTGTAGTGCAACCTGGCGTAAAGTTGTTTCTGTGTAATGCTTGTTATGTGTAGTGCTGTCATCTGCCCCCAGTTTTTCTAACTATGAGTGAAGTGTTATGGATGAATGATTTTACCGTTGTAGGACTGTTGCTCTCTGTGGCGAGACTTTTTAACGGGGAGATCGGCTCGCATTTGCGCCTTGAAGTTGGGAACCACAGAAAACCAACTTCAGCCGACCACCACTGTGGGGTTCGAACCCGGATCCTCGCATCACGAGTCCGGCACTATAACCACTCGACCACCACAGCGGCAATTACAAATGTAAATTGTGTCGTTAATTATGTATTTATCCATCAAATTTCTAGTGCTCTTATCGTTTGAGGTAGCCTTTTCTCTCTCTCTCAGTGTTCAATATACATCTTTTTTTCTGCATATCAGATGAATAGTCCTGACAGACTGAGATATATGATTTCAGGTCCTTCCATTTCTGCAAAATCGCATTCTGTTCAACTCTTGATGGAATTTTGGCGATGATCAGTGATGGTTTTTCCTCAGTGGATCTTCCTAATCTGTGTTGTCTGTCAATGTTGATCCACGGCAAGCCCAGTTTTTTGCAGATTTCTTTGATTTTTTCCTTTTATGTTTCCCAGGTTTCTGACGATTGATCTCAAAGCACATTGAGGAATAGTAAATTTTCGTGGCATGATCTATTTTCATGGTCATCGATTTTAGATTTCAGCCACGAAATCTCATCGGACTGAGTGGAAATTATAGATAAGTCAGTAATTTTTGTAGACAAAGTGTTGCAAAGCGTAATAAAGTCATTCATTTTAGCTCCGATGTTGTTGACTTTTTGTTGGAAGGTGTCAAATTTGCCATCAAGTTTCCCGACTATTTCAAGGATTTCACAAAGTTTAAGGTTAGATTCCCCTGCTTTGGGAGAGAATTCATGTGGCCTTTTGTTGCTTGTACTCGAGTCATCTTTTGAGAGGAAATTATCCAGCATTGTTTGAGCATTCTGAGATGGAGGTGGTGTCCGGTTGAGTGGCCCAGGGTTTAATTCCACGTCACCCAAACACAGGAGGAACAATAAACACAGCCAAAAACATGTTTTTGTGACATATCTTGATGCTGCGGAAATCACAGTCAAAGTTACGTGTTGTCACTTCTTCGAAGCACTGGAACTGCACAACAAAGAACGAGTGATGTCCCTTCGAGTTTGAAGAATCACAGGATGCACTCCACGTGCACAACAATGTGAACGCCATTAATTGCTTGATAAAGACATGATGTATGTGAAAAAAAATGAATAAAATAATATTAATTAAAAGTTTTTAGAAATTAAAATCATGTCTTTTTTCACAGGATACCAGGTATCAAAAATCTCTTAGTATTAATCAGAAAATAACTTTATAATAAGAAAAAAAAATTAAATCTTGGAATCATGGAGTGAAAAATCATGCGACCAATCGCTTCAAGTTACCCCATTGCCATCCCTCAATTTCCTTTTTACTATTCTTTATCACTTTTTTTAACATGTTTTTTATCAGCAAATGATTACAGGTACTTTCATTTTCCATTTTATACACTCTGAATGCCCTTTTCTTTTCATGATATAAATTATGCACATTATCCATGATCCAGAGAAGTTGGGATGAACAAACATGTGTTTTTATGAACAAAGAGAATGACGTCATTTAAAAAATCAGATAGTTTTGTCCTAAATTCTTCGCATTGGCGTTATCCACTGATTTCAATCAGTTTTTGAAAATCAGCGTTAACTTTTCCCTCAAAAATTCAAAATTTGTTCTTAAAAACAGAGAACCATTCTTTTGTTTTTAGGTTTACCCGTAGAGAACCTACAAATAAAGCTAACCATCCAATGGTCACTGGAAGTAAAAATGTGACCAACTGAATCAAGTTCAGTAAGATCCTCAGAATTAGTAAGAGTCAAATCCAAACTAGAAGTTCTCTTCATAGCTTCTGATACAACAAATTATTGAGCACCAACTTAAAAAAGACTCTCTCATATTGATTTCTAGCCGATAAGTTCTCCTATTCAATACCCAGATAATTGAAATCCCCTAATATAACTAACCTCTTATGTTTCAACACATAGGAAGTTTCATCATGGAGCTTGGAGATGTAGTTTGGATCCCTATTTGGTAGCTTATAGCAAACTTCTACTATAAGTTTATAATGCTTTTGTTTTCAAGCTCAACCCATGTAGTGTTAATATCACTACACTGTAGGTAGGTTACACTCTCTAGCCTGCAAACATGATTTCACATAAATCAAGACTCCACCTCCTTTCCCACCAGATCTATTTCTGAGAAAAGTATTGTATTCAGAGATGTGTAAGAATGATTAATCCCCATAGTTTGCTCAAGGTTCTGTAATGGCTATTATATCAAGGCCCTCCACAACTATCATAGTTTTTAAAAAGTCTTTCTTGATACCCAAGCTTCTGGTGTTTATTAGAACGCATTTCAATTTTCCCTGTAATTTAGTATCAATCAAAAAGCTTTCCCTGTCAGAGTTGGGTAATTCCCCTTCTACACTGTGTTGATCAACATTAACTAACCCACATTTTGATCTACGTGATCTGGGAGTAAAAAAACCAGGCGTAAAAACCTATTCTTAAATTCTCAGACCCCCCCACTCACCTATTTAGGTGAATCTGATCCCAACAAACCACCTATCAAAATGCAAGAAACGCGACTCCAAGAGTAGAAATAGCTAACCTAAAAGTATTAATTTCATAATTCATATAGAATTAATTTTTATATTCGAACCTATATAATTAAAAAGCATGCATACATTTTGAAATTTATGAATGAAATAATTCTGCCTAATATAGAAAATAATTTTATTTCATTCGATCTTTTGATTGTGTAAGAAAAAAACTTGTATATACGCAGACAAATCACAACAGAAGCGTAAAAGATTACCAGAACCGTAATTGGTCTATCAGGGTCTCAAATACTGCTATAATAGAGGTCCACAACCCCTTCATCTAGTGTCGCTATCTGCAAGTCAATGTTGCATGAAGCCATAACAAATGTGCAGACTTAGTTAAATTTTTACTTTTTGTAAAAAGTTAGTGCCTTCTAGGGGCAAAGATTACTATGTGTGGTACGCTCAGGAAAGTCAATTTCAGGAAGAAGCAGATATGTCAGCCAAGTGGTTAAGCAACAAATTGTTAAAGACAAATTTTTTAAAATATTGATATAGTTTCGACACAATCTCAGTGCCATTTTTTACTTTAAATTCTGTCTGAAACAATTGTGCTATTATCCTGTTGGCTTAGCAACATCTGATGAAATTTTAGGCTAGTCCTGACAGAACCCCAGATCATATGGTTCATTTTTGGTGAGGAATGATTATTTTTTTCCTTTGTGAATGGTACCCTTTATACAGGGATGTAACCAGGATCAACCTTTGGGGGGGGGCACAAAATTTTTTTCCCAAAAAAAATTGAGTTACACCCTTAAAAAACCCATTTAAATTGACAGAAATTGGTTAAAATAACAAAAAGTAATGCATAGGCTTTCATGGCCTTGTGCCTAATCTTCATGCTGTAGGGTCTTCTATTTCTCTTTGACCTTTCACTCACAGCTGTGATGCCATCTTCAGAGGCAAGTCTGAGTTTACTGACGAGGTGCCCTTTTTATTAACCTCATGCTCATTTGGGATTAGCTGAGAATGGTCACCATTTTGTGATTGATGGAGATCAATATATGATGCCCATATTTATTATGGGCATCTTTTTCTCATCCATCTCATTGGGCATTTTGCCTGTTGTGGCGTTGTATTTGTATCTGTTGTCCGGTTATTTTCAAATATAATTTCCATGTGCGAAAGGATTGGAAACAAGTCTGGATTTATCTTCAAAGTTTCTTCTTTTTTTAATTGAAGTTATTATTATGCTTATAAATAGTGTTAGTAGTCACTACCATCCATGCCTCTACAGAGAAGCTATAGAAATTCATAGGCATAAGAATAACTTCAACAAAAATGAGCAAACTTTGAAGGTAAGTCCAGCCTGGTTCTCAATCCTTTCACATGTGGAAATTCTTTTCAAAAATAATCTGACAATGGATTTCCACCAATCAGAAAATAGTAATCATTCTCAACCAATCCCGAATGTGCATAAGGGAACCAGCCAATCAACAATTTACGGTAAATGAAGCCGAAAAAGCTGATAAAAAAGGCACCTCATTGGCAGGTAGTACCAGACTCACCTCTGAAGATGCATGCCACAGATGCGGCAAAATGTCAGAAAGAAATAAATAGACCACGATCTAATGGCCCAATAAATCCTCATTCTCAATATAAAATGTACTTTCTTTCAAAAATTTTATTTTTTTTTACCGAAATATTTAATTTTTTTTGGTCAGTTTGGAGGGGCACTGATTCCCTATGCCTTCCTGCATATGCCTCTGCAAGCTAAAACTTATAGGAATTTAATTTGCTTTGTGTGTTGGTTTCTTTGTTCAGCAACTCAGTTAAAAGAAAGTTACAGATAATAAATGATTGGGAAACTGACAAAACCATATGATCTAAATTTGTAAGAAGGTTATCTGTCTTGGGTGAATCCAAGGCAGAATGACTAGGAAGCGATTTTATAATAGCAATATGAAAAAAATTGAAAATTTAAATTAAAAGTAAGTTGAACTTTTTTGCAGTCCCCCTTTAGCTATGAATTAACCAAGTTTGACTGTCTCAAATTATTGTTATCAATCACCAAATATTATTATATTTTATCAAAAAAATAAAATTGAATCCAATGTAATCATCATTTTATCAGGTACAATATATCACCTTTAAAAATGTTATCTTTTGATCTGCAGGGACGCTCTGGCTTAGGATCTATATTTGTTTGGGCATCCGGAAATGGAGGCAGATATGGAGATAGTTGTAACTGTGATGGTTACACCAATTCAATCTATACTTTATCAATAAGCAGTGCAACACAGGCTGGAGCGATGCCTTGGTATTTGGAACAATGTTCTTCAACTCTCGCAACTACTTACAGTAGTGGAACTGCACCAAAAGATGGCAGCATAGTATGCCATTATTATTATTCTTTGATATATTTTTGCTGTAATGTAAAACCTAATTTCTGAACTTAGTCATTTTTGCATCATAAGATTTTTCCTGTATACAATGGAACCTCAGTACAATGATATTCTGTGGACCCAAGAAAAATATAGATGTAGAGGAATTATTGTTATACCGAGAGGCCTCATCATCTCACCGTGCTACAATTACGGCACCGCAGACATTTGTTTCAATTTTCCACAGTTAGTATCATCAGAAATGCTCTTGTGAGCTCTTATTTTGCCCAATATTGATTAATTAATTATTAAAAATTAATTATGTAGGCAACAAAAAATTTTGTTTGATAATCATAGGTTTAGGCAGAATTTGCTCATGAGGGTGTTCATTTTCTATTTGATTTGAAAATACTGATAAAGAAACTATTATATTGTTGATATATGACTTTGATTTATAATTGATCTGTATTTGATCTATTTTGACATACGAAAACATATTCATTTAAAAAGAAATTAGTAAAATGTTGAAAGTAAAAATTCAAATGATTTGACTACCTAATTATTGTCTGATGATCATCTGAAATAATCAATATTTTTGTCTGTTTGGTTTATTTGATTTATCACTACAAGGGCTCATTTGCACAAGATGTGGGAAACACCCTGTGAGAAAAGTTATTACCCAGCGGGTATTTGTCATATAGCAGAAGCACTATACTTCCAGTAACACAACAGAAGATGTTGAATTTTACGATTAGGGTGCCTGGAGAAAAAAAAGAGACAAAAAGGAATGCCTGGTGTCTACACAGTCGACAAGTCCTCGATAAAATGACAAGGTGGCGGTCAGAAAATCCACCTACAACTACAGTAGGGAACAATTGAATTGTGCTGCTTTTCTCAAATAATGAGGAAGCATTCTGCACATGCTGGACAATACCCAAAAAGTATTGTCGGTAATACCCAAAACAAGGTTGTTCTCAAAGAGCTAACTAATGCTAATCTGTAGTAGCGACTGGGCGATGCAGACAGTGAAAAAATATGATAACACACCACAAAAAGCATTCTGGAAAAGCAAAGCTAAAAAAAAATATTATACCTCCCTGAAAAATATTGTTATAGAGGGAGTTAACTTCGTAGATTATATCGTTGTATTGAGAGGAGTTTAACATTAAGGTAAAGGCAATTTCAAAGTAGATACAAAAAATTATCGTTGTGGAGGGAGTTATATTTGTATCGTGTATCGTTATAGCGAGGTTTCACTGTTGAACTAATTCTCAGTTTCATGCCAATAGATTGTGAAAGTGTAAAATTTCTTACATGGGACTCTGTCAACAATTCTAGTGAAACCTTTTTCTCAAAATGAAGATTATTGACTTACACACCTCTGATTTTAACCCCCTTATATATTGCTTTGCATTTGAAACAAATATTCATGTTATATGCAGGCGTGTGCATCTAATTTGAGAAATAAAATGTAGTATGCATGGTTTTTTTTGACTGAGAATATTCTATAAGAACAATGACATTGCACTGGGTTAACACCAGGGCACAAGAAGAGCTTCATAACATGCTAACATACATTGAAGATTACACTGTAGAATTCTCATGTGCATACTACTTATCTAAAATAAAACAATATATATATAAAACAAGGCTTGAGAAATCAAAAAGAAGTTTAGGCACTAGTTAAATTTCTTAGGAGCCAAAAATGATTTAAGCTTATGAAAAACGATCCTAAATTATCAAAAAAACTGATATTCTCGGGATATGCTGAGGTGAACTCGTAAAGAAAAGTTATCTTGTCTCCACCGGGACTTGAACCCAGGCCCTCTTGCATACAGAGCAAGCATACTACCATCTACACCACTGGAGACACAACCCTGCCTTTCTTATTTCACACACTGTAGCATAAGGCGCTGGAGTAGAGACATTAGTAGCTTCTCTTAACTTCAGGAAATGGCCCCCAGGTGGGACGATTTTAGAGAGAGATAGATGGCTTTTTCTCAGCCCAAGATATCAAGGAAACAGATATTTTCTGAAAACTTTATTTGAACAACAATTTATCAATGCCAATTTTATACTAGCCATAGTGGCCTGGGATTTGTCAAGCCCTGATATAAAAACCCGTATACTATTGGAGATATGGGAAATGTGCAAACAATACCATACAGGATACTGTACTCATGAGTATACTGCATTGTGCTAGAGCAAAAATGTTTAACCTTTCCAGTATTTATTTTATTGCTCCTCCTTTCAGTGAAATGCATTTTTTTTCCTGTGCAAAGATTCAACAAAAGTGGAATCCATGAATACATAATGAAATAAGAGAAAAGAGATTCGATTTTTTTTAATGTGACTTGTTTCGGAACAGGTTTTCAGCAATTCCATAACAATAGACATTATGGTATACAGAGATTATGAGTGAATGCTCATCATTAGAATAGGTAGCTATTTTTGATTGAAAAAAAAGTATTTGTTCTTATTTTAAAACCGGCCTCATGCCTGTTTTTTTAACAGAAAGATTTAAAAATAAAATCATAGTTCAGCATATCCAGAGATTTTTATATCGGAAACTATTTATATTACTTTTTATAGTTAAAACGATGACTGTGAAGCTGGGGATGCTCGAGCACCCACAATATTTTGTAGCACTGGGCTGAGCTCACCAAGAATTAATTTATAAATTCTCAAACAAATGAAGGCTCAGCACCAAAAAGTCTAAAGCACTTCCGACACCCATAAATTCAATTCCTTCCACATAAACTGAAGTTTTAGCGGTAGTTGCTTGAGCAACCACAATATTTTGTGGCATGGGTCCAAGCACATCAAAATTTGTTCAAAAATCGAAATTTCAGGCACCCTGGCTTTCAGATTATAGCACTATGTATCAGCAATGTGGAATGAAATCGCATAATAAATATAAAATGATAAATTAGTCAAACCCTGATTTAAAGAATCAGAAGAAATAGACAATTTTATTTATTAAATCAAGATCAAATTGATTAGAAGCATAAACACTTTTGAAATGGCAAATTTTAAAAGCTACTTACATAGGGGGTTGCTGTTGTAACTTATTTCTGATGACAATTAGAAAAAAACAACTTAAGAATATAGTCAGGATGAATGAAAAAATTGCTTGATGGAAGTTTGTTTGATACGTCTGACATTTTTATCAAATTCAGTCGAAATTGCCATTTTTTCGCTTATTGAAAACATTTTTTCTTCAGATGACCCACCATTTTTCAATTATCAAGAATGCGTGATGCTCAACACAGCGCAAAGTTGAATTAAATTTATTTTCTTACTGAAATCTAAAAACATGCCCTTTCAGCACAATATTTTATGGTATTGACATAAACAAATTGGTCACTGAAATCTTCCCACATACATTTAGAATGACTTTGTTGTCTCCTTTTTTCAAAAAAAAGGAACAGATTCATGTTCCCACTTTTTTGTTTGTCTCTAAAGAAAGACTGAAAATCAAATCTTCGGATTGTGGTTTTGTGGAACAAGAACTAAGAAAAATTTATACAAAAATTGCCACGTTTTTAAGACAAATAAATTCAACTGGTCGAATGGTCGACGCGTTTCGGCTCTTCAATGGAGAGCCGTCATCAGGACCTCGTGGTCAGAACTCACACGAATGAAGAGTGATGTTTACGTCTGGTCGTCCGAAGAGTTCGCCTTTGTATTTGCTGCGTCCGAGTGGTCTTTGGATGCGAATTGGGGAGCCATCTGTTGTAAAGTGTTGAAAGTTTTTTCACGACTGAGGTTAATAAAGCCTGTCCAAGCTGACGAAATAGGTGGTGGAAGAAACACACCACCTATTTCGTCAGCTTGGACAGGCTTTATTAACCTCAGTCGTGAAAAAACTTTCAACACTTTACAACAGATGGCTCCCCAATTCGCATCCAAAGACCACTCGGACGCAGCAAATACAAAGGCGAACTCTTCGGACGACCAGACGTAAACATCACTCTTCATTCATGTGAGTTCTGACCATGAGGTCCTGATGACGGCTCTCCATTGAAGAGCCGAAACGCGTCGACCATTCGACCAGTTGAATTTATTTGTCTTAAAAACGTGGCAATTTTTGTATAAATTAAAACCAGGCAAAGTTACTCATTTTTTGTGATAACTAAGAAAAAATTTGGGATAGTTCCAAAACATATTTGTTACATTGAAGTTTTTTATTCATTTAATAGGAGGGTTTGACCTCTATTTTTGCCAAAATTTCTCAAACAAATTAGTTAAATCAATGAGTTTGTTGAATCAGAGTTTGTTAAATTGGGGTCTGATCGTAATTTGCATGTGTAATATGTTGAAAAGAACTGTTGAAGTGTAATAAGCAATATTATTCAAAATAAAATGCTAGTGACCTCCGTGATGCCGATCACATTCAATGAATGTATTTTTTTGACATATTATACTTGATATTATTTCTAATTCAAGAATCACATGTTTTGAGATAACTACATTGCCACATATCATCATTTCGATTGTGGATTGCAGAAGGGATGACTGGTCCCACAAATCAGGAAAGACAGAAATGCATTCCATGTATGGTGCTTCAGACCGGAATGCTCCAGAATTTGGTAACAATCGATGTGATTGTTAGCAAATTCGCAGATGACGTGAAGCTAATGGGGGTAGTCGGGAGTCAAATTAATAGGGAGTTGCTCCAGTCCAACTCAAACAGGATTGCAGCATGGGCAAATGAATGAAGCATGATGTTTAGCATTTACAAGTGCATGGTCACTCATTTTGGTTTGAACAATCCACGTTTCACTTATGAGGTGAATGGTGGTATTATTCTGGATGCAACTATAGGATCACCGATCTCTGTATTCCTATTGATGATATTCTTAGGTTTTCTAAACACTGTTTAGTGGTGTCAAATAAGCAAACAGAATGCTCAGTTTCATTTTTAGAGGGTGTCTTTGTGTGTGCAATCTCTTAAAGTGATTTTTTAATTTTTCGGGGCTTAGTTTGTCCTGGACAGGAGTATGCTGTAAGGTTTTGGAGACCATTTTAAGTTAGACTTGATTGAGGGGGTGCAGAGAAGAACTATGCATGCTTTTGTTGGCACACAAGGCTTGATTTATGATTAAAGACTTGATTTTTTTGAATATGTTTACATTGGAGGAATGCAAGTGCCTTGGAAGGGGGTATGATCAAGGTGTTTAACATTTGCATTTTAAATGGGGATGGATAGGATGGACAATGAGTTTCTACCGAGTACATTCTCTGTTTATTTTTTGTTTCTTAACAAATAAATCATCAGTGAGTGGCAATAAAGAATGACAACTTTCTTTTCCAGTTAAATCATTTATTAACAATTTTAAATTTTATAACTAAAAAATTTCAAAATTGAACATAACAAACAAATTTTCTTTTAGAGTTTTAGTATTAAAAGTACAGTTATTGAAATGTCCTCATGCAATCAAACCCATGGGCCACCCTTCAGGATGTCATAATAACAGAAATTACAACTTCTATATTTGGTTGAACAGTCCAAACTCTTAGAGCATCTCCCAGCGATGCGAGTCCCACAGGAACAGTGTTGGGATGTAGTTACATCTCGAAGCTTGTTAGCAACATCCCATCTTAGACAAGAGGCATTGTTTCTAGCTTTTATATAGACTTCCGCACAGGCAGTGAGATGGCAAGCAGAAAGAGAAGTACAATGACTCGGGCAGTGCCAAAGCATGCTACTGGATTATCAATGCATAACGTTGGAAGAAATGTGACTCAACACACGGTTCTCAGAATGAAGTGAGATGAAACGCCACAGGAATGAAATGCGGTAGAATGGAAAAGCAACTTTACACAGCAAACTGCTGGCTATATAAAGAGAAATTTCCCCATCTCATAATATCGCTGAAAAATCACCTTTGAGACTCGACGCCGCTGGAATTAATATAATGTTTTTTGACAGACAAAATCTTATTTACATATTTTTATGAAATAAAACAATATTGCACAATTATGACATTCAGAATCTGACAACACTGAAAATGTAAACATTGAAGACCTGGCCAGGGTCTACAATATTAGGGCTATTGTAGATTGAGTATTTTCATGATAATATGTTAACCGTAAAGTGGTCCATGGCACACCATCGATGTGAAGGTAAATATTGCACTAATTTAAAGTATAAATATGTTTTCTGATATTTTAAATTAAAACATTACACATTTAACACACTTTAACCGATGTAGACAATGACTCTTCGCAGGGTTCCCATTGGCGACTCACAGTACCCTATGTTACACGGCAATGATTTTCGGGGTTCCCTCATGTTACAAGTTATTAATACACCGTTAATCCATCTCTTCAACAAGGGGATACTACTATCGTTTAGTAATTAATGAATAATTCCAGGTTGTGAAGTCTCTGGGAGTTTTCTCTAATAGGGTTGTTATTAAATGGAATAACTTACCCCCCCCCCCTCAGGGTTGTGAATTATAACACAATTGATTCATTTAAAAAAGTATGATAAGCATAGTGGGATAAATCGAGAGGCTATCCACACTTAGACAACCATATATATATTTTTTATGGGCAGTGTATTATATTTTATCATGTATATGCAGTTTTTAGTTTTTATAATTGTACTTTAAATTGGGTTGTTGTATTTTAGGAATACATGGCATCCATATTTGTTATGGGCATCTTTTTTCAGCCACCTTGTTGAGCATTTTGGCTGATGTAACCTTGTATTTGTAAGTACTAAAACTGCACGGGAAATGTTTTCTTACAAAACATGGGAAAGATTGAAAAACCTTTAAGAGACTGCACCCATTTCTATACAAAACAGGCTTCTTGCGATGTCCTCACACTCCTGTCATGCCCTGCATGCATCCTTCCAAGAAAGCCGGTTTCTCACAGACCAGTGCAATTGTTCAAAATATTTTCAATCTGGAACACATTTGTTAGAAAGTGTTCTGACCATGTTGTTAAATAGGCTCTCAGTCCAAGAAACATAGAACAAAGTATATAACAGGGTTCCCAATTATCTGAAAGTCGGAGAATCAGAGAACATCAGAGAAAATGTGAAATATTTGGCAACAGTCAGGGAAATATGCAAATATTTGATAAAAGTCAGGAAAAAAGTTCTGTGAAAGGGGAAGAAAAAGGAACTAAAAAAAAGCAAATTGGAAAGATTAAGATTTTGAATTATATGTCTTCCGAAGTTTTGGTCAGGAAAATGATTGAGCAGATTTTGCTAGGAACCCTGTGTAAGTACGTAAAATAATCTTTTACTTTTTTCCAAGAGATCTGCATGATTTTCCAGAGAATTCGTTAGTGTTACTACACATCCATGCCTGAACTTAGATTCAAACCCAAATCTGCACAGCAAAAAATTATCATGCTAATCACTTTAATTCCTAGCCACTAAATCGAATAACTTTTCATGTAGTCAATGTAGACAAACTTATATAAGACTGTTAAGGGGTTTGAAAATGACTTGTTCTGTATGTAGGATATTGTTATGGAAATTGTGTAAATATTTATGATTTTTGTCATCATTTTTTGCCTTTAAATGGTGTAAATAGTAATTATATTATGTAAAAATAAAAATTAGCACACTTCTCTGTAAATCTCGCCAAGTTGGCAACAAAAGTTGCAAGTTTAGTGACGGCGCCAATGCTCTGAATGATGTCTTGGCACCAGAGAAATTTTTGGGAAGAATGGAATCTTACAAGAAACTTCTAGAGTTTTCTTTCCCTCTCTATATATAAAAGCAACTGCTAAAGGAAAACGGATAGTTGTTGAGAGAAACTCTTGTGTACGCTTCACTTGAGAAGCCAACTCTCAGGGGCTCTGTTCTGTTCAGGGGCTCTCATCTGTTTAGCATGTATAGTGAAATTTCTGCTTGTGAATACATGTAAATAGCTGTTCTTGATAAATCTGTGATGCCCTGCATTTTGTTTTGTCTTTTAGGACTTTTGTGAGAGATATTATCTGAAACGAGATGTATTAAGATGACATTGACACTCAGTAATTTGACACGTTACAATTCCACATCACCTGATCGGCAGTGACATTGCTAATAGCAATACAGAAATTTCGGGTTATGAATAATTTGCTCTCTTGAAGGCTAGTATCCAGAGTAGTGGTGCCTGCGGTCGGGGGGGGGGCGCGTCCTTACATTGTTTTGGTGCCAGATATACAAAGTAACAGAATTTCAGATTATGTTCTCCCTTCTTACTCTTTTTAATATCTTGGTTCATCTTCCCTTTTTTTAAAAAATTTAAATCGAAAATTGTTCTAGTTTCTTTTTATCTTAATTATAATACTCAAAATTTTTCTTATCTCTACTGCTCTCTATTTGTCTTTTAATATTGTAAATGCAGCTATTTTCCATCATGGCCCACCTCTGTAAGAGCTAGCTGGCAGTAAATTATCGCAAGATAATTCTCCGGGACTGTGTGAAAGGGAAAAAAATTCTTCCAGTTGGGAGGGAGAAATGAAAGAGGAAAAAAATATTTTCCTTTTTTTCTCTCTAACAATATCATGCTTATAGGGGGGAGATATTTTTCCCCATCTCCCCCAGGGTTATTTTATGACATTTTTTTTTATTTTAGTGAATTCAATTACATTTTAACACCTCAATACAAAACAAAAGTCATTGCCCACCCTAGGTTCCTGTCTTTTCCAGAAACCATCTCTTTTACAATCCACAGTATAAATAATTGACAAAACCAGTGCTTTACGAGTTCAATGATAGCATCTAGCAATTCACCGCTTGTGTTACAACTATGCATTGCCACGAAAATTTCTTGTTTATGTTTTCCATCAGTCCTTAAAATTTTGTCCATGAGTTCAGAATCACCATGTACTTGGCATGGGATGGGCCAGTCCTGGAAAGTAATCCTGATGACCAAATTGCAGTGTTGTTCTTTTTATTCTTTATACGCCTTGAATGTTTTCCCAGGGGCATCTGCAGTGTTGTAAACCTGTTGGTGTTTGGCTTAATTTTTATGCAGGATATTTTAATTTCCTAATTTATTTTGGGGTAGCTTGAGCATGCACAGAACCCTTCAGCTCTGACACTACTGTGTACTATACTTTCTCCTTCCTTTTGCGTACAAATAATTTGTAGAAAACATTTTTTTATAATTTTCATTTCACACTTTTTCCAGCATTATAGCTGGTATTGGTGAACAGCCAGATGCATTGTCTTTTTGTTGAGGGAAAACTAACTTTGAATCTGTGTTCAATTATTTTGAACCTGGAAAAAAAATGGACCAACTTTCCTTCAAACCCAAAGAAATTTCAAATGTTTAATTTTTTGTGTTTCATTGAATTTGAGATTGATTCAACTTTTTATTTTATGCAGACTACGGTAGATGTAGACTTCTCTTATTTTAAAGACATTGAGTTGGATAGAACACCTAATGCAGCACGATTGTGTACTGGAAGTCATACTGGAACATCGGCATCTGCACCCATAGCTGCTGGCATTTGTGCATTAGCTCTAGAAGCAAAGTAAGTCAAATTTCTGCCCATTAAGTAGAACTAGCAGCAGAGATGTTTCTCTCACACTATAGAGTGTCAAATACCTGGAATTTTAGGGAAAGGATGCATAAACATTTTATTCACATGTCCCTTGGGACATACTTTCGGCTTATGAGAGAAAAAAAGTACGGAGGGAAAAAACCTCTGTGCCAACTTTTTTCTCCTCACCATCTGTCATGATTGCGCTATGTCGACCTTGAAAAGTAGTTCCACTACTTTTAAGTAGAAAAGGAAGTGGGTATTTTTCTTTTGGAATAAAATATATAACCCAGTGGGTTATATCACAATTTTGCTGACGAAATATCAAGTTCCATCCTTGAATTAGAGGATATTATATCAAATTTTTCAATATCTAAAGATTTTTCTCCAGCAGTGTATATATCGGAATTTATGGTAATTCTGTGGCTACCCACCTACATTCAGAGACAGCGTATTTCCAGGCAAATTTGCTTTGTTCCCACAATACCGCACTTGTGCCTTTTTAACAAAATTGTATAGGATTGTATCACCTGTTCAAATTGTAAAAAATTTCAGAGATCGTCAGAGAAAAAAAACCTGAATCTGTGTAAAAACTCTACCTTGAATATCCAGTTTTGTCATTTAGCCACTACACAGTTGTAAGTTTCACATCGTGAAAACCCCGGTTTGGGATGCACAAATGTGCTGTGCTGGTCAGTTAAATATGATTTTCTGATGTTTTCCAATTTTGTGCAGGCTAACAGTTTGAAAAATACTGTTGCCACGATGCAAGGGCGGCTTTTTGGATATGCAGGCACACGGGAAGGGACGCTAGATCCAAAATGAAAGGGCAAAAAAAAATTTTTTTTTAGGAATTGATGGGATCGGGGTGAGCATAAGAGCTGCCCAAAACAGGTCCTTCATGCGTAGAGATTTGGTCTGGAGCCACCCATGCTATGATAATCAGCAGACCCAGAACACAAATATATATTAAATTGCAAATCCACGCAGTGAATTGGAGGATGGATATCACCACACCCAGAATGCTGGACACACAAGCACACTGTTAGGTTTCACCAATATGAATCTGACATAGCTCCCATATTTGGGTGTGAAATATGTGGCTGTTAAATGGTGGTAGACCACAGTTGTGGACCCCCCCCCCCCATTAGGGAGAGAAAAGAAAATCATTCCAGTTGGAAATTGCTCAAAAAGGATTTATATTAATAGGAAGATAATCACATCAGAATAATTTGCTTTAAAGTAATGCCAAAGCTAATATTGAAAGAGCTAAGGTTTTCTGAAATGAAAAGTCAATCAATAGAGGATCTATTATAGACTGATTTATTAGTAAATATGTAATGTGCCTAACTTTATTATATTTGTTTTAAATTTGTGACACGTTAATTCCTCAGTGTTGATGAGTTTGAAAAACAACTCAAATCAGGTGGAGTTGCAAAACTCCAGTACTCAAACACTGGTAGAGTACAGTTGTTCTCTACCAGTAGAATATTTAGCAATGAACGTAACTAAACGTTGTGAAATTAAATTTTTTATGTTAGTGAATCTTTATATTAAACATGTTTTTAGAAATAAATTATTGTATTTGTTTGATTTACATTGGTACCTTGTAATGATTGGAAAACCCAACTTCATTTTTTTCTAGAGGGACCAACTCAAAAACGACATAAATTTTGGCAGTAACCTGGGTCCTGGGACCCATATAAATCAGAGTAGAGCAGCATCTCTGCTAGTTTCAGTAATTTGAGAAAATGATTACAAAACTCAAACACAAAGAGAATCCAAATTCTTACTTTTCAAACCAGAATGTGGTGTCCCATATTTCCTCACATTTTCCGGCATACCAAAAGAGGGAACATCATTTTCATTCGCTCCCAATATTGTGTTTTGAATTTTTATTTTTTCAATGAGTCCTGCCATTGTTTTTTTGTTTATTTTTTGACAACTTTGTCAATGCTTTGGTGGTTTTGCAATATCTGATGATTGTATCTGATGCTAATCCTATCAAGGAATTGTGGTGTTGTGTTAAAAAAAGGCTGATCAGTTGCTATCAGCTCTACAATAGTGACGATAGGATTCATGGTTCAGGTCTAATCCAGATCTGCGCCAGAGACTTATCTTACGATGTGATGCATAAGTAATGGTTAATATGGGCAATGCTACATACTCTCACTGTGTTGGCTGAATTTGATTGTATATTGGTATGATACTGTGAGGGTAAATGAAACTAAACTTCAAAAGTTATTCTGTTGCACATACAGTATTTGTCTAACTTAAAACTGGGTGGATCATAGGATCCCTTGGATATTACCAAACTTGTAATATTTAATTGTCTTTTTGTGTGAATTGTGTTGCCAGTATCAAAATTTAAATTTTAATGGGGGGAAAAAGATTCAGTACTCAGAAAGAAAAGCTTTTATTTGAAAAAGGCACAAATTCATTCAGAAAGCTGCAGGAGCCAAAAAAAAATTATTCTAAAATCGTTGAAATCACTGTCATCTGAAAATTACAGTGCATGAAAATTACATTACGGTGCTTACTTAATATCAAATGTGGTTTTTTTTTTCCAGTCCAAAACTTACATGGCGTGATATGCAGTATCTAGTTGTGCTTACTTCAAGACCAGAGCCTTTGAAAAGTGAATCCGGTTGGGTCAAAAATGGTGTCAATAGACTGGGTTAGTGGTTTTTATTACGAGATTACATTGTTATAATAAAGTAACAGCTTTAATTTCACATGTATAAAGAAATGTTGTTGCTTATACAAACTAAAGGTCTCTTATACGGTGTTTGAAAATAAATGATGGTTTCTACTGTCCAAAGCCTCAGTGCTAAAATGTAACCAACATATTTTCAAAACATGGAAATCAATGAATTTTTTTTTATTAAGTTAAAAGTTAAGATTAACTTTTAAAAAAAATCACTAGAGTATATTAAAAAAATCTGTCTGAATCCAAATCTGTCAAAAAAATGTAAAACCACCTGAAAGTGTCTTTGACTGCTACTTTACTACACGGCAACTCTGGTCATTTCGCCTTACAGCAATTTAAGTTGTCCTTGACTGTTTTGAAGTTTGAAAATATGAAATGGGGAAACAATACATTTTTTGATATGATACTAACGTATTAAAAAAAAATTCAAAATATGTTTCAGAACATAGTCACTTGCTGTACATCGCACATAGTTTACTGGCTTGAAGACTACAGATAATCTGCAAATTGGTTTGGAAAGTTAATAAACAATAAGAATTCACTGCAATGAAAACATATTAATTTTCAGACTGTTATTTTCAAATATGATACATACTTACACTTTGCTATGAAAAATTTGTGACACAGTGTATCTATGAATACATTTAGTGTATTTTGAGCTATCTAATGTCTTAATCAGGTAGGAGCGAATATTAGTGAGTCTCTGTCAGAATACCGGGATTTACTATTATCCGCTAGGGAGGGGGGTTCAGATGTGGCAGTGATTCCAGTGCTGCCAAGGGGTAGTAGGGGATATAGGAGTAGGATCCACCAATTCAATATAGGCCTGAAGGACATTTGCTCCTCACTTGGGGTCACGTTCTTGGAGCTTCCCGCATTTACCGATAGGTGGCTTCGTTCGGATGGGATCCATCTAAATAAGAGAGGGGTCTGGGAGGTTTACGATAGTCTTAGGTCAGGTTTTTTACTCCCAGACCACGTAGTCGGGAATGCGGGTTAGTTAATGATAATCACAACAGTACTGACGGAGAATTACCCACCTCTGACTTGGATGGCTTCTCGATTGACAACAAACCACCGGGCAAATTAAAATGTGTGTTAATAAATGCCAGGAGCTTGGGTAACAAGAAAGATTTTTTAGAAACTATGATAGTTGTGGAGGACTTGGAACTTATAGCCATTACAGAATCTTGGGCAAATGATGGGGATGAATCTTTCTTACACATCTCCGGATACGATACTTTTTTGAGAAATAGATCTGATAGGAAAGGGGGTGGAGTGTTGATATACGTGAAATCATGTTTGAAGGCTAGAGAGTGTAACGTGCAGAGAAGTGATATTGAAACCATATGGGTTGAACTTGAGAACAAAAGACGTCATAAGCTTATTGTTGGGGTTTGTTACAATCCACCGAATAGGGATCAAAACTATATAGCCAAAATGCATGATGAAATTTCCTACATGTGTAAGCGAAAGAGGGTTCTCATACTAGGGGATTTCAATTACCCGGGTATTGATTGGGAGAACCTTTCATCTGGAAATCAGTATGAAAGAGACTTTCTTAAGTTGGTGCTCGAAAATTTTTTGTATCAGCATGTATCAGAAGCCACTAGGGGTACTGCTATTTTGGATTTAGTTCTTACTAGTTCTGAGGATCTAGTTGAACATGTTTCGGCGGGGGAAGAGTTTTCTTCCAGTGATCATCGTATCGTCAGATTTCACTGTAACTTTTCCTCGGGTAAGGTTGATAACAAAAGACTGGTTCCTTGTTTTCGGAGAACTAACTTTGATGTTTTGCGAAGAAGGTTAGCGGAAGTTTTCAAAGACCGGTTGGAATCAGTAGGGGTGGTAAGTCAATGGGAAGAATTTAGTACGAAGCTGTCCTGTGTTTTGCACGACGTCATACCCTTTGTTCGAAAAAAGCGTGTTTGTACATCACACCCTCTATGGTTCACGGATAGCGTGCGGAACCTTTATCTTGAAAAGAAAAGAGCATTCAGAGAGTATAAAAGTGGACGAGGTGACCTATCATTGTTTACTGATAAAAGAAGACTGTTGAAGAAAGCGATAAGGGATAGTAAAAAGGAAGTTGAATCTAGGTTGGCAGATAACATTGGCTCTGACCCAAAATCATTTTTTCGATACGTCAATAATGGATGTAAGGGGACAGTTGGCCCCCTCTCGATAGGAGGCTCAAAAGTAGAGAGCAATGTAGGCATGTGTAGTGCTTTCAATGACTTTTTCGCGTCGGTTTTTAATGGAGATAATGATATTCGATATACGGGTGTTGCATGGGGTAATAAAACGCTCAACGATATTCAAGTGGAACACGTGGAGGTCCTAAATCTTCTAAGAAATGTATGTGCAAGCAAAGCACCAGGACCAGATGATATCTATCCCAGGGTTCTCAGGGAAGGTGCTAATGAATTGTTGGGGCCAGTCGCACAGATATACAGGAGTAGTGTTGCTGAGGGTATCGTCCCGAGAGATTGGAAACTGGCTAACGTTGTTCCGATATTTAAGAAGGGTAGTAGAGAAGTGGTGTCTAATTATCGTCCAGTGAGTTTGACGAGCTCCCTTTCGAAAATTTTGGAAATTATCATCAAAAGGCAGTTTGTGAAGTGGATAGACGAGAATAATGTATTGTCGGATAATCAGCATGGGTTCAGGAAGGGGAAGTCATGTGTAACTAACCTCCTTTGCTTCTATGATTACGTGACTAAGGCTTTGGGTAAGTGCAAAAATGTCGACGTTGTTTACCTTGATTTCCAGAAGGCATTCGATCGGGTCCAACATGGCAAACTCTTGAAGCGTTTACACGAGATTGGAATAGGGGGCAACTTGCTGAATTGGATAGAATCGTGGTTAAGAGATAGGTCGCAACGAGTTATGGTGAACGGGGAATTCTCTGGTTGGACAGACGTCACAAGTGGAGTTCCTCAGGGAAGTGTCCTTGGCCCCATACTTTTTTCACTTTTTATCGACAAACTCGATCAGGGTATCGATGGAATGACTAGCAAATTCGCAGATGATGTGAAGCTAATGGGGGTAATCGGAAATGAAAGCGATAGGGAGTTGCTCCAGACCAACTTAAACAAGATTGCAGCATGGGCAAATGAATGGAGCATGACGTTTAGCGTAGATAGTGCATGGTCGCTCATTTTGGTTCGAACAACCCATGGTTCTCTTACGAGTTGAATGGTGTCACTATCCCGGATGCAACTAGTGTCACCGATTTGGGAATTCTCATTGACGAGCGACTTAAGTTTTCTGAACATTGTTCAGCGGTTGTCAAAAAAGCGAATAGAATGCTTGGTCTCATTTTCAAAAAGGTCTCTTCGCGTTTTCCTAAAGTCATTCTTCCGCTTTTTCGAGGCTTAGTTCGTCCTGGACTGGAGTATGCTGTAAGGTTTTGGAGACCATACCTACAGAGGGACATAGACTTGGTTGACGGGGTGCAGAGAAGAGCTACGCGTGTCCTTATTGGCACACAGGGCTTGAGTTATGAAGAAAGACTTCATTTTTTGAATATGTTTACATTGGATGAACGCAGGTGTCGAGGAGATATGATCGAAGTGTTCAAAATTTTCAATGGGATGGATAGGATGGACCATGAACTTTTAGTACACCGCCAATCGACTGCTTTTACAAGGGGACACCAGTATCGATTGGTGAGGGACAATGCAAGGTTATGG
Source organism: Pholcus phalangioides (assembly GCF_987345545.1). NCBI lineage: Eukaryota > Metazoa > Arthropoda > Arachnida > Araneae > Pholcidae > Pholcus > Pholcus phalangioides. The sequence continues at coordinate 3,922,013 of NW_028301625.1, read as the reverse complement.
TGTCGCAGGGAATTTTTCTCCAATAGGGTTGTTAATAAATGGAATAGCTTACCCCCGGAGGTAGTAAATTGTAACACAATTGACACGTTTAAAAAGAAATACGATAAACATGTTGGGGTAAATCGAGAAGCTATCCATTCTTAGAATAAGACAACCATAAGTATTCTTTATGGGCATTGTATAATATTTTATCATGTGTATATATTGTTTGTAATTTGTGTTAATTGCATTTTTAATTGGGTTGCTGTATTTTTGAAACATATGACAACCATATTTTTATGGGCATCTTTTTATCAGCCACCTCGTTGGGCATTTTGCCTGTTGTGGCGTTGTATTTGTATTTGTATTTGTATAACCCTTTCTGCGGTTCTATAAATTTCACTGATCCACATTATAAATGGCATAGTAAAAATAACAAAATCCTCTGTAAAATGCCACTTTTTTTTCAAGAAAACTTTTTTTCTGACTTGGGGTGCAGGTGATACTGTTTCCCCCAACTTTGAGAACAACCTACCTAGGAAGAGAAGTATTCTATCTTCTTCCATTGTTTATGTACTATATTAAGATACTTATACTACACCAAAAAGAAAAAGAATGGTATAATTTGAACACTCAAATCACTCTTGAACACTCAATAGAAAAACACTCTTTTTCTATTATCAAAATGAGAACAAAAACTTATTCCTTCTGCTGGCAGTTGATCTGACATTTTGGGTGGGACGAAAATCGCTTGAGTGGGAAAAGAAGCACAACACAGTGTTTGGGTTCGTCATAGCAGAAATTGAGAGGATTTTAGGAAGGCAATGTATCTTGTAATCACCAAAATATAAAGCATCAAGTTAGGCAATATATCTCCTCAATGCTGCTGAGAAGATTAATGAAGATATAGGAAAAGAGATTCTCTCATAGTAAAAACATTGCTTTCAATATTGATGCTATTGTGTGTTTTTATGCAAGTTTTAATGAATATGCTAATTTTTTGTGCAAAAATGTGACCAAACTGCTCAAACCGTATGGAAGGACGTCATCATCTCGTAGCAGAACCATTTACTAAAGTGAATATGATGTTTAAGTTTACAAGAATGTGTTTTTTTGTGTGAAACTCTCCTATGAACACTTTAATTCTGCACTAAAAGCTATACAGAGATTGTTTGAGTTTGAATTCCCAGAATTCTTGCCATTCTTTCATCAAGATGTTCTTAAATTTTCATAATTTCCTGATGGGTAGTTGAAGCTTAAGACAGCCCAGAACACTCCAACTTTCTTTAATTATAGACACACTGTACATTGAGGTTTTTAATTTAAATAAAATAAGTTAGAATCTCCATCAGATTTTCATTTTGGAAAAACCACTCATGGTTAAGTGGGAGTCTGCTGTATTTTAACTCCAATACTGCTATGTGGTGGGGGGTCCTTGGATCCCTCTGCATTTCACCAACACTTCTTTTTTATATATATGAATGAATGAACGCCAGAACTTTGCCACTGGACTTATCCCGTTGCCGAGATCTCTTCCAGCCCACCTTCGTGGCAGAGCCTGAAACCTTTTTTATATACAGCAGACTCTTTTATAATGACAGCAAAGATTCTGCAGAATTTTTTCATTACGACCAAGATAGAAGTTTTCAAGACTTAAGTATAAAAAATATAATTAAATGAAATATGCTATGCATGAAGCCTCCATACTATGCAATATGCTAGTCATTATTGATTATGGTAATTAAACAATAAAAAATAAATGAGAGAAGCAGCTTTGTTTTGATAAAATCATAAAGACATACTTGTACAATGTGCAATTGCAAAATAATATTCAATTTCATGCAATCTAAGTAACAGAAAGTGCAAATACTCTCTCAATTAATTATATTAAATTCATCGATGTTAAATTTATCTTCAAAAGTGAAAAAATATTTCTTTTCTAATCTATTTTCCACAGCTGAACTGCACGTGCACAGATCACTTGCACAAAATGAATGAGTGGTGAAAGTTGTTACTTGCTGCACTTATGATCATTAAGAAGAAAAAAAAAACTGTGATAAGAAAAAAAAATTTATCAGCCTCCCCCTTCCTGTCCTGGTTGAGTCATGGAGGTTTGATGCGAAACAGAATTTTTCAAAACACAACACAAAGTGGGTAGGTTTTGGATTCATTCCCGGAAATTTCTTCCAACGGAATACAATGCTCAAAGAAATAACAAATGCATATACGAGATAACGATAATGGATCCAGATCCATGGAAAGTTACTGTAGCTTGCTATGAATACTAGAAATAAAAGTAATATCATTAGAGACCAATTGCTGCTAGGAGAACTACCAACATTCCTATGTAGAACAGGTGGAGACTGAAGAATGAGCATATCCAGTGTTAAACATCTAATAAATTTTTAATTGTTTTTCATCATTACTTATCAATAAAACAGCAGACAAACATTTCCTTCATGTTCTGGACTTTAATTCTTCGGAAAAGCCATAAGAATGTAGAAAAATGTGTCGCTATATCTGAAGCCATTGCATTTTGTTGACGTAATTCAACTGCTGCCTGGTGCAGTCGAGTGGTAAGGAAGCTAGCTTCTGACTTTGCAGGTCTGGGTTTGAATAAAGAAATGGTTCACAAGCATTATTCTCTATGGAATCAGTTGCAGCCTTCACTTAATGTCGTTATAGCCAAGTTTGACTGTATACAAAATCGAAATCTACAGATCCCTGTGAAAAAACTGTGGTTAATCAGGAGTTTACTGTATTTTCACTCTGATGTCTGCTATGGTAGAGCCCAAAGAGATCCTCGGTTCCCTCTATGTTTGATCAAATGGTCCTTGCAAAGTTGCTGATCAAAAAACACTGATCTAAAAGTGTTCAAACCTTAAAATTGCTGAAATATGATATGATTTTCTTTTAATGATACTAACATGTAAAAGAAAAACATGCAGAATTAAAAAGTGTCTGGATCTAAAATCTGTCAAAAAATCTAAAACTGTTTAACAGTGTCATTGAATTTTTGCCTTTGATCTTTTTGTTAGCCTTTCTGTCAAGTTGGTGGTTCTAAGCTGACAAAATCTGCTTAATAAATTATTATCAGCTATATATCTGTTCACATAAACAGTTTTCAATTTTGTAATTTTTTTATTTGGTTATATTTTTAATGCCTATTTTGTTTGTCGTATACGGTTATGAGATGAACATTTTAAACATGTTTTGGGTATCGATGTTAAAAGTCAGTTAACATCTCTAGCATTTTACCTTTTTATTGGCATAGCAGAAATCACTTTGGTGGAAGTGATTGGAAGAATTTCATGGAAATTTCACATAGCAAAAATCACTACACCCCTTGTGGAATGCAATTTTTTTTTTTTCATGAAGTAGGCTTTCTTCTGATCTTCAGCAGGTACAAAGTAAGGGGTGGGGATAGGGAAATTTGTTTCATTGCGAAATCAGCTTTGCAAAATATTTGGGCCTGCCACACATCGCTAAAATAAAAGGGTTTTAGCACATTGCAAACAAGGGATTGAGATCTGTCCAACCTCATCTGATTGGAATATAAAACTCATTCTTCAGCTGCAGAAAGTTTCTGAATGTGGAAGTTTTAAAATGAGAGGAAAGAAGTGGTGTTCCATCTTTTCTTTTTTTCCTTCCCTTCTCTCTTCATCTAATTGAAATTGGTAAAAAATATATATAATAGGCGGAGGGTAAACAAATGAGTGTGTGTGTATGAAATGACTTCTGACAGGGTTACAACATTGCACCTAGAAGAAAGAACAAAAAGCTGCCACTGTAACAACTAAAAATCACCCGGATAAGAAGTGTTAAGAAGGTGAGATATCTTGTTAATGCTTGTTAGAGGGTTAATTCATCAAGGACTCCGAAAACAGCTGTGTATAATCAGTAAATGGTTGAACTTCTATTCCATCCATTTTTATTTTATCTTGTTTTTTATTCTATCCAAAAACAATATTTTTCATTGCTATAATTTTTCCATTAAAATCCAAAGGTTTAGAGTTTGCATCCATTCCCTGTAGTGTAAATTTGTAATTGGATAAAAAAAATTTATATTTCCTCTTATTGTACAATTTTAAAACATGAATTTTCTGTCCTTCAGAGTATCTCAGAGATAGAATGATCTCGTAAACAATAAGAAAATGATTCATTGGCCCATTGATTAATCGAGCTTCATGTATACTGTCTTATTATAAGTTGAATTTCTAATGAACATGTGGTGACCACACATTTGCAAAGGCTCAATTCCATTGGGTGAGTTTATTAGCTACACTCTTGCAGTTTTACTCGCTGCTGCTAAAGCAGTTCTGTGTTATAACCTTATCTAGTAAACTTGCCACTCGCTTTGCTAGTGCGAGTGAAGTAAGAGGTTGGGCGGTTTTTCTTGCTATACTTGCCAGCATATTTGTTATCTCTTGGGTGCAATACGAGTGTGGCTACTTCTTTTCTTCTTGCTTTGCTCGCAACAAAATATAAAGAAGATAATGAAAAATGAGATGTTCATCCAATGAGCAATTTCAGCCATGTGTAATTGAAATTCGGTGAACTAATTCAAAACTGGTTCGATCACCAGTTCAGCTACTTTACTCCCTGGAGAATAGCTAGTACACTCGCCAAATGTAATTGAGCTCTTGGACTAATTTCTAGTAATATCATTTATTAGAGGTGAGAACCCATTTTCACGTAGGGAGTTTAAGTAGTCTGTACCAGAATTAGATAGATTTAGGATGTCAATATCACAGACTATGGTAATGTTTTTATTTTTGACTAGTAAAAATACCCGGTGCTTCCCGGGTTTTCTTCAATTATTGGCAGCATCAAAGAAGTGACAAACCATTGTAAAGGCATATGTGCATGTCTGAAATGCATTGCTAGCAAACCACAGTAACCAAAGTAAACAATCCAAAAGTGACTTGGGACCCAGGAACCATTGTTGCTTCACGGTTTTTTGCCCATTTTGGGCATTTGCCCAGCTCTGACAAACTTTTAAAGTAGCCTATGGTTCAGTCCTGGTCCTGTTTGGTATATATGCAAAATTTGGCGATGATCGGTCTGAAATTGTAGATTTGTATAAAGAACAAACATACATACATACTTTCACATTTATATATAAGATTATCTGTAAAATTTTCTGCATTTTATTATTAAAAGCATCAGTATGAAAGTAATGAGATTGACTTATGTAGAAAAAAATTAGATCAATACATTCACATAATATAAAACACAATTTCTGCTAAAGATATGCGATATTTGATTTTTTTTTAATTTGTATTTTTCATTGGTATACACGCAGTGGCCAAAAAATTAGGAACACCCTCCTACTTACTATTAATATCGTGTGGGACTTCCTCTGGCTTTCATGACAGCAGATATTCTTCTAGGCATGGACTCTACAAGTTGCTGAAACCATTGAAGAGGAATATTAGCCTATGCTAACGAAACAGTAGCTCTTAATTCCCTCAGATTAGAAGGTTGTGTTTTAGAGATTTTAACAGACCTTTCAACCTCATCCCACAAATGCTCAATTGGGTTGAGATGGGGTGACTGAGGAGGCCATTGAAGCAATTGAAACTCTGAATCTTGTTCCTCAAACCAATCTGTGATAATTCCAGCCATGTGGGAGGGTGCATTGTCCTGCTGGAAGTAGCCATCATTATCTGGAAACATTATGGCTATAAACGGCTGCATGTGGTCAACAGTAATGTGGAGGTAAGCGCTGGCATTCACGGATGTCTCCAACGGAAATAATGGACCTAGAGTACATCAGGAAAATGCTCCCCAGACCCCCGCCACCTACTTGAACAGTTGTCATGTGGCATGTGAGATCCATGGCTCTGTGCTGCTTGCATCACACATGGATCCTGCCTTCAACGTTATGGACAAGAAATCTTTACTCGTCAGACCAGACAACCTTCTTCCATTCATTAACTGTCCATTATACTAGTCCAATTTCGGCATTCTCTATCCCAAAAAAAACTGTTTTTCTTTGAGTTTGCAGTGAACTCAAGGAACTCACCAGCTATTAAGAGAAATTTGTTTAAAGATCCATCTTGTAGAGTGTGCGAATATGTTTTGCGATCATCCTGAGTTGTATTGTAGCTCTTCTATTTCTACACACAATGCATGTCAGTCGTCTGTCACCTCTTTCGTCACATATAATTTCTGCCCTCTAATCCACTTTTTGCTTGAACTTTTTTGGCTTAACTGCCATTCTTTGAAAATTGAGATACTCTGGTATGAGAAAAGGCAAGAAGGTTAGTGGCTTCGGAGATACTGGAACTACCATTTTTGGCACCCACAATCAGGGCGCATTCAAAGTCACTCAGATCTCTTGTTTTCTGCGTGAATAGGCGAATTTCAATGTTAACTGCCGCTTCTGACTAGGAGAAAGCTATAAAGCTTGTATTTATCAGCAAATCCGGTTTATTACGTCATCACACATGCTGCACAGACGAGTCAAGGATTAAGTGAGGGGGGTGTGTTCTTAATTTTTTGGCTGCTGAGTATATCTGATGCTTGTAGGCATTTTCTTTCAGAACCTGAAATGTAGTGATGATGATAGTTTTTTGTAGAAAATTTTGCAAATTACTGCAATGGGTTTGTGGCGATCTTTTCTCTTGGTGGGAGTGCGATGAGCTATAAGTATACCTTCAGGTTATTGTACATCAAGATTGGTTAACACTAATATCATAGTTTCAATTGTATTTTCAACTTCAATTATACCAGTGATTGGTTGCACTTCTAATCAGGGTATGGTGATTTAAATTGATTGATCATTGATTCTTTTTTTTAAATTGCATTGATGTAAATTGCAAAATGTAAATTTCATTTTTCCTTTTCACTGAAGTAAAACTAACCTAATATGATATGTGCATGCTATTAAAATGCTGAAAAGTTTTCTATTAAAAAAATATATAGAAGATCTAGTAAATATAGGTTTAAGCCTAATCCTTAGATACAGTGCAGAAAAATAGCTGTTCTATTTCTATATTTTGTGCATGGAAAAAATTTCAGAAAAATATAGAGAGCTAAACTTGAATATAATTGCATTAAGCATTTGCAGTACATTACAGTGGGGCACTAGGGTTCCCCTGATAAAGAAAAAAATAAATTAGCCTTTATATTATAAAGCCTTGAATTTTTCTATGCCCATAATTGTTGATTTGAAATAATAGATATTGCACCAACATAAATATTGTTGGACTTCAAATTTTAATATGAAAAGTGAAAAAGTGTAGAGTTAGCTTGTTTTTTTTATCAAAACTCATTAAATCTCTGAAAGAATAAAAATGTGTGAATTATCAAGTAACATTCAAGTCGGAAATACATCCCATTAAATGCATGCATCAATTGTTAAGAAATAATCTTGTCAATAGAATGTTTTTTATTTAGTTAATGCTGAATGAATCAAGAAACTTTGCGCCATATTTGATACTAAATTACCACCAGTCATTCACTTTAAAGTGGGGGGGGGGGAGAGCCCTCATGAATAAAAGCACTTCTCTACAAGAGAAATGTTAATCCATGAAGTTAATTTGAGCTCAACAACTTTTCATGTCATATAAACACATAATTCTGTTCATATTTTTTGCTTGTAGTTCATTTGTTTATTGTTAATCTGTAGTTTATTCATTAACTCTTTTGCAGCCAGTTTTTTTCCCTCAAAGTAGACTTGTCCAAGTTTTGACTAGTCTTTTTCTCTTTTTACTCTTTTTCTCCTTATCCTTCTATGCGACTTAGACTTGTTTAGGGTTTCTGCCTCTGACGAGATCTTCCATTTTCTTCCTCACCCTTCAAAAATCTAAAACATACCCATACTCCCTATATGGACCATCTTCGCCCGTTTTTGGCTTTTAAGAGATAATGCTGAATTAAATTTAAAAGATTATGTGAAAAATTGGTAGGTGATATGAAAATATTCATTCTTAATGATTAACAAGATTTGTTTTAATTAAATAAGCAGTCAGTAAAATTTAATCAAAAAATCATTTAAATTAAAAAAACCATTTTTTTTAAATTATGATTTTTTTTTTTGTCATACCCTGCTTCTAATACTTTATTTTATTTATTTTTGAGTCTTATGGCTGAGTAATTTTGTTGCACAGTATGAATTTCAGATTTTAATTGTGCGGTAGATTCAGTTTGTTCACTCACAACCTTGTTATGATATTTTAAGTTCTTGGTATATTCGTTTAATTGGGTGGATATGAATCTTTAAGGTTGGAATTCTCGTCTTGGAGTTTCTAGAGAAAAGCATTAACACTATCTGTTGTATTAGTTACTGTTTTGATGAGAGGTTTCTGTACACAATTCTTGTGAGCAATAGCTCACAAGAAGTTTTTTGAACTTTATTTACTTGGGAGTAATTAATAATGTATTTAAATATGATTTTGCATTCCTTTGCCAGACAGAAAGTTCTCTCTTTGAATTTATCATCTTAATACCGTAAGGTCATTTATAATTTCCAGTGCATTGGATCAAATACTACATGGTGATAATATCCCTGCTTCATCTGTTACACTTAGGTATCCCATTTGCCATTTCAATTTTTTTCCCCTTAAAAATTTTGACTGATTAACATATATTTACTGAACTAATTGAAGTATTAGAAAATCACTGTATGTATATATATATATATATATAAAGTATTAGCAATAGTTATAATGACTAAGATGAGATGACTTGGGCAGGCACAGCTAAAACACAACCAACACTGGCTGTTGCCACAGATTGTTTTATGAAGAATTCCTCTACATGGCTATAGTAAGCAGTCAATATAGCATTGAGACTTATTGTTATGTTATTTGGAATGTTTGGTTTCTTTTTGTCAAACCCTGTATTGTATTGGCATCTATATTTACTTTATTGGAATGAATTCACTTTCATGAGAGAAGACAATCTACTTTATCATGCTTTCTATTTTATACATTGTAAGTCAAGATTGTTTCTTATACAGTAAGTCCAAAGTTTGGGTATGGGCTAATGGATGCAGCAGGAATGGCAAGACTTGCAAAACGATGGAAAACTGTCCCTTCACAATCAGTGTGTGAAGAAATTACTGACTATACTGAAAGGTCTGTTTATAAGTATCATCTATTGTTACAAATTGATTCACAATTATAATTTTCATTTTTATATCTTGGCATGCTTAGGTAATAGATGAAAAAAACAAAGCTTTAAATGCTGCTTGCTGAATAGCAAAGTTGGTTTATATGATATATAATATTAAGTAAAACTTACAGTGAAATTAAATTCTCTCTCTCTGAATATCAACCTTCTTATTTTAAATTGACAATTATTGGAAAACTAAAAGGACAAAAATTCTTATTTATATGCCGCTGTGGTGGTTGAGTGGTTATAGTGACGGACTCGCGATGCGAGGATCCAGGTTCGAACCCCACAGTGGTGGTCAGCTGAAGTTGGTTTTCTGTGGTTCCCAACTTCAAGTCGCAAATGCGAGCCGATCTCCCCGTTAAAAAGTCTCGCCACAAAGAGCAACAGTCCTACAACGATAAATCATTCAATCATAACACTTCACTCATAGTTAGAAAAACTGGTGGCAGATGGCAGCACCACACATAACAAGCATTACAGAGAAACAAAAAACTTCACGTCAGGTTTCACTACACGTACACGCACATTCCCGCATGTACCGATTCGTTGAGGGGTTCCGCGGGGGGAGGGGGTGCATGTGTGGTGTAGCAGTAGTAGGTAGGGCCTCCAAAAAATGGCTCAGGGATCCATGATGTTCTTGAGTCAGCCACCTCGTTGGGCAATTTGCCTGTTGTGGATTTGTATTTGTTAACGACAAAAATTATCAGGGATAAAATATGCTGATATTTATGTGTGTAACTTTATTTATTAGTTTTATGTGTTCTATCATGTTTTTAGATATATAAATTGAAATCATTTAAAGATACATTAAATTTACATTATTCTTTTGGTTTGCAATCTTGGATCATGAAAATATTTTTTGATAAACATATTTTATTAAAAGTTATTCATTTGTTTTCAATTCATCTTTACTCAGAATGATCAAAACTATTAATCTTATCCAGGATAATACCTGCCACTCATAGAGGATATGTAGAAGTCAGTATGAACACTACTGCTTGTAGAGGAACCAGAAATTCAGTGGTTTATCTAGAGCACGTACAAGTAAAAGTCACATTGTTCTTCAAGCCACGTGGAAATTTACAAATTGTACTCATGTCACCTTCAGGAACGCCATCAACATTACTTCTTCCAAGACCACATGACAAGCACAATGCGCTGTTCACCGATTGGCCTTTCATGTCTGTTCATTTTTGGGGTGAACCAGCTGCAGGAATGTGGAGACTTTTCATTAAAAATAAAGGAGGAATTCCGGTCTCTCAACCAGGTTTCATTTTTTTATCAAGATTTATCTTGATTAAATTTTTCATAATTTTAGTTGAAGGTCATTTAAAATATATAGAATTATATGCATATTCTAAATGGTTATTGATGTTATACTTTGAAAATAATTCCCATTTCTTATGGAATAAGCACTGTAGTACTTACATTTTAATCATTTTATCATACCATGATTATTTTATGCACACAAGGACTAATTAGACAAGGACCTACATTTGAAAGCTCATTTCAAAAAGCTGTATTTCTGTACCTTTAAACCAGTATTCAGACCTAATTGTCAAACCTCAGATTAGCAGGTTTAGACAAATATTTGAGATTTTCAATCGGAAATGATATGATGGACCATAAAATTGATACACAGTCGATCAGTGCTTTGACAAGAGCAAACCAGTATAGTCTGGTCAGAGATAATTCCAGGTTGTGTCACAAGAAGTCTTTTTCTGATAGGGTTGTGAATGCATAAAATAGCTTACTGTCTGTTCAGGGGAATTTATGACAAGAAAGAGGCATTATCAACGAAAACATTTACCTTGACTAACATTATCTTCTTAGAATGAATTACCTATGTGAGTTGATGTATCAATGAAATATAATTTTAAGTACAGAGCAATAAAAGAATGTGTAAGGTAGGTAGGTATATATATATATATATATATATATATATACACACACACACACACACCTACCTTACCCATTCTTTTATTGCTCTGTACTTAAAATTCAAAATTATAAAATTATATTTCAGTGATACATCAACTCATCATCAATATATATATAATGACTCCTTTTTTGCAACAGGTTTCAATAGTGAAGGCAATATCCAAAGTATGAATGTACCATGATATGATGAAAGTCCTCAAGGATATTCAAGTGGAAGATGGGAAATTCCTAAAACTTCTAAAAAATATATGTGCTAATGGAACACCAGGACCAAATGATATTTATCCTTGGGTCTGTAGGAATGTGTTAATGAACTGTTGAGGCCAGTTGCACAGATTTAGTGAAGTGGTGTTTCTGACGATATCATCCCAGGGGATTATTGAAACCTTGCTAATGTGGTTCCAATATTCAAAAATGGTTGTATAGAAACTATATTCAATTATCATCCAGTTTTTGTAACAAGCTCCCTCTTAAAGAGTTCAAAAGTTATCACACAAAAGGCAACTGGTGAAGTAGATACACAAGAACAATGTATTGTTGTAAAACCAGTGTAAGAGAAAGTCACACATAACCAATCTCCTTTCTTTTTATGATCATGTGACTAAGGCGTTGAATAAGGCAAAAACATGGATATTTGCCCATTGATTTCCAAAAGGTGTTTCATCGGGTCCAACATGTTAAACCATTCAAGCGGGGGATAATCTACATTAGAAAATAATACAAAAAAAATGAAATGTAATAAAATGCTTAACACTAAATTATGAAGAAAAAGCAAAAAAATAGAATATATGAACTATACAACATGTCCTAAAAAGCATTAAAATACAAAATGCAAACTATACAGGGTTCGTACATTCCTTGAAAATCCTTAAAAGTCCTTGAAAAGAACATTTTCAAGTCCTTGAAAAAAATTTTTGTGTGAATTTCTTCCATCAATTTTTGTCCCCCTTCCACTAAATCTCGCTCTAAACCATATTCCACTGGGGTGAAAATGTGTAGAGCAACAATGTTACAATGATTACACGACAATGTTCAAAACAGGACATTTATTTTTTTTCAAACCAAGCACAACTCAGGTCTATCGCCATGGGCAATTTACTACCTAGTGAGTTGTGCCAGGAAATGTAAGTGTGTGTTCCTAACAGTGTGAGTGCGTATCTCATGCTGTGCCTGATTTTTCAGTGTTGCCATCTATATTTCAGAAGTGAAGTGAGTGAAGTGTAATGATTGAATATATGTACTGTTTGTAGGCCTGTTGCTCTCTGTGGCGAGACTTTTTAATAGGGAGATTGACTCACATTCGTGCCTCAAAGTTGGGGAAACCACAGAAAACAAACTTCAGCCGACCATTGTGTCAAAACAGGACATATGGTCACCTGTACCTGAGGTATTTCTATACTTAAAAAAGTGTTGCCTAAAATCTGGCAGTAAAACTCTGTGCATAAGATGTTACTTCAAAATATTTTGAACTGTTGAATTAATGAATATCAGTTGGATATATGTGGGCTGACCATAAATTCCCCAATAAAAATACGGGAAAATCGCCAATTGTTACCAAAAATGATGCCAAAGGTAAGCAAAGTTGCCAATTATAGCCAAAATGAAAAACATCAAAGGTAGAAAATGAAGTGCCATTGCATTGAAGCAGAAGATTTAAATATGAATTCCATGGGATGGGGGAACGCTAACATAACAATATTTAAAGCCAGTCGTAGACGAGAAAGCGGGTTATTGTTAATAATGACAGTATAGACGGGGAATTACCCACCTCTGACTTGGATAGCTTTTCGATTGACACTGAATCTTGAGCAAACGATGGGGATGAATCTTTCTTACACATCTCGCGATACAATACTTTTTAAGAAATAGATCGGATAGGAAAGGGGGGTTATATGTCTTGATATGTGTGAAAACATGTTTGAAAGCTAGAGAGTGTAACATGCAGAGAAGTGATATTGAAACTATACAGGTTGAGCTTGAAAACAAAAGGCATCATAAACTTATTGTAGGGGTTTGTGAGTATGAAAGTGGATGAGGTGACCTGTCATTGTTTATTTATAAAAGGAGGGCATTGAAGAAAGCATTTGTTACAATCCACTGAATCCAAACTACATCGCCAAATTTCATGATGAAATTTCATACATGTGTAAGCATAAGAGGGTTGTCATATTAGATTTCAATTACTAAGGTATCAATTGGGAGACCCTTTTAGTTAGCGATCAATATCAAAGAGACTTTCTTAAGTTGGTGCTCGATAATTTTTTTGTATTGGTATGTATCAGAAGAGCCACTAGAGGTACTGCTTGTTTGGATTTAGTTCTCACTAGTTCTAAGGATCTTGTTGAACATGTTTCGATGGGGGGACGAGTTTTCTTCCAGTGATCATTGCGTCATCAGTTTTTTCTAAGTTTTCTTCGGGTAAGGTTGATAACAAGACTGGTTCCTTGTTTTCAGAGATCTAACTTTGATGTTTTGAGAGAACATTTAGCAGAAGTTTTCAAAAAGACCGGCTAGAATTAGTCTGAGTGATAAGTCAATGGGAAGAACTTTGTACGAAACTATCCTCTGTTTTGCACGGCGTCATACTATTTGTTCGAAAAAAGCATGTTTGTACATCGTGCCCCCTATGGTTCATGGATGCCATGTGTAACCTTTATCTTGAAAAGAAAAGAGCATTGAGTAAGTATGAAAGTGGATGAGGTGACCTGTCATTGTTTATTTATAAAAGGAGGGCATTGAAGAAAGCGATAAGAGAGTTTAAGAAGGAAGTTGAATCTAGGTTGACAGATAACTTTGGCTCTGACCCAAAATGATTTTTTAGATACATCAATAATGGGACAGTTGGCCCCCTCTCGATAAGAGTGTGTAGGATGGAGAGCAGTGTAGTTATGTGTAGTGCTTTCAGTGACTTTTTCGCGACAGTTTTTAATATAAAAAACGATATTCCATGTGCTTGTGTTGCTTGGAGTAATAAAATCCTCAACAATATTCAAGTGGAAGATGTGGAGGTCCTAAATCTTTTGAAAAATGTATGTGCAAGCAAACAACCAGGACCAGATGATATCTATCCCAGGGTCATCAGAAAATGTGCTAAGGAATTGTAGGGGGCAGTCGCACAGATTCACAGGAGTAGTGTTGCTGAGGGTATCGTCCCAAGGGATTGGAAACTTGCTAATGTTGTTCCAATTATTAAAAAGGGTAGTAGAGAAGCTGTGTCTAATTATCATCCAGTGAGTTTGATGAGATTCCTCTCAAAAATTTTGGAAATTATCACACGAGGCAATTGGTGAAGTGGATAGATGAGAATAATGTATTGTCGGATAATCAGCATGGTTTCAGGAAAGTGAAGTCAAGTGTAACTAACCTGTTTTGCTTCTATGATAACGTGACTAATGCTTTGGGTAAGGGCATAAATGTGGATGCTGTTTACCTTGATAAACCCGATCGAATGCCTTCTAGAAATCATGGTAAACTCTAGGCATTTACATGAGATTGGGATTGGAGCAACTTGTTGAATTGGATAGAATCGTGGTGAACGGGGAATTCTCTGGTTGGACAGGCATCACTAGTGGAGTTTCTCAAGGAAGTGTCCTTGGCCTTTTTCACTTTTTATCAATAAACTCGATCAGGGTATCTGGGATTGTTAGCAAATCCTCAGATGACGTGAAGCTAATGGGGGTAGTCAGAAATCAAAGCGATTGGGAGTTGCTCCAGATCCACTTGAACAGGATTGCAGCATGGGCAAATCTAAAGAGCACGATGTTTAGCATTGACAAGTGCATGGCCACTAATTTTGGTTCAAACAACCCACGTTTCTCTTACGAGTTGAATGATGTCACTATCCCAGATGCAACTAGGGTCACCGATTTGGAATTCTCAATGACAAGCAGTTTAGGTTTTCTGAACATTGTTCAGCAGTGGTCAGAAAACGAATAGAATGCTTGGTTTCGTTTTCAAAAAGGTCTCTTCATGTTTTCCTAAAGTCATTCTTCCGCTTTTCCGAGGATTAGTTCGTCCTTCTTCCTGGACTGGAGTATGCTCTCTTTCATTAGGTCGTCCAATAGGACGTGTCTATCTCCGATGATCATACATCGCGAGAGCCGTCCTGTTCAGTATTTATTTTTTCTATGAGTGTTATTAGTCCCAATCATAATTATTACGCCTTTATTGTTTCTAATCCACGTGATAAAAGTTAATTGAGTTAGTTGATGACTAACATAAAAACAATGAGCAAATTAGTATTAAGTTTTGTCCTCCAATTTTATAGTTTGCCAAAACAAGGGAAAAGAAAGGAGAAAAATTGCAGTGTCCTCCCGAGACTCTCGGGTCGAAACAACAAAAACACATTGCATCAACTATTACATAACTATTTACAAACTGTCCTGCAACTTGCATGTGTTTAACAACAAATATATGAAATTTAGTTACACATGTCATCTTGCATATGCAAAATGAAAAGATCAAAATATTCTTTTACATAAGTTCTGAATACTCTGTGTCCCACATGATCTAGTGGTTAGGATACCTGGTTCTCACCCAGGAGGTCTGGGTTCAATTCCCGGTGTGGGAAATGTTTTGAGCTGTCCAAAGCTTACAGCAATTCCTCTCTTGAAATACTCTGTGATCTTTTCACTTCTCTGTGATCTTTTCAAATCACAAATACCTCATATTGTTAGTGTTACTTTGTCAACACAGTGTTACCCGCTTCACAATATGGGTTTACACAATATACATTGTTCATGGATTCGATTTTACATACTCATCAATACAATTAGATAAGTTAGATCAATTGCATCACTATTTTATATTTTTGGCACAAATTTGGCAAAAAACAACACACCCATCATTAAATATTCATGTTAATAAATAGAGTTGTGAGAAACCCTAAGCAAAAATAAAGCAGTTACGAGTTTAAAAAAATTTTAGTTTATACAATCCTCAAGATATGTTTGGGTATTTCGAATCACCCACAAAACATTAATTATATATAAACTAAACAATTGTACCATTAATATTCTTTCACAAAACACTTTTGCACTATGTTTTATATACACTAGTAGCTATATATTCAAACCATTCAACCATTACAAATTTAAGTTTTGTTAGATTTACTTTACATTAGATATTACAAATATTTCTCTAATGCTGTATTCAAAATTTCTCTAAGGAAGTCTTTCCTTGATCTTATAATATATTTTATTGATAATTGTCTCTGATCTTGTGTTATTGCTTCTCTTGTCTCCCAATGTGGGCATTCAAAAATGTAGCGGAATCTTCTGTTGCTTTTACTTCTACAGAAGATGCATCGTCCATCTCTGAGGTGTCTCCATTCCTGGTAATATCCAAGGGACCCATGTTCTGTGATAATTTGGTTTATATAAAATCACCCTGTAATCTTTTAATGTCTACATTTGGGTATATACTGAATACTGGTCGTCTTTTTGTGTTGTTATGCTATGAAATTTGCCATTCCATGATACGTTTTTCAAGTATTTTTCTTATTTGTGCTTTGCTATATCCGGTTATTACCTACACTGTATTATAACTTGTTCCATCTTTGGCGAGCTTGTCAGCCATGTCATTTTTTTTATTATCTGTGTGAGCTTTGATCCAGTGAAAATGGACCATGATCCTCATTAATATTTCTTTGATAATTGTGGTATCTGGATCATCTCTTTCGGGTCTCTCCAACGTTTTTAACGAGGACATAGAATCAGTGTACAGGTGCAGGTCATCTATTCCCATTTCTTCCGCTCTCGTTAGGCTCAGTCTTATTGCTATCATTTCAGATCTGTAGACTGTTGCACAATCCGATAATCTGTAGCTTTCTGTGATGATATATAGAGACCACTCTTACTCATCATAAGAGTTTGTGTCCCAAGTTATGGCATATGCATAGTCCATGGTTCTTCAAGAATTACGAATACGTCATGGACTGGAGTATGCTGTAAGGTTTTGAAGACCATACCTACAGAGGGACATAAACTTGGTTGAAGGGGTGCAGAGAAGAGCTACGCGTGTCCTTATTGGCACACAGGGATTGAGTTATGAAGAGAGACTTCATTTTTTGAATATGTTTACATGGGATGAACGCAGGTGTCGGAGAGATACGATCAAAGTGTTCAAAATTTTCAACAGCATGGATAGGATGGACCATGAATTATTAATACGCCATCAATTGACTGCTTTTACAAGGGGACACCAATATCAATTTGTAAGGGACAATTCTAGGTTATGGTTTCACAGGGAATTTTTCTCTAATAAGGTTGTTAATAAATGGAATAGCTTATATACCCCAGAGGTCTTAAATTCTAACACAATTGACATGTTTGAAAAGAAATAAGATAAACATGTTGGGGTAAGTCGAGAAGCTGTTCATACTTAGAATAAGACAATTATAAGTATTCTTTATGGGCATTGTATAGTAGTTTATCATGTGTATATATTGTTTGTAATTGCATTTTTAATTGGGTTGCTGTATTTTTGAAATATATGACATCCATATTTGTTGTAGGCATCTTTTTCTCAGCCACCTTGTTGGGCATTTTGCCTGTTGTGACATTGTATTTGTATTAGTATTAGCTAAGTTAACTAGCTCTATCTTATCTACTAACACTAAAACTATTTGTCCCAAAGCAAAATAACAAAAATTACAAAGAATACCAAAAGTAATTCTACTCTGTTCGCTGACACTAATGCCCAAATTACCCAAAAAATTTAGAAGAGGGAGAAATACCAATATAGCCAAAAAAAAACCAAAAAAACATATATTCCCTTCTATATGAGCAACAAATTGATTATAAACAAAGAACAGGGCTCCCACTCGTCCTACTTTTCGGTAAAATGTCTTACTTTCTCGGTTTTGTCCTACTTTTCTACCAAATCCTATCGACAAAATTTGTGTAATTGATTTTAATTGAGCAGGAAATCATTGATATATTGCCAAATATTACAAATGTTGGAGAATGCAATTAATTATTCTGCCAAAGCATAAATTGTATCATTTTTAAGGTTATTTGGGGGGGGGGGTGTATGTGGACCATTTAGTTGATTAATTTTTCATTGACTTAGTTTGAGGGTTCAACAAGTATAGTAGTCATTAAAAACTTCTGTCTGGATGGAAAAATAATTTTGTATTTATTACTTCATGGTCTTGGACAGTAACTAATATTCATCATTCAAAAGTACGGTGCAAATAGGTGAAACAACAGTTTGCATTTCAAAGCAGTTGGATACATAGGCCTATTCTAGGTTTGGTGATTCTGATGTTACCCAATAGCATTCAGTTGTCTTCTTTATTTTTAAGGCATGAAGAAGCATAAACAATATTTACAATGTGCTCAGCAAAGAGCTAGAAATTGCTTCATTTGTGAAAAATGATTACACTGGCATTGAACATTAAAATGTGGATAAATCCCTTTAAAAAAATGATGGACAACGCAGTAGAACTATTTGGTTCACCTTGCCTTATTTACATCAGATCTTGTAATATACATATTTTGCACTGTGCTTTTGAAAGTGGTTTCAAAGGAGCGTCATTCTTAAAAAACATATATCTTCAAAATTTGCTGTGCATTGTTGAAAAGAGTTGACAAGATGTGCACTTTAGAAGACTCCAAAAAAATAATGTAATATATATGAGGACTGACAGCAAAGAATTATCTGTGGTTGCTAGTGCACACTGTTTTGGTCAAAAATTGGTTTTGTAACCAAGTCATTTATTATTTTGCTTTGGCTTGAGTCAATTTTATAGGAAACTGAAATAGTGCTATGAAAAAAAAAAAGTTAATTCAAAAATAAAATATTTTTTTTCAATTATTTGAAATTATTTTTTTTGCAAAAAAAAATTTTTAGGGATTTTTTTCCATCATGCCATGATTATGTTGTCTAAGGGGGTTACCCTCCCCCATCCTACTTTTTAGCCCTGCATTTTCCTACTTTTTCTCATTTTTTGAGTGGGATCCCTGACATAGAATCAATGAGAAAACCTGACAAAACTGAAAATTAAACTAGAATAAAAATTAATTTTGTCACAAAACTTAAATACCCAAATGAAAATTGAAAAAGAAAAAAAGAAATATGAAACACTCATCTCTCTCTCTCTCTCTCACAAATCCAGGATGGCGTTCCTTTATGGGAACAAAGCAATTCCCAAAACTAAAAATCCAGTGGCAAATACCAACTAACATATAATACTAAACACAGAATCAACAAAAAACAAAAAGAACGCTGAAAAGTATTTAATCCAAAAAAACAAAAACATGCTGATGAAATCACATGGGAACAAGGAAACTCATGAAATGGATTACCTATAATACCCTGTACTATCTACCTTGTATATACTGCTTTTAGAAACTTATTTTCATTTTTTGTTTGTGGTAACTGTTGAACATCATGCTTTTTTTTATTCAATTGTATAAAACTTTAGGTAGATTAATGGATTGGACCCTCATTTTCTATGGTACAAGAACCCCAACTGTAGCTGCAGAACTTGCAAAAAGACCTGAATCTCGTTCTTACAAAACACCTATTGCTATTGGAAATGTCACAGTAGTAAGTTTCTTTCCGTACTACATTGGATTTGTATAGTAGAGCCTCTTTCAACTGGCCAAACTGAGATTGAGGGTTAGTCAGGTGAAAGATAATTCACTCAACCCTTTTGATGGTATGCTTGAATCTACTCTAGTGTAAACAAATATCACTTTACGGAAGAGTAGATTACTTTGCCTAATAATACACACAAAAAATCTTCAATGAATGAGGCAAATACCAGGAAATACTAAAAAATTCCTTATGCATTTCGGCACATTATGGGTGTCATCTTCAGAAGATAAGAATATCATGCTGACTGAGTTTCCCCACTTGGATTGATTACCAAATTTTCAATCTTGGTTGCTCAGTGGAACGAAAAAATATATCTAGGTCAAATGTCATGGTAAGAATAAAGTGAAGCACCTGTGTGTAAGTCTTTTGCAACAACCTTATTGGCTGCTTGTGAAATGGAGCTATCCAATTGGTCTATTAGAATTTTCTTTAAATTCCCACATACTGCTGGCAAGAGGGCCAAAGATTCAAATTTCAGGAAGTGAGAGTTTTTCAGAAAGTGAAATCCATGACCGATTTTGACTTTTACAAAGGCACATACATCCAGGCCTTCAAAAATAAATTAGTAAATGACAATAAATCAACAGCACCATTGGTTAAATTCATTACAAGCGGGAATTTAAAGAAAATTCTAATGGACCGATCGGATAGCTCCATTTCGCAAGCAGCCAATCAGGTTGTTGCAAAAAACTTGCATGTAAGCACTTCACTTCATTCTTGCCGCAATGTTTTACTTGCACAGGCAAATAGTTTTTAGTTCTGCTGAGCAATTGAGATTGAAGATTTGGTAATCAATCCAAGTGGGAAACTCGGTCAGCGTGATATTCTTACCCTCCGAACATGCCACCCATAGTGTGTTGAAATGCGTAAGGAATTTGGTAGTATTTCCTGGTATTTGCCTTATTTGTTGATTATTTTTTTAGTAAATGTCATTTTCTTGTTTTTGTCTCAACATGTGCACAAAGGCTAATTATGGATTAATTTGACCTGAATCAAACAGTTTTCACTTATCATAGAACGTGAACACAGATAATAGAAAAATTTCTTGACTTTTCATGATATCATATGAATATTGACTCATGAAATTTTCATCCTGTACACATTTTGTAATTTAGAGTTATGAACACTTATAATCAGAACCACAGTTCAGGTCATTTTGATCCAACATACTAAATTATAGGTTTAGCTACTTCAACATCAGTGTTCAACATCATTCATAATTTCTTAATTTTCAGTCTTATTTGAAAATATTTCAGCACTGAAAGTTTCTCAAATGCCTTGCCAACCATTTACTGGTACTAAAACATCCCCTTGTTTCGTTTGAATATTATTTTTTTTTCAGCAAACTCATAATTAGATACTTTTTTTTTAAATTCAATACTTAAGTTTTCCATTGCTATTTTTAACTCAGCTAATGCTATATCTACTTTTAACATGTTGTTTTCATTAGACTACAAATCTTATTCTATTAATTTCATTTCATTTTCACTCACTAACTTGTAATAAACTTCTATTTTTATCATCCGTTTCTTATGATTAATTAAACATGCATGAAGTGATATGAATGTATGAAGGTACGTGCCATAATTTCCTGCCTATAATCTGCTACTATGAAGGGAAAAAAAGAAAATTTTGCTATTTTAGAGGGAGACCTTCTATTACCTGCAGCAGTGTGTAATATGCATGTATAAATTTTATTTAATTTGAGTGGAAAATGTGCTGCATAATCTGCAGCAATATATAGAATGAAACCTTGTGACAATGATACTTGATATAACAATAAATCTCCCTGCAATGTTATTTTTTTCTAATTTTGTTTAGAATTGCCTTCAGTTTTATGTTGAACTCAGCTCTGGATACAATAGTACCCATTACAGTGATAAAGGTCTCTATAACGATAATTTTTAAAGTAGTTTGAAGCTGCTGCAAGGATATTTTTTATATCTCAGTCGAAACTGTCTTTAACATATTTGTAAACAGCTTACTAGTTTTTATTTTCTAAGACCATCTATTTTACACTATCTGCTTCTCAAAATGTTCATGAAGTTGCTACTTTCCGTGTAAAGCCTACTACACATATTGAAATTTGCCTGCCTAGGTATACTACTTCAAATGAAGGAAACACTCTCTTCAGTTTAAAATAAGAAACACAGGGTCTTCGTATACTTTTTCTGATTTGCCTGCGTCAGTATAGCTGTGCAGGTAAACTTGAACGTGTGTAGTTGGCTTATGACCCCAAAATGTAGTGCTATAAAGTGCATTTTGTGATGGTGCTAATAGCGCTGATTTAAAAGAGACGTCAACAACAGTATAAATTTGGTGATATGTGATGATGATGCTGCCTCTCCAATATAGCAATAATCCCCCTACAACCATATTTTTTCTTGGTTCATAGAATATTGTTGTATTCTCAGTAATCAGTGAATGAAATATAACATAGAATGCTTTAGTTCATGAACATGACGTCTAAAATAAAAATTCTACACTAATTCTTTGATTTCAATATGTACAAAACAAGGCATTGGAAAATGTCCAATTCAAGATTTATTTGAAACCCTTGAATTCAGATGATTAATCAGGCATGGAGTTAAACAAATCCAGTATTCATTCATTTGAGTTATATATTCCCTTAAATCAATTATTAATTGAATTGTTTATTTCAGAAAGGGCATAAGTCACATTTTTTTCAAAATTTATATCTTTATAGCAATTGACTCTGTGGGGGTAGGCATATTTAATGTTGAAAAACACATCTGTAACTTAAGTTGTTTCGTTGCTATGGAGGTTTGAAAATCATAGTTATTTGAGAAATGGCACATCTCCTGCATACGTGCTCTTTCTACAGTAAATTTACTATACCCGGCATCCGCACATTGGTTTGGCAGACCACAGAAACATGTTTGTGGTACATGTAAGGAGCTTAATGTCAAAATTAAGAGTAACTCACGAAATGAAAATGCAGAGTTTCTACGGCAGAAAAATGTTCCACTTGAGGTGTTCACACACACACACACACACACACAAATTTTATTCTGCCATAAAAGACATTACGAAGAAGTGTGTAGAGGATCCAGACACTTATAGTATTTGTGTAGACTCCAAGCAGAACCTTCCACATTATTAAACATTCCTGTTCAAGAAATTTTTTATTACTGCCAATACTGGGTCAACTGCTTTTCTGTATATATGAAGACAGAAATGAAAAAACACTATCTTTATCATGAGGGGTATAGAAAAAAAAAGGAGGTAATGAGTTTATCATTACCATCTTTTATTTATCATTGCATAAACAATCACATTCCTCAAACGGCAAAATATATCCATGTTTTTTCAGATGCTTGCACTGGCCATAATTGGAATTACACTGTGTTAAGAGTCTTCAGGGCCATCTCAAGAGCATCATGGTCCCCAGAGCCCAGTGATTTTTCTGAGGCCTTACCTGACAAATTCTCAAAAATTTCAACCAGATCACATTTTTGTGAGCCCCCCCCCCCCTCTTCTCAAGAGGCCCCTGGGCTGTGTCCTGGTGCACCCATGCATTAAGATGGCATTGAGAGCCTTACTAGCTATATCTTATGCAAGAAAAATTCCTGTAACACAATATTTTCCTGTAAGGGGGTCACAGCTTCTTGTCATGTTACAGAATGTTTGGGGTCATTCAGGGCCGGACTTAAAGGGGGTGTGAAAGGTGCAGTTGCACCGGGCCACAGAATTTTTAAGCCCAGCCCTGGGGTCATCAAAGAGCTATTAAAAACAAAGATAGAGTGTATACACCAGAAGAGTAGTAAACCACTAATGAAAGAGGGATCACAGGTGAAAATTGAAACAGTGATGTTAAAAGACACTAACATTATCCTAGATTTGGATAAATGGTGGCCAGAGTATATCAGAAAGTGTGTAAATTTAACAAAAACAGTGAAAATAATGAATAAAGAAGGAAAAGAAAATTAAAATATCTGAGCTTCATTACATATGAAATGAACCATGGAACTGTAAAAGCAAGCAAGTTTAGCAATGGGTTAGACCTAAGTATGTTTCCTCTCAAAATGCCTGAAGCCTAATGTAGTCTGCATCCCTTTGCCTACAGAACAAGCTTTTGAAGGCAAAAACCCTATCAATTAAAAAAATATTCAAAACAAAAAGTTCTGAAGTATGTAATTGAAGAAGCTAAAGATTTCTTCGACACCATTCTAGCTTAGCCAACTACAGTTCAAAATTATGCAAAATAAATTTTAGAAAAGGAGATACGCTTATTAAAAAGTATAAAAATGTTTTTCACATCTACTGTTCATTAAAACATTGATTCCAAACACTTTAGGTGTTTAAATGTTTATTTCTTATGGGTTTAGTGCAGAAAGGGCACATGTCCAAAACAAAAAAAAAATTCATAGGAACTATAATTTTTGTAGAAAAAATCCAGAATTCATGTGTGAAATGTGCATTAGAGTATGTTTTTTGAAATTAAGTATTACCATTTAACATAACTTTTTTTCTTTGGTACAAACAGTTTTATATGTCTGGTTTAAAATTTAAAAAATGTGGCATGTGCCCTTTCTGAAATAAATGATTCAATTACATCTTTTAAAGTAATAAAATTGTCTCTACCCTGGTTAAATTTATTAAATGAAATCCAGATTCCCAAATCTTCCAGGTTCATGGCCCCACTGCTCCTACTTAAAGCACTTCAGAGGTACCAAAAAGTAGCCACAGTACAGTTCGAATCACTGTGAACTTCTCAATACTTCAAATGATGATGTGAAATCACCACCTTTTTTGAAAATTTAGGAAAGTTGAGTAGAGGTGATTTCATATATGTTCTGCCCTCTTATCACAGTAGTATGCTGTGGCTGCTGGACAGATAAGCAGGGTAGTTTAAAACACTTGCATATAATGAACACACAGTATTTCACATGATTTTTCCTAGAAGTATTGAAAGGGAACAAAGATACCTGGTTACACTATGTGTCTCATCGAAGAACATAAGGTAAATTATCAAGTAAACTAAAATAGACAACTTGAATGTCTGAAAAAGAAAGTTTGGAACAGAAAATAATGGGTACCAAAATAATGTACTAAATGAATGAGAGAAATAAATACAGACCTGCCAACTCTCCCGATTTAGGCGGGGGACTCAGAATTTTTCATCCTTCTTCCCGCTCTCGGGATTTGTTAAAATTTCTCCGCATTTTGGCTGAAAATTACATTTTACGCGAGTTTTCACGTTGTCATGGCGTCAATGATTACCTTTGTCGTTAGGGAAAACACCCATAGATAACAGCCGTAGTCATTTCCATCGAGCAGCCTTAGAAAAGTCTCTGTGACCGCATTTAAGCAACTGGCAAAGATGCGACTTCGTTTTCGTAGCGTTTATCGGCAATCATTTATCAGGGGCATGACCTTGGTTGCCAAAATTCCTGTATAATCGTTATTGTATTCCATTAACAGCCGTGCGGTAAACACGTTTTTTCGTCGGCAGCTTTGTAATTTGAATTTTTTCAAATTGTTTCTTCCGATTAAACATCTTCAGAAAGAAAATATAAAACTTTAAGCTATATACAGCTAAATATAAAGCTTTTAAGAATTCATATACCCAAGATTATCAATCACTGATAGCATCCACAAAAGGAAACACTTATGTTTTATGAACAGTATGTAGATGTGATTTCTCTATTCTGCTCAGGGGCAATGCAGAACCTACCTTGAGGGGGGGGGGGAATGTAACTTTTTCTTAATTGATTTAAAAAAAAAAAAATTCGAAATTTTTTTTATGAACTTTTTTTTTGATCGAGTCTGTGAGTGTCGGGGGGAGGGGGGTACCCCCCTTCGGGAGAATCTTCGAATTTCTGGATTTTAAAAGTTGGCGTGTCTGTAAATACATTACTCAAAAAGGATATACACTGAAAAAGGAAGTGTGATGAGGCTACAGAAAAATTATTTTTGTTACAAATTATGTGTTCTGACATTTCAGAAAAATAGCTGCAGATAATAAATACACTTCTGTGTATTTATTATCTGCAGATTCATACTAAAAAATTCAGGTGTTTTTTTATGATTGTTCCATGAATTATAGGCTGGGAATTACAGTACATGAAAAGCTGCTATTGTTTGTATTTAATTTAAAAAAATTACGTATAATTTCAGGAAAAATGCATGTCAGATAGAAATTTTTACACAGAAATCAATGGAAAAAGGTTAGTATTTTTCATTGTATTATCTGTCACGTTAATTTTATGTTATTATGTTATTTATTCTACATTAACAACCCCTCCTCAAAATTCACTGCAGTATAGTATGTTAGTTCTTTTTGATTAAGCAAATCAAAATCTTCATTTTTAGTGACTCGGATTTGAAATGGCACTTTGGTTATTTACGTTGCAATAAGACTCTATTTACTCCATACATACACATGCATATTTATGTTCTATGAGGATTATAAGCTTGTAGAAACAACTTTATTAACACCTACTCAGGACAAGTGATGCAAAAATTCAGAACGGCTGCTCCCATGTACCATCAGGTTGAATTTAAAGTTTTGTTGTAGTTTTACCCAAAGTGAAAATGTACTAAAATAATTGAGCAGACTGATTTTCTTATTCATAGAAATAAATTACATCAGAAGGATTATTTGTTGTCGCATGTGCCTATAAAGTTCAATTCCATGGTGGAGCTATTCTGCTAACTCGGATACGAAGAACTCCTCACCTATTCTCAACGTTATCTACATTGATTAGACACTGTTCAGACTAAAATTGAGCCAAAGACCTGTAAATGTGGTAGTTGGATGGTGCGAGGTCTTGGGCTGGGGCAGTGGCTGGATACTTTTGAGTTCTTTGTTGTGATTGCATCAATTTGGCTGTGTGTGGTGAAGCTTTGTTATGCTGGAGGATAGTATGGTTTCTGTTGACTAATGCTGAGTACAGGGCTTATAGAATGTTGTTCTTGCAATTGTTCAGTATAGAAGTGCTGTCATTCAGAGTGTGCAGCTGTTTGGAAAAAAATCATAGTGTAACACTGCCTTGAAATTCCACTGAACATCCATGACCTTGTATTTGAACTACAAGCATTTAACAAGAGTTTGAGACCTGGCCCACTGTTTCCATTTTTTATGTGTGGATTTTCAAAATACAGTGATACCTCAGTTAATGAACACTTTAGCTTACAAATTTTTTGGCTAACAAAGATTTTTTTGATGTTTTCTGCCTCAACTAACAAACATTTTAGTTGATATGGATGCACATGCTAACATAAAACAGCTGCGTCTTGAGCTAAATTTTCATGCTAATCAAAATGAATCCAATGAGTAACTGTCACTGGAGCAAGATTGCAGTATTTTAATGCATATAAGAAGAACTCTCATATCTGCCTCAATTAACAAACATTTTAGTTGATATGGATGCACATGCTAACATAAAACAGCTGTGTCTTGAGCTAAATTTTCATGCTAATCAAAATGAATCCAATGAGTAACTATCACTGGAGCAAGATTGCAGTATTTTAATGCATATAAGAAGAACTCTCATATCTGCCTCAATTAACAAACATTTTAGTTGATATGGATGCACATGCTAACATAAAACAGCTGTGTCTTGAGCTAAATTTTCATGCTAATCAAAATGAATCCAATGAGTAACTGTCACTGGAGCAAGATTGCAGTATTTTAATACATATAATAAGAACTCTCATATCAGGAACCCTAACCCCCCTGACTTTTTTGGCTGTAAAATTTGGAAAAAGTTTCATGAAAGATATTTTTTAAGATATAAAATATAAGCTATATATGTAATAATACAATATATATATATATATATATATATATATATAATGATGAGATAATAATCATGTAAATTATTTGATAGGTAATTTTAGTTCTGATTAAAGACAATATCTACACACACACACACACAGTAGACTCTCTCCCTTGATAATCTGGCTATGCCCCCCCCCCTCCCGTAGAAGAGGAAAATATGTCTGCACAGAATTTTATATTATTTAAAAGGGTTTTATCAATTGTCTTCCAGTCCTGGTCTGATATGCGCCAGATTAGCAAGTCTGTAGTATATACTATTTTTCAAACAGTTACATAACAAGTTGTCTAACCTGGTACTTTTAAGTACCATCTGTAGATAAATGCTTAAATAACTGGTGATGTTAAAACCAGTTTTTCACTGAGCATTCATTTACGTTACCAGAATCCTCATTTCTGTAGCCACTATTATATCTAGTCAGATTTTCCAGAGTTAACATAAAATAACATGAATTAATTTTTTCAGTCATTATAACAATCTACAACAAATATATACACAAGTTGAATCATTGAAATTAATGAATATGGATAACGCCTAAAACCTGCTGCACCAAATAAGTTCTGTTTGCACAGAAATTGAATTGTGCATGTGGGTTGTCAAAGAAAGGATAGCAAAAATATGAAAACTTTTGACTCAACCTGGTAAAAGATGACAAACTATGCAACAGAATCAAAGCATCTTAAAAAAAATTCAAAAAAAGTTAGCTGTATAGAAAACATTTTTCATTGTAGAAAAATGATTTGCAAAGTAAATCAACAAAAATGTCTGCTCCAGTAAAAATTTCTTTATTTAAAATTTTTTTATAGAAATAGAAGTTCATTAAAAAAAAGACTACTGTATTAATATAAATTTATTTTTAACAATAGCTACTGCCTGGAGAAGTGTGAAGTTGGCCAATATGGAGATACAAGGGACTTTGTTTGTCGTTCTTGTGATAAATCGTGTTTGACTTGTTTTGGACCTTCTTATGACAACTGTCTATCATGTCCCAAGAAACTATTTCTGTCAAAAAATTTTTGCGTGAAATCCTGTCCTGATGGATTTTATGCAGGTAAGCATCTAATTGTGCAAATGATAATGGCATCTTTCAATTGTATTACAATTTCTTATATCCCTGTCATGTTGGAGGCTCATTGGATTATTTCAAAAAATAATTATTTAAAAGTTTAAACACACTAGCACATTCTAACAGCAATAGTTTCTGAGCACATAAAACATCATTCCCCCATATTATTGAAACAATTTTATTTTTTCTAATAATATTTTTCCAAGATTAAGATTTAATTTATTCTTACTAAGGGGTAGAAATTCGAAAAGGCTTGTTAACTCATGCAAAGTACGCATAGCATGCAATTGTTTTAATAGAAGAGGGAGCCTCTATTGACTCTGATGGAAATTAGTTGGAGGAACTGACTGGAATTAGTTGAGTGAAAAAAGTTGAGTTAAATGTGTGTGTATTAAACGTACAAATGGCTGCTGTAGCTTAGCATGAATTCTCTAGTTGATGTAAATAAAGCCGTTTTTACATTCTGAAATCTTTTTTCTTGTGAGCTTTTACACATCTCAAAGTCCCTGTGAAGAAGACGAGGAGTTCAGAACAATTTGGTGTCACAATGGACCACTTCAAGGACTTGAATGGTAAAAACAAGGAGGATGTAAAAGGACTAGGGGAGAAGTAGTTGAACAGGGAGACATCAGAAACAGCTGATGTCTGATTGCATCTGAACCATCATCGCCATCTTTAAGGATTTAGAATAATTCTGGGGGAAGGTGTCATGAAAAGCCTTGGGAATTTAACAGTCAAACCAGATTTGACTCCGGTCTGCAAGATATACAATGCAAAAGACCATGTAAGGAGATCCTATCCGATCGCTTCTGCTGGTGAAGGAAGTGCCCTATGTCGAGTGAACCATGGTTGGGAGCATGGACTGTAGGCGAACTTGATTGTCCTTGCCGGATGGGCATCAACACTGGAGCCAGTGTCAGTATCGTTCGAAGAGACATGGATCAAAGATTCCAGCAGCAACTTCTCTGCGTGCCACCATCGTTGACACTGCAGATAGTCACTGGAGAGAAAATGACTGCATGGAAAGTTGGAAGTCTCAACAAAGTTTGTGTCTATCCACCTGTTGTCATGCTGTCTTGGTATCCAATATCCAGGACTCTTGCATACTCAAACTGGACTTCCTGAAAAAACATGGATTCTCTTTGGACATTCAGAGTAACCAGTTGCACACAATGAAAAAACATGCCCTACTCAAAGGTGGTCACAACAAAGTCATTCTGTGGAAAGTGATGGCCATTCCAGGAGAAATCCCTGATGCGGACAGGATTGGAACTGCTCTTTTGAGAAGGCCAGGTGGCCGGAAGAGAAGGATCCAGTGTTGCATAGAGATGCTGGTGCCTTGTTGAGGAGACTATTTGCCCCTGAACTGCCATCATTACCTCAAGGCAGAAGAAAAATACAGACCAGTGGACCCTATAGTGAAGTGAGACACGTAACATCTCAAGACTCGAGTGACGATCCTTGGAGCGATAAGGCACAACTGGAAGATCTCAACATATGAGTGGTCATGCACTTGAAGGAATCCACTAGGAATAGACCAACGTAGCAAGATATCACCTCTTCCAGTCTGACCACCAAGAGATATTTGGCCTTCTGGGACTACTTAGAGGTGAGGAATGGTGTGCTCTACCACTATTGGGAGTTGAAGACTTTAAAGAATTGCAGCTGGTGGCTCATTCTACACAGAGGCCATGTGGGAGAGGTTTTGGAAGAGTTGCACAGCAGCCCGACTGGTAGACATTTCAGCTTAACCAAGACACTATGCAGCAGGTTCGTGAGCGATTCTATTAAGAACAAGTCCAGGGCTGAAGTGGAGAAATGGTGCAAGACCTGTGCCACTCGAAAAAGACCTCTGAAGCCGAGTCGTGGCCGTTTTCAGCACTACAACATTGGTGCACCATTTTGAGAGATTTTCCCTGGACATCCTGGGACTGTTACCTGAAACTCGCAATGGTAACGAGTACATACTTGTAGTGATGGGCTATTTCACCAAGTGGCAAGGAGCATATCCTATTACTGATCAAGAGGCAGTGATGCTAGCTAGAGTGTAGATGCAGAAATGGGTGTCTTAATTCAGAGTCCCCATGCTGGTAGACTATGACCAGGAAAGAAAGGTCAGCGGTATTCGCTGGCATATGCGAACTTGTGGGAATGGAAAAGACTCAAACTACTCTGATTCATCTGGAATCCGATGGGATGGTTGAGAGATTCAACAGAATTATTCTGAATCATCTCTCGCTATTTGTGTCAAAGAACCAAAAAAAAAAATTGGGCCTCAAAGTTACTGCTCTTCTTGCTGGTCCACAGAACTACCGTCTGTGAGAGCATTGGATTTTCACCAGCACGGATGCTCATGGGATAGAATCTTAGGCTGCCAAGCGATTTGTTGTTTAGCCCAGTGGTGCAGAAACCGTGGGGAGTCACGTCAATGAACTAGGGGGATTGCGAGAGATTCTTCAAAATAAAAACTTCCAAATAAGAAATTCATTTTTAAAAATATGTCAAAACTAAAGAATGTCTTTATCAGCTGAGTTAATTACCATGTATCATACAATGTAATTTTATCAAATTCTACTTGTATAATAATCAATATATCGGCCCCCATCATGCCAGAATCACAAATGTGCAATGTCCTTGCGAAAAAAGAATGTGGGAAATGATGTTTGAATGTTTACTCTACCCATGTTACTCTATTTAAGTTATTTTCCTAAAATGTTTTGTAACATGTTTCAATAGGAATACACATTCGTTTCAGGCACCACTTAGATAGCAAAGCAGGGTATCTAAACAGCTTATAAAAAAGGAAAATTTGTACATTAGTGCTTTTGGCATGTGGCGGACGATATCAAGTTAGTACTTTTACAGGGTGACTTAGAATTGTATATTTTTTTTAAATTAAAAACGCAGAATAGAATAAGCAATATCTAAATATAAAGGGGAAATGTGTCTACATGTTATGAACAACTAGCTGTTACCTGCAGTTTTGCTCGCGTGGATTCCATAATCTGAAAATTGCTGGGTGATAATTTACCCTATATAACATTTGAACCTGTCATGACCCCCTCGGGGGATGAATTTTCAGAAATCCTATCTGAGTGTGTACGTACATTATAAAATATAATACTGATTTAAATTTCATATTTATAGCTTCTGTGATGATTGCTCCATATAACCTTTGAACGTCCTCCATAGGGGTTGAGTTTTGAAAAATCCCTTCTCAGTGAGTCTCTGCGTTACAATATAAAAATACTGACCAAATTTCATATGTATGGCTTAAGCGGTTTCGACTCTGCACAATTTCTCCATATGGCCCCCCACCACTTTATTGAACCCCCTTTAGGGTTGAATTTAAGTCTACATCACAAAATAAAACTACTCACAAAAGTTTGTGAATGCTACTTTTGCACCCTCTCATGACCCCCCCCCCCCCTCTTACGGGTGGAATTTTGGAATACCCCTTCTAAGTTAGTGTTAACGTTATGAAACAAAACCTTTGACCAAATTTAATGAATATAGCTTCAGAGTGTTTTCGGCTAGGCGTGATTTCTCTACATTACCTTTAAACCCCTTATGACCCCCTTAGGGGTTGAATTTTGAAAAACCCCTTAGTGAATGTTTACGTCATGAAACCAAACTGTTGACAAAATTTGATATCCATAACTTCAGTTGTTTTGGCTCTGCGATGATAAATCAGTCAGGACATGTTTTTTTAATATATATAGACTAGTTGTTACCCATGGTTTTGCTTGCGTGGATTTGGTAATCTGAAAATTACTTGATGTTGATTCCCCCATAACATTTGAACCCTTCATGATCCCCTTTGGGGGATGAATTTTTCAGATATCCTATATCTTAATGGGTATCTACATTATTAAATATAAGACAGACTATTTCATATTTATGGCTCCAGCGATTTCGGCTCAGTGATGAGTGTTCCATATAACGTTTTGAATTTTAAAAAATCCCTTCCCACTGAGTCTCTATATTACAATAACTTAAGAAATGCAGACAAATTTCATATTTATAGCTTTAGCGGTTTTGGCTCTGCACGATTCCTCCAAATGACCCCAAATTTATTGAACTCCCTTATGATCCCCTTAAGGGTCTAATTCCAAAAAACCCTTTTTTAGTTAGTAGAGGAATATAAAATGTCAATGTCATGAAATAAAACTGCTAACCAAATTTCATGAATGTTACCTTTGAACCCCCTTATGACCCACTTAGGGGTCGAATTTAAAACCACCTTAGTTGATTTCACATCATGAAATAAAACTGCTGATGAATTTCATGAATATTAGCTTCAGCGGTTTCAGCTCAGCGTGGTATCTGTGTTGCCTTTGAACCCCCTTATGGTGTCCTGAAGGGTCGAATTTCGAAAAAAAACCTGTTCTTACTTAGTCTCTACTGGAGATGTAAAATTCTCAAGAATAATCTTTAGGAGAATATTCTCTGGAAGAACTACTATTATAAATAACTTGAAAATATTATTATTCTTGATGAGAATATTCTCCCTTTATTTATAATATCCTTGAAAATATTCTCTGGAAGGACTATTTTTACAAATTACTGGGGAATATTCTTATCAAAAATAAGAATTATTCTCAAGTTATTTATAATAGTCCTTCCAGAGAGTATTCTCAAGAGTATTTGTAATAACATGCATTGTAATAAATAATCTCCATAAATAACTTGAGAATAATTCTTATTATTTTCAATATGAATATTCTCTTGTAATTTGTAATACAGGGTGTTTCAAAAAGAATCATCCAATTTAAAAAAAATCATAACTATTCAGCTTTTAATCCGTTTTGATTGAATAATGTATAGGTAGAGAGAGAGATATCTTGAGTTTCACGCAGTTGCCAACAGGTAGTGCTAACGCTCTTCCTTCGGCTGTCACTTCAGTGTTTGTCAAGATTGACTTTTCCCACAGTTAGAAACTGATTTGGAACTTCATTGTCCATTAGGATGGGGCACCACCACACTGGAGCTTGGACGTTCGAGAACTTTTGCACAATTGCATCCCTAAATGATGGATCAGCCGTTTGGGACCTGACGATTCAGTTAAATGTCGCTGGCCTCCAAGATCACCGGATCTCACAGTGTGCGATTTCTTCTTGTGGGGGTTTATAAAAGACTACATTTATCTGCCTCCCTTATCAGCTACATTAGCCGAACTGAAGATACGCATAACTGCAGCAGTGGAAGCAGTAGATGCAAACATGCTCGAAAACGTTTGGGACAAATTCGACTACTGTATATAGACATGCCATGCATCCCAAGGTGGACATATTTAGCACCTTTAATTTGGTTTGTAAAAAAACGTTAATTTTATATTACATGACTAATCATAATCTTAAGTGTCTATGACTTGCAAACGGTTTCCGGGTTATTAGGCCATGGTCTAGGAGATTTTCTTCCTGGCGTTTCGCCCACATCTGTGGCAGGCATCATCTGAGGTTATTTGGACGTAAGTCTCCGCGGCAAGCGAGAAAGGCTTCGTACATCTACTGTCATCGACTTGTTCTCTATATGCATTTCTGAGACTTGATCGGCCGCAGAAGAAACGCATTGGTTGGCTTGTGTGGATGTGTTGTGCGCAGATTGGCTGCAAGTGGTGTCTGGCGACGATTGGCTGTCGAGGTCATTTTCTCTCTCACATTCATCGGGGGCACATCTCGACTCTCTGCGCCGCTGAAGTACCAGGACCCAAGTGGGATGCACCTTCATCGTCTCCTCCTTTCGATTCATGTTGTGGTGCTTGAATATTTCAATGGCTTCTCTATGAAGACGAGCATGGTAGTGCACCTCCGACGATATTACCTCGGTCTTTTCAAATTTAATTTTGTGGCCTGTTTCCTACTGTCGATGACAGTAGATGTACGAAGCCTTTCTCGCTTGCCACGGAGACTTAAGTCCAAATAACCTCAGATGATGCCTGCCACAGATGTGGGCGAAACGTCAGGAAGAAAATCTCCTAGACCATGGCCTAATAACCCGGAAACCGTTTGCAAGTAATTTAACGCCTGCCATGAAAGCCTCAGACAATATTTAAGTGTCTATGTTCAATATTTTTTGTAATATATGCATTTCAAATCGGATGAATCTTTTTGAAACACCCTGTAATAGTCCTTTGAGAATATTCTCTGTCCGCGTCTCTCTTCCCATCAAGAAGACAGAAAATATTGAAGTTTGTAGCCCACAATATATTAAAGTTTGAAAGCAAGAAAATGAAACCAACATGGCAGAGAATTGCACAACTTTAAAAAAAAAAAAACGAGTGATAGAGAATTTAAGTGTATGTACATTGAACAAAACAACAGTTCAGTATCTTAGAATGAAGGTGATTGTATAAGAATAGCTTCCTTTGTCAATCAACTTTGAGTTTTACTCTTTTCTTTGAACTAATTTCTGAAAATTTGTCTAATTTTAAATAACTTTTTAAGGTTTTAATCTAAAGGTTTCTAAAATCTTTGTAACTAAACTTTTAAAACCTCTTACCATGACCAAGAGAATATAAATAATAATAATAATTCTCAGAATAAATATTCTGAGAATATTCTTGAAGTAAAAGTTGTCATTATGAGATGATTATGCCAAAAATTGCTTTGTTTTTAATATTTCAGGCAACGAAAACTGATTTATATTTCATAATATAAACAAAATTAGTAAAAAAAATTCATTATTTAAAAGAAAAATGGATAAACGAAACTTCTGACAAAATTTCATAAATATAGCTTTATTGGTTTTGACTCCGCGTGTTTTCTCTATGTTACCTTTGAATCCCCTTACGACGCCCTTAAGAGTTGAATTT
Organism: Pholcus phalangioides; assembly: GCF_987345545.1. Taxonomy (NCBI): domain Eukaryota; kingdom Metazoa; phylum Arthropoda; class Arachnida; order Araneae; family Pholcidae; genus Pholcus; species Pholcus phalangioides. The sequence goes on along the minus strand of NW_028301625.1, from coordinate 3,886,678 downwards.
CGAAAAAGCCCTTCTTGTTGGTCTTCAAGTCATGAAGTAAAACTTCTGAACAAATTTCATGAATTTCATCGGTTTAGGCACAGTGCGATTTCTATGTTACATTTGAACCCCCTTATGAACCCTCTTATGGGTCAAATTTTGAAGAAGAAAAAAAAACCCTTCTTAGTTTTTACGTCATGAAATGAAACTTGTGACCAAAAGTCATGAATATACAGGTTTGGATCGACATGATTTCTCTATGTAACATTTGACCCTTCTTGTGACCCCTTTAGGTGTCGAATTTTCAAAAACCCCTTCTTAATTCATCTTTACGTCATGAAACAAAACTTCTGACCAAATTTCATGAACATAGCTTCATCGCGATTTTGACTGGGTGTGATTTCTTTACCTTGAAACACCCAACACGTGAATTTAAAAAAAAAAAAAAAAAACCTTTTTAGTTGGTCTTTAAGTCACAAAATAAAACTCCTGACTTAATTTCATGGAGTTCAGCTATTTCAGCGCTGCATGATTTCTATGTAACATTTGAATCCCCCCCCCCCCACGTTGCCCCCTTCGGGGTCAAATTTCGTAAAACCTTCTCCTTATAAATACCATCTTAGAGGTGGCAGCTTGAGAGCGGTTTAGAGAGCAATAGAAGAGGAGTTGGATAAACCTGCCATGATTAGAATGCAGGCTAATCTTTGCACTTTTTGTAGAACAGTCTGATAAGAGGTTTTAACTAATGCCTGATGCCATACCACACATCCATAACTTAGCATTGGGCATGCAAAATTGTGTAAATTCACTGAGTGGTTTTAGGATTTAAACCACAGGTTTTACAAATAATTAAATTTTGCACAGCATGAGTATATTTGTCCCATTTAGCTCTTTCTTGAATATGGTGCTGTAGTGGGGAAAGATCAAAAAACAGCAAAACCATGCTGATTACTGACTAGAATTTATTACATGATTAACATTAGATGAGAACCGATAACAAATGTATAGTTAGACTACATAGTTAAGCAGAAGTAATAGTAGTAGTAGTAGAGTGATCACATTTGACTCGCAACAATATATATGCTTCAAGATGGGTGTGATCTTGAAGCATATATATTGTTTATTACCCATCATTGTTGATATGCAAATCATTCGGAGTGTTGCCATATCACAACACCCTTCTCCCCATGTGACAAAGTCCTTTAACCACTTAGAATGGATGATTGTCCTTTTGAGTCTTTCACTTGACACAATCACTGTCGAAAGGTCTGGAACCACTGGATCAGGAGTTGTCTTGACACTTTCTGCCAGTACGACAGGATCAGGAATATCAGCTTGAGGACTAGTCAATCTTTCTTCAGGCACTGTTGATTCTTCTGCTGGATTTCCATTTGAAGGTTCCACAGCAGATGCATGCTGCAACATCTATTCTATGTGTCACCTGACCAGATTGCAATCCTCAGTAACTGCACGGTACTACAGAGGACCTGTTGGTTCTGACACAGTTGCAGGAATACACTTTGGACCTTGTCCGTAATTTCGCATGAACACTGGTTCATCTGCAGCAAAGGCTGGTGAAAAACGATTCCAGTTTTTCTTAACCGTATCAATTTCCTGTTTTTCTTTCCTTTCGGAAGTCAGGTCTGGATGTAGGTTATTTAAGACAGTCTTTGCATGAGCTATTCAGCAGGACTTGTACTAATCAATGTTATCAGAGTTACGTGCTGTTGAAGCAAGAAGCTTGCCAATCTTTTCTTCCATGTTCCACTCGTGATACATTGAAGAGAATCTGACTGTCTCCACAGTTCGTTCAGCTTGACCATTACTAGAAAGCTTTCTGGGAGAAATTGGTACTCAATATATGGTATTTCACTACAAGAAAAGCTTTTACTCTGAAGAAATGAACTGGCCTCCATTGTCAGAGACAATGGCATCTGGAATACAGTAAGTCACAAAGATCTGTCGAAGAACATCAATGGTTGCACCAGCTGATGTGGAATTCATGTGATGCACTTCCACCCGCTTCAAAAATGCATGAATTACAATGAACTCCTGTCCTTAAAATGGATCTGCAAAGTCCATGTGCAAACAAGACTATGGTTTGCTTGGAATCTCTCATGGATGTACAGGAGCTTCGGGAGGGGAATGACAAATCTGTGATAGATACTGCAATGTTTTACGAAACGGTCTATGTCGTCATTGATTCTTTGCCTCCATACATAGGAACGAGCTAGAACTTTCATCCTCTTTATCCTCTTTATTCCTGGATGACAGAGATGCAAGGCATGCACCACACACTGGATCTCCCAGAGACTGGTATGATCACGCTATGGACAGACAATTCATTCTTTTTTGAAAAAAAAATTCTGAAATTTGAAATCTGGTTTTTCATTTGGCCAACCCCTTGGGACCCAATTAAGTGCTCTTGGTAGTACTGGATCACATAAAGTTATTTTAGAAATTTCTTTAGCATGTAAAAGGAGGGTCTACTAATTCCTCAGTAAAAAAAAACTTCTAATGAAGAGGAAACACTGAGATTTCCAGTTTCTCTGGGTAATCTACTAAGAGAATCTGCATTTTTAATTTTTTTTCCTGGCCTATGAATAAGAGAAAAATCATGCATTCATTATGGAAAACTCATGTCCATATAAAAAATGGTGAAATTTTTTAACTCCAAAAATCATTTTCAATGCTTCCTTCTCAATCTGGGCATAATTTCTCTCTGTAGGTGAGTGTGTTCTAGAGATGAAGGCAATGGGAGCTTCATGGGCATCAGGAAAAACATGATTCAGTACAGCCCAGACACCAAATGGAGAGGCATCGCATAACAAGGTGACGGGCAGTTTCTCGTCAAAAGGGACAAGCACATCCTTGGATGTCAGAAGTTCTTTTAAGGATTCAAAAGCATCATTATGAATTTTACGCCATTCGAATTTGGTATCCTTATCCAATAACCTATGCACGACCTCTGCCTTGGTTGCTTTATCTTTTAGAAAACTATTGGAGCAGTTTATAAGTCCTAGGGCTTGAAGCTGCGCTTTATTTTTGGGTACTGTAAACCCATGAATAGCTTCAAACTTTGGATTTCGATGGATTGATACAGTTTCCTTAAATGCAATAACTGAAAATTTCATCCTCTCTAGCACCAAAAAGGCATTTGTTTTTATTAGCCCTCAGGTCAACTGATCAAAAACTTGTTCTAATCTTTCAGCCAATTGCTTCTTGGAGCATGCCCTGACATGCCCATCATTGAAATAAGGGACGACCCCCTTTAAATTGTAAAACAAATTTTCAATCAAATTTTGAAAAATACCTGGAATACCATTGATTCCAAATTGTAGACGCTTCACCTTGAATGCACCCTTATGTGTAATGATTGTTTGTGGTCAGCTGATGCTGCCTCTACTGGAAGCTGCAAATGAGCCTGGGCTGATTTACAGCAGGAATCAGATAAGGGTGAGCATTCATAGCTTTATTCTAGGTGACCTTGTAATCCCTGCATAGTCGTATGTCACCCTATGATTTTATTACGGGCATGACAGGAGTCTACCATTTAGGATTTGAAATTTCCTCGATAACTCTATCTTTCAAGAGCTTATTTAGAGTATTTTCAATTTTGGGTCACATTTCTAAAGGCACATTACGAGGTTTAATGAGAATAGATGGAAAATCTGTATTGAGAGGTGAAGAAACTGGAGGGCCTGCGTAGGTGCCTAGACCTTTCTCAAGAACATCTTTGTACTTGAAAAGTACTTGATCAATTAATCCCCATTTTGTCTCATTTATGCCAGTGTAACAAATACCTAACTGTTTTAACCAAGAAAATCCCAAAATATTAATGCAATAAAATTTTTAAACTAGCAATTCAAGTTTCCACCTGGCAAAAATTATACTCAACTTCAACCTCACATTTTCTGATGAGGGAAATCCCATTTTTTTGAAAATCTCTCAACCTAATGGTTGTTTTACGAAGTATAGGTCGTATGGATTTCAGAAAAAGGTTCTTGAAAGTATGATTTGAAATAATGGGAGAATTACAATTTTTTCATGAATTCACATACTCCCCCTGAACTTCTACTTCGCTACTATAGCATGAGGCGATCCTCTGTTCCAATTTTTTCTGCACACTTTTTCTATGTGACCTTTAATGCCACAGGAATGACATACTGCTGTTCGGAATTTACAATCTCAGTGACCATGATTACTGCCGCTGCGACAACCCAGGATTCTGATCTGGCGAAATCGGTGCAATCAATACACAGCAAGAGAGACAAATGATTTCAAGAGAATTTCTAAATTTTAACATAAGTAATACTTTTAACAATTAACTAGGTTACAATTAACAGAACTATCACAAAATTATTTCTCTTAATTCATACCAATCCCCATGCAAGTCCATTGACTCATCAATATAGTCCGGCGACTGAAGTTTGACGATCTTGAATTACTCTACCAGTGACTTCATTGACCTTGACGGGAACAAGCGAAGTTCATGAGCTGAGACTCCACGTGGCAGCGAGAACTGCATGCTCAATAACTAGAGCCGAGGTGACGACCAGGCAGTCGGAAGAGACAATCGACGCCAAGCCAAACGACGGACCAGCGATGACAGAAACCGGGATGACGGCAGTGACAACAGATGACTAGAGAGGAGGCATGGTAAGGTCCAGAACCAGTCGGCGATGTGCCGAGCACCAGTGAGACGAGTTATTTCATACTATGGACGATTCACCAAAAGGCGACCTCCTTCACCTTAAGTGATGTATACTGAGTTGAAAACGAGATTGAATGCGAGAGAATGCGAAGTGATTCCGAGTATTTATACCTAAAAAGGAAGTGCGGAACGATCCAACTCCTGGGACCAACCATCTCAAAAAAATACACATCAGAGCACGACCAATAGGAAAATACAACATCCAATTTGCATAAAGAAATGACAATAGATTTGTTATAAGAACTTTCACAAAATAAAAATGGCAACAACAATTTAAAATGGCGATGTGATCAGGATCGACATTTTTCCGGACTATGAGCAATGAAAATATCACAGACTAATTTAATCAACCATGCACGGTTATAAAGGGTAAGAAAACATGACAAATTCTATTAAAAATTATACAATTACAACTATATAAACATGTTTTAAAAATAAGAGATAGAGGCAGGTTTGGCAAATTCCCCAAAGGTTCCAGACTATTGTTACACCGCAACCAAAAGATACTGATTTTCCCGATTTAGCTTTCAAATTCCTGGTCCAATTCCTGAATGAATTTTTTTGAAACGAATTTTATTTGTGATTGCATCTGACATGATCGACACAATCGGTAGCCTCAGATGAATTCTGAAAGTGAATATGCCTTGACTGAAAAGCTGCAGTTTCGGCCACAACTGCTATAGAAACGGCAGTAACACATGCATTAACACTTTCATGTTTACTCTGAATTTGTTTATGAAATTTGAAACATCAAAAAATTTCCAATGATTTCAGACAAAAATAATTTTAGAGCAAGCTTAAAATTTCTTCAAAAAAGACATCCAAGACCTTTCTCTCGGAGAAACCAAGGTCCGAATTACACCCAAGGTCTTAATGCCGCAAATATCCAACAGAGTGGCACGCTTTTTACCCGGATAGTCTATGTAATTTTCATCAAGAAAAAATGTCAGTTCCTTGCCATAAAGTTTGAACGAATTCAGATCGGAAATGTCAAATCCCTGAATCAATCCGATGTTAGCCATTTCAAGAGAATGGGAACAAAAATTTTACTCAAAATTGTGAAGAAAAACATTTTTTGTATAAAAACGATTCAGCAAAATTAGTAAAACTAAAAACTCCAAAAAATAGATTCACCTTAAATGCATACCAGCGTCCGAAAAATCCTGCAGCAGCACAGCCAAAATTCATCCAAATTGTCAGTTCAACATCACCAAAACTGGCACTAACTGCGCACACTCGTTGATATGCAAATCAGTCATTAGTGTTGCCAGATCGCAACAGGTGCTCTCAAGCAACATGAATTTCTTACATTTTTCATGTAAAGGCATTTTATATTTTAAGTTAATTTCAGCCTTGATGCTTCTGAGCAACTTCTAAATGTTTGACTTTTATTTGCAAACTGTGCATGAAGTTTCTACAGTCACCAGCAGTTGTCTCAAAGTACATGTGTCTCCCACTTCTTGATAAGTCAAGTTAGGACGATTGTTAACCCTTGGATTTTGGAGTGAGATATCATGTGTGGGAAGAAATATTGATGTATTTATTTACTGATTGATTCCTAAACAATGGTATATATATACACAAAGTTACATTTTCAAACAATAAATGATATTTTTATATTCTCTCTAATCAATGCAATTAATATATATTCTATATGTTACCAGTTATGAGCATGATAGATAGTAGGTCATATTGCAATGATGAAGAACTTTGTACAATATTTTCAGTAATTTTTCCCATGTAAATATTAAACAAAGTCGTCCAAATTTTTGAACAAAAAATATCTTTTATTTTTAGAGGAAAGGGTGTTTTTTTACTACTGCTACTATTTAGCGTTATATGCATCTCGTAAACATCCCTCTGATAAATTCCAATGAACTGGTGTATGCTGGAACATGTCGAGTTGTGCTTTCATAATATGTATGAGGAGAATTATCAACAATAAGCTTGTTAATTTTTCATCAGGCATTTAGTAAATACTTAGTCTAGTCATCTATTGGAAGCTGCTACGAGCAAAAACAAGTTCCATGTATGCATAATGCAACAACCCTGCATATGACCCAAGTTCCCATCCGGACAATGATGCAGTGATACAAACAAGGGAAAGAAGAATAAATTTCACAGATATTTCAAAAATCAACAATAATTTATAAACTATTTTGACATGATTATCCAATTAAGCTTAAAAAAATAGTTATAAACTCAACATTCATACCAATGGCCAAGTCCACTTGAAAGTTCACAAATTGACAATAATCTATTCAAGAGCATACCTGTTTCAGGACGATGTTTAAACAACACATTTTATGATGTCGGTGGGGCGGGTTGACCTTGATGGAGAGAGGGAGGTCACATGCCAGGGCTCTGGGACTTGACATCCAACATGGCAAATGGCTGTGGACATGGGACGCAAACTATAGAAATCATCCATTCCTCTCTCTCAAACTTTTCCATAGTGACAAGTTAGCCTAAATTAGTGACGAATAATCGAGGATTTAATAACATTGTTATCTATGAAAGGCAGACGAGAACAAACTAAAATGACGACTTGACCAGAGGGACAACTTAGAGGTTTTACTGTATACTCAACTTTGTTCATCAAGATATAAAATGTTTGTGTTTTAAGCCACATAGGAACTGTTACAAAGCTTTCCATGTCAATCTGTAAAGTGCTCAAAAGCTTTGTACTCCTTATTATATTCAAATTATCTAGTAGTACCTAGAGTATATTTTTTCAAGTTTAAAAACTTGAATTCTTATTTTATGTTTGCTTTGTTGTTTTTTTTTCTTAGTTTGCCGATGGACAGCATTTGTTTTGTTTTTGTATATTGATAATGGGTTGGCAATGCTCTCTCTCTGCTTATAGGCAACATCCCATATTTTTTTCAAATATTAACAATATTTTTTTTACTATAAAATGGCATGTAAGACACCTTATTTGCTCTACATAATTCCTCAAAAAAAAAAATTCTCTGCAAATTTCAATGTTTGCCACAATTAAAGGGTTAATAAGTAAAAATACATTAGTCAAATCTTGATGAACCATATACCTTGTGGCGAATGAAAAACTTTGACATCATTAGTTTGACTCATTGAACTGTCCTATAATATTGAATATTCTTGGGCCACCTGAAATTGAATATATATTGCATTACATACAAAGTACCGTATATACTCGTGTATAAGCCGATTTTTTTTGTGGAAAAATTTGTTCCTCAAGTGGGGGGGGGGGTCGGTTTACACTCGGGTCAGTTTTTGATGAGAAAATATCTACCCACACAATCAGTAGTCATTTTTGTAACAGTGTTCGAGAAACCGGCATTATTGGTATGGGATATGTTCAACCCCCCGAAAATGTCAAAGACGAGGCAAAGAAATCTAAAAAATCATTGGCTTTGATACCAGGTAGGCTAACGTCAATTGTAAAGCCTTATGTGAGCATCAACAAGCCTTTCAAAGACTGTTTGAGGAATTTGTGGATCGAATGGATGAGTTCTGATGATAAAGAAACCACAAAAGGTGGTACCTTGAAGAAACCTGACATTGGCCTAGTGTGCCAATGGGTACATGAGGCGTGGAATTCTGTCTCCACCGAAATTATCCTCCGATCCTTCAAACAGTGTTGCATCAGCAATGGGATAAACGGAACTGAAGAGGATATCCTCTTTGAAAGTGACAATGGCGATGACAGCGTACCCATCATAGGGGCGATGCTGCACCCTATGATGATCTGATGGATTGCGATGAGCTTGGAGACAAAAGAAACGGTTTAAAAAGTTTGAATCGTTTTCTATTGTAAATTTCCGTAAGCTATTCATTTTGCATGGAAATATAAGAATTTTTTTTTCCCCTGAAATGCACAGATTTTTTGGGGTTGGCTTATACACGGGTTTTCAATTTATTGTGGTTTTGGTGGTCCTGAAGTGTGGAGGGGGGGGGGGGTCGGCTTATATACAAGTTGGCTTATACACGAGTATATATGGTAAATATACTATGGTTGATAGCGATCATTGCATTTTTTGTTTATTTCCACAAATTTCACATTTTTCTTATGCTTTAAAATATTTATTATTACTCCAATGTATTTTCAGATGCTTTAGAGTCAGAATGTCTTCCATGTTCTGCTTCATGTTTAACTTGTCAGAATAGTAGAGATTCATGCCTTTCCTGTTCATCTCCTATGATTTTGTTCAATCATTCATGTGTGAGTGCTTGTCCAAAGAATACATATTTAGACAAATCAACGTGAGTTACAATACTTTCTTGAAAGAAAATTTGCAAATAGTATATACCACTTTGAAGCAGGGTTGTAAAAAACCCGGGTTTTTTGGATAAAATGGGGAAAATTGAATTTCTTTCTTCCAGAACCTCAAGCCAATGTTGGCATGGCTGCATGTAAATCCTAAATTTTTTCCTCATATGTTAGCCTACCAATTATGTGATAGAATATATATTTAAAAAAATGCTTGAGGATGCAGCATTGCAAAGCATGACAAAGATAATAGTAATAATGACCCCAGACCTTGAAATATAATTGTTCAACTCTATCTAGTGGTAAGATAATAAAGTAAAAGGATGCTTGTGTGCAGGTGACAGCAGCTGTTTGACAAATTATTCCATCATATCCACCTGATAAAGACAAAATCTGCTTGGCAGCTTATGCCGTCATAGACACCACCGTTACGTATGGCCATGACTGCAAATGTCGTCATAGCCAGATGACTGGTTAAAAGAAGTGCTTTAATTTAATGCTAAATTTCAGTAATATAGGTATAATTTTATTCAAACTTTTTAGTATTTACTCTCTGATTTAATTATTACAAAATATGTGTCGAAACATGGTTTGCCAATTGATCTATGGGGATAGTAGCTGAAAGTTTCAACTGTAAGGGGTGTTTGGATAGGGCAAGGTTGGAACTCGATGTCGAAGCTTTACGAGAGAGTTATCGTTTTAGAGGGCCCAGTTATTACGGAGCCACCTGTTGCAACGTACCTTTTGCATTTCCCGGTTCATTTGTTATATTAAATTCAGTATTAATCACTGAACAGATGACAACAATGAAACAAACCAGATTATTCTTTATAAAATAAACGTTTATTAAACACTTTGTAGTCTCAGTATAACATTTAGTTATCACAGTTAGTTTTCTCAACATAACATTTAACTAGATTGATAATCAGAACAATCTCACCATTTGCCGAGACAACCTAGAATACACTTATCCCAATTACATCATTTATATCACTAGACAAATATCAGTGAGAACTCTGTCCATTTGGGGGTAGTCCGGAGACTTTCTTGTCAGTCGATCGGTTTGTCTATTGCTTATTGAACAGTTGGAGAGATGCCAGAACCAGGATAGTGTCGATTCACACACAAGGTATCCGTTCAAGCTACCGGTCAACCATAGAATAGAAGACAAGATCAGGCTGACATCGAGGAAAGTCCAGAGGCAGCAGGTCAGGCCATGGAGTAGACGACGGAACCAAGATGACATTGATCATATGGGGTTATCTGGCAGAACCACAGGTCAAACCTTACAACAGATACAAGATCCAAGCAGTGCTGAGGCATACCTTTCACTTTCAGTACATCGCTATGATTTAGGGATCACCTGGCACACGCCTCAACAGGGTGAACGGTCTTTATGATAAGACAGCTGGAATCAGTCATGCATCTCACTGTGTATCTGGTATTTATCTGAGCACACTACCATTATGCATCATAACAGGAACCAAAATTCAATTTAGTCCTGAAGGACATTTGCTCCTCACTTGGGATCACGTTCTTGGAGCTTCCCGCATTTACCAATAGGTGGCTTCATTGGGATGGGATTCGTCTGAATAGGAGGGAGGTCTATGATAGACTTAGGTCAGGTTTTTTTACTTCCAGACCACGTAGTCGGGAATGCTGGTTAATTAATGATAACCACAACAGTACTGACAGGGAATTACCCACATCTGACTTGGATGGCTTCTCGATTGTCATTAAATCACAGGGCAAATTAAAATGTGTGCGAATAAATGCCAGGAGCTTGGGTAATAAGAAAGATCTTTTAGAAACTATGATAGCTGTGGAGGGTGTGAATCTTATAGCCATTACAGAATCTTGGGCAAATGATGGAGATTAATCTTTCTCACACATCTCAGGATATGATACTTTTTTAAGAAATAGATTGGATAGGAAAGGGGTGGAGTGTTGATATACATAAAATCATGTTTGAAGACTAGAGAGTAATGTGCAGAGAAGTGATATTGAAAACAAAAGGCATAATCTTATTGTTGGGGTTTGTTGCAATCCACCAAACACAGGGATTCAAACTATGTCGCCAAAATTCGTGATGAAATTTCCTACATGTGTAAGCATAAGAGGGTTGTAATACTAGGGGATTTTTCAATTCCCCGGGTATAGATTGGAAGAATCTTTCAGTTAGAGATCAATATGGAAGGAACTTAAGTTGTTGCTTGATAATTTTTTGTATCACCATGTATCAGAAGCAATTAGGGGTACTGCTATTTTGGATTTAGTTCTCTCTAGTTCTAAGGATCTTGTTGAACATGTTTCGGTGAGGGATGAGCTTTCTTCCAGTGATCATTGTGTCGTTAGTTTTCTCTAAGTAAGGTTGATAACAAAAGACTGGTTCCTTGTTTTCAGAGAACTATGATGTTTTGAGAGAGAAGTTAGCAGAAGTTTCCAAAGATCTGTTGGAATCTGTCTTGGTGGTAAGTCAATGGGAAGAATTCCCTTTGTTCGAAAAAAGCGTGTTTGTACATTGTGCCCCCTATGGTTCACGGATAGCATACATAACCTTTATCTTGAAAAGAAAAGATCATTCAGTGAGTATAAAAGTGAACGAGGTTATTTGCCATTGTTTACTGATAAAAGAAACGCGTTGAAGAAAGCGATAAGGGGTAGTAAAAAGGAAGATGACTATGTGTTGGAAGACAACATTGGCTCTGACCCAAAATAATTTTTTAGATATGCCAATAATGGATGCAAGGGGACAGTTGGCCCACTCTCGATAGGAGGGTGTAGGGTGCTTTCAATGACTTTTTTGCATTGGTTTTTAATGGAGAATACAGTATTCAATATACTGGTGTTGCGTGGAGTAATAAAATCCTCAGCGATATTAATGTGGAAGATGTGGAGGTCCTAAATGTTCTAAAAAATGTATGTGTGAGCAAAGCACCAGGGCCAGATGATATCTGTCCTCAAGGAAAATGCTAATGAATTGTTGGGGACAGTAATGCAGATTTACAGGAGTAGTGCGGCGAGTTTGACGAGCTCCCTCTCGAAAATTTCGGAAATTATTATCAAAAAGAAATTGGTGAAGTGGCCAGACAAGAATAATGTATTTTTGGATAATCAGCATGGGTTCACAAAGGGGAAGTCATGTGTGACTAACCTTCTTTGTTTCTATGATCACGTGACTAAGGCGTTGAGTAAAGGCAAAAATATAGATGCTAATTACCTTGATATCCAGAAGGCATTCGATTGGGTTAAACATAGTAAACTCTTGAAGCGTTTACAAGTGATTGGGATTGGGGGCAACTTGTTGAATTTGATAGAATCGTGGTTGAGAGATAGATCACAACGGGTTATGGTGAACAGGGAATTCTCTGATTGGACAGGCGTCATTAGTGGAGTTCCGCAAAGAAGTGTCCTGGGCCCCATGCTTTTTCCACTTTTTATTGATAAACTCGATCAGGGTATCAAAGGGATTACTAGCAAATTCGCAGATGATGTAAAGCTAATGGGGGTAATTGGGAATCGAAGCAATAGGGAGTCGCTTGTGTGTGTGTGTGTGTGTGTGCCCGCAGTGGTAGTAAATTTTATGCAAGCTAAGCACCAGGACCAGATGATATCTATCCTCGGTTCCTCGGGGAATGTGCTAATGAATTGTTGTGGCCAGTCGCACAGATTTACAAGGGTAGTGTTGCTTAAGTTATTGTCTCAAGGGATTGGACGTTTTCTAATGTGGTTGCTATATTTAAAAAGGGTAATAGAGAAACAGATTCCGATTATCATCCAGAGTTTGACAAGCTCCCTGATAGGGTGGTGAATAATTGTATTACCCCCGGGAGTAGCATATTCTAAATACAATTTTCACGCTTAAAAAGAAATACAATAAACATGTTGGGGTAAATTGAGAAGCTATCCATACTTAGATAAGACAACCATAAATATTTTTTATGGGCATTGTGTAATATTTTATCATGTATATATAGTTTTTATAATTGCATTTTTAATTGGGTTTCTGTGTTTTAGAAATATATGGCATCCATATTTGTTATGGGCATCTTTTTTTGAGTCACCTCATTGGGCATTTTGCCTGTTGTGGCCTTGTAGTTTGGAACTAGTACTGATGAACAAGTGAGGACGAACATCGGAAGCAGCAATATTTATATCTGAGAAAACATGAGGGGTACGATCCAACTCTGGGGGGCTGACCATCTTAGGAAAATATATTATAAAAAAACCAATAAAAAAATCTTCAGTTCAGGATTTGACTAGGATCGCTCATTGTACTTAGGCTATGGACTGTGTAAAATATGAATATTGAAGTGGCCATGCATGATCAAATAAGGTAACTTTTTTTTTTCAAAACAAATTACACTATAAATAATATAGAAATGCATGACATCCATATATTTTTTTGTACAACATGTTTACCCAAATTAATTTGTATAAACATGCCAACAAATTGTTACAGCTTGTTTCATAAGTTATGATAACATGTCATTTCGTCAATATTATCAATATTATTGGGAAACTTGAATAATTACACTCAAGGACAATGTAGCATGGTGCTTTTATCCCTTATCCAAATTTTTTTTTTTTTGGTTTTCCTAATTAGTTCAGATTAATTGTTGGCCTGTATCTTGCTGTATCTCAGAGGAAACAAAATGTTTTATAAACAGAAAACTTTGAAATTTCTGTGAAAGATACCAGTGTTCAAAGCCAATTTGTGATTATGGTTTACTCTAAAAACTAGGGCTGGGCTGATAGTCAATTACAGTTGAAATTTTTAGTCAACTCTCTCTGTTCACTACAATCAAAATTCAATTGAAATTTTTTCATTAAAAGTTTGTAAAATAATTTGGTTTATTTGATGAAACCTATTAGATGTCAAATTGTGTTCCTGCACGTATAATTTCAGATAAGTTACCATATTTGCAAGGAACTGGACATTTTGTCGATGCACATAGGTACTATCATACTATAGAAAGTACCATATTGTGCATTTCCAGGTACAGTGAAACCGGTCTAAGATAGACACTGTATGAGACGAAAAACCTGTCTTGAACAGAACAGAAAAATAACTGGATAATTAATTCTTTCTCAATTATAGGAATTCTTTTCAAGACAAAAACTGTCTAACGCGATAAAGGAAGGAATACGTAGTCTATTTTTCGATTTAAAAAACCTGCTAAAATGGAAAAACTTTTGGCCAAGTGCAAGTTTTGTCCTTTTAATAGGAGGAAGTTAAGAGTCATACTGATCTCCCCTTTTGTTAGAGAACTCTTTTACTTTTCTGAAAAATTATGAAAGCTTATATCATATCTTAACTGATTCTGGAAATCAGGGATTAGGGTTTTGCTTGGGGGAAAGCGAATTTACTCAAAATTTAGTAAAGTCTGTATAGCATTTTATTTACAATAGAAATAAATGGCCGCTTTGCTAGGACACACTCCTGTGTCTTGGAAAAATGTTGACAATTTCCATTTAAAGTAGTTTGGGTGAGGAATAGGTGAGGGAGACTCACAATTTAAGTAATACAGTGTTTTAGCATTTCATTTAATGTAGAGATGGCCACCAGTCACAGGAAACACATCTTGGATTTGAACACAAAAATAGAGGTCATAGATGCGAAAAAAAAGTAAAATTTAAGTGTTACAAAGATAAAGAAAAATTTGCTATTAGGAAAACCGAATGCTATGACATTATCAAAAGAAAACATGAAATTTGCTCGGATTTTTCAAAATTCAATCTTTTGAATTTTCAGATTAATAAATCCATGTAAGTGAATCCCAGTGTAACAGCTAGTGAAATATATTTTTATAGTATTAACTGTTATTACATGGTTACCATTAATAAGTCTAATTAAACTTATAAATAGTTGGTATTTGAAAATGCTCAAAAATTTGATTAATTAATCAATTAAAAAATTTTGAATAACAAAAATTTCATTCGAATACCCCCGCAACCTCATTTAAAAGCTTCATGATACTGTTTTTAGATAAATGAAAATAAAAAAAATTAAGCATTATTATTCTTCTACAATAAATTGAGAGATACTAAAATCAAATGAACACAACATCACTAATATGTATTGAGCACCTCAATTGAGTTCTCTGAATCAGTTGAAGAACATTTTTTTTTTTTAATTAGGAGGTTGTAACAAAAGTTTGTTCAGCTTCAGGAGAGGCATCAACTGTGGATAAAATCTTGTATTCGCACAAGATTTTAATGCATTGGCATAAAACTAAAGACTGCATACATCTCTCATTGACTAACATGATAACTGAAAATCAATGATTTGTTCTGTGAGAAAGGGTCTCATAGAAATTAGAGGAGATTATATCTTCAACTTCACAGTATACAATCTGTTTGGCAAATTTGGGGAGATTATCTTTATTCCGAGATTTTCTTTCAACAACAGTTTTGCTGGTGCCTTTCTAAACAAAAACAGGTGTAGCTCTATATTGGAATAGTGATTCACATAAATTTCATGAAGTGTTCCTCATTTAAATTTCTTAAGTTTTAGTTTTATCTTCAGAATTTTACGATAACATTGTGCTTGGCCATTTGTTGAGGGATGGTAGAGACCTATCATTTATTGCTGAATACTTTTGTAAGTCTGTGAATTCTTTGGATTTGAAAATCAAAGCATTATCACTGACAAGAATTTTTGTGGTTGTCCATGTCCACTGAATATTTCTCACAGGAAATAATTTGTTGTTGCAGAATCTGGAGCTTTCTTTGTATATTAGATTTCTGGCCATTCAGACTTTGTGTCAATGACGAGGAAGAAAGAAAGTCTTATGAAGGGTCCCAAATAGTCTATATGAGCACTTTGTTAATACCTTATGGAATTTTCTTGACATCACAACAGTTCCTGACTTTTCAGCGTCAATATTCTTTCATCAGCAATAATTTTTAGTGATTGTGAAAATTAGAAAGGGGATAGTACCCATCAAGATGAACAATATGTACAATAGAAGCTATGGTTTCAATCCACTCAGAGTGTCAGAAAAGCGAAACTTGGAAACACGTTCAACAAGCACAAGTCCTCATTTCTGATGTCATTTATGCTCTTAATGAGCATAACCATCAATCATTTATATATAGTTCTTAAAGATTAGCTGGTGCCTTAGGTGTAATTACTCATAGTCTTCTTAGTCGGATTCATTCCTGTAAAGTCATTGCGCTTGGTTGAATAAAACAATTGATTTTGAATGCTATAAAAACATAAAATTATATTGAATAATAAAAAGCCTATTTTAATTAACATAATTTTTCTTCTGTTCTGCAGCTGTCAAAATTGTCATCCATCTTGTCATTCATGTTATGGTAAAACTAAAGATAATTGCCTTGAATGTATTCAAGGGAGACTAGTTCAAGATGACTCTTGTGTTATGGATTGCCTTGAAACAAAATATATTGATCAAAACAATGTTTGTAGAAAGTAAGTAATTTTTATGGAGATTTAAAGTAAAAAAAATAGTATATTGTCACCTTATAATAAAAACCTTGTACATAAAAAATTTCCAACTTTTACAGGAAGAACAAAAAAATGATGGGACATCCCATTTAGCAACACACAAAAGGTGTTAATTTTTTTCTCTATAGGGAGCAGATCATTGCTGATTTTTTCTTCTTCGAAAGCTGTAATAGGTGAGATATGTTCTCAATCTGTAACTGTCAAAAAGTCATTTTTGAAAAAAAAAAAATTATGTTCAAGGTTTTCATTATTAAGGTGATATGGAAAAATAGTTTCATGAAACTCAATTTAAAAAAAAATTATACAGCAAACCCTCCCATATTCACAACAACCAGAATAATATTTTGCACAAAAGTGAATTCAAAGAAACAGGCTGAATGAACGCCAGGGGCTCTGCCACCGGACTTATCCTGTTGCCGAGATCTTTTCCAGCCCAGCTTCGTGGCAGAGTCTGGGACAAAGTGAGTGCACCAAACAGTCTGAGTGTGTAGCTAGTGTTGTGTTTGATATTTCAGTGCTGCCATCTATACTTCAAATTGTGAGTGAAGTGTAATGATTGAATATTTGTAACGTTGTAGGCCTGTTGCTCTCTGTGGCGAGACTTTTCAATGGGGAGATCGGCTCGCATTCGCGCCTTGAAGTTGGAAACCACAGAAAACCAACTTCAGGCCGACCACCACTGTGGAGCTCGAACCCGGATCCTCGCGATGCGAGTCCATCACTATAACCACTCGACCACCACAGCAGCCAAAGAAACAGGCTGTGAAAGTGAACCTAAAATTGGTGACCAAGAAAATAGTACAGATAATTTGTGAAATAATTATGTTAGATTCAAGTTAAATCACATGAATGAAACAAATTTCTACTATTTTTACCAATTTGATACTTTAAAAGCTCTTATTCAATTACTTATATTTCTCTATATGACAATATTTACTCTCATCAAAAATGTTCCAAATGTTGGGAAATTCATCCAAATGTTGGCATTCTGTGTTTTTGATATAAGAGGTTCTGCTGTATGTAAAAAATGGCATGAATTTTTAATTCAAAAAATGTGATGATGTTCATAACAAAATGTGTCTATGAATGTGCATTTTTATATCCAGAGTGTTTGTAAATTGTTAAGAAAAAATTAGAAAGGGGATAGTATACCCATCAAGATAAACAATATTTACAATAGAACCTATGGTTTCAATCCACTCAGTGTGTCAGAAAAGCAAAACTTGGAAACACGTTCAACAAGCACAAGCCCTCATTTCTGATGTCATTTTTGCTCTTAATGAGCATAACCATCAATCATTTGTCATATGCAAATTTCTAGTGAGAAGAAGACAGATTTACGGATCGGGTAGATTGGAGATGGTGGGCCTGTGGCATGGCCTCCTTGCTCACAATCCTCAATCCACTGCACTTTTTTTGTGTGAGTGCAAGAAAGTATTAGTGTAAGAGACACCTTTAGATTGCTTGGAAGATCTCTTTGCAAGAATCGTTGTTACAGGGACAAGATCAATAAGACACCAAAGGTCTACAAGAGGGTGACCAATCTTTCATTCGTCAATGTGAACTATGCCCTTGAATGTTACTTTGAGCATAATTTTTTTTTAATCTTTCACCGATCTGCACAGGATTGTATAACTCATAATGTTTGTTATATTATTCTTTTTTTTTCACTGTTGCAACTTCAACAAAGAAATTTATTTATGCTTTTCTGACAATTTCAGTGAATTGTGACCATAGGTTTCATTGTAAATATTGTTTGTTTTGATGAATATTATCACCACTCCAATTTTTTCTACACAGTTTATGAACACAGTGCAAAGCCACAAATTTTAAATAAATGCTGCTTTGTTATTGTAAAAAAATATTAAATTGAGCCCTTTTTCACACAAGAAATCTGTTGATTAATTCAAGAGTCTAAAAGAAAAAGAAACGCAAATGTTTGGAAAATTTTCTGTGTACCCTGGAGCATATGTATCTCATGTTCATAGCTTGATCAAAGCATGATTTCTGAGCATCATCCTCGTGAAACATATAAATTTTATTTCTGAGAAGAGAAAAAAATTATTTCAAGTTTTTAGACTGGTTCTGCTACACAAAGAAATATTTGGTGTTCCAATATTCTCTGAAATTTTAATAACTATTCAAAATTTTATTAAAAAATAATGTGATTAATTTGAGTACAAGGATTTTTTTTTCCACTCCGAACATTGATTTCAATTTTCTTTTTAATTCTTTCAAAAGCTTAGAGTATATAAGTTGAATTAATACTTCTTTATCACAAATGCAGTGCATGATAAAGGTTTTGAAGGTAATTTTGAGTGGTGCATAATCAACATGTCTAGTAGAAGGTGCATTTTCTTTTTTGAACTGAGCACAACTCCAGTCTATCACTTTGGACAATTTACTACTGAATGAGTTGTGCCAGAAAAGTTCATGTGTACCTAACTGTCTCAGCACATATGTAGTGTTGTGCATGAATTTCAGTGCTTCTATCTATTTTTCAAACTATGAAATGTAGTGATTAAATATTTGTTCCACTGTAGGCCATTCTATGGGGGAGACTTTTTAGTATGGAGGTTGACTTGCATTCACATCAAGTTAGAAATCACAGAAAACCAACTTCAGTCAACTACCACCATGCTGCAGGTGGGGGTTTGAATTCAGGTCTTCATGATGAAAGTCCATCACTATTACCATACAGCGGCTAGTAAAAGTGCACTACATCTTCCTTCCACAAATCTGTATCATGTGTAATAAGTTGGAAGATCAATATCCGCACTAATCTATTCTAAATTAAAAATAAATAAAACAATGGTAAGGATCAAAATTCAGGTAGAAGAAGCATGTTGCTGAAAAAAAATATGTGCTAAAAGTATGTTTTTGTGAGCTGCAGCATTTCTGACTTGAGTTGTATAATTTTTTACCTTCAGTACCTAAGTCTACACTTGCTTGTGCATAAGTCTGTAACTGGGGGGGGGGGGGGACATGCAGGTCCGGTGATCTGGGGGCTGGACTAGATAGGGGGGTGTTTTCATGTTTAAAATTATTCATTCGACATGGCTGTTTTAACCACTTTAGATCAAGGACGTAGTATTGCATCCAAATACCAGTAGAATAAATTCAAACAAGTTCACCCTGTTTTCTTTCCTTTCTCTCCTCACGAAGAGTTGTTGCAACCCCCTATGAGAGTTTTTTCCTCTCCCTTTATTGTATATGCTGCTACTGATTTTTTTTCATATACGATGTATCTTTCTTATAATAGTGAAAGAAAACAGTTTGGGTGAGGATGAAAAGAGAAATCTGACTGTGTACCTACATTCTTATCAACTTATCTGTTATACTGTTTTACTCTTTCATTTGTCTTCTTTTTTTCTTCCCCTTCTCCCTTTCCTTTCTTCTAACGTGAGGTTAGGTTAGGACAAGGTTGCCACATATTTATTGCCGATTTGTCAAATGAAAATCATCAGAATTTCTTGCTAATTGCTTGTATTCGAAGAGGTTAAATAAATGTAGCGGTATATCTTTAGATCTCAAATCAAATATTATGGCCGAAGTAGCAGAATCATTGAATATTCTAAAGAGTATTTTGTTCACCATGATTAAAAATTCTTGATTCAATTATATGAAAGCAGAATAGGTGGGGTTCTTCTTCGTGTATTTGATCCTGGAATCTTACAGAAAAAGCGCTTCACAAAATGTTACAACTAATTTTATCAAAGAATACTCTGGTAGATGGGGGAAAATAAAAAATAAATATAAGTTTTGGCAATATATATATATTGTATTTTTTCGTAAGTATAATGTGCATACTGTATTATGTATTTAAATTTTGTTTTTTCCAGCCAGATACATTTTCATTTCAACATTATAGCAAAATGAAGGAATTTTTTTTTTATTCCTTCAATACAGTATGAAATTATCTTGAGAAACTAAGCTTTATTATTTTTTGAAACGTTTGATATAATGGATTCCCAATATAACATCCATTTTCCGTGAAAGGAAGGGGTTCATTATAACAAGCATCAACTGTATTTATATTTTTTAAATATTTTTAGGTGTCCTAAAATGTGCGAGACATGTAAGGATGGCTATTGCTTAAAATGTGCTCATGGTTTCAAATATCAGTCAGGGAATTGTGTACGTGATGATAATTGTCGAAAAGGTATGTGAGAAACGACTATTATGCATAAAAAATTTTAAATATCATTGCTTATTGTTTTTCATTGCTATAATAATTTTTTTCTTTTGTATACACTTTTTTCAGTATTTACCAAATAAAACATGATGCTGCTAGAAATATCAAACTTCCTCAGTCAATAGAATGATCGTGTAGTATTTAAAATAAGAAGTTTCATTTAAAAAGACTTCTTGAAATAGACTGTGTGAAGTTATTTTAAACCTAATTTTGAGCATTGTTACTGGGGTTCAGAAAAATGACAAATAATTCAACCAATTATCAAATTAAATTTTTCAACCCCCTCTATGCAAGTCTAAGTATGATGCATGCCTTGTAAATTTGTAATATAGAAATATATTTTAAGAGATTGTGTGTGGAAATTGAAACACCATCAAAGAATCATCAGAATTTAAAATTTATTAGCTTAAGGTACAGTCAACAACTGCCAATATTTTATTTACCGGAATTCAAAGATGAGTTTGGAAGTTGGTTGAGCTTCACGCTCTAATTGAAGGTTCCATCAGGAACAATGTCATCTGACATTACTGTAAATTACAGTCAGTCCATAACTAGGCTGGGTCCCTGGGGTGGTGCCTCAGTTGTCCCAGCCTAGTTATGGCCCTAAGTCCTAACATCAGAGTTAAGGATTTTATTCTAGTCAAATATGAGTGAAGAAAATATCCAGGTCAGACAACTGAAATTTTTGGTGAATATCATGGAAAACAATGAATATTGGAAATCAGAGCTGAAAGATCAGATTTGGTAATCATCTGACTATATATTGTATTGAGAAAGATATCCCCTCAAAAACAGACACGTTTGACTCGGTGGATTTATATTGTAGACATAAAAGAATGATTTCCAGTAATCTAAAATATCTTTAATAAAAACAAAATTTATGTGTTTGTTATGTGCATGCACTCCAAGAAAAGATATAAGTAGCCATCTGTGGTACTAGACACTTGTTCGCAACTGCTACTGGTGGAGAACTCCATTGAGTGCCCTCAATGTTTCTGAAGTAAAATCAAATCAAAAGTATCGTTTTCTACAGCAATCATAAATGTGTGAGTTGTGTGGTAATTACAGTAAAACACCTCTTAATGGACACCCCTCAGATGTGGTCACCCGTCTATTATGGTCAAATAATAATTTCCCCTTGTACAATAAAAATACTCATGTCAAACCCTTGATTAATGGTCATCCTTTTCTACTGACGAATTTTTTTGTCCTGCCATTGTCTGTAAAAGAGAGGTTTTGTAATGGGTCAATAAATTCCCTGAGGAGGAGTCCTTATCCAGTCATTTTTATTACTATTTATTTATTTTTCCTTCCTACCTTTGTTGTGCCTTCTGGGACTGATCTGCCAATTTCCGTTGATCGCCCATCAATGTTTTTTACCGAATTAAATCTTTGAACTGAGATCTCAATGCAAATTTGTCTTAAACCAAAAATTAATTTAACGGTATAAATTGTGGATATTCATCTCTTAAATTTTTAATGGAATAAAGCAATTGAGGTAATAAAAAAAGACTTGTTTCTATTTCCTTCTTGTTTTCTGCTTTAACTAAGGATATTTCGAACCAGGCATTTAACTCCTGAGGGAGGTTGCACTTTTACTGTATATAGAATGGCAAGCACTCTTGGATAGTGGATCCCAGACATCTTTCATAACCAACTACAATTGTAAGAAAGTAGGACTGATTTTCAACAAATCTGAGCACTCGATTCTTGTTGTCTATGATAAACTATATGACATCCAGAAGGCATTCAATTGGGTCCAACATGGTAAACTCTTGAAGCTTTTACACGAGATTGGAATTGGGGGCAACTTGTTGAATTGGATAGAATCGTGGTTAAGAGATAGGTCGCAACGAGTTATGGTGAAGGGGGAATTCTCTGGTTAGACAGGCACCACAAGTGGAGTTTCTCAAGGAAATGTCCTTGGCCCTATACTTTTTTCACTTTTTATCGATAAACTCGATCAGGGTATCGATGGGATTGCTAACAAATTCGCAGATGACGTGAAGCTAATGGGGAATCAAAACTATAGGGAGTTAGTTGCTCCACACCAACTTAAACAAGATTGCAGCATGACGTTTAGCGTTGATAAGTGCATGGTCGCTTACTTTGGTTTGAACAACCCACGGTTCTCTTACGAGTTGAATGGTGTCACTATCCCGGATCCAACTAGGGTCACCGATTTGGGAATTCTCATTGACGGCTCAGGTTTTCTGAACATTGTTCAGCGGTGGTCAGAAAATGAATAGAATGCTTGGTCTCGTTTTCAAAAAGTTCTCTTCGCGTTCTCCTAAAGTCATTCTTTTGCTTTTTCGAGGCTTAGTTTGTCCTGGACTGGAGTATGCTGTAAGGTTTTGGAGACCTTACCTACAGAGGGACAAAGACTTGGTTGAAGGGGTGCAGAGAAGAGCTACGCGTGTCCTTATTGGCACACGGGGCTTGAGTTATGAAGAGAGACTTTATTATTTGAATATGTTTACATTGGATAAACGCAGGTGTCGAGGAGATATGATTGAAGTGTTCAAAATTTTCAATGGGATGGATAGGATGGACCATGAACTTTTAGTACACCGCCAATCGACTGCTTTTACAAGCGGACGCCAGTATAGATTGGTGAGGGACAATACAAGGCTATGGTGTCGCAGGGAATTTTTCTCTATTAGTGTTGTTAATAAATGGAATAGCTTACCCCCGGAGGTGGTAAATTGTAACACAATTGACACGCTTAAAAAGAAATACGATATACATGTTGAGGTAAATCGAGAAGCTATCCATTCTTAGAATAAGACAACCATAAGTATTCTTTATGAGCATTGTATAATATTTTATCATGTGTATATATATTGTTTATAATTTTTATTAATTGCATTTTTAATTGGGTTGCTGTATTTTTGAAATATATGACATCCATATTTTTATGGGCATATTTTTCTCAGCCACCTCGTTGGGCATTTTGCCTGTTGTAGCATTGTATTTGTATATTTGTATTTGTATTTCAAGAGCACATGTAAATCTAAACTTCATACCACATTTCAGCAAAGGTGAAATCCCTACAACTACAATGTATATAAGGTGTTGAAAACTCATCAATGATCCCCAACTTTAAGATATCCTTTTCGGAGAGGATGTTCAGTGATATTTAACTGTTTCATTTATTTAATATAGCAGTATAATATCGTTTTTTCTAGGATGGTATGATCAAGATGGATCTTGCAAGCCATGCTCAAAACATTGTGCTCTATGTAAAGGACCATATGATGCAGATTGTATATATTGTCATGATGGGTAATCATGAGATTTGATAGATTATCACATATATTAAGTCTTTATTACTTGAAACTATTCATGTCCTACAAGAGATGGTATACCAATATTATGAAATGACAGATATATGCCTTTTTTTCATCTGTTTGTGTTTTTTGACTGATATTTTTTATTGTCATACATGCATTTAAGAAAATAGCTTGTATATTAGAATAGTTTTTAGATAAGATAGTTTATTGGGTTTTTATTATTATATACAGAGTTAATGTGACGTGTTCTGTCAAACAAAAGGGGGTGCTAGACAAGTCCAAGAGAAACATAAAACACCCTACCAACCCTGTCCTATCTCAAACTATTTTCAAGTTAAGAGGGATAATTGATTATGTAAAAAAAATGTCAAGTCTCAAAAAACCCCAGTTTGTGAGGTTTCCAAGAGACCTGCATGGAAACTAAGCACACTTTTGGAAAGAGCAGAGAAAATCATATAAAATGACATATATAAATGTACATTGATATATCTGGATTCAATGGCAGGCTACAAGCACTGAAACATTGGCAAAGTTCAAAACCAAATTGTCGCCAATTTGGATATAGATTTTAGATATGATCGAAGTGTTCAAAATTTTCAATGAGATGGATAGAATGGACCATGAACTTCTAGTACACCGCCAATCGACTGCTTTTACAAGGGGACACCAGTATCGATTGGTGAGGAACAATGCAAGGTTATGGTGTCGCAGGGAATTTTTCTCTAATAGGGTTGTCAATAAATGGACTTACCCCCGGAGGTAGTAAAATGTAACACAATTGACACGTTTAAAAAGAATTATGATAAACATGTTGGGGTAAATCGAGAAGCTATCCATACTTAGAATAAGACAACCATAAGTATTCTTTATGGGCATTGTATAATATTTTATCATAATATATTGTTTATAATGTTTCTAATTACATTTTTAATTGGGTTGCTTTATTTTTGAAATATATGACATCCATATTTGTTATGGTCATCTTTTTCTCAGCCACCTCGCTGGGCATTTTGCCTGTTGTAGTGTTGTATTTGTAATTATGTGAACACCCTTCTAGTTACAATTGGTAAAATTTACCAAAAACTTGTCCATTGCACCAGCTTTTAAAAGAGCTTACAATAAACCATATCAGTGATCCAGTTCAGGAGAAATTTAGTTTCTTGTTTGCAATACATTACTGAAATCTTCGTTCAGCAAAGCGAAGTAATTTTACTAGGTTTTGGCAACAATTTGATTTTTTACTTCACCAATCTCTTGGCACTGGAAGCTCACCATTGAATATAGATATTCTGTAAATAGAGGTAATGTCACCTTATAGGAATTTTTCTGCAAAATCAAATTGTGGCTAAAATCTGTAACTGCCAATTCCAAATTTTCATTGAATATCTACTTTGAGAAATACTGATTTCAGTGATGCATTGCAAACAAAAGGCTAAATTTCTCCTGAACCAGAACACCGATATGATTTATTGTACACTGTTTCGAAAGCTGGTACAATGTACAGGTTTTTGGTAAATTTGATTGATTATAGCTACAAGGGTGTTTGCGGAATTGGAGATTAAAAATGTTCAGTATGATTTGATTTTGAACTTTGTCTATCTTTCAGCATGTGTAGCTTGCCATTAAATCCAGATATTTTGGTGACTTTGAAGGATTTTTCTGCTCTTTCAAAATAGTTGGCTTGTAGGTCTTTCAGAAACTTCACAAAGTTAGGTTTTTTTGAGACTTGACACATTTTTTTTCCATAAGTGATTATCCACCATAAATGGAAAATGGTTCAAAATAGGACAGGGTTAGTAGGGTGTTTCATGTTCCACTTGGGCTCGTCTATCACCCCTTTTGTTTGGCAGAACATGTCATGTTCACTGGTTTGGCAGGTATGTGTAGCAATGAAACTGGTATGTGAATCGCATACCAGTTTCATTGCTATTTTGATTAACCCGTCCAATGTTACTGATGTAATATTGCATCATAAGTGGTGATTTTATTTGTTCTCCAAGATGTATATCAGGGTTTAAGCTACGGTCGCATTTTTTGCAAAATGCGAAAGAAAATCATAGAATGCAAAAAAAAGTAGCAACCACTTTCGCAAAAATGCATACAGGAGGTACGAAAGGAGTAGACGTCCAACCATCAATCATTACATTAGCATTTGCAGTATTTTGCTAAAGCTTTTCCCCCCATTTTCGCTTTTTTGCGAAAGGAATTTTTTATCCAGTTTAAACCCTGATGTATATGATATATATATGAATGATAATAATGTTTAAAAAATACAAAACACCCCTTTCTCTTTTGCTTTCCAAGTGCGTGTACCGATTTGAGATAAAAATGTAATTTTGAGAATTTTTTGTATGAGTAGATAAAAACGTATAATATGCAAAGGTGTGAATTTATTGATAATATTAAAGAGGTTCAAAAATATTAGGGGAGGGGGTGCACAAACCCAATATTTCTATAGGTATTTCATGCAAAGTATCATGGAGGATATTGCAGCTTAGTCATCCACTGGAATGTCCCACACCATGCTGCTAAAGCATAGTTTCCCAACCTTTTTTGCCTAATCTCCTCCTTCATTAATTTTTTTCTCCCATCGCCTCTCAACCCAATCTAACCCATAGGATCCTATATTATGCCCGTAGCTTCTACCACCCCGAGGAACATTCCATTGCCCAAATTGGAAATCAGTGTGGTAAAGTCATAAGGCAGAAAACATCTCTTTTAGGTACTTTTGGTGAAGACAGAGTGATATCTTGACTCAGTATATTTTTGTTCTGTGGTCTTCATTAAAATGTCACCCATGCTGGTTGAAAAGGAGCCTGATCTAGTTGAATATAAAAAACACTCTTGATCTGGTCCAAGTATGGATTCTGCATTTTCCAAATGAAGCATTAATCCTATTGCTAGAAGGGTGTCAATATAGTTTAATTAAAAATTTATCTGAGTGCAAGTGAGTTCAGTTAATAGGAATTGTTGATACTTACATGTGTTTGGTTCTATGGGATATTAGATTTTATAGGAAATGAATGAAGATATTTCCTAAAACTCGACTTATGTTAACTCAATTTTCTCAATTTTGATTTGTGAATAAAGCTTTCCCATTTTCACACTCATTTGCTTATGTAATCTTCATAATCCTCTTTACAACTCCTCCTCCCACCTTTTTCATCAAAGGTAAACAAAAGCAAAAACCCTTCCCCATCAAAGCTTGACATAATACTTTAATGACCCCACCCCTTAACTGTAAAGCCTAAGTCGAATTAGCTCTTGTGTGCTTGAATCACTGTAGTACTCTGGTGGATATAGAGAAGGATGAAGGAGCCCCCTCCCCCACTGTACACACCCTTGTTCATGTCCTTCCTCCTTTTTTCAAGAGCCTGTATCTGGTTATGATGTTACTACATAACATTATTATAAAAAATTCGCATTAGCCATCATTGACGATAAGGAAACACATGATGAAGATCCAAATAGTTAAAAGACTGGAATAAGCAAAACATGAATAATTAGAATATACCCCTGAAATTTTTGAATATCTCAAAAACTGAATCAGTTTTAGGAATTAATTCAAACCAAATAAAAAAATTTAATGTTTATAAAGTAAAATACATCAGTCACACAAAGTAATATTAATAGGATTCAGAGATTGTTCGTTAGAAGTCCTTGATACACTGGTTCAACCATGATTCGATATAGTAAAAAAAATCTTCAAAACAGATGGTTGTGTTAAATTGGGGTTCGGTTGTAATTATCTTGCAGTCATGATAGGATCGTGTTGTCATTGTATAGTGGTGGAACTCTGAAATATACTGCCAGGTTACCATGGTGAATAAAAAGTTTGTACTGGAGCCTGAAATTTTTTGTTTGTGATTACTGAATTGGTGTCTGCAAAAACAATACAAAGTTTTTAAAATTATGTCAGCATGTCTACCAATACAAAAAGGGACTAATACTTAGTCCTGGAAAAAATTGAGGAAAAAAAATGTTTTTTAGACTTTTTTTTTAAGTTTCAAAAGCAATATGCTTGGTTGAAGCCTATTTTTGAATACTGTTTATTGTTTTTTTAATCCAAAGGTTACTGCATTACTCTGTAGCATCTGATGTCTATTTAACTTTATCTATACATCATACACTATTGTAGGCCCAGGTGTATACAAAACAATATGTGTGACAGCTATTGTTTTATATTATCTGACCTGCTGATAAGATTTTAATTTTGTCCCACATTTTATATATATTTGCATAAATTTTTTCAGATTTTTCAATTTTGAAGGTCATTGTGTTGAAGAATGCCCAGATGGCTTTTTCTCTAAGGATCAAGAATGTCATAGGTGTAGTCCGAAGTGTATATCATGTTTCTACACAAACAAATTTGATATCTGCACTAAGTGTGAAAGTGGGTTTATTCTACATAATGGAATATGCATGTCTGGCTGTCCACAGGGGTAAGCGACACAATGAATTTTTAGATTTACAAAATACCATGAAAATAAACAGCGAGGATTTTATTCATATGAATAGCGAAAAAAGATATGACATTTTGTTGAGTGCAAATGGAATGGCAACTCACCAATTTTCCTTTCTCCCGCAAGCATGTGCTTTTGTTCACGACTGCAGTACCACAGTACCCACTTCCAGTGCAGGTCACATGAACTAATTATTTACAAAGAATATATGTAGAAACAAAAAGAACAAATTATATATGGATTTTAAAAATGAGGCAGTTGGGGAGGCGACTTGCCCTGCTGTAACAAGTCACAAAGGGCTTGCTGTTTTGACTATCACTGTCTGTGGCAATGTGTGCTGGTGTCATTCGTGTTTTTTCCTTTGCATTTGATGGTGATAGTGTTATTGTGCCTTGCGATCACTTCATAGGGGCCATCATATGGGCACTGCAAAGGCTTCTTGACAGCATCGTTGCAAAGGAAAGCATGAGTGAAATGATCTAGTTTGTTATGGATGAATGTTTTGGATTTATTGTGGTGAGATGTGCTGGTATATATACAGATGGAATTTCCCAAAAGTACTGTCATAATTCGGTGAGCAACTGTTTCTCATCGACATCTGTGTTGGAGTCTGGATTGGTTCACCATGTCAGTTCAGAAGTGGAGCATTCCAGTTCCGGCTTGTATGCTGCTCTTAGTCAGAGAATAACAATTGGCAATACTCCCACCCAATCTGTTGAGGAAGGGCACTTGATTGCTGCTTTAAAGAGGCAATGCCACCTTTCTACGGCACCACTCTCTTCTGGATGGTATGGAGTGGTATGCTTCCAGTACTTTGCAGAGAGATCACAAGAGATCACTCTGAAATTGTCTGCTTTGATTGGTAACGATCACTTCTGGCAACCCAGATGTTTACGAAAGCCTTAGTGACAGTCTCAGCAGTAATATCTGCTATTGGAATGACTTTGGGGCATCTTGTTTGGGATAAGTTGTTTTAACCTGTCATCTTTTGACAGGAGTTTGTTACAATGACAATTTTTCTTGTGATTGTGAGCTGTCATTATAAGACTTTTACTGTAGTTATATAACAATGAAATGTCTTATCCAAGACTCTCTATGAGAGGGACTAATAAATAGTATGTTGAGAATAGATAATATTTCATTCCTGTCTCTGTGCCACTCTTTTTGATCACTAAACTAAAAGTATATGGATGAAGAAAAAGAAACATGTTCCAAATTGAAAAGGTGGGAAAGTTCATTGTTGTTACTGTATGAAAATGATTTTTTTGCCCAATATTTTTATTTTATAGCACCTAATGAAAGTAATTCTTTTCTGAAGATCGTATGAGTCTAATGAGGAATGCAAATACTGTGATGAATCATGTTCACGCTGTTGGGGAGCTTCACATACAGAATGTTCTTCATGCAGGAGCGGCTATTATTTGATGAACCATTCATGTGTTAAAACATGTCCAGAAGGATATTTTCCACTTGATAAAAATACAGAATGTGTGCCTTGTTATCACCTGTGTAGAACATGTTCAGGTAATTTTTTGTTTTTCATTCATCAATAAATCCTAGTTTTTTTGTGTTAAAGTATTTTAAATTTTATCTACAAGATATTGTTTTATTTTACTTGTACTTGAAAACCTGAACACTGATTGAAGTGAATACTTATTAATTTGAACCAAAATCACCACAAAGATTTAAATATTTTATGAACTGCAGTAAAATTTCCACCACTTCTATTCTGTGACCTACTTTCTTTCATGGGCAGTTTTTCTCAGAATGGAAAAATGAGCTCTGCAGACATATTACAAAAAACCACTTCATTCTGTGGCCACTTCCTTATAAATAAGAGTTGAAAAAATAAGTTTTATGTTTTTTCTTACTGTATTAACATCTGATAGAGACCATTAGAGGCATAACACATTTCTTTGTATAACCTTACACAGGGTGTTCTGTTAATGGACTGACAAACTCAGAGGGTTGTTAGTAGGCATCAAGAGGAACAAAAATTGCAATGGAACATGGTGTCACAAACCACATTGAGAGGGTGAAAATTGCAAAAAGTGCATGCAAGCTCTGAGTTCAGAAGAGACAAAAGATGGATGTCAGTTGATCGTTAAATGCGTTCATGGGTTTGCTCACCATATCTGACATAAGCACCATCGTGAAACGCATGCGCTGGGGTAGGATCATGTTCTGCAGATGATGTAAATTAGCGCTATTGCGATAGTAAGCACATGTAGCAGTTAGTTATTTGTTTCAATGAGTATCGTGATGGCTGACTACATGAATGAGGAATACGCTGGTATGCATCTGACTTATGGTCGAGGAGACAGCAATGGGTGCTTAGCACTGTACCAACAGCGATGCCTATGGACACACAGGAGGATCTTGTATAGTCAAATTGTTGTCGCTGCAGCAGACATTGAAAGCATACCTGGTATCTTCGTGCGCATCCGGGAATTGTTTTTACATCGTTGTAGACTGTGGAATGATGTCAAGGACGGCCACTTCCAACAACTCTTGTAATAATTTATCAAATAAATCTTTTTGAATTAATTATTGTACTTTTTGTTTTTCCAGCGTGACATCAAAACCTGCATACGTTTTTCGTAATCTTCATCCTTCAAACATAGTTTGCAACACCATGTTCCATTGCAATTTTTGTTACTCTTGATGTCTACTAACAATCCTCTTAGTTTGTCAGTCCATTAACAAAACAGCCTGTATATTATTTCTAGTTTTTGTAATTGCATTTTTAATTGGGTTGCTGTATTTTTTTAGCATATTATATATATATAAGTATTCTATAAACTTGTAAATGGTCTAAAAATTTATAGAAATGGGAAGAATTAGTATATTTGAATGTGGTTGCCAAAAGTTATTCTTCCCAAGGGGAATTTTTTCCCGGTACAGAAAGGAAAATTCAAATTTTTGTCATTGGAGGGTACTGCACAAAAGCAAATCACAGAAGCTTGGACCCGAACCAACTTCAGCCGACCACCACTATGCTGCCAATAAGGTTCAAACCTAGATCCTCATGATGACAGTCCAGCAGGATGCCATATGTTTCGATTACTAATTAGTATCTAGAACTGGGCTTTTTGCATGCATCAGCGGTAAATGTATGGCGAGATTGAATGGAACAAATAGGAAAACCAGAGAGACACAGTTAGCCTTGAATGATTGCACAATGCAGCCCAGCCAGCTCCAATAGCAATGTCATCAAGAGAGCTGAAAATTGCAAAATTAATGCGCATTAAGGTTTTTGAATACATCGCTGTATATAACCAGGCAATAACAATTGAACAAAATCATTTAATAAGTTTCCTAAACAATCAAAGAATTCTGCACAGAAAAACATTTCACAAACATTTCATTCTACATAAGATGAGGGATATGAAATAAGGCAAGTCAAGTCCACCAAGCAATCAGTCCTTTGAATGGCACAGTTTAGCAAGTCAGTCCATCTTGTCCGGTGAGTCCAGTTGACGGTAGTGAACAAGTCCATAGTGTCCATCTGATAAATGATGAAGCAAGAGAGTTGGAGGTTGATCCGACGTGCAAGTCGGCACTGTGAGGCTGTCTGGTAGTAACTCAGCAATGCAACTCCTGGCGTGGTCCTCAGAATAGAAATTCAATCCACTTGTTTTAGAGACCTCAACAATGACTTGGCAGGTCACTACCCTGGCTGGAGAACACCAAGCACACCAGCAGTGCTCACACTAGCAGTGAAATCATAAAGGCAGCTAGATCACAACAGCAGCCTAGCAGGAAGGAACTAAGTCGTCCTGTACCCTTTGAAGTGCTCTAAGCGCCATCTATTTTAATGTGCATACTAGGAGGAATTTTCCCTCTCAACACATAGCACCAGCATAGCTCGGCAACCAGGAAATGTGTATGCTAACATAAGATAAGATGACATCATTGCAATACTTCTCAGAGGTTGTGTGATCTAGGGTCAGAGGAACTCAGTTGACCCTGTGAACCCTGTCTTTATAATATCCTATCTTAGAAATAGGGTTAACCCAGGTCAATTTTTTGTAGCATTAAAATTGAATTGCCTGTTGATGACAATTTGCTTAATAGAGAAGTTTTATGTAAAAATTTTAATATCTCATGATCGAAACAGTAAGTACAAAAAACAAAAGTTTAAAGAAATGCTAAACTGCTGACACCTTCAAAACCAGATGAAATAGTTTTATGTGTGTAATGTTTTACATGTCTACACATCTAATACCCTGGTTCTTCTAGAGGTATTAAATGTATATAGCTTTTGCTTTTCTTTTAGCACCCATGCACAAACCGGTTGCGATCCCATCCACACAGTTGTTTACCATGCCAATAAGATTCCGGCCAAAAACGTTCAGTTTGTGTAATGCCTGCTGCTTGTCTCATAAATTATATCTTTGCAACCAGAAGTTCAAAAAATTGCTCAAGGACAATGCATAGCACACATGATGTACACAAGCTTTCAGAAACAATGTATGGGAACATGTTGCAATAGATTTACTAGGCCAAGATTCTATCTTGAATGTTATGTTCAAGTTGATTATTCACTGAAATCAACTAAACTTTCCTAACGATGATGCCAGCAACTAAAAATACCCATATGTTGTTCAGGATGGCATTCCTGATGTAATTAATAATAGTTTAACATCTCAGCTTAGTAGGTAAGAATAACCAAAAAATATTAGCATTACCTGTGCATACTTAAATGCATACTGCAAATGAGATTAAGTGGGGGAATTTGACATGTATTGATAGCATGTGATGCATATCTGTTACAATGTTGCATTTATTTACAGTCAGACCCCAATATAACAAACTCTGATTCAACAATTTTTTTCTTAAATTCTGATGAAGCTAAAGGTCAAACCCTTATTTAATTAACAAAAACCCTTGATATGACAATTTTTTGTTTTGCGCTAGCCTTAATTTTTCTTCTTATGTGTCGTCTACCCAAAAACACAGGAGATTTGACCATCTTTAGAGAAACGAAAAAAAAGGGAGCAGTAATCTGTTTCTTTTGAATAAAAGAAGGCAATAAAGCCATTTAGAGTGTGCATGGGAAGGTTTACGTGGCCAATTGGTGTACACAATACTATAAAACATTGTGCTGTCCGTGTGTTTAGATTTCAGTAAAGAAATGAAGTTACTTCAAGTTTGTCTTTACAAGCAAAGAAAGGCTGGTCATCTGAGGAGAAATTGTTTTTTGGTTAGCCAAAAAATAAAATTTCAACAGAATTTTAAGAAAATGTTGGACGTAGTAAACAAATTTCTATCAACCAATTTTTTCATGCATCCTAATTTCATTCTTAAGTTAACCATTTGAAAGGCCATTTTTCTATAAAGGGTATGTTAAATATTTTTTGGATTTTAAGATTGATTTAAGAAAAGAAACTCATTTAACTTATTAGATAAAATTAATTTTCAAACAATTATATTTTTTTTATTAGATTATTTAGATAAATTAATTTTTGTTTCTCTGAAGTTATTAATAGATGGTACATCTGATGAGCAGTGGTAAAATAGCTTACCATGGACATTTAAAAATTCATGAATTTGGTAGGAAGTATATTTCCTACGGCCTTAGAAAGGGTTAATATATATATTTTTTTCAATTTTTGTCAGAAATAATTTTTAACAGTAACCTCAAAGTAAAAAGCTTTTAAAATTTGCCATTTCAAGTGTGTGTTCCTGATCAATTTGATTTAATTATTTCCTTGATTTAACAAATAAAATTGTCTTTTTTCTGATTCATTAAATCAGGGTTTGTCTGTATATACTTTCTGTAAACCATCACTACCATTATTGAGCCATAAACTAGGAAGCATGCAGTTTACGCACACTTTATAAGTTTTTATTTTTGTATATCAATTAATTTAATCTTTCTTCAGGCAGGTGTCACATGGGTATGTTTCAGAAAGTTATGTTGCTGAAGGATGAGTGCTGCGTGCATAATCTTTATGCTTATGTTCTCACAATCCTAATTATATGTACCCTACTAGTACGGTGTGAATTATTGTGTTTTTGATTGGTTTGTGAGATTTACACAGCTTCAGGATTGTTTATGTAGAATGTGCTAGGTATTACTAAATTCATAAAGGCAATTACATTGAATTGCATGTTTTATGTTGTAGTGCAGTGTTTGTTCTCAGTATTACCTATGAATTGAAAAATTTATTTTTTCTAATGAATAAAATACACCTTGATATAGCTGCTTTAACAATACACTGCTCAAATAATGAAAGATATGATTGATATTGAAATCCCTCATTGCGGGCATGCCATTCTGGGGTGTGGTCCTAAACTCAATGTAGCTATTCTGTCCCTGGCCTGAAAGGGTCAAGTTGAGTAATATCTGACATTTTTATTCATGTTTATGAAGCATTAAAAAACAGAGTTTTCATTCATGATAATTTTTTTTCAAGAATCTGGGCCTGTTCATTGCACAAGCTGTTATGAAAATGCTTCATATGCTGATGGTCAATGTGTGCCATGTTTGGATGATGAATATTATGATGAATATTCGCAGGTAAAAGATTTGTTTTCTCAGAAAAGTTTAGCTAGATGCATTTTCTTAGGGTGTACCAAGCTTATAAACTCCTTAGTTTCCCCATGAATGTGGCTCTGGTACTTAATTACTAGGTTTAAAATTTGGTAATTGTTTTTTTTTTGTATGAATAATTTTGCTCAAAATGGTTAAACAAAAGAGTTTCATATATGCAAAACACAGTTTAGTTGTTGCAAGCCGCAAAAATACATTAATAACACAACATTAATAATAATGTTATGTTAACACTAATTAAATGGATTATTTAATCCATTAAATACCAACCAGTTTCACGAACTTTATTTTATAATTTGGCTAGTTTTTTTAAATACAAATTTGAAGGCCACAACAGACAAATTACCCAGTGAGATGGCTGGAAAAAAATTAAGAAAATGAAAACTTATTATTGTGTGTGAAAAAAAAAAGTCCATAAAAAGTGTTGATGTACTACAAATTGATTAATGCCTTATGAAGATTTTTTTCATGGTTCTTAGCCTCAGCTAATGAATGTTTTAGTTGATATGGATGCATTCGCTAACGTAATGCAGTTAAAAAAATGTTTCTACTTCTCTTAGGTTTTTAGTGTAACTTTTGCAAAAGAATCCTAAAAATACAAATCACAATTTTTAGCTTTTCTTAAGTGTCTTTTGATTACGTAAAAACATTTTTTTTCAGACATGTAAAAGATGTCATGATAAATGTGGAAGATGTAATGGCCCCTCAGCATACAACTGTTTATCATGCCAAGCTCCATTGAGACTAAATGAGACAAACCATCTATGTCTACCATGCTGTAATAAATCCAAGGAATTGTTGAGATGCTGTGCTTGTAGCAAAAATCTAGGTAGAATAGTTATTTATCGTATCGATAAATCTTGAATTTTTCCTAATGGCTTTTGTTTTTAATGTTAATATATATATATATATATGTGTGTGTGTGTGTTTATTTATTTTTTTTACAAAATTCATTGTTGCAGCATTTGTAAGCTAATTTCATTGAAAGCTAACTTTTAAGTTTTATAAAAATTCCTAAACTTTTTTTTTGCTCTGTTTACACAAGTAAAGTGTTTATGATGATTTGGAAAATTTATCTTTTATAGTGTTGGTTATTTTTAATTATTATACATACACATGGTGTCCTCTAAATTTATGGCTACAATGTCACAGATGGTAGTGCTCACCAACACCACCAGTTTTCATTATAGAATTTGTGGTTGCCTATGTAGCAAGCAGTTGGAAATGAAGGACAAACACAGAGGTTTCCATTATAGTGACATTTACTAGAGATAATTGCAACAAAAGCTCTAGCAACCTCTAATCCAACATCTAGTAACATGTTTACTGATGTCAAAGGTGCCTGCCTTAGATTGTTGATGATGCAGTCATGCAGCATTAAAATATGATAAACATCTACAATTGGGCACATAAGATATATACATAGCTGCTGTGCTGGCATCATTAGGACCCAGGTTTGAACCCTACTGGTTGCACAGCAGTGGTCACCTGAAATTTGTTTTCCATCTTCAAAGTGCAAATGTGATCTTATCTCCCCATTGAAAAGTTTGTCATAGAGAACAACAGAGGAGGCACAATATACAATCATTACATTTTATTCACAATTCAAAATATAGATTACAGCACCAACTTCATGCACAACTCTAGATATAATTCACAGACTGCTATTTACACATACACTTCATGAAGAACTTGTTTACCACTTAAAGGCGGGTAAAACGGTAGTAAATTGTCCAATGCTGATGGACCGTAGTTGTGCCGGTTTGCAAGAAGGATAATGCAAAACCAATCAGGAAATAACCTAGTCATCAACCAAAATTGACAGCAGGAGTTCACTTTGATTTCAACCTTATTATATGAATTTATTAGACGTGTTATCATTATATGTGCTGAGCAACTTGTTGTAGAGAAGTGCAAAGAGGTGATGTCACTCTACACTGTTCATGCAAAGTGTAGAAAAACTTGAATAGAATGTGAAAATGAGTTTTCGGAAAGATACATGCCTTTGCAGAAGATCAAACCACTGTCCTCCAGGTAGGAAAAAAAATTTCCAAAGAAACAAATAGGACATTGTGTTTCAGCTGACAGAGATTTTGATTAACAAATGCATTTCCGGAATTATAATTATCATTGTTGGTTGCTTTTTACCACCATCCACCTTACATTTGAGCCATTCATGGAAGGACAACCTATATGTAATTTTTCTTGATTTGTAAAATGCATAAATACCGTATATACTTGTGTATAAGCCAAGTTTTTGTGTGGAAAGATTTGTTCCTCAGGTGGGGGGGGGGGGGGGTCGGCTTATACTCGGGTCAGTTTTTGATGAGAAAATATTGACCCCCCGCAATCAGTAGTCATTTTTGTAGCAGTGTTCAAGACACCAGCATTATTGGTATAGGATATATTCAAACCTCACAGAACTGATAATGTCAAAGCCGGGGCAAACAAATCGAAAACATCATTGGCTTTTGATACTAGGTGGGCTAATGTCACCTGACAGGTGATAATTTTGGTAGAAGCAGAATTCCACGCCTCATGTACCCATTGGCACACTAGGCCAATGTCAGATTTCTTCAAGGCAACACTTTTTTTAGTTTCTTTATCATCGGAACTCTTCCATTCGATCCACAAATTCCTCAGTCTTTGAGAGGCTTGTTGATGCTCACATCTAAAGATGTACAATCGACGTTAGCCCACCTAGTATCAAAGCCAATGATGTTTTTGATTTGTTTGCCTCGGCTTTGACATTATCGGTTCTGTGAGGTTTGAATATATCCCATACCAATAATTCTGATTTCTGGAACACTGCTACAAAAATGACTACTGATTGCGGGGGTCAATATTTTCTCATCAAAAACTGACCCAAATATAAGCTGACCCCTCAATGCGATGGATGGAACTGAAGATACCTTCTTTGAAAGTAACAAAGGTTATGACAGCCTAGATGAGGATAAAAGCGAAGATGCCGCACCCACTATGATTATCTGATGGATTACGATGAGCTTGGAGACTCAGAAGAAATGGATTAAAAAATTTGAATCATTTTCTATTGTAAATTTCCGCAAGCTATTAATTTTGCATGAAAATATAAGAATTTTTTTTCCCTGAAATGCACAGATTTTTTGGGGTCGGCTTATACTCTGATTTTCAATTTATTGCAGTTTTGTGGTGATTTTGGTCCTGAAGTGAGGGAGTCAGCTTATACACAAGTATATACAGTAGTTATTTTACAATTAGGTCTCTTTTTTTTTTTTTTTTTTTTTCTAGGAGTAAATTTTTTTTTATTATTATATTCAAACCAGTATCATTCATTATGTCAAGTGAGTATAATTCTTATTTTTTAATCATTTCTTAAACATCTTTTGATTAACTCAGCTTGTGATGTGTAGTATATGCTAATCTTTGTACATCAGTGTTCTTGTCAGTCTTATAAAATTAAGATATTGTCAAGTTGAAAGATGATTAAATTTTCCAACATCAAGAGAGAAAGAGCAACGTGATAGGTAAATTCAACCTCCAAATTTAATGGTTTTATGAATAATTTTTTTTCTGTTATGGTTGTGTTCCTAGTCATTAAGAATTGGCTTTAAACTATATTGTGGTACGCTTGGTGGTCGAGCGGTTATAGTGACGGATTCGCGATGCAAGGATCCGGGTTCGAACCCCACAGTGGTGGTCGGCTGAAGTTGGTTTTCTGTGGTTCCCAACTTCAAGGCGCAAATGCAAGCCATTCTCCCTGTTAAAAAGTCTCGCCACAGAGAGCAACAGTCCTACAACGATAAATCATTCAATCATAACACTTCACTCATAGTTAGAAAAACTGGTGGCAGATGGCAGCACTACACATAACAAGCATTACAGAAAAACAAAAAACTTCACGTCAGGATTCACTACACGTACATGCACATTCCCGCATGTACCGATTCCTTGGGGGTTCCGCGGGGGGGGGGGGTGCATGTGTGGTGTAGCGGTAGTA
Source organism: Pholcus phalangioides (assembly GCF_987345545.1). Taxonomy (NCBI): domain Eukaryota; kingdom Metazoa; phylum Arthropoda; class Arachnida; order Araneae; family Pholcidae; genus Pholcus; species Pholcus phalangioides. Next base: position 3,847,770 of record NW_028301625.1, on the reverse strand, counting down.
GGTAGGGCCTCCAAAAAATGGCTCGGGGATCCATGATGTTCTTAAGTCAGCCACCTCGTTGGGCAATTTGCTTGTTGTGGCGTTGTATTTGTATAATGAGACTGTGTGAATGAATTCTCCAAAAAGGAATAGGAAAGCTTGTGAGATAGTGTCTGTTCATAGGTTTCTTTAGCAAGGTTTTTTTTAAACATTTTATTAAATTATTTTAACAAATCAAAAAATTTTTAAAGCTAAACTGCAGTTTTGAATATTTTCTGAATTTAATTACAAAAAAAATTGATGGTTAAATTTGTAAAAGTCTGTGGTAATATTTTTTACACATGAAGATTATATGGCGTTTGGTACCAAATATATTTATTATATATATATATATTCATGTTCTCTTATCTTTCAGCTCAGGGGGTGCTTTCACACCATTTTATGCTTTGCCAAAATTCCTTACAACAAATTCCTGTGAACCATCATCCAAACCTATTTATGAAGGGAGAACCTAGCAATTTTTTTTTCGAATTTCTGAAACTAGTTTTCCTTCTTATATTAAAGTTAGTACTAGTACATCTGGAATTTTAATTTTTTATTTTCTGATGGAAAAAAAATGTTTTTTTACCTTTAGACAATAAAAGTTATTTTTTTTTTCCAAAAAACAAGATTTCATTTCCATTTCTTTTTGTTTTCAATGCTGCTAATTTTTTTTCTTTTGATCTATATTGCCTTTTCATCCAATAGAACACCAATATATACACATTAGAAGATGGTCATTATACTTGAAAATTTCTAAGCATTCAAGTTAGATTAAAATAAGATAAAAACACACTGAGATAATCTGGAAATAGTGTAAAAATCAAATGAAGTTTACAGTTTTATCTGGAATGTATATGGGTCTTGAACTTGCTGAATTTCAAAATTGTAGATATTTTCTAAGTAATGATGAAATTCAAACCAGGTATATTAGATATATAAATTAAGGTGTAAATTATGGTTTTCTTTAAAGCTTTTTTAGTTAATATTTTCAAGGAAAGGAAAACGTATCACAGTTACCAAACCAAATTAAAAATTCAAGATAATAGTAGGTATACAACTTATCTTGGTTGCTGATGTTTCTGGGAGGGGGAAAAAGAGGCCTAATTATGAAAGTTTTTATTTTCCATTGTATTTTTCAGTATAATCAAGTTTTTCTTAGTTTTTCCTTTTCTTTTCAAACATTTCACGTGACTAATGTTAGAAGTGTTCAACATGAAAATCTTTTCTTAACGAATTATGGATATTTCATCTAACTCTTGAAAGAATAATGATAATTATCAATATCAAACATCACAGTAATACAGTGTAAGTTAAGAGTAAATTTAATTTAATCATCGTTGAAACAAAATGATTTACTTATAATTAACTTATTCAGTTCATTCACTCTTATTTTTTTACAGTCACATATATGATGTTTCATTTGATTCTGTTAAAATTATTTTTGTGTGTATGCATGAGTTTTCACAATAAATGTTTTTATTATATTATTTTTCCATTATATTGCTTTTTTCATTTTAATATTTACTTTCTTGCTAAAAAGAAATTAATTTCTCATCGATTTGATATTTTCCTGATTGCTGCAATTTTTGTCATAAAAGTTCCATCTTCATTCTGAATCAGAATTTTAAGACTATCACACAAAAGTTTTAGCGCTGGAATATATCCTTGAGAAAAGACTATTTTGATGCATAATAAGGGAGTGGCAAAAGTTTTTTTACGCAATTTTTTTATTTAAATGTTATATGGAAATGATACCAAATTAAAAAGAAGAAAGAAGTTTTAGCTAAACACATTTGTTTCAGAAAATTTTAATATCTGATAAATTTGCAACTGCAGTCCATAGTGAAAATTTTATTTTCTATCAAGATTCTGTGCATGTTCTTCCTTCAATGCTCTAAAGGTTTTGCGACATCTGCTGGTGGTACTTAGGTGTTCATTCTGCTAGAAATGTTTTTCCACCTTTGCAATAATATTCTAATAAAAACTTGAAAAATTTAAGCCAGTCATCTGAAATTCAAAACTGCAACTGTGACAAACATAGTGGAGGTAAATTCCCAATATGTGCTGATGACTTATTGATTTGATACCATGATACATAAAATCCACAATCAAAGCTAAAAGTTATTACTAATTACCATACCACAGTGATTTACAATATAAACACATTTTTACATGCTGCCCTGTTCATGTAACCTTGTGCTTGCAGAAATTGCTTTTCTTTTTACCCATAATGCTAAGATTAATAGTTTCTGGGGTGAAATACAAAAGAGACTGAAGAGAGTTGCGTTTCAAAGTACTAATTATTCAACAGATTATCTTTTGGTTTTGTTCAAGACAAGTTTGTTTCATACAGTGTCCTTCTTAGACAGGTTTCACTATACAATGAAATCTCAATACACAAATATTCAATGTAATGACAAATGTCTCTACAACAATACTCAATGTAACTATAGCAACAGAAGATGCAAATGAAGTGATGCTCTTCCATGACATAAGCAGCGTGCATGAGTTTGTTATGAAAATTATTCTAAGCACATCGTGTGTGGAACATGACTGGATATAATGATGTATGTCAATCTAAGAGCATCGATGTTGATTTTGTTTGCACTTGCAAGCCACAAGTTTATATTAATGTAACATTAATATAACTAAATTAAAATTAATTATTCTAGATTGTTTCGGATCTTTTACATCACTCAGACATTTTAGTAATGACAAATGTCTCTATAACAGTATTTTTTGAAATCTTGTTGGGAATTGCCTTTAATCTAATGTTAAACTGTGCTAAATGCAACCATATCCTTTACTATGACAAATCTCTACATATATATATTTTTTTTTTGAGATTTTGAAACCATTATAACATATTTTTTATAGTTCGCTCAAAATTGTTTCAATATAGTTTTGAAAATGTCATCAGTTTTTATTTTTTGGGGTAGTCTAATAACATTAACCACCTGTCCCACTCAAGAGTGTTTATCAAGTTATTGCTTTTGTTACCTTCTGTGTAAAACATAAAAATGTAGTGCAATAAACTTCTTTATGGGGTTGAAACACATAATTTAATTTTATTAATCAACTGGGTGGTGGCAATATTTTGCTGTGAGTAGTTATTAATGTATTTGCTGTGGCGGTAATGTGTCTAGAGTATTATTATATCAACTTTTCATTGTATATAAAATAAATGTAGGATAATTCTACCTTATATATGCCCAGATGACCTGAGAAGAGTGAAAATTATGAATATACTGCAAAATCGAGTTTTTAAACTTGGAATTTACTATAGTTGTTTTAGTGTATAAATATGTTTATAAATAGAAAGAAGATGGCAATTACAGGAATTTTAAAAGTAATTTATATTTGTAGCTTAGAAATTCAAATTATGTGACAAAACAAAAAGAAAATATAGTGAGTTAAAATAAAATAGTTTCACTTTTCCTCATCTTTGTTTGGGAAAAATAGTGATTTCTGTTTCTCTGCAGTTATTTTCGTACCAATAAAATCAATGGGATTGAGACAAAATCTTACAAACCATTTCCGTGCAATAGCAATTAAATTGCCTGTTGCTAATATGTTTACTGGTGAAATATATGAGTTTCACTAAGTATAAAAAAGAAAAAAGAAAAATTTTACTATAAAAAACCTTTGTAAAATCTATCAAAACCTTTCATTAAGATATTGTATGAAGAAGGATTTTTTCATTATTTTTTGTGGTAAAAATTGATATTTAGAAATAGTGATGATGAAAATAAAAAAAAATTTTAGAATTCAGTTAAAATATAATAACTTTTTTTTTATCCTAGACATATGCATCGTATCTGTTGAACATCCGAGCAATAGTGATAAAGAAAGTTATGATTCTGACAGCTTAGATGGGAGTATAGTTCAAGGAAATGATGTTGTGCTCATCGTTTTAGTGATATGCTGTTTGGCAACCATCATGTTTATAGTACTATTTATATTCCTTCAGCTTCGTTCAGCCGGTTTGTGTGTGTGTCACAATGGAACTGAATATGAAAGAGTTCCAAATAATCTCACTGCAAGATTTGATGCTGATCAAGAAACCATATCACTAACTCATGAAGATGCAGATGATGATGATGATGTATATGAAAAGGCCTAAAAACGTGTATCGTGTTTCATACCTGTGCCTCAAGCTATACCTACTTGTGTATAGCTGATTCTTGTTGAAGTGTCAGTTCATTTATGGCATTAAATGCTAAAAAAAATGGCATTGTTAGCTTGTGTGCAATGCTTTAAAAAAAAAAGGGGGAGTTTTCTGGGCTGAGTTATACCAAAAGGGAAGCCCAATGAACACTGATTTTTATTTGTATTTTCTTCATCAAATCTTAAAACTGTAATTTTGTCTTTTAATAATCTACTTAAATATCAAATTTGTGTGCTTATCATATAGCACAAGTTTTACTTATTTGTTGGATAAATTTTTTATTGGGCATATCAATATTATCTACTGAAAATAGGCTGTTTAATATTACACTTTAAGTAATAAAAACTAATTTTTTCCTGATAAAAATTGAACTATCATTAAGTTTCTATGATAAATATATTTTTTTGTAGGTGAAGTACTGCATGTTGTGTGCTAACTTTATTCATATTAAATGGACAAATTTGATGCCATATTAATTGTGGTCAGAGCCTTTAGTGTGTGAGGGTACCATGGTAATCTTTTGTTGTGATTTCCGCTCACAAACTGTTCCAGTTTGTAGGGGGTCCCACTTTATTGCCATGTCCAAGTGTCCATGATGTTAAGATTGTCTTGTTTGTAATGGTAGTGAGCATGATGAGATATATTTTGTACAAAAGCTGAAATTTGTCCATTGTTATGCTGCGTTTGTTCAATATTGTTGAAAGACTATAAGCACCCACAAAATTGGTAGATGTATTTGTCACCAAACTACCAAGATACAGCATAAGTATTATCATCAACATGAGCATATTAAGTTATGCTAGTTTTACCTAATATATATACACCCTAATATTTTCCATCTACTTATTATTTATGCTTTCTAAATATAGGTCAAAACTCTATAAGCAAAGATGTCAAAACGGAACATTGTTTGAAGAGAAAAAATTTAAAAATGAATGAGTTTCCTCTTTGCTGTGTTTTGAAAAAGAGTACTTGCATTTTATTTATTATAAATTTGATGATTCTACTATTTCATATTAAAATATTTTCTTTCAATCATTTTACTAAAAACCTCCTATGTTTACCATAGTTATAGATCAGTTAAATCAGTTTGAAACTTTTATTCTACCTTTTAAAGCATTGTTTAATGAACAGGATATTTATAAAAAATAAATGGACATTATAACCTTGCATTTTGTTAAAATACTGTTTTCTTTCTTGACAAAATCTCAAAGTTTCATAAAATAAAGGAATAAAGGACTGACCAACTTTTGTTCTGACAAGAATTAAATTTATTTTTGACTTCAATAGCAAAATTCATAATTAAAAATTTATAATACAATAAAAATACAACCTCTGACAACAAAGTTTGGTGAATAGTCCTGTAACATTAACGTAGATGAAATGTTAACAAAAGTTACCTTACTGTCCTTCTAAATAGTCACCTCCCATTACTATGCACCGCTGAGATCTCCTATACATGTCCTGGAAACTTTGCAAAAAGTCTTCTTTTGGGATGGAGTTCAAAAGCCTTGTCACGTTCCATTGGATGTCAGGAATATCATCAAATCTCTTTCATTTCAAAGCAAGTTTGCGTCGTGGGAATAGGAAGAAGTCTGGAGGATTGAGATCTTGCGAGTATGGTGGATGTTCAATTTGCACCACTCCCTTTTTTTGCCAGGAACTATTTGACGATATTGGCTGTGTGAGGGAGAGCATTGTCGTGAACAAGAAACCATGAACCTTGTTGTGCATACTGATGTCGTACCCTGCGTAGACGTTTCATGAAACAGGTCAAAATTTCAATGTACCTTGCAGCATTCATTGTTGTTCCCTCAGGTAGAAATTCCTTGTGGATTTTCCTGTTCTCAGTTAAGAACCAACGCACTAAACAAGCACTTTGTAAAACAAGTCTTTCACAGAACACAAACGACGCTCAACTGAACAACGGTGGCAGATGGTCAACACCTGCCGCTACGCATGTGCAGCGTTTTGCTTCGCCAGTGTTGCCAGATCGGCCGTTCTGACTTCATTCACCGAACTTTATTGTCAGAGGTTGTACAAAGGCCACAACAGGCAAAATGCCCATCTTCATATATTTATCAGCTGAGAATGAAGCTTAGAATTTATAACAATAAATCTTCTAAAATATTGAAAAAAAAGAAAACAGTTGTGATGGCTGTTGGCTTTTCATTGTAAAAATTCAAGAATGTGTTCTGCTTGCATAGTTAATGACACTTATAGTATATATATACAATATATATAAAATATAAATTTACATTCAAATATTTTTTAATTGTAAAGATCCTCAAAGAAGGCATTATTGATTTTTTTTTTTTTGTCAATTTTTAGAATGAAGTCTAAAGGAAAATCACCCATAACATAGGCTATAGTGATAAATAGTTTAATTTATGATATATATTACAATTATTAATATATTATTTAATAAACACATTTTTTCTTATAATTAATGTTGGATATTATACATTCTAAGAAATAAAAATTGTGGAATGTTTATGGTAGAAAATGGAATGTATGGAATGTTATGGTACTATAATTTTCTGCAAAAAGAAAAGGGGAAATGCAGTAAAACTTCTATGAGAAGCGACCTCTATTCAACAGCTAACCTCCCATCATTGCCAGTTTTGCTTGGAACAAACTATTAACTCCATGATAAAAATAAAAAAAACACAGCTAATAAAACTACCTCCTCTTCGCAGCTGCCTGTGCAATCTCCTGGCATCCAGCATGTCCACTATCACTTTTAGAATAAATGAAATTGCGTATGTGTTAATTAGAAAAAAAACTTTTTTTTATATTTGTGGCCCTGTTTGGTTGCATGTTTTCCCAGTTGCCAGTGCAATGAAAGCACTGAAAATTAATAGTGTTATCCCAATATTGACAAAAATAGACATATTGCCCTTTACCTCTGGCATACAGATATAACATCGAGAAAAATGCAAAATTTTCATAAAACGGAGCATAGATTTTTTAAGTCTTCTGCTGTCATAATAAAGCAGACAAAGATTTGCAAAGTTATAACTGAAATGGAGCCAGTGTGACCATTAGTTGATCTTTCTTTTCAGTTTATTATGACTGGAGTAAAAGCACATTATACAATTAAGAGTAGATGGGATCAAAAAACACAGGGCAGCAACTAGACACTTGATCAGCCAGGGCAAGTTTACATTTTGATGCCTTCCCCCCTTGTAATGTTGGAGAGATTAAAGGGTGAAATTTGCACCCCATCCCCTCTGATCCAGGGCACTAGACTCGCCTACTTCCCCTAGTTGCAGCTCTGATCAAAAGTGTAAGTTTTCCAATTGAACTTTCCAATTGGAAAACTTACACTATTCCAATTGGTTTTTTTTACATATATAACAAAACATGGATGGGCAGGGTGGTACTTCTGATAAAAGTTCTATTTATAGCCCTGGCAAGGGGACATCAGGATTTTAGAGATGGTTTGGTATGGCATAGCTGAAAAAAATGTTGGGAACTGCCTTAGGAGCAAGTGGCACAAAATACAGATGTCACTACATGCCCTCAGGAGAACAAAACCGGCAAGGTGCTTAAAATATGTAAAAGACAATTTTAAGTGAAATATAAGAAATAACATTGTAGGGATTTCAAAATCTCTTCAAAAATTTATTATAGAGGGATTTTTGTCATAGTAGAGGATATTGTTGTATTGAGAGGATTTTAACATTAAATTAAAAATTCCAAACAAGATCTGAAAAAATATCATTAGAGATTCATTGTTATATCGAATAGTGTTGTATTGAGATTTTCTTTTGCATTTAAATCCAGAAACCAACAACCCATTATGGTGCAAAGAAGGACCATTTTCACAAGCATGAAGCTAACATGCATAGACAGTATGTAGTAAGGTTTTGTTATACGTCAATGGTGAATTAAGTAATTTTTTACGTTCACAGAAGCATTTGCACCATGTGTAGCTTGAAGGGAATGGTAGTGATCACTCCCACAAATTGCCTTATTTATTTTATTTCCTATTCTGCACCTGTAGTGCAATATAATTTACCTTTTGGCACCCCCTTGGATAATGTGTTTTCTACCTGTTAGAATGTATAGGTTTTTGTGACTAATTATATTAATTAGTTTGTATAAATTCTTTTACATATATATTATTCAATTCTTTTTTTAACTATTTGATTTTTTTTAAATTTGTTTCAAAAACTAAACTAAAACAAAAATTATTTGAAGGGAAAAGAAATACATTCATTGCTGAGTAAGTAAATAATTTATTCCAGTCAGTACAACAATATACATGTATTTATATGCATATATTGACACTTGATTAAATTTTTGAAGTTTATCCTGAGTCTTGCTCACAACAGTATGAAATTTAAGCACAGCATGTTAACATATTGCCAGCAGTAGACTGAAATCTCAGTCCAACCTTTGTCTGACTAGATTAGAAAATCTGTTCTTCAGCTATAGAAAGTTGATGAGTGTGGAATCCATTGCTGCATTTTCAAAACAAGGGGGAAAATGGTGTTTGATATTTTTCTTTCTTTCTTGTTATCTAATTCAAGTTAGGAAAAGTAACAAAAACAAGATGTCAGGGTTACAATATCACACCAGTATTGCACCTAGAAGAAAGGTTAGAAAACTTTCACTGTTATAGCTGAAAATAGTCTCCATAAGTGTTAATAACACAAGGTAAGAATGTAAAGCCAACCGAAAAATGATTTATATTATCTAAACATTTTGAAAGCTCAATTTTTTCTCCATTCTAGTTTTCCTGAATGATTAGCTGACATGTTTTTCCCCCATCTCGCACCCTTAAAAATGCTTTGCTGCAACCCCTGGGGTGCAACATTTTAAAATTTTTAACTGGGCACCTCAAGTCATGAACCACTGTTTTAGAAGAACTCTAATTAACCATCTCAAACGTTTCACTGTAATTGAAAAACAAACAGAGCATCCCCAATATTTGAATTTTTGATTGTCATGTTTAAGTCTGCTTGAGAGCACCAATATTGTGTCAAAATGAAGAATGAATGGTTTAGCTGTTGCCAATGCAATTTTACTATTGCCATTTGATTTGTCATATTCCTTGTTAACTCCATTTTTTTTCTACTAAACAAATAAATTTTTCATATTAATTAGATTTATGTTTTCAGTTAGGGTGGGTGGTCCAAATAATTAAAATAACACATGTATTTCTTGCAAGAGAGTATGATGATATTTTTCAGAGTGTAGTTTTGTAAAAATAACGCAATATCACATCCAATGCACATGTCTACTTTCTGTCTTCTTCCATTGCTAGCACGATATCAGATGACATTGAATGGATGGCATGGCAATATCTGATGGGATTTGCTTTCCTTAAGATATATGATTGGAATTTTTATTTTTTGAGAGGCTGTAGTTAAAAAGTGTAGTAGTGAAGGTTGTCTATTTACATTTTGGATATGTGGAATTTGAAATTCTTTATACAGGACTCTGAGTTTGAAATTGCCCACTTAAATATCACTAATATTTTTGCATTGCAGATTGTCAGTGAATTTAAAATGACTATCTAAAAGGTTGAACTAAAATTTTCTACCACTGTACCAACTTTTGTACACACTCGAGAACTCAGAATCATGTTATGCATCTGTGCAGCAAGGTTTAAGCTTCGGTCACATTTTTCGCAAAATTCGAAAAAAAATCTTAGAATGTGAAAGAAGTAGTAGCCACTTTCGCAAAAATGCGTACAGGAGATACGGAATGAGTAGACATCCAACCTTCAACCAAAATGCATTGCAGCATTTTGCTAAAGCGATTCCCCCCCCCCCATTTTTGCTTTTTTGCTAAAGGAATTTTTTATCTAGCTTAAACCCTGCTGTGCACTACCCCATATTCTCATTTAATCTAATGCACAAGCAGGTTTCATTATCATATTTTCAATTACTTTTTCATTTTTTTCCAGTTCTTCCCTGAAGGATATGTGAACTTTTAAGAGCCTTACCACTTGCTTATCTACCTATTTCAGACATTTTGACTGGATTCCAGTTTTAACACTTCTTATGTGATCAAATTTCGACCTTAATAATGCATATGTTCTAATCTTTCTTCCAGGTGCAAGCACTGGCACTCCAGGATGTACATAAATTATTGTTAGGGTTTCATTTTCCCATAAGTTCCGAATAAAAATCATGACAAAAAATTATTACAGAATTGATTAAAGAATTGCATACAACTTAAAAAATTTCAATAATTGTATAAATGAAGTTAAATAGTTTCCACATGGTTGCATTTTGAGACACAAAACATATTGAAATGGAATTCAATTTCCTTCCAAGTGTTTTTCAGTGTTCGTCATGTAACAGTTTGGATCACAATCCTGCACCTCAATTCACCAACTGAGGCCCAGGGGTCTTGTGGATAATATCCTTGCATACCAGGGTTTAAGCTGGATAAAAAATTCCTTTCGCAAAAAAGCGAAAAGAGGGGGGGGGGAAAGCTTTAGCAAAATGCTGCAATGCGAATGTAATGATTGATGGTTGGACGTCTACTCGTTGCGTACCTCCTGTACGTATTTTGGCGAAAGTAGTTGCTACTTTTTTTGCATTCTATGATTTTCTTTTGCATTTTTCTCAAAATGCAACCGTAGCTTAAACCCTGTTGCATACCCCACAAGAAAATGTCAAGCTGCATGATATCCAGTGATCGTGAAGGCAATAAAATTAGTCCACCTGGTATAACTTCTGCATTCTCTTGAGAAATCACTATTTTTAAATCAGATGTCATAATTTCCAACAATGTAATTGCTGCAATACTATTACAATCACAGTGATGCAGATAAAAAAATTTTAGTTGTAGGCCTACTTTACGATTAATTAATTTTTGTTTTTTTATTCAAAAGTTATTAGGTAATGAACTTGACAATAAATTATGTGCACACTGTCTATTTATATCGTTCCTCTGTCAAGGATAACATTCCTTGACACACACACTCATCAATTGATGCAGCAAGCATGTTTGCTTATTAGTACATATTTTCACAAATACTGGATTAAACTGAACAAAACATGGAAAAAAACAAAAAATTTCCAACACTGGCTTTTCCCTTATTTTCAAAAGATGTGAACAAGAAATATTTGCCGCACTAGACAATTTTCTGCAGCCGAAGGATGAGTTACATTCTAGTCGGATTATGTTAGGCTGAGATCTCAGTGTCTGTGCAATGTGTTAAATTTTGGCATAAACTTGGACATGCTTTTCCTATTTTTCCATACTATGTCACAATCATTTATGCCATTTTACAAGAGCCAGTCATGTAATAAAGAACTGGAAGGCTAAGTTTTGACCAAGCTTCAATTTTCTAACATTTTGCTGTGTTTGTATATCAGTGTGTATATAACTTGTGTTTGTTATTGCCATTGTATAAATCTCAGTTATTTCAGTTGTTCACTTACTTATTATTCCAACTATATGACACCAACATTTCCATAAGCACTAATATCACAATTTGCTAAGTCATTTTAGTTTTAAGTTTATTTCTATTATTGGCCTATCAAATCAATGAAATTCTGGCAACTTTACTTGTATCAAGAATAATATAATTCTTTATTGTTAATTTAAATTTTATCTAATATAGGGGGTTATATTGTTAAACAACGCGATGAATGTGAACTAAACAAATTTAAATGTTTTTTTACATTTAATTTTTTTAATGTGATTCTGTGCTCATGTGATTAATATTGCATCTGAAGTTTTTGAATGATATATATTATATTTCTCAGCACACGCAGACATTTTTGTTTGACATGTTTGTTCTTGCTTAACAACAGATATAAAAAGTCAGGTTTATCTCAAGTGAATATCCTTTAACTTTCTTTAAAATCATCTATATTTTCATATTTAAATTTTAGACCATTTTTTTAACAGAAGATAATTATATTTAAAACTTAAGTTCCAATAATATTCATAGTATTTTTTATAGAAAGCATAAAAGTGAAATTTTCAATGTTCTCAAAATTTTGTGAGCACTAAATTTTTTACACATTTAGCATGTTCCAAAGAATATTGATTAAAGCTTTATGTAGAATCCACAATTTTCACCCAATACTTCATAAAAAAAATGTATTTTCCCATCACTCTAATTTTTTCAAAAATTTATGAAACTTAACAAAATGTTCATCATTCGTAAGTAATTTATTCAAAAGTTACCGTAGAAGAGATTGTCTTTTTTCAACCTTCAATCTAGTTTAACATGGTTGACAGAACATTTTTGTATGAACAAAGAATTTTCCACATTTTTTTTTCAAACATACATGGATTATATGCACTCATATTTCTTGTTCTATTTTTACTTGTTTATGGAATATTGCTTCTAAATATGTGCAGCTTGAGATACAATATGAATGTTAAAATTCTGGAAAAAATATATATATATAATAAATATATAAATGATCTGATATTTTTTATATGTTATTGTTTTTATTTATTTATTGCAAAACAGAACTAGCTGAATTGAAAACTTATGGAGATGTATCTGCTTATTACTAAGGGGTTGTTCTAAAATTCAATGATGGTAATAATTTTTTCCTGAATTTTTTTAACATCTATGCCAGTGGTTCTCAAACTTTTGTCATTTGTGGCTCCCTTATCCTAGTCAACGTTTATATGTAGCTCTCCAGGAATAGTTCAGTAGATATTGTTCATTCATAAAAGAAATACTTCAAAGCACTGAACAGGCACACATCAAAAAATATCGCCAACTCTCCACTACGCACACTTTGAGAACCACTAAGCTATGTTATAACTGTGAGTGAAATATGAAATGAAAGTATATACTATTCATGTATCAATAAAATAATAGGTTTTATGCATAAAACAGACATGATTGCCATTCCACAGTATATTAGACTCTGTAAACATCTTTTCCTTTCCCATTAAAGGTGAAAGCTGACATACACAGATCACTTTCATATCTAAAGGCCCGTTTACACGAGGCAAGCGCTTTAGTGGGCAACTTAATTTTAACTTACCGATTCTTCTTGAAAGTGTCCACACGTATAAGTGGCAAGTAGATGCTCATTGGATAATTTTTACGGAGGCGAGCGCAGTTAGCGCATGTGCGCTTCAGTCTACTCAAATCCACAGAGAGAGAGAGACGCAATGTGCGGGAGTATAATAGTAATAATTTTTTATTTATCTGCATTCAGAGAGGTGCTTTTTTTAAAGCTCATAGCTTTCGTAACGATGGATGAAGATGATCAGGTTGAACTTAAGAATACTGTGATCAGAGGCACATTATATGATATTTTTTTTTTAAAGAATATAAATTATCCACGCATCAGGAGGTGCACATAAGGGGGGCCGAGAGATGACGCCACAGGGGAAAAAAGAATACACAACATATTATAAACTTATGTAAGTCATCGAGAAGAAATATAAGATTTCTCTATTTCTCGTCCAAGTTGTAAATATCGATTATATGATATTTTAATCGAAGTTGAAGAGGAGATAAATTATGAATTATGGAAGCCGAAAATACGGGAGAAGATTCTTGGCATTTGTAGGAAATTCTAAGGGTTAAAAATTAAATAATAAAAATTCATTAAACAAAAATTATTTCCAAATTTTCGAAATCATTATTATTTTTTTAATTTAATCTATAGATGACATCTTTATATTAAATATTTGATCATGTATTTTTACAACAGATGGCAGCAAATTCGTTCTGGACGAGAGAAATATTCGAAACCCCCCTCCAGTTTTTAATATATAAATCCTCCCCACCCGATATATATTTTTGAATCTTCAATTTTTTTCCACTCCTGACATCACGTCGACAGAATATTCTATAGCTTTTTCCAACATCAAATAATTTTTAGCTTATTTGTTAAGGTAATTTTCATTTCTATAGTTCAACAAACATTCATGGCGAATATATTTTTCAACAAACTTGAAGGTTGTGTCCTCTGGCCACCTCACCATCCAATATTTCCGCGGAATTCTAGCGAAACTTCAGGAGACGACTGAGTATGAACAGGTTCACGCTTGAGATCAAAATAAACCCCTCCGTGAGAGAGCAAAATGACCCCTCCAGCACAGCAGGTCACGCCCACTGGCGCATGCGCATACGTCTACTTAACCGAAAAAAATAGAACTGTTCTTATCTGACTTACCAACTAAATCACTTCTGCACTTGCGCACTTGTCAACTAAAGCCGTGTAAACGGCCCTTATCGTCTGCATACATCGTATCGTACTTGGCAACTAAAAATTAAGTTACCAACTAAAGCGCTTGCGTCGTGTAAATGGGCCTTAATTGATTAATGATAAGTTTGGTTTCAAAAGAGTTCCCAGTGCTTCCACATAATTTTAATAATTCATTATGCAAATCATATAAAGAAATTTATTTTGTGGCTCTTTCTCTTTTCAAAGTGAAAAGTTTAAGTTTTTAAAGAATTTTCTCCCATTGGTAAGGAGTCCAAAATAAGAAACATTTTTGAGGTTCTTGTTACAGTATACTCAGTCAATGCAATTAAATTTCTAACAAAAAAAAAAATCTTGTTTCAGTTGAATATCAAATTTATTTCCTTGCACTTCTTTTCATTGGAATAATTTGTTACATGAGATAAAGCTTGGGTGAGAACTTGTGCATAGAGCATGGTTTTACTTTTAGTACCATGCTCTCATAGTTCACGTCCTACCTTTTTGAGTAGAATGGTAATTTTAATGGGTGGGTGGTGGACATAAATCTCTATTCATATATTGTTTGATACCAATTTTTAAAAACTATTTTATCTTAGGTTTTTTTTTGGTGAAAGAAAAAAAAAACCTATGTCTATTTGTAAAAATTGCATATTTCTTCAAACGGGTGGCAACTAGTGCAAATTATCTCAATCGCTTTCTCTGATACAGAGTGGCCATATGGTGACTGTCAATTTTCACCTTTACTTACCCCATGTCACATCACTTCAGAATTTCATTCCACAATTTTAAAATGACCTCTTCCCTAAAAGAATCAATATATTTACAGTTCTATATTAATTCTCTCTCAACTAAAGCTTTTGTCTATCTTTAGTTATATAGTAGATACATCTGTCTGTATGTGTATGTAAGTATACTCATAATGTGAACTTCATTGGCATTCTATCATGATTGTTTTTTTATGCTGCTCAAGTGTTTTATATATTGTGGAAATTTACTTGAGTGAATCACTTTCAATAAAATATATTTTTATAGTTGAGTGATGTATTTGTTGTTTCGTTTTACCTTTCTTCTATGTGATATTGATTTATATTGCCTCTGTATATTGACCACTACAAATTTTACACAGCTGAGTCATTGTTAACTCGTAATCGAGTATAATATAAAAGTTAAAAGATTGGGTGCAATGCGCCTGCAGATGCATGTGTGAAAACCTTTAATTTAAATAGGAAAAATAATGAAAATAAATACATATGAAAATGCCAATTATTTCTATTGAACAAATCGTATTCAGTCATAATGTAATAAAATATACCGTATTTCCTTGCATTTAGCCAGCATGCCAGGAGACAGCAAGGTAGATAATCATGCCGGTATATTTCAGTCATAGATTCTAGATAATTCTTAAATATTTGGACTTTGAGAACCAATTGAATTGGCGGATTTGTCTGTCTTCTGAATTTTAGGATCCATACTGCTTTACAAAGCACAGTTCAAATTGTTCTAGCTTTGTTTGCTTTTGTACCCCAAATTTTGATTCATTAAAAATGTTGTAGATGCTAAGCATCTTTTATTCACATAGATTATATGAGTTGAATGAACACATAAATATATAAACTGTGAAGTATTTCTTTATTCCTTTATCATGCGTGTGAAACTGAAATAGCATACTGAAAAAAATGAATTGTACTGCAGAACACTATATTGTTATACAAAAGCAACAGCATATTTCTACAATCTCTGAACATCCAGAAAAGCATGCAAAATATCTACTTTATATTGAATGCCCAGTCCAAAAAAAAAGGAAGACAATATTCAGAAAATTGCATTTTTGAGTTATGTATGTTCTTAAAACTGTGAAAAATTTACTCTGTTTATACGCTCCCTACTGTAATCAAATCCGAGTTGATTCACATTCAGGTTCCATACGAAGTGCAAAATTTTCAAAGCATTGAATTTGGAACTAGGCCGTTGATATTACGTTTATGATAGTCAAATTGGTGCAATAAGTTGATGCTCAATTTTTATTATCCTGAATGAATTCAGGCCTGTCATTTAGGGCACCCCCCCCCCCCGGCTTTTGAAAATACACTAGAAATGGTATATATATATACACATACAACATTGAGTACATGTGCTTTCCCCCCCCCCCCCCGGAAAAAGTTGAAATGACGGCCCTGAATGAATTCCTGTATAAAACATTGTTTGCTGCATGGGAAAATTTCATTTTTATTCTCTGATGTCATTAGCCCAGTCAATATGTATAAAAAAAATTGGGTTTCCTTGCAAAAGGTTGAGTATTTCTAATTTTTGGATATGTTGTAGGGACCACAGCCACTAATAAAAAAAAGCAAGCTTAAAGAAACAAAATCCCTGTACAAGTAGAGTTATATTGTAGATTATTATTTTATGTTTAGAGTCAAAATTTGCAGACTTTTTCCGTTTTTGTTCAATAGCTCTGTTCCTATACACACATACACGGGAGAATAAAAATGTTAATTACAATATTGTAGATGAGAAAATTTGCTACAACTTCTGTATTTATGACTTTTTCCTACAGGCTACAGTTATCAAGCTACAGAGCAGTGGCAGTGGAAGTACAATGATTTTCTGAAAATCACAAAACACGCACATATTGTAGAAATATTGATGCAAATTTTTTTTAAATCTTAATGATTATATATATAACTACTATTTATATTTATTTTTCTTTAATTAAACCTTAAATATTAATACATTTTTAAAGTAAACACGATATTCAAAAGTAGGTTAATATAAACACAATTAAATGTTATTACTCAATGATATAATATATCGCCTGTTAAAGTAAAAACTTCTACTTTAAAGCTAAAACTTCTTACTTTACTTTCATTTACTGTGCAATGCATTTATCATTATTCGGTACAATCTGTACAAACGAACTACATACTTTTTGTTGTAAGATTGCAAGCTCTTGCAATTGAAGATTGCAGGGGAAAGTACAAATTAGAAGTTCCAATAAGTGTAGAAAAATACCTCTCAACCGCAAAGAGTTATTCTTGTCCTCAAAGGGCTCACTACTCAAGTCTCCCCATTGAGGCAATTCACAGCTAAACCCAAGAACAACAGTTCCAGATTAGGTATCTTAAACTTCTTGCTTTCGAGCAATGCGATGCTCACTGACACACAATTGCTGGATGCCTGTGCCTGATTTTGTGCTTACAAAGACGTAACTGAATCAAGCTAATTAAAGGTTTTGTTGAGCATATTAAGTATATGTATATTTAAGCTCATGTCACTTCTTTGGACTGACCACAACTGTTATTTTTCGTTGTGAGAACCTGTTAAGCCAGAAGTTAGTTTCGATTCCGAAAAGCTGGAAAAGATATTCATGGTCCTAGCTGAAATTCAAATAAATTGTGTTGAATCAAAAGCTTTTGGTGCCCTTTTTCTTTTGATCCTGGACATGAATGTTACTTCTGATTCTATAATAGTTGCATATCTCTACTTTAGATCATTGATTCCCAAACTTTTTTACGTCCACGGCACCTTCCTTGGATTGAAATTTAAACATTAAATGTCTTAAGAAATATCCTGCAGTTTGTTTAACCGATTTCATGACATCTCAGGGTGCTGCAGCACATATTTTAGTCATCAGTGTGCTAATGGAAAGTAATTTTAACTAGTGTGGGTGTTAGTTAGTGATGACTGGCAGTAGTTGGTTGATGTGCAGTTTTTGTTTCAATAAAAAAAATTATTGTATGATATTTTAATTGAATGCCTCAATAAAATTACATTCAAAGGATAAGCATTATGTTAATTTTAAGTCTGAATTAGCTTCAGAGTTTTGATACGAGTGCTCTTCTGATTTGGGCATAGACATAGATTAAGAAAATGTTTAAGACATTTTGGTTTGTTAGATTGAACATGGATTCAGTCATCATAAAACAGTAGTAACATTACAATGGGAGGAATTTTTGAGGTTCTGGCATGGACTTACCAAGTTTGATAAGTTAGGAGTAAAGTTTCATCATTTTTGTCGCACAACAGTCATTTTCTGCACACATGGGCAGTACAGTACATTAACAACCAGTGAGACCATCCTGAGAGGCCTTACTCTTATACCTCTGAGGACAGTGCCATATGCTTCTAAAATGAATATTTTCTATTTCTTAGTGCATATTCATTTACAAAAAATATCCCCACATATGCATATACTGTATATGCAAAAAACTATTTTTTATTTAGGCATTTTTTAATTTCTAGTTTGTTGTAGCTGCTCAGTAACGAAATAACAGTAGCAAAAGAATTTCAAATTATTAGCACTACTAATAATTACACCATTTCTAAAAAAAATTGAATGCTTTTGACGTATCTCTAGAAACAGCTTTAAAAATACAATACTTGATGTTTGGAAAAT
The DNA here is from genome assembly GCF_987345545.1 of Pholcus phalangioides. Classification (NCBI taxonomy): domain Eukaryota; kingdom Metazoa; phylum Arthropoda; class Arachnida; order Araneae; family Pholcidae; genus Pholcus; species Pholcus phalangioides. The sequence continues at coordinate 3,829,028 of NW_028301625.1, read as the reverse complement.
ATTAACATTTCTATTAATTCATCAAATTCCACCAGAAACCGATGTTATAAAAATACAGTAAAACCCCTATCTTAACAGACACCCCTCAGATGTGGTCACCCTTCTTTTACAGCCAAGTAATATTTTCCCCTTATATAATAGAAGTACGCATTTCAAACCCCTGATCAATGGCCACCCCTCATTTATGAATGAATTTTTTTGTGCTGCCGGCGATCGCAAGAAAAATTTTACTGTATTATTAACAATATTTATTTGAAAAATTGTTTAAAAAAAATTATTACACTTAAATAAACCTTCAAAAATATGCACTTATTCTGAAAATTCTTTGATTTTATACATTTATATGCATTAATGCTGAAAAAATCCAAAATGTGCATACGGGGGCTACAACTAGATGCTTGATCAGCCGATGCAAGCACACATTTTATCGCCTCCATGTAATGTTCAATGAGTGGTTGAAAAGTCATCGAGCTTATATTACTGGAGGCCGCCGGCGGCGGCTACATCTAATGCAAGGAAACCATGTGACTCGGTGAAAACAAATTTCGTACCTGCCAATTTGCGCATAGAAATGTATAGTTCGGTCTCTAAATATTGCGTTTTAAAAATTAAAAAAAAAGGATTGAGAACTCATCTAAAGATGAAAAAAGATTAAATTAGTTATTTCATTAATACTGGAAGCATTTCTTTCATTAATACTGGAAGCATTTCTTTCATTAATACTGGAAGCATTTCTTTCATTAATACTGGAAGCATTTCTTTCATTAATGTAGAATAATTTCTTTCTTTAATGCTGGAATAATTTCTTTCTTTAATGCTGGAATAATTTCTTTCATCAATTCGTGAATTTTCCTCCATTAATTCTGGAGTTAATTCCTTTATTAATTATTATTTCTTTCATTACTTCTGGAATAATTGGTTTCATCAATTCTGGATTTGTTTCTTTCATTAATGGTGAAATTATTTATTTCATTAATGGTGAAATTATTTCTTTCATTAATGGTGAAATTATTTCTTTCATTAATGGTGAAATTATTTCTTTCATTAATGGTGAAATTATATCTCATTAATGCTGAAATTATATCTCATTAATGCTGAAATCATATCTCATTAATTCTGGAATTGTCTCTTTCATTAGTTTTGGAATTGTCTCTTTCATTAGTTTTGGAATTATCACTTTTCATTAATGCTGAAATTATTTGTTTCATTGATTCTGAAATTATATCTCATTCTGGATTTATCTTTCATTAATTTTGGAATTATTATTTTTTCATCAATGCTGAAATTATTTGTTTCATTAATTCTAGAACTTTTCCTTTCATTAATGCTGGAATTATCTCTTTCCTTAATTCTGGAATTATCTCTTTCCTTAATTCTGGAATTATCTTTAATTTATTATCTAATGATCTTCCATTAATTCTGGAGTTATTGTTTTCAATTATTTTGGAATTATCGTTTCATTAATGCTGAAATTACCTCTTTCATTGATTTCAGATTTCTTCCATTAATTCTAGAATTTTTTCTTTCATTAATTTTAGAATTATCTCTTACTTTAATTCTGTAATTACAGCTTTCATTAATTTTGGAATTATCTCTTTCCTTAATTTTGGAATTATCTTTCATTTATTCTCAAATGATCTACCATTAATTCTGGAATTATCTCTTCCATTAATTATATAATTTTTTTTTATGGGAGCTAGATATTTCGAAATGTTTTTTGAGGTTCAAGTTATTGATCTGCCTATTTTTGCTTCAAAAAATGCTTGATTAAAGCTGCGGAATTTCTTCAATGCAATTTATATGGGCCTATAATTAATTTCAAAACATCCTAAACTATATGGATTGATGCAATTGGATAATATAAGACAATACGGAGCCATTAATTTTCATTTTTGTGCTTGAGAAGATATAAATAAAAAGCTGAAATCAATGTTATTGCATGGATATCCACCTCAAAAATGGGTCTGGCTCATTAGTTTATATTTAATTTTCTGGGCTTCGTATCTCTAAGCGAACTCAATATTTCGAAAACCAAAGATTCAATTCAATTTTTAAAGTTATTGATGTGGCGGAAAACCCCACTAAATTTCCGCATTTCTATGCTAAAATCGGCAATTTTAACATTGATCTCTATGGGGGATCGTGTTTGTTTGCACCGAGTCACGTGATCTTCCGACGGAGATGTTGGGGGACACCGTTCTCACATGGAGGAAAGAATAACTGTATAATGTATTCTTTCTCCTCCATGTATAATGTACACTGAGCTATAAGTAAACTTTCCTTATAGCTCAGTGATAATGTATTCTTTCCTTATAGCTCAGTGATAATGTATTCTTTCCTTATAGCTCAGTGATAATGTATTCTTTCCTTATAGCTCAGTGATAATGTATTCTTTCCTCCGTGCCGTTCTCAGCACTGCCAAGGCTGAGACCAAAGCTGCATTAAGAGCATCTTTCAAGCGGCTTTGGCTGAGACCACTGACGTCATGCTCCCTCCAGTAATATAAGCCGGATGTGAAAAGTGAAACTTGCACCCCTTTCTGGTCCGGGGCAAAATACCCGCTTTGCTTTCCTCATCCCCACTTACGGCCCAGCTGACCATGGACCACCAGAAACTTCCAGACTCTAAAATGATTTAATGCACAGCACTTTTGTGTACTGTGTACTACACAGAAAGTAGCTTCGCAGCAACTCCATAAACACTTTGGAAAGATAGCGCCCAAAATACCAATATTTATTAAACACGCTCGAAAAAACAAACTTCTGAAGAATTTAAAAATAGGTAGCAGGGGAGTTTGAGCGAAATAAAAAAAAATCTTTGTATGTGTATATATACAGGGTGATCAGCGAATAAGCCCTTATTTCAAAATTAAATATCTGCAACAAAGATCAATAGAATTATGCGGTAAACGGTATGTTTATTAGCAAAACTGTAAGCATGTTGTACAGAAATTTCGAAAATTTCGTTTTTTTTTAAATTTTTTAAAATTAAAAAAAAAAAAACTGGAGATTTTGGGGTTCCGAAAATCCTCATTTGTGTGAAGAGAAACCACTGCATTCACCTAAAGTTACTGCATGGACTGCGGTATGCGCCAGAGGCATTATCGGCCCCTTCTTCGTGCGAGAAACGATTACTACTGAACGTTACGTTACAATTTTGGAACAATTTGTTAGCACACATGGCGCATACCGCAGCCCATGCAGTAACTTTAGGTGAATGCAGTGGTTTCTCTTCACACAAATGAGGATTTTCGGAACCCCAAAATCTCCAAATTTTTTTTTTTTTAATTTTAAAAAATTAAAAAAAAAACTAAATTTTCGAAATTTCTGTACAACATTCTTACAGTTTTGCTAATAAACGTACCGTTTACCGCATAATTCTATTGATCTTTGTTGCAGAGATATTTAATTTTGAAATAAGGGCTTATTCGCTGATCACCCTGTATACAATATACAGGGTGATTATAAAAAAACTATCCCGACATATGGGCCCCTAACTATCATACCATTCACAGAAACTGAATGAAATTTTGGCATAAGGTATTTTGAGGTATGCGCTCAAGAATGATATGGAAAACAACAGTGTCACTCTAACAGTTACGGTTACAGTGAGAAAATTTCGAAAATATCAAATGGCAACACCAAATTTTTTGTATTGGAATACGATCTACATACTGAAAAACACTAAATAGAGTTGGAATGGCACCTGTAGCACGAAAATCCCCGGAGCTAGGCAAGGAAAAAGTAAAAAGGACTTTGCCGTGCACCAGAGCATTAATGTTCGTTTCATTCGTCACACCGTTTCTTCGGCTGAGATCCTAGCCTGATTAGTCCTTCACAAAACGAGAAGAAGAAACCAAGAAATGCAAATTTCGGGTTCTACGTAAGACACAGTCATGACTGACGTCGTCGCGCTAGGTGAAAGAAAAGGCACTGCGAAATGCGAGCCACGTATGTTGCTTTCTGCCATTCCGAACAAGATGCCGCTTTCAGGGAAAGAACGTGGGGAAATCGTAAAGATTTATTACCTGAATGGACAAAATGCCGCATAGACATTGCGTGTTTACCGCAGAAACCATGGATTACGGCGAGGCCCGTGCACTGTCAAAGCTTTACGGGACTCATTTCGTGGTTGGGGGGCGACGTCAAGTCTCTCCCTCTCGCTACGGCCTTGTAAGTACTGTATTAGCGTTTCGGTTATACCAGGGATCTTCAACGTGTGGGCCACATTTGGCCTTTGGAGATTTTTGTCGTTACCCATCAATCATTTTCAGAAAATGGTTGAAAATATTGAAAAATGATTTATTCCAGAAAATTAAAGAAATAATTTCGGATTTTCTCTCTCTCTTAATGAAAAAAATAATTCCAGAATTTATGAAAGAAAAAAATGCTGCAGTATTTCTTTCTTCTTTCACATAACATATAACTACATATAATTACATTACATGTAATTTCGGAATTGATGAATTTTTCTATAATTTATTTAAGAAATAATTCCCAGAGCAAATCGATGAAAATTCAGAATTGATGAAAGATAATTCCAGAATGATGAGAATTCAGAATTGATGAAAGATAATTCCAGAATGATGAGAATTCAGAATTGATGAAAGATAATTCCAGAATGATGAGAATACAGACTTGATGAAAGATAATTCCAGAATTGATGAAAGATAATTCCAGAATTGATGAAAGATAATTCCAGAATTGATGAAAGATAATTCCAGAATTGATGAAAGATAATTCCAGAATTGATGAAAGATAATTCCAGAATTGATGAAAGATAATTCCAGAATTGATGAAAGATAATTCCAGAATGATGAGAATTCAGAATTATTGTAAGAAATAATTTTTGAATTTTTGAAGTTACTAATTTCCGAATAAGTGAAAAAAAACAACTTATAAATGAGAAAAATATTTTCGTAATTTCCGATAGAAATTATTTCACAATCAATGATTGCATAATTACTGCATAATTATCATTAAGAAATGATTTCAAGATACGTATAATGCAGTGAGAAGGAAAATAATTTCAGAATTACTGAAATAAATAATTAAAATATCATTTTAAGTGATTTCAGAGTGAAATTAATTAATTTAATCAGTAATTAATCAAAAAAAATTTCAGTATTAGTGAAAAAATATTTCATAACTAATCAAAATTGAAAAATAATGATAATAATTTCAGAATAAATAAATGTCTTCATTTATTTTTTCCCTGTTTTGCTCGAGGCCTCATTGACACCCCTCTATTAAGATGGCACAAAATTACATGAGTTGGTGGCCCGCGGGCTTCATGGGAAGTTTCAATTTTTCCCGCAGTGTATGAAAGTTGAAGACCCCTGCATTATACTATAATGTATTTTATTCTTTTTCTCAAGAATTTTCCCGTGCACATAATGTTTCACTTGATGATTTTTTTTTTTTTTAAATCTTAGGCTTGGTTAGAAAAAACTATCAGAAACTATCTTATATATATATCTTCGGTCAAACTATTCAGTTTGAGCAACGTGGGCGGGTAAGCTATTCACAACCATGCCAAGCATTTGAAATCAGAGAAGCTTTGTAAACAACCCCAGAAAGAGAGAGATTATACTAAACTTTTCGGTTCTAGCGCGAATACGGAGTGTAAGCCAACCGTAAAGAATTGTTGATGTAATGAAACCAACTGCATCTTTGACAAATTATATCAAATGAAACAAAAGTGAAGGCTTATATCTTGGGGTGTTGAAATTAGTGATGTCCCGCTCATCGATTCAAGGATGTTGAAGAAATCTTTAAGGCCATTTTCAGACAGTGACAGTGTACTGTGAAAAAAAAATTGTTAAAGAATCGTCCTGATCTGGAGCCCTGTCAGACCCATCCTGATATGGGTCATCCGCATAGACAGAGATAGACTTGACCGGGGGAGGGCATGATGATTAGGGTGGATCGAAAAATCGAAATGTGGATAAAAGAATCGGCTTGGGGTGCAAAAGTTGTCTTTTAAGCATACTAGCATAAATGCAAAATTTTTAACTTCAATTAATTTCTTCCGGGGCCCCAAGAAACTTTAATATTTTCCAAAAATCGACTTTATTCAAATTTTGAATTAAAAAAAAAATGAGTTAAATAATCGAATTCACAGGGAAAATAGTATAGGCAGAGAATGAAAAATCATTTATTGTTTATTATTAAATGTATACAATTATTTAGTATTGTAAAAGTTGGAAGGAATGGTGAAAATATTCATGCCATACCCAAGCAGTTGAAAGATGCATTCGCCTATTGTCTGAGACGTCGGAAAGTGCATGTGGAGAAGAGACACGACTTCATATTGAATAGGATAAGATCAAGAAGCCATATCAAAGTTTTAATACCAACATTTAGAAATATGTAAATCTCTTCAAATTAATACAATTAAAAAAGCCATTATATATAAGTTCAGTTTTTATAAGTTTTGTGATTTATTGCTTTGATTTTTAAATTTATACTTTATGTATTATTATAAAATTATAAATAATAATAAGTTTATACTTTAAACCTGAATACTCTGCCAAATTTATAAACATTTTTCATTAATTTACAATTTTTATTACATTTTTCATTAATTTACAATTTTTATTACATTTTTCATTTATTTACAATTTTTATTACATTTTTCATTTACAATTTTTATTACATTTTCATAAAAGTGAATTTTTAACTATTTTGTGGGGTGCTTGGGCCAGCAGAAGATATGAATAGATTTCAATAAAAAAAAAATTATGCAAACTAATATGCTCAAGACAGAACTTTCTCCACCCCACGTCAAAAGTAATTTCAAAAAAGTTTTTTTCATAAATTTTCATCAAAATGTCAATTTTTAACTATTTTTGGGGCGCTCGGGACACCGAAAGATATGAATGGATTTCAATAAAAAAAGTTACGCGAACTAATATACCCAAGACACGATTTTCCCACCCCAAGTCAAAAGTAATTTCGAAAAAAAAAATTTCCTATACTTTTCGATCCACCCTAATGATGATGCCAATTCATATATATGCCTATGACTGGAATCTCAGCGTCCGAATTTTACAATGGAAAAGGCCCTGGGCAAAGCAGACATTAAATAGCCCTCCCCCCCACTTGTGGAAATTTTTATTTTTTAATTATAATCTACACTAATAAATTCATGTTTTGAACTGATTATAAGCAGCAAATTGCTTTAGTCATCATACGAAGTAAACATTTGACTTTTAAGCCGGGTTTTCCTAAGAGCAGGTTTTTCTGTGAATAGGACCATTTCCGGTCGGCAGAAACGTGTAACTTTACCACGCTACGCGTTTTTGTTTTTCAAGTGTAGCGCATCATCATCTGAAAAGGTGAAATGAAAAATTTGCCAAAAAAATTCCCCTCCAGTGATTATTTCTTGAAATTAATATTCAAATCACAAAAAATCCAATGAAGGGGAAAAAAGGGGGGGCTCTTTTTTTTTCAATTTTTGTTATTCCGTTTAAAAATTTCTCTAGGATGTTTGCTAACGATATTATTTTGTTGCCAACGATAAATGACCATGCCTGACCACCTCTTCAAAATTCGACCAATCAAGTAACATAATACGGGTTTTATAACATTTTGTCTGTGGATATGGTGAACATGAGCCCGACACTGGCATGTGGGCAGAGTCAATACCTTCTAAAGCAGAAGGTATTGACTCTGCCTTATTGACTTCTTGCTATAGAAGGTGTTGCCTTAGCACTGCCAAGGCGGAGACCGCTGACGTCATACTGTCTCCAGTAATATTAAGCTCGATGGTCACCCGGTAGCTAATTTCGCAAATGCACCGCTATTACACGATTTCAACCTTCGATGATTTCAACCAATCAAGTCTCTTCTTGGTTTACGATAATTCCCACTACCGTACAATCTTTTGTGCTTTCGGTCATAAGGTGGCTTCGTTATGTAATTACTGGAATGTATTCTGAAAGATTAACACTCTATATGCCAAACAAAATTGTTAATTTTAGTTGTTTACGATTAATTAACGTGCATAATATATATTTTTTTATACAATAATTTTTCTGTTTATTTTTAGTCGATTTGCTATCGAAAAATGCATTGATAAATTGGAGAAATATTTTACTAAAATTTGCAAAGATTTTCGTGATCCGCCCCTTTAGCTGTTTAAATATTTCAGTTTGTACAGAATTTATAATGTATTTATATTTTGACGAATCTTAAAACTTTGGTATATAATAAATCAATGAGGGGCTTTTTGGATCACGTGATATTTCCCTTTTCTTTTGAGGGACGTACAAGGTAACCAATACGGCGACTTTCTGTGCGATTTATTAAAGAAATAAATCTAAATTAAAGAAACATAGAAATGAATCCTTTTTTCTTTTTAATGGGAGCTAGAAATTTCGATTTTTTTTTTCAACTTCAAGTTATCGATCTGCCGGTTTTCCTTCAAAAAATGCTTGATTAAAGCTGTGGAATTTCTTCGATGTAATTTATATGGGTCCATAATTAATTTAAAACATCCTAAACTATATGGATTGATGCAATTGGATAATATAAGACAATACGGAGACATTAATTCTCATTTTTTCGCTTGAGAAGATATAAATAAAAATTTGAAATCAATGTTATTGCATGAATATCCACCTCAAAAGTGGGTCTGGCTCATTATTTTATATTTATTCTATTATCGTAGGGGCTTCGTATCTCTAAGCGAGCTCAATATTTCGAAAACCAAAGATTCAATTCAATTTTTAAAATTATTGATGTTGCGGAAAACCCCACTAAATTTTCGCATTTCTACGCTAAGCAATTTTAACATTGATCTCTATGGGGATCATCCAGTGTATGTCTCTCAGGAGTGATGCTGATGATGATTATGGCGTCTATTCGAAAAGCCTCATTAAATATTGTAACAAAAAATATGTAGAAAAAATTACCAAGACCAATAATAATGCTCTAGAAATGTAATTCCTTTTAGCATATCTTTTCTCTTCTGGATTCTGATATTAGATGTTTAAATATTTCATAGTTGTGTGCGATTATTAACATGTACGATATATTTTTTCATACTATAATTTATCGGTTTATTTTTAGTCGATTTACTATCGAAAAATTCATTGATAAATTGGAGAAATTTTTTACTAAAATTTACAAGAATTTTCTATCACACATTTTCAGAAATTTGAAGTCTCTATCCTCCTTTAACTGTTTGAATATTTAAGTTTGCTTTCAATGCATAAATTTGTTGGTTAAAATAATAAAATCGTTTTTATAACAATGAAAATAGCGCGATTGCACATTTGAAATGCCTCGCGAAACATCCACACACATTGAGAAGAAATATAATATATTTATTTCTCCTGTAAGGGAACATCAGTGGAAATGTCTACCTTGTTTGCACCTTAGAGGGGAAATACAGTTCTTAGAGGAGAAATAAAGTATTTCTCCTCGATGGTTTGCACCACTGTTCCGCGATCAGATACGAAAATGAAGATACCGTAGAGTTATGCAAATTATCGTAGAGGCTGAAGAAACGTGATTGGCTGTGTGGAAAAAATTACGAAAAAAATCGTGTAATCGCGGTATACAGTTACAGTTGAATTAAGCAGGGCTATCGGCTGCAGAGACCATTCCCTGGCTGGGAGAGAGTAATGTGAGGTAGGTAATTAAATAAAGAAAATTGAAAATTCAAAACAACAGCAGTAGTAGATTACTACAAAAACAAAAAGAATGGGAATGGGATGATATGGAAAAGAAAATCTTCAGATCTAGGGGACGATGCTAGATCACTTTTGTGAGTCATGAGATGTAGTCCCAGGATGAGTGTGTGTTTAGGTTGGAAAGGACCTCAAAACCAGAAAGAAATGTTAAATAAATCTTTTACTTAACGAAATGAATTTTTCGAAATGACAAATCGATATACGGAGGTTGGACGCCATGAAGGTAGGCCAAGATTTAATGGGAGGAGAGGACGCAAAAAAGGATGGAATGCGATGACGCATGAAGCGGGAGCAGTTGAAAAGAAAATGGGTCGCAGTTTCCGGAAGTTGGCAGTGTGAACAGAGAGGGCTGTTAACTTTTTTGATGAAAAACAAGTAAGCATTAAGAGGCGCTCTATCACAGATTAACTTGTAAAAGAGGCGTTCAAATTTTGAATTAGAGAAGAGATGAGAAATCTGATTACAACAGTTGAAGAAAATTTGAAAGTCAGGAATAGTGGAATTAAGCGAATCAGATGTATATTGACGAAATGAGAATCGTAACATAGATCGTAGGTCCTCTGGATAAAGAGCCGGCGTGACGTAAGGACTGGGAGAGGAGGAAAGCGAACGAACATAGCTGTCAATAAACTCATTCAAATCTATCCCAGAATGTGCAGGGACCCAAATTAATGAGATATGGCAGGTATAAGAACAAACCATTAGAAGTTGGGAATAAAGGAGGTGGATGACTGTGGGAGAGTGACTGGAGAATTCATTAATCGCATGAAGAACTGATTTAGCATCCGAAAAAAGGACCACGGGTTGGCCCCTGGTGGGGATAAATGATCTCAAGCCCATAGTGATAGCTAGAGCTTCTCCTGTAAATATAGAGGAGTGAGAGTGAATCCACCATGCTCTCATACTATTCGTAGAGGGACAAAAAGCACCGCAGACAACATTAGAATTTTTAGACGCATCAGTAGCGATGATGATCGTTGAACGGTCTAAAGATTTCAAGAAATTTTGAAAGAGGATGTTGATTATATTCTTATGTCTATGTTGTTGAAAATCCAGGTCATCAGTGACAACCGAAATTTTGTTTGAAATCCAAGGATAGAAAGAGTAGATTGGTCTGAGAGTTTGGGAGAACGAGAAATTAAGGGAACTGAAAAATTGGGAAAGTCTGATTTTCAGTTTGGGAGCAATATGCGAAAAAATTGAATTGAAGTTATCAGCACAGCCTTGAGTAGAAGCAGCAGCCTGAATACATGCAATACCATTTCTAAGAAGAAGAATTTCCTCCAGAGTGGGGAGTGCTAAAATGGTACGCATCTTGAGTATTCTAGTAGAAAGTGGTAGGCCCAAGGTAGCTCTCATTGCAGAATGATACATAGTATCCAATTTCGAACGGTTAGTTTTAGCTGCATTTAACCATACTATGGAACCATATCCCAAAAGAGCTGAAATGATGTTAATGAAAATAGGTTTCACAATAGAACAAGGAATATTTCTGGAAAAATGATGAAGAGAACGACAAATATTGAGAGTGAAAGTGCAACGAGATCTGAGATGATTAATTTGTTTTTTCCCGATACGGTCTAAATAAATACCTAGGACTTTAAGGTAGGGATCAAACGGGATACTGTTTCCATTGATTTGGAAATTCGGAACATATGAAGTGGGATTCCGAGATAAAATCGTAAAACGAGATTTCGAAAGCGAGATGGACAGACCACTGTCCTCCGCCCACCTAAGGATACAATTAATTGCAGACATCACGAGCTTCAATGTAGGCTTCACAGTTAGATTTATACATGATGAAAATATCATCTGCATACACAAAAAGTTTAATGTCGGGTGGTAAGTAGGTGACGATATCAAGAGTGAAGAGAGAAAATAAGATAGGAGACAATGGTGAGCCCTGTAATAATCCTGAACAAGGTGAAAACTTATTGGATGAGCAACCACGCCAGTGAATGAAATGATCCCGTCCACCCAAATAATTAGATAACCAAAGTAAAAAGCGACCATTCAAACCCATTCTTGCCAGTTTATGTAACAAAAAAGAGTGTTGGGTTGAATCATATGCTTTATTGATATCAAAAGCAAGAAGATAACAGGTCTTAGATTGGCGGAAGGCATCTGAGGTATAAGAAACAATATCTCTGAGACAGGCCTCGGCAGAGGTTTTTGGACGGAAGCCGTAGAAACAGTGCGGAAAAATTTTGAACCGTAGGCAAATCCAATTAAGACGAAACAGAATAATGCGTTCGAAAATTTTGTTTATGGAATTGATCAATGTGATAGGGCGAAAAGAACTTGGATGCGATGGGGATTTGCCAGGTTTTTGAATAAAAATAATTTTACCCTCTTTGAAAGAGTATGGAAGTCCAAATCCTATTGAAGGCGGGCAAAAATTCCAAGCCTTTAGCAGGGAGATATTTAAAAGCGTGAAGAGGAATGTGATCAGGACCACGTGCAGTAGATTTTCCGGATCTTATGGCTCTGCGAAGTTCCTGAAAAGAGAAATCCGCATCTAGACATTGTTGAAAACAATGGTGGGGACCAGTGAATTGATTCGGAGGAGGGAGGGAAATGTTTGGAAAATGAAAATTTTTTAGAATTGAAATCTGGTCCTCTGGACCCGTGAAGTCTTTGTGAGCAATGGAAAAAACAAGTCGGGAAGAATCAAGAGATTTCGAAGCCACATACCGGTTTCGCCTCAAAATAGAATATACAGCTGAAGGGGGAGAATGGGGCTTAACTTCAAAAGCCAGAAGTTTAAGACGAAGAGTACGCAGATGACGAAATTTAGCAGCACTCTGTACAAGATCCAGTTTGAATTAGATGGCGAAGAACGGAACTTTCGAAAGTTACGTTTTTTTTCAATGAGAAGAGATCGACCATCCCTATCCATTTTGATACGAGGGAATTTTTTACGAGGTTTAAGCGAAGTGTGCTTTGAAATAGAAGAGCGTAAAAAAGTATATAAGTCGTCAAAATTATCGGACGATGGAATATTTTTCAAGTCCGAGATAATTGAAGGCCAATGGGAATGACGAACCATTGATGAAGTATTACAGTTTATCGGAATAGAAAGCTTGATTGGAAGGTGGTCACTATTCAGAAGACTGTCAGTCGGAGACCAGGTTAGAGTCCGACGAACATTTGGGGAAGCTGAAACAAAAATCTAAAAATGAGTTGGTATTGGCACTATAATAAGTAGGGCAGGTAGCAATGGTGAAGCAAATATTATTTTGAAGATACCAGTTGTGAAGGGCAATACCAGCTGAAGAATTTACATTGCCACAAAAGTTCACATTTTTAGAATTAAAGTCACCCAACATAATATAATCACAAGTCATCAAAGATATCACGTGGTTCAAAGGATCAATGTCGAAAGGGCCATCAGGACGGTAAATATTTGCAAGGCATAATGGATGATTATTTATAAAAATTTTAACACAGAGAATTTCAAAAGATACATCATTAGTGGCCCAAATGAGTTGAGATGAAAAATCAGACCTGATAGCTGTAATTAAACCACCACCGGAAGAATATGTTCTATCAGAACGGTGTATATGGAAACCCGGAATAAAAAAGGATTGGTAATTAGAATTGAGCCAACTTTCCTGGATGCAAATTATGTCAAATTGATGAATAATATTACGAAATAAATTAAATTTGGAACGAATGCCACGACAGTTCCACTGCAAAATATTTAATCTTTGACTTAAAGACATGAAAATAAAAATAAAGGCAGGACCAGCTTGGAATTCTGACAACAAAAGGCAATAAAAAAAAAGTGGCATGCATATGAATAAGAAAACTAATTAGGTATTACCTTTGGGAGGATAAAAACCCCCTAGAGCTCCGCCTGTCAGAAGACTCGAGGAATAGGAAGAGGATGGATCATTTTTATTTTTTTTTTCTCGGCAACGTCCTGTCGTCCACCGTGGGACGGAGAGAGTCAATAACAGTCTTGATTACATCAGGCATAAGAGCAGACAAACAGTTCGAGACTGTTTCTTGTAGTTGAATAGACATTTCATTCAACAAAGCTTCTTTGATCTTTGTGATCTCACTCTGGATTAAGCTGTGAATTTCTAATTTCAAAGATGCCAAGTCAACAGGAATCGTGGACATACTAGCTTTATTAGCATATGATTGAGGATGGTTAGGACGACACGCAACCCTGGCCTCTTGAAGAGTGACATGATTATTTGCCTTAAATTCAAGCACTTTACATTCAAAGATATATGACACACATGATTTGTCCATTGGATCATGATCACCAGCACAGTTGACACATGATCTAGGATTTGAACAATCTGAGGAGCTGTGAGCACCCCCACAGGATCGACAGACTGGACCAGAGGCCCGACAATGGACTTGTCGATGATTCAATTTGAAGCACCTGGAACATTGAGATGGCCGGTCAATGAAAAGGTTCGGTCTATGTATGGTGAACCATATTTTGAGAACTGAAGGTAGATTCACTCCCAAAATAGTAGCAAGCACTGACGTGGATGCTTCACCATTTCTTGCAAATCTTCTCAGACTCAAAAGGGTGATGTTATTTTCGCGAATTTCCTCGGCCAAGTCCGCAAGAGTTTCAGAGGTAGGAATATTCCGCAGGAGGAATTTCGAGGTAATGTTATCAGTAAGCAAAATAGCTTTGACTGGAATATCTAGGATCCTAGGTATCGATAAGGCTTCGGTCGCCGCTTTTTGTGAAGAGGTCGCGATTATGAGTTCATTACCACGAGTGAAACGGACGTCTAAGATCTGGGAGGTGTCTGAAAAATAATTTAATAAGCTTTTTTTCAAGTCCCTCGGTCGAGATCTCGGAATAGCTTGAGCACCCGTCAGCTTGACAGTGAAGCATTTAATTTCATTACACGCACAGGCTAATAAGTCTACATCACTAATATTTGAAGACCACGTGTTGACAGGCAGAGCCCTATTAGGGTTCGCAAAACCATTAGAGGGAGCATCATTATTAATTTCCATGTCGAATATTGTTATCAATCAAGTTAGCTATAAGAGAGTTGGAACTACATACCAAATCCGCCGTCTCGACGATAAAACGAGGATTAAATAAATAACCAAAAAAAACAACGAAAAAATTACCGTGACGAACAATATGAAGAAAGGGAAGGAGGGGAAAGAAAATTACAGAAAGGAAAGATTATCCTTTTTCTAACACGAACGCAAAAAACAAACTAGCGCTACAAAAGTCGACGCGGAAACCGGATTACGAAGAAGCAGCCGATCACCCACCCTGCCGTCCTACCACGCCATCAAGGTGCGTGAGATTTCACCAAATCGCGGTATAGTAGTGCATTTGCGAAATATGCTGCGCCGGTATCTGCCATCGAGGAGAAATAAATAAATAATTTTATTTCTCCTCTAAGTAGGGTGACCATACGTCCCGTATTTCCCGGGACAGTCCCGGTATTTTCTGTATTTTTGGTCGTCCCGACTTTTTCGCAAAAGTGTCCCGGTTTTTCCCGTATTTTACACGACGCTTACTTGAATTTTTATTCTTTATTGAAGTCAAAGATTGAAATTATTTTTCAACTAATAAACTATATTATGATAATTACAACTATAAATGAGAATATTTATCTCCCACATTTGTCTCGGTGAACGTTTTTTTCGTGAAATTCATTTTAATCCACTGCAATTTGCAGTAACGTTTCATTTCCCGCCATTGTGATTTTACCGTAATTTTAACAATATTTGGCAACTTTGCTCGGTTTTGGCGTCATTTTTGGCGATAATTGGCGATGTCCCGTATTTTCCCGTATTTGGAATCTCAATGTCCCGTATTTCTCTCGAGGAAATATGGTCAGCCTACCTCTAAGGTATATACTGGAGATATGTTCCGAGGTATTTTCTCATCGAAATATGGTCAGCTTGGTATAGAAGCACAAAACGCTAACATCCCATATAGTCAAGGCCGTTAGTGTTTAGAAAACGTTCGTCGGCAGATGTTTCGTTTTGATGTTGCATGAAGTCTACTAAAATTGTAGAAATAGAAGAATAATATAAAACACATTGAGATGATGGCTGAACCTTGTATTTTAGAATTGAGTCCCGAACCTATTCGCTTTGAACCCGTTAGCAAACTCACCAATGTTTTCTTTGATGAGGCCAATTGCCAAGTGTTTGCTGTAAGGTCTGGAGGTACCACGGGCGTTGTTGTTAAAGGTCCAGAAGAAAAATCTATCATTAGTTTTCGAATGGCTGATAAAGGTGAAGTGAATTCCATTAAATTTTCTCCCGATAAAAAGATTTTGTCTATCCAGCGTAGCTTCAAATCTGTGGAATTCATAAATTTCAATGGAGATCTTGACGGTGTTACATATTCTCAGAGCTGTAAAGGGAAATCGACAAAGATTTTGGGATTTTCTTGGACGAATGCCAATGAAGTAGTATTTGTTACTGATCATGGTGTAGAACATTACCAAGTAGTACCAGATAAACGAATTTTGAAAATGCTGAAAACATATAGTGTGGCTGTTAATTGGTATGTTTATCATGCCGAAAGCTCTTTATTATTGCTTTCATCTGGAAGCCTTTGTAATGTCATGCACCCATACCAATTCAAACCTGGCATGGCATACAAGCTATCAAAATTTGAGATTGATCTGCCTGCGACGCCCAAAGGTCAAAAAGCCATTTTGTTGGAGCGAGATATTAATATTGCAACTATATACAGCAAGACATGCATTATGGTGCTTAGGCACCAACCACGTTGTGTAGGGTCACCCGGAGCTGAAATAGTGATTTACACTCTGCAGAAGGATGGTCCTCCACGAAAGACTGATATTTTGAAACTTGATATGAGTGGACGTTTTGCAGTCAATGTTATTGATAATGTTATCGTGGTCCATCAGCAGTCATCAAAAAGGTCGATGTTATATGATATATGCATGGCTGGAGAAACTGATGGTTATGTAACTCATCATAATCCACTTGTGCCTCCTCAACCTATAAAACCTTTCATACTTAAAGTGCCTTTATTGCCTAGTCATAGTATGAATGATATAACTGATATCACATGTGAACTTTACTCCCCTAATTGGGTTGTATTTCAGCCAAATATCATTATAGATGCAAAATTGGGTTGTTTGTGGTATGTTTGTATGAATCTCGATCCATTAGTTGATTTGATTCCAGACAAGAGCCAACTTATTGATTTTCTACTTTTAAGACAAAACTCAAAGCCAGTTATATTGAAAGTTTGTTATGAAAGCATGGTACCTGAGCAAAGATTGCCGCTTTTAGTTCTTTCAAAAATATTTGATAAATTAAATTACATTTGCAAACAGCATTGTGACAGGGAAAAGTCATCTAGTAGCAGTGCTCTAGTCGTAAAACATGCTCCTGTATTGGATCAATCAGATATGTATACTCATGTTTTCACCATGTTTGAAGATAGCCAAGCAAATCCTAAGTTTGTTATTGCCATACTACTTGAATATATCCGGTCATTGAGTCAACATCAGCTGTATGTGCAACATTACCTCTGCAGATTGTTGATCAATATATTAGTTCAACATAAAAGATTCTATCAACTTCATCAGTTTCTTCAATACAACACGCTTAGTGACTCAAAACCTTTAGCTTTCCTGATGTTGTCGCTGGCAAAGGTGTATCCACCTGCACATCAATTAGCTCTCGACATGCTGAAGCGACTGCAAACTTCTAATGAAGAAATTATAGAGATTTTACTTTCTCAAAAACAAATCCTGCCTGCTCTTCATTTTGTTCGTAGTATTGGTGGAGTGGATGGTCTATCTGCTCAAAAGTATCTATCTGTAGCTATGGCGTCCAAAGATGATTATGTGTTTTATGCTGTATTTAAGTTTTTTGAACAGCGTAACTTGAGGCTTCGAGGCTCACCCAGTTTTGAGCCAGGGGAACATTGCGAACAATATGTTAAATATTTTCAAAACTTGATACAAGTGGTTAAGAATGTAGATTTACAGATTTTGACCAATCAAACACCAGGGCTCTCATGAGTATTAGTTGCTTAATGATTCACAGAGTGCAATCATTATTTTTTATTTGAAATGTTCTCTCAAGTCTATTTTCTTATAAAATAACCAGCCAGCTTTTGCCCACTAAAAGATTAAATGTCAGAACTGACAGGAGTTATTGTTTTTTCCTTAAAATTTGTTCCACTAGTCATGATATATAAATTAGAATTTTTGGTTGTTATTATGTCACAATCTGCGGTGCTTAACTTCCACCAGTGATCAAGGATATGCTTTGTGTCATCATAGATTGTAGACCTTGCTGATTTTCTAAACACTCTCTCTTATTGTAGGTCACAGTTAAATATTATCTTGTGTTGTAGTTTCTACTGTGGATGCCAAAAACTACACCCAAATCCAACAGAGATTCGTTTTAAGAAAAATTTTTTCAGAGTTTTGCCTGAAATGTTAATTTTTTCCTGAAAAATCCTAAATTTTGAAACATATATATATTTTATTATGACCATGTTTCTAATAACCGAATCACTCAAATAGCCCACGCTCTTTTGTTGGATAGGGTTCAAATGTAACAGAAGCAGGCACAGTGCATCAAAATTATCACAGTATCTATTCTTTTGTTTTTGGAGAATATTTTACAAGTATTAATGTATTATTGTGATGTTAAAAATGTATTTTATTTTGAAGATATGCATTGCAAATGAAAATAGTCAGTGAAAATGAGACATGTTTTATCACAAAAGCTTCCAAAACATCAGATAAATTTGAAGAGACGATGAAGAAAAAGACTCCTATCAACTCAATCCGATAGACCAGACACGACCCAGGCTCTGTCCCTCCGGGGATAATTCTCGTAGCAACCTTATCAACTCAATTTGGCACACCTGACGGAAGGTTAAAAATCCTTCTGTCAAGATGTAATAATATCATGTTTGTTCATTTTTGTGTGCAAAAAAACTGTTTGAAATTTAACAAAAAAGCAAAAAAAAAAAACATGTTGTATATATCTCATCCTTTTAACATGGGAATATAATCCTTTGTCTGATACTAATAAAATAAAAAAGAAATCAATAATAAATGTCAGTAACAAGAAAAATCACAATGTATTTTGGCACACCATGTCATCAGTATAAAAATATAACTACTATAAAGCGAGAGACTGGGGATTCCACTCAGAGTAATTACCAAATTTAAATTCCTGGTTGGTCCAGGGCTGTCTTAACATGTGGGCTTACCCAAGATCTGGAATGTATAGGAAGCACCCTCATAAATGCTCTCCCTACAGGGGGCTGCCAGAGCTCCAGGATGGTTCTTATATTCAGAATATTTCTAAAGTGTCTCAGACCTATTAATGTTATTTCCAATTTCATGAGAAATTAATTTACACTTTTTTTGAAATGAACATTCTACCCTGTTGTATACAAGACAATCTTTTCACCTGTCTCCCTTTTACGAATCAAGATTTGCAGAAAAAAAAGTCATTATTAGAGAAGCTCTTAAACACAATGCCTACTCATAAGGATATGCAAATAAGGTGAGTGACTCAAGAAAAAGGGGAATGGTTATAAATGGGGGTAAAAAACACATTTTACCTACATTTATGCAATTTTTTCCCCCCAACTTTTCTCCATTTTGAAATTTAAATATCTCAGTAAATATTGCACTTAGAAACATGTTTTTTTTATTGGCATCAGAAAAGACAGGGCAACAACTTTCTAAGTGGGTTTTTGAGCACAGAGTGTGCATGTAAAAGTCAATTTTTTTTATTTTAATAACTATCCTTTGAAATATGAATGATGCATCCGAGTTCTACATGTTATTTGGGTACTTTTTCTAATTGGAAATATTCTTATAATTTTTGTTTTTTTATACTGTAAATTCATTGTAGAGGGCCCGTAAAACATATGGCTAGGGGCCAACGAAGGATCTCAGCCTAGGGCTCTACTCCAAGATAGGCACATGGCTTGATGATGATAAGATCTGGTATTATGATTTTTGAGAATAAGTATGTAAATTGGTGGTGGATACCTCTGGTCAGATGGGGAGCCCTCAGAACATAACTTGGCATTTTGGCCCCTGATGATCAGATTTCCCTGGGTTGTTCAGCAGAAGTATCATGTCTATGTAAGTCAGATAATATGTCAAAATGAAGCTAAATGAGTGCAAGTCCAAAATGAGCAAATAGAATTATATGTATATGAGTTTTTGTAATCAACCTAAGTGGGATCTTTAGTCAGCTTGATATAGTGAGTGGTTATATTTTTCCTCTGAAGACTGTCATAGAACAGAGCTGACCTTAGAGGTGGGAAACAGGTGCAGCCACATGTAAAAATAATAATAAAACAGTGGTTGCTCTTTAACCTGCGAGTGCACAAGTTGGGTCTGTGAGACCCATGCAAAATGTATTTCTCTCATTTATCGACATGTTACAGGAACTATTTTCTTGAAGTTCTCGCTAATTTCCTATTTAAATTTGTTTATCTACTTTGCCAACTTCAGGCATTTGGTGGATACTTTTTTTTCTCTGGAGCTGTTGAAAATTTTATCAGTATTTGGGACTTGTACAGTCAAGCAATATTTTTTTTCAGTGTTAGTTGACATGGTTATTTTAAAATTACTGTAAAGATGACATATAAATATTTATATTTTCATGATGCAATGTTTATTTCACATACATAAAAAAATTTTTTTTTATTGTTTTTATGATTGAGCTTCCACTTTAGTATGATGTTATGAGTAATTCAGAACTGTCAATTTGAAATTTACTATAAAATAGTACAGCATTCATTTTATGTTCATAGTATAGCTAAAATGATATAATCATTTGTCAGTCAAAATATTATAAATAAAAGCTGTATCAATATTTTATATACAAGGTGCGCTCCAAAAGTTTGATGAATGGTCCAATATTTAAAGAACAACGTGGGTTAGAAATGTGCACCCACGCATGTGCTTTGAAAGACATGTAAAAAATCGCCCCTAGCATTGAAAACACTAAATTGAAGCAGAGTTGCCCAGGGCAACCGATAGAATGCATTGAGTGAGAAAGTTGATGTCACAATGCAATGGAACAAAACATAAACAAAGTTTTGCTACAAAATAGGGAAAACTGTGATGCAGACCCATAAAATGTTGATAAAAGTGCATGGAACAGAAACAGTGAGTGAAAAATTTGACTGGTTTGCTTCTGCGTCTGAAAGGAAACTGTTTAGGATGTGTTCAGGTGAACCAATAACAAGCAGAACACCAGAGATCATCAATTGAGTGCAATAGCTGCTTGAAGATGATCGGCAGCTGACTTTAATAATGATAGTGGATGAATTAGGAATTAGCAAGCCCCCCACCCCACAGACTTTTTGCTCAAGGGAGTCATGAAAGTCCTATACTTTGTAGACATATTGGACATCCAAGCAAGAGTGACATAGTTGCTTTGAGCGATTCCAAAGAAAGCTTTTCTCAAAGTTTTCAGCAGCTTTACAACCGTAATCAAAAGTGTATTTTAATTAATGGAGATTATTTTGAAGGCAAAGGTATTTTGTTTGTATCTTCTGTTTCCTTTATTTTTTGAGACCATTCACCAAACGTTTTGGGCACATGTTGTAGAATATATTCAAAGATGTGTGAGTCTGTGAGATCCAACCTGTGCAGTTAACTCATGGAACATTCTCTCACCTGTGCACTCACATGTTAACTATAGCAATGAGACTATATACAAAAATTGATTAAGAGTTACATGACGCAGTGAGACCTTTTGGTAACATAAATCCATGAATCTGAAGATTTTGTTAGCAAAGGGGAATATCAGTTAAAAAGGGTCAGTTTATGGAGCCTTGTTCTACAGGATTCCGAAAAGAGTCCATTAATCAAGGTGTCTGTTGGGAGTCAATTTATTATGGAAAGTTTTGTTGCATAAGGGATTAGAGAAAATTATATATTCTATGAAAGGACCTAATGATTATTTTTGCACCAAGCTTTGTGTCTGGTAATGATCGCCCTGCTATAGTACAGCATGTGTGAAAAAGCATTAGGAAATTCATAGTTTTCCTTGTTATTTGCTTTTGTCATTGGTTTCTTTTTTTCTGTGTTAGCATTTCAACATATCATAAAGTTTAATTTCATTTTACGTAAATAATGTAATTTCATTGCTGATTTCCAAGTACTCTAGTTCATTGTTCATCAAACAAAGGAAAATTCACAAATAAAAATAGTTACTAAATGTTATGAACATTGATTGTTGTATCCTATATATATATGTTATTGAATGTGTATGTTTCTTGCAGATAAATTATATGAAACACTTTGATTGGCAATTGATGTTCTCAATGGAAGTTCTTTTAGAACAGTGGTCAACAACCTGTGGACTGGGAGCCTTATCTCAGTCGAACGCTGAACCATTTTTTCTGACCATTTGATCATTTTTGTCGCACCACAGTCATTTTCTGCACACGAGGGCTAATTAGACCGGGACCTACAATTTATTGCCGATTCCGAATGGCAAGCTTGTTTTTTATACTCGTCGAGGGGTTGGTGCTCTAACACCTCGATGGGGGACTCCTTGCGGTAGCAATTTTTTCCTGCGGTCTTGTCGTTGCTTTTTGTTGTACCCCTGTGTCAGGAAATTTTTTTGACAAGGACGAACCGGGTATCAAACTCGTGACACCTCTAAACATCCTTTGGCACTTTAGGCGAGCATCTTATCGACCTGGGCTATCGCTCCCCATTTTTTCTGACAATGTTTTTTTAAAAATAAAATGAAAATTTATATGGGAGCATAAATTGTAAAGATACTGTACAGTGGAACTGCGTTAACTCAAACATATGGATAACTCAACTACCATGGTAATTCAGCATTTATCATTTCCATTGTTGGCACCAGTGCCATCTTAACGCATGGGCCCACCTGAGCATGACTCAGGGACCTCACAAAAATGAGATCTGGTTGAAATTTTTGAGAATTTTTCATGTAAGGTCCTCAGAAAAATCACTTGATTCTCTTAAGATGGCCCTGGGTAGCACAATGCTAAATTTAATAAGGGAAACTTCTCTAACTCAACTCATGATAGCTAAATCCTTCTTAGCCTACAATTTGTATTTTGCATTTAATGAGTATTCCACATGCTTTAATAATGCTTAATCCTTTATCTACTGATGGAACTTTAAAGTACCAGTTTAGATAATTTGTTATGCATCAATTGATCATTTGAAAAACAGTATTTTTTTGTCTTTAATTGGAACTAAAATGATTTACTAAATAATTTATATGGTAATTATTTATTATTATCATTGTATTTATATTTATCATCATTTTCTTATTCTACTTTTCATAATGTGGTAGATAAAGGGTTAAAACATATAAATTTATTGTATATGTATTGAAATGAAAATTTTAAAGATGATTCCATAATACAGTCGAGTCAATCAAAATACAGTCGAGTTGGTTTACAACAACCTCTTTGTCGATTCCAGAAATTTGTTGTAAGCGAGGTCTTTAAATTAGCTTACAGCAGCTGTACAGTGGTACAAAAACTATGAGGCCAAATGGAAAGTTGTGATTTCGAATACACTGTATGTAGACTTATTATTAGGGCTCAGATTTTTATGACCTGAAGATGAAATGTCATTGCTGATAGGTTAGAAAACATGAATTTCAAGGTTTTTAACTGATCAGCAACAATGTTTCATCTTTAGGTCATAAAAATCCAACCCCTACTTATTATTATATAGCAGATATTTCTGGTACAAGAGAGTTGTAAATTGTTCACAGTTTTCTCCGAAGTCATTTTTTTTGTTCACATGTCAAATTATTGCTTCTTCTACTAATCTGTTGGAGCAGATAGCCTACTCATACTTCTATATTCAGAATAACATTCACTGCTGTTCAGAAATTTCTAAAGTGTCTTGGATCTATTAATGTTATTTCCAGTTTCACAAGACATTAATTTACACTTTTTCAAAATGAGCATTCGACCCTGTTGTATACAAGACAATCTTTTCCCCGTCTCTCCTTTACGAATCAAGATTTGTAGAAAAAAAAGTCATTATTTGAGAAGCTCTTAAACACAATGCCTACTCAAAAGGATATGCAAATAATGTGAGTGACTCAAGAAAAAGGGGAGTGGTTATAAAGGGGGGTAAAACACACATTTTACCTACATTTATGCAATTTTTTTCCCCAACTTTTCTCTATTTTTCAAATTTAAATATTTCAGTAAATATTGCACTTAGAAACATGATTTTTTTTTATTGGCATCAGAAAAGAGAGGGCAACAACTTTCTAATTGGGTTTTTGAGAACAGAGTGTCCATGTAAAAAGCTAATTTTTTTTTAATTTTAATAACTACCCCTTGAAATATGAATGATGCATTCGAGTTCTACATGTTATTTGGATACTTTTTCTCATTGGAAGTATTCTAGGGTCAAATGTTTGCTAGTGAAATGTTGTAGCTATGCACCCTGTATTTGTATATTTGCCTTATTCGTTGATGATTTCCTAGCACCCTGTATATATATATCATACAAAAAATCAATGAAATGCATCAATTTTTCTATGAACCATTCCATCTAATGCATTCATAATTTGAATTTCACAGACAAAACATTTTTTAAATATTTTTTCTGCAATTTCCCCTTGGCCATTGATTTGATGCCCTTCCCTATTTCACATCCCCTTGCAACCGCATGGGTTACACAGCCCTGGAACTACCCCTGCTAATGTCAGTGATCACAAAAATGCAGTCAATGTCTCGAGATTTGACGGGCTTACTAACTGGTGTGAAATATTTTCATGCTAAATTCACGCATTTTCAATGCAAAATAAATACCAGATGCTGTATGACTGCAAAGCTACTTTGACAAGTGATTACATCTCTATGGTTATGTGCCATTTTTTATAGCATGATAGTATTTCAAGTTTTTGAAATTTTATGACTTTTTCTCATTTTCTTGCAGCTTTTGATCTTCTACAATATGAATGCTCTAGGTTTAATTAAGTAGTAAACTGAAATTCTCCCTAGAACTACCATAGTAGTCAAAATGATCACTATAAAGATTGTACATTAATATAATTACAAGACATCCTGAAATGAAGGTTTCTTATGCAAATTATTTAAAGAATTTTCAAATTATTTGAAGAACAAAGAGTTTTAGAGTGGTTTTTGCTACTTTCTAGTAATTATCTAATTATTTTAAAGTTCATTGCCATACATTATTAGATTCATATAGCGTTTTTTTGGATCATGGTGCATTAATGTAAGTAACAGGGTTTTTTTTTAAATCTTTTAGGAATATAAAGAATGAGATCCAATACTTGCTGAAATAATGTTGCACAATGAAGAGCTTCTTGATTTAATCAGACATTTGCACTTTCGACTGTGCTGACAAATAATACATCCTCCCCTCACTTCTGAGCTACATACCTATTTTTGTTTAAGAATCATATTTTCATCGGTTGATGAAAAGACCAAACCTGATTAATAACTATTGTCATGTAAAGCATGTTTGCCGATTCATTTGATATATAGTGTGCAGCCTGAAAAAAAAAATTCTCTAAAACTCTTGTTGGCTGCTAATTTTGAAACCATATCAGATCCCATTTTTGAAACACACAATTCAAAAAGGGTTTCCATTGATATTGAATTCCCTAAGTGAGATGAAGATAAACAATGTTAAAGTTCCACTAAATTACAGAGAATTTCCTTCCAATTACAAGTTTACAACAGGGAAGTTTGTCTCATTCAAGGTGATGAGGAATAACCAAATAGCTCCCTAAGGCACTTATAAAAGAGAGCAGGTTTGCCATTCATCATTGAATGGGAATCATTTTTGAAAAAAAAAAAGCAAGATTGAGAACAGCGATTGCTGTAATGATAATGCTGACGTCACACTTGCTCAAAGATAGCGCATAGGTCAGCATGGTATATATATTTCAAGAAGCTCTAGTCCCTATTTTCTACAGTTGGTAAGCAAAAAAATTAGGTCTTGAGCAGCACAGATGAATTAAAATGGCAGACAAAGCAAAAAATAATTACTGCATGAGATTATGAAATTTTATAACTCTATTGTGTGTGTCACAGATGTTTTCAACCAAATTAATTGCCTGTACACAGCACAATCGGAAAAGTTCTGTTGCATGCATACAAATACAAGGCCGCAACAGGCAAAATGCTTGACGAGGTGGATGAGAAAAAGATGCTCAAAACAAATATGGATGTCATATGTTTCTAAAATACAGCAACCCAATTAAAAATGCGATTATAAAAAATGAAAACTATATATACATGATAAAATATTACACAATGCCCATAAAAAATATTTATGGTTGTCTTATCTAAGTCTGGATAGCTTCTCGATTTATCCCAATATGTTTATCTTATTTGTTTTTAAATGTGTCGATCGTGTTAGAATGTACTACCCTCAGGGGTAAACTATTCCATTTATTAACAACCATATTAGAGAAAAATTCCCGCAACACCACTACCTAGAATTGTCCCTTATCAATCAATACTGGTGTCCCCTTGTTACAGCAGTCGATTGACGGCATATTAATAATTCATGGTCCATGCTATCCATTCAGTTGAAAATTTTGAACACCTTGATCATATCCCCCAACACCTACATTTTTCCAATGTAAAAATCTTCCAAAAAATGAAGTCTCTCTTCATAACTCAAGCCTTGTGTGCCAACAAGGATACGAGTAGCTCTTTTCTGCACCCCTTCAGCCAAGTCTATGTCTCTGTAGGTATGGTCAAAGCAGTCGATTGATGTATAATAATCCATGGTTGATGTATTAATAATTCATGGTCCATCCCATTGATAATTTTGAACACTTCGATCATATTCCTCTGACACCTGCATTCTTCTCTACACATGCTCTGCAATTTTCAGGATTTGGCAGCATTTCATGAATTTTCATTTCAAGCATGCAATTTCTTAATTTTTTCACAAAATTTTCACAACGTATTATACGTAAAACCTTCTCAGTGAACTACCAAATAAAAAATGAAGCAAGGAATTATAAGTGCTCAATGCAATCAAAAATCGTTTTATGGTAACAAAACACAAGATTTTTCAATTATTTGTCATGCACAAATACAAAATTCCAAAAAAGAAATAAATAAAAATGGTGCACGAGGGTGAAAAAGGGTTTATTACAAAAATAGTGAAAGGTTGTTATAACGAGTTACAAAAAGATGAAAAGAAAATATGCTTTTCGAGAATTTCTGTTATAGTGAATATATGTTCTGATTTCCATTCATAAATACCTCGCTATAAGTGAATATTTATTTGTATCTTTAAGAGTAGATGTTGATTATCACTTGGAATTACTCATAATAGCAACTATTATGAGTAGAGAGACAAATAAATAGTTTATCTTCCACTGGTTACAGTTGGGAACAGCTTGAGACAGCTCTCTATTTTGACAGAATAATGGAGAGCTGTTTCCAAAACATTGTGGTCTGAAGCTACAAACCAAATATTCATTAGAGGTAGGAGTAGTGTTTACTGTTTGTCTTCTGGATAAGAGTTTGCCTTTGTATTGTCAAGCTTGATTGGTTCTTGTTATGTAAATGGGGGAGCATTCATATTGAAGAGGATGAAAACCTTTTTCTCTGCTGTGGTCTATGAAGTTTGCCCAAGCTGATATAGGCAGGGTCACAACTACGGAGGAGCTGGCGGGTCTGGTGCCCTGGTCTCTGGACCAAAAGGGGCCCCAAATTCACCTTTCATTGATCATTTTTGTCGCACCATGATCATTTTCTGCATACGAGGGTTAATTAGACTGGGGCCTACAATTTATTGCTGATTCCGAATGGCAGGCTTGTTTTTTATACTCATCGAGAGGTTGGTGCACTAACCCCTCGGTAGGAAATTCCCTGCGGTAGCAATTTTTTGCTGCGGTCAAGTCGCCGTTTTTTTGTTGTAGCCCTGTGTCAGGAAAGTTTTCTGACAAGGACAAAAATTCACCTTTTAACTGCTTCTTCTACATGTAAGGGGCACCAAAATTCTTAGTTCAAAAATTATTGAGACAAAAAATGTAAAGAAAAACTTTTTTTTTAAATGAATTTCAATTGTAGAGTGGCTGGTTGTGAACCAGTTTTCATTTAAAAAATTTAAAATAATAAACTTGGCTTAACTGTGTGTCCTATAATGCCATTTGAAAGGCAAAGGGGAAAAAATCTACATTTTCCATTACATTTCTTTGATTCAACCTATTCCTGTTCTCTATATACAGTAAAACCTCGTTAAGTCATCACCCTAATAAGTTGTCACGCTGGTTAAGTTTTAGTTTTTCTTCAGGCCCGTCTAGCTTTCATAGATGACAATGTTATTAAACCCTCGTTTACTCGCCGCAAATTTCGGTTAACCCATCACAATGAAATAGTTTGAGAAAGTGGAACAGATTTAATTTTATGGTTCCCTTTAAAAAAAAAAAAATTCTTAACAGCATTGCCACATGCTTAAAAGTCACCATAAAAAAAGCCTTATGTACCAAAACGAAACAGTTCAAAGAATGAAAGTTAGCCGGGGAAGTTCATTTGCCGACTCAAGTTTTTGATATGTTAGGGGGACTGTTTGAGCTAGACCTGATTTCTGCATGGGCCCCACTAATTTAGGGCTTCAAATTTAAACAAAATATCTTTGTTGAAAAACCAGACATTTTTTCCAGAGAGAGAGAGGCCCCTTCAAGTGAAAAGTGAGATTAGTCTAAATTAAAAATTACTGGTATAAATCAAAGTGTACCAGTTTATTTTACCACATAATAAGTTAAGTAATAAGAGCTAAAAAAAAGTAAAAATGCCTATTTTTTTCTTTCGCAATCCATAAATTTTATTAATATTGTAAATTTAATTCATATTTTAAAAAATGTTACATTACTTTAAATTTATACGATTTTCACACTATTGCACATTAAACTGACGGCATTTCGGTTAAGTCGTCACTCAGCTTAAGCCGTCATAATTTTTCGATAACATGAGGTGATAACTTATCAAGGTTTTACTGTATATGCTAAATTAATATTTTATGAAAATTGGTGTAAAAACTTTTTATCATGAAGATTTCTTAAACTTGTAAAAAAGTACCTAAATTTAATTTAACCCTTTAACAATCACAGATGAGATATCTTGTCCCACTGTGAATGGAAGAAATGCAGTACATTTGAGCTCTCTCCTTTCCTTCTGGACTGAATTTGTTGAAGGTGTTAATAAAACTTATAACTGAATACTTTTTGGCATTATTCTTATAACTCAATTTTGATTTATCTTTTTTTTATTCTTATCGTGCAAAGTGTAAGGCTGTGTCATTTAAACTGAGCACAATTCCAGTGTTTCATCGTCAATGCCTGAGTGGCATGGTGGTAAGATGCTCGTCTGCCACCGTGAAGGTTGCAATATAGATAAGGTATTTTCCCTAACAAACTTGAGAGGCGACCACCGATTCATTCATTTCCAACCCATCTCATTAATAGCAGTAAATTGTAATGTAGCGATATGGCCAGAATTGGTGTTTTGTGAAGTAGTCTATCATCATCAGAAAATTTACTACCATTTTGCCTACCTTTTATGAGGAATTGAGTGTTGTGCTGGAGATGTGTGTAATTGGAACCACCTGCATGTGTATATAGTGTTGTGTTTGAAGTTAGTGCTGCCACCTATATTTAAAATTGTCAGGGAAATGTAATGAGATTGAATATTTTCACCATGCTCGTCTGTTCAGATTATATATATCTGTTCTTTTCATATTCTCGTCTGTTGCTCTCTGTGACGAGACTTTTAAATGGGGAGATTGCACATTCATATCTCAAATTTGGAAAAAACCACCGGAATCCAAATTCAGTCACCTGCAGGAATTGAACAGGTCCTCTTGATGCGAGTCCATCACAATACTCAAATTAAATGCATAGAGACAAGTGTGAAGCCTGTTGCACCGCCCTTCACAAGGATAGCTCTAGTTAATCAAATAACTAGAATCTATTAAAATGGTTGACTCAAAGTCTATAGTTTTTGATCATTCAATCAAAAAAATATCAAAAGTGTAAGATATTGCTAAGTATTAAGACAATACAAGACATCTGCATCATATGTTTTATAAATAAATAATCAACTATAAAACCAAGTAACACTGCTTTAGCTTTATTTTTTACCAGCAGAGATGAAAATACATAACAATTCAATTTAAGATGCATATTTTATGTCAAGAGAGATATGACAGTTTATTTGAAATATTACAACATATGCAGAAAATTCATGTAAATTATGTATGTTGCATTAGTTGCTGCATATTTTGGTCAATGGAGGAGCACATGGCAGTCTATTTGAAGAATCATATTATAGTTTTATTCAAAGAAGGCACCAAACCAGTAAAAACACAAAACTATCACTACATGTTCTCTAAAAGAGATATGATATATTAGAAATATTTTATATAGTATTTATAACTGAACAGATTAATGAAGGAATTTAATTTTCTTTTAATGTACTTTAGTGTGTTAATTTTGAGTGTTTTAATGAGAAACATTAAAATACTTGGAAAAACTAATTCAAATTCTGCAAAAACTGTGCAAGAAACACTGCACAAATGACATAATACATAAGTTTGTACACTTTAATCTAAAAATGAAAATACCTAAAACTATAGAGTGATCTACTCAGGGCCGCAACTAGATGCTTGGTCACCTGAGGCAAGCACACATTTTGATGACCCCTTGTAATGTTGAAGGAGAGGTTTCAGAATGAAATTTGTGCCCCCTCGGGTCTAGCGCCTGGGGCATGAGACCCGCCTGCTCCCCCGTAGTTGCAGCCCTGGATCTACTACAGAAAAAGAAATATATAAATTTTTTCCATATAGAAATAAATGACTGATAACAAGATGAAAACAAGAAATATATCTTTGATGACGATATTTAAAGTTATATTTTTTGTCCTAGTTTGTTGAAATAACACTAGTTAATGAAAGCTGTTGACTGAAACCATAGATAATTACGTAATTTGAAACTACAGTAAAACCCCCCTTAAAAAACTGTCATCCCTCAGGTGCAGCCACACCTCTTTTATGGCAAAATAATAATTTCCCTTGTATAATAGAAGTATGCATTTCAAATTCCTGATTAATCGTCACCCCTCTTTTATGGACAAAGTTTTTGTCCAGTCAGTGTCTGCAAAAGAAGGGTTATACTGTATATTCTAAGTATAAATAAATAAAATTATTTTATTTAAAAAACAAATTTCTTTTACATCGTTCTCAGTTTAGTTGCAGCTAAAATAAAAAAAATATAAAGGATTGTCTTACATGAAACACACATGTGGTTTAAGTTTCTTTGTGTGTGAGTAGATTATTATAGCTACACAATGGTCATAATTTTCAGAAGATAAACTACTCACAGAAAAATCACTTGAGAGAAAATAAGATTCAAAAGAGATGCAGCACATATACACACATGCACCTTTTTTGCATAAATTTAATTTCAATATTCAAAAGTTTGACAAACTAATATTTTGATAAAATTTAAACAATGTCCTAAAGTTTCTTTTAAAAAGTTGGTGTTGATAAAACATTTTGAATAAATATAAAGATGTATTTATTCTAATTAGATTTTTAAAAAAAATTAAATTTTTAGTAAGGTCTTGGATTTTATGGAAGAAAAAAAAAGCGAAGACAATTTCCTTTTTCCTATCTTAGCAACATAATAAGTGTCTGCTATTTATTATCAATGCTTAGATTCCAATCCATATGAAAGAGATGAAAAAGTTATAGAACTTTGTACTTGAAATACAGTTCATGGTTACAGGTAATCTTATTGAATAAGTTGAACCACTTGTGTGGTTCAACTTATTTAATTTGTGGTTCAACTTATTTAATTTGTGGTTCAACTTATTTAATTTGTGGTTCAACTTTAATTTTACTTGATACTCAAGTAAAATTTACATACAAACTTTATTTGAGTTTTTTTTCTGAGAGGGCAATGAAAAAAATCATTTTTATATGGAGATTTGACCTGATTTAAACCTTATCATGACACCATCATATAAGCTACAGGAACAAAAAAAACTAAGTTTTAAAACTATATAAGCCATAACCCTTATCTTGGTGAAGTTATGGTAGAGATAAAATTATGTGTCAGTGTATCATGGTTTTCTATATTCTCAATAACTTTGCTGTGCTCAAAGACTGCAGGGTTGTAACTAAGATTTTTGCCACCAGGAGCAAACATTATTTTGCCGCTCCCACAAGTTTAAAATTTGATAATTATGTAACAGTGTTCTTTGTTCCCACCTAAAACTGCCGCCCCTAAACTTTGCCACGTGGGAAGTTGCCCCCCCCCCCAGTCCTAGCCCTGAAGACTGCCAAATTATATGCAGACAGAAGCAGCTGTAGAGTGGAAAATTCAAAAGTTGTATGCTAGACACAGAAGAACACTTTGTCAAATTGTGACCAATAATCCTGGCATCACAAATTAAAAACGTTGGTGTACTACATTAACTTTCATTCATGGTATTCATTTTTTTGTATTGATTTGTGATGTAGTAATATGTTTTTCAGTTGCAATTTGACAAAATTTTCTTGTGTCCGGTATCTAACTTATATTTTGACTACAGTTGCTTCTGTCTGTGCAAGTATTGTTGGTCTTTGAGCCTGTATAGATATTCATGTCATTTCGCCCATCATCTGTATAACTCCATAATGAGTTTGCATATAATTTTTTTGGTGGAAAAAAGCAACTTCATTATATGGAGACTCACTTGTAATTGGAAATAAAGAAAATAATTCTTTTAGCTTAAAAAAAATCTCCATGAAAATTACCATATTGCACATACAGTAGAACTCTGATAGCTGGTGTTAATTGGGACTGAAGAAACTCCTATTTCTGAAAATTTGGACTAAGCATACATTCCATTCTAGGTATGTCTGCTTAGTCCTTAAAAATATTAGCTTAAAAATATATATCGAGATATACTATATAATAACATCCAAGACAGAAACTGTTCAGAACTGGACCAAATTAGGACATACATATTTTTTTAACCACTTATTTTTTCACATTCTAAAATATAATTACACACTTTTCTAGTACACTGATGGACGTACACATCCCTCATATCACAAATTAGAGTGTCCCTAAACTGATGTTAACTGCCGTAGATGCTACCTTTAAGCCCGTTGTCTACTGGAAGCAATAACATGCAGCTATGCGAGCACCAACAGCTGACATTGAGTCCGATGACAAGGGGCATGTCATCCATTGAAGGTGGCCTTTACACGCTACTCAGTTCATGACTGCACTCCATACAGACAAGAGTGTTCGTTAAACAATCTTGAGAAAATATTAAAAAAATAAAAATTTTGAGAAAATGTTTTAAATCCGTACCTAATGAAACTTCTGACACAAACTCGGAGAAAGCTTTCTTGTCGTAAAAAAATAAAAAATTATATATTTAATCAATTGCTACTCACCATCACAACCCATGAATGGCAATTATCAAATTTCAGCATCCATGTTGACGTAAGAAAGGAGGGAGAAAAAGAATAACAGAGTGAGTGGCACAAAAAAGTAAACAACCATACTTCATCTGTGCAGATACAGCAAGAAGTGTGAGATCCCATTTGGATTGGGAATTTTTGTTGTCTGCTGTGTTGTAGCCAGAAATCACTAGCTGAAGATCTCTGCTAATAGGAGAAGTTCTCATACTTTTTGTGTGATGGGATCAGTCTTGCGAATACAGACATCTGTGCACGACTTGTTTAAAGCTCCATGTTGCTTCCAGTGGATGACTGACCTTAAATGCTAGGGTGGCCAGAGAGTTTTAATAGAAATTTAAAGAATCTCTCCAGAAGCAGAGGAAAGAAATGTGAATGTTTAGAGTTACTTCAGATTGAAACTTGATTTACTGAACTCAGATTTATCTAGACTCAACTGCTGTGCTTGAAATTTTTTTTTTATAAATTTCCAATAAATGTAGTAAAAATCCTATATAATGATACTTAAAGCACAGGAGAAACGTATCGTTTTAAAGAATTTGTCATTATAGATGGAATACATCAACACTAAATAAAGCACATGGGGACCAGAGATTTATATAGGCAATTACCATTATATAGGATTTTCACTATATGTGCATCATAGGTGTCAGAATATGGAGGCCCCCCCCCCCCCCATATAATTTTTATGAATAAGTATCAAATGTAAAATGCATCATGGCCCACAGTGTATGCCTGTCTTGTGGATTCTATATTTATAGGAAGCATGGCAAACCTAGGACCCTCCAATATTTTCCTTGTGTTAGTACCTCTGATGTACACATTAAAAAATGAGAGTAGTATACATTGAATTTCTGTAAAACAAAATGTTTACAGGAAAGCACACATTTTTGTTAATTTATTTTATGGCATGAATGTCACTCTCCACTTGTTAATACAAGATATACAGGAACTGGATGTTGTGAAGATATTTATTATTTGAGATGTTAATTTTTTTTTTAAGGAAGGAAAAACTCATCTCTGCCTCTACCCGGGTCCCTCGATTGCCGGACGAGTGCTCTGACCACTAAGCTACAGAGGAGATAGAGATTTTCCTTCGCTAGAGCGTATATATGTGCTGAACAGAACCGTGCAATAGACGGTGAACAGATCAGCTAATAGCTCATGGACGACGAGCCACCAGATGGCTATATATATGACATGAATGTTGCTCTCCACTTGATTAGCTGATCTGTTCACCGTCCGTTACACGGTTCCGTTCGGCACATATATACGCTCTAGTGAAGGAAAATCTCTATCTCCTCTGTAGCTTAGTGGTCAGAGCACTCGTCCGGCAATCGAGGGACCCGGGTTCGACTAGAGGCAGAGATGATTTTTTCCATCCTTTAAAAAAAAAAAAATTTAACACCTCAAATAATAAATATCTTCACAACATCCAGTTCCTGTATATCTTGTAATTTATTTTACATTAAAAGTATTTATTTCTCTATAATGAGTTTTTCATAGAAGAAAAGCAACTTTGTTTCATGTAGACTCAATTGTATTTACAAACCATTTATGAGAGAAAATAACAGTGCAGAATAGATATATTCTCTCTATTATCAATAGCTCAAGGTGTCTTCTAGCATTTTTAGTGTATCATTTTAGATCACAATTCTATATTTCAGATCATCAAGTGAGGATACAAGGATCTTGGAAGCTATGGAATTGGCCCATTTTGTATAACTTCTCTATACATCTCAAGTAATGGCTAGTTTCAATTCAAATGTCATAATTTCTCACAATGCAATGCTGCTATGACCCACCAGTGATGCCAGATAAACATTTTTAAGTTGTACCTTACGATTCTGTCATAATTTTTTATCAAGTTTTTTTATTCAAAATAGGTAATGAAACTTGATCAATAAATTATGTAGACCCTTAAGCCCATGAGGGGGGGGGGGACCAGATCCCCAAGCCCCCACTACGGCCTTGTACACCCTGTATTTTCTATAAATCAAAAGTTCTTGTAATCCTAAATTTGTGATAAAGCAAAGTAATATCAACTTCTGGAAGTACTTAAAGCAGGACTGCATGCCCCCTCCCCTCGGCCGATTCTGCCCTGCATAAGGATGCTCTAAAACCTGGGGCAGCTTAAGCGAGGGTGCGGTGCACCCGGGCTGCAGGTTGAAAGATGCTGCAGCTTGAGAGCTTTTAGAGCATAAAATATTATGAAAATTTCCAATTGCGAAAATTCACATGGCATCACACATTTGAGCCAGTCTGACAATGAAATTGTTGAAAAAACTTGAGGGAGCAGTCAAGTTGTTTTGATAATAAAGTTTTTTTTCAAAGAATGTGTGATTCAGTCTCAGGGAAAAATGAATATAAAACAATGAATTTAACCAATGAAATGTTATATTTTTATCAGAAAATGTTCCTTCATATTACTAAAATGTCTTCTTTTTTATTTATTCAATATTGTTTGGCCGAGGCTTGTACCTTTTAAAAGAAAAGTATAAGTTTTTGAGATAGATGATGGTTTTTAGCTTTCAGTATAAGCTACAACTAGAAGAAAAGAGTGCATGTGCCTCTTCCCCATAAGAAATTAAAGTATTTTTCATCACAATTAACACTTCTAAGGAAAGAAATTTTCAGCTGTAATTGTGAAAGTGTTTTATCTTTTCTTCCAAGTGCAATACCGGCATGACATTGCAACCGTCATCACATTTTCCCCCTATTTTGTATTTTCTTATAAACTTGAATTAGACAAAGAGAAGGGAAGGAAAAAAGATTAAACACCATTTTTTTCTGCCTCATTTCTAAATGTAACAAAGGATTCTACTTTCTGCAGCTGAAGAAAGAGTTTTACATTCCAGGCAGACAAGGTTTGACTGAGATCTTGTTCCCCAGTAGCAATGTGTTGAGCAACCCGTCCATGAAGAAAATAGATGTTGAGTAAGATAAATAAAATCTGTGAGCCTATAAGAACGTATTTAGTTTTTAATTATAAAGTCAAACAATATTATTGATATTGAGGATTAAACATCACCTTTGGACCAATTTGCATTTGCAGCCCATTAAAAGCAATGCCAGGGAAAAAACCTGCTACATCAAACAAATCGTTTAAAAAAACCTCTGTATATAGCAAATGATGTTTTTGGTCCAGTCATTTCCTTATACAGTGAAACCTGTACAAGACGGAACGTCAAGAGACTGAAATAATATTCTGTTTTAGACAGATTTCCATTTTTTATAAAGGTGCAAATCAAAGCAGTAATCACTAAACAGATTATATTTTGATTCCATTTAAGACAGGTTTTCGTCTCATACAGTGTATCTTAGACAGGTTTCACTGTATTTATGATGCAATTTTTTGAAACTAAAACGATCTTTAAAAGGTAGCAAACTTCATGTCTTTGACTCAAATTATTAATATATTCATTTTCCAATTCCCCCCTTCTAAACTAAAAATTTTCTTTCATTAATGTTATCCATAATACTGTACAACGCTAAAACATGGATATATCAATACTTATGAGTTACAGCAACCTGTTGTCTTGTCTTTATTTTCCCCCTTACTTTTTTTTAGTCTTCAAAAACTCCATAGGAGTAAAT
This sequence comes from Pholcus phalangioides, assembly GCF_987345545.1. Classification (NCBI taxonomy): domain Eukaryota; kingdom Metazoa; phylum Arthropoda; class Arachnida; order Araneae; family Pholcidae; genus Pholcus; species Pholcus phalangioides. The sequence continues at coordinate 3,792,269 of NW_028301625.1, read as the reverse complement.
TGTAACTTTGAAGACAATAAGCTTAGCTGGGACAGTACTAACCAGAGCAACTTTATTTGTGAGAGGGATTAAACTTGTGAGAAAAACTGATAAACTGCTAATGATAACTCGTAAACTAGCAAGCAGTTTTTGCTAAATTTGTTTTAGATTATTTTTGCAGTGCCTTGTTAGAAAAGGAATCTTTGGTATTGTAATCTCTGTCTATTGTAAAAAAACTAATAATAATTTGGTAAAACAGAAGACGATAAGGAAAATTAAATAAACAGTAAAATGTGAGGGAAAGAAAAATATTTTTTTCATACTTTGGATTAATACATTGACCAACTATGGCTATAAGATAAACTACTCCATACCGCTAACTTCCAAGAAATAGTAAATGGAAGCATTTTAGAAATTATATTAACAATGGGTACATGAGAAATATATCCATCAGCATTAACAAATTACATTATGAAACATTATTAGGAGTAAACTTTTTTTTCCTTCATTCTTTCCTTTCTGTCAATATTAAAAAAAATTATGTTAATCACACAAATTATGTTAATCCCTATATGTCTTCTTTAAAAAAAATACCAAGTAGGCTTCAGTTATGTGAATATTCCCTTTTTTCAAACTCGCCTTAAATCCAGTATTGAGATACTGACCTTTGTACAATGAATGCCCTGTTAGTCTGACAAAAATCTACAAGAAATAGGTTTACATTTAAAAATGTAATGTAAACACATATATTTTTTAAAGTGAGCAAAGTCAAAATTCAATAGAAAGACAATTCCATTTATTAGAAACATCTCACAGTAAATGTTTTTCAATTCATACAATGAAAAATAATCATATTTTCAACTAAAATGGAAAGTGACCCTGTGCTTTTTATAGTTATTTTATATTAATAATAAGTTTTAACATATTTGGTGAAAAATATATGTGTACTTTTTTAACTTATGTACTCATAAATATCGTTGAGAAATATGCATGAGAATGAATCAAAGTTACATACATTGGAGAAATACTTTTTGAGTTGCAATAGATTTTAACTTTAAAAAAACTAAATTGGAATATTTTTCAGAACATTTTTAGTCTTCAATCATTTTTTTGTAATGATAATGTGGTAGTCAATGCTCCCTCTAAGCTGTGAGTGTGCACATCTGCACACTGCAAAAAAAAACTCATGCACATAAAATCACCATACACACAATTGGGATACATGGTGGCATCTCACTAAATTGTCATACTGTCAAAAACAAAACAGCTCCACATAGGTGAAAAAAAAATGAGAGGGAACACTGGAGGTGGCATGCCAATTTTTCGAAATCATTAATCAGAAAACATTATTTAACTTGGTTTAACTAAAGATGAGGTTTTACATCATAGAACATTTACTGAAAACAATGAAAAAGCAAAAAATGAAGTTTGAAATTCTGTCTGAATTAACCATTTGGTTTCCATTATATATTCGTCTGAAATATGAATCCTAGAAACATCCATTTCTAAACATTATAAGTAATGCATCCACAAAATGGTGCTTTTGGTCGATACAATATCATCTTCAAAATTAATTGCAATCAAAATATATTTACTCACATATAGAATCTCATAGAGAATCACATAGAGAACTTTACTATAGCATTTTTGAGCTATACATAGGCGTCATAACATATTTTGCGAAAAATACTTTTTAATAAATTTCATTGATGAATTTTTTGACTAGTATAAGAGAGTTTATTCACAAACACAGTATCTAAACAATGAGTTATCATGTAGATCTATGAAAATATATAATCATACAAACATTTATTATTTAATAAAATAACACTAAATTATTTTTTCTGCATTGAAACTATAGAAAAGCAGTTGTACCAATATTTAGAGCACTGGAAAGTTAAAAATATTATGGGTAAGTCATACAAGATCACAATAATCTTTTCGGTAGTTGACAAAATCAGTATATTTGAAAAGTACTCAACAAAAAGATGATTACAGAGATTCCTGTTCTTGGATAAGTATTATTTTCATTTGGATACTATTTTATTTATGCTAGTATGCATAGTTATAAACAGTCAAGCCCTTCTTATAAGTGTCTTGATAACAAATTTCAAGGACTGAACATTTGATTTGCTGCATCAGATGTATTGAGAGAGCATCCTACGGGATGGGACAAAAAATTTCAATCATTCTATCCAGAGAATGGTAATAAACCATGTTTGTTACACTGGGTTGAAGCTGTATTTCATTTATAGTATTGATACTTGTAGTTTAACATTTTTACTCTAGAAAAAAATGCCATTGATGATGACTTTCTGATTATCTAATAATTTTATTATCCAATACTCTCCCCGGTTCAGTGAGTGTCAAAAAATTGGGAAAGAAGGTAGTCTACTGTAAATGAAAACTATTACTTTCATACATGGTAGTGAGTCTGTGGTCAAACAGTGAACATAATATATTAATGAAAACTCAGTGAAAAAAAGAAAGATAGTTAAGAAAAACTAACATGAAACAAGTATTATAAGTTAAAAAATATTAATTTTTTTTTAATGCAAAAAAATATGATGGTAATATAAGATTTGAATTGACATTAATAGATACTGTGTAATAGGTAAACATCAATCTTCATGAATAAAAATTGAGATATTTATGAATTGTATGTAACAGATTTATAATATCAATAGCATTCCACAAACTTTCACACCATACCAACATCTATTTCTAAAAAACAAGAATACTTTCAATAGTAGGAAACATTCACAGAAACAACATATTCAAGGCCAATACACTTATCAACTAGCAATCTTCCTGAATTTTCGGATAATAGGTATGGCTCTTTTTCAAAGGAGGTTACTGATATAGATATGTTTATATTTTGAATAACCAAAAACAATGTAATTGAGCAGCTTATTTATGTTTGACAATGTTAAAAATTTAGTGACTTCCTGACAAGCAAATTACACTTTTAAATGGAATTTTCATTTTTGTTTGTTTTCAAGGCTATGTGTTTTGGGTAATAAGCAATCAATAGTATCTTCAGACCTGATTTCAGGACTATCTTGATTTCTTTATTAGCATGGTTAAATATTTTGCATTTTTTATATTTTATCTTTTTTGGCTATGACACTCATTATGCCATGAAGAATTTAGATTAGGATTTCAGTTAATTAGTGTTCATTTCCTTGAATACATTGCATATTCTGTTATGTTCTATAAGGCAAAGATTTCTTGCTATAATGATAGTTTCAAATCCAAATAAAATCTAGCACCGGTTTGTGCAAAATGTAATTTTTCATATACTCTCTAACAAATTTAATTCTTTTTGAAAGTTTCATGTTTGAAAACCTTGTAATTCTATAAAACAATTAAATGGTAATGCAGTTAACTATATTTTTCTTGTAGTAGATTATGAAAATATATGCAATGCCCATCAAAATGACCAATTTTATTCTGATTCTTTTCAAGAAATGACATAAATGAAAAATTTCCAAAAGCAACATTGATGACCGCTTTGCAGAAAATATGATTTTTTCCCTTCTCAAATTATGCTTGTCTAAATGAAGTTTTTTTTGAAGGTATGCGTTCATATAGGACGAGAAATTTGTAAAGAACATTTTATCCTATGGTATCTTCCCTCTAAATTTGCTACCTGTTCCATATCACAGCGTATCCACAAGGAAACTGGTTTTTAGTACTGTATAGATTTTCTACACTCTGTGATAAGGGACACTCATAATTTGAGGATTATTCTGCTTACTCATGCAAATGGGTTAATAACTTGAGCTATATAGGCCCCACCAGGTAAGACTTACTATATTTCTCTGAGTTAGCACATTATGGAATTTTTACCGTAAAAAAATGAATTTCACCATGAAAATATCAGGGCACATATGCTACTATTACTCCTATTAAACTGCACATGTACCTCTATGGAATTTCTAATTAAAGTGTACATGACAGAGCGTGTGTGTATGTGTTGTGAACCTAACATGAAGTTTGTTTCTGAGGAATGCTTGTTGTGTGTTGCTTGTCATGTGCTGCCATCTGTTTTCTGAATTTGGAAGCAGGCAAATCATCAGGTTATTTTTTACTTGTGTCATGCATGAATTATTTTTTAATGTTGTACGCCTGATGTAGGGTACACATGCTGATGAGAGCTCACATTAAGTGATTAAATTTTTTTCCAACAATTTGATGTATGCTTTACATCAGCATATGCACCTTAACATTTCATGATGAATGTTTAACGTTTTTCTTTTTAATGCCAAAATGCATTATTTTAGAAAGAATCAGCAAAATATTATGCAAGTAACATTTAAATATTTAGAAGTAACAGAAGAACAGTAACTAACTTCTATAAAATACTTTGTAATGGAATAAATTGCTATTTGAAAATAACACAAGATAAAGGCTATTGAAAAGTAAAAAGGGTTTTTCTAAATCAACTTATTCATACAAGAGACTTTTTTTCAAAATAAAACTTGATAGTGGCATATCAATGTAGGTGCAAATGAAAAAGTAACATTTTTAAATGAATGTGCCATGGCAGTCGTTCCAAGAAGTACTGTAATTATAGAGTTTAAAAGTGACAGAACATTTTTCAATTAGCATCAAAGCAAATAAGAAGAAATAAAAATTAAAAAACAACAGACTTTCAAAAATAAATAAAACTGCTTTAGAAAAGTAAAGATCCAAAGTTTGCTGAAGATTTTAATTAAATTAAAAGTGCAAAAAGGTGAAAATCAGACCGATGGGCTAGAAATAATGGATCACAAGAAAATTTGGATAATTTCAACCATTTCATCCATATATGTACAGTACTATAATATCAGGCACTGTCACTTTAGGAAATACAAGGAGAATTCCATACATGAAAATATGATATAAATTCTTAAAATATAACATATTTGAAAGTTTTTTTCCCATCCAAAAATTTCACTATTTCTTAAAAACTTCAAAAGATCAACAAGCATCATTCAACTACATGCAACACATTTCGAACAACAAAGAAAAGAAAATACAAATCTTTTTTTATTTTGATGTAGCAAAAAATTTTGTATATAATACATACTCTCAAAAGAAACTATATTTGGACATAAGTTACACTAGGTGCATTCAATCAAGTTCAGATATTCATGTACAGGCTGAATCAGGAAAGAATGGCACAGTCAAGTTATTTCTTATGGCACTGAATTCCAAGTGCTGCTTTAAGAGTCATACATACTGTCTTAACCAAATTTTCAAAGCTTCAAAAATGCAGCAGCAGTTAGCTGATTTGTCTGAATTATTTGGCCAGCTAAGCAGGTAAGAATTTTAGTTTGTTACACATAAAATATAAATTCTGATCTTTAAAAAATTAACTCATTCATCTGGAAATGAATATATTATTATGATAATGATTATTATATTCATGAAAATTCAATTCATTTTAAAACACACCTTTACAGTTACAGGGTATCTAGAATACTCAATTGATATTTGCATAAACTTAACCTATACTTAATTAAATCATATGGCTCAAAAATTACATTTCATTATTTTACAGTACAGATAACAGCTACATGCCTGAATACATTTTATATATGTTGATTAAAAAATAGGCCCTACGTCGTACCAAGTGTCTGGAAAAATGTGCAAGGCAAGCATGCTACCAGTCATCTGCCAAGAAACAATGGGCATGCACAGAAAGCCCTTGTGTAGGAAACACATTATAATGATTGTCATATCCACGATATGTGAACATGGACAGTTATTAAAACAATTTAATTTGTATGATTACTTTAAAACTATATAGTAATTTATAATTTTTTCATTGATTACTTTGTTATGAAAATTTTTATGAAATGAGTCTTGTCAAAACTTTTCCTGCACTATTTCTATTGGAGGGATACTTAATTTAATTTTTGCAATAAGAGTACACATCATATGATCATGCATCACAGCCTTACCTGCACAGGCTGACAGCTAACTCCTCCATAAATGAGTATAAAATTTATGCATCTCAATGTTTTCAGTTCAGAAAACTACAATATTTTAGGATTGAAGTTTTATAGATTCTAAATTTATAGTAATTACTGCTACTGGCCACAAAAACAAGCAACACTCCACAATAGGGAAATAACACAGAATATATTTTTCAAGGGAAGCACGCTGGTGGGAGAGTGAAGAGGGAATGGTCAAATCTACCAGACCTTACTAATTTTCTTTTCTAACAAGATACACATACATTTTTATAATATAACAATCATATTCCAACAACTGTATTCCGAAACAGAGTTGAACTAGCACATTTGATTATACAATCCTGATAAAATTGGTACTACAATTAGCACCATATTATTATATAAACAAAAATCGAAACAGTCAATCACTTGCCATAATTTCTGACAACATTAATAAAAAACGAGAAAATGTTACAGCAATCTGTTATACATGGTACCACATGTTTGGCATTTAGCAAAATCTTAAAAAATTAAAAGAAAAAGTAGTACTTTTTACATCTTCACTCTTCAATTTAACTATTGGGGAATGATGAAAATGATTTTTTTTTCTTCTGCCAGAGATAAATACGTAGAAAATGTATAGGTAGATATTTCAAGAATTTCAATCTTCGGACATCAAATTTAATGCCTTTTTGCTTTTGATGTGTCACAACAAATATATATCCTGGTTACTCCCAACATCATTTGAAAAAAAAAATGAAAAGATAGTGATGCACTCAATGATGAATGTCACAAAGAAGAAAGCATGTGCAAAGTTTTTGCCTTCAGGGGTTATTTTAAAATAAACATGACTGGAATTTTATATCATACAGTCTTCTTGGAGAGATCACATCTCTTTTCGTATAACTTCACTTCTGACCATTCCACACTCTTGCTGCGCAAATGTACACCACAAAAAAACACACACACACACACATTACAGGTCATACAGTTACCATCAGCTGACACAGTCTGAGAAATAGCTCTTTCATTGTGGAAACGTCATGCTAGCTTGTTCATTTCCTACATATATTAGTTTCAATCCTTCAAGGGTTTCATTCTGATGTCAAATTGATGTATCATATATCTTGATGAAAAAAGTTTTGCAACTTTATTCATTACAGTTGCTATGTGGCCCAGCCATCTGCTGACAGTCTTGGTCTTTTGCTTATATGAGGATCATAGTCCATATTTGGGTCTGGTGAGGAAGAAGTAGAAGGAGTTAGAGAGTGTCCAGGTGAAAGATGGCCTTGGACAGAAGGTGGCCGGTGCAAACTTATACCAGAGCCATCTCTAGGTGGTGAAATGGGTTCACTTTTAATTTTGATAGGTAGCGGTGAGGATGATGGTGGTGGCGTGCCATTATTCACTGAAAGATGGGGCAAACTGCTGATAGTAGAACTAGGGCTATAAAGGAAATAAAAATGTGAAATTTCTGATGTGTTTTATTTAAAATGAGAAAATTTTTCAAACATAAGCATATGCATTAAAAGTAAAAATAGAGTGAACAAAAAGAAAATAATTTTTGGTTGTAAAAACAGCAGGTAAAAATAGTAAAATTCAAGACACTTATAAGATAGTGAAACTCTAAAATAAGAATGCTCAAGGGACCAGAGAAAAGTACTGTTATAAAGGCTTTATCATTACAGATAGACTATATTAAGACTGAGAAGTTACAAAGAACAAAGAAAGCATCGTTATACAGGATTTCCACTTTCACTGTATTACTAATACAGTATATGCTGCTTCATTATTCAGAGAAAAATACAGCCCTTCTTCAACCATTGGCATAGACTGGAGGGCCGAGATAGACACCCCCCATCCAGCTGAGACTGCCATATTTATTTTTTAAATTCAGCCATTGTAAGAAACCAGCAGATTTGTTCTATGTGGATTGTAAACTTTTTTAATTTACAATAAGTCTGGTTCAACCTTAGCTTCAAAATATGCAAAATTTAATATTAAACGAAGATATAAACCAAAATCCTGATAATTAAAATTTTTCCCACATCAGTGTACAAAATTGATAATAATACCCAAATGATAAAATTATTGGTGGTTCCAATAAGTGTTTCTGTTTAATCATTATCATAAATGATAAAAATTTTATAACTTAACCAGCACAGCAGAAATCACCAAACCCTCTTTAAAATGCCACTTTTTTTTTAATGAAGTTGGCTTTCCTCCAATTTTCAGCAGTTGCAAAATAAAGAGGATGAGAAAATGTGCTCTACTAAGAAATCAGATATATAAAAAATCTGGGCTTGTCAGTGATAAAATAAAAAGGTTTTTCTTGACTGGGTATACACGGCCTTGCAAAGGGTAAAACGAGAAAACTATAAATAAACTGAAGCATACTACAGGTGAAAGTAAATAAAATTTATGCTATAGTTCCTAAAAACATAATTTTATCAGCTGATTTGCTCCAACATACAATGTATTTTGAGAGTTTAGGCATAGCAAAGAAATTAAATAAACCAGAAAACTAGATAACATGGTAAAAAAACTATTTGAGGTTTATTCAAACACCCAAAAAGCTGCATATATATGTTACAGTACATGTGAAAATCTGTCATAATTGCCAGTTATTATGCATAATCACCAAACGTCTTGGTAAGTTTGATAAATTTCACGACATTTATCACTATGTGTGTCTTCACAACTTGCTCAAAAGCCACAGCATCTATTTTCTTTCAATTAGGCTTACTTGTATGAACATTGACCCAACCCTGGTGTGTCTCTTGTATAGGCATGTGCCAAAAATATTGTATAAAGAAATAAATTCAAATTGAGAAAATTCATTGACACTCATTGCACAATTGATATTTATTCAATTATTGTACAAACATTACTAAACAGTCAATGAGTCTTTCTAAAGGATAAAATATAGTATACAGTGGATCCCACTTATAACATTTCTTTAAAAAAAATGTCATGAAAAACATTGTAACTAGGAAAACACTTTAAATGGTAAATCTGGATGAGTGCTAGTAAGAGAGTTGGGACCATCTGAAATGAATATCAATGGAAAAATACTCTAAATGGGATCGTTATAAGGGGAAATCACCGTAAATAAATGAGAATTGCAGTAATTTGTCTTAAAAAAACATAATTTAAGCACCTACCTAGAATGAGATAGCCCTTGAACTCCAGATAGAGGTCCTTGTGACCAATTCTGTAATAGACCTGGTGAGTTGAAACCAGACAGCCCTAAATCAGTACCAAGTTGAAAGTCATCTGAAATGCAGTAATGTAAATTTTAGCAAAGTATTTTAGTAACCATACTTTTTTGAATAAGTGCTGCTATTTAAGAATTTTAAAATTAAGTTTTAGAGCTTGCAATGCTTATGTTGATGTGACAAATGCGTTAAATTTAATGTTAATAAAAAAAAATAAAATTTCAATTACCTTTGTGAAAGGAACAAACAGCCTCAAAAAGTGGTACATGCACAAAAATATGTCAGTTGTGGTGTTTAGAAAAGTGGTACACGCGCAAAATATGCCAGTTGTAAGGTTTAACAGCATATATCTGATAGTCTTTCACTGAGACTAATAAAATAATGGTCACTGGCTAAAATGAATTGTTAGAAAGTGAAGCCTTTATAACCAAAAACCAGTATAAGTTACACTGAAAAGTTCTCTCTTCTTTCACTTCCAGGTTAGCCAATATGAGAAGGAACCTGGTGGCATCAACCCTAAAAAATAACTTGAAAACATTTCCCTCCCTATTATATGACCCCAGTTTTTGAAGAGAGATTCCTGTTTCCTAAGCATTAAAGGAAATGTGTTTTCTTCCAGCAGGAAGCAGTTTTTGAGTAAGGTTCTGTCTTCAAAAAGTTTACATTTTTTCTAGTGTGAGAGGAAATTCCTTTCCTTACACACCATAAGAATGGGGACACTTAATGAATAAAGAAACAATGGTAATATTTTACACATTTTGACGTTTTCAAAATAATTTAACACCAATAGCCGGTACATCTAAATCCCCCATAAGGATGGGGAATTATGTTTTATTGTTTCTTAGTTTCTTATACGTGCAACACTGCCACAACACTACGTAGCAACCCTCTCCAGTACAGGATTTATCCTCTCACACACACACCCTCATCTTGTTCTCACTTTTTTCATCAGCAGATAGGTTCAGTGTTTCTGCCATGCTATATATACTTACACATACACAATATATATATATATACAGTATGTGTCGTACATTATACTTTATTCTATATTCAGGCCATATTTCAGTACAACAATACTTCAACTCTGTTAATGTCACTGATGGATTGTGATGGCATTCCAGCTCTTGGATCCATCACAGCCCAGATGCTTTCAATAAGTAAAGGGCTGGTGAATAGGCTAGACAGGGTGTTGTACGTATGTTATAAGTTTGTATGCATTGCAAAGATGATTTCGCAACAATGAGCTATGTTACTAGATGAATGGCAATGCCTGTTATTGGAAAATATTTTTAACGCAACACTAGGATGTGAATGTTACTCTGACAATAACCAGTTCTGACCATGATGCAAATCTTATGGCACCCTACATCATCAACAAAGATGTCAAGTCCATGTGTTGATAATGTAAAAAGTGTAGTGCATTCCTTTTTTTCATGGAAGGTGTTGCAGGATCTGTCCAGACTTTTTTATAGGGTTCTGTTTTTGTAAGAATGTTCTTTACCCATAATTTTTTCTTCTCCAAGCAGATGATATCAGAGCTGTTAACAAAGCTTTATTTTGCCGCCATATATCATCTGGGTTTTTTAAAATAAATTCATTCTTAATTTTTTTTGACAAGCTCTTCTAAATATTCTGTGATGAAACAATACAAATAAATACATTCAAATTACCAAGCAATAAATAGTAACTATAGTTTTTTTATACTATCGAAATGTTTTATTGCCACCAGTTGCTTCAAAGATGAAAAAAAAAATTCATAGTAATAATGAAATATCAAATAAAAACATTCATAACCATCATGAAAAAAAGGATCCATGAGCTGCAGTAACCTGTTGGAAAATTTCAGGAATAACTGCACCTTACTTGGTTGAAACATGTGAACTAGGCTATTCCACCCTTTTCAGGTACTCACATGCACACATACTCCTATAACAGAACACTTTTACATTTCATTTTCTCTCTAGACTCTGCTTTAGCCAGTTTTTTAGGCAGGTATGTAATCTTTGTCAGGTAAGAATTTCAACTAATCTCTTCCTTCTGAGACACCAATAGATGGCAAGGCAAAGGGTTAGCATGCAAAGTCGCATTTTATGTCAGGTCAATTATATTTGTATTTCTGGCATATTTAAGGAAATGCATATACAGTGGAACCTCTTGATATTGGACTCTATGGATCAAAAATTTCATCCGCAACAGGGAGTTTCCATTAATGTATGGTAGAATATATTGAGGTCTTGTTCCCAGTCTTCAAAAGTGTCTCTTAATGGGAGGTGTCTGCTAAGGAGGACACAATAAAAAAGTCTATATATATATAATTTTTCTACACAATGAAGGTTTTACACAAAGGCTTGCTAATTCATTATTTACTCTACATTTAAAATGTTTTTTTTTAAAGAATAATGTATATGTAACAAATTTTTTGTAATAAATTCATTATATGAGCTGTCGAGTGCAAGACTGGTGTAAGTCAGAAAATGTGCTTTTGAGATAATCAGTCTTTTATGAGAAAGACGTCATAAGCTTATTGTTGGGGTTTGTTACAATCCACCGAATAGGGATCAAAACTACATTGCCAAAATGCATGATGAAATTTCCTACATGTGTAAGCGAAAGAGGGTTCTCATACTAGGGGATTTCAATTACCCGGGTATTGATTGGGAGAACCTTTCATCTGGAAATCAGTATGAAAGAGACTTTCTTAAGTTGGTGCTCGAAAATTTTTTGTATCAGCATGTATCAGAAGCCACTAGGGGTACTGCTATTTTGGATTTAGTTCTTACTAGTTCTGAGGATCTAGTTGAACATGTTTCGGTGGGGGAAGAGTTTTCTTCCAGTGATCATCGTATCGTCAGATTTCACTGTAACTTTTCCTCGGGTAAGGTTGATAACAAAAGACTGGTTCCTTGTTTTCGGAGAACTAACTTTGATGTTTTGAGAAGAAGGTTAGCGGAAGTTTTCAAAGACCGGTTGGAATCAGTAGGGGTGGTAAGTCAATGGGAAGAATTTAGTACGAAGCTGTCCTCTGTTTTGCACGACGTCATACCCTTTGTTCGAAAAAAGCGTGTTTGTACATCACACCCTCTATGGTTCACGGATAGCGTGCGGAACCTTTATCTTGAAAAGAAAAGAGCATTCAGAGAGTATAAAAGTGGACGTGGTGACCTATCATTGTTTACTGATAAAAGAAGACTGTTGAAGAAAGCGATAAGGGATAGTAAAAAGGAAGTTGAATCTAGGTTGGCAGATAACATTGGCTCTGACCCAAAATCATTTTTTCGATACGTCAATAATGGATGTAAGGGGACAGTTGGCCCCCTCTCGATAGGAGGCTCTAAGGTAGAGAGCAATGTAGGCATGTGTAGTGCTTTCAATGACTTTTTTGCGTCGGTTTTTAATGGAGATAATGATATTCGATATACGGGTGTTGCATGGGGTAATAAAACCCTCAACGATATTCAAGTAGAAGACGTGGAGGTCCTAAATCTTCTAAGAAATGTATGTGCAAGCAAAGCACCAGGACCTGATGATATCTATCCCAGGGGGTGAACTATCTCTGCGGTCCTTAGCGGAAAAAAAGTAGTTGAGTGCCGAAAAGTCCTTAGCTGGCCAGTAGTTCGACTTTTCGATACTATCTCTAAGCTAAGGACTTTTTTTTAGTAGTTACTTAGGACCGCTGCTAAGGACTGCCTAGCACCAGTCCTAAAGCAGCAAGAAAAGTAGTTCACGGCGGCCATCTTGGAAAAGAGGAAATTTCGTCTCTGGCCGCGAGTTCTCGCTGTGATATTTAGTGATGAAATATGCTGTTTTTTTTTCGAATTAAACAATTTTTTACGATAATAATGACAGATAAAACTTAGATTATATCTTCGATGTCATCAAAGTTGAAGTGATTCATCATTATATCCTGCAAAACTAGATGTTGACATCGGCGATCGAAGCCACGACGAAGTGCTAGCATGTTCATTACTGAGGTAAGAATTATTTTATTGCTATCGAACTATATAAGAAGAGTGTTTAGAAATTTTCTTAATATTTTTTTGCTCGGTAAATGCGTTATTTAAAAATATAAATGGACATAATGTCACGCAATCAATAGGGCAGTGGATCCCACTTGGTAATGCTGAAAAATATCAAATAGCCCATGTATACTTTGGATTGTATTGAAAATATTTACATGGCAAATGAAACATAAATCTACAATTACGATAATATCAGATTGAAATTTTACATTCTATGTTTTTTGCCGTATTAATTTTTTTCAATGAAAAATTATGTCTAAATAAATTGAGCATGTGTGTAAATAAATAATTTGAATATTGTTGGCACAATAAAAATTGTGTTTGGATGACTATGCTATGAATAATCGCCTATAAATAAGGAAATTGAAAATTTGTGTTTTAGATCAACCTCCCTTCAATGCACAAAGTAACTAATAAGCTACAATTCATTGATAATAAATTATAGCACCTAAATGACAAAAAATTTAATAATTTTTTTGTGATGAGTAATGGTGAAATTGAAATAAAGCATGGTAAAAATTGGCAGTAATGTTAAATATTAATTTTTGTAAAACTCGTGCACTAAAGGATTAAAATATAGATTTGATATTTTGAACTGTTCAAATGAACAATATTGTAATACTTAGTGGAAGTTAAATTTTGAGAAAAAAATCATGTGCCACTTCCTGAAAAATTGCACTCTGTAACTCGCTATGAGATGAGGAATATTTAATAAGGAATCATTATATTGTTTTGTTGATAAGAAAAATGAAATTCGTACAATGGAACTAAAAAACAAAGTTGGAATTTCAGGCACAGTTTTTATTGAGGTATATACATTATAACTAGAGGAAGCAGATTAGTGTTTGAAACGTATTACTACTTCAGTATTTGGGTTATGGCCTTGCTGTGTGTGTTCAAATTTAATTTTTTGCCAAAAATTGTTTTTGATTTTGTGTGTATGGGTAAACACAGAAAACAAATTTCCATGTCGAATATTTAAGAACTTTAAAATATAACATTTTGAGATGTTATGGAAGTGAAACTTTTAACGAGCATTTATTTTTTAACAATGTTGTTAGTAAACAGCTGAGAGATTATATATATATTAGTGTATATACATTTGTGAGACTTTTCTAACTCTGAAAAATTTTGTTTCCCAGGAACTTGGCTGTAGGTAGCTACGAAGTAATGTGAAGGTTTTTAAGGTTACGAAACAATCCCCCCAGAGCAAACAAAGGTAATTTTAATTCTTTGTATTTGACTTTGAGCAACAGTTTCCATTATTATTTTCATGTAAAATGAAATATTTCCATGCATGATTTAATGACATAAATTTTAACAATCATCATTTTCACTGATTTCATTTGTATCAACAACCCTAGTGGAACAAATACAGTCGAACCCGATTTAACACCACCATCCCACCCACAGAATTTTGACGTTGTATCAGATCATAATCATAATAGCGTTTCGGAGAGGCTGTATTACATAAATTCACATGTTTATTAAGAAATGTTGTATTTCAGTGTCTTATTTATGTTGCACCATGATTAAAATAACCTATTTCATACACATTCAATTTTAAGTTGAGAAAATTCATAAAAATTGTAAACTGTACAATCACTTGAATATTTCTCAATATAAAACTTAACAGAAATATACTTCCCTCTGAAATTATTGTAATTTCAGCAACTCATTTTATGTGTGCAAAAACAAAATAAGCAGGGGGGGGGGGGAAGGTGGCATTGTTTTTAGTCCATACCATATTGGTTTTTCTCGAGAAATATCTTGCTATGAGTAATTTTCTTTATAATCATAATTTTTTCAGATACTATTGAAAGAACAACTCTTTTTGACATAATTGAATTGAGCAAATTAAGATAGATTTCTTAATGGCTACCTGTACCACTCAAAATTTGACCAGTGCAAGTAAAAACATGTACTGTTGAAAAACTTGTCTTGGCTATATAAATGAGAGGGAGGACATTAAAAAAAAACTGAGAAGCTTTACTAACTGAAAAGCAATATTAATTCTTTGAAAAACGTGTTATATTTACTGATGAGCAAATTTTGTGAATGGAAATATTAAAACAATATACTTGATGACAAATAATATCATACTTTTTAACTAGTGAGACCATACAACACTGCAAAATTTCTATGTTAATTTAAATAGGGGTTCCCCGATCCACAAGAGGTTTCTAAGGATGTGTTTTAGAGCAAAGCTGAAAGAGTAGAGTGAAAATATATAGTAAGCTGCGTGCCAATAGGTTTTTGCACTTCATCTGTCTGACCAAAATTTTAGGGTAGAAACATGGCTCGAAAAATTGAAAAAGGCGCGGGCCAAATTTTTTGGAAGCCAAGCATATTTTTAGAAGAAATAATCCGAAGTAAAAAAAAATTATATTCAACTTTTTCAGCACTTAGTGATGATCTTGACATGTTGGAAGATTCAGACATAAACTCCAAATATTTTATGATCTGCATAGAAAATTTTAGGTGTCAGTATGAATTTTTTTTTTTGCAATGTTGGCTCTTAAGATTTAGTTGCTCCAAGCCCTAGGTAAATACATCTAGACATGAACATGTGCATCTATGTGGAACGCCAGGCCTCCCTTGCAAAACACAGTTTATACATTTTGGATCCTACTGTGATAAAATGGTGGCGAGACGACTCAATGTCGACTAAGTGCTATTGTGCACGAATTATCTCTACTTATACAACTAAAGACTGCGTTATAATTTGAAATAAAATATACAGTACATTTAAATATTGATAAGCATAATAAAAGTGTTTTTTTTTCTTCCTCTTTTTAATTTCAGGTAAATCAACATTTGAAGATGCAGATGAAAATTTATGAATCTTAAAAAATTATATTCTTGAAAGATGCGATTTCTAAGAAAAGTACAACCAATAAATTGTGATTATGATAACTCTCTATGAACATATGTTTTGAAATAAAATGTTTTTGTATGACAAATCATATGTGCAAGTTGTTATTTAATTCATGTTTCTATTAATCAATTTCAATCAATCATTCATCTTCTAATCAACTCAAATGAAATATATTGTCAAAATGAAAGTTATCAGGTGAAATTATTTGTTGGAAGCTAAATATGAAACAGATAAATTGATGAAAGATCTTTAATATAGACGTATATATATTTTAAATATTGAAGTATTCACTTCCATTAACAGGTAAGTGCTCATTCATAGAAAATCGTGTTCTGATATTTTTTAATACTGAGGAGAAACCCATAGTTTGAAATATAGAACTGCAATACGCAGTAAGGCAGCTAATTCTTTTAATTATAAATTATCAATAATTTAATATTTTAGTTGCTCCAAAAATAATTTGCAATTCATTGTTTCAATGAATTTAAAAGGAATAAAAATGGATAATAAAAAATCATTTTTAACAAATTGGTTTTAAAAAAAAGTGGCACTCAATATTAAAAATATTCAGCTGGGGCCCCCAAGGCGAATAGGGGGCCCAAAAGTCTACAATTATTTTGCATAATAACCCTTTCAAGAAGAGCCCCCCCCCCCAAAAAAAAAGGAAAAGTCTGCCCCGGAAAGGCACACTACGACCATAGGCTCAACTAGTGCCGGTAACCTTAATTTAAAATTTTGCATTTTGTTGTAAGAATTTTATTTTTTTCAAATTTTGATTTCATCAGTATGCGACCCGCTTATATGCAGCTGGGGTCCCAGATACTCGCTTTTTCAAGTATCCAAAAGTTGGATCCATGAGCTCGGACAAGAAAAATACCGAATCTTATTCTAAAAAAAGTCGCAAGATGAAAAATGCAACGTCTCATACGTTTACAAAATAATTAAACTAGCTGGCGATGTTAGAGTAAAAAAAATTGCAAAGCACGGGTGACAAAAATGTGTGGCGAGTCCCTCGGAAGAAAAAGTTTGTTTACAATCAGTTGTAAACATGAAATCGCTGCCACCACCCACTGCGGAAAAACGATTGTTAAATAATTAGTAGTAGTTGTAGGCTTCAAACGGCATCCCGATTGGTTAGCGATCTGTTACTCTCGAAACCAAAAATTTTCTCTCCCTCTAACTACTGTTTCACGTCACGTGACCTTAAGGACTGGTAGTTCATAGTACCTCTTAACTACTAGTAGTTGAAGCGGTCCTTAGCTGCAGTCCTCCGACCGGTAGTTCATTAGGACTAGTAGTTACTAAGGACTGCAGAGATAGTTCACCCCCAGGGTTCTCAGGGAAGGTGCTAATGAATTGTTGGGGCCAGTCGCACAGATATTCAGGAGTAGTGTTGCTGAGGGTATCGTCCCGAGAGATTGGAAACTGGCTAACGTTGTTCCGATATTTAAGAAGGGTAGTAGAGAGGTGGTGTCTAATTATCGTCCTGTGAGTTTGACGAGCTCCCTCTCGAAAATTTTGGAAATTATCATCAAAAGGCAGTTTGTGAAGTGGATAGACGAGAATAATGTATTGTCGGATAATCAGCATGGGTTCAGGAAGGGGAAGTCATGTGTAACTAACCTCCTTTGCTTCTATGATTACGTGACTAAGGCTTTGGGTAAGAGCAAAAATGTCGACGTTGTTTACCTTGATTTCCAGAAGGCATTCGATCGGGTCCAACATGGCAAACTCTTGAAGCGTTTACACGAGATTGGAATAGGGGGCAACTTGCTGAATTGGATAGAATCGTGGTTAAGAGATAGGTCGCAACGAGTTATGGTGAACGGGGAATTCTCTGGTTGGACAGACGTCACAAGTGGAGTTCCTCAGGGAAGTGTCCTTGGCCCCATACTTTTTTCACTTTTTATCGACAAACTCGATCAGGGTATCGATGGAATTACTAGCAAATTCGCAGATGATGTGAAGCTAATGGGGGTAATCGGTAATGAAAGCGATAGGGAGTTGCTCCAGACCAACTTAAACAAGATTGCAGCATGGGCAAATGAATGGGGCATGACGTTTAGCGTAGATAAGTGCATGGTCGCTCATTTTGGTTCGAACAACCCATGGTTATCTTACGAGTTGAATGGGGTCACTATCCCGGATGCAACAAGAGTCACCGATTTGGGAATTCTCATTGACGAGCGACTTAAGTTTTCTGAACATTGTTCAGCGGTTGTCAAAAAAGCGAATAGAATGCTTGGTCTTATTTTCAAAAAGGTCTCTTCGCGTTCTCCTAAAGTCATTCTTCCGCTTTTTCGAGGCTTAGTTCGTCCTGGACTGGAGTAATGCTGTAAGGTTTTGGAGACCATACCTACAGAGGGACATAGACTTGATTGAAGGGGTGCAGAGAAGAGCTACGCGTGTCCATATTGGCACACAGGCCTTGAGTTATGAAGAGAGACTTCATTTTTTGAATATGTTTACATTGGATGAACGCAGGAGTCGAGGAGATATGATCGAAGTGTTCAAAATTTTCAATGGGATGGATAGGATGGACCATGAACTTTTAGTACACCGCCAATCAACTGCTTTTACAAGGGGACACCAGTATCGATTGGTGAGGGACAATGCAAGGTTATGGTGTCGCAGGGAATTTTTCTCTAATAGGGTTGTTAATAAATGGAATAGCTTACCCCCGGAGGTAGTAAATTGTAACACAATTGACACGTTTAAAAAGAAATACGATAAACATGTTGGGGTAAATCGAGAAGCTATCCATTCTTAGAATAAGACAACCATAAGTATTCTTTATGGGCATTGTATAATATTTTATCATGTGTATATATTGTTTATAATTTGTGGTAATTGCATTTTTAATTGGGTTGCTGTATTTTTGAAACATATGACATCCATATTTTTATGGGCATCTTTTTATCAGCCACCTCGTTGGGCATTTTGCCTGTTGTGGCGTTGTATTTGTATTTGTAAGTTCCGTAAATTTTGAGTTATTGAATGAAATACTTTTTTTTTCATAGTCAACTCAGTATTGAACATGTGCAACTATTTGAGCATATTTCAGTGATACTCATTCAGAATTGGAGGAACTATTCCATAGTAAATTGACTTGCACCATTTTTTCAGAAAAAATTTCCTGTGAAAATTACTTACACCATTTCTGCATGACATACACAGCTTTTGCATGTAATGAAATTTCATTTTTGTCACTCTTGTTAAAAAAATCCATAAAGTCAAGGGAATAAAACATAAATATAGTTTTTTATATAGTGTGTCATTATATTTATTTATTTTTTATAGCAGCATCATAAAGAGAAAAAGTCATCAATCCTTAATTCTTTCGAGAAGGTCTGGAGGCTGTTTCTGCAATTGAGGTTTCTTCCCTTGGGTCATCATTATAGTCAAGCGGTCCAATGTCATCCATTTTTATGGAAGTTTATAGAGCAATAAAGAAGGGGGGTGATGGACAGGGGTATAAACAAAAGTAAGTCCATCATATCCTTTTTATTTTGGCTGCAGAAACAGGCCTTGTCACAGTGTACAATGGTTGTTGCTTGATTTGCGCAAACAATTGGACAGATCCTTTTACAGGTGGCAGTTGGAGTGTGTGGACTGCTCTAGATCACTGTGTGTGAGTGTATGTTTATAGTACATAAAATGTAGGCTATCCTGTCTGAATTGCATCCAACTTATGTTGAGCCACTGTACTGGTGTCCATCTTCACTGATTTTTTTCCTTATGCCTTATTTTTTCCTTATCAAATTTTCCAACTGTGCTGTTGATTTAAAGTCTCGCTGGGGCATTACTTGTACATGGAACCTATTCTTTTTCCAGGCGGAGTAGTAGTAACAGTCTGAAGGAACATATTGCACTTTATTTTCGGCTGCAATTTCAATGTTTCCAAAGTCTGAATTATTCCTCATAAAACTGTGGTCTGATACAAAATATCTGTGATCAATTACTGTAATAATATTATTTAAGTAAATGGAAATTTTCATCCACGTTAAAGCTAATTTGAAATTATGATTTTGCCCAGTGCAAATATCACTGAATGCCACTAGGTGTTTTTTTGCTGCTGGTGCTTCTAGTTCAAGATGCTTTTGAGACAAGAAGCTATTTCCTGGAACCAACTTTAAGCAATCGTCTCATCCCACATGTATATCCAAGCCTTATCCGATGCCAACTTGTGCCTGATTCATTACCCCGTTTGTGATACGTGACTTGCACTACTTTCGTACAAAACGTTTTTGGCCAGCACCTCCTCGAGATAGAAGGCCTCAGCACGGGTTGCCATAAACATCATTCAGACTACCTAGTGAGTTTGCCACATTTTTGAAACACAGCATCCTATTTAGTTTCTTCTTATTTTGGCGTAGAATATTCCTGATTGGCTCACAAATACCACATAGTAATTGGATGTGGGGCATAGAAATCGCCAATTCTGAGCCCGATCATTTCTTTTCACACAACGATGATACTGGTACGAGCAGGGAAATTTTTTTCCCTGATTATTCTGAGGGGAAAATTGACTACTTACTGATGTCACAAGCAGAGTGCTGAGACCTTCTATCTCTAGGAGGTGCTGTTTTGGCACTTCATTTTCTATTATTAAACTTTTGCTGTAATGTTGCAATAACCAGTTGAACTAGAGTTAAACCACTTGTGAATAAAACAGGTTGAAAGTAAAGCTACCCACATATGGTGTTAGTCAGGATTGCATGAAAAATGACTTGCATCACTCTTGCACTCAACGGCTTATATGAAAACTTGACTATCATTAAAATATTTCTTTTAAAACGTTATGAACTTTAATTACTTATACTTACTAGAGGGAAAAGACGACAAAGTGGACGGATAGCTATTCATACTTGGGATTGAAGCTGTTCCTACATTCGGTACTTGATTACCCAAGCCATTGTTTGACCGAGTTGGTTGCTATAATATTTTAAATTTCTGGTGTTAGAAACTCATTTCACAATCACCATGAATATATTATATACTTTCTTTATAAATTTATGAAATAGGTGAATGATTAGATAATATCAAAAATGAATGATAATGAAAGAAATATTTAAAATTGAATTTTAAATATTTTTCAAAAATTTGTTTTTGTTTTTTGTGTAAAAAAATTTTACAAAAAAAACAATATTTTTCTGAAACATTATCTCCCTTTTTACAAATTAGTGTTTATGTTTCAAATAGAATCAAATTTAATAAACATTTTAAACTAGCAAATTTTTGAAAAAAAATCAAGAAAAACATTGAAGAACTTTAACTGTCTTTCTATTAAGTTCTAAAATGTTGTTACATCATGTTATTTACTGATATTATTCAGGACGAGTCGGAAAAGATTAGCAAAACTTTAAGGGACCATGAAAAAACAAACATGTTTTATCATAGAGGTCAACTCATATTTTTTTTTGTGTTCTATTTACTAAATCTTAACAAAGATATTGATTTTTGAGTTATATCACAGGTAATTCAACTATAAATTGTCCAAATTTTTGCCAAAGGCCTGTACATATTCAAGTTAATTCTGGCTTTTTGCTAAATATTATCTTTTTTTTCATAGCAAAATGAAACAATTCATTATGATTAAGTATAAGAGCGGCAATTAACATAATGCATGTAATTTTATTTAAGGAGAAAAAACAGACAGACCTTTTCTGGATAAATTCTTTGGAAATATTATTTTTCTTAAGTAGAGTTTTTTACAATCAAAGTAAAAATTAGGGAGATATCAGCATTGTTTGGGAGTCTGGGAGATACAGTAGAAATTCTGGAGCCTTTTAGAAAGTCCTGGAGACTTGGTGGCTGTAAAATATGTGGTCCAATCAGAACAGCCCAGGCAGTACAGGGTGCTTTTCCATGATCATAAAAAATGTGTTTCTAAAAAATCAACTTTTACAATGAAATGTTTACAGCAGTGGTTTCTTGCTGTGCTCTGCAGAGCTCTTGAGGCTCTATATGCACTTTTCAAGAGTGACTTGTCGCAGAGAACTAGTTATTAAACACCTGAAGATGCCTGCCACAGATAGGAGCAAAACTTCTGGAAGTTAAATTCTCAAACCATGGCCTAACAGCCTGAAAGCTGCATATATTTCATTTAGAAATCATGCTTTAGTCTTTAATACACAAAAATTTTCTAACATAAAAAGATATATTACATGAATACACAGTTCGAGCACATGCACTGGAAACCATTGATTTCAATTTTAGTTTAAAAAAATTAATATGAAATATATAAAAGCAACAGACCAATTTTTCAAATTGCTTTAAAAACTTAGTAAAATATACATGCTAATAATTATTCATATGAAAACAGTAACTGATCAATATCTGTAATATTTTGCTAAACAATAGGGTGGAAGAAGAAAAAAGAAGGATATTGTAAGAAAAAAAAGTTTTCTTGTATAGAAATATACTCACCATTGAAGAGTTTGAGTGGGAATTTGGTATGACCACACGTAAATTAGAACGACTTCCAGTTGGTGAGTGCTGTTTCCCTATTTGTTTGCTCATCATCACTGGTGAGCTGTTCCCTGGTAAAGGTGATACAGACCTGTGATAGCCATTTGCAGTGACACCATTCATGTCTAGTAACCCTAAAGTATAAAAAGTGTCAACTTTTTTAAAATTTTGTAATTTACAAGAATATTAATCAATGTTTATAATTAGTAAAAATTTGGAACTGAATTATACTGAAAAAGTAAGTCTTTATTTAGGAAAACTTTAAATATTACTGATTTTTATGGCATGCCAATTAATGAGGGAGAATTCCTTAATAGGAAAAAGACTGCATGACATTATTTTTTTATAAATCTGTGAAATAATTACTGTCTCAAATGTATTTGAGACAGTTATTTAGTAATTATTTCACAGAGTTTACCATATCCTCATTTGATGAGAAGATAATTTATTTAAAACAAAAACGAGTATTCAACATTGTTTACACCATTTGATTTTGAACTTACCCGAGGAGCTTGGTCTAGGGCTGATGGTATTATGAGGCGGCATTTGTGGTGATCCCATAAGGCTGTCAGTAGGATAACTGCTATTCAGAGTGACAGACATGGGAACTAAATTTTGACTTAGAGCAGATTGGTTCTATAAAATCATAAAAAAATAAAGTTTAACATGAAAAAGTAAAATATAATTCGAAGGAGTAAATTGTATGTAATCCGTTCAGAAAAAATACAATCAAAGTAGGATTACCAAAACAAAAAGAAATCCAGCTTACAAATACAGGATGGGCAAAAAGTCCTCTTAGAAACTTTAAAAATTCATAAAAACCAAAAAAATAACTGAAATAAAAAACAGTTAGCAGAGTAAGCATCGCTAGGTCATGGGAATTTTTTTAAGACAGGAAAAACAGCAGATAGGTGGCGCTGACATACACAAGTCAAAGAAAAGATATGCAAATAACGAACAGAATGCCTCCAAATCGTTTATTGCAGCAGTATGTGTTCCACATGACCACCACCACACATTGCAGGCGAGTCACAAATCCAGCAACGGCAGAGTGCAGCACACAGGTCCGGATGTATACATGACATCTCTCTGCGGATTACATCTTTCAGTTCTGACAGATTGGATGGATCGGATTGATACACCCGGGATTTCAAATATCCCCGTCACCAGAAGTCTGCCGGTGTCAAATCTGGAGACCGAGGAGGCCATGAGAACCTGCAACGCCTGCTAATGATTTTGTCTTCCCCGAACATATGTATCAGGAATGCCTTGACCGGAGTAGCAGTGTGACTAGTTGCTCCATTGTGCATAAACGTGACGATAGAAAGCGCATCTCTTTCATGAAAACATGGCACAACCTTCTCGCGCAGAAGCGTTAGATAACGCTGCGCATTCACCATAGCCATTTGCCACCCATTTACTGGGCACTGTGTTTTAAAAAAGAAGGGTCCTATGATGAATGAACCTGTGAACCCACACCACACTGTCACTTTTGGGGAATGCAATGGTTTCTGCATGTACTCACATGAATTAGACATCGCCCAGATGTGACAGTTATGGGTATTAATGTTGCCACAAAGCAAAAAATGAGCTTCATCTGTCCACAAGTCCCAGGTGGGATTCTGTTCGATTTTGGAGAAAGCCCACCTTGCAAATGCTTCCCTCCGTACGGTATCCGCTGGTAAAAGTTCATGGCACGACTTTAATCGGTATGGGTACAAATCAAGGATTTCATGAAGAATATTGTGTACCGAGAATGGGGGGGGGGGGGTAAGCCCACCCAAGCTATAGCGAATTAATTTCAGTTATGTCCCGTGATTCTTGCATACATAATATAAGTCACAAACTCAAAGAAACAAACTCAAAAAAAACATTGGCAATTTCCAGATTAAGTCATTTCTTAAAGCCAAAAACACAATTAAATTAAGTTACAATACATTAATTCAAATATTATCGTTAAATAAGAATAGCCATGATCTTAGTGAATAAGATATGAACAGATCTCACTCACTTATGTTGCTGACAATCCACACAGACTATGCTGACTTCACTGGGGAATAAGACTGGGAATGGTGGACAATTCAAGTTGATCGACAGAAGTTCATGATCACAATTCATGAATTGGCACATCCATGATGAAGCACACGCTATTAGCGGGAAGATCACAATTCATGAGACAGTACATCGATGACGTGGCACACACCAGCGGGAAGATCATGGATCATGAATCAGCACATTAAGATGTAGATCACCAAGACATTGGAAGTTAGTAGATGGGAAGACAACACACAGAAGATGATTTCATCACATGAGGAAGATGACGGCCATCATTTTTCATTGTAAGCTAGCTCTTTGAGAATCCTGGAACAGCGTACTGCAGACATGCGAACATAAATCATATTACAATGATCATTGCTCACATCGAACACTTTGTCCGATTAGAAATATATGAACTCCTCTGACTAGATGAGTAAAATCATCATTAGAAAACAACGACTATCCGGACCAGCCAGAGTAGTTTTAATCTCAGTAGTATTAGTCACACATTTTAGCGATTAACACAACATCGTAGGTTGTTAGTAAATTATCGTGAAGAGCCTTGCGGCTACTCTTAGCACAGCTGGATGAACGAAGAAGAAATGTGATGATGTGGTGTCTAGCCGGACTATTCATAGTGGAGGTGAACAGGTTTATTCTCGGAGTAATCATCGTACAGTAGGCACTCGGCGTAGGAAGAAATTGATGTCATTCAGATGATTTGCATACGGACATGTGGCGTTGAGTTATATTCACCATTATTACGTTTTGGAGGCAACAGTCTCAACAAAATGGAGGAAGTTGATCAGGCTCTTCCCATATTGTTTACATGGCTATTTAATTGTGAGATCATGGAACTATTAAGATGAACAGAAGCCTGTGGGTACCTCTGCCCATGAGATAAGGTATTTAATAATACTACATATTTTTACTATATATATATTTATAAAGTATATATCAACACAATAAAATATCATGACATATTATGCATAAACAATAAATATAACAAAGCAATTCTCCTGACTTGACCGGATCCTCTCCCGGGGGACCACTTAGTGTTAATGGAAAATGTGAGTACCTAGGGAGATATGTTACAAAGCGTCTGGCAGCTTCACGAGTACTGCTGGTCCCTGCAGCTGATTTGGACGCTGACGCTTCTATTTCAGCTGCAACATACGACGAACATGCCTTCCTTAAACATGGTCGTCCGGCTCTTACACTCCAGCGTTCCAGTTTCCTCAAACTGCCGAACAAGCTTTATGAGGCTGAGGCATGTCACTGTTAAAGGCCTTTCTCCAGTCCTCACATTCTTCTGAACTCGGAATTTACGAAAGACAATGGTCGCTGATTCCTGGTTCATGTAAAACAACTTCATCAATATAGCTTTATCCTTTGCACTCAGCATCCTTGTTCACATACACGGTTTACAACGGTGAACTGGTTGTGGATTAGACGTGCAAGTTCTTGTAACTGTCTCATTTGCATATTTTCACGGAAGTCGCTCATACCAGTGCTGCAACGTTTGTCCCACCTATTGGCTGTTTTTGAGTTAATTTTTTTTCCTGTCTTGAAAAAAATTAGTGATCTAGCGATGCTAACCCTGCAAACCATTTTTTATTTTGGTTATTTTTCTGGTTTTTATGAATTTTTAAATTTTCTACGGACTTTTTGCCTACCCCGTATATACTTCATTCAGTAACATTGAAAAATACAAAACTGTAAGAGATAATTTTGTGTTGTAAGATAATGCCTATAGGGAAACATTGATTACAAAAAATGGGGAAAAACAGTCAAATTAGGAAACACTTACCCTGTTACCGTTCAGTTGGGCACTTCTTTGCATCATCATTTCAAACTCTTCATTGATTTTATTATACTTGGACTCTGTTCTTGGCGTTAGGGAGTATTCTTGATCAGGCTCAGGACTATCACAGCCATTTGAAGCATTTTTATGTTCTTTCTTACTAAGTGCCTGAAGGAAAAAAATGTTTGTAAACCCAGAGAATGCTGCATACCTGTAGAAATTTCATACAGAAAACTGATAGGAAGAAGACTGTTTAACAATCTAAGAGCTTAAGAATATACAGCTTTTCAAAAATAAGTTAACCCTTTACCTGTGCAAATGGCCAAAAAGATATACCTCTCTATGCACAAGAATTTTTTTTTCAGCATTGGAAATCATCAATAAGCAATTGGTATAGCCTATTAACAAGTCTGTGTTTGAATTGTTGTTGGGATCCACAATTTTCCCTTTCCCTGTAGATCTGTCAACATAAGTACTACCTTGCCCATAGTCTATTAAAACCAGTAACTCTGAACACCAATGCCACTGTCACCTGGGGTAAATGAAAAAATCTGCTCTTTTGCCAAACATGTCTTTCTCAAGGACCCTGACACTTGGTTTCAAGATATGGTTCTCTTCTGAATCACATTACTATCCCCGTTCAACAAAGTAAATGGCTTATATCCCTTGCGGGAGAGAACCTGGGCCATGTCCAGTTCTTGATTACTACCCCTGTCTGAACCTCAAAGCAAACAGAGATATATCTGTATGCCGGTGGTGAAAGGCACCTTGTCACAAAGGGAAATTCTATAAGAGTTTAAAGATTTATTTGTCTTTCTACACTGCTTGCATGTTTTATCAAGTGAATATCTCTGTATTTATTGAAATAGGACTTGATGTCTTATGCCTCTGCATAGTGTAATGAAAGTACAGCAAATTAATAGCGTTATTCCAGTATTGAAAAAAAAAATGGATGGTGCCCTTTACCTCTGGCAGACAGATACAAACACAAAGAAAATTTAAATAGTGAGGAAGAAGGACTATATACTTGATTAAGATATGGATAACAGTTTTACAGAAGACAAAGATAAAGACAATAGCAAAACTAACCCTTTGAATCCAAATCTCTCGTGTAAATTAGAAGCCCCAATGCTTCACCTAACCCTGCCATGTCGTACTAACACCAACACAAATCACCTTACACCAACAATATTAATTCCTACGCATTTCCAGCTAACCCCCTAGTAATTAACTGTCCTCCAAGAAGGTTGCATCCTCTCCTTGCAAAAAGTCACCTGAACCGAGAAATCTTGCCACAGTAGTAGATCAGATGTTGTACTCAAGCAAGATATGGCACCAAGTTTCATAGAAGACAAAGATCAGTCAACAGTGAAACTAACCCTCTTTAATATAAATAACCCTCTTCCAAATCTCTCAGGTAAATTAGAAGCATACAAGCATCATCAAATAAATCCAGAGCTGCCATTGTGCTGGAAAAAAGTGAGATGAATGCATAATAATCAGATCAGGCTGTAAGGCCAAGGAGGAGAAAAAGGTTGTCGTTGACTGTTGAACGAGAGACCAGATTGTACGTTCTGGTTTAGGCATCTGTGTCAATAAAGTGATTATGATTTATTCTCATTGGCTGTAGTATATATGTCAAATGTGATATGTCTAGGGCTCAAGAGGAGCATGGCGGCAGCTGTGCGGGAACCAGGAAAATGCCGATATACAGTAATACCTCTGTTTTCGTTGACTTCAGTTATTGTCGGTTTTGGTTTTTTTTATTTTTTTCGTTAAAATTTGTCTTGTTTTCGTCGGCTGCCTTAGATTTCGCCTATGTGTTCACCTGACCTGATTGCTAATTTTTGTTCTCCTGTTCAGTGTGGCGTTGCTTCTCGTTGTCTGAGCATCACCTCTAGCTTCTAGCCAAACAATTCCATGGGACTAAAGAAAGTTTCCAGACCCAGCAGCACTTTGAAGAAGGCTGCAACTTGTTTAATGATAATGTCTTGCCTCATTTTAGGCAAATCTTAGAGACGGCAGAAACAGACCACCCCCCCCCCTTTGGACAGCTTTCTTATATGACATGGGTTCACTGACTCTGAAGCTGGTCCTAGTGCCAAAAGACTAAGAAGACAAGTAACCCCAGATAGTGCCTTGATACTAAAGGTCCTTAAGGAGGGGGATTCCCCCTTCCAAACAATACTATCTGCATCTCTCTCTTTCCCTCCTTGCCGTTTTCCATATGCTAAGAAGAGTCTTCAGAAAGGTATAAAAATGTAAATCCCATATTAAATGTTCATTTATTCTTTACATTAGTCTCTTATATTCATTTTATATTAATTTCTTATTGTTTTTCATATTAAACACTATATTTATTCTCTATAAGTTGTGTTTTTGGTATCATTTTGGAGTTTCTAGAACAAATTAATTGGATTTATAGTGATTCATATGGAAATAATTACCTCGGTTTTCGTCTGTTTTGGATTTTGTCATTTGTTTTTTGAATGGATTATCAACGAAAACTGAGGTATCACTGTACAAAGTTACACTGAACAAACACTTTATTGTTAGGGGCTAAGAACATGTCACTGACATTCCAAGTGCCATGTCCAGAATAACTTTTGTTTTTAATACTGCCCAAATGGTCAAAATGGAGGACAAAATTCGAAAGATTTCGCGATGCATCAAGGCTAGCAAAGAAAGGTGAAAAGACCAGATCAACATGCTTCTCTACCTGTTGGGTGAACAAACGGAACATTTTCTCGTGTAATAGTGGCATTCAACAGACATTTCATGCTCAAGAAAAACATCATATACAAGAGCACCAAGTTCAACAAAAATTTTCAACACTCTGGAGAAACAGTGGAGGAATTCATCTCTGCTCTCCATGAGCTATAAAGTTCACCAAGTGAGTATAAAGTTCACCAAGACAAAATGATCCACAACCGCATTGTCGTGGGGTGTCAGGGACCGAACATTGTTCAAAAAGCTTCAGCTGGAGCAAGGTCTAATGCTGAAGAAGGCTACGATCATGGCCAGACAATATGAAATGGTCAAGAAGCAGCAGCAGGTGATATATAACCTTGTATTGAACCAGATGAGAGCTAGCCAGAAACCCAGCCTTAGGGTCACAGGAATCAACAGGAAAGCCATTGCTAAGAGTCTAAAAAACAAGTGCAAACGATGAAGGAATCCAGAGCCAGATCCACAGCAGAAAAAAAGCTTTTTCTTCTTACTTTAAATGTGGAAGGGCAAAATCTCATGATAAGAATTCCTGCCCAGCAAAGGACTCCATGTGCCATAGGTGTGGTAAGAAAAATCACTAATCACAATTTTTGCTAGAGATTGCAAGTTGAGGGTAGCTGTGAATGTTTTGACAGTGCATCATGTCAGGATGAAGAAGTCAAGGCCAAGGCCAGTCCTTGGCTACTTTTAGTATCATCCGCGCCGGATGATACTAAATGACTATAATGACGGACTCGCATCGCGACGATCCGGGTTCGAAGCCCACCGTCGCCATAGTGGTGGTCGGCTGAAGTTTGTTTCCTGTGGTTCCCAACTTCGAGGTGCAAATGCGAGCCAATCTCCCCATTGAAAAGTCTCGCCACAGAGAGCAACAGTCCTACAACGATTAATTATTCAATCATTACACTTCACTCATAGTTAGAAAAACTGGTGGCAGATGGCAGCACTACACATAACAAGCATTACACAGAAACAAACTTCACGTCAGGTTTCACTACACGTACACACATTCCCACATGTACCAATTCGTTAGAGGTTCCGCAGAAGAATATGGACAAGGTACATGTGTGGTGTAGTAGTAGTCATCCCAGTCAGTGGTCATAACCCACACGGGTAAAAGGCTTATATCCCGGGAGGAACAGAGCCTGGGTCGTGTCTGGTCTGACGGAGCCAGTGGTCATAGTGATGGACTCGCATCGCGGGGACCCGGGCTTAAACCCCACCGTCGCCACAGTGGTGGTCAGCTGAAGTTGGTTTTCTGTGGTTCCCAACTTTGAGGCACAAATGCGAGCTGATCTCCCTGTTAAAAAGTTTTGCTACAGAGAGCAACAGGCCTACAACGGTAAAATTTCCAATCATTACACTTCACTCATAGTTAGAAAAATTGATGGCAGGTGGCAGCACTACACATCACAAGCATTATACCGAAACAAAGTTTATGTTAGGTTCACAACACAAACATTTCAACATGTACCAATTCATTACAAGTTCCTTAGAGGAATGTGGATGAGGTGCATGTGTGGTTTAGTAGTCATCCCAGTCAGTCTTACAGACAGAAGAAAAACCAATTTAGAACTCAAACCAGCTGACCAGAATCTTTCGAACTCAGGTGCAGTCAAGGGAATGTTTGAGTGCCAGTTCACTTGCAAGTTGGCCACTATGTCAGCAAAAGTCTATGTGATCAAAGGGTGCCCCACTTGTGTTAGCAGCAAAACCAAATGAAGACATCAGACTTTGCGTCGATATGACCAAGTTGAAAAGCATGGTTGAACATGAAAATTTCCTGATACTTTCAGTTGATCAGCTATTGGGGCAGATATCCCAGAAGCCAGGATCTTTTCTAAGCTGGAAAGAGGATTTTGGCAGAAGAAATTAGCAGAGAAGTCTCAAAGGTTGATGACATTCATCACACCTTACGGATGGTTCCACTTCTTGAGACTTCTGTTGAATTTCTTCAGCTCAAGAAGTTTTTCAATAAGATATTGCAGACCTTTTACAGGATATTCCAGCCATTATGAACCTGACAGACAACACTTTGGTTTGGAGAATTTTTCAGGAAGAACACAGCAGACGTTTCAGAAAAGTTCTTTGATAATTCCGTTACAAACGTCACCCTCAACAAGGACAAGTGTGTCTTCAGCGTCACTGAAGTGAGGTTCTTGGGTCATCTGATGGACTACAAAGGAATCTGGCCTGACCCGATAAGAGTAGAAGTCATAGAGAATCTTCAACCACCAAAAGATCTATGTGAAATGCAACGTTTCATTGGAATGGTGAAATATTTGACAAAGTTTATACCAAGTTTGAGTGAAATTGTAGCTCCAATTCATGTGATCTGAAAACAGCAAATGAGTTCGGGTGGGACTCTGAGAAAGCTAGATGCTTCAAGGAAATCAAATGCTTGCTTATGGCGGCACCAGTCATAGCACAGTTTGATCCTAAGTTAAATTACCTGTTATCATCTCTGCGGATGTATCTCATCTTATGGCTTGGGAAGTATGTTGCTTCAAGAACAAAGGCGGTACAGTATACCCTGTGGCCTACGTGCCAAGAACTATGTCCACTGCAGCTATATATGCTCAAATCGAAAAAGAAGCATTAGTATTCACTTGGGCTTGTGAGAAATTTGAAGACTTTATTATGGGATTTGAAGTGCATCTTAAGACAGACCAGAAACCCCCTGTACCTGTATTTTCAACCAAGCAACTGAATGAATTAACGCCTTGTTTACGCTTCAGGCTTGAAATGATGAGATACCACAGTGATTGACACCATGAATCCTGCAGGGCTGTCCATAAATCCGTAGGAGTAAAAGGGGGTGGAGATCTCTTCTGAACAGCACGTTGCAAGGCATCCCAGATATGTTCAATAATGTTTCATTGTTCAATAATGTTCAATAATCATTTTCATCTCTAAAATCATTACATTCTCAATCTAATACGCTCCAGGTAAACAGCCTTTAGCTGCGGATGCCCTCTCAACAGCACCTCTTGAAAGTGAGAATTCTAGACTATGTTCAGAGGCGTCATGCAGGATCAACTTTTTGGATGGGGGACCCACAAGATTTGGGAAGGGGGAGGGGGCTCACAATTATGGGAAAAAATTGTCAATTACAGACTTCTTGTTAAAAATAAATTTCACGTTTTTGCTCTGTCAAGAAATAAATAGTTGAAAATTCCTTCTTTATCTGCATTATAATAATCTTCTAGATAATTTTGTTCCAATAATTAGCAAATGAACAGGACTCCAGTTGTGAAATTGATTTTTGGGCTTACAGAAGTTGGCTCTCCAACTTCTCCTTGGGAGGGGCAAACAGTTTTGCTGCCACCACCACTGTAAAATTCAATGATTTTACAATGTTTCTGTTGCCATCTAAAATTTGCTGTCCTCTAAATGTTGCCACATAGGGCATTTGTCCCCTTTGCCCTCCTGAACCTGAATAAGCTTACAATTTATCCAATAGTACTGATGTAGTATGAACTAAAAATACCATATTTACTTGTGTATAGGACAAAGTTCATGGGCAGAGATATGAGGGAACTGCCCCCATTGTCAAAGATGGAGCCGACTGATCCAATGTATATGTGCATATATGAATTGACATCATTCTCATCATGCCCCCCCGGCCCTGCCAGACACAGGGATCCCAACAGTGGCATCACAGCCTGGACCATAGTGGGTGCTCGAGCATCCAGTATTTTGTAACACCATTCTGAGAGCCCTCCAAAATTTATTCAGAAATTCCCTGTACAATAATGCCCAAACTTACATCACCCACATTTATGTCATTTCACCCTAAAAATCTTGTTATTATCTGTGAATAAATGAAATAAGAGAGGAGTTGGATTAATAAATCTAGTTTTCATTATTTTCATCTCTAAAATCATACTTTGTCCTATATGCGAGCAAATACAGTAATTAAAAAATGAATGTAGTATGAAACTAAAACATACGGTACTCTAGGAAAACTCAAGATGAAGCTATACAGTAATACCTCAACTAACTCTACCTCCGAGTTGCATGATTTCAGTTACACGATTTTCTGTGAAAAATGAAAATTTCTAAAATTCAAGCATAACCACAGGATTATTGCTGAGATAGTAATGATAATCAAGTAAAGAATTGTTTTATTGAATCAGAACATTATATGTAATGAAAGTACACTAATTTTTGAGAGGCTACAGATGAAAACTTTGCAGGATTTAGAAAAGGAATCCCAAGGCTTATTTGATAGCTGCTATTTTCACAGAGGTCAATGAATGAATGAACGCCAGGGTCTCTGCCACCGGACTTATCCCGTTGCCAAGATCTCTTCCAGCCCAGCTTCGTGGCAGGGTCTGGAACAAAGTGAGTGCACCTAAAAGTCTGAGTGTGTAGCTAGTGTTGTGTATGATATTTGAGTGCTGCCATCTATACTTCAAATTGTGAGTGAAGTGTAATGATTGAATATTTGTAACGTTGTAGGCCTGTTGCTCGCTGTGGCGAGACTTTTTAACGGGGAGATCGGCTCGCATTCGCACCTTGAAGTTGGGAACCACAGGAAACCAACTTCAGCCGACCACCACTTTGGGGTTCGAACACGGATCCTCGCATCGCGAGTCCGTCACTATAACCACTCGACCACCACAGCGGCTTTCACAGAGGTCACAATTTTTTATTGGAAGCCCACAACGCCAGTTTAAAAATATTTTTTTTATTATTTGGTCTTTGATGACAATGCACCAGGTCTGCAACTTTCAATTAACTTGCACTCATGGTTGGAATTTTTTTTCTTGCCTCTAAACATGAGAAGCTCATTTCTTTTGATGGGTCAAGGTTTTTATCTAACCATTCATAATGTTTAACATGACTTTCATTTGCACAGATTTTAACATGCAAATATGGATTTCAATATAGTTTTTATACTGGATCGGCCAAAATGCAAGTTGAATTTATGAAGCCCCATAAACAGTGCCATAGCATTATAGTCATAGTAAAAAAGAAAAACACAGGTGTTCTTAAAATTCGGTCCCAGTTAATTAATATTTGTGTTTCTACGGGAACTCTCTGTACCCGATTTACACAGCTGTTGCGGGTCCCAACTATTGGATAACTTTAAGATATTACTGTGTTAACTATACATCAAGGGTGTTCAACATTTCTGAGAAAGCGGGTCACTTTATTGATTTGAATACAAGTGTGTGCAGGCACATACAAACTGTGTTGCCGACTATTTCATCGATTTGAAAACATGTTGTGCGCCACTTAATTAAGTGATTTGGGACAGTGCTGCAGGTTACTCAAGCAATCTGTAAATGTACTGCAGGTCACTTTAAGTAATCTGTAAATATGGAAGAGTAGATGACTTTGCCTAATAATACTCAAAAATTGTCAACGAATAAGGCAAATACCAGGAAATACTAAAAAAAAATTCCTTATGCATTTCGACATGCTATGGGTGTCGTCTTAAGAGGATAAGTATATCATGCTGATCGAGTTTCCCACTTAGATTGAGTACCAAATCTTCAATCTCGGTTGCTCAGCGGAACGGAAAAATATACATCTGTTCAAGTCAAACGTCATGGTAAGAATGAAGCGAAGCACCTGCGTGTAAGTCTTTTGCATCAACCTGATTGGCTGCTTGCGAAATGGTGGTCATGCTCTTTTTCATTTTATAGGAGATATGTGGATGATACTTTTGTGCTTTGGGACGGTTCCAAAGATGACTTAGAGCAATTGCTACTCATTATGATAGTACAGACCCTCATGTTCAATTCATAGCTGAATTTGAAACAAATAATGAACTACCTTTCTTGGACGTACTAGTAACTAAACAAAAATCATATTTCCACAAACCTCTGTCTATCGTAAGCCTTTCTCAGTCTCACTACCACCTCATTTTAGATCTTGCCATCCCATGCAACAGAAACTCTTGGCATTTTGCACTTATGCCACGAGAACATTAACATCTGCTCAGATCGAAACACATTAGACCATAGTTTCCCAAACTTTTTGTTCCATCACCCCCTTATTTCAAAAAATGTCTCTTCTCATCGTCCCAACTCAAGCCAACCCATAGGATCTTATACAAAACCCAAAGTTTCTACTGTCCCCCTGGACCATTCCATCGCTCCCCAGGGGAGCAATATTGCCTACTTTGGGAAGCACTGCATTAGACAGTAAACTTGAAACCATCAGAGAAATTGCTAAAGACAGGGGTGTTCAATACCAAAATCGTTGACGAACAGAAAATTCATTAAACCAGCAAGAGAAACCACTTTTGGAAAATATTATGGAGAAGCCACTCAATGAAAGTGTAATTATACCATACGATCCAATAGTCTCATTTAAGATCAAACCGATTCTCAAAAGTTTAGCCTAACAGCCATAGATGTGCCTACTAAAAACTGTTGTTTCAAACCCCCTAAAGATGCTATACCACAGAATAAATAATGGGGCATTTATTATATTCCCTGTGGTGATTGCCCGCTTGGCTACATAGGACAAACAAGGAGACCCATAAAAACTAGATTAAATGAACATGCTCGCTGTGTTAAAAATCAAAAATGTGAAAAATTGACCATCGCCGCTCACTGCTGGCAAGAGGGCCATCGATTCAAATTTCTGGAAGAGAGTTTTTCACAAAGTGAAAAAAAATCCACCGCCGATTTAGACTTCTACAAAGGCACATACATCCGGGCCTTCGAAAATAAATTAGTGAGCGACAATAAATCAACACCACCGATCGCAGCTCTGTGGCTTAAATTCATTACGAGTGGGAATTTACAGAAAATTCGAATAGACCAATCGGATAGCTCCATTTTGCAATCGGCCAATCAGAGGTTGTTGCAAAAGACTTACACGCAGGTGCTTTGCTTCATTCTTGCCATGACGTTTGACTTGAACAGACATGTATTTTTTCGTTTTGATGAGAAACCAAGATTGAAGATTTGGTACTCAATCCAAGTGGGAAACTCGGTCAGCATGATATTCTTATTCTCTGAAGACAACACCCATACTGTGTCAAAATGCATAAGGAATTTTCTTTTTAGTATTTCCTGGTATTTGCCTTAGTCATTGACAATTTTTGAGTAATCTGTAAATGTATCACGTGTCATGCAAGTGATTTGCAAATGTGCTGTGAGTCGCTTAAGTGACTTATACATGTGCTGCGGGTAGCTTAAGTGACCTGTAAATACGTCACAGGATACTTGTGATCTGGTAATATGATGTAGTAATGGGACACTTGAGTGATCTGGAAATGTGATGCTTAGTTAATTTTTATAGAAAATTATATTTGAGGTTGCGGGCCACATCAGATGATTCTGAGGGTAACATTTGGGCAGTGAACCATGGGTTGAGTATGTATGATTTACATCAAGGGTCTTCAATATTTCAGGTGCTGTGGGCCAAATTGAAACTCTCCACGAAGCCTGCGGGCTACCAATTCATACAAGGCCGTAGCAAGACGCGGGGCGGGGGACTCCCCTCAAATCATGAGAAAATGACTGAAAAAATGGGAAAAGATGGCCAAATATATTATTCTATCACTTAGTTCCCCTCCAACACTTCAATATATCCTTGAGACGGGAAGCGGGTTGTGTCCTGTCCTTCAATGCCTGAACTCGTATAATTTAGTGACATCTTAGTAATAGGAGACAACCAAAGGGTCCCAGAGGTAAGCCAGGACAAAAATAATTGAAGACTTTTATTTATTCTACAATTAATTTTTATTAATTATCAATTTTGGTTAGTTCTGAAATAATTTTTTTCACTAATTCTGAAAAGTTTTTGATTAATTACTGATTAAATTAACTATTCTGAAATTAATTTTAATCTGAAATCACTTTAAATGATTCTTTAATTATTTTATTTTGGTTAACTCGGAAATCATTTTCATTCTCAATATATTATCAAGAAGTCATTTCTTTCAATAATTATGCAATTATTCATACATTGATTTTGGAAATAATTTCTGTCTGAAATTATTTTAGAATATCAATATTAAAATTATTTCTATCATAAATTATGAATTATCTCTCATTATGTTTTTTTCCACTAATCCTGAAATTATTTTGTTGCAAAAATTCTGGAATGATTTCTATTATCAATTCTTGATTTATATCTTTTATCAATTCTGAAATTATTTTTTCACCAATTCCGGAATTATTTCTTTCAATAATTCTGAATTTTCATTAACTTGTTCTGGAATCATTAAACATCTTTCATTAATTCTGAATTACACACACACACATCAGTTTGTTCTGGAATTGTTTTTCATTTATTCTAGAATTATATCTTTCATTAATTCAAAAATTATCTTTAATTTCCTCAGGAATTATTTTTCATTTATTTCAAAAAATTAATCGTTTTTCAATGTTTTCAACCATTTTCTGAAAATGACCGGCGGGGCCCAAGTGGTTTTTCTGAGGCCATCTGGTAAATTATAGAAAATTTCAACCGGATCTCATTTTTGTGAGGCTCTCTTCTCTTGAGGTGCCCGGGTGGGCCCATGCGTTAAGACGGCACTGGCGGGCCGGACATCGATTCATATGAGATTTTTATTTCATGCTTAGAAATGAAGTGGCGGGATGATGCTATTTTGAAGACTGCCACGGTTTCATTGCAATGAGAGATAATGGCTTACCCTTCACTGCGAAAAAACAAATGAGTATATTTTGATATTTTTATGCATATTTATTGCATATGTGTTCTTTTTTTTGCATATGCAAAAGTTAAAAAAAAATTAGTTTCTATTTAAATGTAACGTTTGATGTAACGTGTAATCACTTACCACAGGGAATGGAATAGCAGCTGCTTGGAACCTACTGTAACAACAAGTCTCAAAGTTCCACATTTTCAAAATAATAAAATAATCAAAATGTAATTTCAATCTCGATTATGTGTGATGGTAATAATAATAACAACGCAAGCTGCAATGGTTGACTGATGTGTTATTTACGGTGCGCTGAACTCAAGACGCGCTAACGAGTTTCCACGGGAAACACATTACATATTAAACGGACCCGGCAGCGTTCTAGTTGTGCTGCCATCTGATGTCTATTATTAAAACTACCGATGTAACTGCGAATAACGAAACTAAAATAAGAAAAACGCAATAATGCGGTAAAATATGTACTGACCATATTTTCCCGGGAAAAATACGGAACATCGTCAAAAATGATGACAAAGGCACAAGCAAAGTTCCAAAATATTGCTAGAACAACTGAAAAACCACCAATGCTGGAAAATGAGCAGTGGATTAAAATGAATTCCATGAAATAAAACGTTCAACATGAAAATATGAGATGAATACATACAGTGGATCCCACTTATAACGTTTTTCGATAAACCATTGCTAAAAAAAATTGTAGGCGGGAAAACGTTCTAATACGGAAAATTTTAATTAGAATTCTTTGGAGACCACGAAAATAAGAAATAGGTAGTACCAAGCGGATAACGTTCCAAGTAGGATCGATTGTACCCGTATTAGCCGGCATACCGCAAAACTCGAGGGACACCAGATTTTTTAATGTTGGGGTCCGGTCCGTTCCCGGTATGCCGGAAAAAGCGAAGATGAAAAAGGATCACAGCATGCATTCAGTCAATGGATTTCGTAATAAAGATATTTAGGAATTTTCCAGAATCTGTGATTCGAATTTCCCGGCATTCCGGCTAATGTGGAAGAATACGGTCTTATTTTTAGTGTAATTATCGTAATACAATTCATGAATGAAAAACAAGTTCAATCCTTGACTTCAATAAGGAATCAAAATTCACGCGAGCAACTGTTGTCCAGTACTGAAAAAAGTAGAGAAAAATTGGGCATTTGTACAAAAAGTCGGGATGGCCAAAATTACGTGAAAATATGGGAATGTACAGGGACGTATCGTCACCAGAGTAAAATGCGATTTTACGAATCTGGAAAGAAAAAAAAAACTCTTCCAATTACGTGATTATAAGAAGAAAAACAAAATAAAAAACTTCTGCAAAAAAAGCTAAAGAAAATGTAGGCAGGGGTCTTCAACGCATGGCCCGCGGGCGACGACAGCCTTCGAAGCTTTTTGCAGTGGCAACCGATGAAAAATGTCAAATAGTTACATAATTTATAAAAATTTCGGAAAGAAAAGCTCAGTGAAGAAATGTATTTTGGAGTTGGTGTAAGAAGTAATATCAAAATTACTTTGAGAAAACATTTCAGAATTAACGAGAGAAATAATTTTAGAATTAATGAGAAAAATAATTTTAGAATTAATGAGAAAAATAATTTTAGAATTAATGAGAAAAATAATTTTAGAATTAATGAGAAAAATAATTTTAGAATTAATGAGAAATAATTTCAGAACTAATGAGCAATAATTTTAGAACTATTGAGCAATAATTCCAGAATTGAAGTACAAAGTATTTCGCAATTCATGAAAATTCAAATAGTTGATAAAAAATATTTTCATAATTATTGAAAAAAATATTTTGAGAATAAATGAAATTTTTTCTTCACAAAAAATGAAAAATATATTCAGAATTTGAAAGAAGTACTTTCGGAATTAATGAATATTCATATTTATTGAAAAATAATTTCAGAGTTGATGAAAATTCATATTTACTGCACAAAAATATCAGAATAAACAAAATTCTCCAATAACATAGGGGGTCCTCCGTTTGACTGAGATCCCTGGGCCCCATTCGGCCTATCCGTTAAGACGCCACCGTATGACTTGTTGGCTCTCGGTCTTTATAGAAATTGTTTTTTGGCCCTCTATGTCTGAAGGTTGAAGACCCCTTACCTAGTATCCAGCTTGCTTTCTTAACACTTTTATATAAAATGGTACTGGAGTGAATTTTAATAGCATTTTTTGATAGAAAGCATCTCAAAATGGTGAAAACAATAATAAATTTTGGACTACTCATGGCGTTTTCTCTGAAATGTTTTTGCAAAATTCATGTAATGTTCGAAACGCGATTGTGCCAAAAAATTCTATGAATGAAATGTTTTGTTATTACAGTACATTCAGCTAGTCATGATGCAAGTTATGAACCAAATTTTGAAAGATTGTATTAAGTTACACCCGAACCTGTTGTGAATTTTTTGAAATTTTATTTTACATATCGTGTATATCACTGTAATTAGAGCAATAACGTCAATAATTTTAAACAATAACGGCAATAATTTTAAACAATAATGACAATAATATTAAACAATAATGGCAATAATATTAAACAATAATGGCAATAATATCAAACAGTAATGGCAATAATTTAAACAATATATGGTAGAATATCATATTAAAATTTTGTAATGATACAATTAATAGATTTTTAAAGAAATCCTGTTTTTTTCAAACTCAGAAAATGTCAAAAATAGCATTCTTCGTAAGACACGTTTCGAGTTTTCACAGATTACTTGATGTAAAAATGCAACACTAAAGTGGGCTTAACCTCGGTTCTATTCGTCATATAAAGGCCTGTTTTGGAATCACAAGAAATGGGGCTTTCATGAAAAAGGGGCGAGGGAAATCTATATTTTCTTCCAAAATGACGTTTTGAACGTAGTCGGATACCTTAATCATAAAAAACAGCTATTGAATAAAACAATGAGCATCATATTGTATAAGAGAATGAAATATTACTTAATTTATCACGTAATGTAACACACAGTCGGTAGACTTACCTAAACAACAACAACAACAATAATAAAATTACCATACACACGATCTTGTTCGTGCCGTATTATAAAATATTAAAGCCAATGGGGGACATTCCGATTGCAATAATATGTGAAATTACACTTACTTTCAATATTAATTTTTTTTCTCTCCTGTAGCCTAAATACCAATAAAGAGTAAGCATCACCGTAGATGTCACTCTTTTCGGGGACGATGTCCAGCATCCGGAGCAAATATAAACGGGCTTACCTTAATATTCAGCGTGTGGATTTTTCTCGATTTTTCCCATCTGTGACTGAATTATTACTGATGTTCTAAACGAATACTTGTTCAAAACAACTGAAATGCTTTTGATAAAAATTCAGACTGAAAGAGATTTTTGGATTAGAGTATCTCTCATGTTAGCTAGAATCTGAAGAAAATCATTGAAAAAATCGTATTTTGGGCAATAAATTATGGTTCATTTTATGTCGACCCAATTTTTTTTTCTCTCTTTTCATTTATTCTTGTTCAAACCAGCAGGTTCTGTCGTAAAAAAAAAAAGCATTCAAGATTATGTTTTTTCCAACTCAATAGCATTTACTCACCTCAACGATATCGCTGTTTGTGCGCGATTCGTGCGGTTCATTATATTCCGTATACTTCAGAAGTACTTTGTCCATGTCGGTGCTTGCATATTGGAAGAGTTTGTTGGTGCTGTTGAAAATGATGAGTGCGATTTCGCAATCACACAAAACACTCAGTTCATAAGCTTTTTTCATTAAACCAAATTTCCGTTTGGTAAATGTTACCTGTATTAAAACAAACCAGAATACAAGATAAGAATCAACAAAGAATATCCTTTAAACAATTTGTAACACTAAATGTAAGACATTTAATGGATTCAATCTGCTGATAAACATTGAGAGTCATTAAGAAATAAAAAAAAAAAAAATCTTTTTGAGCAGCACATTTTTGGTGCGCTCAAAAGAATTTAATGCAGGAGCGTTATTTTTTAAAAAAAAATATATTTACCTGACGATTTCTTTCATCAGTAATCCGAGAGATTTGAATCTTTTTCCTACCCATTATCGAGATTTTTGCGGATTGAACGATTGAACTCAGTGACGACAGTTAGAAAGGTCTACACAACCTTCACGGAGCACACGTTAAGGTTGCCATGTATCAATTTTTTCTGATTGGTGTACTGAAAAAAAAAAATAAATAGATGAATATATTTTTGACAGAATTATATCAATATTCATAATTTTTAAAAGAAATTTCACAGTTTGTCTTAATTTTCGCATTTAGACTCACGAAGAGTAAAACATTCTTATATCATCAAATGCTCTTAACTACGGGCCATTGATGCTGCATATCATGGGGGGGGGGGGAAACCCAGCAGCATGCGTGACAATGGATCTTCACATAAGATCCCAAGATATAATATAAGCCTATTAAGAGATGGTCATATATTTCACACGGGTAAGAACTCATACCATGAATGTGTAAAGTCCAGAAAAGAACATTCCCCGCGTGTTCCTCCAAACGGATGATTGGTCCTCGCAACACGCTTCGTTAGTGACTTTTATACACATTTTTTTTTTCTCCTGTTGTTGTTCTTCAAACTCCATGTAGCAGAAGAAAATAAGAGAAAAATTGGAAGAGGAGGAGAGAGAAGGTAAAAGGATTCAAATCGTTAGACCACTACTATTTTGTTGGGTTCGTAACTCACCCGATCTCTCTCACAAACAGCTCTTCCGTTTCACAAAAGAGACTGGACACGCTCCTTAGATCCAAGAACCAGTCTTGTGTTGCTGTCACGCGTGGAAGGAGGACAGTCGAGAGTTGTTGTTGTTATTATTGTTGACTGTCTTCAAGACCAAGATGAAACTCGGAAAAATTTAGGAAAAGGTCAAGGGTTCCGGTTTTTCGAGTACAAACTATAATCACCTCTGGTATGCCAATACTTAAAAGTACGGCAAACAATTTGCTCCCCCACCCCACCCCACCCCAAATACTAACACGGGACAACAATGAAAAAATTGCCTCCCACATAAAAAATATACAATTCTGAATGGTTTTGACCTGCTGAATACGAATATCCCCATGAAAAAGCTTTATTGGATCTTGATTTTTGACCTGTTAACAGTTAGAAAATGCTTTACGAGTACTTATTGTATGGTGAAAGAGTGGTAAGAACCCTGAAACAACGTTACCAGGGAAAATGGTCAACTTCGATGCTGGCTGACTACTGCTGGGCAATTGTAAAGCCAGTATTACACTATAAAAGTTTTATAAAAATTCTTTTATAAAACTTGAAAAATGTAACCAATAAGCACATCTGTTACATTCGAGTGAACTTAATTGATCCGCCCATTGGTTGCATTTTTCAAGTTTTATAAACGAACTTTTATCAAAATTTTATAGTGTAATCCCGGCCTAAGAGATGTTCCTTATGTCCGGTATAAGCGCAACGCAAAACCGAAGCACGTGTCAGACGCCGATAAATGAACTATCGTACTGTAATACATAATGCGTTTCTATATACTGCGAAACCTCGATATAACGATACTCTGAGGACCAAGAAAAAATATCGTTGCAGAGAGGTTATCGTTGTATCGAAAAGTAGTATCATCATCAGGTGCCGCTAAATTCAAGTTGTTATTGGCATCACTTTTTAATTGGCGTTGAGTGCCACTACAAAATGCATTTATCCATAGCCAAAAAAAATTGTAATTGATTATATATAGTAGATAAATAAAATTCAATTGGGGTCGTGTTTCACCCTATAAAGTAGTTTTCCGTACAACATTTTTGTGTACTACACAGAAAGTAGCACTACGGAAACTTCATTAACACTTTCAAAGTAGTAGATAGTGGTAGATAGTGCGAATTACCGATGTTATCAGACGCCCTCGAGATAACAAAAACTGGTGAAGAATTTAAAAATATATTGAGAAGTTAATTTCGAGCGAATATAAAAAAATATCGTTGCAGCGGTTTCGAAATCTCTTAAAAAAATGTCGTTACAGAGGGATTTATCGTAATAAAAGATATCGTTGTATCGAGAGGAGTTTAACATTAGACTATATGCTATTCCAAATATCATTTGAAAAAATATCGTTGTAGAGAGATATCCCTGTATGGAGTATCGTTGTAGCGAGGTTTCACTGCTTATACAATAAAACTCCTCTTAACGGACATTCCTCAGAAGCGGCCACCCCTCTTTTACGGACAAATAATAATTTCCCCTTGTATAATGAAAGTATGTATCTCAAACCCCTAATTAACGGTCATCCCTCTTTTACAGACAAATTATTTTTTCCCGTCGGTGACCGCAAAACAGAGATTTTACCGTATTAATGTTGTGCCTCTATATATTGGTGAAGTTTCTATATATAGAGTTGTTTTTTTTCCCGTATATTTATTTTGTTTTCTATATACTCATGTTGTGTTTCAATGCTTTGTATTGTGTTATTTTATAAGTGTATTAAATGTGCCATTTCTGGAAAAAACCGTAGCCAATCCAGCTTTCTTTTTACGGTCAAATTCGTGTTCAGCACACCGAATTACATAAGAAATGACTATTTTTGTTTCCGACTCAGAAAAACTTTGTCAAAAATTTCAGTATAATCGACACCTTTTACCTCTTAATAAACTCCATTCTGATCTCGGATTAATACAAGTAAATCATTGATGTAAAAAATAAACAGAACTGAATCTCCACATGACGGAAACTTCAAATTACTTTATATAGGGTAAATAAAAAAGGAACACAAAACATCTATCTT
Source organism: Pholcus phalangioides (assembly GCF_987345545.1). NCBI lineage: Eukaryota > Metazoa > Arthropoda > Arachnida > Araneae > Pholcidae > Pholcus > Pholcus phalangioides. The sequence goes on along the minus strand of NW_028301625.1, from coordinate 3,747,773 downwards.
TGTTGTTTCCCCCCCCCCCCCCCAGATTTGCCATTGGATTTCCAAAAATAAATTGAATCCAGAAGGATACTAAGTTCCTGAATATGGAATGTAAATGGGCAATAAAAGTTGGCCATTTCTTTCACATTCCGATTCGAACACACACAAGAAATCGTACGGAAATGAAAACGCCAAAAAGCAAGCAGTATCATAAAAATCATTCAATTTCCTTTACCACCATCGAAACCTGACCTTCGTGGATTTCGTAAAAAAAAAAAAAAAGGTCTCTTTTTCTTGTGTATGTTCGTTCATGGATGGACTTTTTTGGCTTCTGGCGATTGGGTAATTACTGTTTTCCACCTTTTGGTTCGTGGAGTTGCGAGTTTATGAAATCTCTCTATCCCTCGTTTTTGTTTTTTTTTTTGCAATTTATATATACATACCGTTATTCTAAGCAATGTGGACTCTCTCTCACTCACTCATGAATGTCCACTGCCAACATCGAAAAGCTTCCAAAACATCAATGTCTAGGACTCAATCGTTTCTAAATTTCAAGCCCTCCCCAATTTTTATTAGATGATTTTATTTTGTGCTCTTTCTCTCTTTCTCTTGCTTTCAAAATAATGACTCGACCTTACGGTATCGGCAAATAAAAATTCGGTACAACTCTATGACCCTCCTTTACCATCGGTATTATAATACAGTTTCACTCTCCTTTTATTTTTTTTTTTCAAGGATTACGTCCCTCTTTCTTTACCCTCTCCAAATGAAGTACATATTTTTACGAGGAATCGTAAAATTTAATGTTCCTCATTTTATGCAGTTTCTACGAGGCTTTTATTGATATTTAAACTTTTTTTTTTTAAATTTAGTTCAATTGAATTTATTTTTTTCATAATTTTAGGGCTATTTATTTGGTTGATTTTTCCGGTATGACGGTTTCTCCGTCAAATCGTGGATAAATCATGGAACAAAGTCTGATCCAAACTGAAGATCTTGAACGGCTTGTTAATGAGCTTTGAGATTAATGGGTCCCTGTTTGGAGAATTCTGATATTGGACATTGGATTATTCTGACATCTGATATTGGTTGAAAATGACAATAGTATATACTGTGATGAAAAGTATTCAACGAGTGTGTTGTGTCAGTGTTGGGTTAGTAATGTAAAGATTTTTCCCTTTTCTTTCAAACCGAACACAACTGAGGTCTATCGCCATGGGCAATTTACTACCTAGTGAGGTGTGTCGGAAGTGTAAGTGTGTGTGCCTAACAGTCTGAGTGCGTATCTAGTGTTGTGTTTGATTTTTCAGTGCTGCCATCTATATTTCAGAAGTGAAGCGTAATGGTTGAATATTTGTACTATTTGTAGGCCTGTTGCTCTCTATGGTGAGACTGCAAAAAAAGTAATATAAAGACTGCAAGCAGCCCAAACAATCACCTATAAAGCCGGGTCCACACTGGCCGCGCTACGCGATTCTGAGCTGCATAAAATTGGTTTTGCAGGCGTGGCTTCGCCAAATCGACCATTAAATTAGCCCGCTTTGTGTTAGCCACACTTCAGAACCGGTTTTTTCACGGGTTGAAGCTCAGTAGCGATGAGATCCGGCTTACGAAGCCAAACTAAGGCATACATGAAGCTATGCAGAAAACAGTAGTTAACAGGATGAATACATCAACACACAGGAAAATTTAAAAAAAATTGAAGATCTATTATATCCAACAGTTGATTCCAGGACTGATTTTCTCATGGGGGCTTTTCCTCAAGTTCACATGATTTTGAGGGCCCCAAATTCAAATGATATTCATTTGTGAATTAACCAAGCGTCTTTAACCATAACCGTGGATCCCCTAATGCAGACAGGCCAACATTGGCTTAAAGCTCGTCAGTGATGAATGTTCAGCTTTGCCATGGGGAGGGAGGTACCCCCAAGACAACATAATCATAGCACAATAAAAAATAATCACTCAAGAATTTAATTTTTTTTTTAATTTCAATTCAAAGTTCATTAAATACAGCACCTCAGTGGCACTGAAACCTATGGGGCTCAGGCCACATGAGCCCCCCACCTCCCGAAACAACGTTACGAGGTTGCCGAGTCCCTTAATAATTCATGAATATTCAATGCAATCCCAACCCGCATCGCCCTTGTGGGCCGTATCAAAGCCTCCCAGAAGTAGTATCTAGGAGGCTTTGGCGTTATATACGGACATCTAGCAACCTTAGACCCCCAACCCCGTTTTCTTTGCATCAAAGTTCCTACGGTACCTACGAATGGATTGGATTGGATTGGATTTTCGATTTATTGGCGCAAGGACCAATTAGGTCAAACTACGCCAAAACAATTGACCAATTAAAATGTATTCTTGTCGCGTCAAAAAAGTAAAACCACGCATGACAAAACAAAACTTAAACGTAAAACAGTGGCGTACGGCACCTACGACTAAACATTCTTTCCGACACAAGTTTTGCGAGCTCGACCATGCACTATGCAAATGAAGCCGGGTCCGGACTCGTCGAGCTGAACCATTCTGTTTTTAGCCCACATCGTGGGGCGGTTTTGACGGAAAACAGATTTTTGCGCGTTTAGGCATTGAGTAGAGCCAAACACCTTCTATAACAAAAGGCCTCCGCGCGAGCTCGTGACGTCACTGAAGAAGTTATTTCACCTGTAGCCATGGCAGGCCGGCGAAATCTTTACTTTTTTTTTGCAGTATATCTAATGACTATAGGTGAAATGGACAACTTCAGTGACGTCACGAGATTCGCGTGGAGGCTTTCTGCTATAGAAGGTGTTGGTAGAGCGGCGGGGTTTAGATGTGGCTTTACAGATTACCTTTCGCGCAGACAAAACAGATCGGCTGCGAGTTTGTCTTCTATCGAAGTCTCCCACCTGCGTAATACGAATTCATCGTTACGATAAAGATCGATGCAATTTTATAAAAATATTAATTAAAAGTAAGTAAAACACCACAAGAGAAACTCAAAGATCCGATTTTTTAAACCGATTTCCGTAGTATTGAGAGAGTCCTCCGTAGTTCATTGCCGCCGTCCGTAGAAAATACGGACAATCCGTAGCATTTGGCAACTCTACCTAATGCTTATTTTTCCCAGGGCCCCTTCAAGTCTAAGCTGGACCCTGAGCGGATTGAAAAGTTGATGATGAATATTATATATATGATATTGTATATACCGTGAAACTTCGCTACAACGATGCGTACTCGTTATAACGATAAATTCCTCAACAACGTTATTTTTTTTCAATTTTTTTTTTAAATTTTTTAACTCTCTACATCGATACCCTTTACTACGGTAAATTTCTCTATAACGATATTTTCTAAATATAGATATTTTAAAAATCGCGTCGCCTGTTTTTGTTCTTCTGAGTGCGTCCAATAACATCGATAGTTTGCACCACTTGATTACCGAAAGTGTTAATGGATTTTTCGATATCGCTGTTTTCTGTGTAGTACACAAAAGTGTTATGCAGTGAACGACTTCAAAGGGACAGACCAATCAACGGAATAAAAAAAAAAAAATTTATTATAATTTTTTTACTACCAACAAGTACTTATAAGTGCATTTTTTGGTAGTATAGTACTAAAGACTACCAAACCACTTTTTAAAAGAGATGTCAGCAACTGCATAAATTTAGTGGCACGTGATGATAATGCTGCCTCTCGATATAACAATAATCCCTCTACAATAGGGGTCCACAGCGTTTCCCATCTGAGGGCCACATCAATATTTCCGAGAAGTTACGCGGGCCACATTCAATGAGAGAGGTGAATCATAGGGGTTGGTAGCCCCCTTTCCTGAAGACAGTTTTCTTTCCTCCTACAATGAGTTGGTATGGTAAAATTTAAAATTATTTTGCAAAAAAAAAAAATATGAATAAGTTATATATAACTATCAGTTATATTAATTAATAAACGATCATTAATTATTGAGTAATTGTTAATCAATTTAAAAAATTTATAGCTCGTTCAGTCAGAGTTTTGCTCAAAAATGCCCAGGACTACCCGTCTGATGTTGAAAGTTTTTATCCCTCCATCACTGTTGATAAAAAATTTTCTGGTGAAAAAATTTAATAAATTATTCTCTTATAAATGAAAAGTAAAACTGCTCAATAAGAATTCTGGTCAAGATTTGATTTTTCTGTAGACATACCACCTGCTCGCATGATTAGAATGTCCAAAATGGATAATTACGATCGTGGATTCAGATAGCGGAATGTTGATTTCATTTTTCAGTAATCAGTGTCTTGGTGGGCCACCAAAATATCGTCGGGCCACGGGTTGAAGTCCCGAACACTCTACAACTATACTTTTTTTCTTGGTTCACAGAGTATCGTTACATCGGCCATGACTTTGTGATGACAAAATATTCACAAGGAAGCTGAAAAATGGAGTATTCATCAGCAGGGCCGCAACCAAAATCGAAAATTTACTCTGTCGCCCGGGGACAGTCTTCATTTTGGCACCCATACCATGTAATTTTCAACACAAAAAGAATAAACTCAGTTCCCTCCTTAGTCCAACGCCCGAGCAACAGACCCCCTGTCCTCCCTTAGTTGTGGGCCTGCTCATCTCAACGTTCCTACTAAATTTTTTTTTCGTGCGCGGTATGACAATGCAGGCTGTCCCAAATTGTTTGCACAGTGATATCTCCGTAACCGTTGACTTTCGAAACGTACTTTCAATTACAAAAAGTTTTTAAAGAGGACGTGCACAATTACTTAAAATCTCAAAATTTGTTCCAGTGATCGTATACATGAAAATTTAAATAAATTTTTTATACAGTCCCCCGTGTGCTCAAAAACCAAGTTAAAAAGTTGTTGCTCTATCTCTTCCGAGGCCAACAAAATATTTCCATGTTTTTAAGTGCAATATTCATTGAAATATTCGAATTATATTGAAATTAGAAACTTTCAATTTTTAATTTTTTTGGCATCAGAAGAGATAGGGCAACAACTTTTTAATCGGAAGCATAGTGGAGAGAGTTTAAAAACTTCGATTTTTTTTATTTTGTGACACACTGTATTTTCACTGTCAAAACTGGTAAAGGGTAATTTTTTAATGCTTGTTGAGCATTTTTTAAACTAGAACCATACCTCTACGACGGACAGTTGATGAGATAAAGGCCGTGCTAGCACTTACAGGACACCTTGTATAATTATCAATAATTAATTGATTGATCATTAATTATTAAGTAATTATTAATTAATTTGACAAATTTATAGCTCATTCACTCTGAGAGTTTTGCGCAATAATACCCAGGACTACCCGTCTGATGGAAACCAACTCTCATTCTGTGGAAATAACAAATTCGTCAACAAATTTATTCCAAGTTTTTACCCCTCGAACCACTGTTGATAAAAAATTTTCTGGTGAAATTCAGGAAATTTTAATAGATTATTCTCTTATAGATGAAAAGTGGGAACTGGTCAATAAGAATTCTGGTCAAGATTTGATTTTTCTGTAGATATACCAACTGTTCGCACGATTAGAAAGAATGTCCAAAATGGATGAGAATTACGATCATAGTTTTAGATAGTGGAACGCTTATGATTTCAATATGATTTTATAGATTTTAATATGCGATTTATGATTATATAAGGTGTCCTGCAAGTGATAATGCGCTCGTCGTAGAGGTATGATTCCAATTTAAAAAATGCCCAAAAGGCTTTCAAAAATTACCCTGTACTCACATAATAAAAAAATATAAATTTTTATTGTATCTCCTAATGCCAACAGAAAAAAATTCAATGTTTTTAAGTGCAATATTCACAGAGATATTTGAATTCACAAATCGGAGAAGAGTTATGAAAGAACAGCCTGAAGTCCTTTCCCAACTTTTCTCCCATTTTTGAATAAGAATATCTTGGCGAATAGTGCACTTAGAAACTTGGAATTTTTTTTGTTGGCCTCAGAAGAGATGGGGAAACACCTTTCTAATCGGAAGTTAAAGGACGAGGGACCGTATAAAAATTAAGATATTTTATTTTGTATAACACACTGTATCTCCACTCTTAAAACTGGTACAGGATAATTTTTGAACGTCATTCGAGCATTTTTTTAAATTAAAACTATACTTCTACGACGGACGGTTGATGAGATAAAGGACGCACTAGCACTTACAGGACACCCTGTATATGATCTCTATAACTTCTTTATATTGATTACATGCAGTACTTAGATTATGATTTTATACTTGTTATGTTTATATTATATTTGTAATAAATGCTTTTTTGTACATATAAATAAAATTGCCAGAGTTATCCAGTTCGTGAGGATAATGAGTCGATATCGCGATATGGTAGCGGTTCTCAAAATGTAGCTCACCAACCTATGTCAGGGCCGTCGCGGTGAACTATTCATACTACTAAACCACACATGTACCTCGTCCATATTCCTCTGCGGAATTTAAAACTGTTGATACTGATATGTGTCCCTGTTTAATGCCTTGAAGAAGTTCTTTGTTAAAGTATTCTTGGGAGCCGCGGATAAAAGTTGACTGAGTCAAAGGAGCCGCAGTAGTAAACGTTTAAGAATCACTGTTATAGTGATGTGGCCTGGGTATCCTTGTGTGTGTGTGTTTGACGATTCACGGCACATTTTCACATGACTCAAGTGGATCGTGGCACATTCCCAGATCACTTGAGTGACAACGGAATATTCACATATCACTTGAGTGATGCGGGGGCATATTTTCAAATCACTTAAGTGACCCGGGACAAATCAGTGAGGTGCCCCGCACTCTTCTGAAGGTTTAGCACACTTGATTTAAGGCAGTGTTTCTCAACCTTTCTGAAAACAAGGACCGGTAAAATGTCTGAAAGGATTTGATGACCCTCTTGCGTCCCGTATTACGTAAAACACAGCGTTTTCATAATATACAGTAATTATTTCATAAATTATGTTATAATAATTAGGGCCAAAATTATAAATATTCATCTCACATATGTGTCAGGTTTAACACAATTTTAATTACGATCTGTCATTGTACCTACTTTTGACAATGTCCGTATTTTACGGATTATTATTTAAAAAATCCCATCTTTAAGATTCCAGTTTACCGTATTTTTCTAAATGAAATACGGCCGATCATTTGAATACTTTTTTCGTGAAATACTATACATTTTTGTTAACTGCGGTTAGTAGCAGCCCTTCATTTACACACCCTTTAGCAATTTTAGCAGTAATAAGCAAATTGAATTTAAAGCAATAAATTTAGTGATATATCCCGTATTTAAGATCGCAATTTCCTGCATTCTCCTCTATGATGTATGGTGTACCTGAGTATGAAGGTATAATTTTATTTGAACCCACATAGAATATCGCCAATATCAATTACAACGGGTGAATAATTTCATCGTCTGCCTGCTAACCACCTATGCCGTCTTCGCGGACCACAGGTTGAGAAACGCCGCTTTAAGGCAATTAGTCTGATTTAAAATGAAAAAAAAAAATGATTAACAAGAGGAAGGAAAATATTTAGATTAAGATTTTCCGAAAGAGAAAAGTGATACCAATACCACGTAGAGAAGGAAACGTGGGAAACATTAGCCATTGGCATGAAAGACAAGACAACACAAGAAAGTTTCCGCCGCTCGGAATCCCGTTCGCGAAGACAAAACGCTTCAAGGCAGATTATAATGTGTGAGTAAGAGTTTCTTTTTTTTCTTTTCTTCTCTCATATGATGAACTTGTTAAGGGTAACGGGAAAAAATACATACATACACGCGTATTTCATTAGGCCATACCCTCAAGTGTAAAAACAAAAACCAAAAAAATGCGTGAAGCTATAGTTTTTCTTTTCCAACAGGAAAACAAGAAGAAAGAATCAAATAGAAAGTGAGTTTTTGAGACTCCATTAATCTCATTTTCAAAACAAACAAGATAGTGAAATTGAGGAAAAACTATAGCGGCCATAATCAACGACCAACATAACGAAAATTTTCGTTAATACACACCAATAGTGAAATAATTTTCGTTTTGTTTTTTCTTTTTCCACGAAACAACTTAAAGGAGTTCTTCTTTACGTATGTGAGGATATGGTATGGTGCAATTGGTATAAGAAAAAAAAAATGTCTTTTTCTTTTTTCCTTTTGTTGTCAAGTTTTCCTTCTTCCGTCTTTGGATTCAGTTTGCAGTCAACGAACCTATGGACATAGCACAGTAGAACTGATGAAGCATCCAACTTTAGTATGTGTGTGTGTGTGTACTATACGGTTCTTTCGTGGTCCGTCCTTTTCCTTGATGTTTCGGTTGAGCACTTCCCTCAACACCAACCATTCATGCGATCTGGATCCTTCTAGAGATCTCTTTCTCGTTTCTTAACGCCAGTGACTGACAACAGTGGTGACTTGTTGACTAGAGATGCTGTCAGCTTTTCTCGGACGTGAAGGATTATTACCTCAAAGTGATGATGTCATGGACAGAAAAAAGGATGGTCAAGAAACGTGTAGCGAAACAGTATACAGTAGAGTTTCTCAACCTATGGTCCGCAACGATGGTAAAGGTGGTGCGCAAGGCAGACTTGATTACAGTAGTGTCTCGATAATTCGAGGTGGAATGGACCGAGGCCACCTCGGATTATCGAAGTACTCGAACTAACCAAAAAACAATTTAAAAAAATGCTTTAAGGTATCCGACTATGTTGAAAACGTCACTTTGGAAGAAACATCGATTTTTGTTTTTTTTTAATAAAAGCCCTATTCTTTGTGATTCCAAAACATGCCTTGTTTTATTTATATAACACTAAGAATCGAAGTTACGTTCACTTTAGTGTTACGTTTTCACATACAATTAATCCGTGAATAAAAACTTTAAACGTGTTTAACGAAGAATGCCATTTTTGACATTTTACTTGCGTTTGAAATACGATTTTTCTAAAATTCTATTCATTGTATCATTACGAAATTTTAATGATATTTTTATATATATTTCCGAGGGTATGAACTAAAATCTAAGATCAATCGCATATATTTGTCTAATTACAGTGTTTTATAGACGAAATGTGGAAAAATTCACGTTTACATTAACAGATTTGAGTGTAACGTGTGAGCGTATCATACAATCCTTTAAATTTTAGCTCATAACCTGCACCATTACTAGCTAAATGTACTGTGAAAATAAAAAAATATTCCATTCATAGATTTTTGCTTAAAATTTGGCATAAAAATGACTTTTTCATAGAAAATGACATGTTTAGTCAAAAATGTATTATTGTTTTCATCATTTTGGGACACTTTTTGTCAAAAAATGTTATTAAATTTCACCCCAGTACCATTTTATTGAAAAGTGACAAGAAGGGTAGTCAGATACCTTAAATGTTGGTTTTACTTGAAAAGACAAGCAAAAGCAGTACTAGTATACTTACTGTATTTTTTATTCTTGAATAAAGATATAGATGCCATGCGATATGTTTCAAGTTTCAAAAAATGAAGAACGTGAAAAGGGCGCGAAGATGAGAGAGTGAGTTGGGGATGGGATTGATGGTGAACGACATTGAGACACAGATAGCTTTCAACTGACTTTCCAATGACTTTTACACAAGCAATTAGGAGACAATGCCATTGTCCATCATTACGAAGAAAACGGTCAAACTTGCTTCTCAGCGACCCCCGAAAGTTAACATGGTCTACGCCCATTCAAGGGAGTAATATAACTAATATTTTATTACACTAGTTCACCCATTACAGTATAGGGCTGGGAGCTGTCTAGTCCCTTTCAAACTGAAAATTACTGTGCAATACGCACGTGTTACGTAGTATTTCTGGGGGAAAAATAAAGATGTTGGGTTCTTGTAGGAAAAGAGAGAAAGGGCGTCTCTCCAGAAGGAAATTCGAAAATTTTCGGTGCCTCCGGTTATCCGGAAACTCGAACTTTCAGAGGCTCGGATTTTCGAGACTACTGTATTTTAATTCTATAACTAAATGCAAATTCTTTTTATTGATATTAGTAATATTCTTATGGATTCAAATATAAATTGGACCTTCATTACTTAGGATAACCATATCTAATCGAAGAACATACTGGACATTGCAATATTAGATATGAAGTAAATGTATGTAACTAAAAAATGCTATTTATGACAAATTTACTAAAACTGCTGATGAGCAGTTTTGCATTTTTGAATATGATTGCAAATTTTAATAAACTTCGTTGCATCCTCAAATCTGTGCACATGAAAGTCATAAGTTAAACGCTGTGAATGTTTTAACCCTTTATTTGGCAGTGTTGATCTCAAGCACAACACGAGTTTCTCATATTTTTAAAATGAAGACATTACAGTGGATCCCGTTTATAACGTTTTTCAAAATACCGTCATTAAAAAAAAAAGTTCTACGCGGGAAAACGCTTTAAACGGGAAATTTTAATGATAATTTGTTAGAATTGGGACTATGAAATTAAGTCGTACTAAGCGGGAAAACATTCTAAGGGGGGAATGTTATAAGTGGGATCGACTGTATATATTTTGAGCGCGTTTCGGCATTGATGCTCCTATGCAACTCCTAAATATTCGATTTTTACTTGTGAGCTGTTCATGAAGTTTCCATAATTACCAGCAGAGTAGCTCAAAGGTACACACGTCTCCTATTTCTTGACAAGCCAAGTTAGAACGATTTTTGGCCCTTGCATTTTGGAGGAAAATACCATGTGTGGAAGAAACATATCACTGTGCATTCTTCAATAATCATAGAAAAGTAATTTGGAAAACAATAAATGATATTCTTAAACTATTCAAATCTATGTAAATCATATAAATACAGAGTGTTCCCTGAAGTGCAACATCCCATATTTTTTCAAATATTGACAATAAATTTTTTTGTCATGTAATAGTAATCAGGGTACCTAATTTGTTTAATATAACCCCCCCCCCCCAAATTTTTCTTCTCTGGATATTCCAATGCTCGCCAATTAAAGGGTTAATGACGCATTGGTCCATCGAAAGAAATGAGTTGCTCGTGTTTGAAGGCAAGAAAACAACTTTCAGCCGTAATCTGAAGTTAATTGAAAGTTACAGACCAGATGCATTGTCATCAAAGAGCATCACATTAAACAAATTATTTTTCAAACTTGCGTTGGATTTCGGGTACGAAATTGTGACCTTTGTAAAAACTTAGGATTCTATATTCCGGCAAAATTTTTCATCTCTATGTACTGTAGCCGCTCGAAAATCAGTATAGTTTCATCACATATTACGTTCTGATCGAACAAAACGATTCTTTACTTGATTATCACTTAATAATTATAATCTCTACTATCTCAGTAATATTACCGTGACTAAGATTGAATTTCAGAAATGTGCATTTTTCGCAGAAAATCGCATAACACTCCAAAATCATGCAACTCGGGTTAGCGAAAGTCAGGGGGTATTACTGCAAAGTCAAAATCAGTTATAACGACCTCGATTATAACGTCAATAATTCACGGTTCTGACTGATTCCCATAGAGAATAATGTTAACCAATCTTGCCTATAACGTCGATGAAAATGCAATGACCTCGGATATAACGAAAATTTTTTGCCGGTTTCCCCCGTTTTTATGGCATTTTCAAAAAAAAAAAATTCTTACAATTTAGCTCAGCACATTGAGGCAAGACTTGTCTGTTGTTCTATCATGCCTAACGATAAAAATTATATTTATTACATTTGTTACCCTCCGACTTACTTTTTGACATGTCCGTATACGGAACATTCACGTATTTTGCTCTTCCCGATTTTATACTATGAAAATATCCCGTTTTTTTTTAAAGAAGCTTATTTGAATTTCTAACCTTTGCTAGAATCAGAGGTGAAGGGAATTTGCATAATTTTTAAATTCTGTTGTAATGAATATGACTATGAGTAGTAATGAAATGATTTCACTACTACTATTTATCTCACAAATTTTCCAAGTTCATTTTTTCCTTCCGTAAAATGAATTTTAGCAGACTTGCTGTCTTACAATATTTCTTGCTAAGGGTTAATTATTCCGAAAATTCACATTTTCGGAAAGAATTTACAATATCCCGTATTTTATATCCCAATTTCCCGTATTTTTCCTCAATGAAACATGGTCGTCCAGTCATAATGAAATAACAACTACATGCAGAGTCGGCTATTTGATCGCATCTGATTATAACTTTTTTTGTCAAAAAAAGGATCTCGGAAACGTCAACCTCGGTAATAACGACAAAATTTCGAGGAATCCTCAATATCGCTATAACCGAGTTTGACTTCAATTTATACGCGATACCTGTTACATTATTTAATTGGTGGTTTGATGAATTAAATAAGTTTCGAGTTCAGCGACAGGATAGAAAATCACCGTCATTCAGCCCCCACGACCGAACAATAATCGGGGGAATGGATGAAATTCGGGCATTGATTTGCTTTTTACCCTGGATGTTCTGTCAATAGATTTGCGATGTTCCGAAATGTCCTATAAAACATGTTGCGTTTTCATTGTTCCGTCTCCGTTGATGGAAAGAAAACGATGGACGTTTTTTCAAGAAAGGCTAAACGTTTTGCCGCTTTTTTTTTTATTTCATTTCTTTGAGCGTTAAAAAGATTCGAGGTGTGTGGTCCACCTGTCCTGCTGAATATCTCCGAACAATAACCTAATCCTTCGTTGCCCTCTTTTTAAAGTTGCTTTTTTTCCTGTCTTTTTTTAACCCTTTTATTGTTGTGGGGGTAGACAATGTTTCACTTGCAAGAGAGAGAGAAAACACACGGGAGAGATTGTTAGGGTGCCGATGATTATTGTTGTTGACAGCACCTTTTAAAAAAGATTTAAATTCGATTTTTTATGGTCTCTATACATTTGTAAAGAAGCAAACACAGGCGCCGGCTTCTGTTTCGTTGTTGCCGAATACTGCAAGATCTTCGGGAGACAAATAACAATACGTAGTTAATACTACACCCCATATATTTCACTCAGGAATTTTTTTTTTTACATAAAAGGGGCCAATGACAACTTAACTCTTTCTCTCTTTTCTTCTCGTTTATTACTGTGTTGATGTCAGTACGTTGTGTTCGCTCTTATATGTACCACCAACGCCGTGTATTGTATTATAATACTCGACGGTAAAAGTGTGTACCACGTCCTGCGACTCTCTAAAAGCCATAAAGTGTTTTGTGAAATTAACACAAAAAGTGTTTTATTTATTATTATTTTTTTTTTGGAATGTATCTGTAGTTGGCCTAGACCGTACATGCTCAACCCCTGTCCCGAGACCCAAATGTGGCCCTCCGTTTAATGTGATGTGGCCCGTGACCTCAAACCTAATTTTTAAAAATGAATTATTTCCAGGTCACTTAAGGTGTCCGCAACATACAGATCAATCGAGCGACCCGCGGCACAGTTCCAGAGCGCTTAAGTGACCCGCGGAACATTTACAGATCATTTAAGTGACCTGACCCACGGTGCAGTTCCACATCAATTAAGTGACCTGTGGTATATTTAAAGATCACTTAAGTGACTCGCGACACAGTTCCGGAGCACTTAAGAGGCCAGTGATGCAGTTAGCTCTACATCACTCAATTTACCTAAGGCACCGTTTTAGATCACTCAAGCGGTCCGTGGTGCAGTTCCACAGGAATTAAGCGGCCCATGACACATTTTCACATGAATTAAGCGGTCCGCAGCACAATCACTTTCAGATCACTCAGGTGAATTGCGGCACAGTTACAGATCACTCAAGTTATCTGCAGCACATTTACAGATCACTCAAGTTGTCCGCAGTATGTTTACAGATCACTTAAGTGGCCCGAAACACGTTTTTAAACCAATGAAGTGCCCCGCATTCTCATAAAGGTTGAGCACCTTTGACCTAGGCCACTGTTTCCCAAAATGGGCAATATCAGCCTCTAGGGAGCGATGGAAGGGGCGATAGAAGCTACTGGTAAAACATAGGATCCTATGGGTTCGCTTGAGTTGGAGGGGCGAGAAGAGGAAAAAATTGCTGAAGAAGGGGGCGATGAAACAAAAAATTTTAGGAACTATAACCTGGAGAATAATCTCGCTGCAGGTAAAGTACTACTTCCCAGGGCTGTCTTAAGAGCATCATTTTTCTGAGGCCTTACCTAGAAAATTCTCGAAAAATTCAACTACTATTTTTCTGAGGACATTCTTTTTTTGAGGGCCCGGGCCTCAAAAGTGGGTGGGCTCATGTGTTAAGACGGCACTGCCGCTTCCACACATCTCTAGCTGATCTCAGTGTCCGATTAGATAGTTTAAAACTGTAGCCTCCAACCTGTGCAGCTAGCACCATGGCGCCCTCCTTGGTTTTCCGTGGCACACAAGAGCAACTAAAAAGTTGCTATGTTAAATGCAGTTAATTACGTCAATAAAATTTGGACGTCTATGCCCATCATCCTAGTGAAAAATCCCACATGCGCACTCATAAAGGATGGGAACCACTGGTCTAGAAGCTCTCGAATATCGGTATAAATGACTATATCGGCCGTAAATTGGCTTCAAGAAGTATTATTGCATGATTTTAGCCTTCGTTATAGACCGTTAAGTCATCAATGCCTAACATTTCGAGCCTCAATACAAGTTTCAAATACATCCGGAAATGGTTAAACTGGTGTAAAAGCTGTCAATCTTGGCATAAATGAATAAATTAGGTTACAACTTTGTCAAGCATTATTGTGTAATTATTAGCCGCATCCCTCGGTTTTTTTGGTTTAATTGATGTAAAAGCTTTCGGATCTGTTGGCATAAATAACTGAAGTAGCTGCAAATCAGCTTCAACAAGTATTATTACGTAATGTTGTCACGTTCCTTGGAGATAGACCATTGTCTAACATTTCGAGAGTCAATACGAGTCCCAATGGCATTCACAATCGGTACCCGTTTTTAACGACAGTACCGATTTATCAAAATGATTAAAACATAAACCGTTCCCTTAAATTCTAAAAGCCCCGGATGGAGTCCTACCCGCTATATTTAGGCTATACATCCTTCGATTTTAAATTTTGTTTGCCTAATAAGACTTATCTCAAAGAAAAAATTGAAAGAAAAATGAATAAAAATTCACTTTCTCTCTATTTACAAGACACCGAAAACTAAGTAATTAATTAAAAATATTTCGATGTTCTACTTATCTCCATAAATTCCATAAGAGAAGGTAAAAACAACCCGAATATAAAACATTTCCATTTCTCGATAATCATTGATTCTAATGATCTTTGTTATTATTTTTCATTTCAAACGTTAATTATTTTATAATCAATATAAAACGAGATCGTTAAAAAAAAAAAGGACAATCCTCGAGTTCAGCAGAACAATTCGAAGAAAATAGAATTAAGAGCAGAAAAATAATGATGATAATGTTTTTTATTTTGTTGAAACAATTTTCTTTAACAATCGGGATGTGTGTTATATGTATCCACCCGCACAGCGCATATTGCATCGGTTCATTCAAAAAAGCTGGGCATTGGGTTGTTTAGGGGCAGAAAAAGAAACAAAACAGCAAAAATAAGCAAAAGAAAAAGCATCGGGGAAGCTGAAAGAGGTTATTCACTTTTTATGATATATCCCTTTGAGAGTGAGCCACAGAGAATCATTTCGTGCTTGATTTGGCCCACATCAGGACTTGCTCTGGAGAAGGCACCAGACCCTAACCCGGTTTCCAGCAGGATCGAGGCCACTACCATTAACGATGTCTCTGACCTCCAGTGGACACTGACCCTGCCGAGTTGTTCATGATGATGTTGTTATATAGAGAGTTTTTTGGTGCTTTTTGGTCCGACTTCTTTTTTTTTTCCTGTATGTACTCACTCCTGTTGTATTTCTTTTCTTCAGGAAGTAGAACAAGAAAGTTTTTTACCCCCTTGGGGCCTTTTCATGACTTTGCCTCCTTCTTCATCATCATCATACCAATAGAGAAATGAAAAGTCCGTTTTTTCTAATAACTACTATGGGGGCCATTGACGACATCATCGCCACCCGGAACTGTAGGGTCATGAATTAAAAGTTTTGGAGCACATCTATTGCCCATGGTTTCACTTCTGAGAAGAAGAAAAAAAAAAGGTATGTATCTTTGAGGCCAAATCCGAGAATTAGAATTCTTTCTTGCCGTTATACAAGCCAAAATGTAGGCCATTGCCATCTTGTAATAGTTTTCGTACTTACATGAGAATTTTCTGAATTATGTATAAGAGAAAGTCTCGTAGAGAAAACATGCTAAAATAACTGAATGGGATTGATTTTTGATTGGGCTTATATTTAATAGAATAACGGAAAAATCCCTCTGAAAGGCCACCTCTCCTTATAGGGTCAATTTTTATCTAGTTCGGTATTTTACCAAATAAAAGATGGTATGGTATGGATGTATGGTAAGTTGGTGGTCCGTCAAATTTTCTTCAGACGTTTTACTGATACTTGGGCTCAGAAAGGTTGAAAAACACTGCTCCATGCAGTTAAATATCTTTGAAATGGCCACCCTCTATTTCTCAGAAAACTGGTATTCGGAGATTTCAATATTTTGTGGTAATGCATGCAATATAATTCCGTACCAAAAAAAAAAGTTTTGCTTCTATGATTTAATTTCTAAAAGATACAAAGCATGTATCTCTGTGCTTAATATAAGAATCAGAGTTCGTTCCTGCCGTTATAAACATCAAAATGTAGGCCATTACTATCTTGTAATAGTTGTTTTACGTGCATGAGAATTTTTGAATTAAGCGTAAGAGAAAGTTTCTTTGAGAAACACGTTAAAATTCTCTGAATGGGATTATTTTCGATTGAGCTTATATTTATTAGAAGAACGGAAAAACGTCTCTGAAGGGTCACCTTTTTATAGGGTATACTTTTATCTATCTCTGATTTGGTATTTTTCCTCCAAGTGTGTTTCTCAACCTGTGGTCCTTGAAGAAGACCCCAAAATTCAATTCCAATTAATAAATTTTTTAAAATTGTACGACATGAATATTATATTCTCAGGCCCTCAACTAGACTAGCTCCGAGCCTGGTGGGGGGCCTCCACAAAAACTATACATTTATTTTGCACACTAATAAACCCTTTCAAGGGGTCTCAAGAAGGCACGCTACTGCCCCGTATATTCGCAGTTCCAAATAAAACAACGTTTTTAGTAAGTTAGTGGTCCGTAGAATTTTTTCGGACATTTTACTGGTCCTTGGGTTTAGAGACTTCGAGAAATACTGCTTTATACAGTTTTTTAAACCTCTTTGAAAAGACCACTCTATTCTACAGAAAAACGGCCCTTCGGAGAAGTGAATGTATTGAGGTAATGTGTGGGGAATATAATTCCGCACCAGAAAAAATTGGCCCTATGAAAGAAACAAAGTAGGCCTATGCATCTCTGCGACTAAATCTTAGAGTTCATTCTTGCCGTTATAAAAATAAAAATATAGGCCATGGCTACCTTGTAATAGTTTTCTTATTTAGGCTAACATAAAACAAACATTAAATTACTGAATGAAATCAATTTTTGATTGAGCATATCCTGGCGTATATTTGATAGAACAACGGAGAAACCTCTCTGAAGGGCCACCTCTTTATAGGGTCAATTTTTACCTGCTTCAGAATTTTTTCTATATCAATGTTTCTCGACTTGTCGTCCGTGAAGATGGGATAGGTACTGTAGTACGCAAGCAGACTTGGAAAAAATTGAATTCTAATTTCTAAAATTTTTTCAAAGTACGGATATTATATTCGCATAGGTCCAAATAAAAGGACACGTATGGTAAGCGGTCCGTCGAATTTTACAGGTCTTTGGGTTCAGAAAAGTCGAGAAACGATGATCTATGCAGTTAAACTTCTTTGACAGGACCAACCTCCATTCCTCAGGAAACCGGAACTTCGGAGAGGTGAATGTATTGAGGTAATGTTTGTGGAATGATTCCACAAAAAAAAAAAAAAAAAAATTAGTCTTACGATCTTAAGTTGTGGAAAAAAGTAAAGTATGTACAGTGGATCCCGCTTATAATGTTCCCACTTCGAAAGTTTCCCCGCTTGGTAAGACTTATTTTTGTGGTCCCAACTCTTACTAATACTCACTGAGATTTCCCGTTTAAAGCGTTTTCCCGCTTGCAACGTTTTTTTATGACGGTTTTTTGAAAAACATTATAAGTGAGATTCAATATATATTTCTGTGGCTAATCCAAGAATTAGAATTTATTCTTGCCGTTATAATAATCAAAATATAGGCCGTATTGCTTCTCTTGTGAGCGTTTTCTTATTACATGAGAATTTTTGAATTATATACAATGAGAAGAAAGTCTCTTTGAGAAACATGCCAAAATTACTGAATGGAATTAGTTGTTGATTGATAATATCTTGGCGTATATTTGACAAAATTACAGAATAACCTCCTTTGAAGGGCCACATGGTCAATTTTTTTCTGGCCTAGAATTTTCCCGTTTATATATAATGTATACGGTATATAGTTAAACCTCCTTAAAAGTGTCATTCTTCAGAAAACCGGACTTTCGGAGAGGTGAATTAATATGTGGGGGTATCCAGTACCAGAAATAATTACCCATGTGGGGAGATTTCTACTTTATAGACGTTGGCCTTGCTTACATGAGAACTTTTGAATTATATGTAAGAAAAAGATGAGATAGAGAGATATAAAGATGATAGAGAAACATGCTAAAATTGCTAAATGAAATCAATTTTCGATTGAGCATATCCTGGCATGTATTTGATAGAAATACAAGGAAAACCCCCTCTGAATGAAAAAAAAATTTCCAGTCCGGGGTTTTTACCCTACACCATCGGTTCTCAAAGTGTGCGTCGCGGCTCCTAAGGGCACCGCCAATTTTTGTTAGGGGCGTCACGCCGAGCTAGAGATATTGATTGGTGTGCCTATTAATGCTTTGAAGTGGTTCCTTTATAAGTGTGAAAATATCTACTAAACTATTCTAGGGAGCCGGAAATGAAATATGAATTCAGCAAGGAAGCCGCGGGTGAGAAAAGTTTGAGAACGCTACCTTATACAGTTAAACCCCTTGGAAAGGGCCACCATCCATTCCTCAGAAAACCGGCCTTTTAAAGAGGTGAACTAAAATGTACAAAATGTTTCCATATAAGAAAAAATATTGAAATTGTCTTTTTTTTCATAGAGGCGGCTTTTGAGAGAGAGCTTTCGCAATATTAATATTTTAATATAGAGTAATGTAATTTTAATATAGAGCGTTCATAACAAAGTATTAGTTCACTTCTATTTAAGGAACGGTAGCCCTCTTAAAGAGGTTCCATTGAGAGAGGTCTATTTCAAAATTTTAATTTTATTATAGAAATATAAATCTCTATGTTGAAAATGAATAAATTTGATTTGATTTGAAATATTCATATGTCTGTTGACGTATATGTAAACACAATAATATGGAATTTTAAAACAAATTTAATAACTCTACGATTTTAATTATAAAAAAAATTATACGCAACGAAACTCGATTTTGTTTTAAGGAATTTTTCTTTCTTAATCAATTACACATTCTCAAAAGTCACTGGAATAGGCCTAAATACGCAATCTTAAGGTCGCTAGCCTTGTTTCACTTGCTGTGCTGAGCTCTAGTTTTCGGTATCTTTAACAAACACACGAAATAGTTGGCGATAGACCTTTTTTACTTCTTTTCCATTTAGTACTCAAATGATTGGTTGATGGAGGCTATAACTTGGGCTTCAACTCAATGGGGGCGGTGGACGAGATGAAATAGAAATAAAGCCTATATACGCATGATGTACTAATAAATTGAAGCACGGTTCATGTGAAATGGACAGGTAAGGTGGGAACATGCACCGGACCTGTTTCTTTTTTAGTGTTGTTTGTTGGCGAGTTTAGCTCCGTGCGTGACCTTGATTTCCTGCGATGCACAACACACTCTAGGTTGGCACACACACACCACACAGAGAATCACTCGATTGACCTACATCCACTATAACACACTCACTCCAACAACCAATGAACACATTCCCCCCTTTAGTTTCTCATGGTAAAAACTGAAGGTAGAAATAAGAATGAAAGCTACGAGCAGCAGCAACAACTACGTCCAGCTTCCTTCCAGATATGTAATGAGCGAACACCTTCTTTTTTTTTTCTTTTGTTTTATTTCTTACATCCTAAGACAATGGGTGCCTGTTCGTTCTAACGGGCAAGATGACGGCCATAGACAGGCAGACAGAAAAGAAAAGAAAAACCAAAAACGAGGGCTTTTATCGAGTCCTCCTCATCTCCAAAGTATGCGTGATACCTCACAATCCTCTTGGATTAAGCTAAAAATAGTGTCCAGAACAGCGAGTGAGAGAGCACCAGGATTAAGCGCACTGATGCTTTCAAAACAAAAAACAAAAACCATCGTCCATATAGTAAAAGAACATGAAAGAATGCACGGACGAACGCTATGAATGCTAAAATGATAATGAGAGTGTAAAACGAACTCGTTGACCTATCGATGACCTCCCCATTAGTCAAATATCGATAATAAAAAAATAAATAAAACGAACGTCTTTAGCAAAACAAGTGGATTAAATGTGTTATTGACGAGAGAAATATATATAAAAACTACACAAAAGTCGCTAAGGTACAAGATTAATCAACCCTATTCATCATTTTCTGGCTTGAATAAAATATATAGGGCAGTGTTTCAATGAATAGTCTTAAATGAGACGTCTCAACAACATCCATATGGAGAGAAAGAGTTTTGAGAGTTTCCTCTGAATGTTGCAATTAGTAAGCTATATGTTATTATCATTGATTTTAGTCGGAAAGAGATCCTTAAAAAAAAGTGATTTTTACGTATATGCAACTTCAATAAAATCACGTTGTTTATTGGAAACAAAAATAAATGGTCGCCGGGTTGCTTTTCCGTACGCTGCGTATCTGACGATCTAAAAATCAACCAAAAATAATAATAAATCGAGACGAGAGGAATCAATAACTTCCTCGCTCTCTGGGAACAAAATGATAACCGAATGAATGATTTGTCATTCACTGTTGACAAATCAATATATTTCCAACATCATCATCATTGCAGAAAACAACAGTCACGTAGAAAGTCAATGTACTTAGATCTTATTATAACAGGCATTGCCGATAATCAATTTGCAAGTTTGTTTTTTTTTTGGTCTGGTTGAACGTGTGAAACCAATCAAAAAAGGCTCTTCTCATATCACATTCATTCCAAAAAATTTTTTTTGAATATTTTATTACTTTTTACGTACAATTCCCCCCGGAAAAACCGCAAACTTTTGCGGCAAAAATCTATAAAATACATATATATATATTTTATTCTCGTTATTGGTCGTTTTTGGTTTGAGTGATGGTTTTGAGCTCATACATAACGGTACCAACCATTAGTTTTGCAAATTATACGATGGAACATTAGCTTAAATGATGACGATCTGGTTGGTTTTGTTTTTTTTTGCTTGTGATGTTGGAAATCATTCGCTTGGAAAGCAGTGAATTAAACGCATGGAAAAAGTCGAGGAAAAACATCGTTTTTGAACAATGACCTCTGGTTAGTTTTTTTTTTTCCTAATTTCGCACGGACTGAGAACGATCCCATAGTCCTTTCTCCTTAAAACTTTCTCGATTTCATCATGATATCAATTATGCGGTCGGACCATAAATGTAAGAATTGCACCGACTGGAAAAGGCTTCGTTTATGAACTTAATTAGAAAAAAAAAAATGATTGGCATTTTTTTTCCTCACACCGCAATTCAGCAGTTAATGTGATTGCACTTCTATATCCACTGCCAACAATTGAGGTTTCTCTCCTCGCATTGGGATATGTTACTATTATTAGAGAAGACACAACTTTTCTATGCAAGTGAACTGAAATAAGGGAAAGTTGCCAAAGAAAATATCACAAACCGACATGACATTTCACAAGAAAAAAAAAAGAAGAAAAGTTTGAAAGAGTAATTTCTCGCTAGAGTTTGCACTAATCTTCAGCAACTTGGTGAGTGGTACCGATCGCTAACCACGTAAAATGAATTTTAAACTGAAAGAAATGAGACAACCTCGCAGTTTTGTATTCCAGGCATTATGATCTGGAAAATATAGGAAAAACTAAGAGGACCACCAAAAAGTGATGTTTTAGAGACTAATAAAAGGGAAAAAAGTTCTAGAATAGAAAAAATTTGTCTCTATTGGGCAAATACATTTGCAGGGCATAGTGACAATCTTTACAATGGTAAATATGCTGATATGAATTTTGAATATTTTGTGTTGTTTCCAGACTCCAATTTAGCAACTACACAAAGAAAATTTTATGTAGGCACCAATATCAATTCTTTAGTCACCATGGTGACCTGGTGCCTGAGATTTAGCAAGCCCTGCATATATTCAAAATTTCTTTAATGTCCACTGAGACCGTTCATAGTTGCGTTTCCTTTAACGTGGCAGCAGGCGTTTCTTTTAACGTTTTCAGTGGTGGGGCTCAGTCTTTTCTGAAATTAAAGACTCCTGCTACATTATGTAGGTTTTTTGAAGCCCTTTCGATTAAATATCAGCTTCCCCCCCCCCCACTCCGCCGAGAAAAGTGAATCATGGGATGGGTCACTTTATTTTTAAGATATTTCTTTTGATTTATTTCCAAATTTATTAGTTTTTCTATTATAAATAGTAGTTTTTGTAATGTTTTCACTTCCGGTTATAAGTCTATGTTGACCAAACGACTAGTTGTTCGGCAAATTTCTTGCATTGTAGGCTCCAGCCTGAGATGCGCAATAAAGATTAAGTTTAGTTATTATTACGTATTATCATCGTCAAAAGTTCTTGTGCTTAGAAAAACAGTAATAAGTAATGTGAAAATTATAGTTAAATTTTCCTAATTCCCAATTTTTGCCTGGTATTTACAAGTTTACGAACGCCATGCAGTCAATTCCACTATTAGTCAAATTCCTCTATCAATTAAAAAAAAAATAACTGCACAAAAATTTCTGAAATTTTGCAAGAATATTTATAAGACGTGTTAGAGTAGAATAAAACCTCGAACTTGGACATCTGACCATTCATTAGAACTTGATGAATTTTTAAAGTTAAAAAAAAGATATCAATTTCAAAAATGTCTCCGCGTGTGTGTGTGAATTCAATTTTTTAAAAGACTCCCCATCATTCAATTTCTAAATCGGAGGTTCATGTTACGAACAATGTCGAATAAACATTTCTACAAAATTTCAGAGTTTTTGGTGAAGTATTTTTTTTAATCATGCAAATGAGCTGTAAAAACTTCAGAAATTCGATCTAAAAAAACACGTTCAAAGTTTATTTCTTGAATATGTCAACACTTATTATGACGAAAGACGTCACACACTCTCTCTCTCTCTCTCTCTTGTTAATATGATAGATACGTAAAACTGGCTGAGTGAGAAGATATTGATGTTTCAGGAAAAGAAAATTCATCTCTGCCCTCACGGGGACTCGAACTCCGGTCTCTCGTTTGCCGAACGAGTGCTCTATGACTTTAAGAGCACTCGTCCGGCAAACGAGAGACCGGGGTTCGAGTCTCCGTGAGGGCAGAGATGAATTTTTCTTTCCTGAAACATCGGTATCTTCTCACTCAGCCAGTTTTCTGTACTTGTCACTTATTCATTACTTCTTTCTCTTATTTTGAGAGCCAATCAATCGACTAATACGAAATTTCTTGCATCTGATTTTCAGTTAGATGAAATATTTTTTAAAGTCATTTTTGAAAAATTGCCATTTTCAAGCCTCAGAGGACATGTCACCCCTTAACATTAAGAATAATGTAAAATGTATGAATTTTTCAAATGTAATAATAACAATAAAATCGGACTTACCAGGTCTTTAGATGATCATCTACGCAACACAGTCCAGTCACTAAAATGTTCTTTTTTTGTCACTTATATATATGAAGAAAGTCACACGCGTTATAGACGACACTGGAAATGCACAGTCAACAATACAATTGTCCGTCGAAGAAATTCGAAGAAAAGAATCTCCACAAAGATGTTGATTAGTAAATTGGTAATTTGAACGAAAGGGAAACGCCCGAATATTCCGTAATTAAAGCTTCGGCACTATACCTAAAAAAGAAAAAAAAAAAGAAGAGGAAAAACAATTATTCAAGGACTATACATACATAAAAAAATACTCTTTAAAGGTGCCTTGGTTAGGCACCTACGCGATATTTTTCTGCTTCGTAAATCAGGCAAAAGAAAAAAAAACCGAAAAAGAAGCACCTACTCACCTACTTTTCGCGAAATAAAATAATAATAAATATATCGGCGGCATCGATCTTTCACGCAAGGAATACAATGCACGGGTAATAACAAAAGAATGACCACAAGGTCAGGGAAAAGAAAAAAAAAAGCGTGTCCACCTACTCTTGACCAACCCAAGTAACCTTAAGGGCCGATGAACCATCCTTGAGATTGAGATCGTGCATCTATAAGACACTACAGTATATATTCCAACTCGAGTTTCGGCTATTGTGAAGGTAACTTATTAAGAAAAAAAAAAACAAACAAAATAAAGACGTTTCGCTCTTCTTTCTTGTGTTGTCTATAAACGCCATGCGCAATTTTATAATGCGGCACAAAAGCTCTCTAACATACATCCAAACAAGTTTGTTTCATTGTGTGATGATGATGATCACCATCACCATTATCATGGCGGGTGGTTAAAAAGGAAAAAAAAAAAAAGAAAAACTAACAACACAAAAACGTTACAATGGGAACTTTTTAGAACCGTTATGCAGAATATTATTCAACCAGTGTCCTACTTTACTGTTGGTAGGGAGTATG
This sequence comes from Pholcus phalangioides, assembly GCF_987345545.1. Taxonomy (NCBI): domain Eukaryota; kingdom Metazoa; phylum Arthropoda; class Arachnida; order Araneae; family Pholcidae; genus Pholcus; species Pholcus phalangioides. The sequence goes on along the minus strand of NW_028301625.1, from coordinate 3,723,060 downwards.
TAGATATTCTTACTAAATATAAGAACTTTTGAGAAACATACAGTACGTATATATGCGAAGAGTTTCGCTGAGACTGTCCGAAAGAAATGAAAATTCTATGTTTGATTCTGGAGTTTCATTAAAATATGCAAAAAATTCAATATTGAGCTTATTATTTATTATATTAATACGATAATTAAGGGAAATTTATAAATTAAAAATTTTACGCACTCAATCAAAAAAAAAAAAAATCAATTAGTAACTAAAAGAAATTCTGATAACATTTGAACTCCGTAACATTTGAGTGAATATCACTGTTATATACTGATGATTTAATTTTTTGATTTTTACTAATTTTTGCGTTTTAAAATTTTTGAGAACGAAAAAAAATGTAAAAAAAACAAGAAATTTGAATACCTTCGCGGATTTTTAATCAGAGACAGAAATTTTAATACCATAATTACATGCGTGTAATCCGTAGATGCAAATTTCACTACTTAGAGAAAAAATATATTATAGTTCACAGAGAGCGGCGTATAATCCACATGTGAAAAATTTTATTCATCTTTGATGAAATCTTAACACTTTCCACGGCATAGTAGAAATCTTAAACCCCTTATGAAATGCCGTATATTTTTTTTAAATGAAATAGGCCTTTTTTTTATTTTAAGCAGGTGCAACGTAAGGGGTCTAGGTAAAGGTTTTCCACAGAGAAACCAACTTTACAAAATGTCAGGGATTGTCAATGCTAAAATAAGAGGTTTTTAGGAAGGCGAGATATATTCGTCAATGCCGCTTAAAGTGTTAAAGAATGGAAGGGGTTGTTTATCAAGTTTTTGTAGAAAAGATTTTTTTTCTCCATCTACATTCCAATTATAAATTTAAAAAAAATTAATTTTTTAATACATTTATTTCTATTTCATCGAGGAAAAAAAAGCTGCAGATGAGAGACGGAGACATAATCCGCTTCAAGAAATTCCTATTTTTTGTATATAACGCACGAAAGTACAGTAATACACATTTTTTTTAATTATACAGGGCATATAAAATTTCAATTTTTGTATTTTCCCGAATTAGACTTTATAATGCTACTATCTTTTGCTAACATTTTCTCATATCTCATTTTAACCATTAAATTTTTTCTTCAGCGATTACGGATACAAATTGGTGATATTAGCATATTTTTTATAATATATATAATTGAAACAATACATCAACAAAACAATTTAATTAATAAGAGTGGATTTTTTTAATTCGTTAAAATAGTCAATTAAGGGTAAATATATTTAGTTCCTTTATTTTACTTATCATCTATAAACAGATAAAATCTTGCTCAGCAAAGTTGAATAGTTGTTACCTAGAATTTTATTTCCAATTTCCTGAATTTAGTTCAAATTTGAAAACCTCCGAACATGTAAAATTTCAGCGGCACTGACAAGGAATCAATTCTTTCTGGGTAAAAAAGTACTTATATGGCCGTATTTCGAAACGAAATGACAACTAAGGACAAGATTACACTATAAAAGTTTGGTAAAAGTTCTTTTAAAAAACTTGAAAAATGCATTGAGAACGATTATTGGTTGTTTTTTTCAAGTTTTGTAAAAGATATTTTATCAAACATTTATAGTGCAATCCCGGCGTAAAAGATGTATTTTCTAAAACACCGAAAAAAATTGAAAAAAGAAATTGGTATAATGGGTTTTTTTTATATATACTCTCATGTATATTCAAATATCCAGAGGGTTAATGATACAGGGCAAATAAAATTTTAATTTTTACATTTCCCGAATTTAGTACTGTACTTTATAATGTGTTAGTATTTTTTGCTGATATATTTTTTTGTATCGCACTTTAAAATTTTAGAATCAACCATAGAAATTTTATTAAATATTACTTAATTTTAAATAAAAATTGCAAAAACTAATCGCTCTTATACTGATGTATGGCCAGACCGCACGTGTTAAAATGGGTACTTAATCTTATTTGAATATATTTGAACTTTTTCCTTCTTTCCAATACGATTTTAATTTCTTCTAAGACGAAGGAATAAGTAAATAAGAAGTCGAGATGTTGTTGTTAGACGTTTTGTAACGGGGCTTGAACCTGTGCTTTCTCTTAACGGACTAATAGGGCGATGGCCCTTTCTACCGAAAATAAGGTCACACTCCATTTCCCATCCAAAGCGATGTTCGAGTCGTCGCTGACTTCTTTTATTTTCCTTTCCCTGTATATTTTATTTATTTTATTATTATTTTTCTCTCTTTCGGCCATTTTTATTTTTTACGGCAATTATAAACAAGCCAACAAGCAAGCAGTGGTCAAACAGGCATCGGCCTGTGACGAACGCCAATAAATAGCATAAAACGGCGTGTTCGCGTGGGACGATTAAAAAAAAAAAATGGGTGAAAAAAATTGATTAGTTGATGATGACGACAAGAAACTCCAACACCTATACAAAGAAATAAATCAATCGAATAAATAAAATGAAACAAAAATGGTGTTGTATGTATCAGTGGGTTAAGAGAGCGTGAGATCTTCAGTCACATTATATTTACGGTAATGAACGGATTCCTATTTTTTTATACCAATTAATTTCGGTTTTTGGCCGTGTTTGTCCGACAAGGACGTTTATTACTGTCGTGAGAACTGTGTTTGGTCAGAAATAAGACAATTTAATCCTTTTGGGCACATATTTCCCCTCCAACAAGCTAAATTGGGCGAAGAATTTTCGATTGTATTGAATCTTGACCGGACATAACGTCCGATTTTTTTTAACCCTTTAAGCCACACAGCAGAACACTAAACCCTCTATAAAATGCCATATCTTTTTTAATGAAGTAGGATTTCTTCTAATTTCAAGAAATTGTTCCATTGAGAAATCAAATTAATAAAATATATGGGCTTGTCAATAAAATAAGAGACTATTAAGGAGGCGAGATATCTCGTCAATGCCACTTAAAGGGTAAATCATTTGATAATACTCCCCGAATCTCTTTGAGATGTACCCAGACCCAACCAGAATTAGAATGAAGCAATGAATACAAGGGTGATACTGACCGGGCTCTATAGCCTAAAGCTTGTTGTATTCCTGCGAATGCGAATTTTCCGCAAAAAATTCATAACCTATACAAGAAACTGCAAAAGGACAAATTCCAGGGGCTTTCCTTATTGCGAGTGAGGCACTATAAAATACGAACTATACTGACGAAGTGCCGATAAAGCATCTGGACCGGAAAGGAACTAATAAGGCTCGAGGCTCATATTTTAGATATGACATACCTATAAACTGATAAAATTTTAAGCTAGGGATTTGTTAAGTGTTTGAAATAAAATGCGCAGTCAATGTATTATTTAAATTACACTTTACGGCCCAGTGCGGCTGCGTATTTTTAACCTGCCCAAGTCGGGAGCTAGCTTAAGGTGCCCCTTAACTGTTAAATGCGTCTTCACTGCTATGTTTCCCGATGATTGCGCGCTAACTCGGTACCCAGGGGTGGTCTCGAATATCTACTTGAGAAGTTCAGTTGCATACATTCATTTTTTTTCTTTATAGCAGCCATAAGTACAGCCAAGGCTTTCTTATGAGCATCCTGGGTCCCCAGGTAGAGTGGTTTTTCTGAGGCCACCTACCTGGCTAAAGGCCTCGGCTTACTAATTTACATGCCCACTTTCGAAAATTTTAACTAGATCTTATTTTCATGAGGCCCCGGACTGTGTCCAGATGGGCCCATGAGTACAGAACTAGAGTAAATAGGATTCTCTCTCAATAAGGATATGACGAGCGAATTCCGTCTTTAGACTGTGGTTTTCAAAAAATGGCCCATGGACCCCAGAGGTTAAGTAAGAGGTTGATAAGGGGTCGTGAGTATTTGATAACAACACATAGAAAAAAAAAACAATAGAAAATCTATAGTCTAACCAGTGTTTTCCAAAGTGGGCAATTTCACCCCCTGGTGGGAGATGGATAGGTCCAACGGGGCGACAGAAGCTACGGATATAACATAGGATCCTATGGGTTCGCTTGAGTTGGGGGACGATGAAAGAAAAAATTTCTCTGCAGAAGGGGGCGATGGAACAAAAAAGTTGGGAAAAACTGGTCTAAACTTTAGACCAGTTTCCCAAACTTTTTGTTCCATTGCCCTTCTTCAGAAGTTTTTTCTCTCATCGCTCTTTAACTCAAGAGAATTCATAGGCTCCTATGTCATACCCGTAGCTTCTATCCCACTTTAGGAAACACTGGTCTACACCAGTGGTTCGCAACCTTGGCAAGCCCACGGCCCAGTTTCATTCATTTTTGGGAGTGGAAGGCCCAGTCAAACACAAGATAAACGGCATATGAATGAGGAGAAATGAAACGGCTGATCATTCGCGGCCCGGTATGAATGAGGTCAGGGCCCGGTACTGTACTGTGCCGTGGCCCGGCGGTTGAGAAACACTGGTCTACACCCTTCTTGTGACGACTATAACACATTTAGCGCTTTAGACTAATGGCTTTCAGAATGTGGTCCGCGGACCTCCCAGAGTCCGCTATAAGTTGCTAAGGGATCCGTGGATGACCACGATGCTCAGAAAAGTTACAAATTGTGGATGACCGATGCTCGGACAAGTTACAAATCGTGGATGACCGATGCTCAGACAAGTTGCAAGTCGTAATTGATCGATACTCGGACAAGCTGGAAATCGTGGATGCGGCGACAATTTTGTTCTCTTCTTTTTTACAATTTTAAGTCCCTCTTTACTGGAAGGTGGGGGGGGGGGGCAACCCTTTTGGGTCACAAACACCCAGAGGTATCCACTTCGTGGACAATGAGCCGATATTGCCATATGGCGATGTGGCCTGGGTATCTTTCGGTTTGACGGTCACAAATACCATTTATATTCATCATTATCAGAAGAGCATCTGCATTTTATTAATTCTGGGGCAATGTGAAACTTATGTTATTTAATTAGTGTAGCTATCGATACCTCGCAAGTACAGTATCGGGTACAAGAATCCAGCACCACGGTGCTTTGGATCGAATAGGTCGAAGACGCATGTGTTATAACAAACCTCAGGACTCGATCCATAAGACCCAAATTAACCAAAAATGTAATCATAAAACTTCTCTGTAACTTTAAACACATAATTTAAAGAAAAAAAAATTGAGGAAACGGATAAAAATCAAGGAAGAGATAAAAACGAACACGAAGAAGAGAAATTGCATTGCGTATGCATATACGTACATATTGTAATTCCCGAAATTACAGTGGTTAGCCAACGAAATGGAAAACGGGCCACACATATTACTACTACCACCAAAAGGTAAAAAAAAAGATGCACTTTTTAGCCTAGAGCCAAGCGTAACCAAATAAATAAATAATAAATACTCAAGGGGGAAAAGAAAAGAAAATAGTGCAGTAGAGAGAGGCAATGACCTAGTCTAGAGCGAATCTAGAGGCAGCATTAGACAGAAATCAGGAAGGAATCATAAACTCCATACCATACATCGTGGAAACAACTTAATCGAAATAAATCACTAACAACAACAAAAAAATGGATCCCACGGACATACGCAGAAAAAGAGACAGAAATGAATGATTCCATCGAACACACATCTATGGCCCCCTTTACTTTTTTTTTTCTGTCTCTCTCCTAAAGTTGAATTCATTCACCTGAAATGAGGTGGAACTTCGATCATTCAATCACGACACATGTGATGATCGTTTGACAAGACTGATTGCGATCGATCGAAAAACGTACGAGAAACAACAACAACAACAAAAAAAAATTATCTCGTATGTTTCTCGTTTAGTGGGTTAAAAATGATGACTATCACGAAAAACCCAAACAGAACACACGGTTTATTTTTCCTTAACTAAGTAGAAAGTGATTATATGCAAGAATAATTAACTCGTGTAAAAAAACTCGTGGCCGTGAGTTTTATACTGTATCTGAAAATTGTGCGTTTGAATCGCACTTTAACACTGTAAAAGAACATGTCTGTGTTCTTTGTATGAACAGCTGAAGAACGGATAACGAATCTTTAGCCACGTCCTCGTGGAATTTAGGTCAACAAAATATTCGTATAACTTGAATTTTTTTCTTTTATTTCTCTCTCTGGTCTCTTACTTAACTGGTCAATTACGTGGTATGGGATAAGAGGACCTTGCCTATGATCTTGACCATTTTATAATCGAGTCACTCGCCCTTGAATTTTTTTTTTCTTCGCGTTTTATGATTTTGCAATAACCGGTCAAGTTCAAAGAAGTTTCTCGACCTCGTGGCTTAGATCCATATAAAACGAAAGTGAGGTCACTTATGTGATGTTAGTTCTAGTATTTAAAAAAAATCATCACTGTTATCGTAATTGTCTTTGAAAACTTACCTCAAGTCCGTAACTATAGAATCCGATATCCGAAATACAGAGGGCTGAACACATTTCGGCTATGAGTAAATATCTCCATAGACTATAAGAGGACTAAAAGGGAGCTTTATAGCTGATAAAGGGCTTATGTAAGGTGCGTTAAAGTTAAGAAAGAGCAAAAATAAGAATCTATAAAGCTAAAGAAGAGCTAAATTAAGGAGCTATAAAGCTAATAAAGAGGTAAACATTGTAGAAATTTTCTTGCTCAATTATATAAGTGGATACAAATAAATTGTGAGCAATGTCAGCTCACAGATAATTTGCATTGCTTTTTTTGGACACTGACCTCGTGCACACCCTATCAGCCCGAAATATATTTCCATACCTCAGCTAGATGAACCCAAGTTCAAAAACATGATTTTATAAGGGAGCCAAAAAAACATTAGAAAGCCAAGAAAACATACAGTAATATTACAGGAGAGCCAAAACAAAACATAATACGGTGAAATCTCGATACAACGATACTCTGGGGCTCAGAAAAAACATCGTGTAGAGGGATTATCGTCATATCGAGTACCGTTTTAGCGAGGTTTCACTATTACAAGATAGCCAAAAACCCATTTTCAGCATTGAGTTCAATTACAAAATCTTAATCCTTTCTACGGCAAGAATCACTGATATTTCTAGTTGATGCAAAAAATACTTTTACATAAAAATTTTACACTTTCACGCAAAATACTAAAAAAAGGAAAAAAAAAATTAGTTACCTCTACCTCTCACATACGGTTATAAATATTCACGTCTATAAAAATTATCATGACTACTTTTCAAGTACGGAAAGTTTCACATCACGAACATAATTACGATAACGAAACCAAACCCAAAACAAATACTGTACTTACTGTATAAATCTCCAAATGATGAGAAAACACATACGAAAATTCTCGTAAAGCAAGGTAACTTCAACTCAAGTCACCGCGGGATACGACAATTTCAAGTTTCGATTTTGAAAAAAAATCGGAAAATTTTATGAAGTTTCAAAGACCACGTGAATCGAGAGCGCGTTTTAAAATTTTAAGTTTGAAGGGCCATGACCCTTGAAATTTTTTTTTTAAAGGTTGAAAAAAAAAATTGATTATTATTTTTAAATTCTTACCCTTGTTGTCAATTTTAGTTTCTTGGAAGAAGGGGGGGGGGTCGCTCACTAAGAAGGTCGTCGCAGTGATGAACGAGGAGGTGGAGAGACAGCGACAACTTTTTCGGTGTGTGCGAAGAAGGCGGTCTTAACTTTAAAAAAAAAAAAAAATTCGTAATTTTTTTTTTTTTAATTTTGAAAATGCATTTTTCTTCCAAGTCACTCACTCACGAGAGATTTTTTCGCGCGCGCGTGAATAAGGGGACACGACGCAGGAGAACGAGAGCACAACACAACACACACACACCAAAAATAGACACTCACCTCGGGATGCTTCTTTCTCTGGATGTTAGCCACTCTGATGTGGGTCTTCACAACAAACGTCGCGGGATGGATCGCTTTTTTGGACTACGCGCCGACGCACTCCAACAGCGCTCGTCGACGTCATTGGGTGACGTCACTGACGCGCGACCAATCGCGAGCGTCGGAAAAAAGCTTCTAGGGGTCAGGTTCCTCGGCGACAGGTGAAAACGTCCGACAGCGAAAAAACTTATCCGCCGCCGCCGCCGCTTATTATTATTTTTAATAAACGCAAAATACAACTTTTTTATCGCAATTTAGCGCTTTTCTGGGGAATTTTTAATCGTCAAAACAATTTCAACTTTTACGCGGAATAAATATTAATTCAAAAACTAATTAATTAATTAATTAAAATATATATTATATACACGTGTAACCCTTTCAGACCCGAGCGTTGATTTCTTGGAATTTTCAAAATGTTTTTGCATTTTTGATACTCAAACAATGCATAAAAAAACATAAATGTTATCAAAAATCTTTATTTTTCAATTTTTTAAAACTTTTTTTCGTGAAGAAATATATATAATTCACTTCGTTCCGATTTTCTCAGCCAAGATGATGCAGGGTATATTCATCTTTTTGACACAACATTTTTCTACAAATTTATTACTACATTTTATGAAATCAGTTTTTTAGCGATAATTGCTTTTATTTTGGGTTGTTGTATTTTAGTTATATTTGACATTCATATATTTACGGGTATCTTTTTCAGTCGCCTCGTTGGGCGTTTTGCCTGTTGTGGCCGTATTTGTAGCTCTGTATTCATGAATATTTTTCACCAATGCTTATTAAACGCTTATTAATAAATGCAAAATACACCTTTTTTTAAGAAATTTAGCGCTTTTCTGGCGAATTTTATTCGTTTTTCACATGAAAATGCTAATTTTTCCCTTTTTCTTTCGACTCTCGATTGTTTCCCTCATAAAAACGTATTGAATTTTTTTACAAATACGAGTGTAAATTGCTGCTGTTTTAATTGAAACAATACCTCAACAAAGCAATTTAGAGCTTTGGAGCAGTTAGAGTGAATTTTTTAAAAGCTAAAATAGTTAATTAAGGTTGAGATATACCGTTTGCCTTGGTTTTACTGTTGTCTATAAATGGCAAAAATCTTGCTGAGGCCGGCATTACATTGTAAAAGTTCTTTTATACAAATGCACAACCACCCCTCTTATTGGTTGCATTTATTAAGCTTATAAAATAACTTCTATATTACTTTTATAGTGTTATACCAGCCTAATTTCAGCATTGCATTATAAAAGTTTTAGAAAAGTTCTTTCATAAAACTTGAAAAATGCAACCAATAAGGCTATCTGTTGTTACATTAGAGCAAATGGAACCGATAACTTTGGTGGCTGCATTTTTCAAGTTTTATGAAAGACCTTTTATCAAACTTTTATAGTGTAATGCTGGCCTTAGGCCGACATTATACTATAAAAATGTGAAATGTAAAGGGTATTATCTAATTTATTGCCATTTATGAATGATAATAAATTTGATAATAATAAATGCAAAACTTTTTAAAAAGTTCTTTTATAAAATTTTACCAATGCAACCAACAAAATTATCGGTTGAATTCGATCGAATGTACCGGTACCTAAGAATACCCGCCCCAGCCCAGTAAAAGCCGAATACAGCCAAATAAGTTTGACAAAAAACATGATAGTGTAATGGTTAACTAAATGTAATGGTAATAAAAGACGAAGATAACTTTGATAAAGACAAAGTAAAAATAAATTTGAAATTTTTACAAAAGATCTTTGTCAAAGAATTTTTATAGGGTAAGGCCAGGATTACACTAGAAAAGCTTTACAAAATTTCATTTATAAAACTTAAAAAATTCAATCAATAAGCACATCGGTTAGATTCGAGTGAATATAACCGATTGGCTCATCGGCTGCATTTTTCAAGTTTATAAACGAAATTTTGTAAAACTTTTATAGTTAATAAAAAATCGTTTAAAAAACTTAAAAAAAAAAACCCAAGCAATGAGGTTATCAGTTACAATCGCTCGAATGTATGTCGCTATGGTTAAATTTTTCCAGTTTTGTAAAAGAATTTTTCTAAAACTTTTATAGTGTGTAATGCAGGCTTTATGTGCGATTGTATAAATCTTCGAACACGGAAAATTTCAGCAGCTCTCAAAAAATGACACAGATAAGAAATCAATTATTTCTAGACAAAAAGGTATTGTATTTATATAGGAAAGAAATTGGTTTAAGGCCGGAATTACACTATAAAAGTTTACAAAATTTCATTTATAAAACTTGAAAAATGCAACCGATAAGCGCGTCAATTACATTCGCTTGAATCCAACCAATGCGTTTATTGGTTGAATTTTTCAAGTTTTATAAATGAATTTTTGTGAAACTTTTCTAGTGTAATCCCGGCCCAACCTAACGGGTTTTTTGACCATGCATTTGCCATGCATGCTTATATATAGTAGGGACCATAGAGAGTAAACAAAAAAAAAACTAAATATTTAAATTGATTAATACACATGCATTTTAAATAAATATTTTTCACAAGTGAGAAAAATATATTTTTTGAACCAATAATGATTTTTTTTTTTTGAATGCAACAATTATTTGAAGACTTTCAAAACTTAATTTCTTGAGAAATGTTCGTGAAATATTTTTAACAGTGTCTAAAATTATATAAGCTGTGCACAATTAAGATCTTATACCTTTTTTTAACATGGTCAAAAAGCCTCAAAAACTATTGTTTCAACTGGTGCTCCATGAGCGATTTTTTAGGGTTTCGTGGAATCAAACGTCACTGAACCCTTTAAAATTCCAGAATACAGAGTGGTTTTGAAAAGAAAAAAAAAACTTTTTACTGACAGCTTGTTATTGATATGCGTATATATAAAGCTGTACTTTATTTCCAAATACATTTTCCGTCAAATACAGTGAATTCCGCTTATAAAGTTCCCCCTCCCAGAACATATTCCCGCTTATAACGACTTATAACTGTATCTCCCACCCCTGCTCTTACTAAAATTCATCGAGATTTGTCGCTTGCAACGTTTTTTCATCACGTTTTTTTTTGGAAAACGTTAAAAGCGGGATCTACTGTACTGTTTAAAAAAATTCATCCCATAAGTCACCGTCACTGCATGTGAGTGGGCACTCAGAAAAGTTTGGGACTCCAAACCCCCCGATTTTTTTTTTTTTTTGCAAAAATTTTTAAATTTAAAATTTAATTTTAAATGAGATTGATTAAATGAAATCTCATACTTTTGCTTTATTTCATGAACTGAACAGTTTCCTTCATATTTTGAATCCATTTTTATTCAATTACATGGATGTCATGGTATTTTATCATGGGCGCAAGCTGTTTTTAATGCATTTTTTTTTAAAGTTCACAAAAAATGAAGTATCCAAGATATGTAAAACTTTATACCAGCATACAATAGCACATACAATCAAAAACATGCGTAAAAAATTTGAAGTAAATCAATGGTTAAATAGTGTTTTTAATGATATTTCTATTAGAGCATAGTTTTTCACCACGTTAAAAAAGGTATGAGACCCCTTAAATTGATTGTCTCTTTACTTCGCTCGCGCCACGTTTCATTGATGTTTGTAATTTGTTGGAGTTTTTTAATAGTGAATTTTTAAACCAGAACTGCTGGTTTCACCTCCGCGCAATGGATAAGACGTCAGAAATTTTATTTTCGATTTTATCTGGAACTTGTTAGTCATGAAAAAAAAAAGAGTAAAATAATGAAATGTAAGAAATGAAAAATAAATATTTTTTGAATTATTTTTCCTGGAAACCTATCCGCTAGTAATGAAGATTCTCGACCCGCTGGATTTACGTAAACTTTACGGGACACCCTGAATATTAGAGAAATGTTTAAAATTCGTTTGGGTACAGCGAAAAAATTTCATAAGTATCAATAGTTTCACGAAACAGCCTCATAACCATCAAGGGTTCCACGAGAACTTTTACATTGGAAAACTTGGTTCTAGTACAGTGTATTCAATTGCAGGTTCTTAGACTAATAAAAGTCCTCAAAACATTCCGCTCAATCGATGTACCCGCTACATAATTTCCGATTTAAAAAATGAAATAGTCTCTAAATTTGTTTTTACTTCTGTTTTTGCCATCTCATGTCTCAAACGATATCTCTTATTATAAAACTTTTTATAGGTCCGCAAATTATCCTTCCATTTATTTATATTTTGCTGATTATTTTCCCCTATTTATTTATTTTCTCTGCCGGTCCACAAATTATTTCTCCCGCTTATTTATTTTTTGCTGGTCTGCAAATCATTCCTCCAATTTATTTGTATTTTGCTGGTTTGCAAATTATTACTCTCATTCCCGCAGGTGTAAAAAGGTTAAAAAAAAATTGACGTAGTAGAAATATGATTAGAAATAATATTCAATTCATTGATTTATTTCGAATTTAGTGACACATATTTTTGATCGTGTATGCCAATACAGTGTTTTACATATGTGCATCTCCAGTACATTTTTTTTTTTGCAAATTTGTAAGCTTTAAGAAAAAAAAAAGAATTATTCACACCTGGCGCGCATGATAAAATAACATCACATCAATGACGTTGAATTAAAATTGATTCAAAATAAATGAATTCAGTTCATAAAATGAGGTGAAATATTTGAGATCACAATTTTTGTGATATATATATGATTTATAAAAAAGTTATTTAATTTTTTGAATTTTAAATTTTAAATTTAATTTTAAATAAGATTGTTCAATTAAATCTTAATATTTTGCCTCATTTTATGAACTGAACACAATTTCCTTTATTTTGAATCAATTTTTATTTAGTTACATTGTCGTCATGCTATTTTATCATGAGTAAGGTGTTATTAATGCAAAAAACTTGAAAAAAATATATATTAGAGATATGCAAAACATTGTGTATTAGCATATACAATCAAAAATATGTGAATCAAATTTGAAATAAATAAATGGTTAAATAATGTTTCTGATAAAAAAAATATTTCTATTCGAACATAGTTCTTGAGTCTTTTTGTCCAAGCTGCAAGGATGACACCCTTTACATGAATCTTGGCTATACAGAATAATGAGAATTTGTTATTTGTTTAAAGATAATATATTGCGAGAAAACCATGTTTTATGAAAATGGGCATAAATTTAAAAGAATTTTTAGTCTACAGTAAACTTTTTGGTTCATAGCATGGATTACTCTCATAGCCATATACACTATCAATTTAGATACACAGTATTGTAGTAGTTTTCAGTACAATTATTGGCATAAGTATTAAAAATAAGTATTACGCAGATATTAAGAATAAAATATACAATACCTAATACGAATACGAATTGAAGGGCCACAACAGGAAAAATTTCCAACGAGGTGACTTGAAAGAGAAAAAAAAGCAAAATAAATAAATATATATACAGTAATATTTATTGGACGTCGAATATATCTAAAATACAACAACCTAAAATAAATATTTACGTGAATAATTCACGAAAAAAAAACTAAAAACTATGAGAAAAAAAACCTCGAAAAGTTAACAAAATATTTCCAAAATTTTACCGGATTTGCTTATTACCATACATTTATTAAAAACAAGATAATTGTAAAATTTATAATTTTTTGTTGACCTCGACAGTTTAGTCGCATTAGTACAAGAGATCACGGCTAATAATGCACTGTACGTAGCACAGTTTATGTAGCTCTCTAATTTATTCGCATTCCAAATTTACGCTTTTATTAAGAGTGTTCAAACAAAAGATTCGGTTAATACCAGCAAATTTTCATAGTGCGAAAGAGATTAATTTACATACTGCACAATCGAGATGGTTCTTTAGAAACAGGAAAAACGTACAATACTGGCAATATAATTTCTTAACCAATTGGTAGGTGATGCATTTCCAGTTTGAATAATGTCACTTATTAATTTCCTTATTTTTTTTTCACCGGTTAATACGAGAAAATGACAGATTTTTTTTTCGCTCCTCGTATTAACCGAATTCAACTGTACATAAATCATTGAAACGCACGTTTATTAATTTTTTTCCCGATAAAAGATTAACAAAAGAATAATGGTGGGTGGCATCGGGTAATTACTGAAATGTTTGAAATGCACCGGAATGATCAATGAGAATATTTTTAAATATTATTACGTGACCGAGAGGGAGAGAAAAAGCAAGAAAGTTATCTTTATATTGAAGGAAAAGGAGAAGAGCATTTCTCGCGTGTGGTTTTGGCGTGGTATTGGCATCAGGTGATTTTTCAGTCGCAGCTGCTGGCGATGGATTTACGAAGAAACGATGGTAAAAGGTAGGTTAGGAAAAAATATTATGTGTGTGAGTGAAGAAACAACTTCCAGAAGAGCAACCCTTGTGCCATTTCTCGGTTGGTTTTCTTTCTTTTTTTTTATTTCGTTTTATTGTTATTTCTTTTTGAGCGAAAGGTTTCAGTTCGAAATGAAAGTTACCGACGGACGCAACGTGCACCAAATCGTACGTCGTGTTGGGAAGCTCGTCTAGAGGCGCACTTATTTGCAATATACAGTCACAAGCTCGGTTGTAACGACATCTCGGCTATAACGTCAATAATGGGTGTTCCGGACGCACATTCAACAAGTGCACCGCTATTCCGCGATTGTACGATTTTTCCCAGTGAAAAAGCTACATTTAGCCAATCACGTCTCGCTTCTTGGTTTACGACAATTCCATAACCATAATACAGCAAAACCCCCTCTTAACGGTCACTCCTCTTTTACGGCCAAGTAATAATTTCCTCGTGCATAATAAAAGTATGCTTTTCGAAACCCCTGGTTAACGGTCACCCCTCTTTTACGAACGAATTTTTTCTTGTCTCGTTCGTGTCCGTAAAAGAGCGGTTTTACTGTATCGAACGATCTGTTAAATGATGCAATAGATCCAGACCGAATAACGCGCTATTAATGACAGGGAACACAAAAACACTGTTTATTTTTATTCGCGCAAGGGAAAAAACAACCACGCCACAATTAATTTTCGAAAGTTTGCGAACCACTGTATTAAACTGTTCTGGGGAGCCGTAAATGAACAATGAATAGGGCAAAGGAGTCGCGAGTGAGTAAAGTTTGAGAACTCCTCTTTTACAATTTTCCTGTCGGAAAGATGACCATAAAATTTACTTTGAAAAAAAATAAATATACATAATATTTTAAACTGACCACTCGTTCTGTTATATGGTGTTGTTTTTTACGGGCCTTTCGATACAGTGTGTTTTATATGAGCCCCACCTTGATCTCCGAGGTGACAAAGTCAACAAACGCCAAGCGAGTAATTAGGAAAATGAAAGAACAGAGAATTTCCATGATAAAAATTCCTTCACCCCTGGAAACGCTTCAGAATTCCTTTCATTTTTTTTTTTTTTATATTATTCATTCATTCATTCATTATCCTTTTTTCTTTTTGACCACAAACCACCACTGGCTATTGATTTCCCTCATGATAATGGAGCTACTGATTGATTCCAACTGACCAGTCTCAACACCGCCTCTCTACTAACCCTGATGGACCGTTTGTCAGCAATTTAATAAATAGTAAGCCCCATTCCCCCCAAATACTCTTTTCGATCGGCATTACAGGTGATTTCCCCGAAGAATATTGCCGCGGCTGATTTTTATATTTTCTTGGTTTTGGTTCCTTTTTCTTTCATTCGGGACTATTATACGTATATTAATGTATCGAGAGATGAAGTGCGGTTGAATTCGGTTATAACGATTTCTGTTGTAACGACAGCTCGGTTATAACGTCAATAATTGCGGTCGCGACCAATTCCCATAGAGCAGGGGTTCTTAACTTATGCGTCGTGACCCAAACTTGGGTCGTAGGGGTTTCCGAGATGGGTTGTTCAAAACCACTTACAGCAGGAGGAACTTGAGTTATGGGTTCTGCCCCTTCTGATTCGCAGGGGATTCCGAGAAGGGTCGTACGAATCTAAATACAGCCGAAGGTTTTTGAACTATGAGTGATGACCCGAACTTGATTCGAAAGGACTTTGCGAGATGGCTCTTTAAAATCCTCTCGCAGCCAGGGATTCTTGAGCGCGATTCTTGGTCGTGATCTGAACTTGATTCGCAGGGCATTTTAGATGAGTCGTACTAATGCACTAACAGCCAGGGGCTCTTGAGTTATGGGTTTCGCCCCCTTCAGATTCACAGGGGCTTCCGAGAAGGGTCGTACAAATTTACTTAAAGCCAAGGATTTTTGAGTTATGGGTCACGAGTCACGACCCAAACTTAATTCGCAAGAGCTTGCGAGATGGCTCTCTAAAATCCACGTACAGCCAGGGTTTCTCAACTACGGAACACGACCCAAACTTGATTCGCAGGAGCTCCCTATATGAGTCATCCATTTACAGTCCAGTTATAAATGAATTTATTGCGTCACTGGTTTCACTAATTTCGAAAAAGAAACATTCCCATGGGTCGTAAAGCTAATCTTGTTTATTTTTGGTCGCGGCTGAAAAAGGTTAAGAACCCATGCCATAGAGATTAATGTTAATGAACCTTGTTTAAACCGGTAATTACACTATAAAAGTTTTACAAAAATTCTTTTATGAAACTTCACATATGAAACCAACAAACAAGCGTTTCCCAATCTATGGCCCGCGAACCAAAGGCAATCATGACGAAGTTACAAACGGTCCGAAGGCAGATTGATTATTTTAATTCTAACTAAATAAAAAAATGTTTCTATTGATACTAGTAATATTTTTATGGGTTCAGATAAAAATTAGACCTTCATACTTAGGGTAACGATATCTAATCGAAGAACATACTGGAATTCGCAATATTAAATATGAAGTAAATTGTAACCAAAAAATGCAATTTATGGCAAATTTACTAAAATTTGTGAAGAGTCGGGAAATGAAGGAATGCGGCAAATTGCAATAAAATAAAACGTATATTTCACGGAAACAAAACATTCATTACTGGGGACTACTTTAATTACGGGAAACTGTGATCTGAAATACGGCAAAATACGGGACAGTGCTAATTACCACGAAAAATCGTTGCCATAAGTCGGCAATTTCACCGATTGTTACTAAAATCGCTGATAATTATGAATCAGTGGAAAAGTGAAGGACTACTGGGACTCATAATTAGTTTAAGTGTATTTCACGAAAAAGACGTCGAACATGACAAAATATGTAAGATCTAAGATGAGTATTTACACTTTCAGTCATAATTATCATAGTTTCATTTACATGTTATGAACATTATTATATCTTCATTCAACATTTTAAGGAAAGATTACAAATTCAAATAATTGAAAAAAACGGGACAGTTGTATGAAATTAAAACGGACAAAAGCACAGGAATGCCCCGTAAAGTACAGGACGCATGGTCATGCTACTTATGCTGTAAGTTAGGGGCCCGTCGAATTGTCTCAGATATTCTAATGGTCCTTAGATTTAGAAAGGTTGAGATACGCTGTAATAAGATGATCGGTTGCATTTGTTCGAATGTAACCGATAAGCTTATTGGTTGCATTTTTTAAGTTTTATAAAAGGACTTTCATACAACTTTTATAGTGTAATCCCGGCCTTATACAAATACAAAGGCCACAACAGGCAAAATGCTCAACGAAGTGGCTGAAAAAAGAAGCCCAAAAAATATGGATTTCAAATACAGGGTGTCCTGTAAGTTTTAATGCGGCCTTAATGTCATTAACGTTTGACGTAGAGGTATGGTTCTCATTTAAAAAATGCTCAAAATGTGTTCAAAAATCGCTCTGTACCAATTTTGAGAGTGGAAATACAGTGTGTTACAAAATAAAAAAAAAATCTGAATTTTTATACGATCCCCCGTCCTTTAACTTCAAATTAGAAAGTTGTTGCCCTGTCTCTCCTGATGCCAACAAAAAAATTCTATGCTTTCAAGTGCAATATTCACTGAGATATTATAATTCAAATGTCGAAATCAGAGAAAAGGTTGGAAGGAACAGCATAATGTGAGCTCATCCGTTAGTTTATGCTGTGCTTTCTCAACATTTCTCCGATTTTTGAATTTTAATATCGCAGCAAATATTGCACTTGGAAAAGTGAATGGCCTCAGGAATGGCAGGGCAACAACTTTCTAATTGGGTTTTTGAGGACAGGTTGCCCGTATAAAAAGTAAATGTTTATATTTTAATAACTATACAACCCCTTGCAACATGAATGATGTATCTGAGTTCTACAGATTATTTGCATACTTTTTCTAGTTGGAAGTGTGCCCCTCCACCTAAAATTACTTAAATCAGCCACCCTTAGGGGTGTGGGACAAGTGCGGTATCACCGGTTCTCGCGGTTTGCGGTAGCGCACTTGGCAAGAGAAAATTAATGGAAATGAAAAAATATATATAAGTTATATACACGGTGATTCCGAAAAGATGGGAAAAACATTAAGAGGTGATAGTACACACCAATACAAACACTTGTCATCAAAGAATGCATGGTCTAACATGAAACGAAACGGCCGGTCCACAAACGTTAAAACGGCATTCCTGTTGAAATTTATCGGGAGAAAAGAACACCATGCATGCAAATGTAACCTGGGAAAGAAGAAGAAACCGTATGCAAATCTGCGTCTCAGTGAACAAAAGGCGCGGATGCCAAAGTTGTTCCAGCGTGCAACCGTTCTAACAGTTGTAACGTACGGGATAATGGCGCACTTTAGTAATGAGTCCGTGCCTTTTATTAACTGTGACGCAGATTTGCATATGGTTTCTTCTTCCCCAGGTTACATTTGCATGCATGATAGTCTTTTTCACCCGATAAATTTCAACAGGAATGCCGTTTTAACGTTTGCGGAGCGGCCGTTTCATGTTAGACCGAGCATTCTTTGATGACAATTGTTTGTATTGGTGTGTACTATCAGCTCTTAGAGTTTTTCCCATCTTTTTTGTGTCTAATCAAAGTCCCCGCATTCTCAGCAGTTTTTTCTTAAAAAATACTCATCCGAATACAGCCAAATGTTCAGGATATCATAATGAGACCCTGGGAGAGAGATTTATGCAATTAAAAGAATAGTTCAATTTTTGACCACCAGGTGAATAAGTGGTGGGTTTTTTTTATTGAATTTTCCTTTTTTTTTCCCATGGTGCATATAGCATATATACCAAGTTTCAATGGAATACGTCCACCAGAATGGGCGCTATATAGGTCTGAGTAGTTTCAGTATACTGACATTGCTCAGAGACCAATGCAGCGCCCGTCAGTATACCGACATTACTTAGACCTATGAAGCGCCCATTGTGATGGAGGTATTCCATCGAAACTTGGTATATACACTATATGGACCATGGAAAAGGAAAATTCAATTAAAAAAGTGTCATTTATTCACTTGTTGTAATAAATTTAACTATTTTTTTAGGCATAAATCTCTCTTCCAGTGTCTCATTAAGATATCTTGAAAATTTGGCTGTATTCGGGGAGCACACGGGAGAACTTTAATCATAATCACCCTGTATATCAAATAAATTATTTTCGTAGTGAACAAGGTGTCTAAGCTTCAACTGATTTGATTCTGGAATTTTCGTGGATTCTGGAATAATTTCTCTCATTAATTCTGAATTGCAATCAATCCTGGAGTGTTATTGCTCTCATTAATTCTAAAATTTCATCAATTCTGGGATTTTTTTCTTTCATTAATTCTTAAATTTCATTGGTAAGTGGATATTTTTCACCATTCCTGTATATTCTGTGATAATTCACGAGAATCTTTGTATATGAGCGATTCTCCTCTCTCTCACACAGCATACATAAAATCGGAGCGAAAGAGCCCTTCAAAGGGGAATTATGGAATCACCCTGTATAAAATATTGAAAAGGAAATAAACGCCGAACCACGGAAGAAGTTTATTCTCATTAACACACTCACACACAAAAAAGGACAGGTGCATCTGAAGAATATCTTGTGGAGAGGCCTTGTGCGGAACGGCCTTCTAGCTTTGTAGAGTCGTTATAAGATTTTTTACATGTTGTCTTGTTGTTGATCTAGCTGTAGCACTCGACGTAATGCTGGCTGCTTGTTCGGAAGCCGAGGCGTGAACTGAGGCTAAAACCCTATTCTTTATTTTATGCCCGACTCGTTTTGCGTAAGTAATTATTAATTAGTCGAAACTCATTTGCCTTCCGACTGCTATGTTTGATTAGGTGCGTCGGAATCGAGGTAAGAATTCCATTCTTTGTTTGCGCACTCGGCCCGTCAAGTATATTTGACGTAGGCTATGTAATTGAGCAATGCGCCAGCCATTTTCCCATGTGTCTAGTGGTTTTTTTTTATCCTTTTGGCACGTCCTATATATGATTAGCTGGAGATATCTTTCCGGCGTAAAATATAAATCCAACGCGTTCTCTCTCTGTGTTTCTGTGACTGATAACATACTTTCCTCGTGTATCTTATTCGGGCCAAGGTGCCTGTGGATTCTTTAGGGAACCAGTTAACCCTGTATAGTCCAATGTATATTTCAATATACATAGTAAATACATGGTAAAAAAACTATTATACCACTGGTTCTCAAACTTCTGTGTCCCGCGGTTCCCTTGCCAAATCAATGATTCATCCGCGGCTACCACAGAAAAATTTATATATTTTCACTTATAAACGAACAACTTCAAAGCATAAATAGGCTCACAAATGAATATCTCCAGGTCGTCGTGGCGCCCCTGACAAAGATTGGTGACGTCCTTAGGGGCCGCGACGCACGCTTTGAGAAACACTGCTATATAATAACGTTCTTTACGTTATATCTCAGAATATAAAGAAATGTAGATCACAAACCAATGATATCAACAGATAGATCTTATTTATACAAAGAGAGAGTCAACGATGTCTTCTGTAAGTAAAAACGTCAGGCTCGTGGTTGCCAGACCGGCCACATTGCACTGTAACGAAAGAAGGTGACGATATAGCACAGTGTTTCTCAATCTGGAGCCATTGCCACCATCTCCCTATGGTCCTGGGATATTCTAAGAGGGTTACGGGTGAAAATCAAGTAGAAAAAGAAAGACTCGGCAGTGGGTTAAGGAGCCACAGGCTATGAAAAAAAATTCAAATGTGAAGAAATGAATTCTGAATGAATCCAGCTTTCAAGTGAAATATGGTGAGAAAAGTGATTACTTTCGGAATAAAGCAGAACCACCCATAGAAAAAGGATTGTATTAACGTATAGTTTCCCAAACGTTTCACTCCATCGCCCCCTTCTTCAGAAATGTTTTCCTCTCATCGCCCCTCTACTCAAGTGAACCCATAGGATCTAATGTTAAATCCGCAGCTCCTACCACCCCCCTGAACTACACTCATGTCCATAAATTAAGGATAATGCCAGCTCCGGCAAATAAAGGCTCAGAAACAAAACAAACGTTACTTATTCATAAAGTCCATTTATTAAGCAAAAGGTAAAGAACAAAAACGATGGTGTATGTATGATACCATTCATAAAAACTACGATTTTTGCTCCCTGGAGCAATTGTAAAAAATATCTCCTTTACAAAAACTTTCTATTATATGGTTGGTATGATAGTTAATACATTGTATGTCTCCCATGCGATGAAATACAGCCCGTACAACGCCTAGGCATGCTGAGTATCAAATTATCGAGCTGATCTTGGGGAAGATCACTCCACTCAGCAAGCAATGCTCTCCGAAGTTCCGGTACACATGTAGGAGGTGGTTGACGGGCTGCAACTCGTCGGCCAAGCATGTCTCACACATGCTCTATCGGATTCAAGTCAGGTGAGAATGCTGGCCATTCCATACGGGTTATATCCTCAGATTCAAGGCATTCGTTTACGATGTTTTGTTCGGTGAGGACGGGCGTTGTCATCCATAAACACAAATTCTGCGCCCATGGCACCCCTAAACAAACATACATGTTGTTCCAGAATGATGTCCCGATAAATTTGGGCCTTCATGGTTCCGGTTTGAACATGCAGATCTGTTCTGGAACCCAGTATAATTCCACCCCAAACGAGCAATGCTGCACCACCGTAACGGTGTCGTTCAATGATGTTGTCTTGGTGGTAACGGGTACCTGGCGTTCTCCATATGAAAGTCCGACGTGAATCAGACTGCATGCTAAACCTGGACTCGTCGGAAAACATCACACAAGCCCACTGTGACGATGTCCACATTGCATGTTCTCTACTACAGGCTAATCGCTGCCGACAGTGAGTTGCCGTGAGCGGAACACATCTGACAGGCCTGCGAGCATATAGACCAATATCTCCCAAACGTCTGTACACGGTTTGCCTTGAAACTGTGGTACCCGTGGCTGCAGATAGCTGACGAGACAGGTCGGATGCTGTGCTCCGTCTGCTTCTTTTGGCAGTTGCTGCCAAATACCGGTCTTCATTCGGCGTTGTAACTCGGGGGCGACCTGTACTGTAACGTCTACTGACATTTCCGTTATCTTGGAATCGTTGTCAAAGCCTAGAGATGACACTTTGGGCAATTCCAAGTTCCTCGGATACTTCCATCTGAGTACTCCCACATTCCAGGCGGCCGATAATTCTACCACGTAAAAAATCATCCACATGCGTCCTCTGTGTCATAACTATTCGCTTATGGCACTGAGCACCTTACAGAACTCTTGTGAACAATTTCACTTCTTTGCCACCATTCCTTATACACCCCCCTCTTACACTCTCGTCATTGTGACGTACTGTCGGCATCATCTGGTGGCTTCCTGAAATTTGCATATCATTCTTGCAGATGTGTGTGATAATTCTACAGGTGAAATTTTTACTTTAGATTTCGATTTCCGCGTGATTCTGAATTATCCTTAATTTATGGACATGAGTGTATTTCATCGCCACCAGGGAGCGATATTGCCCACTTTGGGAACACTGTATTAACACATGGGACCATCTGGGCATGGCCGGGAGACCTAATGTCTATAGGGGGCTTAAAGCATACATTAAGATCTGGTGCTATGATTTTCGAGTCTAAGTATGTGAATATGTAAGTTAGTACTTCCAGTTAAGTATGGGGCATAGCCGCCCTTAGGAGTGCGCGACAGGTGCGCTCGCTCCCGCACTCACGGTAAAATATGTGTGAAAAGAATATGTGTCAATTAAATTTTGTTTAGTAAGTGAAACAAAAGTGTCTGAGCTTCAACTAAGAAAATAAAGAATTTATACAATTTTACGGAAACTTATTCATCTCGCAAAGGGGACTCCCCACCATCTGCAGTCAATAAATGCATTTTTGTTTCTCGATGTAGGACAAAGGACAAAACAAGGGACCCCAAATTACTGAATGCTTTCATCAATTTTTAAATTATTTCTTTTATTAATCCTGAGTTTTTAGCAATTCTTGAATTATTCTTATCATTAATTCTTGAATTATTCTTATCATTAATTCTTGAATTATTCTTATCATTAATTTTTGAATTATTCTTTTCATTAATTCTGGAATCATTTCTATCATTAATTGTGGAAAATCATTTTTTTTCCTTCCATTTATTTTAAAATTATTTCTTCCCTTAGGTCCTAATTTTTATTAGTTTTCGAATTATTTTTCTCATTAGTTCAAAATTTTCTCCCGTTCTGAATTTTAATCAATTCGAAATTTTCATTAATTTTTGTGTTCTTTTGCATTGAAATTGTGTGCCTATAATTTTTTTAGTGTGGATATTTTCCAGCATTCCTGTATATTCTGTAGTAATGTATTTTTTTTTATATGCCCGATCCCTCCCTCGAAGCTGTTGAAACGTCCCTGGCTCCGCAATTGTTTTCGCACCGCGCCCTGCGACTGGTAAGGGCGGCCCTGGCACGGGACACCGAGCACACCAATTTTCCCAGGGTCCCATGATGTTGAGACGGCCCTATTTGAACCAGGGGAAGAGAGAAACTCATTGAAAACTCTGGTCCGGGGTTCCAGAGATAGATCTCATTAAAAAAAAAAATTGATCGCTTGAAAAAATCTATTCATTAAGTAGATAGGGTCTCTTTCCTGGATGAGAGTGGAGGCCCTGGATAAGACAAGGGGGTCAAGAGAAGGAAAATACGGTCCAAAGGGCGCCACGGGTGAAAAAAAGTTAAGAAACACTAGTATAGAAGACGTAATCACGTTTAAACTTACTAGAGACAGCCCTGATTTTTGCCATTTCAAAGCACGAAACATAACAAACATGAATTATTTGTATTTAGTAAATAATGTCCTAACGATAAATTTGATGCCCAATAATAAAACCCAATATATTCGAATCCTTCACAAAAAATACGTTACTTTTTAAGGTTAAAGACTTCGTAAAAACGCTTGTGAAATTGCCTCTACAGTCAATATGTTAATTCAACAGTTCGAGAAGAATAGTGTTTCAAATCCAATGTAAAAGAAGAAGTTCAATATCGGGAGAAGATAAGGAGAGAATCTCGGATCGGATTCGGAGGAGATATACGCTAATGTTTTAGAAAAAAGAAGCTTTTCCCGTTTAAATTTAGATCTTTTCTGACTGAAACACTTACATAAAAGAAAATTTGAAAAGAGTCAATTGAGTTAACCTTAAAAATATAATACCTTGGAATATATATACTACTAACAAAAAACATTTTTTTCCCGATAGGTGTTTGCGAGAATCTTCCAGAAATGATTTCCTTAGGCTGTTCTCAGAATTCATTTACTATCTTTGGGTGTCAGTAATGTACTTATGGTGTTTTTGTATTTTATTTTATTTTATTTTGATCTCCGAATCTTTCTTAAAGGAAAAACCCAGCCTCTTGAGCAAAATCATTTATTGTCAGTTTAGAATTTGTAACATTTTTATATCGGTTATACTCGTAAGATGGTTATTTTTATACGGAAAGATAACAAATGGAAATGACCTGATCTTTTGATTCTTTAGGCAATTTCCGAGATGCGATTAAAATATGATAAAAGTATGAGTTCGGTTCATTACTTAATTTAGACACATTGGAAAGATTTAATTCCCGTTCTTTTTTAATACGCAGTCATACCCCGATTTACGCGGATTTCCGTGGGAAATGCTGGGTTCTTGAATTCAGCTCATTTCGTAGGTGTTGTGGGATTAGGAACTGAGATGGAAATAATGTTAATATAATGAGATGTTATTATTATCAAGTAAAATATACATTGACCATAAGAACACCACACGTAGCCAAGCTACGCTGATTTTTAATGAATTAAAAGTAGGAAACCGGAAAAGCAGCTCAAGATCTAAACTTTGCTGGAGATTTTGGAAAAATTTAAACCTTAGGCGCTGGGATTACATTAGAGAAAATTTGGTAGAAGAAACAACCTATACGCTTATAGATTAAATTTTCTCGGATGTTACCGATACGCTTATTGGTGGCATTTTTCAAGTTTTGTAAAATATCTTTTATCAAAGTTTTATAGTTTAATCCCGGCCGGTATTACACAATAAAAGTTTGATAAAATCATTTTATAAAACTTAAAAAATCCAACCGATGAAGCTGATACGTTACATTCCAGCAAACGCAACCGATGAGCTTATTGGTTGAATTTTTCAAATTTTATAAAAAAAAATTTTAGAAAACTTTTATAGTGTAATCCCAGCCTTAGAACTATTTGGAAACATATTTTCCATTTTTAAAGAATGGTTTAGTCACGATTTACTACGTTGAGTTCAAAATGTTGCTATTTAAATTTCATTGACACCGCACTCGGGGTAGTTCACCTTCTCTAAGTAATTTCTACACTTTACTTCATACAAAGAAACAAAAATTAATAACGAAATTACTCTGCTTTAACGCAAGAAGCCAATTTCTTTCGATGGATCAAAGTGTTATCAAATATTGGCACTACAAATGACTATCGTTTATAGATATTTCAGAGCAATTTACTGAGAACTTTCTTTTTTATCTTCTATGGTCCCGTATACATTTGAATGTACAAGGCAAATAATTGGTAAAAACCCATTATACCAATTTCTTTTGGTATTTTAGAAAGTAAGCTACATGTTTTAGTATCATTTCAGTACAAAATTCAGCTATACAAGTACAATACTTTTTTATCTAGAAAGAGTTGATTCCTTGTTGGGGTCATTTTTAGAGTGCTGCTGAAATTTTTCGTGGTCAGAAATTCATGAAATCATACCAAAAATTGAGGGGATTGGAAATAAAATTTAAGAGATGAAAACTATTTAACTTTGCTAAGAAAACGTTAAAATCAAGACAAACTGCATATTAATCAAACTGTTCTTATTAATTCTTATCCTTTAATTAATCATTTTAGCTAATTAAAAACCCCACTCTAATTAAACTGTGGTGTTGATGGATTGTTAAAACTAAAAAAATGTTAATAGCACCAACTTACACCCATTTTTGTTAGAAAAGATATATCAATTCGTTTTAACATGGGTGGACCATAGAGGGATTATTACATGTAGAAAAACCTGCATTTCAATTACATTCTTTTTCGAAAACACTGGTTTTTTCAGAAATATTGGTTCTAATTAACCACTATTTAATGTATTTGTGTGCAAAATTGCACCCGGACTTACGCGCTTAGTGTCGGTCCGACCTATCGCGTATCTCCGGGGTATTATTATATTTCGATATCACATCTCAAGAAGTTTCCGGAGAGTACAAGCACATAATGTATCACGAATGAAATCCAGGTAAAGAAAGCGAACGTCGGACCGTGGACTAGCACCATATTTAGAACTAGTGGTCACAGACGAAGACACCCGAAGGAGTGGGGGGTCAACGTTCGCAACCCTTGGCTGGGTCCGGTCAATTCTTCTATTTCATTCCACTACATACAGCAACAGCACCCAAAACAAGTGATGGGTCAGGTGAAGGAGGGCTACGGACCATCGATAACCAACATGGTATTATAGCCAATAACGCCATACTCAAAGATCACTTTTTTGCTTCACTCGGATATGTTGTGCATTATCTTTCTTATTCTTCTTCCTTATCCTCCCACCTGTAATTCATCGGACAAAACTGTTATTGACCTCTGTCCTGAAAACTACCAGATCAAACGAGGACCTCGAACCTGATGCCGCGCCCATAAGAAATAACGGACCACTAATTCAATTAACACCGCTCGATTCGCCATACTTAAATCTAGTATATTATAACTAGCCGTGTTCCGGTACGTCATTATTAAACGCGATTTTTCTCGTCTTCACCGACCAATCCATGTTATTTTTTTTGAATCGACAATTGTTTTCTTGGATTCAGACATGGAAATTAAAAATAATGAATTGAAGACCCATCCCCTTTTTAATTCACTTAGACTTTTTCTTTTGAAATTTGTCTTATCATATGGTCCGTGTAATTATGGTGGAAGTTGAACGGTTCAATTTGATCTACCACGATGTTTCATACAGATTAATTAGACCGACATATAGAATATTTGTTCAAGATGTTCAAAGCCGACGTCAGCTTTTAGCCAATGTTAGAAATCAGAGCTGAAACACACAGTCGCTAGAGCGTACATGCTCAACCCATGGCCCCGTGAGCCAAATGTGGCCTTTGGAGTCATTTCATCCGAAATGATTGTGGTGCGACCAGTGCCGTCTTAACGCATGTGCCCAGGGGCCTCACAAAAGTGGGAACTAATTGAAATTTTCGAGAATTTTCCAGGAAGGGCCTCAGAAAAATCAATTGGCCCGGGGCCCACGACACTCTTAAGACGGCTCTGGGTGCGACAAAAGTTATCAAATGGTCATATCATCTGATGTTGCCTGTGACCTCATACCTAATTGGTGAAAATGAACTAAGCGGCACATATTTTATCACTTAATCTTTTATCATTTCTATCATTTCATCACGTGAGTCTTCCGCTGTGCAGTTTCACATCACTCACGTGGCCCGCGGCACATTATCACATAAGATAAGTGACTCGGAATAATTAACAGATCCCTTGAGTGATTCGTGCGGCAGTTCCAAAGCACTTAGGCGTTCCACGGCACTGTTACAGAGCACGTAAGTGTTCTGCGGAGCATTTCGAGATCATTTATGTGATCCACGGTACAGTTTCAGATCACTTGTTAGCCTGCGGCAACTTTACGGATCATTTCAGTGACCCACGGCACATTTACAGCCATTTAAGTGGCCCGCAACACGTTTTCAAACCAATGAACTGGCTCGCACTCTCCGAAAGGTTGAACATACTTGCGCTTGAACGGTGGGTTATCACTCCTGAAGTTCATAGGATTTTATGGTATGTTATAGCTATAATACTCCTTCAGTCAAATGCTTAGATAAGGGGACACCAGTATCGTTTAGTAAGGGACAACTCCAGGTTGTGGTGTCGCAGGGAGTTTTTCTCTAATAGGGTTGTCAATTAATGGAATACCTTACTCCCAGGGGTCATGAATTCTAACATAATTGACACGTTTATAAAGAAGTACGATTAAACATATTTTAATAAATCGAGAAGCTATCCATAGATGAGATAACCATAATCTTTTTTATGGGCAATGCTTTATATATTATTAGTTATTTTCGAGATAAATATTTGGTTGCTGTATTTCAGTTATATTTGGTACCCATATTTTTTATGGGCATCTTTTTTCGTTGGGCAGTTTGTCTGTTGTGGTCTTTGTGTTTGTATTTGTATTGGAAAATTAATGACAATCATTGTGATTACGAAAAATATTACCCCCCAAAAAAAATAGCTAAAAACAAAAATACGGGACAGAGTTCGTCACTTCAACTGTTCGAACGTAAAACATCTCGCGGAACTCTTCATAGTTATAAGGCTGTTCTGCGGAACCCTTGATGATAATGAGGCTGTTCTACGGAATTCGAATAAATTTTTTAAATTTTTATCCAAAAAAAGTGTGTCCCTACTGCCATCTCAAAAGCATCATAGCTCCAGGGCAGAATGAAAGAGGGTTTAGGAACCGCCTCTTAATTTACATATTTATTGTCGTTAATCATTGAGCCAGATCTTATCGTGGAAGCCCCTACATGCAAATAGGGTCCCCGTGCCACCCTAGTGGGACTCGTGCGTAAAGATGGCTCTGGGTGTCCCGTAAAGTACACGTAAATTCTGCAATACAAGAATCCTCACTTCTAGTGGATAAAAAATTTCCAAAAAAAGCAAAGTTGCAACTTTTGCAACTTATAATTTCCGGATGAAACGGAAAATGGACGTTCATAAACATCTGGAGCTTCTGGTCGAAAAATCGGTGCGAAAAAATGCAAAATTACTGCTTCCAAGTTCTTTGGCCATTCAAGTGGTCTGATTTATTTTTTTTAAACGACACGATCTCGTTAAAATTTAAAATAAAGAACAGCTTTTCGAGTATATCTATCACATGAAAGTTTTCTTCATCGAAAGCACTCCGGATTCCGGGATTTTTAATTGTTACGTGGTGTTTGATCGTGAGGAATCTCCCCCCTACCAAAAAAGGTGTCACGGAACCACAGTGTTCCGCGGAACACGTGTTGGAAACCCACGCTCTAACTACACGCGGAAAAGTCGAAAAGTCCAACAACGCCTATAAAATTTTAGCATAAAGTAGAAAAAAATCTTCAAGGATTTTTCGGATACATTAATTATTTTCTCATGTGTTAAAAAGCAACAAGGAGAGGGTGTGCATAAAAGGATTGGACCTTTCGGGTAATTCAAGTATTACGTCGGCATTGATGGTGGGGTGGGGGGGGGGCTCGGGTTTGCTGACTTTTGATGACAATGGGGGGGATTTGAATGACTCTTACGTCATCAGCCACCCTTTATGATAATATGAAATATTCTTAATGTCATCTTACTCGGTGTGACAAAAACGAGAAAAACCTTTCCCTAGTTAGTGGGCACCTGAACTAACGTCCTTCCCCATTGATAAGTCCTCTACAAAGCCACTTTAGTGATCTCTAAATGTTCCGCGGATCCTTCAAGTGCTCTAGAAATGTGTCACGGGCCGGTTAAGTGTTCAGGAACTGTGCCGCGCGTCACTCAAGTGATCCATAATTATGCCGTGGATCAGTCCAGTAATTTGAGAATGCCCCGCGGATCTCTTAATTAATCTGGGAATGTGCCGCGGGTAACTTAAGTGATGTAGAACTGCACTGGAAATAATTGTTTAATTTCTCTAAAACTGTGCCGCATGTCACAAGAGGTCTCTAAATGTGCCATGAATCACTTATGTGTTCTGGAACAGTGTCGGTGGTCACTTGAGCGTTCTAGAACTGTGTCGCGGATCACTTGAGTGATCTGCGAATGTGCCACGGGGCTCTTAAATACTCTGAAATTGTGCCACTGCCCACGGGTCACTTAAGTGATCTGTAAATATGCCGCTTGCTTCATTTTTGCAAAATTTAGTTTGAAGTGGCGGGCCACATCAGATATTCCCGAGGGCCGCGGGCCATGGGTTTATCATATACGGCTTAGAGCAGAGGTCTTCAATCTTTTTCTACTCGCGAGCACTGCTTGCAGCCACCATCAAAAGAAGAGCACCCTGTCGGCAAGTTTGGGCATACGAATGCATTTTGTGAATGAAATTTGTACAAGGTGTTTAATTGTAAAGTTGATCAAGTGTTCGCGAGGCATGAAATCGGACACGTGCATCGAGCACTCTGGGCGCTACAGGGAGCACTGTGGTGCTCGCGAGCAACGGGTTGATGATGCCTGGCTTGGAAGGTGGATCACAATGAATTTCTTAAAAAGAAATTTTGATTTCTTATCCTACAAAAATATCATTGAAATGAACAGAAAAATTGATTATAATGACATATAAAGGTATTTTCTTCTGAAATTTAAAAAAAAAGAAAAATTTTTTGCATCAAAAAAATAAATTTTTTATTGTCTTTGCGGGAGGGGGGGGCACGACTCCCTCGTTGTCCCCCACCCCCGTGTGCGTCTCTGATCGCAATAAGCGTTAGGAGGTAGGGGGCAGAGCTGACGAAATTTTGCTGACGGGAGAGGAAGGGGGGGGGGGGTCACAGTTTTGCTGACTTTCACTGAGAAGGGGGGCGGGTCGAAAATTGCTAAAAATCCGCTGACGTAATACTAAACGGCCCTCTTTTCTGCTGTAAAAACCGCCTTTTCTGACACAACTCATTCTCTAAAAAACAGCAATTCTCAACCTTTTTTTTACCCGCGGACAGGGCCGCAACTAGATGCTTTGTCACCCCGGGCAAGCGCGCATTTTGACGCCCTCTTGTAATGTTGAAGGAGAGATTTCAGAATGAAATTAGCACCCGGGGTACGAGACACGCCTTCCCCCCCCCCAGTTGCGGCCCTGCTCGCGGAGGCCTTTTTACTCTATAATTTTTATGGTGGAGCCCCGTAACCTCTTTTTTTTAAATTTATTTATCAGATCTAACTGATTTATTTGATTGCCCTGAAGCTGCCGCGGAACGCCTTGGAAAAGCACACGAACCACGGGTTAAGAACCCCTTGACCTAAAGAGTTTGCAAGCATGTGAGTGACGAAAACAATGTGCAAGCATGTGGATGATTAAAAGAGTGACCCACAGAGCGAGGAACCAGTTCGATGACTGAACAAAAGAGCGACCAAAATAATGACCTGGAAAGTGTGTAAGCGTGGGAGTGACCTATAGAGTCGAGGACTCGTGGGCGAGCGGCCAAAAAGAGCGATCAAGGAAGCAGGGCCGTAGTGGGCCTTTTCGGGGCCCCGGGTCAGACTGATCCTTGCAGCCCTTTCTTGAAAGGGTTATTATTATGCAAAATAAGTGTAAATTTTTTCGGCGCCCCGTATTTGGCTCGGGGCTCTGGGGCAATGTGCAAGGAGGTATGCAAGCATATGACTGATCAAAAGAGTGACCTAGAAGGCAAGGAAACAGGTCAGTCACCAACCAAAAGAGTCATCAAGAAAGTGTGCAAGCATGCGACTGACAAAAGAAAGTGATCTATAAAATGTGTGAGCACGGGAGTGACCCAAAGAGCAAAGGACTGGGTCAGCGAGCGGCCAAAAGAGTGACCAAGAAGCTGCGCAAGCATGTGATTAACCAAAACAGCAGCGGTTCTCAACCTTTTTTTTTTTTACTCTCCTTTTAGTATATAATTTCTATGGCGGAGCCCCGTGGGACTTTTTTTTTCTAATCAAATTCACTGATTCATTTTATTTTCTTCGAGCGGCCGCGGAGCACCGTTTGAGAACCGCTAGGCAGATAAATTGAGTGAGTGAGCGAGAGAATATAGAGTCAGAGAAAACCAATAACACTCTCTCTCGAAGACGGTGAATCTCATCGAAAACGCGTTGAAGTAAGAAAATTGCGATACGCGTAGTAAGAAAGACCGCATGTGTGTAAGGGGAACGTGGAAAAAGCGAAGATGAGGTCTGAGGGTTTTTGAAGGAGAGAAATGTGCATGGCATGGATGGTGTGTATGTGTGTGTGTGCCACGAGATGAAGAGTCATGCGTGCGTGCGTTGGTGGAATGGATGGATGGCAGGCATTACGTAGTTTTCTTCTCCGCAAACTGCAGTAAAAATCCAAGGAACAGACAAACAAGGGTCGGGATTTCCGGCCTCGAAGGGGATGTTGACTGCGAACAGTAGTGGGCCTATATCCGGTCCTTGCGACAAACACCCCAGCTGATCTCTCTCTCTCTCTTTCTTAAAACATTGGATGGCGTACAGCCAGCTTGCGCGTGTGGTAATATGTGCGCGCGCTCGGGCTCGAGATAATCCATCCATTGCTTGAAGAATCTAAAAAACTGTCGTCGGTCCTCTTCTTATCACCGTTCAAACGTCGACCTAACATTGTACGTGTATATATATATATACATTCGTAAGGCGAAGTATCCAAGAATGTCGGGCGCCATTCACTTCCATTTGGCGTTTCGGAAGTTATATAGATAGTGAAATCTCTATGTATTAAAAGAGGGAAAGGGTTGGAGAGAACAAAAAAATAAAAAATAAAAATTGTCGTTGATTTTTTTCTTATCCCTTCGAGCGGTTTTTGAAATTTCACTCGTTTTCATTACAGGGCCGTAACTAGGATTTTTGCAGACCGGAGATGCAGGAAACGTGATTTTGCTACTCCGACACCTTTAAAATTCGATGGTTTTATAACGGTGTTTTTTGTTCCTACCTAAAACCACCACCCCCCTGAATTTTTCCGCCAGGGGCAGTTGCCACGTCCCCCGCTTCCCTACAGTTCCGGCCCTGCTCATTATAACTGCGACAGTGGAAAAACCACTAGACCCTCTCTGTAAAATACCACACCTTTTTTCAAAAAGAGTACTTTTTTTTTTCGATTTTTTTTGAGAGAAGAGAAACAAGACGATATATATACTCTGGCTTTTTTTTTTCTATTATTTATACTGCGCGCATATTCGTATACCACCCCGAAGGGAAGGAAAAACATCGTCTATCTCATTCCGTTATCAAACTTTGAACAAAAGTTGACTCCGCCCACTGGCAGTTCAGATGACATGTTAAAGGTGGGGGTGAAAAATTAAAAACATGTTCGTGAAAAAGCCTGTTTTAAGGAGGGTATACAGTAGCGCGCCGATCTTGTAACGTACAACCCCCTGGAACGGTTCTGATCCGTTCTTGGGTATAAACACACTTCCTTTGCGTTCCCTTTCTTTCCTTTGTGGTCGTTGAAACAAGCGATTAACGGTGGGTTCAGTTCAAACAGCTCAAGAATCGTCCACAACACCATACAAATCAATTAACAACTAATTGCGAATGCTTACATTACATGATCCGTGCTGATGTATACGTGCCGTTAGAGAGATCGTTGGGCGTGGCATTGTACTAAAATACAAGGCATCAAGTTAGGCGAGATATCTCGTCATTGTCACTGACAGGGTTAATGGGATTATTAAAGAACACTAAAATAAAAGGACTTAATATTCGCGCGATGTCCAGAGATGGCCTTCGCGTGCGATATTCCATCGACTCTCCACGCACTGTACGAATGTCCTATCCTCCCATTTCCTATCAACGACTAGGAAGAAGAATCAAAGACCTTTCTTTTTACTGGACACACGTCCATTTCTATTTTTTATATTTTTAGTTTTCCTGTGAAATTGACCATTTCTGTAGAAACGAGTCGATTCTTATCTGTCCGCTCCATTGCTAATGAATGGATGAATGAATCTATGAAGATGTTGAGAATTCATAGCGTTTAAGCTGCCGTCACATGACGTGTAGTATGTCATATGACGGACAAACTCGTTCGAAGGGACTATGATTTATAGTATTGACGAATTTTACCGTTCTCACACACAACACACACACACGGCGCGAAACGTTTGCTTGACCAAAGCCCGACTGGTTTGTTTCTGAGATGAATCCCAGGTGTTTTGATGTTTGAAGCATTTATGGTCATCTGAAGGGAACCCTTCTAACTTGACAACTCTAAAGACTGGGCACTAAGACCACTCTAAAGACCGGGCACTAAGACCACTCTAAAGACCGGGCACTATGACCTTTCTAAATATACTAGGCATTATAAGTAGGTAGTCACCGTACAACAAAATCTTTCACTCAAACTTATTTTTCCGACCAACCTCTTCTCAGAAATTTTTGTCAACCCATAAGATGCTATAATATGCACAGAAGGGGATTTAACCGCGGGCGCATCGGGCGCGTCCTTTGCTCCGAGTTCTAAAGGGCCCCACAAAACTCCAACTTTACATTATTTTCTAATTTATATAAGGGGCGCAATATTTTCTTCTGCATCCGGGGCCTCAACCGACCTTAATCCGCTTCTGAATATGCTCATTGGTTCTATCACCACACGGACGGTTTTGGTCTCCCTACGGCAGTGGTTCATAACCAGGGATCCACGGACTCCTTGGGGGGTCTTTGGAGAAGTTTCGGGTGCTCTGTGAGATTGGATGCGAAAACAAATATTCATCGTTTTTACATCAGTATGTGCTGAACATTATTCTGTAAAACTATCTGTGATCTTTATCTTATTGGCAAAAGGGAGTTCCTCGCCTGCGTCTTACTGGCAAAGGAAATCCCTGACCTGCGTTTTATTGGCACAAATGGTCCGTGAAACATAAAAGGTCAAGAACCCGTCGTACGGAGTGATATCGTTAGGAAACACTGCTTAATTGGAATAAACACTTCGTAATACATGTTATTTTTGAGAGGAAAGAACTATATTTAAGACATTACAGACGCTTCAACCAGGTGGTCACATTACCAGTCAAATCTGTAAAGTTGGGTCTACACTACTCGCTCTGGTCAGGTTCACGTTGATTTGGAGACTCGTCTGGCTTTTGTTTGTGATTATTTGACCTACGCCCACACTGTGTGATTTATTTTAGTCACTAGTTTACTTACAATCATAAGCTGTTAGTCCAGTTTCGATATCTGATATCTTGTCGAAATAATTTAAGGAAAAAGTTGAAAGAATTGAATAACACATAAGCGTGAGGGAGTGTGAATGCCAATCTGGAAGTGGAACCAAACCGTCCAAGTGGATCCAAACGTAGCAGATGCCGTGACAACTGATTTCCAAAAAAAAAGAGAGAGAGAAGAGAAATTCACTCTTTTTCCTGCTGAGACGTATGTCCAATTTGTTTTTGATGTTTTTTGTCCTCTTCCGTGTGTGGACATGGGGGATTGGTCAAGCAAACTTTTTAGAGGAAATAATCAGTTCAGTCTTGTCCAATAGGTGACGACGGAGGCACTCGAATTTCAACATGTGGGCCTCAAAACGGGCCTAATCGATTA
The DNA here is from genome assembly GCF_987345545.1 of Pholcus phalangioides. Classification (NCBI taxonomy): domain Eukaryota; kingdom Metazoa; phylum Arthropoda; class Arachnida; order Araneae; family Pholcidae; genus Pholcus; species Pholcus phalangioides. Next base: position 3,687,649 of record NW_028301625.1, on the reverse strand, counting down.
GCTTGTAATCGTTGCAGATTCGTCTTTTAGTTTGCGTACCGGAATCTTTCGGATCAAGGTTATGAACATGAATAATTGGCCAAGCAAACTATTTAGAGGAGATAATCAGTCCAGTCTTGCCCGAAAGGTGATAACGGAGGAATTCCAGTTTCAACATATGGGCTACAAAACGGACGTAATCGATTGGCTTGTCATTACGGAGCCATCTTTTAGTTTGAGTACCAGAACATTTTGGATCAAGGTTATGGACGGGGGGGGGGGATTGGTCAAGCAAAGTTTAAAAAAAAAATAATCAGTCTAGTCTTGTCCAAACAGTGACGACAAAGTCACTTCAGTTTCAACACGGAGCCACAAAATGGTTCTAATCCATTGGCTTGTCGTTACAAATTCGTCTTTTTAGTTTGCGTTCCAGAATCTTTTTGGGTCAGGTTTATGGAGGGGGGGGGATGGTCGGTCAAGCAAAATGCTTGCTTGTCCGACCAGCGACGGCGAAGGCATTCCAATTTCAACACGGGGGCCACAAAACGGGCCTAACAGATTGTCTTGTCACTAGAGATTCCCCTTTCAGTTTGCGTACCAGAATCTTTTGAATCAAGCCGCGGACAAGAAATGAATCTTGGCAAAGTCTAGATTAATTATTGGCCAAGGTGAAAGGTTTCTCATCCTATTTTTTCTAGTCTGTCTCGCAGCTTTTTTATCCTTTGATTCTTTTCGGTTTTTGTTTCTTGTAAGACGTACCGTGTCTTTCACTCGTGACTATTAACTTTCTTAGATAGATGTGAGGGGTTTCTTTTTCTTTTCTCACGGTGCTGAGAGTTTCTTTTTTTGGGAGGGTTGGGGGTTGCAGCCATTGCTGCTGCCAGGGCAATTAATGGTGTCATCTCTGGGTTCTTGAGCAGCCAAACAAGAGCAAAAAGACGTACAAACAGTTTAAATAAATAAGAAAATGTCGGAGGCACACACAGAGCGATAAAATAAAAATGCAATAGTAAGAATGGCGGTTTGTTATCCTTAACCAGCAAAGGGGTCCCTCTTTCCAAAAGAAACGTGGGTCCCTTTAGCGAGATAAATTATCTTCTCTAATTCATTTTATTAATATTCACTAATGATTAATTAATATTTAGGAAGGGACCTTGGACAGGAATGAACGGTACGGCCGCATCGGGTAGGAAAATAAGGCCCCCTTAAAATAGTATTGCAATATATTGAATACATAGTAGCTTCATCCGAGTGAGAAATGTCTAGATCGGGGTGCACAACCTCCGGCCCGGGGTCCAAATGGGCCCCCGACAAGGGGTTCCATCTGGCCCGTGAAAGGTGTTCATGTAGAAATTTATCAATATACGCAATACGATATATGCCTAGGTTGACAATATGTCTTCCTTAAAAATACAAGGGTAAATCGCGGGATACCGCCGGTCAATGAAAAAAAATTTCAAAGTCAAGTAAAGTTGTCAATTACAGCCAAAAAAAAAATTGTCAAAAAGAAGAAAAAAGTTTCCAAGTACCAAAAATATAATTTTAGTAATTTTGATAATTTTCATTTTGAAACTTAAATAAAAATATATATTAAAAACACAAATTCTTACAAAAAGAAAATTTGCTGTCATTGTTTTAAATTCATGAATGGAATCAAAACCATGATTTTCAAAATTTTCAGATTTTTTTATAGTTCCACTTTCCAAAAAAAATAGAATTTAAAGGTTGTTAAAGAAAATTTAATTTTTTAAAGTTTCTAAAAAAATGAATTGTGAAATTTCGTAAAAAAAATTGAATTTTGATAGTTCCAGTTCACACAAAAGTAATTTTGAAAGTTTTTTGAGAAGTTTCCAAGGGAATTGAATTTTGAAAGTTTATAAAAAGGATTTTGTTTTGAGTTTCTAAAAATAATTGAATTTTCAAACTTTTTTGAAATATAGAATTTTTATACGTTTTTGAAAAATAGAATTTTTATACATTTTTGAAAAATTGAATTTTAAAAGTTATTTAAAAAAGGGAATTTTGAAAGTTTCTAAGGAAAATGTATTTTAAAAAGTTTCTGAGGAAAATATATTTTTGAAAGTTGCTAAATATAAATAGATTTCTGAAAGTTTTCAAAAAGAAAATTATCTTGTAAGTTTTTAAAAATATATTTTTTTCAGTTTCTAAAAAAATTAGTTTTATATATTTTTTAATAGTTTCAAAATACACAATTTTGAAAGTATCCAAAAAAAAAGAAAATAATCTAATTTTGAAAGTTTCCAAAACAAAGTACAATTTTGACAATTCCTAAAGAAATAGAATTCCCATTATTCCAGAAAAAAAGCATCATCTTGAAAAATCTCACAAAAAATAAAATTTTCAGAATTTTCAAAAAAAAAATTCATTCTGAAAAATTTCATCAACTTCAAAAGAAATTTAAAAAAAAATTCCAGAAAATTCAAACATTTCCAATAAAATTCGCGAATCTATCTCAGAATATGGAAATATCCACAATTTCTCAAGCCCTAGAGAGAAAAAAATAATAATAAGAAGAAAGCAAAAAAGTTCTAGTCAGTGAGTGAGGGCGGATGGGGCCCAAACAAGACGATAACACGCGCCCAACGCGGGCGAATCGCGCTCAAAAGGCAACGCGCGTGTCGTTAGTGTTAGTGATGAGTCCGTCGTCCACATTCAACCCAACTTCCAGCCTCTCACTATCCTATCTATCCATCCATCCCCCCACTGTGTGGCATCATGCCAAGACGAACCCCCCCCCCAACAGGGTGCTGCCCAAACATCCCACTTTCCCAACCCTCGTTTCCACCAACGTTTCTCAAGGCTCTTGCCGAGGCCCCCATCGCGGGTCCCCACACACACACACACACTCTCCCCCTCATCTTCAACATCATCAAGCAGCAGCAGCAGCACCACACAGCGCAACAGATGCTAAGGAGCGAACGTTTCCAAATTAGGAGCTGGGACAAGAGCCATACGTGTGTAACTTGAGTCTTAGGGAGGCCCGAGAGGAACTCGGGATGTTGCCTTTGCATCCTGGCATCCCTTCTTTCCTCTTGGTGCTCTCTTTCGATGATGATGATGATGATGATGATCATGGTGCTACATGCTACAACACTACGTCTACCCCCTTGCTGTAGCCTCTCGCCCAATCTCAATACACACATACACACGCGTGTGCGAGTGAGCATTTTGATGTTTTTTTCTTGAAAAAGTTTTCTTTTCTTTGTTGTCTTGAAGAGAGTCTTGGTTGGGCTCCTTGAGTAGAAATCTTCCTGAGGACCATAAATATCTCCACGCTGTACGAGAGAGAGAGAGTGAAAGCACGTATGCACCATACAACCACACAACATACTTACAGTCAGTCGCATGCACACGCGCCGCGCGAGGATTCATCCTCAACCCCATCCATCCTCTCTCTACCTTATGGCATCTAAACTTTTGCTGACGTCTGTGACCCTTTCAGCAATTGCCCCGCTTCTTTCTTTCTTTCTTATGAATTTGTGGGGTTTTTTTGGTTTTTTTTCAAGACCGAGACCGGGGGCGACAGTTTCTCAAGAAATCATTAAGAGGATTCTTCAACATACAAGGTCTTCTTTTTTGCTTTCAATTCCGTCATCATCACCTCAAACAACAATTTCTTTTCTCACCAATGATGATTATGGATTTTTCACCTGATTTCTCTAGATCCTAGGATTTTGGTTTATAGAATTAATTTCTCAGAAATATATATGGTTTTGATTTCGAAAGTTTACTTTTTTGTATAGGATCTCTTTTTACCAGTTATTCATTTTGTTCTTGTGGAACCCTCGGAATGGTTTTCGGATTTTTAAGCAGCGGACTATGAATTGAGAAACAATTGATGGTCCGCTGCTAGACTTGAAATTTTGATTGTAAGTAAATGGAAATTATATAATCACATATGCTGGAACTATCGCAATTTCTGGGAGAAGTGCCGCGTTTTCATGTTTAAAAGCTTTATTTTTAAGACATGGGGTATTTACGAGCACTTTCCTTCCCGAAAATTTCTTCCCAAAATTTTCGTGACTTAAGTTCTATATTAATGATGTTATTTATAGTTAGAACGTTCTTTCTACCGTCTACACACTTAAGCTATTGATATATTTTAAAATTACTTTTAAATAAAGATTTTGAAATTACTTTTAAATAAAAATTTTAAAATTACTTTTAAATAAAAATTTTAAAATTACTTTTAAATAAAAGTTTTAAAATTATGTTTGTGAATAAAAGTTTTAAAACCATTCTTTTGAACAAAAATATTAAAATTATTTTTGAACAAAAAGTTAAAAGATAAATTTTACAATTAAAATCAAATATATTTTTAGTCCCTGGAATTAGTCGAATTTTTACGCCGGATAACCTATGACGAATATATTAAATAGTGTCGTAATAGGTAGGCCACGGCATCTCGGAGGCCTGGCCCGAATCAAAAATGGACCTTCAAAATGAATTTTCTTGAAGTTTTAATTTCTTATCAATTTTTCTCAATTTAGTGTTGTTTTGCTGTTGGTAATTTGATTCAGTGTTTTAGCACTAAAAGGCATTTATACTTGAAAAGGCTAAATGTTTTTTGCCTGAAACCCCCGAATTCGGAAAGACGACTCTGGGTATATTTCAGGAAATTTAGGAGTAAAACGTTCGTGCTTATGTGATCAGTTTCAAATTTTATTAAACTATTTTCCGCAAGTCCGGCGTTAACGGCAACACGAGGTTACATTCCAGAAATTAAGGTGATATAAGGGACATTCACCTAGAAACCATATATATATATAAAATATGAATAAAATAATAAAATATAATAAATAAAATATTAGACCCCCCCCCACCCCACATATGTATGTAAGTGATTATTAAAATAAAGAATATTAAAATATTTTAGTTATTTTAATTAATAGGCTCATCGAATTTCGTGAGACATTTTTCCGGGATCATACAAGTTTGAGAGTTGCCAATTTAGGACATAAGTTACAAAACTGGTGTTTAAGGAACCCTAGGGTTCTTTGAGAGCTTTTCTGTGGTTCGCAGTAGTCTATTTACATTAGGGGCCGAGGCGGGTGCAATAAAAATATCTATAGGCCTGCATACTATAGAAATATTCAAATTTTGGTTCCGTGGAACAGTCGGACAGTCTCGTAACTATCAAGAGTTCCGCGTGAACAAAACATATTTTGGAATATTTCTATCATAGAGTATTGCAACATCGGTCATCTAGTAGCGTGATATCGCTAACATAGAAAATAAATTCAGGTTTATAAGATAGTGGTGTCTTAAAGAGTTTACCATCGAAGGGCCATCAATTTATTGGATATGTTGTGATAAAAAATTGCATAAGATATATTATTTATGAATTCGTCAGAACGCGGACCGCCGACCAATTTTACGGCACTCTGGGGTAGTGAGACATACCGTTTGGAAAAAAATTTGTCTAGAAAATCTTCAGTGTTATATACAGTGAAACTTGCTATACAACGATCACCTCCGAACATTTGTAACCCCTGAACAACGGCCACATTTTCTTAGAACAGAACGCATCCCATTGGATTAACATCAAGATCCACCTCTGAATAAGGATTTCCGAATAACGACCATTTTTGGACGTGAAAATGAAGGAAAAATGATGCGTATCATAAAAAAATTGCCCTCAAGATTTGCTCTGAAGGATATTTTTCTTTGAACCCTGCGGTTGAGGTAACTAGACGCGTTTCAGGAAATAACAAAGCAGAAATTAGAGCTAAAATATAGCGAGCGGTTATGTCATAGACCAGGGAGCCCTTAGTTTCTGTGCTGTTCGACCAAGGGTGATCGAAGCACCAGTTTTAAATACTGCCCTAGATAATAACAAAATATATTGGAAAAGACGAGTCTAATCTTCAAACAAATGCATACCCCGGATACTAGGATACAGCATAGTAATCCGCATTGTTCTTTATGAAATTGTCACTTTTTTTGCCAAAACTAGTTGCATTTCGTATCTAGAACTCATAAATTTCCATTTGAATGAAATGAACGACAGAAAAAGTGTTCAATCACAAATGAAAGATCTTCATGTAAAATTCACACATCTTCAAAGCAAAGTAAATGTCATGTGCTACAAAACAGCTTCCTTTAATTAATTATAGCATGGATTTTTTTTTATAATTTTACATGAAATAAATCATTTTAATTCTTTTTTAGGACCAATTGAACCTCTTAATAACGGCCACATTTTCTAGGTCCCGTTAGTGGCCGTTGTTGGGAGGTTCACTATATGTAATATAGGAATCACGTGGAAAATATCCATGGTCTAGTCTAGAGAACTTTTAAAATAAAATGTCCACCCACGTGTGTTCTATACCACATTGCTATTGCATAACTGGTATTGATTACTATTTCTCACGGAACCCCGTGCGATTTCTCGGAGGGGGATGGGCATAGGATTCCACGGAATCCTGGTTGAGAAACGGTGCTTTGGAGAGAGTCAAGACCACAGTTGGCAATGGTATACAGTGCCTACGTCACCACGAGGAACTTGGATGATCCACGCAGTTTGACGCTTAACGACGGGCAATGAGCCAAAATATACACACGTACTTGCACAATCAACAACAAGAAGTGTGAATTCCTCAAGTGAAAGTAAAGACAACTAAGACAATGGAACTTTTTGGCTTGAATTTGCAACAGACCGCATCTTCCACTAATTACAGAATCAACTCCCATCGACAGCATGAAATCTGTTAGCTAGTTCTAACAATTAGAAATTGCTTTGAACTGTGACTGGTCTGATTAATCGATTAATCTAAGTCGGTTAACCGATCACAATTGTTTTAATCGCAGTTAAAATTTTTGGTTGAGTTAGGGCGGTATTCACCGACATGGTTTAAGCTATAGTTACAATTTTTTGATAAGAGATCGACACAGATTGGTTAAATTCAAGGTTTTAACCAATCTATGTTGATCTCTTAGGCCGCTATTACACTATAAAAGTTTGATAAAAGTCCTATTATAAAACTTGAAAAATGCAGCGAATAAGGTCAACGGTTGCATTTTCTAGAATGTAACCAATCACCTTATTGGTTAGATTTTTCAAGTTTTATAAAATTGATTTTATCAAACTCTTATAGTGTAATACCGGCCTTATCCAAAAATTGTAACTACAGGTTTAAACCATGTCGGTGAATACGGCCCTTAATCGACTAGCTCAATCCGATTGAAAATTGAGTTAATAATTTGTAGTTTAACTTGATTGTTTTTAACGAAACCCATTAGACGTCTTAAATTATGTCCATAGACAAGGTGTCCTGTAAGTTTTAATGCGGCCTTATCTCATCAACTATTCCTCGTAGAGGTATGATTCCAATGTAACTACGCTTAAAATGTGTGCAGAAATCATCCTGTACACCATGTATACAGTTTTGAGAGTGAAAATAGAGTGTGTAACAGAATAAATAAAAATATATAAATTTTCATATGGGCACCCCGTCCTGAAAATCAAAATTAAAAAGTTGTTGCCCTGTCTCTTCTGAATCCAACAAAAAAAATTCACGTTTCTAAAAGCAATATTCGCCGAGATATTTTAATTCAAAAAACAGAAACGTTGGGAAAGAACAGCATAAATGAGAGAAAAAGCGTTGTCCGTTAGTTTACGCTGTTCACTCACAACTTTTCTCCGAGATTTCTGAATTCAAATATCCCATTGAACATTGCACTTAGAAACGTGAATTATTTTGCGTTGGCATCAGAACAGACGGGGCAACAACTTTTCAATTGATTCTTTTAGGACAAGGTGTCCATATAGAATTTTAGATTTTTGAATTTCGTGACACACACTGTATTATCACTCTCAAAACTAATACAGGGTGGTTTCTGCACGCACACATTTTGAGCATTTTTATATACGAACCATACCTCCATGACGAACGGTTGATGAGATAAAGGCCGCATTAGGAGGTACAGAACGCCCTGTATATAAAATTTTATATGAATGACCGTATTTAAAAATATTTGAATCAATATTTTAATCAAAATTCAACAAAAACTGATGATTTCAGTTTCAAAATTGAGTTTGATGGGAGTGCTAGAAGACAAGACAAAAGTTTACGGCCTCCACTATGAACAGTAGTTTTTCGTATTTTTGGAATCATCAGCTCTTCCCCTCGTAATTACCATTTCGGACGAGTTTCTCGGAAAACAAGCAACAGTATCATCGAAAGAGTAGTTTCGAAATCGGTGACTAACCTAAAAAACAATCGTTTTTTATCGATCCCAAATCCAAATGAAACAATTCCAGGTTTTGACAAAATATGTTCAGCATATTAAATTGCTTCAAGCGGGCAGGCTTAGTTTCTAATTCTATTCCTACAGTTATACAAATACAAGGCCACAACAGGCAAAATGCCTGTCGAAGTCGCTGAGAGGAAGGTTCCCGTAATAAATATGGATGTCATTTATTTCTCAAATACAGCAACCCAATTAAGAAATGCAATTATAAAAACTAAAGACTATATATAGGGTGTCCTGTAAGTGCTAGCACGGCCTTCATCTCATCAACCGTCCGTCGTAGAGGTGTGATTCGAATTTAAAAAAATGCTCACCAGGCGTCCAAAAATTACCCCGTACCAGTTTTGAGAGTGAAATTAAAGTGCGTAAAACAAAATAAAAAAAAAAAAAATTAAATTTTCTTACGGTCCTCCTGTGCTCTAACTTCCAATTAGAAAGTTGCAATATTCACAGAGATATTATTAAACGGTTTTACCCGCATTCAACGCTGTTCTTTCAAAAATTTCTTTCCGTTTTTAGAATTCGAATATCTCTATGAATACTGATTTTGGAAGCATGGAATTTTCTTTTTTGTTGGCATCAGGAGAGACAGGGCAACAACTTTCTAATTGGAAGTTAGAGCACAGGGGGGACCGTATAGAAATTTCGATTTTATTATTTTGTTACGCACTGTAATTTCACTCTCAAAACTGGTACGGGGTAATTTTTGGACGCCTGGTGAGCATTTTTTTAAATTCGAATCACACCTCTACGACGGACGGTTGATGAGATGAAGGCCGTGCTAGCACTTATTGCAGGACACCCTGTATATGTGATAAAATATAATACAATGCACATAAAAATATGGTTGCCTTATTCTAAGTATGGATAGCTTCTCGATTTACCCCCAACATGTTTATCACATTTCTTTTCAAACGTGTTAACTGTGTTACAATTTACTACCTCCGGGGGTAAGGTTCCATTTATTGACAACCGTATCGGAGAAAAATTCCCTGCGACACCACAACCTAGAATTGTCCCTTACCAATCGATATTGGTGTCCCCTTGTCAAAGCAGCTGTTTGACGACTTATTAATAACTGATGACCCTAGCAATCGTTGAAAATTTTGTCTAATGTTAATAAATTAGTCTATGTCCCTCCGTAGGTATGGTTTCCCAAAACCTTACACATACTCCAATCCAGGACGAACAAAGCCTCGGAAAAGCGGAAGAATGACTTTAGGAGAACGCGAAGAGACCGTTTTGGAAAATGAAACCGAATAGATGCGTGAGAGAGAAATTAATAAAGTATATTTTTGACCCATTACCACTTAATATTATATAGTTACTAAAAATATTCGATTAATAAGTCGATTAATCGATAAAAAAATTTTATCAACCAGTTAAAAGTATTAATTGTTTTCCAGTCCTGCTTGAACCAAGAAAGGTAGTCTTAACAAGTTCGAGAGAATGGAGGTTCATATTTTTTAGGGACCCCCTTATCTTCCCGATTTCATATAGCGTGAAACCTCGCTGCAACGATACTCGATATAATGATAAATCCCTCTACAACGACATTTTTTCAAATCTTGTTTGGAAATGTCTATATTCTAATGTCTAACTGCTGCCTCTCGATATAACGATAATCTCTCTACAACGATATTTTTCTTGGTCTGCAGAGTATTGCTATATCAAGGTTTCACTGTATTTTGTTAGATGGGGTGGGGGGAAAGCCGGCATACATATTTATGGAATTTATAGAAGAGTTGAAAACTGTCAGAGAATAGAATACGCGCGCTCTAAACAAAAAACTACCAAATAAAAATTCGATATTACCTAGTAAAAGAAATAATTTCAAAATTGATGAAATAAATAATTTCGAAATTGATGAAATAAATAATTTCGAAATTCGTGAAAGAAATAATTTCAAAATGCAAATTGAGAAACATTGAAGGAAGTGATTTAGAATAAGTCCAAAACTTATTTTAGAATTAATAAAAATTAAAATAATAATAATTTCAAAATTTGTGAAGAATTAGTTTCAGAATTAGTGAAATAACTAATTTCAGAATTGATGTAATAATTAATTTCAGAATTAGTGAAATAGTCAATTTCAGAATTGCTGAAAATTCAGAGTAAATGAAATAAATTATTTTACAATCAAGAAAAATTCATGATTAATGAAAATACATAATTAACGAAATAAAATATTTAATTCCAGTCGAAGTGTAAGAAATAATTTCAAAAACAATGAAAATTCGGAATTAAAAAAATGTTTTCAATCATTAAGAGCCCGTAATGGGTTCCAGGCCCGGGCCCCACTAAGACATTACTGGCACCAAGATTTTACAGCTTACAACTACAAGATTTGAAGAAAATCTGAAACAACAAATGGAAATTAATTTATCGGAGTTAAGAAAGTAAAACGTACATGCGTGTTAATACCTAGGGTATATTTGTTTAAAAAACATCAACATATTCAGCTTCAACATTTTCTCGAATAGATTTTTACACAGCAAAAACCAAAGAGCTTGGATTTTCGATACAACCATTTTTTTTCTCCTTTTGATGCATTTTCTTGAAAAAAGACAAGAAAAAGCTTTAGAGCAACTTTCAAGAAAACAGAGAAGCCTTTTTGCGAGACGAGACACGCGACCAAAAGAAACAAAAGACACATTTTTCACGTTTTTGCGGTGGATTTGCAAACATACGTCACAAAAACAGAGAGAGAAAAACTGAAATAAATCTCAAAAAATATAATAATATGTATAAGAAGGAACCAGGGCCGCCCTTACTAGTTGCGGGGTCCGGTGAGAAAATAATTGCGGGGCCAGGGACATCTTAACAGTTTCAGGGGGGTGAATTGGCACCAAAAATTCATACATTTTTACAGAATATACAGGAATGATGAAAAATATCCACTCAAAAATCATATAGACGGAATTAAATGTAAATTAACACAAAAATTAACGAAAATTTTGAATTAATGGAAATTCAGAAGAGAAGAAAATTTTAAACTAAGGAAAAAAATTATTCCAGAAAACTAATGAAAATTAGTACCGAACGAAAGAAATAATCTGGAAAACGAATGAAAATTTTGGAGGGATAAATTAAAAATGTAAAAACAAATAAGAAAAATAGATATATCAGCACCTATGAAAATTCAGAAGTAATTAAAGAAATGGTTCCAGAATTGATAAAAATTCAAAATTAATGAAAGAAAAAATAGCAGAATTGATCGAAATTCAGATTTTATGAAAAATGTATTTCCAGAATTGATGGAAATTCAAAATTTATGAAAAACAATTCCAGAATTACTGAAAGAAATAATTCCAGAATTACTGAAAATTAAGAATTCCAGAATTACTGAAAATTAAGAATTCCAGAATTGATGAAAATTAAGAATTCCAGAATTGATGAAAATTAAGAATTCCAGAATTGATGAAAATTCTGAATTTCAGAACGGATGAAAATTCTGAATTTCAGAACGGATGAAAATTAATAATTCCAGAACGGATGAAAATTAAGAATTCCAGAACTGATGCAAATTAAGAATTCCAGAACTGATGAAAATTAAGAATTCCAGAACTGACGAAAATTAAGAATTCCAGAACTGATGAAAATTAAGAATTCCAGAACTGAGATGAAATTAAAAAATCCTGAACTGATGAAAATTCTAGAATCAAATCAGTTGAAGCACGTGTATATTTATTTTCCCATCTATTACCACTCTACACCAGCGGTGCGGGTGTCAGCAATCCGCGGGTCCCAGTATGACCGCACTTGTCGCACACCCCTAAGGGCGGCTCTGCGTCACAAAAACAGAGAAATACAACTGAAGTAAATCCAAAAAGAATAATATGTATAAGAAAAACTGACATGGGTCCTGGAAATGGACTAGAATAATTGGTTTTTAAAAGACATGCGATCACCGATCAGTCGACGTTCGATGGTATCGACATCAAGTGCGAAAGATGAACCAAACACAGAGACCAACTAGTTCAATATACAATTCCCCCATTATTATAGGATGATCCAAGGACGTTGAGGACCTTTACAATTTTTTTTTTTTTGATTATATATATTATTATTATTATTGTATTACCCATGGTGTAGTGCGGGGTGGAGCTTGTGCAAATGCCGATGGGCAAAAACTGGGTGTGGCCAGGAACCTTAATTGATAAACGACATGCAATTATTTCGATCGCTTTTTCGGAGCACTCCTAATCCATTTTTACTATCCTTTTTACCCCACCAACCACGCAAAAAGCGCTTCTTCAACAACCGAATATATATTTCCTATGATCATTCTAATGAAAGGATATTGGAACGGCATGTCATGTAAAAAAAACAACAACATCACACTCCAAGGGGAAAAAAAATTGCGTCTGGTAAGGAGAGAGAAATAGGAAACACACACACACAGAAGCAAGTTCAGGGTTTTTCACATGATGGAAGATGTCGGTGACTGTTGCCAAAAATGTCAAGAGATACGGATGTTCTTTCTCTTGTCTTCACTTCATATACAGAGTTTATTTTATTTTTTTGAAAATAAACATCATGTTGCTCAATCTAAAAACATGTGTCCATGGTTTGGTTGCGTTGCGGGAAGTTATAGTGTGTAGGTGTGAAAGTTTACAATTTTTTGGATTCTGTGTTTGATTGGATATGATTAACTTATCTGGTTCCTGTTGAGGGTTATATTGCTCTCGGAAGTTGGCAGAAAGTAACGCCTTTGTCTCTTCGGCCACTAGATTATTATCTCTCATGGATCTTTGGTACTGACAGTTATATAACAGGATTCGAATCCACATCTGTGCGTTACTAGAAAAAACCGTGTTTATTTGTGAGTGTATGAATATCAATACAAAATCGGTGATGTTATCGTCAATTGTTGATTGATAGAATTGCCTTTTCAAAGCAGTCTCCCCAATTAGATGTCTCATCGGGCCCCTATCTCAGAAAAAGAATTATTCTCTGTGCCAGCTAAAGCCGGATCCATGCAAGTATAGAACTCTGCAGAATTCCGCAGCGTAAAAACTGTATTTGAGGTGTGGCTAGCACAGCGCGGGTGATTTAAATGGTTGATTTTGTGCGTAGCCGCACCACGAAAAACCGGTTTTTGAGCTGCGGAATTATGCAGAGCTCTACAGATCCGCCCAGAGACCATGAGGGTGCCTCATGTCAATGAAATTTGGTCCTGTTCTCCGATTTTCGAGAGTATGTAAATAAACTGATATTATTTCCGACGTGGTAGAAGCCCCCCCCCCCCCCCAGAGCATCATTTCGGCATCATTTGCGTATGGTGATGTTGAGGTGGCCTCCCCACCGGGAGTGAGTGGGGGGGGGTCTGTATTTACGTTTGTTAATAAGCATCAGAATATGGGTCTTAAGTCCGAAACACACTACACTGACGTGACGTGATTATCACATCATGTCAGAGACACTGTGACGTGGAATTCTCACGTCACCGAATTTCTACGAATCAGAATTCACAACGTCTCTGACATGATGGAAAATCACGTTATGTCAGAGTGATGCGTTTGACTTTTATATGGTGTTATTGATATATCATAAAGTGCTATCAATCCCTACGATGTAGTATATAAAAAAAAATAAGGTAGAACCCGCTAATCACAGAACTTATTGGGGCCGGATTGTAATCTCGTATCATCGGAGTTGTTATTTTAAACATTTAATCATAGAAATGCATTACAATAGACTTTACATGTGATGAAATCAGAGAGTAGTATAGGCTGGTTCGATTCTGGACCACAATCAACATTAGGGGAATATATTTCGCGTTTTGATATTCTATAAATTCTTCATCCGACTCCAGTGTCGGCGACTACTTCAGAGAGTTAAACACACATTCTGAACACAAGAGCGCTGGCCTTGGCTAATGAGGGACCCCCCATGATAACATTTAATATACAATAAATATCAATCGTGGCAATCTTTTATGGGGGGAATAATACTTACATGTAAGTATACATTCTCAATGTCCAAATCCTCCTGGAAAATATTTACCATATACACAACATGGCAAAAAATAACAAATAAATAAAGATGACACTGTTCATTGTTCGTATCATTTTTTGTGTGTTGAACATGGGTGCTGTTGTTGTTCGTATCCAAAGACTGCATTTGTCATGTCAACAAAGTATCATTTGCTGTTGAAACAGATCTATACCATAAGGGTAAAAAGAGGAGGGATGACCAAAGAGTAAAATCTTTTGTTATCCATTGCATCCACCCACTTACTTCAGGGGTAAATACAGTACAACTAGCTTGGGGAAATGAAGCCATTATGTACCTTTTGTGCCTGTAAGAATACTTCTTTTTGATTTTTGTTGTTGTTGTTGTTGCTTCACAGTGGGTACATTTTGAAGGTTATATTCTTGAGGTTTGACCGCCAAGCATCTGCCACAATTGTACATACAGGTATGTACTCCCGTATTTTATTTGCTGTCACTCAGAATGCGACTTCCCGTGGGTTTTATGGGATCTCAATCGACATGTATTTATTTGTGTATTCTCCTCTTTATTACCAGTATTTGTACATTTATTTACAGTGCATTCTACTCTATAATAGAATATACCAATAATACTGTATATGTATTTTACTGGCGGCTATCTGGGCGTCTTTTATTATGCTCAAACCATCACGCGAATTTCAAAAAAGTTCCGTTATCCTTACGGTCTAGGATTTAAAAAAAAAAACTGATTAAAAACGAACTTAAATTTATTATTTATTGATGTCATTATTACTGTATATCAGTGATCTTTAAGCTTTTTCTGGTCTCTTGGGTCGTCTTGGTGCATGGGCACACCCAGAGGGCCCTCAGGTACGTAAAGATTTCGATGGTATTAGTTACAGTGGAATCCTTGATTGTAAAGAGATTGATCCACGTAACCCAAACAAAAATTAATATTTCTCTAATATAGTGTTTTTATTGTAGCACCAATGAAACATTTTACAACTTCGATACCAAGGAACTCCTGAAAAATTTTCGTGAAACCACCAGTTGGAAGTTTTTGCCTTAAAAATCCCCCATAAAAAAATATTGAATCTGGTTCTTTTTTTCGAGGCTTCTTTTATAAACGAAAAGTCAGTACTTTAAGCCTAGTAGTGGGGGGCCTAGAATCTCAATTTCGCCCAAAAAGCCCCATGATGTTTTTGAGATGTGGCCCTGTATACAAGATATCATAAAGTTTCATTTTGAAACTACAGCGGCAAAAGTTTCAAAATTTGTAAATATTATAAAGGACAAGATTTTATGTTCAGTAAGAAAAAATATTTTGGAAAGTCAACCACCAAGTGGAAACTGACACTGTTTGATTAATTTAATCGCGAAAACGAACGTGCCGTATATACAGTAGAATGTGACATGCAATTTTTTGCGGGGCCGTCTTGACGCCTGGGCCCACCCGAGCACTTCCTAGGGGGTGCTATAATAATGGGATTTGGCACTATCATTTCCGACAGTAAGTAAGTAAATAGATGCTGGCACTTCACCCTTGTACAATGGTCCCTGAGAATTATTTTGTCCGAAAGCACATCATGCTATTGAGACGGCCCTACTAATCGCGAGCACTGTTTATGCCCAGCATCAGAAGAAGAGCACCAGTGTGATTAAAACTGACGGATGTTGAAACTCAGACCAACATAATGTGAAGTTTTGAGTGCAACTTCAATATGTATCTGTCAAGTAAAAGATCTCGTGAGCACAAAATAAGGCGCACACATCAAGCACTCTAAAGCGCTTCAGTGAGCACCGCGAGCACGGAGTTAGACAAATAAAATAGAACCATGAGTGGAGATACGGGGAGGGACAGAGCATGATGCATTGCCCCCCCTCCCCAGATTATCGTCAACAGCAAAGCCGACTGATCTAATGTTTATGATATATATGAATTGACATCATTATCATCATGCCCCCTCAGCCATCATCATCGTGCCTCCCCCCCCCCAGACTTTCAAGTGTACCACCGCCTATGCATGGAACACGCGCTTCAGCACAAAGTTTAAGCTTAACCAGCACAAAGGAACAAACATTCAGCCCTCTTAGGCGCTTCAGTGAGCACCACGAGCACAAAATTAGGCAAAAATATCCAACACTCTGAAGCGCTGAGGTGAGCACCGCGAACACGGAGTTAAGCAAATACGAAGGCGTGCACTCTTAGGCGCTTCAGCACAAAGTTTAAACTTAACCAGCACAAACATCCAGCCCTCTTAGGCACTTCAGTGAGCACCTCAAACACAAGGTTAAGGACCAACATCCAGCAGTCTTATATGCTTCAATAAACACCATGAGCTCAAAGTTGGGCACAAACATCCAGCACTCTAAAGCGCTTCAGTGAGCACCGCAAGCACGGAGTTAGGCAAATACATATAGAACAACAAACACTCTTAGGTGCTTCAGCACAAAGTTAGGCACAAACATCCAGCACTCTTAGAAGCTTCAGTGAGCACCCCGAGCAAAAGTTTGAAGATACCTTCAATGCTTCGATTCAAAAAAAAAAAAAAAAAAATCGATTTTCAATGCAGGAATAAATACGAGAGACAAACCAGATAGCTGACACGGGACTTCAAAAAAAAAAAAAGGAAGACTGCACGTTTCAATAGAGCCAATAATGTATCGTGATTGTCCAACAGTCACAGCACATACAACAGCTGCTGTCACGGCCCTCCAGTGCTGAAGTTTCGGGTTTCTTTCAGTGTTACGTCGTGTCGTTGTCCACAAGCAACAGGATGATGGAAGGGAGAAAAAAAAACAGACCTAGTGCGTGTAGACAAACTAAAATATTGGGGGAGTGTGGATGTGCGTATAGATTTCAAAATTTTACGAACAGCATGTGGGGGGGGGGGGAGAATCATGTGTCTTGTGTAACCAGGAAGTCGAGTCTTGACTGATTATGATTCTTGTAAACATTCAGTTGGCAACAAGGCCACCAGATGCCCAATCGCCCCCATCGTTTAATGATGATATTTTCCAAACTCAAAGAATCAACGCTTCCGGTATCAACGGATGGACGCGATACTTTTTAAAACACCAATTTCCGGCGCACGAGGTCTACTTCAACTACATACCTTAACATAGTCTCAAATTAAAGCTTATAAATAGAGCTTTATTCCGATATGCAAAATACTAGAACAAAGCTGTTCTTAGGGGTGTGCAACAGGTGTGGTCACACTGCGCCCTGTGTTTTTTGGGGGCCCCCGCACAAACGATGATGATAATTTCTTTCATGAATTTCCCAATATTCTGGAATTATTTTGTTCATAAATTCTGAATTGTCATCAATATTCTGAAATTGTTTCTTCAATAAATGCTAAATTGTTTCTTTAATAAATGCTGAATTGTTTCTTTAATAAATTCTGAATTGTCATCAATATTCTGAAATTGTTTCTTCAAGAAATTCTAAACTTTCATCATTTTTGGAATTGCGAATTTTCATCAAAAAAATCTGGAATTATTTCTTCCATTTATTCTGAATTTTCACTAGTTCTCAGACAGTTTCTAAAATTAGTTTTTAATTTTATTTGGTTTTGGAATTATTTCTTGAATCAATTTAAAATGTTCTTTGGTTCGAAATTTTCTTTAATTTTTTTTTTTGTTAATTTACATTTAATTGTGTCTATATTTTTCAGCATTTCTGTGTATTTTGTAATAATGTACAAATTTCTGAATGTCCCTTCCCCGCATCGGGAAAAGGGAATCCAAAATCGGGGCTAAGGGGCCCCCGAAATTATTATAACGCCTCTGGCCCAGCTATTATAGTCGCACCGTGCCCCGCGTCTTTGTAAGGGCGGCCCTGTAATATTACATAAAATATTTATTTTTTGAATAAAATTATTTAAAAAATTCCATTTCATCAAAATTCAAAAATTTTTGAAGAAAAATTGAGTAAAACTTCTAGTTAATAACAATTATCAAAAATTTATATCTGTGATTTTTCAAGAGTTATTCAACTTGAAATTAGGTTTTTTTGGGATTTCTATAACTTTTAATAATTTTTGAAAAATGAAAAAAAAATTTTCTCATGAAAAAATATCCGAAACGGAAGATGCGAATCGAAATGTGAAAGATACAATAAGATATGATAAGCGGAACGCACGACGTAGAATAGAATTTTTGCGGATGTGTTTGGACTCGCATCCGGATGGACAGACATTCAAGGCTTTTCTTGTCTCGATGTAAGGTTCCTGTTTTGCCAAAAGATCGTCGCCATGTCACACGCCCATCAGTTTCTTTTCTCTTCTCAATACACACGTATAAATACTCTTTCCGGAATCGACAAAAAATATTCGGTAAACAAAAGCTATTTGATGTAACACGAATCCATTCTCAACTTGACCTATGACGATTCAAAAAGTTGCAGGTAGGCCGTGCGTTAGGACACAAAATGTTCTACATCAGCATTTCTCAACCTTTTCTGAACCCAAGGACCAGTAAAATGTGTGAAACAATTCGACGGACCACTCCTCTATTTTTAGTTGTTCGGAATTTTTTTAAACATTCGTCCCGTTTTTTGAACGATGTTTATTTGGATTGGTAATGTTTACTAAAATCTTGAAAATAAACTGCGTTTTTATGACTTGCTACGATCATTAGCGGGCGTTCAAGTATTACGTCATCATCGATGGGGGCGAGGGGGGGTTTCCGATTTGCTGACTTTTGATGGTAAGGGGGGGGTTTGGATAATGCTTACGTCATCAACCACCCTTTATGAAAATATGAAATATTTTAGTGGCATCTTACTTGGTGCGCCAAAAACGAGAAAAACCTTTCGATAGTTTGTGGGCACTTGAAGTAACATCTCCCCCCCCCCCCTATTAATAAGTACTCTACAGAGCAACTTTAGTGATCTGTAAATGTTTCGCGGATTCAAGTGATCTGGAAATGTGTCCGGGCCGCTTAAGTGGTCTGGAACTGTGCTACGCATCACTCAAGTGATCCGTAATTATATGCCGTGGATCACTTAAATAATCTGAGAATGTGCCGCGTTTAACTTGAGTGATGTAGAACCGCACTGGGGGCCACTTAAGTGCTCTGAAACTACGTCACATGTCACTCAAGGGATCTCTCACGGATCGCTTAAGTGTTCTGGAACTGTGTCCCGGGTCATTTAAGTGATCTGAAAATGTGCCACGGGCCGCTTAAATGTTCTGGAATTGTACCACGGGATCTGTAAATGTGCCGCTTAGTTAATTTTTACAAAATTAGGTTTGAGGAGGGCAGGCCGCATCAGATAACCCAGGGCCATATTTGGTCAGCGGGCTTTCATGCGATTTATCATTATATGGCTTAGAGGGTAGGTTGCAATGAATTTATTAAAGATAAATTTTGAGTTCATAGCCTTCAAATAACATTGAAATTAACAGAAATCGATTACAACATATAAAGGTATTTCTTCCGAAATTTCAAATTTAAAAAAAATATTTTTTTGCATTAAAAAAATAAATTTTTGATTGTGCGAGGGGGCACGAGCCCCCTATTCTCCCCCCCCCCACCTGTATACGTCTCTGATTACCACCAATATGCGTTTGGATTCAAAGGGGCAGAGCTGATGACGAAATTTTGCTGACAAGGGGGTGGGGAGGAGGTCAAAAATGGCTAAAAATTTGCTTATGTAATACTTGAACAGCCCCTTATAGCTATAAATACAAATATTTATCTTATATATTTGTCAAAAATTCAACTTTTTTGCCCAATTTTTCAGCGATTTTAACTGCAATTTATTTTTCCGACTTATGGCAACGTTATTTGATGAAAATTTGTGACGTCCCGTATTTTACGGAATTATTTTTTTACCCTACACACTTTATTCTAATATCTCTGTATTTTTGTTTATTAATTTTTGGATGTACTGCCACCTTGATTATGGCTCCAGATCAATAAATCAATAAAATTTGAAATTTTACCGAATTTAGGATCCCAGTTCCATTTATTTTTCTGAATGAAATATAATCATTTAGTCATTTGAACGTTTTTTCGTCAAATACTTTTTTTGTTTACTGTGGTTTGTACAGCCCTTTATTTTTCTACCCTTCACTCGTTTCAGAAATAATTAGCAAATATCTGTGCCGTAAATTGAATTTTTTTTGCTACGGTTAGTGATATCCCGTATTTAGGATCAAAATTTCCCGTATATGGTGTAACTATGTATGAAGGTACAATTTTCATTTGAACTTATATGGATATTGCTAATATTAATTACAACCACTGTAATTGTATTAATTGAATAATTTTTCGTTCAGTCAGAATTAAATTATCAAGTCCGAATGTGGACCACCTCTGGTCCGGGGATCATTGGTTGAAAAACATTGTTCTACATGAACACGGAAATTTTGTATTTCGCACCACTAGAATTTCTTCAAGACAATTTTCCCCCAATTTGCGAAAATGTATTGTTGATAACATGAATATGAAATTCTTTTATCAAAGGTTAATCCATATCTCAATCAATAAAATTCTACCGATTGACTGACCAAGAAGCAAAATGATTGACCAATGTCGGAGAGAATTTTCGCAACGAGGACTATCCACATTTACCAATTTTGTATATTTCTGCTTTGATTATTGCATAAAAACATCGCCATTATACATTTTTTGCCTCACCAGGGAGCTCTTTCAAAACTTTATCTATTGGCTATCATAATCACGATCTATCCAATGATACTGAATTGCAAACGCAAAATAAATGTCTATGTTATTTACTTCAGTTTGATGATTATTGATCGAAATTATGAATTTTCGGAATCAGCCACGTGCTTCACTTCTTAATGCGTAAGCCCTTGGCCTTGCAACCACTATAAATAAGATACGATTGGATTTATCTAAACAAGATCTACCTCTCTGATTATATCAATTTTATTTTGGGATTATCAAAATACTTCGACGATGTAAATTTTTTGATTAAAATTTCGCTTGATTTCTTCTGAATTGTTTATTGTTTTGTCCATGCATTTTGTCTTTGTTTATGCAGATAGAATACCTTATAAATAAGGTATCATTTGAAGGGGTTAAAGTCAGAGTGGTGTAAGTCGATTAAACCTCATTTTGAGAAATAGAAGATTCTACTAATTGTTCTCATAGGGTTCGCATATTAAAAATTTTGTGATTTCACAATCTAGAGGCAAACTTTTGAAGCTGAAATGCAGTTCATTTTTTCTTTCAACAATTTACCACTTCTAGATTGCATTTATGAATCTGAGTCAGAATTGTTGAAAATGTGACGTACACCACTCTAACTTTAAACCCTCCTCCCCAATTTAACACCTGTTTCATCTTAATTATAATTAGCAAACAATTTGAATGAAATTTTGTTGGAAAATGCCAAATTATTTTACCAATAACAACAAACTGAATGAGATAAAATGAGTATCATGGGGTAGATCTTGTTGAGATAAATCTAACGGAACCTCATTCATTTATTAATGGAAATGGACTGGGTCAAAAAAACAAGTTTCACAAGCTACCAACGGAGGCGTATTTACAGGGGACTGAACGGGCTATATAGAATAGGGCGGCAATTCCAGAGAACGGAAAATTATAATAATTGCTGGTCAAAAACATCAAATTAGAATGGGAGAAGGGCGGCAAAATTTTAATAGCCCGCAAAGTTATAAATCTGGCTCTGGCTGCACAGTTGACTTGAATGTGCCAATCGTGTTGATGATCTTCTCGTGTGAATGATATAAGAACTGGCTATTTGTTTTTTAAGTAGGAAAATCTTCTTTCTTTAAGACCGAGCACAATTCAGGTCTATCGCCATGGGCAATTTGCTTCCTAGTGAGTTGTGCTGGAAGTGTAAGTGTGTGTACCTAACGGTATAAGTGCGTATCTCTCTCTCTAGTGTTGTCTGTTTTTTTTCAGTGCTACCATCTATATTGCTACCATCTATATTTCAGAAATGAAGTGTAATGATTGAATATTTGTTCCGTTTGTAGACTTGTTGCTCTCTCTCTGTGGCGAGACTTTTTAACGGAGAAATCGGCTCGCATTTGCGCCTCGAAGTTGGGAACCACAGAAAACTTCAGCCGACCACCAATGTGGCGATAGTGTGGTTCGAACGCGGGACCTCGCGATACGAGTCCGTTACTATGACCACTAGACCACCACAGCGGCTTGTAGAAATTGTTAGACTTTGTGCTGTCCGACCTTACCTTAAGCCGGATCCACACCAGCAGAATTCCGCTGTGCAAAAACCGGTTTTGAAGTACGGCTAGCACAGCGCGGGCGATTTAAATGGTAGATTTTGCGTAGCCACACCACAAAACCGGTTTATGCACTGCGGAATTCTGCAGAGTTTTTCTTTAAACTTCCAATTATCTCCCATCTCACCGAGTTATAAGCTATCAAATCTTCACTCATTGCGGACCTTTCAAGTTAGCATCCACGATTTATAAGACGTATTCATGTTAAAAACGGAACAATAATGTCCATCAAACACGTGTTTTGAAGGAATTACATGGACTTCATCTGGGAAACAAATTCCTATAACTACATCGATGCATGAATTGGTTTTGTATACAATCCCTTTGGTTACACTCGGAGGAAAAGAGACTCAACTCAAGCAAGGCTTGTGTGCTGGTGGTGTGGTGAGGCTGTGGTAAAGATTTGCGGGAGTTTTTTTAGTGTATAGGCAAGTGAGTATATAAGAGACTTGCCGCGCGCCAGGGGATGGAATACACACACACACACATTAAAAGAGAAAAGAAATATGTATTCTGTAGAAGAGAGGAGAGAGACGATGGAGTTGGCGTGTTAAGCCAGCTGGCACACGCATTGCCATCAGACTTGAGTAAAAAAAAACAAGAAGGGAAGAAAGGAGTGTCTTCTGTTGCGCTTAAGATTCTACTTCACATACGTAAGTAAATAAGAAAGACTGGGGGCGGGGGACTCGGGATGGAATCAAGCGGCGACTTTCAACCCTCCCGGGCCCATTCTGGGATGCCACAAGCGACATTACTTACATTACTCAATGGTGGAGGGAGAAAGAAGCTAAATAATAATAATAATAATAAAAAAATTCCAGCTGCTGCAAGTCTTGCTCCTAGGCATCCCGACACGAGATTATCGCTACGAAAGGATAAAAAAGACCAGCATTGCCATGATTCTCGAAAATCTCCTGTTGAATGCAATTGATGCAGTTATGGACTTGAAATTTAATATGAATTGACTGACCATATATCGTGAGTTTTTGATGCATGCCGGTGAAAAAATTTGTGCGTAAGGAAAAGGATGCCGATGTAGAGTTAGGTATCTTTTTCTCTAACCGGAAGGGGCCTCGTGGGATCTTTTTCCTGAGTAAGGGTTGTTGTATGATGAGGAGAGGATCCATCAGAGAGACGGGGGCCCCACGTGGAAGTCACGAAATGGTATAAGTTTATGATACACGAAGTTCCGCAGGAAAGACTTTTAGACTTTCACCCCTCATGTGTAGTAGTTAAATGGCGATAGGGTTAAGTATGATACACCCGGATGTCATTGACCATTCTAGGACGAAGTAGATTTTAATTGAAACGAGGCAGGTAAGTTCCGCCGACGAATGTTTTTGTGTGAATGAAAGTTGACATAATCTCTTTAAGGCCAAAAAAGCAATGAGGTACTCGACCGAAACACGACTTTTTGGCTCTGTCTGTGCAACACCCGTATATATAAATATATATAGGTATATATAGATATCGGCAGGGACCTCCTCGAAAACACGCAACATATATACTGATCTAAAATAATCTTTGACGTTACGGCAGCCCTGATTCCAGTGGTGGTGGGGCTTAAAAATAACCCTCTTCCTTACTATGACTGCTAAACCTCAGAATAACGGTTTACTGGCTAGCTGGAATTAGAAGTTCTAAAGTGAAACTTTCCAAAATTAACAACAAATCTAAACACCAGTGCGTTCAGGAGAGAGAAAACTCTCTCAGAGGTTTTTTTGCAGAAGAACACACACACACGTCTTTCGACTTCGGAGACGCCAACACTACAATCTCAGGTTTTGTCCTGCTAACTACAAATTAAGTCACCGATACTGAGAAACCTACTATTGAGAATGGCACGAGAGGGTTGTGTGAGAAACGTCTGGACACTGCAAGCTCTGGGGTCGTGTCTGGCACGGCAGTTCTCCCCACCACCCAGTTCTCTACTGGTATCAGTGTGGTGTAAATGTGTGTAAGTGTGTGATTGTGGAATCGCATAAGGATATCATCGAGACGACTAGAATTGTGGATACATTCAACCGAAACGTCTGGATACGATCTGTCAATGGATTACGCGATTTCGTCATCTTGGAAACTAAACAATCCCATGGCCTTGTTATAATCACTTCCCATAACGGAAATAAACCCGGCTTCATTTTCCTCCCAAACAGCTGCTCAAATCATATGGGAGCCCTCAAAGTTTGAATGGTAAACAAATCGAAAGGATAGCCCAAGCAAAAACTGCCGTTTCATTTCCGGTTGAAATTTATTTGCCTCTTGGGACTTTTGGTAACTTGCAAAAGTCAAAAAATAAACCTATCCGTGCTAGGTACGTGACACATCGTTCGTTTTTTTTTTTTCACTCGTTGATTGTCAGAACACAATTGGATAGGTTGAATTAGATATGGACTTGATGCTTATATAAATGATTACGAAAGATTGAACAAAAGTATCTCTCTAACCAAGATTCAGCTAGAATTAGAACTCAGATTCGTAACTAGACGATTACCAGCCGATATGTGAATTATTGTAGAAAAATAAGATGTTATAACACAAGTTATTATTAATAACTCTCGCGTATCTCCATAAAAACGATACCAAAAGTGCTGCTGGGAGCCTGTAATAACGTCGAATTCATAGGGTTAGGCTTGAGCATTTTATGGCCTCTTACAATATCGCTATGCGCTTGAATGTTTATTATTAAGGTCAAGACCGATTTTTGGTTATAGGTATTTAGGTTTGTAATTAAAGCCATATCTATATTTTGTAAAATATCAAGCTAGGACATTGTTTTAATTAGTTAAATATCAAGATAAAACAAGCAGTCAAGGTATATAATTTTTATCTTATTTTACGGCCGGGTACCGCACTTGCCCGAATTCGGCCCTGATTGAAGGATATTGTAGCTTTAAATTTTAAACTATATTTAAAGCAATTGTACGATCCCTTTTCCATCTTTTTCAGGACTCCGCAATCATTGTATACCTTTTTATAATTATTCTATTTCACCATAAATATAGATTTACTGTTCATTAACTAGATATAACGCTTGAAATATAGTATTAAAATTTCATGAAAATAATTAATTTCGATGATTTTGAAGGTATATTTCAGAGATGGAGCCATGTTTTCTTTCAAGCGTTCTTTGAGATTTCAATGATTGGCTCAGAAATGATCATCAGGCAAGTATGTGTCAATATATATTGATCGAATATTATCATATTTGAAACAATACCCGGCACACACATAGATCTAAAATACAATAATAATCGTAATAACGATGTATTTAACTTGTTTAAGTTTAAAAGTTTCTATAAAAGGAGTTGGAATAAAAGCCGTTGCGTGATAATGTTCTTGATTTTCCATTCCAATATTGTTATATCAAGATTTGCATTTAATTAATGAAATTTTTTATAGTTATTTGATTCCGATAATACACTTTCATGTTCAAAAAAACCAATCGACATTAATGTAAAATCCTAATTTAAATGTAACATTAAGAGAAGTTCCAGGTAGCATTTGTGTAATATTGCGGTAAAAGACAAATACGAAAAACCGTGTTGTCTGTTAGATACTTTTAGATTGGAATATCCATCGCAAGCTTTTAACGAAAATTGAAAATTTCCCAAACTTTTTTTTCAATTCCACCAAACGTGTTATTTAGGATCTAAGGATCATACGTGTTGTAATAATCAAACTCACAATCCACACAGCCATGATGATTTTTCTCAAAAAAATACAAACGCGTTACTTTCAAAGACCAAATACTTAAAAACGCTCGAGGGAACAAATGCTTTCTATACATTTTTCAATGATATATTTTTTATTATTTCGAAAGAATGTTTAATTCATTGCCAAGGCTTATTTCTGCCCGAAAAGAACTCGAAAAGATCATTGCCGACGGAAATATTCCAACGTGTGATCTTTCTCAGTTATACGAACAAACATCTAGATAAATAAACACTCAAAACCATCGAAAACACGGTACTTGTATCAATGTATCAATTGAAAAACCCAAAACTTTTCAAGGGAACAATCTTGGAAATTGAAAAATTAATCCAAATCTCTCTCTCATGCAGACATTTCATGACCGTAAAAACCACGGGGAAAAAAAACATTAATTAGATTTAGTACACGTTAGAAATGCTTCAGACGACTCATATCAGTAAAATAAAATGCGACCGTAATAATAAAACACGTGCCTTTAGGGAACATCTGGTTAAAGTTTCGAGAGTTTCTAAACCAGCGCCGTCTATTGGTTTGAAAGTGAATCGACTGAACGGTGATGGACTTGGAACTCGTGACTATTTTCATACCGTTGTGGGGCTGGGGTGATTCTTTTTTGTTTTCGTGTTGCTGGATTTTTGAGAATAACAAAAATAAGAAGACTAAACAGGATAAAGAAGAGGCCGAAGGAGTTTCTTTTCTTCGTGAAAATTGCCCGCTTTTTTTTTATTTTCTTATTTCTTAACATCCCTTGGAAGTCAGTCGCATTGCTCCCACTCATCCTTGGAAACATTTTGCCTGTTAGTCTCGCACCTCCATTTTCTACAGCTTCCCGTATCTCATTACACTTTTTTCTTTCAAGGAAGGACGTAAAAGGCCATACGAAATAACCCTAGAATTTTCCCCTTACCGTTTAAAAGGAACTTCCATTTTTTGTGTTTCAAAAGGAAGACAAAATATTTTTTTTTTTTACTTGGATTTGTTCGTCAGCTGTTCATTCATTAAGACTAAATCAACAGAAAAATTGTGGTTCTTGACTTATACAGGTATTCCCCATTATAACGCGATTGTAAAAAGTTAATTTGAAAAATTGTAACCAGTGAAATTTAGCAAAGAGTGATTTTAATTAGAGCTGGGAATCGATTAAAACCTTTAACTAATTAATCAAAAAAATTATTTAATCCACTAATTAACCTAATTTCAATCGAATATTTTCCGTAACTATATAATATTAATTGATGCTATAAAAATATTTTATTCATTTCTCTCACGCACCTATTCGCCAGATTTAAACAAATGTAAGAATAGGTTAAGAAATTAAGGCTGTCCGCTTGATTAATTTTAATGTGCTGAATGTATCCGACAAATACAGGGATTTCTTTACTTGGATCTTGTCGTTTTTAGAAAATCAATTGTTTTAAGTTAGTCATTGATTTTGAAACTACTTTTTATCACACAGTTGCTTATTTTCCTGGAAACTCCTCCCAAATGTTACATGGAGGTATATTTATATAGGTTGGTGCTTTTCTCCCGAATACTAAAACTGTTCACAGTGGAGAGTGGAAATAAATTTTTGTCTTTGAAAACCTTAACTCAACTTGAAACTAAAATATCATCAGTTTTAGTTAAATCAACTTGTATTTCCTCATATTGAAAAATTTAATTAAAATATCGATTCAAATATTTTTAAATTGGTCACTTATTTCGATTTCAATTTTATTTCCGTACATGAAAAATTCACAAAGCATCACAAAACTGATATAACTACGGATACAAAAAAGCAAGAACATTAAACAATATAATATAAATTTATTCATGTACAGTCGTATTACGGAGAAAAGGGCATACAAATGAGACCAGACGAGCTCCGTGGATGATAAGGAGGGTTGGCAAAAAAACAATCGGAAAAGGTAACAAAAAGTCGGAAAAAAACAGTATAACTGATGCTATTATAATGAGAAAAATATGTAGTAAATCCGTTATGGTTGTTGAGATAAATCGATTTTAAGATGGGTCTTATGCAAAATCATGGATAGGCTATTGATTTCTCTTAAAGAAGCAGGCAGCAAATTCCAGCAGCGTGGGCCTGTAGAATTAATATTGTTGAGTAGCATATTACTTCTAGCTGCAGCGGGGTAAAGTACTTTACATATACAAGTATTATATTCGTGGTTAATGGAAGTCAGTTGTATAATATTTGAGAACATGTGTAATTTTATTACCTTAAACATAAAAAATGAAAGGAAATAATCGTCAAGTATATGAACAAGAAGAATATATCGAATATGTTACGCATATCGGAGCATAACCAACACCTTCCATAGCAGAAAGCCTCCGCGCGAAGCTCGTGACGTCACTGAAGTCATTAGATATACTGCAAAAAAGGTAAAGAACGGCCCCAAGGCAGCCAGAAGTAAAGAAAACTAATTAAATTCATTCATATAGTGAAATTAATGTGATTTGTTTGTAAAAGTGTAATTAAGAGTAATTAATCAATTCAAAAAATTAATTTTGCTGCTCCTATTTAACCCTTTAAGCGGTTTTTTAAAATTTCCCTGATCCATATTATAATTGCCACAATGGAAATCACAAAACCCTCTGCAAAATGCAAACACATTTTTTCCAAGAAGAATATTTTTTTCCGATTTTGTGTAGGTGATAAGTGCTTCCCCGCGTCCAACACCGAGAATAACAAAAAAAATTAAGGAAGGTGTACTCTGTCTTTTTATATTACTTATACACTATAGGCATATTTCTAAACTTCCCCGAAGCGAAGAGAAAAAAAATACCGTCTCTCTCTCTCTCTCTCCTTCCATTATCAAACTTTGAACAAAAGCTGGGTCTGCCCACTGGCAGTTGATCTGATTGGTTGGGGTATGGAAAACATGTTTGCAAACAAAGCCTTCTGTACAGAGCGAGCTATGCTCGGCATTGTCGAAATAAGAGGGTTTTTAGGACGCGAGATGTCTCGTAAGTTCCGAAATACAAGGCATCAAGTTAGCAAGTTGGGCGAGGTATCTCGTCATCGCGACTGTAAGAGTTATGATAATTTTGTTATCCTTTTGAAGAAACTCATACAAAACCAGTGGTTCTTAACCAGGGGGCCTGGGAGTCCTTGGGAACATTTCAGGGGATTTGGATGAGAAACAATTAACTCATTGCTTTTACATTATCTTGCGCTGAATATTATTGGCACAGCGAAAGTTCTCGAAGCTCTCCAGAAGAATAAGAGTAAGAATAAGTCCCTGGCCTACGTTTTATCGGGAGGAAGAGTCCGTGGAGCACAAAAGGTTAAGAACTCCTACTTTATACCTATCTTACTTATGTTAAATTCAACTCACTTCACGCGATTTCGTCTTACGCGATTATTTTACTGAACCAATTAATGGCGTAAACCGAAGGACACCTGTATAAAAATTTTAAATATCAAAAACAATGACTATTTCCATCTGAAAGACACTATTCAGTATATCAAGGGTCTTCAACCTTTTTCGAATCACGAGCTTTGCCTATGCCCTTTATTAAAATAAGAGCACCCTGTCTGAAAGTTTGACAAACGTATGCCTGAAATCAGGATAATTGTAATCCTTGCAAGCAATTTGTACAGGGTGCTTAGTTGGGACGTTGATCAGGTTCTAGCGAGCACGAAATCAGACGAGAGCTTTGAGCACTCTTGGTGTTTCAGGTAGCACCACGGTACTCGCGAGCAACAGGTTGAAAATGCCTGCTGTATATTAAAAGGGGGGAAAAAAAGAAGCAAAACTTAAAGAGTGAAATGTGGTTGAGCACGTGACCAGTAAATTTCGCGGTTCACGGACAATCGCTAAGAAGTGCCCCAGTTGCGTGGGAAATTATTCAAATTGTTTGGCAGTTAGCACAGGGCAGGTGTGCGTAAAATTAAAGCGAATTCCTTCCACGCTAGAATCTTGTTGTTCAAGCAACAGGAGTCTCCGAAGAAAGACAGGACCATCACCATCATCGTTTTTTGATTAATTCCCCTCTTAGAAGCGGTCAATATTCCTGACGCTGTCTGAAGCCACTTTGATATGCATCTCTAAATCCAGAATGGAAACGTCAAAGCAGCGTGACTCAAATTATTCTTTATCACGTCACCAACAGGAACAGGAAACCACTAAATCACATTATTAAAATTCAATCGCGACATTTTCTTTTCGTTTCTCTCTTTTCCTCCATCGTTTTTCAAACATCTCACTTGTATTCGATTTGATGGGAAACGAATAAGAACGTTTATCTGAGAAAGTACAATGACGATCTATACAGGGTGTCCATAATTATAGTGACGGTTTTTGATGTTTACCACGCAGAAAGTTGTTTTTGGTTTTCCAGTTTGTGTGAGACAGGATATTGGTTGTCTTATAGTTAGTAATATGGGCATCAAACATAAAAAGCGTTTGCTTGTTTTATTTTGTGCTACAGCAACGTTTCTCAACCTATGGTCCGCAGACAAGAGGCGGTCGGTGACGACGGCATGAATGGTCAACATGCAGACTCGATAATTTAATTCTCGCTGAGTAAAAAATTATTGTACCGTTGTAAATGATGTTAGTAATATCCATATGGGTTCAATTAAAAATACACCTTATACATCAATATACCTCATCGAGGAAAATGTGGGAAATTGCGATCGTAAATACGGGACGGGATATCACTAAACTTTGCCAAAAAATGCAATTTATTCCCTAAAATCCAATTTTCTAACTACTTCTAAAATCGCTGAAGGGCGAGGAAATAAAGGGCTGCTACAAATAGCAGTAAATATAATGTATTTCACGAAAAAAATATTCAAATCATCAGATGACCATATTTCGTACAGAAAACTGGAATCTTAAATACTGTAAAATACGGGAAATAACCAGTTGTCATCAAAAGTTTCCGGAAGTAGATACAATCACTAATTTTTATTAAAATTGCTGAGAAACTGGGAAAAAAAACGTCGAACCTGACAAATATGTGAGAAAATTAATATCTGTATTTTTGCTGTATTTATCATAAAATAATTTATATACTTTATATATTTATGAAAACGCTGTGTATATTCAAGACATAAATATTGCAAATTCAAATAAAAGCATCGTGGTTGAAAAACATTGATGAATATACAAAAAAAAAATCGGAACAACCAAAATTACAGCAATGTCCCACAATACGGGACACAAGTGTGGTCTGTAAGATTATTTCGGACATTTTACTAATCCTTGAGTTCGGAAAGGTTGAGAAACGCTGTGCTACAGAATACCTAATCTGAAAGCATGGGAAAACTAGCTTTTGCTGTCCAGTATGGACTTCATGGTCCAATATAGATCAACAGAATGGTGCTTATCCCCATTTCCATTGTGATGTTCACTGACTTTAAACGCTAAATTGTGTTAGGATCGGTTGTGTTAGGTTAGGAACCATGATCGCCAACTAATGTTATGGTCTCAGGGTTTCTGTTTCTGTATAGAGATGGGGTCTTCAACCCTTTTTCCAATCACGAGCACCATCTGTAATCATCATAATGTGTCTATGACCCCCAAAACCGAAGCCAGAAATTTCTTTCACAGGGGGATATCTGGTATTTGAAGGAGGACCAAAGTGATAGAACGATAGACTTAACCATGGTATTTTATGAGTGTTATGTTATTTTTAAATTACTTACATTTCGGAGGGAACCGGACTCGGGTCTCCCCTATATTTACGGCCTTGCCTGTGACCCCAAAGAACAGCACCCATATGTCAACTCTGACGTATGGACCAGGGCCTGTTTCTCATAAGTTCGGGCCGTGGAGAAAATATGAATATTTGGGGCCCTTATATGCAGCGGATCCCGCTTATAACTTAACGTTTCCCAAGAAACCGTCATGAAAAGCATCGCAAGCTGGAAATTTTAATGAGGATTGTAAGACCACGAAAATAAGTCGTACTAAGCGGGAAAACGTTTCAAGTGGGAACATTATAAGCGTAATAGACTGTATATAGTATTCTTTGAGGCAGAGACGAGGAAAGGGGGAGAAGAGTCCCATATATGCCCATAATACAAAAGGCAGCCAATTTCGAGGCCCTAAAAATTTGTGTGCCTTGGGAAGGTGCTCCGTTTGCTCATGAGAGAAATAGGTCCTGGGTTAGACTCAAATCACCATAATGCCAATTGCTTCATGAATTTCGATCGGAAATTCCAGCAAAATCACCTGAGTGGCTGCTCGTCTACCACCGTGGAAATTTACCATCGCGTCCCAGGTATCGAACCCGGGGAAAAATATAGATAACAAGAGATATTTCCCCTAACGAGCTTGAGGCGATCACCAATAGATGGCGCATTCATTTCCAACCCGACTCGTTAATGGCAGTAAATTGCAGTATAGCGATAAGGCCGGAGTTGGTGTTTGGTGAAGTAGTAGCAATAGTTATCGAGTACAAAAAACGTACGCATTTGGAAACTTTTGGGTTCACGGCGCTCACGAGCTACAGCTTGAAAATGACCAATGCAGTGTTAGGAAAAAGACCGTCTCCTCTACCAGCTGAGCTACCCGAACTACAGGTTCTCGTGATAAGAGTTTTTTCATAAAATTTTATGCCTACATTAAAATCTTGGAACGGCTCCAATCATTTGTTGACACCCTTCACATACAGAGGCGGATTTAACGGCGGGCGCGCCTGGGGGCCCGTCTTCTGAAGGGCCCGAAAACCCCAAATTCTTTACACTTTTTCCGAATTTAAGGGGCCAAATGTTTTCTCTTGCGCCCGGGAGCTTCATCCGACTAAAATCCGCTTCAGTTTACATACATTAATTTTCGATAAACCACTAGATCGTGGTTGTTGGTAATAACGATTGGTGAGTGATTAATGGTCGAAATGGAAACCATAAAAAACTGTCTAAAGAGTTATTTGGTATCTGTTTAAGTTAATTTCGATCAAATAAGAAGAGTCATCGCCTCCCGCAGAGAATATGACCGAAGAGGTCTTGTCTTGTCCAATACCATCTTCGCGTGCCACTTTGGCGCAAGTTATATCACACAGCCCATACCCAAGAATAGTTTCTCTCGAACTGTTTGCAATATTTTGAAGCGGCGCGTGTGTGGTGTTTTGCGTACGTTATTCTCGATCTCCCGGTCAGTGCTTATGACGTATATATACTCGGTGACGTCAATGCACCTCCGCTCTCCTTTGCAAACACCCCGTTCCGTTGCCCCGGCGCTGCTATTACTACTACTACCACCGTTTCCCTACCATGTTGTCTGTCCAACCACTGGCCAGTGGTTAAGCCTCCCTTTCGTTCATTAATGACAAGCACACACACACACATATATATTACTCGCTGCACGCAAAGTTTTTTTTTTTTTTGCTAAGAAAAAAGTCACAAGGACCTTGTTGATTCGAAAATCAAATTATAATAATAATAAAAGTACTTTTTCTTTAGATATGAC
This sequence comes from Pholcus phalangioides, assembly GCF_987345545.1. Classification (NCBI taxonomy): domain Eukaryota; kingdom Metazoa; phylum Arthropoda; class Arachnida; order Araneae; family Pholcidae; genus Pholcus; species Pholcus phalangioides. The sequence goes on along the minus strand of NW_028301625.1, from coordinate 3,654,058 downwards.
TGAATCAGAAATCCACGTACAGGGAGTTCATGCTCATTTTTTCTATCCAAAAGGGACAGTAAACGCAACAACTTGGACCATACATGTTCAACCCATGGCCCGCGGGCCGAATGGGTTCCTCGGAGTCATCCGATGTAGCCCGCAGCCTTAAACCTATTTTGTATAAATAAACTAGGCGACACATTTTACACATTTCCAGACCATTTAAGTGACCCGCGGTGCAGTTCCACATCACTTGAGTTTGCCCGCGGTGCATTCGTGGATCACTCGCGCGGCCGCGGCACATTTCCAGATCACTTGAGTGACCTGCGGCACGGTTTCAAAATACTTAAGTGACCCGCGGCACGGTTTCAAAATACTTAAGTGACCCGCGGCACGGTTTCAAAATACTTAAGTGACCCGCGGCATAGTTCTAGGCCACTTAAACGATCTACGGTGCAGTTCTATACCACTTAAGTGGTCCGTTGCATATTCCCAGGTCACTTTGACTGAAGTTGCATTGGAGCAACGCTTTGTTTAATTTTTTTTTTTGAATTAATTTTCACGCAAAATTTTATGAAATGAACATTTATGAAATTAAAAAGCCTAATGAGACACTGACATAGTATTTTATAAAATTTGTTTATAAAAAATTCGGATTCTTATGACTTTTCAAAAATGAAATTTTTGGAAATTTTACCTCGATTTTCGTGATTTGGGTTATTTTTTTATCACATGGTACATGAGATTCCACAAAATCACAATTATAATTATTTTCATTAGATTAAATTAATATGTATTAATTAAAAAGTTAATACATATTTACATTATATATTTATTATATTTACATTATATATTTACATTATATATTTATTATATTTACATTATATATTTATTATATTTACATTATATATTTATTATATTTACATTATATATTTATTATATTTACATTTATTATACAAAGAAAAGCATGTCAATTTACTGCTAAAATTAAACATGCTAATGTTTAGTTCTTTAAACTTTTCGAAAAATGTATTATTTAATAGTTGTCATATTTAAAGAAATTGTGCAAGTTATTCACGAATTGGAAGAGTGGTCGAAAATGAATCAAGTGCATCACTCAATCGACCTGCGGCACAATTCCAACCACCTAAGCGACCCGCGGGACATTTCCAAATCACCTGAGTGACCCGCAGCATATTTATAGATTAATTAAGTAACCTGTGGTGCTATTAGAGATTACTTGAGGGGCCCCGTGGCCCACATTCTCCTAAAAGTTGAACACCCTTGAGAGACTAACGGCCGTATTCACCGACAGGGTTGAAACAATAATGTTAAGTTACAAACATGGCGCAGGTAGATTTCCCGATTCTAACAGTCACCGAGCTACGGATTGTTTAAAAAACCATGTTTGTAACCCAACAAAAAATATTGTTTTCAATATTTCGTGTGAATACGTTAGTCTCTCGGTGAATACGTTAGTCTTTTAAACTTGGCACCAATCACTGTATAGCCCTAGAATTTATGAGTTGAAACTAAAAACATGATGTATGACGTCAAAGGTGCTATTTATATAGTTTCGTCGTATTGCAAGGTACGTATTTTAAAATACATGTGCATTGCAATTTTCATTGTAATAACCGGCGGTATTAAAATTGTTTCTGAATCTTAATAGGATTCTTTTAATGTAACTGCGGCTCTTGTACAAACATCCAAGTGCGTATTTTGTTCCCATTACGACTAATCGAGCGCGGAATTGTTACAGTGTACCCGACGAGATTAGTACAAAAATACTTCCGATGAACGGGTATTTCTGTGTATATACACACAAGCACGCGACACGCGGCCTAGTAGTGTTTCTAACAGCTGTTTGACGTCATCTCGCCATCTAATTTACATATACTCTGACGCAACATTTTCCCCCCTTCCGAGCAAATGTATCGTATTGACGTCAGTGTAGAAAATACTGTGGTGAGAGAGAACGAAAGTTATTTTACAAAAGGCAAACTAAAGTGATGAGATGCGAGTCTCGAGCAAAAATATGCAAATACCCACTGTGTCCAAGAATAAGTTTCACTTTTTTTTTAGTTTCCTAATTCCTCAAATAACGTTACGCACTGGCTGTATATCAACGCGGACGCCATGTCTCCGAAAAAGAATCCACATAATCCCAACCGGAACGTCAATTAACTGAATCCACTCCGCTGCTAAAAATTTTAGGCATATAAATACATCATATACCGTAGAAGTAACATACATGAGCAAACATTAAAACGCTGATCGGAGGTAAAAATTATAAATACTTCTAAAACTTTGTAGTTTTAAGTCCATTTCTTACGTAATTCCGTCCATTTAATTCAAGAATAGAATCGTTTAAAATGATTCTTACATTCTGAAGACTTGAAAGAATATTTTTCGATTCTAGAAAATATTCCATTTTCCTATCTAATCCTCATTGAAGCCCCAAATCTTTCTTATACGGTGAAACTCAATGATAACGACCCCGTTTGTGACGACACCTCAGCTATAAAGTAAATAATTGACAATTCTGGCCGATTCTTACTTATAATGTCAATAAAACGCAACGACCTTGGATATATAACGACACTTCTGCTTCAATTTTACGGCGTTTTCCTCAAAAAAATGCCTAAAACTAGAACTCCAAGAATATATAAGTTTCTCGTTCTTTTTTAGTTTCTCAATTCCTTAAATAAAAGCACTCTTTGCATATAAACGGATGCCATGTCTTCGAAAAAAAAGGACTCCACATAAACCCAACATGAACGCTAATTAATTGAATTCACTCCGCTCGTACAAATTTTAGTCACACAAACACATCATGGATTTAACATACATTAGCAAACATTAAAACGTTAATCGGAGATAAAAATAAATACAAATCTCCAGAACTTTGGCATATTTGTAGTTTTAAGTCCATTTCTTCTGTAATTTGGGTCCATTTAATTGAAGAATAGAATCGCGTTTAGAATGATTCTTACATTTTGCGGATATAAAAGAATATTTTCGGCTTTCAGCGGTTTTAGAAAATTTCATTTTTCTATCTAATCCTCATTTTAAGTTCCAAATCGTTCTTATACAGTGAAAATAGATTATAATGATCTCGTTTGTAATGACATCTCGGTTATAACGTCAATAATTGACAGTCCTGGGTGATTCCCATAGAAAATAATGTTAATGAACCGTGCTTATAACGTTGATAAAACGCAACGACTTCAGATACAGCGACGATTCTTAAAGAGTAATTTCTTAAATAAAAAGCACGCACTGGCTGTATATAAACGAACGCCATGTCTTCGAAAAAATCTACATAATCCCAACCTGAACATCAATTAATTGGATCCACTCCGCTGCCAAAAAAATATTTTAGGCATATAAATACTGTACATCTTAGAAGTAACGTTTGGAAATCTTGAAAATATCCGAAACACAAACACAAAAACTCGAGAACACAAACATTAAAAAACTCTAATCGGAAACAAACATTATAAATATCTCTAGAACTTTGACATATACAGGGTGGGAAAAAAGACCGCGCGTAGAAACTTTAAAAATTCATAAAAACCGGAAAAATAACCGAAATAAAAAACGGTTTGCAGGGTTAGCATCGCTAGATCACGGGAATTTTTTAAGACAGGGGAAAAAAAACTTAAAAAAAAAAACAGCTGATAGGTGGCACTGACGGTGGAATTATGCAAATCCGGTCCATCCAATCTGTCGGAACTGAAAGATGCGATCCGCCGAGAGGTGTCATGCATACATCCGGACCTGCTGCACTCTGCCGTTGCTGGATTTGTGACTCGCCTGCAATGTGTTATCCCCTGTGGTGGTGGTCATGTGCAACACATATTGCTGTAATAATCGATTTGGAGGCATTCTGTTCGTAATTTGCGTATCTTTTCTTCAACTTGTGTACGTCAGTGCCACCTATCGGCGGTTTTTTGAGCTTTTTTCCTGTCTTAAAAAATTCCCGTGATCTAGCGATGCTAACCCTGCAAACCGTTTTTTATCTCGGTTATTTTTCCGGTTTTTATGAATTTTTAAAGTCTGTACGCGGACTTTTTGCCCACCCTGTATTTGTAGTTTCAAGTCCATTTTTCTTCCGTAAAATTCGGTCCATTTAATTTAAGAATAGAATCGTTGGAAATGGTTGAATCATGGTTGTTGAGACTAGATTTTCGGAACAATGTTTAGTATCAACGTGGTCCAAATCTGACTTAGACCATTTTAACCTTAACAATTTCTATAGGTTTTATTTAGTAATAAATTAATTGGTACTACCTGTTGAAATATAATGGAACTTTTATTTTGACCACTTTTGTAACTAATAGGAAATATGATTGTATGTGTGTGTGTGTGTGTCTGTACATGGTGTTAAGTACATTTCTGTAAAAAAAGTGACTTAGACCACTTTGATTCTCAGCCCCTCATATCAAGAGGGAATATTGTCATCACGTGTCACCAAATTTATCATGTTGTTGGCACTCTATCTAAATTTGTGGTGTAAGTACCATCCAAAAAAGTGCTTTGAAGTATTTATTGGCCACGGAAAACTGCAATTGATTAATAAAATAATTTAGATGCCTTTCAGGAAAATATGTGTAATTTTCATGAAAATGCACAAAAACATTGAAAATCGCAGGTAAAATATTTTGTGAAAGTTACAGATCATTTGCAGCTTTTTCTGGTACAGAGTTGATCAAAAACCATTTTTTTTCTTCATTTGATTTTTCGTTGATCCCCTAAATGCTCTTGTGATTGAATTTCCACTGGAAATGGTGAATACTAGCATAGGGGTTACATGATCAAAATTTGAGAACGATTCATCAAGATTTTCCTAGAAATTGAAAAAAACTTTGAACTCCAGTGTTCACTGACTTATGGCTATATAGTGTACCTTACTGTTGTCGATGTGTTTTCCGGTTTGGGTACTGAATGGGCTGTATACTTTCATAAAGAAATTATTTTTATGTTGCATTATTACAGTCGAATCCCGTTATAACGAACTCCAAGAGACCGGAGAAATCACTTTGTTATAACGAAATTTCATTAGAAAGGAATTCTAGGTTTTTGTATAGTTCCTATGTAATCTTATCTGAGGGACTAGAAAAGCGTTCGTTAAAACGAAATTTTTGCTATAACGGTATTCGTTAAAACGGGATTCGACTGTATTTATGAGCATTGTATAACATTTTATCATGTGTATATAGTTTTTCTAATTGCATTTTTAATTGGGGGTTGCTGTATTTTAGAAATATATGACATCCATATTTGTTACGGGCATCTTTTTTTCAGCCGCCTCGTTGGGCATTTTGCCTGTTGTATTTGCATAATGATACATTCTGAGGACAGAAATTTTTCGAACGACACCTCGGCTATAAATTCAATAATTGACTGTCATGGCCGATTCCCTTTTATAACATCGATAAAACGCAACGACCTCGGATATAACGACACTTCTGCTTCAATTTTACGGCATTCCACCCCAAAAATGCCCTACAGCTCCAAGAATATAAATTTCGCCTTTGTTTCCTAATTCCTTAAATAAAAGCACGCACTTGCTGTAAAAAACGAACGCCATGCCTTCGAGAAAAAGAATTGACATAATCCCAATCTGAACGTCAACTGAATCCACTCCGATGCTAAAAATAGGCATATAAACGCATTATAGAAGTAACATGCCTCTTAAAAATATCCTCGAAAACTCTCACATTAAGACGCTAATTAAAGACAAATATTCAATATCTCTAGAATTTTGACATATTTTTAGTTTTAAATCCTTATCGCCCGTTAAATTCGGTCCATTAAATTTAAGAATAGAATCATTTGAAATGATTCTTAAATTCTGAAGGCAAAAATTTTTTCGATGCTTCCAATGTGATCCCGAACTTTCTATTCTATCTAATTCCATTAAAGCTCTAAATCTATCCCGTTCTTATATTATCCAATTCCAAGACCGAAAAACAAAACCATCAGAAATAAATTTAGTATCGTGGAAAAATATAAAGCGTGAGGGGCTTAGCTTAGGTCAATTAAATCATCAACGACACAAACAAGATCCAAAATAAACGGAGCAGGAAGACTTTTAAAAAATTTATTTCCCGTTTGAGAAAACTAATGGAATCGCAGTAAAACTTTTCTTACAAGTTACGGGGAATCGGCGTTGAAATTTTCACAACATCACCTTCAATTTTGTTCCAATTTTCTAAAGGTTTGGACGTGGAATGGAACTTAGTGAGAGTTGGTAGATGTCCATGGTCCAGCCGTTAATCTTTGTAGAAGATGTTGGTAAAAAGTTTGGTTTCTCCCCACCCTTTAAAACGAATTTTTCCCCTTAAGATCCTTTTTTTTTTCTAAACCAACTATTTTTGTATCAAATAAGATTGCGGAAATTAAGATGAAACGGTGAGGATTGAGGAAACACGGATTTTGTTCTCTCTTAGTTCTTTTGTGTGTGTGTGTTTCGTGAGTTTTGTCTCTTACGAATCTTTCCGGTAAACTTCATCAAGGTCAGAGTTTTCGTATAATTTCGCCTTGTACCCAGACTTTGATCATTTATCAATAATTCTTCGAATATTTTACTCATCTTAATCAAAGCAATCTTGAAATTTTAAGATTGCTTCATCTCTAGTAAGTACTCTTTACTTAAAATCTGTTGATTGGGACGTCAGTTTTTGAGCAAACAGTTTGAAATATTTTTACTTTCAACTTTAAATTACATACTTCGGGTATATTTAAAACTCTGTCCATGTAAAATACACATATTTTGGAAGCAATATATCGTCCCCCTCATGTGCGAATTTCCAAAACGTGGGAAATGACATTTGAATATTTATTCTACCCATGAGCGTTATTTCCCTAAAATGCCTTGTAACAGGCTTTTCAATAGGGTTAAACATTTGCGTTTCTGACAAAACTTAGATAGCAAAATAAAGGATCTAAACAGCTGATAAATCCAAAAAATGAAAATTCGCACATTCATGTTTCTGGCATGAGGGGAGATGATACGCAAATTTTGACAGCATTATATCAGACAATGATTAATACGTGAATAATTTTGACGAAAGCGAAAAAAATGGAATTAAGGTAAGTGTGGGAGTTATTTTGGTCACTTTTTTATGCGTGTGATAAAATAGCGCTGAATCACACAATTTGGATGACCAAAGGAAAATGGATCTTTTCCGTGATGTTTCAGAAGCATGCCACACATTTTTATAATGTTTGTTGATCTCTTTTAAATTGCCAATGGTAAATTTTGGATTGTTAGATTTTCCATTTCAAGATATTGTCATTTACTGAAAGAGGTGATCTACTTCGATTCTCATCTTCGAGTCCAGTGGTTGTCAACCTTTCATGCTTTAAGTAACCCTTAAAAATGCGTAGGAGGTTCACGTACCCCTAAAAATACATAGTAGGCGTGTGTTACCCTATAAATACATAAGAAATTTCTGCTTACCAATATGTTAGTGTGTGGGAAATGTTACTTTATAGGCATGCGTAACACTTGAATTGCTTGGGAAACTTGCATGCACGTTAGTTATGCATGCGTTTTCCTAGAAGTGCATAGTAAACTAATTTACGCATGCGCAGGAAACTCTTACTTCTGCACACGCGTATAAAGCTCGTTTACTTTTGGAGATGCGCATCAAACTTGTTTAATTCTAGACATACGTACAAAACTTACGTGTTCGTAGAAAGGTGTAAGAAACATGCGTATTCCTTATATATAAAATACATACGGGATTTGCGCCTACCAAGAAATGGGAGGTAATTGTAGACGCATACTTCTAAAGCTACATAAGAAGCTTGCTCACTCCTAAAAAATATTACTAACATTTAGCATTATTCTTCATGCTTTACGCATTTTTTCCGTCATAGCTGATCATTTTCCATGTACCACTGTATGGCTCGTCATGTAACGCCATAGGTACACGTATCACAGATTGAAAAACAGTGTTCTAGACTAAAATTCCCGGATTTCAAACTTCACGAATCCATCAAACTATTGTGATTCACGTTCAATATAATTTCCACAAATATTCATGGAAGTTTTGAGAAACATTACCTTCATTTAAAAAATAATAATAATTACACAAGAGCCTAAAATACAAGTTTTAGACGGAGATAATGTCTATAAATTTTCAAAATAGACCGATTATGTTAAAAGCCAGACGGGACATCTCTATAGACTTTAAACTTATGGATACAAAATTTTAATATGATTAAAAGACGGAACAGAACCAACTAAAAATGCTCAGACAGTTCTCGACGACCTAAAATTATGATTGAATTCGCTGACGAATTCAGAGTCTGGTACTCCAACAATAAGAAACCGAAATGATAATGAATGCTTAATGAGAGATCATTATTCATTTTTGTTGAGATTAGAAATGAATATCAAACTGTTACTTCAACCGTGTTTTCCGTAAGACTAGTAGACATTCCTTTTCTTCAACAGGAGGATAATGTTAGGTCGAGGGTTCCTTTTCTCTTGACGTGTATATCACGCTAACGTTTATACTGAACCAAAAATAGTGCCAAGGTTGACCAACGCCCATTTTACCGATCTCTCTCTCTCTCTCTCTTCCTCTCGGAATCGTGCTTGTCCATGTAAACTTGACCAAAAATGCACGTGCTTCAGAAAAACAAAAATCTGTGTGAGAGAGAGCTCTTTCCTATTTATTTTTGACATAAAAGCTGAATTCAACAGCTTTGTTTTATTTTTAACAATGTATTTTAAGCTTTGCCAATTCCCAGTCACGTGTTATAAGTTGGATAAGGCAATATATATATAAAGGATATGTGTGTGTGTATATATATATCTATTGTATTTTACCGTTGTTTTCTTGCCAATAATAGAACACGTAAAACGTGATTTATAGTTAAACCGTGGGTGCGGCACTTAATTACTTCACATAAGCAAATACGTACTGTGTGAATATATATTTTTCCGGAAAAACGTTTTTTTTTTTTTTTTTAAATACACCAGTAAAAGGACATGTTTTTTCTATTTAAAAGTTAGCGGCTATTTTCTTAGACCGAATAAACCCGTTAACACGCAATGATGTGTTTTGTATAAGAATCATTTTTGATATTAATAAGGGGATTTATATACATAGCACGAAAGGCTTGAAACCCTGTAAGTTGTTTCAACAGTAGATAGAATGTTGTGCTAAAAAGTCTTTCTTACAGGCGCATTATCCTCTTAGTGAAAGCATCTAGGCGGAATTCCCAAACTTTTTACCTTTGCGGAACCCTTGGAAATGAGGTTAAAATTTTAAAGACCTCGTGGTAAACCAGTTCAACCTTTAGACACTTTAACGGCACCCTAAAGTGCTGCAATACATTCGATGATGTTCATCAATCAGTCCTTATTGTTTCTTTCGATGTAATTTTATGTCCGAAACAACTCACGGAGACCAAAGTAGATCTCTCAGCACCCTAGAGCAAATAATTCCAACGTTTTTATTCCCAGGGAACTCTCGTATATGGTGAGGTGAGACAGTCGTGCAGAACCCCGAACAAACATGAATATTACCAAAGATATTTTTATCGCATCACCTATGAAATATTTCACAGTTTTTGTTACCTCGGAGCGTGGAACCCTCAAAAACCACTAACGAACCACCAGCAAAAATGTTATGTAATTCTTGGGTTCCGTGAAACACTAATTGTAAACCTATACGTACCCTAAAGTACCACGACACTTTGCAAATCATTCTCCGTTCGATTTCGAGGTACTTCAATGGCAAGCTACACTACATCGATTAGAGACTCCCTATCTTAATTCCTATTTTTACTGTTATTTCAACTCAAAAAAGATTCTCGGCACTTTAGGCCTATCTCATTATACACAATACTGCGGCAAACAATCCGTGAAGCATTGCTCTCACTATTTAGGAAATTCTTACCTAGAATTGCTATCTACGTCTAAATTTATCTCTAAAACGACACGAAGGACCCGAACTATCTCACAACAACCGAAATCACCACGGCACACAAGATCGTTTTAATAGCATCATGGGACCCCCCCACCCGAGTAAAGTGATTTTTCTGAGACCCCTCCCCCCGCCACCTGGCTAGAAATGGCAACCTATGAATTAACATACTTACTCTCGAAAATTTGAATCAGATCTAATTACCATTAGGCCCCCTCTGCACTTCTGGCCGGGTCCGGGTGAGCCCATGCGTTAAGACGGCACTGACGGCACATCTTCTGCAAATAATTTCTCTAATAATAATTGTAGTCATAATTATGGTGACAAGGTCATGATTAAAAACGCGTTTTTTTTTGTTTTTCAAGCCACTGAACAGCCGAATGGTGCCCCGAAAAGGCCGAAAACACACTGTTGTCATTTCCGCTCTGAATGGATTTTATACAGGGTGTCCTGTAAGTGCATATATTATCTCATCAACCGTCCATCGTGGAAGTATAGTTTCAGTTTAAAAAATTATCAAAAAAGGCGTTCAAAAATTATCCTGTACCAGTTTTGAGAGTGAAGATACAGTGTTTAACAAAATAAAAAAATCTAAATGTTTATACGGTCCCCCCCGTCCTCTAACTTCCAGTCGGAAAATAGTTGCCCGAGGCCAATAAAAAAATCCAAGCTTCTAAGTGCAATATTCACTGAGATATTCCTATTCAAAAATCGAAGAAAAGTTGGAAAAAAGGACAGCATAAATGAGGGAAAGGAGCGGTTGTTTGTTGGTTTTTGCTGTGATTTCTCAACTTTTCTTTGATTTTTTTAATTCAAATTCCTCAATGAATAATGCAGTTAAAAACCTTGGAATGTTTTGTTTTGTTGGCCTCAGGAGAGACAGGGCAGCAACTTTCCAATTAGAAGTTAGAGGACAGGGGGACCGTATAAAAATTTAGATTTTTATTTCGTTACACTCTATTCTCACTCAAAACTGGTATAAGGGTAATTTTTGAACGCTTTTTTTGATCATTTTTTAAACTGAATCTATACCTCTACGACGGACGTTTGATAAGATAAAGGCCGCATTAGCACTTACAGGACACCCTGTATAATGTATCTACAGAATAAATCAATTCAACAAATTTCGAGAATCAACATGGATTGTAATCAACAACAATACATCAGTCGTAAGCAATCTAGAAGGCCCAGACCGCGAATGGATCGACATCGAAGCAATCTCTGACTGCTGTTCCATATAACAGCACGGATTTGGAATCTGGTCTTGCGGAAAACAAGTCCAATAACGAATTCAGCTCACAGAAGGCCATTTTATAACTCACTTCAATCATGATCATGGCTCGGGATTCATCTCTTGGAGCGAAAACTAAAGCTGTAATCATTATATCCAGCCGTATTTTCGCTCCTTTTCTTTTCACGAGTTTTCAAACGGCCACAAAAAGATTTTTGGTATTTTTCACATCAATGATTCAATCTCACAAAAATATTTCCCCCCACCCCTATATCTTTTAGTTTTAAAACAGTATTATGTGTATTGAATTTTGTATTAAAAAAAATTTACATTATTATCTGAATCATTAAAGTTTTATTTATCCAATTGGAAGTTTCATTTCATTATTAATACATAGGGAGAAATCGGACTTTCCACAGGTATAGACATGGCCCCCACAATGGGTGGGCTGACAAGGCTCCAGCCCTGGGGCCCGGTGTGATTTTAATCATTTTTTTGTTTTTTCACGCTATAAATTCATCATAAAGGGGCCCCGTGAAAGTCTGGTCGGGGGAGGGGCGTGAAAGATCCCAGCCTAGAGGCCCTGCTTCAGGATGTGGGGGCCATGGGTATAGACTATAGTGTGTATTCAGGGCCAGACTTGGGCAGATTTGAAAGATGTGTGAAGTCACATACGGTCGTAAAATGGGATCGAAACGATTTTTGGTGACTTTAAATCAATTCCCGCAGTGTGTGAGGCTGTTTTGAATGTCCGGACTTCGCGCCAGTTGAAAATCCTGGCCTAGACGAACGGATGCTTTATAACAGGCATCTTCAACCCGTTGCTCGCGAGCACCACGGTGCTCCCTGCTGAACCCAGAGTGCTCGATGCTCGTGTCCGATTTCGAGCTCGCGAGCACTTGAGATCAACGTTCCGATTGAACACCTTGTACGAATTGCATTCAAGGACTGAAATCATCCTGCTTTCATGCATTCGCATGTTAAGCTTGCCGTAAGGGTGCTCTTCTCTTGATGATCGGTACAGGTAATGCTCGCGACTAGGAAAAGGTTGAAGACCTCTGCTTTATAATATGGAATGTAAGTCACATATTTCTTGTATGACATTGACGTGAATTTCTCATTGATAGTTGACTGACAATCGACTTTAGATCTTTTCTGAGGCTTTCGAAACTCATCGTTTCTTAAATAGCGTCTAATAAGGCTGGTATTGGATTTTGTAGCTCGGTGCGAAAAATGATTTTGCGGCCCCTCTATAAAACTCCGGGATCTCTCTATCAGGCTGGAGAAAAGCACCACAGCCTACGATTTATATACTTATTCTCGAAAATCGTAGTATCAGTTTCATTTTATCATGGGTCCTCCGTTTTTTTAGAAACCCCCCCCCCCCCGCCCTTCCAGCAGAGCTGTAACTAGGATGTTTAAGATGTTTGTGCTATCCGGGGCAAACATGATTATGCAGCCCCAACACTTTGAAATTCGATAATTTTATAACGGAAATTTTTTTTGTTCAGACCTAAAATTTGTCGCCTCATAAAATTTGCTGAACGGTGCCCCTCTTGCCCCTCTCCCCCCCCCCCCCCAGTTATGGCCCTGATGTAAGTATCATATTGTAGGTATGCTTGTTTTCTGCGGAAGACTTTTTCAAATGGAACATGGGCTAGCATTCACACCTCGAAGTTGGAAAACCGCAGAAAACCAACTTTAGCAGATCACCACTGCAGGGCCGGAACTAGGGTTTATCTGACGGGGGGCTGGATTTTGCCCCCCCCCCCAACTTTAAAATGCGATAGTTTTGTAATGTGAAATGAGATTCTTTTCCCAGTATCTTATAGAGTAAATTGGAGTATCACTGAATTTTGAAATTATCAAATTCGAATAACATAAATACTTTATTGAATTTCGTTAATTTTTTCACTGCTCATGCTGTACCTTATTAAATTACCTTATTAAATATTACACTGTAGACCAAGTAAAGTTGAACTGAAACAAAAGGTTTGAGAACATTTGTCCCTCCAAAAATTTGCCAACCCTCTAAAAACCGCCCGGGAAGTTGCCCCTCCCGCCTCCTCTGATTCCAGCCCTGCGCCTAGAGTCGTGACCAGCTTTGACCATGAATTAAGATGACCCTGATCTCTCTATAGCCAGGTATAGCTCAGGTATTTTATGCACTTTGAAAAAAACCAAGGATGTTTATTCAAAAACACAGATATAGATACTGTAGAGGGCCACAAAATCATTTTTCGCACAGAGCTACAAAATCCAATACCAGTCCTAACAGAAGTTGATTAACGAAACGATTATTTTTGAAAGTATCATGAAAAAATTTAAAGTCGACAGTCAATCGACTATCAATAAGCAATTCACGTCAATTACATATAAGAAATATGTGTCATGCATAATTTATCAAGCATCCATTCTCCTACACAAGGATTTTCAACTGGTCCAAACCCAGGACATTCAAAAGGGCCTCATTGTGCGAATTTATTTAGAGTAAATTTTTAGCATAAGAGATCGACAAATGTCGATTCCGGTCCTCTAGGGCAGTGGTGCGCAAACCGTGGGTCGCGACCCCACGCGGGGTCGCGTCAATGAACTAGGGAGTTCGCGAGAGATTCTCCAAAATGAAAACTTCCAAATAGGAAATTCATTTTTATTTAAAAATATGTCAGAACTAAAAAATGCCTTCATTCAGCTGAGCTAATTACCATGTATCATACGATGTGATTTTATCAAATTCTACTTGTACAATAATCAATATATCGGCTCCGTTATGTCAGAATCACGAATATGCAATGTCCTTGCAAAACGAAGAACGTGGGAGCATCACCGATTTCAAAATTGTATATTTCTTAACAATTGAAAACACAGAATAGAATGATAACTAATATGTGAATATACGGGGGGGAATGTGTCTACCTTTTATGAATAATTTTCTTAATGGTTGATTTCAAATGCAGAATCATTTTGAAATCGGATGATTCTTTCTTAATCACCTTGTATACGAACATCAAGGGCCATACAACTCGCTACTCTTCCATCGCGCATAAGGGACACTAAGTACAGGGTGGGCAAAAAGTCCGTAGAATCTTTAAAAATGAATAAAAACCAGAAAAATAACCAAAATAAAAAACGGTTAGCATCGCTAGGTGACGGGAATTTTTTCAAGACAGGAAAAAATAACTCAAAACAGCCGATAGGTGGCACTGACGTACACAAGAGAAGATACGCAAATAACGAACAGAATGCCTCCAAATCGTTTATTACAACAGTATGGGTTCCACATGACCACCACAGGGGATAACACGTTGCAGGGGACTCATAAATCCAGCAGCGGCAGAGTGCAGAAGGTCCACATACACGGTTTATAACGGTGAACTGATTGTGGATTAGGAGCGCGCAAGTTCTTATAACCGTCTCATTTGCATATTTCCACCGAAGTCGCTCGTACCAGCGCCACCTATCGGCTGTTTTTGAGTTTTTCTTCCTGTCTTAAAAAAAATTCCCGTGACCTAGCGATGCTAATCCTGCAAACCATTTTTTATTTCGGTTATTTTTCCGGTTTTTATGAATTTTTATAGTTTCTACACGGACTTTCTGCACACCCTGTATATCAAAAAACAAAGTAGATATTTATATGATATTTAAAAAACTGAATATATCTCTTTAGAAGTTAATATCGCCTAGCCAAAATCAGAACGAGTGTTCCGATTTCGGAACAGCACATTTACTGTCAAAAAAAATTGGAATGTCCCGGAAAATCGGAACATATGGTCAACTCACGTAGGCGTCGCAGGACATATGACCATCCTTTGTGGGGGTCGCCGATAAATTTTTCGGTCAAAAGGGGATCGCGCTTCAAAAAGTTTGCGAACCACTGCTCTGGGGTAGAGAATTGTCAATATTTCACGAGTTTCAGGCTATGGTGGGTGAGGCTATGCTTACGGATATTGTAGAAGGCCGCAAAATTCATAAACCCCACGCTGTCAGTAGCAATTCAAGAGACAATCGACTTTAAGGCCGAGACCAAAAAAAAAAAAAAACAAAGAAAACTTTGACAAGAAATCTTACGTCTTATATTATCGAACAATCCCAATATTTGTGACAGATCAGGATTTGGGACTCGTGCAAAGCCAGGACATCAAAAAGGCCCGCTAAACTGATATTCTACTAAATTCACACACATATGGCACAAAAAAATTGCTTTCCGATTCTCTAGGCTAGATAGATACTCAAGACAGTAAGGGTTGAGAATAACAGATATATACATATTGTAAAGGGCGCAAAATAGTTTTTCGCAATGAGCTACAAAATCCCATCTCAACCCTGTCAGTAGTTATATATAAGAGACGATCAATTTTGAAGGCATCAGAAAAGACAAAGTTGATAGTCAGTTGACAATCAATGAACAATTCGCGTCGATGTCATATCAGAAATATGTGTCTTCTGCCATATTATCAAGCACCCGTGGTCCTAGGCCCGGATTTTCAACTGGCCTAAAGCCAGAATTTTCAAGGCCTCACTAAAATACACATTGATTAATAGTAAATTTATAACATAAAAAAATTAGGTCGATTCTGTGGACACTAGGGTACAGACCCGTCAGTATTTAACTTGTCTTCTCAACCGCAGGACCGTGGCCCGGAAGTGCCATAAGTCAAACCGGGCCGTCAGTGACTCACTATTTCCTTTTTTCTCATTTATTTCTTATTAGTCGTGTGTATGACCGGCCCTCCTACTCACACAAATTAAATCAACCGGGCCGCGGACTGCTAAATGTTGAGAACCGCTGTCTTATATGCCATATTATCAAGCACCCGTTCTCCTATGCAAAGATTTTCAACTGTCCTAAAGCCAGGATTTTCAAAGCCTCTATATTCTTAGTAAATTTAATATATAATAGTAAATTTTTAGCATATAAAAATATACAAAGGTCGATTATGGGACTTAAAGATAGAGACCTGTCAATATTTCACTTGTTAGGAAAGGCTATTCATGCAAATACTGTAGAGCAGGCATCTTCAACCCATTGTTCATGAGCACCGTGGTGCTCACGAAGCACACAGAGTGCCCGATGCTCGTGTCCGATTTCGTGCTCGCGAGCACTTGATCAACGTTACAATTAAACACCTCGTACAAATCGCATTCAAGGATTGGAATCACCCTGATTTTATGCATTCGCATGTCAAACTTGCCGTAAGGGTGCTCCTCTTTTCATGATGGGTACAGGCAGTGCTCGTGCCTAGAAGAAGGTTGAAGACTCCTGCTGTAGAGGGCCGCAGAATAGTTTCACCCCCACAAAATCCATAAACCCAGTAGATATTCAAGAGACGACGATCACACTTTAGGACTGAGACCAGAAAGGACAAAAAAGAAATCTCGCGCCCCTTTTAATTATAGAACAACTTTCTCTTGATCAGTGTTCCTCACCCTTTTTAAAACTGCTGACCGGTGGAAGTAGTTTGAATAAACTCACGGAAACGGCAAAAATGATTTGCGGACCGACAAAAAGTAAATAAGTGAGAGAAATAATTTGTGACACTGACAAAAAATTATTAAAAATGGGAGAAATAATTAGCGAATTGGCAAGTAAAAAAATTCCGTAAGCAAGAAATAAGCAAATATAAGAAATAATTTTCGCACCAGTAAAAATTAAATAAATGGGAATTTGCGGGCAGGCGAAAAATAAATTGAAGAAATAATTTTCATATACACTATTCCGATGAACTAAGCCAAATAAAAACGAATATAGAGACTGTATAACCCCCGTTATAAATATATTAAAAAAACCCTGTTAAAGTGGCCACCCCTCTTTTACGGCCAAAAATAACTTCCCTTGAATACTAAAAGTACTTTTCCTTCTTTTACGGGCGAATTTACCTCTCCCGCCAGTGTCCGCAAAAAAGTGGTGGGGGTTTACTGTATTTATATAAATTAAAATTATATAGCGGCCCATACAGATTGATCTCGGGCCGGCACCGGTCAGCGGTTAAAGAATACTGCTGTGGATTAGGCATTTTGATTCTCCCCAAAGTCAGAAATTTTAATGCCCAGCTATATATAAATACATTGATTTCTTGGTGAATTCATGGCACAAAAATAAAAACAAAAATCATATTCCGGGCTTCTAATGCTAGACACTAGAGACAGAAAGGGCTATGGTGATATAATAATACCGTAGAGGGCCGCAAATTGCCTCAGCCCGGCCCCGTATTGTATGTACATTTTTATTCAATGAAATGAGTATCTCTCATCATGTATCATAACTAATAACGATCGCTTAAAGCAGGCCACGAATAAAACGTGATGCAGCAAGATTGATATATAAGGTAGACTGAGGTGAGTGGAAATTGGGTAAGTGAAGTAAAATTCAATTAACTTCTGGGAACGGTCTCGGCTTAATTTTTCTTTGATACTTTATTTTTCAGTAAAAATATAATTGGTACGATAGCTGTTCATAGAAGGAGATTTCACATGGAGTTTGTTTTTGTGGTCAAGGCACCTGTTGTGCCCTTTTACATTTCGACTATTTCTGAAAATGTGAGTTGGCCTAAGATCGATATCACGGTGCCAATTTCTTCCTTTCTAATTACTTTATCGGTCATTTTAATATATAATTATGATATCTATGAATTAAGAGGTTTACATTTTTTCCCCACGTTTTCACTGTGGGACAAGTTTTCACATGACCCAATGCATTTACATTAACCCCGTACCCCCGAATTTTTCGAAAATTTCGCATTTTGCTTCTCATTTGTCTCATGCAATGTCGAATAATATTTACGTGTGGGAGGAGAGGGGTATTGTTTTTACATTTGTGAGTTTTCTACATTCCAGTCATTAATTAACATTGTGAGTTTTCTGCATACTAAGGTTATAAATTAGCTTTTTATACCGAAATAAAAGCCTCTAGGCTTGAAACTAAAGACAGGAAGGGCTATGGTGAGAGATACCGAGCGGGCCGCAAAATGTCACAACCCGGTCCCGTATTTGTGTGTATGTACGTTTTTTTACTCAGTGAAACACGTACCTATCGATGTTTTTGGCTCTCAATACCACCGGAATCGGCGCGAATCATCATGTATCATAACCAATAACGATCGCTTCAAGAAGGTCATGAATTAAACGTGAAGTAGCAAGACTGATATATATATACAAAATAAAGGGATAATGGATCATAATAACATTAAAAAAATAAAGCAAGAGCTGTTTTAAAAGTATATAATTTTTGACGTTAAGGAAGCTTTCGACGATGTCCTTCACATGGTACCGTGGATTCATTAATTTTACGTATCAGGAGAGAGAGAGAGAGAGAGCAAAAAAATAAAACGCCTGAACTTAAGTCTAGATAGTATCCTTTTTTTGTATTATTATTATTATTATTATTTCAGCTAGCCTTTTTAAAGGTCACATGCTTAATTTGGGTGGGATACGCCACGGCATGAGAAGGAAGTCGAGGGGCGTAAGCGTTTCGGGAAAAAGAACTTTTTTTTTGGTTGCTATGGCGTTGCACACACACTTTCCGATGCAATAATACACATACAAAAACTCTCTCTGTTTCTCTCTTAGACTGGACAAGGACGTAGACCATTCTGGTAGTGGCTACTGTTCTGCCGTGACCACTCGATGGATAGTTGGTGTGGTGGTGGTAGTGGGTGTGTGGAACGTATCGACTGTCTAGTCATTCACATCAACACATTCCATGTCTCTCATTTTATTTTTCTGTTCACGGGTCATTTCATTAGGTTTAGCTCGTTACATTCACAATTTTGAAATATTAATTATTAATTAATTTGTGTGGAAGAAAATTGACTAAATCAAAATCGGATCGGTGAATAATAATTTATGCACGAATCAAATTTTGTTAACCCTCCGATGACGTAGACCCTTTGTTTTTGGAAAACTAACTTGAATTTGTGCATCATGTGATGCGAGATTAACGAGAAACTTCTAAAAGTTTTCTCTTTTTAAACTTTCAAGACTTATTGTCATTGTTTTTGGTTTTTCAGTTTAGATGGCAGCACCAGCGGCACCGAAGTGTCGAGATCTTTCAGGAAATTATTATACAATAATGTGAGATTTCGATTACAGTTTTAAGGTACAACAGTGTGTATAGACATTTCTTTTCAACTTTTTAACGTTGAAGCATGAAAACATTTTCAAAATATTATTAATTGCTTAAAATTAATAAGTTTTTTTTCTATAAAAATGTGTTCATGTTTGTTTTACATTGGTAGGATATTTACAGTAGGATATGTTCGCGAGGACGAAAAATTTTAGTCAAGACTGTCAACTCTATAATCACTAAATGCAAATGTTAAGCACCACAAATCGTTCAAATGATATTAAATATGAAATGATCAAGTTTAATTTTACAGTCAATTGATAATCGATTTCAACTTAATTAAACATCGGGGGAAAGTTTGAATTATTTTTTTGTGCTCTAGAGTCTGTGAAAACTGAAAAAGAACCGCATATTTTAAATTGAAAACAAGGTAAATTTTTATTTATAAAATGAAAATTTATGCATTGAAGGACTAAAAAAGGTCAAAAACTCTCGCATGTAAAAATTGGTGTCGTGATGTGATGACTCAGGGACGTGGTCAGAAATCTCTTACGAGTTGGACTGAAATGATATTTTTGAATGGTATTGAACTGGCTTTCGAAAAACTTAATCACGCTGTTCCATTTATATCAGATATTTTCTTATTAAGCTCTCCATAATTGAGGTCCTGTAACTGTGATTAGAAATGTATTTCGATTATATGTTGCTTAAACTTTAGCAAAGTGACAAAAAAACCAAGTAATAATTACCAAATGAATCTTTCACTTTTCATTGATCTATTATTTCTCGAAGAGAATGAATTTAAGTGATAAAAAGACGCATAATATTTCTTTTGTGAAGTCATATATTCTCTTGTTATTAAGCTCCTTTTACGAGTCAATTCTAGCACTGTAATACACTTGACATTAATCTGCTATGAGATATTATTCTTTTTTTTTACTCTGTAACAAGAAGTTCTACAATATATAGCATTTATCGACTTAATGTTCAAAAAAAACAAACAAAATCTTTAGTATATAACATTTAAAGGTCAATCGAAGTTGGCTTTACGTTAATGCAGTTGATGAAAAGGGTTAGTTTCATTCATAGTCTTTGTTGAGAAAAGCTGAACCTATGAAAGAAACCGGAAAAGAAATCTTTCGAAAAGCGTGAAATCTATCGCGATTGTCTGTAGAAATCAAATCGAGCCGCCATAGAAATGGAATGAGAAGCATATCACGTATAAGGATGACCCGCCCTCTTTTATTCAACACATCAACGCGTGGCTTTGATGGATTGCTTATAAGATTAGAGTCCGATGAAATGAAACAAAAAACAAATACAGCGAATAAGAAATATGAAAACTATACATGTCTATTATGTATGAACAAATCTAGTTCATGTGTCACAAACATGAAATTCTGTCTGGTGTCATATCTTCCTACCATTGTCTTATAGATGTTGTAGTATGTACTATCTACAGATTTATATAACCATTGCCAAATTTTACCAGCAGACAATATATAGACCGGTATAACACGGCCTAAAAACTATTAATGGTAATTACAACGGTTACAACACAGAAAATAATGTTGACAAAAAGTTTAAAATAAATTTCAAACGAATTTTTTTATTGCAGTTTTTATATTTTGCTTCAGCAATGAAATTTTCACGTATTTCTAAACAGTTTTTTTTTTCTCATGTTTAGTTACGATTCAGTGTTTTTAATTCCGTGATCATCCTTCTCGTAAATTCAAATGAGAGAATAATATTAAAATCAGTATTTCCGGATGTTATATCAAATGATTTATTCGTCCGGAGAAGTTGAAGTCAGAACATTTTCTGGAACATGTAATACAACATAAAACTTTCGAGTCATGGTCTTCCGACACATGACGTTCAAGATAAAACTGCACCTGAATAAATAAGCTGTCTTGTTGCACTCACATCTTTACTTCATCGCGAAAACTAGATTCTTCGACTGCTTGTTGTTTTAGCTTCATGACAGGCAAAACATTCACATTTTTAACAAGCGAAATTGATCAAAAACATGTCTCATTGAACTTGGTGATTGCAATATGCGGAGAAGATAGAGATGAGTCTTTTAGCTAATGAAAAGACCATCTTATTAATAAGATAACATTTATGAATAAGAATTTAAATTTATTATGCTATACATGGTATCAAAATGAGGAACTTTCTATATGGGGTCGATGATTAGAAACAGGAATTAGGTTAATCTTACGTAAAACGTAAACAAAACTCGCGCTTATTATACATTATATGGTAAAAAAAACGCATGTACCAACACTTTTTTGGATTTTCTTTAACATGAATAACGTTCGCATTCGTTGTTACAATAAGTTTATGATATCATGCAATATCTCAACACTATTTTTAGCGAGATTTGCTTCAATGTTCCACTAATAGTAGAGTATTATAGTTCGAAGTAGAGTTGACGACTCCTCGGATTCCTCTCTAACAAGGCACATAAGCTTTTAGATATGTGTCTAGACTTTGTAGTAGTGAATTTACATATCCGAATGATGCTCGTGTTCTTTCTTAGAATATTTCGCTAATCGAGATCAATAAATGTATTTCGAACATGCCAACGCCTTCAGAGAAGCAAAAAATATACTTGTTGGATAAAGTTGGTCATTAAAAACGATGAGATATTGAGCTGACATCTCTGATCTTGATGCCGCACATCATTACTCACCTTAAAACAGAAACAACATTTACCATATCATTTCTTTCTCAGGTTTGCATAGTAAGAACACCGATACTGTGAAATAGTAGAACTACTTTGTTTTTGACCACGCAGTATACACAACGGAAACAAAAACTATGTTGATTATACGAATACGAAATCTAGAGCCTTAACAGGCAAATTGCCCAACAAGGTGGCTGGAAAAAAAGAAAGAGAGAAAGTGAAACAGAAACAAAAACTATGCTTGTTTTATGCACAACCAGAAATAAAAACGAAGGGTGATATATATATATATGTTTAAAATTAAATAAAAACAAAAGGCGATGCAAGGCCTAAACAAAAACTAGGCGGATTACATACGACGGAAACAAAAACTATGCTGATTACATACAACGGAAACAAAAACTATGCTGATTTTTATGTACAACGTAAACAAAAATGAAGATGGTACACTGCTCAACTGAAATAAAAGAGGACACTCTCCTCTTTTATTTCGGTTGGGCAGTGTATGAATAAAAGACGAGAGTGAGATTCTCGTAAACAAAAACTAAGCTGATTACGTACGACGGAAACAAAAACTAAGCTGATTACGTACGACGGAAACAAAAACTAAGCTGATTACGTACGACGGAAACAAAAACTAAGCTGATTACGTACGACGGAAACAAAAACTAAGCTGATTACGTACGACGGAAACAAAAACTATGCTGATTACGTACGACGGAAACAAAAACTATGCTGATTTTTATGTAGAACGTAAATAAAAATGAAGATGATACAATGCCCAACGTAAATAAAAGCGAAGAGTCATACGCTTCTCGTAAACAAAAATTATGCTCATTTATGTGCAACGTAAATAAAAACGAAGGGTGAGGCCGACTCAAACAAAAACTAGGCTGATTAAGTATAACGAAAATAAGAACGAGGGTTGATGCTTGCCGTGAACAAAAACGAGGCTGATTATGTACAACGGGAGAAAAGTACGAATTGTGATGTTCTGCTTAAACAAAAAGCTGATTATGTAAAACGTCAATAAAAACGAAGAAGGATGTGCGGCATTAACAAAAATGCGACAGGTAAACGTCACAAACATAAACAAAATATTTTGATTTGTGGACACTCCTTTGACCGTAACCACTTAATCAAAATCCTCACTTCTTGTTGTTTACTCCAAGCTTCAGCTTACGAAGAACACGATTCGGACATGAGACTTGTGAAAAATTACGCGAAAACACGTTATCGTGGTGAAACAATAAACTGAGTTTTCCACGATAATGTGCGTGTTTCCGGTGAAAAGTCTAAGTAATTCTCGTTGTTCTGAAAGACAGACGTACTTGAGTAGGAGTGTAGACCAAAAAAAAAAACCACTTACAGCCAGTAAAATTTTTGGAAAAAAACGAATAAAACACTCTTATTGTTGAAGAAAAAAGAAAAAAAAACAATATCGTTTCTTGCTAATTGCTGCGTAATCTCACTGATTTCTTTCCACGAGGTTTTAAGAATCCCGAGTAATATTCCGAGTTTTTATTGTATTGTAGGAAAATAACGGATAAACTTATCAAAACAAAGAGTTGGAAAAAAAATCAGAACAATTTTATATCCGTTTTTTTTCCGCGTGCCCTTAAAGAATAGGTTTTTTTGGAAGCGTCGGTCGTTAAAATGTAGCATAACAAGATCTCTTTTTGGCCTCCACACCCCCATTGATTCTCTACAACATACCGCTGCTACCTGTACCTCTCTCTCAGAGTTGGTCAGAAAGACACACACTCACATACACGTCTGTTACTTCAAAAAAAATCAATAGCCTCAACCTCTACTAAAAAGAAAAAGCGAACGCAAAACAGTTCGGGTTCTTTGCCAATCTTCCACACATACTATATGGTCTTTTAATACCGAGTACACTTGACCTTACTTCAAATCATTTACCAACCTACAATGCCTGACATACTTCACGAAATTGAAACTTCCAGGTTTTAGAATCAACAGGCTTGAATTTCAATGAAATCGTAAACCTTGAAACGTTTTCCAAGTAAAACTAATTAGGGATTTGTTATTGAATTTTTTTCCCGTGAGTTAGAAAATGAAATAAGAAACGAAGCAGAAAAATAGGAACTTTAAATACTTTTCTGGGAATTTTAAATTCATGTGTGCCGTTTAAGAAATCTTTGCAAAAAAACCTAAGTAATCCTTTTGATCTTTCAACGTTTAATACCAGGTGAAGGTGGGTTAGAATGGAATAAGTAATGGTGGTATCCTGGCAACGGTGACCTCCATCCCTGGGGCGTGGGCACCCTAAAGCCAAATTTTTCGAGCCTTTTGAGTAAGGCTTTATATGCCCCCTTTCTTTTTTTTTCATTATCTTCGAAATCACTACTTTCAGATCTTTTGATTGAAGTACAACACGTCAAAAGCATTGAAAGTCACACCTAAGGCATTAAGTTTGAAAAAAACAACAAAAAAAACGTAATTTCACCTTTAATTTAATTTTTTTTTTTTAAACCATTGCACATTCTTTCCGCCTTAAGAAGTATTTAAATATGAATAAAATGTAGACACCGTACTTTTACTCAAACAAAATACTCAATAGATATTCTTCAATCAACTCTTTAATGTTATAAAATTGAGTTGAGTACGATGTGCGGCAACAGTTGCGTTATCAGATATTGCCGGTGGTATTTGTGGTATCATCGTTGAAGGATAAGAAAATAAGATAATGATAAAATACGATGAACACAGTGGAGTAGTCAGATGAATGTAAAGCTGATTTTGAATGGCTTCAAAGACATTCCAGTCCGTGCCGTGATTCACACTATCAGAATCTCGAGAGGATGTAAATGAGTAAATATCTATGCACTGTCACGCATATCCAGGCTTTATTGCATAGTCGAACGAGTAAGGTAAGCGTGCCATATGCGTTGCCAGATCAAACACCGATTATCGATTAATCAGATGATCGTATTAACCCTTCGAGAGGCATTGACGAGATATCGCGCCTCCTTAAAACCCCTTTATTTCATCATTGACAAGCCCATATATTTTGTAAAGTTGATTTTCTCAATGAAACACTTTTTTCTTATACTTCTTAGTTTGCACCTGCTGAAAATCGGAGGAAAGCATACTTCATCCAAAAAAAGTTGTAGCATTTTAAAGGGAGTTAAGTGATGGTTCTGCTGTGCCGCTTGAAGGTTTAAGCTAATATTTCGATCATTTTCTGGCGCATCTGACACATAAACATAATCATTACGAGGTAAATTGTTCTCTGCTTAAAATACAGGAAACTTTTAGAAAGTTAAACCTTTATTTCCGTGACTGAGAAAGTAATGACGAAAGGATGGCAATACAAATTAGGGAATGTAACATTTCAGACAAATAATCAGCAATCACAGAATTGCATTTTGCTGTCTTTCCGTGACCCAGTTTTGCATAAACATAATATCTTTAGTTAGTTTTTTCGTGTTTTCGCGTGCCATAGTTCCAATCGCAAAAAAAAAGACAAGAACTTAATCTGAGTGGTGACACGAATGGGCAACAATGTGCCATTTCGACGATGTTTTGTTGTGTTTTTATTTTTATTCTTTCTCTCCCCCTTGCCATATAACAAATTCTCTTGAGCGTTGACCTTCGCATCAAAATGACGAACGCAATGCCCCAAAACCTTTAGTGATGTCATTTGTGATGTCATATACTGCCTCGCATTAAACAAGGACACAAGCAAGCTCTTCTCACTCTCTCTATCATTCGCCTTTTTACTTATTATTATACCAGGCACATAATCTTCATAACAGAGGTGGGGTTTCAAACGAAAGATAGATGAGAGGAATAGTTTCGTATCCGGCTCTGTAAAAAGACGCTTCTTTTTAATCACTTTCATTTTTATCGAAGGTTACGTCACCTTTTTCATGTTGATCATACTAAAAAAAATATCTGTTTTTGAATAAATACTACTGTATTTCGGAGAGCTTTTAACATGAAATTGGTTCCTCGAGGGAAGTCACACGAACAACTCTCAAAATTGTTCTACGTCATAACTCTTGCATAATAGGGAAATAAATAAAATTTCCTAGAACACATATAAATTTCTATGGCCATATAATGAGCGTCAAACTAGATGTCGCTTCAAATGCTCATTCATACATAATACGCTTTGAAGAAAAAAATTGTATGGACTGATAACATCGTGATTAAGATTTGGATGTGTAAGTACACTTGTGAATATCCCAATGAGTAAACGGGACGATTTGCGGTAGGAGTCCTCAAGTTCTCAGAAGAAAATACCGCAAAGAATCGAAACCGACACGCACTTACCACGGGTACCGCATATTAAAGACACTCAAATTCTCTCTTAATACTTGTGTTCTAAGAATCTCCGGGTAATTCAAACTTCACGCTTACCAACCAGAAACAATATTTTGTGCCACACCCAAAAATCATATACACACGAAGAAATGTCAGCATTTACACTGAAATTAATTAATTTAACCTGAAAAATAAATTTACGATTCAGACAATTTTCATGATGATAAATAAACAATAAACAATCTATTTTTGAAATTCAGAGGACATTTCAAATCAATACAAACTATGGTATTACATAGGGTGACCATACGACCAGTATTTTTCGCGACATCCCTGCATTTTCAAATGATTTGGTAATCCCGGCTTAAAGATGCCCCGTTTTTTACCGTGCTTTCATCGAAGCTTAATTGAATTCTTATTCCTCACTGAAATTAAGGGTTAGGTTTATTTTAATAACTTATAAATTATATAATAATTATGCCTCATGAATTTAAACATTCATCTCAAAATTACGCATATTCATCATGATAGACGTTTTCTTCGTGAAACACATTTCAATCCACTGCGATTTGCAGTAACGCCTTATTTCCCGCGATTAGCGTATGATTCTAGTGATAATTGGCAACTATGCTTACCTTTGGCAAATATTTGGAGATAATTTATGATATCACGTATTTTCCCGTATTTGTGATCTCGATTACCCTTATTTTTCCCAAAAAAAACATGACCTAGTATTAAAAGATACGTCACGACTGGTACTTCGTACGGTAAGTCAAACTCTTTGTTGAAATCTTTTCATGTCACGAGATCAGCACAACCATTTTTTACTTTCCCAACCAGTGCATAATGGAATAGCAGTAAGCAACAAGCCTGTCTCGAATGTATTATGGAAAGAGTAAAGCGAAGGAACAAACACCATGGAAAGAATTGATGGACGGTATGGTACGTATACCTTTTGGACGAGAGGTGAATTTTAGAGCCGAATTAGTTTAACGTCTTTTCTGTTTTGGTGTGGGATTTTTAAGAATTTGTGAGAGAGAGCGAGAGTAAATATTCTCGAATCGAAAGAATTAACATAAATTAAAAATAAAACGATTCCACAAGTCACGCTTTAGTTTACTTGAAACAATCTCTGGATTTCATCAAGTTACCGCCGCATCAATAATAAATTATTGATAGGAATGCATATATTAAAAAGATATAGTTTTTCTTAGGATTTAAATAAACAGTAGTGTGCAACATGTTTCAAAACTCAAGTAAAACATGAAAAATGATCGGCAAAAGAATGAAATTGTTCTTTCATAGCTAATTCTTCTAAAAATAATTATTGGGGAAAATACAAGAACTAGAATATTCTTATACGGCTCCTGGTAAAAATTGTCAAGTAATATAATTATTTTCTCTCTCTATTATAATGAAATTTTTTTCACCCCCGTAACGTTAGATGAAAATTTGCAGAAAACATTTTCACTTTTTACTTCACTAAAATAAGTCCTAAAAAACTTCATGACTTCAACAAGCAGCATAAATCAAGAATTTAAATCGCCGGTATCTCAGGGAATTTCAATTTAATTGTTACGAGATAAATTTCTTTCGATAGAATACAGTAAAAAGAAAGCCTAAATTTTACTGATTGAAAAGTATTATAGAATATATGGATCTGTGGGTGTGTGAACTAAATCAGTTTATAAAAATCGTAGAAAGCCCTTAGGACTCCAACACATGTTGGATGTGTTTTTAATATTATATTATGTCAAAATTTAATATTTTGGATACTTGAATTCTCTTTTCGGTAAGATTTCAAACATTATTTTTTTTAACGAGAAATTGAATTTTCTGGATGAAAATGTTCTGCATTTTCCAGAAAATTCAATTTCTCAGTATATTTCGGGCCGAAAAAATACTATCTCTTAATATTATTTTTTAACATTTGGATCATTTTTCGTTGATGTCTACCAAACTGCTATTTTCAGCCATATACACAGGGTGTTCTGTAAGGCCTAATTTGGCCTTTATCTCGTCAACTAACTGTTCGTCGTAGAGGTATGGTAGCTCTGTCTCTCCTGAGGCCAACAAAAAAATTCCATGTTTCTGGATTCAAAAATCAAAGAAATGTTATTAAAGGACAGCATAAACTAACGAACAATGCTTCTTTCCCTCAATTATGCTCATCCTTCCCAACTTTTCCCAGATTTTTCAATTCAAATATCTAAGCGTATAAATGCACGCGTACAAACAAGGTTTTTATTTTTTTATTTGTCGTCAGGAGATACTGGGCAACAACTTTTCAATTAGAAGTTAGAGGGCAGGGGGACGTTATAAAAATTTAGATCTTTTTATTTTATGACACACTGTATTTTCACTCTCGAAACAAGTACAGAATGAATCTTGAACACATTTGAGCATTTTTTAAATTAGAGCCGTACCTTTACGATGAACGGTTGGCAAGATAAAGGCCGAATTAGGAATTACAGGACATTTTGTATATTGTGTTTCGTCAAGAGTGGTCCTAAATTTGAATAAAAATTCCTTAAGTAAAAAATATGAAAAATTACCACTATATAAGGTGATGAGCTGAACCTCAGAAAAATTACCATTGAAGAAAATGTGCAAATTAAAATTTTGTACGTCACCCAAAAATCGAAAAATTTTTTCTAATCGTAAAAATTTTTCCTATCTTCAATTGCGTCCAAAGAAATTTATCTCGTAACAATAAAATGAAAATTCGCTGACATATCATGATTTATGTCACTTCTTTGAAATCCTGAAATTTTTGAAAGTTAGTTTTTAACAAGTTCTTTTTTGATTTGCCACCTTGTTGGGTGATTTGCCTATTGTGGCCTCTGATTTTGTATTTGTATTTATACAGGGTGCATAGCAAACAAGGGGTATATGGCATTTTACTGGCGAACCGTTGATCCCAGAGGTATAATTCCAATTAGAAAAAGTTTCCAAATAACGTGTAGTACTCAGATATGTCATTCATATTCCAAGGGGTTGTATAGTTATTAAATAAAAAATAACTGTTTACATAGTCCCCGTGTGCCTCAAAATCCAATTAGAAAGTTGTTGCCCTGTCTTTCCTGATGCCAAAAAAAAATTCCATGTTTCTAAGTGCAATATTCACGGAAATATTCTCTAATTCGAAAAATGGAGGAAATTTAGGGAAAAAAACAGCGTTAAATGCGGGTAAAACAGTTTTTTCTCATTTAGAGCTGGGTTTTTTTCGAATTCGAATATTGCACTTAAAAACTTGGAATTTTTCTTGTTGGCATTAGAAAAGACAAGGCAACAACTTTCTATTTGGGTTACGGAGACTGTACAAAAAGTTAATTTCTCTATTTTAATAACTATACAACCCCTTGAAGCATGAATGACATATCTGAGTACTACACGTTATTTGGAAACATTTTCTAATTGGAAGTATGCCTCTAGGATCAACGGTTCGCCAGTAAAATGCCATATACCCCTGTTTGCTATGCACCCTGTATAAATGAAAAGTAGCAAAAATCAAAAATTTCAATCACCGACATCTTAGTGAAATTTCATTCAATCGTTACAGGCTCGAAAAAAATTCTCAGTTGGCCTTATAATAGAGAGAGGCACAAATTTGTTACTACTCGACCGGTTTTTTTTCATTATAGGAGCCATATAAGAATTTTATTTCTTGTATTTTCCCCCAATAATCATTTTTGTAAGATATGACCTCTTGCAGACTTACAGTCAACCCTCGGTTTACGAACACGCACAAAAAGGACTGAATCTCGAAGGAAGGATATTTCAGAAGTCTGTGGTCACGTGGCTATTTTATTTGAGAGAAGAGTTAGTTGAAAAATTCGATTTCATCTGAGTAATGTGTGTTCACGCCCCCAAATACGACTCCTATAATCCACTCGCTCTGTGATCCATGGATCAACAGGTCATTTCAAGCTTCAAGAAGCTCTACATCACAAAGAATTTTGTCAAAAATGATTCACAATAATTTCTGTCATAAAACTAACACTCTCAAACCATTAGTTTAATATTCTACATTGCATATTGCAAATTGCGTTTTGCATTTTGTATCATTGACAAAGTTTAGCACGCAGCAAATATTTTACAGAACTACAGAGTGTCCCACAATTGACTGACGTTTTTCAAAATGGGATAACAAAAAAAAAACGGTGACAGATATTAAAGTCGTTCTTGCGAAATGTAAATGTGCGAAGTGAAGAATTTCAGATACGTCATTCATGTTTCAAGGGGATGTTTAGGTATAAAAAAACAACTTTTTATACGGACACCCTGTGCCTAAAAACCCAATTAGAAAGCTGTTGCCCTGTCTCTTCCTGATGCCACAAAAAAAAAAATTCGACGTAATATTCGCAGATATATTTGAATTAAAAAATCGGATGCAAGTTGGGGGGGGGGGGAAAGCAGCAAAAACTAACGGACGCGATTCTTTCCCAACTTTTCTCCGCGGAATTTTTTTTATTAGCATCAGGAGAGACAGGGCAACAACTTTCTAATTGGGTTTTTCGGCACAGGATGTCCATATAAAAAGTTATTATTTTTTTATTTCGATAACGATACATTCCCTTGCAACATGAATGGCGTATCTGAAATTCTTGACTTCGCACATTTGCTTGGAGAACATTGTGGCCAGATCGTGTTGCGGGCAGAGATTTTGAGAGCTTTGACACTGGGATTTTATAGAGATGATGTTAATGAAACCACACATGGCCCTGGCATCGTTTTTATTTCGTCTCTTTGATACTGTGGTTATTTTTTCAGCAACTTGTTATTTTAATGGTTTTCATTAGTTTCACGTTATGCAATCGCATCACAATGGGTAGCATTGCTATCACAGAACTACGAAGGTTTCGACAGCTGGCTGATCCAAAGATAAATCCAGGAAAGAAAATTCAACTGGCTTAGCGGGGAATTGAATCCACGTCCTCTCGCTTGCCGAATGAGCCGACACCATGTATAGCAGAAGGCTCCCGCGAGAAGCTCGCGACGTCGCTGAAGAAGGTCATCTCACCTATAGCCATTGGATATACCACAAAAAAGGGTAAAGATGTCGCATGCGTCGGCCTGCTATATCCAATGCCTATAGGTGAGATGACCTTCTTCAGTGACGGCACGAGCTTCGCGCAGAGGCCTTCTGCTGTAGATGGTGTTGGGTGAGTGCCCTAGACCAGCGTTTCTTGACCTTTTTTTGCCCGGGACCCCCTTTGAAGCATTTTTTTTTCTCGTGGATCCCCTGTCTTACCCAGAGTCTTCGACCCTCATCTAGAAGCAAGATCCTTTATACGTATTGAATTGATTTTTTCAGTGAATTTATACTGAATGAAAATTTTGCAGATAAGATTGGTCTCCAGACCACTGGCCTAGAATTTATTGAGCTCCCCGCTAATCCGAGTTCTATTCAGGACCGTCTCAACGTCATGGGCCCCCTAGGCAAAGTGATGCTATGGTAGTCCCATACTTAGCCTACATATTTCCTACTTATTTTCAAAATTTATTGTACTATACAAAATATCATAAGATGGGGTCACTTATGGACATGAGGCCCCCCGGTCATGACTCCTCACAAGAGTGGGACTGACAGAGCTGCAGCCCGGGGCCTGATATGGTTTTCATCATTTTTTGTTTTTCACACTATAAATTTAATATAGAGAAGGGGTCTGTGAAAAATCTAGCCGGGGGCCTGCGAAAAACCCCCACCCTAGGGAACCTGCTGCAAAATGTAGGCGGTGAGGCCCGGATGGGTCCATGCCCTAACACGGTTTTGTGGATAAGACACACTCCACATACATTAGCTTTAAAAACTCTTTTGCGCTTCATTTTTCGCTCACCAATATCGCTATAACGAGTCCGTAATACCTTATTCCACGGAAATCGACCTCAACAATATACGTAGTTTCAACCTCGAACTCTTTATCTTTTTGCAATGATCGAAGATAAAAAGTTCGGGTTGTTAAAGGAAAAATTTAACACACAAAATGGCGTAATTCGGTGAGAAAATTACTCTTCAGGAGGAAATTAACGACCTTTTGCGTCGCTAAAATTTTCTTTTATCCATTTCTATTGGGCAAACCGATTCATTTTGAAGGAAAACACTCTTGAGGGAAGTAAAAGCTTAATCGTCAAATTACATCTTTTGAAGCTATCTGGTAGTTGACACGGACAGTTCAAGGTTTGACGCATGGGCATTTTTGTTAAACTTTAGACTATGGTACGACGAAAATCCACGTGCAGAACAATTAATATGAGAGGGATTCACCTCAACAAAAAAAAAACTATTAGCTTTTGAAAACCAATAAAATTACAGTGAAACCTCGATATAACGATACTCTGTGGACTAAGAAAAAAAATCGTTGTAGAGGGATTATCGTTATATTGAGAGGCAGCAGTTTAACATTAGAGTATAAATGTTGAGGTAAATATGATGCATCGGTTATTATGCATACTTACCAATCGTCTTGGTAAGTTTGATGAATTTATATTTTTTTTTTACCGGCGAATATGCGTAACACCGAAGCGTCATTGATGAATTCGATATATACTTGAAATTAATCGCCTTTATCTGTGATTATGCATAATACTTTAGTGTAATTGGTGAATTTGAAAAATATGAAAAAAATTCCAAACGAGTCTATTATATGTGATGAATATAGTCGGAGCCCGATAAAATGATAGAGTGCATGTATGAATTATCATGTACAGAAAACGCGGCGCTTGGGTATTATGCATAATCACCGGTAAAAATGATAAATTTAGTGAAATTTATCAAACTTACCAAAATACTATGTGATTATTCATAATAAACGAATTTATCACATTTACCGTAACATAAACATTACCAAACACATGAAAGATACCGTTGTAGAGGGATAGAAGGATTTATCGTTGTAAAGAGTATCGTTGCAGAGGGATTTATCATTATATCGACTACTGTTGTAGTGAGGTTTGCCGTATTCTAAAACGTCAATTTGTAAAACGTAAACGTCCTTTAAAAGTCTTCTTAGACTTTAATAATTTGATACAAATCTTGGAAGTGATTTCGAAATTTCTTAAGACTAAAAATCAAATAAAAAAAATAGATAACGATCAAACGGAGAAAATTTAATGAAATTCCGGTCGGTATCGGGTTTCTAGAAAATTTTCAAGTAAAGTTTGAAATAAATAAATAAAACGCTGTTATTGTTATCTATTTTCGGTGAAAAAGACATCGCCTAACGAGATAGAAGCGGAACATAATTTCCATCCATATAAGATGCATTTAAAATCAAAAAAATTCCATATAATTTAATGAATACAGAATAACATAGATGCTCCTTTAAAATTCACAGAAAAACAACTACTCTCGAATTCTTCAATTTCATTTTGAAAACAATTACCGAAAAATAAAATATAATAATACACGGTGATTATAATTGAAGTTTCCGTGTACTCTGAGTAGTTTTTCTCAAAAACTGCTTATCCGAATACAGCCAAATTTTCAGGATATCTTAATGAGACCATGGGAGAGAGATGTATAAAATAGATTTTTTTTAAAAAAGTGTTCGATTTTCGACCACCAAGTAAAAAAGTGGCCCTTTTTATTGAATTTTCTTTTTTTCCATGGGCCATATAGCGTATATATCAAGTTTCAATGGAATACGTCCTCCAGAACGGGCGCTACATTAGTCTGAGCAGCGTCAGTATACTTGGTATATGTGCTATATGGTCCCTGGGGAAAAAGGAAAATTCAATAAAAAGTGACACTTTTTCAGCTGGTGGTCGAAAATCGAACTTTTTATTTATTTATTTTGTAAATCTCTCTCCCATGATCTCATTAAGATATCCTGAAAATGTGGCTGTATTCGGATAATCAGTTTTTGAGAAAAACTACTCAGAGTACGTGGGAACTTTAATTATAATCACCCTGTACAAAGGGGGTCTCATACCTTCTAACATAGTGAAAAACTATGCCGTAGTAGAAATATCATTAAAAATACTATTTAACCATTCATTTATTATAAACATTTTTACACGTATTTTTGATTACACCTATATACTATCTTATGTCAGTATAAAGTTTTATACAGGGTGAGCAAAAAGTCCGTAGAAACTTTAAAAATTCATAAAAACCGGAAAAATAACCGAAATAAAAAACTGTTTGCAGGGTTAGCATCGTTAGGTCACGGGAGACAGGAAAAGTTAACTCAGAACAGCCGATAGGTGGCGCTGACGTACACAAGTCAAAGAAAAGCTACGCAAATAACAAACAGAATTCCTCCAAATCGTTTATTACAGCCACCCACCAGCACAGGGATAAGACATTGCAGGCGAGTCACAAATCCAGCAGCGACAGAGTGCAGCAGGTCCGCATACACGGTTTGCAGCGGTGAACTGGTTATTAGGAGCGTAAGTTCTTGCGAATGGCAGTCCAGTGGTTAGGGAGCTAGCTTCTGACTGTGCAGGTCTGGGTTCGAATCCCGGTTCTGGCATGGATGTCTACTAACGCACTAACAAATTCTCTGGACAGATCGTAAAGATCTCTTGGGAATACGTGATGCTCACGTTTATAAAAAAAAAAAAAAAAGTTCTTATAATCGTCTCTCATTTGCATATTTCCACCGAACTCTCTCGTACCAGCGCCACCTACCGGCTGTTTTTGAGGGGGGGGGGGTTTTCCTACCTTAAAAAATTCCCGTGACCTAGTGATGCTAACCCTGCAAACTGTTTTTTATTTCGGTTATTTTTCCGGTTTTTATTCATTTTTAAAGTTTCTACGGACTTTTTGCCCACCCTGTATATATCTGATACTTAATTTTTTGAAAATTTTCAAAAAAAATGCATTAACATATATATCATTGCACACATGATAAAATAGCATGACATCAAAGTAATTGAATAAAAATTGATTCAAAATATATAAAGGACATTGCTCAATTCGTGAAATGAAGTAAAAGATTGAAATTTCATTGACTCCATCTCTTATTTAAAAGTAAATTTTGAATTTAAATTTTTTTGAATTTCGAAATTTAGATTTTGAAATTTAATTTTGATGGAGTCATTGAACTCTCAATCTTTTGCTTCATTTCATGAACTGAACGGTTCCCTTTATATACTTTGAATCAATTTTATTCAATTACATTGATGTAATGCTATTTTTTCATGTGTGCAAGCTGTTTTTAATGTAAAATTTTGAAAATTTAAAAAAAAGTTAAGTATTAGAAATATGTAAAGCTTTATACTGACATATGGTAGTATATACAATCAACTAGAAGAAATGATACAAGAACTGGTGAAGGCAAGGCGGTAGCGAGAGGGGAACTTGGAGGGTCTGGTCCTCCCCCCGAAATGTGAGAAAATGACCGAAAAGGGGGAAAAAGATGGCCAAATCTATTGTTCTATCACTTTGGCCCCCCCCCCCCCCCGAACGAAATTTCTGGTTACGGGCCTGGGCGAAGGCAAGTATTCAGGTGGGCTTGAAAATGAATCTACAAAAGACTTGAGTTATGTTCAACTCTTTTGCTTTGAAGAAGATCCTGCTCAACAACACAGAGATAGAAGAAGTAGAAAGCTGTGTATACCTGGGACAAGAAATTACCATGGACAACGGAATCATTAATGAAATAAACAGAAGAATCAGGATCGGATGGAGCACTTTCGGCAAAAACTGTGTAATTCTGGAGAGCCACGTGCCATCATGCCTCAAAAGAAAAGTGTTTAACCAGTGTGTGCTGCATGCACTGACTTATGGAGCTGAAACATGGTCACTCACAAGCAAGACGATACAAAGGCTACAGACAACACAAAGGAGCATGGAAAGATGCATGCTAGGCATCACAAGGAGAGACAGAAAACGAATCATTTGGATAAAGAACCACACAAAGGCATATGATATCACGGAAAGAATTAAACGTCTAAAATTTAAATGGTCTGGACATATTGCAAGAAAACGGGACTACAGAGGGACCACAAGTATTCTAGATTGGTACCCCCGTGGTGTTAAACGCCCGAGAAGGCGTCCCCTACGCAAGATGGATCGACGAGATCAGAAAAGTAGCTGGAGTCAACTGGATAGCTAAAGCATCAGACAGAGCAAAATGGAAAAATTTAGAGGAGATCTTCATCCAACAGTTGATTGAAAATGGTTGATGATGATACAATCAAAAATACGAGTAAAAAATTTGAAATAAATCAATAGTTGAGTATTTTTAATGATACTTCTACTATAACACAGCTTGTCACCATGTTAAATGGTATGTGAGACCCCTTAAGTGTAGAATTTTCTAAAATTATAGAGAAAAATGTTCTTACGTTCTTCGGAGGGTTATTTTTGAACTTCATAAATGAGATTTCATAGAAAAACGAACAAGAATCCAAGATGGCAGAAACCTGATACCTTTTGTTCTCTCTTAATACATTTGGTACCAAAAACGGCGCATAAATTTTTACTGCCGATTAATAACAAAATATCTTAAATTTCATAGAATTTCGAAAACGGTCTCGTTTTTTTCCCCCCTTTAAAATCGAAAAACTGAATATAAAAAAAAGAATTATATTTGAAAAACTAATCCCCTTTTCGACGAAACTAATTGACTGCACTTGAAAAAAGGATTCTCTTGTATATACGAATATATGAAACGCTATATCTTAATTATTTTATATTATTGCTTCAGCGGTCGCGTTACGCATGTATATATTCTATTTTTGCGGCATTCATCATTGTGCGGATTCATTTTTCTCATGAATAAACGTCTGGGTTCTTTTCTAAAATAGATTCAATTAAATTAAAGACGGCGAGCAGTTTATGTGATTCTTTACCAAAAGTAAAATGCTTTTCCCAGACACGAAAAAAGAGGATCACAATTCGAATTCTTTTGAGAAAATATTCAAATTTCAATGGCAGGATAATATTAAAAACACTAACTCTCTCTCTCTCTCTCTCTCTTTCTGTTGCAATTAATGGTAATGAATAGGATGCTATACATGTGTTTTTCTGTTTCATTTTGTGTATCAGGGTAATGTTTCATTAGAGCATCTTTCTCAAAATGACACACCAATGTGAAGATTGGCCTTGATGAAGTTTATTGTCGAGCAAATCATCATCATCTTTATACAGTGTGATCAAATTTACGATGCTGTTTTTCCCGTAAACACCTCGAACACACAATATGATGTATCCTTCGTTTTCTTCTCTCTTTGTTGCTTTGGCAGATTGGTAAATCCTCAAGAGATTTACCAGTGATAATTTACTTATAAGAGTTGATTGTTAGTTAGGTAAAGATTTTTCGATGACTTATAGCCACACTAAAGAATAAATAACAATAATAATACACGTCGTATAAAAGGGAGAATAAAATACAGTGAAACTCTTTCGTAAAACGCGACATCGAGGATTCCGCGAAATTTTGTCACTATAACCGAGATGTCATTAAAACCGAGTTCGACATTTTCAAGACCGTTTAAGTACAATAAAATACAAAACCTGAAGTTATTTAATTATGATTAAGATGACCATATTTTAGAGAGAAAAATACGTGAAATATTGCGATCATAACTACGGGACATTGCCGATTCTTGCCAAAAATGTTAGTAATTGTCAGCAACATTGTCATTTATTGAGTATAAATAACCCTTGGCAGGAAATACAATAGAGAGCTACAATAAGTCTGCAGTGAATTAAAATGTATTTCACGGGGAAAAAAACCAGTTGAAAATATGACAAATATGTGTGAGATGAATATTTATTTATATTTCTATAAATTTAATTAAAATGAATCATATTCATTGTAATGTTATTCATAAATTATGTGTATATCTCCAGTTTTTGTCAAGATCGTGTGTGAATTGGAATAAGCTTCATTAAAAACCGGGACGTTTTTTATAACAAAAACAAATAGCCAAACTCAAGAAAATAGCAGGAATATCCCGTATTAGGGGTGATGCGCGCGGTTCGTCTCGGATATGTATAATAACCCTTTTTTTTTAATCGTTAGGT
Organism: Pholcus phalangioides; assembly: GCF_987345545.1. Lineage (NCBI taxonomy): Eukaryota > Metazoa > Arthropoda > Arachnida > Araneae > Pholcidae > Pholcus > Pholcus phalangioides. The sequence continues at coordinate 3,615,865 of NW_028301625.1, read as the reverse complement.
ATCAAAGGAAAAACAGAGACCATCTTGTTATTCAATGTGGTGAACTCTACTTCTAGGACTTTCTTGGAAAAAACGCCCCATGAAAACTAGATCAAAAACGTCGAAAAAAGTGTCGTTATACCGAAAGGTAGTAATTGAGGTCGTTGCGTTTTTCATCGACGTTATAAGTAAGGTTCATTAACATTATAGACTATGCTAATCATGAGGGACCGGAAATATGTTCATGATTCAGCCTCTTGGGGCTACAAAGTGTTTGTTTGTAATATGTGTGTATGTATTTTGTGTATTATAGCGGGTTTTTTTTTTGTATTTGTGAAATAAAAAAAGAAAAATCCCTAGCACAGCCATCCAAGGATAAGACTTTTGGATTAACAACTACCAAGTTTTGAATTAAATTCAATAATGACCTCGGTTACAACGTCAATTATTTCCGGTCCCTCATGATTAGCATAGTCTATAATGTTAATGAACCTTACTTATAACGTCGATGAAAACGCAATACGCTAATCATGAGGGACCGGAAATAATTGACGTTATAACCGAGGTGTCGTTACAATAGAGGTCATTATTGAATTTAATTCAAGACTTCGTAGTTGTCAATCCAAAAGTCTTATCCTTGGATGGCTGCTAGGGATATTTTTATTTTTTTATTTCACAAATACAAAAAAAATATCGCTATAATACACAAAATACATACACACATATTACAAACAAACGCTTTGTAGCCTCAAGAGGCTGAAAAGTCCTTACAGCAGGCCTAAAGGAATAAGTTATAGAATATTTCTTGCAACAGCGTTATTATATTTATTAGATACGTGTTCAAATGTATTTTCCTTTGTGTATATGTCTGAATAAAGTTCACGATAAGCAACAATTAAGTTGCTCATCGTGAAGCTCAATATAATATAATTATCATACATCATTTCTCTTTTTCATTATTGTAATCTTTACTTGTATAGTCAGTTCAATATTGTTTTTATATACTGTTTTAATACATTGATCTAAATGGTTTCGTAATCTATGCGTCTAAGGAAGTCAAAAATCATGAGATTTATGTTTTTATTATTATTAAATTGATTTTCAGTGTGAAAAATGTTTAATATCTTAGGAGCAATGTAAAAAAAGTTATTTTTATGTAATGTTTTATTTGGTTTTGGCATTTGATAAACTCGATTATATCTATTTGTAATTCTATTTTGATTTTTCGTTAAGTATTTTTTCATTTAATTGTAAAAATTTGATAACTCTGTACAAAAAGTTTTGTCTCAAAGTTAGAGTATGGCATTGTATTTTGGAACTATCGATTAATATTTGAGACCTTATTCTGTTATATATATTATCTAATTTCCGAATATATTCTTGTAATATGCTCCTCCCCAGGCACTGATTGCAAATTGGTTCTTTATTAAGAAGCAAAATAGGTAACGAAACGAATAGAGTAAGTGAACTAATTGAACGTCAGCAGTTGCTTCTCTAGACAGAGCAGTGTGTCTCAATTTTTTTGGGTACGTGGGGTCCCATCTGATCATTAATTTTGTGACATTTTCCACCGGAATACCACTTTATCAAATTTGGCAAATAGCTTGACTGTCTCGAGAAACTCTTTTGATTGAAAAAGAAGTTGGAATTCCTTCAATGTACTTGTCTGTTTAACAAATTTATCATTTTTGTCGCACCACGGTCATTTTCTGCACACGAAGGCTAATTAGACCGTGACCTACAATTTATTGCTGATTCCGAACGGCAGGCTTGTTTTTTATACTCATCGAGAGGTTGGTGCGCTAACCCCTCGATGGGTGACTCCCTGCGGTAGCAATTTTTTCTGCGGTCGTGTCGCCGTTTCTGTTGTCAGGAAAGTTTTCTGACAAGAACGAACCGGGTATCGAACTCGCGATACCTCTAAACATCCTTTGGTACTTCAGGCGAGTATCTTATCGACCTGGGCTATCGCGCTCATTTAACAAATTGATCTTTTTGAAGTGGTCCCATAATCTCATGTTTGTACTGCCCTCTCCTTCAGATAATTCCCTCCTGCAACCCCCTTGGAATACCTCGAGTCTTTGAGGTATGGGGGGGGGGTTATATGAGCCTTTACTATAGCGAAACGCCCCGTAATATATAGCAACGCGAAATATCCAAAACAGCTTTTATCAAAGCCCAAAACGTGTTTCTACTACAAAATGAAATTATACAGATAAAAGAATGAAAGCATTATTATGGGGAAGATGGAATCTCAAAGAGTAAAAAATATGTGGCAACAACCTCAATATCAACAAAAATATCATAATATAGGGGGACGAGGGTTTGGCAAATTGTAAAAGAAAAAAACCTGAAGATCAATGTCATGCTGGAATATGCCACTGGCTTTAGAAAAATATATGATGATGAATATAAGAATGTCATCGAGTTTCTTGATTTAATACTACTGATCCTAGTTCAGACCGAAAGCACTGTAGAGTCTTGCACAGCAGGTATAATAGTCAAACTCAGTTGTAACGACAATGCAGATTCCACGAAATTTTGTCGTTATAACCGCGAGATTGAGGTTTTCAAGGCCTTTCAGAACCATCTGAATTAAATATGAAATTACCGTAAAGCATGAAATTATATATCTTATTTTAACGTGTATAAAGAACCTCTTGATTTTTTGGACTTAGAATTTGCAAAAAAAAGTCTTCATCAAAGATATTTTTTATTTTAAGGCCGGGATATTACTCTATAAAAGTTGGATAAAAGATAATTTACAAAACTTGAAAAATAAATCAACCAATAAGCTTATTGGTTACATTTTTCAAGTTTTATAAAAGAATTTTTCTAAAGAAAATATAGTGTAATCCCGGTCTAAGATATTGATGGACCGGACAAAACCGGCTTCCCATCTCAAGGAGATATCGAAGCGTATATATAAATAAAATGCCAACAGCACGCGGTGTTGGCATTTTATTTACGGTCTAAGACATAAAAAAAAGATTTCTATTCATTGTCGGCATTAAATTGCTCATTACTCTCATCTGACACATCATAATTAGCTACATCAACTAGTTCATTATCATCATCAGAGTCACTCTCATCGTAAATTGCAAGGAATTGAGTAATTTGTTAATTTCTGTAACACTACCCATGTATAAGAAACTCCCCTATTTTCGGGACCCAATTTTTGGCAAAAAGGGGCCGGCATTACACTATAAAAGTTTTAGAAAAGTTTTTTTTATAAAACTTGGAAAAATTAAACCAGTGAGCATATCGGTTACATTCGAGCGAATGTAACCAATTAGCATATTGGCTGTTTTTTTCAAGTTTTATAAATCTTTTACCAAATTTTCGTAGTGTAATCCCGGTCTCATACACGTTAAAAAACAGTATTTCATTATGATTAGGGTGAATATATTTTAGAGAGAAAAATACGAGAAATAAAGGATGATGTGAATACGAACATCGCCAATTCACAATCAAAATGCTATCAAAATTATCAGTGAAATTGCCAATTATTGCATATTTTTGTGGAAAATAAAATGCTACGGCAAGTCTGTTGTGAATTAAAATGTATTTGAAGGGAAAAAATGGAACATAACAAAAATGTGAGATGGGTATTTAAATTTGTAGTTGTATTCTATAACGTAATTTATACATTATGAAAATTTTCACCATGATTTCCGTAAAGATTATGAATTAAAGTATAATTTTCATCGTAAAAAATACTTTTTTTTATACATTTTTATAAAAAAAAAAACGTGAAGGACAAAACTACAAGAAAATACGGGAGCGTCAACAAGCAAGTGGGTGCGTCAAACATGTAATAAATCTTTTAATGAATCATAAACATTTCCTGAATGTTTTGAGCGCTAGCTTTGGGAATTTCTTGGAAAAACGCCACAAAAACGGAAACAAAATGGTCGTTATATCCGAGGTCTCCGCATTTTGACCAACATTATTGACTATAGGAATCGACCCAGCCATCAGCTGTGGACGTTATAGCAGAGGTGCCGTTACAACGGGGGTCGTTTTAGCCAAGATTGACTGCATGTTATTTTATAATGTTTCAATGGTGTAGTTTGTGTATCGTTTTACAATCTGTTATAACCAGAGCCCGGAAGTTCAGGAAAAATGACATAAATGACTTTTTTTGCCTTTTTTGAGTTTTTCCTGCCGTAAATGCCCATTTCGACATTATTTTTTTATTCGTGAATTTTAGAGACCCTATTTTGTAGAACTTAGATATTTTTAGCACGTGAGAGAAGCAATGGATGTTATGCAACATTGAGAACTTCAAAAGGTATTTCCTTTTAAAATCATCAACCCTTAGTATTAATTCTTATCAGCAGGCCACCCCCACCCCCGGTCCCATTTAAACTCAAATAGGCGTAAGTGCCTGAGAGACAGTAGAATTTTTCTCAGGCAAAGAAATAACTGAGACTTTTCATCTCTGCTATACATAGCTTTCATACTGTCGAATTCGCATCAAGATTGAAATTGATCTAGACCATAGTTTCCCAACCTTTTTTGTCCCATCGCCCCCTTCTTCAGAGAATAATTTTTTCTCCCATCGCCCCCCAGCGCAATCTAACCCATAGGATCTTATGTTATACCCGTAGCTTCCACCGCCCCCCACTTTCCATCGCCCACGTTGGGAATCGATGGTCCAGAATGGGCAACTTTTTCTCAGCCACCTCGTTGGGCATTTTGCCTGTTCTGGCGTTGAATTTGTATGCTTCACATAAAAATTGTCTCGCTCACGCATTGCATAGCATTTTAGATGAATAGCTGACAGATGACTGTCACACTAACCCATCAGCTCCAACGGGGGGAGGGGGAAGAGCTGCAGCTCATGTTATTTTGATTTTGTTTTTCACACCATAAATAGATGCACTCCAAAACATGGCAAGTTATTTTATATATGCAAAAATCATCTCTACAGTTTGAGAGATCTTTTCTCAAATAGATGCAAACTGATAACAAAGCTCAATATTTGAAAATTTGGAGAAAAGTATGTCGTTATTATGAAAATGTTTATTTGAATAATTCTATATGAAAACGTTATCGTTTTTATATTCATTAATATGAAAACTATTTCTAATTTTTCTGTTGTAATTATTCCTTAATTTCAGCTAGCGCTATTTTTGCATGTAAGAAAATAACACATTAAGTATTTGACTTAAATGAACTACGACCTAACTTTGAAGGACCACGAACACTTTCTTTTTCGCATAATATATCAACTTGCCTAATAATGCAGTTAATTGAAATCTATTATTGAAACAGTAGATTCAGTAAATGCAGTCAATTTTTTTGGTCAGCTTTCGGACCACCCCCCCCCCCCTGCACATAACTTACTTTAAAGCTATTAGTTACTTTTCCTTCTTTCGTCAATTATAAGGCCTTTTTCAGTGCATATTTTAGGCATTTTTACTGCATTTTTGCCTGCCTACTTTGACAATTTCTAGTTATAACGTTAAACCAATGACGAACCAAGTTGTAATTTCAATTTCAACATTCTAAAATTATCGAGAAGAAACGTGACGGTTCGGTTTAAGATTTTCGTATTTGAATAAAATGTATTGAGCAATATTTTATATTCATATATAAGAAGATAGGAATTGATATTTTTTCTCGAACGATAACAAGAAAACTAAGACGCATGTCTCTTTTTCCGATGTTGGCTATTTTTAAAACTCTGGCTAACAAGCTCTCAATCTCCTGCCAACCGCAATTAAGAAGTTCAAACTTAATTAGAGACCTGTCCAGGTCGAACATAAGCTGTATTAAAAAGTGTTCAACACCCTCAAGGTCTCGTCTCAGTATGAGTCGTTAGATACCCCCGCTGATATCGGCGAACGATTATATATATACACACATTCATTCGATTCAAATTCCATTTGATGGTGGTGGTAACAGCTACTTGATGCGATGATATATATACATACGCATCAAATATGTGGAAACATTCTTCAGGTATGCCAAAGAAAATTAATAAAGCAAATGATCCAAAAATATTCTTCGAAACAAGAAGAAAATGGCGTTTTTACGAATCATGGATTTATATGTCGAGGTGCGTCTGCGATGATATTTTTAAAAACCGAAACACGTGTGAAATATTTCTATTGTTTATCGCTTCGATTACATAATAGATAAAAACTTCCTAATGTTTACAGCTGCAAAAACTTCCTAATATTTACTTCACAACACCCGTAGGCAAATACTGGGCTTTTAACTGAGTCAGAAATTTTATGGAGAGAAAATTAAGGGGGGTCTCACGACCCTTAAAGTCAAATTTTCAAAAATGACTTCAAAAAAAATTTCATTCAGTTGCAAATAAAATACGAAAAATTTCGTGTCAATCGGTTGATTTGTTCTTTCATAATGAAAGAAAGAAATAATGAATAGTGTAAACGTATGCAAGAAAATACACTGAACGCAATTTTCTCAGATTGCAGTTTTTGAGCTCATCCGTGAGATTAAGAAAAACACTACTGTGGCCCGACAATTCTGAAATTTTGCAGAAAAGTTTATTCAACATGTCTTAGTAAAATAAACCTCAAGATTTAGCTATTTACTACTAATTGGAAGTATTTTTAAAAGTTAAATTTTTGAGTTTTTGAAATTCATGTTTTCAAGTTTTCAAAATTCATAAAGTTCTAACGAATGGTAAGATATCCAAGTACAAGGTCTATTTTACTAACACGCGTCGAATAAAATTTCGGCAAAAATTTCAGAATTTTTTGGGGCAGTATTACGGATAAGCTCAAAAACTGCAATCTGAGAATTGCGTTCAAAGTGTATTTTCTTGCATGCGTTTACACTATAATTCATTATTTCTTTTATTATGAAAGAATAAATTAACCGATTGACACGAAATTTTGAGTATTTAATTTTCAATTGAATGAAATATTTTTCAGTCATTTTTAAAAATTCGACTTTAAGGGCCGTGAGACCTCCCTAAATACAGCAAACGATCCAAAAATATTCTTCGAAACAAGAAAAAACCGTAGCGTTTTTACGAATCATGGATTTCTATGTCAAGGTGCGTCTGCGATGAGGTTTTTAAAAACCGAAACACGTGCGAAATATTTCTATTGTTTATCGCTTCGATTACATAATAGATATGGATTATAAAAATTGATATCTAATCAAATGACAATCAATTTTTTTGCTTTAGATTTTCTCGGGGTCAAAATTCTCATTATATGTCATTTCTTCTTAACTATTATCACAGACAAAAGAGTCATTCAGTGAAATTAAAACTCATAGCCGATACTCGACGACGTTTTTTATTTCTTTTTGGGCTATTCTATCCCAACATATGTTAGATGGTCATGCGAACCAACAAGAAGAGGATGATGAAATAATAATAACAAAAAAAAAAGAACCCGGGTCCTTCTCTCTTGTAATAAGAAAAAGTCCTATGTTCGAGTGTGCACTTTTCTACAGTCTCAAAGGGTTGCGTTGTGATGGGATCAAAAGGTCACAGTGACAATGATACGCATTGTATGTACTTATGACAGCACACACACACAAAAAGATTATTATTATTTTATTTATTTATTTTTTCTAACATTTTTGGTGCATTTACTTGCATTACGTGATGTTTTATTTGGTTTTTCTGGTAAGGTTGCTACTTTTACACGTTTTTTTTGGATTTATACATGTTATATAATGAGACTATTATACAATTATGGTACTTTCAAAATGTATGGTGGAAAAAGAATTGAATTCTGGCTTTGACTTGATGGTGTCTTATAGTTTGGATTCTATTATTAAATATTAAGAATCTAACTCCTTTGTGGCAGATATTTTGTTTAACGGTGCTTGTATTAATTTACGCAAGCGAATTTGACCGGTACGGTAGTTTATAGGTGATGTTCAATGGATTGTGGTCCCATCTCCCATGCAACTCCAGAACCTAACCTCAGAGCCACCCTTATGGCTGTGCGACAGGTGCGGTCACATGCGGTAATAATAATTTCTTTCATAAATTCTGAATTTTTATCCATTCTGGAATTCTGAATTTTTATCCATTCTGGAATTCTGAATTTTTATCCATTCTGAAATTCTGAATTTTTATCCATTCTGGAATTATGAATTTTTATCCATTCTGGAATTCTGAATTTTTATCCATTCTGCAATTCTTAATTTTATCAATTCTGGAAATCTTCATTTTCATCTGGGAAGAAATAATTCAGGAATTCTCTGCATTTTCATCTAGGAAAAATAATTCTGGAATCCTGCATTTTCATCTAAGGAAGAAATAACTGGAATTTTTTGTATATCTTCATCTATGAGAAAGAAATAATTCCAGAATTATTTCTTTCATTTATTCTGAATTTTCATCAATTATGACATTATTTCTTTTATTCATCCTGAATTTTAATGTGGGTGATGAAATTATTTCTTTCAATTTTTTCTGAATTGTCATGTGTGCTGGAATCATCCCTGCAAATTGTTTTTTTTTTTTTAATTCATGGATTCTGAGTTTTCATTACTTTTCAGACAATTTCTTTTATTTAGTCAAAATTTTAATTGGTTTTGGAATTATTTCTTTCATTAATTTAAAATTTTCTGATTTTTTTTTTGTTTATTTATTTACATTTAATTGTGTCTATATTTTTTTTGTAAAGATATTTCTCAGCGTACCTGTATACTTTGTAATAATGTATTAATTTTTGGATGCCTATTTTCCCTCTCTTACACAATGTATGAAATCGGAGCAAAGGGGCCCCAAAATCATAAAGACACCTCTGGCCCCACTATTATTTTCGCAACGGGCCCCGCCTCTGGTAAGAGCAGCCCTGCCCAACCTGTAGAAGGTTAGTGCGATGTCCAGTCGGTTACTGAATAGCTAATTTGAGACTTGACATTTCACTAATTTCGTAAATGACATCAAAATAGTGCCAGTCATTCACCGGTGAATGTCTATTCGCATCTCAACGGCTTCAACACTCAAACAGCCACTATTTAACGGTAAAAACTGTTTCAAACTGTAGGCTACGGTCTAGTTATTCTTCATGCTCATAAAATGACCATGCTGTGACAAAAATAATCATATGGTTAACCATTACTCGCTAGGGACAGCATTTGCCTTGTCACACGAAACATAAACGGCAATAAGTCGTTTCTGTAGTCTTGTTTGTAGCGCTATCTATTAAACTTCGATGAACATAAATACTATGTAAACTCATCTAAGCCTCATAATATTTGCATTTGTTTGTTGCCTTTCTGTGGTAAATTATCGCCGCTTATTTCTCATGAGATTTTTTTAACTTCATCGCTTTATTGCAGTGGAGATAGAGAAAAGCTTCCATCAAATTTTGTTATAAAACGAAAAATTTCTGAGAGAAAAATTATGAATTAGCCTATGTTAGCCTAAAGAACTGACATAGGCTACATAACATAAGCTCAACCCGTGGCCCTCAGAGTAATCTGATATGGCCCGCGAAATTGAACCTAATTTTGTAAAAATGAAATAAGTGCCACATTTTTACACATCACTTAAGCTGCCCGCGCCACATTTACGGATCACTCAAATGGCTCGCGACACATTTCCAGATGACTCAAATGACCCGCGACATGTTTCTAGATCACTTAAGGGAGCCGTCTTACATTTGCAGCCCACTTAAGGGAGCCGTGGCATATTTACAAATTACTTGAGTGATCTAAACCACAGTCACTTTGGTGGCCCGCGGTGCAGTTCCACATGACTTAAGTGGCCCGTGATACGTTTTCAAAACTATGAAGTGGTCCGCTAACTCCTAAAGGTTGAGCACCCTTTTGCTACATTAAACTGGTCTTCAAGTTTTCAATTTGAAATTTTTGAAACAAAATTCAATGACACTTTGTCATTCAGCTCATATCTAAATACTGGTGAGCAAGAATATAAAAAAGTAATAAACAGCAACACGTCAAAACGGAATGCAAACATTTAGGGCTTAAAAAAAGCTTTTTACACTATGTAGTGTCATGATTGTTTAATAGATGGCGCAGCAAACAAGATGACCAAAAAAAAAAAAAAATTTTTTTTTTAAATACGGTAACTTTTTGTTTCGCAAACTCTCCTCTGCATGATTAGTCAATTTATGACGAAAAAAATATGTCATCTGCATATCAAAAATTCTTACAGAGGAAAACTATTCAGACTTATCCTAAAAAACCACGTGATCAGAAAGAAAAAAAAAGATAATTATCAGTCGAATAGCGCTGATATTATGTCAGCAATTCTGACCATGAGATTTGAAATAAACCAAAGCCATAATTTGCAAACAAAGCCGGAAAGAACTGTGGCAAAAATGAAGCTATAAAATGACAGAAGGTGATAACCTTACTATAAATAGATTAAGTGCTAAAGCAAATAAAATAAAAACATCCGAAATAGTTTCTTTTCTCCCAAAAAAAATCAATATGAAGCGTAGGAAAAATTCATTTTTCTAGCTACTTTTTCCCGCAAAAATGAAGCACGTGAATCATTACCTGTCTCGATGCAGAAAGCGATTGTTAAGCAACTTCCAGTATTTTGTCTTTCGTCTACGGAATTATTTAAATGCTTTCAAAAAAGGTAGACTCTTAGCAAAACATCATATCCCATAGAGTGAGATTCCACTAAAAAAATTAAAAGGAAATTTACCGATACGTTTAGACATGATTTATTGCTCAATGAGTATATGATTATATATATGAGTATATATATAAAAGAATAGTAAAATGTGTATTTTAAATTGAAAAAGAGAATCTCTCTTTTCAAGTTAAACAAACTGTTCAACGCAAATGGAATATAACCTAATGCATATTATAACTTTTTGTCCTTAAAACAGCATAAAAATCTTTCTTATGCTATTTTAGTTTGTAAATTACTTTTCCAAAAGAAAACCATTTAGTGCCCTATATTTCTCTCTTTGGAGCGAAAGTTTCAATTCGCATGGAACTGTCAATGGTGAGATTTTTCCATGGAACCCAGAGAAAACCATTTAGTGCCCTATATTTCTCTCTTTGGAGCGAAAATTTCAATTCGCATGGAACTGTCAATGGTGAGATTTTTCCATGGAACCCAGAGAAAACCATTTAGTGCCCTATATTTCTCTCTTTGGAGCGAAAATTTCAATTCGCATGGAACTGTCAATGGTGAGATTTTTCCATGGAACCCAGAGAAAACCATTTAGTGCCCTATATTTCTCTCTTTGGAGCGAAAATTTCAATTCGCATGGAACTGTCAATGGTTGAGCTTTTTCCATGGAACCCAGAGATGAATATATTTACAATATTCGACTGATATTTTTCACGCCACAAATAAAAAATTACGCAATTTTTGACACGGACGAACCCTAGTGAAGCTTTCGCGGAAACCTGTGTTCTAGGCCAGTCATCTTCAACCTGTTGCTCGCGAGCACCGTAGTGCTCCCGGAAGTATCAAGAGTGCTCAATACTCGTGTCGAATTTCGTGCTCGCGAGCACTTGATCAATTAAACACCTTGTGAAAACTTCATCCAAGGATTACAATTATTCAGATTTCAGGCATACTCATGTCAAAATTACCGTAAGGGTGCTTGCTCTTTGATAATTGGCAAAGGCAGCGACCCAAGAAATGTCGAAGACTAGGCTGAAGGGTACTTAACTTTCTTCAGTGTCTCGTCATTTTGTGGAGAGCCAAACTTGAGATCACTTTTTTTGTAAGTGTATGTTATTCATGGATTCATGTTTCATCATCTGTGGAAATGTACCCGACACGTACTGCCATTGTCAAATTTTTCATCAATACACCGTTGCTTCTTTTCACTGTCCCATGAAAGGGTAAGGCATATATTTTCCTCAGAAAAATGTAGTAATGGAAACTGTGTGTTTCTCACCACTTCCGATACAATGTCCGAGGCACCCTCTAGTTTTTAGATAAGTTACTTGGATGTCCGCTCCTCACCATGGCTTCTGACAAATCAGATTTGAAATCACAAAACACATCTTGAAACACTCCATTGTGATATAGAAAAAATATGCAAACTTCGTATGAAGCCTCTCTTCAATAAAGAAAAGTATGTATGATTCCACGTTTTGGGCTCAATACTCATAAAAAATGGATGAACGCAATTTTTAAAATTGGGTTTAAAGGAATTTCGGTTTTTTTCACATAACAAAACCTAAACTTTTCCGAAATTTCACCATCTTAACCTTTTTAAAACACGCAACTTATAATCAATACCATTCAAAAACTTCTGGAAAAGAGTAAAAACAAAAAAAAAATTTTTTTTTGTAAAAGAAGTAAATCAAAAAATACATGCAGAGAACAACTTAAAGAAATTACATAGGAATAAATAAACGCAGCAGATTCTTTAGTCAAACTTCTCGTAGAGGAAGCAAATAAAATATATAATATAAAAGGATAAAGACGGTCGGGGGAAAAAAAAAGTTAAAAACCACCAATGATCATAACATACGTAAATAAGAAACTGATGTCAAGGAATAGAGCACCTTCTTTCCCGGGAGCACACGCACACAACAAACTCTCTTGTAGGTGCATAAAGTAACATCTTTTCACCCCGTATCGCCCATTACGTCTTTTTGGTGACCTCACGGCTTTTTCTGTATCAACGTTACCCTTGATGTGAGCATTTATTATAGAGGAGGGCACATAACTGCCGTTATTTGCCAGAAAAACGATTTCCCTACACATTTTGTTTGTGTAAAAAATAAAATATGAAGGGTGAGGTGTATAAGACTTTCATGAAATGTGGTTTCCTATCTACTCTTATATAAGATTTCTCTCCCGCATCTTCTCAACATATGTCTCGTATTATTATTATTATTTTTTTTTTTTTTGAGTATGTATTTCACTTCAAGAATACATATATACACGTCTTACTTATTCGGAGTAAATTTTTGCTACCACAAATAACAAGAAATAAAGTTTGTTTCGAAGACTTTTTCCTCACATGTAGATATGGTAGTTTGTTGGACGACATATAATCTGTATTCTTCTCGTTATCATTTAGTTTTTTTTTTTTTTTGCGTGGGTTTCAAACACATCTGTGAAGTTTTTTTTTTTTGGTGTTTTACTTACATTCGAAGGATGTTTTTTTTTACATGAAACCGTCATTGAACGATAAGATCGTATTTTGTCTCTCACTACCGACTAGAGTGCACTTTTTTCCCGAGATGGGGAGTATAACATCTCTACCTCTCTCTCCCCGTGCTTCTTTGAATTTTTGGTGGTTTATTTTATTATTATTAGTATTTTTTGGCAAAGTTTCCTACAACGAAGAAGAATTTTAGATATTTGTGTTAAAAAATAAATTTGTTATTTTTTTTTATTGTTAATATCAGTGTTGAAATTAAGGGAAAAGACCGACATTTTTGTGATTTCAAAAATAAATTAATTTTTCTGGAAAGTCATTTTTTTCTCTCAAAAAATTTACCATATAATAATTATTTTGTGTCACCTGTCATACAGTGGGAATAATATTTAAGACCCTCACAATAAATATACAATCAATCGTACTGATGTTGAATTGATGTTGATGTTGAAAATTATCCATCTATCATTTGATATCAATTTTAAACTTTGCATAGAAAAGTCAGGCTTATATAAATTAATTTGAAATTTGTAATAATCTGAATTAGCCTATATGTTGTTCGGATGGATAACTAACAAGTGTCTTGTGAATTTTATTTTTTGCAAAAACTTCCTAATAGTTACTTCACAACACCCGTAGACAAATACTGGGTTTTTGACTGAGTGCCCTCAGCTAAAAATTTCATCGAGCACCCTATACAGTACCGTCTTAATGCGTCGGACCCATCCGGGCAAGTCCCGGGAGCCTCAAATGCAGACGGGAGAGGGTATCATGAAAATAAGGACTGGTCAAAATTTTCGAGTGTAAGCATACAAATTGAAAAGCACAAAGTTATAGTCAAAGTAAGTGGATCTCAGAAAAATCACTTTGCCTGAATGGCTCGTGATGCTCTGAAGACGGCTTTGACCCTATACTGATTTTCTCAGTAAATTTATACTCGAAAAAATTAAAAAATATATAAGGTTAATTTTCTTGCCTTTTGACTAGAGCTCCGTCAGCGTCACCTTTAATTTTTGTTAATAATTAATCACTAAAAAATTTGTCAATTTACTCTTACCTTAACTTTCATTTAAAAACACACCATTTTTTATTTATTATTCATAGTCGATATGGAATTCTGAAAAAATGAGCACACTTTCCACAAGCGTCTCACGATGGAATTCATTTAAGGTCAAGGAATTATAGAGGAAACAAATCCTACTCACCTTACTTGGTAATATCCATTGTGTTCACACGATAAATACGAATATTGTACCTACAAAATACACCCGAAAGAATCTAAAAACCCACTAGAAGCGAAAAAAAGGAGACGAAAAAACAGCAGCAGCTGCCACAAGGCTGACCCAAGATGAACCCGTAGGTTCAGTGCTCAGCTCAGTCCACCGCACCACACAGTGTGATCACCACACCGTTTAAGTGCATGTACAATGAGCTTGTGATACGTCTCTCTCTTATTGAGATTTTGAGAGAATCAAAGGACATCCATTCTATTTAAAAAGTAAAAAAGAAAAAAAAAATGCCAACAACAGAACCTTTGCTTGCTGCGGGGGAGAGCGAATCCGTCTTGGCTTGGCTGGTATATGCCACCCTGTGCTTCTTTTCCCTCTTATTCATAAGGATTAATTTCCCATTAACTCTTAACAGAGACTCTGTTGTTAACATTAATTGGTTAACACTCTCAACAGCCTGGTGATTTTCTTCAACGTCAAACTTATCCCCGTGGTTTCATTTATTTAAGACATCCAACAGACCCCCCCCCCCTAACATTTTTACCCATGAGTGTAAGTATTCTTTCTCGTATACCTGATTCGATACTTATAATGATTATTTGAATCAATGTTTGATCTGTGCGTCTGTCTTATGAAACCTGTCAAGCCGGTTCCACAACAGGAACTCTGCAGGATTCCGCAGCGCAAAAACCGGTTTTGTGGCTATGCAAAATCGATCATTTAAATCACCCGCACTATGTTAGCCACACTGTGAGTTCTGCTGGTGTGAATCCAGCTTTAGTATCGTTGGACAAACATAATTTAAGTTCTGTTATGTTGAATGCAATAATAGGGCTGCGATTCCAGCCAGTGTCTACCATGATGATATTGGATGCCACCGAAAATGTCTCAAGATCAGATAAGGGTGCTGCGAGATATTTCAAATTTTCCAAGATACCGCAACCGTCTAAATATGTGGGCTTTGTGAAAAGACTTTTCATGTGGACTCATGTAATCCCAACATGTTAGTCAGTCATTAATTAATTTTCAGTAAATCCCAGGTAACAGAAATTTTCTTTGATTATTGATTATGAGACTAAGTTTATGAATATTTTTCTCATTGTACGAAGACATTGCCAGAAGGTAGACTAATGGTTTATTTAGAAAAGAACACCGATTCCCACGACGGAACGTCCACACTTAATACTAATAACACAATATGCAAGGTAACCAAAAAAGTTCTTACCGTTTTTGATCGTCAGCAAAAAAATTGTAGTCTCTATAGTAAATGTCAAATACCCTCAAGCCCTCTAAATACTCCCTTGCACTTTTTGTAAAAATGTGGCACAAGCTGCGAAATCCTTGGCAGCAAAAACCAATTGTCTTAGGCAAAAAACTAGTACCGGTCGCAAGTCCACTTCATTTTCGAAGAATTTCACATGAAGGTGGTCACTCAATGTGCAAGAAATGAATAGGATAATCTATTGGGGCGCATAAGATCCGTGGAATCAGTGCCTTTCAGCGAAGTTGCTGTAAAGGTGTAAGGTATCGTTGGCCACCCGCAAAAGAGCATTGTCATAAGGAAGCAATACACCTTTGTTATTAACAAATGCTGTTGCGGCTCCTTCTGCTTCAGTGTCTGTTTCACACGTTCCGACGGTTGCGGGTGTAGGTCTGCAGTGATGATTTGACCCGTTGGTAGAAACTCTTAGCGACAACAAACCATCGCCATAGCACAGGAGCAGATTGGGGGTGGGCACGATGATGATTGCTGGGGGGAAGCATGATGATGATGTCAGTTCATATAAACCCAAAAACATTAGATCAGTCAGCTCCGTCTTTGACGCTCCCGATGCCCTTTCCCCCCCCCCCCGTATCGCCGCCCATGTGCCGTAGACTTGTTATTCGCAGAAGCTGAAACGTGTGCAACATGCAAACCTGCACCCCAGTATATTTTTTATTACCTTTTTTATTCCCAAAAAACAACCATCTTCATATGAAATCCTTCACAAACAGGAAGGAACATACGGAAGTCTTTGCAGCACAGACCTCCGATTTTTGCCATCAGGGCATTGCGCAGCTGAAGGTATGGTGGCAAAAGTTGTTGGATGCCGATGGAAATAACTTTAAGGGCTAATGGTGTGTGCATTTACTGCATATCTATTCGCGTTTGGCGATTGAAAACGGCGAGAACTTTTTTTAGTTACCTCATAGTACGGTATCAGTTGTGAAGAAAGGAAAGTACACAGAGATTAGAATACAAATACAAATACAAATACAACGCCACAACAGGCAAAATGCCCAACGAGGTGGCTGATTACATTAAAACGTCTTTGTTTTGTTTGGAATCGATTCAGTGACAGTTGTCTATTGGCCACTTAGCATAGTTCTGGAAGATGTCTTCTTTTTATGCCCCAACAATGATTAACACCAAACATGATTAGTCATTCGTCGCTTAATGATTATTTAATGCAAACTCAGAAAGCACTACGTGCCAATGACGTCAACGACAGAATGGCCCCTCCTCTCTTAAACCTACAATTATTATTGGTTTTCTTTTTTGATTGTGAAGCCTTGGGGCTCAAGCAAGTGTTGTTATGGTGGCCCATGACAAACAGGTCTCTCTCTCATTAACTTGGAACACTTTGGTCTCGCTCTTAATTTTCGTCAGTCTTTCTTAAACGTGTTTTTTCCTCAATAGCCAAGGGCTAGCCGATCACTTTCTTTTGCTTCTTCTCTTCTTGCATTTTTATTTTGCACACCACCATTTTCTTTCTTTTATTTTCAAAAGGACAACAGCCGGACATTGGTACAAATAATAATATTTAAGGTTGAGGTCGAGGCCTTCCTGAAACTAAAGACGTCAAGATAATATCACATGTTAAATTCTAACTCAGGGCGCGGTAGCCCAGGTCGATAAGATACTCGCCTAAAGTACCAAAGAATGTTTAGAGGTGTCACGAGTTCGATACCCGGTTCGTCCTTGTCAGAAAATTTCCTGACACAGGGGTACAACAGAAACGGCAACATGACCACAGGAAAAGATTACTACCGCAGGGAGTCCCACACCGAGGGGTTAGCACACCAACCACTAGGTGAGTACAAAAACAAGGCTGCCGTTCGGAATCGGCAAGAAATTGTAGATCCCGGTCTAATCAGCCCTCGTGTACAGAAAATGATCGTGGTGCGACAAAAAGTGATCAAATGATCAAATTCTAACTCGGCGTTTCTCAATCAGGATTCTATGAAACATTGTTAGGGGCTTCTGTAAGAAATGGTAGCATTCAAGATAATATGGATATTATATTTCATATCTGTGTTTAGCACTTAGCGGATGACCCCTTGGTAAAAACACCGAGGGCGCATGGAGCTCATTGGGCAAAGAGCTCATAGCATCTCACTATATTATCACTCTAATTTCTGGTTTGTTCTGAAACGCATCCCACCTACTCAGGGAGGGCCGGACTTGAGCAGGTGCGAATAGTACGACCACAACGGACAGTAAAACATTAGAGACGTTAAAACGGAATTAAAATACATTGGTTATACGTATTAAATTTTTTTACTGTAAATGATTGGCGAAGCCACAGTGTGAAATTCTATCGATGTATAGATTTCGTATAAGAAAAATATGTATTATATTTCTTATAGATAGACACACATTTGACAGAAAGCCACGGCTCTCACAGCTTCTAGTTAGCTCTCCTAGGCTTGGATGTTTGGTTGCTCCACGTCAAGACTTACAGCGGGCAACTCCTATTGATTTTCTGGTGAATTCAAGGATTAAAAAAAATTCAAAATACGTAATGTCGATCACTGGATCTTAAAATAGGGCTCTTTGGCAGAGGCGGATTTAACGGCTCGTGTCCGGGCTCCAAAAAATTCAAACTTTACATTATTTTCTAATTTAAGGGGGCCCAATATTTTCTTTTGCGCCCGGGGTCTCGACCGACTTCAATCCGCCACTGCCCTTTGACCTGCTCATTGCATTGTAGAGGCCATGCAAAAGCTACTTGGGACATGAATTTTGATGGTCCTCAAAGCCCTACAACGTGCCTTTTAACGTGGGCCCCCTTTAATTAATTTTCTGGGGGTTTTTTTAAGGGTAAACATCTACAAATAATTATCATTAAAGCTCCATTTTATTCACATGAAATGCATTTGTTTGGTAATTTTATCTGTCCAGAGTTCTGGCTGTCTTAATAAGTTTGGGGCCTCGGAATTCAAAAATCTTTTCGGGACCCTTTTCAAATTCTACAAACAATGTCTTTAAGCGGCAAAACAGTGAATCGAATTGTCAATTAAAAATGGATATTGAAGTAAGAAAACAGAAAAATTATAAATTTAGAATGAACAAAACTTTCTATTGATGTTTTGTTCTTGTTTGACTCAGGGCCCCAATGCTACCATGGTAGCACGATGAGATACCACCCATTAAGATATTACTACTGTGAGACGAAAGAGTACGATAAACTAAACACAAAAAAGCAAATTATGTCCAAATTCCTCCACAGACAACTTATCTCTAAATACAAATACAAATACAACGCCACAACAGGCAAATTGCCCAACGACGTACTCAACGTTTCTCAACTTATGATTCACGGACTAGAGGTGGTTCGTGAGGATTCGACAAGTGGTCCGCAGACAGACGTGGAAATATAATTTAATTAAATAAAAATAATTCAATAGAAAAAAATTTTACATGCCACAAAAATGTCATATTCACGTGGGTTGAAATGAAAAAATTAGACCCTTATTCAGTGAGTTAGTGGGCCATCGAATTTTTTCAGCTTTCTACTGGTCCTCAAAACAAAAAAGGTTGAGAAACTCTGCTTTAGTACAATCGAAAAGTCAGAACTTCCAAGAGACAAGATTTTTCATCTCGTCCAATAGAGATAAACAATTATTAACACCGTACATATTATAATACAGGTAGGTAAGCATCGAAGTTTGAATGATCAACTAAACATCTGCAAATATGAATAGAAAGAATCCTTCTTATATCGTGGGCCGGTACATACTTACGAAAAATCTAAACACAAACGAATCACCACCAACAGAGAAAGTTCCTATTGACAGGCTACCGGAAACTACTGGTAAAGAACACCTGGTCCGAACCAGACTGTTTTGTACTTCTCGTGGTGCCAACAACCCCTAAAAATGCCATCCATACATCCCCCCCCCCTCTGCTAAAGCGGTGGTGGTGTGGCCATCGGACCCCTCCCACAAGATAAAAAAGCAACCTTATAAGACCAACAAGATGCTTCTGTCGGAACCCCGACCCTCCTCAAGGTCTTTTTTATCCCCTCGATGTCCCATAGAATCTAAAAAAACAAGATTCGACAAAATGGCAAGCTGATTTATAAATCTCTAATTTGTCCAAAATGTCTGTAGTAGTAACCCTTCCGGGATATAGACGATTGTCGTGTTATGTTTCTTCAGAGGGCTTCCCTTGTCTTTAGAAGGAAGATTATTATCCCCTGGGTGATTGAATATGCTGGTTCAGTGACGGTAAAATCTTATACTTATTTCAAGGTATATTGAAAAGTAAGCAAGGGTCCCCGGAAACAACGACCATGAACTTTGACCCCCATGGTGGTTTTTTTTCTGCTCTCTCTTTTCCTATTGTTGATTCGAAGGTAGTCGACTGTTGTATCTTCTTCTCCTTGGGTTCCCTTCACCACAAAACACCCTTAAAGTAAAGGGCGGTTCGATCTTTCTCCCTCCCCGTCACAGACTTTACTTTCACAAGCACATGCTATCACATTATCCACCATGGGACACCGGAAATGTATAACAAGTTCTGAGACATATTCACAACGAAAGCGAAAGTGAATAATTCTCATACCAGCAAAACTTCCGGGAAGGTGTGTTGTCACAACAATTTCGTCTGGAATAATGAACCTCGGAAAGTAAGTAAACTAAAACACGGGATCAAGGTGGAGAAGCACTAATAGACAACGCAGTGTCCATAACCCTTGTGTCAATGTCCCGATGGTAAAAGTGACCATGACGGAGCCATGGTGGATAATTTCTGAGAAATTCACAAACATTTTACTAATTTACTGATCGTCTGACAAACATCGAAGCACTTAGATGTCCGCATAAAGTGTTGCGGCACACCCTTTGGGTAATCAGTGTCCTATAGTCATTTTATTTTCATCCGTAAAAAATCGTGGCACCATAAAATGCCTCCATTTAAGTTTTGTAGGGATTATTCTTGCGGACTTGGAGCGTACGGGAGGTATTAGTAGCATACTGACCAACACTACACGGAAACCGCCCCATATTCTTAAGTCAATGGTTTCCAACAGGGCCCGACATGCCCGGGTATGTAAAAATTTTGACCGGGAATGAATTTTTTTTAAACCACATGCATGACGCTAGCATGCAAAATATTCATTTATGGATGTGTTATTAAAAGTCGGGCGAGTAAATTTTTGGAGATGTGTCCAGCCCTGATTTCCAGCGTTTTAGTACTCGTGGATCCCTTGATGATTACAATATACTGTTTTTCGGAGAATCCAAACACAAACATCAATATTTCTATAATGTATATCTTTAATTGCACCACGAATGGAAAATTTTGACAGCATTTGATGCTGTGGAACCCCAGAAAAACGCGCGGAATGCGAATTAGAAACCCTTTCTATCTTTCTTTTAAACTCAGCACAAGTCCGGTCTATCGCCATGGGCAATTTACTACCGATTGAGTTGTGCCGGAAGTGTATGTTTACCTAACAGTCTGAGTGCGTATATAGTGTTGTGTGTGAATTTTTAGTGGTGCACATCCATATTGCAAATGCTGAGTGAAGTGTGATGTTTGAATATTTGTACTGTTGTAGGCCTGTTGCTCTCTGTGGTGAGACTTTTTAACGGGGAGACAGGCTCACATTCGCGTCTCAAAGTTGGGAACCACAGAAAACCAACTTCAGCCAACCACCACTATGGCGGCGGGTAGGTGAATTTGAAACCCATGCTCTACGCTTAAGTCAACTCCCGAAGAAGAGGCAGAAAGGTCTCTTAGCCGAAGAGAATGGAGGTGTCTAAAAAAAAAATCAAATTACACCACAAATTTACTTGGAAATTAATAATATCAAGCGGGACCACCCAAGACTTGGATTTATTGTTTTGCCATCTGCGGGCTATTCAAATTTTCCGCTCTTCTTTCATTCTAATTTGATATTCTTGGCAACTAGTCTTTAAAATTTGCCACCTCTTCCTAACTTTCCGCTCTGCGCTTGTCTACCCCAGGGTTTTCCAACGTGAAAGCTCACGCGGAACCCCTGATGGTAACGAAGCTATTCCGCGGAACCCTTAACAAATTTTCAATATTTCTTCAACATACAGGGTGTCCTGAAAGTCCGCATTCGCTCTGCGAAACAAGAATCCTCACTTGCAGTAGATAAAAGTGTCAAAATATATATAGGCCTATATTTATGAGTTACACATAGTGTGACCATATTTTCCGGGGCAGAATTATTTTTTCACAATATTCGGTTATTAGCGAGAATAGGAAGAAAGAAGCCAGCACGAATATTGCTTGTCTCCAATTGGTCGATTACCCCAATATTTTCTCTAAATTATTTTAGAGTACCCGTTCTCAACAGAAATGAAAAAAAATTGCTTCGGGTGAAACAGAGTAACAAGAAAATTTTTGAAGCTACCAGGGGTTCCGTCCCTTTTTATTCCGCGGAACCCCAAAAAAGCTCTCACGGAACGCCGGTTGGAAAACCCTAGTCTGCCCCCTAACCCTCCGGTAAACACGCCGCTAGGCCCACTGAAAGATGTCATTTTCTTGCATGGAGGGTAAAGATTTGAGTAGGACCTGGGGGTGGGGCACGGACAAAAAATATAAATACCCCAATTTCACACACTTTATTAAGAAAAAAAGTTACGAAACAGTGCAGAAACGGCTCCTCAGAACCATCTTGCGACACTGTTTACTGAAGCTGCCGCGGTCCACCAGTTGAGAAATTTTAGTCATCATAGACCTTATACTGTATGTCCAGTTCATATACAGGAAATAGGTAGGAAATGTTTTTGCTTCTTCGTAGGGTGTTTTGAACCCTATGGAGTTCAGAGGGAACTCGTACTTCCCACTGTTGGACGAGGACGACAACATCTGCTCCAAGGTCCGACCGACCGACGTTCCAGAGAGAGGGCCACAAGCCACCTTTTATATTATATATGTGCTCACCTTTGTCAAAAGGTTTTTTAGCTCCTTCCTGCATGTAAGTGATTTAGCTTATGGATAAGCAAAGGTAGGGAGATGGGCGAAAAAAAAAAAAAGATTTAAAAACTAGTCCACCCCAGGGGTTCTTGATAGCACAATTGGATTGTATGCTTGCCCTTGACCTCCACCGTAGAAACACTTTCACTGTGGTACCCACTGTGAATTTTTTTGCAGCTCCTCCGCGTCGTATTGTGACGCCCGCCATAGAATTACCCGCTGAATCGACGTATAATGAAAGTATAGTATACGTGTGTATGTAGTCGGGCTATATTATGCATAGATAGATTTTATAGGATTTTGTCCGATATTCGAAAATAAGAAGGTTTTATATCGTATAAAATAACAATAAAGATTTAAACACGTACCAAAATATGTCTTGATCCAAATATGCAGCCCATAACTTTTACTTTCATTTGGTAATTGCGGATTTTCACTCTTATACGCACAGTTCAATTTAAAATTCGATAAATACCTAATCGAATTCATTTTTTTTACATAATACATGGGATTAATACCATTTTATATCATTGTCTTTTAAAGATATGGTTTCATGGATATGGTCTGTAGCCAAAGAACACAAAGCTCTTACAAGACGCATCTCTTTGTCGAGTGATTACTTTGTGATTACTGCATCTTACGAAAATACGCATGTTCACGTCAAGGCAAGGCTAGCTAATAACACTGGACAACAATGGAATTGCGTCTGACATGATAATATACAATTCCGATTGATTTTGACCTGCTGAATACAAATATCACAATGAAATAGCTATATTGGCTCTTGTTTTTGAGATATTACTATGTTAACAGATAAAAGTGCTTTACGAGTGTTGTTATATGGTGAAAAAATGGTAAGAAAAAAAAACCCTCATAGAACAACGTTACCAGATAAAATGGTCACCTTCTATGCCTGCTGACCAGTGTTGGACAATTGTAAGAGATGCTAATGTGTCCAGTACAACCGTAATGCAAAACGAAGTAACGTCTCAAACGCCGAATAAATGAAGTATTTGTCATGTAATTCTATGTATATATTAATGTTGTGCCTTTCTATAGTGGTGAAGGTTCTGTATATTTGTGTTTTTTCTGTAGATATATTTGGTTTTCTATATACTTATGTTGTGTTTCAGTGTATTATATTGTGCTATTATATATGTATTAAATGTACGATTTCAGAGAAAACCGTAGCCAATCTAGCTCTTTTTATGGTTAAATTCGTGTTCAGGACACCGAATTGCATAAGAAATTACTACTTTTGTTTCGGATGTAGAAACTGTGAAAATTTGTTGTTTAGTGTAATCAGCTGCAAACCGGATAATTAGGTGTAGAAGCCTATCAAGATTTATTGTCCAGCAGCTTCATAGATTTCCTTGAAAATATTGCGAGCTGTTTCCACCTAAGAAATTTTTCGACGATAGAAACATCTCTAAATAGCTGTGACCAACAAGATCATAACGGTTGGGACTATTTTGCATCTGGATATTTAACAGATTCTGGGCCTATATAAAATCAATTCGCACACTTTGAAAAAGCTGAATATGGACATCGTCACCGTTAAGAGTATAGACGCTAACATTTTGTAGAAAGATCATGGAGAAACATGTGGACAAGTGAAATGCAAAGACACATTTCTAACATTTATTATATTCAAAATATAAGTTTTCTACATATTGATACTCATTCCCGAAAACTACTAAGCTCATGCCAAACTTTGCTTCAACTAAGTTCTTAAACTCTACAAACAATCAGAATAGTAAATAGAAGAATTTATTTTACCTGTCACTTTCACTGTTTATATAGTATAAGAACTTACTTTCACGATTCTTTTCCGTTGAGTATAATTTTAAATTGAAAAAATACTAACAGTGGTTTACGGTTGCTAAAAACACTTTGGGGGATATTGAGCAACGTCCAATAACGGCCAAAGTTTTCTTACAAAGTGTTCTTATCAATACATTTTATCCTAAAAGAAATCAGAAATTAGTTTACGGATATATTCATTAGACTGTTGCGCGTACATCGATTTGTGCTGCACGATATCGATGTATACAAGACAAGGCCAACGTCCTCTTCATATATATATATATATATATATATAAATCCGAAACGTGCAACACATATCCGAGAGTTCCTTCAATAGACAGAATCCCTTCTATTATTTAGTCGGGTGTTATTGTTGGTCTGATAGTATGAGAATCGTCTTTTTCGCATTATACCTCAGATCACGTCCCAGTGGACAACGCTATGGAGAATCTCTCTTCTCTCTCTCTCTCCATTCCAATTCATCTATCTCTCAGAACCCGTACGAACCATCTCCAAGAGATGGTCCACGGTGAGACTGATGTTCTCCAAAATCTCGGAACTCCGCATATTTAATCCACCGAACACCAATCATTAAGAAACTTCCCAGGCAAGCTAAATGAGCCCGGCTACCAACTTAATGATGAATCCTAATAACTTTCGACCTCGATTAATATCAATTACCAGCGACTATTGAATCGCGGAAGGTACAAGCCAAACCAGAGTCTGCGAAAGCATATCCCACCACACAGCAACATACAAACCAGATGATTTCTTACCAGCGCACGTCCTGTCATTTACATAACCTGACTCGAAAAGTCCACCACAAATATTGACTCACATATTTATGTCCTACAAGAACCTGTTGGAAAAAATAAAAAAAAGAAGCAGCCAAATTGAGCCTTCTTTTTTGTATCCCTAGCATAGTAGAAGCCTCAAGCGTAAGAATGCGAACAACAACAACAACAGCTACTACCTAAAAATGTAGGGTTTCGGATATTAACACGACTTTAGATCAATAGCTACGAACCACTCTAACAATTATTACAGTCAAACTCAGTTATAACGACATTGAAGATTCGTGAATTCTTGTTGTTATAAACGAGGTGTCATTAAAACCGAGGTTGAAGTTTTCAAGAATTTTTTTTAAAGAGAAATGTAATCAGAGGTGCAATAAAATACTATTTTGCATGAAGTTATTTCACTTTGATCGAGGTAAACATGCTTGATGGAGGAAACGGGGTCAAAATACGACATACAGTATTTAAAACTGTCGGTGAAATTGCCAAAAATATTGTTCATTTATTACCCTTGGCGAGAAATACTGTGCTATTGCAAGCCTGCAATGATTTAAAACGTATTCAACGGGAGGAAAAAAAATTGAAATTTTTCAAAAATATATATGTGAGATGTATGTATATTAATATTACGGCTTATTCCCTATGACACAATTGATAAATTATGCAAATTACCTTCATAAATTTATAAAACCCTGATTCTAGTAAAGATTAAAATTAAAGTAAGTTTCGTTATAAAAAACAGGGAAAACGGGGCATTTTTATAAACGTCAAGAAGGGCAAAATTACGGGAAAATAAGACGTCATGTTTTTGGGTCATGCGAATGAGCAGCAAGTCGGAGTGTCGAACTTCTATAATAAATCTTTTTTTCAACATTAGGCATCACTAGAACAACAAACGAACATTAATTTCAAGTGATGAGCTGTAAAATCCTGTAATTCTAAGAATTACAGGAATACTAAAGACACCATAAAAAACGGAAGCAAAAGCGAAGAGAAATGTGTCATTACATCCGAGTTTGTGGTGCTTCATCGACATTATAAGCAAGATTAATTAACATTATTCTGTATGGGAAGTCAGTCCGGACCTCCAATTATTGACGTTATAGCTGAGGTGTCGTTATAACTAAGTTTGACTGTATTTACCAGCTTCATATCGTACCCATACACACCTCAGTTAATACTGAAAAATGGATTTTCCATTTCGAAAGGAAAAAATTAAAAAAAGGGTGAGAAAAGAGTACCACGGATATATGTACTGTGTATGTCTGAGCACTGATAGCTAATCACTAAAAAGCGATATCGGCTAAAATACAAGTGAAAGGGTCCATCCAAGTTGGTGTTTGGCATTTGGCCAGTTCCAAAGACGACGTGATGTGCATTTTCCACGCCTTCTAGTTCGGTAGCTGGGTTATAATAATAATAGTGATAATAATAATAAAAAGATGAAGAATCAAGTGCACTGTAATTTACCTCTTGGAAAAGGCTACCAGCAATGTGAGAGGAAAAAAAAGGGCAAGGAGAGTGCAATCAACGCACGCAACACATCATAAGGCGTATTAAGGCCACGATCCTCTTTCAAGAAAATACATACGCACACTTCCCAGGTACCATATAAAGATGATGGTGATCGATACTCACTCGTTTAGAATAAATGCAAATCAAAGATAATAATTATTGAAAAAAAACCAACCGACATCAGTTTATGCTCACGGCACTTAAGACATCATGATGACGCCCCTTTTATAACTTAATGGATTTTTTTATTTTATTTTATTATACTCTACCAAGAATATTGCCATTATTGAATATGACATCTCATTATGGTAGATTGTTGTAACACTATAATGGAACTTATTTTGTCATGGGATATTTAAGAAACCGAAACTAACATTAAGATTACGTTGGTTCTACGTAATAATTCAGTATTGAATGAATTACTTTATTTAGACCCTGTACTCATCGCTATGGGTGGTATTATATATATCATATGTAGCATGTGTATGAATAAGCAAGCTTTTTTATTGTGGCAACATGTTGAAAACCACAATATTTCCCAGAAATAAACGCTAGTACATCGATGATAAGCCGGAAAACCCAAAAATACCACAAACCATGCATAATAATAATCAGGCGAATTAGATCTGAGAATTCCATTTGGTAACTGAGAAGCGGCTATTCGAAAGACAAAGAAATCAAAGGTTGAATTTAAAATGTATTTATGATATCAAGACAGATTTACACTCTGAGGAAAATAGTGATTTTCTCAGAAATTATGTGACGATGGGTGTTATTTGATCAACACATGTTGGAAGATTCATACTTCGCTTTAAATCTAAATATGAAACTACCATCAGCTTCGATAATTATTATTAGATCGTTCTAAAAGTTTTCAGCATTTATAGTAGATGATATTTTTTTAATTTTTTGTGTCATAATATTAAAACAAACATTTTGTGGCCAAGTGGGGAGGTTCAAAATCTATTGGGATGTCCAGTCTGGCTTTTATGTTCAATATGATAATTGAAATTTAAGACTTGCTGTGTTAAGCATTATTATTATTTTTTTAATGAAGTAATAATGTTCTTCAAAGTTTTACAGATGGCATCAAGTCTATTTAAATTATGTTTTACGTAAATGAAGAGTTTGACGGTTTAGCTAAATTTTAAATCTGGAAATTTCAATCTGTAATATCAAGATGGTTGACCTGTTGCAGCTGAAGACGATGTTTTAAAGGTGGATATAGATAAAATAAAAATTTTCACTACTCGGAACTTGGCAGAGATTGGAAGATATTTCCAAATTCAAAAACATTTCGTGACTAGTCATCGAAAAACTTTATAGATCGATATTATACAGTATATAAGTGTGGTATACTTCTGAAATATATAGGACCCATTTATTTTTGGTCACCCAAAACGAATTCTATATGATAGTTTAAGATACTTTATCACATTCACGATTTTGATCAGACATCGTGCCAATCACTTTTGCTACAATCAGAAATCTTTACGCAACATTAAAAAACATTTTCTAGCGTAGAGCTGTCAAAAGCCGTACAGATAACGTTTTCTACCAAACAAGCTAAATTCCACAAAGATGCTCAATATCGTTCATTAGTGTGAATTATTTTCTGTATACACACGTAGTTCAACTAACATTTATAATAAAGGAGATTACAAGCCTACAAAGCAAAAACAGTCTCAACAGTAGTTGAGACGCGATACCAATCTCTCCACCAAAGTAATAAGATACATTATTTAATAAGCGCGACTGAGACCAGCTGCATAAACACCGTCACGTGCCACCACTGGTGCTTTCATATCATTTTATTTCGTGCGTACTTGGAACATTTTTTTAATATTTTTATTTTATGGTGACATTTATTGAACATCACGCGAAACCCTCAAGCTTCCTATTCGAGAAAAGTTCTTCCGTCATTAACCATTTCCTAGAAAATAGACACTCTTTATTATCAGACAAATTGAAGCATTATTATTATTATATACATTTTGATAATATACATTTGAATATTATCAGGTACGAAAACTCAAAATCAACACTACCCTCAAAAAAATCCGGTGGCATCATTAATAAACTATTTTCTAGTGTATAGCTGTCAAAAAAGCCGTGTAGATGACGTTTTTGTTACCAAACAAGCTAAATTCTACAAAGATGCTCAATATCATTCAATAGCGTGAATTATTTTCTATACACACGCGTTCTCCATACTCGACTAACATTTATTATTGTTATAGAGATTACAAGGCTACAAAGCATGCGTCCCAACGGTAGTTGAGACGCGATACCAATCTTTCTACCAAAGCAATAAAATACACAGTACTTAACAAGCGTGGCCCAGACCAGCTGCATAAACACCGTCACGTGACAACACTCTGGTGCTCTTTTATTTTATTTCATTTAGTACGTACGTGGAATATTTTTTAATATTTTTATTTTACGACGACATTTATCGAACATCACGTAAAATCCTCAAGCTTCCTATTCGAGAAGATCTTCCGCAATTAACCATTTTTTAGAGAACAGACTGTTTATTATCGGACAAATTGAAGACTTATTTGAATATTATCAGGTATGAAAATGCAAAACCAACACTACCCACACACAAAAAAAAATGCGTTGACATCATTAATAATATAAAAAAAAATAAAATAAAACAGACAAATAGCAACGGAACGCATGTCCCACGACAAAGTGCAATAACAAACAAGAAACAACACTACATCCTTCATCAAAGCTCTGATTTCTTCCTAATCTTATCAAGCCACAAATGGGAAAGGGTTAAAGGACGAAGGCCAAAACCAGAGAAGGCAAGAAAAAAAATAAAATAAATATATATCATACGTTATCTAATATGTATTATATCTAAACTATCTTTTTCCTATGAGTATGTCATAAAAAAATCTAAGAACTGGCAATGAACTTGTGAAAGCAGTGCGTGAATTTTCATAAAGTGCATAGACATAAACGAGATCAAATTTGAGACTCGACTCGTTCTTTTTAGATATCCTACGGTCAAAGCTCTCTATTAGGGTCTTATACTTTGAATAAATATCTAGAAACCAAAATCTTGAAGAAATAAGTCTTCTTAAGGTTATACGAATGCCAACTTCACGGATTAATCGGCCATTTTTATGTTTTTATCGTGTTTACACTTAATGCCTTATTGTCTATCTTAGACAGCATGATGGGCGAGCGCTAAAATTGTCTCGTCAACATTTAATACTTTTATTTTATTTTATTTTATTATTATTGTTATTATCGATCCCTGTATTTAGCAATATTTGTCCTTGACGGGAATTGGATATGCGTAGTACGAGAATGTCGTAATTTATATGAATTTAAACTAATTATGTTGTTAGACATTTTTAAACGAACAAAAACTTATTAATTGATATCCTTGAATAACGAGTAAAAATATGTATAAAAATGTTTCCGTTTTATAAGATTATTAATATAGTAGTGGAATGGGAAGAATTGGAGATATTTATTATTTTTTTAATTGGAAATTTTCCTTCGAGATACGAGTTAATTAAAATTGCAACTCGAAGTACAATTGTAAAATCAAAGCACTTAACCCCTTAGAGGAGGTATAACGGATATTACATATCTTTCTAAGCTTAACCCTCTATGGTTCAAAAAAGTATTGAACTTTTTTTCACAGAAACGGATGTACATTGGTGTTGCTAGTATATTTTTAATTGAAACAATACATCAACACAGTAATTTAATTAATTAGACTGGATTTTTTAATTAATTACGATTTAAAATTAAGACTAAAATATACAACTTGCTTTTATTTTACTGTTATCAATGAACCGATACAATCTTGCTTAGCAAATTTGAATAGTTGTTACCTTGAATTTTATTTCCAATTTCCTCAATTTGGAGCAATTTTATAAATCTCTGAACATTCAGGAGCTCTCAAAAAATGACACCGATAAGGAATCAACTCTCTCTGGGTAAAAAAATTGATCTGCTTATATAGCTGTATTTTATGCTGAAATGGCACTAAAAGATGTATTTTCCAAAATACCAAAAAAAAAAAAGAGAAAAGAAATTAGTGTAACTTTTTCTTTTTTTTCACCATGTTATTTGCCATGCATATTCGAATGTACACGGGGCCATAGAAAGTTAAATAATAAAGTTTCCTTCGAGAGATACGAGCGAATTGAAATCGTTAACTCGAGGTAAAATTGTAAAATCAAAGCACTTAGGATGACGATTAATTTATTGATTATTGTAATTATTTTCCTACCGATTGCTGACATCAGCTATCTTTATGATTGTTAATCTAACCGAATTGGAAAATGTTTAATGTTAGGTGCCATGGTTGATTATTATCATTTACTTATTATGCCTTTTAAAGTGTAAAAAAAAAGAATTGTGAAATACACACACCGCTGGTTAATGTATTTTATAGTCCATCTTCCGACAATTTTTCTTACAACTGCAGAGCAATACCGCTCACATTCACTGTTGATATGCAACGGTCACATAATTCTGCGGAGTTTCCCGATTCCGTCAAAAAAAAAAAAACATCATCAACAAAAGATCTTTACAGTACGCACATTGAAAGTGTCACCTTCATGGGACCTTCGTATTGCTAGTAAATATCAAGACCAAAGTAATCATCGTGAAACGGACTAGAGAGAGAGGGCTGATAACAAATTGACCAATCTGGCGGGAAAATAATTTTTTCCAAAAGCTATTCAATTAGATAACCCTAATATACTTATCATGTATAGTACGACCTTCAGTTAACCTGTCATACCAATAGTTTTTTATCCTGGAGAACCAGGTTTTTTTTTTTCTCTCTCTCTCGAGAAAATTATATGTATCACTTGGGGAAAAAGAAAACAAATTATTCCATTAAGAATGATATCTCTATCTGATCTTTTAATTTAATTCGACATAATAAGTCACATCACAACACACACTTGATCTCTTGCCGCTATCTCAAAAACGCATAATAATTACCGTCTTTGGTTAACATAAAGAAAGTTGAAAAAAATGTATAAGGTGAAAGAGTGACAATTTTATATAGGATTCGGAAAGAGATTTTCGTGGTTTTTAAGGATGAGTTATTCTGCAAAAGCAATAATTCCTTAAGCTGATAGATAATTATTTATGTATTGAGCCGTACGAATGTTTTTCCTGTAAGCTTTTGAGCGAAGCAAAGCAAAGTTTAATCCTCTAAGGTCCGGTGTATATTTGAACATATGTTACTGCCAAAGCCCGAAATTGGCCGATTCGCGACGGGGCCGGCCACTTCTCAAATTGGCCAATTTCGTTAATTATCGTCTCGGCAAATGTCTGAATTTTGGACATTGGCCGGTGATCCCTGGCCAAAGTCCGATAACAAAAGACATGATTCGGGATCATCGTCAAGTTGGCGTATTTTTTCGTGATAATTACTATATATCCACGTTAGCTATGGCAACCTATCAGACCGCAGTCACGATGCGGTAATTTTTTTTTTTCTCCAAAATTTGGCAAAAAGACTATGTGTTTATATGATCATTTTTATAGTTTTTTCTCTCGTCACATGGAGCAAATCCAATACAGTTGCTATATATATAGACATGTATCATACGTCGGCGATTTAAAAAAAATGGATTTGGCTCCTACCGGGCCGCCTTGCATTAGCACATCAATCTATGGCCAGGGCCCACTTCGCGAAACGGCCGGTTAAAGTCCGGATCATTTCTGCAATTCGAACTTTGGCCAATTCGCGAAGTAGCCAGCCCGTCGTGAATTGGCCGCCCTTCGGGCTTTCTCAGTAACATATACATGGTGAAAAAAACCCTTTTTATACTAATTTCCTTTTCTTATATTTTTTTGGTGTTTTAGAAAGTGTCTTCTTCCAATACAAAATAAAGCTATATATAAGTGCGATACTTTTTTATTTAGGAAGAGGTGATTCCTTGTTGGTGTCATTTTTTAATAGCTGCTGAATTTTATGTGTACAGAGATTTATAGAACCGCACCTAATTGAGGGAATCGGAAATAAAATTCCAGGAAACAACTATTCAAAACAAGATTTTATCTGTTTATAGAAGACAGAGTAAAATAGATGCAAACTGTGTGTATATTTTACACTTAATTAACTGTTTTAGCTAATTAAACAACCCACTCTAATTAATTAAATTGCTGAGTTGATGTATTGTTTTAATTAAGAATATGCTAACAGTGCTAATTTACATCCGTTTTTGTAAAAATATCTTCTTTTCAATATGCTTTTATTGGGGTGAACTATAGAGGGTTAACACACTTTCTATTCTTCTAAATACATTAAATTTGTTTACTTTCAATTTTACACAATTTTTCCTGTGTTTTTCAATAGTTTAGAGATAAATGGTTTATATATATGTAGTTTTTGACAGCATCACTTCAGTGAGGAATTTTCCATACAAAGAATTTTGATAGGAGGAAAAGAAAAATGGAAGTGACAGTGCGGTGTCTTGTCAGTATGATCGATTTGATTAAATGTGTTTGTGGCTAAAATATCCCAGCCTATCATATAGTATTTATTTTAGGTGACCATATAGAATTAGGGTCCTAAAAAAATTTGTCTTTCTCCGGTGCATTTCAGAAGCTATACATACAGATCCTTACAGTTTTTCCGCTAATACAGTGGAACATCTTAATAATGAATACCACGGGACTGAAATGTTTGTCAACTATCGGGGAGTGCCCAGGAAAAACTGTACATGGCGAAATCCATTCCAGATATTTCAAAAGTGCTCGTTGATGGAGGTGTCCGCTAATGGCGTGTCTGTTATGAAGGATCCACCGGAATATCACGTGATATTTGTGAATCATGTACTTTAGGGAATGTCTAGAATCTTTGCTACATTTCGATTTACGTTTTCTTCGAATTCCGACTAAGGACATCGACATCCACTGCGACAGGTCATCCGTTCCGATACTCATCTTTCAACTTCATATTCCCAGATCTAAAACGCAAAATTCCACCGAACTTTTGATTC
Organism: Pholcus phalangioides; assembly: GCF_987345545.1. Classification (NCBI taxonomy): domain Eukaryota; kingdom Metazoa; phylum Arthropoda; class Arachnida; order Araneae; family Pholcidae; genus Pholcus; species Pholcus phalangioides. The sequence continues at coordinate 3,582,262 of NW_028301625.1, read as the reverse complement.
ACTTAAAACCTCATCCCCTTAAATCTCGAACACATTTTTCTAAACGTTTTCAGATCATCACATTTTTAAAAATATCATAAAAATTTAAAACTCTACTGTTTATCAGCAATATTGAAACCCCGTATGTATATTCAAAAATCATCTATTACGATAAAATCCAGGCCGAACGTTCCAGTAGATTTTCAACTTTTCCCTGTGGTTATAGAAAGTTTTTAAATATGTTATAAGACCCAGCAGCTGCTAAAATTCTTGAGCCTAAAAAACCCCTCAAAACTTCAATGTAGTTCTTAATTCTGATTGGAATCGGTTCACACCTTCCACAAACTTTTTTAATTCCATTAACCATTTTTATGTATAAATTTCAATAATTAATACGCAAATATTCCTACAATCACCCATCAAAATAGATATCAATTTTAATATTTTCTGTGTTTTTCAATAAAATGATAAATTTATCATATAACGATGGTCTTATTTACAGCAGACAATCACTTTTTCACGCATATCTTTCGTCCATTCATTTATTAAAATTTCTAAAAATGTCCTCACTTGGTTAGTAATAATAAGAATATACTCAAATCAAGGAAAATAAATAGAATAAAAACTATTCCCGGTAAATGAAAGATACGAGTAAATTATCCAAACGCATTGAGAAACGAAACCCATCACGGACTTGAACTGAAAGTATATAATTTGTATTCTTTTTTCGATTCTTTTGTCGTTTTTTGGAAGTTTCTTTTTTCCTCTATCAAGATCTTTTTAACAACCGTATAATAATTGCTAAGCGGAAGAGAACACATTCACGGATCACACACTCTTTCCTAAACACCATTTTTTCATGCTCACCAAAAATAAAAACCAACAAAAAAAAAACCAGCAAAATATTTTCGATACCAATAAATATCACGGACAGTGAATAGACAGATAAAATTTACAAAATAATAATAACAAAAAAACACATTTCTTATATCTGTCTGGCCTTGGACTTCAAGTCAAAGTCTAAAAATATTTTAGAAAACAAGAATTCATCGATCACAAATTTTTGATCGATTAAAAGAAGAAATCAATAACTATCGCGGATAAAAGAAAACAATAACAATTAAAAGAAATTAATAATTAATAAATACGTATGTCATATGAAGCGGGAAAATTTTTCAAACCATGTGGTTTTCTCAGATATTCTCCTCGTGGTGAAAAATGAAACCATTTACCTACCAAAACAAAAACCAATTTCTTATTTGAAGAGCGTGTTATTATTCCAACTTTCTCTACGAGCGTTCTATTTTTACATTAAACGAGATAAAAATAGGAATAATAATAATAGTGAAAAAAAAAAACGTGTCTTACCTTGGTATGTTCAAAAAAACGCACCTATTTTTGGTGCATCCTCAGCAAACACTAAGCCCGAAGCAAAATACGGCCGTCCCTCACTAGAAAATCATTCTCAACGTAAAAAAAAGCGGCCCTACACCTGATCGCGGATTGATACAAAACCCGATAGAACATAGTCCCGCCAATAAGCCTCCGATCCGGATCGAAAAATGATTATTTTGTGTTTATTATCTCGTTCCTGATTATGTCCAGCTATATTTGTCGTCGTTGAGAATATTATAATTTTTTGCAAATTTTTTTTTTTTCTTCGCGATTATTTGACGTCCGAAAGCATCCCAGAGAGGAACGAAGAAGAAGTAAAATAATAATAACAATAAATGTCAGCTGAGGCAAAAACAAATAAGAACGCCAAATAACGTGCTTTATCAATGGTTTGGCGGGGTTTTTTTTTTTATAATGTGTGTTTTTCGGAATTTTATAGGTGTTGTAAGTAACTTATATATACACGTTGTATATTATACTTAATTAATTCGGTGACTTAATTGAGTCGGTTGAAAAAAGAATTTTGTGGGTTTTTAATGATATCTGTAGGGGAAGGCTTTCGGCGTCTTGCCTAAAAGCTCGGGATCGATTTTATATCTTTTTTTTTTGCTTTATATATTTGTAATATATATAACAATGAATAAACCCACTAAATATTTACAGGCAGAGCCGGAATTTAACAGGTGCGAAGGGCACGGCCGCACCGGGCCGATAAATTTTAACACACATTTTAACTTTAAAAAAATGACTTCAATTTACATTTTGACGTAACAAAGCAATAGTTTAAAATATTGTCCAAAACTAAGGCCTATTGTCATCTAAGGGCGGTATTACACTATAAAAGTTTGATAAAAATTATTTTATAAAACTTGAAAAATGTAACCAATGCGCATATCTGTTACATCCGAGCGAACTTGATTGATCTGCCTATTGGTTGCCATTTTCAAGTTTTATAAACGAACTTTTATCAAACTTTTATAGTGTAATGCCGGCATAAGACCAGAAATTCAGACATCTAAGATCTAAAATTCAAATATCTAATCCTATGGCCTAGGGTTTCGACAGAATCTGTTTTAAGAGGGCCGCAAAATACTTAAGCCCGTCCCTGTTTACAGGGTCTGTTTAATTACCTGGCCCTCCCCGTCGTGTATGCGTTTGCGTATAACGCTCGATATTTGTTTATACAGTAAGTTGCATTTAATTAACGTAAAATAGATTATTTATAATAAATGAATAGAATTTCTAGCTAGGACTGTTTAAGTAACATTAAGTTAAGTCATTTCATAACATTCAACGTGTGAAGATTTGTTTCATAATTTAAAACAAAATACAGTAAAAGTCCGTTATAACGAGTGTAATAAAAAAACATCCGCTTATATATATGGAGAAGTCCGTTATAACGACAATTTTTCCCGTGATTGTGAGCTGTCGTTATAACGGACTTCTACTGTATCTACCATTTTGATAACAACCAATCTAAAATTTTGATTCACAACTTTTTATCATATTTTCAATTTGAAGTCCATCCCATTTTGATTTATTTTTTCTATTATATTTTTAATTTGGAAATCTATCATTATTATTTTTTTGTCTAATTTTTGTCATATTTTTAAATGAAATTACCATTTTTTCATCATGTTTTTAATTGAAATCCACTATTTGGATTTAGCACTTTTTATCAAATTTTCAACATTACGTGGTTTACCCACGTAAAAACGTATTGAAGTTTTTTTAGAAACTACGGAAGTTTACGGGTGCTGTTAGCGCATTTTTAATTGAAAGAATTCCTCAGCACAGCAATTTAATTAATTATAGTTGATTTTTTAATTACCTAAAATGATTAATCAAGGGTAAATATACAGTTTGCCTTGATTTTAATGTTATTTATAAAAAGATAAAACCTTGTTCAGCAAAAGTGAACAAGGTTTCTTTGTTTTTACCTTGAATTTTATCTCCAAACCTCTCAATTTTGTACGATTTTATAGATCTCTGTAGACGTAAAATTTTTCAACAGCTCTCAAAAAATGACACCGACAATGAATCAACTTTTTGTAGATAAAAAAGTATTGTAGTTATATAGCCGTATTTTGTACTGAAATGACACTAAAAGATGTACTTTCTAAAATGCCAAAAAAATTGAGAAAAGAAATTCGTATAATGGGTTTTTTCATCATGTAATTTGCCATGTATATTCGAATATACACGGGATCATAGAGCAGCGGTTGTCAACCTTTTTTGACTCGCGAAGTTCTTTTTAGCATATAATTTCTATGGCGGAGCCCCCAGGCCTTATTTTTCGTTTGTTCATCAAATTATCATCATTATATTATCATTATCAAATTATTCATAAATACCGCGGAGCACCGGTTTAGAACCGCTGCCACAGATGGTTAAAATCTAAAATTTTAATTTATCATTTGTTGTCATATTTTTTTAATTTGAAATCTAAAATCTTTTTTATCTTTTTTTTATCAAATTTTCACAATTTGAAATTCACCATTAGGTTTTACGGACTAAAGCACAAAAAAAAATTCTGGTGTCAATCGAGTATCGAGTGGAATTTCGTCCCGGAGTATGTGCCGTCGGCGGTTTTGGAGACTGTATTTACAGAGGGACATTGACTAGGTCCAGGGGTACAGTGAAGAGCCACGTGTGCTGCTGATGGCACATGCGGTTTAAGCTATGAAGAGAGACTTGATATTTTTTTTTAAATGGTTACATTGGAAGAGTGCAGATGTCGCGGGGTATGTTCGAAGTATTTAAAATTTCGACGAGATGGATAGGATGGACCACATGATTTAATACATCGTCAATAAACTGCTTCGACAAGGGGACACCAGTATCGTTTAGTAAGGGACAATTCCAGGTTGCGGTGTCGCAATGGAATAGCTTGCCTCCGGGGGTCATGAATTTTGTTGTAGAAGGAACGAGGCAACACTTCCTCCACAATTCAAACATAACTAAAGATTTATTGTATAGCTAACGTAACAGAATCTACAAGAACGTATTACATTGATATGAACGGACCACGAGTCTGTCTGGTTTGAGCGGCAAACGCAAGTCCAGTTCCCCCTATCGCGTAAGCGCGCTCTTTTCCCTATTACGTGCCACTATTATAACACAACTGATATGTTTGAAAAGAAGTACGATAAACATAGTGGGATAAATCGAGAAGCTATCCATACTTAGATAAGATTATATAGTATTAATTGTTAGTTTTTTTCTTTCGTGATATATGCTTTTATATTAGGTTGCTGTATTTTGGTTGTATTTGTGTGTGACATCAACCTTTTTTATAGGCATCTTTTTCAGCCACTTCTCTGGGCAATTCGCCTGTTGCGGCCTTTGTGTTTGTATAGTCAAAATACATTTCGATTCAGTTTTACGGCCCCTAGTATTTTGTGGCCCTTGCGACTGCACCCATCGCACCTGTGGTAAAAGCTCTGAGTATAATACATATTTAGTGGCAACACGAGAAAGTAGAAAGTCGTATCCAATGTGTCCAACAGTTTAATTAACAGGTAATGTATTTTGAATATTTGGACCCATTTTTAAGACCCTATTTCTCTCTGGTAAACATGAAATAGGATGGGATGTTTAATCACGTCCACGACACTGACCATTCATCGTAACATCTATCTTTAATTTTGTTTCGATCCCTTCAAAACTTTTCTATTTAAATTTATTCGTTTATGTAATGCTGTCAAAAAAAAGCAACATGGATGATTTTTTTGGCCTTTCAATCAGTTATTTAACAGCTTGTAGTTGTCAGAAAAAAATGGAGTAGGTCTCGAAAAGTCTCTTATATAGACTTCTTTTCTTTACTTGAAAACCGTATGTAAAAAAAAAACTCTTCAAGTCGACCTAAATAAATAAAAAATGAATAACGCAAAGGAAACAAACAATTTAACCTTTTAAAGGTGGCATTTAGACTATGTTCTGATGACAAATCTGACATTCTGGACTATGTTACGATGATAACATTTATAAATAGCATCTATTATATTTGCAGCAAATGGAGTCAACGGAGAAATAACAATAATAAAACGGTCAGAAAAAGTTTTACGATAGCTATAGAGTTCAATAACAAATGTCCACTCGAAGTATCTGCCAAATAAAGCCGTGTGTCCTCAATGACACTCGTCGGACACCTGCTAAGATAATACTACAGTATTAAATTGACGTTCTCTTAAAATACACACAAACACAATTTTAGTTCAGAATGAATTCCTCCGATTTTTTTCCCATCATTATTATACTATTTGCGTGATTTGATATTTGTTATGGTCAATCGAAATTGATTCATTTTTAACTACGGTCAAACTCGGTTTTGACGACATAGAAGATTTCACGAAATTTTGTCGTTATAGCCGAGAGAGGTTTGCGTTTTCAATACTTTTCCTTCACGAAAAATATAATTAGAGGCGATCAAATACTTTGCATGAAGTTTTTATTCCTTACGATTAAAGTGACAAATTTGATCGAGAAAAATACGGGAAATTTTGGTGTAATTGATACGGGACATCACCGATTCTCGCCAAGCATGTTGCCAAACGTCGACGAAATTACCAAAAAGAGTTTATAAATAATCCTTGGCGAGGAAAAAAAAGCATTTTAGCAAGTCTGCTAAAATTTATTGCACGGAACAAAAATGAACTTGGCGAATAAGTGAGATGAATATTTATAGTCATATTCATTATAACACAATTTAATTATCTTCATTCTTGATTCTAGTAAGAATGGGAATTACCCCCCTTCGCTTACAAGTGATTGACAAGAAATTCGGATGCTCTCTATTTGACGAATCGGCGATAAATATGGTAACCTTGTCCTAACTTAACCACACGTTAGAAAAAGGAAAAGAAGGAAGGAAGTATGGAAGAGAAAAAAAAGGAAGAAGAAAATGAATGAGTAAAACAGTATAATATATAAATTGATCAGAATATAGGTACACAAAGTAGATTTCTCTTTTCATCCTCATCCCATCTGTTCTTTCACTCTGGACGCGGTAGCCAGGTCGATAAAATACTCTCCTGAAGTACCAAAGGATCTTCAGAGGGGTCGCGTATTCGATACCCGGGGTTCATCCTTGTCAGAAACTTTCCTGACACAAGGATACAACAGAAACGGTGACATGACCACAGGAAAACATTGCTACCGCAAGAAGTCCCACGCCGAGGGGTTAGCGCACTAACCTCTCGATGAGTATGAAAAACAAGCCTGCCGTTCGGAATCGGCAATAAATTGTACAGGTCCCGGCCTATAAAATTAACCCTCGTGTGCAAAAAACAACCGTGGTGCGACAAAAATGACACCCCTTAGATGCGGTCACCTCTCTTTTACGGCCAACTAATAATTTCCCTTGCGAGGTATTCCCTTTTGAGTATAAAAAAAAAGCTGCTGTGCGCCGTTCGGAATCAGCAATAAATTGTAGGTCCCGGCCTAATTAATTAGCCCTCGTGAGCAGAAAATGATCGTGGTGCGACAAAAATGACCAATGATTTCCTTCACTCTTATACGAAAGATACGTCATATGTGGGGAAAAAATCACTATTAGAGTATACAAAAAAACCAAGAGGAAAAAAATTACAGGGTTGTCCTGATGATAATGAGAGGGGAAAGAAAACAGGGAGAACTTGTTTGAATTTATTCCACTGGCGACGCAATATTATGTCTTTGATCGGAAAGTGGTTAAAGCAAGCTGCGTTGAAAAAAACAGGACATTTTTATTGAAAACAAATAGTCGGTAAGGGCAAAATATAACGAAATGTTCCGTATAGTAGTCATGTCAATGAGCAAGTTGGAATGTAAAACATGCAATAAATCTTTTTTTTTCCAACGTTAGATATAAATAGAACAACAGATGAACATTCCTTGGATGCGATCGGCTCTTATCTTAGGAATTTCTTAAGAGAACATCATTGAAACGAAAACAAAAGTGACGAAAAATTTGTCGTTCTTTTTCCGAGATGGTAGTTTTTCTTCGACGTTATAAGCAAGGTATATTAACATTATTCTCTATGGGCTATCAGCTCGGACCGCCAATTATTGACATTACAGCCGAGGTGTCGTTTCAACCGAAGTCGTTTTAACCAGAGGCGCATTTATGGTTTTCCAGCCTGCGAGAGATACACGAATTTTACCGCCTTTCTCCCATTCTAGTCTAATTTTCTTGACTACTCTTTCCTCGAAATCACCACCCTGTGCTATAACCCCCTTGCCCCCCCCCCACCCATTCCTGCAAGTACATCTGTGTCTAAAAAGTCACTCTTTTAGTCATTCACATGCTTGCACACTGTTTTGAACATTCACATGCTTGCACACTGTTTTGATCATTCACATGCTTGCACACTGTTTTCGTCAGTCACATGCTTGCATAAGCGCTAGGTCACAGTAGCGTCGGAGCCGGGAGTGCTGTGGGTGTTCGAGCACCCACGTAAATTTGTAAAACAGATCCAAGCACCCCCAGTAGTGATTCAGAAATCAAAATTTCCTACATCAAGTTTGCTCAACCTTTTAGAGAATGCGGGCCACTTCATTGGTTTAGAAAAGTGTCGAGGGCCACTTTTGAAATATCTGCAAATGTGTCATGAACCAATAAACGATTTATAAAAATGCTGGGGTGGCATAAGTGTGCTGTGGGCTACTTAAGTGATTTGGAAGCATTCCGCGAGCCACTCGAGTGATCTGGGAATGTGCCACCAGCCACTTACGTAATCTGGGAATGTGCCACCAGACACTTAAGTAATCTGCAAATGCTCCACTAGACAATTAAGTGACCTTGAAGTGTGCCGCGGATCGATCAAGTGATTAGAAAATGTGCTTGGAATCGATCGCTCATGTGATCTGGATGTGTGCCGTTAGCAGCTTAAATGATCTGGAAATGTGTCACTATCCAGAGCCGCAACTAAGGGGAAGAAGGTGGGTCTGGTGCCTCCGGCGCTGGACTGGGGGGCGCCGAATTCACCCTTTAACTTTTCTTCTACATTACACAGGGGAGCCAAAATGCGTACATACCCCAGCTAGAAAAGAATCTAGTTGCGGCCCTGCCACTAGCCACTGCAGTAATTTTTAATGTGTCAGTTAAGTGGCTCGATAATCTTTCATTGGCCACTTGAGTGGTTTAGTTATTTGTCACGGGCCACATCAGATGACTTGATGACTTCCACATTTGGCCCGCGAAACATGGGTTGAGCACGTATGTCATACATGAAACTCAAAACGAGCACCCACAAGTTTGAAACACTTCCGACGCCCCTGCTCATTGACCTGGCCCTCGCTCTGTAGGTCACTCGTTTGGTCATTTACGTGCTTGCTCCCGCTCTAAGTCACTCTTTTGCTCACTCGCTTACCTAGTCCCTTGCTGTCTGGGCAGAGGTGGATTCATTGAAAATCATACGAATTTCGCCGCCCTCTTCCCATTCTAATAATGTTCTTGGCCACTCATTTCTCAAATTTGCCGTCCTCTGAACTTACTGCCCTGGGCTATAGCCGGCTAAAATCCGTAGTACGGGACATTCCTGTAATTTTGTGATTGTTCTGATTTTTTTTTTTTTTTTTTTTTTTTTGTGCATTTGTCCCGTTTTTTCAACGATGCTTTTATTTTTAATTTGCAATATTTACGTCGTGAATACACAGCGTTTTCATAATTTGGTATATAAATTATTTTATGATAATAACATAGCAAAAAATATAGATATTCATTTTCTCACATATTTGTCAGGTTCAACGTTTTTTCCACTCTTTTTCAACAATTTTAATAAAAATGAGTGATTGTGCCTACTTCCGGCAACATTTTTTATGACAACTGGTTATGCCCCGTATTTCACACTATTTAAGAGACTCCAGTTTACCGTTTGAAATATGGTCGTTTGAACGACCAGCCAGCCGCTGTGGTGGTCGAGTGGTTATAGTGACGGACTCGCGATGCGAGGATCCGGGTTTGAACCCCACAGTGGTGGTCCGCTGAAGTTGGTTTTCTGTGGTTCCCAACTTCAAGGTGCAAATGCGAGCCGATCTTCCCGTTAAAAAGTCTCGCCACAGAGAGCAACAGTCCTACAACGATAAATCATTCAATCGTAACACTTCACTCATAGTTAGAAAAACTAGTGGCAGATGGCAGCACTACGCATAACAAGCATTACAGAGAAACAACAAAACTTCACGTCAGGTTTCACTACACGCACATTCCCGCATGTGGTGTAGCAGTAGTAGGTAGGGCCTCCAAAAAATGGCTCGGGGATCCATGATGTTCTTAAGTCAGCCACCTCGTTGGGCAATTTGCCTGTTGTGGCTTTGTATTTGAATACTTTTGTCGTGGAATACATTATTTTTACTGTGATTTTTAGCAGCCCTTCATTTCCCCGCCCTCCAGTGATTTTAAAAGTAATTAAAAAATTGTATTTAAGGGAATAAATTGCGTTTTTTTGGCAAAATCCCGTGATATCCCGTCCCGTATTTACAACACACTTTCCAACAATGCAATCGCATTTTCCGATCGCAATTTCCCACACTTTTCTCGATGATATATAGTGATGTATAAGGTATATTTTTAATAGAACCCATATGGGGATATTACTAGTATCAATTACAACGGTAGAATAATCTTCTATTCAGTGAGTATTAGATTATCGAGTCTGCCACTCATACCGTCATCGTGGTCCGCGGACCATAGGTTGAGAAACGCTATTCTAGAGCCATGGAGAGTAGTTCATTCGATACATACACTCAAAACACACATTTCCACCATGTACAGATTCGTCAAGAATTCCGCAGTGGAATGTGTACGAGATGCATGGACGGTTAAGTACAAATACAACGCCACAACAGGCAAATTGCCCAACGAGGTGGCTGACTTAAGAACATCATGGATCCCCGAGCCATTTTTTGGAGTCCCTACCTACTACTGCTACACCACACATGCACCCCCCCCCCCCGCGGAACCCCCCAACGAATCGGTACATGCGGGAATGTGAGTGTACGTGTAGTGCAACCTGACGTAAAGTTTTTGTTTCGGTGTAATGCTTGTTATGTGTAGTGCTGTCATCTGCCCCCAGTTTTTCTAACTATGAGTGAAGTGTTATGGTTGAATGATTTACCGTTGTAGGACTGTTGCTCTCTGTGGCGAGACTTTTTAACGGGGAGATCGGCTCGCATTTGCGCCTTGAAGTTGGGAACCACAGAAAACCAACTTCAGCCGACCACCACTGTGGGGTTCGAACCCGGATCCTCGCATCACGAGTCCGGCACTGTAACCACTCGACCACCACAGCGGCAAATATCATTATCTGCCTCCGAATATATTCTCTTGAGTCCAGCGTCTTATCCATTAGGCCACAACGACACTAGTAGTAGTAGTAGTAGTAGTAGTTCGTTCAATAACTGCTAGAAGGTGTGTAGCAAAGATCTACAGATCAGTTGGCCCAAATGTATTCCATTGAGCTTAAATCTGGAAAATTTTGGGAACCAGAGATGTACTTGGAGGTCAAGGTTACTCAGAGGCACACGGTATATCGCAGTATCGTTCTTAGAAATCCCATACGCTTCAGCAAAGGTTGCGATAGTTGTTTCTAATACAGTACAGTAGCGTTTTAATGGGGGGAAACAGGAGCCAAAATCACTAAATATGTAGTGATTTTGAGTGTAATTTATTTTACTTGTGCATTATTTCCTTTTATTTAGTGTTATTGGTAGTAGAATTCGATAATTTGCGGCAAGTAGACATTTTATACATTAGCTGAAATGGATTTCAAAAATGTTTCTTTGAAATGGAGCCCTGACTAGAATTGTTTTTCATTAGAGACTACTCATTGTGTTTCTGATCGATAGTCAATGATAAAATAATTATTTGAAACATTTCGAGCCGTTACGAGCAAATCTTGGTGGTCGTGGTGGCCGTGAACGTATTTAGGCAGAAAAATTAAAAGACAGATACAACAAACGGTTTAAAAAAATTTAAGTCTACTTGAACGGCTTTAAATTAATTGCAGGGGCGTAAGAGACTCCGCGTCTCTGAATAGTTTCAAATATTCAGAAGAGATTTCGTTATTCTATCTCTGAAAATTAAAATACGGACTAGACAAAAAAAATTTTCAGCCACTGGGACATTTATTTGAAATATTGGACAATCCCGCGTATATACAGGGTGTATAGCAAACAGGGGTTATGGCATTTTACTGGCGAACCGTTGATCCTAGATGATCCAATTAGAAAGTTTTCAAATATCGTATAGTACTCATATGCCATTCATGTTGCAAGGGGTTGTATAGTTATGGAAATAAAATAAATTAACTTTTTATACAGTCCCCATGTTCCCACGATAAGTGTTGATTAAGGAAAGAGGCGCTGCGGATGAAAAAAGTTTGAGAACCCCTAAGGCCCCTTTCACACGGAGCGGATGCGGACGCGGGTCCGCATACCCTTTCAAACGAGCACTGAAGATGCGGACGAATCGCCCGCATCTTTAGTTCGAAATTCGTGCATAAAAACTGTTTTTTCGCAATTTTTGTAATTATTTTTCTCCTTCACCCCTGATTCAGTGCCCATAGGCAGCCTAGAGGCATTCTTTGGTGGTTGTTATCATTGAGCCTAAAGATGCCTCCATTCCGATCCTCACAAGTAGTCGATGGGAGAAAATATCTTAAAATATTTTCAAAAAATTTTGAAAAAAAATCTGTCTTTTCGGAAAAATATGGAAGAAAAATTCCAAAAACACATCCAATGTTCGAAAAATCCAATCCAAAAACATCCAAAACATTCGATGTTCCAAAAAAAAAAAAAAAAAAATTCAGCAAATATCAAAGAATTTGCAAGTATAAAAAAAGGGAGGGGTTGGGACTTTGAAAATGTCTGTGCTTAGAAATATTCACATCACGATTCTGTCTTAGGCCGGGATTACACTATAAAAGTTTTGTAAAAGCTCTTTGATAAAACGTGAGAAATTCAACCATTAAGATCACCGGTTGCATTTGCTTGAATGCAACCGGTGCGCCTATTGGTTGAATTTTTCAACTTTTATAAAAGATTTTTTACAAAACCTTATAGTATAATCCCGGCCTCAAGTATGGATTACACTATAAAAATTTTATAATAATTCTTTTAAAAAAGCAACTAATAAATTTATCGGTTGCACTTGCAATTTATTAGTTGCTTTTTTCAAGTTTTTTAAAATAACTTTCATAAACCTTTTAGAGTGAAATCCCATCCTTAGATTAGTCAATTCTAAAATATAAAATTTCATTTTTTTAAGTTTATAGACTAAATATTGAGTAAAATATACTTGTAGGTATTCGGGGGGAACCACCAAAACTATTCAAGCGCTAGGGTCTTCAAACGTCTTAATCCGGCCGTGAGTGAACGCCGTACGTGGATAACGTTGTTTAATAAAAATATTTTTTTTAGAGTTTAAAAAAATTAACAGATTAAAAATTTAAAAAAATTAACAGATTAAAAATTTAAAAAAATTAACAGATTAAAAATTTAAAAAAATTAACAGATTAAAAATTTAAAAAAATTAACAGATTAAAAATTTAAAAAAATAACAAATATTTAAAATAATATTTCAGATATTTATATTTTTAAATAATTTTAAAAATTTAAAAAGAAAAAAATTATTATTTTTAAATTAAATTTGAGTTATTAACGTATGTAGTCAATTAAATATTCATAATGAACAGAACGGCTTATAATTTTGGTCCCGTCAGTGGCCGTTGTTGACAGGTTTTATTGTATAAAATTGTGAAATATGGACAAAAGGCAGTTGAAGTTGCTATATCTCAATCTCAGAAGGAAACGAAGGGATACACGTATGTAGGTACATTATATTAATGAGCAGGGACCATCATATGGTGTTTTTAAGGGTATTTATGGCAAATAATTAAAAAAATTCCGTGAAAAATCACCTTCAAAAAGTATCCAAAGATGCGGACGAATTCGCTCCGCATCCGCATCGTCTGAATAGCTCCGAATAAACCTATTGTCAAAACTTCTATGTGCGGATGCGGAGCCCGCACTTAGGTTTTGACACATGCGGACGACGTCCGGACCCGCATGAACATTTCCTAGGTGCGGAGATTTTTCGGCTCGTCTGAAAGGCGCAGTATATTCCAATTGTTAAAACTTCTTCCGGACCCGCATCCGCGTCCGCATCCGCTCCGTGTGAAAGGGCCCTAACATACAGTATTCTGTAATTTTTAGTGATTTTTTGGGTATTTTTTAGTGAGTATTTTGCGATTTTTAGTGAGTATTTTGCGATTTTTAGTGAGTATTTTGCGATTTTTAGTGAGTATTTTGCGATTTTTAGTGAGTATTTTGCGATTTTTAGTGAGTATTTTGCGATTTTTAGTGAGTATTTTGTGATTTTTAGTTCAAATTTCATATTTTTAGAGTATATTTCGCCACATTTTTAGTGCATATAATTCAGGTTCTAGTAATGAGTAAAACTAGAGCCCGGAAGTTCAAACTGCCATATATATAACTGCCGTTTTTTACCTATTTTCAAAATTTTTTGTAAAACTTATTTCTTTTTTTAATTTTACCTGCCATAAATGACCATATTGTTTTATGTTTGTCCTTGAATCTTAGACACCATATTCTGTGAAACTCGGATGTTTTTGGATTCTAGAACCTCAAAGGAAGAGACTGCTCTTTATAAAAATTGCAATTCTTAGCAGTAATTCGTATCAGAAAGCCCCCACGAGCACCATCTAAACGCAAATAGGCGTTAATGCCCGGGAGATAGACATCTGGAAATACTTGGCATTGGCAGGCATATAAGGGAGCTATGTGTATAGAGTAGAATTTCCAACTCTGCCCTCCATAGTTTTCGGATAGCATTCAACATACCATCAAATTCACATCGAGAATGTTAGAGCGGATTTCAATTAAAACTTGAGAGAGATTAAGAATTATTAGGCAATAATTGTAATCTTAGCTTACATTATTTTGCATGTTAGCTAATTACGCATCCAGTTGAATGAAATCGCCTCCGACCTAAGTTTGAAAGATCACAATAACTTATTTTTGGCTTGATATTATCAACTTGGCTTTGCTAATAAAGCAGTTATTATAAACTAAATACAGTATAGAAACACAGACGGGCTAAATATTTTAGCCATTTTAGTCATTTTTGGACATTTTTATTCTATGTTTTTTACGTATTTTTCTAATTATAAATATCCTTTTTTATTGCATATTTTTAGCATTTTTAGATCTTATTTTGAGCATTTTATTTTTTAGAATCTTTTTTTTGTGTGTGTGTGTGTGTGCGCGCGCGCGCGCCTGCCTATTTTAAGTGTTTTTAGTGACTATTTTAAGTGTTTTTAGTGACTATTTTAAGTGTTTTTAGTGACTATTTTAAGTGTTTTTAGTGACTATTTTAAGTGTTTTTAGTGACTATTTTAAGTGTTTTTAGTGACTATTTTAAGTGTTTTTAGTGACTATTTTAAGCTTTTTTTAGTGCCTATTTTAGTGCCTTTTCGCCTGCCTATCTTCGAAATTTTTAGTGTCTAAACTTTTGGTCTCTAGTACGAATGTGTTTCATGTTATAAGAAGAGGTAAATTCAGGCAATTTTCGTTGAAGAAAGCGGGGTATTATTACGAAAAACTCGGCGAAAAGCACGGGATATTTTATTAAAAACTCGGATTTGGTTGCACCAAAAGTGTCTATTTCAAGCATTTTTAATGTCTTTTTGCCGGCTTATTTTTGGAATTTTTAGTGCCTAAACTTCCGGTCTCTAGTTATAACGAATTCGTTTCAGGTAATAAAAAGGGATAACAAATTCAGTAAGTTCCATTGAAAAAAAAGGGGCATTTTTTATGAAAAACTCCGATTTGGCCAAAAATACGGGGCATTTTTTTATGAAAAACTCGGATTTGGCCAAAAATACGGGGCATTTTTTGAGAAACTCGGAATAAGGGGAAGGTCCCGTGAAATAATGGTCATGTGGACCTAGCATCGGAGAACTGCGTGTGCGGAGTCGCTCTTAGGGGTGTGGGACAGGTGCGGTCACACCATGTCCGCGTTTTGGGGGGAGGAGGGCGACCGCACTTATAGACGGTAACGATAATTTCTGAATTTTAATCAATTCTGGAATTCTGAAATTTTATCATTGTGAAAGTATTTCATTGTCTGGGGTTTTTTTTTTGTCGGGGGGGGGGGGGGGGTCTCTAGTTATTTCTTTCACTTATTAAAATTTGTAGATATATTTCTTTCATTTATTCTGTTTATTCTGAATTTTCATCAATTCTGGAATTCTGAATTTCCGGCAATTCTAGAATTCTGAATTTTCATCAAGTCTTGGAAACATTTTTTTTCATTTATTCAGAATTTTCATGAATGCTGGGATTATCTCTGTTAATTATTTTTCTCATTTCGTCGATTCTGAATTTACATTAGTTCTCAGGCAATTTCTTTCATCAGGTCCAAATTTTAATTGGTTCTAAAGTTATTTATTGATCAATTTATAATTTTTCAGTAAAAAAATTTTATTAAATTTTTTTTTAACCCATTTTTGGCCAGTCTTACAATTCGGGACCAAATCGCACAATTTTTTTATATAAACATGATGACCGGCTACTCAAATAACATATTTTCGAAGTTTCAAAAAAATTGGACATTGTCTTTGTAATTAATGTAAATTGTCAATTAATTAACTTTCTAATTAATGTGAATTGTCAATTAATTAACTTTCTAATTAATGTAAATTTATTACTTCGTACAATCAAAATAATTAATGGTTATAATTTTGGGGAAATGTTTTTTCAATTTTTAAAAAATTTATTTCTGTTCATGCTCAGGAAAAAAAAAATTCAGATAGAAAATTGGAATAAAATTTCTGAAAATATCATTTTTGAAAAATCATAAAAAATCAAATTTCATTTCCAAACAAATTTTTAGAAAAAAACTGACACTCATTAGACCTTCTAGTTAACAAAAATATTCATTTCATACAAAAATTTGAAGGAAAAGTATTTGTGAATTTTTTTTTTTAAACGAAGTGTTGCTTAAATGAGTACATCAGAAATGGATAAATTCAAATTTAATTGTGTTTATGTTTTTTGTATGGAAATTTTACAGCATTTCGGATATGTAGATTTCTCCCTTTCCCACGGAATACATGAAATCGGGGCCAAGGGCTCCCCGAAATTATTAAGACGCCTCTTGCTGGCTATTATTTTCCGCACCGGACCGGGCGGCCCTGTGCGTGTGATGCCCGTAACGAAAGCGAAACATCGTCCCGCGGTTATTTGGTCCACTTGGCGCGATTCCCTGCGACAGACAGACACCAAAATGCGACAGGTGGATACTGTATTTCTCAATGTTATTCCCAGCAGCCATCTCATCCAAAGTAACTTGGCCAATGCAGACAACCTTGGTGACGAATTTACGTCAAAAAAAAGACGCTCTTTTTCTCTCTCCTCCCTTGGATACCAAATAAACCACCCAAAGGATCATGCATATTTATACACATTTCCCAAAAATAAAAACATTCACGGACATTTTCTACACCGACAACCATTAATTTAAACAAATTTAACATGTTAATTGATCGATTTTCATCATGTGCCAACTTTCATCATCTGTATCAAAAACGTCTGTATCGATTAAAGTCAAATTAGACCCGGCTCCAACAGATTTACAACCAAAAAAAAAAAAAAAACCCCATTACAATACATACTGTAAAAACTTTTTCGATATTTGTGCTGCCATCTGTCGACTTTAATTGAAACCGACTACTATTTTATTGACTAGGGGTCTTCTACCTCTCGCATTCAAGGGCCATATATCCTGGAGCAGGGCCCCTAGGCTGGGATCTTTAGCGTGCCCCAAACCAGACTTTTCACGGGCCGTTCTGTAGTTAATTTTTCGCGTGGAAAACGAAAAATGGTGGTAATTGTCCCGGGGCTGGAGACCTGTCATCCCCACTCTTGTGAGAGCCATTGGCCACATGGCTTCCATATCCTGGAGCAGGGCCCCTTGGCTGGGATCTTATGCGGGGCCCTCCCAGTCAAACTTTTCACGGGCCCTTCCATCAAGGGCATAGCGAGGGGGGGGGACTTGGGGGGTCTGGTCCCCCCCCCCCCGAAATGTGAGAAAATGACCGAAAAAAGGGAAAAAGATGGCCAAATCCATTGTTCTGTCCCTTTGGTCCCCCCCGGAAATGAAAGTGGACCCCCCCCCCGAACGAAATTTCTGGCTACGCCCCTGCCTTCCATAGTTAATTTTTAGCGTGAAAAAGAAAAAAAAATGATGAGAATTGTCCGGGGCCCTATCAGCCCTGCCCTTGTGGGGGGCCATGGGCCACATAAATAAATTTGTGATGCTGCGCTGGCCACAAATGGGAGGAATGAACCACGGGGTTTGGCACACCCCCACCTCCTAAAGAACAAGCAATGAAAAAATTAGGAGTAGGTTGCTGAATTTATTTTGCAAACAAAAAATTACTAAAATTATCAATAATTAATTAATTAACGATAATCAACTACCAGCCATGCCGAAGGATGGATGCATCCGGAAATATACTAACAAGAATCTCAAGTATACAATGACACCCGCCGATAGTGTGATATGTGATTCAAAATATCAGCAAAAATTAAGCGGTCAAGGTAATGATAAATAAATCATAAAAATCATAATATAAATCTTCATGTGTCCTCAAATCACCAAAAAAATATATTGAATCTTGATTCTATTCCATCACGTAATTCATGTTCATGTATACAGGGTGTCATGTAAGTGCTAATGCGGCCTTTATCTCATCAGCCGTCCGTCGTAGAAGTTCGCTAGAATGTAACAGATGTGCTTATTGGTTACACCTTTCAAGTTTTATAAAATAATTTTTATCAAACTTTTATAATGTAATACCGGCCTAAAACATGTAAATATTTCTACGGTCTCTTTGTCCTCTAACTTCCAGTTAGAAAGTTATTGCCCTGCGTCTCCTGAGGCCAACAGAAAAAAATTCCACGTTTCCAAGTGTAATATTCGCTAAGATATTTGAATTCAAGAGAAAAGTTTTATGCAAGAACAGCAAAAATTAACGGACAACGCTCTTTTCCCTCATTTTTATGTTGTTCTTTCCCAACTTTTCTCCAATTTTTGAATTCGAATATCTCAGCGAATGTTACACTTAAAAACTTGGGGTTTTTTCCAGAAGAGACAGGGCAACAACTTTCTAATTGGAAGTTAGAAAACAAGAGGATCGTATAAAAATTTAGATTTTTTTATTTTGTTACACACTGTATAAAAAATACACACACAAAAAAATGTGGGCACAATTAAAATGTAAATTAACAAAAAAAAATTAATGAAGATTTCGATCTGAAGAAAATTTTGAATTGATGGAAGAAATAGTTTCAAAACAAATGAAAATTAGGACTTGATGAAAGAAATTTTCTGAGAACTAATGGTAAATTCAGGATCCATGAATTGAAATTAAGAGAAATAATTGTTAGATAATTCCCCCCATCACCCTTGAAAATTCAGAACAAATGAAAGAAATAATTTCGGAATCGATGAAAATTGAGAATAAATAAAGGAAACAATTCTAAAATTAATTTTTTCTTGACGAAAATGCAGATTTCTATAGAATTTCTTTCTAGATTGAAATGCAGGATTCCAAAATTTATGAAAATTCAGAATTCCAGAATTTATGAAAAAGAATAATTCCAGAATTGATAAAAATTCAGAATTTATAAAAAAAAATAATTCCAGAATTGATGAAAATTCAGAATTCCAGAATTTATGAAAAAGAATAATTCCGGAATTGATAAAAATTCAGAATTTATAAAAAAAATAATTCCAGAATTTATAAAAAAAATAATTCCAGAATTTATAAAAAAAATAATTCCAGAATTTATAAAAAAAATAATTCCAGAATTTATAAAAAAAATAATTCCAGAATTTATAAAAAAAATAATTCCAGAATTTATAAAAAAAATAATTCCAGAATTTATAAAAAAAATAATTCCAGAATTTATAAAAAAAATAATTCCAGAATTTATGAAAATTTAGAATTCCAGAATTTATGAAAAAGAATAAAGGAATAATTCCAGAATTTATGAAAAAGAATAAAAGAATAATTCCAGAATTTATGAAAAAGAATAATTCCAGAATTTATGAAAAAGAATAATTCCAGAATTTATGAAAAAGAATAATTCCAGAATTTATGAAAAAGAATAATTCCAGAATTTATGAAAAAGAATAATTCCAGAATTTATGAAAAAGAATAATTCCAGAATTTATGAAAAAGAATAATTCCAGAATTGATGAAAATGCAGAATTCCAGAATTGATGAAAATTCAGAATTCCAGAATTGATGAAAATTCAGAATTTATGAAAAATTATTACGTTAAGTGTGGGATCCCCCTAAAACGCGTGGCCCGGTAAGACTGCACGTGTCGCAACCTCTAAGGGTGGCACTGGTGCCATCTTAACGCTTGAACCCACCAGGCACAACCCGTCAATTGCATAGAGGCCTTGTGATAATGAGAATTGATGCTATGACTTTCGAAAGAAAGCATAGAAATTTATAAGCAGGTACTCTCTCAGCTGATTGATTGATTTTTAAGTTTTTTTTTCACTAAACCTGAAATTATTTGTTTCAAAAATTATTTATTTCAGTGATTCTGAATTTTCATCAATTCTGGAATTATTTCTTTCATTAATTCTGCGTTTTCATCAATTTTTGTTCCGAATTATTTATTTCATTTATTCCAGAACTAGCTGTTACCCGTGGTTTCGCTCACGTGGATGTGGTAATCTGAAAATTACTCGGTGATGATTCCCCCGTATAACATTTGAAGGCCTCGTGACCCCTCGTGAGGGCTGAATTTCCAGAAATCCCGTCTTAGTGGCTATCTACATCATAAAATATAATACTGACCAAATTTCATATTTATAGCTTCAGCGGTTTAGGCTCGGCCATGAATAACCTTTGAACCGCCTTATGACTCCCACCCCTTAGAGGTTGAATTTTGAAAAATCCCTTCTTAGTGAGTCTTTACGTCATGAAATAAAACTACTGGCCAAATTTCATAAATAAGCGATGATGAATCAGTCAGTCAGGATATGTTATTTTATATGTTATAGATTATTTCTTTGACATTTTATTCTAGAATTAATCGTTTTTCAATGTTTTCAACCATTTTCTGAAAATGATCGGCGGGCCCCGTCAAAGCTTCAAGGGCAAAATGTGGCTTGCGGGCCTTGTGTTGAAGACCCCTGCCGTACATGCACCGATTCCATCGGTCTCATTAGCACAAAGGTCCGTGGGACACAAAAGGTTAAAAACCCTCGATATATCGAATTTAGCAGGGGAAAAAACAACTTTTCTCGCTGATTGTTTCAGAATATTTATTAACATATAAATTCAATTTTGTGGAAAAACAAGTACAGTAAAACCCCTTTTAACGGACACCCATTAGATGCGGTCACCTCTCTTTTACGGCCAAATAATAATTTTCCCCCTTGCATAATGAAAGTATGCATTTCAAACCCCTGATTAACGGTCAACCCTCTTTAACGGACAAATTTTTGTTTTGTCCCGCCGGTGACCGCAAAAAGAGAGGTTTCACTGTAAAACAGGGGACATGATGTTCACCACACAGAGAGGATGTTTCTCAACACATAAATATAATTCATTTGCCGCTCGAAAGGACAGACCGAATTTGTGTCAAGAGCAAAATCACAACAGAGAAACTTGCATCGTTACGAAACTGTTAGGGCCGCACAAAGTCGTCCGGAATTCAACAAGTGGTTGCTAACAAACTCACTGACGGCATCTCGTAAGTAAAAGATGGGAGGAGGAGGATCAAAAGGACTTTTCTCTCCAGTTGCTCGGCAACCACGAGAATATACGTATAAAGATCGATCGATTCCAACCTAACAAATAACTCAACTTTTCGCTACAACACGAAGTCTCTCTATAATCAGAAATCGCTGGGGAAAAATATAAAGTGGAGATGTTTACCTTTTAGAAGATAACATCATCTTTAAAACTATAATAACAACGACTCACTTCTCTTGATCAGCGTTTCTCAACCTTTGTAAACCCAAGGACAGGTGAAATATCTGAAACAATTCGACGGACCACTTGTGTCCCGTATTACGGGACAATCCAGTATTTTTAGTTGCTCCGAATTGTTTTATACGTTTGTATATAACTGTTAGTAATTGTTTTCAGCGGTGCTTATTTAAATTTTGTGATGTTTACTAAAATCGTAAATAAACAGCGTTTTTTCATAATTAAAGTAAAACCTCTCTTTTTCGGACACCGGCGGGGCGAAAAAAAAAAAATTCATCCGTAAAAGAGGGGTGTCTGTTAATCAGGGGTTTGAAATGCATACTTTTGTTACGCAAAGGAAATTATTAGTTGGCCGTAAAAGAGAGGTGACCGCATCTAAGGGGTGTCATTTTCGTCGCACCACGGTCGTTTTCTGCACACGAGGGCTGATTTTATAGACCGGTACCTACAATTCATTGCCGATTCCGAACGGCAGGCTTGTTTTTATACTCATCGAGAAGATGGTGCGCTAACCCCTCGATGGGGGGTCTCCCTGCGGTAACAAGTTTTTCTGCGGTCCTGTCGCCGTTTCTGTTGTACCCCTGTGTCAGGAAAGTTTTCTGACAAGAACGAACCGGGTACTGAACTCGCGACACCTCTAAACATCCTTTGGTACTTCAGGCGAGTATCTTATCGACCTGGTCTACCGCGCCCGCTAAGAGGCTTCCATTAAGAGGAGTTTTACTGTATTATGATAATTATGGTTACAAAGGGGCCATTCAAGTATTATGTAAGCAGATTTTCAGCCATTATTTACCCCCTTCCCCTCTTGTCAGCAAAAGTCAGCAAATCCGAAACCCCCTCCCTCCCTCTGATGCTGACGTAAAACTTGAATGACCCCAAATACAAATATTCATCTTACGTATATTTATCAGGTTCAACTTTTTTTTCTCAATTCTTCAGTGATTTTAACTACAATTAAGGATTTTGCGGACTTATGGGGAAACGTTTTTGATGACAATTGGTGACGTCCCGTATTTTACAGTATTTAAGATCCCAGTTCCCCTCAATGAAATATACTCATCTATTCATTTGAATGGTTTTTTTCGTCAAATACATTTTCGTTTACTGTGATTTGTATCCATTTTTGCAGTAATTAGCAAATTTAATCCTAAATTACATCTTTCGGCTGCAATCAGTGATATCCCGTATATTCAGGATCGCAATTTCCCGCATTTTCTTTGATGAGGTATGGCGAACCTAAATATGAAAGTGCAATTTTTATTCGAACTTGGATATTAGTAATATAAATTACATCAATTGAATGATTTTTCATTCAGTTACAATCGAATTATCGAGTCTGTCTACGGGCCACCTATGCCATCGTCGCAGACCACCTCTGGTCCGTGGACAATAGGTTGAGAAACGCTGTTCTTGATCGATAAAATATGTCCAACAGCATTATCCAATTCTTATACTCTGATAGGATAAATCTCTCTCTCTCTCTCTCTCAGCAGTTCCCAAATACTTTTAGTTGTGGACCCCTTGGGAAATCTTGGTGTTTGCCATGGACAAAGAGTGCCGGCTTAAGCGAGGGTGCAAGGGGTACGGTGCACTTGCGTGGCAGGTTGTTAGCGACGGCAACTTCGGCTTTAGTTCAGAAATCTTCAACCTTTTCTCTAGTCGTGAGCACAGCTTGTACACATCATCAAAAAGAAAAGAGCACCCCTTAAGTTTAACACAAAAATGCATGAAATTAGGATGATTTCTATCCTTGAATGCAATTTGTACAAGTATTTAAATTGAAACGTTGACCAAGTGCTCGCGAGCACGAAATCGGACACGAGCATCGAGCACTCTGGATGCTTCAGGGAGCACCGTGGTTCTCGCGAGCAACGGGTTGAAGATGCCTGCTTTAGTTTAAGGGTGCTCAACCTTTTGGAGAGAGTGGGCCACTTCATTGGTTTAAAAACTTGTCGCGGGCTACTTGACTGGTCTTTAACAGCTTTGCGGGTCACTAACGTGTTTGTAAATGTGCCCCGGGTTCCTTGAGTGATCGATAAATGTACCCTGAGCCCCTTGGGTGACCTGTAAATATGCCGCGAGATGCTTAACTGGAACTGTGCTGCGGGCTGCTTGAGTGATCTGTAAATGTGCCGCGGGTCACTTGAGTGATCTGTACATGTGATGCGAGGCGCTTGAATGATCTGTAAATATGCTACACGCCCCTTGAATGACATGTAAATGTGCCACGGATTGTTTGAGTGATCTATAAATGTGCCGCTGGTCACTTGAGTGATCTGTAAATGTACCCCAGGCTGTTTAAGTGATCTGTAAATGCGCCGCGGGTCACTTGATTGATCTGCAAACATGCGGCGAGCCACTTTGGTGATGTGGAACTGCGGGGCAGGGTACTTAAGGGCTCTAAAACTGTGACACATGTCACTTAAGTGATCCGTAAATATTCCGCGGATCACCTAAATGATCTGTGTTGCGGATCGCTTGAGTGATCTGGAACTGTGTCGAGGGTCACTCAAGTCATCTGTAAATATGTATTATGCCGCGGGTCATCAAGGGATGTGGAACTGCACCGCTGGTCAATTGAATGATCTATAAATGTGCCACTTGGTTCATTTTTTACAAAATTAGGTTTGAGATTGCGGGACACATCAGATGACTTCGAGAGCTAGAAAACGCTAAAAGCGGGATTCACTGTAGATGCAATAGTGAGTTTATGGTTTTATTGAATGTGGGATTCACAAATTTTGCTGCTCTTCTCACATTCTGGTCTATAATTTTACTGACCACTCATTCCTAAAATTTTCTGCTCTGGGCTATAGTCTGCTCACCCCCTCCCCCGCATCAATAAATATACATCTTTAAGTGACTCTTTTGGTCACGCACATGCTAACACACTTTTCTTGGTCACTCTCTTGAGGTTCACTCTGACCCAGTCCTTCTTTAGGTCGCTCTGATGCTTACACACACACTCTAGGTCACTATTTTTGTGTCACTCCTATTATCACTTAAGGATAAATGGAAGAACTTGAGAACTACTTTCGTCAGGAAAGTGAGACCTCTTCCAAGCGGTTCGGGGTCGAAAGCAAAGAAAACCATATCACTTGAAAATGGGGCCATACAGTTCACCCTACCTTTTGTGAAAACTGCGGATACGGCGAGTGGAAATTTACCACCCATTCCAATGGAACATTCTCAAATTGTTGAGCAACCAGAAACCTGGTGACAACTCTTTGGGACCTGGATATATCGAAATCCCAGAGACTCGCCACCCAAACCAACCAATTTGCTTCTTGAAATTGTCGAGGAGTGCATTTATACTCTTTTTTTCGAATGAAATTGTGTAGCAAGCACACACACACACACTTCACTACATCCACAACTTTACTGTTGCTGTGGCAGCGTACTGAACCAGCACCTCTTAGAGATAGAATGCCTCGGCACGGGTTGCCATAAACGTCATTCGGACTACCTAGCAAGTTTGCCACATTTTGAAACACGGCATCCTATTTCGTTTCTTCTTATTTTGGCGTAGAATCTTCCTGATTGGCTCACAAATACCGCATAGTGATTGGATGTGGGGCATAGAAATCGCCAATTATGAGCCCGATCATTTCTTTTCCGCACAGTTATGATACTGGCACGAGCAGGGAATTTTTTTTCCTGAATACTCTGAGGGAAAATGGACTACTTACTGATGTCACGAGCAGCGTGCGGAGGGCTTCTATCTCTAGGAGGTGATGACTCAACACCTGAAACTTTTCAGTCACCATGCCAAAGGTGCATTCGATGGTTTTCCTCCCCCTGCTCAATCTGTAATTGAATAGTCTCTTCCCATTGTGGAGAATTCGTTTGGAATATAGACACATTTTAAGAATTAAGCCACATTTTGGGATATGGCCACATTACCAAATTTGTAGACAATGATGGGAATGCCTTATCCGCCACAAAGTAATGAGGAAAAACACTATCATTTTCATGGCATGGCAGTCTGAAGAGGACAGGAAAAAATCTCCAGTTTCACATGCATCAACCAATATTTCATGACAGACACTCGAAACATGCCACCGTCACTATTCCTACCCTCATAGCTGGCCTCTACCATTGTGGAAAGACCCATCTGCAGCGCTGCATGCTAACAGCACGATAGAGTGGTATGATTTGTAGTTAAAATTGGTAGAACCTGTGTATGGAAGCCTCTATATACGGAAATGTTTTCCACCCACTGCACCTATACAGTTTGGCAGGTTCCACAGAAAACTTTGACAGAAAGCTTCCTGAAGTTTATTTCCATTGCTACATGTCAGGGTTTGTCAAATACTGTTTGTTCAGCTCATTCCACAAGATTTTTGGTGTCTCAGCTACAATCCACCGGACTGTGGTCTCCCCTCAGGCAAAGTACAGACCAAGGGAGACGAAAGTGCATCCTGCATAGCCATATAACCTGCAAAATATAATTTCAATTATCATTTAAATTATCTTTTATCAAGATATATTTCTTAATCAATATATGTTTATCATAACCACATTACTATATTACTAGGTTATTGATATTTGAATTTTGTGATTTAAATGTATGGTGTTAAAAAATATATATCAGGTAATTTGAATCCTTGAATTTACTATTGATTTGAATCATGAATTTTATTCATGATTGCGGGGCACGAGACCTGCCTGCTTCCCCCTCCCCCCAGTTGCGGCCCTGCTCAGCACTGCCAAGGCGAAGACCGCTGACGTCATACTCCCTCCAGTAATATAAGCTCGATGGTTGGGAGTGGTTGGAGGTTGAGTACAATGGTTTCGTGGGCCTCAACAATGGCTTTTGGAATGTTTACTTTAGTTGTAAAGCAATGTGTTTCAGACATGTTTATCCCTTTATATGGGTCATTTATTTTCGATAAGTTTTTGTCCAATTATATTATTCCCGCTGTTATTATATTCCGCTTTCGGAAAACTCAGAAGCATCTCTTCTTTTGTTTGAACGTGACCCTTGGGGAAGGAGGCTTCCAGACGATGCCGCAGGAGGAAAAGAAAGGTTAAAAAATAGGCCAATAAAATGATTGAAACCGAAACAAGTACACTCCGAGAGTCATATTTTACTTATCGAGTTCGGGAGCCCGGGCCGCGCGCGCGCGAAACATTTTTGACAAAATACTGTATGACTAATAACACCGAGACAAATAAACAACAGCTAAATGAAATGCAGTGAAACCTCGATATAACGACTGCGCAACAAGAAAAAAATATCGTTGTAGAGGTATTATTGTGATATCGAGAGGCAACATTATCATCACATGCCCTGAAATTTCTATTGCTGTTGGCATCTTTTCTGAATCGCGTTGTTAGTACCACCAAAAAAAATGCGCTTTTGAGTATTTATTCACCGCAAAAATAATTTAATTGATTAATAAAATTCATTTGGATGTATTGCCCCCATAAAGAGCTTAATCGCAATACGCCGTGGCATGGCCCTCGCATCCTGTCGCAGGGCGCCAAGACAGGGATCTTTGGCGGGTCCCTAGCCAGACTGATTCTCATGGGCCCCTACATAGTAAATTTACAGCGTGAAAAGTAAAAAAAATGGCAAGAATCATCCCGGGCTCTTAGACTGGAGCCCTGTCAGCTCCACCAATGTGGGGGGGGGGGGGGGCATGCAGAGGCACCCACACGAAGAAAACATTGAAGGGGACTGAAAGTTGCTGGTCATCCCGAATATACGGGAGAGAAAGGGTACCATGACCCCCATATCTTGGTGCAGGGCCGTAGGCTGGAATATTTGTCGGATCCCCCGAACCAGATTTTTCACGACCCTTCTATAGTGAATTTATAGCATGAAAAATAAAAAATGATAATTATCCAAGGGCCCCAGGGCTGGAGCCCTGCCAGCCCTATGTGAGACCGTGTCAACCCATGTGGGAGCCATGGAGGTTGCATTGTTTTTCAGAAATTATTGGGGAGGGGGGCTCTGTTCCCTCAAAATTTATTGGGAGGTCCTCAAATGGCTCCGTCGGCCCACGGAACAGGAAAAATAAATTACAAAGAAATTAAGTTTTATTTGAATATCAGTATTTCATCAGTCATTGCAGAAAAATAACGTGCGGTGTGTGTTGTTTCCTGTGATGTTTCCACAAAAACTTTTGGTTCTGGGCTGCAATTTTGAGAGGACGGCAAATTTTAGGAGAAAGAAAAACTATCTGTCAAAGTCATCGATTTTTACACTGTGGAGGTGATGTGAAACTACATTTGTTTCAGCCCCCCCCCCCCCAACTCGACAGCAATAATCTACACTCTTAGTTACGGCCCTGTCCGCACCGCCCAGAAAGTGCTGCAACAAACAGATTGAGAATCACAGTCCTATAAAAATTTTACAGTACACAATATACTGTACATTCAATATAATTTATCTGCAAAGTATCTCTCAGAAATGGGCCCCCACGTCATCGAACAAGGCTTCTGGATTGAGATGTTTTGTGGGTATCAGGGTAGGATTTCCCAATCCCCCCATCTGTTGTGAATTTATATGGTAAAAAACTGGAAAAAAAATCCTCCCGAGACTTCGGCCAGGACCTCTGTGGGACCTTCATTCATGGGAGAGCCATGTGGCTCACCCCCTGGGAATCGTTCATATACAGTAATACCTCGGTATAACTTCAACCATTCTTAACGTCAACACGCCTATAATGTCAGTTTCCATAAGTCCTGCTAGCTTAACTGGCAAAACGTTTACTCGTTAGTAAATCACCCCGTTAATGAAGTCATATTTATTCGGTCCTCAGGTGTGACGTTATACCGAGATCTGACCGATGATAAAATGGTGTCAGATTCGGCCCTTAGGCTGGGATCTTTTGCGGGCCCATTATGGTGAATTTATAGCGTGAAAAAACAAAAAATGATGCGAATCGTCCCAGGCCTCAGGGATGGAGTCCTGTCAGCCCCACCCTTGTGAGGGCCATGATTGAATAAGGGAAGAATAAAAAATCCGCGTTTGCCGTCTGTGCGTTTTGAATTCCCCCCCCCCCCCCTGAAACTATTGCTTGTCTTTAGCCGCCAATAAAGAGGCATTCTCCCCCCCCCCCACCTCTCCTTCTCTAAATTTTCGGTTGTGTGGAGGCTTTCTTGCTTTGCCCCAGGGATACAGTGGGTGCATCAATAGGACAGGGGATCCAGAGACCAAGCCGCATAACTTCAAAGTAGAATAATTGGTGAGTGATTGGGAATTTCCGATATTTATGACCAGCCACCAAATCCAAATCGAGAAAAATTTATGGCAGGGCCTATCTGTTTGCAGAAATCTGCTGCCCTAAAAATGGGAACCCTTGGGGAACTCGTATGAAGAAAAAGACGAGATCGTATGTGTATTTTCCTTTTTTGTGTAATGTATGTATGTCAGTAAGGAAGATTTTGACGACCAGCCGCAAAACACCTAAAAATCTCTAGCAGTCCAATTATAACGATGGAGGACGTATTAACCTGTTCTCAGAAATGAACGAGGAAATTGAGATGTGCATGGCAAATGTCAGCGACTAATCAGTGAAGTACCAGCTGAATATATTGTTTTGAATCAGTCATCAAGGTGCACATGACTGGTGATGTACCGTACAGTTTTCTTTGCATGCAGTGAATTACGTTGCGAGTTTCCGTTGTGCTTTTTTCCCAGTGTAGTATTCTTCATTTATTGAAATGATAGGTTCACAAATATAAATTTTTGTTACGAATTTAGAGAAAAGTTTTCAAATTTTAGAGTAGAAAAATCGCTTCAAATTTATAAAATTGCACAATTTACATGAGCATCTATCGTAAATATACCTAAACGAGTGTTTCGCCCAAAATTGAACAATCTCCTGCTCTTCAGCTGACTTTTATGGTGAGTTACAATGTAGAATTTTTTTATATCATTACTTTTTTTCTAGCTAAAATAAAATACAAAATTCGGTCATAAAATATAGTTTACACTAAATTATTAACAAAACGTGCTAATAAATAAGTGTTACGTCGATATAAGTCAGCACAAATAAATTTAAATGTATGGCAAGATTTTCATTTCCCACTGTGAATGAAAACTATGCAAAATTATTCTGTGAAATTCAATATCAAAAGACCTTTCGATTAATTTTGTGATCAATTATATTTTCCAATGAGGATGTTTGCAGTTGCTGATGAAACGTTTCGTTCATTCACTCATAAATTGATTAAAATGGTTAAATGGTTTTAAATTAATTAATCTCTTAAAAGTGTTTAAGTTAATTGATCAAATTGTTTGTGTGAATGGTTTTAATTAATTAATTAATTTGAATTACAAAGTAATTGGTTGTTTATTAATTACGTTTATTACCTTATGAACGAGTAAATTATTGCAGACCGGGCCGTAGATTCAGAAATTAGATTCATCGGGTCGCGGTTTGAAAAAGGTTTAGAACCACTGTTTTAGGAGGATTTTTGGGAACTCATATTAGGTCTAGGCCTGCTCATCTCACTACTTTCTTGGGATGGATGCCATGCCCGCCCCCTTCCCCCAAGGGTGGTGTCGACAGGGCTCCAGCTCGAGCCTCGAGGCAATAACAATTACTCGATGCGTGTCCCACTATTTAGAGG
This sequence comes from Pholcus phalangioides, assembly GCF_987345545.1. Classification (NCBI taxonomy): domain Eukaryota; kingdom Metazoa; phylum Arthropoda; class Arachnida; order Araneae; family Pholcidae; genus Pholcus; species Pholcus phalangioides. The sequence goes on along the minus strand of NW_028301625.1, from coordinate 3,552,275 downwards.
GCTAAGGAGGGTGGAGGGGGGTACGAATTCTATTATTGTGTTTCATTTTTTACATCATAAAATTTATTGAACGGGGGGAGGAAAATTTTTAATCTAGAAACCCACCAAAAATCCCAGCTTGTGAGTCACCAACTTTTAAATTTTTTCGCTGATTTAAAATGAAAAATGATGATTGACCACAGATCAGTGCTGTCTTAACGCATGCGTCCAATCGGGCACGGCTCGGGAGCCTCAACAGAACAGGGACCTCACAAAAATGACAACTGTTTGATCATGGGCGGAGATACGGGGGGGGGGGGGGCCATTGCTATCCCAGCGTCAAAGGTGGAGTCGACTGATCTAATGTATATATGTATATAAGAATTGACATCATCATCGTGCCCCCCCCCCCCAGACTTCCAAGTCTATCACCGCCTATTGTGTTTGATATTTTCGGAATTTACCAGGTAGGGCATCGAAAAAATCACTTGGCCCGGGGGCTCACGATGCTCTTAAGACGGCCCTGCCACAGATATGGATAAAAAGTGGAACTAACAAGCAATGCGTCTAAACACGTGAACCGAAAGTTTAAAATCAACTGTTCTTAATTAGGGATCCTTGGAGATCAGTGGAGCTTTAGTGGGAAAACAATTAACTCATTTTTCTTATATAGTTAAACCCCTCTTAACGGACATCTCTCAGATGTTGTGTTACCCCCTCTTTTACGGCCAAATAATAATTTACCCTTGTATAATAAAAGTATGCATTTCAAACCCCTGATTAATGGTCACCACTCTTTTACGGAAGAATTTTTTTGTTACACTGGTGTCCGCAAAAGATGGGTTTTACTGCATTATACACTGAGTGGCCAAATTACTTGACAGTTTTAAGCAAATGAACTATGGCGCCACACCGTTGCCGCTAGAGGGTTAGGCTGTCATAAAAAAGGAAAGCTTAGTTTGGGGAGCAGGTGGGTCTGCTGCCACGGGTGCCGGACCAGAGGAGGGGTGTGCCAAATGCGTGCTTGCCCCGTGCTGATCAAGTACCTATTTAGTTGCGGCGTTCGTAGTATAAGTCAGCCGTTCTAAACATTTGGAAGCCCGTGGCCTGGTAAATCTCTTTTATGTAAATGAAAGGCCCGGCTTCGCAATGCAAATATAAGCCAATGAATGGCATTTTTAAGACAAATCTAATGGTACTACCTGGGCCACAACTAGGGAGAGCTGGCTAGTCTGGTGCGCCAGGCCAGATGGGGCACAAATTTTACCATCTAACCTCTTCTTCAGCATTATAAAGGGGCGTCAAAATATCCGGGGAGAGTGCTTGCCCCGGCTAACCAAGCGTCTATTTGCTGCCCTGGGTACTACTTTGGTTTAAATAGCTTTCCCGGTCTGGACACCAGGCTCGCGTCCCGCTTTCGTAGCGAAGTTATTTTGCGCTTTATCTCGAAAAGTTTGCAACGTAAATAGACATAGACGATAATGGTATCGTCTATTAGCAATTTCAAAGACAAATCTGATGACACCAATATCATTATGTCAGTAGCGACAACGCTGTGTGTATTGTTTATAAAAGTTTTCTCCGACACGGTCCCGCCCCTTCACAGGGGCAATGGCTAAAATTGGCTAAATCCGATAGAGCCTGGTCTGCGTGTTCTGTTTGAAAGAAAGAAAGTACCGACAACGAGATTCAAGGCACAAAGAAAGTGTTCATATCGAAACTTACGGCCTTGTCCACGACATGCTGCCTACCACAATTTTTTTCCACAGAAATAGAAACCAATGATATATTTTGAATTAAAACCATTAATTTCTTTAAAAAAGGGCTATGGCTGGAGAAGGAAAGGGGTCATTTTCAAAAAAATTCAGTAAAACGACTTTCGCATTTATACGACGTTTTGACCCGTATGAACGTATAAACGAGGTTTCGTTACGCAGTCGAATCCTGTTATAACGAACTCCAAGAGACCGAAGAAATAATTTCGTTATAAAGGAATTTCCAATTTTTAATATGCGCAAAAAAAAAATCGTTGTAGCAGAATTTGGTTCTAGGGGAAAAAATACTTTTACGTTCTAGATAATAAAAAAGATGAAGTTGAGTTTTAAAAATAATACAAAGCAACTCAAATCAATTAAGCATTGGAGTTTTTTGCATAAGTTTTACTTAATTAACATTTTAGAGGCAAATAATCCGTAATTATTATTATTATTTTTGCACAAGTATTGTGGAAGCCAAGGAAGCAACAAATTCCTCTAAAGTATACGCATGCTCAAACAAATGGTCTGGACGGTTCTTTTGATCTGATAAATATCGTTTTAGAGTTTCAAACTAGCTTGATGGTTTTTGGCCAAACTTGTACGTCTTTAGGCCACACACACACAGCTGGCTAGTGCAATTGAAACTTCGGAGTGCAGTAGCATTGCATTGGAAGGCTTCAGACGCTGTAAGTAGCAAAGCATACTCTGGGGCTGCGGTTCTCAACCTTTGACTCGCGGAGCTCTTTCTGGTACATAATTTCTATGTTGGAGCCCTGTAGGCCTATTTTTATTTCTCACTTCCGCTATTTTCACCAGCTTTCACATTTTCATATCAACTGAATTTGCTTCCCCGCAAATCAGTTTTGCTACCACAACATACCATTCTTTGAAACGATTCAATCAGCAAACACTTTCTTGAAAGTTTTCGCATCCAACAGCACGTGTGAATTCCAAAACCTTTTCTCCTATGAGTTGACCGATAATTGGCTCATTTCGGGAACGAAATGTCCTGAAACCAGGTAAAGACACCTGCATCCACATCTTGTAAATTCGGAAGTTAGATATTTCTCCTAGGAGATCCAATAACTACTGTTTGAATTTGCAATATTTCGATTTCGTCCGATTTTTTCAAAACGTTGAAAAGAGTAGATGGAGATTGACTGTTGTTTTTCGGACACTTGTTTTCGAGTTCGTTATAACGGATTTTTCATTTCGTTATATTGGAATTGCACAATACATTGTTGCTATGTAAATTGATTTGAAGGATGGGAAAAGTTTTCGTTACAACGAGATTTTCGCTATAACGGTATTCGTCTGTATTGAAACTGAGCTCTCCCCCTCCAACATTTTGAATAACTTTACGCCTATGTTAATAACGTTTATTCGTTTGATTAGTAATTGTTTCTAATCCTCAGGCATAGGCTGACAGTTCTGTTAGTATAACATGTAATTATCAGTTGACTAAATATTCATTTTCTTTCCAGCTTTTCTGGATAAATGTTGAGTTCAACTGCAACTAAAATGTTCTCATTTTGAGATAATTTAGGAGTTCGCTCTCACCGAAGTAAAGTCAGGCGTTTACTCCTGTCGAGATTAAAAATAGACTATTCCAGTGGTACCTGCAATTATACTTCCTGCCTTGAGATCTTGTGCATGAAAACCTCAGTGGCAGTGGAGAATCCTTGGTTTTATCTACAATAGTTTGTTTCCTGGGATGAAACACTTGATTTAAACGACTCATGCGGATTTTTGGGGGTCTTATTCCAGGAGTCAAGAAAGGTTTTATGGAGTGTGACGAGAAGTCATCTCTCTCTCTCTCTCTCTCTCTGGGATATAACGTCCATCGAGACTCCTGATATTTGGCGAGATCTGAACTTTTTGTTTCATTACGATGTCTCTTCAAGATTAACTGTTAATAGTTAACATAGAACTTTAATTCTTAGAACTGGAAAATCAAATGGCAACCGATAATTGTGAAATATTAATTATTTAAATTGTTTAATTTTGAATGACCCTTTGTGAGAAGAGTTATTCTCAGTTCATTTTGTTGTCTGCTCACATTTTTGGATTACCAACACCATCCAAGTTTAAAGGTGGGTAATTCCTCATCAATACTGTTATTAACCAATTTGCATCATTCGAAAAAGTGGAAAATTGGCCCATATCACCAAAATTTTTTTATTGTATAAAGTTAGAAATATTTCAAAATGAAAAAAAGCAAAAAACCAAAATTGCGTACACAAAGAATTTATAATTTTACTTAGTTCAATGAAGATATACATTGAAAATAATTTGAAAAATTAAATTTAATAGTTTTATACAGTATGATAGTACTCTAGTGTTTTGTTCTTATGCATAAAAAACTAGCGCGCATATTTGCGCTTTGGTGATAATGGCCAGGGAAATTCTGCGCATATATGCGCTAATGATGCAAATGGGTTAATGTCATTAACTAACCCGTAACCCACATGCCCCAAAAAACCTGACTTAAACCTCCCAGACCTCTCGCCTATTCAGGTGAATCCCATCCCAATGAAGCCGCCTATCGGTGAATGCAGAAAGCGCCAAGTGAAAGGCAAATGTTCTTCAGGCTTAAGTTGAAGTGGTGGATCCTACTCCTATACCCCCACCACCTCTTTGCAGCTTGGTAATACTGGAATCACTGCCACATCTGAACCCATGTCTGTGGGTGCCATATCTGTTTAATAATATAGTGCTTAATTCTCATCACATATAACAATAATTTTGTCAGTGGTATTAATGAAAGAAGTACACAAGGTATAAGGGGCAGTAAAAATAAAATTATGAACATTAACGGTGAAACAAAGAAAAAACAACACGCAAAAAAGCCTACAACTGGATCTTTCCAAAGTTTTATGAGCATAATTTACAACAGGAGTGGAAAATACAATAAATTTTATGACACTATAGTTGGAACCTTTCATACAAATAGAAATGTCAACAGTAGGAATCATACGTCCCCCTTTTCATGTATATTTATTTACATTATAAATCTATTTTTTTTTCTTTTGTATTCAATAAAAACATTCAAATATTCTGGGACAGCATAACAGAGAAGACGAAGGCTAGGAATATTCATTCAACTGAAAGAAAAGTTGAATTTTAATATTCGGAGCCATTTATATATATGTATATGTATATATCACATAATACACATACACAAATATATATATTGCAACTTCATGTATTTTTGATACAGTAAAGATGATATAGATAAAAATTTAAATGCATGTTTGGCTAATGCCATGGATAGCACTAAATAATTAGGGTTGCCAATGATCAGTAAATTGAACATATTCAGTGATGGCTGCTATTGACAAATATAAATTTCAGAAACCATCAGTAAATACATACGGATATGAAATACTATTTTTCAAAGGAAACACCAAACCGAACAAGATCACGCAACAGGCAATAAGACACCTTACATACAATGAACTGACACATTTTTAAGGAAACTTTAGTGCATTACCTGACAACATTTTCCACAAAACACATTGAATATAAGTAGATGTTACTTTTATTCTATAGTTCAGTCAAGGAACACAAAATAAATCATTTAACATGACAACATAAATGTTATAAAAAACAATTTGATATATGAAAATGTTGTCTTTTTTTAAAGCCAGAAATCAGTTCCATGACATTTTAGTGCACAGGAAGATTCAGGTATATTCAAAACTCACATGCTCATGAATGAAAAAAATCTTTTCATGAGCTTTTTAAAAATTCTCAAAGGACTACAATCAACATGGACAGAGATATATATTCAAAGTCTTATTTAGTTCAATTACAAAACACCCCAAAGAATTAAATAAGTGATTTTTCAATATTTTTTTTATGTCTATTACAGGCTTGGGAATTAATGCATACTACAAATATATGGCATAATGGTTACAGAGGCAATTTTAAAAGTACACATGTGACTGTAGAACTTGTTTTCGAGAGTTCATTTTTTAGACCTTTCAATAAAATAATAGATTCCATTGTCATGATGAAATTATATGCCTTGTTAAATAGTATCGAAATTGATGTGAATGACATTTCCCTCAACAAACATCAAGAGAAAGAAAATCTTGTATATTTTCAAGTAATACTATTTCTGTTATATTAAACATAAATTTACAACTTTCACAAAAACGTATTTTTAATAAAAAATATTTTTTTATCCAATATTATAAGTGCAACATACTCAAATTTTGCACACCAATTTTTATTACCAAGATCTTTATTAAAGTTCATGCCTTTCAGAACCTTAAGGAATCACAAGGAATACTTATTTCACTTGCTTCTAATTGTAGGAACTTGATTGCATCTGAATTATACATTTGAATATGGACATTAAAAAAAATTCTATGAAGTTGGAGAATCACAAACACAAAAAATTCTTTTGGCTGACCTGATTAAAATCCTTCATCTCAGTGTACTGAGAAGAAACAATTTACTGTGGTAAAAAAATCAAAAACAAATACTACATATTCATGATGGAAAACAGAACTCAAGCTGTGTCAAATACCAATTACTGAAACCATAGATAATAAGAAAATTATTTTTCAAAGAAGAAACAATGTCTCACAACATGTATCAACATGGAATTAAATTTTTCTCCTCTGTTCAATATCAACCCTTTAACATTTTCTACAATTATGCACAAGTGTTTTTCCTACTTTCAAAAAATTGAAATTAACCCATATGCATAACCAATTTTTTTTATCTCATATTTATGAATCATACTTTTGCTTATCAGCAATTATACTTTACCTATAACAAATGAATTTTCGAAAAAATTGTTTCATTTCATTTATGACCCTGTACAATTTAAGTATTTACCAAAAATTGTATTTAAATTTATTTGTGACACTTAGGAAAAATTGAAGTACTGAATGTAAATCTGGCAACCCTATAATGCTAAATCTTGACAAGAAAGGAAGCCAAACACAAATAGCTACTGAGATACTATAAAACTATACACATCACAATATATGGTTGAATTATTTATTTTTTATATTTATATATATATTTACTTTTTTTTTTTTTTGAGGAACACATTGTTTGTGAAAGACCCGTTCCCTTTTTTTTACATATCTTGGAAGAAAATAAAGTAAAAATTCAGGAAGTTTTCTTTTCACAAGTGAGAAAAAACTAATTCAACCATATCATTGTCACAGAGACAAAAAAAAATCTGTTTTTTTTCTTCCAAAATGAATATCAGGTATCAGATTCATGTGAAAAAAGATTGATATTAAATATATTGAAGTGTAAAATTTCTTGAATGATAAGAAATTTTGAATAAAATAAATTACAACAGTTGTAGTATTTTAGTAAAATTTGCAATATATTTACTTGCAAGGAAAATATTATAAGCCCAATTTTTTTTTTTTTTGAAACTAACCAGCTGCATAGAGTAATAAAATGTCAATATATTAAATACTTCTAGTAGCATTTTTCTGAACTTAAGATATTGAAATACATTCCTGAGAATATTCTACATGTTTAATGATAATTATATTTTATTGGCTCCTCATTAGACTTCTTTAATCTAGATGTGTGTGTAAATATATATAGTTTTGGCATCATATAGGATGCTGCAAATGTGTCTTATCATAGTGGATAATTTATTGAAAGACTTTTTTTTTACTTATAAATGGAAACATGAAATTTATATTTATTCATTTTGTTACAGAAAAGCTCTTTTTATCTCACTTTATGCACTTTGATACAACTTATATATTCCTATACTTTTTTTAAATAAGTGAATAAACTATTTAGATGGAAAAAGCAATTTTTTATTTTTTCCAAATTTTGTAATAAATATCTGTAAAACTGATAACTTCTATTAATAAATATTACATTCCATACAATATTCTCACTCTCTATTAATTATAAATTTATATCATTTTATTCACATGTATTATTTCTCACTATTTCTAAATGTGATTTTCTCATAAAGGCAAGAAAATTCTCAAAAATATAATATATATTTTTACTTAAAAGCTATGATTATGTTCAACTGATTAGAGTTATATTAGTTAAAATCTCCTCATTGAAATAGACAAATCACTCATTTTGAAAACGTGAAAAACACACAGGAAACATTTCCTTATAAATTCATTTTTTAAATGTATTTTTCTATTTTTATTTGTTTTAGATTTCAGTTTGAATGTCTTTCTATTCTAAGGCATAAAAGTTGTAGTTTTTTATATAATACATGGTGATACAAAACTTGAATTAAAATCGTCAGTTGCATAATATTTTCAGAAACCAGTGTCATACCCCTAATTTTAAGCTTTGTCTAATTCTCACAAAGATTTTGTAGCTTTTTTTTTCATGATATAGAGCCACAAAACAGTTTGCGCATACTTCACCAGTAACAATAACAGACAACTCTTGAATATTAAAATATATGTTAATACATATATAAACCTGTTTAAAGATAGTTTTATAGTCTAATATAATAGATATATAGGCTATATATATTTTTAAATATCTGTCATATTGATTGAACTGAGACAAATATTATATTAATGTCAAATATTCTAATGCTATAACATATCATAATCAAAAAAGCAAAGAAATTTATAAACAAAGTATATCTTTATCATTTCTAAGTGCAAAATAATTAACTACATCAATTACGTTAGTGAATGACCCTGAAGATTTTAATTTAATGTTTTATAAATGACAATGTATATATAACTGATAAATTATTTTAAAACATGTTCGTGTAAAATATATGATAAGTTAATTTCTATAATTATAATATATTATGCAGAATTCATCCTCAGTAAAACCATTCTGGCAAGGGGAAAAAGAAAAGGCCAACCTAATTATGCTAAAAAAGTTTCTAACTCATGTCAAAATTTAATGTAATAGTTATAGTAAGTGATTATAGACCTTTTTGTAAACCTGTTGTTGCCCTAGATTTTAAAGTTTTTTAATCAAAAATTTCTATATTGTTTCTTCCAAACTACATAACTAATTTATATGGAGAAAGTTAAAAAAATTTCATCTCACATTAATTTTTTTTATCATATTAATTACTGAATTATTTAAGACTAAAAATTCAAAAACAGGAACCAAATTTTTATTGGTTTATGAGTTCAAAGTAATAATAGAATCAAAGATCACTAAATTATGTGAAAAAAGATTCATAAAAGTCCACTGGTGTCTTTATGTACTATTGAAGGAAAGATTGCCAACCCCCGCCTTATCAAACTTTTTAACTCATATCAACAGCATTCCTCACTGTATCCGACTCATTATCGAGAGAGAAACAAACCATCAGTAAAGATTTTTACATGCCTTAACAGAGGCAAATTTAAAGATAGGCGCACTGGGTCCTGAAAATCATGTTCTCTAATTTAAGGGGCCCAATGTTTTCTCTCGATCCCAGGTCCTCAACCAACTAAATTGCACTTCAGTGTATTAATCTAAAAAATTATGATGGAACTCTTAGTCAACAAGTTTACAGAAAACCTACACACTGCCGATACCTGAACAAGAAGTCAAACCACCATCCAGCTGAAGCATGTGCTGTCCTGAAGACTGTCATCCACTGAGCCACAAAAATTTGTGATTCACAACACCTTCAACACAAAGTACATTATCTCAATAATGATCTATAAGAAAATTGGCTACTCAGCTCAGGAGATCCTAAGTCCATCATACCTCTTCTTATTTTTGCTCATCATCCTGTCTTTTTTATGGCCTCCACAAGGTTGAGGCTGACAGGGCACCTGGGACAATCACCACCATTTTTTGTTCTTTCATGCTATAAATTTACTATAGAAGAAGATCCCAGCCAAGGAGGCCCTGCTAAGGAGGTGTTGGGGCCATGGTCTTTTTTTCTACAATCAATGCGCCAAATGCAGTCAATGTGTGCACAGCTTCCATAAAATCATGGATTATATAGGGACACTATTTTTAAATCGGGAGTCAACTCAAGCAAATGCTACACTTTGCCAAAGTCCCTGTGATTCTCTGGAACACTTTATTCCTATGGCTCTGTCTGTATAGGAACCACACAGTGTAGCATCAGGACCCATCTCACAGAACACAGAGGAAATTGTCGCCTTATGCAACATGAAAAGCCTGCCCTTGCTGAGAATGGGCAGGCATGGTCTGAGGGTAATCATACTATTCTCTTTGACCAGACTGATACCCTCTCATCTGTTTCTCGAAATCACACATGTATGAATATAGAAACCATCGGAATCCATAAAAACCAGCTTAATTTCAATAGAAAAGATTTGAATTGCATGGCATCTCATGTTGCAAAAAGGCAAAGAGATAAACAGTTCAGACATCCTAAATTCTAAAGAAAATAAGATTCCCTTATGTATATTTGTTTATGTACAACAATCCACTGATGATCGCAGATGCAGATGAAACCTGTCAGGATTCAAATTCCTCCAGACCACTGTTCCTTGTCTGAAACTTTTGTTATAGCACAGGAAAAAAAAGCCTTTGTTCTTTTATCAAATAGTGATTAATTTATTCATGATAATGTGATTCCATTGTTCTCATGATTACACATTATATTGAATGATAATTGAATATTTGCAACTGCTACCAGCATTCAAAGAGGTAATGTTTATGATAAAAAAAACCAGGAAACTCCTGATGAATATTGTGATCTTGGTGTTACTATAATTGAATCAAATACAATTTCTGTGAACCGTGTAGGGTATTTTATTAATGGCTTTTTAAAAGTTTTGACAACTATTTAGTGATACATGTGCTATCCTTTAATTTAAAAAAAAACTATGTTTGGATGACAAAACATTTCAGAGACTATATTGTGAATAGCTTCTTTCTTTAACCCTTTAATGTCCAGATCAATTGAATAATATAGGTATCTTCAGAGATCTTGTGAAAGGCAGAGAAGAAAATAAAAGCTCACCAGAAATGGGAACAAGAAAGACAAATTTACATGTTCTAAAATAGTCAATTGGATGAGTCCACCTTGCAGAACTTGTCACTGGATGTTAAGGTTTAGGGTCTATAATAGATCAGACAAAAGATTACAGTTCTCTATAGTAACAGATATCACTACAATTTTATTCAAAGCTTCTAATTATTCTTTTTGTATTAAATTTAAGATAGAGTAATTTCAGACTAAAATTTCATAATCTTCAAAGATTGAATCAAAACTGTTTGTTAAAATAGATAATTATATCGTTATTGTTCCAATTTATTTAATAATGTTATTTTTATGTCTGATGTATAAAATATTATGAGGATGCAAAAAAAGCTAGTCTCTACAGTTGCAAAAACAATGCACCAACACAAAATATTTCAAAAAATAATTTTACTTTCAAATATTTTAAAATATATGTAAAAAACAAACTATTTTGAAAATGACTACATAGTATGGTCCCCTATTTTTTCTTCCATAGATAAATTGCCTCTATATATATATATATATATATATTGGCAAGAAAATAAAAATCCCAATTACTAAATTGGTGATACTCTTTTCACTGCTCTGGATGCATTTTTAGAGATGTAAAATAAAGTTATTAAGTCAAATTGTTTGTTGGCAGAAAGACGAAAATATTAATAGCAATAAATGTCAATTAAAATGAATAAATGCAATTAAGATGTTAAAATAATAATCAATATCAAAACAGAAATATCAGTTTTTTCAAAAGTATCCAATATTGCATCTAAAACATCTGATGCGACAGTCTGGACTTGTTCCAAGTCAATACTAAATCAAGACTCATTTTATACAGTATTTAATGACACGTAATAGCGTTTGTATGCTAGTGGTGCACATGACTGAAAAATAAATATTATAAGAGTTTCAAAACATAATGTTTAATCAACATTTGAGTTTTACTGATACAGGTAGAAAATTAGAAAAAATTTAAAAAACTGAAAAACTTTCAATATATATATTGAGAATGTTTTCCCATGTAAAGATAGATAATTTATTCAAAGTACATGATATAGGATTAGTTCTAACACATATGATCGTCTATATAATAGTTTTGATAATTAAGATGACTCAAAATTCACATATCACATACATTAGTCTTTCACAAATTTAGTTCAAGGCATCTTTTAACCAATAGTAATAATAGTACCCTTAAAATAATGCATATATATATTCATTTATCTACTCAAACTACAAATTTCAATGTATTGCACTTTCAGAAAAATGTGTAACATTTTGACTTTATTTATGTATTTTATGTCAAAAAACATTTAAATTGTTTAATTTTGCAATCACAAGACAGTGCATTGGGATATCAATGTCAATAAGCAGGCTTCATCACATAAAAGAAACCACGAGCATATTTTTAACATCACTTCACAGAAGTAGACTCATACATCTAAATATCACAGCTGAAAATGTAAAAAATATATGTATATATATATATATATTGTGTATATATATATACTATATTTGCTACGCACAACTACAAAGACTTCACTTTTAACTTATTCTACATTTTGCTCGTGTTGCTCTTCAAAAATTTGTTACACAGTTAAAAAAATTCTAATGTGTTGGCTTCCTTTCTTCATTTTTCATCACCTTTCCCTACATGAAAAGCATGAGTCAGGGAGCTTGTCTATCACAGCATAATATAAAAACAGGGGTGCTCTTTTTTAGCAGCTTGATTTGAGCATCCAGAAGATATGCTGCACAGAATAAAGGTACTTCATTTTGTGCCATGATCATTAATAAAAATTTTCAGAGAAATCACGCCCACTTCTGACATAAAAATTGAATTTTCATGAACTTTTGGCTTAGTTAACTTCTGACATTAATAATATCAGTTATACTGGGAAAAAGTACAAAAAAATTTACTTTTTGAAAATACACCAAATGACATTAGATAAAAGAAATTGTCTCACAACTTAAAAAATCAGATTAATAAACTGATTTCTCTTTTTAGTTTTGATTCAAAAATTGTTAATATTAAGTAATTGTGTATGGAAATGATGAGCATCAAAATCCTTGATATTTGAGCAGAAAATTGAAGAAAACTTCTTTTTTTTTTTTGCCACAAATAAAAAGACTATAATATAATACTTAGGATGGAATATCACCCCTTGATATAAAATGAGATAAAGCACTAATAGAGCACCCCTGAGAGAAATATATCAGGAGATTAATATAAACCTATATCTCCATATTTTTAGATTTTATTAAAAAAGTGAAACAATCAACGACAAAAAGTTGAAATAAAAAAAAGTTTTTTTTGAGGTGATCAACCTCACCAAAACATGAAGAATAAAATTAATTCTCAATCACAATTCAAAGTCATTTGGTGACAAGACAATATACATTGAAGGCTCATAATGATAGTAGAAAAAAGGGGCTAGGATAATAGTTATCATTATCTTCCACCCTTTTCCCCACCTAATGGCACTCACAGCAGTATAAAAATTGACAAATAACATCTGCTAGCACCAGTCATCTTCATCAGGATCGTGCAGATGTGGTCCCTTTCGATTTGCTCTCACAACTACAGATACTGGTTCCCCTCCTCTGTGTAATCGTTCCCGGCCCCTTTGTCCTGGTTTGTAGCCATTTGGAAGGGGAGATGGCAACTGGCGAGATCCTCTACCTATGGCTGCTGCTGCTTCAAAACTCAAAGGTTCACTACGCTGCCCAATGGTTGAGCTGATCATAGGCAAGGCAAAAGAACCAAAGCCTATTGTGTTTGGCATTGTTTCTTTTTTACAGGATGCATCACGTGGAAGAGTACCTCCAATGGATGGACCGGAAAAAGAGGGCCCAGCAGATGTCCTCTCTCGCCAAGAAGCAATTTGCTGTGGATACACTCCAGCACTGTGTGTGGGGGAAGCACTTAGTTTGGGAAAATTTATGTTGCCTGGGGACCTGTTAGGTTGTGGTACAGTAGGGGAATGAGAAACATCAGGAAAATTTATGCCATCAGAGGAAACAATGTCTAAGCGCAAGGTAGAAGGTTTTGTTGGTGTTGCTGGCAGTCGTCGACCTCCTCTAGGTCGCCGTTGTGTGGGAAGACTGTGCACTGATGACGGGCTAGGACTGCGAGATCTGTAATGAAGGTGTGAAGTGCCATAGTATTCACTTTGTGTGGGTGTAGATGTGTTAGGACTAGGCGTGCGAGAGCGTTGGTCAAGACATACACTAGCAAAATCTGGGCTACGACTTCGTTTCCGGCAGGTAGTAGATGGTGCCATTGGCCATGCAGATGACCCAGGTACAGGAGAATGAGCTCTGGAAGGTGAATAGTCTCTTCTTTTGGCTACAATAGTAAAATGTCAAAAAAATTAGAAGAAAAAACCCTCATCACAATGGCATCAATGTTCTTATTTAGTGCAATATAGATTGAGCATTCATAATAGAAAATCAGAAAAAAACAATGAATTAGCAAGAAAGTATTTAAAAACAGTTAAATAAAAACATTATCTAACGTTTATTTAAACCAAAGATTATAACTTTGACAACTAACTATATTTTGACTATAACTAACCAAGACTATATTTTATGCATACAGTTTTGTATATTTATTATTCTTATCAATTACCATTTCTCAATGTTTTCTTATTTTTCTAGTATCACCAACATTCTTTGTCTTTTCCCTCAAGAAAAATAATATTCTAACACATTTTGTTGATTCAATGTTTCTTTTTTATATTTTTAATGAAAATTCTGCTGTTGAAATGTTTTATAACACATATGAAGACAATACAGAAAATATGCATTTGTTTTAGTGAAAACATATACTACACAGATAAAAGATTTTATTGCAACTAAGGAAAGAATATATATACAGACGTGTTTTCATTCAACATGGCTGTCCCAAATCAGACCATCTTTGGAATTTGAATTGAAAGTTTTAATAAAAGTTAACAAGAAAAATTCATAGGTACATGCATGTATTATGCATTTAAATCGTATTATTTTCTAAACTAGTACATTTTTTCATTGCTGCTTAAATTCTAAAAAAAAATTAATTATTAGACCTGAATTAGACAGCATGCCAAGAAATCCGAATCTGAATAACAAATTCTGGAAAATTCTTTATCTGAACTCAAAGATTTTATTGAATTTGTTGGTTTGAACCTGTTCTCTGCATTTTAGAATTTGCATTTTATGGACTGTTTACAGATAGTTCTATGTCTGTTTTTTGCTACCACAAATCTTGGTATATTGCATGTGTTGAATCGTCAGCATATTTATTCTTATATATTAGACGAGCTAAAGGGAAAAATTAGTAGACTGAAGTATTTTTGCATTCAAAAAATTGAAGAATTGCACTGCAAAACATGATATATTGTAATACAAAAGTAACAGCACTTTCTCAATCTCTAAACATGCACAAAAACTTGCAAAAAATAGTATCTGTATTTCGTATTAGACTGGTGATAATTAAGTTTAGTGATAAATAAATGTTTTATCTTCATTATCAAGTTCATGTACAAAACACATTTCCTACAGTGAAAATTATTATTTTTTCCTAGTTGCATATTTATTGAGAATTTAGAATAGATTGATATTGGTCTTCTAAATGCATTCTGTGAATCTTATTGGACATTGGTCCATTCCCTGCATGCCAGGAAAAGCATACTCCAACATTCAAAAAACTGGTGTCCCCCAATTTTTATGCCATGTCAGCTAATGAAGGGGAATATATGGTAATATACTTGCCGCTTGATTTTATGAACATCTAATTTATGAACCAACACGTTTTTATGAATTAGTTTTCTGGTCCCAAACAATATGTCATTTCTTTGAACATCTTTCCCTTTTAGAAACTAGTTGTTCAAGTCCATTCGAATTACTAAAAATCAGTGTTGACTATATAATTATCTATTTTGTCCGAATGCAAAATTTTTTTAAGAAGCTGAATTTTATTTTTGAATTTTCGATACAATTTCCATCTTCTGTAGATCACAGGAAGTAGTTATAATGAGCATCAACTCTATATCCATAAATATAATTATTTAATATTTTTTCAACATATGCGGGTATTGAAGTCAGAATGGTGTAAGCCACATTTTAAAAAATTCTGACTCAAGTCCAGGAATGCAATCTAAAAGTGCTAAACTATTGTAAAAAATAACGAACTAAGTTTCAGCTTCAATAGTTTGCCACCTACAGGAATTCTATGAAAACAACTCTAGCAAAACCTCCTTTTTTTTTTCAAAATGAGGACTTGCACCACTCTGACTTTGACCCTCCCCCCCCCCATATGCTAAACTATATATTGACACTGGTTTTTTTTTATTTTTAAATGAAGGATTAAATTTGTACCTAAGCAGAAGTTCTTAAACATTATGAAAAACATGTGGGAAAAAACTGAGTAATAAAATTTTTTTATATAAAATTTATTCATATGCTTTTAAAATAGATTTGAAGAGCAAGATAGACAAATTTTGACTGTAATTATCAGAAAGTAAGAAATCTACATAAATAAATAAGTAAAATACATAATAAATGATTTGCTTCATGCAAAAACTAAAGCAGTGGTGTCAACATGAAGAAAACATTGGGGCTGAAAGTTTCCAGTCGTCCCTTATCATGGCCTCCACATCCTAAAGCAGGGCCCCTAGGCTGGATCTTTTACGGGCCCCCAACCAGACTTGCACGGGCCCCTTTATGATAAATTTATAGCGTAAAAAACAAGAAAGGGTTGGAGCCTTGTTATCCCACCCATTGTGGGGGCCATGTCCCTTATACAGGGTGTTCTGTTAATGGACTGACAAACTCAGAGGGTTGTTAGTAGACATCAAGAGGAACAAAAATTGAATGGAACATGGTGTTGCAAACCACGTTGAGAGGGTGAAAATCATGAAAAATGCATGCAGGTTTCTACGTCATGTAGGAATGACAAAAAGTACAATAATAACTAAAAAAAGATTAATTTGATTAATTATTACAAGAGTTATTGGTAGTGGTGGCTGCTGATGTCATTGCACAGTCTACAACAATGTAAAAATGATTCCCAGATACACTCGAAGATACCAAGTATGCTTTTGATGTCTGCCGCAGCGACAACAATCTGTGCTATGAGACCCTCTGGTGTGTCCACAAGATATTGCTGTTGGTACATCCTCTGTGCTAAGTGCCCATTGCCATCTGCTCAACCATAAATCAGATGCATATCAGCTTATTCCTTGTTCGTGTAGTCAGCCATCACAATACTCATTGAAACTAACAACTCTAACTGCTATACGTGCTTACCACCGCAATAGTGCTAATTTACGTTGTCTGCAGTGTGTGCATTTGGCAATGCTGCTAACATCAGATATGGTGAGCGAACCCATGAACACATTCAGCGATCAACTAGCATCCACCTTTCGTCTCCTCTGGACTCAGAGCCTGCATGCATTTTCTCGATTTTCATCCTCTCAACATGCTTTGCGATACCATGTTTCATTGCAATTTTTGTTCCTCTTGATGCCTACTAACAACCCTCTGAGTTTGTCGGTCCATTAACAGAACACCCTGTATACTGGGCTCAAGCTCATATGCAGGAGTTGGAAGAGCGCTTTGCATTGCATATTCGTTAATTATTAGGGGGCTCATCCTCCTCACAGAATTTATTGGGTGGGGGTTCAATGACTTCAGCCCTCACAGGTTTGGACGCCTATGGACTAATACCCTTTTTGCATAAAACAATTCAAATATGTTCACTATAAAAATCACACACCTTTGCTCCTTCCCCTTTTTTTATGCTCATGTCTCACAAAATTTATCATTCCAGAGGCAGCATCACTGAAATCGATTTCATGATGAGGGTGCCGTGGAGAAGGGGATCTTTGAATTGGGGTGGGTGAACGATCTTTAACTGAAGTATGGCGTCTATAACTTGGAGAAGGAGATCGAGAACATGATGATTGCTGATTACCAGGATGCAGATGTCCATCAGTGCCCTTTCAAAAAAAGACATAAAAGAATGAGAATTTTCAAAATGATTGTTATTTATCGATACTTTTAAAAAATTATTTTTAAAAGTACTTAATTTATTTTTGTTAATAAGAAACCACTGCAGTATAACCAAGACCAATCTTATAACAAAGCCTCTAATCCTAGTAAAATCTTGTTAGAACAGCAACTATTTTTACCATGACACAAAAAATTAACTTTACATATTCTGTTGTGTTTATAGATAACTTAACAAATATATTTTATGACTAAAAGGACACAATAAAATGATTGACCACTTCAATTTTGTTGCGAGAATAGTATAAACTCATTTAATAAGAGCATAGCTAATATGACGTTACAGCTAATATAAGCCATTCCTAAAAGCCATGTTCAGTTCACCATTAAATTGCATTACAAATATCACTCTTTTCACCAGTTCTCAACAAGTTTGGTTAATACAAGCATGTTTTTATGTGATAAATTTTTTCACTAATGAAGAGAGGTATTACTATAATATTGATATTTTTTATGTATTTCCTAATCATTATTTCACAGGAAGTGCCACAACCATAGCTGCATTTTCCTTGCTTTCCAGATCATCTTTCATATTGTATTTGAATTTTAGAATCAAGCATAGAATTTTTGTTTCATTTGGGTGCTTGCTCTTTATAAAATACATAGTTATTCAGTGTTAAAAACATTTTTTACAATCAGCCAAGTTACCGATCATTGGTTGTTTTTAGAGAGAGATAGATGGCTTTTTCCAAGCCCAGGATATCAAGGACCAACCAGAAATTTTGTTCGGACCACTTTCATTTCGGAGGGAGGGGGGGGGGGACCAAAGTGATAGAACAATAGATTTGGCCATCTTTTTCCCTTTTTTTGACCATTTTCTCACATTTCGGGGGGACCAGAGCCTCAAGTCCCCCCGCCATGGTCTTGTGCTAAGGTAAACTCAGAAAGAAAAGTAAAACAAAAGTCCTGCGGAGACAAGAGGACTTTTCTTTCGAAGTTCACCTCAGCATAATATCCAGAAAATATCTGTATCCATTGGTTGTTCTTGTTATTACACTGGGATATGAAAATTGCTTGCTAGAACGATTATATATACAAAATTTTTCAATGGTTGTTGTGAGTTAAATGGATATATATATATATCTATATAAGAGCTGTGTAATGCTCAAAAATTTTTCATTAAATATTTTTAGGCCAAATGACTAGCCTATAGATTCTGGCAGCAGAGCGTGGTTATGGAAAAAATTTTCAGTAGAAGCAAGATTATGAAAAATCTCAATGAATATTAGTTACAGGAAAAAAAACTAGCACGGTGAAAACATCATTCTTGCATTGTCCATGTTGTTTGGTAACTGTAAAAAGTTGATCCATGATGACTTTTTGCAGTCCTCATGGATCTTAAAAATTTCTTGATACCCATTCCAGAATTAATTGCTACGAACTATCACATATGATCGATGAAGACACAATCCCTGCTAAGCTTGAATTTGAATAAGAAAAGTGAAGTATTTAGATATTTCCCTATTTTTAAGCAAAGGTATGGAAATCAAATGGATAAGAAAATTATGTGTTTAAGAACCAAAAACAGTCTAGAATTTGTAAATCAAGAAATGGGATATTATTTGAAAAAGCATGGCATTGTGTACAGGGCCGCAACTAGATGCTTGGTCACCCGGGGAAAGTGTTCATTTTGGCGCGCCCTTGTAATGTTGAAGGAGTTGTTTCAGAATAAAATTTGCGCCCCATCTGATCCAGTGCCCAGGACAAGAGACCCGCCTGCTCCCCACTAGTTGTGGCCCTGATTGTGTACATGAGAAAATGATCCAGTACAATCCAAAGAGCAATGGTAAGGCTGAACAAACCATAAGATGTATTTTAGAAAGAGCTACAACAAGCATTTATGACTATAAAATGCCTTTAGTTTTCTGGACATGGAGGTGGCAATGCACCCCATGCATCCCCCCCCCCCGTATCTCTGCCAATGTATAATTGCAATTTTTCTTTTGTTGCAAAAGGGAAATGTACAGATTCATAAGGCAAATTCATTTCAGAGTTAATTTATAAAATATATAGGGGGGCCTAATATTCTAAATTCCTATCTAAAGTTCAGTTCATTTTTTGGCTTTATATGGTATTTTATTAATAAAAATCTGGCGTACAGTAGTTTGAATAACTTGAATGCATTGTTTTTTCGAAGACCTTTCCAGTAATTTGGTGTTTTCAGTAATCTGGCATACTCCTGGTCTGATATGTGCCAGATTAAAGAGAGTCTAATGTATTTAAAAGACGAATTTCACAAAATTCCTGTAAATATCGAAGAATTATGCAAAACTCAAACTTGTATGTCAAACACCAAAAGTGTGCAGTTTGATCTGAGTAGTAATGGTAAAGAGATGGAGAAAACAGAATGTGAAACACAAGTGATAAAGAAGAGATGACCTTTTGTGTCTACCAAGGAAGAATGTGAAAAATTGCACAGACTGAAAATTGCTAATGATGAGAAACGCTTGATTGAAATGGAAGCTCATAGATTAGAAGAGACTGAAAGAAAAATGTAAAGCAAATTATCATTTGAAAAACTACCTCAAAATTGAGAATGGTGCCATTTAAAACGCAAATGGATGGTTAATTGTTATGGAAAATAATCTAGAGTCATTTGGATAAGCATGCAGTGTTGGATATAGTTGAAAAATTGACGAATTGTAATTAGTAAAAAAGTAAATGGATGTATATGTATATATTCATTGGAATGCAATTCTTCAGATAAAGTGCAATACAAAGCAAGACTCGTAGCAGCGAAGTACATACAGTCAAGTGAAAAATAGATTATATGGAATCTTATCCTCCCATTGTGTGTACTGATAGATTATTGCAGTCGCCACAAAATTGAAGTTGCACATTCAATTTTTTAATGTTAAAACTGCATACCTGTATGGTGATATAACAGAAAATGTATATTTGTTACTGCCTCCTGGATTTGAACATGCTATAGGTGAAGGTAAAGCATGTAAGCTAAAATGCAACATTTATTGTCCACCTTAATCTCGCCATAATTGGCATATAAAACTTAAATCTGTGTTGTCAAATATCGGTTTGAAACAACTTGAATTGGATGATTGTATTTTCATTTTACTGAATAGTGATGAATTTTTTATGCATGTATGTTGATGCAGCTGTATTCAGCAGTAATCAAAAACAATGTGAGGAAATTATTTCTATGCTTAAATGTAATTTTGATAATGTAAATAATACTGATAAAAGCAAATTCTTAAACATCCAAGTTCAAGTACATGATAAAGATACAAGTTTGTGTCAAACTAAATATATTGATTATTTGTTAAAGAAGTACAACATGGGAAATTGTAATAGTGCCAAAGTACCTATAATCAAAGGTGGTGATAAAGTTATAGATTCATCTAATGCGTATCTTGATGTGTCAAACTATTGAGAATTAATCGGGGAATTGCTTTATATAGCAAATAGAACAAGACCCAATTTAGCTTTTGTGACAAGTTTTTTATCTCAATATAATAAAAAACCAGAGAAATGACATTTAGATATGGCTAAAAAGGTACTGAGGTATTTAAAACAAACTAAAAACAAAGTATTGTTGTATATGACAGTGACTTTGGAATTTTGAATGCATGGAGTGATGCTAGTTAGGGAAATGCCGCAAATGGAAAATCATTTTCAGGTTTATGTTAGGGAAATCATTGATTAGTTGGAAATCTGAGAAGCAAAAATGTATGTGTCTATCAACATGTGAATCTGAATTGATCGCTATTTCTGAATATATGGATATGAATGTAATATGATTAATATGGATTATGAATGTAATATGATTAATATGGATTATGAATGTAATATGATTAATATGGATTATGAATGTAATATGATTAATATGGATTATGAATGCAATATGATTAATATGGATTATGAATGTTATGTCTGAACTTCGGTGTAACTGTTTTCTAGAAAAACCTGTACCATTGTATTCAGATAGTAAAAGAGTTATCAATTGGTTATACATGGCTAGATCATCAGTAAAAACTGGACATACAAACTTGAAAATTTTGTTAAAGATATCATTTGTGAAAAATATATTGAATTGCATCATGATTATTTCACAAAAAGTGCTATAATCACAGCTGAATTTCTCTTGCTTTGCAGGTCATCTTTCATATTTTACTTTAATTTTAGAATCAATCGTAAAATTTTTGTTTCTTTTGGGCACTCTTCATGAAATACCCTTTAATTATAATAATGAATATACAATACCTCAAAAATTCCATGAATCACAGAGAATATGATCCCTGACCTATTTCCTATCAAAAGTTCCTATTCAAAATTTCATAACAGCCAAGAGGAAGTTTGCCTGCTTTCATATTACTTTGGTATAAATCACGTTTGTTTGAGTAAGACTAGAGTTACCAGCTAGGCCGCAACTAGAAATATCACAATAGACTTGTTCGCTAAAATTAGGTAAATCTACAAATTTCAAATTTAAATTAGATTGACTAGAATTTTCTAGGAGAGAATTCAATTCAGGATCAGCCCGCTGTTGTGCCACAAAATTTTCAAAATCAATATTTACAGGAAGTTCAACACTTTCAATCCTTGACAATGCATCTGCCACCAGATTTTCACAACCAGATACGTGACACATGTCAGTAGTGAATTAAGAAATAAACTCAAGATGACACAAGCATCTGGGTGAACATTTTTTGAAATTCTGGCAAAGTTTCTCTTCAAAGAGAAGAAACTTTGAAATTGAGCAGATCCCGGACCCCAGCTCTTAGAAGAATGAGAACCTTCCACTTCAAGATCCAGGAACAGAATGATGGCAACAGCCAGTCAGATAACTCAGCATCTCTTGGCCAATCAGGTTCTCCCAACCTAAGAAATGTTCCCAATTCGCCACCAGCCATAAGATCAACTGAACGATTGAAAACAATACTGTAGGTCAGGCCACTTAAAGACACAAATACAACCTGAGACTCCTGAAAACTTGACTTCTTACATGCACTCACATTTACACATACATTACTCCCTTGTCTTTCTCTTCCCATGGGGCTCCCATGGGCCCCGGCCCTTACGCCCGCTAATGGCTCGAAATAGAGAGCCAGTCACAGGCTTTAAACATCTGATTCTGGCCTGGTCTGAAAACTTGACTTCTTCAGCCTGCCAGTCCTTCCGTAAGCCACTGTTATAGCCCAGAGGACAGGACTCAGCGAAATATCCTCATATTCCGCAAAACTTGACTTTTGTTCTAGTTTTATCATTTCCCATGAAGATGCCAACAACTAGTGTTGGGGAAACATTAAGAACTAACTCAAACGGACGATGGTCTTCGAACCCAAACTGATAGTTTTCATCAAGAAATATATATATATATATATATTACTGGCAAAGAACGAAGTTGGCCAGTTCACAAACTGGCCGGCCAATCTGTGAAATTTGGGCTTTGGATGGCCCTATTGTCTCAAGAGATAGCTTTGAGCAACAATGATTGGCACTAAGGAAGGGTGGAATTGAGGATGGAGTGGCATGGGTGAAGTGAAATAAGACTAATTGCCATAGAACAATGGAACAAGAAAGCCTAAGTCAACTCAGATTTAAAAAAATAAATAAAAATCGGAGCAGATTGTTACCTCATCTTATTCTCATTAGGACAATTTTTTTTCAAAAAGTATTTATCTTTTCCAAGTGAGGGAAAACATATTCATGCAACCTTTTTTTTAGAAGGCAGAGCCAGCTCTTCACAAATATTTGGGGGGCTTGACCCACATGTACCAGTTAATATTACCAATACCAGTTCATGGCCCCCACAAGGGTGAGGCTGACAGGGCTCTAGCAACATCATCATTTTTGACTTTTTCACGTCGGACTTTCATATGGAGAACGCCAGGTACCCGTTACCACCAAGACAACATCATTGAACGATACCGTTACGGTGGTGCAGCATTGCTCGTTTGGGGTGGAGTTATACTGGGTTCCAGAACAGATCTGCATGTTCAAACCGGAACCATGAAAGCCCAAATTTATCGGGACATCATTCTGGAACAACATGTACGTTTGTTTAGGGGTGCCATGGGCGCAGAATTTGCGTTTATGGACGACAATGCCGTCCTCACCGAGCGAACATCGTAAACGAATGCCTTGAATCTGAGGATATAACCCGTATGGAATAGCCAGCATTCTCACCTGACTTGAATCCGATAGAGCATGTGTGGGACATGCTCGGCCGACGAGTTGCAGCCCGTCAACCACCTCTTACATGTGTACCAGAACTTCGGAGAGCATTGCTTGCTGAGTGGAGTGATCTTCCCCAAGATCAGATCGATAATTTGATACTCAGCATGCCTAGGCGTTGTACGGACTGTATTTCATCACATGGGAGACATACAACGTATTAACCGTAAATACAACGTATTACTTAATGAGATATAGATGGCTTTTTTCTCAGCCAGAGTTATCAAGGAAACAGTTATTTTCCGGATATTATGCTGAGGTGAGCTCGGAAAGAAAAGTCATCACGTCTCCGCCGGGACTCAAACCCAGGCCCTCTTGCATACTTGCCCGGTATGCAAGAGGGCCTGGGTTCGAGTCCCG
This sequence comes from Pholcus phalangioides, assembly GCF_987345545.1. Classification (NCBI taxonomy): domain Eukaryota; kingdom Metazoa; phylum Arthropoda; class Arachnida; order Araneae; family Pholcidae; genus Pholcus; species Pholcus phalangioides. The sequence continues at coordinate 3,528,014 of NW_028301625.1, read as the reverse complement.
GCGGAGACGTGATGACTTTTCTTTCCGAGCTCACCTCAGCATAATATCCGGAAAATAACTGTTTCCTTGGTATTACTTAATATTACCAACCATGTAATATTAAGTTTTTGTCAAGGAGTATTTTTTACAATTGCTCCAGGGAGCAAAAATCGTAGTTTTTATGAATGGTATCATACATACACCATCGTTTTTGTTCTTTATCTTTTGTTTAATAAATGGGCTTTATGAATAAGTAACGTTTGTTTTGTTTTCTGAACCTTTATTTGCCGGAGCTGGCATTATCCTCAATTTATGGACATGAGTGTAGAAAGAATGAGGAGAAAAAATAACTTTCATTCATAGGATTACAATCAAGCTTTGCAATGATGAGAAATAGGTAAAAGAACAGGGAGCTGGAATGAATTTCTTCCATTTGCATTTTGACGAGATATCTCATCCGTGATTTTTAAGGGTCTGAGTGAGTAACCGTATATTGGACAATCATTTTATTGTACATAGGATTACATTTTAGAATCTTATAAATAACATTTTTTGAACTAGATTAATGAAATAATTTAATTAACAAAAAGTTTTCATGTTTACTGTATGAAACATTTAGTGTTTATATGGCCACATACCTGACTAAATGGCACTTCACTTGCAGAATTTTCTTTATTTCTATGTCTATTACTTCCTCTACGAAGGAAACTGAATGACCTCTGCCACTTTTTTTCATCATTTTCAGCTTTGTCTATGCTGGAAAAAAATGATTAATTTATGCGTTTTTTACTACTCCTTATTCAATAAATTAGTTGAACTACTACACCATGTTTCTCCAAAAATAAGGAGTCGGGTCTAATAATTAATTTTTCCTCCAAAAGATGCATTAGAGCTTATTTTCAGGTGATATTGTGGTGTTTGTTGATGTACAAAAATCTACGAATTCATGCATGAATTTTTTTGTGACCATATTTCCTGTAGAACCACTGGCATTTATTCTCTCAGCAATAGTGCTGTCCTAAACTGAAATGAGCACATCTTGTTCATGTAGCCTGCTGCTCGTAGCTCATGTAGTAACTACTTGTAGCGCTAAAGGCTCAATCAAACTGCTGTCACTGGATTCATCATTTGAAATTTTTACCTATGTGATGACCTTGAGGTTTTGCTGGGTGGGCTTGATAAAGTTTCCAAGCTAATTTCTCGCTGTCCTATTTTCCAATGTAGTCTCATTCGTTTCCACTTGCAAATGGTACTTGAATAATTTGTTTGTAACAATATCAAAAGTCTGGAGTTTATTACTCTGGAGGTGTTTACTTCTTGTCCAAAGTCACCATATCATGTGTTTACAAATCCTGAACAATTTTTTTAATCATTTATTCTAAATTAATATGTCAATAACATTATATGTTAATATTATTAGTATGTGATTCTCAATAAGCTCGCCATATACAGCAACAGATGTGCAAAATGAATTTGTCTGGGTGACAATTTCAACTAGGGCGTATTATTGTGGTAGGGCTTATATCACGAGAATATTCTAAAAAATTAAGCTAGGGGCTTATTTTTTGGTTAGATTTTACTTTCGGGGAAACATGGTAGTAAGTGATTGTACTTTATCATAGTTTACAAATATTTTATTATAGGTTTGTCCACATCTCTATATTGATAACATACACACTCTTACACTTTGAATAATTTTTACTTCAACCAGAAGCAGTTAAAATCTGAAAAGAAATATATACACAGTCAGGTATTGAAATATACGTAATGGAAATAGTGCCCTAATTTTCACAAGAAATTGCAGATTTGAGAAATCTTTAAAAAAAAGACAGTTCTTGGAACTTGAATGAGCAAAGTAATCAAGCATTTGCAAGTGTCAAGAAATTTCTTCAATCAACACTTGTACAGTTGTTCAGTTCTTTGAAAAGGATTTGTCCATTGTTCTTGCATCAGTTAATGCAAGTTCCTTTCGACTGGGTGGTGTTCTGTTACAAAACAGCAAGCATGTAGTCTATACTTCTGGCACTCTCTCTCTCTGATACACAACAAAGATATTCCCAGATAGAGAAATAATTATCTGCTGTGGCTCATGCCTGTAAACACTTACATTACTATGTCAATGGTCAAAAAATTCAAGTCCAGACTGATCACAATCCATTATTGGGCCTAGTATACAAATCATTTGACTCCATCTCACTTAGACCCTAGCTACTTCTACTTCAGCTGCAATGATACGGCGTCGAATTCACTCATGTTTCAAGAAAACAACTAATTATAGCCTTATCCAAAGCTTCCCTTCTTGCAGAATCAGTCTCTTCAACTGATATTGACAGAGTTTAATTAACGGTATCAGTACTCATCTAAGCATCAGAATCAAAGCTAGATGAAGCAAGACAAGCCACATTTTGAGATACAGAGCTGTTAACTGTCAAGCAATATATTCTAAATGGATGATCTTGTGATGAACAAAGAGTGAATGGTCCATGGCAAGGCCATAGCGAGAGGGGGGACTTGGGGGTCTGGTCCCCCCCCCCCCCGAAATGTGAGAAAATGGCCAAAAAAGGGAAAAAGAGGGCTAAATCTATTGTTCTATCACTTTGGTCGCCCTCCAAATGAAATTTCTGGCTATGGGCCTGGTTCATGCTCAAGTGTTTTGACCACACCAGACAGAACTGCACGTGGAGGATGGCTTCATCTGTTGCAGAGAGAGGATGGTTATCTCGAAATCTTGTTGTACAGATGCACTGTAATGACTGCATATAGGTCATCATGGCACTGTACTTGTAAAAATATTGTCTGTCAATCTGTATTAGCTAGGACTAAATGCTGACATTGAAAATATTGTGTCTAATTTTTCAATATGTCAGCTCAATAAGAAAAATATTATTAAAGAACCTTTTCTCAATTCACAGCTACCTGACTGTCCATGGCACAAAGTTCATATTGACTTTTTCACCTCTTGTCTTTCTTTCTTTCTTTCAAACCGAGCACAACTCAGGTCTATCGCCATAGGCAATTTACTACCTAGTGAGTTGTGCCGGAAGTGTAAGTGTGTGTGTACCTAACAGTCTGAGTGTGTATCTAGTGTTGTGTATGATTTTTCAGTGCTGCCATCTATATCTCAGAAGTGAAGTGAGTGATGTGTAGTGACTGAATATTTGTACTGTTGCTCTCTGTGGCGAGACTTTTTAATGGGGAGATCGGCTCGCATTTGCGCCTCGAAGTTGGGAACCACAGAAAACTCACCTCTTGTCTGTCACATATTTATTAGTGGTTGACTATTTTTCTAATATGTTGAACTGCAACGCCTCCATCACACAACAGCTACTATGGTAATAAATTCACTCAAGACTTGCTTTGGTATTCATAATTTTGGTATTACTGAAAAAGTTGTTGGTACAATGAAGAGATTGTTGTTGACTCCCATTCAACTCTAGTGAATTTGCTCAATTCTCTGTAAAAGTTGAGACATTATGTACAATCCTTCAAGGTCAGGTTATCCACAATCCAATGGCCAGATAAGAGAAGTGTGCAAATCATAAATCCTGTCTTACCAAGGCAGTTCAGAGTCGGAATGATACACACTTTGTTCTGGTAGAATACAGAAATACTCCCATGGATAGCATGCCTTCTCTAGCAGAAGCCTTGATGGGTAGATGAATACATACTTCAGTGCCATCTCTTCCAATACAACTTGTTTCCCACTTTGACTGCACTGCTGTTCAGAGGCATTTGAAAGTCAAATAGCAGTGTCAACACAAGTATGATGTGCACTCATGTCAACTCCCACCTTTATCCCAAGGGCAAGAAGTATCCTTTTGTAATCAAAACAGGTGGTGGAGAGGAAGCGATGTTGACAAAAGCCAAAATCTTACATTATGACAGCTACCAATGACAGAAAATAGCACAGGAATTGTGTTCATATATGGCCATCCAAGTCACAACCAACTACTGCTTCAGCTGATGACTTCTCCGCAGCGTCTGAAAGTTGTCTTTCTGATGTTGCAGTGCCTGAAAGTAGTCCTTCAAGTGATACTGATCCTTCGTCAAAGACTACTCAAATCGTTGCTAGTGATGTTTGTACAATTCGCTGTCAGAAGTTTGAATCACCAAAATGGTTCACTGATTCTTATTGCTCAGGAACATCTTTATTATTGTTACTTGTGAAATGTCAATAATTTGTTTTTTTTATAAGGGAGGTGCTATGTATATCTCAGTTTCAATGTAATGGTAATGAACAAAATAAATAAATAAATAAATATCAAAAATGCGTAGCGACGAGTGACATCATCCTCAGATAATACATTATGATCATGTTAAAATTAAATTCATGCCACTGGTACCAAAAAAGAGAGGATAAAAAATCATAAAGTAACCCGATGGTAAGAAAAAAAAACATTTTCCCCACTCTCACAAAATACCATTAAGGAGGAAAAGAGAATCCCCTCCCAATTCTCTTTTCCTCTCTCTAATGGTATTATTCCTCATAATCTTCCTGTGACTGGAAGAAAGAAATTTCTTTGTCACTTCTCATGATGTGAGAAAGGTTGCCATATTTTGTCAAGTTTTTAAGAGTGAAAAGTGTCTCCTGAATAAGTGGGTTGCAAAATTGCGAACCTGGTTTCCATTGGAAAACTTGTTTGGTTTGATGTGTATTATCACCCATTACATTTGGGGGGTAGAGTTGTGGGACATCCAATATATGTCAGAAGAAATCATGAATATATGAATCAGATGTAACACATGTTTTAAAACCTTTTTTACATTACTATGTGGCTCTTTTTCTATATGTGAACTAACCTCAGAGTAGAACGATGCAATGATCCTTGTCGTGAAAGAGGCAAATGTGAATCAGCATCTTCAAACTGTTCTTCATCAAGGTTCAAACTGCCTTGTCGAGATGGTAGAACAGCTCCCATTAGTCTCTGAAGTAGAGAAGGGCGCTATAATACGAAATATAGAAATTGAGGTGTCACATAAAATCAGAAGTTAAATATACAAATAAATGATGCTATGAAGAATGTGATGTTAATTTTATTACTCTAAGTATAACTTTCACGTTCTGGTATGTACGTGAAATGTATGTGAGGTATTAGACTTTGAAAATCTATAGTCACATGCTCATTTCCATATTTATAGGAAGCATTATTTTCATGATACAGTCGAGGACTTATTCATGGTGAATGTATACTTTGAAGACCAAACACACCCCGCTTCCCGTCTCAGCGAGGTATCAAAGCGTGGTGAATGTATACTGCAAAATGAGCATGAGTGATCAAAAAGGTCAAAGGAGAATTTATAAAATCACACAGATATGACATATAATTCAATTTCACCAACTCAATTAGTGCCTTTTGTAATTAAATGAGAAATTTAATTATTACATGTAATTTAGAATCAAATTGAAATAAAATTTATAAAATAAGCAATAAAATTCAAGAAATAATCATATTCAAGAAATAATCATATTCAAGAAATAATCATATTCAAGAAATAATCATATTCAAGAAATAATCATATTCAAGAAATAATCATATTCAAGAAATAATCATATTCAAGAAATAAACATACTCAAGAAACAATGAAATTCAAGACTATGTACCACGTTCTTCTACACGAAGTAATCTTTAACAGTAAAAGGAATAAAAGTTCAATTCTTCTTTTTTTCCCTTTCAGCTCTTACAGCCCATGTCCCACCATTCTTGGTCGGCGATGCAGGGTAAGGTAATTAAAGTAAAAGATAATAAAAAGTCTTTGTTGGACATAAAACCGCAAAAACCACAGCCGGCGTGTGTTTGTTCGGAATAAGTACAGGATTTCCTTCACGCCGGCTGTGGTTTTTGTGGTTTATGTCCAACAAAGACTTTTTATTATCTTTTACTTTAATTATCTTACCCTGCGTCACTGACCAAGAATCGTGGGACATGCGTTTACCTCCTCCTGTTTTTTTCTATAAATAACTTATTTTGAATTTATTATTTTTGTACAATATATAAATCCCAGTTCTTAAAATACTTAAATCACTGGTGATAACTGTCTTATAATTTTTTTTTAATTTTTCATCTGAAAGAATTAATTAATGCTAAAGCTAAATTAGAAAATATTGGAAGGAAAAAAATTAGCAAAGATTCCTGTACAATAATTACATACATGTACTTCCCATATATCTATGACAACATTTTAAAATATCATTAAACATTTTTAATATATTTTTAATGCAAATCATTATCATAATAAAAATTATATCATAACAAATCGTTTCAAAATTTATCAGTAAAAATGAAAAAAGAACACCATTAAAAAAACATGATTGATCAACTGCAGTAATACAACAGAAACCTCATAAAGACTAGCTGTTATCCATGGCTTTGTGCATGTGGATTTAGTAATCTGAAAATTAGTTGATGATAATTTGCCCATATAGTATTTGAACCTATCATGACCAACTTGGGAGTTGAATGTTCAGAAGTCTCATCTTAGTGGGTGTCTACATCATGAAATATAATCAGGCCCATAGTAAGAAATTTCATTCGGGGGGGGGGGAGCACTTTCATTTTGGAGGGACCAAAGTGACAGAATAGATTTGGCCATGTTTTTCCCTTTTTTCAGTCATTTTCTCACATTTTGGGGGGGGGGGGGAAGACACCCAAGTCCCCCTGCTACAGCCTTGAATATAATACTGACCAAATTTCATATTTATCGCTTCAGAACTGATGACTCTGGTATGCTCTAGCCTGTTTTTTAATGACCCATAGTAAATTTACAGTGTAAAAAGGAAAAAATGAGAATCATCCCGGGGCCCTTGGATTGAAGCCCTACCAGCCCACAGGGAAGGGGACAAAATATGCATGTGTTCGTGCGTGAAACTAATATTTTTCATGCAGATGTAATAAAGTAAATAGACAGAATTTTCAGCCAGCGCTTTGATGAAGTTGAAATGCAATATAGGTTACATGATCAATGTATCCAGTGATGTATTAACACATGGACCCACCCAGGCATGGCCAGGGGCCTCAAGAAAAGGAGCGATCTCACAAAAAATGAGAACCAGTTGAAATTTTTGTGAATTTACCAGGTAGGGCTTCAAAAAATGACTTAATTACTTGGCCCGGGGGGTCCATGATGCTCTTAAGATGGCCCTGAATATGGGACCTGCAAAATCCATGTGAATTCTCTCCCATAGAGCACTCTGGTATTCCCAATGATGTACCCTTGCTTTCACCGGATCAGACTTGAATCTAGACAGTTTTAGCAACTTTTTTGATGTCGCTATCAATGTCCCTCCAGTAGAGGTAGTATCGAGCAATTGCTTTCATTTTAACAATGGCCTTGATGGAGTTCATCAAGAATTTGATTTCTTAATTTCTTCCGAATAAAAACTCTTTGGCCATGCATAATACATCTGTCTTGCAAGGTGTACTTGGCATTGGCTTTCTTCCTCCCTAACCGTTCACCAACAGGCCCCTGATTTGGGGAGGTCAGGGCCCTTGCCCCCCAGCTTTGAAAAATACACTAGAAATGTGGTGATATATATATATATATATGTATACATTGAGTACATGTTCTTTGACCCCCCCCCCCCCGGAAAAGTTGAAGTGGCGGCCCTGTTCACCGTGTGAATTTCAATTTCCTCAGCAATAGACCCCACACTTCATTATTTTGAGTCTCCTTTCCTAAATGTTGAGCTTTCACTGGTAGTGTTTGTATTTAATTAAGCTGAAAAAGTTCTATGTCATCCTTAACAGTTAAATCTTCCGACTTTATAGGTAATTGAGAAAGACAATCTGCATGACCATGGTTCCATGTGTTACGATAGATGATATTGAACTGATATGCTTGTAAGACCAAACCATAATGCAGAAGTTGGGTTGCTGTTAACACTGGCAGACCTTTCTTTGAGTTAAAAATTGCCCAAAGGCTTGTGATCTGATCTGTTATGAGAGTAGATCTTTAGCCTTTTAAGTAAAGCATAAATTTCTTTACTGCCCAGATAATTGCTAAAGCTTCTTTGTCAATCTGGGAGTATCTCTGTTCAGTTTTGTCAGCATATGAGAAGCAAAGGCAATTGGTCTTTCTGTTCCATCAGGCAAGACATGTGATAGAACTGCTCCTATACCCACTGGAGAAGCATCAGAGGTAAGGGTAAGAGGTAGTGTAGGATCATAGTGCATCAAGATTCGTTTTGAGCAAATTTCCTCGTTGATTTTCTTGAATGCAGTCTCACACTTTTCAGACCAACGCCCCGGAACGTTTTTTTGTCAGTTCATTGAGAGGATAGGCAATAGTTGCTAGACTTGGACAAAATTTCCTGTAGAAATTCACCATGCCCAGAAAACTTTTCATATTTTGGACATTTTTCAGTGCTTGAAGTTTCAAAATTGCTTCAATTTTCTCACTAATCCATTCACTTAGGCCATTTTCATCAATTTTGTGACCTAAGACATTTATTTCTTTTTGAAAAAATGGGCTCTTTTCAAATTTAATTTTTAATTTTAGCCCATGCTCCTGACATTTTTAGAAAAATTTCTCCAGAGCCCTCAGATGTGACTCGTCATTTGGTCTGGTCATTCTGACATCATCCATACCATAAACACTTTTACAACATCTATTCCTTGGAATAACCTATAAATGTACTGCTGCCATATTGCTGGAGCTGCATTTAGGCCATACATCAATCTTTTGCAGGTATATAATCCTTTATGAGTATTTATGGTTAGGAGTCATTGACTATCAGGGTGCACCTTTACCAGACATTTTGAATGTCAAAAAGTGCCTCGAAACATTCTATAAGCAAATCAAACATTCCTGAAGCTTCATCGTATTTATCAAACAAAACCATCACTTTGTGGTTTGTTGACGTTGAGCCTCATTGCTCTTTGACAGCTTCCATAAGAGATTCTGTCTTATTAACTCTTCAACTAAATTTTCCATCGTCAGGAAATTTATGAAAAACCTTTTTTGCAGTCTTCGAGTTTCCTACTTTTCCAACTTTTTAGGTGGATCACATCGTCACTTGTTGTGTTTCTTTAACACTTTGGTGTGCCAAGTGGATAACACATGGGTATTGGTATTTTCTCTTGGATAAGCATTTATTATTGTTTATATACACATATACATAGACAAGAACATATATAGCAGAAGAAGAATATCTAGACATCTTATTTGCTTGATGTCTGGGGTGAAACTCAGTGAGTTCTTCCTTACATAACACTAGGTGGCATTGTATGTCCTACACGATAGTCCTTATCAGTCTTATCAGTTTAATTCTTTTTATATATGGACACCATGTCTATTTTGAAAGAGCCCTCAAACGAAAATGGTCTCAAATCACAAGCAGATAAATCATTTCCTTACAGAGAAGTAGTCAGAGCTATCATGTATCTTATGGTAGGCACCAGACCTGACCTAGCATACAGTGCAGGAATTTTATCATGTAAGCTAGAGAATCCTTCAAAAGAAGATTGGTGAAAGCTAAACGTGTTCTCAGATACATTGCAAGTTCCACATGTAAAGGCATTATCTACTGATATAACTACAATCCCAGAGTGTTAGAATGCTATAGTGATGCTGACTTTGGAGGATGTGAAAAGACTGGTCACTCAACTGCAGGAGTGGTGATCTTGTATGCCAGTGGAGCTATCTCATGGCTCAGTCAGCGACAATCTACAGTAGCAACATCAACCACTGAAGCAGAAATTGTTGCAGAAAATTAATGTTTTAAAGAAATAATTTGGTTGCAAAGGATGTACAAAGCAGTTGTACAACTTAAAGAAGTTCCAGTGCTCCAAATTGATAATGACACAGCTATAAAACTCGCACAAAATCCAGAATTCCATCGCTGCACAAAGCACATTAGCATTAAACATTTCTTGAAAAGTAAGTCTTTCATGAAAAAGTAATGGAAGGATAGATTGCAGTACAAAAGATATCTACAGAGAATCAGTTGGCCGATATGATGACGAAGGTAGTGCACAAGTCAAGCTTAGTGAAAATGTCCGATAAAATAGGACTTGCATTGTAAAGGAGTTGTTTATTTTATTAACAAGGGAGTTTTATAATATTATGTTAATGGACAAACAATTGATTTATCTATTTCTGTTTTTGGTATCTGGCAACAGATTATTAGTCAAGTATTTAAATTCAGAGTTTTGGCAACAGTACAAAAAACATAGCTGCTTAAGTCTGAACAACAACAAATGTTGTCTCCCATTTTAAGTGTTTAGATCTATATTAAATATGCACCTTAGTTCAATTGAATATTCTAGTTTACTCACACACACATCCTTAGTAGGAAGGACATATCAACAGATCTAAAATTACAATATTTGCATCATAAATTGAAACTACTGACCAAATTTCATATTTATAGCTTCAGCGCATTTGACATAGCTATCAGTCAATGAATTGGTCCGAATGAAATTCATTTATACATATAAAATAAATGTTATTTTATATGTATAGGTGACAATAAGTAATGACTTGAGCTATAATATTTATTTTGCCTAAAAATTAACATAAAAAATGAAAAGGATCATATTCTAATAAGACATAAAACCCCAGGTGCAGCTCTACATTCTTCCCTTGTGGCAAATAATCCATGTTACGGATTCTGAATTATGTATTGTTATAAACCATTTGATGCACTTTCAACTTGGACACACAAATCTAGAATGATTGTCATCTCTCTAGGTGCATGAGAGAAATTCTTTGACAGCACAAATCATAGACATACTCAATCAAAGATGAGTCTGATATTCTCTAGACTTATCTCTAATCAAATGAATATGATATTCCTTATGAAATTGCAGCATGGCCTGGAGGAGACCAGCAAGTTTGAGCTATATATAGTTTGGGGTTATTTTATTGGATCATTGCACTGGGACTCCATTCAGAAATTGCAGAAGAGCTAAACAATGTTAATAATGTGCAAACTGCTTTTCTAACACATTTTATGCAGGCAAATTTCAGCTGTAATAGTGAAAGTGCATTATCATTTTTTCGAGGAGCGAAATTGGCACATACTATATTGCAACCCTGATGAGAGCAAAATTTATCCTAATATACACACCCTAGTCCTCTGTTTTTGCTTTTTTTCCTTTCTCATCTGCAGAGACATGTTCTGGTTTTTAATATGTAGTAACATTTCACATGTTCATTGTTTAAATATAGTTTCATTCTGTTTTTGATTTCTCTATGCTTTACTTTGTTCGTTTTTGGTTTTTGGTGCATTTTTATGCTTTTTGACTTCCACATCTTGTCATGTAAAACATAATTAACATGATAAATTGTGCTGCTTTTGGCTAACCATCATAAGAAATGTGATTTGCCTTTGGAATAATGTTGATGGTTCCTCTTGAGAAAGACCTCTCTGCATTGTTCCAATATTTTTAATTCTTTAAACTTCATTTTTTGTCTCAATTCTCATTTTAATTTTCTTATACAATATAACCTTGATAACTCGACATGAGGTAACTCAACTTCCTGGATAACTCTACATTTCTTATTCTCATGGTTGGCATAATACCGAATTCAATGGGGGGAAACCTCTCTAACTCGACTCAAGATGGCTAAACCCCGCTTAAATCAACTATGATTCGTATTGTGTTATCACAACTAGTTTTTCAAAATTGCCCGTGGATTGGCCAGTCAATATATATTCACAACATTTCTCTCGTATATTTCACTAATTCTTTGTTTCATTGTTTTTGTCATTTGTTGGTCGAAAATACTGCCTCATGCCATGGGGGTAGAGTTGCTTTGCACTTTTTGGAAAGTGAAAACTTGACCTGTGGAAGATGAAAGCGTCACAGCTAAGCGCGGATGATATCTGAAATTCTTGAGCGAGAGATGGCTGAAAAAGCTAAATCGGAATTTTTAGGTTAAGAAATGAAAGTTTTCCTCATTTTTGGCAATAGAACTGTTCCATTTGCATATAACAGATATTTTGATACACTTATTTTAACATGGGAAAAATTTTGTTTATATATAGCATTTCAATTTTTTTTTCATCCGAAGTTTTTCGTGTGCATTTTGAAGTTGAAGCTGTGCCAGACTTTCTTTCTTACTAGAAGTTGTTATCAGACTGCAGACTATATGCTGCAGGCAAGTTCCTACCCTGTTGGCCTACATTTTCATACTTCATTCAGAAGTTCCTCATCAAGTCATAGTAGTCTTCTTTGCAATGAATTTTCTATAGTGGAGGCAAATGAAATGTAAAAATAAAGCCTTTCAGCTCTTGGTCAGCTTCTTTTGGTTGACCAGTTTCACAGCTTCTTTGATGAAAGACTTTCTGAAGGATCTATGGATCATTCTGCACATTAAAAAAGTATAATCTATGTTTAAAAGTTCTATTCTAACCTTCCCCCCACCCCCATGATGGCTGAATTAAAAAAGACATCTTATCCCATAGAAGAAAAAAAAAATCATGTTTGATCATTTCTGCCGCACCATGTTCATGGCGCCCCTAGAACGGGATCTTTCACAGGGGCCCCTTTATGATGAATTTATAGCATGAAAAAGCAAAAAAATTGTGAAAATTGTTCCGGGGCCGGAGCCTTGTCAGCCCATCCCTAATGGGGGCTGTGTATCACTTATATTTACTTTTAAAGCAGTAGGTCACTTTGCCATTTACCAATAAGTAAATGACAAAACCACCATTAGTCTTTAAGCAGAACTGATTTCATTATTAAAGTCAGACTGCCTTTGTGTTCTCCATTCACAGCACCAATGCAATTGTCTTCTATGGTGAAAGGGTTGAGGGGATATACAGGCTGATGGGAGAGCATTCCTAGCTCACTTTCTGAAAAAAATATTGTGCACTGTCCCTTCAGACACACTTGACATGACAGAATATCACTTGCACATCACAGTGGCCCTGCGGTTGGTTAAAGTCACTCTTCTGATGTGTGATTTCTACCATTCATATGTCCTTCTGACATTCAAATCTGCATCTCAGAGAGAGAGAGTGAGCATGTTCAGCTTACCATTTACACCCCTATCATAAGATTATTGATATTTCTTTCACAACTTGGTTGGTGATTCAAGGAAAGATCTTATCAGTTTCTCTGAGTCCAACTATATGACATTGCTCAACCACTGTTATCTAAAAAGACACTTAGGGCCTTCAATGCCCAGCCATCAGCACTTCTTTAGAAAGTAACTATGATCTGAAATTTGAAGAATAGCTTTCATACATATGTGTGCGTATATATATATGTATATATATTCTATTTTCTAACACTTAAATTAACTCTCTGATAATTAACACTCTGAATTAACTTGAATAGTTTATGTCAGCGGTTCCTACCTTTACGACTGTTCATTTTTAGTAGAGCCCCCCAAGGCTTCTTTTTATATTTATTTACTGTTTTATTTTGGTTTTCTAGAGCAGCCACAAAGGCCTTGAGAAATGCACATGGGGACCTAATGGCTTTGCAGTTCCCTGGTTGGGAAAAACTGGTTTATGTCATGATGGTGTTGTAATTCCTTCATTAGCTGTCAAACTAGGATTCCCATTTTACTACCTTTTCAATTATACATCAATTTAAAGTTTTTTAGGTAAATTCCTTTTGAGTGTTTTTTTTTCAATTTCCAGTAGTGTTTGATAGAATTTCTATTATCAATGATATGATGCAATCTGTTGACATATGGTGTAAAATACTAAAAACATCTGACGAAAGATCTTTACGCAATATTAAAAACCATACTTTTTAATTCAAAATAAGTTTTAATAAAGCTCATGCCAGGTGAAAATCTTATCTTGCTTCCAGCTTTAAAATGTTAATTTAATCAAAATATCAGATAAAGTATTCATCTACATTTGCATAATAAAACTTGATATCTTAAGGTGCATATACATTAGCACTCCGATCTTGCAACGTATGACCCCCTGCAGCAGTTTTAATCCATTTGTGGGTACACAAACTTCCTCTGTGTTCCTTTCTTTATTTTGCGTTCATTGGAAAAACCCAATTCCAGGTGGGTCCAGTTAAAACAGCTCAAGAATCATTCACAACACCATATAAATTACTGAACAACCGATTGCGAATACTTTCATTGCATGATCCGTGTGCAATAAGGTATACTTGCCTTTATGAACTAATATATGTTTACTGGTGATTGTTAATTGATATGATTAAATTTCCACTTCAGGAATAAACTATTTAAAACAGCCTGGACACAAACCAGTTAGACAAGGCAAAACACGATTATTCAAGACAAGACAAAGCACATTTACACAAGATACCTTTAGTCATATAATAGTAACACACATCAATTAATTAGTCACATCCTTCATAAACAAAATGTTAGACAGTGAAGTTATTATGGGCACAATTATGATTTGGGATTGGATATATATGCAAGAGACAGGAAATAAATCTGGCAACACTCCCGACTAATTTGCATATCAACAACAAGCATGTGCGGCAAGTACCACGCCCACTTTAAAGCATATATATTGTCGCGAGTTGAATGTGATCACTACTACTATTACTTCTGCTTACTAGGCTGCTTCTTGTGTTTCACCATCAAAATTTCCACTGAAGACACACTGTCCACATGGAGATTAAAAGGGTTTCTTGAAACGGCCTCCATGGATAATGCTATCTCTGAGGACAGATCAAAAGTCTGATTTCTTTTGGCTAATAACTACTTCTGAAGGGCTTCATCGTTAATGCTGCACAGCAGCCTGTCACAAGCATCGGGGACAGCATAGCACATAATTACAGTACCCAAGTAACACACCGGTATAGAACAATGTAGATATTTTTATACCATTTGACGTAAAAATGGCATACATTTGTTGACATAGTTCGACACAGGGAAATTTGTATTATTTCAAAAGAGACTAATTATCATACAAGATATTCTCCTTCTAAACGAAATGCTGTAAAAATTAGAGCAAAACTATTTTAGAGCAAAGAAGATGATGTTTATATAGGCGTTTATTAGGTGAATATATTTTTACTATATCGTTCCATAACAGACACATAAAAATTTCCAACCTCTTTCCGATGTTCAATATTCATTTGACGTTCTGACATCTGACCGGTATCAGTCGATATCCTAACGATATCGTTGTGCTACTGGGGTACCTAGCAAGGTTCCAGAGTTCTGCAATGAAAGTAGCAACTGAATCTACATCGGCAGTTGAAACGGAATCTCTCCACAATCTTTGAAGGTAGTGGTTCTAAGTGGTTTTGCAAGGTAGCTAATAGCTGTGCTAAAGTCCGGGCAATAGGCAACACAGGAAACAATGGGTTCTTCAGCAAGCTACACGTCGAGGTGCTGACAATGGAAATGAAAATCACTCATTTCTGGCCCTCATCCATGAAAAATTGTGTTAAACATTCAGAATATTCAGAGAATGATTCCTTTTGCAATCAAACTCCCATAAAATTCCAAAAAGAGCTATGGTTTTCACACGTGATAGCAGTAGCTGATAGTGCTGCTCTAAGACTAACTAGTTAAGGAAGTCAAACTGGACCAATCATGAAAAAGAACATCAAATCAATGAACAGCAACTATTGGATCTAAAGTGATCTTGTCTAACCAGTATGCACCCAGCCTAAAATTTAAAGAAACCATGTATGCAAAATGCATGATTTTCTAGAAATATAAAATCTTAATTTAGAACTAAATTTATGTAGTTTATGGTATCCCCTCAAAAACGTGCATATTTACAACAATTTATACCAATTGTAATACAGTTGACACTTGATTTCACAAACCTCTAATTTACGAACTGCACATTTTTAGGAACTGATCTTCTGGTCCCGCACAAACAAGATATACTATCCCTTCAAACATCTTTCCCATTCATGAACTTTCAAATTTACGAACTAGTTTTTCATATTCATACGGGTTTGTAAAAACAAGTATCGACTGTAGCTTGTATAGTTAGATTCTCATGCATTCTCACTGTTGTTTCATATAAAAATCACATCAAAAGAAATTAATTTGTTTCAATCCTCTGTGATTTAATCAACTTCTCAAATGATTTAATACATATGATCATATGTAAATTTAAAAAAAATAGAATGTCTTTAAGGGATTTACAGAAAAAAAATTGAATAATGTAAAAAGATTAATAAATAGTGTATAATTACAAATAACTTTAAAAAAACCACATTAAATTTCTAATTCAGATCTTATCAATTAAAATATTATTTTCCAAATGATATTTTAATCATTCAGGTTCACTTGCTTTAAAATATCTTTTCGGCTAAAGTATTTTCAAGTTAATCCAATTCTTAATACAAAATATGCATATCTTTTTTGCTGACAACTACCTGATAAATTTATACTTGATTTATACTTGAAATCCTTGACTGAAAAATCTAAATTCTTACATCATTAAGAAAATGTTTACAAATATATAAATGAATAAAAAAAGTATTTTAAAGAACAATTTTTGAAGAAAAACAGAAATCAAAATTTCAATAGTTGTTTCATATGAAGAAAAATTATGTAATGCTATATGTGTTTTTTCCAATTTAATGCATCTCTATCATTTGCATATCATAAAATAGACTGATTTACAAAGTCCAAACTGTTACATTGCGCATGAATTGTGATTTATACATATCGTGTTCTTTTCAGTTTAAAAATAATTCATGGAAGCATCCAACAGCAATAAATTTGTTAATAGTGTTTTTTGTAAGTGAATTTCAGTGTTAAAGAGAATTAGTAACATAATTCTGTAATATTGATCTTTTGATCATTTTTGTCGCACCACGGTCATTTTCTGCACACGAGGGCTAATTAGACCGGGACCTACAATTTATTGCCGATTCTGAACGGCAGGCTTGTTTTTTATACTCATCGAGAGGTTGGTGCGCTAACCCCTCAATGGGGGACTGCGTAGCAATATTTTGCTGCGGTCAAGTTGCCATTTTTTTGTTGTACCCCTGTGTCAGGAAAGTTTTCTGACAAGGACGAACTGGGTATCAAACTCGCGACACCTCTAAACATCCTTTGGTACTTTAGGCGAGCATCTTATCGACTGCGCTACTGCACCCTAATTCTGTAACACGCATATAAGTGTAAAGAATAATTTAGCATAAAAAAAATAAGTTTTTAGTGTTTTTTTTACTTTATCAATTGCATTTTATTCTTATATTTGCAGTGACAAGGTTAGTTTCAGGTTTTATTCATTTTGTCTGTGTCTCATGTACCAGACTGATTTGTGAAAATGTTATTTCTAACAAAAATAAAAATCCGATTGATAAACAAAATGATTCATATGTAACTACCTCATCAGCCTAAATGTTCTACATAGAGTTATAACCTATAATATTTATTATAGAGAATATTTTGATGAAAATCAGCATTTTTTGGTAGCTTGCATATTTAATGGCTAACATGTTAAATAAATACAGTGATACTTGTCAACCTACAAGAGTATCCTTGTGAGTATAAATACAAATATGGGAAAAAAAATTAGGAACAAGCTCATTCAACACGCTTTAGCTCAGGTGCTTTGAATACATATAAGACCATTGTCGACTGTAATGTGTATCATATTTGTCTTATAAGAAAAACTACCTTTATTCAACATTCAAGCATTGTACATAACCCCATGCTGGTTGATTTTTAGACAAGCATAATATTTTTGAAATGTAGAAAGAATTAATGGAATCCTCAATCATTTTATATAATAAGGAAGTTGGATTCGAGATTCAGTGAATCCTGCTTATCATAGGCATATGCAGAATTTTCTCCAGAGGACAGTTTTTCCTGCAAACACTATAATCTTGGCTTGGGGGGTTAGAACCCCAAACCCCCTCCCCCAATGCTGCTTATGACATTCTCACTTAGAACGTTTTCCCACTAAGTACAACTGATTTTTGTGGCCCCAAATTTTACTAATACTCATTGAGACTTCTCGTTTAAGGTGATTTCCTGCTTTCTACATTTCTTCACCACAGTTTTTTTTAAAAAAACGCTGTAAGCGGTATCCACTGTATTAGATTTCCATGATGTTAATAACATTGTTTTTTAATTGCAAAATAACATACAAAATAAGACAATAGGACAAAACATACACTCTGCAGCTCTTAGGGACCCAATCGGTCCATCCCAGTGCTTAATGAATTTTTTTTCTATAATCAGAAAGCAAAAAAAAAATTTTCAGAATCAATTAATCTTTTAAATATGAGTGCTTCTGTGTAAACTTTTATGATGATTTTCATGAAAATTAAGCAATTTTTAATGAGGTTGAAAAATTTACTTTGTAGTGAAAGAAACATTTAAATTTTTTTGAAGAGAAAAACTCTCTCTCAGAGACATTCTTATATTTTACTAGAAGTAAACATTTATGCTTTTAGCATATCTTCTAGAGGCTAGTCACAATAGTATTTTCATTCTTAATCTTATCGAAGTTCTTTCTAAAAATTTTTAATATGGATCACCATGATTAGGACATCAAAGAGTTTTGAAAAAATATCTTCTTCCGATGAAAGATTTAAGGTTTTATGTTGAAAAACTTTGTCATACAGAAAAAAATATCATGAGGAACAATTAGCACGAGAGTGTCGTTCAAAGTGAAGAATTCACAAAAGAATTTACAATATACAAAACTTCATTAAAGAAGCTAAAAATAAGGTATATTCTATCTATCAATAATAGTGAACATAATAATCATGTTTTGCTGATTAAATTTGTTAAAAAGTTGTACACTATTCAATTCTGCATCTCAAATAGCATATAAATTTCTAAGATTAAATAGTAAAAACTAATCTTAAAAAGAGGGTTTCAGTCATGCTACATACCAAGAGTTCCTCAAAGTTTTCTGTTTTACTGCCCCATTTTCAGAAATTGTTATTTCTCATCATCCCCAGCTTAATCCAACCTATAGGGTCCTATATTATACCCACAACTTCTGATGTTCCCGTGTATTGTTCCATCACTTCCCTCCCTCGGGGAGCAATATCGCCCACTTTAGGAAACACTGCTTTATGCAGTGTCTCTCTTCATTTGTTCATAACTCACATTTTCTTGTAAAATAATGTGGGCTGGCTGAAAGAAATGAATTCAATCTCTTAACTTTTGTGAATATTTTTGAAAATATATCTTTGATATTATTCAGCAACTGAACAGAGCTCTCAATATTTTTGGCATATCCACAAACATTTTTCTTGTTAATTACATGATAAATTTTTTTTCAAAATACTGCAGAAAATGAAACAGTTTCAACTTAATAAATCAGTCTTTTTTGTATCAAAACATTATGTATTTATTAGGTGCATATATAAGTTTGGAGTGATAATTTTTAAATTGCCTGCATTTTTTAACTATCAGAAAAACTAACTTTGTAATAGTTGAACTTTTTTATACTCAGTTTTGGTTTTCCAGGGTTAACACTGGAGAGGAAATGCTAAATAAGAGCTATGAAAAACTAGCTCTATCCATATTACCATGCAAACATGCATATTACTAAATTTTATCAGCACTTTTCAGACTGTAGGACCAACAAAACAGAGCTTCAACATCATTTTTTCAAAGTAGTTGTGAAAAATAAAGCTCACAAACAAAAAAAAGTGTAAATCACCTGAATGCAGTAAATAAACCAAAAATTTGGATGTGCTTTAATTTTCAAATATATACATATGTTTGTTGAAACATGAGTTTTGTGGTAGAAACATTATTTTTGAGAATGAAATTTCAGGGAGAATCAGTCAAAGTTGATAGTGTTAAAGTGAAATAACTTTGTGAAGTGGGAAAATAGTCTAATTAAAGTTTGAATATGAATAAGTGTATAATCTATCAGTTACCCCCTTTAATGAATAAATAGTTCTACTGTGGAAAAAATAACTTCAAACTTTTTAAATTATATAAAAATTTTAATTGTATTTTTTTCTTGAAAATCAAGAAGTTATCAGAGAAATAAGATGAAAAAATGTAGCTTCTGTTTTGCTGATCTCCAAAACACACATATCTAAATGCTACAAGAAAAATGCCACTTAGGAGCACAAACAAATAAAGAGTAAAAGGATTGAAAGTGTCACTATACTACCGGTGAATCAGAAGGATGAGGAGATGGGGAAGGACTGTCCTGCAAGACAGACAATAACATGTCATCTCAACATCATTGCAAAAGCTAAAAATCTAACATATACTTTCATACCACAACAATTCAAATTAAACATTGCACTATGATAATGGAATACTTAAAAGTAAAAGTAACAACAGAACGACTAACAAAGGATTTTATTAAGTTTTTAAGAATTATCAACTCTTGATTTATTGTCATTAATTTGAACTGACTTATAGCAATTTAAAACATGTTTCATATAACTGTGCATGTATATGTACATGGTAAACGTCACCTGATCCGCCAAACAAAAGAGAGTGATAGACGAGCCCAAGTGGAACATAAAACACCCTACCAACTGTGTCCTATCTTGAACCATTTTTGATTTAAGGCGGATAATGGATTATGGAAGAAAAATGAGTCAAGACTAAAAAAAATCAAATTCGTGAAGTTTCTGAAAAGCCTAGAAGCAAAAAAAGCCCATATTTGGAAAGAACAGAAAAATCCTCCAAGGTAACATAATTTTCATCAAAATATCTGAATTTATTGGTGAGCTGAAAGTGCCGATATATTTAAAAAGTTCAAAATTGAATTCTGTAACCGCCAATGCCACAAACACCCTTCTAGCTACAATCAGTCAAATTTACCAAAAACTTTTCCTTTGCAACAGCTTTTGAAAGAGCCTATAATAATAATAATCCACATTAGTGTTATAGTTCAGGAGAAATTTAGCCTTTTGTTTGCAATACATTACTGAAATTAGTGTTTGTCAAAGGAGACATTTTAGTAGATTTTGGCTATGATTTGCTTTTGCACTTTGCCAACCTCTCAGCTCTTGTAACTCGCCATTCAATCCAGATATCTTAATAGAGGTGGTATCACCTTCTAGGATTTTTTGTCACCAAAATCTGTCACCTGATTCAGAATTTTTGTTGAATATCTACTTTGAGACGAATGCGGATTTCAGTGTATTACAAACAAAGGGCTATATTTCTTATGAACTAGAACACTGATATGGTTCATTGTTGGCGCTTTCAAAAGCTGTTGTAATGGACAAGTTTTTGGTAAATTTTATCATTTGTAGCTAGAAGGGTGTTTGCAGAATTTGGCATAAATTTGATTTCAAACTTTGAAAATTTTTCAGTGCTTGTAGCTCGCCAATAGATTAGATATTTTGATGTAAATGGTGTCACTTTATAGGATTTTTTGCTTTTTCCAAATATGTGCTTAGTTTTCATGTAGGTCTTTCGGAAACATCACAAATTTTTTTTTTTTTCAGATTTGATGCATTTTTCTTCCATTATCCACCATAACTTGAAAATGGTTTGAGATAGGACAGGGTTAGTAGGGTGTTTTATCTTCTACTTGGGCTCGTTTATCACCCCCTTCTATTTGGCAGATAAGGTCACATTCATCCTAGTTCTTGCTGATAAAACATAAATTTCCATGATTAAAAAAAGCATTTCATGTGAATAATATATATATATATATATATACTGTATACTTTTACTTAAGTATAACTGTATACTTTTTTCATGAAAATTAGGTGAAACTAATATAAATTCATGAATCAAAAAGTACAAGTCATTTTCATATAAAATGACCCTCAAAGCAATGTTCCCTTTGAGCTGTGTGTGTTTGTAGCTGCACACAATGAAAGTGGTTCTGTGTACGCAAAATCAAAATTTACCATTGGTGAATATAACAGATTGGTTTGCCACACACAGAAGAATCAGGTCCAAGAAGGTAAAAAAAAATTTAGAGGGAACGTTGCTTCCACGTATACACGAAAAATTATATAAATGATATGCAGTGAGTTAATTGATTAAAAATGGGAAATGCTGAATAGTCCAAAAGTTTGGACCTGTTTTGAAAAAATATTTAAAGAGATATATATAAAAATATCAAACATAGAGACAAACGGTTGAAAGCATCAAAAAGAGAAGGTTTCAAAAGTTGTTTTTTATTTCCATCCATTCTACTTCTATCCTTACTTCCATTCTTTGTAACATTCATGTTACAAATAAGACACCAAAAAAAGGTATATTGGCTTGACATCCTCTGTGTCACCTAAAGTATGCATGTAGAAATTTTGTAGTAAGTTAAAAAAGCTTTAAAACCTTCTTTTTCAAATACTTTAAGCTGTTTGTTGCTCCATCTTTAACAGTTTTTTTAAATATTTTTTTAAAAACAGGTTCAGACTTCTGGACCATCCTGTATAATTTTTGTACTAGTACTTATAAACAAAAAGTGAAAACTTTGTGTTTGAAACCTTAGACAACAAATGCAATGGCAGTAACTACAACAATTCAAAAATAATATTGCTATAGATAAGTGAAAAAATTAAACCCTGATTTTTGTTTTACATTTCCCACATTGCACATCTTTCCGCCTTGGGAAAAATTTCCTGATGGAGTCTCATCACATTTCCTGTACAAGAAATTTATCTCTTCCCCACTTGGTATATTATTAACCACTATTATTGCAGATTTTTAATATTTTTTTAATGTTAAAGTTGTTAATCCTAGTCTGTTTGATACTTTAACCTTCATTCTTGGACAAAACAGATTACTTTTGTACATTTTCAATACTTATTGGGAAAAATCATGTAAAACACAAAATAAAAAAAAATGTGCCTTCACCCCTTGTTTTTGGAATTTTCAAGAAGGGTGACTTTCTCATATTTTCATTTGGATTATGTTGGAAAAGCTACAGAAACTTGATTCATATGCTGAAAATCAATGATTCGTGACTTATGTACAGTGGCAATTTCAGTACCTACAAAAATGCTTCAAGATCATGCCAGTTTTGGGAATTATGGGATACAAACCTTAAAAAGTTTAGAAATTACAGCTTCACAGTACTCGATTTGATAAATTTAAGTAAAATAGTATCACAATTTGATCACACAGCAAAGGTGTAATCAATAGATGATTTAATGGAATATTCTTCAGATGTAAGGGATAGAGATATAATGCAAAAATTCTAGGAACCATGCCTTGTTTTCATGAAGCATTAAATGTGTTAAAACTGTTTAAAAAACTATTGAATTTTCCCATAATAAAGCTGAAGCTAATTAAAACCATGACATTTTCAATTACTTTTTTGTGATGTTCTGGCATCAAGAGATTTCAACAAATTTTTATCAACATTTTGTTAAGGTACTTCCTTTTAAATGCTGTTGAAAAATTTAACTTTTGCTCCAAGATAATTCCTAATATATCTATTTATGTTTATCCATGACATTATAAAATTCTTAGAGAATACCTGAGGTAGTTAAACCTACAATATTTAATTTTTAGGCTGAAATTTTGGGGTTGCACTAGTCCAGGTATTTACACAAGCCCATTTAAAACAAATTTGTGATGTAGAATAAAGACAAAAATTGAAAGGAGCCCTCCCTAAAGGAGGAAGCTTTTTGATACCCACTTTAAAGAAATCCCTGTGAGTGATCACATGAGCTCAAACATTTTTTATTTTTCCGAAAGGAATGATTTCAGTGGGTCAGTGAGCTTGGATGAGGAAACAATATATTTTCCCTCTTTCTTATTATTATTATGTTCGTGGAATACAGAAGGAAGAACCCCTGCCTTAAACCAATAGAAATCTTGTGTTTTCAAACTTTTAATTTTGTTGTTTGTGAAAGATGACACTAACAAATCGTAATCCAAATTGAAAATGTTCTGTTATGTCTTTTCATGGTCATATCTATCTTTCATATCATATCTTCTTTTCATATGCCAAAGGGGCATCAAACCAATGTCTCGCATATGATGTATGTATTTCTACAGAAATATATAAATGTTTCTTCCAATATTTAATTTTTTACAAATACATTTTAAATTTTTAATATGCTTTTTAAGAGGAGAGTACCCCCTCTCCCACGTGTGAGTCTGTGATATTTTCGATTGAGCTTAAACTTTGTATGCTGGCATATTGTCTTTGTTTCAGCCCTTTGTTTAAATTTTTTAGCACTTCAATAATTTATTTCAAAGGTAAGTGCTATTTTTTTATTTGTTATATATTTTCTGACCCTTTGCTTCTATTTTTATTTTGGTCATCAGCAATCAGAATACCTTTGTATGATCATTTGAAATGAACTGTTATTTGGAAATTGGACATGTTTCCTAAATTTGATCGTTATCAATTTTACTCAGTTTGAATCAGTCCAATTTAGGGATCTAAAAATAATGATCATATGTTTTTTATATAAGATTATTGTAATTATTATATTTTATTATGATATAAATACATTCTCTCTCTTATAATATTAGGATGATTATTATGAAAATATCTGATTAGCCCATATCCCGATAGTTTCTTTGAAAATTTGGATTCCTCCATGAAAGTTTTGAAAAGAAATATGGTTGAACTGATTAATGACATAAAGATAAAACTGGCAAGCATGGGTAGGCAAAGAAAAATAACTGACATATTTATTTTGGAATATATTTTAATTTTAAAATAATATCTTTTTGTTACTTTATTTGATTGTATTTTTTGTAATAATATGTTTAGAAAAATTATAACATGTATGGTTTGGTTTGTGCTTTAGAGTGATCATTCATTGGAAGCAACTATGAGCAAGAGCAATAAATAAACCCCAGGCAGTCATCTGTATGTGCTAGCTACGTATTATAACTGGTTATTTATTACAAATTTGCTACAGTCAATAGAGCCTATGATGCAGGGGCGTAGCCAGAAATTTCGTTCGGGGGGGGGGGAACCAAAGTGACAGAACAATGGATTTGGCCATCTTTTTTCCTTTTTTCAGTCATTTTCTCACATTTCGGGGGGGGGGGACCAGACCCCCAAGTCCCCCCCCCGCTACGCCCTTGCTATGATGGCATAAACATAATATGCCTACTACTATCATTAATAATATAAGAATGATATGCTGTGCTTGGCTCAATGTTCACAAAAATATGTATAAAATTTGTCTCATAAGAAACATAAATATAATAATCCCTATATATTATCAGTAATATTATTCCTCCCTATTATCAGTAATATCCCTATTTTCAGGAGCAGCTTAAGTGAAGGTGCAAGGGGTGCGGTGCACCCAGGCAGCAGGTTGACATATAAAAATGTAACTAAAAATGCCTAATTTTAAAAGTTTTGACTTAAACGAGGGAAACAGAATTTTGTAAAGCTATGGTATTATGTTCATGTTTGGACATAAAATGAAAGTCATAATTGATAGCATGACCATATCCAGTTTGCTTTATTTTATTGACTGTTGAGTAGGCTTTTATTTTCAAAGATATGATAAGAGACAACCCTGAATCTCCATAAAACACATTGCATAAAGATATAGACCAAATGAAACCACAAAACTACAAACTTTCTGAACAAAAAAAAAGAGAAAAAGGATCATTTGATAGACTTTTATGAGCTACTTAGAATGGCATGCATAACTAGAGCATACTGTGTATCCTTTCTTCTAAGATTCACTCTGCCAATTATATGTGTAACCACATTTTTGTTTTTCATAAAACAATTACCAAAATATGCTGCAGATATAGCTGGTGAGCCTTTAAGTAAATAAATATGATGCTGCTGTCATATCCTGATTTTTTATGCTATGACATGGTGTAACAGGTCAAATTTAACCAATTGAACTTTAATAAAATTTTAACTTACAGAGAGTGCGTTTGGACCAGGTATTTTACCAAAACGAGTTTGTTTCCAGTTCTCCAGCATAAGCAATCCTGCATAAATTTTTCCAATTGTTAAGCTTCCTTCTCTTAAAACTGTGAACAAAAAGTATATATGTGATTAGATATATAAACTCCAAAAATTATATTTAAATTTGTATATTGATAGAATATATATATATATATATATATATATATATATATATATTTGAAGTAACTATGTAATATAGAACATTTTAATCTGACATGTAGAATGAAAATATAGAAATAATAAATAATTTTTTTAATAAGCATTGAAAGATGTTTAAAATGGAATGCCAACTAAAAACAATTTAAATGTGCAATCATTCTGATTTTTTTTATGCTAAACTGAAGAAATAATAACTGATTTTTAATAAACACTAGTTTTGAATTTGTTTACTATAGACTACATATTGAGAAACTAGTTTCAGCATGGAGAGTTGTCAAGTTGTTCATTTGAGCATTTCCAATGTACAATTTCTCTGATGTGAGTAAGAAGATAGAAAAATTCATTTTCCAATTTTAAAGTGGTGATAAGCGAAAGACTAAGATTTATGGAAAACTTCTTGGCAATGGCAAGATAAGTAAAAATATTGAATTTGTCTTATTTTATCATCATATTTAGACTTACCTCTGCATCATGGTTTGATGCATCTAAGGTTAGATAAACAAATTAGAAACACATTTTATGAAAACACAGAAATTATATGAGAAAAACTGATCATGATTATTAAACATATACTTTTTTGATGAGCAGAGAGAAAATGGTATTTGTGTTTTATATTTTTCTTTGCTTGCAATAAAATATTGTGTCAGTCATAGATTCATCTTTGGTCTTGTCTTCTTAATTTTTATTTTTAATGAAACGATCATTGTTGTTGTTTTGCACACACCAATGTTTCAAAAAAAAAAGGTTACCGCTCAGATTTTCTTGTGTCTTCCCCAAGAAAATTATGTGATTTCCCAGAAAGAGATACCTCACATTTTACGGTCATGTACATTACATTTATTCATATATTATATTTCAACTGATGTCAATTGATTTTTATGAACTATTATCCATTTTTGGTGAAACCAATACAGTTTCAGAGCATAGGCGTAAACTTGTATCCGGCCCATGGGCCCGAGCCCCCCCCCAACATTTCTGAAGACCCGGCTCAGCCCCCCCCAAAAATTCGTATGAATATGGTTTCCTCATTTTGCAATGATGAAAAAAAAATTTTAAACAAAAGTTGTCCTAATTATAAATTAGTTAATGGAAACAATCTACTCAAAATTTTAGTTCTTTTAAAAACTCTTGAATGGTCTTTGGCTTTCTTGTTCCATGAGCCATGACAATACGATTATCTCATTTCTTCCCTGCCGTTCAATCCCTCAAGGCACAGCTGAAATCACAGCACCCCTCCCCAATGAAAGAAACTTTCAGTGGAGAGGGGTCATTCTTGTTTGTCACTGCTACCGGGGGGGTAGGGGGGGCATGGCGCCGTCACGAAAACAAGCCCAAAGATGCATGGGGGGGGGGGTTGAAAATTGGAAAGCAATGATATTGAAACCGAAAAAAAAATACACTCTATGTAGAATAGGTGCCAGAACTTAGAGGTTGAGGCCATTTGAGCCCCCCGCAATAGATTTTCTACGGGGACTGAGCCCCCCCCCCCCCCAGTAATTACTGAAAAAACCATTGCAATGCATCCTCTCTCTCCTTCGTAAACGCTTGAGTCACATATATATGGGAGAACCTATAACTTTTAGCCCCCTCCCCCAATGTTTTCTTGAAAAATATTGGGAAAAAACAGTACATTCTAAATGTCCATTCATAACAGATCTTGAGGGCCGATGCCGAAATTTTTCGAGCCTCTTTACAACAAAATTTGACTGGGGGTGGGAGTAGAACATAGAATCAAATAAACGACAAGTGAATTATAATATTGATTTTAAAAAAAAGAAATAAAAAATGAATGATAATTTTTCAAAGGTTCAGGAGTCTCTCAACCAGAACCAAGAACCTCGACTTCTCAAGAACTTCAGAAGATTATGTTGATTTTATAGTTGATTGTTTATTGTATATTATGATCCGCCGTTGTCGAGTGTTGATTATATGAAAAAAAGAAATCCACCACACACACACACCCGTCCTCCGGGTACGCTTCAATATCTCTGAGTTGTGAAGCGGGGTGTGTCCGGTCTTCAAAGGTCTAAGGCGTAAGTCCAAGCCATAGGCGTAAACTTGTATCTGGCCCACGTGCCCAGGCCTCTCCAATAATTTTGAAGGACCGGCTCAGCCCCCCCCCCCCAAAAAAAAAATTTGCGTGGATACGGTTCCCATATTTGGCTCGGAAAAACACTTAATGATTAAAAAAATTGCCCCCCAAAAAAAGTTTAGTAAAAAAAAATCTCAAAATTTTATTTCAATACTTTTTTAAAATCTCAATCGACTTGTCCTTGACTTTTTTTTTGTAACAATTTGTAGTATTTTTCTCACGGTCAACGACGACACTCGATCTCCAATTATCATTCTCCCTCGATGCCAATCGTAGCTGCCCCGAAGGCATGCATGTCTGGGTGACATATGGAGACCATATGGGGTAGGTGCTTTGGCCCTTTCTTGTTCCCACTGTGGGAAAACTCAGAAGCATCTCTTCTTCTTTTCTTGAATGTGACCCTTGGGGAAAGAAGCTTCCAGGCGATGCAGCAAAGAAAGGTAAAAAAATAGACCGATAATGATTGAAACCGAAACAAGTAGCCTACACTCCGAGAGCCATATTTTACTTATCAGCCATATTTTACTTATCGAGTTCGAGAGCCCGGGCCGAAACATTTTTGACAAAATACTGTATAACTAATAACACAGAGATAAACAATAGCTAAATGAAATGCAGTAAAACCTAGATATAACGACTGAGGACAAAGAAAAAATATCGTTGTAGAGGGATTATTGTTATATCGAAAGGCAACATTATCATCACATGCCCTGAAATTTCTGTTGCTGTTGGCATCTTTTCGGAATCACGTTGTTAGTACCACCAAAAAAAAATACGCTTTTGAGTATTTATTCACCCCAAAAATAATTTAATTGATTAATAAAATTCATTTGGATGTATTGCCCCCATAAAGAGCTTAATCGCAATACGCCGTGGCATGGCCCTCGCATCCTGTCGCAGGGCGCCAAGACTGGGATCTTTGGCGGGTCCCTAGCCAGACTGATTCTCATGGTCCCTATATAGTACATTTACTGCGTGAAAAGTAAAAAAAGACAAGAATGACAAAAGCACCCACATGAAGAAAACATTGAAGATGCTGAAAGTTGCTGGTCGTCCCGAATATACGGGACTTAAGCGCGTACGCAGGAAAGAGAGGGTGCCATGGCCCCCACATCTTGGTGAAGGGCCCGAGGCTGGAATATTTGTCGGGTCTCCCGAACCAGATTTTTCATGGCCCTCTGTAGAGGGCCTTACTTACTAACCGAAACGGCGACCCAGTCCTTATTTAGAAATTCTTCGGAATATGGACTGGGTCTCCATTTCGGTTAGAGAGTAAATAAAGCTCTTTATAGTGAATTTATAGCATGAAAAATAAAAAAAATGATAATTATCCCAGGCCCTGCCAGCCCTATGTGGGACCATGTCAACCCATGTGGGAGCCATGGAGGTTGCATTGCATTGTTTTTCAGAAATTATTGGGGAGGGGGGGGGGCTCAGTTCCCTCATAAAATTTATTGGGAGAGCCTCCTCAAATGGCTCCGTCTGCCCACGGAACAGGAAAAATAAATTTCAAATAATTAAGTCTTATTTGAATATCAGTATTTCATGAGTCATTGCAGAAAAATAACGTGCGGTGTGTGTTGTTTCCTGTGATGTTTCCACAAAAACTTTTGGTTCTGGGCTGCAATTTTGAGAGGGCAGCAAATTTTAGGGGAAACAAAAGCTATCTTTCAAAGTCATCGATTTTTACACTGTGGAGGTAATGTAAAACTACATTTGTTTCAGCCCCCCAACTCGACAGCAATAATCTAGGCTCTTAGTTACGGCCCTGTCCGCAGCACCCAGAAAGTGTTGCAACAAACAGATTGGGAATCACAGCCCTATAAAAATTTTACAGTACAATATGCTGTACATTCAATATAATTAATCTGCAAAGTATCTCTCAGCAGTGGGCCCCCACGTCATCGAACAAGGGTTCTGGATTGAGATGTTTTGTGGATATCAGGCAGTGCCGTCTTAACACAAGGGCTCACCCGGGCACGACCCGGGGGCCTCACAAAAATGAGATCTCGTTGAAATCTCAAGAGTTTGCCTGATGGTATCAGGGCAGGATTTCCCAATCCCCCCCCCATTTGTTGTGAATTTATATGGTAAAAACTGGAAAAAAATTGCTCCCGAGACTTCAGTCAGGAGCTCTGTGCGACCTTCCTTCATGGGACCTCTGGGAATCATTCATATACAGTGAGACCTCGGTATAACTTCAACCACTTGTTGGTCAGTGAATTTTCCTAGCTGTGAATTTTCCAGCGGTGAATTGTTGTCGGTGAATTTTCCGGACACGGGCAAAACATTTACTCATTAGTAAATCACCCCGTTAATGAAGTCATATTTATTTGGTCCTCAGGTGTGACGTTATAACGAGGTCTGTCTGGTGATGAAATGGTGTCAGACTCGGAAAAGCGGTTTGTTGCAAGGAGCGGAGCACCCCCAGATTCAGAAATAAAAATTTGTTATAAGCATAAATTTGTAATTGTTTCCGTAAATATTGAACACACATGGCCCCTAGGCTGGGATCTTTTGCGGGCCCATTATGGTGAATTTATAGCGTGAAAAAAAAATGATGCGAATCGTCCCAGGCCCCAGGGCTGGAGTCCTGTCAGCCCCACCCTTGTGAGGGCCATGATTGAATAAGGGAAGAATGAAAAATATGTGTTTGCCGTCTGTGCATATTGAATTCCCCCCCCCCCCAAAACTATTGCTTGTCGATATATCTCGCCGATAAAGAGGCATTTCCCCCCCCCCCACCACTCTTTCTCGAAATTTTCGGTTGTGTGGAGGCTTTCTTGCTTTGCCCCAGGGATACAGTGGGTGCATCAATAGAACAGGGGATCCAGACATGTTTTTTACATTTGTGCTACTCTCCAGAGGCCAAGCCGCATAACTTCAAAGTAGAATAACTGGTGAGTGATTGGGAATTTCCGATATTTATGACCAGCCGCCAAATCCAAATCGAGAAAAATTTATGGCAGGGCCTATCTGTTTGCAGACATCTGCTGCCCTCAAAATGGGAACCATTGGGGAACTCGTATGAAGAAAAAGACGTGTATGTTTTGTGTGGAATGTATGTATGTGTCAGTAGGGAAGATTTTGACGACCAGACGCAAAACACCTAAAAATCTCTAGCAGTCCAATTATAACGATGGAGGACGTATTAACCTGTTCTCAGAAATGAACGAGGAAAATGACATGTGCATGGCAAATGTGAGCGACTAATGAGTGAAGCTGAATATATTGTTTTGAATCGGTCATCAAGGTGCACATGAGTGGTGATGTACCGTACAGTTTTCTTTGCATGCAGTGAATTACGTTGCGAGTGTAGTATTGTTCATTTATTCAAATATAAATTTTTCATACGAATTTAGAGAAAAATTTTCAAATTTTATAGTAGAAAAAAATTGCAAAAAAAAGTTATGCAATTTACATGAGCATCTATTGTGAATATACCTAAATGAGTGTTTCGCCCATAATTGAACAATCTCCTGCTCTACAGCTGAATTTTGTGGTGAGTTACAATGTAGAATTTTTTTATATCGTTACTTTTTTTTCTGGCTAACAAAATACAAAATTCGGTCATAACATATAATTACACTAAAATATTAACAAAACGTGCTAATAAATACGTGTTACATCAATGTAAGTCAGCACAAATAAATTTAAATGTATGGCAAGATTTTCATTTCCCACTGTGAATGGAAACTATGCAAAATTATTCTATGACATTCAATATCAAAAGACCTTTCGATTAATTTTGTGATCAATTATATTTTCCAATGATGTTTGCAGTTGCTGATAAAACGCGCTTCGTTCATATGTACCTATGTATTTTGACTTCTGTGCGTTATTAATACAGCACCAAAAAGGAAAAACGTTCTAACAGTTCATTAAAACCGTAAGATAATAATGAATTCAACTCATAAGTTCATTAAAAGGGTTTTAAATTAATTAATCTCTTAAAAGTGTTTTAATTAATTAATAAATTTGTTTGTGTGAATGTTTTTAATTAATTAATTAATTTGCACCGAATTAAAAAGTATTGGTTATTTATTAATTATTTATTACCTTATGAACGAGTAAATTATTGCAGACCGGGCCGTAGACTCATAGAATTTATATTCATCGGGTCACAGTGTGAAAAAGGTTTAGAAACACTGTTTTAGGAGGATTTTTGGGAACTCATATTATGTCTAGGCCTGCTCATCTCACTACTTTCTTGGGATGAATGCCATGCCCCCAAGGGTGGTGTTGACAGGGCTCCAGCTCGAGGCAATAACAATTACTCGATGCGTGGCCCACTATTTAGAGGGCTAAGAAGGGTGGAGAGGGTACAAATTCTATTATTGTGTTTTATTTTTTACATCATAAATTTATTGAACGGGAGGGGGGGAGGAAAATTTTTAATCTAGAAACCAACCAAAAATCCCAGCTTGTGAGTCGCCAACTTTTAAATTTTTTTGCTGATTTAAAATGATGATTGACCACAGATCAGTGTTGTCTTAACGCATGGGCCCAATCGGGCACGGCCCGGGAGCCTCAACAGAACAGCGGCCTCACAAAAATTACAACTGTTTGATATTTTCGGAATTTGCCAGGTAGGGCCTCAAAAAAATCACTTGGCTTGGGCGCTCACAATGCTCTTAAGACGGCCCTGCCAGAGATATGGATAAAAAGTTTAACTAACAAGCAATACGTCTAAACACGTGAACCGAAGGTTTAAAATCAACTGTTCTTAATTAGGGATCCTTGGAGGCCAGGCCGCAACTAGGGGGGTGTAGGTGGATCTGGGGCGCCGGGCTAGAGGGGGCGCAAATTCCACTCTTCAACATTATGAGGAGGTGCCAAAATGCGTGGTTGCCCCGTGCTGATCAAGTACCTATTTAGTTGCGGCGTTCGTAGTATAGGTCAGCCGTTCTAAACATTTGGAAGCCCGTGGCCTGGTAAATATCTTTTGTGTAAGTGGAAGGCCCAGCTTCGCAATGCAAATATAAGCCAATGATAGTCATTTTTAAGATAAATCTAAAAAAATGGTACTACCTGGGTACTACCTTCCCGCTTTCATAACGAAGTTAATTTGTGATTTATCTCGAAAAGGTTGCAACGTAAATAGACGATAATGGTATCGTCTATTAGCAATTTCAAAGACAAATCTGATGACACCAATATCATTATGTCAGTAGCGACAATGCTGTGTGTATTGTTTATAAAAGTTTTCTCCGACACGGTCCCGCCCCTTCACAGGGGCAATGGCTAAAATTGGCTAAATTCGATAGAGCCTGGTCTGCGTATTCTGTTTGAAAGAAAGAAAGTACCGACAATGAGATTAGACATATCTTTTGTGTAAGTGGAAGGCCCAGCTTCGCAATGCAAATATAAGCCAATGATAGTCATTTTTAAGATAAATCTAAAAAAATGGTACTACCTGGGTACTACCTTCCCGCTTTCATAACGAAGTTAATTTGTGATTTATCTCGAAAAGGTTGCAACGTAAATAGACGATAATGGTATCGTCTATTAGCAATTTCAAAGACAAATCTGATGACACCAATATCATTATGTCAGTAGCGACAATGCTGTGTGTATTGTTTATAAAAGTTTTCTCCGACACGGTCCCGCCCCTTCACAGGGGCAATGGCTAAAATTGGCTAAATTCGATAGAGCCTGGTCTGCGTATTCTGTTTGAAAGAAAGAAAGTACCGACAATGAGATTCAAGGCACAAAGAAAGTGTTCATATCGAAACTTACGGCCTTGTCCACGACATGCAGCCTACCACAATTTTTTTCCACAGAAATAGAAACCAATGATATATTTTGAATTAAAACCATTAAATTCTTTAAAAAAGGGCTATGGCTGGAGAAGGAGAGGGGTCATTTTCAAAAAAATTCAGTAAAACGACTTTCGCATTTATACGACGTCTTGACCCGTACGAGCGTACAGACCTCGTTTATATGACGCGTCGTATAAACGAGGTTTCGTTATACTGATACTGAGGCCCCCCCCAACATTTTTAATAACTTTACGCCTATGTTTCAGAGTGATTTATTCATGATACAGAATTCTCATGAAGTGTGTGACATAAATCTCAGTTTTATGCCAGGAAAATAAATAATGTGTCAGGAAAATAAATGTGATTGATTCAGAAACAATAGGCTACAACAAGCTGTTTCATTTATTTTAACACATTTATTTTACACCAAATATACAGGGTGGACCAAAGCTCCATGACACATATTAAAATTAATACATAAAATTAACCACTTCATGTATTATACTTTAGTTTGCAGTAAAATGCTTATCATAGGCAAGACTTTTTTTTGGACAGTAAAAAAAATAGTTAAAACTTTATGTGCAGATGTCTTTGCCCCATTTTTAGTTGAATAACTTTAAACACCTTAAGTCACAAGGCATACAAATGATCAAGATTATACCACAATTTCATGTTAGCAAATGTTAGTAGAATCAAGTATTATTAAGATGTGGCTCAAACTACAGATGTTATACCATAAATTGCTATTTATATAGAATCTGTGGATTATATTTCAAAAAGCATCTGTGTTTTTCAGTGCGCGTTATAGACTACTGCTTTTTCTGAAAGTAACAATAAAAATAAATAATATTTAATTTTAAAAATAATCTTCAGAAAATATTTTTTTAAAGATATACAAGATATAATAGAAAGATTGACATTATTTTTAAAAAAAGTGACAAACCTTCCCTTTGTTAACCCTTAGATGCACAAAGTGGGTCATTTTTATCAGAGGAAATACTTTTTAAGATGGGGGGGAAAGTCTGCATCTAAGGGTTAAGATTTCAGGTGGTCAGATCATTACTAGAAGGGTAACCCCAAGATCATTCACCTCCTTAATTTCTGCATTAACAGATAGTTGAAGAGTACAATTACAAAAATGTTGGAGAAATGGATGTAAAATGGCAAGAATACTTTTCCAAAAGGTGGATGAATGTGTCATACATTGCATGTGATTGAGTAAAAGAACTGCTCATGAACTGAACCATTCCCATTCATTTATGAATTATGTGATGGAGGGGATCTCACAGGAGGGATTTTTTCCCCTCTAAACCTAATGAATTTTGCCTGTGCAGATTGTTTGCCAATACAGATTATAGAAAGTCTTTCTTCTCAAAGAAGCAAAATTAGCATGCACAGATTATAGTAGAAAAATTTTCCTTACACATTTGAATATGGTAGTGGAGGGAAAGAAAGTTTCCAAATACAGTGAAACTTCCCTAGATGGCCACCTCTATTCCACGGTCAACTTCCCTTTGAGGACAGCTTTTTTTTTGTGGACAAGTTCCAATACTGGCAATACGGACTGTAGACATAATACAAAACCACCCCCATTCCGTGCCCACCTCTGCATGCGGTTGGAAGTCAACCTATTCACAGCTACTTCCTTATTAATAAGGGTTGAAAAAAACAAGTTTTTTGTTTTCTTTTAAATGCATTAAGACCAAATGAATAACCTTCCTTTTGTATAACCTCTTTGTACAACCTTTTAATGTTTAGCCTAAGTACCTTTTTGGAACAATCAGATTTCCTGTTCATGTGTGATACTATCAGGTTGGGAAAATTTGTGAATATATACAGTAGTTAGTATAGCATTAATCTTTGTAAATATAAATTTGACAAAGATTAATGCTATATATTTGATCCTAGCTGATAAGAGAATGTAAAAATGTGCCCCCGGCAGGGGAATGGCAAGGTAAAAAAGACAATAAGTGATAGAAAAACTAAAAATTCTGCTACTGAGAATCTGCTACAAATAATAAGTGATAGAAAAACTAAAAAATCTGCTACTGAGAATCGGGGGCAAGGACTATTCCTCCATAGATATGTTGAAAAGCCTAGGTTTAAAAATTGAAATAAAATTGTGAAGGAAAAATGGCACAATCAAAAATTATTAACTTGAAATGAAAATTTGTATTCAAAATTGGTTATAATGATATGGAAGATTTCATAAAATTTTGTTGTTTAACCAAGATGTCATTACAACCGACATCTACCTTTTCAAGAGCTTTTTTTTTTAAAAAATATATAATTATATGCAATTAAATATCTGCATGAAGTTGTAATTTCATTATGATGAAGGTGACCATATTTGATTAAGAATGTAGGCCTAACAATCTTTTTACATTATTAGACATCAATAGAGCAACAAACAAGTGTTGCCTCAATGTAATGAACTCTGACTCTAGGAATTACTTAGGAAAATATGTGTTAAAAACGACGCAAAGACAGTGAAAAATGTGTTGTTATATCTGAGGTCTTTGCATTTACATCAAGGTTATAAGCAAAAATTATTAAGAATGGACTGACAATGGAATTCTCAATGGGAATCAGGCCAGACTGCTAATTATGGACATTATAGCCGAGGTGTCATTACATCTGAAGTCATTATGATCGAGTTTGAGTGCATATGTATTTGTTTTTAGGGTATTGTAAGTAAATTGAGCAAAAGAATTTTTGTGACATTGAAAACCGTTATTTTGACATGCCCAACTGAAATGTTATTTCCTGTCTACCATAGTACGACTTCTATTTGGCAGTCACCTCCCCAAACAGCCAATATTTAATGGAACGCTGAGTAGCTGTCTTAGAGAAATTTCTCACTTTATTTATATGTACTGTAATTTCTGTTGTCAAATTTTTACTGCTTTTGTTTACATTTTTTATGATGCAGCGCCATCTATGTGAGAAATTTTTAAAAAAATATTTCATTCTAAAAAAAAATCTTGATCAAGAATGTTGACAATCATTTTACTGCAAACCACATTATCAATACCAATAGATTGATTTTATATTATTTTTTTTAAATGTGTCAAGGACTTGGCCCACCTTGTGTATATATATATTTTATTATGGTATTGAAAAACTAAAAGAAACACTTAAATTACAGTAAACCTTTAAAACGTAAATCATAAAAATCAAAAGAATTTTTTTTTTTCTAATGTTAACCTATCCATCTTTTTTTCTAAGTTTTTTTAATTCTTGTTGTAATTTCTTTAACTTTGAGTTACTGTATTTAGGTATAATTGATATTCACATTTGTTCATGAACACTATTTTCAAATATTTTCTTTTAGCTCCTTGTTGGGTGACTTGTCTCTTGTAGTGTTTGTATTTGTATATACAACAGATAATATGATGAAACAAAATCACAGAATTATTACTTTTTGGAATGGTTTTTTTTTTCTTCTTTCACACCATGTTTCATTTTACCTATGGACCCATAAAAGATATTTAACAAAAACACGAAACTTAAGTGAAATTAATTTATAGAGAACTTTACCATCATTTGGGGGAATAAGTGAGTTCAACTGTTTCTTTGCTTGCAAAGGCCATAGTTTCTTCACAGTTTCTCTAAGCTCTTCATCTGCTATATCCATTTCCTCAGCTAAAATATAAATGAAACATTATAGCAAAACCATTTGAAAATAGCTCAAATGAGATGAAATTATTAATTCCCAGAGCAATTAATTGCTTGAATAATGTTCAGTTATGAAAATATTAATCATATTTTGTGCCTCTTGTCAGAATTACATTATTTTATTTATTTCAGAGTATTTTTTCACCAGCAGCTTTCAACATACTATCAAATAGCAGAGAGAATGATGACCTCTTAATTAAGTGCAATTATACTTTGCCAAAGTACTGAAAAATACTTGGATTAGCAACAAATAATATTCACTGAGCATATTCCTTTCATCATCTGGCTTGCCCTAAAATTTGTCATGTAGGCCGGATCATGAACATATTATAAATGAAATAAAATTAAAAATTTCACTGAAAAATATCTGAGATATTGTTATTCTTCCGCAATTTACTATTCAATATCAATCAATAGGCATTCAAACAATTATCAAATTATTACTTGCTTCAAACTTATAGAAAAATCTATCGACCAAACATAATTAACTTAATATGGCCGAGAGCAAATCATATCAATTTCACATTAGTTAAAGTAAATGATTTATTTGCCACACACACAGGGAAAAAGGACTTACCAAGAACCAGTCATACTAATGCTCCCTTGTGGCCATGAGTCAGGCCAAAGGACAGTGAAAACTACTTTTTTATTAGTAAAGGTATCCCCTGCTCAAAAACATGAGTATTAAAAAAGACCACAAGATTTTACACAAGACAAATTTTTTTTTGCAAAGTGAGAGCGACACTTTTTTTAAACAATTATGTAGTTCATAATGTAGTTTTCATAGTTTATGTAGCTCAAAATGGAAATGATGACCGTGATCCTGTTTGTTTAATTGTTTATTATGTTTACTTTTGACAGGATGAGTGTCAGTTATTTTACCATGATGTGAATGATAGATAATTTTGAAATGAAACTATGTTTTCGTGAAATTAAAAGGCCAAAGAGTGCAATGTGTATGAAAAATTGGTAAGCAAAGACATTGTGACATAGTAAAAGTAAAAAAGTGCTGTTCTCTCTGAGTAAAATGCACTTAATTCTTTCTATGCAATCACTGAGATATTGTAATATAAAATATTCAAATATTCACGAATATTCGAATTGAAAAAATGACAACCACAACAAATTCATTGAACATCAGATTTTTGAATGTTGGAGCATGGTGTTCTTTGTTAGCATGCTGGGAAAAGTAAAGTTTATCAAGGATCACTGAATACATTAAAAAGACCGTTATCATTAGGTATGAATCAGATAAACGTTTTCAAGATTTTGTCAAGTCTATCTCATTTGTAAGCCTCTCTCCTTAAACATTTGATTTAACACAAGATATACAGAAGACTGGATGTTGTGAAGATATTTATTATTTGAGATGTTAATTTTTTAAGGAAGGAAAAAACTCATCTCTGCCTCTACCGGGAGTCGAACCCGGGTCCCTCGATTGCCGGACGAGTGCTCTGT
The DNA here is from genome assembly GCF_987345545.1 of Pholcus phalangioides. Lineage (NCBI taxonomy): Eukaryota > Metazoa > Arthropoda > Arachnida > Araneae > Pholcidae > Pholcus > Pholcus phalangioides. The sequence goes on along the minus strand of NW_028301625.1, from coordinate 3,489,163 downwards.
CCACTAAGCTACAGAGGAGATAGAGATTTTCCTTCGCTAGAAGGAAAATTCCTTTTTTTTCCCCCTTCCTTAAAAAAAAACAAAAAACTAACATCTCAAATAATAAATATCTTCACAACATCCAGTCTTCTGTATATCTTGTATTAACAAGTGGAGAGCGACGTTCATGTCATATATATAGCCATCTGGTGGCTCGTCGTCCATGAGCTATTAGCTGATCGGTTTCACCGTCCATTGCACGGTTCCGTTCGGCATATATATGCTCTAGCGAAGGAAAATCTCTATCTCCTCTGTAGCTTAGTGGTCAGAGCACTCGTCCGGCAATCGAGAGACCCGGTAGAGGCAGAGATGAGTTTTTTCCTTCCTTAAAAAATTAACATCTCAAATAATAAATATCTTCACAACATCCAGTCTTCTGTATATCTTGTATTAACAAGTGGAGAGCGACATTCATGTCATATTTGATTTAACATTTAATTCACAGGGTTTTTAATACTTTATTGCCCTCATGATTTTTTTTTTTAATTTCCTTACCTGCTCATTTTTTTATTTGCAAATCCTTTTCTTACTTTCTTGATCCAATTAACAATTTTTTTTTGCTTTTTTTGGGTATTTCACAAGATTGTTGAAAAACTTATGGAATATATCATAAAATTCTTGCATTTGAATGCACATCGTGTTCTGATTTAAATTCTTATAATTTTTTGTGCTGCTTATTCCAATATTCCAATTTACACACCTGACTGAGAACTTCATAGTTCAACTTTATATTTTCATTCAACTTATCAAATTTTGAGAGAAATTCTGATTTAAAAGCTGCAGTATATCCATGAGAATGAAATGCATATGCTTAGTGTATCTGACAAGTTTAATAAATGAATACTACTGTAGAGAGTGAAAGCAAACATGAAGCTTGAACCATTTGATTTAAGCTGGTAAAGCAGAAATGTCATTGAAATACAGAGAACAAAGAAGATTTAAACCAACAGATTCAATCAGTTCTTGGCGTTATCATATTTATGAATTACTTACAATCTTACACAGAACTATCTCATATTTTCCAGATGCTGGTCTTTTTTTTTTTGGTATGCCAGCTAATGTGGGTGGGTGGAATATAGTAATGATAGGAGAAAAATACAAAGTAATAGGATAACCGATCAATAGATGTTAATAGCAAGTATAATGGTCAGTCAATCAAGTAAATAAATACACCAGTTTGTTTGATATCACATATATAGTTCATAGACTTTATATATAGGTACACATAAGTAAATTTATTACCTATAGTAGGAGGTACTCTCCACTTATATATGATTACAGTATTGATGGTCAATTACTTCTAAGGCTAGATCGTGTGAATGATTTAGTTGTAATATTTCAGTTTTTTTTCATTTAACCAACATATTAACTATATTGCATCTAAAGCATCCAGAAGTCTTGGTTTTATAATTTGTAATAGTAAGCTTTTCACAATGCTGACACTATCTCATTACTTTTCAATTACTGTGTTCGATCTGTTTTGGAATACTGTAGCATAATTTGGAATCCACATTGCTTATTTAATATAGTTAAAATTGAACATGTTCAAAATAGGTTTTTACGCTATGTGTATTTTAAGAGAAACATCACTCATATAATTATTACTTACCAAACGAAATACTTCGCTCATCATTCAGTTATGATTCACTTGAAACTCACCGTCTCCAGACAATTATTAGATTTTTTTTAAATTCTTCACTTTGATATTGATGCACCTGATATTCTAAACCTTATTACTTTTTATTGCCCATGAATCAATCTTAGATGCCGTAATCTTTTTTATGTTCCTCCATATTGTTCTAATGTTTTGAAAAATTCTCCATTGTACCAATTTCTAAGATACAGAAATACTGATGATGTATATTTTTAAATTTTCATTTTGTATATACATATGTTTTTATCTTTATCTTGTATTCACATATGCAAACTGTAACTGGGCTTCTGCCTGTAGTTTGTATTCATAAATAAATAAATAAGCAGGGCCATTTTAAGAAAATCATGGGCCAAGTGATTTTTTTGAGGCCCTACCTGGAAAATTCTTGATAAATTCAACTACTACTCGTTTTTCTGAGACCCCTCTTCTCTTGAGGGGCACATGCGGTAAGACAGCACTGTATGTAAGGAGATGGCGAGTAACAGGATATGCATTGAATGAATCTCTAATCCTTTTGTGCTGTGCGTCTTGTGTAAAACATTGTTTGAATTAGACATGAAGTTTGATTAAATGCTTTGCAAACAGAAATTTGATTTCTTTGCACTGAAATTTGTTGTCCCATTTCATCTACCAACATGTTCAAAGTAAGAAATTAATCTACATTTTTTTTTTACTTCTGATCATGAAGTATGCTGTTGCTAGTATTGTCCATTTATGTGCCTCTAATTCCTATCGAGGTAGTACTTGAAAAAGCTTAATACTGAGCAATTTTGAGAAAAATATTCAGAAAGTAATCATGCCCTTTCTTAATCCTCTTCACGTACAAGCTTTCAGCAACAAATTTGGATTATCTATATTTGACGAATAGGCAATAAATCCGGTAACCTTGTCTTAACCTAACCATGTGTTAAAAAATGGACGAAGAATGGGAAAGAAACAGAAGAAAAGGAAGGAAAACTACCCCAGTAGCTCAACGACATAATACAATAACTGGACCATATCCTGAAAATTGGTATGTCAGAGGAAAATCAGACATTGTAACTATAAGATAGGGGCCATTCAAGTATTTCTTAAGTAGATTTTTAGACATTTTTGACCCCCCCCCCCCCTGTCAGCAAAATTTCGTCAGCAGCTTAGAATATTTCATATCTTCAAAAAAGGTGATTGATGATGTAAGCAACCTTCAACCCCCCCCCCTTGTCATCAAAAGTCAGCAAATCCAAAACCCCCTCCCCCCTCGATGCTGATGTAATACTTGAATGACCCCATAGGGCAAGATTGTCCTATATTGTGCAAACTATTTATGCTATTAATTAATTAAGTCTTCAATTTTTCAGTCGATTATACATATTTGATTCCATGTTAATAATTTTTGTTTTGAAGAAAAGCAGTTTGGAACAATAAATTATTTTAGTATAGTTTCAAATGCATATATATATAGATCTATATCAGATTCACGATATAGACCTGTGTCTCTCAAGATGGATTTATTGTAGGAGATATAGATCTATACTGTGAATCTGACTTAGACTCTACGTAGGAACAACAAAGATTAGTATAGATCTGTGTTGCCATGACATTGACTGATATAGAACTGTGTATGATGACATCAAGAGACCAGGTATGAATCTATGAATGTGATGAGCATTAACATTTAACATTCATTTAAAAAATTTGAATCATTTCAGGAATTGATATCATTTAGATAATTTCAGTGCCTTGGTGATTTATTAAGCAATAGTATCCTAAATCCATAAAAACCTGTACACAATCATTGATCGTCATTTATTGATACACGGGTACGTGAATAATCATGAATAATAAGAATTCAAAGAGTTCTTTGAGAGGAAAATGCCCTCAAATTAAAATTTCCAGAAAATTTGCAGTAGAGTGTGCAATTTTTTTTGAATGGAAACAAACTTTTGAATGTACAATTGTTTATAGATTTTAGGTACACATAAGCAGGGCCATTTTAAGAACATCACGGGGCCGCTGGGCCAAGTGATTTTTTTGAGGCCCTACCTGGAAAAACATATCAAATTTTGGTTTTAATAGGATAAAATGTGTTGATATATCAAAACATTTTATCAATTATAATTGAATCCATATTATTGTGTATATTTTATATCAAAGATTAGAGGATTAGTGAAATCAGACAATGATTGATAAAGATGCAGTGAATTCTTTGAGATGAATTGAACTAAAAAAAAGAATTTTAAAGTGTTTTTTTATTTTTGCAAATTATAAACAATGCAAACAATTATTTGCATCTATTATAGTTTTTCAAAGATAGAAAAATGAAGTTGACATCATTACCCCTAAATTTTTGAAAACTGGGTTCAAATTCGGCCCTGGAAAGCTGAACTCACTTGTTTTTATATTATTTCTGAAATGGCACCGCCTGTGGTCCAAAAATCATCAAAGTACTTGCATACATAGATTTACATTATATTCAAATTTATGTCTCCTAAGATAGATCGATATCAGATCACAATATATAGATCTATTTATCTCTGACTATGCCTTTTTTAGCCAGAACGATATCATGGCCCAATATTGATCTCTATTTGAAACTGAAATTTTATGACGTACATTTATATTTTCGTGCTACTGGGGTAGGAAAAGAAAAACAGTATAATAGAGAAGAGAATATAAAGTATTTTATGACATGAATGTCGCTCTCCACTTGTTAATACAAGATATACAGAAGACTGGATGTTGTGAAGATATTTATTATTTGAGATGTTGATTTTTTAAGGAAGGAAAAAACTCATCTCTGCCTCTACCGGGAGTCGAACCCGGGTCCCTCGATTGCCGGACGAGTGCTCTGACCACTAAGCTACAGAGGAGATAGAGATTTCCCTTCGCTAGAGCGTATATATGCCGAACGGAACCGTGCAATGGACGGTGAAACCGATCAGCTACTAGCTCATGGACGACGAGCCACCAGTGGGCTATATATATGACATGAATGTCGCTCTCCACTTGTTAATACAAGATATACAGAAGACTGGATGTTGTGAAGATATTTATTATTTGAGATGTTGATTTTTTAAGGAAGGAAAAAACTCATCTCTGCCTCTACCGGGAGTCGAACCCGGGTCCCTCGATTGCCGGACGAGTGCTCTGACCACTAAGCTACAGAGGAGATAGAGATTTCCCTTCGCTAGAGCATATATATGCCGAACGGAACCGTGCAATGGACGGTGAAACCGATCAGCTAATAGCTCATGGACGACGAGCCACCAGCGGGCTATATATATGACATGAATGTCGCTCTCCACTTGTTAATACAAGATATACAGAAGACTGGATGTTGTGAAGATATTTATTATTTGAGATGTTGATTTTTTAAGGAAGGAATAAATATCTTCACAACATCCAGTCTTCTGTATATCTTGTATTAACAAGTGGAGAGCGACATTCATGTCATATATATAGCCCGCTGGTGGCTCGTCGTCCATGAGCTATTAGCTGATCGGTTTCACCGTCCATTGCACGGTTCCGTTCGGCATATATACGCTCTAGCGAAGGGAAATCTCTATCTCCTCTGTAGCTTAGTGGTCAGAGCACTCGTCCGGCAATCGAGGGACCCGGGTTCGACTCCCGGTAGAGGCAGAGATGAGTTTTTTCCTTCCTTAAAAAATCAACATCTCAAATAATAAATATCTTCACAACATCCAGTCTTCTGTATATCTTGTATAAAGTATTTTACTTTTTACTCTTTTTTACTATTTTTTTACTCTTTTCACACTCACCCTACATGTTCTTACATGTATATAGAAAAAATGATACATTATATATGTGGGGGAAAAATCACTTACAGGAGTATAGAAAAAAACAGGGAGGAAAGAAAACAACTTTGGTTCATAGGGTTACAATAAAACTTCCCAAAGGTGAGGAGAGAAGAAAAAAGAAAACACAAAACTGGATTAAATTTATTCCACTGGCACTTGGACAAAATATTTCATCTGTGATCGTAAAGGGGTTAAGAAACTACAATGCATGAAAAGGAAGGCATTCCCCTCATAGTTTGAAAACAAATTATCTAAGCTATCTATGTTTATTATGAGGCAATCAACTCAATCAGGCCATTTTAGATCAAAATTCATTCTGATAACTATTCAACAGCCTAAATGGAATGCTGTTCATGTCATACTCATGATGATATTTACTATTCTGAAATGATTTTTGAACTAAAATTCATTTATTTAGTTATTTCAAGTATGATAAAATTAATGAATCAATTTGCTTTTATTAAAAGTTTTCTGCATAAGTAATGCAATTGCAATGAAACATGATAGAAAAATAACAAAAAAGGTACATTACAGTACACATTAACTCATACCTGGTCTCATCTTGATACTCAAATTTTCCCTTATTAGAGCAAATAATGTAGTAGTAAACTTCACTTTTCCGTCTTCAGTCAGTGGCATGTTCATTCGAATCAATTTCTGAAATTAAACATTTATTTTGATTTTTCACTACAATGTTCAATAATAAAATCTTTATGTTTAAGAAATTAAAACATTTAAATGAAAAATAATTTTTTTTTAATGAATAGAATTTATAAGTTCAATTATTTAAAATTCTGGGAAGGGAAAGCCGTACCTTGTAAGCTAATCGATATGGACATTTATTTCCAAATCCTAGAGGAGGGTCCATGTTTCTCAGCATATCATACATCTCAGAATAATGAATGGAACCACTGAAAAGTACAACATACATTTAGTTAAGCATAAACAAATAAGAAAAAATTTAGTTACAATAGGCTTACACAGAATTTTCTCGAGGGGGGTTTACTTTTTTTTCCCTGCAAAATAACACTATAATCTTGGCTTAAGGGAAGTTAGAACCCCAAAACCCCCCTTTTGCGTATGCTAATGTAGTTATATTCAACAAAATATTTTAATATTGCTCTCATGAATATTTTTAAAATCATATAAGGTAGATCCACTCTACACCAAAGCTCTATATTTTGAGAAACTCGAAACTATATATTCAAGTGAAAAGCCTAATTATATATTCAAGTTTCATTCTTTGAATATATATTCCATATGTTATAATCTAACTATATATTTAAGAAAAAAATCTTCTACTTATACTCCGTATTTACTATATAATACTAAAAATACTCTGTATTTACTATATAATACTAAAAATACTCCGTATTTACTATATAATACTAAAAATACTCCGTATTTACTATATAATACTAAAAATACTCCATATTTACTATATAATACTAAAAATACTCCGTATTTACTATACCAAAGTTTAGTAGCAATGCATGTTCATCTTTGTCTTGAAGTATTTTATTTAAACCTCTCTATCTCAAAGGTATAACCATGATGATGGGAAAAGAAAACACAAAACACAAAAATCTTCCTTTCTTCCAAAGGAACTAAGGCTTTCTTAGGCTAAGAAAAAACAAAATATATATGTGACAGAATTGCTATCCATAATGGTGATGAATACTTTCACTTCTTTGTATATGAAACATAGAAAATAGAAAAAAGATAAGAATAATATTGGGTAAAATATAAACATTAAAGGGGCTGGGACACAGATAAGAGTCAAGAATTATAATTCAACTTTCAAGTGAAAAGAATTCATAGCCGCCACAGTGTCACTTGTAGTCATGAGTAAATGCTGTTCATTTGTTTTTCGGGTAATGGAAAAAATATATTTTTAAAGTTTTACGCCATAAATTTTATCTTAATAAAAGTGCAGTTGCAGTTAACTTCAGAATTCTCTGTGGGATCCTTTTATAAAAATAATCAGAAGCAGAGATACCACCTAAAAACAAGTATGACAACATTAAACGAGTGACAGAAGTCCAAAAAAGTACTCATCTCCATATTGGTTCATGTGTTCAATAATGGTTCATGAAATGCAGAGGAAAATATATTCAAGTTTGAGTTCAAAAAATGTTAACTTTTTTTGATACAGCACCAGCGCTGTGTGTTTTTTATTTATAAAAAACTATACACCACTATAAGTATTTTAGTACAAATAGGTTTTTATATCAAAAAATTGGTTGATTTTTCATTAGTTTTGAAAATATGTCACAGCCTTTTCACCTTCTCTATATTTCCAGTGTTGTTAAAAATTAATTAAAGAAAAGGAAAGTGACTTCTTAAGAAAACTATGTACTGCAACTCATCTGGAAATACAGTATTGCTCAAAAGTCTTTTGACAACCATAAATGTGTCTGCAAAATTTGTATTTGAGTTTTTTAATGAAATCTCTCTATCCAATGAAACATGAACACTGAGTCCATTACAAACTATTTTGAACAAAAAATTGCGCATCTGACCATTTTAAATTCAGAAAAAAATTCACATTTACTTTTTTGTGGGTTCAAGAGGCAGCTTAAGTAAGGGTGCAACAGGTGCTGAGCACCTGGGTGGCAGGTTGTAAGGGGCGGCAGCTTAGGCTTTAGTCAGACACAAAATTTTTTTAAAACTTCCAATACTAAAACTTCACATGATAAGAGGTGGATTTATGGTTAGGCTGACTGTGGGTTACATAAAATTTTCTATCCATCTCTCAACCCAGTCTAAGTTTCTTGACCATTTGTTTCTTAAATTTGCCATTAAGAATACAGCTCGCTCAGCCTGTAAATGTATTTCTGTTACTTAGTTACTTTTTTTATCACTCTTTCCTCTTAACCTGGTCCTTTGCTCTCTAAGTCACTCTTTTTGTCACTCACCAACCTGCTCCCTTGTTCTTTAGGTCATTTTTTGGTTACTCACATGCACACTGTTTTAATCACTAACGGGCTTGCAAACTCTCTAGATCACTTGTTTGGTTGCTCACATGCACACTGTTTTAATCACTAACGGGCTTGCAAACTCTCTATATCACTTGTTTGGTTGCTCACATGCTTGTAAACACTCTGAGTTCCTCTTTTGGTAACTCGCATGCTTATGAACTCAATGTCACTCATTCTACTCACCAACATAGTTCTTTGCTCTCTGGGAAGAGACGGATTTATAGTTTTGCAAATTTTGGTGCCCTTCTCCCCAATACTAATTTTTCCTAACCACTCATTTCTCAAATTTGCTGCCATGGCCTATAGCTCACTAAGTCCCCATGTAAATAGCCTCTGCACATGACATCATGCTTTTGAGCCATACTTTGCTGTCACAGATGTAGAGAAAGCTTGAGGGGAAAGGCAGAGCTTGGGACAGTAATACCAGAAACAAGAATGTGGGGCGAATGTGCATTTTGATGTCCTAATCTAGTAATTTTTTTTTTTTTTGGAATGATCAAATTAAGGCAAATTAAAAATTTAGCTTATTTTTACTTGTCTGGTCCCTAGTGCACCAGGAACACCCCTCTTTAAAAATAATTTTTAAAATAAAAGTCGCCTTGTTATACTTCCTCTTTACAGGAAAAGTAACAGTAATGATGACTCGATGATGAATAACAAAAGCTGTAATTCGTTCTTTTTTTCTTTGTTCTAATGAGTTATATTTAGCGTGTTTATTTATTTTTTCGATCAAACTCTGTGGTGTTTTCTTTATTTTTCTAGATAATGAGTTTAATTATTCTCTTTAGTTTGATTTTGTCACTGGATTTTTAAAAGGACATTCATTGTTGGATTTGCAAGATAAGTGGTTTTTTTCATTACCCTCCAACTTTTTTAATTTTCATTGTGTATTTTTGATCAACTTAAATTTTATTTTCATTGTACTTACACCAGGTTTGTGACCGTTGTTTCTTTGTCAATAATCAATTTCTTCACTCACGTGCTCGTATGGGAGAGAATATCTGGTTCTTTGTTTTCATATATGAATTTCCAGCTTCTTTGATATAATTTCATGGGTTGTTTGGGCGTTAGTGTTATCAAACAGTGTATACTTTTTCCCGGGTATTCTCAGTAGTTTTTGTCTTTTTTTTCATTTGGGTGGGTCCTATTGTTTTAGTGTTAATGAATAGATAGTTAGCTAATACTAATAAGTATAAATTTTACTTTGTATCTTAACACTTCTTTAGGGTTGTGTTGCTAATATAATATATATATATATATTTCTTCCTTGCGTGATTTAGTGTTGAGCATTTTATTTTACTTAATTTTTCCATACACTATCCTTTACGTATATTTTGTATTGTAATGTAATTTATGTTATTTTAATTTACTGTTAACATTTTTTATTTTTTCCTATTTTTTAAGTGTTATTATCTAGTTTTTAGCAATAGTGTTAGTATGCCTCAACCTCGATTAGTGTTGTGTAAGGCTTGCGACAGGAGCTTTCCCTGATCTAGGGGGATAGTAGCTGATAGTTTCAAGCGGTGTTGGATAGGGCAAGGTTGGAACTCGAGGTCAAAGCATTATGAGAGAGAGAGAGTTAGGGTTTTAGAGGACCCGGTTATTATGAAGCATCTGTCATCAACCCACCTGTCAATGAAAAAGCAATCTCCTCGAACAATGACAGTTTAGAGGGTGAATGGTGCTCGTGAATGAGGTAGAGGGGGATAGTGATAAGGGTTTAATCATCGACCATCCTATGGTTAGGGAACTATGGAACAGAGTGTAAAAGGGATTTTCGGGGTGTCGAGCACTGTTGTCTTCCTGGGGGGAAGATAAGCAATGTTAGACGCTTTTCATCATTGAAAGTTGCCCTTGCAGGTAACCCTGTAGGTGGGAATGAATCACGTGGAAGCGAATATTAGTGAGTCTCTGTCAGAGTACCAGGACTTGCTATTATGTGCTGGGGGGAGGTTCAGATGTGGCAGTGATTCCAGTACTGCCAAGGGGTAGTAGGGGGTATAGGAGTAGGATCTACTAATTCAATTTAGGCCTGAAGGACATTAGTTCCAACTTGGAGCTTCACACATTTACCGATAGGTGGCTTTGTTGGGATTGGATGCATCTGAATAGGAGAGGGTCTGGGAGGTTTATAATAGGCTTAGGTCAGGTTTTTTACTCCCAGACCACGTAGATGGGAATGCAGGGGGTTAATGATAATAAAAACAGTATTGACAGCAAGGGCATAGCGTGGGGGGGGGGGACTTGGGGGTCTGGTTCCCCCCCCCGAAATGTGAGAAAATGACCAAAAAAAGGGAAAAAGATGGCAAAATCTATTGTTCTATCACTCTGGTCCCCCTCCCCGATTTTCTGGCTACGCCCCTGATTGACAGGGAATTACCTAGCTCTGACTTGGATAACTTCTCGATTGACACTGAATCACCGGCCAAATTAAAATGTGTACTAATAAATGTCAGGAGCTTGGGTAATAGGAAAGAGTTTTTAGAAACTGATAGAGAGTTGTGGAGGGCCTGGATCTTATAGCCCTACAGAATCTTAGGCGAACGATGGGGATGAATCTTTCATACACATCTCAGGATACAATAATTTTTTTACAATTAGATAGGATAGGAAAGGGGATGAAGTGTTGATATACATGAAATCAAGTTTGAAGTGGCGCTGTCGACAAGAGTATGCAGGTGTTGGCTCTCTAATATCATAAATCTGCCAACACATGGTTATTGTGAGCACGCCTTTTTTTTCTCTCTCTTTCGCTGTTCGAAGGAGAAGACTTTCATTTCTAGCAGAGTCAAGATGTTATTTTCTATATTTTCTATGTGTCCGTGTATACTCTTTCTTTTTATATGTGTAATGCACCATGTGTTTTATCAAATAATTAAACTTTATATTCAGCCATTTTCTGGAATTTAAGTAATTATTCTGGAGTTAAAGTTGAGTTATCTATGGGTAAGTCACTGCTTCAATTTAAGTGCCAGTAGACAACTTTCATGATGAATTCAGTTTTTAACAAACCCCAAAGAAAGTGGACCTGATGACAGGGCCGTCTTAAGAGCATCATGGGCTCCAGGCCAAGTGGTTTTTCTGAGGCCGTACCTGGTGAATTCTAGAAAATTTCAACCGAATCTCATTTTTGTGAGGCCTCTCTTCTCTTGAGGCCCCAGGCCGTGCTGGGTGGGCCCATGCGTTAAGACGGCACTGGCTGATGTTTAGTATTTTTTTATATTTCATAGATGACAGCAGGTTCCAATGAAACGACATTATTTACGTACGACATTATAATGGTGCTTTTTGAACGAGTGGGTTGATATTTATTCATTATCTGGCATTGAGTGTTGTTTCACCATTTTTTTTGTTTCTGAGTTGAAGAAGAAGGAAGGGATTGCCTGTTTCTTTAATAAATTACCCATGAGAGGCGTTAATGCATGAGCCTTCTCAGGTGGCTACGATAATGGGATCAGGTGCTATGATAAATAGTAGGTTCGGATTTGAAAAATGCCTCATTTTCCCAAGTGGAAATTTGAGCAATTGACAAGGGCCACAAAATTTTAGGGCCCCACTAATGAGATCTTTGCTAGCCCCCTCCGGAGGATTTATAGTTTAGTCGTCTGTGGGCTACAAAAATTTTGCCACCCATTCTAGTCTAGTTTTCTTGACTACTTGTTCCTCAAAATTAACCACCCCCAAAATTATAAATATGCCTTTGTGTCTACGTCACTCTTTCGGTCATTCAAATACAAATACAAATACAAATACAAAAACAACGCCACAACAGGCAAAATGCCCAACGAGGTGGCTGATAAAAAGATGCCCATAAAAATATGGATGTCATATGTTTCAAAAATACAGCAACCCAATTAAAAATGCAATTAACACAAATTACAAACAATATATACACATGATAAAATATTATACAATGCCCATAAAGAATACTTATGGTTGTCTTATTCTAAGAATGGATAGCTTCTCGATTTACCCCAACATGTTTATCGTATTTCTTTTTAAACGTGTCAATTGTGTTACAATTTACTACCTCCGGGGGTAAGCTATTCCATTTATTAACAACCGTATTGGAGAAAAATTCCCTGCGACACCATAACCTTGCATTGTCCCTCACCAATCGATACTGGTGTCCCCTTGTAAAAGCAGTCGATTGGCGGTGTACTAAAAGTTCATGGTCCATCCTATCCATCCCATTGAAAATTTTGAACACTTCGATCATATCTCCTCGACACCTGCGTTCATCCAATGTAAACATATTCAAAAAATGAAGTCTTTCTTCATAACTCAAGCCCTGTGTGCCAATAAGGACACGCGTAGCTCTTCTCTGCACCCCTTCAACCAAGTCTATGTCCCTCTGTAGGTATGGTCTCCAAAACGTTACAGCATACTCCAGTCCAGGACGAACTAAGCCTCGAAAAAGCGGAAGAATGACTTTAGGAGAACGCGAAGAGACCTTTATGAAAATGAGACCAAGCATTCTATTCGATTTTTTGACAACCGCTGAACAATGTTCAGAAAACTTAAGTCGCTCGTCAATGAGAATTCCCAAATCGGTGACTCTAGTTGCATCCGGGATAGTGACACCATTCAACTCGTAAGAGAACCGTGGGTTGTTCGAACCAAAATGAGCGACCATGCACTTATCTACGCTAAACGTCATGCTCCATTCATTTGCCCATGCTGCAATCTTGTTTAAGTTGGTCTGGAGCAACTCCCTATCGCTTTCATTTCCGATTACCCCCATTAGCTTCACATCATCTGCGAATTTGCTAGTAATTCCATCGATACCCTGATCGAGTTTGTCGATAAAAAGTGAAAAAAGTATGGGGCCAAGGACACTTCCCTGAGGAACTCCACTTGTGACGTCTGTCCAACCAGAGAATTCCCCGTTCACCATAACTCGTTGCGACCTATCTCTTAACCACGATTCTATCCAATTCAGCAAGTTGCCCCCTATTCCAATCTCGTGTAAACGCTTCAAGAGTTTGCCATGTTGGACCCGATCGAATGCCTTCTGGAAATCAAGGTAAACAACGTCGACATTTTTGCTCTTACCCAAAGCCTTAGTCACGTAATCATAGAAGCAAAGGAGGTTAGTTACACATGACTTCCCCTTCCTGAACCCATGCTGATTATCCGACAATACATTATTCTCATCTATCCACTTCACAAACTGCCTTTTGATGATAATTTCCAAAATTTTCGACAGGGAGCTCGTCAAACTCACTGGACGATAATTAGACACCACTTCTCTACTACCCTTCTTAAATATCGGAACAACGTTAGCCAGTTTCCAATCTCTCGGGACGATACCCTCAGCAACACTACTCCTGTATATCTGTGCGACTGGCCCCAACAATTCATTAGCACCTTCCCTGAGAACCCTGGGATAGATATCATCTGGCCCTGGTGCTTTGCTTGCACATACATTTCTTAGAAGATTTAGGACCTCCACGTCTTCTACTTGAATATTGTTGAGGGTTTTATTACCCCATGCAACACCCGTATATCGAATATCATTATCTCCATTAAAAACCGACGCGAAAAAGTCATTGAAAGCACTACACATGCCTACATTGCTCTCTACCTTAGAGCCTCCTATCGAGAGGGGACCAACTGTCCCCTTACATCCATTATTGACGTATCGAAAAAATGATTTTGGGTCAGAGCCAATGTTATCTGCCAACCTAGATTCAACTTCCTTTTTGCTATCCCTTATCGCTTTCTTCAACAGTCTTCTTTTATCAGTAAACAATGATAGGTCACCACGTCCACTTTTATACTCTCTGAATGCTCTTTTCTTTTCAAGATAAAGGTTCCGCACGCTATCCGTGAACCATAGAGGGTGTGATGTACAAACACGCTTTTTTCGAACAAAGGGTATGACGTCGTGCAAAACAGAGGACAGCTTCGTACTAAATTCTTCCCATTGACTTACCACCCCTACTGATTCCAACCGGTCTTTGAAAACTTCCGCTAACCTTCCTCTCAAAACATCAAAGTTAGTTCTCCGAAAACAAGGAACCAGTCTTTTGTTATCAACCTTACCCGAGGAAAAGTTACAGTGAAATCTGACGATACGATGATCACTGGAAGAAAACTCTTCCCCCACCGAAACATGTTCAACTAGATCCTCAGAACTAGTAAGAACTAAATCCAAAATAGCAGTACCCCTTGTGGCTTCTGATACATGCTGATACAAAAAATTTTCGAGCACCAACTTAAGAAAGTCTCTTTCATACAGATTTCCAGATGAAAGGTTCTCCCAATCAATACCCGGGTAATTGAAATCCCCTAGTATGAGAACCCTCTGTCGCTTACACATGTAGGAAATTTCATCATGCATTTTGGCAATGTAGCTTTGATCCCTATTCGGTGGATTATAACAAACCCCAACAATAAGTTTATGACGTCTTTTGCTCTCAAGTTCAACCCATATGGTTTCAATATCACTTCTCTGCACGTTACACTCTCTAGCCTTCAAACAGGATTTCACGTATATCAACACTCCACCCCCTTTCCTATCAGATCTATTTCTCAAAAAAGTATCGTATCCTGAGATGTGTAAGAAAGATTCATCCCCATCGTTTGCCCAGGATTCTGTAATGGCTATAAGATCCAAGCCCTCCACAACTATCATAGTTTCTAAAAAATCTTTCTTATTACCCAAGCTCCTGGCATTTATTAACACACATTTTAATTTGCCCGGTGGTTTGCTGTCAATCGAGAAGCCATCCAAGTCAGAGGTGGGTAATTTCAAGTCAGTACAGTTGTGATTATCATTAACTAACCCGCATTCCCGACTACGTGGTCTGGGAGTAAAAAAACCTGACCTAAGACTATCGTAAACCTCCCAGACCCCTCTCTTATTTAGATGGATCCCATCCGAACGAAGCCACCTATCGGTAAATGCGGGAAGCTCCAAGAACGTGACCCCAAGTGAGGAGCAAATGTCCTTCAGGCCTATATTAAATTGGTGGATCCTACTCCTATATCCCCTACTACCCCTTGGCAGCACTGGAATCACTGCCACATCTGAACCCCCCTCCCTAGCGGATAATAGTAAATCCCGGTATTCTGACAGAGACTCACTAATATTCGCTCCTACCTGATTTGTTCCCACCCACAGAATCACCCGCAAGGGCAACTTTCGGCGATGAAAAACGGCTCGAACGTTGCCAATCTTCCCCCCAGGAAGACAACAGCGCTCGAAACCCCGAAAATCCCTACACACTCGGTTCCCAAGTTCCCTAACCATAGAATCGCCGATGATTAAACCCCTATCACTATCCCCCTCTACCTCATCCACGACCACCCATTCTCCCTCTAAAATGTCGTTGTTCGTGGAGATTGCTTCTTCATCAACAGGTGGCTCGACGACCAGAGGCTCCGTTATAACCGGGCCCTCTAGCACCCTAACTTTTTCCCGTAAAGCTTCGACCTCGAGTTCCAGCCTTTTCCTATACAAGCACCCTTTACAATTGAAACTATCAGCTACTATACCCCTAGACCAGGGAAACCTCCCGTCGCAAGCTCTACACAACACTAGTCGAGGTCGAGGCATACTAACACTATTGCTAAAGCTAGATAATAATAATAATACTTAAAAATAGGAAAATGAGAAACGTTAACTGGAAATTAAAATAATGTAAAATACATTACTATGCAAAATATACGTAAGAGATTATACGAAAAAATTACGTAAAGTAGAATGCTCAGCACTAAATCACGAAGAATAAAATAAATATGTATATAAAGAATACAACACCACCCTCTAAAAAAAAGTATTAAGCTACGAAGTACAATTTATACTTATTAGAATTAGCTAACTATCTCAAAACACTAACACTACAACAATAGGCCCAAATGGAAGGAAAACAAAATTATTGAGAGTACCCGGGAAAAAGTATACACTGTTTGCTAACACTAACGTCCAAAAACCTACGAACTTATATCAAAGAAGCGAGCGAACCTGGCGAAAAAACAACGAAAATGAAATGCGAACGAGAAAAATAAATTTAAGTCGATCGAAAATACACAACGAAAATTAAAAAAAAAATGAGAGCAATATAATAAAAAAAAACCACTTATCTCACAATCCAACGTGCGCTGAAAAAAAGAAAATCACCGCAGAATATGACCCAAAAATAAACAACACGCTAAGTAAAACTCACGAGAACGAAGAAAAACACAAAGAAAGACACAAAATGGCGCACTGGCGTGACGGATAATCCTTCGGTAAGGATTCAACACGCAAAGTAATTCACACGCTTTCACACCCTCTAGGCAGGGCCGTCTTAAGAGAATCATTGGCCCCGGATCAAGTGATTTTTCTGAGGCCTTACCTGTCGAGTTCTCAAAAATTTGAACCAGTTCTCATTTTTGTGAGGCCCCTCTTTTCTTGAGGCCACCGAGCCGTGACCGGGTGGGCCCATGCGTTAAGACGGCACTGCCTGGAGAAGCCCAACTCCCTGGAACAACTAGTGAGATCGACTATATCCTATCTAATATGAAGCATATGATCCAGGACTGCAGTGTTCTCAACAAATTTAGTACAGGAAGTGATCATCGACTGGTTAGATGTAGAATAAGGCTTAACATTAGAATGGAAAGGGCGAAACTTATCAAAAATGGAAAAACTGGCATCGATATGGTAAAGCTTCAAAAGAACATTGATATAAATTCCAGTTAGAGCTGAAGAACCGATTTGATTTGCGATATAACACCACTCAGAAAGAACAAGATGTCACCAATATGAACAAAACTTTAACCACTATCTTAAAAGAAGTAGCAAAAGAACTTGCTGGAGAAAAAGAAATTAAACCAGTGAAGAAAATAACAGAAGAAACAAAGAAACTTATGAAAGACAGGAGAGAATTTCAGATTAAGAAGAATGACCCTAAAGCAAAAGTGGAATATGCAGAACTGTGTAAGACAGTACCAAACTAGATTACAGAAGATGTCAGGAAGTTTAATTGCGATATTGTAAAGAAAGCATTGAAAGATAATAGGAGCTTAAAATCAGCAAAACAAAAACTGTGTGTTGGGAGAAAGGAAATTTTTGCACTAAAAAGGAAAGATGAAACCATCACAAAAGATGGAAATGAAATCATTAGCATTGTTGAGGAATTTTATAATACTCTATACAAACATGAAGCACAGGATTGGAACAAAGCAGAGCGAGCAGGAAGAAAAGAAAATAGAGCAGAATTTGTACAAGTAGCACCTGTGCTGAAAGAGGAAGTCTACAAGGCTATAAGATGTATGAAAAAAGGGAAATGCCCAGGTGAAGATGGGATTTCAATAGACATTATTAAAGCAGCAGGAGAAGAATTTGCTTGGATGGGACAAAATTGGATGTGCCTGAAGATTGGAATAACGCAATAATAGTTCTTTTTTATAAAAAGGGTGAAAGGGAGGATATCAAGAACTATCGACCAATCAGTCTCCTATCAATAATTTATAAAATCTTCACCAAAGTGCTGACATATAGGCTTGAATCAAAATTTGATGAAGCTCAACCAAAAGAACAGGCATGATTTCGAAGTGGATTCAATACAATGGATCACATGCAAACAATCAGAAAACTCATAGAGAGACACAAGGAATATGAATTACCATTGTGTATGGCCTTCATTGATTTTGAGAAAGCATTTGAATGTCTTCACGTCCGCTGTTGTTAAAGCTCTAGATATAATTGGGGTAGAGAAGACTTACATCACAATATCATCAAGAAAATATATGACAAAGCAACTGCAACGATTCGTTTGGATAAAAGAAAAGCAAAGATTAAATTCAGAAAAGGAGTCAGACGGGGTTGATACTATCTCACCAAAACTCTTTACCGCTATTTTAGAAGAAGTATACAGAAAACTGGATTGGGATAAAAAGGGAATTAAAATAAATGAATAATTTCTCAACCATTTGCGTTTTGCAGACGACATTGTTGTTATCAGCAGTAATCCAGACAAACTAGAAGAAATCATACAAGAACTGGTAAAGGCAAGTATTGAGGTGGGCTTGAAAATGAATCTGCAAAAGACTAAAGTTATGTTCAACCCCTTTGCATTGAAGAGGGCAATCTTGCTCAACAACACAGAGATAGAAGAAGTAGAAAACTATGTATACCGGGGACAAGAAATTATCATGGCAACAGAATCATTAATGAAATAAACAGAAGGATCAGGATTGGGTGGAGCACTTTTGGCAAAACTGTGTAATTCTGAAGAGTCACATGCCATTATGCCTGAAAAGAAGTTTTTAACCAGTGTGTGCTACCAGCACTGCCATGGAGCTGAAACATGGACACTCACAAGCAAGACGATACAAAGGCTACAGACAACACAAAGGAGCATGGAAAGATGTATGCTAGGCATCACAAGGAGAGAGAGAAATGAATCACTTGGATCAGGAACCACACAAAGGTATATGATATCATGGAAAGAATTAAACGTTTGAAATGGAAATGGGCTGGACATATTGAGGGAAGACCGGGCAACAGATGGACCACAAGTATTCTAGATTGGTACCCCGTGGTGTTAAACATCCGAGAAGGCATCCCCAAACAAGATGGATTGACGAGATCAGAAAAGTGTTGTTGGAGTCAACTGGAAGGCTAAAGCATCAGGCAGAGCAGAATGGAAAAATTTAGAGGAGACCTTCATCCAGCAGTGGATTGAAAATAATTGATGATAATAACACAACTTTCTACGCCAGTGATACTCCCATAATGGATCACGTCTGGGTCACCATTATGGGAGTATCACTGGCGTAGAAAGTTGTGTACTGGCACTTAAATTGAAGCAGTAACTTATCCATAGATAACTCAACTTTGACTCCAGAATAATTTGTTGTCAATTGTTTTATTTTATGATGTGATAGACTCACTAAAGAGGGACTTGACAAATTTCAGCCTCTAAGGGTGGGTCATAAGGTGGTTCAAAGGTTATATGGGGCAATCATGGCACTGAGCAAAAACTGCTGAAGCTATGAATATGAAATTTGATTAGTAATATATTTAATAATGTAAACACCTACTAAGACAGGATTTCTGAAAATTCAACCCCAAGGGAATCATGATAAGTTCAAATATGATAGGGGCAAATCATTGCAAGTAATTTTCAGATTACCAAATCCATGTGAGCAAAGTCATTTGTAACAGCTAGTATTTTATATAAACACAATTAAAAAATTTTATTATTCTTTAATTTTGTCAATAACTAAAAAATAACAAAAAACTTCTTTCAAAAATAACAAATATAGACATTTTAGGATTGTAAACATCATTCATGGAATTATATGATTGCTTAAACATTTTTATCAAAATGAAGATCCCAGCTCAGTGAAAGATCAATCTACTGAAAAAGTTATAAAGAATACAGTTTTTTTCTTACTTGGCATTAGGGTCATATTCTGCCCATACTCTAATATACTCATCAAGATGGTGGGCTCCCAGAATAGATGAATCTCGAGTGAGGTAGTCAAAATTATCCATTATTACAGCAACAAAAAGATTTAACATCTATAGAAAAATCAAATGCACATGACTCAATAAAAAAAATCTATAGATGCAATGACTGACTCAATTTTTCTCTTAAACTTTGGAAAAAGTTTGTATAATATTTTCAATACTCTTCCATTGAATTATTGGGTAACATCATGCAAATTGAAAACGCATCATAAAACCTCATTGTAAAATAATCATCTACCAATAATGTAGGACATTATAATGCAGTATATATTTTTCAATTAGTTCATGCTGATGGACCCTCTTGGTTACACGCCAAGAGAATCTAGGACCTCTGCATTATACTAAACACAGATGGAAGTCCCTTCTAGGGCCACAACTAGATGCTTGGTCGGCTGAAGCAAGCACACATGATGGCAACCCTTGTAATGTTGAAGGAGAGGTTACAGGGTACAATTTGTGCCCTGCTGAAAATACCTGCCTGCTTCCCACTAGTCATGGCTCTGGTCCCTTTCACATAAAATAACTTGCAAATGGAAAAAGATACAAAGCTATGAATGAAATCAGATGCAAGAAACCGTAGTAAGTAAAATTATGATTGGGGTGGAAAAATAAAAATTTTGTATGACACCGCAATCAAAAAATTGAGATAAAGTACACCAGGGTGAGTGGAACCCAATATGATTTGTAAAATTAAGGTAACTTCTGGGAACAAACCCTGCTTTTTTTTTACTTGTTTTATAGTTCAGTAAAAATATGCTTGGCATGCCAACCACTCACAGAAGGATACAAGGAGATTTTATTTAGAGAAGTTAGATTTGTTATTCTGTTGTCTCTTATGCTCTTCGTTCCGGGTACACGCTAGACCAATACGACAAGCAATACAACCTGCCACTCAACGCGGAGATTGGTAAAAACCAGAATTTCAAGTTTTTTAACAACTCTGTGTTGAATTATAGTTTGCAAAGCTTATCGTATTGGTCTGGTGTGCACCCTGCCTCATATTTCAACTACAGCAATCTCTCATCATGGGCCCCTGGGCCAAGTGATTTTTCTGAGGCCATACCAGGCAAATTCTTGTAAATTTCAACCAGATCTTATTTTTGTGAGACCCCCCCCCTTCTTTTCTTGAGGTTCCCAGGCCATGCCCAACAGAGCCTATGCCTTAAGATGGCAGTGTCTTTCACCTATGCATCTGTGCAACAGAACAGGAAAAAAAGCGGGATAAGTGAAATAAGTGTATAAATGAAAAATTTAGAAAAAATAAGTGAATGTTCAGGAAAAATATAAGAGGAAAATTATATTTCTTCATTGAAATCCTTATGCTCTGTTTTTTTACATCTGATTGGACATTGTAACTTTAACTCACCATTATATAAGTTGCATAGCCATCTCTCTCTCTCCAGTTGCAAGTTATTTCAGGTGAAAGACTTAATATTTTTCTGGAATTAAAATTTTTCTAATTCTGAAACTACATCAACTACATACATACTGATTTAGTTTCAGTTTTTCATTGCTTCAACTGATTCTACATATTTTGCAGAAGAATTTGGTGTATAAATAAAAATTGAAACTTTAGGAAATAAAGAGTTCAGCATTTTGAAAAGTCACAAAATAGTTCGAAATTTATGATGATAATATAAAAATGAGAATAAATCACTCAAAGCAAAAACAATTATTCATGATTCACAAACATAAAATCATTATCCAATACATCTTCAGCTGACGGAATCATATAGTATCTCAGAATTTCTGAACATATATCAGAAATCACTCTTCTGATCAAAATACAAAACCTCTCCGGGCCCCTCTGTACTCATACTATCCCATACCATGATAAAAAATGTTCACTGACCACTTTGTGCACTGTTTCATGAATGCTTCATGTTTGAGACACCAAACACAGATATCCTGATAACCATGGGAATGCAAAAAATACTGATTCATCACTGTAAATTATCCTATTCTAGTCCTAGTTTTCCGATAACAGTCTTTGTTTGCACCATCATATTCTAGCAATCTTTTGTTTGCATCTGAAGAGAGCCTTTTCTTATGTTCACTTCATTTAAATCCATAATGACCGAGTCTTTTCAGTGCGGGGTAGGATGACACAATGACATTGACACCAAATTGTTTCTATCTTCTATATGTATGAACATCATGCTACAAAAATGGTTTTGTGTCTCTCACCATGTTCTTTAAGATTCTGTCCTGTCTCACAGTGGTTATTGTACAAACTTTAAATGCCCCCCTACGATCACTAGTTAAGCTTTTTCTTTGCTTCCTTGGGAATCATCTGCTGAGAAAACAGAGATTCACTACTAGAGATTTTAGAACTTTTATCAGATCCTCCTTTTGTCCCACTTTCAGCATGCAACTGAATGGAATCCATTCGCCTATTTTTATACATCAAAAAGCTTGACAATAGCATAATTTATACAAATTTTGGCACTAATGCTTATCCAGTTAGAAATTATACTGATTTTCTATTATTTCAAGCATCTCTATTGATTATTCTGATTTTATGAATAGCTGAAGTATTTTTTTTAATATACGATATCAATTCTGAACATACAATAAATGTTATAAGTGACTTTGACTTGTTCTAAACCACTACTGTTTTTGCCATTTACTTCTGTTGTTTATTGGTTATTCTCTGTCTTAGGGTAAAAAGATGACTTTTTTCTTTATTCAAATTTTTTTAATTAAAGTTGCATGCTCAAATTTTTTGACTCTTATAGTTTGAAATTCAGTTCATAGATCCATTAATGATGATCAGCAGCAGCAAATGTTCTAAAATCCCTAGTACACCTGCACCATATTTCTTAGCCTATCTATTATGGTGATTATGTGGTTAGAAACAATTTTTAAGGCTTGTGGCATTTACATTGATGCAGTGCCTATGTTCATTTTTGTTTCAAAAACCACAAACAATAAGAATTTGAACATTAACATGTAGGTGAAGATAGACTCGGTCTTGGGGAGGGGACACAATGATGACTTTAATACATATGTAATATCAGATCACCCACATGAATGAATGAATGAACACCAGAACTTTGCCACTGGACTTATCCCGTTGCCGAGATCTCTTCCAGCCCAGCTTCGTGGCAGAGTCTGGAACACTTTATTTTGTGTCAAAAAAAAGAAAAAAAAACCATAAAAACTTTTACAACATATTTTCCCCGGACAATTGGGTACTGTCGTGATTAACAATTTTGTGGTGATTACAGACGAGATGGGATTAGGAGTTGGAGAAGTTTCGAGGTTTAGTTAAGATGAATGTACACATATTAGGATGGAGGTATGCTTTAAAAGCAATTGAGCCCCCCCCCCCATGCCATGTCATCTGTTATCTTACACTTGCCATATACATGGTCAGATCACCCACACACATCTATGATGTTGGGAGAGGGAGCATTGCTTCATATGGGAATGGCATGGGAAGCAATGCTTCCTCATCCTCCTCCATCCGTGTATAGCATTCAAATGTGAACCGATTAAATTTAATTTAAACTATGCAGAATCACCACACACACACCTATGAGTGCATATGAAGGACCCCCCCCCCCCATAGAATATCTTTCTCTGAGGAACCATGACTGTACTCCCCCCAGTCTACATACAAAGAAAACATCTGTAAATTATTTGTGAACATACAACTCTAGAGAGTCCCAGTCTGCCTGCATGTGTGGTTTTTTGTGAGAATGTCTCCGTAAAGTATTTACAATCAAAATGAGATACCTAATCAATGTATTTTAATCCCATTTTATGGATCCTTAAATTTTACAGCCTGATGCAGCTCCATCATTTGTACCTGCTAGATTCAGGCCAAAAAATGTCAAAAACAATAAAGAGAACAAATTGTAAAATTTATGCTTTTTGACATGTTTTATACACTTGATTATGGTGAAAATTTTTAGACTCTGAATTACATCTTCACTATTGGGTTGAACAATGGATGTCATAATAATTGGTATGTGATCTCAATGCACTTTGATTGAACATTATTAACCCAATCCATGTACAGGCTTTTGGCAATAAATTTGGATGAACTCTCTTGTTCACATGATAGAAAAGGAAGAAAAAGGAAAAGAAAGAAAAAAAAGAAATGGAAAAGGGAAACAGTACAGTAGATAAGGGAGTACACTATACACAGAGATTTCTCTTTCATCCTTACTCTATTTTTTTGCTTTCTCTCTCTCTTATAAATGTATAGAAGAAAGATACATTATATGTAGGGAGAAAAATCACTAAATAGGAGTATAAAAAGAAGGAGGAGGGAAAAACAACTGCAGTTTGTAGAGTTACAATGAAGCTTTGCAAATGATTAGGAAAGAAATAAAAAACCAAAGAGAGCTGGAACGAATTTCTTCCATTTGAGTTTTGATGAGATATCTTATATGTTATAATTAAGAGGTTAAAATAGTTATTTAATTATGTATCAATACACATTCAAAATTTCCTATAATTAACTTCACAAAATTTTTTCACACAGAGCTGAAAGTTTTTGTTTTTGAAATAGCTTACCAGCAATGCAATTTTTATAATGTTGGATTTGTGCTGCATTGATAATCTTTTTATGGATCATCTGGTATCTATCAAACAATATATAAATCCAATGAAGCAAATAAAATTCTAGCATACATTTTGGCAAAAAATAAGTGCGCTTTTTGAATAAAAGTACCACCTGTACTTCATTAGAAATTGACCATATGACAAGCTTCTCATCAGGACTAGGCTGATATTTCTTTCATATGTCTTAGCATAGCTGTTACAAATAGGCATTAGGGCATGGGCCGAGATATGGGGGGCATAGAGGGCATTGCCTCCCAGCATTAAAGGTGGAGTCGACTGATTTAATATATGAATTGACACCATGCCCCCCAGACTTCCAAGTCTTTCTCTGCCTATGCATTAGGGTAGTAAAAAAAAGGCACTCATTATGTGCCAAAACGTAGTCCAGAATACTTAAACTTTTATTTACCAGTAAACATTTTGAATCCTAATCCAAAACATTTGTACATCAAAGCAACCTATCCTATGAGAAATAATGGAAACGGAAATGATGCATTCCACAATTGTCTTTCTTATGTCATCCACGATTCTATTCGCAGAATTTCTTTTCCTAGCTCTTTTCAAAATTGCAACATAATGACTACAGAACATATTTTCACCTCAAAAAATTCCTCTTCCAAATGGTTAGTGCACCAACCTCTCGGTATGATATATGAAAACAAATATCTAATGCTCCAGTTTGGAATCAACAATAAACTGTAAGTAATAATAACAACATAATACTTTACATTTCTCCAAGATATCCATATGTGATCTGCTCAAAGAAATTGTTAGTGTTGATGCACATGCATGCCAAATTTGGGATTCAAACCCAGATCTGCACAGCCTAAAAATAGCTAACATTTGACAAGTCCCCGATCTAATTAGCCCTTGTGTGCAGAACATGATTGTGGTGGAACAATAATGATGAAATGATAATGTGTAGCTTTATATATTTTATATTATTGTGTTCTTACTCATTCTATGTGAAGGCTTGAGTATTTTAAGACCGATGCAAAAAAGGGGGCTCCACTTTGAGATTCCTGCTTCCATTAATACAAAACAACAAAGCAAGAGTCTTTCAAAGACTTACGCTATGAATGCAACTCTAGTACTCAGTGAATTCAGGGCCCAAATCAAACAAGACCCCCTTAAACTAAATAAGAAACATGATTTCAGGAATTCACAAGAATTCTTGGGAAATACAATTTCCCATTCCATTCTCAATTCCTAAAGGTTACAAAATGTCAGGAATTTGGAAACCCTAGCTTATATAATGCTTATATTTTTTTCTGAATTCATTTTTTTATTGGATTTACAATGCAGAAAATTTTTTACTATATTCTTGAAAGTGTTTCCATTTTTTTACAACACAATTGTCTGTTGATTTCATATATTTTTTCTCTTTATTATTTTCAATTTTTTTGATGCCTAAATGAAAACACCTACTTCAAGAGGAAAAAAAGATTAAAAACAAGCACACACACACACTTATATAATTCTCTGAAATATACTTTTTTTCTCAGAATAGGGATTCCATCATCAAATACATATGTATAATAAGATGCTTTCAATTGAATCTTTCAGATGACTCACTAGAAAAGAGCACAAAAAGATGAAGCTAACAAAGTAAATGTAGGCAACATTGCTTCCACATTCGTCTCCAAGTTTATTTGCTTTCTCGTCACATGGCCTTTCTTTGATACATGAAAGCATTATAGCTTGCCAAGCTTCTCCCGTTGCACACCTAAATACATATGTATAAACAATACAACAATATAATATACTAATTGATCCACAAAAGAATGTTAGAAATACAGGCTTTCATACATTTTGGGACGATATCAACAAAATTGAAAATATATAAGATCACTTATGTACACAAGCAAAAGTGCAACAATTAAGCATTCCACAAAATAAAGAAAAGCCTATAATCAGTGCCAAGGTCATGCAAAGCTGAGGATGCAAAATAAATAGCAACATGATGCACAGATAAAAATATGCTTAGGTGATATGAATTTCAAATATGCGTAACAAGAAAACAGAAGGGGTACTGAAAGATAATGTTAACAATATAATTTGAAATAGTTTTTTTAATTTCTGTTGGATATTATGATTTCTTTCATTTTATATGAGTAAATTGAACAATTTTTCAATGGAATCAGCTCAGTTAACACTTTAATAAAATTTGAGACTCTAAAACAACCAAAAGTTGTTCTTGACATTGGCCACCTATTTGAGACTGAGTATAGTGTGGCATCATTGAGACAGAAAAGTGTGAGGATCAGTCAAAAAATATTGAGAATGAATTTATTTTAAAAACTGCAGGCGATATATAACAGTGAAGTAAAGCTTCTCTAATAGTTCGGATATCTTTAGAAAAAATTTATGTGAATCTGGCAATGCATTTATTTGACTGGAATAAGCAGCAAATACAGCCTATGGGGAAAAAAGTCTTTGTGATGAGTAGGGCTCAGATTTTTATGACCTAAAGATGAAACGCCCTTGCTGATAGGTTAGAAAACCTGAATGTCAAGTTTTTTAACTGATCAGTAACAACATTTCATCTTTGGTCATAAAAATCTGAGCCCTAGTGATGAGGATATATGTATCTTTGAAATTTCATGTTCATTTTCAAAAATCTGGTTACAGAAGCATGCAGTGAAGATGTTTTACCCCAATAAAGAGCATTTCAATGATTCAACACTCAACAAAATTCACTTGTGTTTCTTTTTTTTTTTCAAAGCAAGGGTGTTCTTGTTAGTGCAGTGAATGACATCACATGATAAAAATAGCTGTTGTCATTGTTTGAGAAGATTGTTGAGTGAATATAGACTAACGAAATGGCAAATATGCTGCTATGAAAAGGTGTAATGTCTCTGTTAGCCCATTAACTGGTAGTAACAGTCTGTTACTAACAATCTTTTTAAACAATAGCAGTAGCTGTGTTTGACTTGATGTCTTTTACTGCACCAACAAAACAAATGATCAACATGTTTTAATGTTTTGTTCCTGCCAAATAAGTAGCCAGATTCACTTATTATCTTCCTCAGGCTGATGACATCCAAGCTATTAGTAAAACTTTTCTGCTGTTTATATTGTATATGCTTATGAAAATAAATTTGTTCTCAATATTTTTTGACCAGCACTACATAATAGAAAATCTACTTAGGTTAATAATCTACTTAAATGAGAGAGCATTTTCACTGACACTGAGATTTAAAAAAACAAAAAACAACAATTTACATGTTATGTAAAGAAACAAAACATGTAAATGTTTTTTTGGGAAAATGAAGCTATATATTCATACTTTCCCTTTTGATCATAATTGCCTTTGAGATTTTCAGTGAACTAGTTTGATAACGCTTTCATTTTTGCTATTGAAAATATATTTTAGAACTCTATGTTTAATATGAAGAAATTTGAGAATTTCAAATATCTCAAAAATACTATTCATTGAAAAAATAGATAATTAATATTTAAAAAATGTGAGAATGTGTATTATTTTTTCTTTTCAGCTTGCTTTAGGAATCTTCAAGCAAATAAAGTCATGAAAATTTTCCAAAAATGTGAATTAGTCTTATTAAAATAATAATTTAGAATGAAAAATGCTTCACAAACTAGTTATAGTTATCATAAAAATATTTAATTATCAATTGCAAGTTACACATTTTTTTCTAACCCAGTATACTTAAGCAGAATGTAACAAAAATAAAATTAGGAAAACCAATAAAGAATAGTAACTATGTAGGGTTACCCGATTTCAAACTCTCAATGTATAGACACACATAGTTCACATATTTCATTGAGTCTAAAGCAAAACATCCAATTATTGTCAATTTGTGCTCACTACTACAAGCAAAGCAACTTTGCACCAAGCAAAAGCTAGCCAATCACGGATCAAAGACTGGACACATGGTTAGCCTATTTTTTTTTATAAATTTGCAGTTTCTTCTGGTTTTGCTTAATGTCATATAACATTTTAATAAAAATATTAAAATAAAATTGATGTTTCTTCTTATTATTAACCTGTCTGGTAATCCCTAATATACAAGAGCTAATAGTGACATCAAATATTTAAAATCAGATAACCCTGGAACTTTTAGAAAATACTTACAATGCTATAGAATAACAAACAGTGGACTAGTTTAGCAGTCCAAAAAGCAATCCAAACAATGGTAAACAGATTTTTTAGTGAAAGTAAAATCATTCTCTCACCATAAAAATGCACGTCACAGAGAACCAAATTTATGCATATATGAACATGAGTGCTCGGCCACTTGAGTAAAAAACTTCTTCATTGGTACATATCAAACAGAAAATAAATTGGCAGGCAAAATTAAATGTATGATGAAAATCAGTTTTTAAAATACTTTAAGAATTTATGATGATATGTGGCACCATAAATCATTAAGCAAAGTTTACACTACAGAATGAGATTAATATGAAAATTTTTTATTATTTTCTTCACCACCAGAAGACAACATTATTATTCACAGTGTTTACTTTTTGAACTTTAAAATAGTTATTGGTAGTGCAACAAAGTTGCTGGTTGCATTTTTCATTTCAATATCTCAGAAACAAATTGTCAATTTCTGCCCGCTATTAGGTTAGAATATTTTTGAAAAGAGATCAGGGATCAATAAACTTAATTTTCTTTGAGTTTCCAGTAGTGCACTTATTCTAAGTTGTGCAGCTACTTCAACCCATTATATATTTTATCATGTAATCCCAAACTATATGCTGAGTGATCATTGAACACCTATTATAACTTAACAAATACTTGAGAGGATTCTTTTAATTTCTTTTCTTTTTCTCTTAATGAATCAGCTATATAAAGAGATATTGATTTAATAAGACATAAATAATGGCTCCAATATAATGAACTACTGCGTTTTCCCCTTACTGAAATTTCACAATGATTGATAATTTCACATATTTTATCGCATGTTCAAAAAAATCCTGTTAGGGTTCATCCCTAAGGGTTTCACATTTGAGAAACCAGATAATCTACAGATATATATATATATATATATATATATATATATATATATACACACTCCAAAACCAATGCATTTCTCAAACTATTCCAGAATAATGAAAAATAGGCTATATGTGTATTACCATCATCATGGGTACATTGGAAATGCCTAATTATGATGCATTAATATGATTAAAAACAAAGGCCACAACAAGCAAATTGGTTGAACAAAATAAATTTGAAAACACATGCCGAAAACAAACAAAGATTGTTTTTTTTTATTTTATTTTAATACAGGTATATATATATATATATATATATATATATATATATATATATATATATGAACCTACGAGCTGAGGTCATTTGAGCCCCCCCCCCCCAATAATTTCTGAAAAAGCAATGCAATGCACCCTCCCTCTCCTGCATACATGCTTGAGTCCTGTATATAAGGGACGACCAGTAATTTTCAGGCCCCCCCCCCTCAATGTTTTCTTCATGTTGGCATCTCTGGTCAATGTATGTAGCCACTTTGGCTGTCTTGAACAAACAAAGAATAGAACATTGAAATGTTAGTTAAGCTAGAGGACAAAAAAGTGTCACAATCTCAGCAGATACAAAGAGGTTTCACAATGCTCTATATCTCATTTATTGAAACTTAATCAATGTTATGAACATCAGGAAATGAGAACACATCTGTTTCACCCATGTAAGTTCTCACAAAATAGATTTTGAACAGCTGCCTATCTGAACTAGCAAAGAAAAGGGTTGTTTACATCAAAGAATTGTATTATACATGATATACTATATGTAAACATTCAAAAACATAACAATGACAATACATTTTGCAACTTGGGACAACAGCGCCTAACATGGGATAGTGCAGGGCTGCACCTAAATACTTTGCCACCCAGGGCAAGTCAGAATTTTGACACCCCTTGCATGTAGAAGAAGCAGTTAAAGGGTGAATTTGAAGCTCCTGGTCCAGTGCCCGCCTGCTCCCCCCCCCCCCCCCAGTTGTGCCCTGGGACAGCATCCCAAGTTTGGGTAAACTTGGTTTTTTTCTACAAAGCCGGGCTGTACTAAACAATAATTGCAATTAAAAAAAGATTGAACCTGCATTCTATAGGGGAAGACCTTATCTAATATTGCCTTAAATTATAGAAATCCCATGTCAAAACATAACAGTGGTGCGAAACTTTTGGTAGTTCACTAAAAAAACTTTTTTTTCGCTTTTTGAGAAAACACATGAAAAACTTTTTCGCAACCGAAACACATTCTACACTACTGAAACTATCATGACACAACAACAAACAATTGTGATGACTTGCTTTAAACGTAACCTGCAACAACCATCAGGCTACCAGCATATTACAACAAAAAGTCCCAAATTGTCCCAAGTAAGGCCATTATCCCAAGTATGGGCACTTGACTGTACCATACATTTGTCAATGTAACAACAAGAATCAAAATTTTATAAAAATATAGGTTTCAGGTTCCTATCATTTTTTAAAATAGAATAATAAAATTAATAAAAATGGTATTTCATAATACATGCACTTCCTATAGGGAAAACTGCTGTACCTTGAAACACATGAAACAGTTTTAATAGTATTACATTCTAGCTTATGTTTTTAGAGC
This sequence comes from Pholcus phalangioides, assembly GCF_987345545.1. Classification (NCBI taxonomy): domain Eukaryota; kingdom Metazoa; phylum Arthropoda; class Arachnida; order Araneae; family Pholcidae; genus Pholcus; species Pholcus phalangioides. The sequence continues at coordinate 3,458,046 of NW_028301625.1, read as the reverse complement.
ACAAGAGGCTAAAAATACATAACCTCATAACTGAATGTTGTTTCAGCTCTTTGTCTAAGACTAAGATTTTCCAAGTAAAACATTTTAGTAACAAAATTGTGCACTTGTTTTTTCTCAGCATTGCAAGTTTAGCAAACTATACTTAGTAATTATACTCGGCTATTAATATTCATACAAAAGTTTGCAACAGAGGCAGTTGAAAATTTTCTTTCTTGAATTCATCTTCACATAAGTCAGTTGTTAAAACCTTCATATGACAGCCATCCCTATATACAGTAAAACCTCCCAACAACGGCCACTAACGGGACCATGAAAATGTGGCCAATATTGGGAATGGACATTTTATTTCTAAAAAAAACAACTAAAGTTTGCGATGTATGTAACCTTTAAAATGATAATCCGTTCTCTGTAATTGCCTATGATAATTATATAAATGATTATATTGATACTGTAATATTATAATAACTGATTAATTGGCAGGGCTGGTGCCCCAGGTGTCGGATGAGAGGGAGTGCAGATTTCACCCTTTAAACTCCCCTTCAACATTACAAGGAGGTGCCAAAATGTGTGCTTGCTCCGGCAGACCAAGCCTCTAGTTGCTGCCCTGTAAATTGACTACAGCGCTATTTTGGCATCCTAAAGCTTAGGCTTGCAGTGCTGAGATAGAACACAACAGAAACAAATTGGTAAGAAAAACTGACATGGACCAAGACAGTGTACCAGCAACCATCAAATAGTTATTTATTCCCACCAACATAGGCATAGGCAGAATTTTCTCGAGGGGGGGTTCTCAGATTTTTTTCCCTTCTGAGGGGGGTTTTAAGTTTTTTTCCTGTAAAATAACACTGTAATATTGGCTCAAGAAGGGTTAGAACCCCAAAACCCCACTTTGCGTATGCCAATGCCCACCTATGATCAACTAGACCACACATGCTCAACCCATGATGTACGGGACAAATATGACCCTCAGAGTCATCTGATGTGGCCCACAATCTCAAACCTAATTTTGTAGGAATGAACTAAGAGGCACATTCTCAGATCACATCAGTGATCTGCAGCACATTTACAGCTCACTTAAATGACCAGCGGTGCATTTAAAGATCACTTAAGTGTCCTTTTTTCCTTCTTCACTGCTTTCAATGTATCCAGGAAAAGAAAGAATACATAATTCCCCCCTCCCATAGTGTTCAGGGAAAAAACTCCCTTGAAAATCAGCTTGAAATTATTTTTCGCATTGCCATAAAAAAAATGTTCAGACTCCAACTTTGATATGGTGTTATTCTTCTTTTCTAAGTGTAATTATTATTCCAAGTCCAAAGTGGCCCTTGTTCCAAAATCGTTGTTCGGAAATTATCTGTAATGTTAAGCTATGGCACTCGTTTGGTTCCAACAAAATTTGACAGTTGTTTGGAGCTTACTGTTGTTCAGAGGTGGCCGTTAGAGGTGGTTTTACTGAATATGTATACACACACATATATTTTAGCGTACATGTGATAAATCTGATGATAAATTAGATAAATACTGCACAAATTTATCACATTTCCCCGTGATTATGCATAATTCCCAGGTCATGTTGGTAAATATAATAAAATAAGCATAATTCCTCAATCAATTACTTAAATTTACTAGACATTTTACATAAACTTTAGTCTAGGATGATGCATTCGCTTGACAATGTTGGTTATATTTGCACAAATTAACTTATATATATTTGCCAATATATGTAAGGTTATTAACTGATAAAAATTATTTATCTACTTTACACATATTTTGTTTTAACTTTTATAGCAAAATATGTGAAGGGCATGCATCACGTTTGTCCAAAATTGATGAGTGGTTGAATTAAAATGATATTTCTGCATGATTTTTTCTACATCTATCAAAATTACCATCTTCATATGGGAATTATGCATAATCACCGGTAAAAGTGATAAATGCAGCAAAATTTATCAAACTTACTGAGACAATTGGCAACAATGCATAACAATTACTGATTTATCACATTACCATAACATATATATATATTCTATATGCAGTAAAACCTTGATTATCTGGGCTCGGATAAACCAAGCAATAGGATAACCAGGAATGTTAATTCTTTAAATTTTATGCTAAGCTTGCCCTTGCCTATCCGTGCTGTTGTTGTTTATGTTTGTTTTTTTTCATTGGTAATGTAAGATTTTGTAAGGGTTTTTGGAAATGAAAACAAGCATTTACATTCTGTAGAACTGGATTTTTTCATTCTTTTACAGATCTTCCCTCCCCATTCTCAGAGATCCTATGCCGATGTGTTGAACGGCAACCCCCATATACACACATAAGACCTAAAAACCGAACATTGCTCAGGGGCAATCAGCAATACAGGTGATGTCTGTAAAAAGTTCCCAGGTATAGATGTGTGTGGGGGGTGGAGGGGGGTGTTAGTTGCAATGTATTGCTTTTTTTACATCTGAAAGAAAAGGCACAAAGATTCTGTTGTCAGCGAAGCCCGGTATAATAGTATTGCAGCTTCATAACTTTGTAAATAGGTGTAATTTTTTAAATGAGATTTTTTTCGCACAGATAATATATATACACTGGATAGTTATTTTAAACAGGTAAAATACATAAATACTTTTTTTGCAATTGAATTATTTTAAATTATTTTTTTCAATCCCGGCAGTTTAATTGTGTTTTTTGGTTACCCATGTTTCTCTTCCTCATCATAAGCCCAGATAATAGAGGTTCTACTGTATAAATACTGTACTATGATTTGAGAAACATGAGAAATAAACAAAAAAATTAAAAAATGAAAATTTTTCATAAAAAATGACTATCATCTAAAAATGGTTGTTGGTTGGGGATTTTAAGCAACAAATGAGCAGGTATAAGGCTGGTGTTACACTATAAAAGTTTGATAAAAGTTCTTATGTATATATGCAACTTGAAAAATGCAACCAATAAGCGTATTGATTATAATCAAGCAAATGTTACCAATAGGCTTATTACTTGTTTTTTTTCAAGTTTTGTAAAAGATCTTTTATCAAACTTTTATAGCGTAATCTCGAGATTCTGCTAATCTCACTGTGAATTTGGGAGGATCTTACACTTTATCCAAGAATTTCTCATTATTTCATATTTGCTTGTATACATTGTCTTATAGATAGAAGAAAACTATTGAGAATGAAAAAAATCAAATTTTTTTGTTTAAATCAGGAAAAATGTCTGAATCATAGGAATTAATTGTCTATTTGAACAAAATTTGCTGATTCCAAAAAGTTAAGACTAAACTCACATACAAGGAAAAACTATTTGAATAAAATAGGTTGTGATATAGAAAACAGGATCGTTAGGAATATTTAAATACACTAAACTATGTGTATATATGTACATGATAACTATAAAAATGAGTCTATGAGATAAAATAAAGGAAATGAATGTCTGTGTAAAGTTGGGATTACACTATAAAAGTTCGATAAAAGGATATCGAACCAATCTGCATATTGGTTTTTTTTTTTTCAAGTTTTGTAAAAGATCTTTTATCAACTTTTGTAGTGTAATACGAGCCTAAGATATTATGTGAAAGAAATCAATGTTTATTGAATACAATTATGTTTTTTATCACATCAAAAGTTTCACACTTTATAACCAAATTCTATATTTTTTGAAATAATTCACCATGATTAACTTACAGGAAAGGTATAATGATCGCCTTTTTATAAAAACCAAATTTTTATATCCCTATATAATGTTTAACTGGACAACTTCCATACCAAGTAGGACAATTAGAGGAAAAGAAATGAATTTTCTGAAATCAAAATAGCCAAATGAAAATTCAACAATCTGAATTCATTTATTAAGCAGCACTGACAAACAACACACTTCAGTTTTTTCTTTAAAAAAACTATTGAGACAACTGGAATGATAATAAGTAAAACTGAAATAACTCAACTGACAATTAGCTATTAATTCTAAAGTATAAAACTTACTAAATCAAGAAAGATATAAAAAAACCTATATCAGTGCATTATATGAATGTTAACTGCTATCAAAACATAATTTTAGTTAATATCAGCTGCTCATAAAAATAAATGCAGCAAACCTTCAGATACAGAAAACAGAATTTTTATAGAAACAATAAAATCATTAGTGAAAGATGATTGTATAAGAATTACATATCTTACATTTGTTTGAGAGAGACAATGGCTTAAATCATAGATGTGAATATGATATAGAAAATGGCTTATTATCTCTCACTATTACGGAAATATTTTGTGTATATGATTTCACTTTTCTTCTAATAATGTACAAATTAGATGTTAACGATGTTAGAAAATCTAGTTATATGGTAAATGTCAGCAACATACTAACATCTATAAAATATCGCCAAATTATCTCCTGTATAATATCTCAAAACTAAAACTTGATTATGATCAAAGCTTGAGATGGTGGAAAGAAGTTTAAAGACAACCAAAAAACTGCCACATCTTGAAAACTTGTGGATGTAAATATACGAAAATTTTAGAGTGATAATTACAAGTGAAACTAAACATTTTCCAGTGAAAATAATTTTGCTGACTGCTGCACTGTTTTAGAAAAAAAATTGTGAAAATTATGGTAGTCAGACTCTGAAAATTAATTGCATATAATTTCAATTGTTTTTATTCTTTTTGTATAAGAACAATTGAAATTATATGCAGGTAATTTTTATTAATAAAGAAAGATACCCCTTTTACTGATAATCCTCATCATTTCGGATGTCATTGACTATAAATTCATACAAGAGAGGACGCTCAAAGATCGCAGCCTAAAGCCCTGCTGCAGGATCTGGGGGGGAAGGGCATGGAGATAAGCCATAGATAACTTGTAGAATCTTCTTCCAAGCTTATGGGATGACTGTCATAAGATCATATTTGTTTTCATACTGCATACCATTTCCATATGCTTTATGTGTCTAAATGTCACAGAAGTGCTCTACAGTAGTGTTTCACAACCGCCAGGCCCTGATATCATTCATAACGGGCCGCGAATGATTTGCCGTTTCATTTTTCCTAGTTAATTTTCCGTTGGCCGTGTGTTTGACCGGGCCTTTGTTTCACAAAAATGAATGAAACCAGGTCGCGGGCTTGAAAAGGTTGAGAACCACTGCTCTACAGAAGGACTTCTTACTGACCATTGAAAACCATCTACTGAGTTAGCTTCAAATGACTACTTTTAGGCTTTGAAACATGTAGAAGAACATTGTCCTGTTGAAAAAAAAACTATCCAAAAGTTATGAGAGGTACCTCAGAAAATAGGTTTTCTGCCAAAACTGTCTTGATGTACCTATACATTTCCAAAAAAATTGTTTCTATATTTTCTGAAACTGTCATGGTATAGGTCAGTATTTTTCAACCTGTGGTTTGTGGGTACATGAATACTTTGTAAAAGGTCTGTGGGATCATTTTCATTCATTATATTTTGTGCAGTGAGGCTGTAATTTATTGAATTTTTTTATGATATCCAAATTATAAAAAACAATCCATTTCAGATCACAGGAATCCGCGGAGCATTAGACTTCACTACAGGGGGTTGCAGCGCATTGACCTTCACTAAAGGAGGTCTGCAAAGTGAGAAGGCTTAGGAAACAGTAGCATAGGTCATGCCAGTAATATTGAAAAGCATCGTGTCCATCCAAATTTTTTCATGAGAGAAAACATCCTCATTCCACTTGGCACAGAAAGATACACACCATTTGGCTAATTAACATTGCTTTTGTCTCTGCTATCTGTAAGGGAAGGTTTGCACTTCGGTTTTCCATTTGAATATGAATTTTCTGCATTTAAATTTTCTTCAGCACATTGAGCACAGTTTGATTTATTCACAGCAAGTTGAATTTCTTCTAAATTTCTCCAAAGAATCGCTCCTGCGAAAACTGTGAATATCCTTCTTTTTCTGACAAATAGTATGAGATAAAGACCTACCTGTGTGAGCTTTCAAAACATAATTCTCAAGCTCATTTACAAAATTGCAAACAAGTTTTCAATTTTTTTATCCTTCTCAAAATTTTATGGCCAGACATTCCGTTTTCTCTGAGAGAGAGTATTTAACCTCTTCAATTTCCAATAAATGTGCTGTCTTTGGCACCTTCACACTTTCAGAAAAAAATTAAATTTCACTGCACAGGACTGATCAAAACAATGTTGATCTGTTATCTAAACATGAGAAAAATGAAAGTTACTTTCCCTGACAGAAAAAAGGCCTGTCCTTATACTTTATTTCCAAAATCTGTCATTCACTATAATTTCAAAAAAAAAATTCTAAAGCAGTGCAGCACTCATCAAAATTATTTTCACTGGAAAATTAAAATGTTCTACTTGTAATGTAAATCTAAAATTTTCTCCATTAAAATTTCATTTCTTTAAAATTTTCATACATTTACACCCACAGGTTTTCAAGGTAAGGTGGTGTTTTGATGTTCCTTAAACTTTTTCCACCAACTTATGTCTATGTAAAAGCTTTAGCAACCAAATTGTTTAGATAGCAATAATTTGTAAAAAATTATCCAGTGAAGGGATAGTATTTTTTTGTATGAAAAATAGGTTGCAAAGTTATTTTTCTTTTGCAAGAACACAAGAGTTATCCTGTGTTAAAAAACAAGCTATTTCTTTAAATGAAAAAATTTCTAGTATAGAGCATTGTGCATATATGAAATATTTAATATTCAACAATTTGTAGCTCTGGCAATGTTGAACAAACAAATAAGCAGGACATAGCTTCCTCGCAAGACCAAAGAAAGCAACAAATTAATTAAAAAATAAAGTTATAGTAATATCATCTAAAAATATGGTCTACTATATCTACATGATCTGCAGAGCTACATGAAGAAGTAAATTAGCAGGGAAAGAAATTATGAATGTTTGAAATTATGAATATATCATTTTGAAAAGATCAAATGTTCACTTAAAAAAATGAGAAATTTCATTTTTCTTTTATTAATAATAAATCTATTATTGATGGTAAGCTGCAAGTATTTTATCATCTCTATTCATGGCCAATCTATGGCTTAATTAATTTGCTTGCTCCCTGATTGTTAACTTGCTGGAATTTAAAAACAAACTGTTATTTGTGTGAAAATCACAATGCTCAGGAAATGTTTGGCAAGAAAATACATCAAATGAATAATAAACTTTTGCATCAATCTTTCATTTTGACTTTCTTTGATGAGCAGTATTCAATTTTGTAAGTTTTAGAAGAGCTAATATTTTCATATGGGTAATTAGAGAAATTAAAAATTGGGTGTTAAATATTAATATCCTGAAATCAAATTTTATAGAAAGTGAAGCATAAAACACTGGATCTGTCAAGCAAGCCAAGGGGAAGGATCAGTTTGTGACAGGATGCACAGTGAAGAAAAAAGTAAAGTAAGCAAAAAAAAAATTAAGCACTACAATACTGCATCTCAATTATTGACCAAAAGGGAGTCTGCCAAATTTCCATGTTCAGCAAATGAGACAATTTTTTACATTAAAAAAAAAAGCCATAGCATATTACTTTTTTATACATGCACTCATAATTTATTTTCCTTTATTTGACTCATGCAAAGATGAGCTGCAGGCAGCTTAAAAAGGAAAAGGGGGGAAAAAGCTGTTTTCCATTCCTGCCTATTCTTTGTATCAAACAAGCTTTACAAAGCATGGACTGCACACATAACAATGTGTATAATTTCAACACTTTTCTTTCACAGCAACAGACACAACATTTCTTAACTTGCCTGAATAACAGCATTAGTCCTTGAAAGAATGATCTGAAGTTATTTTGTCGAGTAATGGCCGTTGTGGGGATCAAGGCAATATTACCAAATACCTGCAGAGGTGTTTAGAGGAATAGGCTATTATTCACGACAAAAAGCCTCAAAATACATTATCCATCAAAGAAACCAAAACAATGGCTGATCAAATCAGTTCTTCATCAACCATAGTCAAACACCTATTTTAGTTTGATCTCCAGAAGAATACAAGTAATTAAATTGTGAGTAGTATTTTACTATCTTATTTCACTGCCTAATACAATGAAGTTTGGATAACTAAGAGATAATTTATGAGAATGCTTTTACAAAATGAAATAATCTTTTAGGATGATATCCCCATTTCTACATTTTAACAATGACTATGTGAATAGTTTTGTTAAAAATTATAAAGGTCAATAATTTCAATTATGCAATGAAAATTTACAATAACAAACATACACACACCGAAATTCTTTTCAAGCACAGTCAAATCATATGGGATAAAACCTCTAAAATATGGAATAATAAACATCACCTATATTATATACAAAAACAAGGCCACAACAGGCAAAATGCCCAACGAGGTGGCTGAGAAAAAGATGCCCATAACAAGTATGGATGTCATATATTACTAAAATACAGCAACCCAATTAAAAATGCAATCACAAAAATTGTAAACAATATATATAAACATGATAAAATATTATACATTGCCCATAAAATGTATTAATGGTTGTCTTATTCTAAGTATGGATAGCTTCTCGATTTACCCCAACATGTTTATCATATTTCTTTTTAAACGTGTCAATTGTGTTAGAATTTACTACCCCTGAGGGTAAGCTATTCCATTTATTAACAACCCTATCAGAGAAAAATTCCTTGCGACACCATAACCTAGAATTGTCCCTTACCAAATGATACTGGTGTCCCCTTGTAAAAAATATATATTGAACTTACTACTGACTAAATTTTATACATACATGGAAGAACACAACGCAATTTGTTAAATTATATCTATTAACATTGCTATTTGTTTGATGCACCGAAAGTGATGCAAAATTCAAATAACATGTTTCATCTTGTGTTGTAAAGATATTATCAAACTGTAGATGTGGTTAGGAGAAGGAAGTTAAATATATTTATCTGAATTAAGTTTACTTGCAGAGATATATAGCTTATTATTTCGAGTATTGAGTATTAATAGTTCATACGTAGATTAAAAGTAACAATATTTGTGTCCTCAATGTTGACAAAAAGTTTTATTTCATACTCCATAATTAAGAAAATGACTCAAACAATCATGACCTGTATATATTGGGAGACAACAAGGAAAATTTACTGTATTGTTGAGGTATGTACAACAGTATGTTTCAAATTATGTTAGAGCAGTATGTACTTGTCTTTATAGATTATCACTGTAAATTTACACTGGATATGTAGAATTAAAAAAACAATCTATTAAAAGAATACTTTTCAAAGTACCTCCATGTTATTGCCACATAGATTTAGTTTGAATATAAAATCTGTACTAGAGGTGCAATGAAATCTTGCTATGACCAAAATATTTAGTTAAATGGTCTAGTGACTCAAAATGCTCAATGTAATTAAAATAAGTATATTTTGAATAAATTTTAATTATAATAAAGTGATATAAACTTTTACTTAAAATGTCTGTAGTAAAATTAAAACTGATAAAAGCATAAATTTCATTTACAAGGATAAAAATATTTTTTTAATAATTATATAAAATCATTATTTTATAAATTTCATAAATTTAGGCACTAATAAAGAAAATGAAAGACTAAGTTCTTCTTACAAACTGTATTGAAATATTCAAGTTTTATTTCCACACAAAGTATTTATTAAATCAGACAAAATGTTTATCTATTCTTAGAAAATCTGAAATTGTGTTAAATTATGCTCTTGGGAAGCCTTTTTTCTTAAATATATAATCTATAAATTAAAAAAAAAGTGATTATACTCATGAAACCAAATTATGGTTTAGAATGAGGCGAACACCTTTTGAACATGAAAATAAGAGAGATAATAAAATTAAATAAAAAAGAGATAACAAGAGATGTTGGGTCACATCAAATTGTAGAGAAATTTATCACTCATAACTACTTTAATTTTATACAATCATTAATTTATATGTATAATAGTTTGTAATTGAAATGTGCAAAAGGAATTTGAATTACAGCACAAAATTATTTAAATATTTAAATTTTAAACAACTCACCACTTTTAAATGATTAAAATATCCATTGATTTTCAAGATTAAACTTACGTTAATCATACACTTATTTCAATTTGAATAAATTACTACAGGTACTGCTAACGATTTTAATTTCTTTTTTTGCTACAACAAAAACTCTTTACAATCATATTGATATTTTAAATTAATCTCTACCATCAGATCTGATTTAATTGAATCTAAGCTACTTTGATTTTTTTTTATTTGTTAATCATTGAAAATAATTTTTTAATGATGGTTATTTAAGACTTGAACATTCAATACAAGCCCTAAAATTTTTCCAAGATTTGGAAAAGATTGATTTGCTTGCTATTCATTTCAGTGAATATATGCATTTACTGATTTTTGTTTTATCTTCTTAATTCAATCATATTCACAACATTCACTGCATTACAAAACTCTTCATATAGATTGTTTTCATTTATGATACCAATATGAAATTGTAAAACAACTGCTTGCAAATGCTATAGTAGATTTCCATCATATAAATAGAAATTCTGAGAATATACTTGTACTCGTACAATGAACAGCATAATGTAACAAAATCATTTTTAATTATTCTTTGGATCAGGTTAAGTGAGGTCACACAGTTTAAAACCTTTTCTGCACAAATACCAAAAGATAAAAAAAACGATCTTGTATTCTCAGTTTAATTTTACTAACATTTAGCTAAAAGCCATTACACTGTAGCATAAATATGCAGTTTCAAGGGATTTGGCAGCTTTGAAATCTATAGCAGCAATCTGAAAGGGGAAAAAATTACTATCTTCATATCCTTTTTCTAGAACTTCACTACTGAAACTTTTTGTTTTGAAATTTTTTTTCAAGAGCTTTTAAGTCATTGGCACTTTTAGAACAACTTGAAATGGGAAACCTATTCTAAGCATAACAAGATGGTATACAACATACAAAATCTGAAAGGGTGCATCAAAAATCACTGTCAGTGATCATTTCAACAGGGGAGGACTTCATTGGTGAAATGATACAAAAGGACAAAACATTTTTGCTGTGATCAGAATTAAAGCATTGATATTTTTAAAACTATTGATGATAGTGTGAAGCTGTATTTGGTGACTATAATATGCAGTGATTGAAAACTATAAAAATGGTTCCTTATGAGAAATATTGGAGTATTTTTGAAGATAAATATAGTAAAAATCACCCTAACTCAAAATAACTACTTTTTCTTTTTTTAACAAATGAAACATACATCAAATAAAAAACTGACTACCCAAGGTGAGCACAGCATGCTATATACTGGATGATATGTATTTTGCATGAAAATGTAGCATGTGGAGATGAAAAAAAAATGTATGGGATAAGGATAGATAGGTCAAATATTGCGAAATTAGATGGGTGAAAGGGGGAAAAACCCACGATATTAGTAGTTAATAAATCAGATGAAAATGTTATGGTTGTATTTCAGGTATCTAATTAGAGATAATGATTATGAATGTATTTTTAATGACACAAAATGCAAAATATATGTAAAATGTGAATCAATTAAAAAAAAACAACCACCACAAACTTGAATTAAAAGTACTTGGTAATATCATCAATGGACAGAAGCCATAGACAATAACAAGATATATTTTTTGTAGCTGTATAGAGAGGAGGCATTCTTAATGTCAATGGGAAGAGAGTCATAAAACTTGGGTGTCAAGTAAGAGAAGTAAAAATATTTTTGTGAATAGAATAGATAAAGAGAAGGTAAAATTCAGCCTAGAAGAACATCATGTAGTTGGTAATGATACAAAGCAAACTGGTGTAAATGGGGAGAGGATAGGCTTTGATTCAACCTTCTCCCTTGAGCCAAGATATAATAATAGTATTTTTTGCAGACCCCCCCCCCTTACCGACCCCCATCCCCTTGAGAAAATAATATGTATACTGCTGGTGAGGAGTTTTGACATAAATTGAAGCAGCAGTGATTTATGGAAATACAAATATTGAAGCAGCAAGATTTATACTTTTTGGAAGATGTAGGTGGAGGGAGTGTAATAGGTCATTAAAAATATTATAATTTTCTTCTGAAGTGATATTATAAGGTGCTTTGAATTAGTCGAGTAATCACTATCCCCAAATAAGTACTATATAATATGTAAGAATGGAAATTTAATAGTAAAGGGTGATTATAGAAAAGGGCAATTGACTATATTTCTATAAAAATGAAATTTATATAGAGTAAATCTTGATTAGGTTTTTAGGCTATGAATGTGGAATTTCCAATTCATGTCAGGGTTGATATAAATATCCTGATATTTTATAGTATATATATTCATTTGTTCTAATTTATAACAGTTCTAATTAGTGTCAAAAACACACAGGTTTATGGAGCATAAAGTCAATATATAAAGGAGGAACATTATGCAAAGAAAAATTAATGCATGTAGATTCAGATATTTTGTCAAGTTAAATAAGTAAAGTAAATCATTTTCTACCATTTTTGCAATTAATTTACCATGTCAAAATTTAAGATATTTTCAACATATTGAAAACATGAAGAAGAGTTAAGAATATTGATATCATTAGCAACTGTGTAGATAGGAATGACACTGTGTGGATATGAATACAGAAGAGTCTCATGAAAAATCATAATTCTCATATAAACATCTTTATACAAAAAAATACAAAAATAAATCAGTGCCAATTATTGCTCAGTGTTCCATTGAAAATAGTGACACATAAAAAATTTTTACATGAAGATTTCATTGTATTTTTGAGAAAAACTTGCATCATGTCCCAAAATAGTTTTCTGAAACACACCAGCATTAAAGAAAATAGTGTGTGGGAAGTAACTTTGAATACTGGTATAAATTTCAATCATCTGAAATATTTTTGACCATATCTGCATGAAAATTAAATGAAAATTTCTTTTCACACTAGTGGAAATGAGAAATAGCCCACACACAACTGCAAAATTATTTAGGGTATTTTGTGTTTTGTAATCAGAGAAACATTATTTTATAATTTTAAAAGACTTTAATAAATAAAAGTCTTACAAATGTGAGGATCACTTTCTGATCAGGTGAAATCATAGGCGGAGATAGACTCGAAAGTATGTAGGGTCATGATAATGATTGCTAGGGGGAGGCAAGATGATGATGTCACTTCATATACAGGGTGAATTTGACCTATTCTGCCAATTGATGAGCCCAAAAAAGAATCATGAAACACTCCACCAACCCTGTCCTATCTCAAACTGATTTCGAGTTACGGTGGATAATGGAAAAAAATGTGTTATGTTTGAAAAAAAAAATGAATTTGTGAAGTTTCTGGAAAACCAACTTGCAAACTAAGTACATATTTGGAAATAACAGAAAAAATTCTAATAAGATGACACCATTTTCACAATGAAATATCTATATTCAATAACGAGCTTTAAGCACTGAAAAATTGGCAACATTTCAAATCGAATTTATGCCAAATTCTGTCGCAGTCAATTCTGCAAACACCCTTCTAGCTACAACCTGTCCAATTTACCAAAAACTTTTCCACTCTATCAGCTTTCAAAAGAACCTATAATGAACCATATCGGTGTTCCAGTTCAGGAGAAATTCAGCCTTTTTTTTGCAATACCCTCTTAGCTTCTTAGGCATTTTCACAAGTAGAGGTTCGACGAACATTTAGGAAACAAAACTAAGGTGGATGAAAACATATGTAAATCCATCACTATCTCAGATATGCAGATATGTTCAGGAGGATGGCTAAGGTTTGAAGAAGGTTATGTGCATCACTGAAATCTGTGTTTTTCTTGGAAAAGAAAACTCGTGAGGTGCTATTGTGCGCTATGATCGAGGATGATTTTAATTCCTTGTGTGTTTTAATCCTGCTGCAATCATCAGATGCAAGAATGAAAGTTAAGACCAAATAATAAAAGTAGCATTTGTATTAAGTTAATACACAAAGGAAACACAAAAGAAACAAAGTAAGTATGACGTTGCCCCCCTGGCTTCTATCAAGGAATATGCAAAAAAACAAGTGACGTATCCCAGGTCCATGACTAAAGCGCATATGCATTCGAAAAGATGTATGAAACTTACAGCAGCTGCTGAAATTGGTCACTCCCACGCCTAATGCATACCCTTGCCCATTTACAAACTGAAACCACAGTAGCTCCTAGCGAGAGCTCACCCCTTAGTTTCACTATAGCATCATCGAGACAGCTGTTAAATCTTAAAAACTGTTAACTTCTGTATGGTAAACCTCTTGCTTCAGGAAACCCCAAACAAAGAAGTCTAAATGAGTCAGATCTGGCGATCTAGGTGGCTGAAAAATTGGCCTTTTACGACCAATCCATCATGGATACTGCTCAGCCAGGAAGTCCCAAAGGACAGGGGGCATAGCCAGAAATTTCGTTCAGGGGCACTTTAATTTGGGGGAAAACGAAAGTGATAGAATAATAGATTTGGTCATCTTTCTCCCTGTTTCGGTCATTTTCTCATATTTCAGGGAGTGGACCAGACCCCCAAGTGCTACATCCTTGACACTTTGGCTGATAGATTAAATAAGTTAGGCCCCACACATTCAAGACTTCAAATATGATCTTCATGGTAAAAAAAAATTTCTGCCATTGATCTGGCCAGAGTTTATAATCAAATTTCTATTCACCCTGATGATGTACCAAAAATGACACTCATTATGCCATTTGGTCTTTTGAATTTACAACTATGACATTTGGACTGTGTAATACTGGTCAAATGGTCATCAGGTTTTGAGGGGTCTTCATTTTTGCCACAGTTATATTGATGATATGTTTTTGTTTTTTCTAAAGATGAAATGGAACATTTTGAAAATACACCTTAAAATATAATTTCAATGTTTTTCTGATTATGATGTTGTCCTCCCTTGCTATGTCCTTGCCAAAGGACGTGTGAAAAATGTGCAGGCCCTCCATCATGTTGGAAAACGATTTCTGCTCATTGCGGTGCAGGGTGCAGGTATGACATCAAGTAATTCCGGCAGATGATGCTCCAGAGACTCCAGATATGTATCGCTTGTCAGATGATCTTGGAACACATGTGCACCTATCAAGATATCTCCAACCACTCCAAGCCAAACATTCAAGCTGAACCGTGTTTGTAACAATGAGTTTCGTGTTACAAAGGGATTTTGTTGAGCGTAATGATGACAATTATGTAAATTTAATATGCCATCTCGAGTGAAAAGTGACTCATCTGTCCAAAGTAGATGCACAGATAAGTGATCTCAGGAAATGGTGTTCTTCACAATATCTCACTCTAACAGCCAATGGCAAAATGTTACCTGCTTTTATAAGTCTGAGCACCGTAATTCTTGTACTACTGTGAAATGGTGTGGGTGGTATACTGGTTTTTCTGCAAAACATTCATCACTCTTTTTTGTGAAATTTCACCTTCTCTCCCAAGTAAGCATGAACTGTAACACTTTGCTCTTCCTCCACTTAGTCAAGTACAAACTCCTAGACAGTGACAGAGTGGCGATCTTAGCCCTTTTCATATGCCTTACTAAATGAATCAGTCTCTCTAAGTCTTTGGTGAATCGCTGCAAATACAGCATGGTTGAGCACATAACAATGTGAGTGATGCAGATGGTACACTTTCTTGGCTCTCCAAAAGTTACCATTACAAAATCCATAAATTAAATGCATATCTATCTACATAATCTTCATTCATAAAATGACTCATAATCGTTTACAGGTTACAAGGTATAACTATTTGATCCCTCTAATGACTGAAATCGAAAATACAATTCAGAAATAAAAGGAAAAAAAAACGCAACAGAAAAAGAACCAACTTGGTAAATTCATAACAATGTAAGAAAAACATGTGATGTAGAAAATAAAAGAAAGCAAGTGAACGCAGCACGAAAGAAAAAAAAATCAACCGAGCTAATGCAATAAACAGCATTAAATATCAAAGATGATGATTGTCTTATGCTTTCTAAGGTAGATTGACTTGCTGTTTTTGTACCTGTGAGTAGAATACGCATGCAGAAAGCCTGGAGCACATCTGCATATCTGATATATATGGATTTACATACGTTTTCATCATGGCCCCCCCATAGGGGGGGCTGACAGGGCTCTAGCCCTGGGGCCCAGGACAGTTCTCATAATCTTTTGCTTTTTCACACTATAAATTAATTACAGAAGGGGCCCGTTAAAAGTCTGACCGAGGGGCCCGCAAAAGATCCCAGCCTAGGGGCCCCGCTACAGGATGTGGAGGCCATGGTTTTCATCCACCATAGTTTCATTTCCTGAATGTTCGTCAAACCTCTACTTGGGCGAATGGCAAAGAAGATCTTGCAAACAAAAGGCTGAATTTTCCTGAACCAGAACTCTGATATGGCTCATTATAAGCTCTTTTGAAAGCTAGTAGAATGCGCAAATATTTGGTAAATTTGACAGATTGTAGCTAGAAGGGTGTTTGCAGAACTGACAGTCAAAGAATTTGGCGTAAATCTGATTTTAGATGTTGCCAATTTTTCAGCGCCTAAAGCTTGTTAATGAATATAGATATTTCAATAAAATGGTGTCATCTTATTAGAATTTTTTCTGTTCTTTCTAAATATGTACTTAGTTTACATGTTGGTTTTCTAGAAACTTCACAAATTTTGATTTTTTTTTCAAACTTGACACTTTTTTTCAATAATTGATTATCCACCATAACTCAAAAATGGTTTGAGATAGGACTAGATTGGTGGGGTGTTTCATGATCCACATGGGATCGTCTATCACCCTCCTCCCTCCTTTTGTTTGGCAGAATAGGTCGGGTTCACCCTGTATACACATATACATTAGATCAGTTGGCTTCAGCTTTGATGATGGGGGAGGCCCCATGCCACCCCATGTCTCTGCCCACAGGTAAAGGCAAAGCTGATTAAAAATGAGTGAAAAGCATTGCAAGTTTGGAAAACTATCAACAGAATAATATTGTTTTTTTCAGAACAATCAATGTGAAAAGAAAGATTTAACTATCAAAATGATAGAACATTCATTTCTATTGGTATTAAGTTTCAAGTGAGAGAAGTGAAGGCACTATATTCTTATATGAATGGAAAAATTTGAATTTGAATTTTCTTTCAACTTTCAGTAAAAACAAATTGGGAAAAAAATTATACAGATGGGGAGAAGCAATGCCACATCACTAGGCTGCGGAAACTGGGGCTCTGCCTCTGGGCCCCACAAAAGTTTACATTTGTTTTGCATAATAATAACCCTTTAAAGAGGGGCCCCAAGGAAAAGTCTACCCTGAGGCCCCGATAAAGCACACTACGGCCCTGGGGAGAAAAAATACAAAATATATTTGCATTCTAGTGTACAGTTGTTTTGGATGAGTAGACAATGTGAAAACGTTTTTTCCCCCCAGATGCATTTGTCATTAAGGTACATTCAAGACAAATTCTTATAAATGCATTGAATTACCTTTATAACCCTTTTGCTTCTCAGCTACCTAGATGAGCTCCTGCACTTCATTGATGATAATATTTATTTTACGTACCATAAATTTTTGTAAATGAACCAATGGAATATATATAAGCTTTAACTAGAAAGAAGAGTAACCAGAGAAAGAAAAAAGTTTCGGTAAAAATACTGCAGCTTCATATACAAGTATGTTACACATGATTTTGAAAAAGATGACTGGTTTTCAAAACTCCTATTCTGAGGCACTCCTCAATACTCATACAGTAAAACTGTCTTAAGGTGGAACATAAAAAAGACAGAAACCTGTTCGATGTGAACAAATTCTATGGCATGGCCAAAAGAATTGACCCTAAAAATTTCTATTCATTTTGCCTAATGCATAATATACAAAATGCAGAAACAGATAGCAATATTTGACGAATTTCTATGAAAGTTACTTTTATAAAGTAACAACCATTTTAAAAATACACTTACTTGTATTGAATTATATTTTAATTCTTCAATTTCTTATATGTATATCATTATTTGCATTTTGTATCCATAAAGACTGGAACGAAATTTATCTGTTGGAACTATGAAAGAAATCTCTTAATTGAGTGGATTCAATTCAAAATTATCCACCAGATAAGCATCATGAGAGTAAGGCACATTTTTAAATTACTGCATTTTATATTGACAGTGTTAATGTTTAACAGGGATTTTCAAGTTTTTAATGTCATGGCACACCAGGAATAATTTTTTGTGATACTTTTCTTCAGCTTTTGTAACAAATTAGTCAAAAATGTCGTTATTAAGATAATCAACTTTTTAATGAGAAAATGAGGGAGGATAAAGTGTATTGGATTCCAACAAATATTTTAGTGAAATAAAACACATTAATTAATAAGATGATTTTTTATAGAAATATACAAAAGCAATTTAAAATGCAACATATCAAAATACTTAATGTAATTTCAAACAATTATACCAACGTAAAAAAAAAATATTTATCTATTCCTAAGAAAATAATTATTCATAATTATCAATAGATATTGCAGTAGCTTTGATTTTCTTATCTTTCCTATACAAACTGCAAAAATTCTTTCAATCATATACTTTAAAATCACAAGAAAAACCACTTCAAAAAACATAAACAAATAATTAAAATTGATCACTATCAGTAGCTATGATTGAACTAATTTTTTAAGCTACTTTAATTTCTCTGATCTGTTCATTTATTGTCTGTAATTAAGAACAGCAAAAACTAGAAAATTCATAAATAGATATGTGCACTTTGATTATAAGATGCCGTTGATTTCATTTTTTCTTCTTCAAATTCTGTATGATGTAGTAACTTGATCAATGTACAAAATATATTTGCAATTCTGTCTGTTGCAATTCTGTCACTATATTTGTTTAAACTGTTAAATGAAATTATTAAATTGGGGGGGGGGGAGAATGAATGGGTTTTACAAAATCATACACTGCATCACTTGCTGATATAGTAACATATACTGGAAAGAAGTGCAAGATCAAATCGCAATGATTATAATTCAGAATAAAATTTGGATATTAAATTTGTACAGCTAATTCTGGGAATAACAAAGTCATTCCTTATTGATTCTATTGTTAAATCATATTATGAGAGCAAAATCAGTAATAAATTATAGATTGAATAGAAGAAATGATAGTAGGCAAAAGTGACTTTGCAGTCCAAAGGAAAATTCAAACTTCTTGTTTTGTAAAAATGTTTGACTGACAACTGTAGACATTCCATTTCACTATTACAAATATATTTGTCTATTAACCCTTTTCCTGTGAAATTTATTTCAGAAATATACACTAAAAATGGGTAATTTCTTTTCCTGTTTCATTTTATTCAATAAATCAATAAAAAGGTTAGAAAAAGGATATTTTATTAACTCATATTTTATATATATTATTATACTTTGTTTGTAAAAAAACTAATTTTGAAGGAAATGCCTAGAGTGTCTCAATGAGTACGCAGCATCAGATTTATGCAGATTCTGTTAGAGATCATTGAAATGAGCATTTTGATATGTAAGAGAAGTTTCTGAATATATCTGAAAATATGATTCATGTAATGTGTAGTTAATTGCATAATTAGACAGTGTATGCTATATTTGGAGACCATCCTCCCATATTACATATCTAAATGCTATTCTCAATAATCTCCATCAGAATTTGTAAAAATCGGATATTATATACCTATTGGGACACTCTGTAGTTATGTAAAAAAATAAATAGTGTGAAATCATTATTTTTTTTTTTCCGGACAGGAAAATTCTTTTCTAATTTTGGTGCAATCTGCTCAAATAAATGTCACGGGTAATTGGTGAAATGTCTATTTACAATTAAAGCAACTTAATCCGGCCTTCACAGTAAGAAAACAATTGATTTTTCTCATGCCGAAACTGGGTTTGGGCATCGAAAATTTTGCATGTTCAAACTTTTGGAACTGAGTTTGGTGACCCAAATAAGGAATTAAACACTTAGCCACCAGAATTGATTCATAATCATCAATTCTACTAATTTTAGTTTTACTTTAATCAAACTCATAACATGGAGGCAATTTTTAAGGTTTTATTTGTGACAGTATCTTTTAGATGATATATGAATAATACTAAAAAAACAGATTCATACTTTAGAAACATATAAGAGTACTTTGAAAAGCCATACCCAGTACAACATAATATGTAAATCACAATAATATAAATGATATTCAATACTGGTGAAGCAATTAATCACTCAAGCTTTTTAGAATATGCTTATAAACAAAAACACTTGAAAAATAAGAAAGAGAAAAGGTAGAGTTTGAAAAAATGTGTATAGTAATATCTCATGCAATAATAAATTTTTGAGCAGTGAAAATCCTCATATCAGAATAATTGGAAAAGCTAATGTGCTATGTATATGCTAGAAGAAAATGAAAAGATTTGATTGACCATTGTTAAAGCTTCATATAACATTTTTTACAATGGATCATACAAAAACTGATTTGTAAGTTAGTTAAGAGAGTAATGAATGAAGTGAGTAAACATACTAAAAAACTTACTAGTATATGTGAGATACAACATTCATGAAAAATACTATTCTAAAGGGAGTAAGATATCAAAAGACGCAAGGGAAATATAGTGTACGATGCAATCAGAAGCACTAAATTCTACAGCTAATACTATAAAGATGTACCCTAAATAGTCTAGAAGATAAGGTGCGATAAAGGCAGGCAAAGAGGCAGGCTGACTATAAAAAAAAGGGTAAGCTAAAAATTGTTTAATCGCAGTAAGCATTTTGCTAATTTCTGTAATTTTGTTTAAAAAATTATTCTATACATTTTTTAAAACAAAATGAAGGATATTATTTGGGCAAATCATTTTTATTAGTATAATAAAAACATATTTAAAGGAAATATTAAATATATGAGATTAAATGCATTCTTTGAATAGATTTTTAAAGAAAAATGATAGTTTAAAGAGAACTTTAGAACAATTTATCATACAATTGTGAAATGGTGAGAAAATGTAACGAAATAATATTAATTGTTAAATATTTTTTGTTTGAGTTATCGTAACAATATTTCATATTCTTGAAAAATATGAAATAGAACAAACACAGAAAGCTCTATAAAAATTACTTTTGTGAGAAGAATGATATTATATATGGAGACCCACGAAAATTAATTTTCTTTTTTATACTTTTTATGTCCTCCATGATATTTCATATTATTTATACATATTTTAATTGGGTGCTTTACTTAAAAAATGAACTCTAGTTTTTGAATTACCTTTATGTCTATTTTTTCATCTATGATTTTCCCTTTGGAATTAATATATAAACATATCATAATCATCCATTCTAGATATTTGGATCCTCATTTTTGAATAAATTCCTTTCTTTTTGTATGTACTCTACAGCTAGAGTATTAATTAGAAAATGAATAGGTTTCTTCTTGAGTGAAAATGGAATGAGAAAAGAGCAAAATGCTTACTGCACTTACATTAACTTAATTAAACTCACCTAAACAACAGTATTAGTGATTGAACAAACGTTTGGAAGTTGTTGTGACGATTGATTTCTGAGTCAGGGTCAAGGTGGATATTGCCGAACACCTGAGAGAGGGTCCAAGAATGAATAGAAATTTGCTTTTTCAACTCCAAGTGGGGCAAGACAGAAATCACCAGAATGTAAGTCAAACAAGATCTGCTTGTTAAAATTCTCAATGAAAGCCACTGAGAACTAAAAAAAATAAGGATGAAAAACCAGAGAACTATTAACTTTACACAGAAAATTATCAGCGAGCACCTTCTTAGACTTCCTTCTGGCTATACACAATCATGATTATAAAGTTCACATCACATCAGGATAATATAATATTTTTAGATACCAAATAACACAGTATTGAGACTGAGAAAAATGTTTTTACATTGATCTGATAGACACCAACTGTCATGGAATAACTATATAATTTTTTGTTTTGCACAGCAGCTATCAAATATTGAACATTCTAATGATGTGGTAAACTGATATGAGGAGTATTTACACAAATATGGCCCACACAATACTTCAAACATGTTTTATTATGTTAAAAATTCTAGAAATCATTTCTATGTAGTAAGTATTGTATTAAATTTGGTAGGTAAAGTTTTATTTCTTAAAATAAGAAACTATCTTGCTGTTCTGATTCATGTAACTATTACATTGTAAAGATCTCATGAATGACATTATTATGTAGCTTCAGAAAAATAATCATAATAGTGTGTTTCATATAGCGAGTTTGCTTGGAAAGAAATGATTATTTAAATACATGTTTTGTCATTTACAGTAGAACCTTGATTATCTGGGGCAGTGGTGGGGAAAAGAAACATGGATAACCAAAAACAACGAAAAACTACCAGTAATAAAAAATAAGTTGTAACACATAACACAGTAATCAAAATCATTCTTTATTATTATTATTCATTTTTATTCATAGGGAACTGTGTAGCAATGCTCTACACTTTCTTGCTCTTTGCGTAATTATGTGTTTTAGTCTCTTATGTTTTAACTAGAATTAAACCACTTAAACTCAAGAACAATCGTGTGAAATAAATTGCTTATAAATGCATATTAAGTGTATATCCTCATGTTATTCGTATCAAAAAATCACAATTTAAATTAAAGAAAAAACAAATACACAAAAAACTTATTTATACAATTACGTTTTGTTTTAGTTACTGCAGAAACTGGGCTGATCCTGCAACATCACACACACACAAGTGCAGATCATAAACTTATCCTCTAAATTTAATCTGTATGTATATATTTACTTATAAGCATCCTTGAACCTATTTATAGGAGGTTCTAAATGCCTACATTTTTTTTTTCTGGGGTCCCTTCAAGTTGAAGGTCTTGGCTGCAAGTAAAGCATAAAAAAGGGCTTCGTTAGAAATCATTGCTGGTAATTATTGTTTTCTATTTTTCTTTCTTTTTTTGCTTTTCTATTTTCATGATTAAAACTACTGTTTGTGCAAAATGACTGAATAATCTAAACAAGCATGACTTCAATAACAATGCTCTCTTCTAATAACCAAATACAGTTGATACATGATAAGTCAAGTTGATATTTGTTTAAGACAAAATTTTTCCTGTGACCCCAGAAAAAACCTTTACTCCTTCAAATGAAAGTTTTTGGGTAACAGATGAAGAAAAGAAAGACAGCATTTATCTGAGTAAGAAACAATAGATTAATCAAAAAGAATCCCTTTGCCCAAAACTATAGAAAATATTCACAACTATAAACTATAGATGCAATAAAACCATCATTTGTTGCATGTTTGATCTCTTCACAATCACCATTTCAACACCAATCATTAGTGTGTGTGCACAGTGTTCAAACCTTAGTACAAATCATGACTGCCCATAGATTTTCCAAAGATGTCAGAGCAAAAGTAAAGTTTAAAGTTTTAGATTTGAAAGAAAAAAAAATCATTAATGAAACAAGAAGAGATCAAAATCATAAGAGAAAGTCTGTAGCTGAGAAATACAAGACCCCTACCTTTAATATCTTAACAACAATTTTTTTTAATTTTTAGGACACCATCCACGTACAACTCTCTTCAAACATGAATTCAAAATGCAAGAGATTTAAAGTGTGTACTTTTTTTCTAGAAATCGAAATTTTTCTGAAATGGTCCCAAATATATTAGATGAAACGCAGTAACATTCCAATAAATTGATCAATGCTTCAGTAACTCATCCTCTTGTCAAATTCTTCATCTCTTCTGTAGTTTAACAAATTCACTAACATGATACTTTTAACCAACAGTATATTTAGCTGTAGGTTTTCTGTTGATCCCTGAATATTTGACTGTACTACTCACTATACTTTGCTCAACCATACATTAGCTGTAGAAAAATTTCATGCTTGACTCTCCTTCATCTTCAGTGAGGTTTTGAAATTTTTGTACTCTGGGCAATCTGTTTCCTGGGTAATCCACTCCCAAATAATTGAAGTTCTACTGTATGATGTTGGAAGGCTATATTATATTTATTTTTAATTTTCATAATGTTTGATGAATGATTTTCATGATTTTTTGTCTTATATATTAATATTTTCGTTTTTTTTCATTTACGTATCATCCTACTTCAAAATCTGTTTTGATGCTGATGCCCTTGATAATAAGTATAAAATGTAAACAACATATTAATACTGATTACATTGTACTATTATGCTACATAACAGAAAAACTTGGAAGTTAAGTCTAATTTGCAAATGATACTTTACAGTAGAAATAAGTAAAAAAATGAAACACGGTGCATATAAGAATAAAAAGAAGTGTGTATAAAGTAACATACACATCATAAATAAATTTACATAGTTTATCCATCTTATATATAGACAATGCATCTTAATAAGATAATGAATCATGGTTGTTCTTCCTTTCAGGCTAGTGCTTTTGTGTCTTTATGTCATGTTTTTTAAAGGAAAAAATTGGTTTTAACACTGATTCAAAAACTAATTTTGAAGTATACATTTTGTTAAAAATATGTAGGTGTTTAAAATAACTTGTGTAAAACCCTTGATTCAACCATGGAAAACAACAAAATAATAAGGGATTCCAGATACAGATAAACTCTAAAACAGCTGAAAGAAAAAAATCATTTTGCTCGTAGAAAACTAGCACAAATAGGATATCTCTTGTTTTTCTATTTGCATTTAGTATTGCTTGTAATGTGTAACTTATGTAAAACAAGCTATTTTTAAAGACATTAAATATGGCACATATGAATTAGTTGCATAATCATTGAAATATCAAGATAATATCAGTACTTTTCTATCAGCTGGAAATTCAGCACTGAAGAGAATACAACAGATACATATGATAAAAAAATAATACGAATAATAGTAGGAATAAAGTATAATACAATGATGAATTTGAAAAAATATGTATGTGTGTATATATATACACAAAACTATGACATAGCATGGTTGAAGTTAGAAAAGAACCTACCTGCATTCCAATTATGGCATAGATGAAGAATAACATGGCAATGAGAAGGCATACATAAGGCAGAGCCTGGAAACAAACACATGATTCTTCAAGTTAATCTTAGTTTTTTTCTAGATACAGAACCATTAATTAAAAAGATTTTACAAATGATTCTTTTTAGAAATGAATCAAGGTAACACCAATATAGAAAATAGCTGAGCAAATCTAAAAATATGTCAATCAGTGTTAAATGTCAAGTTGGGCTCATTCGATACCCAAGTTGATGTGAAAATCGAGTACTATTTTTGATCACCTTGAAAAAATATGTGTAAATTGCTGAAGGTTTTCCATGGGTACTGAACATCCTTTTAATGAACCCATCATTGCATTCTTTTTGTGAACGTTATTCCAAGAAAACTCTTTCAAGTCAAATTGTATTGTAAAGATTAGTCACATTTAGAAGAGCTTAATTTTAAATACCCACATAAAAGGATTATTAAGAAGATTAAAAAAATTTTTTTTTTAAGAAAACTACAACTGTAACACTCTTCAGACTGAAGAGAGTGAAGTTCTGAAAAAAAAGTGGTTAGATTTCTCAGGCATGTCAGAACATACAGGTTTTCCAGCATGCTGCAAAATGCACAGGAATATGGTCAGTGAACATGGTGATAAGATATAAGTGAATAAGATGAATCTCCATCATGCTGAAAAGGAATTGCACATTTTCAGACAAACTCTT
This sequence comes from Pholcus phalangioides, assembly GCF_987345545.1. Lineage (NCBI taxonomy): Eukaryota > Metazoa > Arthropoda > Arachnida > Araneae > Pholcidae > Pholcus > Pholcus phalangioides. The sequence continues at coordinate 3,432,435 of NW_028301625.1, read as the reverse complement.
GGAAAAAGTAGAGCCTTTCTGTTTTTAGTTGGAACACTATTGTTCTTCTTTGTTAGTATAGTGGCACAATCTGTTGTGAATTTTGCTATTTGAGTTTTTCCTGCTTCTTTGATATACTTTTCTTGGGTGATTTGGGCGTTGTTGTTAGCAAACGGTGAAGAATTTTTTATCCAGGTATTCTTGTTAATTTCAAGAATACTTCCTGTTATTTTGCTTTGGGCCCAATGAGGCTTTTTGGATCACATATTCCCCTTTTTCTTGAGGGACATACAAGGTAACCAATATGGCGACTTCCTGCGTGACTCATGAAAGAAACAAATCTGAAGTAAAAAAACATAGAAATGAATTGTTTTTTTCTTTTTAATGGGAGCAAGATATTTCGAATTTTTTTTTTTTTTAAGTTCAAGTTATTGATCTGCCTGTTTTTGCTTCAAAAAATGCTTGATTAAAGCTGCAGAATTTATTCAATATAATTTATATGGGCCCATAATTAATTTCATAACATCCTAAACTATATGGATTGATGCAATTGGATATTATAAGACAATATGGAGACATTAATTCTCATTTTTGTGCTTAAGAAGATTCAAATAAAAAGTTGAAATCAATGTTATTGCATGGATATCCACCTTGAAAGTGGGTCTGGCTCATTATTTTATATTTAATTTTCTGGGCTTCATATCTCTAAGCAAACTCAATATTTCAAAAATCGAAAATTTCATTCAATTTTTAAAATTACTGATGTGGTGGAAAATGCAATAAATTTCCGCATTTCTACGTTAAAATCTACAATTTTAACATTGATCCCTATGGGCATTATCCAGTGCTTGTCCCTCAGAGTGATGCTGATGATGATTATGACATCTATTTGAAAAGCCTCATAGCTATAGAGTTAGTATATGATAGCTAGTTAGTTAATATTAATCAGAATAGTTTGTATTTTGTAGCTTAATATTTTTTAGGGGTGTGTTATAAAAATTACATCTTTTTCATAATTCAGTGTTGAGCATTTAATTTTACTTCATTTTCTTGTATATTTTGTTAACTCATCACTATGAAAAAAATTGAGAAAGTGAAACAGACTATTTTTATGGCTCCCATTAAAAAAAGAGCTTGTTAACAGCATTGCCATATGCTTAAAAGTCCCCATAAAATCCTATATACCCAAACGGAACAGTTTAAGTAACGAAAGTTACTCTGGGGAAGTTCATTTGCCGACTAAGGTTTTTGGAACGTTGGGGACTGTTCAAGCTAGATCTCATTTCTGCATGGGCTCTACTGGAGAAACCGCGAGGCACCCAAACTCTGTCGCAAGAAGCAACGTAAGCACTTCGCCCCCCCCCCCAGGGAGGAGGACCAGGGCATCTCTGGCAAAACCAAAATTTATCGATACGTAAAAGATTACACATAGTGCAAGGAAATCAAAAATTATGTATATCGAAGAATCAAATTAATCAAGTCGAAGTGCAACGGGTACGGATAATAATCATAGAAAGCATGGGTTCTACTAATTTAGGGCTTGAAATTTAAACAAAATATCTTTGTTGAAAAAAATTAGACATTCTTTCCCAAGTTGAGGTCTTTTGTTTAATTTTCCCTGCCCAGGGATCCTCCACCAAGTCAAAAGTGTTCAAGATTACTTTGTAGTTGTATCATGAACTACTGATGAAGAATTAAAATACTAAAATTAAATTTGATGTCTATGTAAAATTAATGTGTAATAGAGAGTTCTATTATGAAGAAAAGCTACTTATAGCTACTTAAAGCTACTTAAATCTTTAGACTAACAGTTTCTCTGATAGTCTAAATTAAAAATTACTAGTATTAATCAAAGTGTACAGTACATTTTACCACAATAATTCAAGTAATAGGAGATAAAAAGGTAAAAAATTGCTATTATTTTTTCTTTCGCGATCTATAAATTTTATTAATATATTGTTATTTTGATTCATACTTTAATAAATTTCATATTACTTTAAATTTATACAATTTTCACGACATTGCACATTGAAACTGACGGCACTACGCTTAAGTCGTCATAATTTTTCGATAACTTGCAGTGACGACTTATCGAGGTTTTGCTGTATAAGTTAACTGTAGAAGGGACCTCATAGAAAATCTGGCTTGTGTCCCACTAAAGATTCTAGCCCAGGGGCCCTTACACATGATATAGGAGCTATGGGGGAGCAATAGGCAAGAATCCAGCACGAGTACAGATTTTATCTCAAGCTCTTCCGATAGCTTACATTCTTGTTTCTGGTATTACGGTCAGAGACCCTGCGTCTATTTTCTCAATGTTTCCGTTGTCGAGGTATGACTCAAAAAGTGTGATGTCATGTGAATTTTACTGAGTTAGATTTTAGGGTCTTAACTAAAGTTTATTCTGCCACCCCTTACAACTTGCCACCCAGGTGCACCACACCCCTTGCACCCTTGCTTAAGTCACTCATGATTTTGAGTATTGTGTCATACAGACACTCATAACTTAAATGAGATGCCGTAAAAATTTAAAATTGTATTTCTTAGGCTTCATTTAGGCTTGTTGTAACTGTGATTGATTTCATTAAACAAGCTTATTGTGCTAATCAATTTGATTATGGTGCACAATTAAAATCAAAAGCCGCGATACAAAATGTAAATCTTTCAAAACTTTTAAATTGCAACTTCAAAAAATACTCATCTCAAAATTGTTAGTGATACTTTATTCCTATAAGGGGTGTCATGACCCCTGAAATCAATTTTTCAAACATGGATTTAAAAAATATTTCATTCAAATGAAAATATTTCATGTCATCAGGTAAATTTGTTTTTTCTAAATAAAGTAAAAAAATAATGAATTATAGTGCCAACACATGAATAAGAAAAAACACTTTGAACATGATTTTCTTAAATTGCACAGTTTTTGTGTGTATGTGTGTGTGTGAGCTCATCTGTTAGGATTAGAAAAAAAACTACTGCACCAAAAATTCTGAAATTTTTTAAGAATATTTATACAGCCTTGGTACAGAAACCTTTTCCATGATATTAGGTTTTTTTAGATTCTGTGAATAAATTTGGAATTCACAAATAACAATTTAAATTTGAGGGATCACCAGGCAACCTTGACGATAAAACTAGTGTACAACTGGTCTGATCTTGAACATTGCATCTCCACTTTAAAGAAACGGATAAGAAAGAATAGGTATTATCATTAGGACAAATGTACAGTTATCCTGAACATCAAGATCAACCCTTTTTTTTCTCAATTTGCTATAAGACTCACAGTAAAAAATGGGATGGTCAGGAAAAAATAATTACTTTATTATTGACAATATGGAAATATGCAAAATACTGCAGAAAAATGTGAAAATAATCCAAATAAATAGTAGAATAAGTATTAAAATAATGGAAAAATTCTGTATTACACAAAAGTAATGAAATATATAAAATCCTAGAAATATCCAAAAACAATAATTGCACACGTGATTCCTTGTGAAAAACTAATAAAAAAAGTTTTTCAGTTTTTTGATTTGACCCATAATTAATTAGTTGTAAAGCTTTAAAAGTTGATTACGTCACTTCATAATCCCGCCAAATTCACCAAACATACACCAATCGTATAACTTGGTGGTTTCGAAACTGATAAGCAATGGTATAGCCTTAAAGAAAAATCGAGAAAGCGAAAAAAAAAATTTCCCCTCGTGTGTGAGAAAATTAAACACTCACTTTATTAACTTTTCAAATTTTTATGCCATTGTTGTTACGATTTTCTCAGATTGCAGATTTTGAATTTATCTGTGAGATTAAAAAAAATGATTGCTCATCCTGAAAATTATGAAATTTTGCAGAAATGTTTACTTACCATATGCGTGAGTAAATTGAATCTCAGATTTAGAAATTAACCCATGGGAAGTATTTAAAAAAAAAATGTTGAATTCAGATTTTTAAAATTTGCACCTTTTTTAAAATTCTAAAAATTCATAAAATTCTAACAAATGATCAGATATCGAAATTTACTAGATATCATTGCAAAGTATGTGATATTAAGGTTGTGGGGAACAGATATTTGCTGCACAGCAGTACATCAATGCTGAAACGCACAACAAAATACAGTCAAATCTCGTAACAACAAAGCAGAAAAATACATAAAATATTTTATACTCCCCTAATTTCATATTTAATAACAAAACAGTGATTTGATCATTTCAATGTGAAAAATACTAAATTTTTTTTTTGTATGTAGCCCAAAATTATATTGAGCAAATTTGTCTTGACAAGATTCATTTGCATTGATAGTTTAAAATAGTTTTAATTGTATTAATACTCTTCACCCTCACATTATTTTGCTAAAATCAATGTTACCAAAACTGAAAATTTAGGTCATTTTTTTACTTTATAGATCATCTTTATAGTTCTGTAAGGGCATAAATACATTTTTTATGGAACATTTTCTAGTAGTTTTTAGGTCATAAAAATCCTAGCCCTAATGATAAACCATCTGGTCAGTTCATATATATATATATATATTATCCCCATAAATCATTCTCAAGTTAAATTGTCAATATGAATATTTGCATTTAAAGGAAGGTGAAAATTGTGTAATATACAATGAAAAAATAAATAAAAACAACCTTCCGAGAAAGTACTCAAAAAACATTTACCCAACCTATCAATCATTTCATAATGCAGGTCTATCTTTGTGCTCTTTCCTTCTCAACCGGGGCTCCGTGTGCACTTAAGGATAATAAAATAAATCAACAAATTTGATAAACAAACAAAAAAAAAGAGGCCTAAAGGGTACCGCCATATAAATAATATACTACAAAGGGCTCCTCGAGTTGAAAAAGGCTCTGCCATAGAAATTATACATTGAAAAGGGCTCTGCGAGTCAGAAAAGGTTGAGAACCACTGCTTTAAGGAAAGGAAAAGATTTGAGGCTGAACACAAAATGGAGTTTATTCTGACATTTGCATTCATATCTGGGTAATTTGATATTTCTATTCTGTTTATTGTGGCGGTATAACTTCTTTGGAGATCAAAAAACTCAGAGGTTGATGTACCACATAGACCTTTCAAACATAATCATGGGTAATTTTCTCGAATGTGTATGGGTACTTTTACTTTTTTTAGGATATATTATATATATATATATATATACAGTAATACCTTGAAGTTATGTGATAGGTGGGATCGGCGACAATCGTATAAGTCAAAAGTGTGCTATTGGGTTACAGTTTTCCATAGAAATGCATATAAATATTTGTTAATTGGGATCAAATTTTAGGAAGAACACCTGTCTTTTTCTTTTTTACTCTGACTGTTATGCTATGGTATTCTATGGAGCTTCATAAATTTAACTTGTGTTGTGACTGCAATCCAGTCTGGTGAAAATGACTATTAAAATCTGTATTTCCACTCTCAAAGCTAAGACCTGTGCAAATGAAAGTCATGTGTTAAACACTTTGAATGTTTGATAACACCTTGACTTATCAAAAGAAATGGTCTGCTCATGTTTAGAGAGGCAAAAAAAACCAAATTTCAGCCATGAATCGAAGTTCAATAATCCTGCAATTATGCTTGAATTTCACATATGTGCATTTTTAACAAAAAATCAAATAATTCCAAAATCATGCAACTCAGTAAGCTCAAATAGGGTATTACTATATATGAATGTGAAGAAGTGAAACTTTTTTAAAATTTGACTTTTTGGAAGTGTTTTTCCTCTTAAAACACTAATGCTTATTCGGATAAGTCCCTAATAAAATGATTTATCTCTGAGAATCAAAACTGCATGTATTTAGCATTTTGCAGAACAGCAAAAGAACTGTGTGTTATGATATCATGAAAAAAGAAAGTGGTTCTGCTTGAATCTTTAAAATATACATACACTTGTGCATGTTTATTCAAATTTTGTAAGATTAATTAAAATAAAAAACTGTACCTTAAATGACTGAATGAAAGTCCAGAGCAATATCCTGATTGTATAACCCTGGCGCAGGAGTTTTATAAGGCGAGCAGCACGAAAAAGTCTAAGAAAACCAACATTGAAAAAATTCACCTAAAAAAAAAATATCAATGTTGAAAGCTGCAATTATATTGTATTAATTACAAATTACATTTCATTATTTATGTAACCTCAGCAGCATATGACTATAAACTTTTAGATTCATAGTAAACTCATACAACAGTTAAAAAAAATAAAAAACAGGAAACAATGCAGAAAATAAATGTCAATTGCATATTTGCATGCATGTCTAGAGCATTTTCAAATAATTTGGAACCACCATTAAGGACCACAGAAGACAGAACCATCACCTTTGGTTGGAAAGCCTTGTAACTCGCTGTATTTTTTGTATGGAGAAATTCTGAGGTGAAAAGGATCAGATTATTTTCATACAAACTGCAACTGCCATTTCACCTTAAACAAATGTCTGGCTTTACAAGTTCATTTCGAAAGTGAAGATATTACAATTAGTTTCGGTACCCCTCTGGCATATAAACTGCTCCAGTAAAATAACCCTGAAAATTCGCTGCTGTATTCCCAGCCTGATGAAATGCATCCAAAATCACGGATTTCTCTGTGATTCACTCGATTCAGTATGCCCGTAGTATGAAATTTTTCATAAAACATTTTTTTCTATTTTTAAATTTAATTTTTTAAATTTTTAAAATTATTTTTCTCTTTCACTCCTGATTCAGTTCTCCGTGCGTCCGCGTAGGTTATACAGCCTAGAGCCACCCTTTTTCAGTTTGATCTAGAGCAGTGTTTCTCAACCACCGGGCCCTACCATCACTCAGGGCCGCAACTAGATGCTTGGTCACCTGGGACAAGTGCACATTTTCGCGCCCCCTTGTAATGTTGAAGGTAAGGTTTGAGAATGAAATTGGCACCCCCTCTGGTCCAGCGCCCGAGGTACAAGACCCGCCTGCTCCCCCCCTAGTTGCGGTCCTGCCATCACTCAAACCAGCCCATGAGTGATTTATTGTTTCAAGTTGTTTTTTGTTCATAGTTTTTTCCTCATTTATTTTCCATTAGTCATGTGTATGACCGGGCCTTTCACTCACAAAAAATAAATCAACCAATCCGCTGGCTTCCAAAGGTTGAGAACCATTGATCTATGATCTAGAGCCCCCTAGAATATGGGTATAAAGATGACTTAGTTCAATCCACTGTAGAAGTAAAAGAAATGCTAACAGATGTGGATTACAACTTGAAAATGTATCAGAAAGAAAAGGTTCTCAATGACTGTGGTTCACCAAAAATAAGGTATCTGGCTAATATCGGCCATGCTAAGATGCAGTGGTTGTTTTTGAAGCTGGTTTATGAAATCCTAGCAAGCAGTCGATGGGAGAAAATATCTTAAAATGTTTTCAAAAGATTTTGAAAAAAAAAAAGAAAAATCCTAAGGTCTGTTTTTTTGGTAAATATGAAAGGAAAGTTCCAAAAACTTCCAAAGATGTTACAAAAAGAAACAAAACAGGAGACCAAAGACATTGCAATTAGGGATCATTCAAGTATTACATCAACATTGATGGGGGTTCCGATTTGCTGACTTTTGATGACAAGGGGGTGAGGAGGGTTTGGACAATGCTTACGTCATCAACTATCTTTTATGAAAATATGAAATATTCTTAATGGTATCATTTCCTGCCAAAAATGAGAAAAACTTTTTGATATTTTGTAGGCACCTGAAGTAACATTCCTCCTATTGATAATGGTTCCTGAGCCCTAACAACCACTTTCAGAATAATTACTTTGGTTACCATGGTTCCCTAACAATGCTTTTCAGACATGCACATGCCTTTACAGAGGTTTGTTACTTCTTTGAGGCTGCCAGTATTATATATAAAAGTTTATTCCTTTATAATGGTTTGTCACTTTTCAATCGTCCCAGTAATTGAAGAAAACTCTGAAGCACCGGGTATTTTTGCTAGTCTGTCATAAAAAATGTTGCCAATGTAAACATGCCACCCTAGGTGGCTGCCTGGCGCCGGCCCTGAACTCCTGACATCTCTAAACATCCTTTGGTATTTCAAGCGAGTATCTTATCTACCTTGGCTACCGCACCAAGGAAAAATTATAATTTTCTTATAATTATATTCATTTTTTTCATGCATTCGCCTCATTTCATTTTTGTGAATTGTCAATCTGCAATTGTGAAAACATTTTGATTTGTTCTGCAACATCAATCATGCCATCATTAACCATGTGAGTGCTTTTCCCCTGTTGTGCTGCAGCCAATTGAGTAGATCATTACAAATACAAATACAACGCCACAACAGGCAAATTGCCCAACGAGGTGGCTGACTTAAGAACATCATGGATCCCCGAGAAATTTTTTTGGAGGACCTACCTACTACAGCCACACCCCACATGCACCCCCCCCCCGCGGAACCCCCAACGAATCGGTACATGCGGGAATGTGCGTGTACGTGTAGTGAAACCTGACGTGAAGTTTTTTGTTTCTCTGTAATGCTTGTTATGCGTAGTGCTGCCATCTGCCACCAGTTTTTCTAACTATGAGTGAAGTGTTATGATCGAATGATTTATCGTTGTAGGACTGTTGCTCTCTGTGGCGAGACTTTTTAACGGGGAGATCGGCTCGCATTTGCACCTTGAAGTTGGGAACAACAGAAAACCAACTTCAGCCGACCACCAATGTGGGGTTTGAACCTGGATCCTTGCATCGCGATTCCGTCACTATAACCACTCGACCACCAAATCATGTGGACATTTTTATTTTTGTTACTATTACCGTATCAATCTGCTCCCTAAAACTTTTTTGTGAATGCATCATAATTACATAAGATTTATTTGGATGTTTAGATAAATATTTAACGCATTTGAATATATTTGCATTTAAGTTTATACATAGTAAATATCTATTTTTTGAATTATGATGGCAAATAATCAAAATGATAAGATTTTTGAAAAGGCAAAATTAGCTTTTAGACCACAGCTTCTTTGGCATGCAAATCAAAATCTGTATTTTTTACCAGTTGGAATCGTTGTTTAAAGTTTCTGGTATAACTGTAATGAGTCAACTAAGTTTCATTGCCTTGTCTCTGCCCTTGAGCTAGAGCTTCTACACATGGTTAATGATTTGTTGCAAAATCCACCCGTTGAATATATGTGTGATAGTCTAAAAAATAGAATCATCACCTAGTTTGCCAATTCTGAAACTCGCCATTTGCATAAATTGTTCCAAGAATTAGATCTTGGTGATGGAATACCTTTATATTGTTAATCGATATGCAAAATCTGGCTGGTAAAAGCTTCAGAGACGAAGTGTTAAAAAAATTGTGGTTGCAAATATATTTGTAATATATTACCCCACAATACGCAATAAATTTTGTCCATAAGCGATCAAGATTTATCTAAATTAGCTATTATGGCTGGCAGAATAGAGGTGTCCTCAGTCACATGCACCTACATTTCCAACCCATTTCATTAATGGCAGTAAATTGCAATACAGTGATATGGCCGGAGTTTGTGTTTGGTGTAGTAGGCACATGCACTAGTGTCTTGCCTAATTCAGAAATAAGTGCCTTAATTGCTAGAATTGAAGAGCTTGAAAGTAAAGTATCTAGATTACAGTGCTCATTTGGGTGGGGGTGATATCGAAATAGATAGTTTTTAGAAAAATAATTGTGTTGGTATTATTTTAATTTTAACACTAAAGCTAAAAAATGTAGTGGCTTTTGTCAGTTCAGCGATCCCCAATCTCAAAATTCAAATAAACTAAATTCAGAAAACGCAGTGGCTCATCCTTAGCAGCAATAAACGATGTTAGACCTGAGCAAAGTCCCTTTTTGTTCATTTCATGATCGTAATACAGGGACTAGTTTTCCTGTTGATATGAGTGCGGCGCCGGACCTGGAGAGTCCTGTTGATACTGGTGCTGTAAACCAGTTTTGCCCCATTTTGGTCTCAAAAAACCAGCTCGTGATTTTGCTCTTTTTGCCACTAATGGCAGCAAAAATTTCAACGTTTGAACAAAAAATTATGACCGTCGCCATTCGTTTACAATGTCAATTTTTTGTAGATTTTTGTTTTAGCTTTTGTAAATTGAGCAAGTTTAGGTGTAGATTTTCTGAAACATTTAAAAATTCTTGTAGATTTTAATAAAACCTATTTAATTGACAGCACTATGACATGTAGGATGGGATTTCATTTTGCCCTTACAATTTTAATAACAACAATGATTAATGATGTTGATTTTCATGGACTTTTGTCAAAATTTCCCATTATCATTGGGCCATCACTCAAGTACAGAACTATTTTTCATGATGTAGTTCATCATATTCAAACTCGTGTCCTCCTACTTATTGTAAACCAAGATGTCTCTCACCTGAGAAATTGAAAATCTCTCAAAAACAATTTGACTGAATTATTACAGAAACCGTTTGTGGCTACACATGGTTCCCAAACGCTCTGGTGAATGGCAGCCATGTGGGGATTATCACAGGTTGAATAGTACCGCTTTGGTCAGGCTTGTAGCCAGAAATTTTGTTAGGGGGGGAACAACTTCCATTTCGGGGAGGGGGACAAAAGTGATAGAACAATATATTTAGCCATCTTTTTTCCTTTTTTCGGTCATTTTCTCATATTTCAGGGAGTGGACCAGACCCCCAAGTCCTACGGTCTTGACTTTGTCATATAGATTAAATAAGTTAAGTCAAACACATTCAAAAATTCAAATATGATCTTCATGGTAAAAAAAAATTTCTGCCATTGATCTGGCCAGGGTATATAATCAAATTTCTATTCACCCTGATGATGTACCAAAAATGACACTCATTATGCCATTTGGTCTTTTGAATTTACAACTATGACATTTGGACTGTGTAATACTGGTCAAATGGTCATCAGGTTTTGAGGGGTCTTCATTTTTGCCACAGTTATATTGATGATATGTTTTTGTTTTTTCTAAAGATGAAATGGAACATTTTGAAAACACCTTAAAATATAATTTCAGTGTTTTTCTGATTATGATGTTGTCATACATGCTAATAAGTGTATGTTCAGAAAATCAAAGTCCAGTTTCTTGGATATTTAGTATCTGCAGATGGAATTAAATCACTGCCTGAAAAGGCTTCAATTATAAAAAAATTTCCTAAACCTGACACTATTTTAGAGCTAAGACGTTTTTTGGCAACTGACAACTTTTATCGTGGATTCATTCCAAATGCTGCTTTGTCACTCAAGCTCCTTTGAATAATTACTTAAAAGGTATAAAAAAGGGTGACAAAATTCCAATACACTGGACAACCAAAACCTCTGAAGCTTTTGAGGTATGTAAAACTGAAATAGCACAGAGGCAGCATTGTTGGCTCCCCCTGTACCTTCAGCTCTGTTAAAGCTCAATGTTGATGCCTCCTATGTTGCTTTTGGTAGAGCTTTGCACTAATTTGTCGAAAATTCATGGCAACCCCTTGTTTTCTTTTTACCGAAACTCACACCAACAGTGTCATTATAGTGCTTATGATAGGGAACTCTTTGCTTCCTATATGCTTCAGTTTGATATTTTTAATGCATGCTTAAAGGCTGTTCATTCATAATTCTCACTGACTATAATCCACTGACTCATGCTTCCAACAAAAGCTGGAAAAGAGTTCTCAAAGACATCACCTGCATTTTGCAAGGATGTATTCCTGATAGTACATGGATTATCCCATCCAGGAATTTGGTCAACAGTATGTCCAATTAATTCAAGACATATTTATCTGGCCTTCCCTTGCTGGAGATTGTGCTCAGTGGTGTAAAAGTTGTCTTTCCTGTCAAAAGCCTAAAATAAACAGTCATTCGACTAGTGCACTAAGTGATTTTCCTGTTACCGGTGAGCATTTTCCCCATGTGCATGTGGATCTTGTTGGTCCGTTATTTTCGTTTTGGCAGATTTTGACTGCATAAACAAGATATTTCTCACAAATACAAGTAGTACCAAAGATTCCTATAGGAGCACTAGTCCATATGTGGTTTTGTATTCTCCTTGTCTGTAGAATGCCATATGATCACAACTAATGGGCCAATAGTTTATTTTCTCTTGCTGAACCATCTTAATAAGTTAAGGGGCAGCTCCATTATTTTTCATGGCTCCATTTTTTTGTTACCTTAATGAAAGACCAAATAGAAAAATACACTCATTGCCATAAAAATTTGCGCACCCAGAAGAAGTCGTCAAAATGAAACGAAATTTTACACATGTAAGTACTATGTTGATATAAGTAAGTGATTAGAAAATCCAAGAAAAAGGATCATTTATTGCAGAAAAAAGTACAGATGAACAGAAGTTTTAGTACTCTGTTGGTACTAAAGTAGTTTAGTACCCCTTCTAGCGCGAATGCACAATGTGATACGAGCGGGCATCGAGGCATACAAGTTCCGTATGATGTCCTGAGACATCTCGTTCCACAGTTGCTGTAAATGCGCTTCTAGTTCGACCAACCTCGTAGGGTGTCCAACTTGCCATCCCAAATGATCCCAGATATGCTCGATTGGTGACAAATCTGGGGATAGAGCAGGCCAGGGAAGGGTGGTAATGTGGCGGAGGCAGTCTTGTGACATCCTTGCTGGGTGTGGCCTAGCATTGTCTTGTTGAAAAATGGCTCCTGGGAGCCCTGCCATGAGTGGCAACACATGTGGCTGAAGGATGTTATGGACGTACCGCTGGGCTGTCATTGTGCCATGGATCAATATTAGGGGTCAAGGGCGTAGCGAGGGGGGGGACTTGGGGGTCTGTTAGGGGTGACTGTGTATCGTAAGCAATGGCACCCCATACCATGACACCAGCTGTGGGAGCGGTGTGTCACTGTAAAGAGAAGGCAGGATTGAAGCGTTCACCACGGGGCCTCCACACACGAACACGATTGTCATCACTGCTCAAGTTGAATCTCGATTCGTCGCTGAAGATGACCTGGTTCCATTCCGTTGCAGTCCAATCCCGTCGTGCTCGACACCACTCCAAACGGAGGTGGATGGGTGTCATTGGCAGCACACGTAATGGGCACCGCGATACCAGATGTCCTTCAGCCAGGTGCCTTGCGATGGTTCGGGAAGACACAGGGTCCCGTAGTGAAGCTGCTGCCTGTGTCTGGATAGCGGCCAATGAGGCAGTTGGCTCTAAACGTGCGTTTCGGATGATGTGATGGTCTTCTCGATGACTGGTCTGTCGAGGGCGTCCTGAACCTGTTCGCCGTGTAAATGACGTCTCTTCTGTCCACTGGTCCCAACACTTCCTCACAGTAAAATCAGAACGGCCTAGTTGACGAGCTACTCGCCGAGCTGACCACCCAGCTTCCATCATCCCGATGATTCTTCCCCTATCAAACTCTGACAACTGCTCATATGGTCTTCGACGGCGGCGAAACGGCATGTCTACCTCAGCATTTCCTTTGCAAACGATTAAATACACTCCAGCAAGCTCTGCTTACCTGTTTTATACTCCAAGGAGAACGAAGTTCAACGCCCTCTAGTGGCATTACACAATGCGCAATCACGCTGCATCTCTAATCATTTGCATATCTGCCCGACATGTACCTTCAAGCCAACTTTCGTTTCGATCCCACAATTATTTCTTGGTGCGCAAATTTTTATGGCAATGAGTGTATATCGTATGCATATGTGTATTAATGAAACCCTTCAATAGTTTCAGTGTCCTTGTTTTATTTGGGCCCCATTTGTTAAGATATCACTCTGACTACGGGAGTGACATTCATAGCACAAGGCTATGAAATATTACTACTACTAAACCATACATGCTCCTCATCCATATTCCTCTGCAGAACTTCTAACGAATTGGTACATGGTGGAATGTACGTGTTTGTGTTGTGAACCTAACATGAAGTTTGTTTCTGTGTAATGCTTGTTATGTGTAGTTCTGTCATCTACCATCAATTTTTATAATTATGAGTGGAGTGAAGTGTAATGTTTGAATAATTGTATCGTTGTAGAAAGGCCTGTTACTCTCTGTAGCGATAATTTTTAACAGGGAGATTGACTTGCATTTGTAGCTTAAATTTGGGAACCACAGAAAACCAACTTCAGCTGACCACCACTGTGACAATGGTGGGGTTCAAACAAAGGTCCTCACAAAGCAAATCCATCACTCAACTACCACAGCAGTGGCCATAAAAGACTATCGCTCCATCTTGTGTTGGGTGTTAATGCAAGCAGAAATTCTAAAATGAAAGCTCTTAGTCTTTGGTATTATTGTGAAAATATATACTCTAGCTGCCTGTATGAAATGAATAAAAATATAATAATAGAAAATGAATCTACCTGTATTTATCTTTGAGAAGAATCGTGGCTGAGACAGATAAGTTTATTTTAGTTTCCATTATTTCCTATGAGGAAGTTTGGTTTGATATACAAGTGTTTTGGATTATGAGCACATTCATGGAACGAATTATGCTCATAAACCAAAGTTTAACTGCACATGTTCACAAGATTTTCAAAGATCTAGATGAAAGATTCAAGATAAAAAATTATTATAGAAAAAATATTTTTCAAATATGTTTTTTTTTCTAATGTATTTTTTGTCTCGCCTGCCTAGAAGACCACCTACCAGAAATGCCTATTTTAATTTGAACCATGCAAAGGGTTTAACCTGATAACGATCTTAGTATTGGTTCAAAATATCTTTTCTGTAGTCTCATTTTTGTTTTTTCCTTTGAAGTCTCTTATAAATTTTATTACTGTGTATACTTTTTGGAAAAAACAAGTGAGCAGTACAAGCACTTTCATGATACCAAAATCTATTTTTTATTCTCATCTTTCATCATTTTTTACTTCTTTTTTCCCACATATGATGTATTTTTCTACTAGATATATATAAATATATTAGATAAAATTTTTCAAAATGTATACTTACTCCAATTTCAACAACTAGAGCATCAATCACACTCCCTATAACAGTTATGAAATCAAAAGTATTCCAAGGGTCTTTGAAGAAATTCTATGCTCATTCAAATATGTAAAGAAAAAATAATGTAATAAGATTGCAGCATCAGATATTATCAATACATAAATATCACTGGATGTTTTATGAAAATTTTCTACTGAACTTAACGTCAAATTCAAAGGGCTAAATCTATTTTATGCTGCATGTGATATGCTAATAACACCATAATAATAATGTATGAAAATGACATACTATGATTTTTTTTTGTTTTTGTGTCTCATATGCAGAAATTTACACTAATCAAACACTTTCATAAAAAAATAGTTTAGGAATCTGAAAATTTATGTAAAAGCATGTTTTTTAAACACAGACAAAATGTCTGAAATAATATAATTTTTTAGTTTGCAATAACAATAACTCCCCCCCCCCCCATGGAACAAATTTGAATTATTTTAACTTCTCTAAATGTGTCAAAAACATTTGATCAACCATAAGTTTATAGTTTTTTGCTTGCTTCTCTGTTTGATGAATATCTACTCTCAAAAATTGATACAATCAGTTTTTTTATAGAAATTATCAATCATTGTTATCATTAAACGTAAGAATGATTTTACTGATATAATTGAAACATATTAAAGATTTAATTAAAATTAATAAACTAACAAACCTATTAAAAAAATCATGATGCAGATTGATGATTCACTTAATGCCCTCAAGTGAATTTTTTTTTGGGATCAAGAGCTAATGTTAGGCCAGTGAGCATGTGTATCACGGGCTACAAAATTACACATGCTACTAGCATGTGTATATATCATATGTAGCGCCTGTTTTGATGAAAGAAACTTGGTATACAGGATATATGGACCATGGGGGGGGGGGGAAAGAAAGATTCAATAAAAAAAGTTCAATTTTGACCAACAAGTGAAAAAGTGGCACTTTTTTATTGCAGTTATCTTTTTCCCATGTGGTCCTAATAACATATATATCAAGTTTCACTGTGTAATACGTCCACCACAGTGGGTGCCACATAGGTCGTAGTAGTGTCAGTATAATTAAGCTGAGTAGTGTCAATTCAATTATACTCACGCTACTCCGACCTATGTAGCGTTCGTTGTTGAAGGCCTATTTCATTGAAACTTAGTATATAGGTTATTTGGACGATGGACAAAAAAGATAAATGTGATAAAAAAGTACCACTTTTTCACCTGGTGGTAAAAATTAAACTTTTTTTATTGAGTCTTTCTTTCTCCCGTGGACCATATATCCTATATACCAAGGTTCATCAAAATACCTCCATCAGAATTGGCGCTACATACATCTGAGTAGTGCCAGTTTATATATAACCACCCTGTACATGCTAAGCCATACAATATTTGGACACAAAATGAATTTTTCTACTTTTGAATAGAATTAATTGATTATGAAACTATTGATTATAATATATAGTTAAATTTGTTTTAAAAATTTTCAGTCATTGAAGCTAATTATCCTTGTAAAGTTCTGATTTGGTTTTGGTAAAAAATAATGTTACGTTTTTCAATGGTTTTAGTTATTGCATTTTATTCAGATAATGACTTTAAAAATGAAACACGATGACACATGAACTGATCATTCAGTGAAATCTCCTGTTACACCATGAACAATAAATAGAATTTTTTGAAAGGTAATATATCCCATGGGACAAATTTCCTTTTATTGGGGTTTAACCTCCAAAAAAAGGATTCCTATACAACAACCACTTTGACATAGAAATGAAAAAACAAAATTGTGCGTATTTTAAAGCAAATAGTTCCTTGATATTCATTCTTTTAAGGAATTTTTTATTTTGATCCCTACAGAAAGTAGAATAAGTATGGTTTTTTTCCTAAATAGCAAACAAACAATAGTGATGTGTTAAAGGATCATTCAAATTATTTGAAAATGAATGTCCAAAAAGAGACAAGAATTACAGTGTTATGTAATTGCTGAGCTGGAAAAGATCTCGGGATAAGTCTGGCAGAAGAGTTCTGGCATTCAGTGCAATATAGTTTTGTTCATAAAATTGTCACGTTTTTTTGTCAAGACCAGTTGCACTTTCCACCTCCTAGCTTTGCCTACTCCTAATTGATGAGTTTAAAACAAAATTTTCTACATTTTCAAAGAAAACGTGAGGCTTTTGGCATTAGTGTCCTACAGCTGAAATCTACATATGTGGATCCTGAAGAATGGGCCAAGTTTATTTTATGCAGTCCTTCTAAAGTGTTTAATTTTAGTTCAAAAAAAGCATCTATATACTAGCACTACTATTTTACCATACATGCACCTCATAAACATTCCTCTGAGGAATTTCTAACAAATTCATGTGTGGCAGAAAGTGTTGTGCATCTTTATATGTCAAGTATACAACGCGTATACAATATGTTAATTAAGTATACAATATGTATACAATGTGTGTTGTTTAATTTTTAAGTTCTGCTATCTTTCTTCCACATTAGAAAAGTGGCAAATATTTGGATTTTTATGTTCATTTAGGCATTGTGTTGAAGGTCTTCCTGCTCTCTGTCAAGGGACTTTGAATTAAATGCTACGAACTACTGTATATACATACACGGCATAGTTAAGGAATGCTGTTGTCATTTGAAAATAGGTCTACCTAATATTTCAACAATAAGAAAAAATACAAATCAAATTATAGGTAAAATTAAGGATAATTTTTTAACCAAATGTAAGAAAACCTGTATTTTTATGGCATTTTTTCTGAAAAGACTGGTGTTTTCAGAAATATATTAGTTCCAACCAATGTTTGCCAATACGCATTTAGATGCACGATTTACGCAACAAAATTCAGTTTTACTCCTCAAAATCTTGTTGAGGAATGAAAATACTCCTTTAAATTTCAGGTAATTTTTTAGTAAAGTTATTTCTCAGTGATAAAAAAAATACTCTTCTTTTTACAAAAATACTGCTTAAAATTTTGGACAGGAGTGAAATTACCCTAAAAAATTATATTTTTGGATAACACTGGTTCCAACTAACCAATATTTAATGTATTTGTATGCAAAATTGCAAGCCGACTGACACACTTATTGTTGCTTCCACCTATATCACGTAACTTTAGAGTATTACTGTATAGTCAAATACCATCTGGTAGTCAAGTGGTCAGCGTTCTAGCCTTTGGCTGTGTAAGTCTGGGTCTAGGCTTTAATCAGGATTCAGGATTAAAGCATAGATGTCTACTAACACTAAAAACAATGTATATTAGCTAAACAAAACATATTGTAAAGGCAAAACAAAATTTCATGTACAGTGATACCCCAACTTTATGGCAGTAATTCGGTCAAAGACGAACAACATAAGATGGAAAAGACGTGAGTTGAGGTAAACATTTCCAATGATTATGCCCCTCCCTTCTAAGAAAAAGAAGGGGCATTATCATTGAAATGTTTACCTCAGAAAGAGAAGGGAGTTACATTTTCAGATTTGCTTTATATCTATTCATATTATTTGATGTGACTCTTTTGGAGAATTATTTCCCTCTAAGAAGGCTTTCAACTTTCAAATATCAAAGGCTTTCAAACTTTGCTCAAATTGCATCTTATTGAAAAAACTTTAGGACAAAATGACATAAATCTAGGGGGCCGAAGTCTGGTGCTATTGTATTAATATCTTTTAAACGAAAGACAAGCATTGTGGAAGTTTTTCTTCTGATTTCTCAAAACAAGCAGTCATGTGTATGTTAAGGCCATCTGCCCAACCTGTTGTGGAAGAATATATGCAGATAAGTGCTGGTGACTTGTAGAAAAAATCAGTCATAATTGGTCCCTGTGGGAAATTTTTTAGTATTCATGGGAAATTTTGAGAGCTCATCAAACAGAACTTTTTTTTTTTCATAAATATAGTGTAATGCTTTCTTAGTGTAAAATACTTGACTATATATTTTTACCAATAAGTAGCAGATTTGTTTTGAACATGTGAGAAAAAGTTACTGAAAAGGGAAAATTTTGCAGCACGAGGTTACCATCACTGGTGCGAACCATCCTTGATGGTCATTCTGGGTGGTAATGTCTGTCTGTCCTTAAACACTGTGCACTTTAGGCAATAAATATTTTTCTCACACAACTGGTCAAAATTCAAGGTTGTATATATTAAATATTGCCTATATATGCCTATTTGAATCAAAATTGTTTGAAATTTTACACTTTAATTAAGGTATAAATATGCATTATGAAAATTATTGAGATAATTTAATCTCTAATTTAATGTTCAAATATGAAATGTATGTAGAAACATCAGTGTTGGATCAAGCTCCAAGCTTTGATCCTCATGCATATCGTAAAAAAATAAAACAAATTGCACTTGTATTATTTCACTTGTTTAGTAGACTCCATAGTATTTCACTTAATCTTGTGCACCCCTAAGAGTGTGTATTATGTTACATATGTGTGGCAATGTCTTTTTTGTTTACCTTTTTGTATTCTCTTTGTCTTTCCCAGTCTTAATAAAATGTTTGAAGTTCCTTTAAGTTATGGGGACCAATGCTCGCTTAGTGCAAGTTAGTGAGTCTGAATGAATATATTGAAATGGAAACCACCAGAGTTTCAAGTTATATACAGTCACTACCCAAAAAAGACTATGATACCTGGAAAATCCAGGCACAAGCTTTACTTATTAAAAGTAAACTATGGGATTATGTGAATGGGAAAATCAAAGAACCTGCTGAAGATGAAGAGGAGAGACAAAAATGGCTTGACAAAGATCTGGAGGCAAGATTTGATTTGTTGCTTATCATTAGCCCTACAGAACTGAAACAAGTAAAAAATTGTGCAACATCCAAAGATTTATGGGATACACTAAAATGTATCTATCGAAGTTCTGGACCTGCAAAAAAAGCAACTTCCAGAAATTGATACTATTCAAGATGCAAGAGAGCATCTCAATGCATTTATGGACACTGTAGGCAAATTGATAGACATGGATGTTACAATCCATGACGACCTGCTGTGTATAATGATGTTGTACAGTCTACCAGAATCACACACACACATTCAAGAACTTTCAGGTTACAATAGAATCCAGAGAGGAATTGCCATGACCAGAAGACCTGAAAATCGAGATAATAGAAGAAAGTGAAGTAAATAACTCACACTCCAAAGCTGAAAGGCAACCTGAAGATGCATTAGGCTAAAAACATAGTGGAAGCGGTGAGCAAAGCGACGAATGAGAAGGAAGGAATGAGAAGCGAGATGAGAATATAGCTGCAAGCAAGGAACATAGTACACATAGTGGGGGTGTTTGATATAGCAGAGTGTATCAAATAGAAACTCGCAATCTCTCAGCTTGGTTTTTTAAATTACAGAATGCTTAAAAATTTCATAATTGCAAAAATCAATGCTCAGACAACAATTTAGAAATAATAATGTTGTGTGAATATCATTATTTTTAAATATAAACTACGAAAATATTCCTCATATTTTGGTTGCTTTTCTCCCTACACATCTTTTCCCGCGGCATTTGAGTGCGATCACTTCTCAAAAGATCAATAATATTTTCTACTAAATTTAGGAGTAAAAAATTGAGAAAAATATCAAGTTTATCAAAGCTCCCCACTGTTTAAATTCGTATTATTAGCATAGGCGGGAGGGTAGAAGTGGAACCCCCCCCCCCCCACTGAATAGCTTTATTTGTAGAAATATTTGTTGGTTTCATTTTTTTACACAAGAAACATAATTATTGACACCCAAAAATTCAGCATAAAAACATTCGGTACACTTCCAGTATGGAAATATTGACGGTACACAGAAAATAAACAAAGAAATAAAACTTCCAATTTTTCCACAGAAATATACATGATTTTTAATTCAGACTACTCAAATACATGTACCCCCCACACGGTGCATGATAAATTAGTTTAAAACTCAAAGTAAATATTATAAACTCAAAATATTAATCATTTTCGGTTTGGTTAAGCACGTGCACATGAAAAACGTTTGACGGGGAAATATATGAAAATTATATTCGGTACTTGCTGTTTTCATTTGATCGTCCACACCTTTTTGAAGTACGTCAAGAACTTAACAACAACGATTCTGGTGAAATTTTTGACTTCACTCCGCTTTTTAACAGTGAAAACAAGCCCTTCGACGGACATCTTGAAGCTACACACAAGCGAGCAAAGCAGCGAAAACAAAATATCTTGAATGCTCTGCTATTATTGCTTGCGGCGGAATTCCCGCTCTGCTGCGGTGCGGGCCGCTGTACGCAGGCGCATTGGAATCAGTGTGTTTGATTTCGCTGCTCTGATCTCTTCTCTCATCAATGCTTTGCTCTCCATCCCACTATGTGTTCAGCCTTATATGGAAAAGGGAAACCCCACCACAGGTTTTGGCATACAAAAGCATTATCAAGTGAAAAAGAAGCACAATTTCGATGCCACAAGTGCCAAAAGCCTGAACATATTGCTCGGGACTGCTGGTCAAAAAAATGTGAAAAATATAACTCTTCTTTCAAAGCAGAAGAGAAGTGTCTGTCATCACACTTGTAGACAAACCACAAGTCAAATCATCCTGGTGTTTGGATAGTGGAGATCTCATCTCACATGTGTTGTGATGACTCCAGTTTCAAAAGTCTCATAGAGGACTCTGATACTAGAATGATAAATCTAGCAGCTGTGTGTCAAAGCACAGAACTGAAATCCAACAGAGACTCTGCAGTTACATTGAAGAATAAGCTGTATGTTCCTGAACTGATGATGAATTTATAAACTATTATCTGTGAACAAAATCCACTGAATGTGGAGGAACTGTCATTTCCAAGAGGAATGAAGCTCTTGTTAAAAACAAAAATGAAGAAATAGCTTTGATTGTACCCATGAAAAATCGTCTGTACACATATGAAGCTAGTAATTGACCTCAAAATTCATAGAGATACCAGTGAATTATGGGGGGGGGGCATACTTTTTTTTCCAAGATGAATTTTTTTTGAGAGGGATCCACTTTCACTCAAAAAGGACCCAGATTTTTTGAATAACCTGGGTCCTGGGACCCAGATAAATTAGAGTACAGTGGCATCTCTGAGCTGTAGTTCATGTTACTGTCAACATCTAGACCAAATATCCACCATAAAATATCTTGGTATATAGAGTCTAACTCGGTTAATTCCAAGTCCAAAGTCACTGGAAAAAAGTTTGAATAATCCAATTAATCTACCCTGGATCTGTAAAATGACTACAAATTGCAACTTAATCAACATTCACATAGCATAATCAATTATTAAAATGTAATCATCAGTTATATACGAAACTGTTTCCCAAATTTTAATAATTTCTAATTATAATAATTGATCTTAGCTGCTACATTATTCCACTATTTTGGAATCAGCATCGCTGCAGAACTTATTGATCATGTTCAAAGCCTTTTGATTTACAAAAACAGTTCATGATCATCAGATACAACAGTGTTTGCCAAATTTATTAACCTATTACAATCTTGAACTTTCTGATACTTTTCATACTCTTAATGACAATAAAAAGATTCAGATACTGAAAGTTACATCTTGATGCATAATCAGAATTAACAGGTACACAGATGCACTCCAGCTGAACAATATTAAAATGGGCATTAAATTATCAAAAAAAAGAGTAGAAAAAAAACCATTTTTTAATTTTTATTCATCTTTAAAAATTTAATTGCTTAACAACTTGATCAAGAAAAGCAAAAAAAATCTGGCTTCTTGTAGAATTTTTCCGAACTAAATTTGCTCATACAAAATCACAATTTTTTCCCAAATTAACTTAGAATTGTCCCAAAAATTTGAAAAAGTTCCAATTAAAAAAAAATTTTAACATTAAGTTATGTAGAAAACTTGAAGGAAATTTATGAAAGTTGGAATTATTGATAATTTGTATTAACCAAGTTCTACTGTAATTATATTGATCAAAATTTAAAATGGTTCTCATATTGTAATTATTTAATATCAAAACTCTGTTTCATTAGTTATAAATTATACAACCTGAAACCATATGTATACAAATCGTTTTTGTTAACCTATTATCATTCAAAGTTCCAATCACAATTTATGGTCTGCCACTCGGAAAGTGATTATGTAACCACCATTACTCCCACTATTTCCTTACAAAAAAAAGCTATAAGAATTTTGCCAAGTAATCACTTCCGCAAATGAACTTTTACTACACCTAAATATCCTACCTTTACGAAATTTATATTTTTTTCAGATCCATACTTATAATCAAGAAAAAACAGTTCTCTTTACTTTTAAATTCATCATGAACACCCAATAGACACAATTTCATTTACTCTCTGCCATTACTTCATAAAACTATTCTCAAAAAACATTTTAGCTTTCTCATTCCTAAATTTTATAATATCCTTTCAAATGATTGTGTACAGTGTTTCACATTTTCGATTTTCGAAAACATCTGAAACAATACTTATTACAAATAGTCAATATTGAAAATTACTTTTTATTTCATCCTCAAATTCACACTCTCTTCTTTGCTATACTGATTGTCTTCCTGCTCCCACTGGTTAGATTCTCATTTAAAATACCCTTGCTGTCAACTCTGCTATGTTGTCTCAAATCATAAATAATCTCATGCTGATTTATAGGTTTTTTGTAAGCAATAAAGCAGCCCCTGCCTGTTGCATCATTATATTTTATGTGTATTTATGTTATTGTGTTTTTTTCTTAAAACCCCATACCGTTTCCTATTTCGATTTTCCCTTTTCATCATGACATTTTTTTTCTCCAAAATTACTAAATACTGTAATTCTATTTTATATTGTATGACAATTGCAATGTTATTGAATTACCTTCACTGTAACAATTAGTATGAGACTTTGGTGTCTCTTTGGTGGTTTTCATTAATCAAACGTAATGTTTTCATTAACCTTATATATTAATAAATGGAAATCGAAATTAAAGATGGATTGATAAGCTATGTCCTCACTAATGTGCCTTTTTTCAACAGCTTTTAACTTTCAATCTTGTTTTTTTTTTACCATTAAATTCTATCACATGCCTTGAGTGTGTCATGCCTTTTTTCTGTCTACACCTATACAGCAAAACCTTTAAATTCAGATACTGATGCAACTGTATACATTGGCGTATGCAAAGGGTGGTTTTGGGGTTCTAAACCCCCCCCCTCCCCTGAGCCAAGATTATAGTGTTATTTTGCAGGAAAAAAACTTAAAAAACCCCCTCTAGAAAATTCTGTGTATGCCTATGACAGTATGTATATATATATCGCAACTGCGAATATAATTTCCACATTTTAATGCAAAAAAATGGGAGGGGAAATTGCACAATAAAAGACGAAAAATATAGATGAAATCCAGGGCCGTAGCATTCCCTCTCAGGGCCATATGGAAAGAGTTATGCTTGGAAATGAAGGGGGTTTGCCCATCATCTTTTAATTTTTTCAATGATTTGCATAGGTGGAGATACGGGGGGGGGGGCATGGGCAGCATCAAAGGTGGAGCTGACTGATCTAATATATATATATACATATTTTTCTCAAGTGTTTATTGATACAAAAGAGCACCGAATTCATAGTAATAGCAGTGAAAAACTTGGAATTTTAAAATTAAATTATTTTCCATAATAACAAAAAGTAGCAGAGTATGGTGACCCTTGATATATATCCCCTAAAGATGATCAAAAATTAAAAATATTTTTGTACAAAAATAGGAATATCAAAAGAAAATTCTTTAATGTATTGTTTTATAATAAGTTTTTAAACATAAAATACCATACTTTTGTCAGTTCGTAATGCGAAATTTTTCTGGAAGAGATTTCTTGTGCACTCTCCCCTAAACTCTCTGTGTCCCTCTGGTTACAGCTAAAATAATGTTCATAAAAATAAAATCTACATAAAACTGTACAGTTTTGAGAAAATAGTCCATTTTTCATAAATTTGAGCCCTGGGCGAACATGAATATTTGCCCCTCCCCCCTTTTATACAATAATCTTTGCGACAACCTTTTTCTAGTTGCAAGCACTGCCTGTACCATCGTCGAAAAGAGAGTGCCCTTGCAACAAGTTTGGCATACAAATTATGGAAATCAGGATGATTTTAATCATACAATGCAATCTGAACAGTGTTTAAAATTGGGAATTGTGACGCTCGCGAGTATGAAATAGGACATGAGCATGAAGCACTCTGGGTGCTTCAGGAAGCACAATAGTGCTCGCAAGCAGCAGGTTGAATATGTAATTTTACATAATTATGGTCAAAAAAATTTTCATGTTTGGCAATATTCTATAGAAGGGGGGGGGGGGAAAAGAAAAGATTAAAATATGAATAAAAGACAGCCAATTTTCGGGGGGCCCTGAAATTTTAACTGGTGAAGGAATTCTACATCCAGTAAAAAGGATGATCCTGCAAGATAATAAATTTTTTCATAAATGGTGTAAACTAAAATTTAGAACATTTCAAACTTGACAAAAATTTACATTTGATAATTATTAATGAGATATTTTAAATCCTTTGTCTCATTTAACTGGAGAAGCAGGTAAAATATAATATTTTTGAAAAATCTATACCTTTTCTGGACTGAAAATACTAGTTGATTCTTGACTGAAAATACCAGTTGATTCTTGACTGAAAATACCAGTTGATTCTCAACTGAAAACCGAAAACCTTGACTGAAAATATCAAACCATCCCCAGATGAAAATATCAAACCATCCCCAGATGAAAATATCAAACCATCCCCAGATGAAAATATCAAACCATTCTCAATTGAAAATATCAGCTCATTCTTTACTGAAAATATCAGCTGGCTCATTCTTGACTGAAAATATCAGCCTATACTTGACTGAAAATATCAGCTGGCTCATTCTTGACTGAAAATATCAGCCTATACTTGACTGAAAATATCAGCTGGCTCATTCTTGACTAAAAATATCAGCCTATTCTTGACTGAAAATATCAGCTGGCTCATTCTTGACTGAAAATATCAGCCTATACTTGACTAAAAATATCAGCCTATTCTTGACTGAAAATATCAGCTGGCTCATTCTTGACTGAAAATATCAGCTGATTCTTGACTGAAAATATCAGCTTATTCTTGACTGAAAATATCAAACCATTCTCGATTGAAAATATCAGCCATATGCAACTGAAAACATAAGACTGAAAATATCCGCCATATGATACTGAAAACATAAGACTGAAAATATCAGCCCATTTGTGGCTGAAAATATCAAACCATTCTTGACTGAAAATATCAAACTGTTCTAGACTGAAAATATCAGCTGGCTCATTCTTGACTGAAAATATCAGCCCATTTGTGGCTGAAAATATCAAACCATTCTTGGCGGAAAATATCAGCTCATTTTTTACTGGAAATGCTCATGCTCATACATTTTTCAAGAAACGGTAACTAAGAATGTTATAAGTGGGAATTGTTGATAAAAATTAACATTATGGGACATCATCATCAACAACAACAACAACCATTTTCAATCCACTGCTGGATGAAGATCCCCTCTAAATTTTTCCATTCTGCTCTGTCTGATGCTTTAACCATCCAGTTGACTCCTGCCACTTTCCTGATCTCATCAATCTATCTTGCAAGGGGACGTCTTCTATGACGTTTAACACCATGGGGGTACTAATCTAGAATACTTGTGGTCCATCTGTTGTCCTGTGTTCTTGCAATGTGTCCAGCCCATTTCCATTTCAAACGTTTAAATCTTTCCATGATATCATACACCTTTGTGTGGTTCCTTATCCAAGTGATTCATTTTCTGTCTCTCCTTGTGATGCTTACCATACATCTTTCCATGCTTCTTTGTGTTGTCTGTAGTCTTTGTATCGTCTTGCTTGTGAGTGTACATGTTTCAGCTCCATAAGTCAGTGCTGATAGCGCACACTGGTTAAAAACTTTCCTTTTCAGGCATAATGGCATGCGACTCTTCAGAATTACACAGTTTTTGTCAAAAGTGCTCCATCCAATCCTGATCCTTCTGTTTATTTCATTAATGATTCCATTGTCCATGGTAATTTCTTGTTCCAGGTATACATAGCTTTCTACTTCTTCTATCTCTGCGTTGTTGAGCAAGATTGTCCACTTCAACACAAAGGGGTTGAACATAACTTTAGTCTTTTGCAGATTCATTTTCAAGCCCACCTGAATACTTGCCTTCGCCAATTCTTGTATCATTTCCTCTAGTTCGTGTGGATTACTGCTGATAACAACAATGTTGTCTGCAAAACGCAAATGGTTGAGAAATTCTCCATTTATTTTGATTCCTTTTTTATCCCAATCCAGTTTTCTGAATACTTTTTCTAATACAGCGGTAAAGAGTTTCGGTGAGATAGTATCACCCCCGTCTGACTCCTTTTCCGAGTTTAATCTTTGCTTTTCCTTTATCCAAACGAATAGTTGCAGTTGCTTTGTCATATATTTTCTTGATGATATTGTGATGTAAGTCTTCTCTACCCCAATTATATCTAGAGCTTTAATAACAGCAGATGTGAAGATAGAGTCAAACGCTTTCTCAAAATCAATGAAGGCCATACACAATGGTAATTTGTATTCCTTGTGTCTCTCTATTAGTTCCCTGATTGTTTGGATGTGATTCATTGTACTAAATCTACTTCGAAATCCTGCCTGTTCTTTTATTTGAGCTTCGTCCAATTTGGATTCAAGCCTATATGTCAGCACTTTGGTGAAGATTTTATAAATTACTGATAGGAGACTGATTGGTCGATAGTTCTTAATATCCTCTTTTTCGTCCTTTTTGTAAATAAGAACCATCATTGCGTTATTCCAATCTTCAGGCACATCCAATTTTGTGAGACAATTGAAAAAGGCAGCTAGCATACTAGCAAATTCTTCTCCTGCTTCTTTAATAATGTCTATTGAAATTCCATCTTAACCCGGGCATTTCCATTTTTTCATACATCTTAACATTACTCTTAAAGCACAGGTGCTACATAACATTACTCTTAAAGCACAGGTGCTACTTGTACAAATTCTGCTCTATTTTCTTTTCTTCCTGCTCGCTCTCCTTTGTTCCGATCCTGTTCTTCATGTTTGTATAGAGTATTATAAAATTCCTCAACAATACTAATGATTTCATTTCCATCTTTTGTGATGGTTCCATCTTTCCTTTTTAGGGCAAAAATTTCCTTTCTCCCTACACACAGTTTTCATTTTGCTGATTTTAAAATCCTATTATCTTCCAATGCTTTCTTTACAATATTGCAATTAAACTTCCTGACATCTTCTGTAATCTGCTTTCATACTGTCTTGCAAAATTCTGCATATTCCACTTTTAATTAAGGTTCATTCTTCTTAATTTGAAATTCTCTCCGGTCTTTCTAGGTTTCTTTGTTTCTTCTGTTATTTTCTTCACCAGTTTGATTTCTTTTTCTCCAGCAACTTCTTTTGCTACTTCTTTTAGGGTAGGGGTTAAAGTTTTATTCATCGTGATGACATCTTGTCCATCCTCAGTAGTGTTATATGGCAAATCAAATCAATTTTTCAGCTCCAACTGGAATTTATATAGATGTTCTTGAAGCTTTACCATATCAATGACAGTTTTTCTATTTTTGATAAGTTTCGCTTTTTCCATTCTAGTGTTAAGCCTTATTCTACATCTAACCAGTTGATGATCACTTCCTGTATTGAATTTGTTGAAAACACCGCAGTCTTGGATCATATGCTTCTTATTAGATAGGATGTAGTCAATCTCACTAGTTGCTCCAGTTGGGCTTCTCCAGGTCCACTTTCTTTGGGGTTTCTTCTTAAAAAGTGAATTCATGATGCATAACTGTTCACTCTCTGAAAATTCGACAAGTCGGTTTCCTGTGTTGTTTTGTACACCGTAACCATGACTTCCAACTGAGCTTACACCATTTCTTCTCTCTCCAATTTTGGCATCGAAGTCACCCATTACTATTTTGATATGATGGTTTCCTTTACTATGCAACTCGTCTAGTTCTTCATAAAAGTCTTCTACTTCTTCTTCAGAATAGCTTGTTGTTGGTGCATAGACTTGTATAATCTGTATCCGGTATCTGCTTGATATTTGCATAATAAGCTTTGCAACTCTATCAGATGTACTATCTAACTCAACAATGTGATTTTTCCACTTTTTATGAATCAGAAATCCTACTCCACTGGTTCTTCCATTATCTGTTCCTCTGTAGTAAAATACATATCCACTGGCAAGTTCTGTTTTCTCCTCTCCTTTTCTTCTTATTTCACAGATGCCTAAGATGTCCCAATTTATTCTTTTTCCAGTTCTTCTTCCAACTACTGCAAACGATTTTTTGAAGAAAGAGATTGTCCATTATACATGGCCAAGGTCGTCATCTTATGGCAGCCTGGTCCAACCCAGAGATTCTTAGCACCCTCTGTCTTCATGTCTTGCTGGTTGCTGCCGTAACCAGGGACACTCAGACTGCTGGGGACTGAGGGCCTTAGTTTATTGACAGAGTTCATACTTATTTTTAGAGGGTTTTTGGCCGTAATCCTCCATGCTGGCTAGTGCGGGTTGGAGGAAGCCCATCCGCATCCATTCACCATGTGTTAAACATGGCTACTTACAGGCTGCACCACGAGAAGGTGTGGATTGGACTTTAAGCCTCTACTCCTAATCGACATAGAGTATAGTAGATATGGGACATATAGAGATTTAATAAGAAGCAATTATTTGTTATTCCGTTTAATATTTATGTGTATTATAATACAAGATATTGTTTGCAGGAAAAAAACAAGAAATAGAAAAAAGAAATCTTTACATTTTGATTGACGTACAATGCATCTTTGAACCTGGGTTTTGTTTATCAAAAAAATACATCATAAATGGTTGTTTTTCTCCTCTTGCTAAAGTTAAACTATAACAGTCAAGTTTCCATAAAATCTGGATAATATCACAAGACACATTTTCTTGCCTTCCCACAAAATATTGAAAAGTTTCCACTAATTGCTTCTGCAAACATTGCAACTGGTGGTTTGACTGTGGTTATCATCTACAAATTTAAGAACTTTTATTTTTCCCTCCCAACTTAGAGCTTTTCTTTTTAATTTGCTCTGAGACATTTTGACTTGAACTGTGCTATACAAAATCTAACGCTTTTATAACTTTTTGCATGTTTTTAATCTTTTTCTGTCATACGTTTGATGCCATCCACACTCTTCACAGACCAATCACCAATTGTAGGGGCAAACAAAATACATGTATAGCAGAAATATTGAATTTTACATTCCAAAACTACAGAGATTCAGTCATTTTTCCTAATAAAACTTATCTTTAGATTTCAGCTGCTTTTTGAATATGTGGTCTTCATTTTTTCAGTTTCGTTAATTTTTTACTGAAAATTCAGAAATTTGTCTATTTGAAAACTTTAGATTTATCATTTTTTTTAGGAATCAAAAAATGCAGTTTTTATACAGTGATTGTACTCTGTTACCCATCTACCCATCTTTCTTTAGGGGCATGAACTATCAACAACTTATATTGCTTTTTAAGACTTGACCACTTTTGACAGTCAGGATACAGGTTTGTATTTGGTTTGATCATCTTACTTTAGTCAATGCAATTGAAATAGCTAGCCGTTAAACATTACTTAAGTTAATTCAAAAATGTAATTAAAATAAAGTATCAAAATTTCTAATTTAACTAAGAATTTAACAAAGAAGTGTGCTGACTATCATTAACAAGCCAGTTGATGAATAACATAAAACTCTGAGAAACAGTTTCACTCTCCGCTGTTATATGAAGTATGAAAGACTATTTACCAAGCAGAGATGAAGGTTATAAATTCAAAAAAAAAAAAAAAATGCACAATTCCCCACAGAGGCAGGGTGACTTTTATTTCCAAAGTTCATCTCTGCTTAGTAACCAGTTTTTCTTAATTCACGTAAAACTGTATTGAAAAAGTTAGCGATTAGATTTCAAAATTAAGCTGAGAACTGGAAGATAAGAAAAAGAAAGCAGTTCAATGAGATTGTTTTTACACCGGGAAGACATAAAAAACCATATGAAAGTTTCCTTTCTCTCTCCACTGTTGCACCTTTGTTTACAGAGCTCTAAGGACCAGGGCATTGGTAATAAAAAAGTTTACCGGAGAGATATATATAGATTGCTATGGTACTAAATAAAACATATCAATAGGAATCTACCATTTCTAAGAGCTCTTTCCAAGGCGTGGAAGGTGGACTTGGGGGTCTGGTCCCCCCCAGAAATGTGGGAAAATGACCAAAAAAAGGTAAAAAGATAGCCAAATCTATTGTTCTATCACTTTGGTCCCCCCCAAAATGAAAGTGGTCCCCCCTCCAAACAAAATTTCTGGCTACGGGTCTGGCTCTTTCAATGTTCCTATGCCTAATGAATGAAAAAAATTATCAACAATCTTGAAAAAATCCTGTTTTATTGCCAGAGTTATCAATGAAAAAGTTGAAAATTTCAAGAATATGCTGATTCAAAGAATTTTCATAAAAGCATCACAAAAGTGTAAAAGCAAATGTTCTGAAAAATGTTTCATTGCAATGAGAAGTCACGTTGCTTTCTGCTGTTGTTAAAAATAACTTGAATAAATTGCACATTATTCTAATCATAAATTGCATTATCTTTTGTGAAAAATAGCTAGAGCCAGGCAGCGGAAGTGGACTATCACTCCACTTGTTCAAAGAGCCTACATAGACTTATGTTTGAGGTGTTGGTAAATTGGCTATTGGGTTGCTGTATTTAGACTATGACAACCATATTTTTATGAAACTTCTTCCATAATTATTTAGTTTTTATATTAATTTTTCTTTTTTTTTTTTTACCTTTCTCAACATTTTTTTTCAGCCACCTTGTTAAGCAATTCGCCTGCTTTGGCCTCTGATTTTGTATTTATATAAGGCTGTTGCAACTGAGTTTGACTACATATACAGTGCACCAAAAAAGTTTAAATACTTATGAAATTCGCTCTTAAACAAAAAGAAACAAAATTATTGAACAATAAGGATTAGCAGATATTTCTCTCTCTTCCTAAAAATATTTTTCGAACATTTTGATATCAAAAATAGTGCTATAATTCATAATGAAAATAATTTTTTGTGAAAAGAGCAAAAGTCTAGATACAATAAAAAATTAAGTAAGGCTGATATGGAAATTGAAATTGGATGGGAAGACAGTTTTGGAAATTGCTGCTCTCTTAAAAAGTTCTTTAATGTCAATCTACCGTGTATTATAAACACTGATCAGGAAGGCTACATACATGTTACTGTCTCAAAAAGTATAGAGTGCTATATCTTTAGATTGGTGGAAGTTAATAATAAATTGATGTCGAAAGCCAAAATAGCTGAATCATTGAATATTCCAAAGAGTACTTTTGTTCACCACAATTAAAAACTGTATTTCAATTATATGACAGCAGAAGAGTTGGGTTTTTTTTCTTTGCATAAACGATCACTGAAAGGGAAATTCCAACAGTTGGAAAAAGCGAAGCTAAATTTTATGATTTTTTGAAAACATTTGATATTAAAATTTTCCAATATGACATCTGTTTTCCATGGAATAAAGGGGGTCATTATAATGAGCATTGACTATATTAGTAAAAATCATTCAACTGGTATTAAATCTTGTTTTCTTGGTACTTCATTAAATTTCAAATAAAAAATGTAAATTAGATAAGCACCGCTTTTAAGTAACTCTGCTACAGCAATTAAGCAGAAATACATTTTCTCATGACTTCATGAATAATTGACAACATTCTTATTACTACAGGAAAAATTTAGTTCGATGATGATACACAATTTAATGTTTTTCCACCATCTGACAAATTAACTTTTTTTAAATTTGAAACTTATTTTTGGAATTCCAAAGAACCATTTAGCCACTGAGAGCAATTTGTTGCAGATATATGAAGAAGATAATGATGAAAATTGTGTTGGTTCTCAGTGAATGGTTTCTTAAGCATTTACAAAAAAATTGTTTTGCATCCGAGGGATGAATAAATTGAAAAAGTCATTTGATTGTTTGATATCATTTGAGAAAATAAAAAAATTCCATTTTTTTTACAATACTTCTTTGTAGTATAAAATTACACACTAAATTTATTTATATGTGATTGTTACTCAGTGACATAGACAGGTTTTGTCAATGGGGAAGTGAAATCACAAAAGGTGCCTTTTTTTCTGTTCCTGTTTAGGCGCAAATGTAAAATTATGCATTCATTGAAAGTATTTTAAATTTCATAAAAAGCAACTTAAATTTATTCTCTATTTTTAAAGTTTGCTTTTTATTTAAATTTTAACCACATTAATTCTTTTTAATTGATTTAATTTATTTTCATTTTTTAATCAAGTTTAAAATTTTTAATAACATTTTAATAAACACTTGCACTTATAAAAATACGAGGCCACAACTGGTAATTGGTAAATTGCCACTGGTAAATTGCCCAATAAAATGACTGAGAAAAAATAGATAATAATATAAAAAATAATTATAAAAGAAAAATAACAATCTTCTGAGAAATGAAAGTTTACAAAATTTTTGACAATTCCATCCAATTGCTTTCATCATGTTACCCTGTTATCGTGAGCAGATATCACATAGTACTAGATTGCAGATGCTCACGGAAAGGGCACTGTGAACTGAAAAAGTTTTGAAACTACCATTTAGAAATTTCAAACTATTTGGCGTGTGTCAAATAATGTAGCATGTGTATGTGTGTGTGCCTAATGTACTGCATTTTGGAATATTGGAGGTGTATAAATTGTTTGAAGTGCAACTATCTATGTTCCAAATTGGAAGCAAAAGTGGCAGGTGTATGAATTGATTGAATATCCAGTGAAATACTTTTCATGTTGATCGGATCTGCCTGTTTTCAGTAGGAGACTTTTCTAAGGAAAGGCTTGTTCGAAGTTGGAAAACCTAAGCAGGCATTGCGCAACATGTTTATTTTTAGTTAAATAAATCCATGGGGGTCAATGGTGGCTTGAGACTGAATTTTCACCAGCTCAAGGCACTTTTTTAGCACCCCTCTGGCATATAAATCACACCAGTAAAACAATCACAAAAACTCGCCACTGCATTCTCAGCTAGATGAAACATAAAAAAATTAAAGTTTTCCCCATGAATCATTCCATCCAATGATCATTTGCTGCAGTTTGCAATTTGAATTTCACAGACAATTTTTTTTTCTACATTTTTTTTAAATTATAATTTTTCCTTGGCATCCTTTGCAGCCACATGAGTCACAGCCCTATATAGCCATCATTGCATGGAGTGTATTTCAGAACATTAAACAGAAATAATCATTTGCCTGATTTAATCGAAAAAAGAACCAACAAATGAGACAAATAAGGGGGGAAAAACACAAAATTCTAATGCGTTTCGACACACAATGGGTGCCTTCTTCAGACGATAAATATATATATGACCACTATACACTGACCTGGGATCCCACTTAGATGAGTTACCAAATCGTAACTTTAAAAAATATCAAGCGTTTTATTCGAGTCAGAAATTCTGATACGACTGTCTTACACAGACATAGTTCTTTTGCTGAGCAACTGAACGTTAAAATTTGGTAACCAACTCAAGTGGGATCCCTGGCCAGCATGATAGTGGTCATATTTATCCTATGAAAGCGGCACCCAGAGTGTGTCAAAAGACATTAGAAATTTCATGATTTTTCTCTTTTATTTGTCTCATTCGTTGGTTATTTTAGTGATTTCAGAATAAATCAGAAAAGAATGAAACTATTGCGACAGATGAATAGACAAGGAATTTTTTCCCCTCATTGTTTGACCAAAGGGTTCTCAGGTAAGTGCTGATTGGAAACCATTGATCCCGATAAAGTTATAAGAGTAAGCATAAACTGAACATTCAGGGCATTCACGTTTTCTGATACAGTATACAGTCATGGCCCCCACAAGGGTAGGGCTAACAGGGCTCCAGCCCGGGGTCTGAGACACAAATCTGATTACTTTTGTTATTTTTACACTATAAATTCTCTATGAGGGGCCCATCAGAGATCACAGCCTTGGTAACCAGATCAAAGATCTGGACGCCATGTATACAGTGGTATGTATACACCTTCCATTAATGGACACTTTTTTAATTACATCAACAGAATTCAGTGTATTTTACTATCTATCAATAGACAGTTCCCATTATAGGACAAAATTTTTGTTCCCAAGGATGTCCATTATCAAGAGGTTCCCTGTATTTTTTGAGTTACTTTTTCACATAATTTCCCTTGTTTCTGAAAGATTTGACAAATTGTGAAACTGAGTTTGAAAAGACCTGTGACTGTGTCAAAGTAGTGTTTTGTAACCTGATATATGTATGATGATCATTCTTTGACATTCTTTTTTTTTCAATCGTTTATCTGTTTGGAAACGCTTACTGGAGAGAAACTGAAGTTGAAGAGATTTCTTCCAGCCCAGCTTCATGGCAGAGTCTGGAACGCTTTATTTTGGTTCAAAAAAGAAAAAAAAAAAACGAACAAAAATGTTTAGAATATATTTTCCCCGGACAATTGGATACCGTCACTATTAACAAATTTTGTGGTGATTACAGACAAGATGGGGTTGGAAGTTGGAGAAAAGTGTCAGGGTTTCATTAAGACAGATAAATAT
This sequence comes from Pholcus phalangioides, assembly GCF_987345545.1. Classification (NCBI taxonomy): domain Eukaryota; kingdom Metazoa; phylum Arthropoda; class Arachnida; order Araneae; family Pholcidae; genus Pholcus; species Pholcus phalangioides. Next base: position 3,396,966 of record NW_028301625.1, on the reverse strand, counting down.
ACACATATTAGGATGCTCTACTGTATGAGACAAACAGTTGATTGAGATTAAACACAACATACAAAGAAGGTGATTCTGAGAAAGTTTCAGACAAAAACACTAAATTCATCAATCTATAAACTACGTTGATCTCATAGCACTTATCACACAATATAGATTGCTGCCATTTCCTCACCTCATTCTCTTCGTTTAAGGAGGTAGTGGGCCTATTATAGCTTTTTTTTAAATTTTATCCATCTTCAAGAAAAAACTCTTCCATATTCTATATTTATCCTCATTGCGTCTGATCTTGATTGTTCTAGGGTTCAGAATCTTAGAGTTAACACTAACCTATACACAAGCTAATAATTCTAACTAAGGTGCCTATAGAGATAAGGTAGTATTTCTAGGAGATCTGACTCTATCCTAGGCACCTGTAGGTAAGTTGGTATTTTTATCAGCTCAAACTCTAGCTATTATTTGGTGTTCTTTCCATAATAGGTTTCCGTATCACACCTAATTTTTTTCAGTAGGCACCTTAGACAAAGCTCTATGAGACCACCTCACCACAGAATGAGTGTTTGGTCCTCAAAACTAAGGTACCAAAAAAAAGTTTCTAGAAGCTCTAGCCTGAATGATCAACAGCAGACAAAAGGGTACGCAAAAATATTGTGGTTTAGAAGCAGGAGGGGGGAGGTACTACTCTCACCATGCTTTCAGATGGATAGCTTGAAAGCAATTTTAAAAAAATGATAGTACGAAAATTCCTTGTACTTCTCTCTCTCACTCTCTCAAATGAAGCACAAATCCAGTCACAGTGGAATTGCAAGAGGAAGCATGTAAATGAAATTTCTTATCTTCCTTACTTAGTTTGCATGCCAATGGTGGAACATGAGTAGAATATTTACATATTTCTGTACATTAACCTAAAACTTCAGCGTTAAAAAAACTCCAAATGACTATAACAGAAAACCAAGGTCCTGTTTAGTTTTTTTGATTCAGCCAAAGGTCAGAATCTAATGATTACTCACTCTTAATTATCATGAGATCGTGGTTAACATACTCTAATAGCAAATCTGAATTAACTTAACTTGTCTATTGAATTCTTAATGTAAATTGATATTGTAATTTAGAGTAAAATAAATTTTTTGACTTGAAACTGGCCCTTGTTTTTCCTTGGTAGTTGACTGTAAACTTATTAAGGGGATCTGAGTATCACAGGACAGTAGCTTTGATTACGCTACAATGCGAGTATGAATTTAGGAAAAAGAGAAAATTCAACTGCCCTTGTGGGGAATCCAACCCAGGTACTCTCACCATTTATCAACCTTTATATGGATGGTGGAGAGTGACATCATCCACAGATAAGTTGCCATCTGGTGGTGGTGTCAGCAATTGTGAGCTTTGGTATGAATTAGGTCCAACCGTCCATGTACGATCCTGTTCAGCACATGCAAGCCAAGGAAGGATTTAGATATTCGTTGTCTTTATGGGCCAGTGGTCTAGGGTACTCACCCAGCAAATGAGAGGACGTGGGTTTGATTTGTCAGCAAAAACCATATTCAAAATCTCTTTCCTTCTCCTTCTAAAAACAAAACTGCTCATTCATTACGCATCAACAATTTTGTCACTTTCTTACTGAAAGTGACATTTCTTTCAGGTGAGACAATTGACAGGAACATTGTAAACTTTGTGTGTGTATGCTAAAGAAAAGATTCTTTTATACGATTATGTTCCATCAAAGTGTTATTATCAAGCAAGCTTTTCTGTGTTATAGTATAGTGCCTTTTTCACACCTATACAGCTACTTTCTCACTATTCTTATGTTTAAATCAATCATATTTTTAGACAACAGTCAGAATCTTGTCATAACCATAGTATTTTTCTTACACTACTGCAATACAAGTACTCAATATCGTTTCATACTCACTAATGCTTGAATTCATGTGTTCTATATAATAATGTAAACTCTCTTTAACCTAGGTGATGAAATAACTTGGCACCACCTTGAAACTCAATGATAGCTTAGCTGTTTTCAAAAGAAACTTGATGAATAAAAAAATGTATTATCAAAAGACTTACAATTCCTTTCCTTTTATTAGTGCATTTTCTAATAAATGCATTCATTTTAAACTTTGCTGAATTACTACATTCATATGTAGTGAGTATGCTGTTGCTGTTTTAATATGAAGCAGATTATTTATTATTAAGCAGGTCATTTTTAATGACCCCCATCCCACGACCCTTTCTATTTACATTAACTATGTGTATCAACTACTTCGTTTTCTGTAATTTTGAGTTATATGTATCCCTCCTAAAGCCAAGTTTATAGTGGGTTTTTTTACAGAAAAAACCCTTTCAGAAAAAAAATGATCCACCCACTCCAGATGATATGATACATATGCCTATGTATGTATATGAATAAAATTGATTGACAGAAAATGTGTGTGTGTGAAAAGATGTTTAATTAAACTTATAAACAAATATATAATAAATTAAGTAAAGTGATTTAATTGATGATTAATATGATTAATAAGACAAATTAATTAAAATTCAAAAGAAATTCACAGAATATATAAAGTAGAGAAGATTGGATATCAAGCAGAGATGGATGAAGTTCAGAAAGAAAATTCACATGCCTCTGTGGTGAAACAAACCACCAACCTCTCACACTCTGGGTGAGTGCTCTTATAATTAAGCTATAGAGGACCGATCAACATTTTCTTCCCTAACAGCAAATATGTGCACTGAATGGGACTGCACATGGACAGCCTCCTGAGTCAGCTAGTAGCTCTTAACAACAATAACCCCCAGATGGCAACATATAGAGAGAAACTATAACACTCTGCATTGTTCATACAAAGTACGGAAGACTGTATACCAAGCAGAGATGGATGAAGTTAGGAAAAAAAATTACATTCACATGCCTCTGTGGGGAACTGACAACCGGCTGAATGCTCTTACCATTAAGCTACAGAGGACATAATACCATTTTCTTCCATTATGTGAATTTTCTAAACAAAACAACTACGAAGAAATTATATTGAATAATACTGTAATGTTAATGATTACTAATGGTGAGAAATTTGAAGGTAATGTTTTTAAAAAATTTGACAAAGTAATAAACATACTTTAATGTTGTTTAAAGTAAGCAAGTTCTTGTATATATCAGAGGCATCGACATGAAGAAATCATTGAGGAGGGGCTGAAAATTGCTGGTTGTCCCGTATGTATGGAACTCAAGCATGTATGCAGGAAAGGGAAGATGCATTGTTTTTCAGAAATTATTGAGAGGGCTCAGCCCCCTTACAAAATTTATTGGGAAGGGAGGGGCTCAAATGGCCTCAGCCCCTAGGTTCTGGTGCCTATGGTATATATACATTTTATATTTATTTATTTATTAATCATGACTTGTACTTAGTATGAACAGCAGAGAGTGACATCACACACATTTCTCTCACAGAATATGTTCAGTATATGCACTGTACATTACAGTGATCATGAAATACTAAGATATCAACACTTCGCATAGAAAAATATTTTCATTCAAGTTTTGTGACAAAGAAGTAATGTATCCGCTACAAAGTATGCAGTATTATTAAATATTATTATATTGCTTTTCTGAGCAACAAATGATTGTTGCTTTCAACAGAACCACTTATAAAATCAAATGACCAAGTAGCCCATGCAATAATCCCTCCCTGCCCCACTCAAAATAAACAAAACCAGTTTCAAGAGAAATGGTAGGAAACCATTATAACTTTTTGGCTTGTTATGCCATAGTTGAGTGGTTTTTGAGGCATAAATTTCATCCAATACTGCCGTAAATGTCCACAGTGCAAAAGATGGCAGGCAAGGAATCTGTGTGACCTTCTCAGAAGGCCCTGAATTATTGGTACTTGAGCTGGAGATACTATAATTTATATTATTGGTCATGGGATGCGTAACCAGGGTCGCAACTAGATATTTTGTCACCCAAGGCAAGCTGGAATTTTGGTGCTTCATGAGTATAGAAGAGGCAGTTAAAAGGTGAATTCGGCACCCCTTTGGGTCCAGCACCCGGGGCACCAGACTGACCTGCACCCCCGTTAGTTGTGGCTCTGTGAATGACATAGCGGTGTTGGTTTGACATGGTAGCACCTGGTTGGTTGAGAGAGAGAGAGAGTTTCAGAGGCTTCTAATTTACGTGAAAGATCTGGCTGTTAGTTTTGTTATTGTTTTGATCTTGGTCTTTTGTAAAATTTGGTGGCATGAGTTACTTAAATGTAGACCGTATATTCCTTCCTATTGAATCAGTTTTTTCTTGTTGCAGTGATTGCAGAAGTAAATATAAGACTGTAAATCAAATTAAATATAAAAAACAGTTTACATTAAGCGCATTTACTAACACATGCCAAGCATGAAAACTTTAGTATGTATATCAATATGATCTGTTTAAGCAACCCTTTGAAAAAAAAAGTTCACAGACTAGGAAACTGAATGAGTAAAATGAGTTTCAGATTGGTTCCTGAGCGATTTTCTCAAACTTGTTTATTTCTTATAGAAATAAACAAGTTCTTAGAGTTGTTTATTTCTATATTTCTATATTGTTTATTTCTATATTTCTATATTGTTTATTTCTATATTTCTATATTGTTTATTTCTATATTTCTATATTGTTTATTTCTATATTTCTATATTGTTTATTTCTATATTTCTATATTGTTTATTTCTATATTTCTATATTGTTTATTTCTATATTTCTATATTGTTTATTTCTATATTTCTATATTGTTTATTTCTATATTGTTTATTTCTATATTCATTCTATTGAACTATAATGTTTATTCTTATAGAAATAAATATTCTAGTTCAATTATTGGTGAATGTGGAATACATTCTTATATTAGAAAATACAACAATAATGGAAGAGAATTATGTTCCATTCCATGTATGTAATTAACAAAATAAATTTCTGGGCGGAGACTGTATCAGATACATTGTCAGAATAATGAATTTTAGAGGATAGCTGAGACTGAGTGCAGAGAGCCCTTGTAATTTTTTATCCATGTATATTGTGATGTTCTGTCGTTTTTACTTCAGTCCTTCAAATTATGGTCTGCTTTGATTCTAGACACAAGAACCCAAAAAATTCAAGCCTCACTAATCCAAAAACCAGCGTAATCCAAACGGTTCATGAAAAACAAGACAATGTGTGCAAGAAAGTTGAAGAGCCAACAACAGAAAAAATAAACACTCATAAATTCTGCATTCAGGAAAATTATATTTTATATATAGACAATGAATACATGATCATACCTCATAATAATGAACTACATAGTTACCTTGAAAAAGTCCTCCATTTACATTCGACAAAGCGGCATATACTGTACCTGGCGAATGATTTAGTTTCTAGCCATCGTCTCAGAAACACAATGTCTGCAGGGGTTTCATTATCATGCTGCTCCACATACTGAAGGGCAGGTTCAAAAGCAACCACAGTTTCTGAATGAGACTTTGGTGGTAGACCATCATAATCTAACCCATAGCTTGATGATGTGATTGTGATTGCCAGTTAAAACTTTGGAGACGATTTCTACATATGTGAAAATTTGATGACTGTTGGAATCAGCAAATTTCCACATATGCTATCATTTTCAATGATAACATTTCACCCATATCTTTTTCCTCTTCTTCCTTGCAACTAGGGATTTCTTTCAAAAGCTGGAGGATTTTGTCAGATTCCTTTAATGTTTCTAGGTTATCATTGAAAGCAAGTGTTGACCATAATTTTGTTTCAGGTTCTCTTTGGCAAGGTTTCTGTCATGTTTTCCCATGCTGCTGCAAATCAGCCCAGTAAATGACATCTTTTACTGAAATTTTCTACATTTTTTTGAGAATGGAAAGAAATCCATTCTCATTTTCAATGAGATATCGAAGGAATAGTTTTTTACACACGTTTTATGTTTTGTAACACTCCTTGAAATGAAGACGTAACCTTGGAAGGTGAAAAAATAATTTTAATTCCCTTACAACATAGTTTTTCTAGTGAAGGATAAGTAGGTGTGTTATACAAAAAGAGTAAAAATCAGTTGGGCAAGCAATTCTTTTTCTTAAGCTTTTCTATGGCAGGAACAAACTGATTCTCAAACCACTCTTTGAAAAGAAAAGCATCCATGTATATTTTTTTTGATTTCTGTAGTACATTGTAGAGCATTCATGTAGATGCTTGTGAATGTTCTTGTGTTCTTCATCTTCTCAACCACCATAAATAGTAACGTGTAATTGCCTGTAGCATTACAGCAGGCTAAGATGGTTAGACACTCCTGGCTCATTTTGAATCTTGAGGCTGTGGCCCCTACATCCTGGAGTGAGGCCGCTAGGTTAGGATCTTTTACGGGGCCCCACTCAGACTTTTCATGGGCCCCTTCTGTAGTTAATTTATAGCGTGAAATGCAAAAATGATGAGAACTGCCCCAGGCCCCAGGGCCAGAGCCCTGTCAGCCACCCCTTTGTGGGGGCCATGCCTGAGGCACAAGATTCCTCTTTGGATAAAAGACTTTTCATTGGTAGTTCTTTGACGTTCAAGCTAGTCTCTCGCAGTTGTACACTTGATGTGGGGATAAAATTTTTGAAACAATCACAATTTGGTTAATTCTATTACATAACTATCAGCAGGATTGGTAGTTCTTTGAAGTTCAAACTAGTCTCTTGCAGTTGTACACTTGATGTGGGGATAAATTTTTTGAAACAATCACAATTTGGTGAATTCTATTACATAACTATTAGCAGGAATGGCACATCAGCTGACAATTTTTCACCCATTATTCTTTGTTGGCTGCCGAATTCCATGTTTTCTTTTACAACAATCTGGAAAGAAGCATCTCCGGTCACCATTCTGTTTAGTTTTAGAGCCTTCTCTTGAATGGGGGGGGGGAGGAGCACAGAGTGGTAAACTTTTCTCGTTTTTGAGAAAACCAGAGATACAAAGCTTCATGAATTTTGTCATATTTTGATGTGAGACATTCCTCATGAGTGGCATCTGATATCTGATTGATGACTTTTTTCCAGTCCCAAATGATTGCTTTTCCAACTCCAAACTCTGCAGCTAATTTGGTAACACTTTCACCCTTGCACAAACAATTCAACACTTGAAGTTTATTTTGTAATGAACACAGATTATGTTTCCATTTATATGCTATATCATAATTTTGCTGAGGAAGTTGAAATAAGATTTGAAAGCAACAACATGTCCAAAACGGGAAAGGACTCTTGACAATATCAAGTCATAACAAATGGTAATGAATTTGGTGTGGCTAAGGTGCAGTCTTCTGATTGGTTATGAAGAAAACAAGAAAGAAAAAATGTATTGGTGCTGTGTGTAAAAGTTTATCATGTGTACTGTACATGCAAAAAAATTGACGCCAGGCTAACACAACCCGTTCCTGCCCACCCAATGTGCAATATCACTATCTAATTCAATGCATTTATTGTACTTCTGAGAAAGAAAGATAATCATCACATTTTATCAATATTTGGTCATTGTTAAACAGTATTATCTGGTCTGTAACTCTGATTCCACCTGCAGGGACACTCGCTATTATTTTAAGAAAGTAATATTTAAAAAATGAACCCAGGTAAACCAAACTTTTGCGCAATTCAAATAGGTCCCAGAGTCCCAATTATGAGATGATGTCACTCTCGGTTATTCATACAAGGTACAGAAACTTTATCCAATGGGAAGATGAATTTTAGAAGAAAAGTTCAATTGGCCTCTGTGAAAATAACACCACAGTTGCCCCCTCCCATAATCCTGGAGAACACTCTAGACCACTATGCACACAACAGAAGCACAGATAACTTTTTTTTCTGTAGATCATGCATACAATGAACAGGACTGTGCAATGGACAGTCAGGCCCAACTAAGCTATTAGCTCATGTTCAATGACATTGGCCATCAAATAGTGACACATAGAGAGATAAATTTTTTCACTGTTTGGTATTTATATAATGTACAGGCAACTGGATGCAATGTGGAGATAAATTCATGGATTCAGTTATCTATACCTTGTACGACCAGTGGAGTGACATCATATCTCTTTATGTTGCCATCAGGTGGCCAATGTCATTGTACATGAATTATTAGCGAAATTAGGTATAATTATCCACTGTACCATCCCATTTATTATACAGGGTGTTTCAAAAAGAATCACCTGATTTGAAATGTGTATATTACGAAAAATATTGTGTGAACACATAGACACTTAAGATTAATTTTATATTACATGGCTAATGATAAAGTTTTTACAAACCAAATTAAAAGTGCTCAATATGTCCACCTTGGGATGCACGGCATATGTCTATACGGTAGTCAAATTCATCCAAAGCTTTTGCAAGTACGTTTCCATTCCCTGCGACTAGGATTTCTGTGGACTACGTGTGAAACTCTGTTGGATGCGCTCTACATTTTCGTTTGACATGCTGGGACGGCTAGGGCTTTTCCTTTACCCAGATAACCCGTGTCATGGAATTGATTATACCATTGTCTAATGATCTGAGTGGTAGGAAGTTCAATAACAGGGTATTGTAGACGAAAAGCATGGTGAGCAGTTGTTACAGGCTCAAACTTCACAAAGCTTAGAACACAAAACGAATTCTGTTGTGCAGTCGCCATCTTGACAAACACTGAAGTGGCGGCCTAAGAAAGAGCGTTAGCGCTACCTGTCTGCAACTGCGTGGAATTCAAGATTCTTTTACCTATATATTATTCGATCAAAATGGATTAAAAGCTGAATAGTTATGATTTTTTTAAATCAGATGATTCTTTTTGAAACACCCTGTATATGTTTTAAGGAAGGAAAATTATCGTTGCTTCTGTTGTGTAGTTGTCAAGTTCACATTTGCTTTGATTATGAAGGGATGGTGATTTGATTCTCCATGGACACCAGTTGAATTTTCTTTCCAAAATTCATATTCACATTGCATCCAGTCTGCATATCAAATACATTTTAAGACAGAGTATTCATGCAAGGAATCTAAGGTTGGGGATACGAATGAAATTTTTTTTTGAGATTTTTAATGGGATGGATACAATGAACCATCAACTACTACACTTCAAATCAAGAATTTTGACAAGGAGAAACCAGTGTTGGTTTATTAAGGACAATAATAGGCTGTCGTATCACAAGGAGTTTTCCCTAACAGGGTACATTATGAATAAAATTAATGGCTTAAAGTTTTCGTTGTAAATTCAACCACAACAGACAATTTTAGAAGGAAATGTGATATTCATTATGAGAAGGTACCCACATATACTTAGATGATGAAAAACATATTTTTATAGACAGACAATATCCTTTTACAGAAGCTACTAGGGGCACTTCTATTTTGGATTTGATTCTTACTGGTTTCGAGGATCTTATTGAACATGTTTTGGTTGGAGACAACTTTTCTTTGAGTGATCATTGAGTTGTTAGCTTTGTTTGTAGCTTCTTTGCAGATAAACCTAACAACAAAAGAATGGTTCCTTATTTTAGAACCAACTACAAACTTTTGAGAGTACAGTTAGTAGCAATTTTCAAAGACTGGTTGGAATCCATGGGTGTGGTAAGTCAGTGGGAAGCATTCAGGACAAAACTCTCTTCTGTTTTGCATGATGTCATACCCTTCGTTTGTAAAAAATGTATTTGTTAGTCCAGGGCCGGATTAACCATTAAGCAAAATACGCATGTGCTTAGGGCATCAGGAGAAAAGGGGGCACCACAGAAAGTTATCAAATTATAATTTTATTTTTAATGTATGGCTTTTTTTTTTCACAGTATCAACCATTTGGTAGAAAATCCTCAAAGATCCATAATGGAAATGAAAGTAGGTATCTTGAAATACTTCTTTGACGCAAAGCAAAATGAAACGCATATGCTGTTTCCACATCAACAATATTGAAATCTCAAATCTAGGGAAACGGAATAATATTGAAAACTGGAGCTCACGTTAATGCTGAGTTTTTGGAATAAGATGCCACAAATTTTCCATAAAGTAAGCCCAGGCAGTGTCGTCTTAACACATGAGTCCACTCTGACATGGCCAGTGGCCTCAAGTACTTAAGAGGCCTTGTGATGAGATATGGCGCTATGAATTTCGAGAGAAAGCATAGAAATATATGAGCCTCCAGAATATCACTTTGCCCGGGGGGGGGGGGGGGCCCATGATGCTAGATGGCCCTGACCCCAGGGCATTCTTAGCAAGGTCATAGGCTCCAGAAGCCTATGCAGCTGGGGGCCCGTACCTCTCAAATGAAAATTAAAAAGTGAAAAATATTTTTGTAAAAATAATTAAAATATCAAAAGAAAATACCTTTATATGCTACCAAATGAATATCTGTTAATTTAAAATGCTTTTTCGAAGGTTAGTAACAAAAAATTTTTCTGGAAAGATTCCTTGTGACCCTCGATAGGTCAATTCTGTGTATGCTCTTGATAGACCCAGACCAATAACTAGGCTGGGCAATCATGTCCCCAAGCCGAATGGCAAATGGGAGCTCCAAACCCTCTTTTTCTCAGCGTAACCCTTCTGAGGGGGACCCCTCTCATAGCGTGAGTTCTTGGGGCTCTGGGGCAGCCCTGAGAAGTCATGCTACAGCCTTGATAGGCCCCTGGGCAAAGAGACTTTTCCAAGGCTCCTATCTAGCTAAAAATACCTGCCTTCCAATTTGCATACTTACTCACGAAAATTGTAACCAGATCTAATTGTCACGAGACTTTTTTTGCACTTAAGGCCCCTGAGGCATGCCTGGATGGTTCCATGCATCAAAAAGACACAGCGTGAGCCAAGTTTTACAGAATAATGATATGAACTTAAAATGTGCAGATCTATGAGTATAACTCATATATGGATGAACTGTGTAATTTGATCAAACGTAGAAGCAAAAGAAATGCTACCAGGTCTACATTGCAAATGAACTCTAAAATGTATCAGAAAGAAAAGGTACCCAATCATGGCAATTAACCAAAAAAATAAGGTACTTCTGAATAATATTGTGGCTGTGTGCGTGTGCTAAGGTTCAGTGGTCGCTTCTGAAGCTAGTTCAGGAAATTCTAAAAAGCAGTCAATGGGAAAGAAAATAGTTTGAAATATTTTCAAAAGACTAGAACAACTGCCTGGCAGTCGAGTGGTTAGGGAACTAGCTTCTCACTGTGCAGCTCTGGGTTCGAATCCCGGTTCAGGCATGGATGTTTACTAACACTAACAAAGTCCCTGGACAGATCATGCTGATCCCTTAGGAATACGTGAGGATTACGTTACGTTTTTAATTTTTTTTTTTTAATTTTAAAAGGCAAGAGTCAAAGGTTTCTTTTCTTGGAAATGTGAAAGCAAAATTCCAAAAAAGTACATTTTGGCAAATTCAAAAACAGTGATAGTAACGTCAACTTACATTTCTTTGGCCTGCTCAATTCTAACAAATAAAATGCTAAATTTATTAGAATTCTTAATTAAGAAAAATATTGAATCAAGAAAAATTTAATGAAAAATCTACAGAAATGTAACTGTAATTTTGAAGCCAGAATTATGTCAAGCATTGGAGCAAAAACTTACAGAACAATAGAGAGGCTTGATGCTTCATCTCTACTGTAGCATTGGTTTTGAAGATGTCAAAGATTTAGCAAAAGTAGAAAAAGTGGGCGTTGGGAACCTTTCAAATAAATGAAGTGTTTGCTTGAAAATTCTGTAATATTCACATCATATTCTTGGCAGAAAAATGTCCAACCACATTTCATATTTCGAAACATAAAATTTCATTTGACATTTTTCATGATTTTTTTTCAGTGCGGATAGATAGATGGGAACATGGCCCCCTATATCCTGGAGCAGGACCTCTAGATTGAGATTTTTTTGCTTGCCCCAAAGCCAGATTTTCATGGGCCTCTTTATGATGAATTTCTAGGGTGGAAAAACAAAAAATGATAAAAAATCGGCCCTGTCAGCCCCACCCTTGTGGGGGGCCATGGATGGGAAATATGGTGCGTATGGTCACCCTGGAGGGGAATCGGCAATATTCAATATCATCAAAAAAAGCTAAACCTGAAAGTAAACATTTTTAGCCTTTAAATGCAAAAAACGTTGAACTGTATAGTCAATGGAATGAAATGGTGGAAAAGGGGAGGGGTGCAGGCACCAAAATTACTCAAGTGCTTAGGGCCTTCAAACGTCTTAATCCGGCCCTGTGTTCATCACACCTTCTTCGATTCACGGAGGATAACATGAGTAATCTTTACCTTGAAAAGAGAAGGGCATTCAGAGAATACAAAAATGGAAGAGGTGACCTGTCATCATTTACTGAAAAAAAAAGGTAGTTGAAGAAAGCAATATGGGATAGCAAAAAGAGGTTGAATCTAGGTTGGCAGATAACATGATCAAAGATTATTTTTCATTCATGTCAATGGAAGTATGGGAACAGTTGGCCCCTTTTTTGTTCCTTTTACCATAGAAAGATCAAAGGTAGAGAGCAATGTTGACATGTATGGTGCTTTCAATGACTTTTTAGTGTCAGTCTTTAATAGTGAAGGAGATATCCAAAGTAAGGGTGTGTCATGGGGGTGATAAAGACCTCAACAAAATTCAAGTAAAAGAACTGGAAGTTCTAAAACTTCTAAAAAATGTATGTGCGAGCAAAGTACCAGGACCAGATGATATGTATCCTAGGGTCCTCAGGGAATGTGCTAATGAATTGTTGGGGCCAGTCGCGCAGATTTACAGAAGTAGTGTTGTTAAGGGTATTGTCCCAGGGGATTGGAAGCTTGCTAATGTTGTTCTGATATTTAAAAAAAGGGTATTAGAGAAACTGTGTCAAATTACCGTTCAGCGTGTTGGACGAGTTCTCTCAAGAATTTTGGGAACTATTATCAAATGGCAATTGGTGAAGTGGATAGACAAGAATAATGTGATGTCGAAAAATAAGCATGGGTTTACAAAGGGAAAGTCATGTGTAACCAGGGCTGATGCAGGGCGAGACCAATGCCTAGCGTGGCATGTTTACGGAGTGAAATTCTTTATGCCAGATTTGTTGTGATGGTGTTTCCACTCACACACACACAGATTTTCCGTCATAAAAATAATTTTGAAGGGTAAATCCATATCTCAAGGGTGGCGAAATATTATTTGGCTAAGGTGGCAGAATTTCTAGGAGTGGCCCTGCACGTAAGCCACCTTCTTTGCTTCTATGATCACATGACTAAGGCTTGGGGAAAAGGCAAAAACAGAAACACTGTTTATATTTATTTCCAGAAGGCATTCAATCAGGTCCCACATGGTAAACTCTTGAAGTGTTTACATGAGACTGGGATGGGATGTGGGGCAACTTGTTGAAGTGGAGAGAAACATGGTTGCAAGATAGGTCAAAGCGGGTTATGGTTAATAGGAAATTTTCTGAATTTTCTGATTGGACAGGTGTCAAAAGTGAAGACCCTCAAGGAAGTGTCCTTGGTCGCATTCTTTTTTGCTTTTTATCAAAGGCTTGATCAGGGTGTTAAGCAGTGGTCAAAAAAGCGAATAGAATGCTCGGTTTCATTCTCAAAAAACTCTCTTTGCGTTCTCCTAACGTGATCTTCCCATGTTTCAGGGACTTGTGTTTGGCCCTGGATTGAAGTATGCCATAAGATATTGGGGGCCTTACTTCACAGGGGCATAGACTTTGTTGAGAGGGTGCAGAGAAGAGCCATGAGTGCCATAAATGGCACACAGGGCTTAAACTATGAAGAAAGTTTCTATTTGTATTTCACCCCAAAGTTTTTAACATTGCCTTTGCTGTAATTCATTAATTTTGGGTTGCTGTACTTAGGTCAACTGGACATAAATTTTTTTCAATAATATTTCTCTTTACGTATTATTTCATCATCATATTAGTAATTTATTAATGATTTATTTTCATACATTTCCTCATTCTAATAATTATATACTTCATTGATATTATTACTAACCTCCAGTAAGAGATTACACACATTATCATTTCTCACTTCAAATTTGGAAAATAGATGGTAACACTGAATATATAACCCCCTCTCCCTCAGGAAGCATATGTCAAGAAACTGAACTTTCTAGCATGTAGCAATTTCTTAGAAGTTCTTCAGAGGAATATATACAAGGCATGAGTGTGGTTTAGAAACATTATAACAACAAAACTCTCTGAAGTAGAATAAATCTGTACAAAATAGTTTTAAGTTAAGTTCCGCTTTTTCTCATTATTTTATATTGCTAGTGATCCCACGTAGACTTTTTTGTTGTATAGTTATCAAAATAAAAAAAAATAATTTTTATTTTTTCACCTTGTCCTAAAGAATCTCAACTAGAAAACTGGGACCATTACACCTTCAGACCATTACCATTAGTATTGGTGAATGTGATGAAAACACAGTTAACTGAATCACATTTCTTTCCTAAAAATAAAGCTTTAAAGCACTTGAATAGTTTAGTTTTATGTGAGATTTTAGTTTCATTGGTGACAAGCAAGTTTTAACCTTTTAACTACACAAAAAATTCTATATTTGATTTTCAGTTGCATTGTTTTTTTCATTAAAAATTTTTTTTTTTAATAAAACATATTTATTGAAGACTCATCATCTCTCTGCAAATCACCTTATATAATTTTTCAAGAAGTGACATTTGTTTTCTTAGAAATGTACAATATTTTTACAATATTGCATGAATTGATCATAGATGACTGAGCAGATAAAAGGTTAAATTTTGTCTCATAATTTGACCAAAATTAAAATGTTCTCAACAGAATAAATTATCTAAAATAAACCCTCTGAATCAAATCATTGGGTTAATTTTTTTTTGTAAGAAAGTCAAATGGGACTGCACATTTTCATTGAGAGTTTATTAAGTAGTATGTCAAACATATTTTTATTGAGAAACAATGAAAATTTCATTAGAGCCAAAAAAAGATGAAAAAAAAATTCTGTACTGATCAAAGCAGCAAATACTTTTTTTTTCAAGAGGATGTATTTAATTATAGTATCCCTGTCATGTTTCATTTTTTAAACTTCATGATACTGGCATTAAAGAAAAACTCACTTTTATTTGAACTTGTGTTAAATGGTTAACTTGGACATATATCTCATAGAGAAAACCATCAACAAGTGTTGGTAGGGTTATCTGCACAATTTTCTAAATTTTAAAGTTTCTGCAAATTTCCTGTGCATTACCACGTCATTTTAGAAAGAACATTTTAGTGAATAAATAAGACATAATCAGGTTTATTATAGAGGGGCACAATTTAACTTAACATAAGAAATTTCACCAGCCTGATTATACAAGCAAAATATTTGAATCCATAAGTCAAAAAAAATTTTTGGAACTAGTGCTTTAAAAAAGTATTTATCATGTGAGTTATTTTTGTGACAGTATAAAATAAAATTCAGAAATACATGCATTCACATTGTTACTTAAAAACTAAATGTAAGTTGTATGTTCATTTTGAGATATGCAATTAATGCGAGATTGATTGAAATATGTAAAAAAAATTGAATGTTTACATACTCCAACAGATTATCCTCTTGTGTGTGTGTGATTCAAGTACTTTCACTAGGGAATTTTGTATCATGCACATGCCAAAAGTTTCCGATTAAAATACATCAAGAATTCATCAACAAAAATTCACATCAATAAGCAAATTCTTCTAATATGAATGAGGTTTTTGTTATGAAATAGGGACTTTTTTCAATTAGATAACACTTTATCTCTTAATTTTTCTTTTCAGCAGGTTTTGGTGTACATTTTCATTTTTATAACAAGAAATGTAGTCCTTGTAGTATTCAAAAGCCTAGACTATAAACTAAAAAAAATATGGTATACAGGTAACCCATATGTAACATAGCACTTCTGCAACATGGTACAAGCATTGAGAAAAATCCCTGTATAATATGATGTTTCACAACATGGTTTAGTCTATGTTATTGGTCAAGATATTCAACAATTGCTGATGGAAGAAGAGACTGATGAAGCAAATTTTGTGAAAATGGCATCTAGGGGATAAACAAAATTAATGGAGAGGATGACAGAACTGATAGAAACAATGAAATTAGAGATTTCAACTCAGGCAGCATGGAAGTGAGGCTAGACTTAGCTGAAAAATATGTTCCACAAATGAACTTTTAATTTTCAAAATTGGGGAGAAAAAAATTTCCAAATAATTTTCCAAAATTGAAAGGTTAACTTAGCTAATAAAAAGCAATCAAAAATAACAGTTAATGTAAAAAGTAGAGCATGAAACTTGACCCAGCTTGAGAAAGCTTAAATATTTGTGTACTTTTTCTGAAAGAAAATGCCCTCATTTGATTATATTTATTAGTGATGACAAAGAAAACATCATGTAATATCAATATATAATACTTTGTGATTAATTATGTTCCAATAAAAATATTTTTTTAGAAAAAAAGTGTTGCAGTTTTTAAAAATTTTTTTTGGAAACTTGCACAATTTTTACAAGTACAATTACTATCTTGTATTAAATTAAAGTTAATTAATCTGATTTGCATTACACAGCATATTTTTAACTTAATAGCTGTGTTATATAAGGGTTACCCATTAAACTATCATAAATAAATCACTTTGTTAAGCCTCTTTGAACTTGTAATCAACTTGATGATGAATTTTGAATTGATGAATTTTTCATTTTATGATGAGAATAGTTTTATGTATGAAAGTATTTTCTTACTTTATAAAATCTCTTTCAATCCAAATGAATCTTGAAACTTCTATTCCATAATTATACTCCATACTAGTATACATAGGCTGATCAAAAAAGTGCCAGACATTTTTGGTTTCTTCTAGCCAAGACTTAAAATAGAGAGACTTCAAAACTTTTGTGTAAAGGTATATATATTTTTATCAGCTCAGCGAGGTAAGTTTTTTTTGGAGTTTTTTTGTGGATTTTTAATCCGCAGCATAGTTTTACATAAAATAAAAAAAAAAGGATTGGCCAGAAATGTAAAATTTTGCATGCTTACAGACAATGAAAAAAAGACAAGATGTTAAAGCAAATGGAAATTGACTTTAATAAGGGATAAAATTCATTAACCAAAATATTATATCATGTTATTTGATGATCATATAAAATAATGGTTTAAAAGTTCTCTTTATTACAATCTATATTTATTTTCTTCTGTATGATGCTAAAATAATTCTTATCATAAAATATTTATTATGATATGAAGCGCAAACATTTATTTGTCATTCTAATTAAAATACTTGATTCTAAGAAAAAATTTCCAGTGCCTTGTTTATTTTCCATTTCTGTTATTGATGGATATTGATGGATTTATTAATTGATTTAAGAACAAAAAAAAATTATTTTCTGCATAGTAATTCATACATAAAAATTTAAAAAGTAACATAGTAATGAAAAAAGAAAAATGACTTGCCAACCTTGCATCCATATGCCACAAGCTTCAGAATACATTCGATCAAGAAGAGTGCTGTAAATGCCTCGTTCATGTAGCTTAATATGTCTAGGTACAGGAGATTGGCGTTGTAGTACTACAGCATCATGATGTGGAGGAGCAAGAAAACAAGGTGGCAGGAATCGAAAAAATAAAAACATAGAAAAACAAGGGAGGGTCTAGAGTAAAATGCATGACAATTATAAAACGAGCAGGTAATCATCGCTTAATACTTCGAAAAAAACCGTCTCAAAAATTGTGTCATAATTTTTTCTGAAAATTGAGTGATAGTATCAAAACAATTTGGCATTTGATTAAACTATCATCTACAGACATTGCTATATTTTCAAATAATTTTTTTTAAGGCTATAGAAATTTACAGCATTTCTTTTATTTTCATAAGAGAAACAAGTGTGCTTTATATATTCACCAGATCAATATTTACAGCAGGTTTTAATTTATACATGTTTTTAAAAATAAATTTTTCCAATTTTTTTATTTATATTTATTGCTCCTCTATGAGCAAATGCATAAAACATTTATAAGGAAAGCATTAAGCGATGCTGGGACAAAATGAAAACGTATAAAAATTTTCTGACATCAAAATCTTCATAAAAATAAGTGTATAAAACTGTAAAGCTGGGCTAAAAATCATTCTTCTAATTTTAAAATACAAAAATTCTTTCATGACTCTATAAACAAGTATACAAGAAATAATACCATATAATTAGCAAAACAAGACATGCAAAAATCATGCTGCAGTAACACTTCCTTTTCAAAAACATGCAATGCAAACAAATTATATTAAAACATATCATTAAAATGCATTTGTTGCCAATAATGCTCAAATATGCATATTAAAACCATGAAATGTACATGCATTGATAAAGGATGCGATGGAATGCTTTAAATTATGTTTTCACAAAATATTGTTGACAAAATCAAGGAGTAAAAAAATAATAATCAATATTTCCAGCATAATGCTTACATAGCATTATGAGTTGTAATTTTTTATATCCAGAAATTTTATTGTAATCAATTCTTTTGTAAAATGTGTGGCACTCAGATATTCCTGTGAGAACTTTGGTTTGAAAGTGAAGAATATTGCAAAAACAGCCATTTTTTTCTTTATAGTTTCCATAAATCAGATTCAGAAATAAAGTATTTAATGATTATTATACTTAATTGGTTTCAATGCATCTCACATGCAGCATATTTTAATACAAAAAAAGCTTTTCCTGAGGCACATGTGTAATGTTTCTTCAGAGCCCCAGATCTCTGAAAAAACAGCTGAATGCTTGAACACTAAACCAGGACATAATTTATTAATAAATATTTCACTTTTAAAACTAAACTTCAAATATGTATAAACCCTTTGAATATGACTGGTATTTTCCTAACATTCATTTAGTTTGCTAGCTACAACACATATCAATCAAAGACTTGGCTTGATTTAAATTATGCACACATACTAAATGGATCATGATTTTTTGGACTTGCTTTTCTTTTATACTTGGTTCAGATCTATGCAAATTGCATAAAATGGTTGGAAAATAATACTAATTTTTTAAATGCTCCACAAACAGACCTAAATGACTACAATAAAATAAATTTGTTTAAAAAAATTCTATTGGTTTTCCCAAAACATTTATGATGTTTTCTTATTTTACTTTGAAGCACAACTCTCTTCACTTTTTCATTGAATTTTATGTTTTTTTTATGAAGTTGAATTGAGTTTTTTCTTGTGGAATATAATTAGATTTTTGTTTGAAGTTTGAATTAAGAAAGAAAAAACTAAGTAGAATAAGAAAATTTTGTACTAATTTCCTGCATCTGTATAAACCAGTGCTTCTCAAAGTGTGCATTGCAGCTCCTAGTTGCATCACAATGAGATGTCTATATTGACATGTGCCTATCCAGTATTTCTAAGTTGTTATTTTCTGAACTATTCTGGGGAGTCATGATGGCAAAAGTTTATGGTATAAAAAATCACTGGTATAAACTAATGTTAATCACATCCAGGAAAGAGACTTTCTGGATATTAGTGCCAGGATGAACTTCAGAAAGTTGTTTGTCATCATTAGAAAACATTTTCTCCCATGTCAATCAGTTTACATCATGGGTGCACAAACTTTTTGGCTTGTGTGCCATATTTTACTCACAATTACTTTGACAGGTCATTCAAGAACTAAATGATTTCTTTGTGTGTCAAATATCAACGAAAAACTGTAATAAAATTAGTTTGAGCATGTTTTGGTGCTACATTGTTGCCATCATACCTATATCAATAATGCATTGTTCAATTCTATTTTGTATTCACATTTATCTTTAACAATACGTCCTAAAGCATATTTTGAATTGATGATATATTTTTTTTCAAATTGCTTCATGAGCAAGATAAAATCCATGAATTGGAGAGATTGGCCCAAGCACTGATGTTTTTGCACCCATGGATACAAACATATTACATAATGAGAATATTGAATATAGATTTTTTTGGCTGTATTGATAGTTTTTCAAAGAATGAAGTAACATAGTATAACTCCATAGGCTCTTGATACAGGCTGTGTAGATATGTAGCTTTATATTACTCAAACCTAAAATTTTTAAAGAGTGGAATTCTGCTTATAAAAACTAAGAACAACACACACAAAGCAAAAGAAAAATCTTAATTTTGAAAGAAACATCAATTTGATCATTGTTTATTTGATCATTTTTGTCGCACCCCAGCCATTTTCTGCAAACATCAGCTTAATATGTTCAGTTGTCACTATAAAACTTTTAAATGAATATAGGTCCATTTTTGATTAAAACTGAATTGATACAATTGCACATGGATTGAAACTAAAGAGGTCAATAAACTAAATTTTGAAATTTTTGTGAATTATCAAACTTTTTTAAGTTGTTATGACAACTTTTGTTTTCAAAAAGAGAAAGTACATGAAAATTTTGAACCAATATTAGGCAATACTGTAAATAATTATATTTGTCCCACAATCAAAGCAGGAATCAGA
The DNA here is from genome assembly GCF_987345545.1 of Pholcus phalangioides. Lineage (NCBI taxonomy): Eukaryota > Metazoa > Arthropoda > Arachnida > Araneae > Pholcidae > Pholcus > Pholcus phalangioides. The sequence continues at coordinate 3,376,559 of NW_028301625.1, read as the reverse complement.
TCAGATGTGTCGAAAAAACTTCCTATTATGTGATTTTAAGGAATGAACAATAGTTTTTCAACAAAAATTATAAAGTTTCTTGGGAAAGGGGAGGTTAAAGCTATATGTAATTAACTATGCTCAATTAGTTACATGCAGAAAACAAGAGCTAGTAAAATATAATTTTGTCGAAATAAAAAAATTTGAGCTTGTATACCAGAAAATTCAAATCAGTAAAATTTGTGCCTCTCTCTCTATTATATGGAAAGATGTTCACCCCATAATATCCAGATAAAAATTCATTGAGATATCAGCGGTTGAAACTATTGATTTTTGTGCTAAAACAAGAGAGTCTAAAAAAGAATATGGAGATGTTACTAGGAAAAAAATTAAGAATTTCAAAAATCACAGCCTTTGTAAATTTTCATTCAAATGTCACAGGGTAAATGTTTTCTGCATAATGAGGAAAGGTAAAAATTTCACTAATTGATTTCTTTTTTTGGATTGGAAGGACTATAAAAAATGTTAATTTTTCTATTTTCTTTGGACTCTTGTTGGTATACAGGGCTTGAGCTATGAAGACAGACTTGATTTTTTGAACATGTTCATGTTACCAGGTGTTGGGGATTTATTTTAATGTTTAAAACTTTAAACATTAATAAAAGATGGCTAGAATAATTCTTGATGGGGTGGGCAGAATAATTCTTAATTATGATAAAATATTTCCTATTAAGAATAATTCTTAATTATAATAAAATAATTCCTATTTTAGAATAATTCTTAATAGGATGGATAGAATAATTCTTAATAGGATGGATAGAATGATTCTTAATAGGATGGATAGAATAATTCTTAATAGGATGGATAGAATAATTCTTAATAGGATGGATAGAATAATTCTTAATAGGATGGATAGAATGAGTTATTATTAATGCACCATTAATCGAGTGCCTCAACAAGGGGACACCAGTAACAATTGGGAAGGGACAGTTTAGAGTTGTTGTGAAGCAGAGAGTTTTTCTAACAAGCTTGTAAGTGCATGGAATATTTCATTCTTGGGTGTCATGAATTGTACCACTATTGGCACATTTAAAAGGAAATGTAATATTTATGTTGGGATAAATCAAGAAGCTATCGATACTTATTTGTATTTGTATTTATTTGTAACCATAATTTTTATAAGCAGTGTATTATATTTTTCTCTTGGTTTTAGTTTATTCATAAAAATTTCTTTTACTTTGGTTGCTGTATGTTATATATATTCAACATCCTATTTTTTTTAGCATTATATTGATATTTTATCATTATTTATTATTTTATTAACTTTTTTTAATTCATCTCTCAGCCACTCTGTTGGGCATTTTGCCTGTTATGGCTCTTGAATTTGTATTTATATACAGTAATACCCCAAAGTTATGCTACAGGTGGGACTGACGATAAATATGTAAGTCAAATTCGCTTAAGTCAGGGTATGATTTAGTAAGAATACGAAAGATATTAGCTAATCGGGACCAAAAATGTCTTTTTCCCCTTCTTACTATGGGTGCACAGTATGACCACTCTACTTTGATATGACATAAAATTCAATTTCTTGTGACTGCAATGTGGTCCTTGAAAAAAAATCTATTCATTGAAATCTGTGCAAGTGAAAGTCATGGTAGAAAAGCTTTAACACTAGAACTATCAGAATTTGCATACCTACTGGAACTGTAGGAGCGGTCTTTTTGACATCTATAGTAAAAATACATGATACAGCTATAAATGTGGATTTATTTTGGAATAGAACAAGTGTCATAAAAGAATAAAAGAACTAAGGTTGCTTGTCTTAAAATATTGTCGTATAGGGGTTTTGTGGACACAGGACTTCAGGGGGCCCCCAACCCCATTAAAAAGTTTTTATACATTTTTTTTTTATATTGTGTTATTCATTGATTTCAAAATTTTTGAGTATAAGTTGCTCAATGACAACAGAGTGACACCCTTCCTCCTACTTAGGGGTTTTGATGAAGAAAACCAATGAAGGGTTACTGAGTATGTCAGACATCTGGCATATAAAGGATTCAATAAAGCAAGCAGAGGAGGGCACATGCTATGCTTTGTATGTTCATGAATTATTGAGGGCACATGTCATAGAATTTCTTGGGGGCTCAGGAGACTTGAATCCTTAAGGTTCTGCCAGCTATGTCCCTCCTGTGAGCCTCCATCCCAGCTGGAGCGGTCAAGAAAATTTTACATTTGAAGCTAAATTTTCTAGCAGAAAAAATGTGAGGTGTTGTCATTACAATTTTGCAGCTTTTGTTTTCAAGTGGTTGCTACAGGCAAACCATTTCTTCTTGTAATGAGCCCAAATAATATGGAAAACAAGGGTTCTGTCCCATAAAAAAGGGATCTAAGGTCACTGTACAACTTTTACTCCCACATAGTTGACCCTTTGACACATCAATCTGGGCATGCGGCTGATGCATGCATGTCAAAAATAAAATGAGATTCACCTCTTTGGCTTCATGCTCAATAGCACTTTGGAACCTTTGTGCCTTGTTTTTCAGTAATTATTTGTAAGATAAAAATATATATATTATTTCAGTGCATTCATTCTACCACCTTTTAGAAATTAGCTCATCATCTTTTGAAACACCCTGTATGTTTGCTCGTGCATAAATGTAACAAAACATGAACCATTCTATAACCTAATCTCAGAAGAGAAAATGTATGATTTCATTTTTTAAAAAAATGCATTCGTGGTATATTTAAAATCTGGTTAAGCAACAAAGTTTTCAACAGCAGTCAAAATGACTGCTCAGTAGTTCTAAGTAGAATTAATTTTTAAAAATAAACAGAATGACTTGAGATTTTTGTTTCTGTTCCAAAGGACTCTTTTTGGCAAATTAGGAAAAGTCATGGAGGGAAATTTTCAAAATTTTAAAAACAGAGTTGCAAAAAGCAATCAAAGTTTAAAAAGTGGGTACAATGATCATGCTGTAGTGTTAAATATTTTTATGATACCTTAGCCTTCCGAAAGAAATAGACTGCTTGTGTTTCGAAGAAAAAAAAGAAAACCTTCACCCATGGTTTGAAATTAATATTGAAAATTAAAAAATTAACAATTAATTAAAATTAAACAATTAAATTAATTGCTTATGGGTTGAAATTAATTGAGAGTTACAGAAAAAGTGCATTGCTATCAAAGAAGAAATTTTTTTTTCAAGACAGAGTAATGTTGGATTTATGTAAAAAACTGTGACAAAATGGCAGATACCATACTATATGCTTGAGATTCCATTACTACACCATAGCAAAAATTTTAATTTTTATATACTTTATACACCTAAAAGTCAGTGTAGCTTCATTACATATGATGTGCTGATTGTATAAAACAATTCTTAACATGATGAACACTTAATAATCTGTACTACATTATTTCAGCAATAATCCAGTGATGCTTGTGAATTTTAGAAATGTAAATTTTTCAGGAAAAATGGTGTAACTCAGAAATCGCACAACTCTGGGTAGCATAAGTTAGGGTATTACTGTATTTGTATTGTGTCTGAATCTTGATACTGCTGTGCTGAATGTGAAGATGGGCAATTTAAATCATAAATATATGAATATGTAATAAATCTCAATTTACATTAATTGCATATTGATGTGAACCAAGTAATATGAGCACTTTGTTGAAAAAATAATTCATAGATACTGTGTAGACATAATTGAAATTCATGAGAGTGCTATTTAATCATACTGAGTATGACCGTATATATCACCTTTTTAATGTCTTAGTAATTGCAATGCTTGATATATCAATAGCAATTGTTGTTGATGTGGGAAAATTAGAAGTGGCAAATAACCAAAGTAATTTTTATTGAACTGCTTGAATTGATTTGAATTTAGTTAGTTTGCATGAGAAAATTTTGATGTAGAATTATTTATAAAAATTCAAGTCACTTTTATTTCTATTAAGTTTAAGTATAACATTTTTCTCACTTCAACAATAATTCAAATAGGATTTGAGAAATAGATTTATTCAACTACATTTGAACATGTGTTTCAAAGCATTGTCAGTCTATAAAGTTAATATTAACAAAAACTAATAAAAGCAACAAGATATTGGTGCAAAAAATTATTTTGGTAATTTTAGACTATATAAAAATCAGTGATATGTTGAATAAAATTGATGACAGATACGTTAACTACTTTTAATGTTACTGATGTGTCAAATTAAAACATAAGAATTTTGTGAAGTCATATATGAATCAGAGATTGAAAAGAAATAAATGGTAAAAAGATGAAATTGAATATGCATCTGATTTTGAAGGTTCAAAATATAGCGAAATGAATTTTGTAAATTATTCATATAAATAATTGTTAAACAGAAATAATATTCAAATTTTTTTAACACTTCATCAAGATATGACATCTTCAGACATCATAATGATACTCTAATGATTGTGCAGTACTCCAACTGCACAATTTATGTTTTATGATGGTAAATTTAATGTATAAAGGTAAAATAAATGTATCATTTATAAAACTCGATACAATAAAATGATATGTGATTTTTGAAGCATAAAGAAAAGGATATATTTATGAATTAAAAAAAAATTAATTTATAGTGTAAAAGCAAGTCCAAATAACCATCTGTTTCTGTAATTTTTAAATTAAGTGCATAACAAGACAAGTCTTTATTGTTCTGAAAAATAGAACCATGTATTTTAAATCATGTAGTTCACATATATTTGATGATCCACATCCACTTATCTGAATCCTGTCAATGGATCCCATCCTTACCCTGACTCCAAAAGCTGCCAACTTCAGTGAACATTCAAGGGTAAAGAGTGCAGTGAAGGCCGCATTCATGTAGTGCAGAGTGCTCTTGAATACATCATTTTGTTTGTAAAACTGGACAAAACACAAAAGCAATCAGAGTTCGACATCATCTAGACAAAGGCAGAGTAGCATATTGGTAGCCAGCACACAAATGCACAAAAAGACTTAAGGACAACTGGGAACAACGGCAGTAGTAGATAGGAAAGTTTTTGAATGAATTTATAACTTGATTTATGCAATTTATGCAAAAAATAAACTCTGATTTACAGGAATTGCTGATTTACAGGAAATGTGAAAAAACTAGAAATCTAACAATAACTACTAAAAATCTAACAATATTTACTGGAGGAAAAAAAAACAACAACATAAAATTGTATATGTATGGCTAATATTGCTTTATAGTCTCATAATTTTGGGCATTAGAATCAATGAAAATTTACTACAGTTCAAAGAACTTATTTTCCTTAAATTTTGAAATCATGATACACTCTGAGGCAGATCACTTTTACAGAATATGCAAAAGCTAAAAACACGTATTAGCATAATTATGATAATAAAAGAATTTAATTATTTATGTGGAAGTCAAAATTTTGAAAGTCACTAATTAAAAGTTACTAATGAAATGTCCCCTTCAAATCATTTCAGATGTAGCATCATAATTGCAGATCATAAAATGTGAAATAATGCTCAAGAGTTTTCAACTCACTGTAAAATGGATCAGTATCAGAGTATAATAATGTTGACAAAAAATGTGACAGCATGCGTGAAAATCAACAAATTGTGCTTAATTCATCTCAGTTTTAAATCAGAGTTTAATTCTTACAATTTTTCAGCATATTATTGAGATTAATCTTTTATTATGACCTTTTCGGAAATTTTTTTTCTATAACTTTTCTAAAGCTTGATCATTTTGCATTTACTATGAAGAAAACATCTAATATAGCAATTGTGCATTCATACAAAATCTCGCACTCACATGCACACACTTTATAGAATGTTACAACCTACTGGATTTGAAAACATACAGCATTACACAATAAGTGAAAATATTAGTATAAGAAGCTGATTAGATTTTTTTTCTTTTTGAAAAATGCACAAAACTGAAGCAGACTATTTGTTACAGCTTCCAGATGCAAAAAGAAGAAAATCAAGAAGCAATAGTTTTCATCAAGTAATTTATTTTATCTAACTAAATTTTGTTACCTAGGAGAAAATGAAGGTAAAATGCAGGCATGAACATTTAGACTTACACATCATTCAAATACAGCTCTTACAAAACATTAAAAAAAGAACAGTACATAGTGTTAGTTAAACATGACTGGAGAAAAAGAAGAGAATGTTCAAAAGTGATCCATGATTTATTTGATAAACTAATAATGTATGTATAACAATATATATACCAGCAAAAAAAATTATGTTTAGACCAGTGTTTCCCAAAGTGGTCAATATCAAGCCCCTGGGGCGATGGAATGATCTAAGGGGGTGGCTGGTAGAAGTTATGGGATGCTATGGGTTGGCATTGATTGGGAAAGAGCGATGGAAAAAAAACGTTTCTATAAAAATGGGTGGTAGATCTGAAAAATTTGGGAAAATCTGGTTCAGATCGTCTGCAGCAAGAATGCATTTCCAAATGTATACAATCATTTTGGGCTTTTTTATAAATATAAATTACTGTAACTTTGAGTTTACAATGGATGTATCTTTAACTAATAACATTGTATTTTTGACTTTATAAATAATACAGTGATACCCCAACTTATGTCAGTAATTTGCTCCAAGACTGATGATGCAAGTCAAAAAAAAGATGTGCGTTGGAGTAAACTTTTCCAATGGTAATGCCCCACCCTCCTCAGGAGGAAAAGGGAATTTGCAGGATTTTCTTCATTCTTTCTTATTTATTCGTCTTTTTTATATGACTCTCTCTTGAAAACGATTCTCTTTTAAGCACAATATGAAAATTCTTCAAGCCTTGGACAGAATGTGCCTAATTGAGAAAAAATAATTTTTGGACGAGCCAACACATAAATGCGGGGTGATATAAGTTGAGGGGGCGTAAGTCAGGGTTATTACTGTATATCATTCAACTTAAATTTAGTTCGATGCGCAAGAATGTTGTTAAAGAAGACAACTATCAAACTGAAAACAGCCAGGAAAAGAACATATGGATTATGTTTTAAATTTACTGCAGACATCATTAGATATCACAAGACTAATTTTTTGTGCAGTAAATAACCATTGATGGTTATTTACTGCACAACAAATTGAAATATAGATTATACATTTTTTTATGCTTAACATTAAACAGTAGTATTAACACAAGATTTTTCATAATAACAAGTTCAAGATAATAAAAAAAATTAAATTAATGAATATGGAATCATATATAAAATCTGTTTAAAAAGTTTTGGAGTTTACAAAAAATAAGGAAGAAATTACATTAAAAGCCATTGTTTCCAAGTTTGCTGTGTCTGTTAGCATATTTGTGTGTGTGTGTCATATATCAGAAACTATTTTTCCAATGCACATGGTTTTTACAATCTTTGCTTACAATTCTTCAGCAATTGTTACAATAGTTCTTTGACTTCAACAAAAAATATGCTTATGATGAATTTTTTTATGAATATGTAGCATGGACTCTGAAATGTTTCTTCATGCTTTTGATGAACAAGTGGTTTTGATAAATATAAATGCATACAGGCCTTTTTTTCCTGAATATAAGTTACCAAATAACATATAAATATACCAGAACTCTATAATCTCATAATACAAGAATATACACCTTTGGAACTCATATTTTTTTACTTTTGATAATGGATTTTTGTTAATTATCATGCCTGAGAATCAGGTATACAGGTAGACTTGGTTTTAAAATACTTTTGAAATTTGATACAATTAAATTCTTAAAAGAGAGCAGATTCCTACTAGAGCATATTCTACATAGCAAAAAAAACCCTCAAAATTTATATATACAAAAAAAAATATTTAAAAAAAACCCTCAGATTTATATATACAGTACCAAATAAGTAACTCTGTGTGGTAAGCATACATAGCAAACATGTAATGCTACAGTGCTGTGAACTGAATTTTTGTGGCAATTAAGTTATCATCGAAATATTTTCACTCAAGCCCAATGAGTTTATGTTCCCCTCAAAAGCACTTTCCAGATGTACATTTGTTTTTTCATTATGGCTTCTGGGCTATTTCATGTAAAATTAATGAATATGCAAACAGAAAAAAAGCCTAGACTTGAATGTTTTTGGTGCACATGGTAATTAGTTAAGACCCTCAGCATCAAACTGAATGATTGCAGCATTCTGGGTGCTCACTTTCTATATCTGCATAGGTCAGACAGAGAAATGAGCAAATGACATCACACCCATGAACCCAACTAGATTTTGTGTGCAAAATAAAAAGATCTCCTGTTTTTAATCACTCTCTTGGCATAAATTCTCCTTCATCTAGTTTGTGAAAAGTGCATTCGCACCACAAAAGTGTATTTGCATGTCCCTCTCGTTCATGAATAGTGTATGTAATCTTTATCTTGAAAAAAGAGCATTCACAGACTATAAAAATGGAAAAGGTGACAAGGGATAGTAAAAGGGAAGTTGAATCTAGGTTGGCAGAAGACATTGGCACTGACCTGAAATCATTTTTCAAGTATATCAATAATGGGAGCAATTGGCCCCCTCTCGATGGAAGGGTCTAGAAAGCAATGCACACATATGTAGCTTATTCAATGACTTTTTTGCATCAGTTTTCAATAGAGAAGGTGATATCTAAGGTATGGGTGTACCGTGGGGTTGATAAAATTCTCAAGTCAAAGATATAAAAGTTGTAAAACTTCTGAAAATATATGTGCTAACAAAGCACCAGGATTAGCTTATATTTATCTTAAGGTCGTTAGAGAATGTACTAATGAATTTTTGGTGCTAGTTGCACAGATTTACAGGAGTAGTGTTGCTGAGGATATCATCCCAAGAGACTCCAAGCTTGCTAATGTAGATCCAATATTTAACAAGGGTGGTAGAGCTTGACTCCCTCTAGAATATTCTGGAAATTATTATCAAAAGGAAATTAGTGAAGTGGATAGACAAGAATAATGTATTGTTGGAAAATCAGCATGGGTTCCAGAAAGGGGAAGTTGTGTAGCCAATCTCCTTTGCTTCTATGATCATGTGACTAAGGCTTTGCATAAGGCAAAAATGTAGATGTTGTTTATCTTGATTTCCAGAAGGCATTCGACTTGGTCCAAGATGGTAAACTCTTGAGGTGTTTACACGAGATTAGGATTGGGGAAACTTGTTGAATTGGATAGAATCGTGGTTAAGAGATAGGTCACAACGGGATATTTTCAAAATGGACAGGTGTCACAAGTGGTGTTCTTCAAAAAACATGGCCAAATAAATTTATCACTTTTATCGATAAGATCGATCAGAATATTAATGGGATTTTTGATAAATTTGCAGAAAATGTGAAGCTAACGGTGTAGTTGGTAATCAAAGCGATAGGGAGTTACTCCAGATCAACTTAAACAGGATATTAGCATTAACAAATACATGGTAGCTCATTTTGGTTTGAGCAACATGTTTCACTTATGAGTTGGATGGTGTTATTATTCCAGATGCAACAAGGATAACTGATTTGGGAATCCTCATTGATGAGCAGCTTAGGTTTTTGGAACACTGTTCAGCGATGGTCAAAAAAGCGAACAGAATCCTCGGTTTCATTCTTAAGAAAACATCTTTGCATTCACCTAAAGTGATTCCTCCATTTTTCTGTGACTTAGTTTGTCTTGTACATAATAGTCCTTATGTGCCATAAGGGTTTGGAGACCATCATACCTACCGAGGGACATAGACTTGGTTGAAGGGATGCAGAGAAGAGATAAGCATGTGCTTGTTGACAAACAGGGCTTGAGTTATAGAAAGAGACTTTATTTTTTGCATATATTTACACTGGAAGAATGCAGGTATTGGAGAGATATGCAGAGGTGCTGACATGAAGAAAACATTGGGGCTGGAAGCTGCTGATCGTCCTGTATATATGGGACTCAAGTGCGTATGCAGTTGAGGGAAGGTGCACTGCATTGTTCTTTTCAGAAAATATTGGGGGGGAGGGGGAGCTCAGCCCAGTCATTCATCTGATCTGGGCGAATTTCGGATCAGACAAATAAGTGAGTTATAAGGTTTTGAAATTTTGTCATTTTTCTAATGGACAGTTATGTGCCAAACATTTCACCGGCAGCAGTGGGTCGTCACTTCTTGAAAATTCCCGTATATACTCGTGTATAAGCCCCCCCCCCCCCCACTTCAGGATCACCAAAACCGCAATAAATTGAAAACCTGTGTATGAGCCGAACCCAAAAAATCCATGCATTTTAGAGAAAAAAGTTCTTATATTTTCATGCAAAATGAATAGCTTGCGGAAATTTACAATAAGAAATGATTCAAACTTTTTAATCCATTTCTTCTGAGTCTCCAAGCTCATCATAATCCATCAGATCATCATAGGGGGTGCGGCATCTTCGTTTTTATCCTCATCTGGGCTGTGTCATCGCCATTGTCACTTTCAAAGAGGATATCATCTTCAGTTCCATCCACCGCATTGCTGATGCAACACTTTATGAAGGATCGGATGATAATTTTGGCGGAAACAGAACTCTATGCCTTGTGTACCCATTGACACACTAGGCCAATGTCAGGTTTCTTCAAGAGGCACCACTTTTTGTAGTTTCTTTATCATTGGAACTCATCCATTTGATCCACAAATTCCTCAAATAGTCTTTAAGAGGCTTGTTGATGCTCACATCTAAAGACTACAATCGATGTTAGCCCACCTGGTATCAAAGCCAATGATGTTTTGATTTCTTTGCCTCAGCTTTGACATTATCGGTTCTGTGGGGTTTGAACATATCCCATACCAATAATGCCGGTTTCTCGAACATTGATACAAAAATGACTACTGATTGTGGGGGTCGATATTTTCTCATCAAAAACTGACCCGAGTATAAGCTGACACCCCCCCCCCCCACTTGAGGAACGAATGTTTCTACAAAAAAACTCGGCTTATACATGAGTATATATGGTAACTGAAATATATAATCCCATTAGAAGACAAGTTTGGCCTTCTTCTTTCACGATTGGAGCTTTTTCTCTCCATGTAGTGTTATATTATAGCCTTGTCATTATATACAGCTTACGTGTTCACTTCTTCCCCTTTGTTGGCAAATTTATCACCAGATTTGTAAAGTGTTAGCCAAACGAGTTCTGTTTGAATTTATTTTTTTCGCCAAAATGTGACAATTTGTTTAGCTTCACTATCAAGTCAAATTTTTTGAGGGAAGGTGCATGCAATGCACATATGTTTGCTACACGATCATTATTTTACAGATTATATGCTGATCAGATGTTGAAACAGAATATTATTTGGAGTTTTTTGAACTTTCATCGACACTGTTATGTGCAAAAAGCTTCCATGAAGAATAAAGCCCATGTTAAAATAAATGGTAGCTTGACAAAGGTGTGACTCATGGGAACAGTAAAATAATAACACTGCACTGATTCAATCAGAAAATTTTAATCAAACTTATTATGTTATGAATTGACATTTTTTAAATAATTTTTGGTTTCAGATTTTTCTGTTGATTACACTACTCAACACTGATTTTTTTTCTCAGATATCTCAGTGATTTTAGGGTGATTTTGGAGCACTGACTCCGAATCTGACATTGGTTTTATCAGATTAGCTCTAGTTTTTGAGTTACAGTGAAAGTTAAATTTCAATGGTTATACCGTAAGGCGGGTGCAGATCTATGGGGGGGGGGCGAATATTGGGGGTCACACCAATCACAAACCTACCCCAAGCAAAATGTGATAATTCATGAAATTTTTATATGATAATATTGCATTCAATTAATCCATTAAAAATGACCTGAATCAACGTTCTAAAATATAGGAAAAACCAGTACATTTTTAAAAAAAATTCAGGATGAAGAAAAAACAGAAACATTCAAGACTATTCTAGAAAATATGGGACAAAATGAAGGATGCATGGTCAACCTTTTAACAGTGACTAACTCGTTTTATTTATTTATTATTATATTTTTTAATTTTTTTGTAACATCACCCCTCCAAACTGTGAGCTGTCGCTCCGCTCATGCCATAAGCAGAGTACAAATCACTTTCAAACTGTGCGAAATGTAAATCATAAACTTAATATATAATAAACTTAATATCAATACATAAAGATCACTGATGTATGGTAATGATATAAATGTGATGTGTTGAATAAAATAAGAAAGTAATAAAAAGTTGAAAAAAATTTCACACAAAAATTAGTGGCTGCAGACTATATTGAAATATTGATATTATGCATTCTTTCAAAAACTAGAGCCAATTCAGCAAAATTAACACCAGTTATGAAATCAGCAGCTGCAATATACCCTAAAACCATTAAAGTTTCCTTTGGGAATATGAAACTGTTTTTTTCTTTCTGGCCTAAAAAATATTTTACTATCTTAATCTACTCACAAACGTTTAGTTTTATGGTAGTTATTAGAGCCAGTATTATTCGAAAAAATAGTTTTGAAGAATATCTTTGTACCTCTCAATAATTTGTAAGGGTAGTTTGGTAAAAGGAAGAGATTTCTTTCTTTCAAACTGAGCACAACTTTGATCTACTGCCATGGCCAATTTATTACCGAGTGAGTTGTGCCAGAAGTGTGAGTGATGTGCACCTAATATAAGTTGTATGTCCCAATATTCTTGTACGTTGAATGCCATCAAATTATAAATGATAATAAAGAAAAAAAATAAACATGGTACTTTCTGGAGAATAAAACAAAATGACTAACACTTAACCTCTGTAAAGCTGGCATTGTAAGATGCAAAGAACATATTCTGATTGACTTGTAAAAAAAGTTTTTCCTTTCCTGAAAAGTGGGGGGAGGAAAAATTATATCTCTTGTGTTTTCTGAACTTCTGTGTGGGTTAATACATTTTAAGTATCTTTCAAAAATGCCAAGTTATACGTCTGGTGAATTCGGCAGAATTTTGAAGTGATGTCAACAATTTTCAAAGCGTTATAGCTCATTAATTATGGCTCAGATCAAAAAACTGAAAATACTCTTCCATATTAGTTTTACCCAAGGAATCACTGATAATAATGTAATTATTGGGCAGTTGATTGTTATCTGTATATATATATATATACAGGGTAGTATACAGTATATATATATACAGTAAAACCTCAATAAGTCGTCACCTCAAGTTATCAAAAAATTATGATGGTTTAAGCAGAGTGACGACTTGAGCAGAGTTCCGTCAGTTTTAATGTTCAATGTTATGAAAATCGTGTATATTTAAAGTAATATGACATTTATTAAAGTATAAATCGAAATAACAATATTAATCAAATTTATAGATTGCGAAAGAAAAAATAATAGCCATTTTTTTTCATTTTTTTTATCTCTTATTACTTAAATTATTGTGGTAAAATGTACTGTACACTTTGATTTATGCTAGTAATTTTTAATTTAGACTAACAGAGCAACTGTTAGAATAGGTAGCTTTTCTTCATAATAGAAAATCTCTATTGCACATTAATTTTACATATACATCAAATTTAATTTTAGTGTTTGAATTCTTCACCAGTAGTTCATGATGCAACTACAAAGTAATCTCGAACACTTTTGACTCGGTGGAGGGGCTCTGGGCAGGGAAAAGTAAACAGAAGACCTCAACTTGGGAAAGAATGTCTAATTTTTTTCAACTAAGATATTTTGTTTAAATTTCAAGCCCTAAATTAGTAGAGTTCATGCTCTCTATGATTATTTATTATCCGTGCCCGCGCGTTGCACTTTGACTTGATTAATTTGATTCTTCGATTTACATAATTTTTGATCTCCTTGCACTATATGTAATCTTTGACGTATCAATAAAATTTGGTTTTGCCGGAGGCGAAGTGCTTACATTGCTTCTTGTGACAGAGCCTGGGTGTCTCGTGGTTTGTCCAGTTTCTCCAATGGAGACCAGGCAGAAATGAGATCTAGCTTGAACAGTCCCCACGTTCCAAAAACCTTAGTCAGCAAATGAACTTCCCCAGTGTAACTTTCGTTACTTAAACTGTTTCGTTTGGGTATATAGGATTTTATGGTGGTGGCTTTTAAGCATATGGCAATGCTGTTAACAAGCTCTTTTTTTAATGGGAGCCATAAAAATAGTCTGTTTCTCTTTCTCAAACTTTTTCATAGTGACGACTTAACTGAAATTAGCGACGAGTAAACGAGGGTTTAATAACATTGTGGTCTATGAGAGCTGGAAGGGTCTGAAGAAAAATGACGACTTAAACGGAGTGACGACTTATCAGGGTGACGACTTAATGAGGTTTTACTGTATATATATATATATATATTTTTTTAAATTCTTTTTTGAAATGTTTTTGACATTTTTCATAATCCTTGTAAAGTATTCATTGTAATTATTTTTCCTGTAACATATTTTGTATATATTTTTTCTCATGCTCCTTATATATAATCTGAAGCTCTGTGTATATATTTTTCCAATATTGTATTTATAACATTTTTTCATTGTCCTTTTTCATCCACCATGTTTTTGAGAAGGCAGGTGGCAGGTAACAAAGGTTGGCATTTTTAATGCATTTAGGCATAACCACCCTTCAGAAACGCCTACACTTTTTGAACCATGCATGGGGTTCCCCTGATGAAGACCAACTGCATACGTTCTATTTCAGTTTCTTAAAATTCAATTTTTTTCCTTTTTCTTTTTGTATATATATATCTTTTTGTATATATATATACAAAAAACAATTATTTTAAGAAAAAGGAAAAAAATTGAATAATTGAATTTTATGAGAGTGAAATAGAACCTGTGCAGTGGGTCATCATCAGGGGGAACCCCATGCATGGTTCAAAAAGTGTAGGACTTTCTGAAGGGTGATGACGACCCACTGCATAGGTTCTATTTCACTTTCATAGAATTCAATTTTTTTCCTTTTTCTTAAAACAATTCTTTTTTGCATATATATATTTTTTTGAAAGAACAAGTGAGCAGCACTAGCGCTTTTGTCATTCAAAGGACACTTTTTCACTACTTCCTCATTTTTTATCTTCATTTCTCTTGTATTTTTATCCTACTATATATATATATACATATATATTGTGGATAAATTACTGAACACACTAACTTTTACATACATAGTAAACTTAAACTATTTCTGACACATACATTTAAAGGTGATGTTTTGTTTCTTATCAGTCCTATAGCTTGCATCACTATTGATAAACCTTGTTGTGTCTTCTATACAAACTGGTAAGATTCTTTGCTTTTGTAATACATGTAGGACCACAATGCAAAGGTCATTCCAAAAGGCATGGCCCCCACTAGTGGGGGGGGGGCTGACAAGGCTCTAGCCCTGGAGCCCGGGACAGTTCTCATCATTTTTTGCTTTTTCACGTTATAAATTAACTACAGAAGGGGCCCAGTGAAAAGTCTGACAGGAGGGCCCGCAAAAGATCCCAGCCTAGGGGCCCCGCTCCAGGATGTGGAAGCCATGCAAAAAGGCTATGATCATTGTTTTCTGCCTAGTTCAAGACCATGACATTGCAAATCAATGATGCTATTGCACTACACTAGTATTTAACTTTGTATCAATTTGCGGAATTTTATATTTTAAACAACAATACAAATGAAGGCTGAAATTGGGTGGTGGTTTTTCACAATCGAATATGAAATCAAGACTTTTATCACTCAAGATATTTTCATATAGTTAAAGGCTTTATCATATAGTATAAATTCTTTTTCATATAATATAAAGGCTTTTTTATGTAGTATATAAAGGCATTTTCCTAATTGTATAATGACAGTTGCATCAACATACATAAAAATCAATTATGTACTGGTGGAGAAAGATACTTCACACTCCCCTCTGCTTTGAGTGCTGTGTCACAAGACTGTAGGGAGGGGGGAGAAGGGGACTTGGGGGGTCTGGTCCCCCCAAAATGTTAGAAAATGACTGAAAAAAGATGAAAATATGGCCAAATCTATTGTTCTATCACTTTGCCCTCCCCCCTGAATGAAATTTCTGGCCACGGTCCTGCTTTGTCACCATTATTATAATTATTATATAGAAAATAATAGTATTAATTTAATACATACAGTTTGGTTTAAAGATATAAGATAAAGTTTTGTTTTCCTCATTTCACACTATCTTACTCAAACACACTAACAGAAACAATTTACTAGAGATAGGGGGCCTACACTAGGAGGGGTATAAAGAGGCCCCATGAGAGAGGCCTCTAAAACTAAAAATATTTTTCAATATTTTTGTAAAAAAAATAAAATATTGAAAGGAAATATCTTTGTATATATAAAAAATATCTTTATCAGTTTCTGTTAATTAAAATACTTTTTTTAAGGTTGTTTGCTTGAAATATATCTGGAAGAGATTCTTATAATCACCCCTATAAACCCAGTATACCCCCTCCAAATGTAAATCTTGCATATATATATATATATATATATATATATATATGCTCCTGTTAGGGATAGATTTTTTAACTCTCTCACCTTTTGTTGGAGGCTGTCTTTAACAATCTGATGATTCCAGATAGAGTTTTAGTTCTATTACATAGTTGTACATACTTAATATTAATTCATTCAAAAATATTTTGTGAATAACATTTGTGTCGATCTTCAAATTTTATTGAACTAAATTTGTTTCTTGCGTGAAGTTTGACTGCTAAAGTAATTTTTTTTTCCAGAAAATATGTCATATGAGAAAAACATTTTCAGTAACCTCAGTAGACTCCAGATTTGAGCAGTAGAATGCCTTTGAGGGCTGTGGAAAATCCATAAATAGGTTTGAAGTGAGTAAAAAATGAAAATTTGACTGCAATGAAAAGTATTTATTAATTAACTGGTCAAATATAGCACATTCGGTAAACTTTTTATGCTAATTCTATTAATACAGGATTATACAGGGTTAGCATAAATTTGGCATGTTCATAGCTGGGGAAAAATAAAGTGAGAAAAAATCAGTTCAAAAATTCTCAACTAGATGTTCTGATCTATTCAAATTGTGGTGTGCATGTAATTTTTTGCAAATATGTTACCAAACTGCTCACGACATAGACTGCTTAAGACAAACAAGTCTTCATGACAGGCTATTTAAACATTTTCGACAGAACCTGCTCTTACTTCTTTACTAAAGAGCATAATGTTGAATTTACAAGATGATGGTTTACTAATGAAGTTTATCTACTAACACAGTGATTTTACACCAAAAGCTATGCAGATATTTTTGAAAGAGCTTCAAAAACCCTCATCTCTTCATTAAGATGTTCCTAAAGAGTTATGATTTTCTGATGGGTAGTTAAGGCTGCAAAAAGCTCAAACTTTAATTACAGACACCCTGTGTATGTATTAATAACCTTAAAATAAAAAAAAGGAAAATCTGTAAAACCTGTGGATAATTAGGAGTCAAATGTGTTTGAAATGAAGATAATACTGTTTTGTAGTAATAAGCATAAACACTATCTTACTTTACAAGTATTTTAAATGGAAAACAAAACAAAATTATCATTATGCATGAAAACATTCAAACTTGAAATAAATGTCATGGATCTTTGACACGCCAAAATGCATTCTTTCCCAAAAAAAAAAAATTACATGCATCCAGAAAGAATTGTCTAATCAATTTGAGATTCTGGTCATAGAAGGTCTATATATAGAGAATGAAATTATTGAATTATGTTTCATTAATGAATGTAACATAATGTCAATAACCAACAACTCATGAACCCACTTCTAGCTTCAATACTAGCAGTATATGGATATGGAAGATATGGATATATGGAGATATATGGAGCAGTGTAGACTCTTAAAAGTTTCCTCTCGTTTTTTTCACCAGATTTCATTATAATTTCTGAAACTGAGAAATCGGTTCCACGCATTCTTTAATGCTCCAAAGCAGAATATGCTGAAATCTGCAACATACCTCACAGAACAATCAGTACCACTGCAGAACAATCTGGAAGAATTAAAAAAAAAAGTGTAAAAAACATAATTATGGGGATTTTCATCACCGAACATTTCCACTCAGCCAAGGGCTTGTTGCAGAACAATGCAAAACATTCTGCTTTGGGGCTTTGATGATTGCAAATACTCTTCAAGTATGACATAGATGTGTAAAATTAAAGATAGTGACATGAACTGAACAAAGATACTGTGGTAGAAGTTGTGTGTGTATGTTAATGTTGTTCAGCTGTTGAAATGCTCCTGGTGTGCCAAAAACATTAATAATGCAATTGCTCAAGAATGACATCTCTGTATGACATGTATTGACATATTTTCACAGGTGTATCAATGATATACTTGGGAAAATTTTCTTATTGACATTATTCACACATTCCAAAAGCATTTTGCAAACATAATAACTCTGAAAAGCACACTCACAGCTCATGAAACCGCTGTTTTGTACTGTCAAGGTCCTTTCTTAACCAGGCAAATCATTGAACTTATCTCTAATCAAGCACATCTAGGATATGCTTGGAAGCTGTTGCAACCATTATGGAATGTGATTGAAATAACTTCTTACTTGCAGAAATTATGGCAGAATCTTCTACTGGAGAACATGAGGAAACTTGTATAAGTTCATGCTACTCTATATCTATTGCAACCAGAGAAGAGTTTATAACCTGTGACAAGCTGCACACAAAATTCATGCTGCCACAAAATTATAATAATCTTATTTTCTATATACCTATATTGTATAGAAAATGAAATGATTTCCTTTGGGTGCATATTATTATTTTTTCATTTTTTTTGTAACAGTGTATTCTGGTCAAGCAGCTTTGTATTAGGAAGTGAAAAACAATAATGATTTACAAATAAATAACTATGTGTACTTGACAAAGCTAGAGACAAAGTAGCAAAAACAGAAATTCTTTAAAAAAAACAAGATTTAATAGAAAAAAAAAACATTTATAGATAATTTAACTTTCAATAAGTTGTGTGAATATGCAATTAAAAAATTTGTAAAATTCTCTACAGCTCAACGCATCATTTTGCAATGATGATTTGAGTTGTAGAGAATTGATGTGTCATTTTATGACTTCAAATTTATTATTAGGGTAGCCATATTTCCTAAATATACTTGATTAACTACGAATAATAATGATTTTGCTATATGTATCATCATTATGGAGATAGGCTGTTGAAGTTTTTTAACTTATGTTTTCTAGTGTGAATGCAGAAGTTGTGCTTAAGTTATTATCGAGTTATATATATGAGTATATGTAATAAATTCATACAGCAAAAATTACAGCAAGAAAATTGCGATATAAATTACAAATATACCCAGTATTTATTAGCATATATACTCAATAATATGTTTCTTTGATCTATAACCTTTTCTTCATAAAATCACTATGGCAGCACTTGAAAAGCAGACATTAACATTATCGGGAAAAATAGTTTACCCCTCCAACTTGCTATCAACAGGATGCAAAATCACCCAAATCTTGAAGCTTAAAGAGTTAGCTGTTGATTTTAACATTATTTCAGGAGTCTCTGTAATGAAGTGCATAATAAAACAAGTTTTTTTCCCCGACTTAATAAAGAAATAAGTACTAAAATAATTATAATAGCCTATTATCCTTTTTTTGGCATTTTCTGCATACTGAATTAATTTTACACAGGATTATTGCATAAAGTATGCTTTTTCAAACACTATTGAATGTGAGAAAAATTCAATTACTCATTTGAAGGAGCTTTTGATACAATCATTGCATTGCATAGTACCAATAAATGAAAACACTCACACACACAAGATCTCAGGTAGTATTGATTATACAAATTTAAAGTAGATTTTTTAAAGCTAAACATTACTCATATCTTTTTTATTCATCAGGAAGTCACTGATACTCTAAATAAAGTCCATCCTGTAAATGTACATATCTATTTTCTGTTTTTTTTTTTTTTTTTTTGGTTCTTCAAATCGTAGGTTGATGAAAATTATAACAAAAGTAGATAAAAAGATGGGTGTACTAGAAATATGTACTGAATTAATTTGTCAGTAACTTTAATCTATATACAGTTTACTTCAGGTTATCTGCTTATTGTAATCATGGTTCCCTCCAAAGGTAGAAGACTGACATGGCTTCAGCTTTGGTGCTTGAGGATTGTTCACAGTTTTCTTCAATTTTTTACACTATATAGTCTATTTAATATGAAACCAATATATAAGATTCTTGATAAAACTCATAGTCTGGCAGTTTATTCCAAGAGGGGGCTCTCTGCCTTTATTGTTGTCTGACTGCCATTTGGTTAGTGTAACATTCTCTGTTTTAGGATTTGAATCTTAGATAGAATTTTAACGTTTTCATGTAACCATCCTAAACTGGTTTAAATCTCATGTACTAATCTAATAAAGTTAGAAATCAAGTGCATCATGATGCAACAAAATTAACAAATGAAAAATTTTCAAATACACAATAAAAATCTAAGAAACTAGATTTCTTTTGAATATATTGCAATACTTACATATACATTACAGACATATATTTTGATAATGTATAATCATTATGAACTCTTAATACATACACACTCATTCATTCCCACATGCATAGGGTGGCAAATTAATGCATGAGATTTGCTAGTACATAATTAATTTTGGCACATAATCCTAACTTGATAGCACAATACATAGTTCACTGACAGAAGTACCTAGCACTGCTAAATTTCAAAGATTAAATGATTGAAAACTGATAAACTATTGTATAAAGAAAATATGACTCATATTGAAAAATGTATTGTTTGAAAACCTTGGAAGCCAAAATAAACAGTCATTGCTAAAGCCAGGAACCATCAAAAGGTTGAAGGACTTTTGCCATCAAACCATGCACAACCTTTTCTCATATAGTTTTTACTTCCTGTATTTTATATATTTGTCAATTTATATATTTTTTATATTTGTCAAGTTTTGTTAAAATTTGAAAGTAACCTATACATAATCAAGTCCCTTTTCATACACATGCAAAATTTGGTGAAGATTGGTTGAAAATTAAAAACTATAGATTTGTGCTCAAAAATTAAACACACATTTACCCTTACACAGATGAAAACTAACTTTTCATATAATAGTAATATGAAAAGCAAATGCATATAATAGCCATTTGCTTTGAATGAATGTATGACTATGTTTTTCTACCTTGTAATAAACAAAATTAAACATATAACAAATAATACAAAAGCTTTCACCATGAATGTGCATATGCATTGATTGACATAATTCAATGATCATAATCAGGCTTGTTAATTGAATTTTTGTTGAAATAAATTCCTACAGAAAAACAGAACTATGATAAAAACTGTACAGAAAAACATGAGAAATTATTATTTTATTTTTGCAAAGTATATGCCATGGATATTACTTGCCTTATTTATGTTTGCTGTAAATCTGTACTGTTTTATCATATCTTTTACATGATGATAATATATGATTCTGACATCTGCATAAATACTTAAGCAACGAAAATAATGCAGCACAGGACATTTCAAAAATTCAAATTCTACATGTGAAATAAGCAAAAGTACTGATGTGATGCTGTACATCTGCTTTTAATCCATGCATCACTAATTGCATATAATATCATGCTTCATGATAGTGAAGGATTTAGGAAGTATTTTCTAGTCAGTGGCAAACAGCAAACTGAATTACACTTTTCACTGATAAACACTAATGGTAAACAAAGCGTGCAGAAATTTGCATGGAATGTGGCACTTGTAAAAATGGTATTATCTACAAACATGACTCACAAACTTGCAAATAACATTCAACATCATTCACTAGCACCTCTTCACATACAGAAAAAAAAATTGAGGCAATGTGTTTTTAAAACCTATTAAGTCACATGACATAAAAGTGATGAAACTCAATGACATACAGAGCAAGAATATTTCAAATACAGAGGCATTTCTCTAAGTTGATTGTGTGTTTGACCCAGAGGTTTATCAAAACCTTATATACAGGGTGAAATAAATTAATCAATAGTTTAAAAATTCATAAAAATTGAAGGAATTGGTATATTTGAATAGCTATTCTCACGAAGGACTTTTTTTGTACAGAAAAAAAATTTAGTTCAAATATTTGTCGATAGAAAGCACTGCACAAAAACAAATCACTGGAAATATACAAATCAGAGTCCTGTAAAATGCAGGGTGTACGATTAACATCTCATTTCTGAATTTTCCTGTCACTGGCACTTACATAAGGTTTTCATAGTGATGTTGATATTAGTGGATCATTGGCGTACGCAAAGGGGGGTTTTGGGATTTTAACCCCCCCAAGCCAAGATTATAGTGTTATTTTGCAGGAAAACCTTAAAGGTTTTCCTGCAAAATAACCTGAGAAATTCCCCTGAGAAGAAGAAAAAATTTAACCCCCCCCCCCCTGAGAAAATGCTGCGTACGCCTATGTAGTGGATGAACCACTATTGGTGAAGTTGTTTTACCTTGGCCACAAATGACTGAAGCTTTATGAACATTTTGGACACACAAGATATTGATGAATGATTAAAGGTCCAATCCCACTGGACTGGTTTCCCTAACTCTCCATGAACAAAAATGTGAAATAATTTTTTTTTTCTGTACCAAAAAAAAAACTCTGTGAGAATATCATCTTCAAACTCCATTTTGACTTTGCAAACCGCATTCAAATATACCAATTCTTTATATTTTTTGAATTCTTAAATTATTTAAAATTTATAGGACACCCTGTATGAAATGCGTTTACAGACTGTCTCAAATTGTTATCACAGCAGATATCTCTGCACATCTCTGCAAAAGTTGACTTCAGAAACAGACTTTCAATTACAAAATTTTTTTTAATGGTGTGCAGTTACTTTGAAATCTCAAAATTTGCATGAGGGGTGATATACATAAAAAATAAAGAAATTAACTTTTTATAAATTTTTGTGTTCCCAACTATTGAAATGCAGATCCAACTTTGAGAAGTCATTTAAAAAAAATTGCACATTTTTAAATCCAATATTAATGGAGATATTTGCTTTAAAGTTCCCAGCATTTATTGCCAATGATTGAGGGTGTGTTTCACAAATTGCAGAACGTTAATAAAATTCAAAATTGAAAAAATTCTGCGGTTGTCAAAATAATTGTCAAAAAATGTAATTGTTATTTATTGTAGATAAAAAAAATTAAATAGTTAAGTTCATTCTATTTGCAGGGGTGGCTTAAGCGAGGGTGCAAGAGGTGTGATGCACCCGGGCAGTAGGTTGTAAGGGGTGGTAGCGTAGACTTTAGTTAAGACTCCAAAATTTTTAAAAATTTCACACAGTGAAAATTCACATGACATCATGCTTTTGAGTCATACCTTGACAACTGAGATGTTGAGAAAAGTTGAGGGAATAAATAGACAGGGCCTATGACTGTAATATCAAAAACAAAAATGTAAGCTATCAGGGGCAGCTCAAGACAAAATCTCTATTTGGGAATCTCAGATTTTTGCAATTTCCCATAGCTCTTCCATCCTGCATCAGGCCCCCTAGACTAGAATCTTTCTTAGGGGATCCTTCTACAGTTAATTTATAGCATGAAAAAAATAATAAGGATACAGTCTCAGGACCACAGGCTGGAGCTCTGTCAGCCTTACCCTTGTGGATCATGCCCCTCCCTCACAACTTATCCCAACAATTCCTAACAAAAACTTTTCAAAAAATTAATTTTCTTTGCTCTTTCATCTCAGATTTAGCGGCCTCTCCAGAATGGGCAGAAATGATTTTCTTTGACCAATGAAACTTTTTTCACCCATTCACCATGTACTTTTTACCCTTCTTGAGTGATGCCCCATGCGGCCGTAATGGATCGCATGGCCCAAGAGCCGCCCTGTACTCTATGAAGAGGGGCAAGTGTGCATTTTGGTTCCCTCACCTAGTATTTTTTCCAGAATGGTCTGGAAGTAAAGGAGGAATTCGGCTTCTCACTTGTCCAGCCCCTGGAGTACCAGAAACAAGTTTGAAATAAATTTTTTAATAAAAAATAACTTCATTATACATCATCTTTACAGGATAAGTGATGATGGCTATCCAAATTAAGTGCTGTTTTAAGGATTAAAATACCTATTATTTGGTATTATTAGAACAGTAAAACAATTCTGGATCAAAAAGCAGAAAAATCTGTTTCAAACGCGGGACGTATGGTCCCGGCTTTTTTTTGCACGTTAAGAAATGGTGTGCGGCTTTCTTCTGAAAAAAAATCAGGTTTATTGAGAGGTCCTCTTGACTGAAGTCCTGCCAGCCTCCCACCAGGATCACCTTTAGGGGTGGCAGAAGAGGCTTCGCACCCAGGTGGCAGGTAAGCTCAAGCTGCCCCTGTCTATTTGTGCATAGTCTTTAAAAATGCTAACCTTTGAGCCAACGAAAACTTGCCAACACAGTGATAAGTTTCCAGTACATTATTTTATATACTTAATACCTCAATAAATACTGCATTTAAAAATATAAAATTTTTTGTAAATGAATTTTCAGAGTAGGACCTAAATTTCAATATCAGGAAGTTTTAGCACACAGGGACTCTGTAAAAAGTTAATTTCTTTAATTTTTTATTTATACAACCCCTTCAAACAAATTTTGAGATTTTGAAGTAACTGCATGTCATTTGAAAATTGTTTGTGATTGAAAGTATGTTTCTAAAATCAACGGTTGTGAGATATCTGCTATGCAACAATTTGTGACTGCCTGTATAACAATACTCAAGGAACCAAAGAAAGAGCCGTTATTATGAAGAAGTTATCATTGTGAATGGAACATTTTAGCCAATTATCATTGTGGAGGGTATTGGTATACAGGATTTTCATTGTATAGGTTATGTATATATATATATATACACACTAATGATACTTTGACATCATCACTTACACAAACATATAAAGCAAACAAAAATTGTGAATTTCTAGTAGCTCCAATAAGTAAATACACTTAGCAATATCTGCCCTTGGAGTTTGAGTTTGGTTATTATTGTTTCTTCATTGTGCACACTACTTTTTTTAACTTTATAATTTTTTTTTCTTTGCATATAAGATAAAGCAGTAAAAACCTGTAATAACTGTTTCAAAAATTGCTGTTACAGTAGAACACGTTCTATGTTCAATAGATAAAAAAATTTAAAATACATAAATTATTTGTTATCTATATTGTATCACAACTGAACAGATAAGAGCAGTTTCATTGTTGGAGAGGGGAGAATGTGGGTGTAAATTAATGGAAAACAAACTAATAGTAAACAGGTGCAGAAATATTTTGAAACTTAGACTATATCTAATTTTTCAAAAAACACAAAATAATTTACATAGCATTCATAATTCTTGTCTTAATTTAGAAAAAAATTTATAGCCATAATGTCATACCAGCATTATTGTGTTATAAATGATCACATCCAAACTCAAAATTACTAAATGCTTACTGCTACATGGGTTAAATAACTTTGTAGTCAACAAACTTTTAACTTAATTTCAAGTAGTCAAGCATTTTAGATTTATCTCTACATCAGGGATGATTTAATTATGTTCAAAAGTTCTCTTAACCAGTCATCTGGCCAGTTAATTTTTCCTTTTTTTTTTCTTTTTTCAAGTTTGAAGCTAATAAAATATATTTTGCTGATTAAAATTTTTTCATTGAAACTGATTTCACATCATGTTCTTAACTGTGTTTTTAAATCATCAACAGAAAAGAATTATAATAATTGAAATAATTACACACAAATAATTAGTTTACAAAAATTGAAATAATTATACTGAAAATCTGCATGACATCCTATTCTATTGTGGCCAGATAACTGGTTAAGGATGGACTGAGGAGAACCTGCAGAGCACTTAAATTAAAAGGGCACATGCAGTGAAAAGGCATAGAGTGCCCAACCCCCCAAACAATCAAAAATGAAAAATATTTTTGCAAAAAAAAATTAAAGCATTTAACCTTTATATGCTTATATAATCAATTTCTGTTAATTTAAAATGTTTCTTTAAGATTTAGTGATGGGGATCCCAATTACTTTTCAAAGATTTTCATGAAAATTGAAAATCTGATATTAGCTTAATCAAGATCTTAATTTGTCAATTCTTTAATGGTCTGCAATTTGCAAAGAGAAATTCTGTTCCCATGGCCTCTTGCATTCTGGAGTTAGGCCCATAGCCTGGGATCTTTGGCAGGCCCAGAGATCGGGAATTTTTATAGGCTCTTCTATAGTAAATTTATACGATAAAAGAATAATAGAATTAATTTTTTTCCAGGTTTCTGGTATTCAGTTCTGTCAGCTTCCCCATGTGAAAGAAGCCATGTCCAGGTGCAGATACAGGGTAATGCATCAGCAGTATGATTTATGATGTAGCCAGGGGCTATATTAATTAATTTCTGTATGGCTTTGCCTTGTGTAGTGTAGGTTTGTGTTTGTAGGATCATCCCATATTTTACTGGACAGACCAACTTGTCCCATGTTATTCACGGCTCTTAGGAGGGCAATTGCCCCATCACCGCCCTCCTCTGGATCTGCGCCTGGCCATGTTTGTTCTGGATATTAATGTGTACTTTGACCAATGGAGGTCAGCACACACTGTAAATCGTGTATTTCTCATTTTCTTTTGTCTGTTTTTCAGTTTGATCTCTTGACGAAATCTCTTATTCATTTTAATATACTTATTGATTGTTACCAATTTTTCCCTGCATCTTCATTAATTTCACACTCAAAAACATGTTTAGACTTTTCATGAACTGAATCTACACTAACCATTACTTTTCTAATACTTGGTCCTTCAATGAAATAATTTTTTTGGTGCCAACATAGTAGGTTTGGAGGTGAAAATTATAAGCTGTGTGTAATCTCAAAATTGAATATTTCCACTAATATTCACTCAACTTAAAAACATGAAACTTTTTCATTGGAGGTTTTAGGAGAGGGAAATCATATGAGTTTTGTATCTGAATACTAAAACAGCATCTTACAAAATAAGTAACATATCTGAGATCTATACATCATTTGAATAGTCTTTATAATTGGACGTATGTCACTCTGATCAATGGTTCAAATGATAAAAAATGTACAAGGACTTATAAGATATACAGAAAACTGGCTGTTATGTACAGATGCTGATTTTTGAAAAGAAAAATTCACCTCTGCCTCTATGGAGATTCAAATCCATGCTCTCACACATTCCAGACCAGTGCGCTACTACTATGCTTCAGAAGCAGATAGAATATTTCTTCCTTGGAGCGTATATATGCTGAACGGTACCATGTGATGAATGGTGACAGCATCCAGCTAATGGCTCGTAAATGACATCAAGGACACCAAATAGCAACATATATATAGAGAAAGATATCCTCTTCACTTGTTAATATAAGATGTACAGAAAACTGGCTGTTGACAAAACTGGCATGTACAGATGCTGAGATTTTTTGAAAAGAAAAATTCACCTCTGCCTCTACTGGGACTTGAACAAATGCCCACTCACACTCCGGACGAGTGCACGTAGTGGTAGCAATAAAAAGTACTTATATTAAAAATTTAGAATTTCAAATAAAAATAAATTTCAAATAATAGATAAAACGATTTAAAAGCATAATTATTGGATGAAGAACTTTTTTTTTCTGATGAAATTTATTTCCAGAGCACCATTTTCCAAACTGCAGCAGTTGAAATAATCAGGAAATACTGAGGTGATATTGATTTATTCATTAAACTGTATATTAGTTGCGAAAAAAAACCAACAAAATTATAATAATGAATAGAATCAATTTTAATTCTATCAAAATATGAAGCATAAAATATTCTCTTACCTTCATCATTAAAAGTAAAGTGTTGAGCACAATTAGCACCATAATAAAGTATTCAAAATGAGTAGAAACAACAACCTTCCAAATTTTATACTGCATACTATCTTTGTTTTGAGGCATGAAACGTTGCAAGGGTCTTGCTTGAATAGCAAAGTCAATACAAGATTTCTGTTCCAAACATTAAAAAAATTAAAAATCTGGTTTGTTTTATATGTAATATATAATAACATGTGTAACAATATATTATAACACATGTGTGAGTGTCAAATTTGCTGTATGGGTTGTAATATGCCAAAATACGAAATGATACATATAGAACAAATCATAATGATTAAATACAAACTTTCGCAGTACTTATATAGAAGAAAATATACAAATACACTTAGTCTTCATGTAATTTTTTATAACTTATAATACTCGAAACAAAATTATAAGTTTTGAAAGGGCTCAACATACAAATACAGATACAAGGCCCCAATAGGCAAACTGCCCAATGAGGTGATTGAAATAAAAATGCCTTTAAAAATATAGATGCCAAATAAAAACTAAAAAGTTTTGGAACCCAAAAAAGGAATTTTCATGAAAAAACAGAAAATCATGAGAAAAATATAATACATTGCCCATAAGAAATTGTGGTTGTCTTTGTCTTAATATGAATAGCTTCCCAATTTATACCAATATGAATATCATTTTTTTTTTCAAACATCAATTAAGAGGGAATATATGACACCCAAGTGTAATCTATTCCCTTTACTCACAACCCTGTTAGAGAAAAAATCCATGTAATGCCACAACCTGAAATTGTCCCTTACTAATCAATACTGGCTCCTTGTCAAAGCACTTGATTGCTAGTGTATTAACTCATGGTCCTTTCCACATGGTTCATTCTATCCATCATGTTGAAAAATATTAAACACATCAATCATAACCCCACTGACACCTGCATTCTTCCAGTGAAAACATGTTCAAAAAGTTTTGAAGAAAGTAATAATATCCAGAGATGTGTAAAAATAATTCATTCCCATCATTTGCTGCCCAAATTTCAATAATGGGTATGAGATCTAAGCCCTCTTCAGATATCATATATTTTTTTAAAGTGTTTCTTTATTACCCCCACTTCTGGCATTTATTAAAACACAATTGAGTTTGCCCATAGTGTTGATAAAGAAGATACCCAAGTCAGCAAGTAAAGAACTTTTCCATCTATTTCTATTATAATAACCATTAACTAACCCACATTTCCCGTCTACCTGGTCTGGAATAAAAAACCGGACCTAAGCCTGTAATAAACCTCCCAGACTGCTCTGTCTATTCAGGTGATTCACTGGCTCCATCAGTGAATCCAGAAAGCTCCAAGAACATGACTCCAAGAGAGGAGCAAAAAAAAAGTTCAGTAATTTAATATTGTTATCAGCAGTCATTTTATCTAATAAAAGTTTTTTACATCATGGAAAAAAAACAAGTTACTAAAGCATGAGACTGTCTCTTGCTTCAAAATGTTACAATAGGAACAAATAGTCTCTGGTGAAATTCTCAGGGTTATTTTGTTAATGAAGATTGTATAACAGAAAAACTTCAGCTGCATCAACTCTCTTATAACTAAAATATTATTCTCACCTTTAAGGTACTGTTCCTAACAATAAAAAAATTATGTGTCAGTAATGGAAGAATTTTGTTATTAATTTTTTAAATTTGATATCCTAAACCAGGCGTTCTTAAGGCATTCTTTTTGACTCACAGAGTATTTTTTTGGAATCTATTTTCTATATATATATTCCCTCCAACCTCTTTTTATTTATCTACTTGATTTACCGAGTCAGGTAATGTGCCTGCAGCAGTCACACTGCCCCTTGAAAGTGAACATGGGTTAAGGACCACTGTCCTGAACAAATCATTTTGGATATTTTGATTTAAAAGAGCATTTAGGATTGGAGATCATATAAAATTTGATGTAGACTTGGACAAGATTGTGGTAAAGGAAAGGAAAACCACATGTTTCAAGAATGTCCCAAATATACAAATCCAATTATGATACTAATTTTCATTTTTACGTGCCCTGTTATATGGGCCTAGGTATAGTGAACTTTTTCCACAGGAATGTATTTTCATCCATATTGAGTATCTCATGGTGGAAAAATATAACTTTTTTATGAGAAAATATTATTTTAGTTAGGCAAGAATTCCACTCTAATCAAGCAGTTGGCAGTATATATTCAGAAATATAATAAATTTTTTATAATAAAAGGACAAAACAGATATTTTATCAAGTTAAAGATTTTACAGTATCCTGGACTTCCTGTTCAGCAAAACAGAATGCAGATTTCAGTGATGTATTGCAAACAAACGAATAAATTTCTCCTGAGCTAGATGACCAATTCAGTTTATTCTAGGCTCTTTCAAAAACTGGTGGAATGAACAAGTTTTTGGCAAATTTGACCGATTGTAGCTAGAAGGGTGCTTGCAGAATTAGCAATTAAAAATTTTGGTGACAATTCAATTTTAAAC
Source organism: Pholcus phalangioides (assembly GCF_987345545.1). NCBI lineage: Eukaryota > Metazoa > Arthropoda > Arachnida > Araneae > Pholcidae > Pholcus > Pholcus phalangioides. The sequence goes on along the minus strand of NW_028301625.1, from coordinate 3,346,390 downwards.
TTTACCAGTCTTTCAGCTGGGCATTAACACCAGATATTTCAATGAAATTGGTGTCACCTTCTAGCATTTTTGTTTGCAATTTTCAAATATGTGCTTAGTTTGCATGTAGTTCTCTCAGAAACTTCAAAAAGAAAACAGTTTGAGATAAGAGTGTTGGTAGGTTGTTTCGTGATCCACTCCACTTGAGCTCATCTATCAACCCCTTTCGTTTGGCAGAATAGGTGGGAGTCACCCAGTATAAACATCGCTAGCTTTCTAAAGCTAAGTGATGCAGCATGAAATATATGCACAGGTACAAAAATTAATTCAACCATTTATGCTATTCAAATAAATACAAAATATTACATGCATATATCACGGTGGAAAATAATAATTCAGTAATTATTTGTAATCAGCAGTTATTAAAGCAGTGTTCAAGTGGTGTGCCCAGATTTAGAGTGGCCGAAAAATTACGGTGGACTTCCCTTGCCCTGGACAGGAGCTCGTAATCTATGTCTAACACGAGATATTGTTTTGGCATCGATTACGAGATCCTGTCCAGGGCAAGGGAAGTCCACCGTAATTTTTCAGCCACTCTAAATCTGGGCACACCACTTGAACACAGTTCTTTGTTTGAGGCATGCTTTCCCATACTTGACTTGCATTTCACAAAAAATTTCACTTGCCATTACACCTTCTTTGCACAAAAATTTAATAATACCATGCGGTACTTGCTTAGACATATTCATCCCACACCGGCTGTTACAATTGGTTGCTGTATATAACAAAGTTGTCTGTGTAAATTCACACGCTCTGTGCAGTTTTGTTACATTGCCAGCTCACCTATGCTGCCATCTCCTGGTCGCACGACAAATATTCTTGTCAACTGCTGTAATCATTAGCGTGGGATCCATACACACTATCATGCACAAAGAACTGGGGTATTGGAAAGTTTGTCAGGATAATACAAGGCCACACACTGCCAAAGCAACAGAGAGCGCTTTGCGCGCTTTCTGTTGGGAAATGTTAGATCACCCTTTGACGAACTAACTTGTCACACCAGGGATCAAAACAATCATTATGAAATCAATCAAAAGAGTCGAGATCATGAATTAACTTAAATTACTTTTAATTAACAGACTTTAGCAATTAAGATTTACAATTTTGAAATGAACAAAATAAAATTTGTCACCACATATGACCTCAGATACGATCAGTCAATCACCAAATCCAGTCTATGGAAAGTACAGTCTTGGCCATATTTTGGACGTCCTCTCCGAGTCCTCAGACAAAGTCAATTGATCCTTTCATTCTTATGTTGAGAAGTGGCATTTGTGAACACAGGAACAGAATCAACAGAAGAACTAATCCACAGCTCGGAGGCGCAGGCTCCCCAAGCGGAGCCAAGTCAGAAAAAGTAAGTCAGCGACGACCTGATCGTTGCATTATATAGCGACATCTATGAAGGATGCTGTCAATTGACACCAATCAAGCCAGATTTACATATCTTGCAAATCCCTTTTCTTCACTTCAGAAGGATGACATAGGAACACAACGGCAATTCAGGCAAAAAAATCGAGTGGGTGTCTCCTGAAGACAGTATGGCATTACAATCTATGACATCGGACAGATACTGGATAATTGTGATATTATGGTGAGAAATATCATCAATTATTAAAATTATATTAATCAATAAGCACTTATTTTGAATGGAGTGGTCCCTTTCCGCGGGTCCATACCGTTACAACCTGCCTTACAGTCTGTATCTATCCAGACTGTAAGGCAGGTTGTATGCCAGGTTGTATATCCAGGCTGTATGCCTTGCAATTACCATGCATTTCGTCCATTAATGAAGGCCCTGAAATGTCAGCGCTTCATCTGCAATCAAGCAGTGCATGATGTTGTGGAAGAGTGGTTCCATCATCAGCCTTCGTCCATCTTCATGGAAGGTATTGAAAACTTGTTCCACATTGGGACATTTACGTGAACAATGAAGTTGATTATCTGTAAGCTCCCTCGAAGCCTTATTACTATGCTTCTCGATTGCTGTAGTGTTCATTTCTCAATAAAGTATCTGTAATTTTTCAGACATCAGTCTATGTTTCCATTGAACAACCCTTATATACACTGCTCAAAACAATTAGGGGAGCACATGGTTTAAACAAAATTACGCAAAGATGTATACCGATAAGTAACATAAAATGAATCATCCATAATTTAAAGCCTAGCAGGAAACGGAAGAAGAAAACTTCATATGCAAATCAAAGTTCATGACGTCAAAAACCAGAAAAAGGAGATAAGGGCAGAAATCGGGATGTTGCAGAAACGTCTGTTTTACTGCCGTAACTGTGAAATTCGATTGCGCAGTATTTCTTTTTTGAGATAAGGTGACTTGAGGATGTCTCAACAACGTGATTCACCGGAATCCATGGCATGGCGTGTTATAGGCAGACTGGAATCCGGGCAAACACAACGTAGTGTCGCGAACGCTGTTGGAGTCGCCAGAAGTGTTGTTGCAAGGCTGTGGAATCGATTCCAAGAAACAGGAAATGTTAGACGTCGACCAGGGCAAGGTCGGCCACGCGCCACTACAGCAACTGATGACCGGTATATACGGTTAACAGCCGTCAAAACAGAACAGAGAATGCTATGCAGCTGCAAAGACGGTTGCTCTTGGCAACAGGACAAAGGGTGTCCAGCCAAACAGTACGTAATCAGCTTCATGAGGGAGGGCTCTACGCACGTAGGCCAATGGTCTGCATTCCGTTGACCCCACGCCACCGTGCGGCTCGAAGAAGATGGGCTGCTGAACATCGAGATTGGGAGTAACATGATTGGAGCCAAGTGCTGTTTACAGACGAGTCCCGATTCAGTCTGGAGTGTGACACCCGACGTGTTCTGGTATGGAGGGACAGGGGCACTCGAAATAACCCCGCATTCGTTCGTGAAAGGTCACAATACAGACGAGCTGGTTGGATGGTATGGGGTGGAATCAGCATAGGCGGACGTACGGACCTGCATATCATTCGGAATGGCACTTTGATGGCCCGAAGGTATGCAGACGAGATACTGCGACCTCATGTCATCCCTTACGCTGGAGCCATTGGAGATTCCTTTGTTTTCCAGGATGATAATGCCCGACCGCATAGAGCTCGTCTGGTGGAGAACATGCTTGAAGCTGAAACAATACAGTGTATGGAATGGCCAGCGTGCTCTCCTGACCTGAATCCAATCGAGCATGTTTGGGACATGCTCGGACGACGCATTGCTGCGCGATTTCTTCAGAAGTAATTATGTCTGTGGATATGTGTCTAATCACTGATGCTTGCAGGATGTATTCATCATCAACAGTGTTGACTTGTACATCTGTCATTGGTAAGGGACGTCTCGACAAATAGTCTACATTTGCATGTTCGGATGATTTTCGATGTTTGATGTCATAGTCGAAGTTGGAGAGGAAATGTGCATACCGCAACATTCTTGTAGCTGACAATGCTGGAAGTTTTTTCTCTGGATGCAAGAGAGTCATCATTGGTTTATTGTCCACTACCAATGTGAATTTTCGACCGAAGATGTAATCATAGAACTTTCTGCATGCCCAATATACAGCTGTAGCTTCTCGATCGAGCTGGCTGTAATTTTTCTCAGCAGCTGTTAGTGATCTTGAAGCGAATGCAATAGGAAGTTCACTTCCATCAGGCATAATATGTGATAATATTCCGGATAGACCATGTGGACTAGCATCAGTAGCCAAAGTCACTGGAAGTTCTGGAGTAAATGGTATGAGGACTTGGTCACTAGCAATTCTATGCTGCTTCACAATCAGCTGTCCAGTTGAACGAAATACTTTTCCTGAGAAGATTATTTAGTGGGTGAAGTAACCTTGATGCACTCTTGATGAATTTCGAGTAATACATAACTAAGCCCAAAAATTGTCTCAATTCGTCAACATTTTTTGGTCTGGGTGCTTCTTGAATAGCTTGAATTTTAGCTGGAGATTTGTTCAGTCCTTTGGAAGTTATCACATGTCCACGGTATTCTACTCTTTTTTTCAAAAAATTTACATTTGTTGATATTTACACTCAAATTATATTTTTGTAATTTATTTAGAACATTCAGCAAGTGTGTTGTGCATTCCTCATAAGTCTTGCCTTGTATAATTAAATCATCAAAATATGCAGTTACTCCATCTAAATCTTGAACAAACTGATCCATAAAAGAATGAAATTTGTTCGGTGCCGTTTTAATACCAAAAAACAATCTTTTTGCCAAATAGGTACCTCGATGTGTAGAGATCGTTTGAACTTTTGCACTGTCTTCATCGACTGCTAAATGCAAATATGCTTTGTGGATGTCCAAGGTGCAGAAATATGATCCACCTCATAGCTTGTTGAATATGTCTTCAATCTTGAGTATTGGGTGCCTGGCATCATGAAGTTGATTGTTTATAGTCACCTTGTAATCAGCACAAAGTCTTACAGAACCATCAGATTTTGGCACGATGACAAGTGGAGTTCCCCATTCTGAATGGTGCACTTTTTCTATGATCCCTTCATCACACAAGTTATCCAGTTCTTTTTCAACTTTTTCACGCAAAGCATATGGTACTGGACGTGGTTTAACAAACACTGCTTTGGCATCTTTCCGCAATTTCAGGGAGCATATATAATCTGGAATCTTGCCCACTGTTTGTTCAAAAACGTCAGAGTATTCATTGACAATACTACTTCACCAAACACCAACTCTGGCCATATCAATATACTGCAATTTACTGCCATTAGTGAGATGGGTTGGAAGTGAAGGCGCTGTCTATCGGTGGTCGCTTCGAGTTCGTTAGGGAAAATATCTTATCGATATCCTCCCTTGGGTTCGAACCCGGGACCCTGACAACAACCTTCACAATGGTAGACGAGCATCTTACCACCATCCCACTCGGACACTTCATTGACAATTCTAGGAACAGATCTTTTTACAGCACACACAGGTATATACTTCACACTTGAGGAATCATGAATGTCATTTATATTGATATCCAATTTACGCATCCAATTTCGACCAAATATAGGTTCTCTCTTCAAATTGACAAGGTATAATTCTTCTTCACTGGATTTAGCATTGTAGCATACAGTCACTTTGACGTATCTGATAGGTTTGAAAATTTCACCTGTATAACTTCGGAAAAATATATTTGTTTTCAGGATTGGAAGATTTAGGTTTAAGCGCCTGTAGTCACTTATGTTCATGATGCTCACACGACTACCAGAGTCACATTCGAAACGACAATTTTTCCCATGTAATTGAATGACTGCAAATATTCTATCGTCTTCTTCAGCAGTGTTAGTGCATATATCAACAATTTGGCTTACTTGAAAGTGATCTAGATTTTCCACATATTGAACAGTATTTCCTTCAGATCCGCTTTTATTTTTCCGTTTCAGAAGCTTTGCAATACATACTCTACTGATATGACCTTTTTTGAAGCAAATCTAGCAGGAGAGCTTGTGTTTTACTCGACAGTTTTGAGTCTGGTGGTTGCTTTTTCCGCAGTGGAGACACAAGTTTTCTAACCCGATGTCTCTCAAATTGAGGTTTCGCTTCCGACTTGCCGATCTGTCGCGTCGATGCGAAGTCGATTTCCGTCGCGAACCCCCGCTGTTATTACATTGCGCAATTTTATTCACGCTGGAATCGTAATTACTCTTGTAGAGTTCTTTATTTTCGATTTTCGAAGCTTCAATCGCTAATGCGACATCGAGTGTTTCGTCGAATGTCGGTTTAGCTTGTTGTAGAATCCTTTCGCGGATTTCGGCATCCTGTAATCCTCGTATAAATTGAGCTTGTAACATGAGGTTGATGACAGATTTTGAGCACTCAGCATTTTCACAACTAGATTTGAATTCGGCGGTTTTAGAAAGTTCTTTTAATGTAGCAATATAATTCGAAATCGACTCACCTGGGTGTTGTGTGTGGCAAAGAAACTTGTGTTGTTCCGTCAGGATGTTTACCCTTTTGCAGAGATGATCTTTCAAGATTTTCAGCAGGTCATCGTACGTCTTCGATGAAGGGAGATCCGGTGAAGTTAGACTGGAAAGCAGGTGATAGTACTTAGATCCTAGACAGTTGATTAGCACCATTTTCTTGGCTTCGGCGACGTCGGCTGTTGAATCCGTGAGTCCTTAGAGCTGGAAGTAGTTTTCGAGTCTTTGTACATATTCACCGAAACTTTTGTTAGCTTCGTCGTAGCATTCAAACAAGATCGATTGTGACTGGAGAAGCGTTTTCACATTTGCGCCAGTTGAAGGTGCTGGATGAGTTTCGAGACGAAATTATTTAAAACGGTTACTAGATCATCGATGTCTGCCATTTCCGATTTTGTTTTCACTCGTCACCAACTTTATTGTACTTTATGAGCCATTTCGGTAGTGAATCATGAGCTGAACGATAATTATTAACTAATTTATTACGGAACAATATTTACAACTGATTCCCGGCATGTTGTCATTCCCTTGAAGTGTTGCCACCTTCGTACAACATAATACTGCTTATTTTCTGGTGTTGCCAGATGCATAACACAACGCCAAGAAGATCATCTGGATCGGACAACGATGACGCAGAAGAGCTATTCCAAGATGATGAAAAGCTGAGCTGCTCCTGATATGGTCACCAGTGGCCATATCAGGAGCAGGTCAGTTTTGCAAATAACATTTGATTATGAACGACTCGTAAAAGATACACCATCAACCACAGCACCAATAGAATGAGCATTAACAACTGCATAAAGTAGGATGGTTTTCATGAAAAAAGTATTTGAAAAATATGCATAAAACAAAAGAGATTTGCTGGAGAAAAGCAAGAAGAAGTTACATGAAAAACACAAAACAGACAACTGACGCCATATTGCTCGGTATAGGTGGATGGGCGTATTTTTTTAGTTAGCTAACTCACAATTGGGGGTGGCCATATCAGGAACACGGCCATAATAAGAGCACCCACCTTAATTTTATCTCTACAGATCAACTGAAAATAGAAAATAAACTTTTTGTTAATTGAAATTTCAAGTACTTTCTAAATTTGCACCTAAATCAGGAACAGAAAAAAAAGCGCATTTCCTGATTTTGCTCTCCCACTGACAAAAACCTAGCACCTAGCTACGGCACTGTATTTGAGGATAAAATAAATATTTATACAAACAATTGACAAGTTTTAAAGACAAATAAAATTTAATTAGTCGAATGGTTGACGCATTTCAGCTCTACAATGGAGAGCTGTCATCAGGACCTCGTGGTCAGAAATCTCACAAATGAGTCATGGAGGGGTGATGTTTATGTCTGGTCATCCAGAGAGTTCACCTTTGTATTTGCTGAGGCTGAGTGGTCTTTGGATGCGACTTGGGGTGCCATCCGTTGCAAAGTGTTGAAAATTCTGTCTCGACTGAGATTAACAAAACCTGTCCAAGCTGACGAAATAAGTGGCGTGTTCCTTCCATCATTAACGAGGAAATCCTGACATGTTCTGATGAAGCATCCCTTGAGAAAATTCAGTTCGGAATTATGTGTTGCTTTTTTAAAAACAGATGCTTTCTCACAATCAAAATTATGTGAAAGTTGCCAACAGTGTTGGGCAATAGCCGAACTATTTGTCTGTCCCTTCTCAACATGCTTTGGGCATTTGAGAACTCGAATATTTAGATTTCTCCTAGTTTGGCCAATATACCCTTCTTTGCAATTCTTGCATGGGATGAAGTAGATACCAGATACTTTGGAGGGTGAGATAGGATCTTTGAGTTGGGAAAATGTGAGTTTATTTGTTGGCTGGAATATTGTATGGAAGTCTAATTTCTTTAAGGTAGATGAGATCATGAAACTTGAACAATCGAATGGAAGAACGACAGTATTAGAGTAAGTTTGTGGTGCGTGTCTGGGTCATTTTTTTTGAGGATCTTGTTGATGATAAAATGCGAAAAACCATGATTGAAAGCGATGTCACGAAGGATATTGAGTTCATTCTGGAGGGAGGCTGAATCACTGCAAAGTTTTAGTGCTCGATGAACAAAAAAATAAAATGCCAAAAGTTTCTGATTGGGAGGATGAAAGGATTTTGCATAAGGTGGCATGGAGATTGTGAATGGCTTACGATACAGATGTATGAAATTCAGTGCCTGTCTTTTTAATGAGCATATCGAGAAAAGGCAGCATATTATTTTTTTATCTTTCATAGGTGAATTCAATATGTGGGTCAATAGAAGTCATAAAATTGAATAACTCAGTGACATTAACATCAGTCTCATCAACTAAGCTGAACGTGTCATCAACACACCTGATCCAAAGTTTGAAGTGACGGGTTTCCAAAAGTTTCGTTTCGAAAAAATCCATATATATGTCACAGAGGATAGGCGAGAGTGGGTTGCCCATGGCAAGGCCTTCTGTTGAAGTAGGTCTTTCCCCTCCCCCTTTTCCCTTGGAACTTATATTTTTTAGGACTTTGACAACTGTAACAGAGCCATTGTATGGGTTTTAAATTTGTCAATATGGTGCAGGTTACAATACATTGAATATGAATAGAAAGTTATGTATTTAATTACAACCAAAGATTCTTTCTCACAGAGGATGATAACAAAATGGCATATAAAAAAAAAAGTTCTCCCTTTTAAAATAATTTTCCCAGCTTTGATGAAAACCTTCACACGCCAAACCTTCACCACCATGGTTCAAGTGACATATATTCCACAGGTTGGTCCTTCATGCTGTAAATATTGCACCAATATGCTGTTGTTTTCCTCAGCCAAAAACAGTATCTTGCTATATAATAAAACTGAAATTATTTCAATTATAGGGATTTAAAAAAAATCGGAAGGTTTTTACTGAAAGAGAATTTTGTGCATTTCCTCTTATAAGTTACTTGCTTTCATTTGGTAATAAATAATAATTTTGCATTTATTTAAAATATTAAATAATGGATGGATAAATTCATAAAGAAGAACAAAGAAGAAAATCACCTGATTTTTATCTAAATCGCCTTCTTCAAGCTCTTTCTCCCCTTGTTCTTGAAAAGTTATGATAATCAGAGCAACAAAAATATTGACAAAGAAGAAAGGGAACACAACAAAAAAGACGACATAAAAAATGGCCATTTCAATTCTAAATCTTGGCAGTGGACCATAATCTACATATGTAGAGTCCATTGAGTTCTGCAATACACTAGATAAGAAAAAACAAAAATTTTGAAAACATAAGACTGGGATAATTTTCACCATTAAATTTTGTACAATAAACATGCCATTTTCTATAATTTGTTAATAAAAAATTTTATTCCATTTATAAAATGTATTTGGAATATTATGTTTGCACTAAATTAATACACTTTTGTGTTTTTTTAAGCAATATAGTTTTCAAACAAAAATGCAAACAAATTTTTTAAAATCATTAATGAAAATGATAAAAACCAACCTGTCCAATGTCTCTGACATAATATTACCTCGGAGGTTCTATGGAAGAAATACAAAATAACATTCTTTTGCATGCTAAGTGTGTGTGCAGATTTGGGATAAGAAAGTAACCTTGAAAATTTTATAACAACCAATAAGCATATCGGTTACATTTGAGTGAATGTAGCCAATAGGATTACTGTTTTTTTTCAAGTTCTGTAAAAGATCTTTTCCGAGGATGATGTCACTCTCCGTTATCCATACAAAGGTTTTTAACAGCTTTCTGATGCGAAGATATATTTTGGAAAGAAAGAAAATTCAACCATTCTTGTGGGGAATCAAACCCACATCCTTTCACTTTCCGGGTGAATGTCCTAGACCAGCTTGGGGCTGTGGGGTCCTTGCAGTTAGTTAGCAGATGTTCCAGACTCTGCCACGAAGCTGGGCTGGAAGAGATCTCGGCAACGGGATAAGTCCAGTGGCAAAGTTCTGGCGTTCATTCATTCATTGTTAGTTAGCAGAGCCGCAACTGGGGGAGCAGGCAGATCTGGTGTGCTGGACCATAGGAGGTGCTAATTTTACCCTTCAAACATCATGGGCCCCCAGACCAAGAGAATTTTCTGAGCCCTACCTGGCAAATTCTTGAAAATTTTAACTGCTTTTCATTTTTCTGAGGCTCCGTGCTTGGGTTACTGGAGAAGGGGGTATAAAGGGGTCAATGCCCATTGCTCACTCAACCAAAATGAAAGAGGAATACGATACTATTGCTTTGGTTATGGAGAAGATTAAGTTTCAGGAACATCAATGAGTAATTTGTGTGGACTTGAAAATGGTTAATTCTTTCCTTGGTCAGCAATGGGGCTACATGAAATATCCTGCTTCTTGTGCCAATGGGATAACAGAGCCAAACAATACCAATGTATAGAAAAAGAGTGGCCTACAAGGTACAGAGAGCATAGTTGTTGGACAAAGAAATGTCATTTAGAACCATTAGACAGAATCATTTTGCCTCCACGAAATATAAAGCTAGGGTTAATGAAACAGTTTATGAAAGCTCTTGATAAGGACAGCCCTTGCTTTGCATACGTAGGACAAAAAATGTATGGAATAAGTACAGAAAAACTGAAATCTGGAATTTTTGATAGTTCGCAAATCAGACAGCTCATAAATGATCCTTATTGTGTAGATTCCATGAATGAAACAGTGTGGATTTGTCTTTGTTGTCAAAAAAATTTCAACCACAAGGTTGAAAACTATGTTGAACTAGTTAACAGAATGCTCAACAATTTTTAGAGTCCTTGGTTGTAATATGAGCATAAAGGTCGGTAAACGATGGAGGACTGATACCAGGGCAGATGTGATACACATACGATGGCAGATTACTGTGGGAATCTACAAAGAGACCTTGTAAACAAAGTTCACTCAAGAATTCCAAACAAAAAAACTTTCAGAGTGGAAAAAAATAACTTTTCTTTTTGTTTTTACCTGATTCTTTTCATTTCTGACTTTTAATTACACTATTTAGATTTACAGGAGTGTTGCTGTATTTTTCAATCAACTGAAATGATAAAATTAATTAAAAATTTATTTTTTAAATTTAATGCCTATACTTTAAGCTAACTTAATGTGTTAACGTTAATAACACTATTTTTAACTATCTTTTTCATATCTTACAAACAAGAGCTGATGGGCGAAAACTAATATCCTATTTGTTTTGAGCACATGAAATACACATAAAGTCAGTTTAAAAAACCCAGTACCTAAATCAGTGTTGTGCATTGAATTTGTCATTTCAACTAATTGAACTAATTGACTAGAAAAATCCACTCTAATTAATGAAAAGGCTGCGTTAATGTATTATTTGAATTAAAAGTCACTTCTAGATTTAAGTGCACTGAAATCTAGAAATGACTTTTAATTTATCAAAGTGAGAGAAGAAATGAAGAATCATAAGTTTACATATTATACACATAAGTTACATAATAACACACACACACAACTTATCCATTGTGAGTTTGAATGCAAAAATCGAAGAAAAGTTGGGAAAGAAAGAACAGCATAGACAAGGTAAAGAAGCATATTAAAAAAACACTCGTTTGCCATCATCTTTATTTATATTTGATTAGAGCAGAAGGGTTCCCATTTTATATTTTTTCCCTCATGAACAGGTTTATAGATATACGTCACAAATGCTGTTCATTATTTATGTTATTTCCTCGCTTTTTTCCAATTTTTTAATCCAAATATCTCAGTGAATTGTTTACACTTAAAAACAAGGAATATTTTTTTGTTGGCCTCAGAAGAGACAATAACTATTCAACCCTTTGTAATATGGATGATATATCTGAGATCTACACATTATTTGAATACTTTTTGTAGTTGGAAGCATGCCTCTAGAATCAATGGTTCGCCAGTAATTTGCAGTTCATCCTGTTAGCTATGCACCCTGTATATATATTTCTATCAGCCACTTCATTGGGCAATTTTCCTGTTCTGGCCATGAATTTGTATTTATGCAGTTTGAAAAGTGAGAAAACTTTTCCTTGAATAATAATGCTTACTTTGGCCAACCTTCTCCAGTTTGTACAGCAAACAGAGTGAGCATTGCTGCCATTACATCATCATAATGAAAAGGCTGATGCAACCATTCCCTTTTATCAACTATGGGTGGCTTCTCATCACCTTGGAAGATGAAAAACTCTCCCCTGATGAATAAAAAAAATAATCAAATCATTTGTTTTGCTTTGAACATAAGCTAGTAGATTGTAATTGGATTAGGGTGACCCTCTTTTGAAAGAGTTAAACACCTTAAAATGGACAGTAGCCAAGAAGGAAAACATAGATGCTTAAATATCCATCATGAAAAGTGAATGCAAAAGTGATGGAAATAATAAAATAAAACATAAACAACAAGGAAATAAAAAAATAAATGAAACATGAGGTATAAAAAAATTGTATATAACAATAATTTTTTATTAAAAACTTACCATTCAAAATCAAAAAAACAATAAATACATCTCTTTGCTGAAATTTCTGATTAAAAAATGGATTATTTTGTAATAACCTGTGTTTGAGTCAAATGCATATCTATTCAAAGTTATATTATAATATATGCATATGCCAAAGCAAAACTGATGTCAAATTAATTATATATTGTTACGAAAATTTTGTAAATAGTCATTATTTATCACTTATTATGTCATTCTCATCTGTAAAAAGCTGTTTTCTTATGTAAAAATGAAAATTAGGCATTTCTTTGCAATTAACAACAAACTTAGCAAGTCTAGTGACTAAGCTCCACTGATTTGCAATGTCATATCGCAAAGAGAAGTGTAAAGATGATGCGAGAATTGTCTCAATTATTCTGGAAGGTTTCTTTTGCCTATATAGTGATGGTGCCTTGGCAAAACTATGAGTTTGTTGAAATTTCTTCAAGAGACGAGATATCTTGTATATGAGAGAGAAGTTGCTCTCTGTTTTGTGAAAATCGCTACTTGTAAATACGTGAAAATAGCTGTTCTGTAAAATAAATCTGTGATGTCCTTCAATTTGCTTCATGCTTTGCCATCTCATGTGCTTGTGAGAGTTATTATCTGGAACAATTTGGTGTCAGAGGTAGGATAATTCCAGGACTGGAATGGTAAAGACCAGAAGAATGGACATGGACGAGATGCGAGAACAGCTAAACCAGTTGATTACTTTTATGGGACAGATGAAATTGGGCATCTCATGGAAGAGATGAATTAATCTGCAGCCACAGTCAACACATCTATTGCTGCCATCAAAGATGATGTCAATACCTCCATCGATGTCGTGAATGACAAGATAGAGACCACAAGCGCAGCTGTCGAAGATGTCACCAACACTATTGCTGTCATCTAGGAAGATGTCACCAATTCTATCACTGAAATCAAAGATCATGTCACCACCATTAAGCAAGACATCTCATGCCACACTCCGAGGGGAAGCCACTGAAGTTTTTGGCAGCCGAAGACTGATTCAGCTATTGGTCCCTGAGGAATGCACTCGAGATTAGGTTAGGAGAAAATTACCCCAAGGAATTTCACTGGCTGCAACTGAAGGCCAGGCAGCAGAAAACTGGAGAAACATTGCCAGAACTGGCCATGGACATCGAGAGGCTCTCACAGTTGGCGTACTTCAATTACCCACCGGACATCAGGGATGTATTGACCTTGCACATGTTTTGTTGATTCTGTCAAAGATCTAGACATCTAGCAGGCGTTGCGTCTTGGGGAATACAAGGACGTGAAAAGTGTCCTCCTCTATTCCATGAAGTTTGAAGCATGGTCATCCACATTGGAGCCAATGTTAGTATCGGCCAGACCAATTTGACTTGAAAACTCTGACCACGACTTCTATACACGGCACCTTCACTGACACTACAGACTGTCACCAGGGACAAAATGACTGTACATGTGAAGATGGAAGTCTTGGTGAAATTCGCTGTGGTCTCCTACCATCACACTGTCTTTGTGGATGACATTCAAAACCTGTGCCTTATTGGGTTGGACTTTCTGCAAAAATATGAGATCTCCCTGGACTTGAAAAACAACCAACTGCACAAGCCAAATGAGCCTGTCACCCTTTTTTGGGATGTGACAATGAAGAGGTCCTTCCATGGAAAAGATTTCACGATTCCACTGAGAACAGAATGCATCATCACAGGACATTTGGAATGGCCAAAAACTTCCAGATTAGACTGGTGGATTTACTTAGTGAAAGTATGAATGGCCAGTTGATTGCCACTGCTCTGGTGAATTCATAGAAGGAATTCATGCCTACTAGACTGGTCAATAGCGACAAACGACAAGCCAAAAGAGGTTTGAAAGGATGAAGAAATCTCTATGTGTGTTCCGTGCTTCATGGTTCATCCATAAGATAAGCAGAAGATTTGTTCGAGAGTCTGATAGGAGATGCCCAGCTGGATCCTGACCAGAGAAGACATGCTCAGTCAACAATAGAAGAATTCTGGGATGTTATCTCTATGTCATCAGCTGACGTTGGCCGAACCAGCTTGATGCAGCATTAAAGTGACATAGGGGTAGTTAGAAAGAAGAGCGGTTCCATACGATTCTGTGTCAATTATAGAAGACTGAATGATGGCACCAAGAAAGATTGCCAAGGATCGACAACACTCTTCACGTGCTTTCCGGACACCAGTGGTTCTCTACCCTTTAAATGAAAAGTGGATATTGGCAGGTGGAAATTCACCCGTATGACCAAAAACAGTCAGCCTTCACGACGGGACAAAGATTGTAGCAGTTCAAGGTGATGCTGTTTGGCTTGTGAAATGCTCCAGCTACTTTCGAACAGATGATGGAGACTGTTTTACACGGACCATCTTACAAATCGTGCCTTGTGTACTTGGATAACATAATATTAGTTGGAAGGGGACATTCTCAGAACATCTGGAGAATTTGAGCAAAGTCCTCTGGAAGCTGAGAGATGCCAATTTAAAATTGAGCTCAACAAACTGCTGTCTACTTCAATTCCCAAATAAGTGACTTTGTCACTTATTTCTGTCACATCATCTCTCGAGAGGTAATAAGGACGGATCTTGAGAAGACTAAAACTGTAGAAGATTGGAAGCAACCAGAGAACGTGCACAAGCTTCAGAGCTTCCTGGGACTCGACCAAGGGTTCTCTAAAATAGTGAGACCCTTCCACCGACTCACTGAAAGAATACAAAAATTCTTGTGGACTGACGAGTGTGAAAGGACCTTTACATCACTGAAACAAGCACTGACATTGGCTCCAATATTGGGCCCAACTAGAAGATCACAACATAGACCAATAGGACTTGAAGGAATCCACGGGGAATAAACCAATATGGAGAGCCATCGCCTCTTCCAGTCCGATGACCAAAACATACTGGGCACTATGGGACTCCCTGGAGATGACAGATGGCATGCTGTACCACAAATGAGGGAGTCAGAAGATGGCAACTCATCCCACCAAGAGGGTGAGAGGAACTTTTGAAAGAGTTGCATGAAAGCCCGGCCATGAAAATGAAATATGTTGCTTTGACTGATTATTGGCATCCTTTTCCCACCGATTTTTTTTTCCAAAACCAGCTTGGACACCAAACGGCAACTGAAAGAATATGGCTTGGTATATGCTACAGAGTTTTCTCATAACTTTTGAAATATATTTTTTAAAACTTAAAAAAGGAAGCCTATTACTGGTGTACTTACATCACTTTATGTACGTACAAGATCCTAGAAATTCAGGCCATTTGAACACACAACCAATAATTTTAAATGTATTTTATATGACCTGTTCAAATAAAACTGGGGGTTCCAGTTTTCTGTGGATTAAATAAAAAGAGCAAAGATAAAACAAGCAAAAATAGAATTATTAGACGATTTAATATTGCTCCATATACAAATTCTTAAAGAAATATTTTTAAATATTGATAAATTTTTTTAATATAGCTGCGGGAAAGACGACAAGGCTTTTTATTGCAGATGGAATTGCCTGCCTCATGCTAGCAAAAAATTTCAGCAATCTTTTATGTTTCAGACAAAACCTGTAAAAAATTGAAAATACATTTCTTTTAATTTATTGAATATTGAGAATATGTTGATAGTAGCCTACATTAGAGAAATATATTTTATAAGTATGAATCACAGGTGCAACTTTTCTCTGGCTCAAGCCCCTCTCCCAACAATATTTCACGAAATCTTGATAATTTTAAATAGGTATATGTATTGAAATGTTGAGCTGGTGTCCCACCAATATATTTGATAACTTCATGTGTATAGCGTAAAAAATGCCCATTCTCTAACATCAAAATAATCTCATAGACCAATCACTTTTCATGTCAAGGATTTATGAAATAAATGTAAAAACATAGATTATTTCAACGTAGCAAGGCCATATATATGATATGAGGAATATTCCAACACAGCAATATTTCCTTCATAACAACCCTGTATAGCATTCAACTGCACAATCACACTCAGAGCTTAATCTTTCAATGCATGAACTTCATATATACTGTACATCCAAATTATATTATGTGAATTATACAAAATTACCATCATTATTATATTATACAAGTTTACCATTTTAACTGCATTTGCATCTGTGGTAGTTGAACATCAGTTTCCAACAGATTAGAACACATGTTGATTCCTTTTTTTCCTGATTTTAATCAAGTGTAATACTCACTTATCACACGATTATTGATGATTATGATTAGTCTAATCCAAGGCACAACTTCTGACTAATTTATAACTGATTATATGGAAAGGTTATCAATCACATTTCTAATTGTTTCAATTTATTTATAATTACAACTTTCATTTAAAATAATAAAATATCATAAAAGGTAAAATTCTAATTTAATGGTATTCAAAGAAGGAGAGAAAAATACTTATCATTGCACACAATTTTTTGGTGGAATATATTGGCACTACGGGATAGTGTGAGACGACAGCAGAGTAGTGTCATTATATAGACAATTATTTCATTGAACCAAAGGTTCACTGTGTCATGTTTAACTCCTAGAAATATTTCAAATAGGTACATGCAGTATAAAAATTTCAAATTATACATTTGCTTATTAATATTTCATGTACATACTTTGAACAATTTTAATCATAACCCCTTGCATGTAGAGTGGGAAGGGGAGCTGACAAAGAATGTAATCACTGTTAACTTACATTAAAAATATACTACACAGAACCACATAAAAAATTCTGCCCTGAGAGACCATGGGTCCAGAGGCCATGACCTATATATAGTTAATGGGCTAATAACTATTTTGAACATCACCAAGTATGTATGCCCCCCTTTTACATCCTGAAGCAGGCTCCTAGACAGGAATCTTTGGTAAGGTACTCCCCAGTGGCGTATTTACAAAGAAGCTAAGCGGGCTGTAGCTCAGGGTGAAAATTTCAAAGGGGCTGCAAATTTAAGGAATGACTTGTCAAGTAGTCAACTGGGAGAAGGATGGCTAAACCATAAAGCAAGCACATGAGTGACAGTAACAGTGTGCGAGCATAGGAGTAACAAAAAGAGTGATTTAGAGGGTGTGTGAGTGACTTTGAGAGAGCAAGACAAAATGATTTAGCTTGAGAGTGTGCCAGCATGGGAGTGACTTGAAAAATAAGGAAACATGTCAGTGAAAACTAAATGAGTGACCAAGTGAGCAAGGGATGAATAGAATAACCTAGAGAGTGTGCAAGCATGTGAATAATGAAAGAAAAAAGTGACATATATAGAGAAGGGATCAGGTTAGTTTGTTAGTGTATGCATGGGAGTGGCTTAAAAAGCAATGAACTAGGTTGTGAGGCAAAAAAGAAAAAGAGCAACCTAGAGAGTGAGCAACCGTGAGAGTGACGTAGATAGTAAGGAATGAGGCCAGTGAGAGACATCAGGGGCGTCGGAAGTGTTTCGAACCTGTGGGTGCCCGTCTTGAGATTCATGTAGGAAATTTCGATTTTTGAATCAATTCTGTGGGTGCTCGGACCCTTTCTACAAACTTCCGTGGGTGCTCGAGCACCCACAGCACCCCCGGCTCCGACGCCACTGAGAGACATTGTTATTGATGAAATATTTTAACACTGTATAGAATATAGTGTGCCAAGACCAAAGAGCAATATTTTTATATAGCCAATTATCATTATATTCAAGTTTCAGTCAAGTTTAACTCATAGCATGTAAAATTTCAAATAGGTATATAGTATACAGATTTCAAATAATAAGTTTCCACGTTCATATCTGATCTATTACGTACATACTTTATACAATTTTAAGCATGTTCCCTTGCAATCAGGGAAAGGGGGCACAATGATTGAATTCTCTGTCATGACAAAATTCAATAATTGTTCAATTTTTACATAAAAATATAATTCATATAAAATATAAATAGCCTTATACAAAAATTTACTTCAGAGAACCACATAAAAACTCCTGCCCTGATAGCCCATGGGTGAGGCTTAGCATGCAAAAAGGTGCATAATATAGGCTGAGGCAACTGGGGCATCGAGCCAAATGGGGCCTCACAAAAAAATACATATATTTATTTTGCAACCTTTTAAAGGGGAGCCCCAGGAAGGCATGCTACGACCTTGCCCATGACCATTTAGTTTATAGGCTGATAAATATTTTTTCACCATCACCAAGTAGGCATGTCCCTCCCCCACATCTTGAAGCTGAGTCCCTCCGCCGGAATTTTTGGTAGGGACCCAGTTGAAACTGGGTAGCAGAGGTGCCAACATGACATGAAAAAAATATTGCGGGGGCTGAAAATACCTATTCGTCCTGTACGCAGGAGGAGGAATGGTGTGTGGTATTGTGTATTTTTAAGGATTTATTGGGGTTGGGGGGGCTCAGCACAAAATTTATAGGGAGAGCTCAACATGGCTCAGCCCAAGGGTGGGGCTGACATTTTTGTCGCACCATGGTCATTTTCTGCACACGAGGGCTAATTAGACCGGGACCTACAATTTATTGCCGATTCTGAACAGCAGGCTTGTTTTTTATACTAATCAAGGGGTTGGTGCGCTAACCCCTCGATGGGGGACTCCCTGCTGTAGCAATTTTTTGCTCCGGTCAAGTCGCTGTTTGTTGTTGTACCCCTGTGTCAGGAAAGTTTCCTGACAAGGACGAACCGGGTATCGAACCCACGACACCTCTAAACATCCTTCGGTACTTTAGGCGAATGTCTTATTGACATTCGCCCCTGGTGGGGTTGACAGGGCCTGGGACAAATACCATAATTTTTCATTTTCCATGTTATGAATTCTCTATAGAAGGGCACGAGAAGGCTTGGGGCCCGCAAAGATCCTAGCCTAATGGCCCTACCCCAGGATGTGGGCCATAGGAGCTCAAATAGCCTCAGCTCCCAGGTTCCAGCACATATGGCTCAAGCGCCGTGACAACCGGTATTTATCTTTTTTTTACACTGTAAATTCACTACGGAGGGGCCCATTTTAACCTGACCTAAGGACCCGCCAAAGATCACAGCCCAACAGGAGGGAAAGGATTTATAAATTTAAATAAAAAAACAATGGTAAATAAACCAAAAATGAAGCATTGAAAATATCTTGGAAAATTTATCCTCCAGTTCAGCGGTTCTCAACCTTTGGAAGCCTGTGGCCTGGTTTCATTTGCTTTTGCAAGGGGAAGGCCCGGTCAAACACACGGCTATCTGCGAATAAATAAGGGAAACTACCAATCACTTGCAGCCCAGTATGAATGATGTCAGGGTCCGGCGGTTGAGAAACACTGCTCTAGTTCGATAGCAATAGTAAAATAATGCTTACCTTTTCTCTAAACGCTGTCTTTGGCGTCACTATTTGGTCTCTCAGCTCTCATGTCTTTATATTTTGATAATATAATCCTTATTTTTAACATTATAATTCGTTTAAAAACAATAAAATCGCTGGTCTTCGCAGCTTGTAACTAAGGTCATGCCTTTCTCTCTTTCAAAATGGCTGTCTTCTTTGTTGATACTCGCCAAAGCTGTATTAAGAAGTCTTTGTTACGCTTGTCTTTAATACGCTTTGATGCTCACTGACAGGAAAGACGGGAGGGGGAAACGCATCGTGCCCTATACGGTTCTTGGTCGTTGTCGGTTGTTATAAATGGCAAGTGTGACATTATGATGGGCAAAAAATTTGGATTATTTCAAAAGAAACTAATTATCGTATAAGATATTCTCCTTTGAAACGAAATGCTGTAAAAATGACAGTACAACTATTTTAGAGAAAAAATTAAGATATTTTGGTGGTTATTGAGTGAATACATTTTTACTATACCATTCGGTATCAGACACGTAGAAATTTCTGACCTCTTTCCGACGCTCGGTATTCATTCGACGTGGCAATGTCGATTAGACGTCCTGACGATACCGTTGTGCGACTGGGGATTGTCACACAGACTATATTACAATTTAGGATCACATTGAATATTTTTGATCATACAGTTTTATTGAACACTCTTTTTAAGGGATTATAAAAGTTTGATATTTATTTGATATATATAAGTAGTTATTTATAAGAGCATACATTCCATAAGGTCAATTACAATAGGCTAAATAGTCTTCAGGCTATATAGGCCCTTTGAGTCTTTGTACTCTTTAAAGAAAGTTTCACATTAAAAAACAATAAATTTAGAGTGATTTTTTAGAACTGATTTTTTGTGAACAATTTAGAAGTAGAATTTTAATTAGGATAAAAAATATATAAGAACAATAGATTCAACACAAATTTTTACCATATAAATGTATTTATGTATAAAATTTTTTTAAAAATGTAAGCAAAAAAATATATAATTAGTTAAAGAATGGCACATGGGAAAGACAAAGATGATTATTGAAATATTAGCCATAACCTTAATTCCTTTCTTTGAAAATTTATTTTCCTGTACTTGTTTAAGACCAGAAAAAAAAATGCTTTAAATGAAAATTTTTTTGTCACAAAATTATTCATAGGGTGTGAATAATCAGCAGAAGAGAGTAGTTATATATACTTTTTGATACAAACGGCCACAACAATATTATGTCAAAAATAACTGAGAGAGAGGTTAAAGATTTAAAAAATTTGAATTTACAAGAAAATATGAACAATTTATTTGGATAATCTTTCTGTACTGTATTTAATTTAGATAGCCACATCACTATGAAATTGTTAACTTTATAGAAAACTGAATAGTTCATGAAAATAAATTCCAAGTATGATTTAATGACAATTGACTTCATTCATGGCCAAACAAAAACTTCAGAAAAAAAAGTTGGTTCTCTATAATTTTGAAGAAAAAAAATGGGAAAAGACTTTCACTTAGATTTACTGAGTATTAAAATCACTGACATATATCACTCAATAGTATTACATACTCGCATTCTTCAGGACGAAGTCGGGATTCATCTGTGCAGTAAAAAAATTTTCCATTGAACAACTGAACAGCCACAACAGCAAATATGAATTGGAAAAGAATATATACTATGAGGATGTTCACTACATTCTTCAATGATGTTAAAACACAGTCAAACACTGCCTGTAAAAAACATTGTGTCAGCTGTCATAGTAAATCATGTACTACATTTCAATAGAATGACATATATTTAGGATTGCCAAATTCTGAAAATTAAAATATGGATCATATGTTTCTCTGTGGGTTGTTAACTTAAAAGATAGATATACACCCAAATGACATACTTAACCCTTCGTAGGAGCAGAAGCATTTATAAGAAAATTCTTGTTTTCCTCTGCAACAGATAGCGCAAATACAATAACCAAAACATTGAATAATCTTTTAACACTAACATTTTTTGTACAAGACAGTAGTCACTTTGTGTCTCTGACAGTACCTAATGATAAAAGAATCATTTGGGGTCACCATATACAAATCTTGGTAATAGTGGTGAATTCTGCAGTAAGAAGTCTCATTAACTTTTTAATTTGAAAATTAAAATAAGTTTGAGCCCAAGTTCAGTTCTCAGCCTAAAATATAAAAGAAACATATGTTTTCTGGATATTACACGAGGTCAACTCAGTAAGAAAAGTCATCTGGTTTTTGCTGGGACTCAAACTCAAGCCCTATTGGGCTTGAGTCTAACATGGGCAAGCATGCTACCATCTACATCATTGGAGACACAACCCTGCTTTCCTTATTTCATGTACTGTGGCATAAAGCACTGAAGTGTTTGAAGTTATGTAGATGGTAGCATGCTTGCCTGGTTTACAAGAGGGCCTGGGTATAGGTACTGGTGGAGACCAGATGACTTTTCGTTCTGAGTTCACCTCACTCAATATACAGAAAACATCTGTTTCCTTGATATATTGGGCTAAGAAAAAACTGTATCTCTCTCTACCATTCCACCTGGAGGCCATTTGCTGAAGTTCAGATAAGCTACTAATGTCTCTACTTCAGCGCCTCATGCCACAGTGAATGAAATAAGGAAGGCAGGGTCATGTTTTCAGTAGTGTAGATGGTAGCATGCTTGCCTGATTAGCAAGAGGGCCTGGGTTTGGGTACCGGTAGAGACCAGATGGCTTTTCTTCCTGAGTTCACCTAAGAATAATATCCAGAAAATATGTGTTTCCTTAAAATAAGTTTAGCAATTTTTTTTTAGGAAACTGAGACATTTCTTTGAGATACAGAATGTCCGGCGACCCTATATACATTTCATTGTAGCATCAGAAATATGCTTGTGACAAAATCACTGTTTCTCATTAACTAAATTTTGGAGCTTTCAAAATATTGTTTAAATTTATGAGTTATCTTTATTGTATTCCACCTAACATTAAGAATGTAGAATTTATCAAACTTATTTTTTTTTGTTATGAAACTAAATATAATAGCACAGTAATTAGCCTAATTTATGAACTATACAAGAGAAAAAACAAGTTTAATGGCAAACACTCTATAGGTAATAGTTTTAAATGGAACTAAAAAATAGCTGATCAAACGTTTATCCCTATCGTTGAATCAAGAAATATTTTTCTGTTTTTAAGTTATCATAGGTTTGAGATTTTTTAATATTTCTGAAGTACTATTTGAAGATCTCAACCAATGGTGTTGGAGAAATTTTGAGAAAGAATTGATAAGTTGAAAATTAATCTATTTCTGATGCAACAAATATTAACAAGTGTCATCACATGCATATTTAGAAAAACGTATAATGCAAAAAGTAAAGAGTGAGTTTTATTAGCACACAGTAAAAACAATGTAAACTCGCATAAACGTGTAGAAAAGTCCCTTAATCAAAGCTCACTTACAGTCACTACTTACTAAAACCCAAATAAAAAATAAAGTGAAACTCCACTCTATGTGCATAAAAATGTTTTGATATGATTAGGCAGCAACTCCTACATACCTTTGCAATAAAGATTTTTGAAAAAACTTTGCTTTGAAAAAAAAAGATTTAAATATTAATATTTAAATATTTAAATATTAATGTCTTATCTTTAATTACTTTGCTGTATTTTAATATGTATGAAACTTAAATTTCCTATTTTAAATTTCTCCATTATATACGGTACCTCTTGAAGAAATCTATAATATGCATTCTTGGCTTTCTTAAAAAAGATAGTTGTATTCACCTGTTACTTGTCCAATGCTTCTATTCTCTTTTGGAATAGTCGAAATAATGTCTCTTTTTATCTTTGGAGTTGCATTCAAGTTTCTCTCACTGAAATTTGTGAATACTCCTCACTATTTGCAAGTTTTCACTCCACAAAATTTTTTAATCCCCCTCCCCCAGCGTCAAAGGTGAAGTTGACTGATCTAATGTATATATGCATATATGAATTGACATCATCATCATCGTGCCCCCCCCCAGACTTCCATTACTAGTTACAATCACTTCTGCATGATACAAGCTTCTTAAATACATAGCTATCAAGGAAATTTATTCACACCTTGATTTGATAAACTTCTTTTTCCCTAATCAACAGAGTTTTAGATCATCATTATCTGTATCCACCCAATTAGCTCTTTTCATGCACTATTTATCTAGCAGTAAAATCTAGCAGTAAATATCAGTTTGCAAAAATTTGCAAATTGATATAATTTTCTTGAATTTTTCCAAAGTTTTTGATAGGGTGCCCCATTATAAACTTCTACTTAAACTTCAAATCATTGGCCTATGTGTTCAACTTATTAAATGGGTGGAAGCCTTCTTCACTAACTGTTGTCAGTATATCTACTTTGAAGACCAGAACTTTCCATTCCTCCAGTTAAAGTCTGGCACACCCCAGGGTACGGTCCTCTTATGATTATTATTTTTAATTTATATAAACGATCTACTAAATTCCATCAATTGCCATATCTGATTCTTTGCAGACAATTGTGCCATTTATCAAACAGTACACAACGAATCCAACCAATCTCTTCAACATAATCTCAATATTATTATATTTGAATGATGTTCGTTCTGGAAATTGCCCCTAAAATCCTCAAAAACAGTTTTTATGAAACTTACTCACCAAAGACTTTGAATGGACTTTTTTTAGAGTGCTGTTTAGTGTCTCCCACAGGGGATGGAGGAGGTTAGTCTTGGCATAGCTGCATTACCCATACTTTCTCCAGTACTATGCACTATCAAATATTTGTTATTAATTATATACCCCAATATTTTTTTGAGGGAATATTTGTGCTGATTTCAATCAAGAAAATATCTTTATATCTTTCATTCTTTACACTCCACTGTCCACATTCATAGCAAGCATTAATGCTAACAGAGACTTTAAAATTAATTCTAGATGTAATCATTTTGGAAACCAGGAAATTTTATAAGAAATTTTAACTGGTGGACCATTTGAAAAAAGGGCACACAAAGAGGAATGAACTCTAGAAGCGTACACAGGGGGATGGCAGAGAGTCTCCTCGAAGACCATTAAAAATTTTAAAAATTTTAAAAATTTTTAAATACTTATGAAAAAAAATTAAATGAAAATACATTTTAATACTATTGCGAAAAATATCATAGCACAATTTCTGAAGAACCTCTCTGGAAAATAATCTCCAGTTGCCAAACCGGAAATGTCAAGATATGCTCGAAGCTTCTGGATTTATCTAGAAGGTCTCCAGATGGTGGCGCCACAAAACCGGAACTACAGAAGAATTTTAGAATTTTTGTCCTATCTATAAAAACAGTCAGAGTTGTTGGACTTTAAGCTTAAAGCGAGATTCTTATTTGTCAATTGCGTTCTGTCTGCTTGTGAATACATGTAAAATAGCTGTTTTCTGTGAATAAATCTGTGACTTCCTGAAAACTGCTTCATTCCTCTGATTATTTCAAGGACTGCGAGATCATGGGCATACGCAGAATTTTCTCAAGAGGGTTTCAATTTTTTTTTCTTCTCGGGAGAAGGGGGGTTTACATTTTATCCTGCAAAAAAACGCTATAATCTCGGCTTGAGGGGGGGTTAGAACCCCAAAACCCCCTTTGCATACGCCGCTTGGCAGTCGAGTGGTTAGGGAACTAGCTTCTCACTGTACAGTTCTGGGTTCGAATCCCGGTTTGGGCATGGATGTCTACTAACCTAACACTAACAAATTCCCTGGATGGATCATGCTGATCCCTTCGGAATATGTGAAGATCCCGTTATTATTATTAAAAAAACTATTGTTGTGTGATACTGATGAAATAAATAAAAAAATCCATTATTTGTCAAACCTCTGTACTCCTCAAGCTAGATACTTGTCAGAGTCCCTGCTGTTGGGGATTTACGGAATTTAACTCTTGCAGTTAGTTTTTTATTGTCAAAATATACTTGTTTAAGTTTTGACTAATCTTTTTTCTCTCTATATTTACTCATTTTCTCCTTAACCTTCTATGAGACTTGGACTTTTTTTCAGGTTTCTGTCACAGACGAGATCTTTCCTTTTCTTTTTCACCCTTCACAAATCCAAAACATATCCATACTCCCTATCTGGGCTATCTTTGGCCGTTTTGGACTTTATAGAGTTAAAAGTTGCCACTCTTTTTCCTTGATACATTTCACAAAAGTTGCTTCAAATTTGTGCCCCTTTTTTTACAGGCTTCTGTGACCCCCCCCCCCCCCGCCCTCCACCGTTAATCACTAGGCAAGGTTTCATTTTTACTTGATTTCAGTTGTGGATCCTCATAATATCTCGATGACTCGGGAGAGCCACTGATGATTTGGGGATAAAAGTACTATCACCTACATAAAATTGAAAATAAAGTTCTTGAAAAGAGATGTGGTGTTTTACAGAAGGTTTTATTTTCTGCAGCAATGAAAATGTGGATAAGTGAAATTTATAAAACACCATGGAAAGGGTTAATTATCATCATATATAAGGTTGAATTTGAAGAATATTTAAAAAAACAGCAGAAAGAAAGGCTGTGGCCCATCAGTGGCCAGTTTTTCTCTTCACTGGTGGGCCAAATAGGAAGGCCTAAATCTCATCCAGTTAACATGTAAAAAAAACACTTGGTAGTAACATATTCAGCCGCTGTGGTGGACGAGTGGTTAGAGTAATGGACTCACATTGTGGGGATCTGGGTTCAAACCCCACCACTGCCACAGTGGTAGTCAGCTGAAGTTGATTTCCTGTGGTTCCCAACTTTGAGGTGCGAATGTGAGCTAATCTCACCGTTAAAAAGTCTCACAACAGAGAGCAACAGGCCTACAACAGTACAAATATTCAAACATCCCACTTCACTCAGAATTTGTAGTATAGATGGCATCACTAAAAATTCACCACAACACTATAAACACACTCAGACTGCTAGGTATACATACTCACACTTACAGCACAACTCTATCTGAGATATTTTTATTTAATAGAACATTGCTATATATATATATAGTGCAGTGGCATAACCAGGGGGGGAGCAGAGCACAATCAAAATTCTGCCAACATTGGCGCCTATCTTCCTAAAAATGACTAACAAAGTCTGTGACAAAAAACAAGTTCTGAATTTTTTACTGTCGTTCTATGTTGATTTTACTGAGGGTCAATATGTGCTTAGAAGGGGAGAAGGATGGGTTTAGGCTTCTTTTTTGTAGTTACACTGTGAGCTCCTATAGCTTTTCATAGGCATGCACTGGAAGGATAAGGTGTGATGCGGTGACATATTGGAAACCAGCAATGAGAGTTAGCTTATGTATGGGTCAGTGGAGGGGGGAGAATTCGGTGCTCTTGAGATGCGGTGAGATGCGGTGCTCTTGAGATTTCGGTACTCTTGGTGAACACCCAAGGTCAAACACAATGACACGGTTTGTTCCAGGAAATGGAAGGTGGGTCTCTAAGTTAAAGAGCTTCGAGGCCTGGAAGTTCCTCAAGTTGTTGTGTGCCTTTAAATGATTACAATGAGATAGTAAATGACAACTGTGTGTTACATGTTGGATCCACTGACAGACATGTCCACCCAGACAGACATTCTAGATCAAATCAGTAGATAATTCTTTGACCCCTATGCAGGTCTGCATGGTCTGGTGTCAAAATGGCATCATTTTTGCCAAGGAGATGAGCAGCTTCAGAGAGCACAATATGACAAATTATTCCAAGAAAATGACTGACGCCTTCATCTCTTTTCCCCATATGTACTTGATGGCCGTGTACATACAATCAAAGATAGACACAATCAAGCATACACTATACAACTGATAAAAGCAAGTTTTTGAGTAAGGAAAAAGAGGGCTTAGAATATACATGGACTGCGGTTGTCGCAAAGCTTATAACTTCTTCCAGAAGCTTGTGTTCGTTTTCTAGTATCATTGCTCTTCTCTACCCCTTCAATACTGATATCTTCATACCCTAAGTAGAGTACTAAATTATTTTTTCATCAAATGGTCAATATTTTTTTTTCTAGATATTTTCTTTTCCTTAATATCTGATTGATGAGTATATTTTTGAATACATATTTTTTCTTTGTGTTCATACAATATAAACTAATACTATTAATATTTGTTTATACATTATTAAGTAATACAGTTACCTCCATAAACCGGCCGTACACTATTCTGGCCCGACCAGCAATGTGGTATTTTCGAGCTGACTTCCTTGGTGTCTGGAAGTGGAAAACCTGTTACAACCTCTCCAGGGCCCGACTTTGATATGAGGAGCCGCGGAGAAAGCAGAAATCATGGGACTCTTGAGACTTAGGTCAAAGATGTTTCATTAGTGAATGAATATATGTTTCAACTTCTAGGCCCCCAAAATTATGATACCCGGGGGCAAATCCATCCACCCATGTGGAAATCGCGTCTTGTTCATATCTATGCACAGAAATTTGTAGCACATTTAATTTTTTTAATTTACCTTCCGGTAATTCAGTGATTTCAGTACTTTATCATAACCCTAGTTTTATATGCGCCGGATTAGTGAGAGTCTACTGTATACTTTTTGAGATCTTCGAAGTGATGTCATGTTAATACTGTATACCAGGAGCAGTGATTTTGCAAAATCTATATATGTATGCATTAGAAAAACAGCTGCAGATATATCACTGATTATTGTACTCTGGCGAAAGATATTATTGCCATCGGGTATCTGAAAATAGTAGTTGAAATAACACCAGGAACTGGTTGCTCCAGAACTGGACAAATCTCCAAAAATTTACATGCTTGAATCAATATTTTATGTACTAGTGCCGGATACATATGTCGGCAGAGAAAGAGGAGTATGGAGACGATCATCCCTTCCCTGTTCAGTGAAAAAAATTGTATTATTGACATAGATGGCAGGGTGGAGGTAGGACTTTGCTGCCTGCTCCCATTTACTATACACGCTACTTCGGTGATTTTTCAACGCCTCCTTCCCCCCATTCGAGGAGTCTGCATTCACTTATAGTCAGATATTTAAAATTTTTACATGCCCCTAAGATTGTCGGACAATAGATTCGTTCAGTCCTGGTTTCCTCCCCAAACAGTAGCATAAAATTACCTCTAATGCATTGTGTCAAAACATCGCCACAGTAGGCGCTCGGGTTCATGAATTTATACCTCATACACACCTTCAACATTGAATTCATCAATTCTCATTATGATGAGTGTGCAGAACGCATTCTTAAATAACGAAATTCGTCAAAATTATGAAAGTATATTTCAGACTCTAGAATCAACTGCTTCCGAATTAGCAGGAAAGTGCAGTATTCCTGTCGAGTACAAAAAATACAGGATGCAAAAAAAAACTTGTCCATGATGAGATCACCAAAGATGAAGTTGTGTCAAATAGTCGGAGAAACTTCATAACAAAAACATATCTAGTCTCACTAGATTCCATCATTAACATCTTAACAGAAAGATTCAGGCAGTTAAAAAAAACAGCATGCAACGTTTTGTCTCCCTGGATCCGATTCACTTTTTTGAAGACGACATGCAAGAACAAAATCACTGTTTTGGCTAAAGAATAAGATGATGTCTTAGATAAAGATGAACTAGTGAAGGAATTTCTTTCATTTAGAAACCTATGCAAAAATATATAGGACGATATAAAAGCTTTGAATATCAGCACAATGCTAAAATTCATGATTACACATGGAATGAATGCAATTTTTCAAAATATGGAATAATTGTACAGACTTTATCTAACTTTGCCAATCAGCATGTTAAAAATGATAAAATCGTATTTAAGATCGACTATGAAAGAAGAAAGATTAGCGGGATTGGCTTCAATGTCAACAGAAAGTAAATTAGCCAATGAGCTCGATATTCAAAAAGTACTTGAGCACTTTTCAAAGATGAAGAAAAGGCGGAAAAAGTTCTGATTATGAATTTTGGTCTTGCAAAAATTCATGTCAAAACTCAGAGAGGAAGTGGATCATATAGGTTTTAATCTACCTTTTTCAGCTTTACTTATGAGTGCAAAACTGTTGCATACATCCCATGATAAAAACGATATTACATAGTTCTAGAAACCCATAAATATATTTTTTCTCACTGTCCTGACAAGTTCAATTTTTTCACGGTTTTTCGTTCCGCATATCTTGTAGTTTACACCACACAAATTATTATTTACATTTTTATTTTCAGTTAAAAAAGGTGTGTGAAAAATAAACACGAAAATAAAATGTAAACAAATGAAGTTTTTATTGAAATTTTAACAAGTTTCTTTGTGTACTTAATTTTTTTTAAATTGCACCTAAATGAGGAACAGAATAAGGCGCCTTATTATATTTTGCATCACCACTGACAAAAACCTGTCTACACCACTGCTATAGTGGTTAAATACTAGATGGAAAATTGGGTGGCTTTAGATGTCTCATATCTGCTTTAGATGAAAATACTTTAAGGGACTGGGTGCGCACATTTTAAAGGTTCATAGGACATTTATGTGAATATATCTCTTTTTTTTTTTTTCTTACAGTTTTGTTGTGTAGCCTTGCGACTATTACATTCATACCGTTTGCTCATAATCAGCATGTTGGAAAAATCTGAGAGGCAGCAGTTTTTTTTTAATTGGATCGATTGGTCATTTTCTGGAATGCTGTAAAAAGCTACGTTTGTATATTTTTTAATGGGAAATTTATATTTATCAATAATTAAATTGAAAAACCTCATTTATGATTTCATCCAAAAGTTAATGTGTATATTCTTTTAATTTCTTGTGAGTGATTAAAAAAAATGAAACAAATTATTTTTAATATGAGAAATGTAAACATAAATTAAAATTATTTTTTTTTGTTATCAGCACATCAAGAAAAATTAAGTTGATATGAATATTTCTTTCTTGATATGCTTTTAATGCCACATGTCTGTGTGAACAAGGCTTGACAAATTGAAAAAAAATTTTGCATGAGTAAAATTTCATGTGCTCCAAACATTTTTTTTCATCAAAATTGGTTCGAAATAGAGAGTATAACTTGTGTATAACTCTTTAACTTGTCTGACACTTAGGGATGCTTTTCTATGCTAGCAGGCACACTGACATAATTTCAGATAATTTTGCACTGTCCTAAGACTTCAATTCACTTATTATATATAACAAAATTGGGCACCAATGTAAATTTTTTAGTCACCATGTTCACCTGGCGCTTAGGATTTGTCAAGCCCTGCCTTACAAATATCAATTTTATGCTGAATCAGAAAAATAAAATAAAAACTTGCATTCTTATATTTAAATAATAGATTTTGTACATCATTTTCTTGTTCTGAACCTGTTGATCCAGATTCATCATACATGACGATCTGCATAGTTCCAGATGCTATCAATTATGTCAATTGGTTGTAGCATCTCCATAGTCTTTTTTTGTGAGGCTAAATCCAATAAATGAGTCTTTTATGAACTCACCTGAAATATATTACATGAAATCTTCTCCCACGATGCGCTACGTCTGTTCCCTGATTTTATGTGTGTGAACTCTACTTCTCTATCTCGAAACAACTCATTCCATAAATTTTTCATTTCTGTTTTTAAGGGGTTGTTCCATTACAAATAGGTAGGCTGCAGCAATGGTATTATTCAGTCTGGGATGATGAAAAGTCTAGTACCATAGTGCTGTTTGAAGCTTGCTTTGACAGTTTGCTTCAAATGGGCTGGTGCACTATCCATAACAAGTACAGACTTTAGCTTGATATATAATCAATAGGGTTTTTTCTGCCATACTTCCCATTTATGGTTGTTCATCAGTTCATTCATCATGGAGCCTTTTGTGACAACAGTCACTACAACATCTTCAAGAAAATCACCCCCAGAATGTTTTAAAGTCCTTTGAATATGAGCTTTGACTTCAGTTTTGTGCCATCTTTGAATAATGGATTTAAATTTTTCCCCTTCAACAAAGAGAAAATACCTGAGAAAAAGAAAGTTAAGCCCAGAAAAAAGTGTTCGGTTTATCTGGTATGCTGGAAAATACAAGGTTTTCCAGAATGCCTGATTATGGGCCAGTATATGATATAGTATGACACTGTTTAAGACTTTTTTTGCTCTTCACTACCTATTCCTGTGTGCAGGACCTGCATTTTTCTCATTTTTAATTACCATAAGTGCTCTCTTTCATTTATGTAATTCAAAATCCTCATTCTTCGACAAAAATACATAGGCTGATTTTTTAGTAGTGCCAATTATCTATGTTCTAGATCAGTGGTTCTCAACCTTTGTTGACTCGCGGAGCCCTTTTCAGTATATAAATTTCTATGGCGGAGCCCTGTTTGACTCGAGGATCCCTTTTTTGTACATAATTTTTATAGCAGAACCTTGTAGGCCTCTCTTATTTACTTATCTATCAAATTTACTGATTCATTTTATTTTCCTCGAGTCACCGTAGAGCCCCTGAGAGGTACACATGAAGCCCTTGGGGCTCTGTGGAGAACCAGTTGAGAAGTGCTATTCCAGATTTATAGTATACACACAAAGTTCTAAGTTTTACAGGCCTTTGATGCAACCGTCACTGTTGTGTAAAACGTGTTCCCAGTGATGTGGAAGCGTTGGATACTATTGGCACAGCCTGATCTTTGGATGGTATGAAGCGAGTGGTCTATTGCCTGACACATTTTCCCATCCCTCTCCGAAGTCTCTTACCCACCTTGCTACTGTTCTGTCATGCAGATGCACTGCTAGCACTTGCAGTACTTGGTGACAAACTGTCTGCTTCTGAATTCATAAGAAAGATGGCAGTATTACTTTAACACACAACAAGCATTTCTGGGAAATAAACTTCACTGTAGGTTCACAACACATACACATACTTTCCAACATGTACTCATTTGTTAGAAATTCCATAGAGGAATACGGACGAGGTGCATTTGTGGTTTAGTAGTAGTTCTTGGTGACACCGTTATACATTGCAACCTCTAGAGCAGTGATTCCCAACGTGGGTATTAATGCCCCCTGGGGGCGATGGAATATTCCAGGGGACAGTTGAGACTACAGTTATAACATAGGATCTTATGGATTAGATTGCGTTGGTGGGCGATTGGAGAAAAAAAATTTCTGAAGAAGGGGGCAATAGAACAAAAAGTTTGGGAAACTATGCTCTAGAGCAGTGGTTATCAACCTTTTCTGACTCGCAGAGCCCTTTTCAGTGTATAATTTCTATAGTGGAGCACTGTTTAACTCGAGGAGCCCTTTTTAGTATATTATTTATATGGCGGCCCTCTTAGGTCTCTTTTTTTTGTTTGTTTATCAAATTTATTGATTTATTTTATTATCCTCGAGTGGCCGTGGAGCCCCTGGGAAGTGCACACGGAGCCCCAAGGGCTCCGCAGAGCACCGGTTGAGAACCACTGCTCTAGAGCATTAAATTTTTAACCAGCTCCTCTGCTCTTGCTTCAAAAACATTGTGATAGTATTCTGGCCAGCTTGTCTACAACTTCTCTGTTCCTGTTGTCACTGTGCATGCACATGGAGGGGAGAGGGCAAGTTAATTTGCTCTGAGGGACTGAGGGATGGTAGGTATTTAACTTACTTGTGGTATAAATGACATGACTTGTCTCACTTTCATGACGTCGCCACTGTTAAAAAATCAAACCATGCATATATATGTGTTATAATACAGTATAACCCTTCTTTTGAGGACACCAGCAAGACTAAAAAATTCATACGTAAAAGAGGGGGTGACTTAATAAGTGAATGTTAATGACTTGAAATGCATACTTTTATTACAAGGGAAATTATTATTTGGCCGTAAGAAAATGGTGACCATTAAGAGGAGTTTTACTGTAATTTAATAATTTCACCTCAACACACACTAGTGTAATTTATCATTTGACCATATTTATGGAAAAATAACCAAAAGCATATGCATTAGTCAAAGCATGTTGACCATTTAAAATTATGTGTCATTTTCTTTTTGATAGTGATAGGGGTTTAATCATCGGCGATTCTATGGTTAGGGAACTTGGGAACCGAGTGTGTAGGGATTTTCGGGGTTTCGAGCGCTGTTGTCTTCCTGGGGGGAAGATTGGCAACGTTCGAGACGTTCTTCATCGCCGAAAGTTGCCCTTGCGGGTGATTCTGTGGGTGGGAACAAATCAGGTAGGAGCGAATATTAGTGAGTCTCTGTCAGAATACCGGGATTTACTATTATCCGCTAGGGAGGGGGGTTCAGATGTGGCAGTGATTCCAGTGCTGCCAAGGGGTAGTAGGGGATATAGGAGTAGGATCCACCAATTCAATATAGGCCTGAAGGACATTTGCTCCTCACTTGGGGTCACGTTCTTGGAGCTTCCCGCATTTACCGATAGGTGGCTTTGTTCGGATGGGATCCATCTAAATAAGAGAGGGGTCTGGGAGGTTTACGATAGTCTTAGGTCAGGTTTTTTACTCCCAGACCACGTAGTCGGGAATGCGGGTTAGTTAATGATAATCACAACAGTACTGACTTGAAATTATCCACCTCTGACTTGGATGGCTTCTCGATTGACAACAAACCACCCGGCAAATTAAAATGTGTGTTAATAAATGCCAGGAGCTTGGGTAATAAGAAAGATTTTTTAGAAACTATGATAGTTGTGGAGGGCTTGGATCTTATAGCCATTACAGAATCTTGGGCAAAGGATGGAGATGAATCTTTCTTACACATCTCAGGATACGATACTTTTTTGAGAAATAGATCTGATAGGAAAGGGGGGTGGAGTGTTGATATACGTGAAATCCTGTTTGAAGGCTAGAGAGTGTAACGTGCAGAGAAGTGATATTGAAACCATATGGGTTGAACTTGAGAACAAAAGACGTCATAAGCTTATTGTTGGGGTTTGTTACATTCCACCGAATAGGGATCAAAACTACATTGCCAAAATGCATGATGAAATTTCCTACATGTGTAAGCGAAAGAGGGTTCTCATACTAGGGGATTTCAATTACCCGGGTATTGATTGGGAGAACCTTTCATCTGGAAATCAGTATGAAAGAGACTTTCTTAAGTTGGTGCTCGAAAATTTTTTGTATCAGCATGTATCAGAAGCCACTAGGGATACTGCTATTTTGGATTTAGTTCTTACTAGTTCTGAGGATCTAGTTGAACATGTTTCGGTGGGGGAAGAGTTTTCTTCCAGTGATCATCGTATCGTCAGATTTCACTGTAACTTTTCCTCGGGTAAGGTTGATAACAAAAGACTGGTTCCTTGTTTTCGGAGAACTAACTTTGATGTTTTGAGAAGAAGGTTAGCGGAAGTTTTCAAAGACCGGTTGGAATCAGTAGGGGTGGTAAGTCAATGGGAAGAATTTAGTACGAAGCTGTCCTCTGTTTTGCACGACGTCATACCCTTTGTTCGAAAAAAGCGTGTTTGTACATCACACCCTCTATGGTTCACGGATAGCGTGCGGAACCTTTATCTTGAAAAGAAAAGAGCATTCAGAGAGTATAAAAGTGGACGTGGTGACCTATCATTGTTTACTGATAAAAGAAGACTGTTGAATAAAGCGATAAGGGATAGTAAAAAGGAAGTTGAATCTAGGTTGGCAGATAACATTGGCTCTGACCCAAAATCATTTTTTCGATACGTCAATAATGGATGTAAGGGGACAGTTGGCCCCCTCTCGATAGGAGGCTCTAAGGTAGAGAGCAATGTAGGCATGTGTAGTGCTTTCAATGACTTTTTCGCGTCTGTTTTTAATGGAGATAATGATATTCGATATACGGGTGTTGCATGGGGTAATAAAACCCTCAACGATATTCAAGTAGAAGACGTGGAGGTCCTAAATCTTCTAAGAAATGTATGTGCAAGCAAAGCACCAGGACCAGATGATATCTATCCCAGGGTTCTCAGGGAAGGTGCTAATGAATTGTTGGGGCCAGTCGCACAGATATTCAGGAGTAGTGTTGCTGAGAGTATCGTCCCGAGAGATTGGAAACTGGCTAACGTTGTTCCGATATTTAAGAAGGGTAGTAGAGAAGTGGTGTCTAATTATCGTCCAGTGAGTTTGACGAGCTCCCTCTCGAAAATTTTGGAAATTATCATCAAAAGGCAGTTTGTGAAGTGGATAGACGAGAATAATGTATTGTCGGATAATCAGTATGGGTTCAGGAAGGGGAAGTCATGTGTAACTAACCTCCTTTGCTTCTATGATTACGTGACTAAGGCTTTGGGTAAGAGCAAAAATGTCGACGTTGTTTACCTTGATTTCCAGAAGGCATTCGATCGGGTCCAACATGGCAAACTCTTGAAGCGTTTACACGAGATTGGAATAGGGGGCAACTTGCTGAATTGGATGGAATCGTGGTTAAGAGATAGGTCACAACGAGTTATGGTGAACGGGGAATTCTCTGGTTGGACAGACGTCACAAGTGGGGTTCCTCAGGGAAGTGTCCTTGGCCCCATACTTTTTTCACTTTTTATCGACAAACTCGATCAGGGTATCGATGGAATTACTAGCAAATTCGCAGATGATGTGAAGCTAATGGGGGTAATCGGGAATGAAAGCGATAGGGAGTTGCTCCAGACCAACTTAAACAAGATTGCAGCATGGGCAAATGAATGGGGCATGACGTTTAGCGTAGATAAGTGCATGGTCGCTCATTTTGGTTCGAACAACCCATGGTTATCTTACGAGTTGAATGGTGTCACTATCCCGGATGCAACTAGAGTCACCGATTTGGGAATTCTCATTGACGAGCGACTTAAGTTTTCTGAACATTGTTCAGCGGTTGTCAAAAAAGCGAATAGAATGCTTGGTCTCATTTTCAAAAAAGTCTCTTCGCGTTCTGCTAAGGTCATTCTTCCGCTTTTTCGAGGCTTAGTTCGTCCTGGACTGGAGTGTGCTGTAAGGTTTTGGAGACCATACCTACAGAGGGACATAGACTTGATTGAAGGGGTGCAGAGAAGAGCTACACGTTTCCTTATTGGCACACAGGGCTTGAGTTATGAAGAGAGACTTCATTTTTTGAATATGTTTACATTGGATGAACGCAGGTGTCGAGGAGATATGATCGAAGTGTTCAAAATTTTCAATGGGATGGATAGGATGGACCATGAACTTTTAGTACACCGCCAATCGACTGCTTTTACAAGGGGACACCAGTATCGATTGGTGTGGGACAATGCAAGGTTATGGTGTCGCAGGGAATTTTTCTCTAATAGGGTTGTTAATAAATGGAATAGCTTACCCTCGGAGGTAGTAAATTGTAACACAATTGACACGTTTAAAAAGAAATACGATAGACATGTTGGGGTAAATCGAGAGGCTATCCATTCTTAGAATAAGACAACCATAGGTATTCTTTATGGGCATTGTATAATATTTTATCATGTGTATATATTGTTTATAATTTGTGTTAATTGCATTTTTAATGGGGTTGCTGTATTTTTGAAACATATGACATCCATATTTTTATGGGCATCTTTTTATCAGCCACCTCGTTGGGCATTTTGCCTGTTGTGGCGTTGTATTTGTATTTGTATTTGTATTCTGTCAGTCAACTTCAATCTGAAATTGTAAATAAATTGGTATATTTTCATAATATATAATGAAATAATGAAAATAAATAGTAATTGTGTTTTTTACGCACCTTTAGCTTTGGAACACGCTTAATGGTTTTAAGTGGCCTAAGTACTCTTAAAACTCTCAATGACTTAATGGTACTGAGGTTTTGTCCAGTACTACTTCCCCTGAAAGCCAAATAGAGAGAAGATTTAGTTTTTTACAATCTTACATGAATGCAAAAATGTCATCAACATAGCAGCATACCACAAGTACATTTTGAGTAATACCACTATGTTCAAAAAGATCTGGAACTTATTTTATTATGGAAGAATGAGTACATGTAGAACCTGTTTATTTGGCATTTCCTTCGAAGTAACTACTCTGTGCAATTATGCATTTTTGCCATCGTTCCTACAAAGATGTAAATGTGGATTGCAAGCCTCCTTTTGCTACATCCTCCAGTACCTTTGTTACTGATCACTGCACTTCTTTTTGGAACCTGAGAACTGTTGTCTCTTAAGCAAATTCTTTATCCAAAGAAAAAGGAAAAAGTCACATGGGGTGAGATCAAGGTTGGCGAGATCATAAACTGGTTGTGGAAGTAGCAGAATGGGATGCTTTGACAAATAATCTGCCACGGGGGGGGGGGGGGGACCTGTGAGCCAGAATATTATCATGATAGAGAACTCACAACTTGGCTTTCTAAATAGGCTTGTTTTTCTCTAATAGAGTTGTTAATAAATGGAATAGCTTACCTCCGATGATCGTGAATTCTAATACAAATGACACATTTAAAAAGAATTATGATATACACAGTGGGATAAATAGAAAAGCTATACATACTTAGATAAAACAACCGTAATATTTTTTATGGGCAGTGCATTATATAGTATTATTTATTTGTTTTTCTTTCATGATATATGCTTTTATATTGGGTTGCTGTATTTTGGTTATACAGTGAAACCTCACTACAACGATACTCGATACAATGATAACTCCCTCTCCATCGATAATTTTCCATATCTATTTTGAAATTGCCTTTATCCTTACGTTAAACTCCTCTTGATACAATGATATCCTCTACTACGATAACTCCTCACATAATGATATTTTTCAGAGAGCTATAGCAATATTTTTTTAGCTTTGGCTGTTTCCTTTGACCTTTTTTCAAACTCTTCTCTTCAACAAGTCTATGAAACTGGTTTTGTTCTGTTTTTTTTCTCGAATGCTTGTTGTGGTTATTTATTGGATTTTTTCACCATTTTGAACACCCTCTCATCCCCCTGCTTCTCCCACAGGTTAGCATTAATTAGCCCTTTGAACAACCTTCTTCTGTGTATTACAGAAAATATATACTTTTGGTGAATTGTCTGCCCTGCATACAGAGAGCTCTCTTCTTCATTATTTGAGAATAGCAGCACAATCTAATTGTTTGTTACTTTAGTAGCTGTAAGTGGGTTTTCTGACAACCAACCTGTCTTTTTATTGAGGACTTGTCGACTGTCCAGAGTTCAGAAATTCCTTTTTGTCACTTTTTTTTCTCCAAGCCAGGGCCGTAAATAGGATTTTTGCCACCCAAGGCAAACATAATTCAGCCACCCGGGGCAAACATTATTTTGCCACTCCCACAACTTTAAAGTTTGATAATTTTGTAATGGTGTTCTTTTGTTCCCACCTAAAACTGCTGCTCCCCCTAAATTTCGCCACCCAGGGCAGTTGCCCTCCCTGCCCCCTCTAGTTATGGCCCTGCTCCAAGCTACCTATTTCTAAAATTCAACACCTTCTGCTGTGTCACAATAATGAAGTCTAGTATTTCTGCTTCATGACATGAAACTGCTGGGTAATAATTTTTCCCACTAATCTATTACAAATCAAAGTCATATATCACCAATATGAAAGTTTCTTTGCCAGTGTTTTCAAATAAAATAGATATATGGATACAATACACATTTTCTATAATTTTTATTCACTCAAATTTTCATTGTCATATTATATATTTTTCCATTCAAAGTCACTTTAATGATTTTTATCAGCACTGGCATATGCAATGGGAGGGGGGATTACTTTACTACTTTGGTTTAAAAAACAAAAGTAGTAAAAAAACGAACCCCTATCCCTTGAAAAAATTCTGCCTATCCTTATAATTATCAAACCTTATGGCAAACATGAAATTTTTTGTTACCTACATAAATAATTTTTAATAATTAATTTATTAATATTGGGCAAAATAAGAGCTCATAAGAGCATTTCTAATGATACTAACTATGAAAAATGGAAAGAAATGTTTGCAGTGCCACAATTGCAGCACAGTGAGATGATGCCTCACAATAGAACTATAATCCATTCAACGATATTTTTCTTGGGTCCACTGAATATCATGGTATCAAGGTTTTACTGTATTTGACTTTTATATTTTATTGGATATATTTTTTCAGCCACCTCGTTGGGCAATTTGCCTGTTGTTGCTTCTGTGTTTGTATTTGTATAAAGATTTGGTCGCTTGCGTCTCACCGAATAATGCAAACGTTTAAGGATTTTAACATATACTTCATTAGTGACAGTACGACCATGCTGCAGGAATTCCTTCTGTGCACCCCCCTAGCAATCAAAGAATACAGTTAACAATACCTTTCGTTTGGAGCAGTCAGCCTTGAACTTTTGTGGTTGTGCTGGTGATGATGGGTATTTCCACATATTCAAGTTATTCATGATATTTGAGTTAATAAAAATTCACAATTTAACAGATAACTCTTTGCTCTTCTGAAAGGCCTGGGATGGTAGGATCATAAATTTTATATTAATTCATGAACTATTACAAATCTTAATTATTAATTCCAAAATTAATTTTTTTATTGAATATTCAAACTTTTTTTTTGCCCTAATACTGCCACACACGCATGAAATGGGCAAATACAACATAGATCAAGT
Source organism: Pholcus phalangioides (assembly GCF_987345545.1). NCBI lineage: Eukaryota > Metazoa > Arthropoda > Arachnida > Araneae > Pholcidae > Pholcus > Pholcus phalangioides. The sequence goes on along the minus strand of NW_028301625.1, from coordinate 3,306,252 downwards.
CATTGTACCTCCTGTAACTATATTGGTTGATTTCAGAGTAGTTTTAAAAGAAACTATCAGTATCAGTCATACTCAGTTCCCTGAACTAGCTTTTAAAAATTCTAATATTTGAAATTTAACTTGAAATGATTTTTTGTGTCACCTAAATTACAGTGAAAGTTATATGATCTAATTAAATTATTGATGAATATTTAGTTAGTTCTTTGAACTATAAGCAGTGAATTATGAATATCAAATTACAATTACAATAAAAAATTACAAATATCAAATTATAATTACATAAAAATTACAAAAACCAAATTATAATTATAAAAAATTACAAAAACCAAATTATAATTACATAAAAAATTAGAAATATCAAATTATAATTGCAATAAAAAACTACTAATATCACATAGCACTTACGCAAAGGCAAAGGCAACAAGGGCACATATCACAACAATTGCATCCAGGATATTCCACAAATCTCTGCAGTAAGAGCCTGGATGAAGAATTATACCTTGGTCCACAACCTAATGAGTAATTGCATTAGAAAAAATTTGCATGATAAATGATACAATGGAAGAGTAAATAAACCTTTCCCCAATATACTCTCAGTGGGAACCAACAAATAAGGCAAATACAAAGAAAATTACAAAATTCTAATAATAATAATTCTAATAATGTATTTCTACACATTATGGGTGCTGTCTTCAGAGGATAACTATAACCATAAGATCCCATTTCAATTTGTTACCAAATCTTAACTCAAGCAGCCCGGAGATAAGATTTCACCTCAGTTTACAAACAAAAAAAATTGGTTTATGAGCTAGTTCCGGGGTGCGGCACACCCGGACGAGAAGTTTTAAGCGGCGGCAGCATAGACTTTAGTTAAGACCCTAAAATTTAAAACAGTAAAAATTCACATGACATCATGCTTTTGAGTCATACCTCGACAACGGAAACGTTGAGAAAGTAGACAGGACCTTTGACTGTATTACCAGAAGCAAGAATTTAAGCTATTGGGGTAGCTCAAAACAAAATCTCTACCTGTGATGGACTTATTTTTGTGCCTCCAGCCTATTTGCCCTGCCCTTACATCCTGGGTCAGGGCCCCAAGGCTGGAATCTTTTGCGTGACCCAAGCCACATTTTCTATGGGGTGCTCCTTCTACAGTTAATTTATAGTGTGAAAAAAAAATTAGAAGGATTTAGTCCCGGGCCCCCAAGTTGGACCCCCGTCAACCCCCTACCCTTGGGAGCCATGTCCCTCCCTCACAACTTATCCAAACAATTCCTAACAAAAAAAATTTTTTTGCTCTTTTATCTAGAATTTTGCGCCCCTCCAGAGCAGACAGAAAACATTTTCTTTGATTTTTCTGGCCAATGGAACTTTTATTCCCATTCACCTCGGATTCAGCACCCCCTCTTGAGCGGCACTACGTGCCACCGCAATGGGTCGCATGGCCAATTGCCACCCCTGTACTCTATCATAAAAGGCAAGTGTGCATTTTGGTTCCCTCACCCAAAATTTTTTTGCAGAATAGTCAAATGAAAGCAAAGGAAAAATTTGGCTTCTCACTTGTGCGGCTTTTTGGCTTCTCACTCCTTGGAGTACCAGAAACAACTTTTTGAAAAACAATTCTTAATAAAAATAACCTTGTTATATATCATCTTTACAGGATAAGTGCTGTTTCAAGGATTAAGTTATCTGGCATTATTTAGAATGGTAAAACAATTCTGGAAAAAACAGAAAAATGTACTTGAAAAGTGGGACGTATGGTCACTCACATTTTGCACCGTAAACGAAGGTGTCCGGTTTTCTTCTAAAAAAAATATCAGGTTTATCTCTAAGGTCCCCTTCACTGAAGCCCTGTCAGCCTCCTGCCAGGGTCACCATTAGGGGTGGCATAGGAGGCTTCGCACCCAGGCGGCAGGTAAGCTCGAGCTGCCCCTGAGCTTGGGGAAGGATATTTACAAGTGTACAATTTTATTCATATTGGGGTTTCGGGTTTTATATCTCTAGTTTTTTACACATGGATTTTGTTTTTTTAATGTTCGGTAGCAATTTATATGTCAATTTATATTAACCATATGTCAATCTGTTTAAGGTCATCTCTTCAACTTTAGTAATCAAATGGAAAATATTTTTATTTTCAACATATAACACAGTATCATCCACAAAAGACATTATTCTACCATGTAATTTTAGAAGGCACAAACCATTTATATAGATTAGAAAAAGAGTAGGACCAAGCACTGTTCCCTGAGGTTTTGTTTTTTGTTTCAAGATAATTGCTTTTTTCGTGCATTGTTCTAACTGCCTGCATTCGTCCATAGCAATACATCTCTATGCACAAAAGCTCACCACGTATTCTAACTCCCTCCAACTTTTGTAATAGCAGAGTCAGATCTATATTATCAAAGGTAATTTTCAAATCAATAAATACAGATATAGAGTAATTGTTGTTAAAAAAATAATATGGAGATAGTTTGTCCGAGGATGATGTCACTTTCCGCTATCCATACAAACGTTTTTAACAGCTGGCTGATGCGAAGATATATTTTGGAAAGAGAAAATTCAACTGCTCCTGCAGGGAATCGAACCCACAGCCTTTCACTTTCCGGGCGAACTTCTTACACCACTAGACTACAGAGGCAACATATATCTCAATCTTTCCTCGGAAAAGTCACCATCTGGTGGCATTGTCAGCAAGTGTGAGCTTTGGCCTGGGTTAGGTCTGACCGTTCATGTGCGATCCTATTCAGTGCACACGAGCTCCAAGGAAAGCTCCACACAGCTGTCACTTAGTTCATCCTTTGAATTCTTCACCTAAGTGACTACCTAGCATGGTGAACTTGATAAATTTTCCGAGTTTATTTCTCACCATCCTATATTCATTGAAGTCATTTGTTTCCATACTCAAACAGTCTTTGAATATTTTATGTATAACAATATCAGGAGTCTGGAGGTAGCAGTTCCTTGAGACAGAGCAGTGGACCATGATCTAGTTTAGAGGAGGAGATAGCAGTCATTCTGAGGATTCATTACTCTGGAGGCGTTTTCCATTTGTCCAAATTAGCCATTTTTGGAAACTTAAAACTTAAAAGTACTGAATAACTTGAATTATTATTAAGTACAAATGTCAATAACATTATTGCATATAAATATCACTTTATACAGGGCCAGGCTTAGGAATTTTGCAGCCCCTCAAAACAAAATAAATACAGTCGCTCCCCAACTTATAAATTTTTCGACTTATGAACATAAATCTTGAAAGGGAAAAAATTGTTCAGAAAAGAGAACTCATTTTATTACACTAACTTTTTCATTATTTCTGGAACACATTGATAGTTGAAATCATAATCAACAGAGCCCGGAAGTTTAGGCACTAAAAATGGTCAAAATAGGAGAATTAAAAAAGGCCTAATTTATGGAAGGAGGGGAAAAATAACTAAAAACTAATAAGGTATTAAAAGTCCAAAACTAGCTGAAAAATTGGTTGCACTTAATCCGTCTGTTTCAATTACTTTATAACTGCATTATTATCTAAGTTAAATTGATTTTAAGCCCAAAATAAAGTATTTGACGTCCTTCAGATCAATTTCAGGGCCACCATTAACAGACATAGAGCCCGAAGAGAAAATGATCTGTGGGGCTCCTTCGAGTGGTGGATAATTCTCATTTATTTGATGAATTATTTGGAATAATCACTATCATTTCTATGGTTTAAACATAACTACCTTGTTCTATTGTTGGAAAAAAATTTACTTTTTTTAAATATTCCCACATATGTGAGATTCCTCCAAGCATGGGGCCCTGTGAGACACATCTGTTGCACACTCCTGAAGGCGATTCTGGTCAATTTAATCAAATAACAAAAAATATGTATGTAAAATAAATAGCCATGGTTGTTTGCAGTGCAATTATGGTGTAAAAACACACATACAAATTCAAAACTAGAGGCGGCTTGAGCTCACCTTCCCCACGGGGGCAAAGCTTCATGTGTTGCCTCTAAAGACAACCCTGTTGGGAGGCTAAAAAGGCTCTAGACTATTTACTCTGGGAAAAACCTGATTTTGTTATCCGTCCAAAGCTATAAACCAATCTTTACCCAACAAAATACCCTTGATCATACGTCCCGTTTTTAAAGAAATGCCTTTTTTTCCCTTTTTGGTCCAAATCATTTTATTTCATTGTTAGGGCTGAATTTTTCAATAAATCAAAAGTCTCCAACATAGAGTTGAACTTTGTTATCATCAAAATACCTACTCTAAGTTTTTCAGGGGAGAAACTAGGGAAGTGAGAGGAGAGTTTCTGGTGACCCAGGCCCTGTACAAGTGAGAATCCAAATTCTTTCATTGCTTTATTTGACAGCTCCTGAAAAACTTTGGGTGGGGGGGCACCAAAATAAGCACTTACCCCATATGAGAGAATCCATCCTTGTTTCTGGTGTTACAGCCCTAGGCCAACACCTCCTACATAGCTTATACATAATATCTCAGAGATATTGCACAGGCCCTGTCTGTTTTTTCAACATCTTGATTGTCAAGGTATGACTCAAAACAGAGTGACAGCGCGTGATATTTTGTGAATTTTTATTATAACAAAATTTAAAAAACTTAGGTGTCTGAACAAAAGTCCTGCCTGCCGCCTGGAGCACTGCACCCCTTGCACCCTCACTTAATCCACCCCTGATTAAAACAACATGCCCCTCTCTAGAGCCCTGTCTTCTACTACTCCGCCTTGGGTGAGCCATGACGTCAACTGATGACCTTTTGGAACAGTTATCGTCAGCTATATATACAATGCAGTTCCAATACCTGAGCAAGACACATAATGTGAAGCATTATTATGAATAAGCATTATTTGAAGAAGCAAAAAATTACAATTTTCCTCTGCTTTTCTAGCATGAACTGCATTCATCTGAAACACCACGTCTAATTGCTCCCACAAAGATGGGGCTGACAGGGCCCCAGTTCAGCTGATTCTTACCTTTTTTTTGTTTTTTAATGCAATAAATTCACTACTTTGGGGCCCATGAAGCATCTGACGAGGAGGCTCGCCAAAGATCCCAGCCTGGGGCCCTGCTGCAAGATGTGGAGGTGATGCATGCTAACGCCATCCGATCAAAGTAAAGTTAACTCATGGCAACACCAAGTTCCCTATCCCTCACATCACTTATTCACGTTTAAATGGAGCTGGAAGAGGGAGGGGGAGAACTTTCTGAAGAAAATTAATACTGAGAGTTGGAAAAATATTTTGAAAAGCATTTCTTTTGTTTGTCAATACTCAAAATATCCAAGTTTTGCATATTATGGCCTTTGAAATGCACCAATAAACTTAAAACTGTGTTAAAATAGACATTTTCAGAAAAAGTTCAAAAAAACCATTTTTACAAAAAAGCTTGAAAATAGGCAAAAAAAGGCATTTATGGCATTTTGCCTGAACTTTCGGGCTCTAGTAATCAAACACGATCCATTGAGAAGGAATTGAATTTTAATTAATTTGACTAAATTTATAAATGGTTAATGATAATTAGCATGGTCAACTTGCTTACACTTCATCGTGGCTCAAATCATATCAAATAGACATATATTTCTGACATACTTTTAAAGCATTCCATCTTCTTTATCAAATATATGTTACAAATCAATAGCTTTGATCATTTTTCGAATCTTTCATTGCTTTTTTTTGCTTAATGTAAATAATAGAAATAAAGGAATCAAGTACTGGAATTCACACAAAAATAAAGAAAAACATTCTGAAACACATTCATTACAGCGTGAAAAAGCCAAAAAATTAGGAGAATTGTCCTGCGCCTGTCTGGGGGGCCATGGGTCAGGGCACACCAAAATGCACACTTGCCCCTTGTGATATAGTACAGGAGCGGCGCTTGGTCATGCGAACCATTGCGGCCGCACAGGGTGCCGTTCAAGAGGGGTGCTAAATCAGAGGCAAAAGGTAAAAAAATGTTCCACTGGCTAAAAAAAAAATCAAAGAAAATGTTTTTTGTTGGCTGTGGAGGGGTGCAAAATCCGGGGTAAAAAGGGAGAAAAATTTTTTCTTTTGTTAGGAATTGTTTGGATAAATTGTGAGGGAGGGACATGACCCCAAGCGTAAAGCAGACAGAGTTTCAGCTTGGGGACCGGGCAGGGCCTTAACTGGGAAGGGGGGTGCAACTGACTCGGTTGACCAAATTTAGAGAGTGGCAGTTTTAGGTGGGAACAAAGAACACCATTACAAACTTATCAAATTTTAAAGCAATGGGGGTGGCAAAATAATGTTTGCCCAGGGCGTTTGAATCATGTTTGCTCCGGGCGGCAAAATCCTAGTTATGGCCCTGACCCACTTTTTTTCACTCTATAAATTCAGTGTAGAAGAGGCCAAATGGAAAATCTGGTTTAGGCCCGCAAAAGATTCCAGCCTAGGGGCCCTGACGCAGGATGTAGGGGATATGGGGGCCAATAGGCATGAGGTGCAAAAAATAAGTCTCGCGCAGGTACAGATTTTGTCTCGAGCCACCCTGATAGCTTACATTCATGTTTCTGGTATTACGGTCAGAGGCCCTGTCTATTTTCTCAGCGTTTCCGTTGTCGAGGTATGACTTAAAAGCGTAATGTCATGTGAATTTTTACTGTGTTAAATTTTGTGGGTCTCAAATAAAGTCTAAGCTGCCGTCCCTTACAACCTGCTCCCCGGGTGCACCACACCCCTTGCACCCTCGCTTATGCCGCCCCTGTGGTTACATAAAAAAGGTAGTCAGAAGAGTTATAAAAAGTGTGTTTGAGATTCCAAGAAATTATTTATTATCATAATTTTCCTCCTAAAAAGTCATTTAAAAGTTCTTCAAAATATCAAAATATACATATTTTAAACACTGCACTATGCAGCAATTTTTGGAATACGTAAACCAACCTCAAAATAAAATTAACCTGAAAGCAACACATTTTCTTCGAAAACAAACAATTTTCCCAAAAAAACCTGGGTTCTTAAGGCTAAAAAAACCCAGCCCTGGGGGGCAGGGACAGGTATCTATCCGGGGACAACCCTGTCAGCAGTGCCGTCTTAACGCATGGGCCCACACGGGCACGGCCCGGGGGCCGCAAGAGAAGAGGAGCCTCACAAAAATGAGATTCGGTTGAAATTTTCTAGAATTTACCGGGTAGGGCCTCAGAAAAACCACTTCGCCCGGGGGCCCCCATGATGCTCTTAAGATGGCCCTGCCTGTCAGGACCAGATGATATTTTTCCAAGGGTTCTAAGGGAATGCACTAATGAGCTGCTGAGGCCAGTTGCGCAGATTTACAGAAATAGTGTTGCTGAGAGTATTGTCCCAGAGGATTATAAAGTTGCTAATGTTGTTCCAATATTTAAAAAGGGTAGTAGAGAAACCATGAAAAAATTATTGTCCAATGAATTTGATGAGCTCTCTCTCAAAAATTTTGGAAATTATTATCAAGAGGCAATTGGTGAAGTGGATAGACGAAAATAACTTTTTGTTTGAAAACCAGCATGGGTTCAGGAAGGAGAAGTCATGCAACCAATCTCTTTTGCTTCTATGATCACGTGACTAAGGCTTCCGAAAAAGGCTAAATGTTGATATTGTTTATCTTTATTTCCAGAAGACATTTGATTGGGACCAACATGGTAAACTCTTGAAGCATTTACATGAGATTAGGATTGGGGGCAACTTGTTGAACTGGATAGAATCAAGGTTGTGAGATAGGTCACAGCGTGTTATGGTGAACAGGGAATTTTCTTATTGGACAGGCGTTTAAAGTGGAGTCCATCAAGGGGAGTGCCCTTGGTCCCATTCTTTTTTCATTTTTATTGATAAACTCAATATGGGTATCAATGGGATTGTGAGCAAATTCGCAGATGGCTTGAAGCTAATGAAAGTCGGTAATCAAAATGAAAGGCAGAGCCTTCAGACAAACTTTAATATGATTGCAGCATGACCTTTAGCATTGACAAGTGCATGATCTCTCATTTCGGTTCCAACAACCCAGAAAGGAGTTAAGTTAAATATGTATATTTTCTTTGTTCTTTATTATGTTTCATCTTTTTTATGTTAGTCTGGCGGGTAAACATTTCCATTTTAAGAATGTGATGTCAAATTTCATGAGTTTACTGTCAACCTTTACATAAAGTGCATTTAATTTAAAAAGAATATTTTTAGAACAAGACAACATAAATGTGTGGTGATGTATGTCAGGGTGTAATTGTAATGTGTGATTAAAAATCTTTAATTGTCATCTTTATTAATCTTTTGCTTATAGGTGAAAAATATTTTTTAACCCACCTTCAGCACCATCTCTACTGTGAACACACCAGTGAAAGCATAATCAAAATAATTCAGAACTTTGTTGCGTTCAGAGTCTTCATTCACAGGATCTTCTGCAGCCAATGCTATGCTACTTAATGTGATGATAATCATGATGAAAAGGTCGAAATATCGCAGATTAACCGTATAATGACAGGCACAACGGATGCTGGAAAAAATTTAAACAATTCTATCACCATAAATACTTTACATAATATATAGTTTTGTATAATAATGACTGACAAAAAGAAAAAATTCATTATCTGATTAAATTTTTGCATTATTTGATTGAATCCTTTCATTATCTGGTTGAATATAACACAAATTTCAAATGTCTGAGGCAAGCCCAGATTCAGGACGATGTGTCTGTCTGGAGGGGAGACTCATAGAAAGAATGGATTCGTCAGATCATCTCACATTTTATGGGCCAGACCAATTTTTTACATATCATTTGACTCTTCACGGGATTTGATTGCCCCTATCAATCACCTCTGGATGAGTACCTCAAGAAAATAGTGCACAGCAGTCTAATTGCAAAGTTGGATGACTTAAAAGCAAGTATTATGTAACACATCTACAACATCACCTGACACACTCCAATCTGTTGTGGAACATGCAGTTTTGTACTTCCAATTCGTAGCAGAACATGATGGACAATATATTGGACATTTCTTGCATAAGTGTTTATTTTATGAATTTATTTTTGTGATGCATGATCTACGTTATGTTAAAAAATGTTATGCTAAAATTATGTGACGTTAATTAAATTGTCATTTTTTGGCCTGGTTGATTGTTGTTTCCATTCTGTGAGTGAATTTCCTATTTTACGAGTGACTTCATGAACTAAAACTCTTGAAAATATACAAGCATTTATGAACTAAAACTCTTGAAAATATACAAGCATTTATGAACTAAAACTCTTGAAAATATACAAGCATTTATGAACTAAAACTCTTGAAAATATACAAGCATTTATGAACTAAAACTCTTGAAAATATACAAGCATTTATGAACTAAAACTCTTGAAAATATACAAGCATTTATGACCTAAAAACATAAAAATATGACCTTGTAATTTTTTCATTGTGTAACCTCTTCTTTTCAGTTATTGTTTCTTATCTTATTAAGTTAAAAAAATAAGCAATAACCATCAAAATTTACCTTTTTAATTAAAATTCTCTCACCAAATTCAAATGAAAACCACACCACAAAAAAATTGTCATTTTCTCCCCCAATTTCTTTGGATGAGGGATGCGACTGAAATGATGTGGAATTTCTATGAAAAAGGGGAGGGAGCGTATATAAGGTAACCATATTATTATTAGTATTTTGCTTACAGCAAAAATGGAAATTGCTGAAATGTAAACACAAGAATTCTTCAGTCTAGGTTTCTACTTCGTCTTTCACTCAAACAACATCAAGTCTAAATACTTGGTGACTGAACCAAGTTTCACTTGATTCTGTTTGATTAATACAAATTTTGTTCTGAAACTGAAAAAGATTTCAACTGATCCACGTTTGAACATGCTGAGAGGTGAATATGGCCATTAGAGGGTTAAATACCTTATAAAATTATCTTTAAAATGAAAAATAATAAGTTGAGTTCATTCCATTTCTGCAGTCCCTAAAATTAGAGTTTTCCAGCCAATATACTTCCAATCGCAAAACAACTTCTAACATAGTGATAAGTTGCCAAAATACAATAATTTTACATATTAAATATCTTGATTATTATTGCATTAAAAAAATACACAATTTTTTAAAATTTATTTTCTGGAGCAGGTTCCACATTTTGCTAATTAAATATTTTAGACATGGATATATATAAAAAGTTATTTATTTTAATGCAACTCCTTGAAAAAGTTATAATATTTTAAGGAATTACAAGTCATTTGAAAACTTTTTGTGATTGTAAGCATACTTCTAAAGTTATAGGGTTGCAAAGATAGTGCTAAAGACAAATGATTTGAACGAAAAATAATTTAGGCACTAGCCAAGTTGCTAAGCATTTTTTTCAACTTTTCCAGGACTTGGTTAACTGTTTCCACATCATAGATAAAAATTTGGAAATTGTTATGTTACCCTCAGACTCAACTTGGGACCCTCAACTTGATAAAACAAATGTGCCAATAATAATTTTTTAGTAGTCATGGTGACTTGGTAATCCCTGATATGTACATACTTTCAGTAGACATACAAATCTATCAATATTGCTTTCATTTGTATGCTATCATGCTTCACCTTAAAAAATAAAAGTAGACTTTCATAATTGTGACTTGCACTATATACCAATTATTGAATAAGTCAATGCAAATTTGAAAGTTTGAAGGAACTGATAACGAAACAAGACATATGAGGGAAGGGTGTGGACACATTTTTTGTTTTTAATTCTCACTTCACTTTACTAGAAAGAAAAACTATTAAAAAATTTGATACGCAAATATAAAAAAGAAAATACAGATTTAGTTACTTGATTAATAAAATAAAAATTATACAACTATGAAAACTTAATTTTGAAATGAAACAAAGCTGATTAGCTGCATGAAAATTTGAGGAGACATACGGATTTGTTGGAGAACAGATGAACATGGATGAATACGGCAGCATTGGTCTAGGGCCAGTGATATCATCATCTTTTACCTCAGACTCTCTTTGCTTTTCTTCTTCTGCAAACATATTTAACACTTTATATACGACATTGTGAAAAGTAGAATAAGAAGAAAATTATAATAAATTAAAAGTATAAATGTAATGATAAAATCTATCAGCATTAATATTTTTGAAGTTTGAAGAATTTAACCCTAGAATACTAACTCTACGTCTCCGAGATCTAGAGGTCTAGCCAGTTTTTATCACCTTTTTTTTAGTTAGTATTCTAGGGTTAATGGATCTCCATGATTTTTTTACTGGAAAATTTGAAATACAAGTTCTTTGAGGTATGACCAACTTTTGGGAACAAATAAATTGATCTCATAAGTCAAGTTACCCCTATACATGATGATTTGTTAAGAATAAAAATATGAATAAATGGAAAGGTTTGTAGTAAAATTTTAAACACAAACCATCTTCAGACAAATCAATAGTTGCCCCAATTGCCTTGTCAGGCTCAATTTTATTTCCAGTTGATAAAGCTCCTGTTTTGTCCTTTGCACTGTTAGGAAAAAAGCCATATGTTGCATTACTGGATATTGATGACATATTTTGTCACGACAGATAAAATTGTAATTTTATCAGAAAAACTATAAAAAGGTTCAATGAAATAGACATTTTTCTAGATATTATGTGAGGTGAACTCAGAACGAAAAGTCATCTGGTCTGAACCAGGACTCGAACCCAGGTGCTCTTGCAAACTGGGAAAGCACATTACCATATACACCACTGAAGACATGACTCTGCCTTCCTTTGGCAAGGTCATATATAATGTATTAAAAAAAATGTCTATTTCCTTGATGTATTGGGCTGAGGGAAAAGTTATTTCACTCTATAAAAAGATTTATTTTAATTCAATTATTTTACTTGTTATTAAAAACTAATAATTGTAATAAATTAAAAGAAAAAAATCTGTTTTTGAATATGCAATGTTGAAAAATTGTTGAAAAACTAATTTTTTGCAAGTTATTCACATGACAAAATAAAGAAACGACATCAAATTGTATTCCTTGAAATTCAGTACAACCATTAAGGTCTTATAAAACCTAGTTTTTGTTATTTGCTTTGAATCATCATGAAGAAAAAGAAAATAAAAACATTTTCATCTAACACTGTTGCTATACATATACAGGGTGATCAGCGAATATGCCCTTATTTCAAAATTAAATATCTCTACAACAAAGATCAATAGAATTATGCGGTAAACGGTACGTTTATTAGCAAAACTGTGAGAATGTTGTACAGAAATTTCGAAAATTTAGTTACAAAAACTGTTAACAGATGGCGCTCTGCGCTGAAAAATCTTTCTCTGAAAGGAGTCTAAAACAAAAAAAATAATAAAGTTAAGCAGTCTTTGCAATCAGAACACAATTTTTTCAAAATGTTCACCGTTCGTAACAATGAGGTGGCATAAACGAACAATGAAATTTGACATCACGTCTTGCAATGTCTCAACGGAAATGGAATCACATGCAACACCAATCAACGATTCAAGCTCATCCAGAGTAGCGGGATTGTTTTGATAGACAGTGTCTTTCAATGCGCCCCACAGAAAGAAGTCACAAGGAGTCAGATCGGGAGAATATGGAGGCCAATCTATTCCTGTGTCAGAAAATTTCGGATAATCTAACGCAATTACTCTATTCCTAAAGTATTCATGAAGAAAGTGAAAAACTTTATCTGTTTGATGTGATCGAGCCCCATCTTGCATGAACCATGCGATACCTGGTCGATCCTTCAACGCTAGATGTGTGCTGACAAATTGTTCCAAAATTGTAACGTAACGTTCAGTAGTAATTGTTTCTCGCACGAAGAAGGGGCCGATAATGTCTCTGGCGCATACCGCAGCCCATGCAGTAACTTTAGGCGAATGCAGTGGTTTCTCTTCACACAAATGAGGATTTTCAGAACCCCAAAATCTCCAGTTTTGTTTATTTACGAATCCATTCAAGTGAAAATGTGCTTCATCTGTGAACCAGATGCAGCCCACATCTAATCCTTCGTTGTCGATCATTGTGAGAATCTGATTCGCAAAGTCAACCCTTTGTCGAACAGCTTTCATGGGTATGGCCTGATGACTTTGGATTTTGTATGGAAACATCCATAGGCTATTTCTCAATATTTTTTGCGTGCTCGTGTACTTCAAACCAGTCTCTGATGCAATTCTTCTGATGCTTTTCCTAGGATTTTGCTGAACAATTCCAGAAACTTTGGCTGCATTTTCATTAGTGACTCTAGTTTGCCTAGGCCCAACATTTCCCTTTCGATCATCATCCACGCTGCCAGTCCGTTCGAATTTGGCGAAGAGCATGCGAATGGTTTTTGCATCGGGTCCAACTGGAACATTGAATCGGTTTTGAAAACTGCGCCTTATTGCCGTAGGACTGTGTTCTAATCTGTGATATTCCAGTACCAAAAAAACACGTTGTTCAATGGAATACATTATTTCAATTTCTACACGCTAGCCTCTTTTCACTATCCAACAGTCATACTGATCGCTTTAGACTTCGAAGCACGTTTTAAAGGCTATTTATAGGTATCATTCCGATTACAGCGCCATCTGTTAACAGTTTTTGTAACTAAATTTTCGAAATTTCTGTACAACATTCTTACAGTTTTGCTAATAAACCTACCGTTTACCGCATAATTCTATTATCTTTGTTGTAGAGATATTTAATTTTGAAATAAGGGCTAATTCACTGATCACCTTGTACATTCTGAACTATTTGCACGTCCAGAAGTTAAGTGGGTGGAAAAAGTGCCATACACAAAGGAAAATGAAAAAATTTAGAGGAGACCTGATCTGGAAGTGAATTGAAATTGGATGTTGTTTTTCCAAAAAAAACAAAAACAAAGCAGCCAAAAAGGCTCTTGTGATTTATCCATGAATAAAATAACACTTAACATGTAGATTGAGGCAATATCGAAAGATGTATTATTTGTTGGGGTTTCTTACAAAATGATACAATGAAGGGGATGATTCTTTTCATCAGGTATAGTTTTAATAGGTGTGAATGGTAAAAAAAAAACCACAATTCTGTATTGATATCTAAATAAATTATTTATCTTTGAAAAGATTACACTGTAAAGGAATCTAAAAAAGTTTACTCAAAATCTTAAAAACATTGCAATAAAGTATGAGGAAGGATTGAGGCAATTACAGAAAATGATTGACAAAAACTTTTGGGCATAAAAATTTATAAATACAGTAATTATATAAAGTTTCTTGAAAGTCTTACAAGTTTTCTGATCCTTCTATATTGACTTGAGGGGAAGGAGGACACACATTCACTTCTGGAGGCTGTAAGCCATACATTTCTTTTTCTCTCTCTTCTTTTGCTCTCTGAAAACATTCAAAAAGATGTGCTGTGAAAACATTTAATGGACAATCTGTATTTGAAATATTGGTAGTAAATCTCAAAAACTGGTTTCCTTGTTCATATGTTAGAAATAGAACAGGGAAAAGATGAGTGCAGTAGATTTCTCTTTAGTAATTTCTTGAAAAAAAAATCTATTGTAACACATAGGAAGAATAAATATTTGCACAGCTCCACAACAAAAGATGATGAAAGTGGGGAAAAAAATACTGAGGTGAACAGGAAGGGAAAAATACTTTCATTTGTAGGATTAGTAATGGAGCTTCACGATGATGAGAAAAATGGGTCAAGAAAACTGGGAGAGCTGGAATGAATATCTTCCATTTGAAATGGGCCGAGACATCTCACCTCTGACCGTTGAGGGGTTGAGGCATGATAATAAAACAGCATTGTGCACTCTTTTTCAAGAAACAAAAAGAACAATGTCAAAACAAATCAACAATACAGTGAAATATAATCTTCAAATAGAGATTATATGGCAATGGTTTTGTGCGCATACAACTAAAATAGACAAAAAAAGTTAATTTTTCAACTGATTATCAGAATAGTATTTGTTTTATGATATGCTATGCTTCAGAATAATAGAAATAATGATTTGTTTGAGAATTATGAATCAATCAGCACATCCTAAAGGTGTGTGATATATTCCATCATACAAAATTACAAAAAAAGGTGAAACTCATTGATGTAGGTATGTTGAATACATATTGCATATTTAATGACCCTTTCCTGTATTTTTTTATTTCATTTTTTAAATGTCTTGCTATTTTGATTAAAATGTCTGTTTTATCATACTTCCTGTTTTTTTAAATAAGCTATCCTGAATTTGCTGTAATCACTGAAATTTGGATAAAGATAATTTTTATTAATCAAAAAATATCAATATTTTTCCAGTCTAATAAGCTAACCCACATGACTGCCACTACTAATACATAACTATTACATGTACAAGATATAGCATGTACTAACGGGACTCGAACAAGATTTTTATGACATTTCCATTACAATGATGTAAATGTGATAACCACAAGTGTCCTTCATTCCGCTAATCTAGTGGGGGTGCTAGGCGGGAGGACATGAATGGTTTCATAATAACCATTGCATGTAGTTTTTATTTATATATATATATATATATATTCATTTTTTTTTAAATACAAATATAACCAGCCAGAGCGAGTCAACCAAAACAACAAGACCAAAGCTGATTCTCAGCTAAAGCTCTCTCCAGACAATTCCCCGTTTAAATTAATCCCACATTGATCACCAAAACAGGTTTAGGGCAAGACGACTCGACCTGGCAGTTATATATATGTATATAAATGTGTGTATATGTGTATTTCTCTTTCCTCTATTCAAATTCTTCATGCATTTCATGTCCGCAACACACGTGCATACTCATATTGTTGTATTCATGTTACTCACCGAATAAGGTGCTAAGCAAGATGGCACGGATGATCCCTGATTGTATATATTCCCCCACTCAATATTTCTATTTTGTATATTTTCATCAAATCCACCAGAGCGAGTGAACTCAACCCAATAAAACTGATGCTACCTTCTATAGTCCGCAAGTTATCAAACCCATTTGCTCACCAGTAAAGTGTTAAGTGAGATGACTCGCTCTGATGGATATTTTATATTTCACAATAAGATTCTCATTTTTTTTTGTATCCTGTGTATATAACATGGCAAGTGTAAGTTAATATATGAAATGGCATGGCCCCCTCCAATCATCATTGATCATTTTTGTCACACCACGGTCATTTTCTGCACACTAATTAGACCGGGACCTACAAGGGCCCCCTCCAATTGCTTTTAAAGTATACCTCCATTCTAATATGTGTACATTCATCTGTCTAAACGAAACCGCGAAACTTTTCTCCAACTCCCAACCCCATCTCATCTGTAATCACCCCAAAATTTCTTAATTGTGACAGTACCCAACTGTCCGGGGAAAATATGTTGTAAAAATTTTTGTTTGTTTTTTTTTTTTTTGACACAAAATAAATTTTCCAGACTCTGCCACAAAGCTGGGCTGGAAGAGATCTCAGCAACGGGATAAGTCCAGTGGCAAAGTTCTGGCATTCATGCAGTCTAATAAGCTAGTGCTGGGGTTCCCAAACTATGCTCCACACGATTTCTTGGTGCTCCACATTGATGTAAAAAAAAATAAATAAATAATTTTTTTCCAAGTATTTAAAAACTTCACATTTATTCCTGGTTAAAGCTGGGAGCTATCTTCTTTTTGAATATACCAAAAACAAATGTTATTTTTAATATGATAAATTGTATTGGAATAAACATTGGAGGTTACATTTATGCAACTAAACTTCATTTATCCAACCAGAGGGGAAGAAACTTCACGGGAGGCATGTTTTCCTGGGTTGAGTAGCTGCATTAAGATGGCCTTGCACCACATGCCATAATTGACTCACGATGAACTTGTACGATTTCAATCCGGTATGCTGGTTTATAGTTTTATACAGGCTCTACCATATTTTCAGCCACCCACCAGCATGATATAGTTAGAAATAAGACTAGTCATTCCACACTATTTTCTCCCAATTACAAATGGTCCATTTATTGTGTTTTCTGGTCTAGAGCTCTTAGAAATACTCATTATAAGTGCATTAATCTGGCATTACTGGTTTGCAGCAACCTGACTGACTGAGATGATGACTTTTTTAGACCGAATCTGTAGATTTTTTTCGTTTCTCGCAGATACTGTTGCTGCTTACGAGCAGATGATAATCCCACTGACTGGATTCATAGGACACTAACAGCTTTTAGATAGATTATTTTTTGTAATTAGGCGACTGAATTACATTCTTTCTGTTTAATACAATTTTAGTGTCAATGCATTTTACCTACAATTTACAGCAGTTTTTTAAACCACTTTCTGAAAGAATTCTGAAGCTCTTCAACAGAAAGACAACAGAATGTCAATCATTCCATTAACCATTATTATTGCATTTGAAAATCCTACTTACTATGATAATCCCTAAATCATGTATACACTAGCGTGGATCATTCAATGAAAACATTTGCAATTGGTTGTTCAGTAATTTGTATGGTGTTGTGAATAATTGTTGAACTGTTTTCACTGGACCCACCTGGAATCGGTTTCTTCAATGAACACAAAGGAAGTTTGTATACCCACGAGCGAATTAGAATCGCTGCAGGGAGTCATGCGTTGCAGGATCGGCACGCTAGTGTATATGCGCCTTTATAGATTTTACCAAAGTTCTGAGGGCACTGTCAGGTCAGGCATCACTGTATTTCAAAAACAATGAACGGAAACATAACTTTCATGATTGCTCTAGAAATTTGGTGAACACAGTAGGTTAGCATACTCACAGTACCATCCATTCTGAGTTAATAGCACTTTTCCTAGCGAGGGATTACAGGCATTGCCAGAGAATTTTGAAATAAAATGACAACCATTTTCTTCAGTTTTTTTTTCTCGTTTTTTTTAGATCTGGTCACTGTGATAGAAGACTGCATATTTATAGACCCACATTTCCAATTTTTTCTTTGCATTTATGGATCATATACGTGAATTAAGATTTCTTTGTCTTGGATGATGAAATCTTAAAAATATTTTTTCAATTTCCTGTGGGAATTTCTTTAGAATAAACAGGCCCCTAACTTTTAAGATTTAGATATATTTCCATGCAAAAAGTGCTATAAATCAAAAGATTTGATTATGAATATCTCAATGAATTACTTCCTCATCAAAGAAAATTTCTTTTGGTATAAAAAGAACAGTATAAATTATAAATGTTTATCTATTGCCTTCTAGTTGATTGGGGGCAGTATGAAAATTTCAATGATTCCAACATTTTAAATTTTAGGAGGAATATGTGTATATAGGATTTTCTGGGGAAAGGGTCATTTTTTACTGCAAAAAACACTAAAATCTCAGTTCAAGAGGGGATAGATGTGAACCCCAAACCTTCTTCTTGGGTGGGTGATCAAAACTGCATTTTAGCTGGTAATTTTTACATTTACCTATCCAGAAATTTCGGTCAGGGAGGGACCACTTGCATTTCGGGGGGAGGGGGAACCAAAGTGGTCAAACAATAGATTTGGACATTTTTCCCCCTTTTTTTCCGTCATTTTCTCACATTTCGAGGGACCAAACCCTCAAGTCCGTCCGTCCCCAGCTACAGCCTTGACATTTACATTCAGCTAAAACTGTACATTGGAATTTTTATCCCCATTTGCTACCCTTAGTAAGAAACATCCAGTGAGCATTGCAACCTCCCCCCACCCCCCCAGATGCAGACTTTTGTGAGTAATGGTAGAAGATCAGTTTTACTGTTGCTTTTAAAGGCTTTCCTTATTCTACGTGGTTTAGGTCATATAATAGGTAGGTGAACAATAGTGTTCTATGTTGAACTTTTCTCCTAAAAAGTGCTCACACACAGTGACCTAAAAAGTTTGAGAACCACTGAGCTAGGGTAACAAAAGATGACTTTGGCATAACTGTTGCCATAAATGATAAGTTAAAGATGATAAAAAATTGTTCCATGTAATTTGAAAATTACTAAAATTTCATGAAAAGGCAATAAAAGATGAGAATTAGGTGAATCAGATCATTTCATCAGAGAATGCACATGATACGTGGAACTTGGTTAATTTTGATGTGATTAATTCAAGTTTTGGATAATTGAAATTTTCATTTATTCTCCATGAGTTTCCTATCTAATGTAATGTAGAAATTACTTTTCTAACTCAAATTTTTTTTCCTAATGTTTTAGATATTTTGAAGTTAGAGAAAAAAAATTACTATTTCAGAATAGTAAAACATGAACAGTTTGAAAAAAATCCTGAAGTTCTCAAACAAAGAATGTTTTCAAAAATGTTTCGGACACAGAACTAAGAGGCAGTGACTTGTGTAAACATTATTTCAATATCCCACATTGTACTGTTCTCATTGAGAAACAGGGCTGGATTAACCCAGATGATGGCTTACAAGTACACAAGTGATTTTGGTGCCTCCCTGTCTCCTTTACTATAAACCTTAATGCATGGCCCAAGGGCGTCATGACAATTAGATCTGTTTTCAATTCCGGGGATTCAGGAAAATCATTTTTCCCGGCCCTGTGAAGCCATGGCTTGGGAGCCTAAACTGCTGTGGAGGCCTCATGACAATTTTATCTAGTTAAAATTTTGGTGAGATTAAGTATGCAAATTGGTAGGTTGGTTTATAGGTAGTTAATGGTACAAAGAAAAACTGTCTCAACTGGAGGAGCTTGTGATGATTTTGAGACAGATCTGGGCTTACTTAATCACAACTGAGTGAAATCTCAATCCAAAAATTCTAGAGTAAAAACATTTTCTCTGCTTTTGTGCTACTCTCAAGGCTGCAACTAGAAAAAAAAATTTACTCTATTGCTTGGGGTCTGTATCCATTTTGACACTCCCGCCCCATAATTTTTAACTGAAAAAGAGTAAACTTTCTGGTCCAATGCTCTGAGCTTCTGACCCCCTCCCATGCTTGCGGCCCTTATAACAGGGTTGTTAATAAATGGAATACCTTACCCCCAGGGGTCATATCATATCAATTCTATCATAATTGATACATTTGAAAACAAATACAATAAACATGTTGGGATAAATCGAGAAGTTATCCATACTTAGAATAAGACAACCATAAATACATTTTATAGGCATTGTATAATATTTTATCATGTATATATATATATATTCTTTATAGTTTTTGTAATTGCATTTTTAATTGGGTTGCTGTATTTTAGAAATCCATGGCATCCTTATTTGTTATGGGCATCTCTTTCTCAGCCACCTCGTTGGCCATTTTGCCTGTTGTGGCCTTGTATGTGTATTTTTGTATAATCCTGGGAAACCACACTGGACTGGTGTGAAAAGAATTTAATTATGAGATATCTTCGTGGATCTGCAGACACAACCATAAGATACTTCAAGGATTATGACACTGAAGTGATCGACTATTGTGATAACAATTTCGGAGGTGATGTGGGTGATCATCGTTCAACTACTGGATACATTTTCACTATTGGCAGAGGCCCAGTGTCATGGTGCAGCAAACGTTGGCTGACGATATTGTGCCAGTACAACAGAAGCTCCATTACATAAATTTGCACCTTTATTACTATATATTATATCTCAATGTCTTATTAGTGTTACTCCATAAATAAAATAACCTATTTTATACACGTGCAATTTTAATTTGAGAAAATGCATAAAATTGTACACAATTAATTAGATATTTCTAAGGCCGTAGCAGGGGAGGGGTACTTGGGGGTCTGTGCCCCCCTGAAATGTGAGAAAATGACCAAAAATAGGAAAAAGATGGCCAAATCTATTGTTCTATCACTTTGGTTCCCCCAAACAACATTTCTGGCTATGGGCCTTTATATTTCCTGATATAGAACTTAACAGTACCCTACTCTTACCTCTGAAATAATTTTAATTCAGCATAAAACTAGAAACTCATTTTATAAGTACAAAATCAAATTCAACAAAGAGAAATGATGGCGGAATTGCTTTTAGGCCAGGATTACATTATAAATGTTTGATAAAAAATCTTTTACAAAGCTTTAAAAAAAAAACAACAATAAGCCAATTTTTATATTTGCTTGAAAGTTTTGTAAAAGACCTTCATATCTTTTATCAAACTTTTATAATGAATTCCTGGCC
The DNA here is from genome assembly GCF_987345545.1 of Pholcus phalangioides. Lineage (NCBI taxonomy): Eukaryota > Metazoa > Arthropoda > Arachnida > Araneae > Pholcidae > Pholcus > Pholcus phalangioides. The sequence continues at coordinate 3,285,238 of NW_028301625.1, read as the reverse complement.
TCATAATCACAAATTTACCATCTTTTAGATATTGAAAGAACAACTGTTTTTGACATGATTGAATTGACCAAATTAAGGGAGATGATTTTTTCATGACCACCTATGCCATTTGAATCATAATGACGAGTGAATAAATAATGCACTTAGGTGCAGTATGCTCATTGTACACTTTCCCTTAGCAAGAAATTAGTTTTTTTTCAATAGGTTGGTGTTCGGGTCCCTACATACCTTCAGGTATTCAATGTGCTTTGCATAAAACCCTGACCACACCAATCTATATTATTTAACTTATTTGCTCTGAACTGTTGTTATGTTGACCAATAAAAATGCAAAATGATGAAAGAAATGCAGTGGAAAATCTTGGAAAATTACACTTAGGCTTTGTATATTTCCAAACAATAGTTGATATATTTTTTTACTGAAAATTTGTGACACTAAGTGGGGTTGGTACTATAATGGGGGGCACTGTAATGAGGTTTGACTGTATATTAAAAAACAAACTTCTATCAGTGAGAAATGACATTGAAACCACACACTGTTTAATACATAAAAGCATCAAGAAAAAAAAAATTAAATGGCATGTTTACTTTTTGCAACCCTTGTGTTCAAGTTCAATATGCATGGACAGTGTACATAGCAGTTTTGTAAGTAATTGCGTAAAAATTTCCCATACGCTAACTTGTTGTGTGACCGTGTAGAATATTTTTACTCATACAAATAAGACGTATATATATATATACCATGAAAAATATTTCAGAGAAAATTAAATAATTTCTTTTCCAAAGCAACCCAAAATTGAGACACTATACGAATAACATGATTTGATAATAATAATGAAATTGAAAAAAAATCTGAAGAATGTTTTACACACTGTGCCAAAGTGACTGAATTGAAAAACAAGACCTAGAAGCGACTATTAAATTTGCTGGGGAAAGGGTTAAAATGGATAATACAATAGAAACGCTTGAACCACAGAGGTGTTAAGTTGATGCGGTGCTTATTAAACACATCTTTCAAATGTTCAATCTATAGCATACCATTTTGGAGAAAGTATTTTTATGCACCTACAGCCGACATATATATGAGTATTTTCCCTGGATTGAGTGAGAAATTCTATTTCTTTAAGGCAGTGGTTCACAACCTGCGTGCTGTGGAGCCCTTGGGGCACTCCAACAAAATGAAATTAATCAGCAAATTTAGTGAATAAATAAAAAAAAGAAGGCTTGAGGGGCTAACCTTTGAATTTTACTCTTAGAAAGGCCTTTTTTAGTTGGGGCAAGGCCATCTTAAGAGTGCCATGGGCCTCCAGTTGAAGTGATTTTTCTGAGGCCTTAACTGGCTGAACGTGCCTGCCTATTAATTTAGATGCATAATCTCAAAAATTTCGGCCAGTTCTCACTATCATGAGCCCCCACCACTCGAGGCCTCTGATGTGTGTCCTGGTGGGTCTATGCATCAAGACGGCAGAGTTTGGGAACCATTAGTTTTAAGTGCGCAAACACTGGAATCAAAATGTTACTGAAAAGTAACAGAGGTAACAGAAAAATAAATTGTGAGAGAAATGACAGAGGATGGTAATTGAATTATTAGAAAATAGATACTAAATTTTGATTCAATTTGGTAAAAAATAAATTTAAATTTGGAATCGATTGATGGCACATTTTGAAATGTAAAAAAAATTCTTGACTGCACTTTATTATTTGTATTAAAAAAAGTCTCAAACAATATTTGCTCTCCATAAATGACATTGAAAGCTATTTTTAATATTCATTGTTTTTTTCCTCATTTCAATTGAGCTCTGAAAAAAAAGAAAAATCCTACCCCGTCACTCAAAAATTTCTAAATCTCACCATCTGTTCTGCCATTATTTATTTTAATACTAATTATTTGCTTCATTTATTATTTCATTCATATGAATAAAAAAATCATTCATCTTAATGTAAATCAATGTAATATTTTGTGTCTGTGTATATGCATGTACATGTATCTGTCATATTCATTGATGTCATATATATTATATATATTCATATTCTGTCTTGCACTTTTTTTTGTTTGCTTGCTTTCTTTTAGAGCTATTATTAGTTTATTATTGTTATTATATATATTTACTTTTTTGTGTTTGAAAATTAACTCAACAATAATTGTGTCCACCAGAATGGACAGACATCGATTGGATGGATTTTCTTTGTTTTGTGTAATGTACGTTTTGTCAATGTGTGAATGAAATTGAAATTGAAAATTGAAATTGAAAATTGAAAATTGAAATTGAAAATTGAAAATTGAAATTGAAAATTGAAATTGAAAATTGAAATTGAAAATTGAAATTGAAAATTGAAATCGAAAATCAATAACTATGTTCTTAACATATCATTTGTAAGAAAAAAGTTTATCTGTAATGAGCAATACTAAAAATAAAAACCAATCATGGTTGGAATCTTTGGAAGAAGCTTCGTTTTAGAAATTTCAATTATTTTTTATAATAATTATTATAACTTGTACTACTAATAATAATTAATAACAATGGTAATTAATAACAATTAGTGATAGTAATTAGTAATAATTAACTCATAGTTAATAATTATTGTTAATAATTAAATCATTAAAATCACTTTTTAAAAATCTTGAATTAAGTATGCTGTGGAAGTTCAACTGCACCACCAGATAAAAAGGTTGAAAAACCCAGAGATACAAGCACATTCAAAGAACAATAATTTATTTACAGTTTCTCTCACAAGCTATGTATAATTACTGAATAACAGCAAATTACATAGAACATTTTCATATAGGAGACTACAGTAATACATATAGAATAGAATTACATAATGAATCAAAAACCAAGTGAATAATGCTTTTCAAAACTTGATAGTTACCTCTGCATCTTCTGCAGCTTCCTCTTCTTCAGCAGCTGTGAGTTCTTGAGCATTTGCCAAATTGTCTACAGCAATGGCCAAGAATACATTCAGCAAAGTGTCTATTTACAATCAAGGAAATATTTTGCAGAAATTTTTCAATGCACATGTTTACCATTAATCACAATTGCCACAAAAATTTGAATTAGAAAGAATATCAATCTAATCACCTAAAATTCTATAAAAAATTCCAACTAAATTTCAATAATGTCATATTCAAATTAGATTTCCAATTATATGTTTCTATAATTAAAAAAAGATGTTTCAAAATACATAGCTAGTATGATATTCATAATATAATTCATAAATAAATCAAAATCAAAGACAAAATTCAATTCTTCAGTTTCAATTTAAAATAAATCTTGTTTCAAACTTTTTGTTCTTGTTCAAATGAGCATATATTTTTTAAAAACAAAGTAACCTATTTTTAACAGAAAAAATCATAGGATTAAAAAAAATTTAAGCTATCAAAAAAGATGAATGAAAGGTAGCCATATAATTGACAATAAATAACATTTTTGGCTGCAACAGGCAAATTGCCCAACAAAGGGACTGAAAAAAGATGCCCATAAAAAATATGGATGTAAAATATAACTAAAATACAGCAACCTTATATAAGAGCATATATCTAAATAATGCACTGCCCATAATGAAGATTATGGTTGTCTTATTCTAAGTATTGATAGCTTTTCGATTTATCCAAATATGTTTATTATACTTCTTTTTAAATATATCAATTGTGTTAGAATTCACAACCCCTGGAGGTAAGCTATTCCATTTATTAACAACCTTATTAGAGAAAAACTTCCTGCAACACCACAACCTGGAGTGGTCCTTACCAAACAATACCGGTGTTCCCTTGTCAAAGCAGTTGATTGACATTGTATTAATAACTCATGGTCCATCCCATCCACCCTGCTGAAAAATTTAAACACCTTGATCATATCCCCGGCACCTGCATTCTTCCAATGTAAATGTACTCAAGAAATCAAGTCTCTCTTCACAGCTCAAGCCTTGCGTGCCAACAAGAACACACATAGCTCTTCTCTACACCCATCAAACAAGTCTATGTCGCTCTGTAGGTATGAAATGTAGGTCTCCAGAACTCTATGGCATACTCCAGTCCAGGACGAACCAAACTCTGGAAAAACAAAGAGTGACTTTAGGAGAATGCAAAGCATGCCTGTAACTTGGCTGGGGCAACTGAGCCCCGAGCCAAATGGGGATGCCCCACAAAATTTACACTTATTTTGCATAATAATTACCCTTTTAAAAGGGGTCATAGGGAAAAGCTTGCCCTGGGGCTCAGAGAAGTCACACAACGGCCCTGACATGAAGAGACCTTTTCAAGAATGAAACCCAAGCATTCTATTTGCTTTTTTGACCACTGCTGAATAATGTTCAGAAAGCCAAATCCACTCCTCAATGAGAATTCCCAAATAAGTGACACTAGCTGCTTCTGGGATAGTAATACCAGTCAACTCGTAAGTGAAACGTGTTGTACGAACCAAAATGGGCGACCATGCACTTATCAACACAAAAGGACATGCTCCATTAGCCCATGCTGCAATTATATTTAAGTTTGCCCAAAGCATCTCCCTATCGCTTAGAATTTCGACTACCCCTGTTAGCCTTACATCATGTGTGAATTCACTGACAATCCCATCGATAACTTGATTGAGTTTATCAATAAAAAGTGAAAAAAGTATGGGCTCAAGGACACTTCTTTAAGGGACTCCACTCTTCGCACCTGCCAATCGGGAAAAATTCCCCATTCACCATAACCTGTTGTAACCCATCTTACAAGCATGATTTTATCCAGTTCAGCAAGTTGCCCCCAATCTCATGTAAATACTTCAAGAGTTTACCATGTTGAACCTGATCAAATGCCTTCTGGAACTCAAGGTAAACAATGTTGATGTTTTTGCCTTTCCCAAAGCCTTAGTCACGTCCCAAGTTGTCGCCTGACGTCAATAAAAACGTTTTGTGGAAGTCATAAAACGTCTCAAACATGACGTGATAAAATGGTCATTACGTCCATTTTGCAAACGTCAAAAATAACGACAAAAATGACCATTTGCAAATAGTTTGACTTTCAGAAGGTAGATGGTGCTATTTGAAAAGACGGGAGGAAAAAAGTATGACTTTCTGGCACAGGTCGGATTCGAACCCAGTTCATTCGAGGATTGTACCTATGTATCGCATGCCATGCCTCTACCGATCGCGCTATCATAGCGGTAACCATCGAGTGTTATTTAATGAAGAGTTTAAAAGTATTGATTAGTTATATTACAATTACCGTTTAATTTCTTGCTGAGTTTAGCCGATGGCAGTTATTTTTTCGTTTTCTTTTATTTTTTTATCCTTGAAAAATATAGTAATATAATTATAAATATAATTATTTGCGTTATTTATAATTATCAAAAAAAAAATATTAAAAAAAAATTCATTTTTTTAGTTCAACGTACACGTCAAAGAATTCGTTGCATCTTTTTCAATTGTTGACAGATTCACAGATCCTCTGATCTTCCGTAAAAAACATGATATGGATGCAATTATAATTTATATAACGTGTTGATAAATTTATATGAACAATTAATCATTGAAAAATTTTTCATTTCCATTCGAAACAAAATCGCAGTAGTAACAAAATTAAAAGTACTTCATTTATCTTCTGACAACCAGTAACGAATACGCCTAGGGTAATTTTGAAACACCCTCTGAAGGTTCATTGACAAACATTTTGGATAACTTTGATATTTTCATCCAGAACAGAATTTTTCAGTTGGAAAGAAATTCGTGATTTTTATGACGCAAAATCATTTACGCCATATAAAATCACATCATTTAATGACCTTCATTGCTAACAAGGTCATGAAATGATCTGATATTTCATTAAGGTTATCAAGAATCACGTTATTTCCTAACCTTTATTGTTTGTGGTCATTAAATGACTTTGAAATGACATGATTTTTTTTTGACTGACGTCATTCAGAGAAAATGACCAAATTTTCACGTCATATTTGACATCAGGCGACTACTTTGGGTGATCATGGAAGCAAAAGAGGTTGGTTACACATGACTTCCCCTTTCTGAACCCATGCTGGTTTTCCAAAAAATACATTATTTTTGTCCATCTACTTCATCAATTGTCTTTTGATAATAATTTCAAATATTTTACGATCCCCTGGATCAATACCTTCATCAACACTACTTCTGTAAATCTGTGCTACTGACTCGAGCAGTTCATTAGCACATTCCCTGAAGACCCTAGGATAAATATCATCTGGTCCTTGTGCCTTTCTTGCACATACATTTTTTACAAATTTTAAGACTTCCACATCTTCTACTTGAATATTGTTGAGGTCTTTATCACCCCATGGCACACCCATACTTTTAATATTAACTTCTCAATCTAAGACTGATGTGAAACAGTCACTGAAAGCGCAACAGATAGCCCTTTGTATTCCTGGAAGCTATGTTCTGAGAGACACTACAAATACAGAAATTGGGGGAATAAATCAAATCATAAACTTTTGCTTTATAGGTATATAATGAAAAGAGCAGAGTGTGGCAGAAATACAAGGAAGCATTTGGGGGGGGGGGGCAGCAATTTTCTGCAATTTTTTCTAAAAGAAAATTGTAATGTCTTTTTGCTTTTTTTTATTTCATTATATAATGTTGGAGTATGTTGACAAGGCTTCATCTACCAATTTTTCTACGTGTGGAGAATTTACCATGAGTTATTTCTATGTCATGATAATTATCCATGGGTTTCCAACTGGTGTTTCACAGAGCCCTATGGTTCCATGAGAGGTTTTTTAGGTTACTGCAGCATCAAATGCAGTAGAACCTTTGAGAGGTTTTGGTACCCCAAAACCAAGAGAGCTTTCAAAGAAAAAAAACTTCCTCATTGCTGATATTCGAAAAGCTGTTCTTTTTTTAGAATTTAAACAGAACAGTGTTGAAAACACAATTTGGACACTTTTTATTATTAATATCAATTAGAGACCATATAATTACATATCAATAGGTATTTGAATCATCATGGGATCACATGGTCAATGTTGGTGATTACAAAGAATTCCTAAGGAAATCAGCTAGTACAATTGTTCAGACAACTAAACAACAAAGAAACTAATTATCTTTTCCCTGATCTGAAATGTCCAATTATAGGAACTGCAAACATTTGAACCATGAAAAGAATTCAAGAAAGGCATTGCACACATTGCAATTTTTTTCCTTCAAATTATTCTTTTGTTCAATGTAAAAGCATATGAGAAGTTTCCCTTGAGTGACCATCACCATATGTGAGTGAGCACCAGGGTCACATGTAGATGCTTGGTCACCTGGGGTAAGTACACATTTTGATGGCCCCTTGTAATGTTGAAGGAGAGGCTAAAGGGTGAAATTGGCACCCTGTCTGATCCATCACATGGGGCACCAGACCTACCTGCTCCCCTCCCTGTTGTGGCCTCATGGCCTCCACATCCTAGAGCAGAGCCCTTAGGCTGAGATCTTTGGCGGGCCCTTCTGCAGTAAATTTATAGCACAAAAAAAAAATTAGGATATTATGATAATTGTCTCAAGCCCCAGGGCTGGAGCCCTGTCAGCCCCACCGTTATGGGACCATGCGTGGCCCTGATGAGCTCACTGCAACTTTTAAGACTCGACACTCCCAATAACACACAGGTGCTTTTTCTATCCAATTAGCAATTGAAATATAACATTATTCTTAAAGCAAAAAACATTTGACAGCCTCCAGAAAATTATGTGTTTTTTCTAACTTGAAACAGGCCATCTTTTTCACTCTGTGCTACTTCATATTTTATAGGTTTCTATAATTTGCTAGAGTTTTTTCATTTTGAATTGAGAAATCAGAAACTGGTTAAAACTCTGTCTGACAGAAAAGAATGTTGTAAATCTTGTTTTTTCGTTTAATCAGGAAGTTAAAAGTTCTAAAAAAATGACTTTTTGAAAACTTTTACCAGCTCGGAGTGAATATCCTTGAATCCCAGAACTTATGTGAACCCTATAGGACACCATGTATAATAGATATATTTTCAAATTTTTTTGGGTTTCGTAAAATAACCTCATAACTATTAAGAGTTCTGCAAAACAGACTCATAACCACCAGGGGCTCCATGAGAGCTTTTATGTTGGAAATCTCCCCTGAGCAGTATATAATAATGCAAGACATTTGTCTCTTGTCTTGAAAAAGCAACAACTTTTGATATGAAATTATATGAACTCAGACTATTAGAATTCATCAACTTTCCTATAAGCAGCAACTGTGTGTATTTTGTTTTAAATTTTTATGCTATCTAAATGTCTTCACATTTTATTTTCAATGTAACTGTATCGAGACAATTTTGTATCACACGGTCAGCACACAACAGCAACTGCACAGTGCTCCCATAAATCACTGTACCTGCCATGATCTACGACAACAGTAGTAACATAAAGCAGAATCCAGACTGGCCATGCCAGACAACACAAAAAACAATTTTTAAGCATGCACAGGGTAATTCTGATGGGGTAAAAGAACTTTGATGAAAAGGGCGGGAGTTCACACATATGCAAAATCTAGCAATCTTGCAATAAATTTGCTTGAGCTGGTGAACTGGTTTCCAAAACATTGGACATTTAGAAAAATAAGTTTTAGGCTGTTGCCAGATGAGCACAATTATTGCCTTATGCCAAAGTTGACAGAACATGCAACACATTGTCAGACAAGCGCTATTTCTTACGGAGAAACTAGATTCATGATAGATAAAAATTGCCCATCTGTCAAGTGCTGTGCAATTTTTTGCTGTCTCCAATCGTCTGGCAACTCTAGGTATTCTTCACCCCCCACAGCATACACCAAAAATAATGTACGTGCAATACACTCATAATTTTAACACTTACAAATTTTCTGCTAAAATCTAGAGAAAAATCTCATTTTTGGCTAAAATCGAGAGAAATTTTTAATAATTCCAGAGAATGGGAGGAAGGGTAGAAAAATCTGGAGTCTTCTGCCTAAATCTGGAGAGTTGGCAGGAGTGATTTCCCAAGTCTTCATATTTAAAGCATTGATACACCCCTTTAAACACTTTGATTGATATTTTCTTTGAATGAAAATTGATAAAGCAATAAATATGTATATAATACCAGATAATTAAATTTTAAACCATAATTTCTAATTTACATACTATTACAAATACAAATACAACGCCACAACAGGCAAAATGCCCAACGAGGTGGCTGATAAAAAGATGCCCATAAAAATATGGTTGTCATATGTTTCAAAAATACAGCAACCCAATTAAAAATGCAATTAACACAAATTACAAACAATATATACACATGATAAAATATTATACAATGCCCATAAAGAATACTTATGGTTGTCTTATTCTAAGAATGGATAGCTTCTCGATTTACCCCAACATGTTTATCGTATTTCTTTTTAAACGTGTCAATTGTGTTACAATTTACTACCTCCGGGGGTAAGCTATTCCATTTATTAACAACCCTATTGGAGAAAAATTCCCTGCGACACCATAACCTTGCATTGTCCCTCACCAATCGATACTGGTGTCCCCTTGTAAAAGCAGTCGATTGACGGTGTACTAAAAGTTCATGGTCCATCCTATCCATCCCATTGAAAATATTACTAGTTATCCATAAAAAGAAATCCTTTTAATTATTCTTTGAACATTTTTTGTAGGCATTGCTTGGGGAAAAACTTTAAAACTTTTGTTTTTATTTCTGTAGATCATATAAATGGTAGATTTTCCAGTTCAATACTCTTCACACAACATTTGTTCTGGTGTTCTGGCGTTTAAACTTTTTTAAAAATTGAACTTTCTCACATATACTTAAAGCATTATGTCTCTATTTGCAGTTTTCACCTGCCACATCAAGTTTTCGGCATGCTTTAAAATTCACTTAAACAATCATAAAAAATACTAGAGGGCTAGAGAAGTTCTAAAACACTAAGATTAACTGTACAGCATTGGAAAATGAACAAAAAAAGTTCTTTTGATCAAAGTTGACTTTCTGAATAATCACATTCATTAAGATACATAGGTGCCATCACTGTTTTCACTTTCCCAGGAGACAGAAAACCATGGTGAACACCAATAATACATTAAAAAGAAAGAAAATGGCTGTTGTAATAAAAAAAAGTCAAAAATGCATAAAGAAATAATATCACTGGTTGAGAGAAAAGTCCTTGGCACAAGTGTCTGGATTAGAGAGATTCCATTGCATTAAAATGCATAAATATGTAAGTGATACACCATACTTTCTTTTTTTGCTATTGCTTTTTAAAAAATGTGTAGAATTATAAATTTACTTGTGTGATATAAGCAATAAAAGTTTAAAAAATGTTTTGCACATACAAAGCTACACATTTAAGGGTTATCACTTAAGATGTATCCTATTCATGGGCTGAATTTAATGAAGATCAGTCAAAAAATTTAGATTTGTATTGGGAACATACGCACACACTAGAGATATAAAATTCTTGGTAATAACCTTTCAGAGAATATTCTCTCTGGAAGGGCTACAAGAATATGTATTTCCATCTTAAGAATTCACCATTTGAATTATATCTAAGAAATATGTTTGGGAATAAATTAAAAAAAACCAAATTAATAGTAACTTGATTACATTAGTAAAAAAATGTTATCTTGTTTGATTTCTCTGCAAACAAAAGATACTGTTTGCAAAACATTTATGTAGTCACCATTCTCGAAGAAGACAGAACTGTTCTCAATGGGCGCTCTAATTTCTCACAATAGTAATTAATTCTTGCATTCTAGATTACGATATATTTTTGCTGCTTCTCTAAAACATCTCTAAACACATGCTGCTGTCTAATTGTGAAATATATTAGAATCTTCCAAACTGACAATCAGCATGGTTGTCAAAGCATTTTTTTTAAATGAACAAAAAAAGTAAAAACGGGTGAAGAAATAACCTCTCTGGTTGAGAAAAAAGTCCTTGGCAGAAGTGTTTTTAGACCAGAGGGATTCTACTGCATTAAAATGCATAACTAAGTAAGTGGTTTCCATCAACTTCACTCCTAAAAAATGAAGAAAACATAATTTTTGAAGCTTTACGTAAAAGAATCTAGGTGGAAATATGTATATGAGCAATACAGAATTTTAGTGTATGTTCATTGAAGAAAAGAACAGTTCTGTATCTTCTTAGAATGAATCATATAACAATAGCTTCCTTTGAACTTATTTCTGATAGCTTATCTTGTTTTAAAATTATTTTTTTACATTTTAATCTTTAAAGGTTTCCAAAATCTTCATAACAAAAACTTTTGAAACCTGTCACCATGACTGAGAATATTCTCAAACTATAAGTTGTCATTATGAGGTGATTAGGCAAAAATAGTTTTGTTTTAAATGTTTCAGGTAATGAAAACTGAATTATATTTCATAATATAAAAAAAATTAGTATTTTTTTCATTATGTAAAAGAAAAAAGAATAGTCTTGATTATTCTCCAATTTTTACATCCAAGAGAATATTTTCAGAATATTCCTGCTCCCTTAGAATATTCTCACCTCATATCTCTAACACAGACAGATGGAAAATCAATTATTGGTGTGTGTGTGTGTATATATGATATAGTGAAACAAGGATACAATTCCCAAACAACACAAGTATAATGAAGTACAGGCTGTAGATCATCCCACCATGTATCCCTCCTTGTGATTCAATGCCACTATACATCACTTCATTCCAATCCTCTCCTGTTAAGATCTGCAAGAGAGAATATGCCTGACATACAGTGTTAGAATTCATAAAAATTATTGTATCAACCCTCTTTTAACACAGACCATATATTATTCCCACTAATCCTCCTATTCTATCTTCTATTTATTTGCTTTTAGCTTGATTGATAATCTAAAATATACTCCATTTACATATCTTCACACATTTGCTACATTAGCATGATATTTAGAACTTTTTTAAACAGATACATCATTAACTACAACATTGAGTGCTTACTATGAAGAACATTCCCATTTTACTTACAAGTTCATTTTAAAAAAAAATCAATTTCAAGTAAAAATAAAATTTCATAAGGAATGGACTACTAATTTGAAAATATGATTGAAAATATGCAATCGTCATAAAATAGGTATTATTGTAATAATTATTCACTGTATAAAATAAGCAACATGGTTACTTAAAACATTTTTTCAATAGGAAACACTTATTCACCTTGTTTGCTCTATAAAAGCCCTTGACATGGGTGTAAGTGCCACAATGCATAAAAGAGTTCATAATAGCTTCGGATTTCTTAACAATGCTAGTAATGGTGCATTATAGAATTTGATTATGATAGAATATTATTATTTTTATTAGATTTATTTATTATTATATTCATTATTATTTTATTAGAACATTAGAGAAATTGAATATGATAGAAAAAAAGAGATATTATATTTTGGTTAATTTTTTATTCTTGCTATAATATTTAATAAAATATTGTACTATCATTTCCTTTTTGTTATTCTTAAAACTAGCTTTTTTTTCTAAGTGAAAACACACAAAAATTAGATATACTTGCTGGAAAAGACGAAGATAACAGTTATGTTTCAACAGTTTAAAAAAAAGCATGAAAGCTAAAACCTATCTTTACTTACTGGTATAAGCATCCAGGGGGAAAAAAAGAAAACATAAAAGATAACATCAGAAACTTACCTGTGCATTTTGCCAAACATTTCTGTCTATAGTCCATTATTGAGTATCAGGAAATTTAAAATTTACCTCCAAAAAATCTGTTTCAGTTGCAATCTATAAAAAGATTTCTGTTTAATAAATTTAATGAATTATAAACTTTTCCTTACTTGAAAAACTGTGAGCAAAGCAATTGGAAAAGAGTTAAAATTTTCAGGAGGTGTTCCATCTTCAAAATTGAAACTAGAATAATGAAAAAAAATTCATTAATCTACAAATAAAATCTTTATTTAGTAAACTATGCTAAGCAAATAGTTCAAAAACATATCCATGTATTATATTGATGAATATATTATATATCAACACATTTCTGTTCTTTTTTTTAGTGTTTTCCTCATCATTTGAAGAGTTATACACATTTTATTAGTCTTTTTTCATTTAAAATAAAAAATAATCGATTTTAGGTATTCTTAGTTGATTGCGTGAGATGAAAAAGTCTTCAGTGTTCTTCTAAACCAGTGTTTCCCAAAGTGGGCAATGGAATTGTCCAAGGGGGCGATAGAACCTACTGATTTAACATAGGATCCTATGGGTTTACTTGAGTTGGGGGGCGATGAGAGGAAAAAATTTCTGATGAAGGGGGTGATGGAACAAAAAGTTTGGAGACTATGTTCTAAACTAAGCACAACTCTGATCCATCACCATTGGACTGAAGAGAACTGATCTAATTTAACGTTAAACTAAATTTTTTTGGATGTTTTAGATAATTTAAAATGGAAAGGGAAGGAAATTATTATTTTAATATTCTAGCAAATGTGCAGTATCTCCTACAAGATATACTGCATTTTACAAAAATCAAGAGGATAAATTTTCCTTGTTGTGGACAATTGCGCATCTAACACTGAAGTTACTAAGCTGCAGGTGATCCACATTGAGTTTCTGAGTTTGAAAAACCTACCAGTTCAGTGTTACAGCCATCAAGAAATTATTTATTCCTTCAGAAGAAGGAATTACAAAAAATTGCTTTAGTAGAGAGCTTTTTTAATTCTATAACTTGTAAAACTTTATGAAATTATTCTTTTTGCCACAGTGTATTTCTCAATCACCAAATTAAATGAAATGAAGTATCTCCTAACGCATAATTACACACTCATTTGGACATACAGAATTTAAAAAGATGGAGTAAAAATGGATATTGGAAGATTCAATTAATGGATTCATGATAGCAGCTTTTTAAAAATGAAACACTGAAGTTCATAAAGTACCGACTTTTCAAGACTAACTGAATGTTGATGTTCACATCACAAATATTGAAGAGCTTGCTAATAACAAAATCATTTATCAATCCTCTTAGTTATCCAAAGAAAATGAAGAATCAGAGTCCTAAGAGGGCAGCAATACACCTACACAGAGATAAGTCCTATTAGGAAATCCTGCTTCTGAGAAAATTCTGTGTGCGCTATACTTGGAAAGAAAAAATTCTGTTGTTTTGCATTTGATTCTTGAATTGTGTTACATACTTTAAATCAATAAAACATTAGAAGAAATGAAATGAATGAAAATGTAACTTACGCCCCTCCAAAAAGCTGCATACCAAGAAGTGCAAATATCAAAATGAAAAGGAAAAGCAGAAAGAGCAAACTTATAATTGAACGCATACTGCTGAGAAGAGATATAACCAGGTTTCTCAAGGAGGACCAATATCTGTAATGAATAGATAAAAAATAACAATCAGAAATGATGTCACTCTTCACTGCTTATACAAAGCATGAAAAACTAGATACCAAAGGAAGATGAAGATAAATTTCAGAAAAAATTTTGCGTGCCTCTGTGGGGAATTGAACCACTATCCCTCCTGCAGTATGGGTAAGAGCTCTCATTCAGCATACATATACACTCTAAGGGTAAAAAATGCCAGTCCTCTGCAGCTTAATGGAGAGCACTCACCTGGACTGTGAGAGGACAGTGGTTTGATTCCTACAGAGGCAGGTGAATTTGTTTTTCCAAAATTCATCTTCATCTCCACTTGTTATCTAGTCTTGCGTACATTGTAAAAATAACAAGTATTGAGAAGTTATTTTTTCAACTACATTAAGTTATAGCACATAAATTTTTGTTTTGCTGATAAAATGGTGCCTCTCAATTAGACACTAATCTATCATCTAACTAATGCCAAAAAATTAGGAAGCTGTCCAACTACAAGACAATATTTTCCATTTAAGTCCATTTAGCAATTCTATGCATATACACGTACAATACTGAGAAGTTTACTGTCACACTTTGAGATTGTTAAATTGCAGGATGCTGAATCGCAAAGCACCACTGTATTATTATCATTATTCACATTGAAAACGAGTAAACTTTTTACATTAATTCTGCGAATCTTCAGAAAAAAATATTTTTAATTATCTCTAGTAGCACAAAGATATCGTTAGAATATTGTACCAATACTGGTCCGATCTTGGAGCGTTGAATGAATATCAAACGTCAGAAAGAGGTTGGAAATTTTTACATGCCCGATATCAAACGATATAGTAAAAATGCATTTACTCAATAAATACAAAAATATCTTTTTTTCTAAAATAGTTTTACCCTCATTTTTACAGCATTTTGTTTTGAAGGAGAATACCCAATATGATAAATAGTCTCTCTTGAAATAATCCTAATTTTCGCACATCATAATGTCAAAATTGTCATTTAGAACGACAATGAATGGTATTTGAAACGATGTTCATTTCCCTCTTCCAGCTTCCCTGTCAGTGAACATCAACAACAAAAACCACCATTTTGAAAGAGGGCAATGCATGGCGTTAGTTACAAGCCATTAACACTGGTGATTTTAGTATTATTTTTGAAATATAAAGAAGTGACAGAATCGTTGATGCTGAAGACCCTGTTTATAGAAAAGGTAAGAATAATTTTATTGCTATTGAACTGGAGGACAAATTTTCCAAGATTTTGCTAATTTTCTTATTACTATTATTATGGCCCAAAGATCACAGAAATGAGAAATTTAGCAATAAAAATATAGAAGTAATGAAGTGCATTCATTTGATTAAATTTTGTGCTTGTAATAAAAATGGTACTTTAATTTTTTTTAAAGCAATTAGGAAATCATCAAAATTGTTAGGTCATTTTAACACCTAACTTGTCTGTCACACTCACTGTTTGATTAAAAAAGTAATGAAACATGTTATTTCAACTTCTGTATCCGCTACTCAGAAAATAATGTATGTGGTTAAAGTATGCAATATATTGACCTATTTTATTTCCTGACATCTATATATTATGTGCATACATTAATTATATATATAATTAGCAGGATCTCATCCTGAAGATCCTGCTAACTACGTTGCCCAGCTATACAAATCAACATTTTTTCACTCGCACATGTTATATTTGGACTCACAAAATTAGAAGCCATTTACACAATGCAGAAACACACTTTTTTCTTTGATTTATGATTTTATGATGAAATTTATTGTCCATTCTTCCCACATCTATCTTTTTAATATATCATAGGTGTACAAACTTTTTGTCTTATGAGAGGTCATATTTCACCCCAGGGTTACTGTTTGTAGGCTGTATAAGAATTAAATTACTTCTTTAAGAGCCAAATACAAATGAAAATCACTGACACAATTACTATAAACATACCCTTTATATAGGTGAAGAGGTTTTTATGAACGCCACTCCATATTTGTAGTTTACTAATTAATTCTATTTCTTACACATACTACTCATACATAGGCTGACCATATTTCCTCGAGAGGAATACGAGATATTGAGATTCCAAATACGGGAAAATACAGGACATCGCCAATTATCACCAAAAATGATGCCAAAACCGAGCAAAGTTGAAAAATATTGTTAAAATTACAGAAAAATCACAATGACGGGAAATGAAACGTTACTGCAAATTGCAGTGGATTAAAATGAATTTCAGAAAAAAACGTTCACCAAGACAAATGTGGGAGATTAATATTCTCATTTATAGTTGTAATTATCATAATATAGTTTATTAGTTGAAAAATAATTTCAATCTTTGACTTCAATAAAGAATAAAAATTCAAGTAGACTTCGTGTAAAATACGGAAAAACCCGGGATACTTTTGCCAAAAAGTCGGGACGGCCAAAAATACAGAAAATACTGGGACTGTCCCGGGAAATACGGGACATATGGTCACCCTACTCATACATACATTTAACTCTACACATCTTAAATCATGCTCTACAATGAAGAAACATATACATTTTTGTGTGGACCAGAGTTTGTGCACTCATGTTTTTTATACGCCCAGCAATTTAGCTAACAAAAGTGATCCTCTACTATGAATAGAAGAGCCTGGATCCAATTACCCATGGATACTGCAGCACTACTATATAAGCAGAAACAGCTTAAGGCCCAGATAACTTGAGTGACTCTCTAAATAAGAAATTTAGGTGAAGATTTCACCTATATTATGAAAGTGTAGGTTGTTCAAATCTTTTTGACAAAAGACAACATTATACAATATAAGCTACTCGAAAAAATACCCAACACTGCCTCACAAAAGTGGTAACTGCACAGAGTATAATTGTGAGAGAATTAATTACCATAGTTTAAACTTATGTTCTAGGCTCAGGCCAGTAAAATATTGAGCATTGTGAGACTTTCAATAGATATAATCAAACTGGCTCTCCCCTATCACCTTCAGATTCACTTATATTGGGGGAGAGACTCCACCTTTCAAACCCTTATTTCTTTACAGTGGTCCCTCTATATTTGGGAGGGGGGTTATGTTCCAGGGGTGACAGTGAATAACCAAAACCCTAAATTTTTGTTCTTTAAGCATCTCATTTGTAAGTAGAATGAGAGGGGGGGGGGGGGTCCAGTGATTCAAGGCGATGCTTTCTGGAAAGAACAACATAAGGTCTGTTAGTTGCTTCTTCTAAGTTCTAGTTGATTTGTTAGAGTATAATAACAAGGCTTTCTTTACCAATTTTTCTACATGTGAAAAACACACCACAGTTAGGCCCATGGGTGGGCTGACAGGGTTCCAGCCCTGGGCCCCAGGACGATTCTCATTATTTTTTGTTTTTCCACACTATAAATTAGCTATGGAGGAGCCTGTGAAAGGTCTCAGCCTAGGGGCTCTGCTTCAGGATGTTGGAGCCATGGTTGGGTCTATTTCATGGAAACAATCCATTGCCGATTTAAACTCCGAAGCCTTTGCTATGTTGCTGATAATGAACTTGTCTTCTAATGATCATCTTGATTATCTTTGTAAACTATCGCATCAGTTTCAGACGCAGTCAGCTGGATTAATCTCTCTTCTGTCAATTTCTGAATTGCTGTTAATTAATTTTTTAATTTCTTCTATGTCTACTTTAGTGAGCCCTTCTCCATTAACAATCCAGAAAAAGTGTTTTCATAGTCCAAGCTTTCCCATTGTTCATACAAAATATCGAGAGATGCAATTTATTCTTTTCATCAATACCTTACAGATTTGAAGATTAAATAATGACGGCTATAATGTGCAAATTATGCAATAACTTGCATACTTTTTTATCGCACCCACAGAAAAACTACTTACTACATGAGAGATGAGTGGATCCAGAGCTATATAGTGGAAGGTCTAAGCAATATCTGATTGAATTTGAAGTTCTTATTTCTTGATATACTTGACTGTAGACTCATTGATGCCATAATAATGGGAAACCACAGCAATGAAGTTGACCGTTGTCAATATTTCAAATTTTCCTTGCAAGTTTTTTACTTTTGGAAACATTTAAACAACAGTCTTTATATAAATATTTTCAGAAGCACCAGAAAAACCTTTAAGAGGGATTTTTTAAATGCTTATTTAGCATGTATAACTTATATTTTGTTCTGATAGAGAATTGACACTTCGACAGTGTTTTGAAAACTGGGGAAAGAGACAGTGAATATAAATCCATGAACACTGAGGGCAGACTGTATTTATTTATGGCACCCCCGGAACATATGAATTGCATTAACACTGTAAAAGTAATAATAAATATAAATAAAATAATAATGCTAATAATGAAAATATAAAAAAAAATAGTCAGAAGGGAAAGGACTGCATATGGAGCCAGGTCAAAATTTTCAATAGTGGAAGCATATCTTGTGTAGGAGGCACATACAAGTTTTGATGGCAAACTGCTCCATATTCTTGCAATATCTGTACCCGTGGAAAAAGCAATCTCTTCTGGCTATTGTTATTCTTATTTGGAAGTGACGCCTATGCAGGTGTGGATCTATGGGGGAGGGGTGATCACCCTGGTAACCCCCCCCCCCCCAAGCAAACTATGTGGCCCATGTCTCTGTGAGGGTTTTATTCGGCAAAAGAGAGAGAGATTTGCTCCAAAGCGAGCGAAAAAGAAACAGCTTTCCTTATATGGTTTGTAAGGTTTTAACAGACATCGTTCATGAGAGTTCTTAGGGCTGTAAAACCACTGTAGGTTGAAGTTTTTACTCAAGTGCCAGATTGACTTCCAATGCTCTACCATAGGATTGGGCGATTTTGTCTGTGTTATTTGATTGATTGTAAGTTTTACTTGGATCTCTAAGGGCCGTATTCACAGACAGGGTTTAAACTACAGTCACAATTTTTGGATAGAAGATCGACACAGATTGGTTAACTTCAGGTTTTTAACCAATCCGTGTCGATCTTCTTCAAAAACATTGCGACTATAGTTTAAACCATGTCGATGAATACTGCTCTTAGCTCAATAGAGACAGGATTTTTTACTTTTAAAGTCAAAAGTCATGTCTCTAATTAAGCTAAGAAACCCATATTACTACAGCAGCCTTACAGCCCAAAAACTTGGATGGCTTTTTAATTTTACCCCATGTTATAGGAAAAAACAATAGTTTGTCCATTTTGTTTTAAATTTTGACATTTTTAAAGTTTCAGTTATATTTAGGCACCATATTTTTTTCCTTCAAAGTTTTTCAGAGTCCCCTTGGTCACACCTACCATGCTCAAAACTTATACGCTATTCACTGTGTTAGATTTTGAAAAAAAAAATGTGTTTCGGATACAGTCACCTCTTTGGATGTAAAATGGTTGTAAATTGTCTTCATAGAGATAGACCAGGGCTGTGTTTAGTTAGTTGGTAAGTAAGTTCCCTTGGCTATTATTTCAATAATTTTATGTTACTGTACTTTGGTATAATTGATATAAATATGTTCTATGGTCTTTATTGTCTTTTTTTAGCCACCTTGTTACCTGTTGTAGACTTATATTTGCATTCAAATATATATAATCATGACTGCCTAATAACTACCATAATATAAATCTACGTTTAAACAAAGACTATTTCTTAGTGATCTAAATGGTTTAAATATTTGAGTGTATGCTGAATATTACGGTGTAAATCATAAATCCATCAATAATAATTTTTCTGTATAAAATTTGTGATCAGGTGAGAGTTGTGGATTCTAACTTCTATAGATGATATGAAAAAAACAGAGCTTCATTGCTTTTTCTGAATTCAGCAAAAGAAATTTAGTAATCAATACATATGGAGTAAAATTTTTGGCCATAGAAATGTTTAAAAATGTGACAGAATTATTTAAAACTTGAAGCTCAATGAGTTTTACACTATGGAAATTGAAAAATAATGAACAAATTGTAATATTTTTCTAATTGACCAAGTATTTCAAATTTATGTCTTACTTTGTGACTTTAAATATCCTGAGTAGGCGGAGTGCTCTAAGCACGGAAAGACCAAATGATCCTTCTCGGTAACTGGACCAGACAACTTCGAATATACTTCCACATATAACCTTAAAACACATTAAATTTGTTTTTATGTTACTCTTCTATCATGATCAAATGTTAAATTACACATTTTCATAAAATGACACAATAAAAGTAACAAATTGCATATGAATCTTTGTATGAAATCTGAAATAATTTCATGTTAACAAGATTTTTAATTCAGAATTTTATATGTATGTAAATACTCAAGAAACATTACTTATTATATTACTTATTAAATGTTTAAAAGTAAATCAATGATAGAGCTTGTGGACAATGAATTCCTATACTTTTTTGTTTTGTAGACAATGACTTATGAACTCTATTCTACTGGATAATATTAATATAAGAAATTGAATGTGCTATGACTATAAAATGAATTTTATTATTTTGTGCTGATTTGTATTACTTGGGTGACATTAAAAATAAATGATAGTGGATATACTGTAAATACTCAATCATGGGCAAGACTGATTTTAGAAATCCTTGCCATTGTCAAATAATGTAAAATATGATATTTTCTCCTACTCTTTCTGTTTTTAATTGAGCAGTTTTAAAATACATTAAGTTATACTCATTTATGGTTAAAACATACTCACAACACAATCAAATCTATTGAAGGCAGATTCAAAGTATAGGCGAGGCCCGAGGGCATAGATTTTAATAAACATTTCACAGATGAAAAGTCCCAAAAATACAAATTCTGCATAGTCTGGAAAGAAGGATAATTTGAGATAAGCCAACAGACCAAAAAGAAAAAAAATATTATAGCAAATTCCATGAAAAAATTAATGCAACATATAATAAAACATATAATGTGAAATAAACAAAACTAATAAAAAGTTTAAAAATTTGTCATATCCTTACTTGAAATAATTGTTTTATGCAGTCATAAAAAGCACAACAGAAGTTTGTGACACACACAGTATACAAATACCCCAACTTGTTTGGATTCAGAATTACATAATTTTTATAGAAAAATGTCCAGTCCCTTGAATTTAAGCAAAATTTATAAATGTCACAGAATTATTGCAGTGATGGAAAATATTATGGTGTGACAAATAAGAATTGTGACTAGTTGACCACATGTATCTTAGCTAAGGGGATTTTTAAGAGGCTAAATTGTCCTATGCCCTTTACAATATATGACCCACAGTATCAAAAAAATTGAGCACTTCTATTTTAGTACAACATGTTAAGAAATCTGCAATTTTTCATTTTTTTTTATTGTGAACTTAAAAAAAGACTGTTGTTCTTATATACCCTTATGGTCCCAATTATCTTATAAATAAGTAATGCAAAATTATAATCCAATATATGTGCTTATTGTCAGTTCCATCCAGGCGCAGATCCAGGGTGATGTGTTGGGGAAGGCGATTTTTTACAGTGAAGGTGCCCATCGGTGAAGCCCAACCCGTAGCCGGTCAATTTGTCGCACTCAACTTGTCGCGATACAAATTTGTCGCAGTGTCAATTCGTCGCAATGCAAATTTGTAGCAGTGTCAATTCGTCGCGGTACAAATTTGTCGCAGCTCCAATTCGTCGCGATACAAATTCATCGCAGCTCCACTTCGTAGCTGTACAAGTTCGCTGCCGTGTCAATTCGTCGTGACGTCAATTTATATATTACAGTGCAGAATCAATTCGTCGAACCGTCGATTCTTCACTGTACATGTTCCACGCGACCTTGTATGTAGGTTTTTGTCTGACACGTGAAATAAACACATGAACAAAAGTGTACACGCAGTTAACTGAAAATAATTAATTTTTGCCAATGCAGAAAGGTCATTGAAATAAAAATTACAATATCAATTACATTTACAAATTTAACTGCATATAAAAGTTTAATTACATTTGAAAATTTCAGTTATAAAAATTTGAAATGTTAAATAATTGATTTTTGCTGTGAAAAAATTTCAATATCACGTGGAAAAATTTCGGTTCGCATGATATTCCCCAAATTACAGTGAGCTTATCTTTAATGGTAAATTTCTATCTGCCCCATGGGCTAGAGAGTTTCTTCCCCCCCCTCCTTCGAGAGTCACCAACATTTACCATTACAGTATCTCCATAAGAACCTGAAATATTTAATTAATTAATAATTCAATTAAATTAATATTTAATTTTCACTGTATAAGCCGCACTTCCCGCTTTTGTTGGGATTTTTATTTCTCACAGCGAAGGGAGTTGGGCGCAGATCAAGGGTGGAAATGTACAGTGCTTATGAATGACGATTCGATGAAGTTTTCATAATGCCCACAGGATGAGCACCGACAAAGGCAATGTAATCACCAATAAGAAAGATGACTATGGGTCAGTAGCATAGATATAATATAACCATTAATCTTATGTTTATAATCAGTCGCATATCTTTGGCTGG
The DNA here is from genome assembly GCF_987345545.1 of Pholcus phalangioides. NCBI lineage: Eukaryota > Metazoa > Arthropoda > Arachnida > Araneae > Pholcidae > Pholcus > Pholcus phalangioides. Next base: position 3,262,492 of record NW_028301625.1, on the reverse strand, counting down.
CTTGTTTGAATATTTTCACATAGTTTTCATTAGCGTCTAAGCTTTTGGTACTGGGGGGGGGGCTGAAAATCGTCATTCATTCCGTTTATGAGGGACTCAAACCTGTACTCAGGCGGCGAAATGGTGCATTGCATTGTATATTCATGAGTTATTGGAGTTGGGGGGGGAGGTTTCAAATGGCATCAGCCCCCAGTTCTGGTGGCTATGGTCGGAGTGTTTGAATATTATTTCGATGTGATAATACAAAGTGATTTGAAATGTACACTGCATTGTAAAAAAATAATTTGAAAATAATACTTTTCGCAGCTGTTACACATAAAACTTAGATACATTGTCATAAAAAATTCCTTAAAGATATATTCTCTGCATGGATACATTTAATAGTGAATTACGGAAATCGTGCTGGGGGGGGGGCACATTGCATTCCCCAACTTCCTCGCTGAAAGAAAAGGAAATCCCTGCAGAAAGCGGGAAGCGTGGCCTACACGATGGAAACTAAATTTTCAAAATTTATTTGATCCTAATTTATTATTTGGGTCAGCTCCTAACACCCCTCACTGCGAGAAATGGAAATCCCGACAAAAAGTGGGAAATGTGGCTTATACGGTGGAAATTAAATTTTAAAAATTTATTGGATCCCAATTTATTATCTTGGTGTACGTTCCAATGTCCCTCGATGACTTCAATGAATACTTTCCTTCATTTGTTAAAAATTAAAACAGAGATGGGAAAAGGGAACATTTCCAATAAATGAGAAAAAAAAATTAGATCCATTTTTTACGCCTAAAGCAACTACCCTATTTATAAGATCACAACAAACATATGAATTTTAAAGCAATTCAAATTTGTCGCGACGAATTGACAATACAGCGATGAAATGAGTCTGCGACGAAATGAGCCTGCGACCAATTTGTACCGTGACGAAGTGAACCTACGACAAATTTGTACTGCGACGAAATGAACCTGCAACAAATTTGTACCACGACAAAATGAGTCTGCGACAAATTTGTACCGCAACGAGTTTGTAGCACGACGAATTGACGCTGCGACAAATTGAATGCGACGAATTGTTCCCGACAAGTTGATCGCGACAAATTGACCTAGACACAGCCCAACCTAGTGTCCGCAGGTGCCAAACGTACTTAAAATATAAATATATAAATACAACGCCACAACAGGCAAAATGCCCAACGAGGTGGCTGAAGAATTAAAATTATTTAAAACTTTAAATTAATTTAAAAATGAAATTAAACATTAAAATTAATTTAAAAATGAAATTAAACATTAAAATTAATTTAAAAATGAAATTAAACATTAAAATTAATTTTTAATTAAAATTAATTAAAAATTGAAGGTAGTTAAAAATTAAAACTAAATTAAAATTTATATTTATAAAAATTATATATTTTCAATAAGCAACACACTTATTTAGAAAATTGCTTTGCAACAACTTGTGTTGCAACTAATGAATTAGCTGTTTTTGACAATAAATTTGAACATATGTGCCAGCTACCCTCATAAAAATTACCATACGAAAAAAGTTTGAGGTGAAGACTGAATAATATGTGTTATATTTAGAAACTTTGTAAGGAATTCTGATGCACATTACCAGATAAAAAAAATTATATTAACACAGTATATAGCGCAATTGTACAAATAAATGAAAACTTTGCATATGAAAAGAGAGCAGAATATTAAAAGCATGTGAAGAATTATCATTTGAAGATGTTCCTAGAATCAGTGCTGTTGAAAGATAAACCACCCAGAAGGGGCCTCTCTCCCCCGACGACATTCCAGGAAGAGGCCACCCACACTCTTTAGTTTTAGTTTCAGTTCCTCTCTTTTTTTTCTCCTTTTTCTCTGTCTGTTTATACGTTTATGTGTGTGCTTGTTGTAGACGAGGACGGTCATGCAGAAACATCCTCCTTACATAGATGAATTAAATATCAGTTAATTGTTATATGATTCAATACTTTCCTTATTGAGAATCTTCTTCCTATTGAAAGAAACCTCTATCATAGTGGCGTCCACTGCAGGACAATAGGATACGTGTTCTTAATATGGAATCTTGAAATCGAATCTTTGAAAGCAGCTCGTGTTTCACGTGCAGTCTTCGTGCTTCATTCACGAGATGCTGTACGAGTATCGAAGCGGCTTTGGCAGATGATTCCAAGCAAGTGAATCATGAAGCTTCATTGAAATTATTGACCGATAAGTTTAACCGCTTGGAGACGGTGCAAGCACAAATTGCGGAAATATTGTTGTCAGCAGAGGATACATCCGAATTCGAAAATGTTTTCGAACTGGCAGAGGAATATCGTGATAAATTCTTGCTGATAAGCAGTATTATAGAAAAAGAATTGAAAAACGCGGATTCCATTGGGAGTCAGTCAACTTCTCAGAAATGAAAGTTTAAGCTTCCAAAACTTGTGTTGAAAACATTCGGTGGTGATCCTAGAGATTACTTGGCGATTTGGTCTCAATTCGTAAAAATTCACGAAGATGATGACATCGCAGAAGAAGATAAATTCCAGTATTTGCTACAAGCTGTTGTTCCGGAGTCAAAAGCTGCATGCCTTGTACAGAGCTTTCCACCGACCAAGAGAATTATGCAAAAGCTATTTCGAAGTTGAAGGACAGATTTGGAAGGGACGGTTTGTTGGTCCAAATATACGTCAGAGACCTTCTTCAAATGGTCACGAGGAATGCAACTTCAGGAAGAAACAAGACAGATCTTGCAGAGCTTTACGACAACTTGGAAAGCAAATTGATGGCATTGGAAAGTTTAGGAAAAATGAAGGAGAAGTTTGCTGATTTTCTGGAGCTACTCGTAGAATCGTGTCTACCCGAATCTATTCTCCGAGCATGGGAAAGAAACCGCTCTAGTGAAGATGCATTGGAAAGTGGTAGTGTGTGCTCACTAAATAAACTGATGCAGTTTCTTCAAAGTGAAGTTAGAAGTGAAGAGATGATTGCTCTAGCTCGCACAGGACTGGGTGTGCAGAAAATGTGTGTGTCACAGAAACAGGAACCCCAACCACCCACCATTGCTGCGTTAGTTAACGCTAATTCTGATAACGGGGGTAAGCAAAATTTTACTTGTATATTTTGCATGAAAAACCATAAGTCGGCAGAGTGTCTCAAGGTTAAAAAAATGACACTTAGTGAACGGAAAAATATACTTGTCAAAAATCGAGCATGTTTTCGTTGTTTGAAAGTGGGACATTTATCTCGCAACTGTAAGATTAAAGTTAAATGCTTAAAGTGTGATAAATCCCATTTAGAGATTATGTGTCCAAATGAAGATACTAATAATGTTAGCTTGGATAATTCTAACAGTGTATTAAACACCGCTGCATTATCCAATCACTCCTTAACAGAGAATGTCGATTTGCAAACTCTTGCAGTGAAAATTTGTTACAATGACAAAGATATATTAGTCAGAGCACTATTAGACTCTGGGTCTCAGCGCTCTTATATTACTCAGAGGGTCATTGATAGCTTGAAGTTGCAATGGGCATCAAAACAAACCATAGTTCACAGTTTGTTTGGGGGGAAGGAGACTGCTCCAAGTATGCACACGGTGTATAGTTTGGAAATAAGGAATATGCAAAACAATTTTTCATGCATCTTAGAAGCTCTATCTGAAAATAAAATATGTGGATTTATTCCAAAAGTTAATGATCTTGCCACTTTGCAAGATATATAAAAAAAGAGAGGAACTGAAACTAAAACTAAAGAGTATGGTTGGCCTCTTCCTGGAACGTCGTCGGGGGAGAGAGGCCCCCTTCTGGGTGGTTTATCTTTCAGCTGTCTTAACGCATGGACCCGGGGGCCTCAGAAAAATGAGAATATCTGAACTTTTTGGGAATTTGCCATTTAGGGCCTCAGAAAAATCACTTGGCCCAGGGGGTCTATGATGTGCTTGAGACGGCCTTGCCTAGAATCCTACTTGCTACTTCCTTCTCCTTTGCTCAATAAAAATTAAGGCTAACAGTTAACCGGACGAAACAATGCACACAAATAAAAATTCATTCGTATGTATACAATATGCTTTTTTCCCAGCTTTTCAAGTCAAAGTAGGTCGATACTTTTAGTATAAATTTAATTTTTTGATCCCTGCAAAAGTATTAAACTAGGGGTCTTCAACCCGTGGCCTGCCATTGATATTCTGAAGGCCCACCAAAACATTTTGATTGATTGATGCAATATCATTCAAAAATAGGGTAAAAAGAAGATTTTGACAAAAAAAGCCACCAGCTTCATATAGACTTATAACAAGGACAGGCTGATCAGTATAAAGTATTTAGCTTCTTAATAAGGCCTTTAATGCAAAAAAAACCACACCATACACTTCTTTACCATAACTAACTTTGAGTAAATCCTATCCTCCTTGAGTGGGAGAATCAGAGAAAGCAGAAATGAATGGAATTTCCATGGTATTGTATTTCTAGGGTGCATGGTTGGGAAAGGAACAGGTAGATGTATACATCTTGATTGGTTGGAAGAAGGGATTTGTCCAATATTGGTCATGGGCGGAGATATGGGGGGGGGGGGCGTGACAAAACGTGACCCCAACGTCAAAAGTGGAGTGGACAGATCTAATGTATATATGAATTGACATTGACATCATCATCCTGCCCCCCAGCCTTCCAAGTCGATCTCCACCTATGATATTGGTACGGTTAGTTTACTTGTGTTTTTGGTCTTTGAAGCCTTTGATCAAAAGGCTTTTAGTCTTTAAATGAGAGCATGGTGGTGAATCGTGATAGCAAAAAAAAAGAAAGTTGAAGAAAAAGTGAGATTTTTTTCCAGAAAAGTGGTCATCCCTTTATTTTTTCGTCAAACACAAGGCTAAAGCAGTTTATCTCATTTGCAATGAGAGTGTAGCCATGATGAAAGAATACAATATTAAGAGACATTACGATACCAAGCATAGTGTGAAGTATTTTGGATTGGAGGGGTATTTTCAAAGTGAAAAACTCAATGAACTGAAATTGAAGCTGAACTATCAACAGTCATTATTCTTCGGAAGAAATGAACAGTCTGAAAATTGTGTTCGTGTTAGTTATATAATAACAGAAAAAAATGTGGAACGTGGGAAGCCCTTTGTTGATGGAGGATTCATTAAAGAATGTCTTCATTATGCAGTTGATGTGCTTTGCCCATCACAGGCTCAAGCTGTTTCGAACATTAGTTTGTCTGGTGTGACAGTAGCAAGATGTGTGTAGGATCTGTCAGCAGATGTATTCAAGACTTCCAAATCCAAATGTGAGGAATTTTTGTTTTACTTAGTAGCTATGGATGAATCGACGCATACAACAGATGCTGCAGAAGCAGCCATTTTCAGTTGTGGTATTGACAAAAACTTCAAAATTATTAACGAGTTAGCTAGTGTCATTGTACTTACGGATTCCACATGAAGTCTGACATTGGCCAGATGTGAGTTGGACTTAGGCAACATATTTGCAATAACTACAGATGGTGCTCCCTCTATAACCAGTCAGAAGACAGGGGTAATCACATTGATAAAGTCAGATGCCGAAAAATGTGGAAATACGAAGATGATGTCTTTCTACTGCATCATACGCCAAGAAATCTCGTGCAAAAAGTTTTTCTCCAACTTTGAACATGTAATCTCTGTTGTAGTGGAAGCGGTTAACTTCATTCGATCCAAAGGACTTAACCATAGACAGATTCAAAAATTCTTAGAGGATTTGGAAGCTGAGTATGGTGACATTATTTATTATACAGAAGTATGCTGGTTGAGCCGGGAAAAGATGCTTCAGAGCCTGTTTTCCTTAAAGCAGGAAGTTTGATGCTTTCATGAAATGCAAAGAAAAACTTATTGGAGTGTTTCAAGATAAAAAGTGGGTGAGAGATTTCGCATTTCTTGTTGATATGACTGGTCATCTGAATGGTCTAAACTACCGCTTACTGGGAAAAGATCTACTTATCCATAATCTTTATGACAATGTGATAGCATTCGTAACTAAATTAGCCCTTATTGTCTATTATTGACATTCTCAATTAATAATTCCAATAATTGACATTCTCAATTAATAATTCCAATAACTGACATTCTCAATTAATAATTCCAATAATTGACATTCTCAATTAATAATTCCAATAATTGACATTCTCAATTAATAATTCCAATAACTGACATTCTCAATTATTGCAAAATAAAAACTGCATACATTTTCCTAAATTATTGGAGTTGGCAAATAGATTTACAACTTGGAAACCGGACGATTATGCACAGTGCATTTCAAATCTGAGAATGAAATTCAGAAGCAGATTTTATGACTTCCGCAAGAACAAAATTTCTATGAAAATGTTTTCCTAACCATTCTCGGTCAATATCAAAAGTGTTCCATCAGAGCTACAATTAGAATTTGCAGATTTGTAATGTGACTCTGCAGTTAAATGCAAGTTTTTTGAAATTCCTTTATTAATTGATTTTTATTCTAAGTATGTGTCCAGAGAAAAGTATACAGAAATACGCAAATATGCATTGTTCATGTCTTCTATATTAGGGATCACTTACATATGTAAACAGTTGTTTATTCGAATGAAGAATACAAAATCAAAAACTAGAAAACGTCCGACTGATCAGCATTTGGAGAATACTTTACGAATAGCAACAACACAAATTTTACCTAACATTGAAGCTTTAGTCAAGAAAAAATAATGTCAAGTTTCACATTTATTTAGGAATTACATCCACTCGCATTCATAATGTAAGTAAACAAAGACTTCTTTTTTATTTGGTATGTAATTAATTCAACATATACATGTATAAACAAAAATCATCCATTTTCATTCTGTTTCATACAATATAAAAAATACCTAAAATAATTGGTCTTACCCCAATTCAGTTTAATTTTTTAAAACGAAGATGATACATAATGAAATCATAAATTTTTTTGTACATGTCACATTTTAATTTGTTGTATCTGAGTGTACGCAGGATCAACCTTTGGCAGAGGGGTGGGACACACAGAGATTGATTGGAGGCACAAGGAATCTCTGAGAAAAATTTAGATTTACCAACTTTCAAAAGCATTTTCAAGTAATAGAAATGTATTAATATAGTAAAAAAAGGAATTTTTTGATACTGTAATTTGAATTGTTTTTTAAATCATTCAAAATTAATATTTGTTGAAACTAATTGAATTGAATGTTTACATTTTTAAAAATATTTTGAAACATTTAGTTTGTTATAGTCTTTGGGGGGTGTCCATGCTATGTGTTAATGAGTGGCCTGCGGAACGCTACAAATTTTTTATGTGGCCCTCAAGCGTAAAATATTGAAGACCCCTATATTGAACGTTTCTCTTTGTGATGTTTTGATAACAATTAGGCAAAATAATATGAATAAAATAAGGATCTCGGACAATCAGAGAAAATGAATTCTGAGGTAGCTCGGATACCAGAAACCTCGTTTAATAGACGATCCTTGAATATTTGAAGAAAAAAAACTAATAAAAGCTGACAATATGGAGACATTAATTTTCATTTTCGTGCTTGAGAACATATAAATAAAAAGTTGAAATTGATGTTATTGCATGGATATCCACCTCAAAAGTGGGTCTGGCTCATTATTTTATATTTAATTTTCTGGGCTTCATATCTTTAAGCGAACTCAATATTTCAAAAATTGAGAATTGAATACAACTTTTAAAGTTATTGATGCGGCGAAAAACCTTACTCAATTTCCGAATTTCTATGCTAAAATCAGCAATTTTAACATTGATCTCTATGGGGGATTGTGTTTGTTTTCACCGAGTCGCATGGTTTCCTTGCATTAGATGTAGACAACGTCGCGGCGGCTGGATGCTCCCTCCAGTAATATAAGTTCGATGCTTTCCCACTTAGTACGATTCATTTTTGTGGTCCCATCTTTCGCTAATACTCATTAATATTTCCTGTTTATAGTGTTTTTCTGCTTACAATGTCTTTTATGACAGTTTTTGGAACTTTTTTGTTCAAATGCTCACATTCTGCAGCAGGGCTTTTAAGCTAGGTTTTTTGTGGGGAGGAGGGTTTGCTGAGATTTTTCATACTTTTAGGCCCCACTATAGGGATTTTGTAGCGTGAAAAATCAAAAAATGACAAGATTCGTCCTGAGCCCTGTTAATGTCATTATCAGTAAGTCTGCAAACGAATGCAACTTCATTCCCTGGAAAAACCACAGATGTGCAACTAAAGTAATAGAATTAATTTTCTTAACACCCACTTATTTTAAAACTTTAAAATTTTCACTTACCGTAAATAGCTTTTTTGATCTGGCGATTTTTTGGTACACCTCAAGCTGGCGTGTTTCAGGACTGAAGTAAAAAAAAAAGGAAAACAAGGACTAGAAAATGATGATTCATCTTATTTAATGGCTTGTGCTTTGTTGCGTGTTACCAAGAAAACTGAAGGGTGTACATTTGCCCCCCCCCCCCCGCAAAAAATTTACACATGCCCTTAGACGCTAGGGGGTATGTATGGGTGAGTATGTGACGGCCGAATTGTATGGAATCCGTGTAGAACCTTGGTGGGGAATACAATTGATCCTCCTCCAGCTATGACCTCTTTATTCTTTCGACCTTACCAGCAGAAGAAAGCTCAAGGTTAAACTTCTTCGAGTTCACAAATTTTAGCAAGGGGAAAAAATAAATAAATTTAAAAAAATTAAGGATTAATAAAGAAAAAAAAGTGAAGCAACTGGAGCTATGTTTGCTTGAAGGCTCTTGGGAGGGACGATCGCCCCATCACCTATTATTTAAAAGATCTTGCAAAATCTGATTGATCGCCCCTCCCTGGATCTGCCACTGGTTCCACCTTTATTGTAACTTTGGAATATTGTTGTCATTCAGGCCTTTGGAATATTGTTGTATATCAGCCACCTCGTTGGGCATTTTGCCTGCTGTGGCGTTGTATTTGTATTTGGTAAAAAAAATTAACAAAATCTGCAAATGTTTATGCAGTGAAAATTGTCTTGAATAGAACAGAAACATAGTCTAGTGCAGTGTTTCTCAACCACCGGGCCGTGACATCAATCGTACCGGGCCGCGAGAATATATTCATTACCCTTTCATTTTTCAAAGTATTGTATTTTCACGAATAACTAATTGGTTTATTTCACTATTATGGTACATATTATTTTAGTTTTTCAGTCTAAAAATCATACAAAGGAAGATGAAAAACTCTCCTAGAGTTCCAGATCAAAGGCTTCCAGCCACAATTATAAATTATAAGAATTTGGAGGATTCCTCTTCCCCTTATCGCACTGAAAATCCTTCGTTTTGGTGCAAGGCCCAAAGGAAAGGAAACATGTCTCTGGTCCTTTCCTCCCCCTCGAAACTAGTATTTTTAATTGTGTTTTTTTCTTTTCGTATTTTTGTGTATCCGTCTTCATGAGACCCAAACAATACAGCAGGGGTGGGGAATGTTTTTCCATACTCTCCGTCCCTTTCCCCGAAAATATCCTACTGCTTCAGGGCTCTCTCTGTTGACAACCAGATGACCCTGTCGTTTGCGTGTCCACGGTTTGCCATTGTCGGCACCACAGAAAATGTCCTGAAGACAAACAATAATGCCATGAGAAAACTCGGCATCCCACGTTCCTTGGAGACTGGAAAAACATCTGTGCTACTCGCCAAGCTGCATAACTTCAAAGGGGAATAATTGTGAGTGATTAGGAAAATTTGGGCAATAGAAAACCACCATCGACCATTGGACCCGTTTATTTATGGCCAGTGGTAAAAACCTCTTTACGATTTAGTATGTGTTCTCAGAAAAGAACGAAGTATTTCACACATGCCTTGCAAATCTCAGAGACTAATCAGTGAAGCACCATCTGTATACAGAAAATAGTGTGTTTTTGAATCGGTCATCAAGGTGCACATAACTACTGGTGATAACGCAAATACTGTTTTCTTTGCAAAAACGCAGTGAATTACGTTGCGAGAGTTTTCGTTATGATTTCCTTTCCAGAGTGTGGATAGGTTCACAAATCTCAATTTTTGTTAAAAAATAGAGAGAGGTTTAAGTTTTAGAGTAGAAAAATCGCGATCAAAGTTTTGTAATTTATCAAGTTACACAATTTAACATAAGCATCTATCCTGAATATACCGAAAAGTGTTTCGCCCAAAAATGAACAATTTTCTGCTCTTCAGCGGACTTTTATGGTGAGTTACAATATAGACGATTTTTTTATATCATTACCTTCTTTCTAGCTAAGAGTAAATGCAAAGTTCGATTGTAAAATATATTTTACACTAAGTTATTAAAAAAGTGCTAATCAATAAGTGCTGCGTTGATGTAAGCTCAAAAAAATTCTATTGCCCACTATGAATGAAAACTTCATATTTTTACACACTATGCGAAATTAGTCTGTAGAATTGAATATTAAGACGTCTCGATTGATTTGTGATCAATTGAATTTTTTAATGAGGTAGAAGCGCCGAAATGAAGCAAACGTTGAGGGGGGCTGAAGGTTGCCATTTGTCCCGTATATACGGGCGCAAGCCCTTATGCAGGAGAGTGAGTGGAGCGTTGCATTGTATATTGATTATTGGTGGCTCAGCCATCTCATAAAATATATTGGGGGCGCTCAAACAGCCTCAGTACCCAGGTTCCGGCGCTTAAGCAATGATGATGTTTACTGCAGTTGCTGATGAAACGCTTCGTTTATGTTTTGACTTCTGCACGTTATTAATACATTACCGGAAAAAAAATTTTGCATCACTCCGCAAGAAGATAATGAATTCAATTCATTATAAACAGGTTTTAATTAATTAAAATAGATTAAATTAATTAATCAATTAAAGAAGGGTTTAATTAATTAATTGATTAAATGGGTTTTTAATTAATCAGCTCACAATCAAAATGTAATTGGTTGTTTATTAATTATTAACTTTTGAACGAGTAAACTATTCCAGACCGGGCCGTAAACTCACAGCAATTTGATTCACCGGGCCGTGGTTCCAAAAAGGTAGAGAACCACTGGTATAGTGGATAACTAATGCTTTTTCAATTATGGGAAACCTCTTTAAGACAGAAACTGTCTAACGTGAAAACGGAAGACATGTTTAGTCTATTTATAGATAGAGAAAACCTACTAAAATGGAAAGAATTTTTGGCCAAGTGCAAGTTTTTGTCCTCTTTTGGATGGAAGGAAGTTAAATAGTTCTGATCTCCTTTTTGTTTGGGAACTCTTTCACTTCTTGAAAAAAAAAAGATGAATGCTTATTATCTATCTGAACTGATTCTGGAAGTAAGGGGCTGGGCTTCTGTGCAAGTGGATTTACTATTCAAAATTTAATAGAAGCCTGTTCATCATTTCATTTATGATGAAAATGATGGCTTTTGTTAAAAAACATACCTGTTTCTTGAAAAAAATTCAAATTTCCATTTAAACTACACTGCCGGCCACCCAAATTGCAACACCAAGAAAGACAAGAGATATCGCAACAATATTTATTTTGTAGATAACATGTTGACCAAGCATCAAATGATTAAATTTATAGACTTCTGTGAAGTGTGGTTCCTGCCAAAATCAGTAGCCGGAGTAGCCGCCATTGTTGGAGATCACCGCTGCCACACGCCTCGGCATTGATTCAAAGAGACTTTGGATGTGTTCTTGGGGTACAGCAGACCAAGCAGCTTCCAGGCGGTGCCAAAGTTGATCTGGTGTGGCAGCTGGGGATGTAATCTGGGTCAATCGTTGAGCAACCATGGACCACATGTTTTCTATCGGCGAAAGATCCGGAGAGCGAGCTGGCCAGGGAAGCAATTCAATCTGGCGATTGACGAAGAACCTTTGGACAATGCGTGCCACGTGTGGTCGCGCATTATCCTGTTGAAATATGGCTGTGGGCAAGCCCTGAAGGTAAGGAAGGACAACTGGCTCCAACACCTCGGAGATGTAGCGCTGGCTTTTTAAAGTACCGGCAATGCGTACTAGAGGAGTGCGAGAGTGATATCCAATACCGCCCCATACCATAATACCCGGTGCAGGACCAGTGTGGCGGTGCATAACGCAGCTGTTCAGCATCCTCTCTCCACGGTGTCTCCAGACTCGAATCCGACCATCGTGGTGTTGCAGACAGAAGCGTGACTCGTCAATAAAGACAATTTCATTCCATTGTGCCGTCCACATCCTTCTTTCATCGCACCATTGGCGGCAGAGACGTCTGTGGTTCTGCGTCAAGGGTAGATGAAGCAATGGACGTCTTGCAGACAGACCACTCTGCTGTAAACGGCGTCGAATGGTACGCGCAGACACTGGATGATGCGGTACAGACTGAATGTGCTGTGCTATGGTTAGTGATGTGGCTGAGCGATCCGTCACTGCCATACGCCTGTCATCACGTGAAGTGGTGCACTGAGGTGGATGCGATCGAGCACGTCGTACCCTCCTGCATCCAACGATCACATATCCGCATTACAGTTGTTTGGTTTCGTCCAACACGGCTACCGATTTCCCTGAAAGATAATCCACAATCTCGGTAGGCCACTATCCTTCCTCTGTCGAACTCGGATACTTGATCAAAAGATGATCGCAGTTTTCTACGAGGCATAATTGATCGTTTTTTTTGAAAAAAACACAATTGCCGTACTTCAAATCGTCGAAATCTCCAAGCCTTAAATAGCGCTTTGAAGTGGCGCCACAGGCGCGCGTGATGTGCGTCTGCGCTGAAATTCTAATCATTTGCATATCTCACCTCCGCTAATGCATGTTGTAAATTTCATATTATTTGCATGCTTTCTTCAGGGTGTTGCATTTACGGTGGCCAGCAGTGTAGTTTGGGGGAGTGAGTAATAGGCAAGAGAGACAATTATTATTAACAATTTAACGATACTGAGTCTTTTAATTTTATTCAGTGTGGAGATGGCCACCAGCTGAACAAACAGGTATTGAATTTGAACACAAAAATGGAGTTCATAGAGGCAAAAAAAACCCCAAAATTTAAGTGTTACAGAGATGTAGAATCTTTCTTTCGCAAATGTTATTGGTTGTTGATTTCATTGTCCCAAGTAGTTGCTTGACGTCAAATATGACATGATTATTTGGTAACTTTTTCAGAATGACATAAATAAAAAAAATCATGTTATTTTAAAGTCATTTAATGACCATGAACCATGTAAAGGTCATGAAATGACGCAGTCAATAAATAAACATCACAATTTCTTTTAAATTGGAAAATTTGTTTAGGATAAAATATTACAAATTATCTAAAATATTTGTTCAACAAAACAATAAACTTTGAGAGAGTTTCAAAATGGTTCACTTCTTTGTTACTGATTGTCACAAAACAAATGAAAGTTGAGTACAATTTTTTTTAATGGAAATGTAAACCTTTGAAATGAATCAATTGTTGATATGAAATTTGGTTTTAATAGGATGAAATGTGTTGATATATCAAGACATTTTACGAATTATGATTGAATTCATATCATGTTTTATACTGAAGAACTGAAGATCGGAGGATCTGTGAAATCAGTAAATGATTGAAAAAAAAAATGCAGTGGATTTTTTGAGATGAATTTTGAACTAAACAAAACAGATTTTAAATTCTCCTCATTTTCTTTTTTTGCAAATTATAAAAGACATAATTTTTCTGAGATAAAAAATAAAAGACAAAAATAACTACATGGGCATTACTCAACCATCATTGCTTGGGAAGTCATGTTAAAATAGCATAAATATTGCTGCAATAGCGTGTTTGATAGCGGTAAGACAAGAGATTCTTAGGTACAAATCTCTTCCAGTCAGGGTTTGAATCCAAGCTGCACAGCTAGTCACTCACTTTTTTATTTCTCCTCAAATAATGCTATTTATCGTCTGAAAGTATAACCATTTTTTTAATGTTATTTTGACATTTCCACCATGGACCATTTTTTACTACGTCAATTTTGAACCCATTTATGACTTACCAAAAACGTCAAATGATGAAATAATTGACCAAACAAATAACATCCATCATTATGGAAATCAGGCGATAACTTGGGGTCACTATTTTTAAATTAAAATTATTAAAAAGTTATTATTAAAAAGGTATGAAATTTCTCAATTTTTTTATTTTAAATATTAAAAATGTTTCACTTTTGAGAAAAGTAAGTGTCCATTCTATTGCTATTCAGGAAAACGTTTTATATTGATGTTTAAATATTGGTGCATTAAATATTGAATTTCAAATGTATAGTAATTTGAAACGAATATGAAAAAATTCAAAATGATAATATTCATGTCTGTTTAATACTCCATTGGTTTATAGAAGTTAGAATGTTCTCAAAATTTAAGTTTTGCAATACGATAGAAATAAATCATTGCATATACATTAAAGTATATTAAAGTACATTAAAGTGCACCTTCGTAAAACAGAAACCTGCATAAAATAAATAAATAATTTCAAACTCATGACTTTCTATTTATACAGGTTTCACTGTAATTAGGACTAGGATATTTGACCTAAAACACAATGCTGTTACAGATTGGTTAAAAAATCTGAAATTCAGGGGTTTTTGTTATTGTCTATATGTCGGTTAAATGTATGATATGGATATTTTATATTGCCCTAGTATATTAGATTATAATTACACAATGAGACAACAATGGCATTGCATAAAAACTGTAAAATAGCAGAAAAGTATTTCGCACAGTAAGGAATGATATTGCAAGAGACATAAGCAGTTGTTTTAACATTTGAACTGCAATCAATTTTGTATCACAAACATGAATTAGGCATACAGTCCATATAAAAGAGACCTGGGGTAATCTAAACTAAAGCTCCTGTTGGAGAAATTTTCCATATCTGTGCCTACTTTGTGTTTTGTTGGTGGGTCTCCAGCAGATAGTTTTTCGCTCTTTCTTTGTATTTGAGCAGCCTAGATTACGATTTGGTCTTTCTTTAAAAAGACTGGCCTCTGATGAAGAATCTAATAGTTGGAAAAATGAATATTCTGCATCCTTCCTTGACAAATACCAAGAAAAAACACCCTACTAATACATATCATGCTTGGTTTTGTTAAGAGCTTGGTTGAAGCTATGAATAAAAATGAACTAGCTTTCAAATATTTACATAAAATTTAAATTTTCTGGACTCTGAAATGTGAAAATTAAAAAAAAAGAAGTAATTTTTGGCTACCAGATTTGACAACTTTTCAGTGAGGCAAGTGTGAGGAGCTACTTCAGAATCATAAGATTTGGGACATGTTTTATCAACTAACAAAAACTTTCTGAAGAATGCCAAAGCAGATAATTACAGATTCAGTAGAAGATTATCTGCCTTATATCATAATTTTGACTACAATATGGTAGGGGTTATTAATAAGGCTTTGGTCCTTAAAAATAAATGTTTTTAGTCCTGTTTGAGTTTTTATCTAAAAACTGTGGAAATGCCTGTGCGACAATGAGCCTGTGTTCTTTAGAGCGTAGCTTACAATTATTCATGTCACCAAGACAAGTAATCACCCTTTATGCTAGCTGACTGTTGTTGGACTCTGACTATTATCAGAGCTGCACATTATTTCAAACAAAAGTACTAGAGGCAAAATGAAGGAAGCAGTTATGGAAAGAAAAATATTTTTTCTTATTTTTTTTCAAACAACAACACATTTTATTAATGAGAAATATTAATACAGAGACAGAGAAAAAAATCACCAAGAAGCCAAATGGCCCTTACTGGCAATCACAAATTACAATTTTATATGAATCATGTTAGCAAATAAATAAAAAGTATAAAATTTGAAAAAAGACAAATAAATGAAAACAACGTGCGGTATGCAGAGATGAAAAAAAATCAAGTCGAACCCTGATTCAACAAATCGTAAGAAACCGACCATTTCATTAGTTAAATCAAAGTAAAATTGATCAGGAGCATAAACACAGTCGAAACAGCTAATTTTAAAAGCTACTTAATTTGGGGTTGGTACTACAACTAATTTCCGACAAAAATTGAAAAAAAAACCCTTACGACTAAAGTAATGATGTATAAAATATTGCCTTATAGAAGTTTGTTTGGTAAGGGAACATTCTTATCAAATTCTATTGAAGTTGTCATTTTTCAGCTAACCAAAAACTGCTTTTCGTTTGAGATGATCCACCATTCTTTGTCAAGACAGAGCACAAACTTGAAGTAACTTCTTTACTAATAAGTAATTCTTTACTGAAATCTAAACATGTGGACAGAACAATGCTTTATGCTATTGGTCCACCCATGAGCCACTGAAACCTTCCTAGGAACACTTTAAATGGCTTTATCGCCTTTTCACTCAAACAGGAACAAAGTCCTGCTCTCCATTTTTTTGTTTCTAGAGAAGAGCTGAAGGTCAAACCCTGGGAAGTTAAATCTTTGGATTGTGGTTTTAGGTGACAAGAAATAATAAAAAAAATAGGATAGTTTGAAGATAAGTTGTTATATTAAGGATTTTCATTTGTTAAATAGGGGTTTGAGCTTTGTTTTTGTCAGAATTTCAGAAAACATTTGTTAAATCAAGAAATTCATTGAATCAGAGTTCATTATATCAAGGTCTGACTGTATATACAGTATGAGTATTTTATAAATAATACTTGTTAATGAAATAATTCTTGTTTCTATGTCCTCATATTTACATTGTGTTTCTATAAAATGGTTTGTTTTCTATATTCTGAGGTGTTTTACATATTATAGTGTTTTCCTATATAATTGTTTTGTTATACCATTTAATTATGATGGATTTGTATCGTGGTTCTATATAGGAATTAAATGTCTGATTTTAAAAAAAACATAGCCAATTCAACTTTTTTAACCCCTTTACATACGACTTTTGAAACAAATTTGGATTACGTGCATTTGAACAAGCAGAGATAAATCTCAAAAAACTAGTATTACTGTTAACATATAGGAAATGAAGGAGAAAAAGATGAGAAGTCCTCTCTTCTCCCAGCCACCCTTTCCCTTTGTATGTGATACTATACACAGTGAAAACTTGCTACAATGATATAATCTCTCGACCAATAAGTCCCTCTACAACAATATTTTTTTCGTCTTGTTTGGAAATGTCTATACTCTGAAGTTAAACTTCTGCCTCTCTATGTGATAACAATCCCTCTAAAATTACATTTTATCTTGATCTGCAGAAAATCATTATATCAAGGTTTCACTGTATGTATATATGCAGGGTGATAATAATTTAAGTTTCCCTATTCTGAGTAGTTTTTCTGAAAACTGCTTATCTGAATACAGCGAGATTTCTAATTAATTAATATTTATATTACAAAATGGGTGCTACATAGGTCGGAGTAGTGTCAGTATACTGATGGATGTTGCATTGGATTGAGCAGTTTCAGTATACTGAAACTACTCAGACATATGTAATGTCCACTCTGGAAGATGTATTCCATTAAAACTTTGTATATACACTATATGGACCATGGGAAAACGTAAAATGCAATAAAAAAGTGTCACTTTTCACCTGGTAGTCAAAAATTGGACTATTTTTTTATCTCATAAATCTCTCTCCCATTGTCTCATTAAGATATCCTAAAAATTTTGCTGCATTCGGATGAGCAGTTTTAGAGATAAAATACTCAGAGCACACAGGAACTTTAATTATAAGTATATATATATACAGTGAAATCTGTACAAAATGGAATGTCAAAAGACAAACTATTTTCTGTTCCAGACAGGTTTCCATTTTATAAAAGTGCACACAAAAATATATGCAGTAATTTATTTCTGTCATTTGCAAAAACTCGAATTTTGAGAATATCACTGTAACTATAAACCAACAAGTATCAAACAGAGACATGCATATTATTATATTCAATTTTTTTATGTTTGCTGTTCCAAATTACTATACATTTGAAATTTCATATTTAATGTGCTAATAGGTAAACTTCAAAATGAAATGTTCTACTGAATAGCAATAGAATGAACACTTACTTTTGTCAAAAATGAAAAACTTTTAATATTTAAAATAAAATTTGAGATATTGTGTACTATTTGAAAATAGTGGCAATAAGATCAACATCCAATAACTTTTTCGAAAGAAAGATTATACATCTCTGTAATACTTAAATTTTGCTTTTTTTGTCTCTCTGAATTTTTCTGTTTAAATTACACTGAATGAAATACATATACTAAAAACAGTATCACACAAAAAATTATTAACAATAATTGTCTCCCTTGCCTATTTCTCTCTCGAACTAAATGGAAATCATCAACATTTTACTAAGAAACAGGAATGTTTTTTCTAACAAAAGTCACCATTTCAATCGTAGATGAGATGCTAAATAGGCTTTCACTAAATTTTGAATAGTAAATAGGCTTCCACTCAGTGCCGTCTTAACGTATGGGGGCCCACCCGGGCACGGTTTGGTGGCCTTAAGAGAAGAGGGGGCCTCACAAAAATGAGATGTGGTTGAAATTTTCTAGAATTTACCTGGTAGGGCCTCAGAAAAATTGCTTGGCCTGGGGGCCCATGATGCTCTTAAGACGGCCCTGCTTCCATCCAAGCCCTACCCCCTTACTTCCAGTTCAAATAGATAATCAGCATTCATAGTGTAGTGCTTCCAAGAAGTAAAAGATTCCTAACAAAAGGGAGATCAGTATGACTTAACTTCTTCCCATCCAAAGGACAAAAATTTGCTCTTGGACAAAAATTATTTCCATTTCTGCAGGATTTTTTAATCTAATTAAAAAAGCATTCAAATAGCAATCATAATTAAAAAACATTAGTTATCCACTAGACCAGTGGTTCTCAACTGGAGCCCTAAGGGCTCCGTCTGAACTCTCCAGAGGCTCCGCAGCCGCTCAAGAAATATAAAAAAAACTGTAAATTTGAAAAAATAATTATATAAATGTTTTTTAATACTAAAAGTAAATTAATATCTTTGATAAATAAATAAAAAATATGCCTACGGGGCTCCACCATAGACATACATGCTGCACTAGACTATTTCTCTGTCCCATTCAAGCAAAGACAGGTTTCCATTTCATACAGTGTCTATCTTAGATAGGTTTCACTGTGTATATATATATACACCCATCCCTCTATTTACGTGAAGTATCTGTTGCACGTGGATTTGTTTTATGTGAATGAAATCGCGCAAATCAAGTCTGTCAGTACAAAAGAAAACAAATATTAGAAAGAAAAGCTAGTGTAAGTTTTAGAAATACTGTAATCTATTTTTGCCCTTTCCTTTCATACAGCACTGGCATCATCACTGAATCATCCTAACTGGTTTGTAGAAAATGCTGGATGCGTAAATTGATATAGCGCACAAAAGTACCATGCGTAAAAAATATGCTTAACACTAGAACCGCGGCACTTTCGGTATACCTAGAACCGCGGACTGGGTCAAATTGACCCAAACTTTGAAAAACAAAATCTGTTTCATAGTGAAAACAGGATATTTATTTTTGGTTTCTGGGTTTCTCCCTACTCTTAATCAATGTTGTTTAATTGCGTTTTCATAATGGAAAATTATATTTGTTTATGAATATAAAATGGACTTCAAAATTAGCTAAAAAAATGATGTAATTCAGTAAAAATAAGTTTTAGTATACATTATTTACTCTATTCAGTCCAAAAACACTTTTCAGTAATTCCATAATACTACAAAGATGTAAAATAAGCGTGTCAGATAGAGCATGAAAAAGTCTATAATATGATTCTGTCAAATAAGTATTGATTTCTTACTGATAGTGGAATTTATGATGAGCAGTTGAGCAATTTTTTTTTCAATATTCTTGCACATTCCCGCATGTTGAAGTTGTACAACCCATGCAAAAATTAACAGTTTTGTTTCCACATTTTTATGTTACCTGACATATCAGACTCATTTATTTTTATTTAATATTATTATTATTATTTTGATCGCTCACGAACAGACACATGATCAAGAGCGCACGAACGTTTCCTTTTGCGCTAGGGCAACACGTATGATGAATGCAGCTCTTCAATACGATATTAGAGGAACTGCTTTCAAAAAATAGTTCTGGCCGTCTGTACTACTCTATACAAAATACAGGAATATTTTTATAGTGAGATCCAGGATGTTACAGAAAACGTCTATGATGCCAAATATTTTCTGAGCATTTGATCGCTATAACTATGATCGTTACACTTTGTTGAATTTTAGTGTGAAATAGTTTCTGTGTGTGTGTGTAAGGAAGCTTTTTAGGGCTAACTACTTCCAATATCGACTGCCAGATGAAGCGTGCTGAGTAATAAAAAACTTATATCGTTCTTTCCTTGATAAATTGCCATTGTGGCATCATTGTTCCATACAACTGTAGTTTCACTATCTTTATTGTGTGAGATAATATTGCTCTTCGATTTTGTCTCATCGTCTCTACTAAGCTCGTATTTCTTGGCTTTTATCATTTGAGCCAGCTTCAGTGTAGGGAAAAAAGGTGTCGGTTGAGGCATTTCTGCCCTTGTTCTCAAATGGCTTGATCAGTTGCATCACTATGTGCTCTGAAAGAGAGATTCGTTGGACGTTGATACTTCCCAAGGTTTCGAAATCCGTGCAAAACATATTTGGTGCAAGCCAGAAGTTTACTCTTTTTCTGTGGCATCATTTGCTTACAGAAATTTCAACTACACGTTTTTTTCTAGAATTAAGCTTTTACTCTCCCAAAATCTTCATTGAGTCCCGTCAGAATTCCAGGTATTCAAGTTTACAAAGGAAAGAAATATTTAGCTCTACTTGTGTCATTACCCCATTGAAAAAAAGATAATCTGCTCTGAGAATGAATTGGCCTTGACCTTGAAAGACCTTTATTCTTCACTATCTTCATTTACAAAAAATTTTAGAAAGGGAACCACTTCCAAGAAAATTCTGCACCCCCTTTTTTCCTATAGAATAGTACGTTGGGTCAGAATGACCCAAACCGCGGTTCTAGGTATAAGTGCTTATAGCTCTGAAACACGAAATGTGAAGATGATAAAATTTTCGTGAATTAATATTCATATGATATCATGAAAAGTCACGAAATTTTTTTAACATCCTCATGTAAGTTTTTGAGATAAATGAAAACGAAGTTTGATTTGGGTCAAATTGACCCACTCCGCGGTTCTAGTGTTAAATAGAGTTATAATTTATCATATAGAAAGAGACTTCTGTAAAAAAAATACTGCGTAAATGGAGGGACAGGTGTATATATTTTATGTTGAAATCGTGAGCGCTAATATATTTCTTCCATTTAAAAAGATACTAAATATTTCACCCCATATGCTGAAGTTTTGTTATGGCAATATTCATGTTTAGCACATTGAATTACATAAAAAAATTACTGTGTTGCTTTAGATGCAGAAACTTTGTCAAAAATTTGTTGTTATTGTATTTTTTGGACTATCTGCAATGGCATTGCATTTTTAAGAATATAATTTTGGAGGCTTGCAGCACTTACACTGATGTAATAGATGTAGTAATTATGATTGATGAAGTGAATAGATCAATTTTTGTTTTGAAAAAAAAATTAGATTCAGGAAACTGACTATGAAAACAGACTACTCTGACATTAGCAAGAATTTTTAAACAAATATTTTTTGTAAAATATCAAGAAACAGTGATTACACGAAAATTTAATTTCCTCCTGCAAAGGTGTGGCAGATAAACATATGCAGCACATTTGCAGAGCAATTTTTCTATTCCATTGGCGTACACAAAGGGGGGGGGGTTTGGGGTTCTTACCCTCCACAAGTCGAGATTATAGTGTTATTTTGCAGGAAAAATGTAACCCCCTCCCCGAGAAGGAAAAAAATTGAAACCCCTCAGAGAAAATTCTGCATACGCCTATGTTCTATTCAATGTTTTTTTCTGACTGCAGTGCTTACACCCATGTGCTTGATAAGCTAAAAAAAATACAGTAATACAGATGATATTGGACCTTTAAATTGATGCATATTCAATTATCCAGAGGTTTTGACTTCCTGATGTTGGCTTGTCCCAATTACCTTAGATATCAGATAATCTAGTTTCTACTATTTGAATAAATGCAGCTTTTTTTGTAAATGTATGAAAAAATGTCATCCTGTGAAAATAAGCTATAATGTGACTTCTGGGCAAAAACTAATGCAAGATCCACTCGTGTCTTAAAAATGCTTATCATTTGAAGCTTCTAATGATGAATTCCACTTTAGGAATGGATGACTTTGTAACTAACTAGTTCCTGGACAGACAACTCATATCTCATGGGATAATGTGTTAATTAAACTAGAAATAATTAGAAAAAAAATTTCAGAATTCCTTATTTATTATCATCTATTTTTTTTAAACCAGTATTTAAGTATTTTTTTTTACTTCTATCTCCTAATTATTGTAAAACACAGAATTTACCAAGTTTGGGCTTTTACACTATTTCTGTACAGTGATGAATAATTATGTTGAAGCTCTAAAAATAAAATGAAAGATAAATTGAAGAAAAAAAATATTTAAAAAGTTTGTAAAGTTTTTTCTCACATATTTACATGATCTTTATACAATTATCCTGTATCACTACTACTACTAAACACTACACATACGTCTCGTCCATAAACCTATATGGAATTTCTAACAAATGAGATTACATGTTAGAATGTATGTGTACATGTGAAATTAACGTGAAGTTTATTTCTTAAAAATGCTTGTTATGCGCTCAAATATTGCTGCCATCTCCCTTCCAAATTCAAAAGCAGACAACTTGGCTGGTTTATTTATGTTCGTCTTGTCATGTGGGAATTTTTTTAAGGTTGTAGAGCTGATTGCTCTCTGTAGTAAGACTTTTAATAGGGAGATTGGCTCCATTTGCAACATGAAGTTGGGAACCACAGAAAACCAACTTCATCCAAACATCAACTGTGCTGCCAGTTGGGTTTGAACCAGGGTAGTCACAATACAAGTACACAAATATGACCAATGTGGTTCACAGTGTGATACAGTCCTGTATTACTGAGCATCAATAAGGAAACAAGCTTTTAAGAACTGTGTCATCATATTGCTCTACTGATGAATAAAAATGGGCTAGATCAAAGGTTCTTAACCTTCCAATGTAAACATCTTCATTTTTTTGAAGATGTTTAAACTGAAAGAACGCAGGCGTCAGGGGGATAGGGTTGAAGTGTTCAAAATTTTCAACAGGATGGATAGGATGGACAATGAATTATTAATACACCGTCAATCAACTGCTTTGATAAGGGAACTCCAGTATCCATTAGTAAGGGACAATTCTAGGTTGTGGTGTACCAGAGAATGTTTCTCTAATAGGGTTGCTAATAAATGGAATAGCTTACCCCCAGGGGTAGTAAACTCTATCACAACTGACACGTTTAAAAAGAAATACGATACACATGTTGGGGTAAATCGAGAAGCTATTCATACTTAGATAAGACAACCATAAATGTTTTTATGGGCATTGTATTATATTTTATCATGTATATATAGTCTTTAATTTTTATGATTGCACTAGCAAAAATACCCAGCGCTGTCCGGGTTTTCTTCAATTTCTGGGAGGATTAGAAAAGTGACAAACCATTATAAAGGAATAAACTGTTATAATGGCAGCATTAGAGAAGTGATAAATCATTGTAAAGGCATGTGCATGTCTGAAACGCATTGTTGAGGAACCACGGTAACTAGAATAAACATTCCAAAAGAAATCGTTAGGAAGCCCAGGAACCATTGTCGCCCAACGGTTTTTCGCCCATTTCGGGCATTGACAAACTTTTAATGTAGCCTATGGTTCAAACCCGGTCCTGTTTGGTATATATGCAAAATTTGGCGACAATCTGTCTAAAACTGTATAAAGAACAGACAGACATACAGACATACTTTCACATTTATATATAAGATTTTTAATTGGGTTGCAGTATTTTAGAAATATATGGCATCCATATTTGTTATGGGCATCTTTTTCTCAGCCACCTCATTGGGCATTTTGACTGTTGTGGCCTTGTATTTGTATTTAGTATTCCACAGACCCTTTGTGCTAACAAGATGAAGCACACAGAACCTGTCACAAAATAACATTCAGTAAATATTGTAGCAATGTGAAGACAATAAGTTAATTGTTTTGTCATCTAGGCTCGCATACCAGCTTGAGCCACCACTTATACCACTCTTGAGGTATCAACAAGGGGTTATTGGACACCTGGTTAAAAACCCCTGGGTTAGATTAAAGCAATACTTTTTATTAAAAAATTCATGATATTTTAGAAATAGGTAATACTTACATAAAAAATCTGTCAGCCAGTCTGGCTGACCATAGTGATTAGCTGCTACACATACAGTATTTAAAAACACTAGGACGATCACAAACCAGTAAAAGGCTTGGGTTTTCACAACATGACGAATAAAAAACCTGCATTGTAAGTACAAAAAAGTTTTATGTACAAGTTTATCCAGAAATACTATCACTCTTGTCATACAATAAGCAAATAAGATTGTAGCTAGGGATGGGGGTGATCTAGTCCTCACACAAGATCTTATTAAATTTCACAATAGAAACTGTAATTATGCTTTAGGTACTCACTATGTCTTAACAGATCATCTTCATTGACATATATTTTATATACAGTAAAACTTCTGTTTTGTGGACACCAGTGGGACAAGAAAAAGCTATCCCTAAAAAAGGGTGACTGTAAAAAAGTGGGTTCTTTTTGAAGCTTTTAAAATAAAACTTCATTATTATTTGGCCATAAAAGAGGGGTGACCATTAAGAAGAGCTTCACTGTATATCATTTAAAAAATACAAAATCTTACCGGAACCTCTTCTCTCCTCGCCAAAAAGCTTTACATGCTCCTTTGTTCTTTACTTTGGCTTTGAAATAGGAAGCCCTTGCAAGACCTTGTTTAAATTCCAAAGAAATTAAATATATTTATTTCATATGCAAACATAGAGTAAATAACTATAAAGCTTTTTATCAGAGCATTAATGTAATAATAGATATGCTCAAAGTAAGAACACGTTTTTCTGAATACATAAATAACTATGAAAGGCAAAAAAAATAAAATAAACATATGAAAATACAATATAAATATGATAAAAGACTTAAAAAGTCAGTAATTAAAATCGATATTACCTACCTTTTAATTTACCTTTCTTGGCTGCATTAAAATAATTAAAAAGTTTGTTTAGAATTTTTTGAAAACAGTTTAACAAAAACAAAAAAATCAAGTTAAATACAAAATCAGCATGGTTGACATGCAAGAACATTTTTATTAAATGATGCACTTGAATATGTGAAGAATTCAAAATGATTCATAGAGTAGCATGTTTTTTTAACATAGTTTTTATAGGTGTATTTTCTTGATTTCAATAAAGTAAACATTATAAAGAACAGTAAAAGCTCACCAACAGTTTCACTTTCTTTACTACCATCATCATCTTCTTCATCTTCATCTGTGCTCTTACTGTGCATATTTTTTAATTTCTTTCGTTTGGCTGCAGTTCTCTTGCGAGCTGTTTCAATGAAGGAAATTTAAAAAATGCACCAGATTTCTCATTTGATGAAAATTTTTAAATTTTATTTATCAAAATATCTATGTAATTATAAGAAAGAAGAACAATAAGAATAATAATTTCATTCATTAGAGAATATGTATTTTCCAAAGGATCAAGGGAACAGGATATTCACTATAAAATGCTTGGTTACATAAAAAAAAAACAAGAGAGTGAGACTGTTTTTCATGAGCTTGTGCCGTGAATGTCACTCCCATAGTCAATGGCATCTTATTGAATTGGTTCAAGTCAAACAAAAGCCCTTAAACTATTTGAGAGTTTCATTAATATGCATATGCATACAATATTATTTTTTAATTTAGAAATATTAAAAGGAGCTCAGAAAAAAATGCTTGGGCGCAGTCCTTGAACTCATCAAGATTACCTTGCCCGCAGTGCAAGAATGGGGTTACCATGAAGCTGAGCTGTAAGAGATCTCCACGATGGAATAAGTTCAGCAGCACAGTTCTGGCATTTGTTCAGTGTCAGTAAGGGAAATACCAAGGACAAAAATAACATTATCTCATAACGAAAAAAACCTAACTTTGTGGGATTCTTGAATTGAACATTGGTAACGAACACCTTCAAGTGAAACAGAACAAAAAGTATAGTTTTTCTCCAAAAATAAGACCTAACCAGAAAATAAGCCTTAGCTTGATTTTTCAGGATGCTCATAATATAAGCCCGAACCTGGAAATTGGCTTGTTAAAATCATCAGCCAGATGAAGGTATTCTGTAGGTCTGTTGCTATGCATGACAGGTTGCCTTGTATAAAGTGATATTAATGTACATGAATGAATGAACACCAGAAGTGCATGTATTTTCACAATTTGCAAAAAAAAAAAAAAAAAAAAATGTTCATGGTAGCTGCTGAACCTAAATGATGATTTTCAACATTGTTAAAATATTGATTAGGCTTACAGCACAAATTATTTACTTAATGTTAGGTTCATACAGAATTAGTATTTTTATACTGCATAGATGGACAGATAATGTGAAAAGCAATTTGATAAACAAAATACTAGATTACCCACATTCAGGGCCTGATTTTGACTTCAGTGGGTATTGAGCAAAGCAAAAATGAGTGGGGTCTCCTGGCAACTGGGGTCAAATATATTTGTTTAGTCAGTGAATAGATGTTAAAATTTTGGGGTCCAAAAATCATGAGGTCCACAGCAAATGCCTTATTTGTCCATCTAGAAATCAGGCCCTGCTTGTGTCATAACAAAATGCAACGATTTTGGACTCCTCCCACAGAATTTTTTATGATGAGCCACCACTGCTGGCCATGACCTTCCTTATTCTATTGGTACAAGGGGTCCCAAAACACAAGAGGATAAGAGCCCCCTCCTTTTTTACGGATCTATAGAATCAAAAATGGGCAGAAAAAATTATTACTATAGAAAAATAGTGAGGATATGTGCATGTGCTCGGAACTAATAATACATTTTTATTCCTCTTATTTGTTCTTTTTTCATAACTAATCAGCCCTTACTTTTAAACTGTATCTCATATGAGTACATATTTTATGTAATGTTTGGATTCTCACACTCACAAGCATGCATACACACACACACACGTAGGCCTATACAGATAGGCCATATACACATATAGGCCTATGCTACTCATTTCATAATGCATATTCTGCAATTTTGCAACTCTATTAGAATTACTGTTCAACATTTAACCATCATTAGAACCAAGATTAAGTTGTCAGTATTGTAGTCATGCTTCAAGTTTCTACCTTATTTTTGTCTCCCAACATGTCTTACTTTGGGAAGGGTTCATTTATTGATATTATGTGCATTCATACGTCATTTTTCTTTATATACTTTATTCTTTGGTAAGTACTTCATCAGTTGCTGAAGATGATCATCAGAACATAAACAACATGCATTTAAAAATAAAAGTTACCCTCAATTATGTGCAATTTTTCTTCTAGTGTTGTTCTCTCCTCAGCTAAAATTACTTCCTCTATAAGAGAAAAGAAAATTTAAGTACACAAAATTATACAACATGAAAAAAAAAGTTAGATATATGCATCCTAGATTAAAGTTTAATTTTGAGTTTTGATTTTTCCCACTTCCATTTCTTTGCAACTTAGCCCAATTCCTTGTCAATTAATTTTTTTCTTTAGCTGTTTTAGCTTCTAAACTTCACTCATTTAATCAAAAAGCTTTTTGATCACAGTTACATGTAGGGACAAACACATGATCACCACCATACACACCAATGGTAAGAGTCATGAGCAGAGATACTGGAAGGGGGGCAGCATCAATGACTTAGCTTACTCATCTAATGTATAATAATATATATAAATTGTGATATAATCATGCTCCTACCCCCAGCATCATCATTATGCCCCCCCCCCCCAGCCTTTATATCTCCACCTATGATAAGAGTAAGGATTTCACTGTAGAAATGTGGAAATTCTGTGGAGTTTTCAGCATCAATTAATTCAAAAAGTTTGACTTGAACAGACATATTGTTTTTACATTCCGCCGAGCAACAGAGATTGAAGATATGGTACTTATTCCAAGTGGGAAACTCGGTCAGCATGATACTCTTATCCTCTGAAGATGGCACCCACAGTGTGTCGAAATACATTAGAAATTTCTTAGTATTTCCTAGTATTTGCCTTATTCTTTGAAGACTTTTTTGAGTATTCATATAATAAAAATGTTTTTTAAAATTTCATTAGCTATTTTCCAAGTACGAAAATTAAAATGTGCAATCAAATCTCAATAAGTCAAATGTGCAGCAGCCAACAAAAAACTTCAAGTTATCGTTAGTTTGACTTATAGGAAATTCCAATTTCAGAGTGGCAAAAAGAAAAAATTATTAAAATAGCAGTGATAAAACATGTCATACTACTGGAGATAAAAAAATTCAAAAAGATAAGCTACTCTAATTTAATCATACTTAATTATTGAATTAGAAATATTTAGAAATAAATTGGATGTACATGCTGTATTATGGAAGCAGACACATACATGACACTCATATAAATGGAACAAATCATAAATAAAGTGCATACAAGATTATCTTCTGTCAAAAAATGCAGTGATTTTTGACTGCCTATCTCTTCTTTCATGAGAAAGTCATATTTTGCAAACAGACAAATGACTCCACAAAATGAATCTGCTAAATTCTATTGCTAAATGCTAAATTCTGTTGTTAAATGATGAATTATATTTCTAAATGCTGAGTTCGATTGTTAAATACTGAATTCTATTTCTAAATTCTAAATTCTATTTCTAAACTCTAAATTCTATTGATAAATTCTAAATTCTATTGATAAATTCTAAATTCTATTGATAAATTCTAAATTCTATTGATAAATGCTAAATTCTTTTCCTGAATGCTATACTCTATTATTAAATGCTAAATTCTATAACTACTAAATGCTATTTTTAAATTTCTCTCATTCCAAAAAACTTCAACTTAAAGGGAGAAAACTTTGAGTTATGGGAAAATTTTAACAATAAAATATGAAAAAAGTTCTGGGGCAAGTGAAAACTTCGACTTAAACAGATATTTGAGCTATCAGAGTTCGAGTTATCATGAATTGACTATATGGTAGTTGATTGTGGGTATATATGTATTACATTTTAGTATTCATGAGCCAATCATATAGTTAATTTTTTTTTTGTGTCATCTTCATAAAGTTATTACTAGAAATGGTTTGTTTTTAAAATATGTATGAAATTTAAAAAAAAAGCAAATGGCTCATAATTTTGTAACTCATCTTCCAATATTGTACGTGTCCACAGGGGCGTCGGAAGTGTTTCGAACCTGTGGGTGCCCGTCTTGAGATTCATGCAGGAAATTTCGATTTTTGAATCAATTCTGTGGGTGCTCAAACCCGTTCTACAAACTTCCGTGGGTGCTCGAGCACCCACAGCACCCCCGGCTCCGACGCCACTGCGTGTCCATTTCATTGCATTTTGTTTTTGGAAAATCAAAAATTCAATTCAGTTTCACAACTAAAAAATATTTTTACAGAAATTTAAAAAGCCCCCTAAAAACGTTTGCTATATAACCTTCAAATTCTTTAGAACAGCCCTGATCAAGTGTCAATTTTCATAATGCCAATGACTGAAAAAATATGAATCCCTCTCCAGTGCTGTCTCAATGCACCTGGGTACGGCTTGGGGGCCTCAAGAGAAGAGGAGTCTCAGACAAGTAGTTACATTTTTCGAGAATTTCCCAGGTAGGGCCTCAGAAATATCTCTTGGCCCAGGGGGCCCATGCTGCTCTTAAGACGGCCTTGTCCCTCTCAACACTAGAAAGACAAGTCAAGGGACTGTACCTACAAAGACGGCAAGCGGTCTGCACGACTTCATAGCTTTTTCCATCAATCTTTGAATATTTTATTATTTGAAAGCATGGTATGATATTTTAAAGGTAGAATAGATTTCTAACACAAAGAATTAAGGGCGAAACAATTGATCTATCAATCTATTTTATTATTGTTTACTTTTTAAAGCATTGTGCATAGATGACTTCTCTTGATGTGCATCAGAGTAGAAGGAACTTGGGAGTGGAAATGGATCCCGATAGGATTTCAATGTTACATCGCTTCTAAGTTATGAATAGGATCAACGAGTGTGATCTTATTTTTTTTTGCAATTGGAAGCACCTGACAATGATCTTTCCAAAGGTTTTAAACAAAGCTTGCAGGCCTGTCATTTGGGGGGGGGGGGTCAAGGGGAGCTATTGTGCCCCCCCCCCCTGCTTTAAAAATACAATAGAAATGGACAAATAAGGTTATATATATATATATATATATATATATTTTATCTTGAAAAGAAAAGAGCATTCAGAGAGTATGAAAGTGGACGAGGTGACCTATCATTGTTTACTGATAAAAGAAGACTGTTGAAGAAAGCGATAAGGGATAGTAAAAAGGAAGTTGAATCTAGGTTGGCAGATAACATTGGCTCTGACCCAAAATCATTTTTTCGATACGTCAATAATGGATGTAAGGGGACAGTTGGCCTCTCTCGATAGGAGGCTCTAAGGTGGAGAGCAATGTAGGCATGTGTAGTGCTTTCAATGACTTTTTCGCGTCGGTTTTTAATGGAGATAATGATATTCGATATACGGGTGTTGCATGGGGTAATAAAACGCTCAACGATATTCAAGTAGAAGACGTGGAGGTCCTAAATCTTCTAAGAAATGTATGTGCAAGCAAAGCACCAGGACCAGATGATATCTATCCCAGGGTTCTCAGGGAAGGTGCTAATGAAGTGTTGGGGCCAGTCGCACAAATATACAGGAGTAGTGTTGCTGAGGGTATCGTCCCGAGAGATTGGAAACTGGCTAACGTTGTTCCGATATTTAAGAAGGGTAGTAGAGAAGTGGTGTCTAATTACCGTCCAGTGAGTTTGACGAGCTCCCTCTCGAAAATTTTGGAAATTATCATCAAAAGGCAGTTTGTGAAGTGGATAGACGAGAATAATGTATTGTCGGATAATTAGCATGGGTTCAGGAAGGGGAAGTCATGTGTAACTAACCTCCTTTGCTTCTATGATTACGTGACTAAGGCTTTGGGTAAGAGCAAAAATGTCGACGTTGTTTACCTTGATTTCCAGAAGGCATTCGATCGGGTCCAACATGGCAAACTCTTGAAGCGTTTACACGAGATTGGAATAGGGGGCAACTTGCTGAATTGGATAGAATCGTGGTTAAGAGATAGGTCGCAACGAGTTATGGTGAACGGGGAATTCTCTGGTTGGACAGACGTCACAAGTGGAGTTCCTCAGGGAAGTGTCCTTGGCCCCATACTTTTTTCACTTTTTATCGACAAACTCGATCAGGGTATCGATGGAATTACTAGCAAATTCACAGATGATGTGAAGCTAATGGGGGTAATCGGGAATGAAAGCGATAGGGAGTTGCTCCAGACCAACTTAAACAAGATTGCAGCATGGGCAAATGAATGGAGCCTGACGTTTAGCGTAGATAAGTGCATGGTCGCTCATTTTTGTTCGAACAACCCACGGTTCTCTTACGAGTTGAATGGTGTCACTATCCCGGATGCAACTAGAGTCACCGATTTGGGAATTCTCATTGACGAGCGACTTAAGTTTTCTGAACATTGTTCAGCGGTTGTCAAAAAAGCGAATAGAATGCTTGGTCTCATTTTCAAAAAGGTCTCTTCGCGTTCTCCTAAAGTCATTCTTCTGCTTTATCGAGGCTCAGTTCGTCCTGGACTGGAGTATGCTGTAAGGTTTTGGAGACCATACCTACGGAGGGACATAGACTTGGTTGAAGGGGTGCAGAGAAGAGCTACGCGTGTCCTTATTGGCACACAGGGCTTGAGTTATGAAGAGAGACTTCATTTTTTGAATATGTTTACATTGGATGAACGCAGGTGTCGAGGAGATATGATCGAAGTGTTCAAAATTTTCAATGGGATGGATAGGATGGACCATGAACTTTTAGTACACTGCCAATCGACTGCTTTTACAAGGGGACACCAGTATCGATTGGTGAGGGACAATGCAAGGTTATGGTGTCGCAGGGAATTTTTTTCTAATAGGGTTGTTAATAAATGGAATAGCTTACCCCCGGAGGTAGTAAATTGTAACACAATTGACATGTTTAAAAAGAAATACGATAAACATGTTGGGGTAAATCGAGAAGCTATCCATTCTTAGAATAAGACAACCATAAGTATTCTTTATGGGCATTGTATAATATTTTATCATGTGTATATATTGTTTATAATTTGTGTTAATTGCATTTTTAATTGGGTTGCTGTATTTTTTTAACATATGACATCCATATTTTTATGGGCATCTTTTTATCAGCCACCTCGTTGGGCATTTTGCCTGTTGTGGCGTTGTATTTGTATTTGTATTTGTATATACACACACACACACATATATATTGAGTATATTTTCTTTGGTCCCGTCCCTCGGAAAAAGTTGTTGAAATGACAGGCCTGCAAGTCAATTTCGACTCTATAAAATTCGCATAACTCCAGTGGTGTGAAATCAGTATCTGTAAGAATAAGTTTCTCATAAAATATTTTGGAATCTTTGATGTTCTATTGATGAGGAAGGTCCCACAATGATTTCATATACTTCAATCTGCAGCTGTTTCTTTGCAACTGATAGATGGAAGATTATTGAGATCTCAAATATTTATTGAAATCAGTTATGTTTGGATGTAGGTCTAGGTGATTTTTGCAGTTTCAACATGGTTTATTGTGTACATCATTCCCAGTAGTATTTCATTTTGCATCAGCCAAGGTACCATTGGAGACATAATTTCATTCTGATTCACACATCCAACATCAATACTGCTTCACAAATGTTTTGATTTTAAAGTTAGTTTTTATTCATCTCTGAATTCTCATCATCCCTACCATTACGTCTGGGTTTTTCCTAATGCAGTATTTCCTCATCTTCTGAAAAATTACCTCTTCAGTGAATCTGCGTCTTTTTGCTATTTCTACGGCAATAGATAAACGTGGATATTTCTTCTTTGCAGTAAAAAATGCTTTCCTTCAAACCATACATGACAAACACAATCTATAGTAGAAAGCCTTACCCTTTCTTTCTTTCAAAATGAGCACAACTCAGATCTATCACCATCTATGGGTGATTTACTACCTAGTGAATTGTGCTGGAAGTGTAAATGAGTATGTACCTAACAGTCTGAGTGTGTTTGTAGTGTTGTGTTTTGATTTTTCAGTGCCGCCATCTATATTTCCGAAATGAAGTGAGTGATGTGTTATGATTGAATTACATTTGTACTGTTGTAGGTCTGTTGCTATCTGTGGTGAGACTCTTTAAAGGGGAAATCGGCTCACATTCACACCTTGTAGTTGGGAACCACAGAAAACCAACCTCAGCCGACGACCACTGTGGCAATGGTGGGGTTCGAACCCGGGACCTCGCGATGTGAGTCCGTTACTATGACCACTCGACCACCACAAGAAAGCCTTACCCAATCTTGTCAATGCTGTGACATCCTCACTCAAGGTCATGTTTTCCCTACGATGCTCCCTGACTTTTGCTATTACTAAACCTTTTACCGTGCATGTGCTTCATTGTCATTGTTTTTGTAAAATTTTGCAGCTTCTCTTCATATATGTTGATTTTATTTAGGTTTTTATGTGCATTACTGTCTGAAGACTAAAATTCAAATTAATTGGACAATTAAGTGGCTTCGGCAGTTGGTTTACATTTCAAAAGAAATCAACAACAGGGTTAAGGAACTATGTACGTAAACAGGTGAGTTCATTTTTATATTATAATTACACAATTGAATGAAATAAATTGATGAATATTCTGTATCATGCAAACATTGTTCAATTTCAATGAAGTCAGTATGCAGTAGCTTGCATTGCTTTAATAAGTAAGTTAACAATCTTTTTAGTGCTGTACAATTTCAGTTATAATTTTTCAATATTATGCTTCAACAAATGAAACTTTTAACAAAATATTGAATAACCAGTTTGATGGAATTTATATTAAATTAATTGTACTATTCGTGGCCCCCCACATTTGAGCCGGGCCCCCCCCCCCTCACAAATCAACTTATGCTATAGGACTATAAATTAAAAATTAAAAAATGCACTAAACTGTAATAATGCTTAAAAAATCTAACAAATGGGTCAAAGTAAAGAAAAGACCAATATTTTTTTAAATTGTTATATTACTTTATTCATACATCTTATAGCCTTGTAGACTTTTTCTTTCAGCACAGGTGCTACTTGTGCAAATTCTGCTCCATTTTCTTTTCTTCCTGCTCCCTTTCTTCTGTTCTGATTCCTTTCTTCATGTTTGTGCAGAGTATTATAAAATTTTTCAACAATACTAATTATTTCATTTCCATCTTTTGTGATGGTTCCACCTTTCTTTTTTGGTGCAAAAATTTCTTTTCTCCCAACACAGTTTTTGTTTTGCCAATTTTAAGCTCCTACTATTTTCCAGTGCTTTGTTTACAATATCACAATTAAACTTTCTGACATCTGTAATCCGCTTTGTAACATCTTACAAAGTTCTGCATATTCTCCTTTAGATATAGGGTCATTCTTCTTAATCTAAAATTCTCTCCAGTCTTTCATCGGTTTCTTCTGTTATTTTCTTCATCGGCTTGATTTCTTTTCCTCCAGTGACTTCTTTTAGGGTAGTGGTTAAAGTTCTGTTCATTGAGGTGACATCTTGTCCATCTTCAGTGGTGTTATATAATAAATCAAATTGGTTCTCTTCAGCTCTAACTGGAAATGGACAAAGCCATTGCACAAGCCAAGATTAGTGACACTGTCCGCTAAAATAGGACTTGTATTATAAGGAAATTGTTTGTTTTATTAACAAGGGAAAGTGTTAGAATATTATGTTAATGGACAAACAATTTATTTATTTCTGTTTTTGGTATCTGGCAACTCATTATTAGTCAAGTATTTAGTTTCAGAGTTTTGGCAACAGTAGAGAAAAACATGGCTGCTCAAGTCTGAACAGCAACAGTTGTTGTCTCTCACTTTAAGTGTTTAAATCTCAATTAAATATGTGTCTGTCTTCAATTGAATATTCTGGTTATAATTACTTGCACTCACACACATCATTAGTAATAAGGATATATCAACAGATCCAAAATAACAAGAATCAACACTGGGGAGAGAGACAATGCCCCCTCCCATATCTCCACCCGTGGTCATACAGTACACGAAGACTAGGGGAATGTCTATGAGTGAATATTTGATGAATTTATAGTAGTCTGCTGAGCTTGAAAGTTGCATTAAACACGTTTTTTGAAAAAGCACAGGCCCATAATTAGGCTGGGGGAAATCAGGACTATGCTTCGAGCCCCAGAGAAGACATGATATGGCCTTTTAAGAATGCATAAATCAAAGACGAGAATATTATGCTTTCAGTACAACTTGTAAGCAAGACGTGGTGTTGGTATTTACTTTCTAAGGCTGAATGTACCATTTATGTGATTTTTGTTTATTGAAAACTGTGTAGATTTTTTTATTTTCATCTATTAGTTTTGATAAGAGCTTTAAAATGCCTGTGCTATGCATAGGGTGGCAACAGAGCTGCCCTTCAAAGACGTGGAACCCCTTTCAAGATACAAATAGTTTTCTTCAGTTTTTTATATAGAAAAACCATTACAAATACAATGCCACAACAGGCAAAATGCCCAACGAGGTAGCTGAGGAAAAACATTCTCCCGTTTTCTGCCATTTTTTTTTAGGTCAGTGAAATAGAGTTTTAATGCGTAGTATTTAACTCTGTAATGGCACAAAAGTGTTCAGTGCCGATGTGGGAGGAGGAGGGGGTATTTTAGTGAAAGATCTCATTGTGTATAATGCAGGCAATTGTCATAGATGAAAAGCAACCAGATTGTTTTATTGTCAGAAAAATGAAAAAAAATTAAAAACCCCATTTCTATTCTGCAAGTGTGGAGCCCATCAAAGTTCGCGCCATGAGCTGCTGCAGCTTTTGCCCATCTTTAGAGGGGGGGGGGGCGATCTCTGCAAGCCAGACGAAATATTAAATCACACAGTGAATACAAATATTTACATGATGTGATTTTTTTTTTTTGCAGTCTCTCCATAACTTCTAATCAATGGAGTTGAAATGAATGAGAGTAGGTAAGTCAAGGAACCCCGTAACATAATGTCAAAAATGAACAACAGTTATTGCCATCTCACATAATATTATTTAAGAACTTAACGCACATTATATGCAGTTATATATAGGACTTCATATAATTTCTGAGACATGGCCCCTACAACCTGAAACAGGGCCCCAGGCTAGGATCTTTTGCAGGGTCCCCAACAAGATATCCACAGGCCCCCTTTTATGATGAGTTTATAGCATAAAAAAACATAAAATGGTGAAAATCGTCCCGGGCCCCAGAGCTGGAGCCTTGTCAGCCTACCCCTTGTGGGGGCCATGTTCCGAGACCATGTGAAAACAACATTTGGGAAAAATGTATTGCCATGATATGTTTGCACCTTTTATCTATGAATTTATTTTAAAATACATCTCCTCAGACAAAGGCAAGCTGGATAAAAATATTATTTTGAGTGAAAAGAAAGTGTTTTTTTTATCTCTCACACAAAATGTTTTAGGGTTGTTTTATGAGGCTCACACAGGTAGCATAACAATAGCAGTGAAGGAATGGTGTTTCTATTTCTTCCATTAAACTCCCAACATAATATTAACTCAGAAACCCTGGAGGAGTTAAAAAATTTATAATACAAACCATCAACAGGAGTGCATGCTGGGCTCAATTTTAAGGGGGGAGGGGAATAATTGAGATTAGAAAGAGAGGGGACAGGTAGAGGGCATTTCTTCAAAGGCAATTTTGAGTTAGTAACTTTCAAAAAATATTATTTAAAGGGTGAGGACATTGACCCTCTATGCCTTCTGTGTATGCATCAGGACAACAATGTTATGTTTGTTATAAATAGTCATCATTTGAAAATAACTGATTAAACATTCAATCAATCAGTCAATTAAAAAATGTAATTGATTTCCACCCCTCCCTCCTCCAGTATATATAGAATAATGATGAATATTTTGTTTGTGTGTGATTGTACATCTAGTTGCATAACTCTTTACTGCATTTGAGTTTGACACAACTTTGTTTGAACCATGAAAAAATCATCAGAAACTATTTGAACAACATTGCAAAACACAGTGAAATTGAAGAGAATTACGATTTGAGCATGATTATAACATTATACCTACCTGCTTTACAAATCCATTCTACATAACCATTCAACTCTCTCTCTAGTTGTTGCTGTCTTCTAAGTTTTAAAAAAGCTTGACGATTTTCAACTCGTTCTCTTTCTTTAGCAAATTCACTGTAATGAAGATTGTATTAGTTATTTGAGATGTGAAATTCCCTTTTGAATATAATGTAGTTATTTTAACAAAATTATATGAAAATATATTCCTCTACTTAATTTGTATATATATATATACAGTTGAACCCCAATTTAATGAATCCAACAAAACAAACATTTTTGTTTGTTAAATTGAGGGAAATTGTTATATTGGGTTGAGATAAACACAAATATTTGCACAGAAACTTGTGAAAAGATTAGTTAAATCAGGGAATTTGTTGAATCAGAGTTTGTTAAAAAAATTAGTGAAAATAAATGTGTGAATCAAAAAATCCGAAAAAATTATTCTTAGGGACTTTACCTGCTGATAAATAAAATATAGCCAGCAGCTAAGTTTGTTCAAAATTCATGGTGAAAATTTTTGATTTAAGTTTAATAATGTTAACCCTTCTGTACTGTTTGCATTTCCCCTACAGTTGTAACGTTTGGGTCAATATGAGTTGACTTGTTTGTTTTCACTTCAATGCTTGTTTATTATTGAAAAAAACTAAGACCTTCAAACCTTTGAAACAATTATACATAAATTCAAAATTTTTTAATTTAGTCATTGAAATTTTACTTTTAATTGCAATAATTAATTACAATTATAGAGATAGCTTTTTTTTCGTAGATTATGCAAATGCACTGTATAAGCTACTGCTTTACTACAAAAAATTACTTGTTTTCAACGCACAGACATTATACAGTAAGAAATCTGTATAACTTCAACCCCTTTTAACATCACCTCGTTTATAAGGTCAGCTTATGAAAGGTCAATTCTTTCTGCAAAGGTTGGTTCTTTCTGTAAAGTTTAGTTCTTTCTTAAAACTATATTGATGCAAAAAAATTATAAATAGTGTGGCAACATGTCAGAAAAAGGAATACAAATAGAAAGTGATGAAAAAAGTTCTATGCTATATATATTTAATATAAACTGCTGGGGACATAATTTAGATCAATTTCGTGAGAATGACCTATATACAAATTAAGTAGATGGTAAGAGATATAACTCCTTCCTGTACTACACAAAAGTAAAAAAAATGTTAATAGTAATTTTGAAAAAAAATTGGTGACATAGAATGTATATTAGTGTAACTTATAACCTGTATAAGTATATAGTATAATCTATATAATGATACAAAGGGACTGGAGAAACGTATCATTATAGAGGAGTTATTGTTATAGTTGGAGTAAACATTAACACTATGAAAAGTGTAAGAGAGTGATATCCTTTCATATAGGCAATTACTGTGGTAGTTCTCAACCAGGAGTATAGGAGGACAACCTTAGGGACGCAATAGAGTAATTTTGAGCTGGTATAGAGTAATTTTGAGTAAAAGCTGGGAAATGTTCCATGATATGACTAGGTGTTTGTCATGTATGAGCATAGCCACTGTAAAGGCTAAAGAGACCAGTGGCCATAATATGAAGAGAGCACAGGTGTGCCTGGAGAGGGATTCAGGCAAAGCTGCATTAAGAGTGTTCATGCTGTGCTTTCAAGCGGCTTGGGATTCAGGTTAACCCTGACATTGTACATAGTTATCTAACCAGACTAATATAAACTAATGAACTAATTATACAAAATGACTTGTCTAGCGTCAACTTATTAGTAGCTGCATAACATGGTGTCAGGAAAGAAGAGCTTTCTAAGATGAACTGAGATAGGTACCACTCTTATTGCTTCTTAGATGTCTGGTGCTGTGGTGCTGCTGGGAACTGTTGTGTTTTAGAATATAAAAGTTGAATCAATGGAGACATTTAAGCCACCTGGAGAGTTGATATTCAGCTCCACAAACCTCTCTGTGGAACAAAAGTTCGAGAATTTCATGCTTGCTTCAGAGAAGATTGAGAAACTGGATGAGGTTAAAATTGCTATTTTGTTGAATGTCATTGGTGATGAAGGTGTGAGTGTATTTAATACATTCTAGTATGCAGCTGCTGAAAGTGCTACAAAATATGATGATGTCTTAGCAAAGTTTGATAGATATTGTCTTCCTAGACGTTGTGTTAGAATGTTTTAAGTTCTTTTCATGTTCTCAGAAAGAGAACCAAGGTATAGATGTATACCTTACTGCACTGAAAACTTTGGCAGCCTCATGTGACTTTGGAGAGCAAGAAAATAGCTTAATTCGGGATAGGATTGTCTTGGGCATCTGTGATTCTAACCTGCAAGTAAGACTGCTTCAAGAACCGGATCTTACAGTAAGTAAAGCAGTTGATAGCATACGTACTTGTGAGATTAGCCGACAACAAATGGAGAAAATTCATGATCCTCACATGGGTCCTGAAGTTGATGCGCTAAGGTCCAGAGGTAAAAGTATATTCATGCCCAAGAAAAACTGTAATTCCTGTGGTCGAAAACACGAGAGAGGACATTGTCCTGCATTCAATAAGTTGTGCAATCTGTGCGAAAAGAAAAATCACTTTGCGGTAATGTGCAATGAAAATTGTTTTCCTAAGCCACAATTTGCTGGTAATCGTAGACGGATTGATGAGGTCCTCCACAGAGACAACTACCTTCCATACAGCAACAATGACATCGAAAGTCTATACATTGACAGTGTCTTGGAAACTAATATGATCAGTTCCAGAAATGAATGGCTCAAGGCTATATCGGTTGAAGGAAAAGTAGTGGAATTCAAGCTTGATACTGGGGCACAAGTCAACATCATTCCACTGAAAGTATTCAAATCTCTAAACGTCGAATGTAAACAGAACTTATCGCCAACTGATGTTGTTCTAGTTTCGTATGGCAATCACAAATTAAATCCCAAAGGAGTCATTTCATTATCTTGTAATACTGAAAAATATTCTAAGTTGAAGCTCCCTTTTGTAATTGTAGATGTTCAGACCAAGGTATAGAAACCTATTCTAGGTTTAGAAGTAATTGAATCTTATACAGTTGATAGATCTTGTAAGTAAAGGTCATTGAAACATATGAAAGTGTATTTACTGGTTTGGGAAAATTTCCAGGCGTGCCTCATAACATAGTTGTAAAGAATGAAGTAGTAGTGTCTGTGATAAATGACCCCAGAAGAGTACCCCAGTTGCTGTATAAAAAATTGGGCAAAACATTGGATGAGCTGGTAAAATCCGGTATTATATTGACTGTTTACAAACCAACTGATTGGGTCAATAGCCTAGTAATAATAGAAAAACCAAATGGGAAATTACGAATTTGTCTTGACCCCAGAAATCTCAACAAAGCCATAAAGCGGGAACATCACATTATCCCATCAGCTGATGAAATTATCAGTAAGTTAGAAGGTAAACAGTTTTATTCTGTGCTTGACTTGAAAGAAGGATTTTGGCAGATACCTTTGGACAAGGCCAGTTCAGAACTATGCACTTTCAATTCACCTTTTGGGCAGTTTAAATTTAACAGGTTGCCATTTGGAACTAGCTCTGCTTCAGAGGTTTTTCAGAAAGCCAATCAAAAACTGTTTGGTGACATAAATGGGGTTGAGATCTATTTCAATGACTTGATAGTAGCAGGCAATGACAAAAAAGAACATGATCAAATTTTGCTGAAAGCTTTAGAAAGGGCAAAAACAAGCAATGTGAAATTCAACCCAGATAAGTTTCAATTTAGAGTTAATGAAGTCAAGTATGTGGACCTCTTAATTTCTAAGGATGGAATAAAAGCTCATCCAAGCCATGTGAAGGCAATTATGGAGTTTGAAAAACCATCCAACAAGAATGACATACAGAGATTGCTTGGTATAGTTAATTTTTTAGCGAAGTTCATTCCAAATGTGTCTGTTATGACATCTCCTCTAAGGGAACTGCCAAAGAAAGACATTGAGTTTCAGTGGAACCACGAGCAAGATCAAAACTTTGTTAATCTGAAAAGATTGATCAGTTCAACTCCTGTGTTGAAAGTATTTAACGACTCCTTGCCTATAGTTATTCAGTGCGACAGTTCCAAAGATGGGCTCTGTGTTTGTTTATTGCAAGAAGGTCATCCAGTTTCTTTTGCATCCAGGAGCCTGTCAGAAACTGAAAAAAAACTATGCACAGATTGAGAAAGAATTACTTGCTATAGTCTTTGCATTTGAAAAATTTCAAAACTTGATTTATGGCCACAAAGTACTTGTCAAAAGTGACCACAAACCATTGATTTCAATAGTTCATAAGCCCATTGGCAAGATCTCAACTCTATTACAAAGAATGCTTCTTAAATTACTTAAGTATGATTTCACTGTTGAATACTTGCCAGGTTGTCAAATGCATATTGCTGATGTCGTCAAGGACTTACATTAAAGATACGGGTGTAGACGATCCAGAAATGTTGCATGTCGTACATGAAATTTCCAAATCACTGCCTATTAGTCAGAGGAAACTGAAGCAATTCCAAAAATGTACTGAACTTGACCCAACCCTTCAAGAGATAATTCATTATAATAAGAATGGTTGGCCCACTGACAGATGTTCAAGCACTGTCAAACAGTACTACACGTACAAGATCAGATATACATAGCTGATGGGTTTTTGTTTTTTAATAACAAACTAATAGTCCCTGAAGCACTGCATAAAGATATGTTATGTTTAATACATGAGTCACACATGGGGATTGTTAAGTGCAAAGCAACCTGGCTTATCAAGAGATATTGAAAGAATAGTGTTGAACTGTGATATTTGCGAAACATTGAGGAAGCAGAATGTTAAAGAACCACTGACAAATCACTCAATTCCTAGCAGACCTTTTTCTAAGGTTGGTGTTGATCTAATGGAATTCGGAAAAAAATACTATCTTGTATTGGCTGACTATTTCTCAAAATGGATAGAAATTGAGGCGATAAAGGACAAAAGTGCATCAGAAGTAATTAGCACACTCAAAGGCCTTTTCAGTAAATTTGGGGTACCAAACCAAGTTGTCTCAGACAATAACCCTTTCAATAGCTTACATTACAAACAATTTGCTGATACATGGAATTTTGAGTTCATTTTCGCAAGTCCCAGGTATACCAAAAGTAACGGAATGGCAGAAAGATCAATAGGAATAGCTAAGAGCATGTTTAGGAAATCCAATGGCGATGAAGAGAAGATTTTAGTTAGTTTAATGAAATATCGGAACACGCCTCTTCCTGATATGAACTTATCTCCCACTCAATTAATGTTTAATCGTCGGCTGAAAACAAAATTACCCATTTCAGAAGAATTGCTCAAAACTAAGCTAAACAAGAATGTGACCCACCTTTTGAAAGAAAAGCAAAGAAACAGAAGCTATATTATGACAGAAATGCTCACCCCTTAGGAATTTTAAACAATGGTGAAAGAGTAAGAGTTTGGAATTTCAATAAGAAACAATGGCAACCAGCAGAGATAGTTTCAGCTCACAAATCTCCAAGATCATACATAGTGAAAACATCCTGTGATAGAATTCTGCGAAGAAACAGAAGTCATATTTGACTATCACAGTGCCAAACTTTCAAATACAATGTGTCACAGGAGTTGTTTGATGACCTGAACATTGACTCTGGAAACTATGAACATACCCAAAATGATCCATGTATACTGCATACGGACGTTAATCAAAAGATTACTAGAGTGGGGAGAATTTGTAAACGCCCAATATATTTGAATGACTATGTAACCTAAAAGTTTAAGAGAGGGATGTCATGTATGAGCATAGCCACTGTAGAGGCTAAAGAGGCCGGTGGTCATAATATGAAGAGAGCACAGGTGTGCCTGGAGAGGGATTCAGGTTAATCCTGACATTGTATACAGTTATCTAACCAGACTAATATAAACTAATGAACTAATTATACAAAATGACTTGTCTAGCGTCAACTTATTAGTAGCTGCATAACAAGCTGTTACCCGCGACTTCGCTCGTGTGGATTTGGTAATCTGAAAATTACTCTGTGATAATTCCCCATATAACATTTGAACACCTCATGACCCCCATGGGGGATGAACTTTCAGAAATCCAGTCTTAGTGTGTATCTACATTATAAAATATAATACTGACTAAATTTCATATGTCTTCAGCGATTCGGCTTAGTGACTGCTCCAAATAACCTTTGAAACCTCCCCGTACAGGGTTGAATTTTTAAAAATTCCTTCTCAGCGAGTCTCTACATTACAATACAAAAATACTGACCAAATTTCATATTTATAAATGTATAAATTATATTTCTGTTATTTTGAACCCCCTTAAGGGTCTAATTTGGAAAAACCTTTCTTGAAAAAACCTAGTCTTTACATCATACAATAAACTTCTTACCTAGTCTTTACATCATACAATAAACTTCTTACCTAGTCTTTACATCATACAATAAACTTCTGACCAAATTCCATGACTATAGATTCAGCTGTTCCAGTTTGGCATAATTTTTCTATGTTATCTTTCATCCCCCTTACAATCCCCTTAGGGGTGAAATTTCGAAAAACACCCTTCTTTATGTTTATGTCATGAAACAAAACTTCTGATCAAATTTCATTAATATAGCTTGAGCGGTTTCAGCTCAGAAATGATGAATCAGTCACGACATGCTATTATAGATAAGATTTTCATTGTATATTTTTTTTAAATAAAAAATTCATTATTTCTGTTATTTGGTTAAATTATTTTATTTAGCGGTACAGTTCTCAAGGTATTCAAGAAATATTTTTTCTGATGCTCTCAAAGAGCTTAGGATAATCTTTGTTAGCATATTTAAACAATATTGTAGTAATAAAAAATATCTATACTGAGTTTTTTATTACTCAAAATATAAAGAGTGTAGAGAAATATAAAACTCAAACCATCCGATTTCATGAATGTTTGTCATTAAAACAATTTTTTTTATATGATGATTGAATAATTTCAATGATAGAAAACGTAAATGATATACCAAGAAAGTAAATATGACATAGAAAGTCTAAAAAGTAAAAAAAGCACAATATGTCATAGATAAAATTATACTGAATATAACAACAGTAGGACTGAAACTCTCGCTCTCTCGCTTCCAATCAGCATGCTATGACAGTTTCAGCGCCACCAAAGTGCCTCAAAATTAATCAGTATAAGGTTTCATTTTTTCTTCCTCCTTCAAATAAAATGTATTTAATATTTCCAATGCAGAAACTCACCAAAAAAGGAAGCAACGGACAAGTGAACAAGAAGAAGAAA
This sequence comes from Pholcus phalangioides, assembly GCF_987345545.1. Lineage (NCBI taxonomy): Eukaryota > Metazoa > Arthropoda > Arachnida > Araneae > Pholcidae > Pholcus > Pholcus phalangioides. The sequence goes on along the minus strand of NW_028301625.1, from coordinate 3,218,055 downwards.
GGTCAGTCTGCTACCCTGGCAAAAAATGTTTAAGAATATACAAAACGCCAGCAATAGTACTTTCAAAATGCTATTACCGAAAAAAAAACATTCCTCCCAGTAAATACTGTTGGTGTAAGCAATAATTTTCAATTTGAAATAATGAAAAAAAAAAAAAAAATTTACTACAATGTGTCACTATGAAAATTTGTTGGGGAAATGACATCACCCAGGAGAAAAGTGAATTGTCTGAAAACCAGCATGGGTTCACAAAGGAGACGTCATGTGTAACCAATCTGCTTTTCTTTTATGATCATGTAACTAAGGCTTTGGGAAAAGGCAAAAACATCTATGTTATTTATCTTGATTTCCTCAAATCATTTAATCAGGTCCAACATGAAAGCGTCCGAGTGATATGGTGGTTAGATGCTCATCTTGATTGCCGTCAAGTCCTAGGTTCGATCCCGGGGAAGAATATAGACAAGATATTTTCCCTAACAAATTTGAGGTGACCACCAATAGATGATTCCCATCATTTTGAACCCAACCCTAATGTTAACGGCAGTAAATTACAATATTGCGATATGGCCAGAGTTGATCTGCAGTGAAGTAAGTCCAACATGGTAAGTTTTTGAAGCGTTTACATGCAATTGGGATTGGAGGCAATTTGTTGAATTGGATAGAACTGTGACTGAGATAGGTAACAACAGGTTATGTGGACGGGGAATTTTCCGATTGGACAGGTGAAGAATGGAGTCTCTCAAGGAAGTGTCCTTGGGTCCATACATTTTAAACTATTTATTGATAAACTTGATCAGGGTATTGATGGGATTGTTAGCAAATTTGCAGATGATGTGAAGCTAATGGGGTAGTTGGGAATCCTAGGGAGAAGAATATACAAATACAAATACAACGCCACAACAGGCAAATTGCCCAACGAGGTGGCTGACTTAAGAACATCATGGATCCCCGAGCCATTTTTTGGAGTCCCTACCTACCACTGCTACACCACACATGCACCCCCCCCCCGCGGAACCCCCCAACGAACCCCCAACGAATCGGTACATGCGGGAATGTGAGTGTACATGTAGTGCAACCTGACGTAAAGTTTGTTTCGGTGTAATGCTTGTTATGTGTAGTGCTGTCATCTGCCCCCAGTTTTTCTAACTATGAGTGAAGTGTTATGGTTGAATGATTTATCGTTGTAGGACTGTTGCTCTCTGTGGCGAGACTTTTTAACGGGGAGATCGGCTCGCATTTGCGCCTTGAAGTTGGGAACCACAGAAAACCAACTTCAGCCGACCACCACTGTGGGGTTCGAACCCGGATCCTCGCATCACGAGTCCGGCATTGTAACCACTCGACCACCACAGCGGCCATTTGATTATGACATGGGCTAATGAATAGAGAATGACCTTTAGTGTTGATAAGTGCATTGTCGCTCATTTTGGTTTGAACAATCCATGTTTCACTATTGAGTTGAATGGTATTACTATCCTGGATGCAATTAGGATCACCGATTGGGAAATTCTCATTGACAAGTGGCTTAGGTTTTCTGAACATTGTTCAGCGGTGGTCAAAAAAGACTCAGAGCCGTCTTAAGAGCATCATATCATGCCCCCCCACCGGGCCAAGTGATTTTTCTGAGGCCCTACCAGAAAAATTTTCCAAAATTTCAATCATATCTAATTTTTGTGAGGCCCTTTTTCTCTTGAGGCGCCCGGGCTGTGCCTGGGTGGGCCCATGCCTTAAGACAGCACTGCCTGGACTATGCTGTAAAGTTTTGATGGAGACCATACCCACAGAGGGACATATACTTGGTTGAGGGGATGCAGAGAAGAACTATGCATGCTCTTATTGGCACACAAAGCTTGAGCTATGAAGAGAGACTTGATTTCTTGAATATGTTTACATTAAAAGAACGCTGGTGTCGAGGGGGATATGAGCAAAGTGTTTAAAATTTTCAGTGGGATGGACCATGAGTTATTACTACAATGTCAATCAATTGCTTTGACAAGGAGACACCAGTATCGTTTAGCAAGGGACAATTCTAGGTTTTAGTGTTGCACAAAGTTTTTCCCCTAATAGGGTTGTTAATAAATGGAATAGCTTACTGCCAGGGGAGGGCGTGAATTCTAACACAACTGAAACATTCAAAAAGGAATATGATAAATATAGTGGAATAAATCGAGAAGCATTCACACTTAGATAAGACAACTATAATGCTTTTATGGGCAGTGTATTACACAGTATTACTTATTCATTTTTTCTTTTATGATACATGGTTTTATATTGGGTCGTTGTATTTTGTTTATATATATATTTGGCATATATATTTTTATGGGCATATTTTTTCAGCCACCTGGTTGAGGAACTTGCCTGTAGTGGCAATGGCCTGTGTTTATTTTTATATCAATAACCTATTATATCATACTATTTCTGGAACCACCAGTTTATCCATTCATAACTTAGTCCATACAGGTCAGTTAACTCCAGTTTTTGAAATCATTACCAGACCATCACCAAGAAGACATCCATTACAAATTAAAATTCCAACTGCCAGGGGTAATTCCGAATTTTATAACTTCTGCTACAATCTGTATGGAACAGATTGCCACCAGAACTCGTATGTTCATACACATATCACAGATTTTGTCACTCTCTCGGAGCTTCTAATCTCTCATCATTTTTAACATGTTATGCATTTTAGTTCATCATATTCAGTTTCATTGGTGTATGTATGTTTTTTTTTTCAACCTATTAATAGGTGTCATCTTTTTATGTGTTTTTTCCCCTTTGTTTGCTTTTCTTGTGTGCGATCTTTTTCATTGTTTTACTGATATTGCTGTTTTTTCTCATCAGCTCTATTGATTATTTGAATTTGGAATGCCATGCAATAATTTTTAAATACTTTTAATTTAATTTTTTCTTTTAAATTTATACATATATTTTTCATTTATATATGTTCATATATTGAATTCAGGGCTGAATTAACCATTAAGCAAAATAAGCATGTGCTTAGGGTACCAGAAAAAAAAAATGGGGCACCACAAAAAAGTTATCAAAATGGGTTTTTTATGCACAATTTTTTTCCAGCACCAAGCATCCGGCAAAAAATCCTAGAATATTCGATTGATTGTATAGCTGAATACCTTCATCAAACAAATGGCACAAATTCAGAAGACTAATAATATTGCAAAATAGGGATCACGTTAGTGTTGAGTTTTTGGAATTAGATTTCGTGCAATTTCCATAAAGTAAGCTTGGGCCTTCTTAACAGCATCATAAACCAAACTCCCTTGGTCGAACTGATTTTTCTAAGGTTTCACTACCTAGCTAAAAATATCTGCCTACCAATTTGCATGCTAACTCTCGCAAATTGTGAAAACATATAATTGTTCTGAAGTCCTCAGGTTGTGTGTGGTCAAGACCCCATGCATCAAGAGTATAAGTAAAGTTCTACAGAATAAGGACGTTAAGTTAAAAATGTACAAATCTTTGTGAGTCATTAGTGGATCAATTGTGTGTTTTCAGAGAAGATGCAATGAATGGACAGCAAATGATGAATTCAGGATCGTCATCGTATCATTAATTTGTGTGGGAAAGTTTTAGTGCCCCTCTTGCATGTAAGCCGCACCAGTAAAATAATCCTGAAAACTCGTAGCTGTGTTCCCACCCAACCTGATGAAATACATAAAAAATCATGGTTTTCTCTGCGAATCATTCAGTACAGTGCACTCATATAGTTTGAAATTTTGCATAACTTTTTTTGCAATGTTTGTAATTATTTTTCTCTTTCACCCCCCCCCCTTCCCGATTCAGTGCTACATGCGTTTGCATAGGTTACACAGGTTAGAGCCACACTTTTTTAGTGTGATCTAGATCCTCTAGATTCTAGGTACTGAATGACTGTGGTTCGCCAACAATAAAGTATCTGTGAGTACTATAATATTGGACATATTATGATTCAGTGGGTGCTTTTGAAGCCGTTTATGAAATCCTAACATGCAGTCAATAGGAGAAAATATCTTGAAATTTTTTCCAAAAGATTTTGAAAAAAAAAAAATCTAACGTCGGTTTTTTGAAAAATATGAAAGAAGAATTCCAAAAACTTCCTAAGATGCTCCAAAAAGAAAAAAAATCCAGGAGATATTATCTATGACTTTGAAAGTAGAAAAAAAAATGGGTGGGGACAGAATTTCAATGTCTGTGCCTAAAAATATTCACATCATAATTCTGTCTTTGATTATATATAGTTACTTGTGAAATATTAAATTTCATTTTTTTTAATTTATAGGTTCAGTATTGAGTAAAATATACTTGTAGGGAATGGGAGATGGGGAGGGAAGGGGCACCAAAACCATTCAAGTGCTTTTGGTCTTAAAGCGTCTTAATCCAGCCTTGAATTTTATTTGTATATACATGTTTATTTTATTGTCTGTTTTGCATTCAGGATTTTTTTAAACTTATTTATTAGTGTCAAACTTATTTATTAGTGTGACAGACGTCACAAGTGGAGTTCCTCAGGGAAGTGTCCTTGGCCCCATACTTTTTTCACTTTTTATCGACAAACTCGATCAGGGTATCGATGGAATTACTAGCAAATTCGCAGATGATGTGAAGCTAATGGGGGTAATCGGAAATGAAAGCGATAGGGAGTTGCTCCAGACCAACTTAAACAAGATTGCAGCATGGGCAAATGAATGGAGCATGACGTTTAGCGTAGATAAGTGCATGGTCGCTCATTTTGGTTCGAACAACCCACGGTTCTCTTACGAGTTGAATGGTGTCACTATCCCGGATGCAACTAGAGTCACCGATTTGGGAATTCTCATTGACGAGCGACTTAAGTTTTCTGAACATTGTTCAGCGGTTGTCAAAAAATCGAATAGAATGCTTGGTCTCATTTTCAAAAAGGTCTCTTCGCGTTCTCCTAAAGTCATTCTTCCGCTTTTTCGAGGCTTAGTTCGTCCTGGACTGGAGTATGCTGTAAGGTTTTGGAGACCATACCTACAGAGGGACATAGACTTGGTTGAAGGGGTGCAGAGAAGAGCTACGCGTGTCCTTATTGGCACACAGGGCTTGAGTTATGAAGAAAGACTTCATTTTTTGAATATGTTTACATTGGATGAACGCAGGTGTCGAGGAGATATGATCGAAGTGTTCAAAATTTTCAATGGGATGGATAGGATGGACCATGAACGTTTAGTACACCGCCAATCGACTGCTTTTACAAGGGGACACCAGTATCGATTGGTGAGGGACAATGCAAGGTTATGGTGTCGCAGGGAATTTTTCTCCAATAGGGTTGTTAATAAATGGAATAGCTTACCCCCGGAGGTAGTAAATTGTAACACAATTGACACGTTTAAAAAGAAATACGATAAACATGTTGGGGTAAATCGAGAAGCTATCCATTCTTAGAATAAGACAACCATAAGTATTCTTTATGGGCATTGTATAATATTTTATCATGTGTATATATTGTTTGTAATTTGTGTTAATTGCATTTTTAATTGGGTTGCTGTATTTTTGAAACATATGACAACCATATTTTTATGGGCATCTTTTTATCAGCCACCTCGTTGGGCATTTTGCCTGTTGTGGCGTTGTATTTGTATTTGTATCTTTTATGCATTCTCCCCTTTGCATATGTTCGTGTGTGTGAATATGTTATTTCTTTTCACTGATATTCCCCGCTGTTTCTGTTTTTCCCCAATTTTGTTGATTGTTTGAATTGTGCACCTGTGAAGCTAGAGCCTACTGGCCTTGCACAGGTTTGTATATTAAATTACCTAAATAAAATAAAATAATGCACAGAGTGAATTATGTTGTTATCTTCAATTCAGAGTCACCCCTGCCAACAATCTAACCTTCTTCCTGGCACATGTTCGAAAACACCTGTATGTTGGCAAACCCTCTCTACACCTCCCCTCTGTTCCTCTATTTTCTCTTAAGACATGTAGAACAACTGAATTGAAGTTTATTTTTGATTAAAATGAACTTGGAGATGGCTAGTAGAATAAAATAACCGGAAAAAATAGCGGAAAGAAAATGAAGTTAATAAAATAGAGACTTGATAGAAATGAGAGTTCATAAAATAGAGACTTGATAGAAATGAGAGTTCATAAAATAGAGACTTGATAGAAATGAGAGTTCATAAAATAGAGACTTGATAGAAATGAGAGTTCATAAAATAGAGAGTTGATAGAAATGAGAGTTTGTGAAATAGAGCAGATTTTAACATTAGCTCTATGGCATATCTTCAGGACCGAGGACCAGTTCGTAGAAATGAGAGTGTTTGTAAAATCGAGCATCGACTGTATGTTCTGGCATGTTGTTTGAGATGAGGAAATTCAAATTACAACAGAAAACAAAAATCATGGACTTGAATGATGATTTTTTGATGACCTGAACTTAATCATTTAATCAAGTATTTTTAAATTGAGGTTAAACTGTATTGGGGAGCATTATTTCCTTGAACAACATTATACTCTCATAAAATAAATATATAATAAATATTCTATAAAAATTTTGAAATCATTTTTTTACAAATAGACTATGAGCAATTGACTTTTATAACATATTCATATTAGTGACCAGCATATTCAAATAAGGTACAGTGGAACTTCAGTTAACAAGCTTAATTCATTCCGCCAATGTGCTCATTATCCAAATAGCTTGTTATGCGAATCAAACTTCCCCGTAGGAAATAATGGAAACTCTGATAATTCGTTCCACAATTAGACATTCACATAAAAATGACTAGCAAAAACAGCATTCAATCAATAATTAAACATATTAATAATTATACATAATGCAAGAAAATATATGTAATATAAACAACACCATAAATAAACGTACAATACGATAATGTTTACAAATTAACTTATTCTAAACCAGTGGTTCTCAATCTTTTCAAGCCCGTGGTCCGGTTTCATTCATTTTTGTGAGTCAAAGGCCCAGCCAAACACATGGCCAACGGAAAATGAATGAGGAAAAATTAAATGGCTAATTACTCGCGGCCTGATAGGAATGATATTAGGACCCGATTCCGGGCCACAATCCCGCGGTTGAGAAACACTGCTCTAAACAATGAGAGAGAGGAGGACTATTGTTTAGGATGATTTACATACTCACTATTGCTTGCAAACTCATTCTTTTTACATGACTTTCAAAAAGAACCTTATCCAATGATACTTGCTTTTGCCTCTTTTTTGGATTTCTGGAAAATGGTAAATTGCAGTGTTTGTTAGAGAGATTGCACATTGCAACAGCTTTATTTGAGTGGTTCTTTTCTGCAGTTTTGCACAGATTCCCACATTCTACACATTTCTCTAATCTCATTTTATGCAAGGGACTCCTCTTTACATTTCTCTTCCTCAGATAAGATACTGTCCATAAACTCTTGCTGGTGTGTGCAAGAGATCCATAACTTAATCTACCATAAACTCTGAGACATTTTTCCCTACTAGTTCTTGAATGCCATCCTCATGCACCTCGAGTCCATGGTCTTACCCAAATTTAACACACTCGCATGTGTGCTAAATTTCTGACTGAGGCATGCTTACCAGAGACTGCAGCGGAAAACATTACCCACAATTCCATAACACATGTGTGAGCAAAAGCAAAAACCATCAGCTCCGTTGTAATAACGTGAAAATAAATTAAATTCGCTCGTAATGCAAACCATCACTCGTTAACTAAGTCAAAATTTATTCAAAATTTTTGCTCGTTATGCAAATTGCTTGTTAACTGAACCGTTTGTTAACCAAAGTTCCACTGTACAAAGATTTCCTTTTTGGCAAACAAATTTGCTTAACATTTCACATTTATTCAATATAAGCTGTTGTTAGGATAACTTAACTTGTTGTATTTTACAGGACATTTTTGTATTTCCTGGAAATTTAAGCTGTCTGACTTTTTTTTATAAAAATGCTCTACTTTTCTATATTTTTATCAAAGTTCACTTGAATGTTCAACTCTGTCTACGATGATATGTCCCTCTCATGTTATTTAGCTCTCAGCTTTAAATCATGGATGATGATAACTTCCATATTACTTGTAAATTACATTACCATAATTATGACTATAAATATTTATGTGAAAAAAATTATCATGTGTTAAATATTTTTTTTGCAAATACATTTTATCTTGAGACTTTTTGGATATTAAGCCGAGGGCAACTACAGAAAGGAAAATTGCCTCCTCTGGGAATCCAACCGGGTCCTCTTACAAATTGGGTAAGCTCACTAATCAGCACAGCAATTTTATATTGTATTATAGCAACCATTAATAATGTGATGCGCTGAGTGGAAACGTTCCAGCCTCTTTAAACTACAGCAACAACTGCCACAGGAGGTGACAGTGCAAAGGGAGACATTTTTCTCAGCCTAACATTTTAAATTCACATAATACTGTGATTAACAAAAGCACTTAATTTCCCACTCATTGAAATTGAATAGCAATTTCAGCCATAATTGGCAATGTTTTTTACGTTTGGTGACTTTTTTGTGAGAATTGGCAATTCCTGCATGTACCTGTATAAATGGTCAGGCTAGCTATCATATAAAGCAGCGTTTCTCAACCTATGGTACAGATGTGGTCTGCAATGATGGTGTACGTGGTCTGCAGGCAAACGTGATAATTTAATTCTAACTGGATGGAAAATTAATCAATTGTTGTAATGGATATTATACATAGTAATATCCATATGGATTCACAAATAAAAATTGTACCTTCATAGTTCGGTTCATTCACCTCGTCAAGGAAAATGCAGGAAACTGCGATCATAAATACAGTATATAACTAATTTCCAGCCCAAAAATGCAATTTACGACAGATTTGCTAATTACTGCAAAAAGGGGTGAAGGGTAGGAAAATAGGTTACTACAAATCACAGTAAACAAAACTTCGGAAAAACATTCAAATGAGTTACTGTAAAATACGGACGTTGCCAATTGCTTTTAAAAATGTTGCCATAAGCCACCAAAATCACCAATTGTAGTTAAAATTGTTGAAAAATTTAGAAAAAAAACAGTTTATCTTGCAATGCGAAATGTGTGAATATTTGTATTTATACCCAAAATCATCATAAGTTATAAAAACGCTGTTTATTAACGATTTTAGTAAACATCATAAATTAAAAATAAACACCATTGAAAAAAATGGGACAAATGTATGAAAAGAAATTCAGAACCACTAAAAATACAGAAATGTCCCGTAATATGGGACGCAAGTGGTCCATCAAATTGTTTCAGACATTTTACTGGTCTTTGGGTTCAGAAAGGTTGAGAAACACTGATATAAAGTATTCTCAAAATCAAAAAGTCCCACTATATAAAAATATTTTTTTAGAAAATGATTATCAATTGAGCACCAAATTTTAAAGGCCACAAAATTGTCATACCCACTAAGGACACCAAGAACTAAGTTGAGCATAAAAAATGATCCAAGAATAATAAGAGGTACAAAATAGATCCAGTTGAAAGTGCTTCCAAGTGCATCATTTGTCTAAAAAATAATAAGATAAAATAAAAAAAGTTATTTTGACTTCCTGAAAAACAGTTCTTTACGTAGCAATAAAGGTCACAAGCAATAAATTATCATTTTTCAAAGCTCTGATTAACTGTTCAAAAGAGCATAGAACTACCGACATGAAAATAAAATACAGTAGAATATTGATACAATGACATTCTGTGGGCCAAGAAAAAAAATCTTGTTCTAAAGAGATTATCATTATATCAAAAAAGCATCATCATCACATATCATACTTATATGCTGTTCTCAATAAAAAATTATTTGCATTACCAACTACTATTTATAGCAGCTACAGTTTTTTACTCTTTAGTAGCTCTTCTAGTTTTTTATTTGATTAATTTGAGCAATAATAAAGTACAGAAAATTATTAGGTTATTTTCTTCGTTTATTTTCCCATTTCTCTGTGTCATAGACATTGCTAACATCTTGGATTTTTTTCACCTTGAAGAGGAGTTAAACAGACTGTTATGTATGTCTTATACTGAATGTCTTCCGAAAAACAAAACTAGTGAGGTGTTTAAAAATACAGTGAAGGCAATTTAAAGCAAAGTATAGAAAAATATCATTGTAGGGGAGGGGGCCTTCAAAGTCCTTTAAAAAATATTGTTATTATGGGCTTTATTGGAGGATGTTGTATCAAAAAATTTAACATTAGATTAGAGAAAAATCTATAGTACATCCAGTTGATGCTCGTTATAAGGACCTCACGTTTTAGTGGCCATTCCATTACAACGACAGATAGGATAAGTCTCAAAGGCTTTCATATAAGGTATCTCCCATATGTTTACTTTTCGATGTAATGACCATGACTCCCATATCCTGGAGCAGGGCCCCTAAGCTGGGATCTTTTGCAGGCCCCTTTATGATGAATTTATAGCATGAAAAAACAACAAATGATGAGAATCATCCCGGGCCTCAGGGCTGGAGCCCTGTCAGCCCTATCCTTGTGGGGACCATGGTAACGACCACCCAATATAATGTCTATTTCTGATGAAACAATAGGAGTCTAACAATGAGCGTCGACTGTATATATATGTTATGGTAAATATGACAAATCTGCTGATTATGCACAATTGCCGGTTGTCACTGACCATTTTGGTAATTTTGATAAATTTTGTGAATTTATTAAATTTACTTGTAGTTATGTATAACCCACAGCTTGTATTGGTGAATAAGGTAAATCATCAACAAGTTACTTAAATTCACCATTATTCTCAAACTTTTGTCGAGAATGATGTATTTCAAGGGTGGCCAACTTCTCTCTGTTTGAGGGCAAGTAATGGTCAAACGCAGTGTCGCGGGCTGCACCTGAGACAATATAAGCTGGTATATAAGCCGCATGCTCAAGGGGGGAAAACTTTGGTATATAAGTTATACCCAGTTGATTGCTTGCTATGGCACTGGAAGCTGCAAACATTTTGACAGGATTTATATTAACTAATTAACTAAACTTTTCATTTAATTAAATATTAATTATAAATAATAATTAACAAATTATTGACTGAACTCTTCCTTTTTTGAAAACAAGTATTCTTATGTTCTCTCATAGACAGTGAAATCAGCAGAGAAGGAAAGTGTGTAAATAGGAACTGCAGTGTGGACTACAATTTCTTACGAGACCAGATTCAAATTTTTGCCCCCATGCCCAGCCCTCAGGGCTGATTGTGGGATTACAGATGGACTAGTTAAAAGTCTAGGAATGTGTATTTAATGCACCTCAATAAGTGTGTTGTTATGCACGAGAAATATTGTGAAAATCTGGAAATTACACAAATTATTAGAGTTCCAAAAAATATCTTTGATTTAGTTCAGTTTAGCCTCTAACACAATTTGCTACATGTGAGGTGACCATATGACTCAATACTTTTATGGAATAAAGCTATTTTTTTCAAGCTATCACTTTCAAAGATTTTTTTAAACATTTTATTAAAGTGCATGGGGTAAATGACAATTCAAAATCATTACAATTTCATGCAGAAATAATACTGATGAAAATTTAATTAAAAACTAATTTTTTTTTTGGTGGAAAAATACATACCCAATATAAAATAGCAGTCCAGCCTTCCATAGTGATACACTGGAATACCGTCAACATGGCGAAAAAAATATTATCAAAGCTAGTAATCCCAAAATTGGGACCTATCCATCCCTCTTTACAAAAAGTTCCATTTGGGCAAGGATAAGCACCCAAAGGGGCAGTCGAAGGGTTATTATTGTAGCATGGAGTTTCTTGTTCCCCTTCAGTTACTATCTCTGCTGTAAAATACATAAAATTTATAAATGTAAAAGCTATATAACAAAAACATGTAAAATTAACTTACAGGAGAAAAAAAAAATGGTAAAAAAGAAACCAAACATTTTTTAAGTAAACATCAAGGTAGGCAAAAATATAATTATGTATACCAGGGAACTTTGCATCATATTTGACTGCATTAGTTAGCATGCTGGGAAAGGGAATGAGAGATAGACCAACATGCTGTGAAAACATGCATTTCCATCATGCATGAAAACATATTTCATATATATTACAGGTAATTATTATAAATAGATTGAATCGGCTGGTTTGAATGTAATCTGCATCTCAAAATACTTTCTGTTTTGCTAACATTGTCCAGATTTTTCAAGCTTCATGTGTGCTTTTGCTATTCTAATCTTGATTAATTAAAAATAAAAAATTTCAGGTACAGACTAAGCATATATGTATTTATTGATGTAGCTATACCAGAGCCACAACTAGGTACTTTGTCAGCCTAGGCAAGCAAGCATTTTGGTGTCCCATGTAATGTAGAAGGAGCAGTTAAAGTGTGAATTTGGCACCCTCTTTAATACAGTGCTTGGGCACCAGACCTGCATACTCCCCACCCCCAGTTGCAGCCCTGAGCTATACTAAAAAGCTTGAGAAATCCTATGTGCCAGGTTCCCATGGCAACTAAGAAATTAATATTGGTGCATAGTAAATTATAAAATTTTCTATGTGAAGTTGCTATATATAAATTGGAATCTCAGGACAATACAAACATTTTTTGAATTTGTATTCAGCATATTTATCACTAAAGAATGTGGTCACTACATCCTGGAAAATTCCAAAGAAATATTATTTTTGACCTATTTTTTGTGGTAAAAATGTTTGGCACCTAAAAGATTGTTCTACTACCCAGATCTCTTTGCAATTTGTCAAACCCTGCTATTCTATAGTTTTTAAATATGTGCTCGCATCTAATTCTTGAAAAAGTAGATGAGTTAAATTGAAGGATTTAATAAGAAGGATCACAGTATTTTTATAATCCTTGATCATGTGCAGAGACAGTCTAAGCACTATTTTTGTGTGTAAAACTAGAACTTGACAACCCCCATCTATGAAAATAGGCATGTGTTAACTCTGCACCCCCACTGATGTAATTTTTTGGATGAACAAACGGATGAACACGTCTGGTGCTCTTTGTGCTAGACCAGGGTACACCAAATTCACTTTCCTTTGACCAATCATTCAACACCCTGGGAAGGAGTGCTAAAGTAAAGCTCTGGACATTCCCTGTACTCTTAATGAGTATTAACGATTATCAACTACTCCTATTAAAAATAATACAGCTAAATAATACCAAATAAAATACTAGTGAACTATTATATATAGCCGAACAGAATCAATGGATGATTTTTTAATGCATATTCTGCTTGATATTATTTATTATTTCCAATTCAAGAATTATACATAAGAGATGATACACTGGTCACAGTTTTAAATTATCTCTCTCTGAAATACTTCTAATATCCCCTCAGACAAAAACAAAGAGAGAAAAAAAAGTTTGGAGTGAAACACATATTTTATTCTCTCACACAAAAGATTCACAGGGTGAATTTGTTATCTCAAAGCTGCACATACACCAAGAAAAATAGCAGTCAAGGATTGGTATTTCATATTTGTTCCATACAACTTCTGACATAATATTATGTAAAAAACATAAATGTAGAGTAATAGGAGGCAAAAAAGATGCTTTGTTTGATTTTTTTTCATGTGTGGATCTCTAAACCCCTACTACAACATCTACTAAACCACACTTGCACCTTGTCTATATTCCTCTGCTGAACTTCTAACGAATTGGTACATATTGGAATGTGTGTCCACGTCCAGTGAACCTGACGTGAAGTTTGTTTCTGTGTAATGCTTGTAATGTGTAGTACTGCCATCTGCCATCAATTTTTCTAACAGTGAGGGAAGTGTAATAATTGAATAATTGTATCATTGTAAGCCTGTTGTTCTCTCTGGTGAGGCTTTCTAATATAGAGATTAACTCACATTTGTGCCCTGCAGTTGGGCACCACACAGAAAACCAAATTCAGCCCACCACCACCATGGCGATGGTAGGGTTCGAATCCGGGTCCTCGCGATGCGAGTCTATCACTATGATCACTCAACCACAACAGTGGCAGAGGATTCTAGACCAGTTTTCATGATGCCACATCTGTGTAAAGATAAAGATATAACAATATAAGATGTACATATGCAGTACACAGAGACTGGAGGATATGTGTGTCTATGAGTGAATATTTAGTGGAGTCATGGTTTTCTGACACAACAGAAAGTAACATGAAACATCAATATGTCTGACTATGCATTTCTAACTATGGTTTTGGCCTTGATTTGTATTCAAGACCTGATGTTGTTACTTACTTCAAAGGGCAGATAGCTATGTACAATTTATATGACTTTCTCCATTGAAGTGTATATTTATTTTCGTTCTCATCTTGGCTGCAGAAGATGAAGGACATGCTTTTATACGCTTCACTCCCTGTCCAATAGCTGCAGTCCTAGTCGGCCTCTAGCTGGGACTTTTACAGAGGGATTGTCTGTGGTGTAATTTGCCATTTTGTGATTTCTTTATAGCATGTTCATTTTATTTATTTTTTCTTTTGGGTCAAACTCTTCGTTGTTTTCTTTATTTTTCTAGATTTTGTGTTTATTATATTATCTTCAGTTTGATTTTGCCACCAGATTTTTCGAAGGATCGCTATCTTGGGATTTGCGAGACGAGTGTTTTTTTTTATAACTCTCTACTCTTTTCATTTTCACTGCATATTTTTGATTGATTAAAAAATTTTTTTTCTCTAATTTTTATTCTACTTTCGCCAAGTATTTTCCGTTGTTTCTTTGTCGATAATAAATTTTTTTGCCTACATGCTCATATAGGAGAGAATATCTGGTTCTTTGTTTTCTGCCATTTTGATGTTTTCCTACTTCTTGATATACTTTTTGATTTTTGGGTATTAGTGTTAGCAAACAGTCTAGACTTTTTCCTGGGTATTCTCAGTACTTTATTATTTTGCTTTGGGCCTAAATATTTCAGTGTTAGTAAATAAGACAGTTTGCAAATAGCAAAAGATGCATTTACAGTTTTGTCGCCAGGACAACAATGTAGAATCTAGCAATAAGGACAACAATGTAGAATCTAGCAATAAGGACAACAATGTAGAATCTAGCAATAAGGACAACAATGTAGAATCTAGCAATAAGGACAACAATGTAGAATCTAGCAATAAGGACAACAATGTAGAATCTAGCAATAAGGACAACAATGTAGAATCTAGCAATAAGGACAACAATGTAGAATCTAGCAATAAGGACAACAATGTAGAATCTAGCAATAAGGACAACAATGTAGAATCTAGCAATAAGGACAACAATGTAGAATCTAGCAATAAGGACAACAATGTAGAATCTTTGCAAATTGACGATATAACATTGGTCCATTTAGTGCCAAATACTGGGCCGCAACTGGGGGGGGGGGGCAGGTGGGTCTGGTGCCTGGGTGATGAACCAGAAGGGGGCGCTGAATTCACGTTTTAACTGTTTCTTCTACATTACAAGAGGCGTCAAAACGCCGGCTTGCCCCGGATGTAAAAGTATCTAGTTGCGGCCATGGCCAAATATGATGAACTGAGCCGAGAGTGATAGAACATTGAACGG
Source organism: Pholcus phalangioides (assembly GCF_987345545.1). Lineage (NCBI taxonomy): Eukaryota > Metazoa > Arthropoda > Arachnida > Araneae > Pholcidae > Pholcus > Pholcus phalangioides. Next base: position 3,202,574 of record NW_028301625.1, on the reverse strand, counting down.
ACATCCACACAAAAACAGACTCGTCCATCAACTGGTGGACTGGCGCTAACACCACGTGCACAATTGCTCCTCGCTAGGGTTTTTCTCCCGGTATCCAGCACTTAAAAACACCCGAGTGTATTTTCCGCGAATCCCTTTAACGGGATCCCATAGCAAATGAGCCAATTATTCTTAGCTGAACACAGTTATTTTAACCGAAAATAATTTTCAGGTATCTTTTAAGGGTTTTCAGGTTATTTTAAGGCATACTAGGTATATTTTCAGGCTATTCATACTGCTGTCATTTATGAAAGAAACAGACATTCATGAGCACATATGCAGGTTACTTGTTAATAATTGTTGTATAATTTGGGTGTATTGTTACTCCAGGAGGTGTAACATTTCTACGGCACAGAGACAGGATTTTTTAAAGAAAGTACAGAGAAAAAAACGATGAATGGCAGAAAGGATCAGAGAAAGAAAGATGGGTAGATTGACCAAAAACTTACTCTGAATATACTATTGACAAAAGAGTGGGGCGGAGAAACATCTGTATTCATATACATATGAGAAATTCTTCTGTAGATTTCCAACAATAAAGAGGTAGAAATATAGTTGAGAAAAGACAGTCAAGCCTCACTATCCTGAGTAAATTTATGATGCTGTGTATGAAGCTTCCTAAGATTAAAAAATTGATGCTTTTGGCAAAAACACTGCTTTGGGAATTGCTCGAAAACTGCAGAGTTTCAAGTTCCTTTGCTTTTTATTCACTTGGTATAAGATACTGTTTAAAATAAATATGGTTAGCGAAATGTTACAGAAAAAGTCATCTGTGATCTACAAAGTTCAAAGAATCTCATCAAAAGTGTCCAAGGGTTTCTTGAAAACATGGGTCTGATGATAGAGTCAATGGTGTTATTACAGATGCAATAGCGCTTGCAGACAATGAAGCGCACCTGAGGAACACAAAAAAACAATTCTCTTATGAAAGTGAGATGAAAATATTGGGAATGGGAAAAGATCTTTCAAAGAGTAAACTTTTTTTATGTTGTGCTTCAATATTGTTGTACTTCACATACTGATCATGTTGTGCTTGACAAAACGGTTACATCCCTGAAATAAAGGTTCCAGCTTATGGAAAACCACAATGAAAGCTTCGAATTTCTATATCAAATAGACAATCTGAGAACATGGGATAAAGAGGATTTGAAGAACACATGTTCAAATCTTGAAATTGTGTTGAGTGATGAAGAGGAACGTGGCATTGATGGAAATGAAACAGTGAACCTCTCCGCTAATTATATGAAGTACAGATGACTGGATACCAGTGTGTGTAATCTGTACCTCATATAATTAGTGGAGAGGTTCATCATTTCATTCAATGTTACCACCTGGAGGCTAATTTTGTTATGAGCTGCTGAGTTAGGAGGCTGTCTATTGCACAGTCCTGTTAAGCCCAAAGGAACGTGGTGTTCTAAAGGCTCAATTACAAACTCACTCTGTGTAATAACGTTAGCAAGTAAAATTGCCGCTTGCTCTGCAAGTGCGAGAAAAGTTGAAGGGTAGGCTACTTTTCTCGCAACTCGCTGGCATTTTTTGTTATCTCTCGGGTGCAATATGGGTGTGGTTACTTTTTTTTCCTCTTGCTTTGGCTCGCAACAAAAGGGAAAGACAAAAATATGCAAAAAGTAAGGGAAAGAAAAAGAGTTGCTCGTTCATCTAGTGAGTGATTTTAGTAGTTCCGTGTAATTGAAATTTGCTATGCTAGTTGAAATCGGTTTGCTCACCAGCTACTCTACTCGCTGGAAAATGGATTGGATTGGATTTTGAATTTATTGGCGCAAGGACCAATTTGGTCAAACTGCGCCAAAGCAAGACATAAAAATAAGAAAGATGTCCTTTTGTCATGTCAAAAAACTAAAACATAAAAAGGAACATGAAACGTAAAACAATGACATAAATCGTAAAAACTATAATTTGTCATATAAACCAATGGCTTTGATGAATTTAAAAATGCGAGATGCATCGCTATTGTCATTTAAAATGTCATGAAGTGAAAGATGACTATGACCAAAAGCGGTCCTAAAATGATGACGATGATGTGAACAAGTAAAAGCATGAGCAATGGTTAATGGACTTTGACAATGAGGGCACTCTGGTTGACTCTCTCGTAATAATAAATATGATTGTGTGAGGCGACTGTGTCCTATGCGTAACCGGGCAAGCAGAACTTCCTCCTTTCTGTTAGTTCTGCAGCTCGAACGCCAATGGCCAAGTGTGGGCTTGATGGCATGAAGTTTATTATTTATCTGATGGTTCCAATGATCCTGCCAGCGGTGATGCATCACTTCCCGGAGGATTGAGAAGTGGTCACTGGCAGGTACCAAAAGGTTATTGTCAATGTTAGTTGTTGTTCGAGCTGCGGTGTCTGCTTTTTCGTTGCCCGGTATTCCTACATGACCTGGTACCCAGTAAAATTTTACTGTGGTACCATGATGAATGAGGTAATGCAGTTCATGAAAAATGGCATGAATGAATGGATGAGTGTGAAACGTACAGGAACACAGTGCTTGTAATGCGCTAAGAGAGTCACTATAAATGATGCATCGTCGGTGGCGTTTGCGTCGTATATGACGTAGAGCCTGAAGGATTGCGTACAGCTCTGCCGAATAAATAGAGAATGTATCGGGAAGTTTGAAAGATGTCTCCTCACAGCAGATGTAGGCACAACCGACATGGCCAGGGCTCTTGGAGCCGTCGGTATATATGGGAAAGTACCTGTTGTACCTACCCCTGTGCCTAAAGAATATCTGTCGATATATGACATCTGCTGTGGTGACTCTAGGGTATAATGATAATGAAAGAGAGACATCTGGCAGAGACTGCTCCCATGGTGCCAGTTGCCAAGCAACTGGGGCCACACGACTGATGTCTATTTCTAGTTCTTCCACAAGTGCTCTCATACGAAGACCGTAAGATGGAACACATGAAGGGCGAGCAGCAAATAGTCTATGAAATGAGGGATTAAAAATGACACGATGAAGTGGATGACCTGGTAAAGACTTCATTTTGAAATAATATTTCAAGGAAAGTTGCTGGCGTCTTGATGTCAGTGATGGCTCGTTGCATTCGACATAGAGGCTTTCCATGGGAGAAGTTCGGAAAGCTCCAGAGCAAATGCGGAGAGCGAGATGATGAATTGGGTCGAGCACACTCAGATAACTCCGAGGTGCTGACCCGTATACAATGGAGCCGTAGTCAAGCTTTGATCTTATTAGAGCTTTATACAAGTGAATGAGTGACTTACGGTCTGCTCCCCATGATGTAGAAGAGATGACCTTCAAGAGGTTCATCGTCTTCATGCAACGAGCTCTCAATTGTGCAATATGAGGTTTGAAAGTAAGTTTTTTATCGAATGTGATGCCGAGGACTTTTGTATTTTCTACTATTGGTATTATACTATTGTTTAGAAACAATTGTGGGTCATCATGTAGGTCTCGACGCCGACAAAAGTGCATAGCGACAGTTTTATCAGCGGAGAATGAGAAGCCGTTATTATGTGCCCACTTGCTGATCTTGTTGAGTGCGGTTTGTAATTGTCTCTCGGCTGTCCTCATATTCACTGATTGATATGATATCAACAGATCATCCACGTAAAGTGCGCCAGTGACAGACAACGGGAGTTGGTTCAACACCCCGTTGAGTCTTAAAATAAAAAGTGTAACACTTAAAATGCTACCTTGAGGTACACCTTGTTCTTGAATTTGGGGAGCTGATAATGTGCTTCCGATCCGTACCTGGAAGATGCGGCGAGCGAGAAAGTTCTTAATGAAAATGGGCAAGTTGCCCCGCAAGCCGCAATTATAGAGGTCGGAGAGAATTCCGTGCCTCCAAGTACGATCGTAGGCCTTTTCTATATCGAAAAATATGGCTAGCATATGCTCCCTCTTCACAAATGCTTGTCTTATTGATGTCTCAAGGCGTAACATATTGCATGTTGTGGACCTGAACCGTCTAAAGCCGCTTTGATGTTTAGATAAAATATTGTTAACCTCAAGGTAGTGCATAAGGCGATAGTTGACCATACGTTCCATGAGCTTACATAGACAACTGGTCAAAGCAATAGGTCTGTAACTGTTAGGTTGCTGAGGATTTTTGCCAGGCTTCGGGAATGCAAGAACAATGGCTGCTCGCCAGGTGTCAGGAAATGAATGACTGACCCAGATCCGATTAAATAATATGAGTAAATGTGAGAGTGATTCTGGTGAGAGATGCCGAATCATGGAATAATGAATGGCATCGGGCCCTACAGCTGAGTCAGGACTTCGCTGCAAGGCCGTCGTCAATTCATGAAGGGTGAACAATGAATTGTACCCCTCCGGTGTAAAAGGCCGGAAGGTGTACGATGTACGTTCGGCTGATGATTTAATGGGATGAAACGATGGGGGATAGTTCGCATCACTGGAAACAGCGGCGAAATGGGCGGCGATGGTATCCGCAATATCCCTCACATCGCTGATGATAGTGCCATTGGTATTTAAAATGGTGATGGGATGAGACTGATAATGACCATTGATTTTTCGGATCCGGTCCCAAATGATTTTGGATGAAGTTGATGAATTGATTCCCGTCGTAAACTTTTGCCAGGACTCGCGTTGAGCCTGGCGCCTGGTTCTTCTTGCTATCGCCTTTGCTTTTAAAAATGCCAACTTATTATCATGGGTAGGATACCGCCGGAACCTACTCCATGCTTTCTTTTGTGCTTTAATCGTAAGACTACATTCGTGGTTCCACCAAGGTTTAGGAAATTTAGGAAGTTTCGAGGAGACTTTAGGTATTGTTTCATTTGCTGCAGAGATAATACAACTGGTCACAAGGTCGACACAATGGTCGACGTCGGGTTGCGAAACCATATCCTCCGTGATTTCTGCCTTGACCGTGAAGTCTGCCCAACGGGCGGCCACAAGCTTCCACCGAGGAGGACCCTCAGGTATGCTATGGCTTCGATCAAGGCACTTAACCACTAGAGGAAAATGATTGCTCCCGTGGAGGTCCGGATCAACCGACCAGGACCAGTTGGGCAAGAGTGAAGGTGAGCATAACGATAAATCTATTGCAGTGAAACTATTGTTCGGGGCATGGAAATGAGTGAAACTGCCATCATTCATGATGGCGAGGTTCATGTCGTCTAATAGACGTTCAACCATTTCCCCACGAGGGGTGTTGCTGTTAGAACCCCATATTATGTTATGTGCATTGAAGTCTCCAAGAAGAAAATATGGTGGTGGTAATTGATCAATCAGTTGTTCTAGATCTCTCTGTAAGATGGTGTCATTTGGTGGCAAATAAATGGAACAGATGGTAATTCTTAGGCCTGTAGAGATTTCCACCGCGATGGCTTGCAGGTTCGTGCGCAGCGTTAAAACGCGCGACGACACATGATGTGGAACCAGCAGAGCAACACCGCGGCAAGCCCTACTCCCGTCATCGTAATCAATACGAAACAGGGAATGTTGCCTGATGTTCCATGTCTCCGAGGGCTTCGTAAAAGTTTCCTGGAGTGCCACGCAAACAGGATGATAGCGATTGATCAAATCCTTGAGATCTTCGTAATTGGATCTAAGACCACGAATGTTCCATTGAATAATGTTGGCCATAAATTTCAAATAGATGTAGACGGTTCAAGGTCTTTGAACTTATTTCGGTCCAATTTCCGGCGAGTAGTACCGGATTCTGTAGGATTATCGAGATCCATGTCACCAATTGATTTGTCATCAAGAAGTGACATGTTTTGTAATGTAGGGTTCTTCTTTGCTCTCTGAATGGCTTTTCTTGAATATCCGGTCTTGAATAGTTTAATTTTAGATTTATTTCCACTATTGAATTTTGGTTTAGTAGCTGTAGTTACTTTGAATGTGTTCGCTGTTGCTTTTCCTGCTTCTTCGGAGGTGGTGGACTCCTTCCGTATTCCAGCAGAGCAACAGCAGCCACAACTATTACATGGTTGGTTAGATGATGTTTGAGTGGATGTATCAGCTATGGGTTCGGTCTGAGTTGTTATAGATGCTTTCGTGACATTGTTAGTCTTATTAGCTGTTGATGGATTTGTTACCATATTAGAGTATGATGTACCAGCTATTGGAGTTTGGTTAGGGATTACACGACGGCGTGCTTCAATATATGAGATGTTATTGAGAACCTTGATCTTCTGGATCTCTTTTTCTTCATTCCATTTCGGACATTTCCTGTCAAATGCGGGGTGGTCGCCACCGCAATTGACGCACTTGAATGGTGAATTAGTGCAGCTGTCCGAAATGTGGTCCCTCTCACCGCACTTTGCGCAGGTGGGTTGACCACGGCACGCCATTCGTGAGTGACCGAATTTTTGGCAGTTGAAACATCTTACAGGGTTAGGTATGTATGGCCGGATATGGAGGTTATAGTAACCGATTTTGACATCTTTCGGCAATGTTGGGGATGAAAATGTCAGGATTATATTACGTGATGGAGCAAGATTGCCATCTTTGCGGCTCATGATATGTTTGGCAGATGTTACGCCTTGAGACGCTAGCTCCTGGGTTAGTTCATCTTCATCCATGTTAATTAAGTTAGGGTCTGAGATGACACCACGTGAATAATTCAGCGTGGGGTGGATTTTGATTGTTATGGGAATGTCCCCGAGAGATGTGAGCTTTTGAATGAGTTCGGCTTGTTTGGGAGTGTTAGTTTCGACGAGAAGGTCTCCTGAACGGAGAGCCTTCACTGATTTCAGAGTTCCAACTGCGCCATAGAGAGCTTTATCAATCAGGAATGGTGATACTTTTGACAGCTGTTTATTGATATCAGAGCTATGCAAGAAGAAGAATGAGACAGATGACAGATTTGAAGAAGCGGTTTCTGAGACAATTGTTTCACTAAGTGCAGTTCTTTGACGTTTTGGTGCATTTTTTGTTTTTCCCATATTTGAATGGGTATTGTTCCACTCTCACCCACCATGCCCACCATGGAGCCCTACGAGGGGACGCGCCCACGTAACCGGTGAAGGTTAGTAGCAACGTCAGGTTAGGTGAGAGCTATACACCACCAAAGCAGGCGAGCAGACGCGTTCAAGATCCAAGATCGTCGTGAAGCAGCACCAACAAACCTCAACGACGTCCGGCAGGCCCGGCCCCTCTACCTGCCCAGTAGTGTAACCCCTTCAGCCACCGAGGCGACCACAGCCGATTGACCTGGACGGGGCTAATCCAGGCCTCCCGTTTCGGCTGAATCCGAGGCCAAAGCTAGCGCATCAGGCTAACCAGGATCCCCATCTCCAGCCTTACGGGTCTCCACGCACGGCAAACACGCAGGTAGACAGCGTCCCGGATGGAGCATACGCAAGAAGCAATGCCCCATCCGGGAGGACCCCTCCCCGCCGGAGCGGGGCCCACAATGAGGGGTTGGACACTGAAGACAAACATGTACAGGACAAAACGAGACGCAAGACATGTACTGCAAGATGTGTAGAAATAAACATGTAATTTGGGCTATTGAAGGTGAAGTATATGAGCACACAAAGCGATGACAATGACGTGTGATAGATTTGGCGTTACCCAGAGTGCACCACGAGGAGGCCTATCACATTACACCCCCGCTGGAAAATAGCTAGTAAACTCGCCCAATGTAATTAAGCCTTTAGGAAAGAAAATATCTGTCCTCTGTAGTTTAATGGCAGATTAAGTCACTCTTTTGGTCATCCACATGCTTTCTCACACTGTAAGTCACTCTTTTGCTCACTCATGTGCTTGCAAACTCTCCAGGTAACTCACTGATCTCGGCAGAATCAGATTTATTTAGGGTTATACAAGTTTTGTCTTTCTTGGCCCCTCACAGGGGCGTAGCCAGAAATTTCGTTCGGGGGGGGGGGGGACCACTTTCATTTTGGGGGGGGGACCAAAGTGACAGAAAAATGGATTTGGCCATCTTTTTCCCTTTTTTCGGTCATTTTCTCACATTTCGGGGGAGGGGGACCAGACCCCCAAGTCCCCCCCCCTCGCTACGCCCTTGGCCCCTCATTCCTCAAATTCGCGACCCCTCTGAACTTGCCACCCCAGGCTATAGCACACTAAACCTTCCTGTAAATATACCACTGGCTAATACAAGTAAGAGTATAAATTGTATTTCATATCTTAATACTTTTTAGGGGTGGGTTGTATTCTTTATATACATATTTCTTCTTCGTGATTAAGTGTTGAGCATTTTATTTATTTATTTTTTTTTTGTACAATCTTTTACGTACTCCCTCTCAAAAATTTTGGAAATAATTATCGAAAGGCAATTGCTGAAATGAATAAATGAGAATAATGTATTGTCAGAAAACCAGCATGGATATAGGAAGGGGAAGCCATGTGTAACCAACCTCCTTTGCTTCTATAATCACATGACTAAGACTTTGGGAAAAGGCATCAATGTAGTTTATTTTGATTTCCAGTAGGGATTTGATCATATCCAACATGGTAAACTCTTAAAAGGATTTACATGCAATTAGATTGGGGGCAATTTTTTGAATTGTATAAAATCGCGGTTGAGAGATAGGTAACAACAGGTTATGCAGAATGGGGAATATTCCGATTGGATAGGTGTGAAGAGTGGAGTCCCCTCAAGGAAGTGTCCTTGGCTCATACCCTTTTCACTTTTTATGGATAAACTCTATTAGGGTATCGACAGGATTTTTAGCAAATTTGCAGATGAGGTGAAGCTAATCGGGGTAGTCTGGAATCCAAGTGATAGGGAGACGCTCCAGACAAACTTGAATATGATTGCAGCATGGGCTAATGAATGGAGGATGACCTTTAGTGTTGATAAATGCATGGTTTCTCATTTTGGTTCGAACAACGCATGTTTCACTTAGGAGTTGAATGGTATTACTATCCTGGATGAAATTAGGGTCACCGATTTGGAAATGCTCATCGACAAGCAGCTTAAGTTTTCTAAACGTTGTTCAGCGGTGGTAAAAATTAAAATATAATGCTTGGTTTCATTCTTAAAAATGTCCCTTTGTGTTCTTCTGAAGTCATTCTTCTGCTTTTCTGAGGCCTAGTTTGTTCTGGACTGGAGTATGCTGTAAGGTTTAGGAGGCCATACCTAGAAAGGGACATAGACTTGAGTGATGGTGTACAGAGAAGAGCTACATGTGCTCTTGTTGGCACACAAGGCTCAAGCTATGATGAAAAACTTGATTTCTTGAATATGTTTACATTGGAGGAATGCAGGTGACATGGGGGGGGGGGTATGATTGAAGTGTTCAAAATTTTCAACAGGATGGATAGAATGGACTAAAAGTACCATTTAGTGAGAGACAATTCCAAGCTTTGAAGTTGCAGGGAAATTTTCCCTAATAGGGTTGTTAATAAATGGAATAGCTTACCTCTGGGGGTCATGAATATGGTAGAAGAATAGGTAAGTCAAAGAACTGCAACATCATGTCAAAAAATAATGGTTCATATTTGATTCATATGATTTCTAATCAGAAAATCATACTTAGAAATAATACATTGGCATGATATGTTCACGTCCTCTCTCTAGGAAAATTCATATACAGCCCCTCAGACAAGACTTTGTGGAAAAAACCTGTTTTTATTCATCACACAAAAAGTTCATAGGATCATTGTTATCGCAAATCATTCATGGAAAAATTTTATAATGCCAAACAGTGATAGGGTTATTTTGGTATCACAAATCTGCACACACACAGTTTGTATAACAACAGTAGCAAAGGAGTGGTGTTTTGTATTTCTTCCATAGGCGGAGATAGACTTGGAAGTCTGGGGGGGGGGGCACGATGATGATGATGTCAATTCACATATACATATATATGTTACCGGCAAAGTATGAAATCCAGGCATTCTATAGAATGCCTAGGCATTCTATACAATGCCTGGTCGTTTCAGGCAAAGTATGAAATACCGGTTTTATTCTATACTTTGCCTAGGCATTCTATAGAATGACTAGTCATTCTATAGAATGCCTAAACACAATCCAGGCAAAGTATGAAATATCTTCTTCCAACAAATCTCTTTAGGGGCGGTATAAAATATTACATAAAATTAAAATTTCGCCGAATTTTCGTCATTTTTTCCCTGAAACGTTTCCCCTTTCGCTCTCGTGAAAAAGGATCTGTTGAGGGGCGGTATAAAATATTACAATTTCATCGAATTAAAATTTTACAGAATTTTCGTCATTTATTCCCGGAAACGTTTCCCTTTCGCTCTCGTGAAAAAGGATCTGTTGAGGGGCGGTATAAAATATTACAATTTCATCGAATTAAAATTTTACAGAATTTTCGTCATTTATTCCCGGAAACGTTTCCCTTTCGCTCTCGTGAAAAAGGATCTGTTGAGGGGCGGTATAAAATATTACAATTTCGTCGCATTAAAATTTTACAGAATTTTCGTCATTTATTCCCGGAAACGTTTCCCTTTCGCTCTCGTGAAAAAGGATCTGTTGAGGGGCGGTATAAAATATTACAATTTCATCGAATTAAAATTTTACAGAATTTTCGTCATCTATTCCCGGAAACGTTTCCCTTTCGCTCTCTTGAAAAAGGATCTGTTGAGGGGCGGTATAAAATATTACAATTTCATCGAATTAAAATTTTACATAATTTTCGTCATTTTTTCCCGGAAACGTTTCCCTTTCGCTCTCTTGAAAAAGGATCTGTTGAGGGGCGGTATAAAATATTACAATTTCATCGAATTAAAATTTTTCAGAATTTTCGTCATTTATTCCCGGAAACGTTTCCCCTTTCGCTCTCGTGAAAAAGGATCTGTTGAGGGGCGGTATAAAATATTACAATTTCATCGAATTAAAATTTTACAGAATTTTCGTCATTTATTCCCGGAAACGTTTCCCTTTCGCTCTCGTGAAAAAGGATCTGTTGAGGGGCGGTATAAAATATTACAATTTCATCGAATTAAAATTTTACAGAATTTTCGTCATCTATTCCCGGAAACGTTTCCCTTTCGCTCTCTTGAAAAAGGATCTGTTGAGGGGCGGTATAAAATATTACAATTTCATCGAATTAAAATTTTACATAATTTTCGTCATTTTTTCCCGGAAACGTTTCCCTTTCGCTCTCTTGAAAAAGGATCTGTTGAGGGGCGGTATAAAATATTACAATTTCATCGAATTAAAATTTTTCAGAATTTTCGTCATTTATTCCCGGAAACGTTTCCCTTTCGCTCTCGTGAAAAAGGATCTGTTGAGGGGCGGTATAAAATATTATAATTTTATCCAATTAAAATTTCACAGAATTTTCGCCATTTTTTCCCGGAAACGTTTCCCCTTTCGCTCTCATGAAAAAGGATCTGTTGAGGTTCGTAATTTTTTCCGAAAACATGCATTGGCCAGCGACGACTTCCATTCTTATTGGTGTATAATCGCACCATTTGATCCACGATGTCGACTCCTTATTTAATTTCGTTATTGTAGGCAACTGTTTCTGGGGTCTTTTTCACGTTTTCGTTGATAGTTACATCCAGGGGTGGTCTTAGGGCAGTGCGACCGGTGCAACTGCACCGGGCGCCAAATGAGAAGGGGCGCCGAAACGCGTTAAATATACATTACTAGAAAAAATATCTTTAAGATACGTATTTATAAAAAAATTGTAAAATATATATGAAAAAAATGACCGAGATGAATTTAAAAAAAAAAAACAACAAAACGAAGATTTGAGTGTATATAATATTAGTTATTTTTCGAAACGAAAATAATTGATGGGCAGTTGGGCAGGGCATAATATGGCCCCTTCCCCAGGTCCGTAGCGTGCTTTCTCGGGGGCAGTCTTTTCATGGAGTCTCCTTGAAATGGTTATGCTCAGAAAAAGGAGGAGTTACAAGCGCCCCCCCCCCCTCCATTCGGCTCGTTGCACTGCCCAAATTGCCTCAGAATAGTTACGGGCCTGCCCAAGTTGCAGGGCCCGGTGCTTTAGCTGGTGTTAGCCTGTCCCTTCCGTTTCTTGGTACTGGTTCTGAAAGGGGTAATTTCAAATGAAGTTCATGAGTTTCATAAATATGAAAAGAAATCGTACGGAAATATCACTAATTTAACCAGTTTTATTATCATCTTAGCCCGTACGTGATGCGTGCACTACACGAATTTTACCATAAAACTCAATTAACATAAGTATGAAGAAGATTGATCCTCCGTGATGAGTATCCTGCACAAATGTGTGACGTTTTGCTTCTTTAATGTTTTTAAATCTCTTAATTAAATCAAACAAGTTGAGTTTTTATGCTTGTTTACAAGTTAAATAACGGTGTGCCGGGGATGTGGGGGGGGGGTGTCACCACACAAAGAGTGTCTGATAATATGGTAGAATGAATCTGTCCCGTATGACTAGCAAAAATTGCCTCCTCTGGCACATCACTCTGAATTTACGCCTGGGGGGGGGGCGCGCTGACTACTTTTTTTTGCCCCGGGCGCCACTGGGCCTAAGACCGGCCCTGGTTACATCAGTATGAAGTGAACTCAGAACTAGAACATTTTTAATCTTTTTTCTATGATAAGATGTCAGTGTGATATCAGTTCCTGTTTTTGCAGTTGGAGGTACCTCACGACGGTCTTTTTGAAGGGTCCCAACCAAGCTTGTCCTTTTAAAAAATGCACATAATCTCAGTGATGTAAAATAATCATCTGTTGTTTTGTTTCGACGTTCTCCTAGATAAGGTTCGACTAATCGAATTACATGTTCATAGACAAGTTGATTTGCTGGTCTGGTGTTATCTGCCCCAGTGTAATCGAAACTGATTTTCTGTCCATTCAGAATATATTTGGAATCAACGCAGGCAAGAAGCCAGAATTTTATCCCAAATTTATCTGGCTTACTTGGGATATACTGTGTAAATGAACATCTTGTTTTTGAGGGTAGAAGTTGTTCGTCCGCAGTTAGATTGGGCCCTGGTTTGTAGCAAGTCGCACTGTATTCTATGAATGAATTCCATAGTGAACATGCAAGAGCAAATTGGTCAGTTTTTAATATTTCAGACCTTTCAGATAGAATCGCATGAATTTCAAAATTTCTTTGAAACGATCTCTTGTCATTGTTTGGGAAGAAAATGGGGGACCCTTAATCGACGACCACAATGAATTCAGTAGGAATTTTTTTTGCACCTCTTGCGTAGATAATGGATATCGTTGCATCCAGTTCAAGCAAAGAAACTGACCAAGAAGCTTCATTTGGATGACGATGGGCTTCAGCTTCTGTATATGTCGAATCATTTTATCACTGAAAATAAGACGTCACGGACTCAGAACACTTTCATTTATGTTTTTTTGAACGCATGAAATGTGGGGCCTTGATTTTCTCTCAATATATTCCTCGGCATCCTAAAGTTGAGGAAGGTTCTATGATTTTCCATATGTTCCCATCTGCTGCAGTTTCTTAGATCATTTCTGTGGCTTCAACGAGTTATAATGAGTCACACCACGGTCATTTTCTGCACACGAGATCTAATTAGACCGGGACCTACAATTTATTGCCAATTCCGAACGGCAAGCTTGTTTCTATGCTCATCATCGAGAAGTTGGTGCACTAACTCCTCAATGGGGGACTTCCTGCGGTCAAGTCGCCGTATCTGTTGTACCCCTGCGTCAGGAAAGTTTTCTGACAAAGACGAACCGGGTATCGAACTCGCGACACCTCTAAACATCCTTTGGTACTTTAGGCGAGTATCTTATCGACCTGGGCTACCGCGCCCGAGAAATAATTTTATATTGATTTAAATCTTCGTCATCAGAACCGCTACTTTCTTCACTACAGATCGACATAGGGTAGATCTATGCTCTTCTGCACTTTCATCATAACTGCTTCCAGAGTTTCTCTCATCTAATCTTTGCATCTCCTGGAGTATTTCTTCAGTAAATATACGTTTTCTCGTCATTTTAAACCAATGTTTCCCAAAGTGGGCAATATCGCCTCCTAGTGGGTGATAGAAAGGGCCAAGGGGGCGATAGAAGCCACGGGTATAACAGAGGATCCTATGGGTTCGCTTGAGTTGGGGGTGGGGGATGAGGGAAAAATTTATCTTAAAAAGGGGGCGGTGGAACAAAAAGTTTGGGAAACTATGTTCTAAACTAACTGTTTGAAAAGATCACATGCACTCAAATTTTCTACGTCCCAGAATAAACAATTTAACGGATAATATGGCAAGAATGCTTGACAAAAACCAAAAATGACACACCTGCTGACGACACTTGCAGATAAGAATGAGAGGAAAAGAAAGGTCACACACAAGGTCAAATGCAAAAAAGACTTTCAGAAGGATTATAACCTACTTAGAAATCAATTGTGACGACGATAGTAGTATTTACCGCATAATGTGCTAGAATATAAGGAAGGGTCACTATGACCCCCTCCGGTCTTTCTAGGTATATCCGCTCGTAGCTTCGTTGTTAAAAAAGATAACGAAAGGAAGCTTTGGTATACAATAAGAACATGCTAATTCAGGAAAAGTTCAGAAATTCCAGGTGGTTCGGTTTATTCTAAGCAGAGATATGTAAGCTTAAACAGCGTGCAAGGTCAAAAAGACCCCCGTTTCGTCTTTCTACTGTTAATATTTCATCATTGATAAATGGAACTTGCAAATGCGGATTATGCGATATCATTTTGTCTTGAAGTAACCGAAATTTTCATCTACGGATTTATGAACAAAAAATATAATGTAAAAGCGCCCGTTAACTCATCTATTCGAGGGAAAGTGACCGTGGTATTTCGGTCACGGAAAACAAATTGGTATACGTAGGTTTACCATATTTTATCGGTGGAAATACGGGAGATAGAGATCCTAAGTAAAGAATTGCTTATTGTTAGGCCGACCATATTTGCTCGAGAAAAATACGTGAAATTGGGATTCGAAATACGGGAAAATGCGGGACAATGTCAATTATCGCTAAGTGATGCCAAAAGTAAGCGAAGTCGTTAACTCGTGCTAAAATCCAGAAAATTCGCCAATCGCGAGAAATAAAGTGCCACTTCAAATTAAAGTGAATTAAAAAAAAACATGACAAATGTGTGAGATGAATATTCTTGTTTTTAGTCTCTTAATGAGGCTTTTTGAATCACGTGATATTTCCCTTTTTCTGGAGGGACATACATGGTAACCAATATGGCGACTTCCTGCGCAACTCATGAAAGACATAAATCAAAATTAAAGAAACGTCGAAATGAATTGTTTTTTTTTCCTTTTTGATGGGTGCTAGATGTTTCGAAAATTTTCTTGAAGCTCAAGTTATCAATTTGCCTGCTTTTGCTTCAAAAAATGCTTGATTAAAGCTGCGGAATTTCTTCAGTGTAATTTATGGACCCATACATATTAATTCTCATTTTTGTGCTTGAGAAGATATAAATCAATGTTATTGCATGAATATCTAACTCAAAAGTAGGTCCGGCTAATTATTTTATATTTACTTTCCTGTGCTTCATATTTCTAAGCGAACTGAATTTTTCGAAAATCGAGAATTCAGTTCAATTTTTAAAATTATTGATGAGACGGAAAATCCTACTAAATTTCCACATTTCTACGGTAAATTCGGCAATTTTAACATTGATTTCCATGGGAAAAACATGCTGTGCTTGTCCCTCCAAGTGATACTGATGATCATAGGCGTACGCAGAATTTTCTCGAGGGGGGATTTGAAATTTGTTTACCCTCTGAGGGAGTTTTACCTTTTTTCCTGTAAAATAATACTATAATCTTGGCTCGGAGGGGGGGGGGGTGGTGGTTAGAACCCCCCCCCCCCCCCTTGAGTACGCCAATGCTGATGATGATTATGATGTCTATTCCAAAATACGGGTAGTCGAAAATAGTCGAAAATACGGGACATTTTGAAAAACAAATTCGGGACAGTGAAAATAAAAGATAAATAGCAAAATATAGGCCTACTTAGCAAACGTTTTGTGGTGACCTTATGCATATGACACATATGTCACGCATTTCCTGGGACATTCCCGTATTTTCACTTTATTTTGGCTGTCCCGACTTTTTTGCAAGAATGCCGTGGTTTGTCGCGAATGTTCTACATTGTAGAATCTACAAAGCCTACTTTTAGATGCTTATAGTTTTATACTTTATTAAAATCAACTATTGAAATTATTTTTCAACGCATAAATTATATCACTATAATTGCAACTATGAATAAGAATATTCACCTCACATACGTCATGGTTTTTTTACTTTCTTGATAAAGTGATCCTCAAATATGTTCAAGAGATCCTGTATGATCTGTCCAGGGAATTTGTTAATGTTAATAAACATCCATGCCCGAGAGAATCGGGTTTGGAACCAACACTTCCACAGTAAAACGCTAGCTCCCAAACTACTCCACTGCAAGACGGCAAATACTAAACGTTGATTTAATTGTTTGCCCCTTCAAACGTTTTATTTCGTAATTTTACAATGTACTTCGTCGAATCCAGTTTTGTTCACTGCAATTCTCTCAGAGTAATGCTTTGTTTCCTGCAATTGGTGTTTTTTAGTGATTTCTGCAAAAGTTGGCAACTTTGTTTACATTCGGCGGCAGTTATGGCGATGATTGGCGATGTTCCGTATTTTACCCGTATTTGAAATCCTGAGTTCCGGTATTTTTCTCGAAGAAATTTGGTTAGCCTAAATGTGCAATAAAACTTAGTGACACGGTTTTTACAATCTACCAAAATTACGTGAATTCTTTGGATAGCAATGAAATCATTTACCTCAGCTTTGGGAGCTTACGTCAGTGGTGAAATAATTGACGTTATGTGTCTCATCAGGCCCCTAGCCAGAAATTTCATTCCAAGGCCAAGGGGGGAATCACTTTCATTTCGTGGGGAGGGACCAAAGTGATAGAAAACTGGTTCCAAAATTTTTTACGTCGCGGGGCACTTTTCAGAATTGTTATCATTGAGCAGTAATTTTGACAGCATTTACAGGTTGATGCCATGTATAAAATACAGTAATTATGATAAATCTGGTGATTATGCATAATCGCCGGTTATTATGCACAATAATTTCATCCGTTTTGATCAGTGATTATGCATAGTAATCGATATAAATCCGGCGATTATGCGTAATTACAGATTTATGCCGTTTTTTTACAGTAACATATTCCACGAAAAACGTCCAAAAGCGATAAAATGTTGTTGTCCGTATCCGATTTGAAATTCCAAAAAGAAATTAGCCGCTTAAATTCAGTTGGAATTTATTTTGACGAATGAATTTTAATTTGACGAAAATGTGACATTTTATATCGTCCATCCACAGATCCCTTGTCAAGAAAGCCAAAGGAAAAGTTTTCAGAAAAAAATTAAGAAAAATTATATTAAATTGTAATCGTATAAATTGAATATTTTATACCGCCCCTATAAACAGATCCCTTTTCCAGAGAGCCAGACGTTTCCCGGAAAAATCGAAGAAAACTGTGTGAAAATTTAATTTGACGACACCGTCCCTCAAGGGATTCCTTCTCAAGAGAGCTAAAGGAAAACGTTTGAAATTGAAAACTGTGCGAAATTTTAATTTGACGACACCGCCCTTCAAGGGATCCCTTCTCAAGAGAGCGAAACGGAAACGTTTCCGGGAAAAAATAACGAAAATTCTGTGAAATTTTAATGCGACGAAATTGTAATATTTTATACCGCCCCTCAACAGGTCCTTTTTCACGAGAGCGAAAGGGAAACGTTTCCGGGAATAAATGACGAAAATTCTGTGAAATTTTAATGCGACGAAATTGTAATATTTTATACCGCCCCTCAACAGATCCTTTTTCACGAGAGCGAAAGGGAAACTTTTCTGGGAATAAATGACGAAAATTCTGTGAAATTTTAATGCGACGAAATTGTAATATTTTATACCGCCCCTCAACAGATCCTTTTTCACGAGAGCGAAAGGGAAACTTTTCTGGGAATAAATGACGAAAATTCTGTGAAATTTTAATGCGACGAAATTGTAATATTTTATACCGCCCCTCAACAGATCCTTTTTCACGAGAGCGAAAGGGAAACTTTTCTGGGAATAAATGACGAAAATTCTGTGAAATTTTAATGCGACGAAATTGTAATATTTTATACCGCCCCTCAACAGATCCTTTTTCACGAGAGCGAAAGGGAAACGTTTCTGGGAATAAATGACGAAAATTCTGCGAAATTTTAATTTTATGTAATATTTTATACCGCCCCTAAAGAGATTTGTTGGAAGAAGATATTTCATACTTTGCCTGGATTGTGTTTAGGCATTCTATAGAATGACTAGTCATTCTATAGAATGCCTAGGCAAAGTATAGAATAAAACCGGTATTTCATACTTTGCCTGAAACGACCAGGCATTGTATAGAATGCCTAGGCATTATATAGAATGCCTGGATTTCATACTTTGCCGGTAACATATACATTAGATCAGTCAACTCTGGGGGGGGGGGGGTTGGGCAATGCCCCCACGCCCCCCGTATATCCACCCATGATTTCTTTCATACAACTTCCAGCATAATATCATGCCAAAAACATTAGATGAGTTAAAAAATTTGCACACTTACCAGTATCATCTTTGCTATAACAAGTTTTGTGGAGAGCTCCACTGTAAAATTCAAGGCCTATAATAGCAAATATTACAATGGCAAAAAGCACCAGCAGGCCAATTTGGAGAAGTGGTGCCATGGCCTTTATAATAGACTTGAGAACTACTTGAAGACCTAAAAGACAATGCAACATTGATTACTATAAGCTAAAAAGAAACTTTTACTTTTCATTGGAAGTATTTTCTGTACAAATTCTCTAAAAATTATAATTTTTGATTCTTACATTTAATTCATGAAAATCATATGAGAAAAGTAATTCCTTCTACTCAATGTTTACCTTTTTCCAACAAACTTCATAAAATAATAATAATAGTATCTATCACTCCGTGAAAGCATGATGGTGTGATTATCTGGTTTTGAGATGATGGATCATTTAATCATTTTTGTTGCACCATCATCATTTTCTACACAAGAGAGCGAATTAGACAAGGACCTACAGTTAATTGCCAATTCCGATAAGAAAGGATTATTCGTATATTATACCCTATTGTGTTGATCGATCTCGTCAATCGTAGGCAGATATTATGATTGACAGAGGTGAATGCTATGTGAATAACTCGTTCAGCATGACAAAAAGTCAGCCAACAGACTGCTCAAAATTACTTCATTTATGCTGTGTGTTCAGAATCAAAGTGATGAAGGATCAGATCTGGTGGCTCACTTGAATTTCAATGATTCCCCGAACAATGTTGAGAATGAAATTTCAAAACATTGGGGCATTATACTAAAAAACACTTGAAGCTAGAAATTTCATTTTCCGATTTGTGGAAATGGACAGTTCACTAGAAACTTGCAGCACCTTGACTAATACTGAAATTATTGCTGAATGTATGTGTCGACTTGAGTGACAAAAATATAGCAGAAGATGCTCCACAGGAATTAAAAAAAAGTAACAGTGAGATGCTTAACACATCCTGTAAAAATGGTACATAATTTTCTGAAGCAAGCTGAGAAGATAGGGCCAGAAATATTTGCAGCTCTATCTAGTATAGATGAGCCTCTGAATTTTCAGAGAGCAAAAAATATGCATCAATCTGAGCTTACGGATAATTTAAAATAAGGTATGTAAATAAAATTGAACAGAAAAAAAATTCAAACATATTTCAGAGTATTTGCATATAGTGCGATTGAACATTGATTGTGTAACTTGACCAATAATTTTTTTAGTATGTAGTAAAATATAGTACAGTATTTTTTAGTTTTTATCAATCAAATTTTTTGCTATTTTTGATGTGTTTTTCCTTTCTTACTAAAAAAACCTTCTACCCCAAAATTTTTTTTCAGTCCTGTCAGTTTTGAGATAGAGAGATACAATTCATTGAATAGTGGTAAAATTTTTTATGGACTGGATTGGTTCCTGCTTTTTTTTTTACCTTCTTAGTACTGCTATCAGCTGATTGTATGAAGCCATACTTGTTGACATAACCTGGTGTTTACATCTAACACAACTCATAAAATTCTTTGTTTTCTTCCAAACTGAGCACAACTCCGGTGTATTGCCATGGGGATTTACTACTGAATGAGTTGTGCTAGAAATGGTTCTTTGCTTTGAAGGTTAATGAAAAGAAAGAATGATGTCTCCAGTCAAAGGTGTGTCAATAATCCTGATTTATTTTGCTACATATGTGGTAAGTACACCCTGAAAATAGAACAGAAAAACCAGTCCTGATTTTTTAAAAAAGCTACCCTTGAGTATTTTGGCATTAGGCTTGGTGACCAACATGAAGTTTTGACTACACACATTGAGCATAAAACTTGTACAGAACACACAAGACAGTGGACTAATGGGAAAAAAAGGAGTCTAAAACTTGGTTTTCCAATGGTTTGGAGAGAACCCCAACTCTGATGACTGTTATTTTTGTATTTTGAATATTACTAGCATAAACCTAAATAACCGCAGCATGTGGACAAATCCTGATTTAGACTCTGCAATACCCATTGCTCAAGTAACCAAAATGAAAGAAGAATATGATACTATAGTTTTGGTCATGTAGAAGATTAGGTTTCACAAAAATCAATGGGAAATTTGTGTGGAATTAAAAATGGTTAACTTTCTCCTTGGTCAGCATGGAGGCTATGTGAAATACCCTTGCTTTTTTGTACCTATGGGATAACAGAGCCCAACCATACCACTGGATAAGAGAAAACTGGCCTATGAGAGAGAGAAAGAGAACATGGCTGTTGGAGAAATAAATTATTTCATTTGTGAACCCTTTGTCGGACGAGACAGAACCATCTTGCCTCCGCTGCATATGAAGCTGGGGTTAATGAAACAATTCATGAAAGTTCTTGATCAAGAGAACCCTTGCTTTGCATACATAAGACAAAAAATGCCTGGAATAAGTACAGAAAAACTTAAAGCTGGAATTTTTGATGGTCCTTAAATCAAAAAGCTCACAAACGATCCTCATTTCACGAATTCAAAGCGTAAAGTGAGGATCTCATTTGTTCATTACTTGCGCAGCTATTTCCTCCAGATTCTAGGCAATGCTAGTGAAAAATAAGGTGAATGATTTGCCATGATATAAAAACAATGGAGAACCAATACTAGGGCAGATGGGATACTCATATGATGGCAGATTACTGTTGGAATCTGGTAAGAGACTGTGTAAACAAAGTTCATTTGAGAATTTCAAACAAAAGAAGCTTTCGGAGTGAAACAAAAGAAGCTTTCGGAGTGAAACAAAAGAAACTTCTAGAGTGGAACAAAATAATTTTTTCTTTGGTTTTTATTTGATTCTTCTCATTTTTAATTTTAAATTAAGCTATTGTAGATTTACAGTAGTGTTGTGCTTTTTTTCAATTAATTAAAATGTTTTAAAAATTTCTTTAGAGATTTAAAAAAAAAATTTAATACCTATATTGTAAGCCTAGATTGATGTGTTAATGTAAATAACAATATACCATCATATCTCATAAACAAGAGCTGATGGGCAAAAACTAATGTCCTATTTGTTTTCAGCACATGAAATTCACATAAAATCAGTTAAAAAAACCCAGGCACCAAATTATCTGTTGCCCTATATTATTGATAATATACCTATCATTAAAAAATTATAATTATGGGTAAAAAAAATTTTTTCTGCTGCCTCCAAATATAATCAGCTTATTTATTTTAACAGACCAAAGCGTTTTCAAAACATTCAAAGCTTACTACATAGGATGTTCATTTGCACAGATTTTAGGAAGTGGAGACTTTTTATGGACCAATGTAATGGCATTAAGGGACAAACATCAGCGTCAAATCCTTCACATTTTATATGCCATATTGCATTGAATCACAGATAATTAACACTAGAACCGCGGAGTGGGTCAACTTGACCCAAATCCAACTTTGTTTTCATTTATCCCGAAAACGTAGACGCAGATGTTAAAAAAATTTTGTGACTTTCCATATTATATGAATATTAATTCACGAAAATTTTATTATCTTCACATTTCGTGTTTCAGAGCTATAAGCACTTATACCTAGAACTGCGGTTTGGGCCATTTTGATCCAACGCTTTTATTATTCTAATTTTATTATACATATTTTATATACATATATTTTTTATACATATTTATTATACATATATTTTTTATACATATTTATTATACATATATTTTTTATACATATTTATTATACATATATTTTTTATACATATTTATTATACATATATTTTTTATACATATTTATTATACATATATTTTTTTATACATATTTATTATACATTCTATTTTAAGCCATTTTACTATTCTATACAAAAAAAAAGGGGTGTAGAATTTTCTTGGAAGTGGTTACCCTTTCTAAAAAGTATTTTTAAATGAAGATAGTGAAGTATAAAGGTATTTCAAGGTCAAGGCCAATTCATTGTCAGAGCAGATTATCTTTTTTTTTCAATGGAGGAATGGCAAGTAGAGCTAAATATTTTTTTTCCTTTGTAAACTTGGATACCTGGAATTCTGAGGGGACTCAATAAAGATTTTGGGAGAGTAAAAGCTTAATTCTAAAAAAACGTGTAGTTGAAATTTCTGTAGGCAAACAATGTCACAGAAAAAGAATAAAATTCTGCCTTGTACCAAATATGTTTTGCACGGATTTCCAAACCTTGGGAAGTATCAGCGTCCAATGAATCTCTCTCTTTCAGAGCACATAGTGATGCAACTGATCAAGCCATTTGAGAACAAGGACAGAAATGCCTCAACTGACATCTTTTTCACTACACTGAAGCTGGCTCAAATGCTAAAAGCCAAATATACGAACTTAGTAGAGATGGTGAGATGAAATCAAAGAGCAGTATTATCTGATGAAATAAAGATAGTGAAACTACAGTTGTATGGAACAATGACAATTTATCAAGGAAAGAATGATATAAGTTTTTCATCACTCAGCACGCTTCATCTGGCAGTCGATATTGGCAGTAGTAGCCCAAAAAGCTTCCCCACACACAAACTATTTCACACTACAATTCAACAAAGTGTAATGATTGTAGTTGTAGTGATCAAATGCCCAGAAAATATTCAGTGAAGGTATCATCACAGACATGAAGGTGCAACATCACTATAAAAATATTCCTGCATTTTGTATAGAGCAGTACAGAAGGCCAGAACTACTTTTCGAAAGCAGTTTCTCTAAAATCTTATTGAAGACCTGCGTTCATCATACGTGTTGCCCTTGCCCAAAAGGAAACGTTTGTGCGCCCTTGATCATGTAATTATTCAAGAGCGATCAAAATAATAGTAATAAATAAAAATAAACCAGTCTGATGTCAGGTAACATAAAAATGTGAAAACAAAACTGTTAATTTTTGCATGGGATGTGCAACTTCAACATGCGATGAATGTGCAAGAATAATGAAAAAAAAATTGCTCAAGCTCATCATAAATTCCACTTATCAGTAAGAAATCAATATTTATTTGACAGAATCATATCATAGACTTTTTCATACTCAATTTGACACCCTTATTTTACATCTTTGTCATATTATGGGATCACTGAAAAATGTTTTTGCACTGAATAGAGTAAATGTATATTAAATCTTATTTTTACTGAATTACATAATTTTTTAGCTAATTTTGAAGCCCATTTTATATTCATAAACAAATATAGTTTTCCTTTATGAATACGCAATTAAACAACATTGAGTAATTATAGGGTAATACCCAGGAACCGACAATAAATTCTTGTTTTCGCTATGAAACACTGTTTTTTTCACAGTTTGGGTCAATTTGACCCAGTCCGCAGTTCTAGGTATACCAAAAGTGCAGCAGTTCTAGTATTAAAGTGTGTTCCTGGAAAATCCTTTCCTAAGGAAGTATAGAAGGAACAGCACAAGGACACATGCTTCCCCATAAAGACAATCAAAAATATAAAAAGAAGGGATTTTTTTGAATGAATTATTTATACAGAGAATAATGGAGGTATTGAATATTTTGAAGTATTTTTTTTCCAAAATAACTTGCACAGTCGAATTACATTAATCTCTTCATGATCATGGGTGTAATATTCCAAACACCAGTGAAATAAATTCAAACAAGTTGTCTGTGTTTTCTTTCCTCTTTCTACACCAACACAAAGTTTTATAGTAACCCTATTATCTACAGAAGTTGCTTTTTTTCCTTTGTTCTTTATGTAATCCTGTTAATGATTTTTTCCTATGTATATAATTTATCTTTCTACTATACACATGTAAGAGCAAAAGAAAACACTTAGGTGAGGGTGAAAAGAGGACTAAAAACCTCTCTTATCTATTATACTTTTTCCTTTTATATTTTTTTCTCCTTCTTACTTTTTTAACGTGCAGTTAGGTTAGGACAAGGTTACAAGATTTATTGCCAATTCATTAAAGAGAGATATAATTCAAATTTCTTGCTAAAAGATTGTACCTGTGAAGTGGTTAATATGACCACCAGCTTATATCTAGAAAAACCTTTTTTTACAGTCTGCACAGCAGCAAGATGGTCTGGAAGTTACACAATAAGCTAGTGTAAGGTTACATTTCTCTAGATGCAAGCAGATGGCAGTCTATTCAATAGTTGCTGAAAAGTGTGAAGTTGAAGACCTATAGAGGGAACAATTTAATATTGAGTGGGCCAAAATGTGATTGATTTGATGGAAGTCTACAGAATTGGGGGAACGATGATCTTGGTCATGCTGTTCCTACAATATTCAGAAAGTTTAGGGCCACATGGTATGCTGTTTTGCTATTCTTAAAGATTCCATGTACCCTAGGAAAAACAATTTATTGATGTACATTATCTGTGAGGATGAATTCATAACCATGGTAGTTGAAAATAGCTTTAAGATGTACAGGCAAACATAGCTAATTCTAATGTTAGGAATCCCTCTTGAGTTTCTTATTCAATTTAATGTGTGTGAAATGACCTGATTAAATTGATTTTCCCTCCTAATGTTTTGGATAATCCCAGGTTTGATTAAGATTATTCATTTGCAAAATGTCTCTTTTCTCGCTGACTTTATTCCATAATTAACTGAACTTTTCTAAAATACTTATGTCATGAAAATATTTAAAAAAATTGCAATCAACCAAATCTGAACTTTTTGTTGTGGCTGTACGTGACAACCAGTGCTTTTGTTACCAGTCCCATACACATGCACTGGCTTTTGTCTTCCTGCAAGCAGCTGGTGTTTTACCAGATCTTGGATGACTACATTAGCACCTACCAATGGCAAATGTTATTATTTAAGGAATATGAAAGTTTCTATGTGAGTGGTAATCAACTGCCCATAAGCAAAACGTTTAAAATCTGAAGTGCTGAACTCAATCATTTGCCTGGTAAAATGTGTTTCATTTCTAGGTAAAATACAGCCTGTATAGTTATTATTGTTTGATTATTTTGAAATATCCATATAGCATAGCAATATTTTCCACCATTTCCAAACAAGATTCATGCCTCTAGTTTAGCTCTAGAAGAAAAAAAAACTGTGGTAGACTTATGGATGGGGACATTGGTGAATTAAAGAATAAAGTCACGTTGAATATTCTTATGAAGAGGTGAAAACCCATTTATGACAGCTAACAGGGTTCACCATTGTTAAGCTCAAAAATCAAATTTTCCATTCTCTAAATCACCTTGGAGATTTTGTACATTGTTTAAGAGCATTGAAAAGAAAACAAATGAAAATTACAAATGAAATAGTTTTCGTGATTGGTTACGTTTTATACAAACACTAGTTGCAACAAAAAGGAAACTGGTATAGTAAGTGATAGGAGTGTTTGAAGTATTTAGAACTTGTGGGTGCTTGTCTTGATCTTTAAGTAGGAAATTTTGATTTCTGAATCAATTCTGTGGGTGCTCAGACCTATGCCATAAATTACAGTGCATGCTCAAGCACCCACAGCACCCCTGGCTCTGATGCAACTGTGGTAAGTGATAATATTCAGTAAATTATAAAGCTACCGGAGTTTCAATTTTTTAGTAAAAGCATAGTTATCCTAAATTCAGATTTAGGTGAAGAGGTGATGAGAATTTTTTTTAAAGATTCCACAGACTGTGCAAGTGTTGGAATAGGGACCTCTGTTGCTTTCTTAGATTCATTTTTATCCTCCTCTTCATAAGAATATTCATTATATATATATATGTGACTTCATTCTCTACTTCTTCACTAATGACGGCATTCGTAAGTCGTACCAAAATTTTATTTTCTAGCGATGAACAAGCGTATGGACCTCTTTTGGACATGGTGGAAAATGTTGCAATTGATATTCTAAAATAAACAAACAATAATGCAAGAGAGACATAAAACTTGAACAAATTTTACCGGAATATAAGCTGGGATTTCAGAACTTTTTTTTTCAGAACAATTTTTTTTTACATTCCTTCTATGGAGAAGTTTATTGCTACACACACAATTTTTTTTTGTATTTCCTTAGTAATAACATTTACATCTTACATTGACAGGTGCTAAAAAGTCACTCAAGGTCCAATAAAACTCCAGCTTCCCACAGAAAGACAAAAACCAGTGTGCATGCGGGACTGATAACAAAAGCATTGCTTCTTACTAAGCAAAAAATTAAGATTACTGAGCCAAAATTAAGATTTTTTTTATTGTAAAGTTTTGAATGTTGGCTACATATTACATTCAAGAAAAGATCAGTAAACCAAGGAATAAAGAAAAGGATGACTAAAAAATAGTCAGGAATTTTGAGAAAAGAGAACTTTCAAAAATGACATATCTAAATAAGACTTTGAATTATCCAAAACACTATGAATAAAAAATCAAATTAAATAGGTAATTTCAACACATTAAGCTGAACAAGAAACTCAAGGAAATTTCCTTAAATTAGAATTAACCAAGTTCAAATTAGCCATGCTTACCTGTACTAACTTGAATGGCAAAATGCTATTTGTTTAAGGGAAATACATTTTAATAGTATGCATATAAATTTATTCATCACAGAATTTTTTAATTTTTGTTTTTATATTGAAGGTGCACTGTGTAAATATAAGAGTTTCTTTGTCAACTAAATTTACATCATTAAAAATGATATATTCATTATCTTTCAAAGGAGATAAAAGAAAACCAGATAAGTATACTCAGTTTTTGTCATTTGTTTTGACGCAGTTTGACTTAGTCTGTACTTGCGTCAAAAAAAAAATCAATCCAATTCTATATACAGTTTCTTAAATATTTGAATAAAAATATTATTTTTCTATCAAAAAAAGCTATTTGACATATTTCTAAAATCCAATATGCATACACAGTGCAACTGAACTGGAGCACATCTGCACATTTTTATGAAGTCTGGAAAAAAGACTTACTTGGTATGCCAGACACCAACTTCAAAGGCCTTAGTACTCTAATAGCTCGTAAAGTTCTCAAGTCTACATCTATGTCTTGGGGTACAATGAATGTAATAAACCTGGAAAGAGGGGAGGATATCTACACTATACTACACTAAGGGAATCACAAATGCAATATCTATCAAATCTGGGTCATTCAAGTCACTATCGGATACTACAATCCACACTTTTGGACAGTGCTACAGACTATATCATCAGGTTAAAGTGCTTCACAAGCACTGGGTATTAGTTTCACCAAAATGACTACAGCAAGACAACCTGCATTTTTTACATGCAAAATCATAAAAAATAAAATATGTAATAGCAAATACACAATATAGTTTAAGATTTATTTTTATTGCCAAAAATGGAAAATGATTATATATAACTCAGAAAAATATTTAAAAATTTCATCTTCCATTATATTTTAAATTTTTCTAGCACTGAACAATTAAATATATAAATAAATAAATAAATAAATAAATAAATAAATAAATATATATATATATATAATATATATATAGATAGATAATGGGAAAGTAATGAAATTTGTGAGACATATTGTCAACAGCACAAAAAAAAAAAAATACAGTAAAAATTAAACATATTCTAATTAAAATATAAAGTCCCTGAAAGCTGAGAAGTTATTTTGGAGATGGTGTAACTTATGGAATGAAAAAAAGAAGTAGGGCTTTCTGTATACTACATTCAAGTATTCAGACATATGTGATTATCAGCTTAAGTGAGAAAACGAGTAACAAATTTATGTAAATTGTTGACATTTTCTCAAGAAGAAAGAATAGTTTGACATCCATACATTTAAATGGTTTCATTGTTTGGAAATAGAAGTTTTGAAGAATGTAAGAATTAATGTTTGATTCTAAAAAAAATTCCAATTTCCAAAAAGCTATATCACTTACAGACAATTTAAACAGTCCAAAAATCAGCAGTAGTTTATAATAGATCAAAATAAAGCATACTATATAACTTCATGAGACAAACACCAAAGAATCTCTATAAAGCACTTTCATTTTGGAAAAGAAACTAAATTTTGTATTAAACTTACTTTTTTTAAAAGAAGCGATACAACAATGAAAACATGTGATACAAGGTAAATTAATTATTTGGTATGTGATGTGATTTTACCAGTGTATATTTACAAGGTGAAAATGAGAATGAGTAAACTAATAAATCACATAATGGATACCAAATGATTCAATCACATATTTCATATGTTTTCATTGTTGTGTAATCCTCTTAGGGTTGTATTCCCAGACATGGTTTTAGATTGTCTATAGTCACAGTTTTTAGATAAGAGATTGACATGAATTGGTTAAAAACCTAAATTCAAATAATCCATGTTGATCTCCTATCCAAAAATTGTGACTATAGTTTAAACCATGTTGGTGAACATCACCTTCAGAAAAAAAATGAACTTTTTTGTGCTCTTTCAAATAACATGACGAAAGTTTATGCCACGTATAAAACTTTTGATTAATCACCTTGGTGCATCTTACTTGAGAAAAACTTTTACGTGGAAATCAGACTTAACAAAGTTATCATTATAATGGGAGAAAAAGAAAACAAATCAGAAATGTTCATACACTTTCATTAATATTTAAATTGTTGTATCTCTATTTAGAAACATTGTCACTCATGTCTTTAAATATAGTGATACGTAAGGACATTGTGCTATGCGGAATGCACTGCTACACATTGACTCAATTCTATAAACTACACAATCAGTCTACTGGTTCTAGAAGGTGCTACTTCAGAATATTGTCTAATCATACTGCAACAATACATGAAAAGGAGTGTATGCTCAGGAAGACTTCTTCTAAAGTGTTTGTGAGCTACAGAATAAAAGATAGTACTGATTTCAGAAGGAGAGGCTTAGTGAAGGGCCAGTCTACAATGATTGAGGGATATGAGTGGAGATTTGTCTCCGGTAGTGGTCCTAATCTTAACTTACTTGGTGTTCGAGACACAAGTTTCAGTGGACGTAATACTCGGAAGGATCGAAGCATGCGTAAATCTAAATTTTCACTTTCTTCGGCCGTTAGATTTATCATCCTGAAAGAGCAAAATTTTGCTTTAAAATGCCGGAAAAATCTAACAGTGCAGAGAAAGGGAATTCCTCTTATTTTGAAAACCCCCAAAAATAAAAATGAAGCTAAAAACAAAATAATGAAAAGGTATGTCTGGTTAAACTAAAGCATGTATAACATCAGAGTGAAAGGACATCCTTTGGAAAGAAGCATCATGGGCGAACTCAAGTTACCTCTGGAACAGTAAATATTTATTAATATAAATTCAGTTTAATCTAGTTATTACTAAAGATTTCAAGTTATATTGACACATAATGCCTGATATAATATTAATTTTAGCTGATTTTATCAATGGTTTGTTAAATTTGGATATCAATGTTATTGGTGTTTAGTGAATATTAAAACATCAATTCTAATTTTAATTTGCCTTGTACGTTTGGGAATTGATTCACAGAAATATTTTCATAAATATTTTTGAAGTCCAGGTGTTCTTTTCAGGCAGGGCAGTGGTTATCAATCAAAGCAGTATAACAGTACAATCCCACTCCATACTAGTATGAAAAATCAGCAGTCAGAAACATTGTATTGAACGAAGAAAACTACAACACCCATTTTGAAAACTTCACCATTTTCTCTGCAACAGCTAAGATCATACACAAGGAAACTGACTTTTTACATTAATGGGTTTTAAGTCCCTTTATTTGGGAAGGATTTAATGATACAGAATGTGAAATATTACAATAATGAACTATTAATGCTCCTTTAACATTCCCTTCTTTCAAAACATCTTTAAAAACATATCTAAAGGCAGAGCTTAACATTAAGGTTCTTGAAGTGGTTGAAAACTACATAAAACGTATAAAAATAAAAGGTATCTCTGAAAAAACGATGGTAAGCAAAGCAAAACTGAATTGTTAAAATTTCTAGGCTCAAAACAAGTAAAGGGAAAAAATTTATCTGTCCACCAAAAACTACTCAACTCTCTGAATATTCCCCCCCCCCCCCGCTCATAGCGCTTGATGCAGCTACAAGAGCAAAGTAAGGCAAGGCCATGTGATTGATTTGGTGATCAGATGCAAAAACATTTGTATATCCTGGTCTTGGAAAGTAGTACTGAAAAATCAGTTGTGAGTGTAGTGGCACCATCTATTATAGATAGGGCCAATCAGCTTTTGCCACAGGGTGCTCTCATTTTAGAATCATAGAATATGATAAACATAGGTATGAAAAACTAAAAAAATTGAAGTATAAGTAACAGTAATAATAAGAGAAATCAATTAAAGCAGTGTCTTATGAAAAGTTAAGGGAAAAAGTTCACATAAACCTAATTTACCAGTAGGGTCACTGTATCAGCAGATCAGTGATTCGGGAAATGATGCACATGCACAAGGTTGAAGCCCATAATACATGTGCATGGAATTAAATTTTGTCAAATGTTGTCTGAGTTGCCAGGCTACTAGATTAACATTCTACATTCCTATATACAAAGTGGTCATAAAATTACTTTTTCTTTAAATGAGCCCCTAGAAACTGCAATACTTAGGCATTCACGGTTATGGTTGCAGTTAAATAAATTCTACAAAATCAAATACAAATGCAAACACAAAAGCCTCAACAGGCAAAATGCCCAATGAGGTGGGTGAAAAAAGATTCCCATAAAAAAAATGGATACCTAATATAAACAAAATACAGTGACTCAATATAAAAGCACATTTACTTGATAATTTAATTTAATAATTTGCTTAATAATTTAATGGCTATACACTTTTTTTTATCACAATGTCATCAGCATGGTTCAAAACCTATTGAAAGTTTTCTTCATTTCACAGTAGAATCGTGTAGGAGAACATTAAAGAACACAAATTTGGACAATATAACAGGTGGGAAAAAGCAGCAAGAAACTGAAAACCAAAAGCCTTATTGAGGAATTCTCCATAAGGGTAAGGCTACAAGATGTCCTCCTTTTTGGTGTCATTTCAAGTGTCTTCCAACGTTTTACAAAATTTGCCCTTTTGTCTTCCTTTTCAGGTTTCTGAGATAATTTTTGTTTTTTTCCTGGGTAAAATAATTTTCACTGTGAAACATATATATCTCTGGTTTTTTCATGCTTTGAACAATCACCATCAAAATTCCCAGAATACAAGAAACCAAGATGCCTCCAAGCAGTGCATCAGATGCTACATATTTTTATCACGGCTTAGCTTGCTTCAGGATAATATGAAAAAGACAGTCTCAAAAAAAGCTCTGGATGAACAAAACCACAACATTCATTTTAAGAATACCATTGTTTGCTCACCAATAGGTAATACCATATACTGAAGTGGAGAGAGAGTTCAGGTATTACCACTTCTAGACAGAAATAAAGAAAATAGGATGCAAACACACACTCATTGCTGGTTCCTATGGTGAAGTCGTCTCTGGCAGAAAAGCAACGCTCTCAAAAGGAATAAAAACCTTCTAAGGGTAGAGAATGAAAACTTTTCACGTTGCTCCAGGCAAAGTAATAAAACTGAGCGGCCTGTATGAACAATTCATTATAAGTGAAAAAAATGGATCGGTATTTGTTTTTCTTTAATGGTTCTATATTAGTTTAGAAAAATTATTGCCGCAGCGATTTTTTGTTAGTATAGTGGATTTTAGCAATTTAATAATAATAATAGTAGCAATTCTTTGTTAGTTTAGTGGTGCCATCTGCTGTTAAAATTGGGGAAAATGACCTTTCTAAGGGTAAGCGCATTCGAGCATCCTTCTTTCCCAGTTTCTGAATCTGGTAACCCTATACAGTTAGTCCTCAGTATTTGCGGGGTTACATTTTGAGAGTTCCCTGCGAATACGGAAAATCTGTGAATAACCCAAATCATAAAAATTGAAGAGAGCAGGGCAAAGAAGAATCGGAGGTGGCAGGGAGGGTTGATTCTCTGCAATGATTTCTGAAAGTAAATTGTAATATCTTATTGTCATTTCTTTTTAATTTTATTAAATATGTTGGAGTACATCGACAAATAAGATTAAGAGATTAAGGCTTCATCTACCAAGAAGAATCAGTATTCTACATCTACATGTAAAGAATTGATATTGCCATATGTTATTTTTTTAATAACATATTTAAGCTTGTGAAACCCATCTGCTAAGTTGCTCATAGTGAACTTGATCTTCTTCATGACTGTATGGTTTTGGTTTCAGATTGAATTGTATTCAATAAACTGATTAAGAACAGGCTCTATTTCATTTGCAAGTTTAGTTCAGTGACCCAGAGGGCGTGGTTGCACTGGAAAAAGCTCCGGCCACGAAAGCCAAGGGAACAGGAAAAAAATAAATAAAAAATTTAATGGTTAAAAAAAAATAGGAAAAAATAGTAGTACGTATTTGCAACAATTCCAATGATAATCGCTGAACAAAGTGGGTCCCTCCGAAGGGTACTCAGGGGTTCTGAAGGGTACCCATTCATTGTTTCCTTCTTTATAGCTACCATGGCTACAGCTGTGACAGAAATGACATTAGCGATGGTGTAACTAGTTTATAATTTCAAACATTTAATATTCTTTGATTAGCTGCACAATTATCATGTTATTGAGCAACACGTATAGTGAGCCTTAAATGCTCACACCATATCCTGATCAAGCAGCTGGATAATATGTTATGTTATAAGACGCATCCTGATATCTGAATGGTAGATTCCTTGATGTCTTAATGATGTGAAATCGCAGTAATTGACTTCGTTTTGCTGTACATAGTCAATATGCTGGAATGATCTTGCAAAGTTTTCACTTTCTTTTGTCTTTCAGAAAAATTTTCAGAAACGCTAGAAAAGCCTGGAGAGCTATCATTAACACACACAATTCATATTTTGTTCCCATACCAGGAAAAAAAATTCAGGAACAGTATTTTCTCAAAAACGAAAAAACGACTGTGAATACGGAACCGCAAATACAGAGGGCCGACTGTACAAGGGTGCTTTCACTGATGCTGACATATCAACAAGATATTTTGAATATCTTTGAACCATGTGTCATCGAAATAGGAATATACAGAATTTTTTCAAGTTAGGAAAAGCTTGAAGAATTTTCTTGGGCACTGCAGATTCCAAAGAAAAACCATAGCCAGAAACAGGTTAGAGACTGAGGGGTGGCCAAGCAAATGTAAAATGCCAGGAATAAGTCTGTGACTGAAGTATTTTATTTCAGACCCTGGTACCACAAATGTGTGGGTTTCTTTTCTCCCTGTATAATTTTTTCTTTTGACCTCAGGGAGTCAAGTCCTGACTTAAAGGATTATGTAAGTTTTGAGTTAGAAATATGGTGAACTTTAGAGGCTTTCATCAGTGGGCAGCACCTGAAGTTGAACTTTCAGGGGGTTTTAAGATGACTTTCCAGGGCAAGTGTGATTCATTACACAAAATTTAGCAATAAAATTCTGGAAAAAATTGTATGTAAAGATGAATACACCTTGCATCATATCTTGGTTGAAAAAAAAAATTGAACAAAGGGAATTATTTCTTCACAAAAAAAATAAAAATTTTGAAAATTTGAAAAAAAATTAAAAGAAAAGTATTTGGTGACATTTATGTTTTTAAATACATTTTTGAGTATCAAAAATGCAAAAAGTTTTTTGAAAATTCCAAAAAAATGAATGCTCAAGTCTGAAAGGGGGATATGCTACTACTAATTAAGTAATTAACTGTACATGCACATTGTACACATTCCTCTGTGGAATTTCTAATGAATCAGTGCATGTTGGAATGTGTTGTGTTAGTGGCAAATGAAGATGGCAAATGCTTGAATTTTCATGTAATGTAAGTATCATGTCAAATGCCTGCCTGCTCTCTGAGGAAAAACTTTTTCAAATGGGAGAGTTGCTTGCATTCGTGCCTCCAAGTTGGAGAACCATAGAAAACCAGCTTCAGTTCACATCCACTGTGCTGCCAACTGGGTTCGAACCTGCATCCTTGTGATGAGAGTCCAATACAATGCCCACATGGTAGCACAGTGGCTGTATGCTGTATATTGCAACATGCAGCAAAGTACCACTGTGGATAGACACGAGGTTAGATTTAGTATTTTTCTGTTGCAATGAAGTCATTGAGCATTTGGCTCAGCATATTTAAACTTCTATATTACATGCTTTAAAGATGTCTATATAATACCTTATATGCAGGATGACATATTGGAGGAGTCATCTCCAACAAGTTTGGTTTGTCTCCATTGTTTGGTTTCTTGATGCATTTCTTACCTGCTTGTCGTCTAAACTTGTACTCTTTAATGTTCTGCTGGATTATACCCTATAATCTAATAGTCTCACTGATCGGTTTGCACTCAGTTTACTGAAGACCAAACATTCTCAAAAGTTTAACTTAACAACTACAGATGTACCTAATAAAACTTATGTTTCAAGCCCGCCTTAAGATTAAGATGCCATACCAAAGAATAAACAATGGGGCACATATTACTTTCCATGTGATGATTGCCCTATGGGTTACATAGGACTGGAAAGGAGATCCATAAAAACAAGATTAAATAAGCATAATAAGTATGCTCTTTGTGTTAAGAATCAAGAATGAGGAAATCTATTAATGACTCTCACTGCTGGCAAGAGGGCCACAGATTTCACAAAGAAAGAGTTTTTTTAAATATAAAGTCAATGGCTAATTTAGACTTCTATGAAGCACATGGAAGGCTTTCAAAAATATATCAGTAAAAAATAATAAATGAAGATCACTGATTGCATCACTACGGCTTAGGTTTATTATGAGCAGAAATTAAAAAAAAATTAACATAGACCAATCAAATAGCTCAATTTCCCAAGCAACCAATCAAAACGTTGCATTAGACTTACACGCAGGCTCTCAGCTTTATTTTGACCCTGAGGTTTGACTTGTACAGACACATTTTTTCCCCACTGAGCAACCGGGAGTTAAGATTTGGTAACCAGCCCAAGTGGGATCTCACGTTAACATGATAGTGATTATACTTTTACTCTTAAGATGGAAACCCCTAGTGTGTCAAAATACTTGAAAATTCTGTATTTTTTTATGCCAGTGACTTCTGAGCACTATTGGGAAAAGGTTTATATTTACTCTTCCAGAAATTAAATTACTTAATAGTGAGACAAATTTGTTACTCATATTTCAGCTGCATAGAAAAATTCTACAACTGCTTTGATTCTGTTTAATTAAAATCCATGTTTGGGAAATAACTGAGTAAAATTGGTTTGACTCTTCTTAATTTGATGACAAAAACTTGACTTAAAATTATGGCTACAGAAAGATTTTGCAGTTAGCATAATGCTCAAACATTTTCAGAAAATGCTAAATGGGAAGTTAAACTCGATCCAATAACCATGTCATCCACTAAGCAAAATTTCCACTATAAAAGTAAAAATAAGATTTAAACACAATATATTTATTAAAAATAATACAGTAATAAAATAAAAATAAAAACAGTTATTTAAAACTGTGTATTTTACAATTCTTTTATTTGATGGTTGTTCATTTGTACCAATACCTTTTACTGCGCATTCAAACAAAGAGTGCTTTAAAGCTTTTATAAATTCAAGACATCATGTAATACTAGATTACCATATGCAATATAGAACACAAAAGGCATGTGCTGAGGCTTCACCATAAACATAGCATGTGATGTACTCATATAGAAACATCCTCTCCACTTGTCAATACAAGATTCATCGAAAGACTGTGGAGACAAGTGGAGTCTTCGTGACTGAGTTTCGAGTTTTGTGAATTCACGAGCTATTAGTTGATTGTTGACGCCGTCCATGTACGGTGCCTTTCAACATATATATACGCTCCAAGGTTGAAATATTCTATCTGCTTCCATAGCTTAGATGGTAGAGCACTCGTCCGGCAAGCGAGAGACCGGGGTTCGAGTCCCCGTGGCGGCAGTGATGAATTTTCTTCCTTGTAATCTTCATCTCCACAAATAACCAGTCTTTCGATGAATCTTGTATGTGATGTATTGTCTATATTCAATTAAACACAGACATCTCATTGACCAGTATTTACCATTCAGTTCAAATCATACTATTATTGATGATTAAAAGTTCTTGGAACAATGTTTTTGAAAAAAAATGTGCTAAAAGAAAAGCAGAAAAAATTTGAAGATGTTTTAAAAGCGTTCAAGAAGCTATGATTTTTTTTGAAGGAATGTGTGATATTTAAAATGAAGAGGATTTGCAAATTTTAATCAAATTTCCGAAAAACTAGTGAGCATATTTTAATGAAATTTGGCATTGATACACAGGCATATAAAAGAAAAATTTTATACTATACAACAGTCAGTATGCATTCATGGTCCACAGTAAAATTCATCAGAGTTGGAATATCTAAAACCCATGTTGCAAGATTGAACATAAAATGACTTTAATATGGGTATGGTACCCTCTCACAGTATTAGGAGTATTACAGAGCAATGCCATGCTAGAAACAAAGTAGTTAAGTAGACCATGTGGCAGTCACTTCTACTAATGCAATAATTAATACATCTGACTAATATCCTCTCTTTCAAGATAATCATGAATTAGATAAGCTCTATGTGAACAAGTTGTTCATGAAAATGAACCTATGCCCCTGAAAAATCAAACATAGGATTGTGAAGTCTCATCTCTATACCTCTAAGCAGTTGGGGAGCCTCTGTCAAACACATGGAGAGGTGTGCTGACATCCAACATGATGTATGCTCAGATCATGACATCTCTGCTGCCATAGCCATCCCTCTCTGATGTTGGAGAAAAGGTACTGGTCATAGTTTCTCTAAAGTTTACATTGAAATTCAATGTCCAAGCTGAATCCGACTATTCTGTGAAGAGAACATTACCCCACTGAAGTCTTATGTGGTCTGCACCAAGCTAAACCTCTCCATATGTTTGACAGAGACTCCTCAACTGCTAGGAGGTATAGGGATAAGATCTCACTGCATTATGTTCGACTTTTTCAGGGGCACAAGTTTATTTCTATGGATTTGGTTAATTTTTATGGAAAAAATGCTAGTTCACATAGGGCTCATCTGATCAATGAATATTTTGAAGGTGAGGATATTTGCTGGACGAACTGACCAGTCAGAATTCCCAACCTAAACCTAACTGAACATGTCTGGGAGGATCTTGGGACAGCAATCCCAGCTACGAGAACCATCCAGGGTATAAATGCCAAATTTTATCAGAAAATTGACAAAATGTGAAAATTCGTAATTTTAAACACCAGGGTACATTTATAAAATATTTTCTCATAAAGATGAAATTAGATCCTACATCACCAGTTTTTCTTCATTTATCTTAAAAGTTTTATATATAATTTCTTTTACTTTATGAAAAATATTTAACAAAAAAGGAACTATTTTAAGGTGCCTACTACCTATTGAAAGGCAAATTAGGGATTTTTCAGGATCTCTTCTTGTCTAACAAATATTAATTATAGCAGTTTGTCTTTTCACACAAAATCTTTTTTATCCCTGGAAAGACAAATTACTATGATAGAATAATAACAGGGGTACCAAAATGCTGGTCCATGTTGGTATTTCAATATAAAGTCAGACCTGCAAGATTAGCAAAGCCAAAACTGAGCTGGTGTCTTCCAGGAAGGAAGAAAAAACATTACCAATTATAACAATGCATTGCCCCCAAAGGTGTTTGCAGATAAAAAGATATTTTGTTGCAAGATTGGAAAGAGTTTATGAAAAAAATAAATGTTTGATTGAAAATCAGTTTAAAATTTCATTATACATGTACCTACCCAAAACAGTTATTACTTATAAGTAATAAAAATGAAATAGAAAAGCAATACTAAATCCAAGGGGCATGAGAAAATTTGATTAAAAATGGGAAAATATATTATATGTTGTATTTTTTTTTATTTGTTATAAGAGGCTGACTGTATATACAGGGTATACTATAAATAGTATAAATCATAGATAGTTTAAAAATGCATAAAAATTGAAGGAATTGGTGTATATATATTTGAATGCAGTTTGCGAAAAAGTTATTTTCATGAAGAGGGTGGGGTTATTTTAGTGAATAAAAAAAAATATTTTAAATTTATGTCCATAGAGGGGTGCTGCACAAAAGCAAACCACTGAAAATAAGCAAATTAGAGTCCCATAAAATGCATGGTGTACAATTAACAGCTCATTTATGAATTTTCTTGTCACTGGTGCTTACATAAGGTTTTCATTGTGATGTTGGCATTGATGGATAAAGTACTAATGGTGAAGTTGTGTTTTACCTCAGCCACGAATCGCTCACCAAAGCTTTATGAATGTTTCGGAAACAGAAGAGATTGAATAAAGGTTCAGTTTCAATCACTCACGCCGCACTTTCGTGCAGCGCCCTCTACCGATAAAATATGTGAGGAAAAACTCTTTCACAAACTACATTCAAATATACTGATCCTTTCAATTTTCATGAATTTTTAAAATATTTACAAATTTATGGGACACATTGTATATTAAGACAAATATAAAAAGCTTTCTTGGTCACCCGGGGCAGGTGCACACTTTGGCGCCCCCATGTAGTATTGAAGGAGAGATCTGAGAATAAATTCTGCACCCCCTCCAGTCTAGGGCATGAGGCCCACCTGTTCCCTCTGGTTGCGGCCCTGTGTGTGTTCATTTATGTGCACAACTTTCCAGTTCTGACTTGTGTATTTTTTTTTCTCCTTTTAATCTTTAATATACATGTATATATTTCTTTTAATTTAGTCGAATGTGTAACCGTGCATGCTTCTCACCTGTGTTTATTATTATTTTTATTTATTTATTCTTTTTTTTTCGTTTTTACTCCCTCTTTGTGTGTGTGTATATTTATATATATATATATATATATATATTTTTTTTTTTTCCATTCATGTATTTTATATAAAACAAAAATTTAACTGTTCATCTTCTTTGCTTGTAATGGGGCAATTGGCCCTAAACAATAAAGATTATTAGATTATTTCAAATATAAAAAGCATCACCAAAAAACTCCAACAACAGCAACCACCCAGCCAGCAAAATGCATGGGTGATATCAGCAGGAAAAAGAAGCAAATTCTCATTTTTTTTGTCAAATTATTCACTTTTTTGTCTTTCACAATGTCAATAGCTTTGTTTTTTTTTAATAACTGACAAACTCTTTTTGTGAACATAATGAAAATTGCAATGAGGCTCTCTATAATGCAGCAGTGTGCTAGTCCAGCCAATATTCTGGCATTTTCAGACAGGCTCTTTTAATGAGAGTGAGCAAGAGGAAAAAATGTCACTGCATGTTGGTGCTCAGAAGTTTATATTATTTAAATAGGTTTTTTCCGATGACCTTATAGCAATCTAGTGATGTCAGTTATCTATCATTGTTCTGATATATGCCAAATTAATGAGAGTCTACCATATATTCAAATGCATACTAATATTACAATAGACATTTCAAAAGTAATTCCATTCTGTGGCCATAAAGAATGAAGAATTGAATTAAATAAACTTGATGTGCATATTTATTATGCACACTGAATTCAAGTGTTCCTGTGAGTATGTAAATATAATATTTTCACTAGTTTATTACCTCAAAATATACCAACTATATTTTGAGATCTGGTGCTTTTGGTGGACTTCAATGTGAATATGCACATTCACACAGGACTTCAATGTGTACATATTTAATGTGAAAGTACATAAAAACTTATATAAATTGCACTTATTGTAATTCCATCTCTTTAGAGTATTTTTTTATAGTAAATACTGCATATATTTTTTTCTAGTCTAAGGAATCAGTAAATCTGAATGTTTTTTTGTTTTTAATGGTTGGTCATAGAAATCTTCAATTTTTTTTTTCATGAGTATAATAATTTAATTTCAAAAGATACAAGATAAGATATATGGTAGAAGATTTTGGGTATAAGTTACAAATTTAAAGATTATGGAGGACTCTAGAATGAAAATCATGTCAATGTACCCAGAGGAAGATTTATGACTCTGTCACCTGTGGGCTATTCAAATTGTTTCACTTTTTGCTCATTCTAATTTATTGTTCTTGACCACCAATTACTAAAATGTGCTGCCCCCAAAACTTGCTGTCCTGGGCTATAATTCCCTTAACCCCACTGAAAATGTCTCTTAATATACCCTTTCAATGATTATTATTGCACTTTTCCACCAATTTTGGCAATGCTAAAGATTAAACAAACTGTACTATATTTTTATTTATTTTATAATATCACTTTTATTAAATAAATGAGTGATGCATTGAAAGCAGTATAAAAAGCATGTCTTTTAATTTTTTTTGGGTGATTGAGGTACTATCTAAATTGTATTAACTCAGCAAGCCATGGCAACAATTTTACATATATAAACAAAAACTGGATCAAGATTTTTCTCAAAATTTTTTAGTTACATTTCAGTTTACACTGCAATAACAGTAATAATATAATTATTAAAAACAGAGTAATTCACTATTTCTCAGCTTTCAGGTGTACTGATGGTTTATGCAACTCAAACTGTTTTCCAACTGCAGAGCATATAGTGACCTCAGAATCATTTCAGAAATGATTCAAATTAATAAAATTTGAATCTTATTACAAAACAGTATAAATGCTGATGTAATTTTGTTAAAATGTATTTTAATAAAATAATTTAAAAAAACAATAAACACCAAAATGTGGTAATTTATTTGATACTTATAACTAAAATTCACTAAACTGATAAATCAAGCTTTGTTTCTTTTATTCTTTTTGTCATAAGGGTGGATCAAATGAAAATAGAACAGGAGCCACAGAATGAAATGACATACTTTATTTCAAATGTAATCTCCAAAGCTACACAAGCACTTGTCCCACTGTCAGTGCCATTTTAAGAGCATCATGGGCCCCTGGGCCAAGTGATTTTACTGAGTCCCTACCTGGAAAATTCTCAAAAAATGCAACTACTTCTCGTTTCTCTGAAGCCTCCTCTTCTCTTGAGGTCCCGGGACGTGCCCAGGTGGGCCCATGCATTAAGCCGGCACTGTCTACTGTTTCACTAAGCAGTGAATACCTTGCTTGTAGATGTCTCTTGGCTGAGATTGGAGCCAGTTTTTAACATTGACCTTGACTTAGCTGTCTCAATAAAAACAGCAATCCTTCAATGCCTTTTCAGTGACCAAAAATTTGGAAGTCACATAGTGATAGATCTGGGCTATATAGTGGCAGGGCCGTCTTAAGAGCATCATGGGCCCCCGGGCCAAGTGATTTCAGTGAGGCCCTACTTGACAAATTCTCGAAAAACTCAACTGCTTCTCATTTTTCTGAAGCCCCTCTTTTCTTGAGGCCCCGAGCCGTGTCTGGGTGGGCCCATGCCTTAAGACGGCACTGTATAGTGAGTGGTTGTTCCAACACTGTCCACCACAACTTTGCCAACATGTTCTGTGTAAGACCAGCCGTATGTATCTGCCCGTTATTATGCAGCAAAACTACTTCAGAGGACAAGAGGCAAAGTCATTTGGACTAGATTGCTATATTACGTTGATGTGTTTTTTTCAATCAGGAAAGACAGCTTCTCCTTAAGTTCGCTGGACCGTGGTTAAATGATCAATGCAGCAAAGTACTGTAGCTCAAATTCAAGGAGCAAATGTGGGCCAAACTCCCAGTTAAAAAGTCTACAATGATGCAATTATTCAACCATTATACTTCACTCACAGTTAGAAAAACTGATGGCAGATGGGGCGGCACTACACATAACAAGCATTACACAGAAACAAACTTCACATCAGGTTCACAACACGTACATGCATATTCCAACATGTGCAATTCATTAGAAGTTCAGCAGAAGAATATAGACAAGGTGCATGTCTGGTTTAGTAGTAATAGTACTGCAATACCCTGCACCATTTGCATGCATCAATCAAAGCCAAACAACCTGGCCTGTTGTCATCTGAAGTAGTTTTGCTGCATGACAACACATGGCCACAAACGATGCTCTTACACAGAAAACGTTGACCAAGTTTCAGTAGATAGTGTTGGAACACCTACCATATAGCCTGGATCAATCATCATGTGACTTTTAAATTTTTGGTCTCCTGAAAAAACGTTAAAGGGTCTCAGTTTTCGCTTGGACAGCAAAGTCATGGACAATGTTCAAAATTGGTTCTAATCTCAGCCACAGGACTTCTATGAGCAGAGTATTCACCCCCTGGTCAAACAGTGGGACACACGCAAGTGCTTGCCTAGCTTCAGAGATAGCATTTGAAATAAACTATGTTATTTCATTCTGTGGCCTGTTTTGTTTTAATTTGATCCACCATTATATAATGAATTGAATATGTATATTTGAATATGATAGACACTACTGTCAATCACAATAGACATAACTGTTAGTTAGTATCACTAGTGTAAGTATTTTCTTACGAGAAAAATATTAATTAAATTTTTTAAACCATTGGGAAAAAATATCATAAAAACAATGATAAAGAAAAAATTCAGAACTTACCCTGTTACAACTACAACAAAATCCATGATATTCCAAATGTTTCTTAAATATGCCCCCCGATGTAATATAAATCCTAGAGCTAGAATTTTCAACAATGCTTCTGAGCAAAAAATTCCTAAAAAGTATGGCTCTGTTTTCTCCTATAAAATTGTACCAAAAATACAAATTAAGTTTATGCCAGAAAACACACACACACACACACACACACACATAATCATAAAAATAAATTTACAATGTATATAGAAATACAGCCAATGCTCGTTTTTATGAACCTGTACAGACTTGTGTGATAATTAGTTCATAAAATTGAAAGTTTGTAAATGGGAGAGATGAAAAAAATGAGTTGGTCACTCATGATTATTTGATAATTTACAAAAAAAAACAAAAAACAACCACTTATTTTTTGTTTGTTTCATCCCAACATTTGGTGGGTGATTTCAGTAATCAATGATTTTAGCTTTCGTTCTTTCCTTTCTTTGGTGACAGTTGTATTCACAGCTGCACTTTCTCTGCATGGTATCAGAAAAATCAGACTGTGTCTTTTTTTGGATTACTACTGCCATCCATCTGACCTTTTGAAATCCTCCAAGTTTAACTTTGAGGCAAATAATTTTGCTTGTTGTTTCAAAAGGTTTCTGTCGAGATTGGAGTTTTCACCTCTCATTTTCCTCAGCCCAGCAACAAGTGCTGTTTCGAGCTCTGGAAATCTTACTTTTCCGAAATATTTTCAGGATGGTGGAACGCCACTGGATCCAATTGCAACAGAAACAAATTTTTGCTGATCTTTGATTAGAACTCAATGTACTTTATAGATTCCTATACATTTTGACAATTTCCGCCTTAGTAAGAGTTTACCCATTAATTTTTTTCCCATTTACTGTCAAACACAAAATTTTCCGTTATGTTGAAATTGCGAAGAGGAAAGTAAGTGGAAAAATAGTTGGTTTGATCAACTCCAGTCTCAGAAATTGCATTATCAATAAACTGTAGGCAGGGCCGGTCTTAGACCAAGTGGCGCCCAATGCAAAAGCAGTAGTCAGCGCCCCCCCCCCCCCCCCAGGTGCAAATCGTGTCGGAGGAGTAAATTTTT
Organism: Pholcus phalangioides; assembly: GCF_987345545.1. Lineage (NCBI taxonomy): Eukaryota > Metazoa > Arthropoda > Arachnida > Araneae > Pholcidae > Pholcus > Pholcus phalangioides. The sequence goes on along the minus strand of NW_028301625.1, from coordinate 3,158,647 downwards.
GCTAGTCATTTCTTGTCCTATAAAATACGGGACAGATTTATTCTACCATATTATCAGACTCTTGGTGTGGTGATCGTCCCCATCACCCCCCCCCCCCACCCTCTTGGTTGGATATTAAGGGACGAAGAAGTAGGGAAAGCTTTCTTCCTAGAATGGGATTACTGCTATTCAACTTGTAAACAAGCATAAAACCCAACTTGTTTGGTTTAATTAACAGATTTAAAAACATTAAAAAAGCAAAACAGCACACATTTATGCAGGGTACTCATCCAAAGAATTTCTTCTTCATACTCATTTTAATTGAATTTTATGGTCAAATATGCAGAGTGCAGGCATCACGTACGGGCTAAGCTGCTAATAAAAGTGGTTAAATTACAGTGATATTTCCGTATGATTTCTTTCATTTATAAAACTTCATTTGAAATTATCCCTTCAGACCCAGTACTAAGGCCGGCATTACACTATAAAAGTTTTGTAAAAGCTCTTTGATAAACCTTGAAAAATTCAACCAATAAGCGTCTCCGTTACGTTTGCTCAAATGTAACCGAGACACTTATTGGTTGCATTTTTGAAATTTTATAAAAGAAATTTTATCAAACTTTTATAGTGTAATACCGGCCTAAGAAACAGAAGGGGCAGGTAAACACCAGCTAAAGCACCGGGACCTGCAGCTTGGTCAGGCTCCCCTAACTATTCTGAGGCAACTTGGGCGGTGCCCCGAGCCGAATGGGGGGGGGGGGCACTTATAAATCCTCCTTTTTCTGAGCATAACTATTTCAAGGAGACTCCAAGAAAAGACTGCTCCCGAGAAAGCAGGCTACGGCCCTGGAGAAGAGACAGAGCTGTCTTGAGAGCATCATAGGCTCCAGGGCAAAGTGGTTTTTCTAAGGCCCTACCTAGTAAATTTTAACTAGATTTCATTTTTGTGAGGCCCCTCTACTCTTGAGGCTTCCGGGCCGTACCCGGGTGGGCCCATGCGTTAAGATGGCACTGGGAAGGGGTTGTTTTTTCTCTCTGTAGATTTTTTTTTTTAATCTTGGGCAGGGCCGTCTTAAGAGCATCATGTGCCCCCGGGCCAAGTGGTTTTTCTGAGGCCCTACCTTGTAAATTCTAGAAAATTTCAGCCGGATCTCATTTTTGTGAGGGCCCCTCATCTCCTGAGGCCGTCACTGAGTGCGTTAAGACGGCACTGACCTCGGCTTAAATTTCAACGATAACGCACAATTCTTGAAGTTTGGGCTGAACATCCCTGATGTTAAGAAAAGAATATCTAAAGCGAAAAGAAACAACCGCACGTTTGTGCATACAGGTTGCTATAAAAGGATTATGCATAATCGCCGGTAAAAGTGATAAATGTTGTGAAATTTATCGAACTTAACGAGACGATTGGTGATTATGCATTACCGATTCAACGCATTTACCGTAACTATATTTCTTCAGTTTCAAAAAATCTCATTTCGAATATACGAAGACACATACACGAAATTTCTCTCATTGGAAATGGAATTGCCGCTGTTTGTTTTGAATACGTGAGGTACACTACTTTATTTCCATATTTCAATGGAAGTCCCTATTAACCTACTCTATTCTGCTGCGTCCGTAGATCATACGTTTAAAAAAATTACGTTTAAATAAAAACAAAACGTCGGAAATGAATTTCTTATTGTGAATCGAAGTTGCATGAAAAGAGTCTAACTTCGAAGTGGCTTTAGTGCGAATAAACCACTGCGTCTTATCTACGGCTTCATTTTTTTCCCGAGAGAGGTTTCATTAGTATTAGTTATAATTACATTGGTAGATTTTTCAGATTGGGTAGATGCCAGTACAAAAATTGACATTTTCTCTATAAAACCGTGTTACACAACACCCCTCTCTTCCTTTTGAGAGTGATTTCATATTGATAAATGAAATTTTCTCTCATGTGGGTTATATACCGCTGCGAACTATACATGGTGCCTTTTTTCCCTCAAACTAGCGAAGGTTACGGATTATAAGCAGCAAAATTCAATAGGTTTTGTTTGATTCTTATTCAAGATTAACGTCGAGGAAATGACTTACCTTCAAAATAACTTTCTTTAAGATGATTAAAATTCTTACAAATGTTATAGAAAACCAATACAACAAAAATTAAAATCGACAATTTCACTATTAGGATCACCAGATTTTCATTTCGATCGAATTTATATTGTGGTTTTCGGCTCTTCTTGAAAGTCGGTTGGAAAAAAAAAATCAAATTGAATTTCTCCAACATACGTTCCTCATTAGTTTCTTGAAAGGAAATGATGTCTTTTTACAGTCCCGTTGTGGCCACAACTTACCAAGGCCTCCTAGACAGAACAGAGATACTGTCTAGGAGCTTCATGGGAGGCTTTACCGTTACTCACCGGGTATCTGGAACGAGATCCACGAAACTCCGAAAAGATGTTCAGTTGTGTATGTGTTCGGTTTGTTAAAATTTTTCATATATACACACATATGTTGCACTCAGGGGCAGCTCGAGACAAAATCGCTACCCGAGTGGGACCTATTTTTGGGCCCCTGACCTCCCGAATTAAAAAAAACGTTTGTTTCAATCGCTTCGTTTTGATGCGTTCTAAGAAACAGCGATATTTTATGTTATAACGCATGTCGAATTTCTTTTGGCCTTTTACCTTGGATTTGGAGCTCCTACATATAGAGCGGGCAGAAATAAGTTTTCCTAAATATTTTTTTGCGTTTCCAATTCGGATATAACGACCCTCCTCAAGTGAGCAGAAATAATTTCCTGTAATTCCTTTCACCCTTTTACGCCGGATTTGGCGTTTCTACTAGAGGGGGCAGAAATCATTTCCCCTAACTTTTTTTCGCCCTGTCTATCTCAGAATTGTCACCCTTCCTACAGCGGGCACAATTAATTTTTCCAAATTTTTCTTTGCCCTTTGACTTCGGATTTGACGCCCTTCTACAGCACACCCAGTGCCACCGAGCTGCCCCTGATTGAAGCAATAGGAAAGTCTGACGAGTCGGGAGACTAGCCAGTGATCGGGCTTTTCGAAAAATAACCGTACTATTATATACACTCAAACCTTTTTTTTTTTTTTTTTTTAAATTCTCATCTCGGTCATTTTTCATGTATATTTTATAGATATTTTTTTTATAAATACGTATCTTAAAGATATTTTTCTAGTAATGTATATTTAACGCGTTTCTGCGCCCCTTCTCATTTGGCACCCGGTGCAGTTGATGATGTCAGTTCATATATATGTATATACATTAGATCAGGTCGCTCCACCTTTGATACTAGGAGGCTCCCCATGCCCCCTCCCATATCTCCCCCACGCAATAAATTAATGTAACAAACCATTTCTCAAACTACTAGTTTATCAATGATAATGCACAAAGGATGAATTACATTGTCAACGCATCTTCACTTTATGGCCAACTCCGTGAACTAGCGAATGTGGATTTTCGTGTTGGTGATAACAAACTGGTGACCTCTTTATACCTCCCCCTTCTTTGTTTTCTCTTAAGAAACATAGAACGTTCGAATTGAAGTTTACTTTTGGTTACAATGAACTCAGAGGGGGCCAGAAGAACAAAATAACAGAAAAAAAGCTGAAGAAAAACGAGTTTGTAAAATAGAGAGTAAATAGAAATGAGAGTTGGTAAAATAAAGTGGATCTTAACATTATCTCTATGGCATGCTCTTCAGAACAGGGGACCAGTTTGTAAAAAAGAGTGTAAATTGGAGGTTTGTAAAATCGAGCGTCAACTGTAGTTCATAAGTCATAACTAGAAAAGAAATATAAATTTTTAGATTTTAAGGAAAATATTACTTAAGCCGGGGTTACACTATAAAAGTTTTATAAAAGAGCTTTCATAAAACTTGAAACGTGCAACCAATAAGTGTATTGGTTAGATTCACTCGAATGTAACTTATATACACATATTACATTTTTACATTGTTACATATTTCAAAATTTATGAGAGAACTTTGATCAAGCTTTTATAGTGTAATACCAGCCCCTTATTATTATTTTTCACATACATCTCATAAATTACAAATGCACAATTTAAATTGTAATTTCAAATAAATAAGTATAAAATGTACATATGCAAAATGGGGCCAATGTGTAAATACAAAAAAGATGATAATAAATGAGTGAAAATTTTGTTCATGAGTTGTCAAGGAGTAAATTTTTTACCCATATTGAAAATCAGATTAAGTTTGTTGAAATTGATGATCAAATAATATTTTTAGAACAATGTATTTATCTTTGAATTTGGTATGTGGCTAGATTTTCAAAATAATGGCAGTATATCACTGTGTACAACATTTCTCAACAGGATTTAGGAGAAAAAACTAATATAGACATGAGACATATCATAAAACTCAGAAAAATTTCATTTTAAATACTTATAGAGCGAAGCAGATACTGTTCTAAAACAGTTTTTGTTTCTCATTCTGCAAATCTATGTCAATGATTTGCCATTTTTGACTCATTAAATAGGTTCAAAGCTTAAGAAGTTTGTAAGAAAAAGTAATAGAAGTGCATTCAGTAACTTCTTCCATGAAGGCAAACCAAATATATACCAGAATTATTTTATAACAATTTTCCAAAGGAATAAAAAGGTACATAAATAACACACTACTTTTCTACATAATCTTCCAGACTTCCGAATACATTTTTCCCAATGAAATCACAGTCTTTTAGTCCCTTCTTCAATGAAAAAAAGAGAGAAGTGTGAGCAGCAAGTTGCACACATGCTCAGGGCTGTAGTGTGCCTTCTTGGGGGGCCCCTCTTAAAAGGCTTATTATTGGGCAAAACAAATGTAAACTTTTTTGGGGCCGTGCCCCAGTTGCTCCAACCTAGTTACGGCCCTGCAGATGCTCCTCCACTTCTGCATCATCAAAGAATTGCTGTCTTTCCAATGCTTTAACCCTTCTTAACCGTCTTTAACCTTTCATCTACTATCTAACAGTACTTTAAACATGGCCCCCAGGCCAGGATTTTTCGCGGCCCCCCCCCCCCCCCGAAAAATTTTGTGCACCCCCCTTGAGAAAAGATTATGGTGTATTTTTTCAGTAAAAAAAAAAAATAAATTCCCTTTCGGGAAGACAAAAATTTTGAATTCCCCCCCCCATGAGAAAATCCTGCATACGATACGAGATACGGCATTTGTATATGTAGCAAAACATCGCTACAACGATAATCGATAATGGATAATACATCTACAATGATATTTTTTTCAAATCTTGTTTGGAATTGCCTGGCTTAATGTTAAACTCTCAGTACAACGACATCATCTACTATGATAAACGCCTCTATAACCCGATATTTTTAGGAGAATTTTGAAATCTCTACAACAATATTTTTTATATTTTGTTCAAAATCGTTTTGAATTTAATTTTAACTTCGCCACTTGTTCTCGTTCTTTTGAAGACGTCTGATGACATCAATATTTGGCACTAAATGATCACCGAAAGCTAACGTTATTTGTATTGCTGCACTATGTGTACAACACAACAGCACTATGCGGAAAGCTTCTGTACAGGGACAATACACATCTAAGTGAATTTTATAAATAAACTAATCAATTACAATTTTTTGTAAAGAATAAATACATAAAAGCGCATTTTCCGATGATATTAACAATGCCGATATAGAAAAAATGACAATAGCATAAATTTGATCACACGTGAGGATAATGTTACCTCTTTAATCTCTCTACCACAATATTTTTTTTGGTCCGTAGAATATTGTTATATCGAGGTTTCACTGTATATTTAAACTAAATAATAAAATATAATTGTGTGTGTGTGATAAATCTCATCACATTTCGAGATATGGTTATGTGATTTGTATATAATTTTACGCAATACAATAGAGCTCCCCTAAAGGCCAGTTAAGAGAACAAATTGGTTAGGCGATATATGGTTTTCCCATAGAAACTTGTGATTGCCATAGGCGTATTGCCATTTTCACGAGGATGGGGGGGGGGGGGTTACGCCAAAAGCTTGCTAGCTCCAGTTAAAAAAGTATCCAGCTGCGGCCCTGTATGTACCTTAAACCCTGCAACATACATGCTGATGTGCACGGCTACAACGACATGCGTGGTCAGCCGGGGCAAGCACGCATTTTGGCGCCCCCTTTTAATATTGAAGGAGAGATGAAAGGTTAACATTTGCGCTCCTGTCTGGCTCGGAGTTCGGGGCATCAGTCAGTGCCGTCTTAACGCATGGGCTCACCCGAGCACGGCCCGGGTGCCTCAAGAGAAGAGGGGCCTCCCAAAAATGAGATCCGATTGAAATTTTCAAGGATTTACCATGTAGGGCCTCCAAAAAACCACTTGGCCCGGGGGGGCCCATAATACTCTTAAGACAACCCTTCATAATGTTGTATCATAATGTTTTTTAAAATTTGATTTTTTACAGTTTTTAAAACATGAAATTTTCAGAAATTTCATTACGATTTCCTATCTGAATTTTTTTTTTCCTGACCATCAAAAGAAATATATATTTTTTTTAAATAGGAGAAAATAATTTTTTCCTTGACTTTTTTTTTGGTCATATGGGTTTCCCAAAATTACAATTATTATGCTTAATTTCCATTAATTAGAAATTTAATTAATTGGAAATCTACTTTAATTACAAAGAAAAACGTGCTAAATTCATGGCCAATTTTTTTAAACTTCAAAAATATGTTATTTAAATAGTTTTTAATATATGTTATTTAAATAGTTTTTAATATATGTTATTTAAATAGTTTTTAATATATGTTATTTAAATACTTTTTAATATATGTTATTTAAATAGTTTTTAATATATGTTATTTAAATAGTTTTTAATATATGTTATTTAAATTAATTATGATGATTCCAGTCATCATATTTAAAAACATTTGTGCGATTTGGTCACGAATCGTAAAAGCATCAATAATGGGTCAACTTGTAGGCTGTCTTTCTTCAACTCTGAATTAATTTCAAACGGCAAATATTGTTACAGAAAATTAAATTTCATTACATGAATATTTTTATTAGTATATACAGTAAAACCCCTCCTTTTTGTGAACACGGACAGGACAAAAAAATTAAATCCATGTAAAATGGGTGACCGTTAAAAAGAGGTTTGAAATTCATACTTTTATATATTATACAACTGTAAATTATTATTTGTCCGTAAAAGAGGGAGTATCCGATGTTACGTGACATTAAAAAATAAAAAACCCCGGTTGCTAACAGCAGTGTGTGTTTCACGCGAAATTCTACGGTTGCTGATAAGATCAACCGCACCAGCCGAACCGTAGTGTGCCGGCAGCCATACCGGCACAGCCATACCAGGCCTGGGGCCTGGACCATTCTTGTCATTTTTTGTCTTTTTTCCACACTATTAGTTCAATATAGAGGAGGTCCGCTGAAGAGCGCAGCCTACGGGCCCCTGTTCCAGGATGTTGGGGGAGGGGTTCATGTGCTTTATCGGCACCCAGAGGCAATTTCACTGTGGAATACGACGTCTGTTTACTCCAATTTTCATTCTATTGAGACATTATGCCCTTCTACAAACTGAAACAGCAGGGGTCGCGCGGTAGCCCTGTAGGTCCCTACACACGCTAGACGACTAGATAAGGAGTAATTCTAGTGGCTATAGCCCTGAGGACACACAAAATGCTGGTGTCCAGTAGCCATGACCATCACAATGTCTTTTCTTCCTTCCTAGGAGAACGACTGCCATGAGAGCCGGGGGGGGGGGGGCCTTGTACAATGTTCTTTTCTCCGTTTCCGGGTTTGTTTTTTTTTCGTTTACTTGTACATGTGTATAGTTAAAAAATTATCAATGAGAATAGAAGGTACATAGTTCAAGATATCCGCCCATACGAGTACAAATTGATATGATTGATATTAAAGAGTCCTGTCTATTTTCCTATGGGACATATCTGAAAGAAAAAAAATCAAAAGATCTTTCCACGGGCAACCCCTGACTCCCGGGCCCCAGGGCTGGATATATCTGTTAGCCCCCCCCCCCCCCCATGTGGGGGCCATGACTTTAAAGTACTTTTTTTTCAACTCTGTGATATCCCTTACATATATTGTTAGTCTTTTGTACTTTGGAGTTAACAGCTGTATTTACCAGGAGTCTTAAGTTAATGAATATTGTTATGTGTTTCAATATTTATGTTTAAACACATACATTTATGATATTGTAAGGTGTAGGCTGATAACTTCCCTGTGCCATGTTATTGCCAATTCAAGAAATGTTCTCTAACTAAAGTTGGGGCTTGGAGCCAGGACCGTAAGGAGAGGGAAGAGAGCCCCGAAATGTTCACTTCCTAACATTTATATATGTATATATATGAATAACATGGCATGGTCCCCATATCCCGCAGAAGGGCTTCTTTGCCCTTCCTATTTCTTTGGTAGCCCCTCTATCAAGGGCGTAGCGAGGGGGGGGGGACTCTGGGGTCTGCTCGTCTCCCAGAAATGTGAGAAAATGAGCGAAAAAAGGGAAATAGATGGCCAAATCTATTGTTCTATCACTTTGGTCCCCCTCCCGAAATGAAAGTGGTCCCCCGAATGAAATTTCTGGCTACGCCCCTGCCCTCTATAGTGAATTTTAATATGAAAAAAAAAAAAATGGTAGGAATCATTCTGGCCCGAAGGTTAGAGCAGTGCTGTCTCAACACATGGGCCTACAGGGGCACAGCCTCGGGGCCTCACTAAACTGAGATCTGGTTGAAATTTTTCAGAATTTGAAAGGTAGGGTCTCCAAAAAATTACTTGGAACGGGGCCCATGATGGTCTCACGACAGCCTTGTCAGCCCCTTCCTTGTGGAGGCCATGTAACATGGAATCAATGTCTATTGTTTTAAAACTTTTGTCCCCCCCCCCCCCCCCAAACGTTCCTCTTAGAGAGAAATTTCTTATCCTGCTTGGAGCGATTCAGCGAGTGAAGATAGACTTCAGGGGGCTGAAGGGAGCACAATGCTGTTGATGTCAGTAGAAATATATACAAACAGAGGCATATACAAGATCGATCTTTGGAGGGGGCAAAAAAATGTTCTTCCCGAGAAATTTTGAGTTACCACCCTTCAAAAACTATTTAAATTAACAGAAATTGTTTAATATAGCGTATATAAAGGGTATTTTCTTTTGATATTTTAATTTTTTTCACTGAAATAATAATTTTTTGGTCGGCTTGGAGGGGGCACCAAGGCCCCATGCCCCCCCCCCCGCATAAGACTCTGTATAAAAATGTATTAGATCAGTTTGCTTCATCATAGATAGTGGCGGAAGGGCAGAAATTCCCCCATCACCTCCCATATCTTCTTTCATGAGGGATTTGTGAATCAGTGTCACAGTCAATGAGTGCTAGACTTTGCCCTTTTATGAGAAATCGCAACTTTTTACAGGTAAAGAATCTTGAAACTTGGCTTCATTTTTTACATGCAATGTTTTTGAGATGGGATTTATATTCTTTTTGTAAATAGCCCTCCTTTCCTTGATTGGACATAATTTTACTTTTAACTTGCAAAATCGAATACCCAAGCACTGAAAGCCTGATTGCTCATGACACATATTTTAAGACATTCCTGTATTATTTGCAGCCCTGAGTTTTTTTAAAAAGACTGTCGAAAGCCTAATTTGATGAATTAATTAAAACCAATATTTTTTGTTTGTTGAATCGAGGAAATAAGGGTCTGATTTTTTGTATGTCCCATGTATTCCTATATAACTCAGTGGAATTCATAATCTTCAAACAATGTAGCAAATGAGTGGATGAGCAATTCAGTGACCAAGTGAGTGAATAAGCAAATGAGCTAGTGAATATGAATAAGTGAGTGAGTGAAGCAAATGGGTGAGCGAATGAGTAATTTAGTGAGCAAATGAAAGAATGAGCAATTTATTGAGAAAATGAGAGAATGAGCAATTTGTTGAGAAAATGAGAGAATGAGCAATTTGTTGAGCAAATGAAGTGAGTGAATGAGTGATTTAGACACCAAATGAGCAAACATGTGAGTGAATAAGAAATTTAGCAACCAAAGTGAGCAAATGAATGAGCAAATGAGCAAGTGAATAAACAAGTTAGTGACAAAGTGAGCAGATGAATGAGTCAATTAGAAATTCACTGATCATATGAGTGAGTGAATGAGCGAATTAGCAAGTGAATAAACAATGTAGCAAATGAGTGAGTGGATGAGCAATTGAGCAATTTAGTCACCAAGTGAATAAATAAATGAATGAGCAAATGAATGATAAATTCAGTGATCATGTGAGCAAATCAATAGGTGAATGGGAGAAATTGAGTGAGTGAGCAGTTAAGAAAGTGAATGAGCAATTGAGCAAATGAGTGAGTGATTCAGCAAGTCAGTAACAAAGTGCGCAAATCAGTGAGTGAAGGAGCGATTGAATGGACAAGTCAGTGACCAAGTGGGCTTGGAGTTGCAAACATTTCATCACTAGGGCAAGGGAGCTGAAAATAAATTACAGAGCAACTGCTTCATTCAGTCCTACTTAATAGGTCATGGCCCCCACAAGGGGTGGGCTGACAAGGCTCCAGCCCTGGGGCCCGGGACGATTTTCACCTTTTTTTGTTTTTTCCCGCTGTAAATTCATCATAAAGGGGGCCCGTGAAAATCTGGTCGGGGGCCCGCATAAGATCCTGGCCTGGGGGCCCTGCTCCAGGATATGGGGGCCATGAAATAGGTAACTTATGCTCTCTCACTAGGTTGCTCACTCAGTTACTCATCTCCACCCTGTTGGGGAAAAAAAATTTCTTCATGCCTGATGCAAATGACGGATTACGCTCGTCGGCAACCGGTCGACTTCCATGAAGGGGGAAAGAATTTCCGTCTATAAAAGATGTTTGTTCTCGATCAGTGTTCATTTTCGGTTATACACTGCTCAAAATAATTAGGGGAGCACATGGTTTTAACAAAATTACGCAAAGATGTATACCGATGAACATAAAATGAATCATCCATAATTTAAAGCCTAGCAGGAAACGGAAGAAGAAAACTTCATATGCAAATCAAAGTTCATGACGTCAAAAACCAGAAAAAGGAGATAAGGGCAGAAATCGGGATGTTGCAGAAACGTCTGTTTTACTGCCGTAACTGTGAAATTCGATTGCGCAGTATTTTTTTTTGAGACAAGGTGACTTGAGGATGTCTCAACAACGTGATTTACCGGAATCCATGGCATGGCGTGTTATAGGCAGACTGGAATCCGGGCAAACACAACGTAGTGTCGCGGACGCTGTTGGAGTCGCCAGAAGTGTTGTTGCAAGGCTGTGGAATCGATTCCAAGAAACAGGAAATGTTAGACGTCGACCAGGGCAAGGTCGGCCACGCGCCACTACAGCAACTGATGACCGGTATGTACGGTTAACAGCCCGTCGAAACAGAACAGAGAATGCTACGCAGCTGCAAAGCCAGTTGCTCTTGGCAACAGGACGAAGGGTGTCCAGCCAAACAGTACGTAATCGGCTTCATGAGGGAGAGCTCTATGCACGTAGGCCAATGGTCTGCATTCCGTTGACACCACGCCACCGTGCGGCCCGAAGAAGATGGGCTGCTGAACATCGAGATTGGGAGCAACATGATTGGAGCCAAATGCTGTTTACAGACGAGTCCCGATTCAGTCTGGAGTGTGACACCCGACGTGTTCTGGTATGGAGGGACAGGGGCACTGGAAATAACCCCGCATTCGTTCGTGAAAGGTCACAATACAGACGAGCTGGTTGGATGGTATGGGGTTGAATCAGCATAAGCGGACGTACGGACCTGCATATCATTCGGAATGGCACTTTGACAGCCCGAAGGTATGCAGACGAGATACTGCGACCTCATGTCATCCCTTACGCTGGAGCCATTGGAGCCATCTTCCTTTGTTTCTCAGGATGATAATGCCCGACCGCATAGAGCTCGTCTGGTGGAGAACATGCTTGAAGCTGAAACAATACAGCGTATGGAATGGCCAGCGTGCTCTCCTGACCTGAATCCAATCGAGCATGTTTGGGACATGCTCGGACAACGCATTGCTGCGCGACCAAGGCCGCCTGTTACTGTCCGAGACTTGCAGATTGCACTTCTTGAGGAGTGGAACAGTATTCCCCAAAGTCTGATCGATAACCTCATCGCATCCATGGCAAACAGGTGTGCAGCAGTCTTAGCTGTTCGAGGAGACCACACACCCTATTAAAACTCATGCATCATGTCTAAACAGTACTTTTTTTTATCGTTTACATGTAACCAAATTGTTGCCCTAAATCATCTTTTCATGTTTTTTCCATATTTTCAAAGAATTAAAGCTTAATTCCAAATTTTTTTACGTCTTTTTTCTGTATTGCGCATTGATACGCGTGTACTATCCATTGTATGCCAATACGTGGCTGTCTCAAACGGTTTTCTTCACTTTTTTGCTTGCTCCCCTAATTGTTTTGAGCAGTGTAGTTGTTATGCAGTATAGTTCTCTCTCAATATATGCTCGTTATGTCTCGTCACTGTTATTTTCCCTGCTAAGCCTGATATGGAATAAAATGAAGTTTCAATCAAACTGGGTTCTTATTGAGCGACACAGCACATTGCGCAGACAAGGTTGTGCTCCACGTATTATAATGATACGCAGTGTGATACTCATAATTAACCCAGCAGAAACGAATTTTCAAAGTGAACTCGTATTCGCCGGAAGGGGACTGCCGCCGAAAAATATTGACAGAAGCTTTCTGCCCAAGTAGCTTCTCCCTACAGCGCAATGCATGAACAAGGTTGCTTTAAAATTGGCACTACCATATTACCTGAGGGGCCGTTCAAGTATTACGTAAGCAAATTTTTAGCCATTTTTGACCCCCCCCCCCCTTGTCAGCAAAATTTCGTCATCAGCTCTGCCCCTCTGAATCCTAACTCATATTTTCATAAAGGGTGGTTGCTGACGTAAGCATTATCCAAACCCCCCTCCCCCTTGTCAGCAAATCGGGGAACCCCCCCCCCCCCACATCGATGATGACGTAATACTTAAACGGCCCCTGACTACACATTCAACAATATATCTACTTAATTTTACATCAGGCTCACCACCGTCACACACATTGTGGGTTCGAATCCCACTCGGATCAAATTCACCTTTTTTTTTCCTCCGGTATAGTATTACCCGTGGCCGGTTTTTGGAATATTCTGTTTGAACTTATCAGTTTTGCGATGTTTCTGGTTGCGCTGCGGTATTATATATCGTAATTATGATTATTATGTTATATTATTATTAAATTATATATTACAATAATATTGTATCGTGCGAGAAGACTAAATATATAAAAGCGAAATCGTTAATATAATCTTTAATTTGTCATATTTTACCAATCTAATTCTGTTTTAAAGGATGACAGCATAATGCATCTTGGCGATCAAGCGATAAGCTAGTTATTGAGGTAACCTTTGCTGAACATAACGCAAAGGATTCTGGGACTGAATAAACATTGCGCTGTACGGAGGTTTTGTTTCAGCCTATCGTTCCCGGAGATGGAATCCGACTTCAAGTTTTCCCGGCTCAGTCCGGGAAATTATTCTTCATGGAAGTACGATATCAACGTACCTAATGGACAGAGGTTGTTGATCCTTCATCGAGAACTCTGAACCGCCTATCGCCGAAGGAATGTCTCGTGAAGAAATAATAGACCAACTTGAGAAAAGGGCGTGCATACTCTACGACAGTGGTTCTCAACCTTTGTAAGCCCGCGGCCCGGTAAATCTCTTTTGTGTAAGTGAAAGGCCCGTCCATACACACAACTAACGAGAAATTAATGGGGAAAATTAAACTGCGAATCACTCTCGCGGCCCGGTGTGACTAGTGTCAGGGCCCGGTGGTTGAGAAACACTGCTCTACGATATATCATGCCGTAGAACCGCAATATCGTAATCTCATCAGTGCTACAACGGATGGTTTCGAAGCGTGGACAATTCTCCATAACCACCTAAGACCAGAGCAAGAGTCATACAACTGCCAGATGAGTTCTTTTCGCTTCGTTACGATGAAGACGTTGATACAAGCAATCGATGTTTTTAGTGCCCAACTGAGGAAAGCCGTGCAAGCGCTACACGAAGCAGGTCATCCACTCGAGAACTTGTATCAGGGTTTTAAACTCATACGATTCCTGCCCCAACGTTTTCAAGGCATTGTGCATCTGATCTACCGGTGGAATGAGAAGAATTTTGTGTTCAATAGCATCGAACAAGAACTCGTATTGAATACAAATACAACGCCACAACAGGCAAAATGCCCAACGAGGTGGCTGATAAAAAGATGCCCATAAAAATATGGATATCATGTATTTCAAAAATACAGCAACCCAATTAAAAATGCAATTAACACAAAGTGAACAGATTACAATATGCCAAGAAAGATTTGGATGAACATTCCGAAATTTGGAGCCTATAATATGAACTCTCGTGCCAATCCGAAGTCACTCGTTTTGTCAAAGAACGATGCTGAAAATAACAATTTCAAGAAAGTTAAAAAGAAATTCGTGAGAGGTAAATTAAATCTTTCTCAAAATAATATGCGTAAAAATGATGAAAAACACGATGTAAATGCTCTAACTTACCATTTTGATGACGATACTAATTTATCAAATGTAACTTTTGAAGAGCATAATGCATATTTAAGTGAAGCTTTCGCAATTCAAAATAATGATCCTGTTGATAAATTTAATTGGCTAACAGATACAGCCGCAACAGGTCATTTTTGTAGAAATCTCGATCTATGTATCGAATATAAACCTATCGCAAATGCAACGATGTCTCTAGCCGTAAATGATGCCTTTTATCGGATCGGTTAAATTTCATGTTTTCACAAACGGTGTTAAGAACGAGTTATATTTTCATAATGTTCTTTATTCGCCAAAAATTCGCCGTAATCTAATTTCCGGTTCGAAAATTGATAAAGCTGGTTGTCAATTTGTTTGTTCTAATGGTAAAATACAAGTTTATTCTCCCGAGTGGAAAAAGATTTTACGCACGAAGGCACTTTGTTAAACCTAAGTATGAAAAGATAGCTAAGAAATTTGATAAAAATGTCCATAATATCCATCCTGCAACAGTGTATCAAATCTTACAATCTAACAGTGACAACAAAAGATGACATAAATCTATGGCATAAGCGGTTACGGATACATAGACGTGGATTATATAAGGCACAGCCAAGTGTTCTGGTGTGAGAGGTTTGCCAGAATTGAACAATTCCATGCAATCTTGTGACATTTGCAAAATATGTAAATCCAAGAGAATTTCCTCATAGATCTCTCGGAAAAATTCGATCTAAGAAGCCCTTAAAACTTTTACACATGGACGTTTGTGGCCCAGTTTCCAAGCAATCAATTTCCGGTTGCAGATATTTTTTTAACAATAATCGACGATTATTCAAGAAAGGTTAGTTTTTCCTATCAAAAAAAAATCAGACTTATTTGAATGTTTCCGTCGTTTCCACAAAAGAGCGGAAAGATTTCTAAACTTAAAAATACAAAACACATAACCGACAACGGAATGGAATTTTGCAAGAAAGAATTTAACGAATTTCTTGAGAATCAAGGTATTAGAGCCGGACGTACAAACGATTATACGCCTCAACAGAAAGGGGTTGCTGAACGGTATAATCAAACTGCCATTGATGCAATCAATTCTCAATTGAAACAAAGTGGATTGAAAAATGAGTTTTGGGCAGAAGCGTTGTTTTATTTCATCTACGGGTAAAAAACAGGGTTTGTCTGAAAGGTCAAAATCAAACGCCATTTGAACTGTACTGCGGAAATAAACCTTCGGTCAAACATTTCAAAGTATTCGGATGTAAAGCCTTTGTAGATATCCCAAAACAAAAACGTAAGAAATTCGATCCAAAAGCAAAAATTGGTATTATGGAATTGGATATGACGAGCGAACTCGGGAGAGATAGGATTTGGATGCCTAAATCCAATCAATTGGTTGTAACATCAAATGTTCGTTTTGATGAAAATGTTACTGATGTGAAAGCGATACTGGATCGCGATCGTAAAAAACAAAGCTATTATCTGATAAAAATTGTTTTTTCCGGGTTCGAAGACCGTCGTCCGTTTGAGTTAGTTCTCAACGTTTCCCCAACGCAAGTGGTTGGCATCATCAGGAGAATAGATACTGGATCGAAGTTATTATCACTTCAAAATGAATACTTTTGATGATCAATATTATTCCAGTTCCGCGGACGAAAATTCCGAAGTTCAATCATCAACCAAAGAGATCCGAAAGTTCAAAACCGGCGAGAGGATCGCAAAATCGGATGACGAATCACAAATTTGAATTTCAAAACCGGCAGGTGGATCGCAAATTCAAGTTTCAGCCGCATCTTACATTATCCCTTGTAGTGATGTTAATTGGATACGTAAAGCTGTTCCTCGACCGGACGGATCACGTGTTGATATTTATTACGGAATATCCGGAACGAATATAAGATTACGTTCACATCAAGATATCAAAAAATATTGCGAAAAATAGATATAATATAGAATGCATTTTTGATTTCAGTGGTAAAAATGAATTTATGGGAAAGTGTAATTCACTAAACTCGAATCTAATCATGTTGATGTAAAAATTCCGCGAAACTTTAACGAAGCTATGAAATCTCCTGATTCATCTGAATGGCAGAAGGCTATTGATGCGGAAATGGATGTTATGAATGAACGTAAAGTGTGGACTTTGGTTCCTCAACTCGAGAATACGAAAACCTTGGAAAATAGTAGATGGGTTTACACAGAGGCGGATTTAACGGCGGGCGCCCCGACTTCTAAAGGGCCCCGAAAACCCCAAACTTTACACTTTTTTCTAATTTAAGGGGCCCAATATTTTCTTCTGCGCCCGCGGCCTCGACCGATTTTAATCCGCCACTGGGTTTACACAGTGAAAAGAAATGAAAAAGGGAACATTGAACGCTATAAAGCTAGACTTGTAGCTAAAGGCTACAATCAAATCAAAGGTGACTCTTATTAAGAAATATTTAGCCATGGTCAACTCTACACTTGCCAGATTATTTTTCACTTTGTCAGCAACTTGTATTGGATGGCTTCATTGTCAATTAGATGTCAAATGCGCATATCTTTATGCGAAATTGAATCATGAGGTGTAAATGAAACAACCATTTGGTTTCATTCACTCTATCAAACCTAATTATGTCTGTCGCTTGAACAAAGCAATTTATAGTCTATGTCAGAGTGGACGTGAATGGTTTTTGGAATTTGATTCTGTTCTTAAATCTTTACAATTTAAGAAGTTGAAATGGTGTAATTGTGTATATATATTTGGAACAAGTGTATTATTTTATGTCGATGATATTATTTTTGGAAAATCAGAAAATAATTTAAATCATGTTAAATCTCTTTTGAATAGTAAATTTGATTTAGGGCCAACTAAAAAATTGTTAAGTGTTGAATTCATTGAAGAGGATGGTAAGTTATTTATTCATCAACACCAATATATAAAATTTGTAATATGTATTCTAAATTCAAATATCCTCATTGTTCTTTACCTATCGCTAAAGGTTGTGTACTAACAAAACTTGACTGTCCAGCTACTGCTGATCAAGTAAATGAAATGAGCAATTTTCCTTACAGAAATGTATTATAGGTTGCTTGGCATTCATTGCAAATCGTACACGTCCAGATATTTGTTATGCTGTCAATATATTGTCACAATTTCAGGAAAATCCAGGTCTGAAACACTGGAATATTTTGTTAAATTATTGGGATATGTGAACGATTCTAAACATTTCATGTTGAATTTATCAAATGTCAAAAATTTGAAATTACATTGTTATTCTGATTCTGACAATAGGGATACAGCTTCTGTAATAGGGATGATAGGATTTCCGTGGGAGGAATGATTATGTTTTTGGATAATGCTCCCATATCACTATGGAGGCCGAATATATATCATTAACTGAATGTGTTAAAGAACTTATTTGGATGCAAAATATTTTATTTGAATGCAAACAACTAGAAATTGATTTTGATAATTTTATTGTATATTGTGACAAAAACCAGGGGGGTCTATTACGCTCACGTCGTTATACAACGAGGTTGTTGGTGACGTCACGCACTTAACGTAAATCTAAACGACCATCGTCAAAAACTTTATTTTTCTCAGCAACCCGCGGTATGTCGTTATCTATTTTACGAAAAACTCTCTGGGCCGAGAGTAGCGTTAAGTCTGAAAGGGATGGACCAATCAGATAATTTTCTCCGCTGCTGATAATCATAATCACTATCAACGAGTGCTGCAGCACGTGCATTATTACTATTGTATTTTCATTTATTTTGTGCGCGTTTGTGTGTGTTGATTGTCCTTAGTTTTCGTAAGCTACACACACACACAATTTTTTTTAATCCATCCGGATTCTCTTTATTTTCGTCAAATATTTGACAAAGAGGTAGGCTATGCACGCACATGAAACTGGCACGGGGAAATTTTCTAAATTATTACGTTTAAAAAATGATGTTCTATTGAAGTTCAATGATGTTATATGAATTTTCAAAACGACCAGCAAAAATATAATTCCCATGTTTTTACATATTTATCTACCGTCTTGATATTAAGAGAAAATCAAGAACAAGTAACCTTTTATTTACATCATTAATTAGACCAATTGGTTTGCTTGTTTCACACAACATAAAAATGAAGTGCCACCAAATTTACACTGTTGTTGACATCTCTTTTACTCATACTCTGATCAGAAAATGCACTCAGGGATTAGTGAAAATTTATTTGTTGATTAATAAAATTTACTTCGATTTTTTTATAGTGTACTTAGTGCGCAGATTATACCGTGTGGAAACTCCAAAATTAACTGGTTAAATTCCATTTTCAAAATTTTTGACAATACTGGCTTCAGCTACCTCAAAATGGTTGAAAATCCCATTGTTCTCAAACAACACCTCCCATTTATAATTCACACGCTGGTATCACAGAGTATTCAATTAGACATGCGATTCCTACAAACATGCTATGGTTCTGTTTTTTACCGCACTATTAAAAATGTTTTTGGAGCGGAGAATTACCTTTTGAGCACATCTGGGATTTTGTTCAAAAGAATATTAATTCAATTGCGTTTTGGTAGCAATTCTATTAGGATAAACGACAATTTTTTAATTATAAATTCCAATAGTAACTGTACATACTGCAATTTAAATCAGCTGGAAACGTGGAATCGTGTTTCTTTACTGCCCTACTTTTGAGAACTACAGAAGAAAATATTTTGTACATATGTTACGCCCTTCCCTCGAACAAATACTAACATTGAGAAATGTCAATATACGTGATGTATATAATTTTCTTATTAATGTAGCCAAACATCGATCACTGTACAGTGAATAAGCCTTTTTCCGGTTAATATAAAATTACAAGTCTAGTACTTGGATATAGACTTTGTGTTTCTTGTATAACTAATTATTTTGTTTTTATTTTATTTACTTTTTTTTCACCTTTTTTTAACGATACTAGTTGTTTCATGTTGAGATACTTGGTGATTGTTTCAGGTTTGCTTATGTTAATGTTGTTATTGTAATGTAAATTGTGCATGTAAATTTTGTGTTGCTACCCACTTTGAAATTGGCTTATTGCCAAATCAATAAAGTAAGTCAGATTATACCGTGTGTAAGGGTGTTTACTGCATTACACTTCTGTGTAATGCACGGAAAGTAGCAATACAATTATTTTCGATTTGACGTCGATTTTGAACGAGATAGAAAAAAATATTGTAGCGAATTTCAAAATGTCTTGAAAACATATCGCGATAGAGAGATTTACCAGTTAAATAATATTCTTATATTGAGATGAGTTTAACTTAAGAATAAAGGCATTTCCATGCAAGATTTGAAAAAACATCGCTGTAGAGAGATTTAACTTAGTACCGAGTATAATAATTTATAACGATTTATTACTATGAATAATTTTTCCAATCGGTATGTGTAATTAGATAACATTTTAAACGATAATGCTGTCTCTGAATCATGTTACTAAATTAAGTAACGTAATTCAGAAAGTTATTCATGATAATGAACTTCATAAATTAATAATGAATAATTTCCAGTTCTACTAATTTGTCTCCGTTGCTCTCGCCTTCATCGAAAAATGTACGCGCGAGCCATGTTTATTTCCGTAACGCGAGCTTAACGAGTGCTTTCCAGTTGCGTTATCTACCGCTTCGCATAGTGATGACGATAACGAGAATCGCTAGTAAAGCTGTGAGAAAAATCAACCTTTAGCGATGGTGACGTAAATTATCCCACAATGCACCGCAAACACGTTTGAAACGTGGGCTTAACGATATCAGCGTAATAGACCGCACCATTGATTTTTCATTCTCACCCGTTGAGAACAACCGCTCGAAACATATATTGATGTAAAGTATTTTCTAAGAAACTTTGTGGAAAAAAGGATCTTTTTAAATTGAAATATATCAATAGAAAAATGTAATCGTGCAGACTATTTTACGAAACCTATCGTTCTAAATAATATGAAATTATATGAACTTTTGTATGAAAAGCATCCGACATGAGGGGGCTGATTGTTGGGGGAAAAATTTCATGCCTTATGCAAATGACGGATTACGCTCGTCGGCAACCGGTCGACTTCCGTGAAGGGAAAGAATTTCCCTGTCTATAAAAGATGATGTTTGTTCTCGATCAGTGTTCATTTTCTGTTATAGTTGTTATGCAGTATAGTTCAATATATGTTCGTTATGTCTCGTCACTATGTTATCTTCCATGCTAAGCCTGATATGGAATAAAATGAAGTTTTCAATCAAATTGGGTTTTTATTGAGCGACACTGCACATATTGCGCTGACACACTCACTCTTTTATTTCTTTCAAACCAAGTACAACCTCAATCCTACTGCCATGGGCAATTTACTACCGAATGAAAGTTGTCCCAGATGGAGTGACACGACAAGTAATACTTGTTTAGTGTACTATTTATCATGGTCGCCTCAGGTTTAATAGGAAAAGAACTTTCCTTACAAATGGCTGGGATCAAACCTGTGGACCTGAAGGAACCCTCCACAACAGTAGATGGGAATCTTACCCATCCACTCGCTCACTTATTTCCACAATTGCTGACTGACTTGTTCATTCACTCACTGGGTAACTCACTTTGCTGGTTCATTTGCTCACTTGGCCATTGACTCTCTTCTCTCAATCGCTCGTGCCAAAAGGAAAATTGTTGCATGCTTGTAGTCACCTAGTCGCCTTTAAGAATTTTGAAGCTTGGTGCAAAACATAATTTGTGGTCCATCCAAAAGATTTCATATGTCCACTTTTCGACTTGGGAACAAAAATATTTTAGTAGTCGTGGCAAAATTTGACAAAAATTGAAGTATGGTGAAGCATAATGCTAGGCACAAATTGAACCTAGTACCATGTGTGTGAGAAATGGCTGAAAGAGGCCACACCCACTGCGCTACATGACACCACAGCATGAAAAAACTGATAGCGGCTCAAAACAGCAAAAGAGTGCAGGAACAACTTTGAACAGTGCAAGGTGTGAGTGGTCGAACAGTTTGTTCCATGTGAAGCTAGCGTTAGTACTGACCAAGCAGAAAGCAATGCTCAGCAGAATGGAGATGCACATGATATTGCGCTGTTCACCATCCACATTGGCAGCATCTCAAAAACTGGTTTTCCGCTGCGCAGCACTGCGGGTGTGAACCTGGCTTTATGTTGATATCAAACAAGGGAATGAAAACTCCTTATGGCTGTTCATTCTGGAAAATTGCCTAAAAACATCCGCCAAATACTAGGCAATCGCACATGTGGGACACGGAAAGCAGCGTTAAGCTTGGTCCACACTTGCTGCACAATGCGACACCGCACTGCGCAAAAACTGATAGCAGTTCAAAATAGAGCAGAAGACTACAGATGAACAACTTTTAAAGGAGTGAGATATGAGTGGTTGAGCAGCTTGTTCTCCATAGCAGACCTTCACCGGGGTATATTGTCTTGTGTCCATTCTGCGAACGTATGTGCATTAGCGGCACTTGAATGTTAAGAATTGAAATATCAAATTAGGACTTCACTCAGCATCTGCAGTTTGAGCAGTGGTTAGGATGCTGGGCTGACAAATCTTTTTTTTAATATTGACTCTTTCATTAGTGTTTTCTTTTTAATTTTTATAATATAATGTTCACCACCAATAGCAAGATGCACTGGGTTAAGGGGTTTGTTCCCAAACCGTGAATATGGTGAGAGGGGGAAGACTATGGGGACGTAGGGCATGGTCCCCACATCCTGAAGCAGGGCCCCTAGGCTGGGATCTTTTACGGGCCCCCCGACCAGACTTTCACGGGGCCCCTTTATGATGAATTTATAGCGTGAAAAAACAAAAAAATTATTAAAATCCTCCCGGGCCCCAGGGCTGGAGCCTTGTCAGCCCACCCCTTGTGGGGGCCATGACGTAGGGAGCAGTATTAATCGAAGGGAGCAGATCCATTTCTTGGTTAATGGTTCAATAGAAATGGAATATGGATTCGCTAGCAAACGAAATAAAATTTTTTCATAGCAGTAAGCCACTGCATTTATTACATGACAATATAATTATTTGTGCTGATGTGCATTAAAGTTTTAGCTTACCGCACATGTAACATAATAGATTTTTAGAATTGTGCCAACATCAAAATCCAGGTCTATATATAACAATATATTCAATAACTTAAAAAAATAGCAATGAGAGAGACAGTTGATCGCAATGCTGTCAATCAAAAATCATGTTAAACTGTCTTTAACTGTAGAATGTTGTCTTCGTACAAAGACAATTTAACATGATTTTTGATTTTTTACCAGGAGATGATCAGTACTAGTGTGCGCTCAACTAGACTTTAACCGTAGAATGTTGTCTTCGTACAAAGTCTAGTAGAGCGCACACTAGTACTGATCATCTCCGTTAAAAAGTCACAGAGCAACAGACATACAACGATAAATCTTTAATCATGACACTTCATTCATAGTTCGAAAAATAGGTAACAGATGGCAGAACTATAACAAGCATTACACAGAAACAAGCTTCACGTTAGGTTCACAAAATGGACACACATTCCAACATATACCAATTCGTTAGAAGTTCCACAGAGGAATATGGACGAGGTGCATGTGTGGTTTAGTAGTACTGCTCACCTTGACAGACAGAGATGCATGTAAAAAAAGCAGTACTATCCAGATAGAATTTGCACGAATGAGCCAATTTATTTCATGTACTGACTCCCAGTGGATCACACTCTGATGAGAGCGAGGATGCGCAATTCAGATTATATAGGGCCCTCAGCAGCCTGGTAATAATTGCATGGTTCACTATCGACATTGATTGCACTGTGAGCATTTCCACCTCAAAAACCGGTCTTCTGCTGCACAACCTGCTGATGTGAACCCGGCTTCACATGTCCACTTGCTCATACAATCAGTGAAGCATAGCACAGTGTCTCCAATTTGCCCAGTCCTTCTGATTTCCATTGGCTTCCTTTGTCATGTCGTGTGCTCGGTACATGTCAATATGGGCCTGGTGTTAGGGCAGTGATTAGTGGAGATTCAGTGTGATCTGGTGGTTCAGCTGCTGTACCAGGAATGGCGCCGAGTTTAATATTTTCCATTTAAAATAACAGGAAGGGGTGAGTGCAAAAATGGATACTGGTCCGGGTGAGAGTTAATTTTCGTTTCTGGTTGTGGCACTGGCCTTAGTTTGTAGTCTCTGCATGATCCATAGACTAATTACGATATTAATCAAGCAAAACGTCTGTGGCATCATCCTAATACACTTGAAAGTAGATAAAATTGCTGTTGAAGAATCCTTGAACGGTGTATCTTGGCACCCAAGGCCGCAACTAGAAAGAAAAATTTACTCTGTCACCACAGGCAAGTATTCACTTTGGCACCCCTTTCTGCAGGCCCTGGATCAAAGGCAGAGTTTATCAACCGCCGGGCCCTGACATCAGTGAAACCGGGTCGTTAGTGATTTGCTGTTTCGTTTTTTCCTATTAATTTCCCATTAATTGTGAGTAGGAACTGGCTTTCAACTCGCAAAACAAAATCAATTGGGCCACAGGCTTCCAAAGCTTAAGAACCACTGATCTAGGCAAGGCTGTCCTTAAGCCAGGGTCACACTCATGTCAATTCTTGCCCAAGACATTCCAAAGATGATGGGCAAGTAATGTGGTTGTCCGAATGCAATGATCGTCAAATGTTGAAGATTTTAGGAGTTAAGGGGCTTAACTAATTTTTTTTTTAAGTGAATTTCAAAATTAAATACACATATTTATGTAAGCATGAATTTTTATTATTTTTTTTGATCTTTCAGTGAAGTTACATAAATGTACTTTAACCCTTATAACGGCAATCCCGAGATATATCGGTTTCTTAACATGCTTTTATTTTCAATGTGGCAGTTATAATGCGGATTAGGAAAATTATAAAAACTGCTTAAAGGGTTAATTAATGCAGAACTGTAGAATTATTTGGATAATTGGAATTATGTTTGCTTGCCATTAGCTCTGATTATTATCATATACGGTAAAACCTCTCTTGATGATTACCCCTCTTTTATGGTCAAATAATTTTTCAGAAAAAACTCTATTCCAATAAAGCATTGGGAACCCCTGCTTAAGCTGTTCAATGTTTCTGACATAATATTATGACGGAAGTATGAGACAACCATAATTTTTTATGGGCAGTATATGTATATTTTATCATAATTATTGGGTTGCGGTATTTTTGATATAGTTTAGATATATATTCAACATCCATATATTTATGGGCATCTTTTTCAACCACCTCGTTGGGCATTTTGTTGTGGCCTTTGTATTTTGTAAGTTTTTTTTCTATGGAAGAAATACAAACAAAATTCTTTTGCTTGCCAAATACTGTATGTGCGCCAATTTGAGATAAGAATGTAACCTTGAGAATTTTTTGTGTACGTAGATAAAAACAAATTTTTCAATTGAAATCTTTTCCTTTTTTTTCTATGCTTATCTTTCCTTGAGGGGTCATACATTAGATTAATTTTGTGTAGAGAGTATTTAAAAACTGCCTAGTGTGTTATCAAATTCGAAATGATATTAGGTACAAATATGCAAAAGCGTGAAGTTATTGAAAATATTGGGAGAGCTAGAAAATATTGTGGGGTGGGGGAGAGGGAATAAACCCCCAGTATTTTTATAGGTCTTATCGAGATGGTTGGAAATATTGAGTGGGCTTGGCTCAGGGCCGTCTTAAGAGCATCATGGGAGCCTGCGCCAAGTTATTTTTCTGGGGCCCTACTTGGCAATCTCTCGAAAATTTCAACACATTCTCATTTTTGTGAGCCCCCCATTCTCTTGAGGTCCCTGGGCTGTGCTCCTTTAGGCCCATGACGGCACTGCTTGGGCTCATGGACTGGATACACATTTACGCCCTATGATAATTCAGCATAATATAGTTTGCTAGCAGTTTATTAGGCATTATATAAGTTATCTGCCGATTATATTATACCTAATAGTTCTTTATAGACACAATATTACACTTAAAGATCAATTTCTCATTTTGTATTTGTTATTTGATTGATTTGTAATATATGCTACATTTGGTGGTTGTTTTTGTATTTTTTTGATTTGTATATTTTTTACTTATTTTTTATGTTCCTACAAGATAAACCAGTTGCATATGGATCTGCTACCATTACAGCAGCTCAAACACACTATGGACAGATCAAGAAAGAACTGTTAGCTGTGATTTATGGACTTGAACATTTCAATTATTACACCTATGGAAGACCAGCAGTTGTTCAAACTGATCACAAATCCTAGCCCTTGCTAGGATTGAGTAAAAAGCAATATGATACAATCTCTCCCAGACTTCAGCGCATGCTGGTGAACAAATATGATATTGAACTTATGTTCATACCAGGTAAAAAGCTAAAGATTGTAGATGCCTTGTCAAGAGCTCAATCACCAAATGATAAATTTGAAGAGGATTACGAGCAAGAAGCAGCTGTCTCGGTTAATCTCCTTGCATGTGCTACACCCAATAAGTGACATGAATGTGCTTCAATGACAGCAAGTGATGCAGCACTGCAGGATGTGCTTTATCATATTCAGAAGGGATGGCCAGAAAAGAGTAGAACTAAAGCAGCAGCTCAGCCTTACTGGTACTGTCTAGATGAGCTGTATTGTTCTAAAGAAGGAATAATCTGCAGAGGCCATAGACTTGTTGTGACACAAGCTGCAAGACCAGAAGTTTTTGAAAAACTGCATATCTCTCATTGAGATATTGTTGCTTGCAAATTGAAAGCTAGAGAATATTTCTACTGGCCAAAAATAAATGAGAAAACCTTAATCAATAGGTGTAAAATCTGTCAGCAAAATCAGAGGGCAAATCCTAAAGAAGTCGTGTTCAAACAAAATCTGTCCAGAAGACCATGGGAAAAAGTGGCATGTGACTTTTTCTGCTAGAGACCAACAGTACCCTTTGATGATTGATTATTTCTAAAAATACATAGAAGTTAAAAACATGAAGAGCACTAATGCAAAGGCAGTGATAGAGGCGATGAAAAGCATTTTTCCAAGGCATGGAATACCAGAAGAATTGGTGAGTGATGGATGGCCAACATTTAATGCAGAAAGCCTTCAAAATTTTTCAAAGAGTGGAACGTGACACACAGTATTACTTCACCTCACTTTCCCAGAAGCAACGGCCAAGTTGAGGGAGCTATACAAACTTCTAAGAAGTCTCTCACAAAAGCTCTAGAAGAAGATAAAGATCTACATTTAGTGCTACTGGATTATAGGATACAACCTACACAGGATCTTCCTTCTCCAGCTGAACTGCTGATGGGCAGACGATTAAGATCCTTTTTGACAACTCGTCCTCATCAACTAAAGCCAAAGTTTTCTACAGCTGAAGCCAGTAAAATCTTGAAAAATAGACAAGTATATCAGAAGGAAAGATTTCACAAACATGCAATGCATGGGCGGAGATACGGGGGGCGGGGGGGGCAGAGTCAAACGTGGAGTCGACTGATCTAATGTATATATGTATAGATGAATTGACATCATCATCATCGTGCCCCCAACCAGCAATAATGACCTTGCCCCCTCAGACTTCCAAGTCAATCTCCGCCTATGATGCAATGCATCATTCTGAACTCAAACAAGGCTCAAGTTCAAGAAAAGACCTTGTGAACCGTGGCAACAAGGTGTCATAACCAAGACAGGACCGAAACCGCGTTCCTATATCATTGAGGGGAAAGATGGAGGTACATATCGAAAAAATAGACACCACACATAAGACAAGACAGAACATCTAATGAGAAGATCACTGGAACCAGAATAGTTAAAGATCTTTACCCTTTAACGGCTGTTAAAAAGATAACATCTACAACTCCAGATCCAATTCCAGAAGCTGATCAGATTCTGAGAAAGTCAGCTAGGACTATAGTTAAACCTATCCGCTACAGACAATCAAATTGACTATTCCTACATTATCATACAATAATTATAATAGAACTTTAATGTTTCTAAAAAAAAGGGGGCATGTAATATACACTCATGTCCATAAATTAAGGATAATGCCAGCTCCGGCAAATAAAGGTTCAGAAACAAAACAAACGTTACTTATTCATAAAGCCCATTTATTAAACAAA
Organism: Pholcus phalangioides; assembly: GCF_987345545.1. Lineage (NCBI taxonomy): Eukaryota > Metazoa > Arthropoda > Arachnida > Araneae > Pholcidae > Pholcus > Pholcus phalangioides. Next base: position 3,131,000 of record NW_028301625.1, on the reverse strand, counting down.
AGATAAAGAACAAAAACGATGGTGTACGTATGATGCCATTCATAAAAACTACGATTTTTGCTCCCTGGAGCAATTGTAAAAAATATCTCCTTTACAAAAACTTACTATTACATGGTTGGTATGATGGTTAATACATTGTATGTCTCCCATGCGATGAAATACAGTCCGTACAACGCCTAGCCATGCTGAATATCAAATTATCGATCTGATCTTGGGGAAGATCACTCCACTCAGCAAGCAATGCTCTCCGAAGTTCCGGTACACATGTAAGAGGTGGTTGACGGGCTGCAACTCGTCGGCCGAGCATGTCCCACACATGCTCTATCGGATTCAAGTCAGGTGAGAATGCTGGCTATTCCATACGGGTTATATCCTCAGATTCAAGGCATTCGTTTACGATGTTTGCTCGGTGAGGACGGGCGTTGTCATCCATAAACACACATTCTGCGCCCATGGCATCCCTAAACAAACGTGCATGTTGTTCCAGAATGATGTCCCGATAAATTTGGGCTTTCATGGTTCCGGTTTGAACATGCAGATCTGTTCTGGAACCCAGTATAATTCCACCCCAAACGAGCAATGCTGCACCCCCGTAACGGTGTCGTTCAATGATGTTGTCTTGGTGGTAACGGGAACCTGGCGTTCTCCATATGAAAGTTCGACGTGAATCAGACTGCAAGCTAAACCTGGACTCGTCGGAAAACATCAAACAAGCCCACTGTGACGATTTCCACATTGCATGTTCTCTACTCCAGGCTAATCGCTGCCGGCCTGCGAGCATATAGACCAATATCTCCCAAACGTCTGCACACGGTTTGCCTTGAAACTGTGGTACCCGTGGCTGCAGATAGCTGACGAGACAGGTCGGATGCTGTGCTCCGTCTGCTTCTTTTGGCAGTTACTGCCAAATACCGGTCTTCATGTTGTAACTCGGGGTCGACCTGTACTGTAACGTCTACTGACATTTCCGTTATCTTGGAATCGTTGCCAAAGCCTAGAGATGACACTTTGGGCAATTCCAAGTTCCTCGGATACTTCCATCTGAGTACGCCCACATTCCAGGCGGCCGATAATTCTACCACGTAAAAAATCATCCACATGCGTCCTCTGTGTCATAACTATTCGCTTATGGCACTGAGCGCCTTACAGAACTCTTGTGAACAATTTTACTTACTCCCCCCTCTTACACTCTTGTCATTGTGACGTACTATCGGCATCATCTGGTGGCTTCCTGAAATTTGCATATCATTCTTGCAGATGTGTGTGTGATAATTCTATAGGTGAAATTTTTACTTTAGATTTGGATTTCCGTGTGATTCTGAATTATCCTTAATTTATGGACATGAGTGCATTTAATACTTAGCACCATTAATAGATGGCAGCACCATCCTGCCTTGTGAGTTTGTAACAATGATAATAAACAGCAGTCATGCTCTGGACATCATGCTAACTGGCTGTAGCATGGCGTCATATTCTATGGCTCTGTAATCTATGTCCATCGAACCCGGTGTCCTTTCTGATCCAGTAGCAGAGCACCAGACTCCTTGCGCTACACTAGTTGCAACCCTGTTGAAGGTTTCGCGAGATACAGGGTGGTTATAAGTAAACTGACACTACGCAGAAGTATGTAGCGCCCATTCTGATGGAGCCATTTTGATGAAACTTGCTACATAGGAACATGGGGAAAAGAAAGATTCAATAAAATTTTTTTCAATTTTTGACCTCCAGGAGAAAAAGTGGCGCTTTTTTTTTATCGCAGTTATCTTTTTACCATGGTCCAAATAACGTATATACTAAGTTTCAATGAAATACACGTCCACCACAACGGGCGCTAGATAGGTCGGAATAGAGTCAGTATAATTAAACTGACACTACTCAACACACGACTTTCTCTTCCTAACCCCATAATGGTTTTCTGCCAGTACATTTTATCCTCCATCCACTTTACCAGTTGCCGTTTAATGATAATTTGTTGTACTGTATTTTCGAGAGGGAGTTTGCCAAACTCAGGTGGCGGTTTTACTCTGCTACACTTTTTAAAAATTTACGTTAGCAAGTTTCCAATCTTGTAGGACAATATCCTCAGGGCCACAACTAGATACTATGTCACCCGGGGCAAACCAGCATTTTGGCGCCTTTGCCATGTAGAAGAAGCAGTTAAAGGGTGAATTTGGCGACCCTTCTGGTCCACCAGACCCGCTGCTTCCCCCTAGTTGCGGTGAGTTTTTAATTTTTTTTGACATTTTTCATAATCCTTGTAAAATATTCACTGCAATTATTATATTCCTGTAACTTTGTATATATTTTTCTCATGCTCCTTTGAGCTTATAATCTGAAGCTCTGTATATACTTTTTTAATGCATTTTTTAACATTTTTTTCTTTTTTTCGTCTAACATGTTTTTGAGAAGACAGGCGTCGGGGAACAAGGGTTGGCATTTTGAATGCAATTAGGCATAGCCACCCTTCAGAAACACCTACAGTTTTCGAACCGTGCATGGGGTTCCCCCGATGACGACCCGTTGCATAGGTTCTATTTCACTCTCATAAAAAATTCAATTTTTTTTCCTTTTTCTTAAAATAATTCTTTTTTTGTATATCCGTATATAAAACAACAACAAAAATAGGGGAAATAATGTTTGGAGGGTTTTTATTAAAGCAGATACGTAGAAACGGTAAAAGCAGTGATATGAAAGTGTCAGATCAAGTTTATGATGCATTTTAAAGGCAGAAAAAAGGGTGGCCCAAAGTTGTAACCCACAGGGATACAAGATTGTGCCGCATGAAAAAAGTTCTCTCTTCCCCTCCTATCAAACATAGATAAATTTTTCCGACACATCATTCAATAGGTGAGATATGTAGGTATAATGAGTAAAACATTCAGACAAATAAGTGCATAATTGAAGGAGATACTCTTCAAAAACCCCAAAAAGCGGCACAAAGTTGTACCGTTTTACAGTAAATGCGGCACAGGTTTTTTTTTTTTGCATTTTACCCTAGATCCTTCAATGAACAGTGGACTAACAGTTACCTTACATCCAGGGCCACAAACAGATACTTTGACATCCGGGGCAAGCCGGAGTTTTGCCGCCCCTTGCATGTAGAAGAAGCAGTTAAAGGATGTATTTGGCTCGTATTTTAGTCTAGCGCTAGGAGCACCAGACTTGCTTGCTCCCCCCTAGTTGCGACTCTGCTTGCATGCATCGTTGAAATATTTAAAAAAAAGATTATTTTGGGTCAGCAACAATTATCTGCCACCCTAGATTCCACTTCTTTCTTGGTATGTCTGTCCACTGCTTTTTGCGAATGCTCCCCGTATTATCAGATGTGCCCGAGCGGAGTTGGTGTGTGGTAAAGTAGACCCACAACTCTACGCGATACCGTACCACGCAAAAAAACGAAACTGATAACGGGTCAAAACAGAACACAGAAGGGTACGGAACAAGGTTAGAGCGGTTGAGCAGTTTGTTTCATGTGAAAAGTGCGCGAGAACTGATCATTGCACCAGACAGTGATGCGCGTTGAAAGAAGAAAACGCCGTCCAAATACGCATGAATGAGTCAGTTTCTTTGATGTACCGACTTCTAGTGGATCGCGCTCCGACGAAAGCGTAGATACGCAATTTTTTGTGCTGTTTACCGTCCACATCAACCGCGCTGTGCTAAACTCTACGTCAAAAACCGGTTTTCAGCGCTGTGGGTGTGGAGCCGGCTGCTTATAAACAAGCCCTACATTTCTAGCTACATTATAGAAATTTAGCGCATCGTGATTGGCCGACATGAGTGGTGAACCATTACGTCACTCAGTGAAATCTTTGCTGGTGACGTTTAACAATAGATATACTTAATTGTGCTTGCTTCCGACATCAGCAGTTCGAGCGATGGTTAGAAAACGGGATAGAAATTGCGAAAGTTGTGTGTTCGATTCCCTTTCAAGGCCGTCTAAGATTTTTTTCTCATTCTTCCATATTTCTGTTGTCATTTATTCACTAAAAATTATTTCATTTTTTTCTGATTTAATCAAATGCGGTTCAGGTGCATCAAGATGACAATAATAATAGCTCGCGAAGCTGGGCCCTGCTATCATTTATTGATTCACTAAAAAAAAACGCTTTCATTTTTCGTTAATGAATTTCGAAATTCAGTTTCGCCAAAAACTCCGTCTCTTGTGACGTTTTGTTATCTTTCTTGCTTGTAGTAACCAATCACCGGCATGCTAATGCCTTTTGTGTTACTAATAATGTAGGGATTGTAATTACTCGACCCCGCTTAAGAATGAATTTTTGGTGTGATTTTCGATGATAGCAAATCGGTAAACACCATTGGATCAAGAAAATAAAATTTTGAAAGAAATATCACACACACAGGCATAACAGAATCCAATTTAAAATTATTTTTTCACGCAAGACAAAAAACGACTTCTTTTAGGACCAAAAATTCATAGTAGTTAGATTTATACATAAGAAATGAAAAATGGATAAGTAAATAAAAACCTAATGATTAAAATATTTGTTGAAAACACGATATAATATTAATATTAGGATATGAATCTTTTGGCTATGAACACATTGTTGGGCAGTGGCGGGGAAGGGCATTCCAGGGCCGTAGCGTGCACTCGCGGGGCACGTGGGGCAGACTTTTTCTTGAGCCTCTTGAAAAGGTTATAAAAATGCAAAATAAGTGTAAATTTTTTGTGAGGCACCCCCATTTGGCTCGGAGTCCCGGTTGCCCCAGCCTAGTTACTGGCCTGGGGTGGACCCTCAAATTGCACAGCGCTGCTTTCTGAGCCATCGCTAAACCTTGTTAAGGGCGTCACGTCAAGCCAAGGTTATTGATATGATGATTAGTAGGAAACAGACGTTAACCGTCCATTTGCATCACTGTCATCGAGTCTTGCCTTAAGAGTGACGCAGACGTTTACTTCAAAGTAGCTAATAACGAACAATTATACGGCCAGAGAGTCATTCACGAATAACTGCTAGGGGACAAGAATTGCGAGTAAACGATCACTAAGACAAGAGAGCTACGGGTAGATGATCGCTAGGTCATAGTAGCCGTGGGTTGAACATTAATTATAGAGAAAGGTAGCTTAGGTTGAATGATCACAAGAGCATATGGGCTATGGTTAAATGGTCAAAAAGGCAGAAAAACCAAACTGGTAAATGATGACTAGGGCAAGGAAGTAATCAAATGATCACTGTTCAAAAGAAATTTGCGGGTAGAAGATCTCTAGAGCAAAGAACCATAGTCAAATAGTCACTAGACCAACCAACCAACGACCGATCACAGTCCCGTCGGATCATCCAGCGTTGATTTAGAGCCAGCTAACTCTCAGAGAGGTGGACCATGACGGAAAATAGTTGCATTTACAAAATTGAAAGGACATAAATAGAGAATAGTGGAAATGAAGAAAAATTGCTTATGAGGGCAAGGGACCTGTGGGTAAATGATTCGTACCACTTCTATCCCGCGTGTATTCGTCAAGCAAATCTTTAGTGCTGTAGAATCTCCTTCCTTCGCGGACAGAAACCATAAATCAATCGGATAAGTCACTATCCCGGATGCAACTAGAGTCACCGATTTGGGAATTCTCATTGACGAGCGACTTAAGTTTTCTGAACATTGTTCAGCGGTTGTCAAAAAAGCGAATAGAATGCTTGGTCTCATTTTCAAAAAGGTCTCTTCGCGTTCTCCTAAAGTCATTCTTCCGCTTTTTCGAGGCTTAGTTCGTCCTGGACTGGAGTATGCTGTAAGGTTTTGGAGACCATACCTACAGAGGGACATAGACTTGGTTGAAGGGGTGCAGAGAAGAGCTACGCGTGTCCTTATTGGCACACAGGGCTTGAGTTATGAAGAAAGACTTCATTTTTTGAATATGTTTACATTGGATGAACGCAGGAGTCGAGGAGATATGATCGAAGTGTTCAAAATTTTCAATGGGATGGATAGGATGGACCATGAACTTTTAGTACACCGCCAATCAACTGCTTTTACAAGGGGACACCAGTATCGATTGGTGAGGGACAATGCAAGGTTATGGTGTCGCAGGGAATTTTTCTCCAATAGGGTTGTTAATAAATGGAATAGCTTACCCCCGGAGGTAGTAAATTGTAACACAATTGACACGTTTAAAAAGAAATACGATAAACATGTTGGGGTAAATCGAGAAGCTATCCATTCTTAGAATAAGACAACCATAAGTATTCTTTATGGGCATTGTATAATATTTTATCATGTGTATATATTGTTTGTAATTTGTGTTAATTGCATTTTTAATTGGGTTGCTGTATTTTTGAAACATATGACAACCATATTTTTATGGGCATCTTTTTATCAGCCACCTCGTTGGGCATTTTGCCTGTTGTGGCGTTGTATTTGTATTTGTATATTTGTAAATCATAGGCCCGTAAGCAGGCTGCCGGCTGCATACCAGACAACGCGCCGTGGGAACGCGGCCTTATGCGGATCAATAAACTGATTCAGTACTTCCAGTTTCACTTAAAAAATATGGTTCCATTCATTGGGTTACAAGGTATCATTATGCCACCTTTGAAAGATGAAAAATAATGTCTACGAAAATAGGATTTTCAGAAAAATGAACAAAACTTCACTGAGAATTTTTATCATTACCTAAAATATACAAGGTGCTTCAAAACTCCATGTGCAAAGAAGTTCAAAGCATGTTAGGAATATCGAAACAAACCATTAACGACATTAATGAAGCATATTCGTATAGCACAACATGGTAGGAAATGCCACATCTAATAATAGTTGGTGATATTTCCTAGAGCTCCGATGGGCTATAGGAGCCAAGGCCGGTCCTAGAAATTTCTCCACCCGAGGCGAATAATTTTTTGCTGCCCCCTTGAATACGACTATCTGAAAAGAGTTTTCTGTCTATTAGCCTAATATAGTGGTTCCCAAAGTGTGGGTCGCGACCCCCTGAGGAATGGGGGGGGGTCAAACTGATGATTTAGAGCAGTAGTTCCCCAACTTTTGCCATCCGTGGCTACCTCTCCGTGACAAGATAAAAAGACAACAAAAAATACCACTTCAGAACACTAAATAGGCAATCTACAGTGTCAACAGCCAACACCCCCTAAAGAACATAATATGTATAATGTCATCAAAACTATTGTTTTTTCCTCTACAAATATCCTGTTGAAAAATTATTATCGAAAAGTCAATGATGATTTCATTTAAAAAAAAAATTGCATCTAAGCAAAATAGGAAATTAGAAATATAAAAGGAATAATTTTGTGTATGTGTAGATATTTATCTGATTATGTATGTTGAATATTATGTAATAAACGTTTTTGATCAAAAATTTGTGATTTTATTTTATAACGAAGTGTTGTATTTTCATAGATTAGCAAAGGCGGTATTTTTTAAAAATATAAAAAAAAATGTATCGATTACTTTTAAGTGGAAATAGGCTGTTTTTAATCCTTTTTGCGATTATAGTTGCACTTTGAGAAAAAACAAAACGTGAGAGAAGAGAAAACAGCATATAGGGAAATTCCCCTTATCTTTGAAGGAAGAAACATAGGCCACCAGAGCATGACTCATTCTTTGTGTGTGAGGGCTTTGCAACAGCTCGCTGCGATGCCCTTGACAGAAGTTGAGGACGCCCTAGGAGCCACGGTGCACACTTTGAGAAACACTGGCAAATCCCATAGAAAAGGCACAGACAATAAATTACTCAAATTTCAAAGATGTTCTTCAGGGGTGGCTGGAGCTCACCTGTCGCTTCGTAAAAGACATGATCATGTCATGAGGTGGAGAGGCTTTTTCCTTGACTCCATGTGATAAAACTGATTTTTTTATTCTTCCAACCGTACAGAAATGTTTTCGATAAAATGTGCTTGACTATACGTCCCGCTTTAAAGTAATTTCTCGGGTTTTATGATTTATGTATATAGGGTTATTTCACTATTAATTATCGCACATAAATTTTTCCCCATTACAGCTCATATTGAGGAGCCAACATATTTTCATTTTTTTGGGGTTGTTTTTTATTAAACTTTTATGGGCAGAATTCAGATATGAATTGATTTTCATGATTTTTTTTCCCCTTTTATTCCCCCTTCTGAACTTTTAGTTTAGAGATACACCAAAACTTTCGTGCAAGAAAAAATATCCCTGCATGTTTCTGGACTTTCCTAGCTTCAACATAATTGTTCCTTTTTAACGCTAAAATTAGGGGAGTCGAGGGGGTTCTGGTGCTCCATGCACTGGACAAGTGAGAAGCTGAAATCTCTGAATTTATTTGGAAAATTTTTTCAAAATTGTCAAAATTTATGTATCTAAACAAAATCCTAGGCTGCCTGTCGGGTGCACAGCACCCCTCGCTTAAGCCGCCCCTGGTGTTCTTTGTCGGAAACAAACTTGGCACTAATACAATGTGAATACAACGGTGATGTTTCTGGCGACATTTCGGGCTGTCAAATTACAAGAGGGGAATAAGTCGGGTTAAAACAAGCAACATATAATATTTTTGTAGCATCGTGAAGAAAGGTGCAAAAAAAAAAAAGAAATAAAGCTAGCGGCTTTTTATGGCACCTTGTTTGCAAGACAGTGTCAGACGATTCCGATGACAGATTGAAGGACAACAGATATAGGTATACAGCAGTTGCTCTCAAATTTTCCTCATCCGTGGTTTCCTTGCCCTAACGTTTATCTACGGCTTCCCAGAACAGCCTAACAAAGACCCACTTCGAAACAACCAGTAGGCACATATGAATATCTCAAGCTCATCGCGACATCCCTGACAAAGGCAGCCGATGTCCCTAGAAGTCGTGATGAGCACTTTGGAATCACTGGTATATAAAAAGGAGCAGTCAAAACATTCCTGAGCCGAAACAACACCACGCAAGAGATAGGCCTATCTCTAGCGTGGTGGTAGGTAGCGAGTATAGTGTTGGCGGAAAGGGGTATTTGTCGGAAAATGAAGAAGGAATCCAAAACTTGCTAATTGATTCGGCCAACAGGAAAAATGCTGATAAAGAGAGAAAAGATCCTTTACAAAGAAGAGAAAAAGAACCTAATGTAAAAAAACAGCTTCTGTAGAGACCTGAACATGAAGTGACAGATGTGTGTGTGCGTGCATCCAGGTTCCACATCACTTATGTGATTTCGAAGGTTCCCGAAGGTTGGATGCAACTGGAAAAGATATATTCCAGCTACGTCAGGCCTATCTGTAGAGACCGGCGACACTGTTTGGAAGTTAAATAAAAGAGGTGTATTGAGATGAACTGAACATATTCAATAGCAGAGAGTTGAATAGCATTTCAAAAGTATTGTACTTACTTGCGCTTTTATTTACACACTCGTGCTTTCCCCTCAGAATGATTTCGATATGTAAAAATCTACGAGAGTAAAAACACTGTCATAACAAATCTGTTATAAAAAATGCCAACCATGCTGCCTCGTCACTTCATGCCTGGCGCCTGCCCTGATAAGAGCAGCGTTCTTCAGTCTATTCAGGTTTTTTGTGGTCATCACATATTCAGGAATTCTCACAAATTAGTATACAAATATCAATAATAAATCATAGTAATTTCACATCACATAGACTAAATAAAAATGTTTTTTTTAAACACTACAAAAGGAAGAAATATAATACTAACCAGTTTTTGTGCGAGCGGAGTTCTGTCTTGCCTGGGCAGGTGTTCCTCTAAGGCCAACACAACACAATTTGCTATGATGGTAAGCAACACAGCATACTCGAACGGAGTGGATAGAGTTAAGGTTATAAATATGCAAAAGAACATTGAAATATTTGAAAATTTTATGACATGAATTACAGAGTAGTGGCAAGAGAAAAATGTCTAAGAAATATTTATGCTTATTTGAATCTCGTAACCATCTAGGGTTCCGCGAGAATTGAAAAACTAGAACTATTTGGTATAGAAAGTGTTAAATAGATGGGATGAAACCACCCAAAAATAAACGAATCAATCAATATCTTTTGACGTAATGTTCAAAAAAAACCTTTATTTTTTTGACGTAATGTTCAAATACCACATACGTCACCATCTTGATAAGCATCAAGTTGAACAATGACTCATTAACTTTTTCTCTGATATAGACGAGATATCTCGTTCCAGTCCTGTCGGAAAAAAATTAACACACTATGTCCGTACTTTTGTTGTGATATTTTGAGTATCGTAACAAAAGTAATAACACTTTACATTAACACTTAAAATAACACTTTACTTCGCTTATTCTTGTTTCCCGTTGTAAAAATAATGAATTTCAGTGACTTTTTTGCTGGGATCTAAACGAACTTGTTGCCAATAAACTCATCAAGCAAGGTTAGAGAAAAATATATTACTTTATTAACAAGCGCAGTAATCTTTTTCTTAGGACCAATACTTGATTTAGTTTGATCATTTGATCATTCTTGTCACACCACGGTAATTTTCTGCACACGAGGGCTAATTAGACCGGGACCTACAATTTAATGCTGATTCCGAATGGCGGGCTTGTTTTTTATACTCATCTTTATTACTTTATTTTTTATAATTCTGACTTTACTTGCAGAAGCGTAACCAGTGATAGAAACATGCCCAAGGTTCAAGTCGATTATGGAGAACCAGGTAAACTTTGCCTAATAGTACTCAGAAAAATTACCAACGAAAAAGGCAAATACAAGGAAAATACGAAAACTCTTTACACATTTCGACATAGTATGGGTGCCGTCTTCAGAGGATAAACTATCATAATTAGTTGCGGGAATTTATTGATTTTGAAAAAATTGATATTCCAGATTCACACGAGGTATGCTTGCTGGAAAAATGATAGTAAAACTTGATTTTACAGATCTATGCGTTTATATAGGGTGTCCTGTAGATCCTAATGCGGCCTTTATCTCATCAACCGTTTGTCGTAGAGGAATGATTATAATTTAAAACACACTCAAAATATATGTGCTCAAATATTACCCTGTACCAGTTTTGAGAGTGAAAATACAGTGACACAAAATAAAAAATCTAAATTTTTATGTGGACACCCTGTTCTAAAAACCTAATAAAAAAGTTATGGCTTTGTCTCTCCTGAGGCAAAAAAAAAACAACAAAATAAAATAATAATGATTCACGTTTCTAAATGTAATATTCAATGAGATATTTGAATTACAAAATCGGAGAAAAAAGTTGGGAAAGAACTACGTTAACTAACACACAACGCTTATTTCCCTCATTTAATCTGTTTCAATTTTTCTCAGATTTTTGAATTCAGATATCTCGGCATATACTGCACTTAGAAATTTTTTTGTTGACCCGAGAAGAGACAGGGCAAAAACTTTCCAATCGGGTGTTTTTGGACAGACAGGGTGTCCATATAAACGCTTAGATTCTTTATTTGGTAATACACTGTATTTTTACTCCCAAAACTGGTACAGGGTAATTTCTGAACACATTTTAAGCGTTTTTCGAATTGAAATCACACCTTTACGACGAGCGATTGATGAGATAAAGACCGCAATAGCACTTACAGGATAGTATATTCTTCACAAGAATTTAGAACATTTAGTTAATATTCATCGGTAATTGCGTAAAACAAGCCCAGACGTTGCTTTTCGGGTAAGTAAAGTCGCTATTTCAGCCATGAACAAACAAAATACATTGAATACATATTAGAATACATACTATTGAATACGCACAATAACATCTAGGACAAATAAAACCTCTCATTATGCTACTGTAGGCCCGGTTCAAATTTTTCCCGGCTCTCATAATAACCCGGAGATATTCCTATTTGTTCACCGAGCAAACTGATTTCCAAATGGCTAGCATACTGAACTCCCAAATGGCTAGCATACTGAACTCCCAATTGTCAGCCACGGTCCAATTGAATCCCAACTACTATTTTATATCCTATAAAAAATAAATCCAAAAGACCAAAGGTGAAGAAGAATAAATGCCAAAATACGCTTATACATGTATACTAGTCGTAAACTATGAACGCAAATACAATACAAAAACAAATACAAAGGCCACAACTACTATTGAAACCGAATGGAGTATTTGATAACTATAAATAATTGAAAAATTGCCATACTGAACATGGTTCTCATTTAACGTTAGCCCGAGCTCGATCTATCGTGCGGGTGAAATACTTAACATACATGTTTTAAAAAATTTCCCGGTCTTAAAGGGTTAGATAACATAGGTCATCTCTTCACCTTATCTATCAACTACAATTATCACAAACTCGTGATAAGATAGGAAAAAAAAACAGTAACCACATTATAGAAAATTACCGTACATAATAAATATGGTTGTCATTTAAAGATGGATAGCTTTTCGATTTGCGAAGAGGAGAACATTGCATTTCTTTTTGAATGTATCAATTTTTGTAGTCTATTCAATGTATTCCCAATGTTAGCGAAGCTCTACGACAATTACGACTCTCTTATAGTTCCTACTGAATTTATATTTATTGCGAATTACACGAAATGTGTGATAGTACCTAAGAAAATGAATTCTCAAAAACTTGAACATAATTCTTGAATAGCAGGAAGCACCGATATTGAAAATGTAATCATAGCAAAGTTGTATAACTATCTGGACGATCAAGACGAAGGTTAATAATTAAAATTGTAATTATTTATTAATCAGTTATTATGCATAATCAACAATCGCCCCGGTAAGTTTTATAAATTTTCCTACATTTATCTCACCAGTGTTTTCCATAATTCTCGAATGAAGTTGGTAAATATGATAAACATGAAAGAAATTATGCGGAAAATATCACTTAAATTTCAACCAATTATTAGTATCTACCGTATGTGTGATGGATAAACTACTCATGATTTTCCATAAAAATCAGATTAAATGAAAATGCGTGTTATAAGGATAAAATAAATTATTAAATTTGTTAAGATTTCTTCATATTCGTCAGCATTTTTAAACATAATCTACATCTACGATCGAATCCATCAATCCTAGATTGAAGTTAGATGTCCGGTAAATTTAAATAATTCATTGGTGATTTATCATTCTTACCGATATAAGAGGTGGGGATTATACATAATCACCGGTAAATGTGTGATAAAATTCTCAAAATTTATCAAACTTACCAAAATTTTACCGGATTTATCATATTTACCGTTAACATATATATATTTATTTAGCAATAATTTAAAATAAACCCACCCCCTATAGAGGAAATTATTTCTCACGAGACCCTTACGGAAGCACATCTCTTGCGCCATTGACGAAATGTTTACGGTTTTCACTCATAGATGGCGATAGTGAAACCGAAAAAGCTAGTGCTTTGATGGCAAGCCATTCACAAGCCCTTAATCAATAAAATAAGAATAAACTATTTACACTATTAAAAGAATCCCAGGAAGGGTGGTCTGAGTTTTATATAATTCGTGGCTGATAGTAATCCAATTTCTGAATCCTCATTCGACTCATTTCTAGATTACATTACTTTAATGAAAAAAGTTCTACATTTTAGGATTTCCAGTCGAGATAGTAATAGTGCATGGTGGTTTCCGAATACCGTTACGGATTGGTTTAAAAAACCTGCGATTCGTTGAAAATTTCAGGTTTTAACCAATCAGCAACGGTGCCGACTAGCAGAATCGGATAAAGCGTGCATTATGTTCGTACCCTTACAGTTTAGAGCAGATTCCGAACGGCTGAACAAAAACCACACATGACACATCAAAGATTCTTCCGAACCTTAGCTTGATATGCAACTATTCCGCTATCAGGAGGTATGAAAATCGTTTCCACTTAATTTGGGTTCACAGTGTATAGGGTGATTATAATTGAAGTTGCGATTTTAAAACGCTGCAAAGTAAAAACCACAGGTCAGAATGATTTGAAAATTTGTATGAATACTCCTGAAGCAATGGGATTTTGTTTTTCGAAAGAAAAACTTGAAAATTTAACGATAGGTGGTGAAATATTCGTGAAACACGGGAAATTCGCTCGCAGAATGGAAACAATAGTCAACCAGGGATGGCAATTTAATTAACATCGCAAAATTCCATAATTCATGGAAACATCACAAAAATAAAGTCACAAAATAAATACGCATGGCATGTTCAATATGTTGTCCACTGTGTTTTGCTACGAGTTGGAAATGGAAAACTGCATGTTCCACAACAGATTGAAGTGCGTGTCCCACGAAGATCGGATGGTAATGTTGTGGAGGTACCTCAAGAATGTTGTGTACAGTGGTCAGATTGCGAACTTGGCTGAGTTGAAGGCCCGCATTTCGCACCAAATCCACAGCATTACCACCGGTACACTCTGATCTGTTGCGGAACATGCAGTTTTACACTTCCAACTCGTAGCAAAACACGGTGGAAAACCTACTGAACATTTTTTGCGTAAGTAGTAGGTTGTATTAGTTATAGGTTTTGTGACTTCATTTTTTTGTGATGTTTCCATGAACTATATAAAAAATTTTCGATGCTAATTAAATTGTTATTTTGCCCTGGCTGACTATTGCTACCATTCTGCGAGCGAATTTCCCCGTGTTTCACGTGTATAGCGCCACCTAGTGGTAAATTTTTAAATTTTTTGTCTTTCGCCAGAAAAAATTCCACTGCTTCAGGTGTATTCATGTAAACTTTCAGGTCATTCTGATCACTGGTTCTTACTTCACAGCGTTTTGATATCGCAACTTTAATAATAATCACCCCGTATTTCGATCTACCATTCGGTCGCTAAATTTGGTTTTATTTATCAGGTGATTCGGTGAGATATTTGGGACATTGATAAATGAAGAGAACCTCTGGTCGAAAACTAGAAATGATAATCACTTTAAGACTGTAAAAAGATTCGAATGGTGTTCTGACATCCTCTCTCATGAGTTTGAAGTATGTTTAAGATAGCGTTTTCTAATAAGCAGTTTCCCGAGGAAGAATCTATTACAGAGGGGTACCAAGGACTTCAAGCGTTATGCCATTGTTGCATAGTAGCTAGTGAGAGGAGTATTTAGATAATTGCAAACCAAAATATTCTAAAAACAACTTCTCAAAGGGAATCGAGAGGATTTTCGAACACCTGCGAGGGGGGGGGGGGAAAATAACCGAATGACAATACTTAGATTGAACTGTTGGAAGCCGATGCATTGGAAGACACCCAAAAGTAAAGACTACTCGATGACAATTTTCTAAATTACAATTAATTGTACTTGAAAAAAAATCAATACTTCTGAGAATAGAAAACGATTAACCTCATCGAAGAAGACAAGTGCGATACCATAGCTTTATAGCCTCCAGTATAGCCTGTTGTGTAAATTATAGTTAGTATGCAGAGAGCATAATTGAATGAACTACGGTACTTAAATTTTTTATCTGTATCTTCTGATGGTTACAACACCGAAATTAAATTTTAGATGCATTTAGACCTAGGGCTGTTGTAACAATGACATTTGAATCTGTTGAAGAAAGACTTACATCATCTTCATCATGCTGAAAGCGTACATTGAGCAAGGACGTAGAACGTGGACAAATTGAATTAACTCAGACAAAGACGGTTTTATTCGATATCCATCCAAGTTTCCTGGGAATACTTAAACCTGTTTCCCCATCGTAAATTTGGGAAGCATTGAAACAACTTATGCAGTATCAGGGTTGTAGAAAAAGACAAGAAATAAAAGCTCATCCAGAGTATGAAAATGCTTAAGGACCAGAAGTAAAACTTAGGCGACTTTTCTATCTCTTGAGTTATAATATTTTCTAAAAAGCTGATCGTCTTTATAATTACAATTAACTTGATGATGTCGTTACATAAAGCGAGATTTTAGAAAGTTGATTCGACAATAAGAGCGTAAAACCATTTAAAAAAAAAGCAACATTGTCATCTTATGATAGATTTACCAGCATAAGTGCTAATAGGTCCTTAACAGCTACTATCTAAATTGGACATTCAAGTATAAAAAAATTACATAATCAACATAATGACTAAAATTACTTTGACTCGAAAGGAAAGTTATTTGCGGAATTGATAACCGTAATACTGAACCATTCAGTTTCCACTATCCACGTTTTATGAATCAGTGAAAATAAGGCAAAAGAAAACATAATTCAAGCTCATTCAGGAAAACATCAACCTGAAGAATGGCTTCGCTATCGTCTTTAGAGCTTCTTATTTTTTTTTTTTTCATTTTGTACGGTTTCGTTCGAAATTTGCTCGTTGAATAGGAATAGAGGATGAAAAGAGCAAAATAATAATAACAATAATAAAGGGGAAAGGAAGAAAGAAAAAATTACGCTAAAATAGAGAGAAAATAAGTAATGGCTTCGAAGAAGGGCTATTTATCGATTTACCAGTCGCATGTGAGCAAATGGATACGCGTGGGATACCATTCCCATCAAGGCATTCACATAGTGGCAACAAACATCATTAACGAGAGATATGTAGGAAGGGATCAACAGTTTCTCCTGCTTTCCGACAAAAATATTGATTGACCTTTACCAAGATACGGAAGTCATACGAGAGCCTGTCGCTTTTCACTTGCTGCTCTTTTTGTCATCACGACCACATATGGTGTCTATTTTTTGCTGCTTTGCAAGGCTCACAGAAGCGTTTCAACAGCCTTAATATGTAGGTCCCGGTCTAATTATCACTCAACAACAAATTTTGATAAACTTTCTACGTCCGAAACAAAAATAATTTCTTATGTAATTCGGTATGCTGAACACGAATTTAACCATAAAAAAACAAACCTAGATTGGCTATGGTTTCATCTGAAATTACACATTCAATACAAGTATAATAACATAATACAATACATTGAAACACAACATAGTCATAAGTATATCCAAAGCAAAATATATACACAGAAAAAAAACAACACAAATATATAGAGAATTCACCAATATACAGGGTGTCCTGTAAGTCCTAATGCGGTCTTTATCTCATCAACTGTTCGTCGTAGAGGTATGGTTTCAGTTTGAAAAATGCTCAAAATGTATTCAGGAATCACTCTGCACCAGTTTCGAGAGTAAAAATACAGTGTGTCATAAAATAAAAAATAGTTCACTCATCGGCGTCTGACGGGTACTTCGTTTTGCATAGCGCTTGTACTGGACATAAGGACTATATCTCTTACAATTGTCTAACAGTAGGGGGAGACCGGGACTGGTTGGCAAAAGTTTAGGTTTATTATTTTTAAGGGCAGTCGTGGTTTAGCTATCACAATTTTGATTGTGTCTACGGAAACTATATCTATTCGGCTACATTATGGTATTTTTTTCATTCCTGAATACCTAACACTCAGACGTTAAGAGTGCTTGAAAGTCATCAAGTCAAGTATGGCCAACCAGCCCCGCTAGCGGGGTAGGTTGGCACACCATTTCTGCGGTGAAAGAGAAGTAATAAACCAATGCCAAAACGACCTTTTTTTTTTAATTTTTTACTTTAAAGAATATTTCAACATAGTATAACAAATTTAGCTATCAAATCTGCCATTAAAGCAGTCAGTCGTTGTAAATTTGGTCTTTAAATCAGTCTTGATGTTTTCCTCTTTAAACTAAATTGTTATTTAAAAAAATTTTTTTTTACAACTTAAACCTTCTAATGTAAGATCACAAAAGTAGGTATTTCAAACTTAAACAACAAAAATATTAGCTGAACGTAGGCATTAGAGGTAGGTTATGAGCAAATGGCGTTGAATGAGGTAACTAAAAAGAGCAAAGTTATCAATTACCTACCTATTGTTATTTATAGCATTTAAAAACTAACTACGTTAGTATTACAAGTAACAAAATGAATGACATTTCATATCCACCAAGTATTTGTTCTCACCCTTAGACGAACACAAGAACTTAAGCGAAGGAACTTTAATAATTACATTCGATAATTAATACGAAACTTCATCTTTGTTTTTGGGCCAAGCCCAGGCCTTCCCCCTTTTCTCCATCGTGGTAACCAGGACATCTTCATTGAACACAGTGACTCTTCCAGGGTATCTCTTTCCATAGTACAAGACGACAACGTGGTCACCTGGTGACAGCCCAGCTAGGTTGACTTGCTTAGAATTTACTCCATTATAATTTAATGTAGGTAAGTCAGGTTCGTGAGTTTCCTCCAACTCGGGAGGAATTTTGTCAGCTGAACTCTCCCCAACCGCTGATGTTGATGGCATGTTTGTTTGAAACGGAATAAGTCAGCACCTCCTAGAGATAGAAGGTCTCTGCAGTGTTTGCTATAAACGTCATTCAGACTACCTAGCAAGTTTGCCACATTTTGAAACACGGCATCCTATTTCGTTTCTTCTTATTTTGGTGTAGAATCTTCCTGATTGGCTCACAAATACCGCATAGTGATTGGATGTGGTTCATAGAAATCGTTTTGAGCCCGATCATTTCTTTTTCCTCACAACGATATACTGGCACGAGCAGGGAAAATTTTTTTCCCTGAATATATTCTGAGGGAAAATGGACTACTTACTGACGTCACAAGCAGACTGCAGAGGCCTTCTATCTCTAGGAGGTGCTGAATAAGTCCAACTTGGTCCGTGGGCTAGATGATGAGAAGTCCAACTTGGTCCTTCTCATCATCTAGCCCAGAGATCCTCTCCACATCGAGGCTGTCATTAGAGTCAGCAAAGACGTACTCAAGATGATTTTTTGGTTTGCTCTTTTCTTTGCCTGCCGCCTCGTCACCTTTGTTTTGCTACCTTTCTGGAATTTTCAATTTTTTTTTGTTCTTTGCTGTCCCTTAGCATCTTTCTTATTGGACTGTCTGACAGGACTTCAGAATTTCTTTTGTTTCAACCCCTGCTTAATTCTTTTCTGGCTGGTGCCTTTGGAAGTGGTAGTAATTTTCCCGGAAAATGACGGAAAAAGTGCTGCTTGACGGTCACCCTGAATTTGATGACGTAGCGCTTGGGGGTATCTTGCAAAATGACGACACCTTGCTCAGTGACCTATCCAGAGTATAAAATTACTGTTCTTATTTCATCTGGAGCAAAGCCTTCAGCACTTGGGGTTGGTTGGGATATGGCCAATCTGCCTCCGTATAAGTTAGTCAACCAACCCCAAACAGGATTTTCAAATAAATGTTGAGGCAGAGGTGTCCAGGCATCTCAAATTGTAGAACCTAATACATGAAAATCAAACGCCTGGTTACACGTTTCAGCTGTGATAACGGGAATAACAATATCTCCCCGTATGTTAAGAAAGAAAACCCCGTGTGTTAATAAATGCCAGGAGCTTGGGTAACAAGAAAGATTTTTTAGAAACTATGATAGTTGTGGAGGACTTGGATCTTATAGCCATTACAGAATCTTGGGCAAACGATGGGGATGAATCTTTCTTACACATCTCCGGATACGATACTTTTTTGAGAAATAGATCTGATAGGAAAGGGGGTGGAGTGTTGATATACGTGAAATCATGTTTGAAGGCTAGAGAGTGTAACGTGCAGAGAAGTGATATTGAAACCATATGGGCTGAACTTGAGAACAAAAGACGTCATAAGCTTATTGTTGGGGTTTGTTACAATCCACCGAATAGGGATCAAAACTATATCGCCAAAATGCATGATGAAATTTCCTACATGTGTAAGCGAAAGAGGGTTCTCATACTAGGGGATTTCAATTACCCGGGTATTGATTGGGAGAACCTTTCATCTGGAAATCAGTATGAAAGAGACTTTCTTAAGTTGGTGCTCGAAAATTTTTTGTATCAGCATGTATCAGAAGCCACTAGGGGTACTGCTATTTTGGATTTAGTTCTTACTAGTACTGAGGATCTAGTTGAACATGTTTCGGTGGGGGAAGAGTTTTCTTCCAGTGATCATCGTATCGTCAGATTTCACTGTAACTTTTCCTCGGGTAAGGTTGATAACAAAAGACTGGTTCCTTGTTTTCGGAGAACTAACTTTGATGTTTTGCGAAGAAGGTTAGCGGAAGTTTTCAAAGACCGGTTGGAATCAGTAGGGGTGGTAAGTCAATGGGAAGAATTTAGTACGAAGCTGTCCTCTGTTTTGCACGACGTCATACCCTTTGTTCGAAAAAAGCGTGTTTGTACATCACACCCTCTATGGTTCACGGATAGCGTGCGGAACCTTTATCTTGAAAAGAAAAGAGCATTCAGAGAGTATAAAAGTGGACGAGGTGACCTATCATTGTTTACTGATAAAAGAAGACTGTTGAAGAAAGCGATAAGGGATAGTAAAAAGCAAGTTGAATCTAGGTTGGCAGATAACATTGGCTCTGACCCAAAATCATTTTTTCGATACGTCAATAATGGATGTAAGGGGACAGTTGGCCCCCTCTCGATAGGAGGCTCAAAAGTAGAGAGCAATGTAGGCATGTGTAGTGCTTTCAATGACTTTTTCGCGTCGGTTTTTAATGGAGATAATGATATTCGATATACGGGTGTTGCATGGGGTAATAAAACGCTCAACGATATTCAAGTGGAAGACGTGGAGGTCCTAAATCTTCTAAGAAATGTATGTGCAAGCAAAGCACCAGGACCAGATGATATCTATCCCAGGGTTCTCAGGGAAGGTGCTAATGAATTGTTGGGGCCAGTCGCACAGATATACAGGAGTAGTGTTGCTGAGGGTATCGTCCCGAGAGATTGGAAACTGGCTAACGTTGTTCCGATATTTAAGAAGGGTAGTAGAGAAGTGGTGTCTAATTATCGTCCAGTGAGTTTGACGAGCTCCCTCTCGAAAATTTTGGAAATTATCATCAAAAGGCAGTTTGTGAAGTGGATAGACGAGAATAATGTATTGTCGGATAATCAGCATGGGTTCAGGAAGGGGAAGTCATGTGTAACTAACCTCCTTTGCTTCTATGATTACGTGACTAAGGCTTTGGGTAAGAGCAAAAATGTCGACGTTGTTTACCTTGATTTCCAGAAGGCATTCGATCGGGTCCAACATGGCAAACTCTTGAAGCGTTTACACGAGATTGGAATAGGGGGCAACTTGCTGAATTGGATAGAATCGTGGTTAAGAGATAGGTCGCAACGAGTTATGGTGAACGGGGAATTCTCTGGTTGGACAGACGTCACAAGTGGAGTTCCTCAGGGAAGTGTCCTTGGCCCCATACTTTTTTCACTTTTTATCGACAAACTCGATCAGGGTATCGATGGAATTACTAGCAAATTCGCAGATGATGTGAAGCTAATGGGGGTAATCGGAAATGAAAGCGATAGGGAGTTGCTCCAGACCAACTTAAACAAGATTGCAGCATGGGCAAATGAATGGAGCATGACGTTTAGCGTAGATAAGTGCATGGTCGCTCATTTTGGTTCGAACAACCCACGGTTCTCTTACGAGTTGAATGGTGTCACTATCCCGGATGCAACTAGAGTCACCGATTTGGGAATTCTCATTGACGAGCGACTTAAGTTTTCTGAACATTGTTCAGCGGTTGTCAAAAAATCGAATAGAATGCTTGGTCTCATTTTCAAAAAAGTCTCTTCGCGTTCTCCTAAAGTCATTCTTCCGCTTTTTCGAGGCTTAGTTCGTCCTGGACTGGAGTATGCTGTAAGGTTTTGGAGACCATACCTACAGAGGGACATAGACTTGGTTGAAGGGGTGCAGAGAAGAGCTACGCGTGTCCTTATTGGCACACAGGGCTTGAGTTATGAAGAAAGATTTCATTTTTTGAATATGTTTACATTGGATGAACGCAGGTGTCGAGGAGATATGATCGAAGTGTTCAAAATTTTCAATGGGATGGATAGGATGGACCATGAACTTTTAGTACACCGCCAATCGACTGCTTTTACAAGGGGACACCAGTATCGATTGGTGAGGGACAATGCAAGGTTATGGTGTCGCAGGGAATTTTTCTCCAATAGGGTTGTTAATAAATGGAATAGCTTACCCCCGGAGGTAGTAAATTGTAACACAATTGACACGTTTAAAAAGAAATACGATAAACATGTTGGGGTAAATCGAGAAGCTATCCATTCTTAGAATAAGACAACCATAAGTATTCTTTATGGGCATTGTATAATATTTTATCATGTGTATATATTGTTTGTAATTTGTGTTAATTGCATTTTTAATTGGGTTGCTGTATTTTTGAAACATATGACAACCATATTTTTATGGGCATCTTTTTATCAGCCACCTCGTTGGGCATTTTGCCTGTTGTGGCGTTGTATTTGTATTTGTATTTGTATTTGTATAAAAATTGAAATGCGAAAAATTTACTTCCCAAATCGAAAAATAGAAATTCTGGTACAGTTTCACCATCACAGTTGGGATCTCACTAAAAACAATTGTCTAGGGTCGGGCTGGTAGTGAAGGTCACGTGAGTCGACTCTAGCACCGATCAGAGGTTCCTGACGGAAACCAGAACCTGATTGCCAACCTACCCCTTACGCCAACCAGTCCCGGATTCCCCTAGTCAGCCAGCATCGAGGTTGACCATTTTTCCTGGTACCTTTGTGTGTTCTATGAGTCCTTACCACTTTTTCACCATATAATAACGCTCGTAAAGTACTATTTAACTGTTAATAGGGTAATTATAAAACCAGAACCAGTAAAACTTCTTCATGGCGATATTCGTGTTCAGAAGGTCAAAACCCTTCGGGATTGTATATTTTCAAGTCGGACGAAATTTTATTATTGTCCAGTGTTATCACTCGGGCGCATAAAATGACCGTGAGTAATTTCAAGTCCATATGATAAGAAAGGCTTTCATGACCATCACTGAAGGAACAATTGAATGTTTTCGAGTAATTCGGCCATCGTGATTAGGAATTTTCCTCTCGCAATCCCTGTATTCATGCACGCCTATGCGAGGAAATGAGTAAATACGGACTTGACATCGTTCACTTACTTCTGAAGATGCCTGTCAATCGGACGAGCGAGCGAAAACTCAATTATGACGGACGGCCGAATAGCTCAAGAACATTCTATTGTCCATTCATATGGTGATTGATCCCGTTATTTGATTAACGTTATTAAATATCATGGACTAGATTGTAAATAAGATTCACCACATGGGAGAGTTATTCGATATTGATCAACAAAAAAGAAACATATCTCGTCTTATATGAGAAGATGACCTTGTGGATTCTTAGATGCAGCAACTGCAGCTGTTATGTATGTATATATTAGAGCAAGGATTACTAAATTTAGTAACAGAAATATATATATCGATGGCCTGTTTTTTCTTTTCCATCTTTATACGACGAGACTGTCGCTTAACGAGATAATTTCCGAACCACATACTATTTTCGTATAATAATATCGGCTGAATGAAATGAATTTTTGATGCCCGTCTAGATAGATCTTGCTTCATCTTTACATTCAAGGGTATTTTAAGGCGTGTACTTTTTAATTTTTTTGGTAATAGTTTGATAATGATAAAAAATAATAATGCTGCAGTATCTTAAGTGGTCTCTTACGTTTTAGCATGATAAAAAACTTCCTTATGTATAAATATTATTAAAAATATTATTTATCCACTGATTTATTTCAAATTTTTATCACATATATTTAATTGTTCATGATATCCTATGATGGTACATAATTTTACAGATGTCTAATACTTGATTTTTTTAAATATTAAAAAAAAAACCGCACTAAAAACAGCTTGGTGAAATAAGATGAAATCAATGAAATTGAATAAAAATTGATTCAAAATAAAGGAAACTGTTCTGTTCATAAAATGACGAAAAAGATTTGATATCCATTCATAAATACTTGGGTTATAAAATTTTTAATTTTTATTTAAAATTTAATTTTGAATAAGATAACTATATAATAATAATATTTATATGATTTAATTATAAATAATTAAATCATATAAATATAAATCTATTATATATAATAATAATATTGTATAATATTAATATTTGTATAAAAATTAGCATATTTTTTTATGAACAGTAAAATTTCTTACAAGCCAAATACAGCATACAATGCTGTAGAACAATCATTGTCAGCTTAGACTTATTCAAAGTACTCTTGTTTTCGAGTGCCGAATGATATTTTCACGTACTTTTCTAGTTCGTAAGTCGAACATTTGCTTTTCAATTCGAGCTTTTTTATGTTGTTAAATTGAATTACTCGCACTGCATTAGTTTCTTAGAGATTGCAAGGATCAAGACTAAACAAATACCGTACCGTTTCAACATTTTCTAAGAAATAAAAAATTATTTTAAAAGGTGTCACAAGTAATTTTATTGACATTATTATTCTATTAGTCACTTTTTAAGTATTTCTTACTAAAGAGCTACATTATTTTCTGACGGCATCACGAATAAAATAGAGGAAAAAACGAAACGTGTCAGTTATGGATAGAGAAGAAAAACACAAATGAGAATTGTTGCTGATGTCAGTTCAAGACTCGTCGTATTTTTCTTATTAAATCTACACTAAAGCTGAGCCATAAAGCATTAAAAAAAATTGTTTTCTATACGAAGGCTATAATTCAAGAGTTTTAAACAAAACAAGGTACTTATAAGCAGTTGGGATGGCGTTTCTTATGATTTTTTTATTTTTATATATATGGGTGTTA
Organism: Pholcus phalangioides; assembly: GCF_987345545.1. Lineage (NCBI taxonomy): Eukaryota > Metazoa > Arthropoda > Arachnida > Araneae > Pholcidae > Pholcus > Pholcus phalangioides. Next base: position 3,106,532 of record NW_028301625.1, on the reverse strand, counting down.
GTAAGTCGAGTTGTTAAGGCTAATGGACGTCTAGAGAAAAGCCGACTCAAACTGATCCCCTCTCGTATATAGTTTCTTTATATTTTTATACCCGGGAAATGACTTTTATTGGATAAGTCGTCCTTCTTTTTCGCCTTTTATCCGAACGATGTCGTTTGCCTTTAACACGAGGTTTTTGCCCAACGGGTGGTGGAATGAAACCGTCGCAAACAAACTCATGAGAAAGAGTCGTTTTCTCGATTCTAAGAACCAAGCTGTAAACTTAAAAACCTATGAGAGCCGATCAATTTTGAAAAAAGAAGAACAAACATATATATATATATATATATGTGCTCTAGCTCTTTTATTTTATTTTTACTCCGTTACACGTGTTTCGGCTGACAGCCATTTATGTGACGCGTATAATAAAATAATCTCCTAGTCTGTGTTCGAAGCATTAAATTTTCTTCTAAGAAAATAGTTGATACTTAAAGGCGAACCGATGTTGGTTTTATTAGAGAGAATTTCGGCAAAACTCATACTTGACTTGTATTGGAGAAAATGGAGGGGAAATTGGGAAACACAAAGTGTAGATGCCGTATTTATTTGAGGCTCTTTTCTTTATGAATAATGTATTTTCTTTTTCGAATTATTTGGTCACTATGGATTGGAAACATACCTGGCTTTTCTAGTACTGTAAGAATTAGATGCATCAATCGATGCATATCAGAAACCATATGCAGGGCTCCCACATCCTGAAGCAGGGCCCCTAGGCTGGGATATTTTACGGGCCCCTCCGACCAGACTTTCACGGGGGCCCCTTAATGATGAATTTATAGCGTGAAAAAACAAAAAAATGATTAAAATCACCACGGGCCCCAAGGCTGGAGCCTTGTTCAGCCCACTCCTTGTGGGGGCCATGGCCATATGTTGATCATATAACCAGAAAATACTCGACATTTATTTCTTAGCCTTTTTAGAGTTATATGGATAGACCACTTGCCAAGAGGATAGGGTTCAGGATTGAATCATTTTGATGTACAGTGTGTCCCTGAGTTCATGGCTCAAATCCGTGAAGGGATGGTAGTGCATAACAATTTTATAAACATTCGTTCTAAAATATGCGGTCGCAGATGCATTGGGGAGTCGGGAATAGAGGAATGCAGATGTGATCGACACAGACCAGGATGACTTCTATTTGTGGCTATAACAAACGTCCATCCACCAACGGTGATACAATGGAGTTTTGATCGGCGTACTTGCTTGTACAAATATTGAGCATTTCTTATAATACATGTCAATCTGGAAACCTCCGTACTTGTTTTTTTTAGACTACTCATTACGTTTGCGACCGTATGTTATATGACGGATTGTTCGGTGTGTACAGTAACAAGATGGGTGGAACCGACGATAACAACGTTTGTCAAATTCGAGTAAATCGAGATACGATTTTACATACAAATATTATTAATTGGGTCCAAAATTGAAGAAAAACACGCCTTTTTCCACTATGGTTTTACAGCTATGACTAGTTTTTATGACTTCATAAAATTTCAGTTGTATCTTGTGACTGCAATTAGGTTCTTAGAAAAGGTTGTATTTCTCTTAAAATCTATACAAATGAAATTCGCGTGTCAAACACGTTGAATGTTTTAATAATAATTTGGCCCATTAAAAAAATTAGCTGCTTGTGTTTGAAGGCAAGAAAACAATTGTCATCCATGGGTTGAAATTAATCAAGAGTTGCAGACCATTGCCATCAATGAGTGTCACATTAAACGAGTTTTTTTAATACTGACAGAGAAGGCCGCAATTTCATATGAAATTGCGGCCTTCTCTGCACAAAAAATGGCAGGTACCATTAAGTAATATTGGAATTTCATTTCTAAACAAATGCCAAAATTTTATTTTTATATTGTGTAGCTCAGAGGTCTTCAACCTTTTTCTAGTACCACGAGCACTGCCTGTACCTATCATCAAAAGAAGAGCACCTTCACGGCAAGTTTGACATACTAATGCATAAAATTAGGATGATTTCATTCCTTGAATACAATTTTTATACAAAGTGTTTAATTGGAACGTTGATCTAGAGAGAGCGCTCGCGAGCACAAAATCGAAGCATTGAGTACTCTGGGTATTTCAGGGAGCACTGTGGTTCTCGCGAGCAACGGGTTGAAGATGCCTGGTATACCCTCTCAAAAATCAATGTAGTTTCATTATTTATGGTGCTCTGATCGAATAAAACAATTCTCACTTGATTATCACTTAGTAATATCAGTTATCTGAGTAATAATCTCGAAATTATGCTTGAAAATTAGAAATGCGCATTTTTACAGAGAGAAAACGTGTAACTTCGCAACTGCACAACTAGGGATAGCGAAAGGATTATAATTATGCTGCCATCCTCTCGCGTTTGGGACGTGAATTCAGGGACACCCTGTGTAGACTAAAAGTCTATAGTCGCTGACTATGATATAAACGTTTCTATCAAGTTATGGATACGTATGCGAGAACACCAAGTCTACCATGACCACACTTGGATGCTATTAGACACGCTGTAACTTTCTCAACTAAATGCTATAAAGAAAGGTTGGCTAAAATAAAGGTTGGTGATTCGATTTCACCACAGAGGAATTTGAGTTTTATTTTCCAATTATCTTCGCTTGGTATCCGGTCATCTGTACTTAGTACACAGAAAAACCTGTCAAGTTGGACAACTCACTACATTGCACGGTTTTGATCGGAGCCAGCAGCAATCCTTCAATCCGGCATTTCACGTGTATAATACATTGTACAGTGGATACCTTGATAATTTATAAACCTTTTAGTAAAACTATGGGCATCCAACCGAGGCAGGTTTTACCATACTTGCGTAGAAAACAGATTTCACGTAACCGCATTAAAATTTTGAGACGGACAATGGAATGCCTTGAGATATGAATTTTTTTTCGAAAAATCCTCATTCATCATTTTTGTCTCATTATACACATGGTGGCTACTGGAACCTACAGTTCAAAGATTTCACGGAACGGCGATCCTTCCATTCCACTTTAGGAATTTATATTCAGACCTGTCAAACTAAAATTGATGCACTAGTCATTCAGTTACCAGTTGATTCTGCCAAACTCGAGTTAGATCATTCATCTGTCGTAAGACCATTTTCCTTATATGTATATATATATGAACTTTTAATTTCTTTTAATCATCGTAGAACTGCACATTTCTTTTTTCTTTGCTCTCTTTTGCCGATCCATGGCCTGACTTGACTTCTTACCTTCTGCGAAAGCCTTATGAAGTTCGCTATACGGAACTATTTTGTGTTTCCTTGGATTTGATTGCAACAACCAATTTTTTCTGTGTGACGCCTAGTCGAATTCCGGAAAGAACCACCATGTGATAACCTCTAGCCAAAAGGCATCCCCAAATAAAAAATATCTTTAGGTGGGATTCTTGATAATATGTCACTCTGTGGTGTGCTTTTTCATGTGTTAGGATCAGTCGGGCAGTTTCTCATTAAAGTTTAATCTTTCTAGGTTTTAAAAAAATAACTAGAAATGTAGGGTATAACAGTATATGCATGTTTATAACAGTATATAACATATATCCCATCACAGAGACGTTAGTCACGAGTAAGTGGCTATGTTTTAAGTGGCAAAAATTATTTTTTGCTCGATATGAAAATTATTTTGTTCGTCTTGATTTAAATTGTCTGTTCAATAAATTGATTTAATTTTACCACAGCTCAAATCGCAGTTAAGTGGCTTTTTAAAATGTTTTGCTTAATTATGTTTGATTATTGATTTTAAGTATATTTTTGAACGCTAGGAAATTGATTAAAAATTTATATTGCGGCACACAACGCAAGTGTCAAAGTTTTTTTAAATCTATATACATAAAATTGATTTTGTGTGAGTGTATGTTCTCTATGCAAACCTACAATTTTAGATCTATCGTCGCCAATTTTGCATATATACGAAACAGGGCCCGCATTGAACGATAGGCTGCTTTAAAAGTTTGTCAGAGCTGGGCAAATGCCCGAAACGGACAAGAAAACTGTCGGGCAACAATGGTTTGTGAGCCTCAACAATCACTTTCGGAATGTTTACTTTAGCTACTACTACTAGTTACTTACCCTAGCAATGCGTTTCAGACATGCATATACCTTTACAATGGTTTGTCACTACTTTAACCATGCCAGTATATGTACAATAGTTTATGCTTAGTTGTAGTTAGTATGTTATAATGTTTATTAGATCTGATTTATTTTTATTACAGCATTTTTGTGATACGGCCCATGTTAGTTTTATACCTGATATTCAAAGCAATTTTTAAAAGAAAGAACTCGGATGGAATTTTTCTCATCATCTCAATAATAAAATAGTTCTCGACGTGGTGTTCAACCAATTTTGACGTTTAATCATCAGAGTAACGTTTAAACTTCTACACGTAAACACAAACTTTACATTGTTTAAAAACGTCATTACTTTGTTAAAAACGTATACGAACAAATTCAATTATGGAACAAACACGGGCAAAACTAGTACAATACTTGTATTAGTTATGAACGGGCATTTTTAAATGTCAAAATATAGGACATTTCAGAGAGCCAGAAATAAATTTGGCTTTGAAAAGTCTATCTTTTCCCTAGCTTCTATCTTTCTCTGTAGAACCGTAGGAATGAATATAATGTCTTGGACTCTCTCTTTCTCCAGTATAACCTCTTCCACCTTCTTTCTTTTGAAATTGCAGAGGGCTCATTAACATACATTCAATATAGCGCATGACGTAACCCAAATCGAGATTCCGGATTGGCTGAGATACTGCTGTGACATCAGCATGACGTCAGGGTATTAAGTCTGCGCGCGCAGATGTTTACCGGAGAAGCTTTTGAGGGGGGGGATTGGAATGATGGGAATGTGGTGTCGATGGTGTGGGGGAAGGGGGGGGCCTTGAGGAATTCAATGGAAGTTCCTGTGATCAAAAATAAAAGCAGCTTTAGTTTGAGAATTGACTGCAAAGAGAAATGAAAGGATTTTTCTATTCATTAAACGCTATATATTTTAATTTCTCCCAAAAAGAACTAAACACCCCTATTGTTCGAAAACAGGTCAGAATTTAGTTTTTTTTAATTTTGTTTATCACATTTATTAAGAATAGTATTCCACGAAATACTTGTGGAAGTGTTATCAAATACTTGTTTATAAGATTTTTTTTTGTTTTAATATTAAAATGTTTTACCAGGAAATCTCGTTCCCTTCAGATGGAAACTAGCATATACAGGGTGTCCCGTGAGTCCTAGTGTTTGGCCTTTATCTCATCAACCGTTCGTCGTAGATGCATGGTTCTAATTTGAAAAAGTGCTCAAAATGTGTTCAGAAATCACTCTGCACCAGTTTCGAGAGTGAAAATACAGTGTATCATTAAAAAAAAAAAAAAAAAAATCTACATTTTTATACGATCCTCATGTCTTTTAACTTCCAGTTAGAAAGTTGTTGTCCCATTTTTCTTGAGGCAAAAACAAAAAAAAGTTCCACGTTTCCAAGTGGAATATTCGCTGAGAGATTTGAACTTAAAAATCGGAGAAAAGTGGGAAAGGAACAGCGCAAATGAGGGAAAGGATCGTTGTCTTTCGGTTTATGCTGTTCTTTCTCAACGTTTCTCCGATTTTGGAATTCAAAAATATCTCCACGAATATTGCACTTAGAAATGTGGAACTTTTTTTTGGCCTCAAGAGAGAAAGCGCAACATCTTTCTTATCGGAAGTTAGAGGACGAGGGAACCTTATGAAGATTTAGATTTTTTTATTTTATGACACACTGCATTTTCACTCTCGAAACTGGCAGAGTGATTTTTGAACACATTTTGAGAATTTTTTACATTAGAACCATATGTCTACGACGAATGGTTGATGAGATAAAGACCGAATCAGGACTTACAAGGCACCCTGTATAGTCAAACACGGTTATAACGGCATTGAAGATTCCGTGAAATTTTGTCTTATAACCGAGGTTGCCGTTTTCAAGACTTTTTTTTGATGAAGGTACGAAGTTATTTCAATATGACTCGGGTGACCATGTTTGATCGAGAAAAATATGGGAATCGGGCATCACAGACATAAATAAGGAACATGGTAAAGGCTTGCCAAAAATGTTGCGAATTGTTGGCGAAATCAATAGATATTGCTAATAAATAGGCTTTAGCGAGAAATATAGTTAATACACAGCAAGTCTGCTAAAATTTATTTCATGTGGGAAAAAATAAACATGTGAAAATATGTGAGATAAACTATTTATAGTCATATTCATAGCGAATGAATTTATAAATTATGTGAATTATCTTCACTCCCGATTCTGGCAAAGAATAGAAATTGAAGTAAGCTTCGTTAAAAGAAAAGGGACATTTTCACAAGAAATGGTCGGGAAAGGCTAAATACGTGAATGTTCCGTATACGGGCACGTCCATCTGTAAGTTGGAGTGACACACGTATAAGTATTATTTTCAGCATTAGGTATCAGAGAACAACAGACAAGCATTTCCTTAATGTGCTGAACTCTCATAAAAAGAATTTCTTGACAAAACGCCATATAAAAACGAAAAAAAAGCCCGTCACAAATTTGACGCTATATCCGAGCTCATTGCATTTTCATCGACGTTATAGGCGAGGTCCATTAACATTATTCTCTATAGAAATCAATCGGGACAGCCATTTATTGACGTTATAGCCTAGGTATCATCACAACCGAGTTTGACTATATTCACGATATCAAAAATTATTTAATAATACGTTCTCTTATGATGATTATAATTATTAAATGGGTTTTGCGTTTCTCACTGAAATATAATTAAGATGTATAGAAGAATTATTTATTACAATCTTTTCAATCAATTATTATTATTATTATTTTTTTCATCAATCATTTTTATCGACTATTTTTACCCAATTAGTCTTTTTGGGAAAAGTCTTGCACTTTTTTTTGTGTGATTATTATTATTTTTATGGGTTCGTGGGTGACGTAAGCGAACAAGTAGTCGAGATGCTGTCATGGCGATATCGAGTTTCATTGATAGAGCATTATAAGAGGTGCGCAAATAACATTTCCCGAAAGAATATAAAAGAAAAAAAAAGTGATTTCTCTCTCTCTCTCTCTCTCTGCGAAAGGAAAACTGACATTTAATTAAAGACAAGCTAAAATAAACCCGATGTTTTTTTCCCTCGGAATCAAAATTCTTTCCTTCACAAAACTTAGATTATATCAACAAGTTTTCTTTTTGAATTTGTGTTACACAGAAAATGAATGAACGTTATTAATTTAATAAAAAAGTATAAGGATTCAAATTTCAGTAGAAACACATTTAACTCTTATCTCTAATTATATTAAAATACATGAATTTCTTTCGCATAATATTCAGAAAACGCTTATGCCTGTTAACGAGAAACCTAATGATAATTTTGATGATTATCAAAAACGAAAGTTAAAAAGTAATCCTTATTTTTAGCAGATCATATTCTCTTCGCTCCAGAGGTACACAAATGTGTACATTCATTTTTACGGGTTTTAAATGGTTTTAATGATTCTGTTTTCAAATTAAGACTAGAGGTATGCGTAAGGGTACCTAACTCAAATAGTTCTAGTAAAGATATCGACCCAAACTAATTAATTAATACATTTTTTTATTTATTTTTATTTTTAAAAGGCATTTTCACATACCATGAACACAAAAAAAAAACCAATCGAATTTTTTTCAATTGTTAGTTTTAGCTTGAGTTTGAAGAGGATACGTATATGTAAATATTTTATGTTCTACATCTCGTAAGTATTATTATAAAATTATTGTGTGTGTTTTAAGAAATTCTAACTACGCAATTTTTTAATGATTCTAATTCAAAACTGATTTGATTTCGAATGAAAGTTTAAAAATTGAAACACTTTTGCAGCTACATATCTTATACAGACTTGTTAATATTGAGCTCTCGACTCATGTAAAGTGTGAAAAAACAGCATTTTCGAACAACATCGAACCAGCACACATTGGCTTCATCACGGTGGAAGGAATTTTGACTTGAATAATAGCCGTACTTGATGGAAAAACACATACATTGAAAGGCCAAATTATTATACTCTTTCGTAGAAATATGCAAATCAGCATAAGCACTTCTATTTAAATGACTACTTCAAGCAAAAAAAAAAAAAGAATATGTGTAGTATATCAGAGCTTCAAAAATAATGAATCAGAATTTAATTATGGGTAAAGGTAGTTAGACATAAGTGAATGTAATTGCGGGTAAGGAAGGTCGTTTGCTCATATTAAATGCAACACCATCTTGATTCCAGCACCAGATCGAATCGTTATCACGAACGGCTACTGTTATTTGAGCTAAAGGTGGACCCACACGTACTAGATAGGTGCGTATAGTACGAGTAGTTTATCCTTTCCAGTATATTTGCATCTAGGTATTCATACAGAATCTTTCTTGCATTGTAGCATTCCCACACACAGTGTAAGTTAAAATACATATCTCTATTATGATTTAAATTATGCAATAAACCAGTGGTTCCTAAAGAGGGCAATATCGTCCCCAGGAGGTTGGTAGAAGCTATGGATTTAGTATAGGATCCTATGGACTGACTTGAGTTGGGGGTGCGATGGGATAAAAAATTTCTAAAGAAGGGGGTGAGATGGAACAAAAAGTTTGGGCCACGATGCATTAAACCCTGATAACGTGAACTGACGCTCGTGAATTTTTCCTTAGAGAAACATATTTTGAAAAACTACTCAAACAACGTGCCCAGTTTAGATATGTCATTCATTTTACTAGGGGCCGTATATGTATCGAGATACTAAATTTAATTTTTATACGGTCCTACTGTCATCTGATCTCCAATCGGAAAGTTTTTGCCCTGTTTCTACCGAGTACAAAAAAAAAATCCATATTTCTAAGCGCAGTATTAACTTATATATTTTAATTCAAAAACGTTGAAAATTAAAAAAACGGCATAGAACAAGTTTGTCCCTTTTTCTGCTGTTATTTTCCTCATTTTCAGTGCTATTTGAACCAAAATATCTCAGCTGATATTGCACTTGGAAACATGGATTCTTTTTTTGTTGGAATCGGCAGAGAGACACAGGGTAATAACTTTTTAATTGAAAGTCGGGGACATGGGAATCGTATAAAAATGATTTTTTTTTTATCTCGGCGCATATATACAGCTCCTAGTAAAATAAATGACATATCTGAAATGGACACGCTGTTTGAAAACATTTCCTAATTAAAAGTATGTTTTTGTAACTAAGCGTTCACGAGTTACTTGAGCTGAAACGGATTTGACCCTCTATGGTTTTGAAAAGTTTTTTTTTTATAAAAACGGATGATCACATTGATCATTTTTGTCGCCCTACGGTCATTTTCTGCACACGAGGGCAAATTTTTTTTAGACCGGGACCTACAATTTATTGCTGATTCCGAACGGCAGGATTGTTTTTTTTATACTCATCGAGAGCTTGGTGTGCTAACCCCTAGATGGGGGACTCCCTGCGGTAGCTATTTTTTCTGCGGTCATGTCGCCGTTTTTTTGTTGTACTCCTGTATCAGGAATGTTTTCTGACAAGGACGAACCGGGTATCGAACTCGCTAACACCTCTAAACATCCTTTGGTACTTTAGGCGAGTATCTTATCGACCTGGGCTACCGCGCCACACAAAAATTGATGTAAATGGGTGCTGTTAGCATATTTTTAATTGAAACTACATTAAAATTTAATTAGAGTGGACTTTTTATTTAGCTAAAATTACAGTTTTCCTTTATTTTACTGCTTTTTTAAACATGTAATATCTTGCTTAGCAAAGTTAAATTGATTTTACGTCGAATTTTATTTTTGATTCCCTGAATTTGGTGCGATTTTATAAATCTCTCATCACATAAAACTTCAGCCGCTCTCAAAAAGTGACACCGACAACGAATCAACTCTTTCTAGATAAAAAAATTGTGCTTTTTGTATTTTGTAGCTATATAGCCGTATTTTGCAGTGAAATGACACTAAAAGATGTACTATTTTCTAAAATACCAAAACAAAAAAAAGAAAAAAGAAATTTGTATGATGACTTTTTTGACCGTGTATATTCAAATATACACTCGACCACACAGAGGGTTAAGTTTTCACCCTATATGTGAAACTGATATGTAACACGCTATTTATCGTCATTTTTGGGATATATCCCGGAAATTTTTCTTACGCTAAGTTAGAACATTAGAAAAATTACAGGAGCCTAACTTATTTTTTTTTAATCGCAAATGCCATCTTCTCATGACATAATTAGTTAGTTTCTTTGCAAACAACATACTAATGCTAAGAAACCATTCTACAGTGAAGCATAAAATGATTACAGTATTATAATTCCTTAATTGTATCGAATCATATTCGTTCACAGAAGACATTTCATGCACATGAGAGCTTTTTGCAACACTGACCAGCAATTAAAAACCGTTTTCAAAAAGACTGCTCAATGGAAACAAAATGCCAAAATGCAGATTCGAAATCAAATCTTTCAAATTGAAGGCTGGTAAACTCTACGTAATGCAATTTTGTTTGATGCATATAAATACCAAAAAAATGTTATCTCAAATATGATCAGGCAGTTATGAGCATGACACGTCTCGTAGATAATCTGGAGATGTATGCTGACACTAATAAGCGCCACCTGTTAAGAGAAGATGTAGTGAAGCAGGTCAAGCCAATCCAGTAGATTGGGATGCGAAACAAGATCGAATAAGTAGAAGCATGGCCTTGGCCAAATGAGGGAAGCGGTTTTCTCTTGTGTTTTCTTCCTTGAAATCCCTTTCATCCATTCATTTCTCTCCCTCGTCTACGAGAATAGACTAACCCGAATTTCACTTCGGCCGCTTATTGATTTCCAGCATAGTTTTCACCGGCATTTACCAGTAGCGTTTCACGTCATTTTATGATTCAAAAGTACATTTCAGTTTTTAAATGCAAACCATTTTATCTATAGCAGAAAACTAAAAAAAATTGTACTTTTAATAATAATAATAATATAATAAAATATTTTACATTTGTCAAATACTATTTATATTTAACGTAAATAATTTGTGTCAAACCATCCAAAAATAACTTGTACGATTCCGTAGAGAAGTGCTATAAAAAGATTGGGATTTCTACGATCTCAATTAACTCTCTTTGATCCCGTGTATGTTTGAATATACATGGCAAATACATGGTCGAAAAAAATCCCATTATACCACTTTCTCAACCCTTTTAGTATTTTAGAAAGTACATTTTTCAGTGTCATTTCAGTTCAAAATGCAGCTATATAAGTACGATACTTTTTTTTATCTAGAAACAGTTGGTTCCTTGTCGGTGTCATTTTTTGGGAGCTGCTGAAATTTTACGTGTTCAAAGCTTTATAAAGTCAAACCAAATTGAGGAGATTGGAAATAAAATTGAAAGTAAAAACTATTCAACTTTGCTAAGCAAGATTTTATCTGAGTTAATAAGTTTAGCTAGTAATGATGCAGGTTATGAACTAAAATTTGAAGGATTGTATGGTACGATCTTAAGTTACACCCAAATCTGCTGATGTACGTGTGAATTTTTGAAATTTAATTTCACATATCGTGTATAAAACACCGTAATTAGACAAATACAGGCGTTAGACCTTAGATTTTGGCTCATAACCTCAAAAGTATACGGCAAAATATCATATTTAAATTTTTTAGTAATACAATCAGTAGATGTCTAGAAATCATGTTTCAAACTCAAGTAAAATTTCAAAAATAGCATTCTTTGTAAAATGCATTGAAAGTTTTTATTCATAGATTACTGGATGTAAAAATCCAACACTTAAGTGGGCGTAACTTTGGCTCTAAGCGTCATATAAAAAAATAAGCCTTGTTTTGGAATCACAAGAAATGCAGCTTTCATAAAAATGGGGGAAAAAAATCAACATTTCTAAAATGACGTTTTAAACGTAGTCGGAAACCTTAATTGATTATATTTAAGGCATAATATGAATCATTAATTGGTCAGATTAATTATTTTATACCCTTATACTTCTCAACCCAAAACGTATTATCTTTACATGTATAAGCCGCAGAATCAAATCTTTAAAAGAAAATCGAATTAAATATCATCGTTAGAGAGTAATGTTTTTAAAATTAAAGTTAACATTAATTAAGGAATAAAACTGGGGAAAAAATGGTCAGAGGTGGAAAATAAAAGAGCAATTTTCGGGATAAAAACACATTATTAATGCTGAAGGTAGTAGCCGGTAAAAATTTATGCCGTTAACAGTTGCGCGTGCGCGGACGTGATGTAGCAAAACCGGAAATCAATAACAGCGTCCGTGGTTTGTTAGGTGTTGCCCATCAATAAAGGCAACGGGGGCAAATAGGGGCCTACACAATCTCTTTCTTTGGACCTCTGGTGAATAATAATAATAAAACCAGTTTAATTAACCAGAATGTTCCAAAAATTTGTGCTCATTTAAATAATCTTGACAATGCACCTAAATTGGGAATATTTTTGTAACGCTCGTGTGTTCATACAGCGAGAAATTGGGATAATCGTCTGTAATATCCCCACTTTTTTTGAATAGATAATTATTCTTATTTTATTGATATTTTGGAAATTTTTCTACTTAGGCGGAGGTCTAGTCATTAATTCAAAATTTCATGTAAACTGATATACCTTGAGATTTACCTTCACCTATCATACGAAAACTGTAATTATTGAGAGATACGGTGATATATATAGTTACATTTAATTAGAGTAATAGGAGATGGTCTATAAATGGACATTATGGAAAGCTGACCTCATAAAAAATTACATAGTAATTTAGTAAGATTAGAAAGATTGGCATTTTTTTTAGTTTTTTGATGACAAATGAATTTAAGAAAATAGCTATAATTTGAAAAAAATATTTAAATTTGCATAAAATAATATTAATGGGTATAAATTTTTCGTTCGCAATATGCCAAAGTAGAATCTATTTTTATTGCTGTTGCAGTTTTTTTATTTGCAATGAACGTTTTCTAACACGACTATTGAGAAAAAAACCGATAGAAATTTTACCTGCTAATTAGTAATATCATGCTTTATGGTGTGACACCATAGAGCATTTTATTTTTGTTTCTATTTGGATCATGGCAGGTAATGTTTAGATCAAAAGAAAAACGTAATCGCCTTGAGAGATATTAAATTTTGTATGTTGAATGGAGGTGGGTTTCGTAATTTAATTATAAGGTTTTTTCTGTTCGTGACTACGAAGATATATCAAAGATGTAGCTCATTTGAATAATCCAGACAATGCACATAAATTGGGAATGTTTTTATAACGCACTCGTGTTTATATAGACTGAAATTGGGATAATCGTCTGTAAATTTCCCATTTTTTTGAATAGAATTGATAATGGTTATTTTATTGGTATTTTGGGATTTTTACTGCGTACGCGGAGGGTCTAGCCATTACCTCAAAATTTCGTATAAACTGATACAGTTCGAGATTTATCTTCACCCATCATCCGAAAGCTGTAATTATTGATACAGTGAGATATGAATAATACATTCAATTAGAGTAATAGAGATTGTCTATATATATGGACATTATGGAAAGCTGATTACATGAAAAATTTATTTAGCAATTTAGTAAAATTAGAAAGATTGGAATTTTTAAAATTTTTTTGATCACATGAAAAATTGAGAATTTGTGTGCACATAAAATACTATTAAATGGGCATAAATTTTTCGTTCACAATACCGTGAAGGTAGAATCTATTTTTGAAGTTTTTATCGCCTTTGAAGTTTTTTTTTTTGAAACTAACGTTTTCTAACCTTATTAACGCGAATATTGAGATAAAAAACGATAGAAATTTCATCTATTAATTATTAATATCATGCATTATGGCGTGATGATCATCGCGTGACATTATAGAGCATTTTTTCATCTTTTTCTGGATCATGGCAGGTACTATTTAGATCAGAAGAGCAACGCAGTATCTTCGCGAGAGATATAAATCTTGTATGGTAAATGGTGGTGGGTTTCGTAATTTAGTATAAGGTTTTTTTTTCCTGTTCTTGGCTACCATAATCTTACTGCTGTCAGCACATTATTCAATTTTCCGAAGCTAAAGGAAGAAACGCTTGCACAGGTGTTGGATTGAGATGGCATGCCTTGCTTGCATGATTGCCTAAGGTGCAAATTAAATGGTTGTATTAATATGGAGGCGAAACGGAAGGGCGTAGTCGGGAAGTGCAACTTTGAATTTAGTAGACTCGTGATGGTATTTCCAATGTTCCGGTAAGATTTTTATTAGCTGTGGGGATCCAAAATGTTATGCGAGTCAAGCTTCGTCCATGGCGAACGAGTATTCAGTTACAAAATTGAATTTACTTATTGAGAATATGAATGAGCTGTTTCTTGAGCATATGCAAATAGCATATTGGTTTTTAGATTGTACTGATCACCTAGAATGTGAGAAGGGAAAACATGATAGTGGGTCCAGTAGAAAGCATTTCATGCACAGAAATTTCTTCCGGTTTTTTGCGCAGTTCGAAGTAAACAGCTACACAAAAGCCGGTTTTTGAAACCGGTTTCCAAGGTGATTTTACCTTTATAAACCGGTTTTTGTGCTGCTTGGAGTTGCGAAGCGCTACGGGTGTGGAACCGGCTTTACGTACACGGAAGCTAATTAGATTAGATCTTTTGCAGTCTATTCCGAACAAGCATACGATTTCGTGTCTCATTGTAGACAGATTAAGAGAAGTAAGAGTTTTTAGTAACAAATTATCAAAATTGTAAGAATGAAGGTAAAAAGTATTTTAGTAATTACTTTGATTGGTAAAAGAAACCAAAGACTATTCAGAACGTATTGGAACTGATGATATTCATACATATTCAATAACTTTCACGAAAGTCGAAAAATCATATGGATTTGCATGAAAAGAGTTAGCTAAAAAAATCACTCTCTCTCTGCATATCAAATAGAGTTGTTAATAATAATACCGCTTGTGCCATCAATATGCTTTGAGCGCTCGCGAATGAATGGAACATCTGTGGTCTGTGGCATAAAGGAGTCATATAACCCACCTTAAACAAAAACATTAAGAAACTGATCAAAAGAGGTTGACTTATCTTATCGAAATCATCGTCGCCATATATTGATCGAAATTTAGATAATTAATGCCGCCACGAGGCAATTCTCGACAAAGAAAGCGAAATACCAGAGACGATGAAAAGAAAAACGAAACTAATGATACCGACTTCTTGTATCAGACAAAGTTCACAATTGGTTAAAGTCAGAGATTGGCAATCGCCGAAGGAAAAGGTTCCAGAATCAAAGAAACCAAATAAATGACAGGAAAGGAAGAAAGATCTCGGAGAGAACCTATAAGAAAGAAAGTACGAAAGCTCGGCCTGTGATTGGCCCTCCGAGAAGAAAAGAGTATTCGGGATTGGATCAGAGGCTTAAGCGGACTTAGGAAAGTAGGGCAATTGCTGTGAAGTTCCATTTATTTTGTTGAGCGACTTGCATTAGGGTCATCAACAAACAGATAAAAACCGTTGAGCGAAAAAATGTCCATTCTTTTCATTTTTTTTCCAGTTCTTTATGATTTTTTTTTAAACGATACGGTCACTTTTGGTCAATAGTCAGAACGAAGTGTGAATAGGAGCTGAGATTTCCTTTTTTTCCCTCGGTCAAAAAGTGTTATTTTTTGCTCTCAGATGAGCCATTAAGCTGAAAAATCATTTATAGAAGATAAGCGTTACAGCCAGAAGCTAATTTTTTTTTGTTTTCGAGTGAAACGTCAATAAAATTCCATAAAATACACCTATATCTTAAATTATTGAAGGTATTTCTTTCAGGTATTGTTTAAGAAATTTATAAATATTTTTTTTAATGTTTTTCAGTCAGTTACTGGTTATCACATGCATGAAATGAAGAGTTCGATGTTAGAAGAGTCCATTTTTTGGGGTATTTGATTTGAGTTATACATTCTATGCGTAAAAAAATCGAATATTACATAAAGCATGTAGATTCATGCTTTTTAGTCATTGAGTTTCGCAATAGGTCAGCTGAACATCTTTTTTGTTCTGGTGAAGAAAGAGGCAATTAACACCAAAAGTATGCCGCTGGATTTATCCCGTTGCCAAGATCTCTCCCAGCCCAGTTTCACGGCAAAGTCCGAGGACCAAGGTACAGAAACTTCAGGTGAATTATCGCCAGAGTGAGGGACCTGTGGGCATATGACTAGTTATGACTAGTACGACACAGGAAGAGCAAATAAATGAGAAATAACACTAAGGGGTCTTGATAATCCTGGTTTTTACATTTAATCTCTGGATATGAATCATGATATCCCTTTCTCTTAGTCGTGAACGTTGAAGTTGGTGTAACAGAATTCAGAAATTCTAAGAAATTTGGCTTCAAAGAAGGAGGGTCTTCCACTTTCGAGTGGTGTCATTTGGTGCATCTCAAATTTCGAAGCCATTTTCTTAGCTTCTCAGTAGTTTTTGAAGGCCCAAGAGCAAAACATAACACGATAATAGACAATTAGAACACACCAATCCCTAAACGCATAAATTCATGTAAATATTTCGCTCCATGTCTGAAGTCTAGCATCTTTCAAAAGTTGCTAGACTTCAGTCTTCAAGAAAGAGGCAGGTCCAGCGGGCTGCTTTCTTCTTAACAGCAGAGCCGCCCCTAGGGGTGTGCGACAGGTGCGGTCGCACCGGGCACCGCGCTTTGATGGGGGACACCCACACTCACGGCAATAGAAGTGAAGAAAATATATCACTGAATTTTTTTTAAATAAATGCATTTTGAACAGGGGCACAATTGAAAAGGGGGAAGGGTCCAAAATTGTTTAAGGCTTTCACCAAATCTTAAAATATATCTTTCATTAACTCAGAATTTTTAACAATTCTAGAATTATTTCTTTCATTAATTCTGAATTTTTAATAATTCTGGAATTATTTCTTTCATTGATTCTGAATTTTTAACATTCTGGAATTATTTCTTTCATTGATTCTGAATTTTTAATAATTATGGAATTATTTCTTTCATTGATTCTGAATTTTTAACATTCTGGAATTACTTCTTTCATTGATTCTGAATTTTTAACATTCTGGAATTACTTCTTTCATTGATTCTGAATTTTTAATAATTCTGGAATTATTTCTTTCATTGATTCTGAATTTTTAACATTCTGGAATTACTTCTTTCATTGATTCTGAATTTTTAACATTCTAGAATTATTTCTTTCATTGATTCTGAATTTTTAATAATTCTGGAATTATTTCTTTCATTATTTCTGAATTTTTAACAATTCTGGAATTATTTCTTTCATTGATTCTGAATTTTTAACATTCTGGAATTATTTCTTTTATTGATTCTGAATTTTTAACTGATCTGAAATTTTTTCTTTCATTAGCTCTGAAATCTTGACAGTTCTGGAATTATTTCTTTCATTAGCTCTGAGACCTTGATAGTTCTGGAATTATTTCTTTCATTAATTCTGACTTTCCAACACAATTCTGAAATTATTTATTTCATTAGTTTTGCATTTTCATAGGTACTGATCAGTGTTCGCCAATATGCATCTAGACACATGATTCACGCATCAATTCAATTTTGCCCCTGCAAATTTCGTAGAGGAGTGAAATAAACTCCTTCAAATTTCAAGTACGCGTATTTCTTTAATACAGTATTACTTTGTTTTTCATAAAAAAAATACCCCTTGTTTTACAAAATTACCCCTTAAAATTTTAGAGAGAAGTGAAATTATCCTTCAAAAATTTTCTTTTGGATAACACTGGTACTCTGATGTATATAGTTTTCAAAATATTTTCTTATTCATTAATCATCAATCCTAAAGTTTCGTTAGTTTTGGAATTATTTCTTTCATTAGTTTGAAATTTTCTTCGCTTCTTAATTTTCATCAAATCGAAGTTTTCATTAATTTTTGTATTAGTTTACATTTAAATTTTGTCTATATTTTTTGCATGGATATTTTTCAGCATGTATGCAATAATGTATGAAGTTTTGGATTCCCCCCCCCCCCAGAATTGTTAAGACGTCCCCCGGCCTCGCAGTTATTTTTGCACACGTTCATGGTAAGGGCGGCCCTGCTTAACAGACAACATATAGTCCACTCCCTTACCATAAAAAGTTGTAAACGTGATGAAAGTGACCCAAAATTATGACATAGTATATGTAAAAACTGTTCCATCGAAAGAAATGTCAACTTTGAGTTTAGAATTTAAAAATTAATACTTAATCCGTGGTATGAATTTTTATGCAAAATAGAGAGAGCTCGCCCAGAAACTGATTAATCATAATTTTGTAGGAAAAGAAAGTAGTTCCAAAGTATAAGAAATTGACTTTGTAGTTTTCTGGAGTTTTTATACTATTAGAATGAAATCACATGTGAAAAACAATAAAAAATAACTGAAATATAAAATTTACAAATAAACCCAGTAATTGAAATTTCAAAATTTTCTTGTTTCCCACAATTGGATAAAACTGGAGTCATCTCTTTTTTGCATCAATCTTTTCAATTTTAAAATTATATAATATGATATTTTGATCACAAAGAAATCCGATGCCAACAACACCACACAGAATTCCGCAGAACAAAAACCGGTCTTGTGGTGTGGCTACTCAAAATTCAAATGTGAGTATTCAAATCTCCCGAGCTGCACTAGCCACACCTCAAAACAGGTTTTTTCTCTGCGGAATTCTGCAGAGTTCAGCTGGTGTGGATCCGACTCAAAAAACAAATTCTTTACAAAAGAAAGGATATGGCCACTCGATGATGAACTTAGTGTACCTCCGAATCGGGTTGTCCTCAGATAAAATGAAGAGCGAAGTGGGACCTTTACCAGGGGCCCCATACAGCTGTTGACCTTTCTTGCGGGCCATGCTTGCCCCGCCGCCGGCCCTTTCTTGTGCACTTAGTGCGCCGACGCCATAGTATCCACCACCAGCACCGGATCCTCGCAGAGATGAACGCTCAACAGTTGAGCCTGAGGTACGAGCAACCTCGGCTTGAAGAGCAGTCAGTCTGGAAATATAAAATATTTACAAAATGTAGTCACAAAACACGAAAGCCAATAAATACATCAATTTTTACAACATTTTTATCAACCGCTGTCATAATGTTACGTGTAGTCATCGATCTTGTAAATGCTTAATTGACTATATTTTGTTTCTCTCTCCGAATGTTTGTTCCCTTGCTATATTTACGATTTCAATATGTTACATCGTATTTGTTTTCCAAGAATACACGGTTTCTTTCTGACAAGCTGTGGTTTTTATTTTTTCATTTTCTCTGCGTGAGTTATATTCAATCGTTGATGTTTGTGGTTTGAAACATTTCCATGGCAACATGGTGGTAAATATCAATGAAACAACTCGTTATTTTGAATACAAATAGCCTGTGACGAACATTACTATTTATTTTTCGAAAAAAAATTTCAACAAGAGATTTCTTGAATCCTCTTGTTTCTCCACCTTTCTGAGCCAGTGAAATGTCTGAAAATTGCACTGACCACTAATTTACAGCATGAGTATAAAAAATAATAAAGGGCATAGAACACAGGAACTTCTCGTATTTTACGAGACATTCCTGTATTTTTGGTCGAATCAACTATTTTATGCAATTGTCTCGTTCTCTTCTGACGAAGCTTGTTTAAATTTTACTCAAATCGAGAGATCATTTTCATGTCTTATCAATTATAATAATTGTGACTATAAATGTAAATATTCATCCTGTATATTTGTTACGCGCGTTGGAAGTTTTTTCTTTGAAATACACTTTCACACACACACACACACACACACACACACACAACACTCACTGTAGTAGTGTTTACAGTAGCCTCCCTTCATTTCTCACAAACAAATTTCTCAGCAATTTCAGCAACAATTGATGATTTTGCAGACTTATGGAAGCGGTTTTTTTTTTTGTGAAAATGAGCGGTTTCTCGTATTTTTCTGTTTTCAATTTCCCGTATTTTTCTCGATGAAAAATACGATCACCTACCTATTCATGTTTTTCTAAGGCCGGGTTTATACTTTAAAAAACTGATAAAAGTCCTTTTATAAAACTTGAAAAATGCAACCAATATGTTTATTGGTTGTTTCTTTTCAAGTTTTGTAAAAGATATTTTATCGAACTTTTATGGTGGCATTCCGGCCTAAGGAAAATTCTTTCTTATTATTTCTTCAATTTGGTGCGATTTTATATCTGCATCTCTCAAAATCTATCGAATTTTTGCATCTCTCAAAAAAAAGACACAGACAAGGAATCAATATTTCTAGATAAAAAAGTATTGTACATATATAGCTGTATTTGGACTGAAATGACACTATTGAAGGGTGTTTTCTAAAATACCAAAAAAAAATTGAGAAAAGAAATAGGTATAATGAGTTTTTTTTGACCATGTATTTGTCGTGTATATTCAAACATACACTGGACCATAGAGGGTTGAGTAGGAAGGTTAGTAGCATTTGTAAGTTTTATAACTATTAATATTTGTGTGTGCAAACCCATAGGTATATTTAATATCAATTATACAACAATTAAATAATTTTTAATTTGGTTATAATTAAATTATAAAATCTGCCAGCGGATCAAATGTAGCATCGTCGCGGATTATAGGTTGGTTGAGAAACACTGCTTTAATGTATTTGGAACAAATTATGGCTAGACATCAAAAATGATTGGTTACTAAATCATGACGAATAGTTCAACCACTAAATGCAAATCAATTACTAGATGCTGTATACTTTCAAATTTAAAAAAAGATTCACGATTAGGTTAATAATGTACTGATAATGATCAACACACAGTCATCGTCAATGGCGTGTCATCATAGCTTTTTCTACGTGATTTATTCTAAAGACATTAGGTTTTACGACAGTATTAATACGTCACTTTCATTAAGAGTTTAAACTTTAGGGACGGGAGTGTGGTTTTTTTTATTCTCTTTCGATCATCTCGTTCCCGTAATCATTTTGGTGGTTCATCTTTTTAAAAATGAAATACTAATAATAATGATAATAAAAAAAATGATGTTGAAAACTCGTGAACTTTCATAACAACTTCGCAAAGTGGAGCAGAAGTGATTTATGGAATTCGGTTACAACATACTAGATAATGTTTTCTTGTACCACATACACACCAGCAGTGATGGGCTCTGAGTTTTTTTTTTTTAACTGACCTAGTGAAATGTGACATTTTATCTAGCCTTATTGCTCATCGTCGTCGTCATCATCATTGCTGCTCCCAGCGAAGGACTTCCACCATTACAGAAGCGATTTAAAGAGTCATTTGTAATGTGGTTTGAAATATAGTTGGCCATAATCCCCCCGCTCGCTACACTCATTTCTCTTGACTAGTAAATTATGCGTGTGATTGTAGTTTTTTTTTTTCTTCCCCTTATCATCATTAAATATTCAGCAATGTCGTTTTATTTCGCTTGGTTACCTCTTTTTTTCATAATGGTTTCTTTCGTTCCCATTTTTATAATTTACGTGTTTTTTGGTTATTCAAAATATATTTGAATATTGATTGCAGCAATAATCTTACAAAGTCGAATAACCATGTACAGAATTCAATAATGTTTTTCTCTTTTAACATTTTCGCTCAGTTATGAAATACTGTGGCACCTGAGAGTGTCTCGACTTGCGTATAATCCAACTTACGATCGAAAGCTCAAACTATCAAGCAAGTATTCGGCTCATGAGTAGCTCGGGCGCTTTGAATAACTGAAAGTTTCTAGACTGTACTATGTATTTATCTTGAAAGCAAAACTACGGCCATTATGCATAGAATGTAATCATGTAATCTCATGGTTATTGATTTACGGTATAAAAGTACTAATATATTTTGTTAGTGTGGAGAGATGTAACGGAGGATCTTTTTCGTGTTTTAATGGGATGTTTTCATTCAAGATGCAATATTTTCATGATACGAATAACTTTCAAGAACATATTTACCTCGTACGTCGTGTAACACAGTATTATCATTCAATTACCTTCTTATAGTAATTACCTGTCAAATTTGAATTGGGTCCCAACTAATATTACCTTAATAGTTTGTGGTCTCGTATTTGGGTAACAGGTACATCTGTACAAATGAATAGCTACTAATAATTTTCCATTTGAGAAAATTCAAATCTTTACGGGTTACTAACATCAATGGATCAGAACTTTGTTGATTTTGAATTAAAAATGTACCAGAACATTTTTAGCTTTTGTAAAAATGTTCTTTATTTTTGTGAAAATTAGCTATTATATTGTGGCAAGCGAAACAATCTAGTTAATTATTGTACAAAAGAAATGAAATTTTAAATTTATGGTTTCGTTAATTTGTATGTTATGAAGTCTCTGTTTTTCAGATTCATCAGAATTTTGTGAAGAGCCCAGGGATCAAATTTTGGTTGGACAGAACCCTGTATACAGTATTGCTTAGAAAAAAACATTTCTCTTTGCTGTAAAAGTGAAAAAAGAGACAACAAGAAACGAAGACATTCAAACAATATAGTCTCTTTTCTCCATTTTTATATGAAACAAACAAACTTACGAAAACACATTTTGCAACAAAGCAATCATTGAATGTATCTATAGTCTAGTTTTTTATATGTATTAACGGTGTCAAAGAGAGAAGCTGTTAACGTAAAACATTGTCTGGAACGACAAGAGAAAACACAAAATCGTTCCAAACGTTCCATCATGCTGTCATAATGTTTTCTAACATAACCCGTGGGAAGAAAATTTCCTCGAAAAAAATATATATAATGCATATTTGTTTTACAAAAGACCATTGCCAAAGTTTTTCGGTAACAAAAACCATATTTTACTACCAGAAAAGAATAACCGAACTGTATTTGACAAGGGAAATGGAATACTTGGCATCTTAAGAAAAATGCGGTATTTTTTGTATTCTTATTACCGCTACCTTAGGTATTATTCTCATAAGGTTTCCGAACAGTGAATTCTACACATTAAACTAGCAGTGGATCGACATTTTCTTGGCTTGAATCCAAAGAAGCCTTTAGAAAAATATGTGAAAACCTATGATTTCGATATTTTTTTTCTGTACTTTGCTTCTTGAAAGTGTTGCATTACCTGATACAAGTTGTGATGAAGAGCCTGTCTGAGATCATTGAATTGCAGTGACTTGGTACGCACTGATCATGTTACATAATCTGAAGATAAGTGTATTTATTCTTCACCCAGTTTCTTTCAGGAAAGGCTAGCATGAATGGGTTATTTTCCCATTACTAAAATTTCAAAACATAGAATGGCTTGTATCTAGGAAAAAAGACTTTGGTCGAGTCATTTATTTTAGATCAACCAATGACGAATACGTATACAGTGCGTCATAATCAGATTTTATTGTTATAGGTATAGTACATTCGGGTATTAAGGAATAGTCGGTTAATATAAAATACCGGGCTTTCTCCGCTTTCAGGTATGGACGCCAAATGGAACAGTGATAAGGTACTTGAAAATGACCCATGATGTTATAGACCAGTGATTCACAACGTGGGCTTTAACGCCCCCGGGGGCGATGGAATGTTCCAGGGGACGGTAGAAGTTACGGGTATAACATAGGATTCTATGGGTTAGATTGCATTGGGGGCGATGGGGTAAAAAAATTTCTGAAGAAGGGGGCGGTGGGACAAAAAAGGTTGGGAAACTATGTCATTGTCACTCGGTTGTCACCATCATCCCGACTGCTATAGGAGAACATTTGTTTTTCTACTCCCTGAAATTTACTCAAGCAGGTTTATAAAGGTGTTTGTTAATTATTGGAAATGTGCCCATTTTAATTTGAAATTAAGCACAATGTACATCACAAGTGTTTTCTTTTATTGTGCTTTGCTAATTTTGAGATAGCGATTCCCTCTGGTTACATGGAACGCTATTTTTTAACAAATGGCGTGTCGGACAATATGGAATACTATAAGTATTCTCAGAGTTGGGCTAAAATATCTCTTCAAGATGGAAAGTTTAATAAGATAAAAGAGAAAGGGTCTAAAATAATGTCTGTCCTGTTCTCTGTGGGCCCACTTTGACGGTTTTGGGGCAGATTAGGAATATAGCATTTGCGATTCTTTTAAATAGACTATCATACCCCCGCATCAATCAACTACAAGAAACATACGATAAAATTTTTATTTTTCATTGCCATAGACTCATTAAATCTTGTTTTTGATCAATTCGAATTAGTTTTCTTCATTTTTAACCCCCTATTCCTTTTTACCCGATTATTCCACGTTACCCCACGAAAAGGATATTTTTAAACGCCTTTTTTCAAAGTTACAATATTCATTTTTAAATACGATATACTTGTCAACGCAAAGACAAGAAACCAAATGTTACAGAAATACAGGTTTCAGGTTTCTATCCTGCTTGGAAAATTGGAATAGTCGAAAAAAAAATAAAAGTGGTATTCCATATTACCCGAATGTACTCTATACATGTTTTTGAGGTGCTCAATCAAATATATTGGAATAAAACTTTGTGATTACTGAAATCGAACAATTTTCCTGTCGTAATAAGGTTTTCTGGTATTGTGCTCTATATTGGATGTTATTTTTTTGAACATTTCATGTCTAGTAAATTTCTCCAGGAAGCGTGCTTAAACTTCAAAAGAACGTGCCTAGACGAATCATTGGATATAAAAAATATTGATTTTAGCTGCTTTCTGGCTACGTGCCGTCATTTCTTTGTTACGTTTTACAGTATTTGGAGATGTCATCGACAGAATATACAACAGCAGCGGCA
This sequence comes from Pholcus phalangioides, assembly GCF_987345545.1. Classification (NCBI taxonomy): domain Eukaryota; kingdom Metazoa; phylum Arthropoda; class Arachnida; order Araneae; family Pholcidae; genus Pholcus; species Pholcus phalangioides. Next base: position 3,081,739 of record NW_028301625.1, on the reverse strand, counting down.
TCGACATTTGAAACTCACAAGAAATTCGGGGAAAAAATTTACAAAAGTTTTCCTTACGAATTCAATAATGACACAAAAAATCTCTTTATCACAAAAAAATGAGTAACTTTGCCTGGTGTAAAGTTGTGTAAAGTTGTAAAAAGTTGTGTAAAAAAAAAAATCTCTTATTTTTCTCTCGTAAATATTGTTAACAAGTAAAAAGAGAGATATTTTTCCTCTTGCTACCATCCTATTTCGTTGAGAAAAAAATAAAAATATCGTAAAAACTGTTGTAAACTCACAAAAATCTATTTCATTTTGATGGTAACAAAATCTTCAGCTAAAAAGCAATCATTGATTTTACCTAAGCCAATGTTTATAGAAGGACTAAACATGGGGGACTTGTGCTACCTCTAGCAAAAAATATTTGATAGTTCTCCAATCGGTTTAACCAGGGATGGACAAATCCCAGGCACCAGGTCACAATAGCGACTAAAAAAATTGGTGTTGGCACCTACAAATTTTCTATTTGTGGTTACTAAAGGAGTCTGGGGATAACACAAAATTTTTGGAATTTTTATCAGCATATCAATCAACATGGAAGAGAAATGTCCTAAAAATGTCGAAATTTTTTTTATTTTGAACCTGTTTTTCTCGGGAAAAACTTCTTTCGGCTCCTAAAGAATTAATCTGGTAAATAATTATTTTTTTGCGATTTGTGTCAGGCCCTTACATGGTTTCAACTCTATAAATATTTAATTTTCTGCTCAAGACTGAATTCCGAAAAAAAACATATTCAACATCACAAGTGCATCAAATTTTCATATCTTTTGTATATAAAAGCAGATTTTCATATTTATGAATCACATTTGAAGTCGCAAGCAATATTGAGAATAAATACGGCTGGGGGAAAAATTTATCAAATATTGTATGTTGGAAAAAAAATCGAATATATTCAAATCCTACGTCATATTATGGACATCCATGCATATTGCGGTTGGTAGACACGTGGAAATATTATATTCATAAGGTTTTCACGAAGTTATGCACGAAGTATAATTTTTATGAATCGGATTGATTGATGACCGCTCACGCCCACAGAGGCGAAAATACCATTATTAACATCGACTTATCGTCAAAAGTACTTACATTAGGCAAAAAAAAACATCGACAGGGCACAGTTGTTAAAGGTGAAGTTGCCAAAATATTTTTTGATGTTCAAACCAAAACTTTTTAAGCAAAATTTCCACAGCCTAATGACGAGGGGTTGTATCATAGCTAAGGGTGTTAGTAAGTTGTTTAAACTCAACTTTTACAGTGGATGCTGAGGTTTTTATTAAGCAGTTTTAGAACATTTTCTCATCCCACCCATGTTAGAAGAGTACTTTTGTTAACTCGTAAAATCGTCTTTGAGTGACTCTTACGTTGAAACAATGGACTGGCTCCCAGCAACCTGGATTTGAATCGCACAGACAATGTGTGGTGTGAACTAAAAGAACTTGTGGATGAACAGAAGCCAATAAATAAGCGGTATTTGAAAATTACAATTTGAGAGCTTGGGAAAAAAAATTATTATAATAAGAATGAAAAACTGTATAAATCTATGCCAAAACGTAATGCCAAAGTCATTAGAATTTGGGGAGGAGTAACAAAATACAGTCGGCGCTCGTTATAACGACCCCACGTTACAGCGACCATTCCATTACAACGACCGATAGGATAAGTCCCAAATGGTTTCATAGAACGACTATCATATATGTTTTACTTTCGATATAACGACCCTCCCAATATAACGTTCGTTTTCAACGGGACGAAGGGGATCGTTATATCGAGATTCGACTGTATTTATGTATCAGTTATGTTTTCCCTAACTAAATTGCATTATATATTTTTCCCGTAAATTTCGCAGAAAGCGGGATATAGATATTTTGTTTATGTAACTTCAAGAGAAGGTTTTTAACAACTGGCTGATGCGAAGATGAATTTAGGAAAGGAAGAAAATTCAGCTTCCTTTTTGCGGGGAATCGAACCCACGTCCTCTCACTTGCCAGATTGACATCACCCTTGGATAAGAGATATCTAGTACACATTTTTTTACCCAGTTGTTGTCTCGTGCATTTTCAAAGTTTTAGTTGAAAAGTTGATGTCTTGTGCGGGCAATAAAGCCATATACTCGTTTACATGGGAAATAGAAAAAGCAGGTTTAAAACCCTCGAGAATTCTCACACCCATGATTGCTCTCCATTTCTTTCCTTACGAAGGAAAAAAAATCGTCAAGCGGGTCAATCGCTCTGGGGTCCATATTTTGTTTTGATTTTGTTTTTTACATCATGAATGCACAGAAAACAACCATGGCTTTATTCATTTTATATACATATTTGGTATTCGATTAAACTGACCACAGTCGCTCTCAGGGGTGTGCGACAGATGGGGCCATACAGGACCCCACGATTGAAGAAGTCCCGCATACATGGTAATATAGAAAAAAATTAATTTTTTTAAATAAAATAGAACAAGGTAGTCTCTCTCAATTATGGAAATGATAATGATTATTCTAAGTAATACGACAAATAAACGAGAATTATTCACAATTCGAAGAAGCCCCCACAGATAATTTTCTCTACAGGCTTCGCGTCTGAAAATGATGGCCCTGGAATTGACCTAATTCTAACGGTCTACCACCATTTTATTTTGGGCTTGAAATCAATTTAACTTGGATAATAATGTAGGTAATGTAAGCTATAACTAAAAAACAGTAGACGGATTAAGTGCAACCAATTTTTCAGCTAGTTTCGGGTTTTTAATACCTTAGTTTCTAGTTTTTGTTTCTTCCTTCCATAAATTATAAATGCCTATTTAGGCATTTTTTTAGTGAATTTTTGCCTGCCTATTTCGACCATTTTTAGTGTCTAAAATTCCAGGCTCTATTAATGACTACACAACTCCTTGGAATATGAATGACGTAGCTGAGGTCCACACGCGTTATTTGGATACTTTTTTTAATTGGAAGCATTCCTCTAGGATCAACGGTTCGCGAATTATTCTACGATAAAGGGACTTTCCTGTGACAGATTATTCGGAAACCGATATACGAAAGGCAAATGAATTAAACATCTGGATTAATGAAACAAACGTCAAGAAGTTGGTGATGCAAGGGCTTTTGGGAACAGCCCATTACTCATAATACTAATGGATAGAGGGCGGCAGCAACGAAGTTTCCAAATAATGATTTCAATTTATTGATGTAAGAAGAAAAAAAAAACTCTTATATACATCATTGCGAGTTTTCGGAGAAGCGGATTTTGTTTGAAAGATTATTACTATCATTTATCAATAGAAAATATATTAGACGGAATCTTCAAGAAACCTAGAAAAAATTGGAATCGTTTTGTTTTTCAATACATAGGAGTATATCTCATCACTATGTTCACCGTAAAGTATAGAAAAGCAACGAAAAAAAAACAAAAACAGGAGAAATATTCATTTTCTCAGGAGGAGAGGCCACAAGATCTCAAGGTTTTTCGGCATCAAGAGCAACCAACCACTTGGACTGGCTAAGACGACTGACGTCAGAAGAGACGGCGGTCGATTTCCAGGGCATTCCCATCATGCTTCGCTCTTGCGGGTGGTGGCCATATCTACTTTCTTTTCTAAAAGCAGTCTGAATCATCCGGATACGGATTCCTTCATTTTTCTTCATCCCCTACATCCGCCATTTTTCATGCTCCATCCCAATTTTGTGTTTCGTTGTTATTTTTTTTTTTGCCTCATCCGTCATTAAAGAACCTGACATTAGGGGACGAAGTCATTTCATTGCTGTCATCTAATTTTTCATACTTGGCTTTTTATTGATGGTTTTTCCGGCAAATGTGCATCACCACACAACATGTCTTTTAATCCTCTAAAATTATTTCAGGTTTAGCCGCGACCAAGTTTTACGCGGTCAGTTTTACACTATAAAAGTTTGATAAAAGATCTTTTACAAAACTTGAAAAAAACAATCTGTAAGCCTATTGATTACATTCCGTTGAACGTAACCGATAACCTTATTGGTTGTTTTTTTCCAGTTTTGTAAAAGAACTTTTCTAAAACTTTTATAGTGTAATCCCGGCCTTAGACACTATATATATCCAACAGAAAGAACAAATAAAAGTTAGGAAATCGTTTACAAATTATTTAATAAATGATTTAGATATACAGGGGTGTCACGACCCCTGTGTGTGTGTGGATTTTTTAAAAATAAAAAATATTTCATTCAATTGCAAATCAAATGTAAAAAATTTCATGCCAATCGGTCAATTTTTTTCTTTCAAAATAAAAGAAAACATAAATTATACTGTAAATGTATAAGGCCAACACTATACTATGAAAGTTTAATAAAGTTCTTTTATAAAACTTGAAAAATGCAACCAATAGGCTTATTGGTTGCTTTTTCAAGTTTTGTAAAAGATCTTTTACCAAACTTTTATAGTGTAATCCTGGCCTAAGAGATGGGAAAGTATTTTAATATTTTTTCTAATTGAAAGTATGTTTCTATACCTAACGGTTTACGAGTTATTTGACGTGAAACAGACTTAACTGTTTACCTTGTATATCCAACAGATATAACAAGTAAAAGTCTAAAAATTGTTTCCAAATTATCTAATGAGCGATTCACATATCTACTGTAGAATCTCAATTACCCGGCGGTAGATTTTACCAGGGTATGACAATTTCCTAAATTTCGCGGTAGGTGAAAGAGAGCTGAGCATGAAATTATTGTTCAGACAACGTAAGGTTAAGGTTAATATTATTTTTAATTAATGTATTTGTTATTATTAAAATTTAGATTACTCAAACTAGAGCTTGCCAAATTCCAGGTACCAGGTCACAATGACAATTAGGAAGTCGAGAGTGGCGTCTATAAAATTTTCTATATGTGATTTCTAAATTGAAGTCTATGAGTAGCACAAAATTTTCTCATTTCATGACATGCCTTTTAACACAGGAAGGGGGTTATTAAGTCCCAAAAAGTTGAAAATACATTATCTTGGACGGTTTTTCTTGAGCAAAAAACCATGCTTGGCTCTTAAATAAAAATCACCGGCGTCTAAATTTCTTTTAATTTGTCAAAGCCTTAATTCAAACTTGTTTTTGTTGAACAACGTCTCTCATAATATAAAAAGAAGAATAAGAAAAGGATAAGATATATTTTCCTTTCTATTTTCTATTTCCTTTCTAAAATATATCTAAGATATATTTTATATAGGATAAGATTATTTAAGATATATTATATATAAGATATAATACGAAGCCCAAATTTTGTTGTTTACTTGCAGGTAGGAAGGGCCATCGACTTGAAAGGGGCCATCAAACGACTTCGTTGATAAAATTGTTATGGCAAATGCTTACTTGCCGGAGTGGAAATAATACGGCCCGGCTTGTATAATGCCGTAAGGACGTAATTGTGTAAATAATTTTTTTTGGGTATTTTTTTGTTTTTTTTTTAAAGTTTAAATTGTGGTTTTTGGTGTAAATAACATTAAATCAGACTGAATATTTATTATAAACCAACAAGATGGGGCGCGGTAGCCCAGGTCGTTAAGATAATCGCCTACTTTACCAAAGGTTGTTCAGAGGTGTCACGAGTTCGATACTCGATTTTAGTCCTTGTCGGAATCTTTCCTGCTTCGAAGGTACAAGAAGAACGGCGACAAAATAACCACGGAACACATTGTTACCGCAGGAAGTCCCCATGGTCCCCACAAGGATGGGACTGACAGGTCTAAAGCCCGGGAGCCCGGACGATTCTTACCATATTTTTGTTTTTTTACACTGTGAATTAACTATAAAAGGGCCAGTGAAAATCTGGTTTAGGGACCAGCCAAAGATGTCAGCCCTAGGGCCCTGATACAGGATGGGGGGCCATGGAAGCCCCCCCCCCCACCGAGGGTTAGCACACTATCCTCTTGTCTAGATGTATGGAAGAAAAAATATATAATGTCGAACGCTCTTATTAGGATTCGATAATAAACTGTGGGTCCCGGTCTAATTAGCCCTGGTGTGCAGAAAATGACCATGGCATGACAAAAATTATCAAATAACCGACAGAAATGCATAAGTATGTATTTTATTAAAACTACATATTTTTTGATTACAGTTATGTTACAACTTGGTTACAATCGCGGTTTTCGGTCATCCGTAATATTTTGCCCCGCCATTACTCCTGAAAATCGAGGTTCTACTGTAGATTTGATATTTATCGATTGATAGGAAATAACCAACGGAGATTTATGTATATCCATGAATACCTGTGCGTTGATCTTATGAGCGATCATTTTGATCATTTTTGTCGCACCACGGTCATTTTCTGCACACGAGGGCTAATTAGACCGGGACCTACAATTTATTGCCGATTCGGAACGGCAGGCTTGTTTTTTATACTCATCGAGAGGTTGGTGCGCTAACCCCTGGATGGGGTTTAACCTGCGGTCAAGTCACCGTTTTTTGTTGTACCCTTGTGTCAGGAAAGTTTTTTGACAAGGATGAAGCAGGTATGGAACTCGCGACACCTCTGAACATCCTTCGGTACTTTAGGCGAGCATCTTATCGACCGGGCTACCGCGCCCCTTATGAGTGAAGAGTTGTGGTGAGATTATTTCAAGTACATATTTAACGAAAGCTTAAAACTTGAAATACCAAACAGATACCCGCATTAATATTCCTTGCGGAACCTCTAACGTAAAGGGCATCTGTTGGAAAAATAGCAACACCCTCTCATAGCCCATTAATCTATACACCTCTCGTGACCGAACACGAGAACACTTTTTCAAAGTACATATATGAGAGTAAAAAAAACACGAAAATATATATAGTAAACACAAAACAATGCAAAAATTAAACATCTGTGGAGCATAATATTTAAAGAAAGCTAGAAATTATGGGATAATAACGACTTCGATTGTTAAAGCATTTAAATAATTAAGTACAGTCAACCCTTGATTTACGAACGTCTCTGTTCACGAACAACAAAAATGATTCGGTTTACGAGCTAGTCTTGGTTTAGGAACACGTAAAACGATCTAAATCCCGAAAGAAGCATATTTCTGAAGTCTGAGATTACAATTTTTTTTCCGACAAGAATTTGGTTGAAGAATTATATTTCATAGAATAAAGTTTCCGCCACCAAATACGGCTCCTCTTATCCAGCCCATAGATTAGCAGGTCATTTCAACCTTTATGAAGCTCTGAAGAAGACCTTTTCAAAGATGTTTTGCAATATGTCTGACATAGAACTAACTTCTAAAAACATCATCCTACACTGTATAGTTTTTGGCAGCAAGTGTCTTAAAGAACCACCAATTTTGCTTGAAGTATATTTTGTGGCCAACGATAGTGTTGCAACCGAAGATTTTGAGAGCTTGGACACCGAGTTTATAGAGGATACATATTCACGTAACCAGACTTTGTAATGGCATCGTTTTCATCCCGTTTGCATTTCATCTCTTTCAAATTGTGGGAATTTTTTCAGTATTGGTTTAATGATTACCATTGGTTATGTACAACAGCTGTTGTAAAATTTCACATTAGTAATCTCCGGAGTCCCAGGAACGGATTAATTCATTTTACATTGATTCCTATGGGACAATTTTTTCGGTTTGCGAACAATTCGGTTCACAAACGGACGTCAGGAACGAATCAAGTTCGTAAACCAAAGGTTGACTGTAAAAAGATACTTTTTTTATTTAAAAATCTTCAAATCCAGAACATATGGAACTTTATATGATAGTAGGCTCGAACAATAGTCACGCCACCACGTTCCTTAAGTGGATGCAGTAAATTGCTCTCCGATGGTTTTGCTGTGAGCTCTCCAAAAAATCGTGATTATGTCCTAAATGTTTCTACCAATGTCTAGTTTTCATTCAACATTTATTTTCAATGTGATACTAACGTCACATCAAATCAAGCTGTAACAACCACCGATTTCGAATCAACGATACAACTCGCAGTTCTTGTTTAGACTGCAGGTCTGAATTACTAAATAATAATTCATAGACTCTATATAGTGACTATTCTGGTTTCTATACAATGACAATGTATGCATATATAACGTTGCTTAATTAGGAATGACTAGCTAAGGCTCAACATAGCGCTGGCTTGTTTAACTTCTGAAGAGCTGTCCTAGAATTAAGGACTTCAATGGAATCTCTTGCCTTTAATTGGAATGTATTACATGCTGGAATGCGAAGTCTTATAACAATGTGGTAAACATCGAAGCAACAATTATCATAACGTGTTGAATTAGAGATGTGCTATGGACCATATAGGCAAATGTTCTCGTGATGTTGCATATAACAGACATATTTTAATCATTTACAAACCACATGCACTAGAACTGTTCTTGTAATTTGATTTTCATCGTGATTATTCCCCGCGGCGTATACTGAGCAATATTCAGATTTTCTAGAGCCAAAAAAAATTAGAATGGATAAAAATCAGCCACAAGAACAATTTCTGCACGAACAATATTTCAAAACGAAGAGAATAGAAAACAAATATGTATGGGTATTAGTTATCGGTAGAAAATTGATTTGTTATGTCATAGGTACTTATGAAGAGCAGCTTGAACGTCATTGTAACGATATTCAATAAGTATTGTACCATTTGATCAGGTCGTGAAATAATAAATGACCAAACGGATGTGACGAGGTTTGACTATGGTTAGAGAAGCATGGTCACAAACGAAGCACATCAAGACGGAATGATAAATAGACTCGAGATTCAAAGGATAAAATTACTTGGGGTTTGTCGAATAGTTGATGAATTGCTCGAAGTGCCGGAATAAAGACAGTAAATGGCGACAACGTACAATTTGTAGTAATCTAAAACTTGCTTTTTTTTGCTCTTTGATACAGGGTAGTTATAAATAAACTGACACCACTCAGACATATGTAGCGCTCATTCTGATGGAAATATTTTGATAAAACGCGGTATATTTGGACCATGGGAAAAGAAAGATTCAATAAGAAAAGTTCAATTTTTGACCACCAGGTGAAAAAGTGGCGCTTTTTTGATCACAGTTATCTTTTTTCTATGTTCTGAATAACGTATATACCAAGTTTCAATGAAATAGGTTCACCCCAACGGGCGCTACATAGGTCGGAGTAGTGTAAGGTTAATTATACTGACATTACTTCTAGGACCCATGGAGGAGGGCCTATTTCATTGAAACTTGGTATATACGTTATTCAGAACATAGGAAAAAGATAACTGCCATAAAACAGCCCCACTTCGTTGAACTAAAAAATTGAACTATTTTTTATTGAATTTTTTTTCCCCGCATGGTCCATGTATCCTATATAACAAGTTTCATGAAAATACCTCTGTCAGAATGGGCGCTACAAAAGTCTGAGTAGGGTCAGTTTATTTATAACCACCCTGTATAATGTAATTTTGGTATAAGACATTTTTTATTCAATCGATTCGGGATTTTTGTGGACATCGACGGCTCTCTTGATCACATGGTGGAAGGGAAGTCTCTCCAAATTAAGATAAATGTTACAAATATTTATGCGCTAATAATATTCAAAACGGCACGAATAAACAAGAAGAAAGGGACATTTAAAATGCAATAATTTAAGCGTCGAATATTATATTATACAGGGTCTTGTAAAAGATATACATGGAGCATATTTACCGAAGTACTAATTTGGGTTTTATTTCATAAACCGTTCGTCGTTGAGGTATAAGTTTCAATTCCAAAAATGCTCCAAATGCGTTCAGCAGTCACCCTGTATCAGTTTTTAGATTGAAAATACAGCGTGTCGAAAAATAATGATTCTAAATTTTTATACGGTCTTTCTGTGTTTTCTAACTGCCAATTAAAAAGTTGTTGCCCTCTCTCTCCTGTTGCCAAAAAAAAAAAAAAAAAAAATAATAATAATAAAAAAAAATCCACGTTTCCAAGTGTAATATTCGCTGAGGTATTTGAATTCAAAAATATCTGGAAAAAATTGGGAAAGGACAGCATAAACGAGGGAAAGAAGCGTTGTCCGATAGTTTATGTTGTTCTTTCCCAACTTTTCTCCGATTTTCGAATTCAAATATCTAAGCGAATATTGCACTTGAAACGTGGAACTTTTCAAGAGAGACGGTTAACTTTTTAATTGGAAGTCAGAGGACAGGGGGACCGAATAAAAGATTATTCATTTTATGACACCCTATATTTTCCCCTGATTTCTGAACACAATGAGTATTTCTGAAATTAGCACCATAGCTCTACGACCATGGGCGGTGATACGGGGACGTACGCCCCCCCCCCCCAGCCTCAAAGGTGGAGTCGACTGATCTAATGTATATGAATTGACATCATCATCATCGTGCTCCCCCCAGCAATAATGACCGTGCCCTCCAGTCTTCCAAGTCTATCTCTACCTATGTCTACGACGAACGGTTGATGAGATAAATTAGGCCGAATTATATACAGGGTGATTCAGGAAAGAAGAGAAAAACTTTCAGAGGTGATTAGTACACACCAATACAAACAATCGTCATCAAAGAATGCATGGCCTAACATGAAACGCAAACGGCCGCTCCGCAAACGTTAAAACGGCATTCCTGTTGAAATTTATCGGGAGAAGAAAGAACACCACATGCACGCAAATGTAGCCTGGAGAAGAAGAAGAAACTGTATGAAAATCTGCGTCAGAGTGAATAAAAGGCGCGGACTCAGTATTACCAAAGTGCGCCATTATACCGTATGTTACAACTGTTAGAACGGTTGCACGCTGGAATGACTTCACAGGGCTGGCACTGCGCGTTTTATTGGTCAACGCTTTTTGAGCAATTTTTAAATTGAAACTATACCTCTACGACGGACGGTTGATGAGATAAAAGCTGCATTAGCACTTACAGGACACCCTGTATTGCAGGGGGGGGGGGTCGTATAATTATTACAATACAAAAACTAATTTTTATACATACAACTTGTCCTCAAAAACCCAATTAGAAAGTTGTTGCTCTGTCTCTCCCAAGGCGAACAAAAAGAAGATTCCACGTTTCTAATTGCAATATTCACTGAGATATTTGAATTCAGAAAGCGGGGAAATGTTTGGGAGGAACAGCAAAAAAAAAACGTTGCCCGTTAATTTATGCTGTTATTTCCCAAATTCCTTCCTGTTTTTGAATTCAAATATCTCAGCAAGTATTGCAATTAGAAGCGTGGAATCTTTTTTTGTTCGCCTTGGGAGAGACAGGGCAACGACTTTCTAATAGGGTTTTTGAGGACAAGTTGTACGTATAAAAAAATTAGTTTTTATATTATAATAAATATACGACCCCTTGAAATAGAAATAACGTATCTGAGTCCTACACGTTATTTGGATGATTTCCCTACGGCAAGGGGAATTATTCAATCACCCTGTATACCAGGCATCTTCAATCCGTTACTAACGAGCACCACGATGCTCCCTGAAGTATCCAGAGTGCTCGATACTAGTGTCCAATTTCCTGCTCGCGAGCACTTCATTAACGTTCCAGTCAAACCACCGTACACAAATTGCATTCAAGGATTGAAATCCTCTTGATTTCATGCATTCCTACGTCAAACTTGTCGTAAGGATGCTCTTTTATTGATGATGGTCACAGTCAGTGCTCGATATCCACATAAAAATATCATTGTACAGGAATTTATCATTGTATCGAGTATCGTTATAGCGAGGTTTCTCTGTAACTATCTCTTTTTATGTGGCTTTGGTCCATCATTGAGAATTTCAGAATAGAACAGACCCTATAACTGGAAGCTCAAAGTTATAAGCAGGTACTTTTGGTTCAAACAAGCAGCCGACAAGAATTCCGGAAGCCCAATTCAGCCATTCTCCCGAGATATTATATGCCAAGTCCACCATTTTTCTTGCAGTATGTGTCGACCGAGCATATCTAGAAGGTCTGAAATTTTATATTGAGCAAATGGTTAGAACACAGTGTAGTATGTTATGTGTCTGATACAAATCTATCCAGAATGTGAAACTGGAATTCTTCTCGAATGAAATAAAGGGACGTGAAAGTTGTGAGAAACATACACCATCAATAACAAATGCTATTATAATATCACCAACAAATGCTTCCGATAACAAACGGAAAAGGGGTTTTTTTTTCTCCAACAAACGATGTTGAAGAGAAAGAAAGCATTTTATGGATTCCCGCGTCTCTCCATAAAGTAACTCCAGAAACAGCAGTTTGAGAGGAAGTTTACCGTTTACGACAAAAAATTCAAAAAGACTGTTCTATTGCGTATGATGGCTCATGGCTTGGCTCATCGGAATTCAGCCATCGTTTGTGAAGATGCACGAATGAGTGGAAGATCGCGTTCCTTCAAGAATACCAATGAGGCCGCTTCCTCATAGGGCTGGAAGAATTGTGTGGAGAGAGCCAGGCGCTCTATCTGGCATGGGTAGAATGTTTAGCAAAAAAATATCGTTCTATATACATTCTGAGTAGTGAGCCTCGTTTATTCTTCATGCATGCAACAACGCCTTTAAAGGAGAGTGTCTACATTACTAGAATATCTGATAGACTTTAGAAACACCTACAGATGGGTGAGAAATGAGCTCAAACTTAAAATGGTATTTAAAAAAATGCCCAATCTCACTTGATCATTCAGTAGACCGTAAAAAGTCATGTTTGACTGTATATTTAAAGATACGTGCATACTTGCCAACTATTGCGGAATTTCCGTAATTTCTATGGATTTCTACCATAAAATACGGAACTACGGTGGATCGTGGAAAATTACGGAAGTCGTGTTTTTTTAGAAACTTCTGTTGTTTGAGGATTTCTTTGTGTGGTCCTTTCTTCTTGCTCAAGGATTTCATCATCTTGCTGATATACAAAATGACGTCACGTAAAGACCGCATCTCCAAAGAATAAATATCAAATTAATAACATAACAATTGATATGAAAAGGTGCGGTTTGCGCTCAAATAACTTATCGTGGCTTAGAGTTCTTTTTGATAAATAAAATAAAGTTCAAATTTCACTCACAGATGGCACTGTAAAATGAAAAACTCGGCATCTATATATACTGTATATGAAACTGATTTTCTGTGTGTCTATATCTGTGTGCATATTATCTATACAAATCTATAATTTCATACAAATATTTGACAAATTTTCTACGTACATCAAACATGCCCCAGCTGAAACGATAGTTGAATTATCTGTCGAGCCTGGAGAGAGAGTGACCACCGATAGATGGCGCCTTTATTTCCCACCCACCTCCACTAGTTGGAAATTGCCATGTGGCGATATATGACTGGAGTTGGTGTGCGGTAAAGTAGCTGAAACGATAGGATACTTTGAAAGTTCGTCAGAGCTGGCCAAATGCCAGATAGGGTCAAAAAACTGCCCGGCAACAATGACTTTTAGAATGTCTTCTTTGGTTACACCTTTGTTCTCAAACAGGCAGTTTGTCACTTTTTTAATGTTCCCAATATATGAAGGAAATCCGAACAGTGCCTCTCAAGTTGAAGGAAATTGATTTGAATTTAAAAAAAGCATGAGGAAAAAAAAGATTTTTGAAAAAAAATTTGCTCTGGCTTTTCTTTAATTTTCAAGCTAGTGGTACACATTCAAAGATCCAAATAACCCTTTAATTTCAAGCATCTTCTGAGAAGAGAATTATCAATTGCAAGACACCGTAAAAAATGGAAACTAGATGCATGGATGCATTCTAAAATAGCAAAGATGAATGAAATGGTAAGAAACATGCTTTTATGCGCTTCCATTTTATGCAACACGATGATTTTCTTGCAGAAACGGTCCAGTTTATTTCGTAAATTCAGTTCCATAACTAAGTTGCAGAACTATTATTAAAAACACCAAATACGCTATCAATGTTTTCTCATTAAGACTTCTACTTGTGTGAAGATGTAAAGGGTAATTATGTTCCCGTACTCTAAGTATTTTTTTCTCAAAAATTAAAATTATCCGAATGCAGCCAAATTTTCAGGATATCTTAATGAGACCATGGGAGAGAAATTTATGCTTAAAAAAATAGTTCAATTTTCGACCACCAGGGGAGAAAGTGGAGCTTTGTATTGCATTTTATTTTTTTCCATGGTCCATATAGAATATATACCAAGTTTCAATGGAATGAGTCCACTAAAATGGGTGCTACATAGGTCGTAGAGCTCAGACCTATGTAGCGCCCGCCTGTGTACTGACACTACTCAGACTTCTGTAGCGCCCATTCCATTGAAACTTGGTATATACGCTATATGGACCATTTGAAAAAGGAAAATACAATAGGAAAGCGACATTTTTCCACTTGTTGATCGAAAATTGAACTAACATTTCATTGCATAAATCTCTCTCCCGTGGTCTCATTAAGATATCCTGAAAATTTGACTGTGTTCGGATAAGGGTAGTTTTCAGAAAAACTGCTCAGGGGAACTTTAATTTCACCCTAAATGTACCAACAAATACGTGGTGCGAATAACATAACGCCATTTATCCTTCACACTTGTGTAATGAGATAAATACTGCATGCTCCATACAGTTAAAGGAATTACAAGTTTAATTAACACACCATTAGCTAATGAACAATTACTTAAACATAGAAACATTACCCGGATGGCACAAACAAAGTTGATTACTACGATTAGTGTTTGGTGATTCTTCGATTTTGCTGAATATCTGATTCGCTCTCTCTGGGAAATTAATCGTTTGCATGGCTTTGCTAAACGTATTGGAGTTTTCTGGAATCCAATCGGATTGCCTTTGAGATTTGTTTCATTTGGACAAGTGGCTTCAAAGTATCGATCGTAATATCGATCACTGTTTATCGATATAGTGTAAGAGAAGGGGGGGGGGGGATTTAATTTCTTTTCGAAATTTTAACGACACGCACATATTGGTGTAGTTACAAATCTCTTTTATGAGGGTATTTGCTCTGTAGTGATGGACTATATTGTATTGTAATTTATATTACATCGATATCGAATTTATTATCGCGTGGTTTTTAAGGTACCTGCAGTGACTGAACGCTTATTACATAGATTACATTAATTAACATTAACTTTTTGCGGCCCTATGTCGACGTGGACTCCACATATGGTAGGACCGCATCACGAAACAACAGTACTTCATTATTACAACGACCTCTTACGATAATAGGAAGGTTCATATATGGATTCGGTTTCTCAGCGAAACTTATAAGCTATACAAAAACATCAAGGTAAACATAACAAAAACATAAGCTATACAAGGGACAAACATCCAGGAGCCTTTCTCATTATGGGGGGAGGCGCTATGAAGTACGAACTGCACCAACGAAGAGCCGAAAAACCTCTGGACTGCAAATTGTTAAAATTTTCGTGTTCCTAGAGAACAGGTTTCCAACGTTTTTGTTCACGCGGAACCAATGCTATCCGAAAATATAATTTTAAAGAGTAATTTCACTACTCTCCAAAATTTTAAGGAGTATTTTTGTAAAATGAAGGGTATTTTTTTATCAGTGTAAAATAACTACATTAAAAAGGGAAAAAACCTTAAATTTGAAGGAGTATTTTCAGTCCTCAACGAAATTCGGAGGAGTAAAATTGAGTTCTGATGCGTGAATCACTCATCTAGATGCGTATTGGCAAACACTGCGTGGAACCCTTGGCAGTTAAGAGACTACCACGGAACTTTAACAACGTAAATATTTCTCTAACATAGATATTTGCATTGCAACACTAGTGGAGAATTATCTTTTGAATACCGTGAAACCTCAGACACCCTGTGGAAACCTGTGTGGCATTGATCTAAGTTTTGCAATCGTAATTACAACTAAGTTTCCACTATTTTTTACACGTCTTACCTTAAATACAGGGTGGGCAAAAAGTCCGTAGAAACTTTAAAAATTCATAAAAACCGGAAAAATAACCAAAATAAAAAACGGTTTGCAGGATTAGCATCGCTAGGTCACGGGAATTTTTTTTGAAGACAGGAAAAAAAACCGCAAAAAACAGCTGATAGGTGGCGCTGACGTACACAAGTTAAAGAAAAGATACGCAAATAACGAACAAAATGCCTCCAAATCATTTATTACAGCAGTATGTGTTCCACATCACCACCACCACCACAGAGTATAACACGGATGCAGGCGGATGTATACATGACACCTCTCGGTGGATCACATCTTTCAGTTCCGACAGATTGGATGGATCGGATCGATACACCCGGGATTTCAAATATCCCCATAACCAGAAGTCTGCCGGTGTCATATCTGGAGACCGAGGAGGTCATGGCAACCTGCAACGCCTGCTAATGATTTTGTCTTCCCCGAACGTCTGTATCAGGAATGATTTGACCGGAGTAGCAGTGTGACTAGTTGCTCCATCTTGCATAAACGTGACGGTAGAAAGCGCATCTCTTTCACGCAAACATGGCGCGACCTTTTCGCGCAGAAGCGTTAAAGAACGCTGCGCATTCACCGTAGCCGTTTTCCATCCATTTACTGGGCACTGCGTTCCAAAGTAGAAGGGTCCTATGATAAAAGAACCTAAGAACCCGCACCACACTGTCACTTTTTGGGGAATGCAATGGTTTCTGCGTGTACTCACGTGGATTAGACGTCGCCCAGATGCGACAGTTATGAGTATTTACGTCGCCATGAAGCGAAAAATGAGCTTCATCTCTCCACAAAATGTTAAAGACCCAGGTGGGATTCTGTTCGATTTTGAAGAAAGCCCACCTCGCAAATGCTTCCCTCTGTACGGTATCCGCTGGTAAACGTTCATGGCACGACTGCAATTTGTATGGTGTACAGATCAAAGATTCCATGAAGAATATTGCGTATCGAGAATGGCGGTAAACCCAAGCGTCTGGCAGCTTCATGTGCACTGCTGGTCCCTGCAGCTGATTCGGACGCTACCGCTTCTATTTCGGTTGCAACACGCGGCGAACGTGCCTTCCTTAAACATGGTCGTCCGGCTCTCTTACACGATCCTCCAGAGTTCCAGTTTCCTCAAACCGCTGAACGAGCTTTATGAGGCCTGTCGCTGTTAAAGGCCCTTTTACAGTCGTCACATTCTTCTGAACTCGGAATTTACGCAAGACAATGGTCGCTTATTCCTGGTTCACGGAAAACAACTTCACCAACAAAGCTTTATCCTTCGCACTCAGCATCCTTGTTCATATACACGGTTTACAACAGTGAACTGATTGTGGATTAAGAGCGCAAGTTCTTATAACTGTCCCATTTGCATATTTCCACCGAAGTCGCTTATACCAGCACCATCTATCGGTTGTTTTTTGAGTTATTTTTACCTGTCTTAAAAAAATTCCCGTGACCTAGCGATGCTAACCCTGCAAACCGGTTTTCATTTCGGTTTTTATTCATTTTTAAAGTTTTTATGGACTTTTTGCCCACCTTGTACTTGCAACCGTTCCATAGAAACCTTTCAGGGGTCTTATAAAAAATAGTTATCTCCCCTTGGCGATGGTAAAAAAATCGCAAACTAAAAACTGAATTAAAACTTTAACACCTTTTCTGAAGGATTTTTGGCAACAAATTTGGAACAAGTATAGTTTAGGTTCGAATGGTAAATCATCGAAATCTATTTTCATTTACCCCAGGAAATGAGGGGTGGTGAATATGAGTGATATTGATTGTTCTTCTGTAATTGGTCAACACTCTTCCTTTATCTATATAGTGCTACTTACTAATTTAGTTATAACCGAACCAATTTTTCCTCAATAATCTCTCTTCATTTGAGAAGTGAAAAAAAGACTTCTGAATCTCTTCATCCTATGATGACCAACAAGGAAGCTAGAATATATTATTTCCAATAAGACTGGACGAGCTAACTCGTCTATGTCGGGGAAGCGAGTAAAACATCAACACTTTAAGGATCGGGCGATATTTCCGATTAGCCAAAATAATTTTCGACACAAAATAATTCTCAAAAATGATAATTAAGCCATGCACTCGCAAAATCAACTTCATTAACACAGGTTATTCATCGCTACTCTTCATCGGATTCCATGTTTTTTTCTCGTGAAGGAAAAATATTTCACGGGTATGAATCTATATCGGAGGTTTTACTTGAAGGAATAAATTAAGTCAGCGTTTCTCAACCTACGGTCCGTGACGATGGCACAGGTGGTTTGCAGGCAGACTCGATAACTTCTAACTGAATAAAAAGCTATTCAATTGTTGTAGTTTATATTAGTAATATATATTTTTGTGGGTTCAGAGATATATAAATTAGACCTTCACACTTATGGCAATCATTATGTCATCGAGTATTTATGTGCGTATGCCCCATTATTTTACGGGACATACGCACAACTCATGCTGTACGTCTCTGGTCCGTCGAATTCTTTCAGACACTTTAATGGCCCTTGGGTTCAGAAAGATTGAGAAACGCTGATTCGATCTGAAACATGCGTTTCTCTTAACACACAGTATGAAAAAATATTAATTCCGACAATATATTTAAAAATGAAGCTCATTTAAACTATGACCAACGAGAGTAGAGAAATATTATGAAGAGTTAAAGAAATTATTGATGAACGTTTCATATATTTTCTTCCACCACCAAAACTAAATACAACGAGGCGCTTCCATGAAAAAATAATAATACAGGTCGTGCTTAACGGAAACATAAACAGAGTCGGAAGCAAAAATGGATATAAACTTCCATTAGCTAATGTATTTTATGAGAGAGAAAGAGGTAGCCATTCTTTTATATGCAAATTACACGGCTTTGCGTGTCAGGACATGATGGAGCCCTTTTTTTTTCCATGATAGTTCAGCAGTCGAAGTTGAAAGCCATTAGCGAGTTTGGATCACGCTTTTCAAAGTAATTATGGCAAAAGATAATGGAAATTGTGTAGAATATACTAGCTAAAAAACGCTTGAAAATATGAAGCTGGGAAGTTTAGTTCCGTTTTTGAAACTGATTTCGATCATGTCTGAAGGCACGAGTGCATCGATTTAATCCATAAATTATAATTCAGTATCGATGTTATACATGTATATCATAAGGATTGAATTATTTAATTAAAATGAGGTTTTTGTAGCCATCCAAACTCTTAAATAACTTATATCTATTGATTCTTGACCCAAAGATGCGAATCAAATATTTAAAATACTTACCCGAAAAAATAACCATGTTTCACTCGGAAAAATTGAGTACTCGCTGCTTACAAATGACTAGAAAATTATAGTTATAAAGCTTCAAATAAGTTTAACCTCTAGAAACTGTACAAGAAAAAGCACGACATCACGATCATTTTATGTCTATAGCAAGGGTATGAAATCAGGCTGCTAATGGTGACGATCACGGAATAAGAAGTAAAAAAAAAAAAAAAAAAATTGCGTACTAAAAAACATTTTTTTCTAAAAATATCTTGATCGAATTCTTCGAATATTTTTAAGGTTCGTAGATTCAATACATAGTAAATAATTTTTTTAAGGGGGGGTCTCACGACTCTAAGGGTCGTGAGTCCCCTTATTAATAACTCCGCATTTTCAAAAATATCTTCATAATATATTTCATTTAATTGTAAATAAAATTCTAAAAGTTTCATATCAATCGGCTAATATGTTCTTTCATAATAAACGAAATAAATAATGTGTGAATTATAGTGTAAACGTATATACGAAAATATACTTTGAACGCGATTTTCCTCAGACTGCAGTTTTTCAGCTCTCCCGTAAGATAAAAAAAAATTACTGCCCCGAAAATTCTGAAATTTTGCACAAATTCTGCATGTGTTAATAAAATAGACTTCGGATTTAGCTATTGACTAATGGGAAGGATTTTTTAGAATAAAATGTTTCTCTAGATTTTTTAAATATATATATTTCTTCAAACTTTGAAAATTTATAAAATTCTAACGAATGGTCAGATATCTAAGTTCTATGTCTATTTTACTAACAAATGTCGAATAAACATTTTTGCAAAATTTTAGAATTTTTTGGCAGTAATTTTTTTTTAATCTTACGGATGAGTTAAAAAACTGCAATCTGAGAAAATCGCGCTCAAAGTGTTTTTTCTTGCATACGTTTACACTATAATTCATTATTTATTTCTTTTATTATGAAAGAACAAATTAAAGAATTGACGCGAAATTTTAAGTATTTTATTTGTAATCAAATGAAATATTTTTTGAAGCCATTTCTGAAAATTCGATACAGAGTGTTGTGAGACCCCCTTTAATTTAATAGCCGAGAATAGATGATCGGTTATCAAGGTTTCGAATCAATTATGGGAAGTTATTAATTGAAAAACTCGTTGATTTCAAAAAATTAATATATAATTTTTAATTAATAAAATCTTACAGTATTTTAAAGCTTGCAAATTCTATTACCATTTAATAAATATTCCATAGCCTCTAAATTATTTTAAAAGTTGTTTTTCACTCGCTAATTTTTTTTAAGTATTAAATAACTTATTTAAATAAATAATAAAACCCGAATCGATTAATCAATCGATATTTACGTGATATTAAGAAAAATTGATCGAAGAAATTACCTTGAGGGCGATGATGGCTTTCTTCATTCTTTGAACAGATGTTTTGAAACAGATGTCACAGGTCAGACAGACAACTCCGCACAATTATGCACTAACTTATGGACAGAGAGCCACAAACAGAAAATCACGCAAAAAAAAAGAAAAACAGATTCGAAAATTTTTTCGAAAATTATAAAACCGGTTAAAAAAAAAAACCCTTATGTAAAAAAAAAAAAAAAAAATGGAAAAGAGGGAATTTTCCAAAAAAAAAAGAAAAGAAAAGAAAAAAAAAGTCGGGAATTTCCCAAGATGGAGATCAATCTCTTTCTCTAGCTGTATCGGAAGGCTTCTTCTAGTACTGAACTGTACTGATGTAGTACTATGAATAGAAATCGAATCAGTTGGAAAAAAGAGTTTTTTTTAAGAATAGACAAAACTTGGGTGTCCGAACCCCCGATGGTAAAAATTGTCTCTTTTCTGGAACCTTCGCTTTTTACCCGAACGACCGCAAACCAATCGTCTTTTCTCTTGACCGCAACCAAATGATTTTTTTAAAATGCTCAGTTCGGAATATATATTGGTTCTATTATCGAAAAAAAATGACTAAATAAAAAGTTTCTTTTCCCCTCAACGCCGGTTTATTATTAGTTTTTTTTTCTATCACCAACCGTTCACCCTGACTTGTCGGCCGACCGTGTCAGAACGAAAACACACTGCAAAGCAACGATTTCCTCGCAGATGCGATTATCAAAGTCAGATGTGCCAATAGAGGGCAGCACTCGAGTTTCTCTCTGACTCTCTCTCTCTCTCATTTTTTGGAACATTCCACAACCAACCTTTTCTCCAATATGCCCATGTAAGAAAAGAAAATACCCAGTTACGCAAAACATAAGTAAAATATGACATCCGTCATTTAGAATTTCTCTCCCCAATAACATTTTGGACGGATAACGAGACTATTGCATGTTCCCAAGACAGAAAATTTAATGAATATATATCGAACATTATATATTGATTAATACTCTATATCTAGAGTATAAGAGGGAATCCATTATAAGGAAATATACATAAAAATTGACGTGACAAGTTATTTTTTCTATTACTCTGAGATATTTTTCGTACATCGCTTTTCATTGGCTTCCCTTTAAAAAAAAAATATTTTATTTCTAACGTTTTAGTTTATTAATATTCTTAGGATGTAATTTTTTTTTAACCAGTGTAAACTGTAATAAATATGTTTTTTGCATTACTTTGTACAATCGCAAGCACAAAAGCAGAGGCCGCAACATCCGAATTGTCCAATGAAATGGCCGAAAGAGGAAAAAAAAATTCCCGTAGTAAATATGTATGTTTTTTTCACTTATGTAAAATTTCTCAAAGTTACATATAACAAATTAAAAAAATTACATATATAAATTAAAGAACCTATATGGTTCACCTTCATAAAACAGTATTGGTTGAAACGTATTGATATAAAAAAATTTTCTTAAAAAATACGGATTAATGGGCGCTGTTAACGTATTTTTAATTGAAACATACGCAGGAATTTAGCTAGAGTAGATTTCACCATTTTAATTAAAATGGTGAAAAAATTAAGAGTATGTAAAATATACAGTTTACCTTCATTTGACTGTTATTTATAAACAGATAAAATCTTCCTCAGCAAATATGAATAGCTGTTGCCTTGAATTTTATTTTCGATTTCCTCAGTTTGGTGCGATTTTATAAATTACTGAACACGTAAAATTTCAGCAGCTTTCAAAAAACGTCACCAATAACGAATTAACTCTTTAGATTAAAAACTATTGTATTTACACAGCCGTATTTTCTACCGAAATGGCATTAAAAGGTGTAGTTTCTAAAATATTAAAAAATTGCGAAAAGAAATATGTATAATGGCTTATTTGCCATGTATATTCAAATATACATGGCAATTATATGGCAATAATGGCAATTCATTATATACTTGGAATGTAGTTTTTTTAGGTAGTGTAAATTGTGATATGTTTTATGTATTATTTTGCACAAACATAAATACAAAAGCAGAGGCCTCAACAGGCGAATTTTCCAATTAAATGACCGAAGGAGAAAATATGAAAAATTACCCATAGTAAATATGTATGTGTTTTACAATTACAATTTCTCAAATTTATACAACAAACGAAATTTAAAAAATGTATATAAAAATTAAAGAGCAAATGTGTGTACGAAAAAAGAAAATATAGTGTTTTGAGGTTTTTCTACCTTTTAATATGGTGGAAAACTATCCTCTAGAGGAAATATTATTAAAAATATTATTTAACCATTAATTTATTTATTTAGTACAAATATTTATTTTATTTCAAATTTAGTACAAATATATTTGATTGTATGAGTAACTTACCCCGGCCCGTATGAAGTAAGTTACAGAATCATATTCGCCATACGGGGGTTCCCCGGAGGGAGCATTTATTTATTTATTAAATATTTGATTGTATATGCTATCCTATGCCAGTACAAAATTTTATACATCTTTCAATACTTAATTTTTTACAAATTGAAAAAAAATGCATTATTAGCATTTGCGTGCATGGTAAAATAGCGTGACATCAATGTAATTGAATAAAAATATTGATTCAAAATGAGGAAAACTGTTTAGTTCATAAAATGATGAAAAAGGTTGAGAGAGATTCCATATATTGACTCAATATCTCATTTTAAATTTAATTTTTAAAACTAAAAAAATTAAATATTTATTTTCATAACGCAAGTATTTATGAATGGATCTCGAATCTTTTCGTCATTTTAATGAACTAAACAGCTTCCTTTATTTTGAATTAAATTTTTATCCAATTACATTGATGTCATGCTATTTTATTATGCACGCAATATGTTAATAGTGCATTTTTTTTAAATTAATGCAAAAAAATAAGTATCAGATAAATGTAAAAAAATTTATTGGGATAGGTAAGCACATACAATCAAAAATATGTGTACCAAATTTAAACTAAATAGTTAAATAACATTTTTAATTATATTTCTACTAGAGCATCGTTTTCACCATGTTAAAAGGTAGGACACTCCTTAAATGTTTTGCTTTTAGAGATGATGCGATAGGTCTTGATTGACATTAAGAACATTCTCGAATGGTTTGATGAAAGTTATGACATAAGGAACGATAATTGTTCGTTGATCCGGATAAAATTTTTAGCATAAGCCTTAAAGAGAGATAATTGTTCAGCATAAAGATAATTCTTCTCGTGACATCTCTATTTAGCACTTGTTGACAAGAGAATGTTGAAGAGGTGCGAATATCTTGGCTTATGCTGCCACCGACATCCGTGAATGTTGGTTGAAAAAAGTTTGTTGAGGTAAAATCTTTTTGAAATTGACAGCCACGTTTGTTGAAGTGGAAAACAAACTCCGACGTGTGTGTGTGTCAGAAACTTTCGAAAACTCTCCCCTTCAAAAGTCACCTACATTTTCTGTTCAATTCCAAAGAACAGTTTGAGAAAAGAAATATTTCTGTATATGTATTCAGATCTCAGCTTTACTTGACGTTTTTAAAAGATGAAGTTCTTCTTCGCATGAATTCAAATGCGTGGCATCAAATTCCGATATTGAATTACGTTTGAATAAAATATTTATATAATCGCGAAAATATTATTGTATTGGTATAATCGTATTGGTTAATTTATTTGATTAATTATGAGATATTCTGAACTAGGCGTAGTTCTTTGATGTTTTTAATTAATTACTGTTTGGATAAATATCCATATGGAAGCAATGGAGTCACAATATTAATGGTAAGATATTAAAAAAAAATATATCAAGTTGTCTCTCCATATTAATTGACAACACATTTGTCAATGATGTTTTTAAAACCACATTTTCTGGAAGTTAATTGTTGCAACAAATGAAATTTTGATTTTAACAAACAACGAAATCACAAATATAAATTCATCCTAAAAATTATCAATTTTTATGTATATATATGATGGAAATTAAGTTTGTTTGCACCGCCATCTATCTTCATTCGCGGATAACTCAGACAACCTTTCAAAACCTCAAAATTTCAAGCATTAGCATTTTAATTATATAATCATATTAACATTTAGTAATATATATATTAATAAACATTTTATAAAATTCTTATAATTTTTTTTTAAAAAGTAATACTTAGGTTTCGATTTATAATTAAATATCTGAAAAATCAGAAAAATGCCCATTAATTTTATTTCATACAATGTAACTAGTTAAATAACTGAATTATGCACTTTAACGGTATAACATGTGTATATTTCAAAATATTTTTTATAAATATAAATAATATTCATTATTTAAATTCATTGAATATATGTATGTTTTTTAATTGGGGGGGGCATTAAAAAAAATTGAAAGATTAAAAAAAAGTTTTTTAGGGATTTTATAATTTTATCTCGAAAATTTCCATGGAAATCACGCGAAATTTCGAGGAAATTCCATCCAGAAAATGAAATTTTCTCGGAAAGGGGAAAAATTCCAAGAAATATTTTAAACATGGAAAAGACTATAACACATAATTGCTTGTCCTCCATGGAAATAAAATAAAAAAATAATTTTCTATATTCTCCTCACATTATTCACTATGGCGGATAGAATCGTATGTATGGAAAAGGGGAGAGATCTCTCTCTCTTTTTACCACAGACACGTTTCTTAGAAAAGTAAGAAGATATAGCTCGTGGGGAGGGAGGGGGGCGCATCTTAGATAATAAAACATCTGAGGAGAAAAAGAGGATGAAATTTCATTCATTCATTTTCTTTCTTATAAAAGGAAAAAAAAAAATTACACGTTTTTTGAAAACGCTATAAAAAAGCAATGAAATTGGCAAGTTGCCCGAGAGAAGAAGGTTGTTATTGTCTTAATACAATGGTTGTCTCAGTGTATATAATGAGTTCATTAGGGAGTTTAACTCTTTTCATTTCCATAAAATTAAAATAATAAAAAAAATAAAGATAAATATAATGAACATCAGTTACGATCAATGTCTTCCCGAATTTTCAAAATGATCTATCTATGTACAGAGCCTTCATAAGATAGCGTATATTTTTCGCTAATCACTCAGCTGCCAGGCAGTTGATAAACTGTTGAATATTGATATCTTCTTGGATTTGAATAGCCGATGTATGAATTAGGGGAATGTGTGCAGTGAACGCGTTATCAAAATTATCATACATTCCAAATTTAATTCGCATTTTTGTTACCTGAATACATATTTTAGAGATATTTAATGATGTGTCTCGTGTGATACGTGATCGGTATTTGATTGATCAGTTTGTTTTTGCCCTGAAGATTCGGGAGCCAGTGGATGGTGGTACCCTGATACAATCCCCCAAAGGGTAAAATCTCCCAGGTTTTTACCAGGAGAAAGCAAAGGATTAAACCTGGTCGAAAAGGAGAATCTATCGGTTGAAACGTCCTGGTATCATCTGACGTCACAGATCGATTTAGCAGCGGCAGCAGCAGCAGCATTCCAAGCTCTTCACTCGGGGGCGACGAATGTAATTTAAGGCATAAAAGCAGGTAGGAACGAGCGTGAAAGAGGTGAAACCTCACAAGATAAAATAAGAATAATAACATCCATGCATTCAGTCAAATTGAATTTTTAGCCTCCACCCCTCCTCAACCGAAAAAGAGATTTCACTATTTCAATCTTTCTCGGCGAATCAAAATATTCGGAAACGGCATTTATGAAGAAAATTCCAAGATCAGAAACCATATAAGACAATTTTTAGATATTGATAAATTCCTTAAAATGAATACTATAAAATGAAATATTACTAAAAGATACGATAAATCTTCAAAGTTTGAAAAATTACGACACTAATTACGTAAAAAGTTGAAATGATTATGAAATCCTTGAGGGGAATATTTTCGTCTTAATGGTAAAGGAAAGAAAATTTCGAATCATGTCAAGGAACTAAAAAAAAAATATTAATAATAAGTCTTGCACAAGAATTTTAGTTTCCCTGGAACTTGAAATTTTCATCATTTTTTTCCTCCGAATAAGAAAATAGATTCATCTTGTGGCTTCTGAAATGACTATTTCGTGGTTTGTGGAGAGGAAAAAGGGTCGCACGTTATGTACCACGTGGAAGTTGGATTTATTGCCTCTCGAGGTTGGTTTCACTTGAAAGTTGTTAAAGCCTCTCGCTCTGTGCCAACAGCAATAAACTTACACGCTTTCCCGGAGAAAACGAGACATTATTATTATTACTGACACAACCGTGGGAAAATGAAAAAATAAAATCTTCATCTTTCTGAAGAAAACTCACAATTCCCCCAAGGAATAGAAATGGAGTTGAAAGAGACATTGGTGGAAGTAAGAAATTAATTCCGAGCATATTTAGCAGTAAGTGGACATGAATGTTTTCGTATGTCTATGTCTGTCGTGTTTTGCCCATTTGGATATTTTGCGAAAAACGTGTCTTAGTTAATGAATATTTTTTGAAGATGTAAAACTGACTTCAAAAGCTGGAATGAAATAATAAAAAATCGAGAATATAGGTGTTTTTTTTTCCCTAGGTTTTATTTTTGATGCCCTGTGATCGTAACTCACTCCGATAAATAGAAAGTGCATTAAAAGTCCGATATTACTAATATAGCTTATAAAGAGAATCTCTCTATAACGAGTGATTAGCGATTGGTTGTCAAATCGCTAATGTTAAAGATACAAAAAATATTCGGTTAACGAGCTGAAAATCAGGAAGCATTCATTATAACGTCAAAAAAATTCTCAAAAACGCCAGTTTTTTCTTCTCTCTTCGAGAATTAAACATGATAACGCTTATCATTGCACATGCTCCTTGTAAAAACTTACTCTAAAGTACTTTTAACAAAGGATGGACATAAAAAGTAATTGTTTTAACTCCCCTTCTTTTTTCGGGCTTTCTCACTATACACATGGAATATGTGACGATTCTATTCTACTTTTGTTTCTCCCAGTGACTAAGAGATCACGGGACCAAAACTTACAGTTTAAAGTCGTTTATGAAGGATTGAACAAATGAAGTGATAAATCGGCTGACGAAGATGATTCGTTCCGGATTCACGTTCGTTAGTCGAAATCTTCGTAACCCAAAACTTGGTTTCCCATAGATTTCTATGGAAAATCGTTTGATTCATTAAAGGTACTGCCCAAAATGACTGACAAAAACTGACTGAAGGCTAAAATTAATAGCTTCAAAAATGGATAAATGATTTCACGATAGGAAGATGAGAGCTATATAAGATTTTTTTATTTTATACTAATGTACAAACACACACAAAACCAATACCGGCTTTACTCTACTGAAGCTGGTTTTGACACACCCCAGTCGAGTTCGTAGGCGTCCCCATCCATTTGTGATTCGGCCAGCTCATTTCTCTCTCTCTCTCTCTGTCTGATACAAATAAATACAAATATAACGCCACAACAGGCAAAATACCCAACGAGGTGGCTGAGAAAAAGTTGCCCACAACAAATATTACAGGCAGATAGAAAAGATAAGTTCCTAGAATATTCACATTGTTCAATTTGATGTTCAGTCTTGCACTGAAAGAACGTGTGCTCTGAAAACATAGGTACCTTTTTTTCAATTTGCAGTAAAACTCCCATTGACAGACACCCCTAAAATGCAATCATCCGCCTTTTACGGTCAAATAATAATTTTCCTTTGAATAATAAAAGTATACATTTCGAAACCCTGATTAACGGCAACCACTCTTTTACGGACAAATTTTTTTGTCCCTCCGGTGACCGCAAAAGACAGGTTTTACTGTATATTCTATTAGCTGAATCTTTCATTTTATATGAAATGAGTCAAAATTTTCAGAAAGAGAAGTGTAGGTAAGTCTGAAAAAAAAAAGCCGAGGTGGACATGAGTTAATAGGATTCAAGAGAGAGTAATTCTGATGATAATTGGCGCGAAAATTCAGCTCACGACGTGGCTGTTTTATGTTACCATGTGCATCCATATGAACGAAAATCGTAACCCAAAGCGTGCGTTAGCCGAGGTATCACTGTATCTGATCTAAGAAAACTTCCCGATTAGCGGGAAAATGCTAACTACTGGAGTCTATATCCTCTTCAAACCTGAGCCAAAACTAACCATTTTTTTTCTCTCGATTGATTTGTGTTTATTGTGTGTCAAAATGCCATTTAAAAAGAAAAAAATAATTTTGAAAAAAAATAATAATTTTGGGTCTATATCTTTACTAGTACCATTTGAGTTAGGTACCCTTACGCATATATAAAAAGTCCTTGCCATTAAAACCATTAAATATGAAGGTACGCATATGTTTACCTCTGGAGCGAAGAGAATACAGTCGTGAAAGCAACCAGTTATATAATAATTGAGAATTTTAATTGTTCGGTTAGTCGACTAAATCATTTGATATTACAAAATTCAATTCAAAAATGATTAACAGAAAAAACTTCTGTGAAACCAAAAATCAATTTCATGACTAGAGTTCTGTTCATTCGTTAGTAATAGAACGAAATGATTTAAAAGACGCTTTAAAGTAGATAAAGCAGCAATTTGATACAATTTTATAAACAGATAGAACAAAAAAATTGAAAATTCACTTACAACTGTATTTTCATCTTGATTGCGAACTGTCATTATAACGGACTTTTACTGTAATTGAAGTAACGGTTTTCTCGATCCAATTTCATCGCTGAAAGAGTCTCAGAGTTTCTACGGTATAATGAGTGAATTACAATTTCTACTTTAGCCAATGAGAGGGTTTAACTTTCCATTGTAGGAAGCCTCCTACGGTGTGGCTTATGGATAGGAAACGTTCGGATCAACGGGAGGTACGGATTCCGCTGAGAAACAACGAAACTAAATACGATCAAATACGTTCTTTATTCTACGAGTGTAAGAACGTGCTGTTTCATGTATAATACAATGTTTTTTTTAGACAATTCCCTGGTCTTTTCTTGAAACAGCTAAACAGAAATGTGAATGGATAGTCTATTTAGAGCAAGGGCTCTTAACCGCTCATATTCTACGGACTCCTTGTGCCAATAAGATAAAGGTCACGCATCCGTTTCCAGAATAATATTAAATACACGGTGATTCTATAATTTTCCTTGCAATTTAATAGAGAACAGTTGATCCTAGAGGTATACTTCCAATTAGAAAAAGTATCCAAATAACGTGTAGAACTCAGATACGTCATTCATGCTGCAAGGAGTTGCATAGATATTAAAATTAAAAATTAACTTTTTATTCGAACATTGTCATCAAAAACCCAATTAGAAAGTTGTTACCCCTTCTCTCCCGAGGCCAAAAAAAAAAAAAAAAAAAAAAAAAAATCCGCGTTTTTAAGTACAATAATCGTTGACGTATTTGAATTCAAAAATCGGAGAAAAGTTGGGAAAGAACAGCATAAACGAGGGAAACAAGCAGGGATATACGTAGGATCAGTTTATGCTGTTCTTTTTCAACTCTTCTCCGATTTTTGAATTCAAAAAAATACCACAGCGAATATTTTCAGAAGAGACAGGGCAACAAATTCCTAATTAGGTTTTTGAGGATAGGGTGTTCGTATAAAAAGGTTATTTTTATATTTTAATGACTATACAACCTCTAGTAACATGAATGACATATCTGAGTACTACACGTTATTTGGATAATTTTTCTAATTGGCAGTATGCCTCTAGGATGAACGGTTCACCAGCAAAAGGCGGCAAGGGAAATTACGGAATCACCCTGTATATACAGGATATAAAAATTATGTGCTGCTTATTTTGTTCGAAAATCTCATGGACCCCTTAAAATCAACCACTGACATCAAGGGAAAAGGTACTGAAATTAAGAAAATATTGAGGGAGGGGCCGAAAGTTGTTAGTTGTCCCGTTTATATGGGACTCAAGCTCTTATGCAGAAGGGGGAGTGGCGCTTAGCATTGTATATTCATTAATTACTGTAGGAAAGGGGGGAAGGAGCTCATCCTCCTCGTAAAATTTATAATAGCCTCGGCCCCCCCCCCGGTTACGGCGCCTATGATCAAGGACAACCAAGATGTCTGTGGACCCTTCAGGTTTAGATAAAAATCAAAGGTGAAGAAAAAAAAAAGGTGAATTTGCAGGCACTTCTTAAAAGAATAACGCTGAAATGCAAATATATGATTTTAACTTCCTATACATGTATTAGGGAAAAGTCAAAACATTGTGACTACCTAAATTCTAATGAATTTCTCCAGTCATTTGTTAGCGTCCATAGTTTTTGGTCTTTTGTATCTAAGACCATTTTAGTTAAGAAAATATACAGGGTGTTGTGCTAATGTGGCCTTTATCTCATCAACCGTCTGTCGTAGAGGCAAAAATTACCTTGTACCAGTTTAGAAACCTTTTTTTGTTGGTCTCAGGAGATACAAGGCAACAACATTCTAAGTGG
Source organism: Pholcus phalangioides (assembly GCF_987345545.1). NCBI lineage: Eukaryota > Metazoa > Arthropoda > Arachnida > Araneae > Pholcidae > Pholcus > Pholcus phalangioides. The sequence continues at coordinate 3,050,872 of NW_028301625.1, read as the reverse complement.
AAGTTAGAGGACAGGGGGACCGTATAAAAATCTAGATTTCTTATTTTATGACACACCGTATTTTCAGTCACAAAACCTGGTACAAGGTAATTTTTGAACGCCTTTTGATCATTTTTTTAAATTGAAACTATATCTCTACTAAAAAAACTCAATCCCTAAAATCGTTTCGAAACACTATGGGTTCCGTTCTTTAAATACAGTAATTATACAGGGTGTCCTGTAAGTGCTAAAATATGGCCTTTCTCTGATCATTTTATATATAAATCGTTTTATATATTTTTTACTCTAACCATTTGTTTTTGTTTTTATATTTGGGATGAATATGTTGTTTATCTGGTTTTGTTAATTTTGTGGCAAAGTGTAGCTGGATATGGGTTTTTAATAATTAATGATTTCGGATTCGAACTTCGAAAAACACCCATTCCGTGTATTAAAATATAAAATACTCACAAATTATGCACATATTATAAATTTTTTTTTGTTTCTGGAACAATCACAAAGCAACAAACATATAGACCAATAAAAAAATATACACTTAACAGAAGGCATACAATATTGTAGACACGGACAACATACACCCTGTCTGAGACCTGTAGGGATTATTAATCCTTCTAACACAGGGAAGCACAACCTTTTCAGTTCGCAGGCCAGATGTGCGGCATGCCAACCGCTTGCGGGTCAGAAACTTGTCCTTATAGGGCGACCATACGACCCGTATTCTACGGGACATTACCACAATTTTGGCTGTCCCAATTTTTTTTATAAAATATGTCCTGTTTTCCCCTTTATCTTCAAAAAGGTTCATTCGAATTTTTCAAATCAACAATTACGATTATTTTTATGCTACTTTTTCGGTTATTCGTGGGGTGTTTTTTTGTGACAAAATTTAAATTTTTTTAAACATAGCTCTACAAGTCGTTGAGGATTTCGGTATTTTCATACCTCGATAGCACCTGTACGTGTACCGGTCGATCACATGCAACTGACTTTCAATTTTCTTGGTCGAGTTGCTGTGTAAGACATGAAATGAAGCGTATTTTCTGTTGATTTTGTGATCATTTTCTCATTTACATGTTTACTATCTCTAGTAAAAATTTCAAACATATAGCGTAACGCCTTGAACCAACACCACCTATAGAACAAGGTTTCCACACGAAGCTTGTGACGTCAACGAAGAAGGCCATTTCTCCTATTGTCATTGGATATACTGTAAAAAAAAGATAAAGATATCGCATGCGTCGATCTGCTATATCCAATGGCAATAGGTGAAATGGCCTTCTTCAGTGACGTCACGAGCTTCGTGCGGTGGCCTTCTTCTGTAGGTGGTGTTGGTTCAAGGCGTTGATTGAGCTTTGATAGGTTTACATAACATGAATTCTGGACCAAACTTCACAAATATGCCTTATATATTCTATACTTATTTTCTCATATTCAGTTTTTATAAAAATTAAGGATAAGCTAAGTTATAGTAAATAAAGGTAAGTTATAAAACTAATTACTTCTATTGTTCTAACTACATTAGACTAACTAAACTAATTGTTCTAATTACATTTTTAATTGGGTTGCTTTGAATATATGACTTTTTGAAATATATCACATCCATATTTGTTATGGGCATCTTTTTCTCAGCCACCTCGCTGGGCATTTTGCCTGTTGTGGTGTTGTATTTGTATAAAAAATATATGCTTCTTCGATTATTTTGTTATGTAAAATTCACTTTTGAATGTAGTAAAGATCTATTATTGAACAATATCGACGGTAAAACTTATAGAAGATGACCTCTTTATACTATACAGGGTGCATATCTAGCTACTCTAGCCATAAATTATTTGCGAACCGTTGATCCTAAAGGCATACCTCCAATTAGAAAAAGGATCCAAATAACATGTAGACTTCAGATACGTCGTTGATATTGCAAGGGACTGTTTAGTTAGTAAAATAAAGTAAATAACTTTTTACACAGACACCCTGTCCTCAAAAACCCTACTAGAAAGTTGTTGCACTGTCTCTCATGAGGCCGACAAAAAAACCTTCCACGTTTCAAGTGTATAAAATATTCGCTACACGTTATTTGGATACTTTTTCTAATTGAAAGTATGCCTCTAGAATCAACCTTTCGTCAGTAATTAGCGGCGAGGGGAGCAAGCTAGGCATCCTGTATATCAGTGTTTCTCAAATATTTCTCACCCACGGATCCCTTGCCCAATTCACGGTTTATCTGCGGCTCACTAAAATAGTTTAATAGATATTTTCCCATTCTATATGAGAGAACCACTTCAACGCATAAATGGGCACACACAAATCAATATCCCCATCTCGCCCCTAGGAGCCGTGGTGCTCTGACCACTTTGAAAAAAACTGCTGTTAACCAGCAAAAACAGTGGCCCTGGGGCAGACTGATATTCTGGCCGAGGATGTTGTTGTTTTTGCGTCTAATTAGCTTACCTAGCAGCCCCTCCCCATTAGGTTTATAGCGTGGGACGTTACAGTGTAGTGATGACACTCTGCATGTAAGTCTTCTCGATCTTATCTTATAACTTTATTTCGAGATGAGTAATCAATCGCTTAGTCCTGATTGATGAAGAAATTTAAATTTCCTCTCCATGTCCTTATGTGTTATGGGAGAATAAAATTCATTGAATAACCATCTAATTAACGTTTTCAGTAATAAAACTTGAAAAAGTTGATTAATGCTCTATTCACGGCTAAAACAGAAAACAGTCATTTTCTGAACATCCACGTGAAGCTTATAAGCTGTCTTAGGTCCAGTGATAATTATTTTTAAACATGGATAGCCCGAAAGCTCGAAATATTGCGAAAGCCCGAAAGGTGCGGCCAATTCACGACGGGGCCGGCCACTTCGCGAATTGGCCAAGAGTTGTGACCAAAGTGGAATTGCAGAAATGTTTCGGACTTTGCCGGCCATTTCGCGAAGTGGCTAGAGATGCCAAAGTTCGATGTGCTATGTAAGACGGCCCGTTAGGAGCCAAATCCATTGTTTTAATCGCCAACGTGTGATGCATGTCTATATATAGCAGCAGTGTTGGATTAGCTCCATGTGACGAAAGAGAGAAAAAAAAGTGAAATTTGAGAGAAAAACTGCAAAAATAATAATATAAACATAGCTTTTTCTGTCAAATTTCGGAGAAAAAACTGCTTCCGCATCGTGGCTGCGGTTTGATGGGATGCCATAACTAACGTCGACCTAATTATCACGAAAAAATTCGCCGATTTCACAGTGATCTCGAATCATGTCTTCTGTTACCGCAGTTTGGTCCACTTCGCGAACTGGCCGGCCGTTTCGGATATTGGCTGGGTCGATATTTAGCTAAATTGGCCAATTCGCAAAGTGGTCCGCCCCGTCACGAATTGGCCAATTTCGGACACTTTGGCAGTAACAGATATAACCATGGAGTTACAAAATACAATGTCTCCTTTAAGGGGGAAGGGAAAGGTCTCGTATCTTCTAACATGGTGTGGTGGAAAAACTATGCTGTAACAGAGGTATATATATCATTAAAATTATTATTTAATCATTGATTTATTCCAAATTCAGAACACATAATATGTGGTGTTTGGTCAGAACATGATATCTCCAAAAAATGGCTTTTCGATCTAGTAGTAAGTCTTGCTAATTATAACTAATTAGAAGTCAGATAAATGCATAAATACGTGCGTACGGCCAAACAACATGCTGATGTATGATATTTTCATTTGTATTTATTTGTGTGTATGCTTTATTTTTGATTTTTAAATGACCATAAAAATGCTTATATCTCAAAAATGTGATTTTGGAGTTCATGTTATGCCCAAACACTACAGATATATTTGATTGAATATGCTATCCTATGGTATACAAAACTTAACATATCTGCAATACGTGATTTTTTACAAATTAAAAAATAATGTAATGTATTAACACCTTGCACGCATGATAAAATTGCATACCATCAATATAATTGAATAAAAATTTATTCAAAATAAAGAAAAGTGTCAAGTTCATAAAATGATGGAAAAGATTAAAATTAAATTTTTTAACTCAAATAAAAATTGAATATTTTTTTTAAGTATTTATGAATGGATCTCAAATTTTTCACAAAGCATTGAAAATCTCTCTCTTTTTTTTGTTCTTTCTGAACTGAACAATTTGTTTTATTTTGAATCAATTTTTATTCAATTACATTTACGTCCGGGTATTTTATCATTCGCGCAAAATGTTAATAATGCAATTTTTTTGTTTAAATTTACAAAAAACTAGGTATCTCAGAGTTTTTAAAACATACTGTTGGCATTGCAGGTATGTAAAACTTTGTACTATCATAAGATAACATATACAATCAAAAATATGTGTATCAAATTTGAAATAAATCAATGGTTAAATAATATTTCCAATCATAGTTTTATCAGAGCATATAGTTTCTCACCATGTCAAAAGGTATGACATCCCTTGAATTTAAGGAACTGATGTCAAAAGTATATTAGTTTTCTTAATAGTTTAATCAAAATGCATCATTGAGTTTTAGAGAGATCCAAATAGAAAGTATTTCCGTATTTGAAAAAATTGTCCCGGGAAAGGCCCCCACATCCTGGGGCAGGGCCCTACTATTGTGAATTTACAGCATGAGAAAAACAAAAAGATGATGGTATTTGTCCCGATCCCCAGGGTTAGAGCTCTGTCAGCCTTACCATCGTGGGGGCCATGGTCCCGGGATCGAACTTATTGATCGCGTTAGAGTAAAGTATTTCTAGTTGGAGATTCACACAACAGATGGCAGCAGAGACGATTTTCCAAAAATCGTCCATGATCTTCAATCAAACACTGCTGTATGTATTAAGAGTATTTTAGATTGCAATTATTAAATGTCTATAACTTAGATTGAAAATTAACTTAGATTTACAAAATATTCAGAATAGGTTTCTGTTGATGCATCGCATATTATTTTATCACGGTCCACCAAATCGATGGGTTACGCGTAGGTTGAAAAGAAAATACACATGGTATTTTTAGCACCTTATTTTTTACTTAATCAGATGCTTCTTAAGTTTATTTCGCTAATTCAACATCGAACGGTAGCGAAATAGCTTCTTAAAGTTTTAATAGAATGTGCGCGAAATAGGATTTATTATTATCTTATTATCCATGGAAATGGAGTTACGTGAAACACTATTGGAAGCAGCAATATTTTCGGTGAATGAATCTTTTCTTTTCGTGAAATGTTATTCTTAGAAAGAAAGCGAGAGCTTAAAATTTTATCGAATCTTCTCCGAGAAGTAAATCCACTTATGGAAGATCCACGCCGGAAGAAAATGGCGCATGTCGCTAAGATGATACTTTTTTTTTAAGTGTGTGTGTGAAAGCCTAGCTTGGAACCTTTCAACGAATTACGCGAGTGTCCCCATCATATATTCTGACAAGGGAAAAACAGAAGAAAAATCAACGCCATCCATTGTTTTAGAGGAGAAGCAAAAAGCACTTACCACTTTCCCGCTGAAGTTCAGCGTTTACATCTATATAATTGAATCAACGAAAGTCTATTAACTCTCAAAAAGACATTGCTTAGCTTTTGTGCCAATTGAGTTTAGTACAACTTAATGCTGCGATATGTGTAGTCTATATATATATATTGCCGAGGGTCTCCTGAGAGAAAAGTGTCTTTAAATGTACTTGCACTTGGAGTAGGCGGAAAGCTTTTCATGAACATTAATAGGTCTTGACTATAATACCCACGACACGGTTGAAGAACCCGTTTTATTATGTATAGGCAAAGCTTTTACCGAACTCGTCTCTTCAAGTTTTAAAAGATTGCAGATAAGATTTATGGAACAAATTTATCATTTTAATGTTCGATTTTGTTAAGGTTTGTCAAATCCAGGCGCCAGGTCATTATGGCAACCAAAAAATTGGTATTGCCAGTACCAATCTTTTAGTCGCGATGAATTTACATCCGGTATTATAGTATGACGCACTCTTCGTTTTGCTCTGGGTCAATTGTCGGTGGTTCCCCCGACGAAAACATCAGCATTGGTCTCTTATACCTCATACTTTTACAATTTTCTAATTTGCATTCATCGAGTTTATGTTACAAGCTGCTTTAAGCGGTGACATATACTTAGATACTGTTTTTTAAGTAAGGCATTCTCAAAGTATGGTTTAAAAACTTTTTCGATGTATTTAAAAAGAAATACGAATAGATAATATAAAGAATATGACAACCATATAAGTACTCTTTATGGGCATTTTTTGTATAATATATCTTATTATATATATATATATATATATATATATATTGTTTGTAATTGGGTTGTTGTATTTTTGAAATATATGACATCCATATTTGTTATGGGCATCTTTTTCTCAGCCACCTCGTTGGCATTTTGTCTATTGTGGCGTTATATCTTTATTTGTATTATCGGATTTACATTTCAAGCTGCTTTTAGTATAAGCATAATCTGGTATGATATTTTCAATTAATATTCATAACTCCTTGTGCTTAATTCATTGTCGTGTTTGTGGTTCCAGTTGCTTTTAGCGCTGACATAACACTAACATAACGTATAGAATGTTTTCGTGCAATCTCCCTACATTTATTAAGTTTTGCTTTTGGATTATGTAAATTTTGCAATTTTAGTTTGGCAACATTCGATCGTTTCAAACTTCGGAACGATATTTCAAATCCTGGTAAGCAGCCCCGCCAGGTGAAGATATCCCTTTGTAATTTCATTCCGTTTATTTATATTCTCAATTGCTATATCACTGATAAGTGTAAGTATTTGTTTTTCGGCATATGTTTCTTTTCTCATCTATTTTTTCCAAGATTGAAAAACGCTGGGGAACGAGTACTATATTTTGTTGGTATCATCCCGATGCCCTCTTTGAAATGTTTTGCTTTGGGTCAATTGTTTGTCGATGATTGTTGCCCCCCCCCCGATGAAAAACGTCGGCATTGGCCTCTCATATATCTCATATTTTTACAAAAGATATATATATTATACATATGGGTATCTTTTGGTATATTATACATATGGGTATCTTTTGGTATATTATACATATGGGTATCTTTTGGTATATTATACATATGGGTATCTTTTGGTATATTATACATATGGGTATCTTTTGGTATATTATACATATGGAAATTTTTGCATTCATGCTTCTGGCATGAGGAGGACGACATATATACTTTTTTGTATTGTTACTAATTTGGAGTCTGAGAACGGCACAAAATGCTTGCAATTTATATCAGCATATCTGCCAACATGAAAGGGTTACTATGCCCTGGAAAAGTCAAAAGAAACATTATCTTGGATCCTGTTTTTCTCGGGTAGAGAAACGTTTTTCTTCTCAAAAATTGTTCTGGTGCCTAGATTTTTTTTGCCATTTACCAAGCCCTGGGTTTTGTAAATCATTGAATTATTGAATGAGATGATGCGCGTTATTTGGTAAATCGGTAGGAAAATGAGAAAATTTTCCATTTTCTATTCTTTTCTATTTTCAGATCCGAATCCGGCTGGTCAAACGTCTACGGATTGAGATTCAATGACTAAAATTCTAGTTAGATCGGGACCTACAGTTTATAGCCCATTCCAAAGGGCTGGATCAGGGCCGGATTAACCATTAAGCAAAATAAGCATGTGCTTAGGGCATCAGGAGGAAAGGGGCACCACGAAAAATGATCAGTGTATATTTTTTTAATGCACATTTTCCCCCAGCTTCAACCATCCGGTAGAAAAACCCAAAATTTTAAGAGCACTTGATTATACAGTTGAAAATCTTTATCAAAAGGTTGGCCGAGACCCCACAATAAAGGGAGGGTAGGAGGGGAGTTTGGTGCTCCGAGCGCTGGACCAGGATTGGTGCTGAGCTTTCTCTATTTTGGTTAAAAATTACGGGAAAGGGTGCTAAAATAGATACAGACTCCCCATCCCAAGTGACTATGTAAATTAGTTGGATTTCTAGTTGGATTTTTGACGGATGACACAAAAGCAGAGGAACCAAGTTAATTGCGAACAAGAACTCACGTTAATGCTCAGTTTTTGTATTGAAATTTTGCTCGATTTCCATAAATTAAGCTCAGAGCCGTCTCAGCAGCATTATAGGCCCCCCCGATCTAAATGATTTTCCTGAACCCCCCCCCCCCTTAAAATCACCTGCTTATCATTTTACATACGAAAAATGATAGGTCTTATCATTTTACATACGAAAAATGATAATCGAATTGATAATGACTCCTCGAAAATTTTAAACAGATCTAATTGTCATGAGGCCCAGGACCATGCGGTATACGGGAGGGGGCCAACAATATAATTTGAATGCTTAGGGCTTTCATATGGGTTAATCCATTCCTGGGCTGGATAATGACAACCATTCTTCAGTTCGGATTAGAATTGAGGACATAAAAAAAAGCCTGCGTGACAGATAACAAAAGGAAAACAAAGAAATTTCTAATTATTTTTGGATCTGCTGGCAAAAACTGCATTTTTTCAAACCTTAAATTCTGACCTAGAGTTCTGATGCTGTGAATCCGATGATTGGTTATGGATAGAGTCCGGAAGTTTGGACACTAAAAATGTTCAAAATAGGCAAGCAAAAAGGCACTAAAATCCCTACGAAAGGCACTAAAAAAACACTTCTAATTAACGGAATAAATAAAGCAACGGAATGCTACTATATTAAAAGTCTGAAAACTGGCTAATATCTTGACTACATTCACTCAATCTGCTGTTTCAATAATAGAACTAGATTAGAATTATAATAATAACAAATTAACTTGGTTAATTATGCAGTTATCATGCCCAAGAAAGTGTTCGTGGTCCCTCAAGATCAGGTCGGAGTTCGATTCAACCGAATACTCAATATATAGTTAGTTAACATGCTAAATAGTGCTAGCTGAAACTAAAGAACAGTTTAAACTACTACTTTTGAACAGAATCAAAACTATAACGTTTTCATTTGGAATTATTTAAAAAAAAACATCATTATAGCGACATATTTTTCTCTAAATTTTAAAATACAGTATTAAGCTTTGTATTCGGTCGGTCTACATGGATTTGAAAAAATATCTCTCAAATTCTGGAGATGATTTTTTGCATGTCCAATATAACTTACCCTGATTGTTTGCTGTTCATTTATCCATGGTGTAAAAAAATAAAATCAAAATAACACATAAGCTGTAGAGCTAGAGCCTTGTCAGCTCCCACCACGCCCGTTATAACTATTATGTCACCCCATGGGCTATTATTAAGACAGTCAACGGCCAGGTGTTCATCGCACGTGAAGCATGTGGAGAAACAAAAATTATGTCTATTTGCATTTAAATGGAGCCAAGAGGAGGAAAGCTTTCTGATAAGAATTAAAACTAAGGGTTGAAGAATTTAGAAAAATAATTTTTTTTTGAAGTTTCTCAATGATATAGAAGTTTCTCTAGATATCTAATTTCTACAGATTATGGCTTCTAAAATTCATGAATAAACATAAAAACAATGGCGAATTTTGCATTAATGGTAAAAAAAATTCCAAAAAGGCATTTTTACAAAACAACTTTGAAAATGGTCAAAAAAGGCATTTATGACATTTTGCCCCAACTTTCGGGCTCTAGTAATGATGTCGGTCATTGGTTGTGAAGATTGGTCATTCGTCATGAATTAGTCATCATGAATCATTAATAATGTAATAAATAAAAATTAGTTATCCTGTTTTCGTATTCACAATATATTGGTCTTTAAGTTTGATCATTTAATCATTTTTGTCGCATCATGAGCTTTCTGCACACGCGGGCTAATTAGACCGGGACCTACAATTTACTGCCGATTTCGAACGGCAGATTTTTCATTTTATACTCACCTAGAGGTTGGCGCGCTAACCCCTCGATGTGGGACTCTTTGTGGTAGCAATCTTTTTCTGTGGCCAGGCCGCCTTTTCTGTGTTACCCGAGTATCAAGAAAGTTTCTGACAAGGACGAACCCCGGATATCGAACTCATGACACCTCTAAACGTCCTTTGGTACTTTAGGCGAGTATATCATCGACCTGGGCTACCACGCTCTCAATCTTTAAGTTATGTAAATTTAATTTTCATTCATATTACTTAGAGAATTAGTTTAAATTTAATTCAAGTTTAAATTTACTTATTAATTTCATATATCTCACCTGGGCAATTTCATTGATTTCTATTCAAAAATTTCCTTCACTTCATAGACAATGAGGCTTTTCGAATAGACGTCATAATCATCATCACTTTGAGGGACAAACACAGGATGATCCCATAGAAATCAATGTTAAAATTGTCGATTTTACCGTAGACATGCGAAAATGTGGTAGGATTTTCCGCCACATGAATGATTTTAAAAATTGAATTGAATTCTGCATTTTCGAAATATTGAGTTCGTTTAGTGATACGGAGCCCAGCAAATTAAATATAAAATAATTAGCCGGACCTACTTTTGAGTTGGATATTCATGCAATAACACATTGATTTCAACTTTTTATTTATATCTCTTCAAGTACGAAAATGAAAATTAATGTCTTCGTATTGTCTTATAATTTCCAACTGCATCAATACATATACTTTATGATGTTTTGAAATAAATTATGGGCCCATAAATTACATTGAAGAAATTCCGCAGATTTATTCAAGCATTTTTTGAAGCAGAAAGAGGCAGATCAATAACTCGAACTTCAAGAAAATTTTCGAAATATCTAGAGCCCATCAAAAAGAAAAAAAAACTGATTCATTTTTACGTTTTTTAAATTTAGATTTGTTTCTTTCATGAGTCGAGCAGGAAGTCGCCATATTGGTTACCTTGTATGTCCCTCAAGAAAGAGGGAAATATCACGTGATCCAAAATGCCTCATTATGTAGCTTCGAACGAAATACAGTAAAACCTCGATAAGTCGTCACCTCAAATCATCGAAAAATTATGACGGCTTAAGCGGAGTGCCATCAGTTTTAATGTGCAATGTTGTGAAAATCGTATAAATTTAAAGTACTATGAAATTTATTAAAGTATGAATCAAAATAACAATATTAATAAAGTTTATAGATCGAGACTATATCTTTAGACTAACAGAGCAACTGTTAGTCTAAAGCTATAAGTAGCTTTTCTTCATAATAGAACTCTCTATTACACATTAATTTTACATAGACATCAGATTTAATTTTAGTATTTTAATTCTTCATCAGTAGTTCATGATACAACTACAAATTAATCTCGAACACTTTTGACTTGGTGGAGGGGCCCTGGGCAGGGAAAAGTAGACATAAGACCTCAACTTGGGAAAGAATGTCTAATTTTTTTCAACAAAGATATTTTGTTTAAATTTCAAGCCCCAAATTAGTAGAGCCCATGCTTTCTATGATTATTTATTATCCGCGCGCGCGCGCGTTGCACTTTGACTTGATTAATTTGATTCTTCGATTTACATAATTTTTGATTTCCTTGCACTATATGTAATCTTTGACGTATCAATAAATTTTGGTTTTTCCGGAGATGCCCTGGGGGGCTGAAATGCTTACGTTGCTTCTTGGCCTGGGTGTTCCGCGGTTTCTCCATTAGTGCCCCTACAGAAATGAGAGCTAGCTTGAACAGTCCTCAACGTTCCAAAAACCTTAGTTGGCGAATGAACTTCCCCAGCGTAACTTTCGTTACTTAAACTGTTCCGTTTGGGTATATAGGATTTTATGGTGACTTTTAAGCATATGGCAATGCTGTTAACAAGCTCTTTTTTTTAATGGGAGCCATAAAAATAGACTGTTCCATTTTCTCAAGTTTTTTCATAGTGACGAGTTAACCGAAATTAGCGACGAGTAAACGAGGGTTTAATAACATTGTTGTCTATGGAAGCTGGAAGAGCCTGAAGAAAAATGACGACTTAACCGGAGTGACGACTTATCAGGGTGACGACTTAACGAGGTTTTACTGTATATCCGAACATAAAAATGTGTCCAAAAGATTCGAGAATGTTCTATTTCTCTGATTCTCAAAATTTTTTCGCCGTTGCTAAATTTTGCTTCTTAAATTTAAAAAAAAAACGTTATTATTGAGAATTGTAAATAATTCACAATCTATGAATATATAACTGATTACGTAAAATTTGCTTGTTGGAGAATAATTTCTATTTTTTTGTTACTTTGGAAATCTGTACGAAAATTCTGAGATGTGCTGCCATCTATGTTTCGTATAAAGAACCATTGATCTCGGCTGATATGCTCGTTCAAGCTAAAGACAGACGAAGCAGAGTCTGGAATGGAAATAAATATCCGGGAAAGGGGAGGAGTGCGGAAAAAAGACGATTATTTGCATTTTATTGCGCCCATGGCCCTCACATCCTGGAACTGGGCCCCTAGGCTGGGATCTTTTGCGGGGGCCCCCCGGGTCAGACTTCTCACGGGCCCCTTCTGTAGTTAATTTATAGCGCGATAAAGCAAAAAATGATGAGAACGGCCCCAGGGCTAGAGCCTTGTCAGCCCCCCCCCCCTTTGTGGGGGCCATGATTGCGCCCTCACTGTAAAAAGAACTTAAACAAGACCTTGATTGACGAATGCCTGCTTTTGAGAGTAATCTACGTTAGGAGAGAAGAATGGTGTATTTTTTGTTACGGTAAAAATGTGATAAATCAGTAATTATGCATAATTACCAATCGTTTCGATAAGTGTGATAGATTTTTCTACATTCATCCCTCTTACCGGTGATTATTTATAATTCCCGGTCGAAGTTGGTAAGTATGATAAATATGCGGAAATGCCACTTAAATTTAACCACTTATCAGTTTCTCTCGTACGTGATGGCACATTACATTTATTTTGCCATGAAAATTAAATTAAATCAAAATAAGTGTTATGAGGTAAGAAACGTATAAATTATTACCATCATTGTAATACCAGCTTTTTTTTACATTTATCAATATTTTTAAACATAATCGATATCACCGATCGAATCCACTATCCTAGTTTGAGCAAAATGTTCGTAAATTTGAGTAATTAATTGACGATTTATCATATTTGCCAATACGAGCTGGGAGTTGTACATAATTACCGGTAAATGTGATAAATTCACAAAATTTATCAAATTTACAAAAAAATCGTCGTTAATTATGCATAATAACAGGAGATTATACATAATATAACCGCATTTATCACATTTACCGCAACATATTCACTAAATAAGTGGCAATTCCCTTCAGTATAATGGATTAGTTATCGCTTTTTATGTGGTTAGGGGGAAAATGTGCAATTTTGAAAAATGTTAAAATTTTTTTATTATAAAAAAAAACTGCTATTTTTCATTAACTGTAACATAACGCGAGTCGTTCTCTCACACCAAGGAAAATCGTGGCGGGCTCCATGGACAACAAAATTGATGCAACTTTGAAGTGAATACAGTGGAACTTCGGTTAACGAGCTTAATTCGTCCGCCAACGTGCTCGTTATACGAATCGCTCGTTAGTCGAATCAAACCTCCCCATAGGAAATAATAGAAATTTGGATAATTCGTTCCACAATTATTCATTCAAGTAAAAGTGACTGATAAAAAGGTCATTCACTCAATTATGCAACATAATAGCAATATAATAAATAATACAATAACATATTTTAAAACAATAATGCCATAAATAAACATACAGAGAGTATGATAATATTTACAAATTAACTTACTCTAAACAACCACGGAGAGGAAAGACTATCGTTTAGGACGGCTTACGCACTGCACTAACCGTCTGTTAACTTATTCTTTTTGTGTGACTTTAAAAAGGAACCCTATCAATGACACTTGGTTTTGTCTTTTTTTTCGGTTTTTTCGGAAATGGGAAGTCGCACTATCGTTGGACAGATTTACTGATCACACTACTACAACTTTATTTGAGGTGATTCTCTTCTACAAAGTTTTGAACAGATTATTACGTTCTGCTCATCTCTTAATCTCATTTGAAGTGACGGACTCCTCATTTGTCTTCGCCTTCCTCAGACGAGATACTGTGTACAAGCTCTGTGCGCAATGGAGATCCATCAGTTCGTCTGTGGATATGATCATGTTCCTCCAGTAGCTGTTGAATGTTGGGCCCCTGCACCTCCAGTCCCATGGTCTTGCTCAATGACACAATCTCTTCAGAAATGATGGCCCATGAGCTAACCCTAAAGTCAAGTTCAATAATGCAATCAGCCCCACAGTTTTCTCCAAGAAGAATTAAAAAAAAAATTCAAGCGTACATACGCGTGGTTAAAATGCTACATCTAGTTTTGTATCGTTAACAGTCACGTTCGTACGGGTGTTCGTTTTTCGAGTTAAGCACGCTAACCGAACACTGTAGGGGAGAATATTACCCATAATTTCACAACACGTGTGTACACGAAAGCGAAAAACCATCAGCTCAGTTGTGATAACGTGAAAATAAATGAAAGAAAGCGCAATTTCTTCGCTCGTAATGCGAATCATCGCTCGTTAATCGAGTCGAAATTTGTTCAAAATTTTTGCTCGTTATGCGAATTGCTCGTTAACCGAAGTTGCACTGTATTAGCAGATTCGTGAGATTAAAAAGTATAAAAAATGTTGTTTGCGAAACATTGGAAGCTTTGTGGGAAGAAAATAATTGTATAAGGAAATGGCTTGAGGTAGTTGTTTGAATACTTTTAATTTGACAATATGACATCGTATTTTAGGAAAATTTGAAAATATAGGCTGAAAAATAAGTGTTTTTAGATTCGAATTGGAATTCGAGCTATAAAAACTAAGCCCCGGTAAGGTAAAAGGCTTAAGAATAGAGAACGTCCATAAATAAAGTTATTCACAGTTCACATGGAAGGGGATTGCACTTCCAAATACTGTAGTAGGTAATGAGTGCGATTTCTCTATCATACTTTACGTACTATAGTTAACTGGTCTGTCTCTGTAATACGTGTAGCACGGACAGGACAATATTTATACTCTTGTAAGCAGAACACAAGTAACTTTTAGTTCATTAATGAATGCTGCATTGTGTTTATTCCCGTGTTGGACAATTTTGATTTTTAGTTTTGTTGGCCGAAATATTTCAAGCAGTAGGTTTTAGCAATAGACCCTCAAACTTACCCTATTATAATCTAGGTAGGCGCTGTATAGAACGGATAAATAAAGAATAATATAAATGGGAAAAATGAAGAAGATATTCAAAAGTAGAAAGTCAACACACAGTTGTGGGAATAAGTAAGCCTGAAATAGGCACATGGAGAAAGCCTAAGAGCAATCCAATCTCGCTAGACCAGAGGGGTCTCCTACCTTTTAACATGGTAAAAAACTTTCTTATGTAGAAATATTATTAAAAATATTATTTATTCATTCATTTATTTTACAATTTTACCACATGTATTTGATTGTATAATACGCTATCCTATGCCAATACAAATTTTTACATATCTCCAATACTTAATTTTTCACAAATTTTCAAAAAAACCCATTGAAAATAGCTTTCGATCTACAATAACGTGACATCGATAAAAATTGATTCAAAATAACGCAAATTGTTCAGTTCATAAAATGACGAAGAAAACGATTATAAATACTTAAGTCATAAAATTTTTTAAATTTTAAAATTTAATTTTGAATAAGATTGAGACGATAAAATCCTAATCTTTTTCATCATTTTATGAACTGAAAAGTTCTTTATTTTGAATTGGTTTCATTCAATTCCATTGATTTCATGCAATTTTATCATGCGCACAAGCTGTTTTTTAATGGTTTTTTTTGAAAATTTGTAAAAAATTAAGTATTGGAGATATGTAAAAATTTGTAATGACATAGGATAGCATACACAATCAAAAATATGTGAATATGTGGTTAAAATTTGAAATAAATCAATGGATAAATAATATTTCTCCATAAGAAAGTTCTTTAGCATGTTAAAATGTACGAGACACCCTTATATATATAATATAAAGAATATTTACAAATACAAAGGATACAACAGGCGAATACCCAACGAGGTGCTTGAAAAAAAGATGCCCATAAAAATATGGATGTCAAATATATAACTAAAATAAACGTTGAAGGGATATTGAGACCTATATACTTAACTACTGATTGGAAGCATTGAAGTGATAAATGCAGGTACTTATCAATTTATTCATTTTTATTGTGTTCAAATTATGTCCGTAACAACGAACACAGACCTTTTCAAATGGATCCGTCATCAAGGAATACCGATTCGATTCTCTTGAAATGAATTCTACCATGAAATACTATTAGATCGAATGCGTTAAAACCAGGAATTAACACAGGGTAAATATCAAAATTATACATTATTTTTACAACTAGTTTCATCGCGTTCTAATGAAATGAAGTAGTTTGCATAATTCTTTGGATATATCGCCGAAGATTTTTATCGATGAAATACCGTGAGCAAACAATAACTCAAAAGAGGGAAATAGAGAGAGATAGGGCAAATAACAGAATACATACTTTTGGTTGAAATTGAAGATTCTTCTCTCTTGTTTGCGAAATTCACAGCACGAACATCTTGTTCTGAATACGTGTGACGATATCGGTTGCTAAGCAACTAATTTCTTGTTGCTCCTCTGATCCCACTCTATTCTTAGATTTCATAAGAATATCACTGTATCACAATAGATTTCGCAAATAACATTGTCAATTCCACCCAATGCGACCATACAAAACACGAATAAATGTTTGTAATAGCAACTACGTATACAGTATAAACAATCATCGTAGCGGTAAATGCTCGTCAAGCATTCTAGCCATTTCTGACAAGTCGCAGCCATTTTGATTGACCATTAACGACGGAAATGGGACTGGCAGACTATTTCTGAACGTTGCCGATGTCAACTTTCTAGATGATGCTCGCTAAAATAACACGGGATTGCAATTATGAGCTACATGACACTTTATTAACAAGGCTTTTAAGCAAATGGAGAGTTGGAGTATATTCTGACGGCTTATCAGTCTTCGTAATTAAACATCGCATTTATATTAGAGAAAAAATGAATGCCATATATTAACATCGTTATAAATTAGTAGATAACTATTTAAATTTTCGGCAATATTGCCGGAAATCATGGACAAAATAAAGAAAAAAGCTATTTCCACAAATTGGAATCAAAGCGAATAATCACATCCAAAAATCATTCGATTCACAAACGAGTACAGAGAATAGCAATTTTGTGGAACATTTACGCTTGGAGTATCATGTCATCTAAAAGCCTTTCACAAAGAGATGGAATCAATGCACATATCTACGAAAGAGGAATGTGTAATGCAAAAAGCTTGCATAATTAGTAGCATATTCACCATCCTAGTGCTCATTAACGGGATTTTCTCGCTAGGCTTAAACAAGATCCTTTTACTCAGTCGGTGGTTGGAAACTCTTTCGAAGTTGTCGAAACTGTTTTGCGCCCACGAGGAAACAATTCAGTAAATGAACACAAATCTGATTCCTTTGACAAAGGATGTCAATGAACGGATGGATAACGTGAAACACACACAACCCTAATATTGAATAGGAACTTGGCTACAGAATCGCATAAATCGTGTTTAATCAGTTTCCTTTCACAAAGCGTACGTGGGAATTCGAATTCTCTTAGACTTGAAAGTTATTATAATGGATTGAGACTATTGTCCTCGAAAATATGGGAAATTATACTCGTAACCTTTGAGAAGTGATCGAGTGAATTAATTTCTTTGAAACATTCAAAATTAATCTATGGAATATATTGATTATTATCAAAAAAACGGAACCTTTTCTTGAAAGATTCTTGGAAAATTACGAAATACATAAATATATTTGCCCTTTTTCTCGGAAAATCCATTTTTTTCAGATATAATTTAATTTCCTACTTTCACCAATATTTCTCGGAAAAAAATTACATTCTAATCATAGTTGACATTTTTTGGATCTAATAATTAATTTCCCGATTTTTTTTTACCATCGTGTCATATTGAGTTACTGGGAAATCTCCGGTAGCGAAGAAAAATCCGAGAATGTTCAGCAAATTTCTAGAAGATTTTCGGCATCGTTTTTTATATATATGCATTCATGGAATTCTTCTAGGATATTTATCGACGTAGATACACGCATTAAGAATGACTTGGAATTTTCTTTTTTGTTTTGGATTCTTTGGAACTAATATCACAGAACTTTTTTTCTCGAATAAGCAACAAGATGACGTTGTCGGGATTAAATTCGTTTAACATAAGAATATGTTGTGAATTAAAAACTCTTTTGAATTTATAATAAAAAAAATCAAACTCATTTGGCATACCATTGTAATTAAATAAATATATATATGTATAATGAAACAGAATAAATGAAATGATTTATATTGATTTGGTAAGCTTCCATTTTTTTAAAATTTGTTCGGATGGGGTAAAAAAAACAAGTGTTGAATAATTGTTGATTCATCTATTATCAATCAACAATTGATGTTCATATTCAATTGTAAATTGTAAGAACCCAACATGCAAATCTCAAAAGTTTATTTTAACATATAGTGGGATGGCCAAAATGGCCAAGAGTTAAGGCCGCTACACACTACGTGTGATGTGAACACGTCACGTCAGATTCACGTCGATTTACGGTTCGTGGGAATTCTGTGACGTGAATCTGTATTGTGTAGGCAGCTTTATTTTTACATCCATATCTGACGTCCTCACAAAATGTGCCGTGAACCGAAAGAAGTTTTATAAACTCTAGTCTCGGCTTCTTCTCATACAACATCTTATCGCCGTGAAGACCGTTTTACAAGTGCGAATTGTGTTTTTTTACAGTAAATAAACTTGTAATTTAACACTCTAGCACAGTGGTTTTTTCAATCATTTTTCAATCCCACACCCCTAGTTACAATGAAAAATGATTCAAACTTTCGAATTCATTTCTTCTTCCGATATATTCTCTGAGCTCTTTACAACAAAAGCCAATACAGTGTAGAATCTTTATTTTCATCTTCAACTGTTGTCATTGCCGCTGTGGTGGTCGAGTGGTTATAGTGCCGGACTCGTGATGCGAGGATCCGGGTTCGAACCCCACAGTGGTGGTCGGCTGAAGTTGGTTTTCTGTGGTTCCCAACTTCAAGGCGCAAATGCGAGCCGATCTCCCCGTTAAAAAGTCTCGCCACAGAGAGCAACAGTCCTACAACAGTAAATCATTCAACCATAACACTTCACTCATAGTTAGTAAAACTGGGGGCAGATGACAGCACTACACATAACAAGCATTACACAGAAACAAACTATACGTCAGGTTGCACTACACGTACACGCACATTCCCGCATTTACCGATTCGTTGGGGGGGTTCCGCGGGGGGGGGGGGGTGCATGTGTGGTGTAGCAGTAGTAGGTAGGGGCTCGGGGATCCATGATGTTCTTAAGTCAGCCACCTCGTTGGGCAGTTTGCCTGTTGTGGCGTTGTATTTGTATTTGTATTGTATCTTCAACTGTTGTCATTGAAGCCATCACTTTCAATTTTTCCATTTACCTTCCCGCACACCTTTGGATAAATATTTTTTTTTGTATAATTAAGTTTTTGTGATTAATTACATTAAATACTCATTAATTAGTTTTATATAAATTATTTTCTTTAATTCCTTTTTCGGTCTATAATTATTAGTTGGTTTTGGCTTCTTTTTTTAATCAATTCAGAAACGAAACTAAACTAAAACGAACGTATCGCAGTCGACGCTCGTTATAATGACCCTCATCTTTTCGTCGAAAACTGACCTCATATCGGGTGATGATTGTATCGAAAGAAAAACATGTATGATAGTTTCTATGTGAAAACTTTTGAGGCTTATCCTACCGAAAGATATAATGTAATGATCCTTATAACAAGAGTCGACTGAATTACCTTTTGCTTCTTTAGCAACAGAAGAGTGAAATTTTGTGAGGGAAAGAAAATCCGTCACAGAAAGTGGAACGCATCCTTTTGTGAGGGAAAGAAAATCCATAACAGAAAGTGGAACGCTTTCTTTTCCCTCAAAACCGGTTCCGTAGAATGACTGATTGTGTGATGAAGTTCCGAGAAGTAGATTGGTTGTGGTGGTGGTGATGGGGAGGGGTCAATAGCGATTCGGCCATGGAAGAAAATAAAGTTGGATGGGGGGGGGAGAGTTGGTTTGGACACTTGATGTCGGAAAAAGACAGTTTATTACCTTTCCCTACCCCCCATGAAGCCGCTGGAATCGTAGCACACCTCCTTTAGTATGATGGGCGATGCACACAGTTTGGAAGAAAAGAAAATTGGGTTAGGGTGGAGTGTGTGTTCCCACACTATTCCTGCAGCCTAGGGGGTTAAACAACCTAAACAACCTTCCAAACATAGAAGTTTCACTTCTATCGCGCGAGATGCTCACGCAGATTTTTTTTCAAACATTTTTTTCGCAACTTGAGAGGAAAACATTCAATGATTGTTCCTCACCTATTGATTCCAGCCGGAATAACAATATTACATATGTCTTTTTAGCACTTGATAATTTTAAAATTTTACGTTTTTCCTGAGTCATGCTTATGACAGTATCAAATGTAAGCACAGCGTGCTAACAGCACAAGGCACGAATGTGAACAAACCGCAACGTATTTTGGGACAAAAAAATACTTTTGCAACGCGAATTTTGCACATAACACATTCCTACAAGCGAAAGTTAAAAAATGAGGTATCAAAATACAAGTATGAATCATATTTTTCAAAAAATTGAAAAATTGAATTCTTCTCATCATTTCAATTTTCCTAAAAAAAAATAAACTTCAAAATTTTTTTCTCATCTCGCACCCCCCAAAAAAGCTTCGCCGCACCCTCGGTCAAGAAACACTGCTCCAGCATTACTTTCCCTCATAAAAGATGTTATTGCAGTGAAAACTACTTCACAAGTGAATTCTATTTTTTTTTCACTGTTATACAAATGATTTCATCGAAAAATCCAGCATTGGCTTCTCCTTACACAATGTCTTATTGAAACGAAACTATTTTACCGATGATTGCTCTTTTTTGACTATTATAATATAATAATAATCCATCAAAATAGATAATATAAAAAATTAAATAACATCTATATAGAGAATGTTCGGGTAGAAAAATACCATTTCTACTATATATATTTAGAAGTATAACTACATTTAAAAGTTCGTCCATATTTGTTATGGCCATCTTTTTTCTCAGACATCTAGTTGGGCATTTTGCCTGTTGTGCCTTGTATTTGTATAACCGAAAATACCCCAAAGTTACGCGATAAGTGACACCAACATGATGGAGCGCGTAAGTAGCGGGTTCAATTTTGCACAAAAATACATTAAACATCGGCTAGTTTGAACTAATGTGTCCGAAGAACATGTCTTTTATAAAAAAAAAAATTTAATAAAAAAAAAAAGGTTTTTCTACACATAATTAGAAAAAATCATTAAAAATTTTTTTAACTATCCACTCCAAAATATGTATAAACAAACGTCATATGTTATGCAATATTCGATAACACTTTGGTAAATTGAAAAAGTGAACCTCCTTGTGTTAAAGCAGGGTCATTTTCAAATTAATTTGTTTTTCCATAAAGTCAAGTAAACAATTTTCCAAGAGTCTTGAAATTAATTAGCACGACAGGTGAGTGCTCGAGTGCATTGCCGATAAATATTAAACAGTGTTATTTTTGAACGATTTTTTTTTCCAAGACCGGCAATAACGTTTGATTCAAAGTATCAAATAGTGACCAAACCACTCTTTACAGAAGAAAGGTGTTGCCCAAGCCTTGATTCCAAATAGGTTTAACGCCCAAATTGATTTCTAAAATCTTTGGCAAAGTTAGCATCTTCAGCTGCTTCTAAGGTTTCAATTTTTATCTTAAAAATTAGCTCAGCTTGACTACAAGTCGGGTTCTAATTGAATGGACAGTATATTTTTAGATGACATAGTTAAGGTAAGGTGATTCAGGTAAGATGATAAACTTATATATAAAATGTTTATAAAAAGAAAAATAATCGATCTCTTTTCGTTTTCGCGATAGTTTTTCCAGTTTATACTAGCCTAAAGTACCAAAGAATGTTTAGAGGTGTCGCGAGTTCGATACCCGGTTCATCCTTGTCAACTTCCCTGACACAGGAGTACAACCAAAACGGCGACATGACCACAGAAAAAATACTGCTACTGCATGGAGTCCCACACCGAGGGCTTAGCGCACCAACCTCTCGGTGAGTATAAAAAAAATGTTGCTCGAAAGCTACAATAAATTGTAGGTTCCGGTCTAATTAGCCCTCGTGTGCAGAAAATGACCATAGTGCAACAAAAATGATCAATGATCAAAAGAAAAATAATCGATTTCTTTCGTTTTCACTCTACTTTTCTGGTTTAAACTCGTACGTGGCGCTTTTGAAAGATAATTACGGAAGTATTCGAAATATCGATATTTCTGTCATAAACATCTAAAAAGCGTTTGCGGCCATTGCTAAAAGAAGACACACTTATTTTTTTTTTCGAGCTGAAAGAAAGACCGTCGTTTGCTTATTTCCGACTCCAGTGATAAGTTGAAGATTTTTTTTTTTCAAGGCTGCCATTATTAAGACAGCGTTTCTTTCAATATTTCTGCATCCAAAGAACAGTAAAATGTCTGCAACAATTTGATACACCACCAACTTACAGCGTAAGTGGTGTAACCATGTCTTATAAATACGGAACATTTAAATTTAGGAATAAAATACATATTACACAGACATGTCTCACATTTTGGGTGATATTCCTGCATTTTTGGTCGTTTTATACACCTGTCCCGTTTTTTTTCCAACTTGAATTTGCAATCTTTTTTAAAATTTTCGATGAAGATAATATTCATCACTTATAAATTAAAAAATACATACATAATTATGATTATAAATATGAATATTAATCCAAATATTTGTCTCTCTTCTGAGATTTTTCCGTGAACTACTTTTGAATTCCCCGCGAATTTCCAGCAGTTTTTCATAACCCCCGATCGATAATTTTTAAGCAACAATTGGCAATTTTGCCGACTTATGTCAACGTTTTTGGTGGAAATGGCTGATTTCCGTATTTTACCGTATTTAAGCTCCCAATTCCCTGTATTTTTCTGACAAATATGGTCACTGTAGTCATGATGAATGTTTGTGTATTGAAACAAATTCTTGTTTATGGCGGTTTGCAGCAGCTCTTGACTCCTTATGTCCTTAAGTAATTTCAGTAATAATTAGCAATTTTGTTGTAAATTGTATTTTTGGCTACAAATATATCTGGTATTTAGGATTGAAATTTTTCATTTTTTTAGATATAATTACCCTAAGCATGGCCTCCCCCCTCCTTAGATCCAGGTCCCTAGGCTGTGATCTTTGACGGGCCCCCTCTATGGTGATTTTAAAGTGTGAAGAAACAAAAATAATGAGATCGGACGCCACCAGGCTCGAGCACTCTCAGCCTTACCTTTGAAGGTAAGTTCCCATGAGCCCAAGAACGAAGGTTTAGTTTACTATTTTAAACCATGAGGATATTACTCTGTACTGATATAATAACAATTAAATAATTTTACGTCCAGTTGGAACTGAATGACGAAATATGCCTGCAGATCAGGTGGAGAAACGTTGATTTAGAGGAAAAATGCAGTACAGTCTAAAGTAATTTTTCCTTGACTTTTCTGGGATTTAATGACTCCTTACCATATTGGCTGACACTATAACATTAATTAAAAAAAAAAGCCTTCGGACTCCAATTTAGTGATCACGCATGGAAAGTTTTATATATAGGTGCCAATACAGTGTTTTTGTCCCCATGGCAATTTCGTGTCTGGAATTTCTCATTCCCTGAAATACGTCACGGTTTAACTATTTCAAAATCTGAAGGTTTAAAACATTCGACTTCTACAAACATCGAAAGAGAACTCGGGAACCAACAAATACAATAATAATAACGAGAGAACAAACAACAACAACATATACAACTAGCTATAATACCCGGCGCTGCCCGGGTTCTCTTTAATGAGGCTTTTTGGATCACGTGATATCTTCCTCTTTCTTTGAGGGACATGCAAATCGTGTCTAAGTTAGCCAATATGGAGACTTCCTGCGCGACTCATGAAATAAACAAATCTAGATTTAAAGAAACGTAGAAATGAATATATTTTTTCCATTTTTTAAGGGGCACTAAGTATTTCGATCCCCCCTCCGAACTTCAAGTTATCCATCTGCCTATTTCAGCTTCCGAAAATGCTTAGTTGAAGCTGTGAAATTTTTTCGATGTACTTTTTACGGGCCCATAATTAATTTTAAAATATCTTAACCCACATGAATTGATGCAGTTGAATATCAAAAGACAATACGGAGACATTAATTTTCATTCTTGAGACGATATAAATAAGAAGTTGAAATCAATGTAGCATATCCAACTCAAAAGTAGGTTCAGTTAATTACTTCATATTCAATCTCCTGGGCTTCGTATATCTTTAAGAGAACTCAATATTTCACACAAAAATCGAGAATTCTATAAAATTTTTAAAATTATTGATGGGACAGAAAACTCCACCAAATTTTCGCATTTCTACAGTAAAATCGGCAATTTTACCACTGATTTCTATGGGGCTCACCCTTTTCCTGACCCTCAAAGCAATGCGGATGATGATTATGACGTCTATTCAAAAAGCCTCATTACTGAGAGTATTGAAAATGTGGCAAACCATTATAAAGACATAAACTATTATACAGGGTGATCAGCGAATAAGCCCTTATTTCAAAATTAAATATCTCTACAACAAAGATTAATAGAATTATGCGGTAAACGGTAAGTTTATTAGCAAAACTGTAAGAATGTTGTACAGAAATTTCGAAAATTTAGTTTTTTTTTTATTTTTTAAAATTAAAAAAAAGGAACAAAACTGGAGATTTTGGGGTTCCGAAAATCCTCATTTGTGTGAAGAGAAACCACTGCATTCACCTAAAGTTACTGCATGGGCTGCGGTATGCGCCAGAGGCATTATCGGCCCCTTCTTCGTGCGAGAAACGATTACTACTGAACGTTACGTTACAATTTTGGAACAATTTGTCAGCACACATGGCACATACCACAGCCCATGCAGTAACTTAAGGCGAACCATTGTTGCCCGACAGTTTTTAGCCCATTTGGGTCATTTGCCCTGCTCTGACGAAATTTCAAAAGAGCCTATCGTTCAAGTCGGGTCCCATTTGGTATATATGCAAAATTTTCGCTGTATGCCTCTAGGGGCGGGACAGCAATATATGATTGATTGATTGATATATGCAAAATTGTAGGTTTGTATAAACACACATACAGATAGACAGAAAATCAATTTTATATATATAGATAATAATTTGAGAAAATTTCCTTCCACTGATAATCATTGACAAAAGAAAAATCTTCCCCGCTATTATAATGAATTTTCCAAATTATTCAAGTTATTCATCAAAAAACTGGAATCTACGCTAAATGAAATAGTAGAACTACTACCTGATATGTATTAGTATTATAATGTGTATTCAAGGAAAAAAGTATTTTTTTGCATTAAAAAAAAAATCCCAAATATTATTTCAATTATTATCTTCCATTTACTAATTATAAGTATATAGCTGTTCTTTTGTTTTTTTAATAATCGAGCTTTGCATACGAAATTTTTAATTATACTTCGAACGTGCTTTGATGGAAAATTCTGAAATAATGCTGCTGTGAATGAAGATAAAAAAAAAAATCATAAAACTTAAGTAAATTCTGTGAGATTTTATGTCTACACGCGAGACAAAAGAAAATACGGCTGAAATTAAATTTTCAATACATGCTTTTAGAAAATAAGTCGCACACATTCTTAAGGTTTTATATTATATTTATAATTATGTTCTCCATACATAAATACCAAATAATGATAAAGTGACGTCGATAGCTTCTTCAAGTGATAGCTTACTTTTTTCTAATTATTTCTAATATTTATAAAGAAGGGTGGTCATAACGTAAGTAATTAAAATTATTTTTTTAATTGAAAATATTAATCGTTGTATGAACTCCCAATATCGCAATATCAACCAGCTTTTGAAATTATTTATACATTATAGAAAATTATTTATCATTATAGAGAGTATACATGAGAGTAATTACAAATCAGAAAGAGGGAGAGAAGCCATAAAGTGTTAAATGAAGTAAATAGCTATTTACTAAATGCTGACGGAAATGGTGTTAATTAATCGGTTATTTGTTCGTTATAGTAAGGGGAAATTAATTTTTACCTCGGTTTTATTTGTAAAGGCTTTTCTAGGATTTCTCTTGGAAAAACAAAACCCAAGTCTCTTTTCAGAAATAATTTTCTTGAATGAATCAAATGATTTTCTTCAATTTGTATTTTCGTCTCTGATGTGGTTTTGGTTTTTCCTTCCGATAGTTTTAAGCATGGGAATTCGCACTTTTTGAGAAAAAATGTTTAAAACACTTTACAAAAAAAAGGATTTAGTTTTTACCACACATATTGTTTGAAAATAAATGTAAAAAAACTACACTGTTTTTTATAGGATTCTTATCGTATGAATTCTTTACGAAAAGATTTTTTTTCAGCCACCTCGTTGGGCAATTTACCTATTGTGGCCTTTGTGTTTGTATTGAATAAAGCTGAATTGTGCCTTTGTATATATAACATCTGTATCTCATTTCTTCAAAACTTGATCGCGACATCTCAACATTTCTGCTCAAGCAACTATACACGAATAATAGTGTCCTATGTATTCAGAACGCTTCATTTATAATGGACAAACACGTGATGAAATGATGTAGAATGGTCAGAAGATATTATCTGTCAGCGATGGATAGCAGAGAAATATCAATGCATGGTGAAATACTGCATACAAATTGTCCACGAGAGTAAATTCGTATCGAAATGGTGAATTCGAAATCCACTCGGGTTTCAAAATAAACGACATCGATGTTGTTTGGGAATTAAGTATGAATAATTCATTCGATATATAGATCTTTCAGAAATGCTTTGCGTATAATGGAATAAGAATAATGCGAACGTAGTTTCATTTATTGACTTTTCTCATCGTATTAGTGTTCCAAACATAGAGATTCGCGAGATCTATAATCAGCCATTAAACGCATTATAGGCTTAATTTCAATCGGTTAATTGCTGAAATTGCCGAGTATAAATGGATAAGATCGATGACAACTTTATATGATAGGATTTGCAGAATAAGCGATGCTAAAATTTCTAGACACGCTCTTTTTTGAGTTAGTTGTCATAACCGTTTTTCATACAGACACACACAGTTCTTGTCGCATTTTCAACATAAATTATGTGTTGCAAACAACATAGCGCTTATAAAGATAAGTGTGTCTAGACTGCTTTTTCCCGTCGACACTGTTTTACGCTTTTCGTTTTCCCGATGAGAACGACATGATAAGGACAAACTTTATTCTTTGTGAACATGAATCGACCATGAAATATATACATTACGAAAAGACCATACTAAAGTTTAGCGTCTTGAAAACCATATGTTGTAAAAAAGATAATTTATCACACATTCTGAATTGCATTTTCTACACTTTTCAACTGAATTCAATATAATTTACAGAAAATGGGGAATAAATATTTTAAAGTCGAGTCGGATTCGACACAAAAATTGGGTTAAAAGGAAATCCTTGAAACACGTTTCCACCAACAATTTCCACCCTATGACAGATTACTCCATATTGATATACCTATGAATAGAAGAGACGCTATCTAACGAATATAAATGTTGTTCAAGATGAAGGCTGAGCTGACTGAGTTGAATTTAAAGAACTCTTTACTTCATCAATCAAAACTCTATGAGGATTTTTCTGTT
The DNA here is from genome assembly GCF_987345545.1 of Pholcus phalangioides. Lineage (NCBI taxonomy): Eukaryota > Metazoa > Arthropoda > Arachnida > Araneae > Pholcidae > Pholcus > Pholcus phalangioides. The sequence continues at coordinate 3,023,093 of NW_028301625.1, read as the reverse complement.
TGTGATGGAAACTTAACTGCTAAGAAAAAAAAGAGGAGGCTAAAATTTAGTTCGATGCGTAGGTGGGCAACACACACTATATCAATCTTCTACTTATCCCCAAAACAAAAACGAACTTTTAGACGTTGCCGTTACCCAAGAGACAAAGCGAGAGATTTATAGAGCTTATGGAAATAATGCTCATCTTGAAGATTGTCTTGACAGATGTCCATCGCTTATACAAGTCATTTTATATTAAAATACTATAAAAATTTCTATTTTTCGTTCAGTGAATGGTACAGTAGAAGTCCGATGTAACAAGTACGACTTATAACGAGAATCTAACTATAACGAGTGATTTTCAAGTGATTGTCAAACAACTAATGTTAAAGATACAGAAAGTATTCAGTTATAGCGAGCTGAAAATTAGGAAACATTCGCTACAACGTCAAAAATATTCTCAAAAATGTCAGTTTTCTCTTCTCTCTCTCTCTCCAAGAGTTGTACACGATGACTTTTACCATGGCACATGCTCCTCTCCTCATAAAAATTACTCTGAGGTCTTTCTAGCAAAGAATGGACACAGAAAAGTTTTGAACCCCTCTTCCTATTTTTGGAATTCACTACTATAGACATAGAATACGTGGTAATTTTATTTGAGTTACTAAGAGACCACTTACAGTTTGAAGTCGTTTCTATATGGCTGAAAATTGTTCTTGATTGTTGTTGATTATTCTTGATTGTTCACTAAATCTCATTGATACAGTAGAACCTCTCGATAACGGGCCCCCATGTGGCCAAACATTTTGTGTGCTAACGGGAAGTGTCCGCTAATGGGGAGGTTTGATATGCAGTGGAACCTTGTTTATACGACGTTTGGCTGATTCTCAAACATTTTAATGTTAAAATGTATATGTTACTGTAAAAGTGATACAACAGTGTTATGCACAATCACCTATCTTCTCGATGAAGAAAGTTTGATTAAATTTTATGACATTTTATCAGTTTTACCGGCGATTATGCATAATTCCCAAATAATGTTGGGAAGTCCGATCGTCTCCACAGTTAACAGAAATTTTCTTATTTGAGAAACATTAGCTCCCCTCTGCCACTAATACCATTTGAGAGCAGTTTCAGAGGAAAAAAGTAACACAATGAAAATAGAAATTAGTTTCGAAATCAGTGACTAACCTAAAATAACTGATTTAGAACAATCAAAGTTAAGAAATTCCAGGATATGACAAGTATGTTCGGCCGTATTTTATTATATTTTATCATACATATATATATATATATATATATATATATATATATAGTTTTTAGTTTTTATAATGGCATTTTTAATTGGGTTGCTGTATTTTAGAAATATATGACATCCATATTTGTTATGGGAATCTTTCTCTCAGCCACCTCTTTAGGCATTTTGCCTGTTGTGGCCTTGTATTTGTATATTAAATAACTTCAAGCGGGTGAGTCAGGCTTATGAATATGAAATTCAATTCAATCAGTAGTTTTATTTTATGAATTAAAGATCCACTAAGAAAGGGTTTTTCGAAATTCGACAACTAAGGGGGGTCATAAGGGGGTTCAAAGGTTATACAGAAAAATCATGCCGAGCCAAAACCATTGAAGCTATATTTATGAAATTCGGTCAGTAGTTTTATTTTCTGATGTAAAGACCGACTCAGAAGGGGTTTTACAAAATTTGACCCCTGAGGGGGTCACAAGAGGGTTCAATTGTTACATAGAGAAATCACGCTTAACCGAAACTAGTGAAGCTATATTTATGAAATTTGGTCGGTAGTTTTATTTTATGACGTAAAGACTCACTAAGAAGGGGTTTTTCAAAATTCGACCCCGGGTTCAAAGGTTATACAGAGAAATCACGCCTAGCCAAAACTAATGAAGCTATATATATATATGAAATTTGGTCAGTATCTTCAGTTTATGATTCAAAGACTCGCTAAGAAGGGATTTCTCAAAATTCAATCCCTCAAGGAAGAATTTTCGGATTATCAAATTCACGCTAGCGAAGCCGCGGGTAACAGCTATTTAGGTATATTTAAACTAAAAATCAATTACTATGAATAAAAAATGTTACCATTTGTCGTAAATCAACCACTGTACAAAATATTATCTTCATCAACTGTAAAGGAAGTAGCTTGGAGCCTAGTATTTGCTTCCACTGGAAGATTCTGAAATATACATGATGCATAGGTGGAATGTATGGGAGAAGATCCATCATACCTTTCTTTTTGGCCAAAGTGATCTTTCTGTGATCCACGTACAATGCATTTTGACTTACATGAGAAAAAGAAAGTAACTTTCGTCCACGAACCTGCTTTTCCAAATTTATTTTTCGAAAAGGTAGATACTTTCATTGAGGGTTTCTTTGAACTCTAACATGAAGGGACAACCTCTCACAATTCGCAGCCATCTGATATTCAACCAACTTCAACAAACTCCCTCAATGTCCTTCTTTCTGTTAGTGGCAGCTTCTTCCAAAGCTGTGGTAGAAACAAAATCATAATTTTTAACTTCTATAAATCAAAATTTTTGGCATCTCTTCTTTGCATTCTCAATTATTCCCTTCCAATCACCAGGAATTTGAGGTCAATTAACTGTGCTGCTCTATGTCTGTACTATTGACTAGTTTCAACAATGCAAGAGACATTCTGATGTTCCGGTTTTGGCCACCACATGCATCGGAATATAGAATTAGTTCCTTATATTTAGAGGCTTTCTCTCTCAGGTGTCTCACAACAATGCTAGAAATGTCTTCAGAACCTCTTCCCCCCTTCCATTTCATCCCAAACGTACATGTATCCAACATAGTCATTGAAGGAATGTACCTCAAAGTTATAAACATATAGATTGCATTTATAATAAGCTACGGATATTGAAAGCTTCAGAAAAGGAAGAGGTTTTTGCAAGTCGAATGTACAGCACTGTTTTTTATTCGAGGCTTTATCCTCTTTATCCTTATCCGTTTACATTTTCTCTCTATCCTGCTGTGCTTTCCGCAAGTGGAGCTCTCGTTTAGTTTCATGACTTTTTCTAGTGATTTCATCATTTTCTGTTGAAAGCTTCATGGATATATGTCATCGCATAATTTAAATGTAACTGTACTTGTTGGTTAAAATTAAATTTTGTGCTGAAGATTTTGTTATAGAATTTCTCTTTCACGGAGATTCTTTCCGCGCATTCCTCTGCATAAATGTCATACATCTTCCAAATCGAAAGATCAGAGTGAAGGCACTTTCTATTAAGATTATCTTTCCTGGAATAGTGCCTTTGATAGGCTGGAAATGACTTTATGTGATCAACAATGTCTGTAATGTCCATTTTGTTTCCAGAAGAAAAAAAAATTTCAAAGTTTTTTGTTGAAATTGAATAGTAATTTGATGTTGGTATAAATCTCGCGTTTATGCCTCCACATTAGTGATCCAGAGTGGACTTGGGGGGGGGGGATTGGTCCTGGAAACAAAAATATAGGAAGATAATGGTTCTGTGCTATAAAATACTGAATGTATTGTCATATAATGACCTTCACTCATACTAAAATGCCCCTTATGTCACATTTCCCTGGTTCTGTGCCTGGCAGTGATTTTAACGATCTATAACTTATTAAATTCAATTTAAACCTTCAAAACTTTTAACTAAGAAAAATTTACTTTAAATCATAGTTTCTATTCTGTTGCACTGCTTGAGTTTTTGGAAGACGTAAACAAAGTGGACACGTAACAGAGTGGACAAATTAGCCTAAATTATTATTTTTTCATTATAAATTTAAATGATTGATGAAAACTTTTTTATATTTTGAAGCATATCCTTATATACTATCACTTGATGTTGATATAGATGAAAAAAAAATCTTAATTATTTATGATAATGACGTAACAGAGTGGACATCAGACAGAGAAAAATCGGGTACTAAAGACATAACGTGAATATTAATATTTGCAAAAGTCAAATTCAAAACTGTTGATTAAGCATTAAAAGTAAATCTTTCAATGAGCTCACAAGTGTTATCAGATTTAATCTGGAATAAAAATATATTTCTCAAATGACCGTAACAGAGTGGACATTTTAAAATGGGAAAATTTCGGGACATGAACAGAAAATAGTTTTTCATAAGAAAGAAAAATTTTTTTTCAAAATTTTATTGTCAGTTTTGTTTATTTATGGCACATATATAAAATGTGATTCGAAGTTTTATGAAAAAAAATTCCAGAGATTTACACCAAGTCTCTTTGTTTAATAATTTTTTTCAAGCTGGAACAGCCAGATTTTGACGTTTTGCTACAAACAATGATTTAAAAAAAAATTAAAAGCTAGCTGAAACAAATTAAGAAATGCCATATGACAGAGAATTAAATGAAGTACTAGAAAAAAATTAAAATTACTACCAAAGTGCTCCGAAATTTTGTAAAAAAAATTACAAAGTCCCGGAAACGGTTTGTACACTTTTTTTTTGGGAATGGGCTATATAGTTACCAATCTACGTTTGCTATGAATGATTTACATTAGAAAATATTCGAAAAAAATTCTATTAAGCAGTCAATTAATTGATCAAAAGTTTTTGATTAACCAGTTAAAAATTTTAATCGATTCCCAGCCCTAAAAAATTATAACCTTTCTTCTCTCTTCATTAAACCAATCAACTATTTCTACCTGTACATTACACATGCTTTACACATATTTTTGAATAAAAATTAAATTCAATTAAAATAAATGTGAAGAAGATAAAAACATTCATAACAACATTATCAGTCTTGTAATGTTGGCTTTCTGCACACGTATCAACAAAAAAACCAGCAATGCCATTTGACTGAACATGATTAGATGAATATGATAAATTCTCGGTTCATGACCGAAAATTAATAAGCCAAATTTACGAACAAAAATGAGAGTTTGCCTGATTTTACTGTCCGGTATCGGGAGTGTCCGCCAATACATTAAAGCCCTATTCCAGGGGACCGGGGATGAGAAAAGTGTCCGTTAGGGAAGGGTCCACTGTAATGCGAAATTCTGTGCAAAAATGTCTTAGAGAATAAACTGCTATGAGACCAAAAATGAATTTCACGATTGAAATCCTGTTCTTTCGTTAATATTGGAACGGAAATTATATGTAAAAGACGTTTTCATGTAGATAAAGCAGTGATTTTCTGCAATTTTATAACTTGATACAGGAAATTTGCTTACAACGAGAAGTCCGTCATAACGGAAATTTTTCTTGTGATTGTGAACTGCCGTTATAAGACTTTTACTGTATACTTATCGTATTCATTAAAAAGTATTCGAATAGACTTTTATTTAGTTTGTGAATAATTCCCTCAATTATCTCTTACAAAAGAAATAATTTCCTGTGTCCAGGCTTCTATTGTTCAACAGCATTACCTTAAATTCTCATTTCCTTCCGGCTTTTCTGAAGGGCTCCTCGAAATTCTGTTACAGCAGCCGGAATTTCGGGAGTTTGGAGAATGTATTAAGAGACTGTGATTGGAGCCAACACATGCGTGGATGTATTATGGAAAAGATGATTTTGTTAGAGGTACGTGGAGCCGGAGCATTTCGGGGTTGGAACGGTGAACACGTTACCAATTTCCTGAAGGAGTTTGTGCTCTTCAGTGAGATGACACAAAACGGTCGCCGTTATTGTAAAAGAGGGTCGTTTGAGCTGGATGTGAAGATGAAGTCGGGAAAGAGTTATTGTGTTGCCTCGTTCAAGAGCAATGATTTATCTCTCGGCGGAAATAATTGGACACCGTATTGCGTGAATCTTTGCTCTCACGCGAATAACGTTTTCCCAATTCGTGTCTGCACGAAACATCCAAATCTATTTTAGAATAAATTCTTATCCATTCATGATTTCATACTACACCATAAAAGATGTTGATATCATTTTAAAAAAAAAAGAAATCACTACCGAATATGTACTAGACAAGCTAAAACCCGTGATTTACATCAACTCAACGGACTAAACTTCATAAAAACCCGATTTTTCGGAAAATTTATGTTTATTGCATTAAATTGCACCTAACAGTGTTTATTCTAGAAAGAGATTAATTTTTGGTTCAAAGAATAAAAATATATAAATGACGTAGATTACCCAAAATATGGTGAGAACGACAACTAGCTCATATAGTTTCGAAACGCATATAGATGTCGTCCTCACTATATTTTGGGTGTATTTACGTTGCTTACATATTTTTAGCGCTTACTATAGATTGTATAAATAGAATTTAACAGATGAAAATTCTATGAAAAAAATTAAGAATAAAATAAACGCTTTGTCTACTGATAGTACTTTAAAGTAACAAGTTAGGTAATTTGTTACGTACCAACTAATTGTTTGAAAAGCATTTTTTTGTCTTTAATTGAAACTAAAATGACCAACCAAATAATTTACATTGTTATTTATTATTATCCTTGTATTTACATTTATATTTTTATTATTATCATTTTCTTCTTATTTTATTTTTTACAATGTGGTTGTGTGGTTGACTAGTAAGAACATTAATGAGGATACATTTGTAATGCCTTGAACAGGACATAATTGTTACGGTGATTTCATTTGCAACGTATCATGCTTCACTCAAGAGATTCAGCAATTTTTTTAATTATTGCAAATCTTTGAAAATAACTATACAATAAAGAGCACATGCAATTAAATACGAAGATTATATTAAAATTCTGACCAGTTTTTCATACAGTTTAATTCATTTTTTAGCAGTCCGGCCATTTTATGAGCTCAGGATGGCCAATCAAATTCTGAACTATACACATTTTGAAAGGCTTAAAAATAAATTTAGAACCAAATTTATATATTTGCAAGACACAAAAAGTTATTGAATTCTGAATAAAACTTACCTGCTGTCATGAGATATGATTTCCTGCTCACTGCTCTCATAAAGAGTTTGTCCAAGTATCGAATGCCACGATGCCAAAGTCTCCTGATCAGCAGATGCTTTAGCGCAAAGTCCTTCGTGCGAAGCAGCAATCGAAAAAGGGTCGGATCCCAGACTAGACCGAACTGTTGAAACTGGTCTTGCAACAGATCCCAAACTTTTGATCCGTCTTTCTGCCAAAGTAGATGTTACAGCTCCTTCACTAGCACTCGTTCCAGTTCTACACAGAGCTTTATGACCCTCATTCTTGGAAAGAGATCTCTGAGGTGTTGGACCAGCACTGAACGACCTAATGGCTAACGAATGGTGTGTGTTGTCCGAAGATGTCGAACTCAACATACGCCGTCGTTCAAGCCGTTTCTTGAAAGATGCTTCGGCTTCCATGTTTCTCCGTTTGAGACGAACGCTATAAGAACGAACTGGAAACATGTCGATTCGCTTTCGAGATCAAAATACGCAATCAAATAATGTTTATCAAAACAATTTTTTACAGGAGGAGAGTTTTCCGAATAATGTCCACTATTTGTTTCGATTTTCAGTATAACAATCAGAATTCATTGACACTAATGGAAAGATCGGTAATATTAACGATACTCACAGCGGAATCGATCAGTAAAAAAATCGGAAGTAAAAATCTCTCAATAGCTATGTAACAACAGGCGGAACTTACTATCAATGAAGAATGAAGGGATCGATAATAGTCTGTTAAAACACAGCGATGTGAGTATAATTTCGAATACTTTTCAAGGAAATTAAAATGCGAAAACCGAAACCTCACCAAACAACTGAAGCTAAACAGCAACAAGTTTCCAGGAAGAATCGATATTTTTTTTCAAATCGAATGGAACAAAATGATAAAATAATAAAAAAAAGAACAAGACAATTCCGTAATTCTATGAATGAGATAATTTTCCAATATCTACTTAATAAATAATCGCGAAATTAATTTCAGTGAGTTTTCCAACCGTAGGAAAAACTCCTAATTACTTTCCTTATATTATTACAAAGGAAAGAAAAGGTTTTTACTATAACAAGTAGCAACGTTTCCCCGACAGCCAAATAATTAATGAATCTGTATGTGGTGATAGCTTGAAGCGGAATGTCAGTGCAAAAGCAATACGTCTTTTACCCAAAAAACCAACTGTTGCTTTAACACGAGGACACGTGCAATACACGGTTAAATACTCCCGTCTTCCCATTGGTCGCTTTCATTCAGGTTTGTGACGTCATAGGAGCGCCGTCCCGCTATTCGTCGGCTCTTCGCTTCAGAATGGTCGGAAAAAAGAGAGAAATGAATACATATAAGGGAATGTGTGTGTGTGTGTTAAAATATACATATATTTGGGCAAAAAAAAAAAAAAAAAATTTAAACAAAACACTAAAAAAAAAAAAAATTAAAAGCGGTAAAAAAACAAAAAAATTCCTCAAGTGGCTTTCAAACTTGTGCAATATCATGAATACATTATACCAGTTTTTTGATATTTATGTGAACACTAGAAAAAAAAAATAAATAATGAGGCTTTTTTTTAACCCAAAATGCTTTCTTTTGAAATTTTAATGATCATTTGACGATAAATGTGAAACATTTAAAAAAATAAATAAATAAGAGAGATTATAATTGATAAATGATTTTTGGTTCAATTTTTTATGAGGGTATAAATAAACTAGACAAAAAAAAATACATTTATAAATATATTGCTTCTTTTATGCATCTAAATTGATATTTTAAATGAACGTTGGAATGGAAGAATTCTCAATGGGATAGGAGAATAAAAATCCTCAAGATAATGCGATTTCTATGGTTTAATCTCACAATGCCTCATTAATATGACTCTGTGGCCATTAAAAAGAACACAAATGTTTGAGATGTTTTTTCAAAGAAAATGTTTTTTTTCCCCCCTTCTTCTAAGTTTCTCTCTATATATAAGTACGGATATCAAATAACGGAACGGAATGAGGTAGCATGAGAAAGAGAGTTTGCTGGTCGTTCGAAGTTCGACGAATTTAATTAATGGGGAAATGTTGAAGAGCTTAGCGTTTTGCATGTTTTGGACGGATGATATATCCTACGGGAATCAACTTACTCTTGTTAGGGGGGAGAAGATAATGTTATTAGTGCCCAAAGGAACTTACCAGAAATGCTCATCGATGATGATAACGGAAGAGATCTCTTTCGGAAATATTACTTTCGGTTTGTCGAGCGGCTTGGCTTTTAAGAGCTTGGCTTTGCCTTCTGTATATGTTTGAAAACATTTTTTTTTTCATTCGACTAAGAAACTTTTGTTTCATGACTGTTAAGAAAGAAAATTTCTCGTGAAATGCATATGTTGCGGTAAATGTGATAAATCGGTTATTACACATAATAACCCAGTTATTATGCACACTTGACAATGGTGAGTTTGATAAATTTAACAATTTTACCGGCGAATACGCATAATACCCAATCGTCGTTGGTAAATTTGATAAATACTTGAAATTTATCACCTTAATCTGTGATTGTGCATAATACCCTAGTGCAGCGGTTCTCAGCCTTTTGTGACTCGCGGAGGCCATTTTGGCATATAATTTCTATGGTGGAGTCCCGTAGACCAATTTTTTACTTATTCATCAAAGTTAGCGATTTATTTTAATTATTTAAAAGTAGTATTTATAATTATTTTTTTTTAATTGACTGTTTTATATTTTCCTTGAGCGGCCGTGGAGCTCCTGGGAAGTGCACACAGAACCCCAAGGGCTACGCAAATCACCGGTAGAGAACCACTGCCCTAGTAGAATTAGTTAATTTGATAAATATGAATAAAATTCCAAATGAGTCTAGTATGGGGGGGGGGATGAATGTAGTCGAACCACGATATAATGATATAATATAATGATAACAAATTTTATGATCACTCCGCGATATAATGCATGTATGAATTATCACGTATAGTATATCATAGAGTAAGATTCATCATGTTCGCGACGATTGGGTATTATGTATAATCGCCGGTAAGTAAAATTTTTTTAGTGGGTATTAAATTTACCAACGACACTTGGGTACTATGCATAATCACCGGTAAAAGGGATAAATTAGGGCAGTTTTTCACAACCTTTCTGAAAACAAGGACCAGTAAAATGTCTGAAACAATTTGACTGATCACTTGTCCCGTATTACGGGACACATCTGTAATTTCGTTGTTCTGATTTTATATATATATATACAGGCTTAACATTTTCTCCTGCAATTTTTTAACAATTTTAATTACGATCGGTCATTGCACCTACTTTCGGCAATGTTTTTTGATGACAATTGGCGATGCCCCGTATTTTACGGATTATTATTCAAGATCCCAATTTACCGAATTTTATTTTTCCTCAATGAAATATGGACATTAGGTCATTTGAATATTTTTTGTAAAATACATTTTTTTGTTTATTACGATTTGCACCTCTATTTCCACACCCTTCAGAAATTTTAGCAGTAATTAGTAAATTGAATTTAAATCAATAAATTGCAATTTTTGGCAAAATTTGGTAATATACCCCGTATTTAAGATCGCAATTTCCTGCATTCTGTTCGATGATGTAAGGTGAAGCTAAATATGAAAATACAATTTTATATGAACCCATATGGATATTGCCAATCTTAATTACAACGGGTGAATATTTTAATCAAGGCCACCTGCAGAGCACCTATGCCATCATCGCGAACCACCTGTGGTGCTGTTAGCATATTTTAAATTGAAACAATACATAAACTCAGCAATTTAATTAACTACAATGGATTTTTAATTTTAATTAGCTTAAATTGGCGAATCTGTTTGCCTTTATATATTATTGTTATCATAAACAGATAAAATCTTGCTAAGCAAATATGAATATCTGTTGTCTTGAACTTTATTTTCCAATTTCCTCAATTTGGTGCGATTTTATAAATCTCTGAACACTTAAAATTTCAGCAGCTCTCAAAAAATGACACCGACAGGGAATCAACTCTACAGTAGAAACATTTTTGTACTTATATAGCAGTAGTTTGTAGTGAAATGACTCTAAAAGATGTACTTTCTAAAATATAAAAAAGAGAAAATAATCTGGTATAATGGGTTTTTTGAGCATGTGTATTCAAATATATACGGGACCATAAAAAAATTCCCAAAGAAATTCTTAGAATTTGAGCTCACTACTCATTGACGAAATATCTATCTTTCTATTGATAACCATTAAAGAAAAAGCAAAATTCGTTGCATGATTGTCGGCTATTATCCAGCTTCCATCCATTGTATAAGGGAACATTCACAGTTTCTGGAAGGCGTGGATCCCCTATTTAAATAGGGGGAAGGGGTGTTCAGTATATTTATTTATTTATTCACTCATATTATGTATATCTATAGAAGGCACGTGAGGAGTGTGTCCCTCAAAGGATAGGAATTCTCGATTAGGTTTGATCTATACATTCGTTATTTCTTCGAGCTATTTCTTTATTTGAAGAGACTCCTGGAAATTATTTTAGAGCCTAATTCAAGAAATACGTTAAGTAAAAAAATTACTCTTCTCGTTTTTACCACCAATTCCGATTTTAGTGGTGTGGCCTGTATACGAAGATCATCTCCTGCGGGTGATACAAACATTTTTCAATCTGCATTTATATTAGAGTGAAATAACCACTTCTTGTGGTAACTGTGAGGATTGTATATATATTACCAGTATCTTTTGTTTTGTTGACAATATAAATTTCTGTTCCAAAGATATAATTCCGTGGTCCCTTTGAATGTCATTATTACCGACTTTGGCTGTATATAGCAAAAACGGTATAAAAAAATGGTGGAACTTCGGAGCAGTGGTGTACGCAGGATCGACCTTTGGTGGGGGGCACAAAAATTTTCTTCCCGAGATATTTTGAATTACCACCCTTCAAAAGGCATTTAAATTAACAGAAATTGGTTAATATAACGTAGGAAGAGAATTTTCTTTTGATATTTCAATTTTTTTTCCTTCTAATTTTTGATCGGCTTGGGAGAGGAAACGGGCTTCCTCAGCACCCCCCCCCCCGGCGTACGCCTCTGCTTCGGAGGTTGTGTCAGTCGAGTGGTTATCACGGTAGTCTTCAGTGGAACAAGCTAATTTTAATGACAAAAAATAAAACAACAACATAGGTACACAGCTATTAGGAATCAGCTCTGAAAGTGGCCGATCTCATGGGCTTCGACTGCAAAAATTCACCAGAGTTTAGCAGTTACAGTAAAGACTAGTTTCTTAAATGATTGCCTCAACACTTTTGTAAACTCTACTTTTATAATTGTAAACTCTAATTTGTATAGTATTTTCGTAATTGACTGGGGACAAATAATTATGTTGTGTTATATTATTGTTGATCTGTAATGAGTTTTTTTAGTACTTTTAAGTTCAAGCTTAGTTCTTTTGCAAAAAAAAAGGAATGAGAGGTAAAACGCTCTATGGGAATATATTTTTTAAAAACAATAAAATACTAAAGTGAATAAAAATGAAAAGTAAACGCATAGCTGCCAACTTTGGAGAATGAGAATCGGCCATTATGACATTATGAGAGGTTTTAGTAACATCAAAATTTTGAAGGAGTAAAAAATACATTATTGTACTTATGGTGTAGATTCAACAAACATCTTCCGTTACAGCAGTCTTCCTCAAAGTGTGCGTCGCGGCTCTTGGGCGTCACCCCCTTGCCCCTCCCCACCCACATCCTGCCGCAGGGCACAGAGGCCGAGCTTTGTCGAGCCGCCACTATAGTGAATTTTTTAACGTGGAAAAAAAAATTATTGGAATCGTCTCGGGCTCTGAAACCAGAATCCTGATCCCAATCCCATCTTTGTGGGGGTTGGGGGGAAATGGCTCAAATAATGACAATATTCATTAGTAAAATCAGCCCCCGGGGATGCAGGACTCCAGATGGTGTGGAGATCTGTGACAGTAGGCTTTACCGATCAATTTACAGTTACAATACATCTGGAATGTACAGCGCACATTCAAAGGGAGAAAAAAACACTTTAGCTCTGATGAAACAAGTGCGAATTTCTATGTACAACATTAGTTTTTTTTTCTTGTTTTTTTTTTTTGCCCAAGGCCCATATTTACAAAGGCTTCCTTGGTAAAATTGTCTGAGTTTTCGAAAACTGATGTTTTCCTCTCGTCCCCCCATCACCCCCTTGTGTCCATTCATAGCCTGAATAGTCCTACTTTGGGAAACACCAATTTCAACACTCCACCAGAGCTTAGTTCAGAGTTCAGTTTAGTTTTCACGACTCGAGGTTTATAATGACGAGTGATCTTCTAAACGGGCAGCGCGAATGTTTGGAAGAATTCATTGAAATGTATAGGAATAAGAAATGCTTGTGGCAGGTGAAAACTAAAGATTACCATAACAAAATTACCTGGTGTGGATTGGTGTGGAAAATGAGAGAAATAGATCCTCTAGCGAACAGAGACAGTGTTGTTAAAAAAATAAATAATTTGCGAAGCAATTTCCGAAAGGAATTGAAAAAAAAAAAGAAGCTTTGAGTAGGTATCTTGATCCATTTTGAGAAAATTATGCCAATCTTTTGGTGCAAATCTCAATTCCTGTAATAACTTAACGTACGAATATTGTTGCCTTTTTTTTAACCAATCTTTGCACCACGTTACCCGTTTTTTTCGAGTTAATAACTTTCAGTGCCATAACCAATCCAACTACACCCAAAGCATCATCTGTCGAAATCACACTAGAAAATTCCGAACTTTATAGACTATGAAAAAATCCGAACTGATCAAAAGACCGCGAAGACAGAGATCGAAGAACGAAAATATCCCCACAGATTGCCTAGAACCGGTTCCAGAAGCTTCGCCTGCACAGGCATAACTGAATGGTGTGGATGCATCGAACCGTTCAGTTATGCCTGCGCAGTTATGCCTGTACAGGTATAACCAATCTTTTAACCAATCTTTGTACCACGTTACCCGTTTTTTTCTTTTTTTTTGAGTTAATAACTTTCAGTGCCATAACCAATCCAACTACACCCCATGGGCGGAGATACGATCTCAGCCAGCATCAAAGGTGAAGTCGACAGATCTAATGCATAGTGTATAGATGAATCGACATCATCATCATCTTGCCCCCCCCCCCCAGCAATAATGACCGTGCCTCCCCCCAGACTTCCAAGTCTATCTCCGCCTATGCTACACCCAAAGCATCATCTGTGGAAATCATACTAGAAAATTCCGAACTGATCAAAAGACCGCGAAGACAGAGATCGAAGAATGAAAATATCCCCACAGATTGCCTAGAACCGGTTCCAGAAGCTTCGCCTGCACAGGTATAACGGAATGGTGTGGATGCATCGAACCGTTCAGTTATGCCTGCGCAGTTATGCCTGTACAGGTATAACTGTGCAGGCATAACTGAACGTGTGTAGGGCCCTTTAAGGTCCCTACACACGCTCAGTTATACCTGCGCAGTTATGCCTGTACAGTCCAACTGTGCAGGCATAACTGAGCGTGTGTAGGGGCCGTCAGTTGACCTGCGCAGGCGACCTGAAGGGAATGGTTTTTCGATTCGGTATAACTGTACAGTTATGCCTGCGCAGGTATAACTGAGCGTGTGTATGGGCCATCAGGTATAACTGTGCAGTTATTTTTTCCCGCTTTCTTATATTCGCCCTACTTTCTTCCCTCTTCTTTTTTCACTGATAATGTAATAGAACAATAATAACTGAATAACATGTTTTGGAGAGGGATTCCATTTAATTAGAAGAAAATCTTCTAATGGCCTAATTTTAACGATATTTTCTTACAATTTCATATCGAATAAAAAAATCGAAATAAAATTTTAGAAATATTTCGACCATTGTTAAAAATCGCAATTTTGTTTCTGAAATCACTCTTTTCAATAAATTTGCCCGAAATTATGCACCGAAACACACAAACTCTATATTCAAATAATGTGCTATGACTATTAATTGTTTATTGATTATTTAGAGAAGAGGTTTTTAACCAGGGTTCTTGGAGATTTTAGGGGCCCCGCGACATCGGATTATTTTAGTATTCTTTCACATGTACTTCCTTTAGAAATAAAGCAGGTGTTTATACGATTTAGTTAATGTTTGCAATTGTTTGCAATTTCAAACGCAGGATTCCTACTCCTTTTTTGACCGAAAACCAACAAGCATCAACAGGCCAAAAAGTCACTGCAATTTATTATTTTCTTTTACATGAAATTCTTAATGAATCTCATTGAATTTGTTTTTTGGACACATCTCATCAGATTGCAATGAATTTCAATTTTCAGCTCAAACATTGAAAGAAAAAAATTCAGATGAAATTACGCTAGTTAAACGTAAGAAAACAATCGAAAAATTCTTTGAGAGAGATATACGATTGATAATATAATTATATCATTGAGTAATACTATTAATATACATACTATGCTTCATAATAAGTCAATTTCTAATTGAGTTGAATTAATCGTAAGAGGTCGCGTGAAAATGCAGTTTTCTTTCAAGGAAAAACACTACGTAAGTTACCGTAAAAATTTTCAAGTCAAAAAAATTATTTTTTTTAAATCGACGCTATCGCGAAAAGAAAATACTATCATACGATGCTGAAGGAGCATGTATCCGCTATCTGTATATTCAGAGGAGAAACGATGCTTGTTTTCGAAGATACAGTCGACGCTCGTTATAACAACTTCACGTTATAGCGACAAAGACTGGTAGGGTAAGTCTCAAATGTTTTACGTTTTACTTATATAACGACCGTCCCAATCAGGCCCGACCACACCCCCAAGTCTCCCCCTCGCTACGACCTTGCTCCAAATATAACGTCGATTCTCGACGGGACGAAGGTGTCGTTATATGGAGCGTCGATTGTAATACCAAAATTTATCTTTTATTGCCTATATTGTCATAATCACTGTAGATATGGATAGCATTCTTGATAAGCATGAGTAGGCAGTAGTGCCTTTTACTTAAGTCATGAAAATCGGTCATTATGAGAGGTATATATTTACAAAGGCTTCCTTGGTAAAATTGTCTGAGTTTTCGAAAACTGATGTTTTCCTCTCGTCCCCCATCACCCCCTTGTGTCCATTCATAGCCTGAATAGTCCTACTTTGGGAAACACCAATTTCAACACTCCACCAGAGCTTAGTTCAGAGTTCAGTTTAGTTTTCACGACTCGAGGTTTATAATGACGAGTGATCTTCTAAACGGGCAGCGCGAATGTTTGGAAGAATTCATTGAAATGTATAGGAATAAGAAATGCTTGTGGCAGGTGAAAACTAAAGATTACTACAACAAAATTAAGAAAGATGATAGTTATGAGAGATTGGTGTGGAAATAGATCCTCTAGCGAACAGAGACAGTGTTGTTAAAAAAACAAACAGTTTGCGAAGCAATTTCCGAAAGGAATTGAAAAAAAAAAAAGCTTTGAGTAGGTATCTTGATCCATTCTGAGAAAATTATGCCAATCTGTAATAATCAATCAATAATCAATAATTCTTTGGTGCAAATCTCAATTCCTGTAATAATTTAACGTGCGAATATTGTTGCCTTTTTTTTAACCAATCTTTGTACCACGTTACCCGTTTTTTTCTTTTTTTTTGAGTTAATAACTTTCAGTGCCATAACCAATCCAACTACACCCCATGGGCGGAGATACGATCTCAGCCAGCATCAAAGGTGAAGTCGACAGATCTAATGCATAGTGTATAGATGAATCGACATCATCATCATCTTGCCCCCCCCCCCCAGCAATAATGACCGTGCCTCCCCCCAGACTTCCAAGTCTATCTCCGCCTATGCTACACCCAAAGCATCATCTGTGGAAATCATACTAGAAAATTCCGAACTGATCAAAAGACCGCGAAGACAGAGATCGAAGAATGAAAATATCCCCACAGATTGCCTAGAACCGGTTCCAGAAGCTTCGCCTGCACAGGTATAACGGAATGGTGTGGATGCATCGAACCGTTCAGTTATGCCTGCGCAGTTATGCCTGTACAGGTATAACTGTGCAGGCATAACTGAACGTGTGTAGGCCCCTTTAGGGAGTTTTTTGCGCGGAGAATTCCGTACAAAAATGAATATAAAAGGGATTTTTGAAAACAGTGTAGGGATTTTTCACTAATAAAAGTAAAATTAGAGATTTCTCCTCTTTTCAAAAACGTGACATTGTGCAAGCTATCGTCGATTAGAGGCAAGTCACCAATCATCGCTAACCAGTTGGTTAAATTACCTGTCATTACTAATCTCAAACTCGAATCTCGCCAACAAAAAAAAAAAAACCGTCCGAATCTGGACATATGGTCAAAGCAAATACGAGTCATTCGCTAATTTTGGATGGCGAAAGGCCGAATTGACGCTGACTGTTTGGCGAATTTTGTTTCCCCCTTCTCCTGAAAAAATAAATTATTTTCCTGATTTGACACAATATGGTTATATACAATTTACATTACGCTTGTGACGTCATTTCGTGGATTAAAAGCGAAAAAAAAAAAGCAACGGTCTTTTTTCTCCATAAATCCATTGGAAATAAATTTTTATCCCGAAAAGTAGGGATTTTTTACAATCACGGTCGAAATTCGGGAGATATAAGAAATTTTCGAGAGTCTGGGAGATGGAGTATAGAAATTCGGGAGCTTTCTAGAAAATCCAGGAGACTTGGCAGCTATGCACAGAATCTTGAAGAAAAAATCTTTAAATAATTTTTATTGTTGTGGTTAAGGAAATATCCATTTATTTTCAAAGCAATGATTTTGAATGTTGAATAAGGTGTTGCTCTCGCAAAGCATTTTTCACCACATTGGGCTTCTCCTCACAATGAATGTTTAAACAGTGAAGAGTATTTAACAAGCCAATTTTTCCTACGCTCTAATTTTTTTACCTGTACATTTTTTTACCTTTTCATACATGTGTATAAATTTTAATTTTCATTAAAAATAACGAATGGTAAATCATATGACCCATTCCATTTTTTAGCCTTACATAATGAATTTTCACTTTCTATTTTAGGATGATAATTCATTTAATCTAAAGCACTCACGTGTTAGGCATCTTGGCATAAAATTTCTGATCAACAATATTTTAACGTTGCATTTTTCTTCTGAGGTGCTTTCGAAAAATTTGCGTTAAGGGGACTTAATACCTTTGACATGGTTAAACACTATATACTCTAGTGGAAATATCATAAATAGTATTTAACCATTGTTTTATTTCAATTTTTTACACATGTTGTTGATTGTATGTGCTATCCTATGTTGGTAAAAAGGATTACATATCTTCTTGGATACTTAATTTTTTTGTACATTTTCAAAAAAATGCATTAAAAACAGCTTGCGCTAATTGAATAAAAATTGATTCAAAATAAAGGAAACTGTTCAGTTCATGAAATGAAGCAAAAGTTTGAGATTACATTGACTCAATCGTATTTAAAACTAAATTTAAAATTTTTTGAAGTTTAAAATTCAATTACTAAAAATTAATTTTAAATAAGATTGAGTCAATGCAATCTCAACCTTTTTTGCTTAATTTCATGAACTGAAAAGTTTTCTTTATATTTGCAATCAGTTTTTATTTAATTACATTGATGACATCGGCAATGTTATTTTATGACCACCCTGTAGACGAAGCATTTTCAAAAATGTTTCGCAGTGGATTTGCAATGTCAGGGCTATTACAGGCTTCATAAGGCCCACCTAGAGAAAACCATTTTCAGCCCAAAAACATTGTTACATTAATTTTTTTTTTTACGTTTATTTGATTTGCTTGAATTTTGTTCACTTGCGTTAAGAAATCCGAATAATAACCGTATTTCTCAACTTTCAGGATTGATTCACACACTGTACGATCTCTGTTATGCAAAAGTAAATGATCATATACTGTTGAAAACATAAAATTGGCATTCCTCAAAGAACCACTGAACTCATAATTTCTGCATTTGAGATTTAATAAAGAGTTTTCCGTTCCTTTGCGAAATGCATTCATCACGACAGAATATATCAATCAATCATGATAGGGGAACTATCATGATTATTTTACATCGAAATACATGTATTACTACTGACGACATTTTTCTTACAATAAAAGTCATAAATTTAGTGTTGTCATACCTTGATGGACTATACGTTTCATTCTCAAATGGAACCAAAATCGAGTTATGAAGAAAATAAAAACTCGAAGTGCTTTCGGGAAAACTCTAAGTATATTACATATATATACATACAACATTTGAGGAAATACTACTTCCTAAAATTTTCAGAGATCTCTAAAGTATAGGAGAATTCACAAGACCTTTGAGAGAGAAAACCTTCATTTTTAGATTTATTCTAAAAGTTTCTTTTTTTTATACGAAATTCACCGTCGGAACATATCACGTGAAACAAAAATGTAGGGGTGTATTTTTGTGTGCATTCACAGGCCTATTGAAAGGTACCTTCATCGTAAAATGTTAAAAGTTTCGGTTCATTTGAAATTAAATCAGACAGGTTTTCTGTGTAACATAAAAATTATTGCCTTTGTTACTCTCTAGGACCAATATACTGTATATCGAATGTACACCGCAAAGAAAACTTCAATTTCACTAGTATTTTATATTATTATAATTTTGAAAATTCGAAACGTTAGTGAAACGAAAGTGCATGCTTCCAAGATACAGTCTGTTATAACGACAGTTTCCAAACATGAGGAAAATTGTCTATATAATGCACTTCTCGTTATAAGGGATTTTCAACTTTTTTTGCTCTGTTACCTAATAAAAAATTGTAGATAATTGCTGCTTTATCTGCATTAAAACTATTAAGTCTTTTAAATAATTTCGTTTTGATTTTAACGAATGAACAAGATCCAAATCGTGAAATTGATATTTGGTCTCACAGCAGTTGATTCTCTAAGACATTTTTGCATAGAATTTTGTATTATCAAAGCGATTTAGTCGACCAATCGAACAATTGAAATTCTCAATTACAGCCGAAATTGGTTGATTCGCAGTTCAAAGTCACTGGAAGAAAGTTCGAACTATCGAATTAATCTATCCTGGATCTGTAAAATGACTGCGAATTGCAGCTTAATCATCAACATTCACATGGGATAATACATTATATCACCAGTTACGAAAGTATATCCCAAATTAGAATAATTTACAATTATAATATATAATTGAGCTTAGATAATACATTATTCCATTGTTCTGGAATCAGAATCACTGCAGAATTTCCTGACCAGGTTCAAAGCCTGATTTACGGAAACAGTTAAAGTCAAATAAATCATCACATATCTAGTATGTGTATTGGAGAAGCCCAAAAACTACGAAGAGGGCTGTGTAAACAAATTAGACTTCTTTGAGTCCATTCTTTGTTAGAATTAAACTAAAAACTATATATACGCGATAAAATATAATACAATGCCCATAAAAAATATTTATGGTTGCGTTATAAAACAGCTACACCCAACGTGGCAAATATAATCGAATATTTTTATATATTTTTAAGATTAACTATTTGACAATCACTTGCAAATCACTCGTTATAGTGAGATTCTCTCTATAAGCCGTACTCGTTATATCGGACTTTTACTGCAATAGGTCTTGCACGAAATTTCGAAGCAGAGTGATATGTTTTGTCGCGATGTTTCAGCTCTAATGCAAAATATTCACAAATGAAAACATTTTACATATAACCGAATAGTCAAGAAATTTGTACACCGTAATTTCTATGC
Source organism: Pholcus phalangioides (assembly GCF_987345545.1). NCBI lineage: Eukaryota > Metazoa > Arthropoda > Arachnida > Araneae > Pholcidae > Pholcus > Pholcus phalangioides. Next base: position 3,002,509 of record NW_028301625.1, on the reverse strand, counting down.
ATTGCTACGATGATTCAGTGAATTATACCCATTTTATGCAAAACTACTTTACGTATATCATTTTTAGCCACCAACAAAACATATCTGATACAGTTCTAATCAGAGTTGAACGATGCAAGATATATATATATATATACGAAGTAGTAAAGACTCAAATTCAAGAAGGTATTTCAACGATTATTCATCCATTATTTCTCATAAAAAATCGTCTTATAAGCCACTCGCATTAATGAAACCGGAGAAACGGCTAACTTTAGAAACAATCGTACTAAAAGCCGACCTCGGATAATGATTAAGAACAGTGTCGAATCGTAGAAACTGCTATTAAAAATCATACCAAAAATTTAGTCTATAGCAGAGTCAAAGAACGTTACAATTTCTTAAGAGAAAGGGTTCTTTGGAACACAAAAAAATTCCCATTTTTGAATAAAATTCTCCAAGATGAAAACTCGGAGAAAAGAGAAAAAAATTACATAAAAATGGAAATTGTGCAGATCCTTGATGCAGGGCAATTGTTTATTTCAAGGGATTTGTTCAACAGAAAAAAAATGATAATATTAAACTGAGTTTAAAAAACAGTGATTTTTCCCGTATTTGACCCGGAAGACCCCGACGATCATGAAAGCATCTTTTATCTTTCTAAAGAAACAATTTCTTTAACATGCGTATTTATTCAACTCTCTTGGGGTTTCCTTTATGCTCAAAATCACATTTTTTAGACCTAAAAGTCTTTTCTTTAATGTTGAATAACATGAATTTTATTCTAGAAAACACACAGAATAATTCTAAAAAATTGTTGCAGCTGCATAAGAACGTTGAAACAGCAGCAAGCAGCGTCTTTTTTTTCGATGGCTTCAGAGTATACGAATCACTGTCACGGGTGTCATTGATAAGCAGTTTGCAACCTGGAGCTGGAAACATCCGTGACAATCAAATCAAATTCACAACAGACTCATCTGGAATATTATGCGAAGGGGACTATATTTGTCGAATACAAATTAGTAATATCGAGTCTCGAACTGCAGAAATGTATAGTTACCATTATTTTGACTACTGTTGACACGAATGGCTGCAATGTTCTTCAATAAATGACAACCAGCTTATCTTTGATTCCTGAAAGTCTCATCAAATCGCTTTAGCAGTTTGTGTGTGTGTATATATATATATATATAAAACTACAGGGTGATTCAGGAAAACGTCGCCAACACTGAAAGGGCAATTCAGGCATACGATAATTCAAAATCACATAGGAACAAAGGTGCAAAAACGCCATCCGGAGCCGCTACAGGGAGTTGTTGCGTCACAGACTTTTAAAGCAATTCCGAACTCAGCAAGAAGCATGAAGTAACGTAATACGTTTAGTGGCCACACATACACTCAGAACACATATTCCGACATGTACCAATTCGTTATAAATTCCGCAGAGGAATGTGTACGAGGTGCATGTGCGGTTAAGTAGTAGCAAGCATGCAGTCCATACGGGATTTCTAATGAATCGGTACATGCCAGAATAGGCGTTCTTGGCGCCCGAGTGACGTGGTGGTAAGATGCTCATCTACCACCCTGAAGGTTGCTGTCACGGTCCCGGGTTCGAATCCGAGGGAGGACGTAGATAAGATATTTTCCCCAACGAGCTTGAGGCGACCACCGATAGACAGCGCATTCATTTCCAACCCCTCTCATTAATGGCAGAAAATTGCGATATGGCCAGAGTTGGTGTTTGGTGAAGTGAAGAATGTGTGTTCTGAGTGTATTATTGGCCCCACGTATTTATGTTGTCAGAATTGCGACTTCATGCAACGCCACCTATAAAACAAGGCCTCCGCACGAAGCTTGTGACGTCATTGAAGGCCATTTCACCCATTGGATATAGCAGGCCGACGCATGGGGTACCTTTACCTTTTTTTGCAGTATACCCAATGGAAATAGGAGAAATGGCTTCTTCATTGACGTCACAAGCTTCGTTCGGAGGCCTTGTTCTATAAGTGGTGTTGCTTCATGCTTGCTGAGAATTGCTTTAAAAGTGTGTGATGCAACAACTTCCTGTAGCGGCTCCGGATGGCGTTCCCATTATGATTTTGGATTTTGATCGTATGCCTGGATTGCCCTTTCAGGTCTGCAATGTTTTTCTGAATCACCTTCTATTATACTGTGAGATTCGTAGAACCATCTTAGCAATATTTGAAGAATATGGCGTTAAGTTGAACACATTCCTCGACTATTGCGTTATATGCACCATAATGACATCATTCGTGTACGTTTTGCATTACAGCTAAAACATCACGACAAGCACACAACACTTTGCTCGGTTGCGAATTTTCAAAAATTATTGGGCTAAAATAGTAGTAAAATTTCAAAATTTGTTTTGAGATGTACATTCAAATTATATTGTTGCCATGGGCAGTAGTTTTTTATATTACACGGAAAATAAGGTTCATTACATTTCAAATGAATTTTTTTTTTGACATTTCACGATGAAGGAACTTTTCAATATGATTGTGAACTCACTCAAAAATAAACCCCTACATTTTTGTTTTTGCATGGGTTATATATATATTTAAAAATTCAAGCCCAAAATATGTTTAGTTGCGATGTTTCCCGTTTCTTTTTAAAGAAAGTACTTCAGGGCTCCCACTCAAAAAATTCGAAAAATTAGGACGGGAGGCAACATATTCACGTTGTTTTCATAAAAAAAATACCTCAAATCCCTCTAACAATTAATGAACCCTGGACGGATCGTACGATCCCTTGGGTTAATATTGGAATGTAATATGTGTTTTTGTGTATTTGTGTTCTGTATTTGGTGTGTGTCTTGATGTATTAATTAAATTTCAAAATTTCAAATTTCAATTTTTTTTTTTTTTTAAAATTTAAAAATATATTTTTTTCATAGCACTATTTGAATATCCCCTTAAGATTGATTCGAGTCAAAGGAAAATGACAGAAATGACTCGGTAACAAAAACAATTTTTGGCCAAAACAGTGTGCTAGCAACCACACATAATTCTTTTTTCTGTCACTCCTCATAATCTATTACGTTCTTTTTTTTTTGGAGGAAGTCTTCAAAAATACAGTCTGTCCCTCCTTCCTCGATGCGCAGCAAATCTGAAGACATGTAGGTTTTTAAGAATGACACTCATTCGAGACCACTTCCAAAAACACAGTGCAAAATGTGTAAATTACAAGGTCCAATGTAATTTAAAGTCAAGGTGAACCAGATGGTTTTACTATCGATGATTCGATCTTCAATTAAGAACAGTTACGCGAATTTTGTTGATAGGATTTGTTAAAAAAAATTAGGAAAAGTAGGACAAAAACTAGGAAGAGTGGGGGCAAGTGGGAGCCCTGGAACTTATGGGCTAATGAATACCACACTACAGATTCATATTTATAGGTTGAATTTCGAGATACTAATTAGATTTTAACACGCCGATGAGCGGCAGATCTACAACATTGCGAAAATTAATTCATTTAATGATTGCATTCATACTGGATTCGAAAAAAAAATGAATCGCAGCACCAACTAAACTCAGATCTTACAAGCAAGTCAACTATACACACAAAACCTCTGATTTCTTACTTCCCATCATTTAAAAAAAACCGCAAAAAAGTCATTTTTATTCTTCACTGTTCGTTTGCTAGCTTTTGTTGATTCTCCAGACGTTGGAAATTAATAAAAATTATCATTCCCCTTTTATTTTAGAGTGACACTACACTAATTAACTCTTACAATTTCGCGTGTGAGAACACTTTCTGATTCCCATACACCGCGAAACGTGCCTTTAACATTATTATTCCGGAAGTTACATTACTTATTACATTACTAAATTTTAAACAGAAATTAATTGCACTCTTCTTGACATGCACGCCATCTTGGTCACAGTTACGTTATTGAATTTCGCAATACGTATATTCAGGAAACAGATACTGTTTTTTGAAATTATATACTTGACGGATTCCAGTGTAAAAGATGCAAATAGTTGTTGAAAAATTTGAACTAGAGAAATTGAATTTGCTTCGCGCCAAAAGCTAATTTCTGATATTATTTTTGTACCAGTCCATATACAACAATTTTTGAGTCTCACATATCGTTGGTTAATAATTCTTTACACGAATTACCCGTGCCACCAAACAAGTACTGCACTTCAAGTTATTTGATTAAAAATTATCAGAAGAAAGTAAAAATGTATTGTTAAATTTCATGGCCTCGAAATAAAATGGATGATATGATTGACAAACTTCTTATATATATGCGATGAAATTACAGTGGAAATTTTATGCGGCGAACCCCGTTATATCCCCTAAGATGCCCATGACACACAACTTTAATTTCATTAGATATCCCTTCCCCATAGAACTCATAGAAAATACTACAATATTATTTCAATGGTTTTTTTTAATTGCGTTCTAAATTTTGCTACATAAAAATCCTAATTGAGAAAAAGTACGCACGAAAAATTTAATCTTTTAAAATTATACAAGTTGTACGAGAAGCCCTGGACAAATTTAAAAAAATTAATAACAAATCAACTAATTGACATAAAAAGGTGCGGTTTGCACTAAAATACTTACGGCTTAGAATTTTTTTTATATACATTAGAAAAAGTCGAAATTTCACTCACAGGTGGAGCTGTAAAACGAAAAACTCGACATAACAAATGAAATGAAACCCAAAAAGTGTATTAATGTTTAATGAATATTAATGTTTATGAGAATTTGCGTTTCATAAAATTATCAGATTGCTATATGAGCGCCATTTTTAGCTCGGGTTGCATCTAAACGGGTGAAAGGGTGCTCATGTTGAAATATTGTCATTTTATGTAATGCAAATAGTCATAAACATTAATTATACACTGTTTATGGTGCATTTTATGTGTTAAGTATTTGGTTATACAGCACCACCAGTGAGTGCAATTTGAAGTTTTTTAATTCGTCAAAAATAAACTCTGGGCTATATTAAGTATTTTAGTACAAACTGCATCTTTTTATGTCAATTGATTTGTTACTAATTTTCAAAATGTGTTTAACCCTCATCTCGTTCACCCGGTTTATAAATTACTTGAAATACTATAATTGACATAATACCGCCGTAGCTTGAATCTCGAATATTCTAATGATATTCTTTTAAGGTTTGGAAAAAAATTAAATTGTAAATTTTGTTAAAAATGCCTTATTGTCGTTCGTTTTGTCGATTGGTTTTTATATCTGAGCGGATAAATACACGAAGTACAGTTCTTCAAAAGTTTTCTAAAAGGAAAAGGACCGATACTTTGTACATGTTTTCTTTTAGCAGACCCGTACCTTCTCAAATCCTTTCAATGCACTTTCTCGCTCACCAGAAATAACTCTGTGGACATTCGGAAAAACATATATAATGAATGAATGAATGAACGCACTTTGCCACTGGACTTATCCCGTTGCCGAGATCTCTTCCAGCCCAGCTTCGTGGCAGAGTCTGGAACACTTTATTTTGTGTCAAAAAGAAAAAAAAAGGGAAAAAAAAAACCACAAAATTTTTACAAAATACAGTATTTCCTCTTCTTTCAAAAAATGGCAAGAAGCCAAGCTTGTGGATGAAAAAGTGTAGTCGACAAAAGTGTTAATTACGACACTGGGAAGGTAACCCTGTGTAATCTGTGAGATATAACCCTTTACTCGACAGTGTTGCTCTCAAGCAACATGTATTATACATATATTTCTCAAGTAAAGTCATTGTGTATTTTGAGCTCGTTTCGGCATTGATGCTTCTAAGAAACTCCTAAACATTCGATTTTTAGTTTTTATAATCACTAGCAGAATGGCTCAAAGGTACACATGCCTCCTGATTAATGACAAGCCAAGCAATGACGATTGCTAACCCTTGCATTTTCGGAGTGAGATGACATGTGCATTCTTAACCCTTTCCTACCCTGTTGCCACAAATGTGTGCGTTGCTTTTCTCACTGTAGAAATTTTCTTTTGACTTAAGGGAGCCCTGACTTAAAGGATTGTGTAAGTTTTGATTTTGAAATATGGTGAATATGAACTTGGGGGGGGGGGGGGGCTTTCATCAGACAGCAGCACTTAAAGTTGACCTTTTAGGGTTTTTTTAAGGATGGCATCCAGGAGAAAGTGCCTCATAGAAAAGTGTGGTTTATTTCATAAAATTTAGCAATAAAATTCCGTAAAAAAAAATTCTGTGTGAAAATGGATATACTCTGCATCATATCTTGGCTGAAAAAATTTGAACGAAGTGAATTATATCTTCACAAAAAAATAAATAAATAAAATAATAGAAAATTTGCTGACATTTATGTTTTTTAATGCATTTTTTGAGTATCAAAAATGTAAAAACTTTTTGAAAATTCCAAAAAAATGAATGCTCGGGTCTGAAAGGGTTAAACAATGATAAAAACGTAAGTTGGCAAACAATAAATGACATTTTTATATTATTCTAATCTATGTAAATCACATATAAATACAGTGTCTTAGATGTACTGCAGTGCAACCCCCATATTTTTTGTAAATATTGACAATAATTTTTTCTTTATGAAATAACATTCAGAATACTTCACTTTCTCAATTTTAAACTTGAAAAAAATTTTCCTCTGGATATTTCAACGCTTGCTATTTAAAGGTTTAACTATGACCTTCCGGCGTGACAGCTTCAAAACAAAGGGTAACTACCGTTGATTACACAAGTCTGCGGATTCGCTGTGAGTGTAAATTTCAAAACGTCCGCACCTTGTGGATGTCAGCAATGCCCAATCAGAAACTTCACCTGATCTCGTCGTAATACTCAAACATTTCATTGATCACTCAGACACGTGCGCAGATCCCCCAATTATGTGAATATCGATTACGATCCATCCATGAACGATCGCTGTTTATAATGAACACATCCGAAAACACTCGACGAAAGTAGAAACAGTTCAAACAAAAAATAAATACTCATACCCCGACTTACGCTAACTCAGTTTAAGCGATCTTCTGTAAAAAAAAAGAAGAAAGGTTGTTGAATTCAGCAAATATCGTGTTATGGGATTATAGCTGAAATGGAAACACACACACACAAATATGTATTAAATCAAGTAAAAATATATTGTGTGTTCCATTCAATCAGGACACTACATGTGCATGTAGCCAAACTAAGTTGATTTTTAAGATGCTAAAAATTAAAAAACCGGGGAAGCAGATCTAACTTTGAAGGAAGATCTAAACCAGTATTTCCCAAAGTGGGCGATGTAATGGTATAGAGGGTGATAGAAGCTACGGGTATAATATAAGGTCCTATAGGTTCGCTTGAGCTGGGGGAGGGAGCGGGCGATGAGAGAAAATATTTTCTGAAGAAGGGGGCGATGGGACAAAAAGTTGGGGAAACTTTGATCTAAACTTTGAAAGAGATTTTGAAAATAAATTTGGGGGGGGGGGGACACCATTTGGAAACATACCTTAACTTTTTAAAGAATGAAGGGTTTGGCCACTATTTGAAACGTTGAGTTTAAAATGATGCTGTATATATATTTTGATGGCAATAAACCCGGTCGCTCACTCGCCATTCTAATTAATTTCGACACTTTACTTGACTTCGTAAAAATAAATAATGACTAATAACAAAATTACCCTGCTTTAACGCCAGAAGCTCATTTCTTTTAATGGACCATAGTGTTACCAAATATTTCACTACACAAGACTACTTTCGTTTGTATATATTTTGGAGCAATTTCAAAATATTAATGACGTTATTTTTTTTATCACGTAGGAAAATGTGTGTGTTATCATGTTGTATGTGTGTATGTTGCGATTGCACTTTTCTTTCACGAAAAGATTGGTGTTTTTCAGAAATATTTGATCCGATTATCTAGTATTTAATGTGTTTGTATGCAAAATTACACCCCCGACCTATGCGAATCCGACTTATACGCGCTTAGTGTCGGTCTCTCCTATCGCGTAAATCCGGGGTACAGCAAACTACTGGTGTACGTTGAACCTTGAGGCATACTGCCAGTTAGAAAAAGTATCCAAACAACGTGTAGATCTCAGGTACGTCATTCATAGTGCCAGGGGTTGTATAGTTATTGAATTAAAATAATTATCTTTTTATACGGTCACCCCCTGTGCTGAAAATCCCAATTACAAAGTTGTTGTCCTGTTTCTCCGAGGCCAAAAAAAAAATTCTACGTTTCTAAGTTATATATTCGCTGAGATACTTAAAAACAGTATAAATGTGGATAAAACGCGTCTTACCCCTATTTATATGCTATTTTTCAAATACCTCAGTGAATATTGCACTTAGAAACATGCTTTTTTTTTTTGGCCTCAGGAGAGACAGGGCACATTTTTCTAATTGAGTTTTCAAGCACAGGGTGTACGAATAAAAAGTTATTTTTTCCATTTCAATAACTATACAACTTACAATATAAATGACGTATCTGAGGTCTACACGTTATTTGGATACGTTTTCTAATTGGAAGTATGTCTCTAGAATCAACGGTTCGCTAGTAATTTATGGGTAGAGGAGTTAGCTATGCACCCTGTACATATCAGCATATATTATAATGATGTGAAAGACTTATCGTATCTAGCTTCCTGATACTTTTTATTGAGGTGTTGGAATAACCCTTTTTCTACCATGTATTTGTCTACAAATATTCTGTCGAATTTATACTAAAGCAAAAGCGACATTTTTTATGTTTGTTTTATATACAAACACATACGATCAAACACTATGTCAATACTATTGATAACGCTCAGACGCCCAAACCAAATAAGAGCCACTTCAGCGTTTTTATAAGTCGCTGTCTCGAAAAAAAATCTCCATTAAGAAAGACAAATTCTTGGGAGAAAAAAAATCACTTTTCAACCTCCTTTGAAATCTTATTTCGGAAAAAAATCAAATCAAATTTCTGTTCATGCGCGTGTGTATACATATGCGTTTTTTTCCTGCTTCCATCCTCCTATTTTTCCCAGGGATATCGCATTTTTCGGTTTCCAGAATCCTGCTGTCATGGAAACGGAGCATAACCAATCCCGGGACGATGACGTCATGCAAAACCCTGTTTACACGATATTCGAACAAGACTGGAGATACTTCAGCAAAACATGCGACAAAATTATATATTTTCGAATTGGTAGCCGAATACATATTTTTGTACTTTTCTAAATCATAAATACGTATAGAAATTGATGTTTTTCCTTTGATACCCCTTGATTTCAGAAAAATTTATTTATTAATGGCTTGTCCGGGAATGAAAATGCACAAGGACGCATTCCGAGATACGCATGTGTCCGGAAAATTTCTATTGAAAGACACGGCGATGAAGACAAGCACTGTTCAGATAATATTTCGAGATTGCATCGATTATCTCGAAGGAATGTAAATTTAAGGACCAAGGCGGACTAGTTGTGATCGATCAACATTTCTAAGAATGTTAGTGCATTTATTAGTATTGCTTATGCTGCTCTTAATGAGAAAACGAGTTGGATTCTTTCACAAAATCTCATATCTATCTCTATAATAATCTCTCCACCTCGTTCTGGGACTTATTCCTGAAAATCATTTTGTTATATCGCTATTTTAAAATTTGGGTTGGGTTGTAATATAATAGTTATAGAGTTTGGAAAATATAAAACGTCATTTCTGTAACAAGAAAGTCAATCTAAGTTGAAATAACTGAATTTATCTTACATCTTAAATGAACATTTTGCATATCGACTTTTAGGTAAATTTCGTAGGAATGACATCAAGGGAATGTTTTGGAGACATACTTTAACATTTTTGACAATCTCTCGCAACAATTTAATACCACTAGTCGACAGCGATTTTGTATATGACATGTGATACATTAATTCATATGGATTTTTTGGTGTAGACAGAGAGAGAGAATCCGAATCTCTGTCCTTAAAAATGACCTAACCCGTAAGGTTTTTTTTATGTAATTTTTTTTTCCAATATTTTCAGGGTTCTTTCGTTATTTGTATATTCTTTATAATACAAATACAAACACAAAAGCCGCAACAGGAAAACTGCCCAGCCATGTGGCTGAGAAAAGATGAGCCTAGAAATATCGATGTCAAATAATCAAAATCAAATCTTTGTCACTACAACGAAGCAAGCTACAGAATTTTGGGCCCAAACCTTTATTCAATCTCTTCTGTGTCCGAAGCGTTCGTAAATCTTCAGCCGGCGATTCATGGCTGAGGTAAAACAATTTTACCAATAGTGTTTTACCCACTAATGCCAACATTACAATGAAAACCTTATGCACGCACCAGTAACAGGAAAATTTAGAAATGAGCTGTTAATCGTACACCCTGCATTTTATAGGACTTTGATTTAAATATTTCCAGTGATTTTTGCTTTCTGCTGCGCTCTCTATCAACGAAAATTTGAACTATTTTTTTTGCATTCAAATATAATATTTTTTCTTCAATTTATATGAATTTTAAAATTATTATGGGACTCCCTGTGTGTCAATCAGCGTGTAGCCGATGAAATAAGGCAAGAGCCTTGAGCTTGCTTGGTGCGGATGTAAGGTGAAACGAAAATTTAACATTCGTTACTGTCATATATTGAATAAGCCGATTATAAGATTTTACAATGGGACGAGGATGATTATCTGATTTTTAAGTCAAACATCACATAATGTCTGAAACTGTACAGTTTGTGAAATATTTGTGCTCTGGGGTCGTTTAAGTGTACTGTGACCACACAATTGGTACTACTGCGATTTACTGAAATAAAGACAGTGGAGCACCAGGTACCGTTGATGTGAGAGGTGAACATTGGCGGTGTGACGGAGCGTGAGAGCCGAAGGAAACAATACTGTCGAAATGAACCAGATAGTAACCAGAGTTTTGTCAAAAAATGTCAGAGTAGCAGATGGATAGTCACCGCACCTATGGTAATTGCCTCCTTGGATGATGATGTCAAATCCGGGGAAAGCCTTTGAGAAAAAGACTCAGGCCGGTCATTTGGGGGGGGGGGGCGTTTCCCCCCTGGCTTTTGAAAATACACTAAAAATGGTATATATATAATTATAAATACATTGAGAGTACATGTCCCCCCTGGAAAAAGTTGAAATGACGGCCCTGACAAGACTGTAACCACTGCTCAGACAATACAAGCTCTTGTCAGTAGGATCATTGTCTAAGAAATATTATTGTAGCATATTGTGTTCTGGTTCACTGATATCTCCTGGAACTTCTTAAAATCAAAATTGTAGAAAGAACATAACCAAGATCACAAACACTTTTCTTGTCCCTAAATTCTCCAGATTCGATCACATTTGGACCGATTCGTCGACCTTTTCCGTCAAGCACTTTCAAGGAGTTATTCAATGAACTTCCGTCTGCTTGGCTCTTAAATAAATGTAACATCTTCCAGCATCTTATTATGTTACTGTCAGACTATCTTGCAAAGGCACGGACTGCACAAAACCGTCTTTTTAGATAGAAGCTGGTGGACACATTATGTGACTCGACTATGCACTTGGAGACTCATTTAGAACTTGAAATTTATATTTGTAATATCCTCTCCAATGTTTAGGTGCATCTTGTCAAATTGGGCGTTAGCAAAATTTTTGTTTGAAAAGACTTCATCGAAACACTATCGTGGAAAATCCTGTAAGGTACTTCCCACCCTCTCCTTATAGATCATGGGGTTTGTCGTTTTGAAGTCCGTTCACATAGACAAATAGAAATTACACCCAGGATTGTTTGGTAGTATAAAATCTTTGAGTCTTCATAATAAACTGAGAGACTTCACGGATCTTCACCTGATAAACCCCAGAGTCAATCAAATGCAAAGAATAGTTACGTACTAAAATACACCTTGCAACCCAGAACCATATGCTAATTTTGGGATTTTTCACCACTGAATCGACTGAGAAACTTTATTTTACTTTCAGAGGGATGGATATAGTTTTAAAATTAAAATTCGTTCCGTATAAGATCAACAATGATTCAATCTATGTGTGTAAGATACTGAAGAACGATACACCCACAACACGTGCCCTATACGGTTATCTACAGTTTGCAACACACAGTGCTCTTCGTTTTTGCTCTTGTTGATGCTTTCGTTAATGAGATGGAAATCCATTGGGGTCTCCCCGCGTAGGTTTTAATCCTACTGCCTGCGCCAAGGTATTGTGTTATGATCGCCATTTTCTCCTTTGAAATATTTGAACTTTTGGACAGATTTTTTTGTCATTCTAATAAGGAGGAAAAACTTTTTTTTTTCCTTTTCACACTCTTTCGCACAATCCTCTCTTGCTTACCCCTTTTTCATGTACATGACAAAAACTAGTGCGCCACGACTTAGTTTATACCGAGAATGGCACCCAGACATTAAAAACATATAGATATCATTCCATTCCCACGGTTCAATTAACCAATCAAATTAGAGCTTTTTTTAACGTAAAAATATCGCTTAGTTACTCTCACTTTCTTCGCGGCTTTGCGTATGTAAGGGTTCGCGTATTAGTAGTTCCTTAGAGTGATCATAATTTTTGAGCAGAGGACTCCTTTAAAATATTGCAAACTATATAGTTATTTAGTGCCTGTTGCCCGTTCCTTGACCGCAACGGACCCAGTCGAGATGAGCAGTACCTTGGTAAGTTCCATACATTTTTGTATGTGGCATATTCCCGTATAATCTTTCCTCTTATTTTTGTGAGATATGCATTGAATAATTGATTTATCCACGGATAATAATACAATTTGATATCTGTTCAATTTGTTTAACATTAGCTATGATTGTTAAAAGGTTAATTTTCTATATGGCTGATAAATTATCTGATGAAAATGTGTGAAGTTCAAGAAATTAAATTGAAAGTTAATATACGAATATATATGAAACACAACGTTAATGTTTCTGTTTTTGATTGAGTGTATATGCTCTTTATTTTAATATGTAATATGTTCGTGACACGGCCGCACGACACATGGTTGGTGCCATGACGGGTTCCGATCTGTGGTAAAATGTTCCAGTAATGTTTGATTCCCCCCCCCCCGGGTCCTGCACATAAATAATTTGAATATTTTTTTCGCTTCAATGTACTTCTTTATGCATATTTTTATGCAAAATGTATATTTATATATATAGCGTCATTATATTTTTCTATATCTCCCTCGCGAGATATTTTTTTACTTTCACGGCTACTGCTTTTTTTTCTCTCTCTTTTGTTTTGCAGATGATCAACATCACCAACACCTTCTATAGCAGAAAGTCTCCGCGCGAACTCGTGACGTCACTGAAGTCGTGCAATTCACCTATAGCCATTGGATATACTGAAAAAAAAGGTAAAGATTTTGTATACGTCGGACTGCTATATCCAATGGCTACAGGTGAAATGGACGACTTCGGTGACGTCAAAGAGTCGCGCGGAGGCTTTCTGCTATAGAAGGTGTTGAAATCGCACAGAGAATGTGAAGGTCACGAGAGTTGGTCTCTCTCGCTCGCACAGCCTCATGGCAGAATTTCTTCTTTCTTCCGAATATGCTGATTGTTTTTCTTCACTTCGGCCGGGATTAAACTATAAAAGTTTTAGAAAAGTTGTTTTATAAAACTTGGAAAATGCAACCAATAAGCGCATTAGAACGTAACCAATAGGCTTATTGGTTGTTTTTCAAAGTTTTGTAAAAGATCTTTTATCATACTTTTATAGTGTAATCCGGGCCTTCGTCATGAACGTATAAACACTTTTATTTCTCGCATCTCTCAACATCGTGATCGACGCCGTCTTGATGTGAGCAGAAGGTTTGTTTATTAACACTGTGCTTCGCCAACGCTATAATGTTGCTTCTACCAAATATGAACTATTGTCTTCTATTGACTTGAACTCCAGTGCTTTTTTTCATCATCATTATTCTTCCTGAACTGCCATCTTCGTGTACTTGTCTTTAGAACTTTACATTGGACCAACACCACGTCGAAACACTCAACAGAGTAAATGGTTTATATCCCAGAGCCTGGGCCACACGTCTTGACTATGTTGAACTGCCACTTGTCGGTAGCAGGTATACTACTTCGGTAGGCATACCACTCGTCCGGCAGACTGCATTAGACTTTTGCTTGTTCTATTGCGTATGTTTTCTTTTGCCAGCACCATGTCATATGACCCCTTGATTTGATGTTTGTTAAGATCGATAATTTTCCGTGTGTCTACTCATCTGTGGCCATCAGTTTCTTCCTTGCACCTTGTGTTTGTTCTTTGGTTTTGCGATTTACTGATGATTATTTTCAGATTTTATTACTTGGCGTAAATAAATACAGTATTCTGTCGTCACCTAAGATGATACTGAAATTTATTATGGTTGGGTTACCGGGCCATTCCAAAAATGGTAAAATGGTGACGGATCCCATTGATTTTTTGTGTTTTATGGTACACGCGGTGGCTAATAGGGTGTTTCGTCAATCACTAAAGTTATTGTCAGAATTAACAGTATTCGAAACTTCAGGTCAACAAGACACTTTCCTCCCTGCTGTTGTCCCTCTTGATCCTTAAAGCTTATTGAATTGCACAAAAAAAAATTTATCTCACTGCAATTTTTTTTTCTAACAACTTGTTTTTTTTTACTTTTAATTTTTTCTTTTTATCTTCATGCTAAGATTATTTTAAATGCATTTATATTATACACCCAGTGGCCAAAAAATTAGGAACACTCTGTTACTCACCACTAATATCGTGTATGACCTTTTCTGGCTTTGATGATAGCAGGTATTCTTCTAGGCACGAACTCTACAAGTTGCTGAAACCGTTGAGGAGGAATATTCGTCCATGCTGACAAAATGACAGCTCTTAATTCCCACTCTCAGATAAGAAGGTGGTGTTTCGGAGATTTTAACAGACCTTTCACAACCTCGTCCCACAAATGCTCAATTGGGTTGGGATCGGGTGATGGGGGGGGGGGGGGAGGAATTGATGCAATTGAAACTCTGAATCATGTTCCTCAAACCAATCTGAGATAATTCCAGCCGTGGGAGGGTGCATTACCCTGTTGGAAATATAACCATCATCACCAGGAAACATTAAGTCCTTAAACGAGTGCACTTGGTCAGCAACGATGTGGAGGTAGACACTGGCATTGAAGGATTTTTCCAATGGAAATAAGGGACCAAGAGTATACCAGGAAAATGCTCTCCAGACCGTCATTCCGCCACCGCCCGCTTGAACAGTTGCCATGTGGCATGCCAGATCCATGACTTCTTGCTGTTTGCAGAAATCAACGTGACGGAGAAGAAATCTTAACTCGTCAGACCAGACAACCTTCTTCCATTCATAAAGTGTCCAATTTTGGTGTTCTCTAGCCCACAAAAGCCATTTTCGTCGGTTTTGCAGTGAAATCAAAATGACTCTGGTTTTAATAGCCGGCAACCAACAAATTAGTTTCAAGATCCGTCGTGTGGAACGTACAGATATGCTTTGCGATGATCCTGAGTTGTATTGAACTGCAATTTGTTGCGCTGTAGCTCTTTTGTTGCTGCACACAATGCTTGTCAGTCGCCTGGCACCTCTTTCATTCACAAGCGATTTCCACCCACTATTCCACTTTCCAGTCGAAGATTTTTGGGTTAGCTGCCATTCTTCGAAGACTCAAGATACTGTTGTACGAGAAAAGCAAAGAGGTTGGCGGCTTCGTACTACTTCACCAAACACCAACTCTGGCCATATCGCTATATTGCAATTTAATGCCATTAATGAGTTGGGTTGGATACGAAGGGCACAACATCTATCGGTGGCCACCTCAAGCTCGTTAGGAAAACATATTATTTATATTCTCCCCTTTTATTTGAGCCTGGAACCATCACGTCAACCTTCACTGTGGTAGACGAGCATCTTCAGAGATGCCGCTATACTCTAATTTACCTGACCCAGGGTATTCAAAAAATCTGGATCCCTCTCGAAAAAAACTATCTTGAAAAAAGTATGGTTTTCCCCTTCCCCCATAATTCACCGGTATCTCTATAAATTTTTTCCAGCATGCCCCAGGTCTTTGATCACCTGCTTATATCTCTTCGTTGAGACAGAGCGGCGGGCCATGTACTGGGTAGGAGAAGAAGGTATCTCTGTGAATCAAATAAATAATTAATTTCTAAAAATAGGTTCTATCTGGAGGTTCATTTACTTTCATTGTTTACTAGTAGGAAAAGCCTCTGAGAATCAAACATGTGGAATTTAACACATGTAATAAATCTAAAACAAATATACAGTCGATCCCGCTTATAACGTTCCCATTTAGAACATTTTTCCACTTAGTACGACTTATTATTGTCGTCCCGACTCTAAATAATTCTCATTAAGATTTCTTGTTTAAAGTGTTTTCCTGCTCACAACGTTTTTATGACAGTTTTTTGAAAAACGTTATAAGCTGGCTCCACTGTAATTAAAAGTTGGAGGCACACATTTATATGTTTACTAATAGACTGATTTATTAATTCCCTTCTGATTGATTTTCCATTTCTTTAAAAAAATCTTAGCTCTTTTAATAAAATCTTCCGATTTAAATTTAAAGCAAATGAGAGATTCTCTCTCTCAGACACTTATCTTCCGATTCCCTATTCATATAAATCCTCGCGAAGCGATTTCCTTGTAGAATGATTTTATTTTCTGTCCCTGATGGTCCACCACTCTGATCTGTCGCCATTTAACTGCCACATATTTTTATACCTGAATATGGGAGCTATGTCAGATTTGTGTTGGTGAAATAAGTGTGTTTGTGTGTGTGCGCCCAGCATTCAGTGTGTTTTGTGTTCAGTAGGTGGTGCCATCGATCTAGGGCTGCAACTAGATACTTCTTCAAATGGGGCAAGCACACATTTTGGCACCCCGTGTAATGTAGAAGAAGCAGTTATAAAGGGTGAATTCGGCGCCCCCTCTAGTCCAGCCCCGGGGGGGGGGACACTAGACCCGCCTGCTCCCCCCCCCCCAGCTGCGGCCCAGCATCTATCCACCAAATTGGTAATGCATGGATTTGAAATTTAATGCATACATATTTGTGTTGTAGGTCTGATATATTTTCGTGGCGACCAGAGTTTTTTTTCAAAGGAATAGCCAACTCAAAATTGCGAAACCTTAGAAAATCGTATTTTTAGCGGATTACCACTACGCAATCGCGGGTTCCAAACCTGGATTTACACCAAAGGCAAAATCGGGGTGGGGGTATAGAGGCCCGAGCACCCCCCGCCCCAAGAAAATGAAAAATTGAAAATATTTTTGTAGAAAATTAAAATATTAGAGAAAATAGTCTTTTATACCATGTTAATTTAAAGTTCTTTTTGAGCGTTAATGATACAGAATTTCTGAGGAAGAAATCCCTCTGCCCCTCCAAAAGCCGATTCTGCGTACACACCAGCGATTTCCGCGATGCGAAACGGCGACTACCACATAGCAGCTAGATGGCAAAAGTGTGGATATTCAAAGTAGAGTTTTTACATATTCGTTTTTTTTTCTGAACGATCTTGGAAAAAACGGGAGTTCCAAATCCTTTCGATTTTTCAAAAAATGCACATTCGCAATCTTGTAAGAACAAGGCGAATTTCCGCCGTATAGACGCTGTCTTTGAATGCCGGCAGATAGCCGCGAAAGTACCGTAATTTCCGGATGGGTAAATGTATCCGAAGGGGAGAAAATCCGCAGGGGAATAGAAACTCCGAAATTTGAAAATTCTGTATACGGCCTCTCATTAAGGGAAGCAACTAAACAGCTTTAAGAACCCGCGTGTATATCAATACAATACAGTATACAAAGTAGTAAAACCACTTTTTCAAGGTCGCACGATCGTGATGGTCTGAGAAAAGAAAAAAAAGGGGGAAAGTTGGGGAGTTTTTCTATTTTATTTTTTTTGAAAAACTAGGAAAGAATGCGTCCCGCAGGACGCGTGAACCAAATTTTTATGCGTCTTTTTCCGAAATTTCGGGTACTTGACGCGCGGCGCGTCAATGGCATATCTGATCTTACCACCACGCAAATCGGGCGGTTTCGGAGTTACTGGAACCACCCCTTTTGGCACCCACAATCATGTGGCATTCAAAGTCACTCAAATCTCGTTTTCCCCACGAACAGGCAAATTGCAGCGTTAACTAGTGCTTCTGATTGGGAGAAAGCTTTTTATCAGCAAATCCGGTTTATTACGTCAGCGCACGCGATGCACGGACGAGCCGAAGTTGGAGTGAGGGGTGTTCCTAATTTTTTGGCCATCCAGTGTATATGATTGCCACACATCAAAAAAGGGCTGCTCATCATCTCGCTATCTCCTTTTTTTTTAAATTTTATACTAATTACACTAATACAGCAATGAATGAATTCATACTAATACAGCAGTCAACACGCTGCTGTGAACTATGATATTTAGAATTGTCATTTTTTTTAAATCAGAATGTAATCACAAATAAAACTAACGATTGTAAAAGCTCATTATAACAGTTACTATTTTTTTTATATCAATATTTTTTATTCCTACGCAAGTTCTTTCATGAATCTTTCTCCCCCACTTTACATCTCAACCATTCGTTAATTACCCATTTTATTATTAATTGGAATCAAAAAGACTTCGATCTCAAAGCTAAAAATCTCTTATTCAGGATCGAAGAATCCGATTATCAAAATACAATGATGCTGGAAATAAAAAAGAATGGAATTAATAATGAAGAAACTACCAAGAGAGAGAGACAAGATTCCAATTAACGTTCTCTTATTCGTAATTATTGAAGATCCCGATCTTTTCATCTCGTAAAGTGTATCCATACATTTCACTTATCATCTGAAACCATTTTTAAAATGTTAAATATTTTTTGTATTGAATGTGAGCGAAAAGTATACACAAGTAAGTATGCCCCGTCTGCACAAAAAGTTGCCAGTTTCGATTTCTGGTGTTCTTATATGCTGCGACACCTATTGAACACACACACTTATTGAATACTAGTGTTATTCGAATTTCCCTCCTCCAATATTTGCATTCCGTGGAAAGTTACGGGTATGAGAACGGAGGCGACCCAGGGAGGAGCATCAGAGTACAAGTGTCACGGAAGTAAACCTTGAACAAGTGCGCATCTTCTCACCAAATAGTCACTTCAGCGCCAAATATTGTAGCAATGTGACTAATCAGACAGATTGTAGCTAAACTGACCAGCCATAAGACAACACGAGCGAAGGACATGCATTATTTGGTGAACTTTTATTCACACACTAAATGAAACACTTTGTCGCAATTTGCGGAGCTGTGTCGATAGGCAGTGGGAATCCTCGTTTTGTGCATTCAATCACTGAAATTGAGGGTGAAAGAAATAGAAAGTTGTTGAACCAAGAAATTAAGCCAACTCCAGCATACTGATTCAAATTGGTGGTGCAGTTTCTCACCAAACATCAGGTGGCAGTGATACCTCGAGCACCCTGTTTATCAAACCATCAGCCGACTCAAAAAATCTAACTAGAAGTGGAATGGATTTTACAAGTCAAATTCTCATACAATTTGACAACTGGACATACAGAACACCGTAACCAGACATCCGAACAGTATTTTAGAAAACGAGCTCTTTAGAGCAGCGGTTCCCGACTACTTTTAACCATGGACTCCACCTCCACTTCCTATTTATGGCATTAGAAACTACCCTCCATGAGAAACTACAGCCGAAAATGTTCTTGAACAATGAAGGACATTTTATCCAGTACTAGTAAACGTGATGCGACAGCAATGTCATCTAGTGGACTCCAAAAGAACTAAAACAAAGTTTCATACTCCTATCGAGAGATGTCGCCACAAGTACAATTTTTGTCAAATAACGATATAACTACTGCAGTCGATTTTTTTGAGCGTTAATTTAACTAAACTTTTTTTTAAGTAATTTATTTAGATTATTTTTTTCCCAACTTAACATAATTATTTTATAACTCTACAATAGGGCCGTGGACCCTATGAGGCACTAAAATATGTGTGAGCAGAAGAGGTTCAGAAAAAGAATAAACAAAAATACCTCACCATGAAATGCAAACAGTGGAGGAGTGGTTTCAGAGTATTCAGTGTCATTGATGTAAGATTATTGTGAGTTCAGTAACTTTTTATTCAGGCTGAATACGAGCACGACGAACCTAATCTGGCTATATGTAAGACTCAATGAGAATTAAAATTCTACTAAATAAAATTTTTCACAGCTCCAGGTGTGGGAAAATGTTGTACATACAGTGTGCTTACAAGATCATACATCATTCTAGACTCAAAATAATTAACAAATACATCATCGAAACTATTAATATTTCATGATTATGAAAATCTCTACACAAGGCAAAAAAAAAAAACCAACTTGTAGTTACGCAACATCGAACGTCTCGAGAAACAATACCATTTCGGAAATTTTCGGTTCCATTTTGGTTCCAGAAAGAGAAAAAAAAATCAGAAAACCTTCGAAGTTGAAATAAAGAGAACCATAGAATGGAATCCTATTCATTTTGGTCGTCGACATTAAAATACATGTATTAAGAATACAAAGCCAATACCTTTCCACGCATGCATATGTAAAGAATTTTTACTTTTATAACTTTTATTCTTTTACGTTTTTGGTTCGTCTATGCATACTTATGCTAGCGTAAGAAAATGGCGGGCAAGCGATGCAAAATTTTTATGCTTTGTTGCTTTTACTAATCGGATGCGGGATGAGAATTCGCTAGAAAAGTTCATTAACATTCATGAGATAGGTAGCTCGTGTCTGTCCCGATGAATGAGGTTCCATTCACTGTTTCATTTAAAGAGTTTTCACGTTAAAACCTTCTATAGCCATTTGCTTTCGCCTCCTTTTTCTTTCTGTTTGGTATATAATCTTTCTTAAAAAGTTCTTTGTTAGTCTATTAGCACTAATTAATAGGAGTTTTTCGAGCAAAAATTTCTTTTCACAAAAGGCGATGCAAATGCAAAATAAGAAAGAGCTTATACATTAGTTAGAATAGCACGTGTCAGAGGCGAACAATGAAAGATTCAAAGTTCCGTGAGAACAACATCCCTTACCCGTTTTTAAATTGAAATTTATATCTGATCAAAGGTATTGTTGTATTTGGATTTCGATGCAAAATACACAGCCGAGTCACATAATGTGACCACCAGTTTATATTCAAGAAAATGGTATCGTGCAATCCGGTCCGCTGTAAGATGGTCTAGAAGTGACAAGTGTGTGTGTGTGAAAGGTTGTTTATTTAAGGTTTGTTTATTTATTGTTTTAAGGTTTATTTTATTTTTATTAAGGTTTGTTTATTTATTATTTCTGTTTTTGTTATTATTAAGGTTTGTTTATTCATTTAAGGGTCACACCACCCTTAAAGTAGAATTTTCAAAAATGGCTTCAAAAAAAAATTCGTTTGGTTGTAAACAAAATAATAAAAAATTCGTGTTAATCGGTTAAAATTTGTTCTTTCATAATAAAAGAAAGAAATAATGAATTATAGTGTAAACGTGTACAAGAAAAACACTTTGAACGCGATTTTCTGATTCCAGTTTTTGAGCCCATCCGTAAGATTAAAAAAAAACTAGTCCCCCGAAAATTTTTAAATTCAGCAGAAATATTTATTCGACATGTGTTAGTAAAATAAACCTCGAACTTGGATATCTGACCATTCGTTAGAATTTTATGAATTTTTATAAAGTTTGAAAATATAATATAAACTTCAAAAATATTCAAATTTAACATTTAAAAAAAATCCTTCCCATCAGTCAATTGCTAAATCCGAGGTCTATTTGATTAACACATGTCGAATAAACATTTCTGCAAAATTTCAGAATTTTTGGGGCAGTATTTTTTTTAATCTTACGAATGAACAAACATTCAACCAATTAACTTTGATATGTTCTTTCTATGGAAACTGTACCCCGACCTACGTGAATTCGACTTACGTGGTTGTTGTCGGTCCTACCTATCGCATAACTTCGATTGCGAATGCTTACATTACATGATTCGCTCGCTAACGTACACAAACGCCTCTTTTTATTTACTCCAACCCAGCATCAACTTTTGCCTTACTTCATGCAGTTGATGCTAACGAGGCGTATACATTAGCGCACGGATCATGTAATGTAAGCATTCGCAATTGGTTGTTCAGTAATTTGTACGGTGTTGTGAACGATTCTTGAGCTGTTTGAACTGGACCCACCAGGAATCGGGTTTTCAACGAACACAAAGGAACCACAAACCGCTGCAAGGAGTCGTACATTACAAGATCGGCCCGCTAATGTATACGCGCCTTAAAAAACAGGAACTGGTCACAATAATGTGGCTTGACAGTGTAGTAGATATAATAATCTCGATATATCTTTTAAAATTCTCGGTTGATATACAGTAAATTAGTGAGGGTTTTTCTAGTTAGAGAATTCGACACATCCGCTGCATTACAAAATCAATTTAACACACTTGACTTCTTTTCACCAATTTCGGTGACAGATGATAGTACTCATATCTGATCGATAGCCTTTCTCCTATAAGATATTCTCGCAAATATCTCTAAAAGTGTTTATCTATAAAGTATCTAATGGTGAATGAAAGGGTCTATCTGAAAAAGGGTTATGAAACCACTGTCTAAAATTTATCTTTCACGTATACAATAAAACCTTGATAAGTCATCATCATAAGCTCGAACAGTTCCTAACATTTCAAGAACTTGTGTTTTTTCAGTGGGCAAATGATCTTCCCCAGTGCTACTTTCGTTATTTGAGCAGTTCCGTTTTGGTACATAAGGCTTTTATGGTCATTCTTGAACATATAGCTCAGTGTGCTGTTATCAAACTTTTTCTTTAAAAAAATAGGGGCCATAAAAATCATCTCTGTTCCTCTCCCTCAAACTTTTCGACAGTGACGAGTTAACCGAAATTAGTGACGAGTAATCGAGGGTTTGATAACATTGTTATTTACGAAAGCTGGACGGGACCGCAGAAAAATGACGAATTAATTGGAGTGAAGTTATACTTCCTACACTCACTCACTGTCACTTGATTTGGGGTCGCTCATCGTCCGAAAACCTAAATAACCTAGCCATCATCCAGAGACGCTTTACAACTGACTTCCATTAACCACGTATATAATACCCGTACACGTATTGCACTTTACCCCGCTGCAGCTAGAACTAATATGCTACTCAACAATATTAATTCTACAGGCCTACGCTGCTGGAACATGCTGCCTGCCTTTTTAAAAGAAATCAATAGCCTACGCATGTTTAAGACCCATCTTGCAATCTATTTATCACAACACCCATAAGTGATTTATTATATTTTACTGAACAATTTTCTCTCATGATTTATGTTGTCATTTCTTTTGTTATTCTGATTGTAATAGCCTGCTATTATATGCAAGTTTTTCTTTGTAGTAAGTTATTTTTTTCGCATTATAATAGCATGAATTTATTTTTCTCCCGACTTCTTATCTTTCCCGATTGTTTTTGCCAACACTCCTTATCGTCCATGGAGCTCGTCAGGTCATATATACACTATTCCCCGTGGTTCAACTGTATGTGTAGAAATTTGTATTATATTGTTTAATGTTTTTTTACTTGTATCTACATTGAAGAGCCAAAAAAACTGGTACACCTGCCTAATATCGTGTAGAGCCCCCGCGAGTACGCAGAAGTGCCGCAACACGACATGGCATGGACTCGACTAATGTCTGAAGTAGTGTTGGAGGTAATTGACACCATGAATCCTGCAGGGCTGTCCATAAATCCGTAGGAGTAAGAGGGGGTGGATATCTCTTCTGAACAGCACGTTGCAAGGCATCCCAGATATGTTCAATAATGTTCATGTCTGGGGATTTAGGTGGCCAGCGGAAGTGTCTAAAGTCAGAAGAGTGTTCCTGGAGCCACTTTGTAGCAATTCTGGACGTGTGGGGGTGTCGCATTGTCCTGCTGAAATTGTCCAAGTCCGTCGGAATGCACAATGGACATGAATGGGTGCAGGTGATTAGACAGGATACTTACGTACCTGTCACCTGTCGTATCTAGACGTATCAGGGGTCCCATATCACGCCAACTGCACACGCCCCATACCATCACAGAGCCTGTGATGGACTGTTCAAGCTGGTGCTTGAACAGTCCCCTGTTGACATGTAGGGTCCATGGATTCATGAGGTTGTCTCCATACCCGTACACGTGCATCAGCTCGAAGCAATTGGAACCGAGACTCGTCAGACCAGGCAACGTGTTTCCAGTCCTCAACAGTCCAATGTCGGTGTTGTCGGACCCAGGCGAGGCGTAAAGCTTTGTGTCGTGCAGTCATCAAGGGTACACGAGTGGGCCTTGGGCTCCGAAAGCCCATATCGATGATGTTTCGTTGAATGGTTCGCACGCTGACACTTGTTGATGGCCCAGCATTGAAATCTGATTCACCAGGGCTATATAATACATATCAGAATATCAAACAATGCACAAAGGCGCTGTCGCCCATGCTTATTTTATTTCGATTAAATAAAACATCCTGGGGATTTTTGGAGTCGGGTCTCGGGGAGTCTGGGTGGTCCCCCCTCCCTCGGCCGTCGCTCGGGTTTGCGGGGCCGTCCCGATGCTGCCTGGGGTGGGGGAGCTGCTGCCGCCACCTCAGAAGAGAGACAACCTTTAAGACCAGGCTTCGCGATTACAGCTAGAAACTTTGACAGAGATTCGGGGCCGCTTTCTGGTGGTTCATCGGCGGGCGCCCCGGCCCGGCACCCCCGGTTCTCCCCAGCACGATCCAACCCACACGGGTAAAAGGCTTACATCTCGGAAGGGGCAGAGCCCGGGTCGTGTCTGGTCTAACATGGCTATATGATAAGGATTGTTTCATCCCCTTGAAGTCGCGTTTGACACTTTAACACAGTGGGTGTGATCTCAGATATACCGCGTGACGTCACTGCTCAAACACTTTTTTAGCAGACAACAGCAGCACACGAAACATTCTTTTTTTACATTTTAGTTGTTTATTTTACTGTTTAAGTGAGTGATCTCTCGATCATGGTGTTATCACAGGCAGGCGCGTGTGGTATTGTCATAATCTTTTTATAATCTATAAGCTAAAAAATGGATACAAGAAATAATTGATAAGTAATGCCTTTTGATATCAGCATTCAAAAAAAGGTATAATTACTTCAAACATTTTAAGTTAGGATTTTTTTTTATGTTAGCTTCCCGTGCTTTTATGTTGCAGTTGTATTGGTAATAACGAAGCCCAAGACTTCTGAAAGCTACAGCTAATTTAAATAAAAACACAGATAAGCAAGAATTATTGGAAAGTTCAGAAGATAATTGAAATTATGTGTCTTGGTTTGGCTTTGAATCAACCCAATTTAAATTAAATAACGTATGTGATTCAATTGAGAAATGGATCCGAGAAAAATATTCTCAGTGGAAGTTACCTCATAAGCACAAATACCGAAATTTCTCTTTTTTTAAATGTTTAAAATGTTGATGTTGAAAAAAAGCAAACCAAATAAATGTATGTATAACTAATGACACTAATCAAAAAGATAATTTTGGAAATAATTTAGTAAAATGGGCAGTACACAGCGATCGCAAACTATCGTAATTGACAGGGTAACAAATCGGGCGCACTCGGTTCTGTTTGAGCAATGACGTCACGCATGTCGTCAGCTGGTACCGACTCTGGCGTGTCATGAAACAGCCCTTATTATGCAGGGTGTCCTGTAAGTGCTAGTACGGCCTTTTTCTCATCCACCGTCCGTCGTAGAGGTACGATTCCAATTTAAAAAATGCTCAACAGGCGTTCAAAAAATGACCCAGAAATTTGGAAAAAAACGGCTCTAAATGCGGAAAAATCGTTTTACCCGCATTTAACGCTATTCTCTCCCAAATTTCCTCCGTTTTTCGAATTCGAATGTCTCTGTTAACATTGCACTTAGAAACATGGATTTTTCTTTTGTTGGTATCAGAAGAGACAGAGCAACAACTTTCTAACTGGAAGTTAGAGCACACGGGGACCGTATAAAAATTTCGATTTTTTTTTTTACTTTGCTACACACCCTGTATTTCCACTTTCAAAACTGGTGCAGGGTAGTTTTTGAACGCCTGTTGAGCATTTTTTACATTGGAATCATACCTCTACGACGGACGGTTGATGAGATAAAGGCCGTACAAGCACTTAAAGGACACCCTGTATACCCCAGGGTATTATTGTAGATAAGGGATTCCCAAACTTTTCAAGTTCAAAAAGTGCTGTGACACAATAATTCAGAATGTTCTATATAATTTCAACCCCGAAAATATCTCGCGGCACCCGTGATATGTAAACTTGTAATAAATTAAATAAATAAAATATTGTTTTGAATATACTGCCCGAGAGAAAGTAATGACTTCATCGCAAACGATTTGCCGTCATTTGCATACAACGACTTACATAACTGCGATTAATTAAGAGCAGTATTAATTTAAATACTGCGTAAACGAAATTCATTAATTACGTATATCCGGTTCATTTTCAAGTGCCTTTCATATGATGTTTTTATTTATTTATTTTTCCCTTCAGCACCTTTCAAGATTAAAATTCATTAGCAGAGACATCTGTTAATTTATGCGAGAATAAATGAATAATTAATATCAAACATTTTAATTTTTTTTTTTTTTGTACTCCTCAAGGACCTAGTTCCTTTTCATTATTAATTGCGAATTAAGTACAATTACTATACATTACGAAAAAAAGATAATTCAGTTTTTAACGAGGTCCGTGATATATATTTCGGTGGTTATTTTAAAAAATTCGTATTTCTGCCTTCATTCTCCCCTGACATTGCATCATTGGAAAAGAAGCAAGATGGCGGACAAGGCTAGAGAGAGCATTGTTTCTCGGAAGCGGCTCGCTGCAGTGTTGAACATGTTGAACATTGTGAGATTGTGCATGCGCGTGATTGATGGGCGTTTTTCTGGCGACTGTTGGTTGGTGACAACATATTTCCTGGCGACGTTCAATAATAGATGTACGTACATACTTAATTTTAGCTGAAAACGGCATCCATAATTGGTACGGTCGCTAGAATATGGAATACGCTTGATGAAGGTTGTAGGTTCGATTCTCTCTCATACAAAGCCGAGTTTTTTCCTCCCTACCATCTTCGTTTTTTGATCTTAAATTTATATATTCAATTTTAATATAAAAAAAATTCTATTACATTTACTTTTTTTAAACCGTTGCACAGTTTAAAGAAATGTGGTTCATTATATATTTCAACGCTAGTCGCTGTATGCAAGGGCTAGGGGGTTGTTCCCAAACAGCGAACGTGGTGAGACGGGGGTACGGGGGGAGGCTTCCCTCGTACAATAAATTATCATTTATTGATTCACTAAAAAATGCTTTCATTTTTTTCCAAATGCGGTTCAGCTGCATCAAGTTGACAATAATAACATTCATAGGCAGCCGGCCTATTCCTTTGTTATTGGTACATAATAAAAATAGCCAAATGCCAAAAATGCCAATTTTTTTTAAGAGCGTTCATTCATAAACGTTGTTTATTTAAGCGAAATCGCCAATCAACTCTCGCGTTTGGCGATAAGTTGCCAATCATAACATACTGTATGTTCAACGTTCAACACTGCAGCGAGACTCTCCTGTGTCTCTCAACCTTTCTGAACCCAAGGACCAGCAAAAAGTTTGAAACAAACTGAAGGACCACTTGTGTTCCGTATTGCGAGACATTCCTGTAATTTTGTTTGTTTCAATTCTTTTATACATTTGCCCCGTTTCTCTAGTTTATTTGAGTTTTTAATATTTACCAAAGTTTTGATTACAAAGCGTTTTCATAGTATACAGGGTGCATAACAAACGGGGGGTATGGCATTTTACCGGCGCACCGTTGAT
The DNA here is from genome assembly GCF_987345545.1 of Pholcus phalangioides. Lineage (NCBI taxonomy): Eukaryota > Metazoa > Arthropoda > Arachnida > Araneae > Pholcidae > Pholcus > Pholcus phalangioides. Next base: position 2,974,720 of record NW_028301625.1, on the reverse strand, counting down.
CCTAGAAGCATACTTCCGATTAGAAAAAGTTTCCAAATAACGTGTAGTACTCAGGTACGTCATTCATATTTCAAGGGGTTGTATAGTTATTAAAATAAAAAAATAGCTTTTTATACGGTTCCCGTGTGCCGACAAACCCAATTAAAAAGTTTTTGCCCTGTCTCTTCTGATGCCCAAAAAAAAAAAAAAAAAATCCGCGATATTCGAATTCGAAAAACGGAGGAAATTTTTGAAAAAAAACAGCTCTAAAAATGCGGAAAAATCGTTTTACGCGCATTTAACGCTGTTTTTTCCACATTTTCTTCCGTTTTTCAGATTAGAATATCTCAGTGAATATCGCACTAAGAAACGTGGAATTTTTTGTCGGCATAAGGAGAGACAGGGAAACAATTTCCTAATTGGGTTTTGGGGCACACAAGGCCTGTATAAAAAGTTATTTTTATTTTATTTTATTAACTATACAACCCCTTGAAACATGAATGACATATCTGAGTAATACATTATTTGAAAACTTCTCCTAATTGGACGTATACCTCTAGTATCAACGGTTCGCGAGTGAAATACCATACCCCCTGTTTACTATGCACCCTGTATAAATTATATATTATGATATAATTATGGCAAAAAATATAGTCACATCTCACATATTTGTCAGGTTCAATGTTTTTTTTCCCCGCAATTTTTTGGCAATTTTAATAACAATTGGTAATTGAATATTCTTTTCGTGTGAAATACATTTTTCACTATGATTTCTTACAGTCCTTTATTGCCCTACCCTTCAGCAATTTTAGCAGTAGTAATTATCGAATTGCATTTAAGGCAAATAAATTGAATTTCTTTGCAAAATTTAATGATATCTTATATTTAGGATCGCATTTTCCTCGATGTATAGTGAACCTTAGTGTAAAGGTGCAATATTTTTTTAGCCCAAAAATACCGCGTTATTATTAATACACTGTGAAACTTATACGAAACGGAACGTGAAGAGACTGAAACAATATTCCGTTTTAGACAAATTTCCGTTTCATAAAGGTAAAATCAAGGCAAATTAGGCACTAATCATTGAATATACTATACAGTAGAAGTCCGTTATTGCGAGTATGGCTTATAACGACAATCTCGATATAACGTGTGATTTGCCGGTGATTATCAAAGAGCTAATGTTACAAAAAACATCCGCTTATAACGAGAAGTCCGTTATACGACCGTTTTTCCTGTGATTATGAGCTGTTGTTATATATAACGAACTTCTACTGTATTTTAATTCCATTTAAGATAGGTTTCCGTCTCATGCAGTGTCCGTCTTAAACAGGTTTCACTGTATCAATCACAACGGTTGAATAGTTTTTCATTCAGTACGAATTAAATTATCAAGTCTGCCTGAGATGGAAACCTATCTTAGACGGAACCAAAGTACAGTAGAAGTCTATTATAACGACAGACCACCTAAGCCATCGTCGCGGAGAATCGCTGTTCTAGAGAGAATAAAGAACAACTTTTTTGTTTCTTTGCTAAGCTGGAGATGGTGTTTGTAATTAACTTGGTGTATTTTTTATTATTCAGCTTCTATGTCTTCTAGTCCATCAACTATAAGCCAACGGGATTTACTTTGTACGTTACCCGGATAGCTTTGCATGGTGACATCTTTCAAAAAAAGTATATATTTTTCTCGACATCAATGTGAGTAGGTTGTTGTTCTTTGGAATTTTTATGTCAGTAGATCCGAATCAGTCGCTGTCTCGGAGATCAAAGAACTTAGAGATCTTTCGTAATTGTTTCCTCTGGTGCTACGGTTATAGGATTTGAGGTATATGGAGGAGATATGCATCGAGAGAAGAAACGTTGACTGTCATTATTATATGTTTCAAAATAGTGGATAAGAAAACTAGAACAGCACTACGTATTATCAGTTTTCAACCAGTTGACGGCTTCTTTTACGAAAGATGCGTCTGTCTGTGATTAATGCTAAAATTAACACTTTTCAGTTGCTTGACGAGTAATGAGATAGCATTATTTGACAGTGTAAGCTCGACAAACAGAAGTTCCGGTTATACCGTACTTTTTAAGCTTTAGCTTTCTATTTTCTAAGAGTAATGTTGTGTGTTTTTGTAGTCTTTCATGTACATTTGGGGATTACATCTTATCTTGGATTTCTTTAGTTAGAAATGTAATCGCACTGATTTATGTAATATATGTCTGTGTATAGATGACGCTGCATGTTCACGAACCGGTCGTTTGCAGTTATCTGCGTAGGTGTGTGCGCTTGTATATTGTCCTTTCTTGTATAATAAATAGTCTTCTTCCTGACGCCGACTCGTTCGCACTCTCTCTCTTTAACATCATTATCGATTAATTTTCATTTATCATTGTACAGTGATACATCGGCTTACGAATTTTTCTGTTAACGAAGATTTTTTTTTCTTGGTCTTCCTACCTCCGCAAACGAACATTTTAGTCGACATGGATGCACGCACTCACATAGCAAAGCAACGTCGTGAGTTCAATTTTTCACACAGTAATCAGAATTACTATCTTTAGAGCCCGATTAATTTATGTTCATCTCAGAATCATTTTCCATACATGCCTCTATTTATCTTTCAGAAAGCTTTCGAAGCATTTCAGTAAAATGACTTTAATATATATATACATATATATAATCTTAGTTTGAAAATAAAATCTTTTTGAATGCGTTTTCTGCGTTTTTTGCTTTTTTGCGGCGAATAACTTAATACCTCAAAAGTTTACCAAAATGAATGTTTTGAAACTTTTCCACTGTATTTTAAACAGTTTTGACTGTGCCATATGCTAAAGATTAAAAAATATTTTTAAAATTTTTTGATTTATATGATTTTGAATTGAGAATATCAAGTATTTTCAACGAAAAATGTGTATTTTTTCACTTATATAATCGTATCAAAAATTTTTCATACTATTCTAAACATTTCAGTTTATTGCACAATAATGGTCTAGCAAAAGTACTGAAAATATATGATAATTTTACATATATAATTAGCAATACAATTTTTTTTTTGCCAAAATGTTCATGATAAGACATTTATTTTCTTAATTTCATACAATAACAAAACCAAAATCATGTGCGTTTTATCCAAACTGACCTTTTAAAAAAAAGTACCCCGAAGGAGGGCAGTCGCCTTAAGCCAAGCGAAAAATGCATTGAAAAATAACAATCTAGAATGAATGTTTTCCATTGCACATGTTCATTCGGTGCAAAATTCTTAGTATCAAACTGAATGGTCTGGACATTCTAGGAGCTTATCTTTTCCATCTACATGTATGAAACACAGAACTCACATAAGAGGGCACCTGAATGGGTTGTGAACCCGACTGAATTGTGAACTTATCAAAAGTATGAAAATCTTCAGTTCATTTTTTTTTCTGTAAATTTTCAAATTCCTGTAAATATTAGGGAGTAGGTACCTGAAAAGAATTGAACGATTTTCCTTAGATTGAGAACCAGACGTGACCCAGGCTCTGTCCCGCAAGGGATATTATTTTCCTCAGATGCGATTTCAGAAAAAAAAATCATTTTCTTCAGCCGAAAGTATGACGGAATTCGGTCGTATTTGATGGTCCTACGATATAATTGAAGAGTTCCGTGAACATGTTTTTTTGCTGTAAGACTAGAGACTTGCACTATGAAAAATAGATGTTGCTCTCACAAGAACGGTTCTAAGAAGAGATGTTAATGCAAAAAAGCTTTCAGGCAAATTTTTGTAATTCTTCATTGCGCAATCTATTGAACACTAATGGCACTAGAGATGCTATGAAATTTTATCCAAGAACCCTCAATATTTGCATTGCGTTTTTAAAATGGTAGATATTTGTTCGGTATCTTTTACTCCTTTTTTTTATGAGCAGATATAGAAATTCCATAGCTTGAAATTTTGTTTCAAACGGAGAATTTTCAATTTGAAAACCTCAAAGCAGAGAAAATGTAGTCGTAGTCTCTATAGCAGTACTCAACCTTTTTGAGACCACAGCCAGGTAAATAAAAATTAAGATAATAAATAGTTAATAAAAAATTAATCCGGATATTAATTATAATATTTGTATAATTATTAACTAAAATGTCATTAATTAACTAATTATCACTGATACTTCAGCAGCAAGATTTGTAATCGTATGGACTTCTTTCACAGAATGATTAATGTCACGGCCCGGCGGTTGAGAAACATTGGTCTATAGCAGTCCTACGCGCTACCTCCATCAATTCGTAAGTTTACACATTATTATCAAAAATATTTGATGGCAGCTTACTCTATCTTTACTCATATCAAACAAATAACCGGGCAAAAATCTCAAGAAAAGCAAACGGCAACTTACTATGGAATACAAGCAATACAATGCAAATACTCAAAATGCTTAGACGGCATTTCATAGTGCCATTCATGTACTACTCCATCAAAAGATGGGGGCCAAAAAACAATAATATCACTAACAAGGAGAGGGTCCCAAGGTGACGTCTTCAAAAAGTTTTGAAAAAACTACCACAGATTCTACTCATATAATATGCGAAAAATATATATAAAAATCCAGCGGAATTATTATGGGTCACTCAAAAAAAAAGTAAATATTAGTCCGAGGATGATGTCGCTCTCTACTATCCATACGAAGATTTTTAACAGCTGGCTGATGCGAAAATACATCTAGGAAAGGAAAAATTTAAAGGCTCTTGCGGGGAATCGAACTCACGTTCTCTCACTTGCCGGGTGAGCTCACTAGACTACAAAGGCAAGGAATACCGCAATCTTTCCTTGGAGCTCGTGTGCAATGTGTGTGTGAACGGGACCATACATCATAGTTTCCCAACCTTTTCTGTCCCATCCCGCCCCCTTCTTCAGAAAATTTTTCTCTCAACGCTTCTACCACCCCCCTGGAACATTCCATCGCTCCTAAGGGGCCGTTAACGCCCACGTTGGGAATCACTGCCATATATGAACGGTCGGACTTAACTCGAGCCAAAGCTCACAACTGCTGACACTGCCACCAGATGGCGACTTATCCGAGGATGATAGCACTTTCCGCTATCCATACGAAGGTTTTAAACAGCTGGCTGATGCGAATATATATTTAGGGAAAAGAGAAAATTCAAATTTGTAGTTGAGTGGTTTAGGGCACTCACCTGGAATATGAGAGGATATGGGTTCGATTCCCTGCAAGAGCAGTTGGATTTTCTCTTTCCTAAATATCTTCGCATCAGCAGCTGTTAAAAACTTTCGCATATATAGTAAATAATAATATTTTTAACGCGAACAGAGGCCAAGAATGAATTTGAAATAACGCAATCCCCCAAGAGTGTTAGAGTGACGTCATTCAATCAAAAAAAAATACTAGTTTCTAGTAATTTCTAGAAACCAGAAGCTGGAGGAAAGAAAGTGAGAATATGATGATAAACACACATAGATCAGTGGTTACCAAACTTTTTGGAACGCGACCCCCCATACTGACAAAAATTTCATTGGCGATGCTGCTACATAGCGTGACTATATGTCACGTTTTTCCAGAACATCCATGATTGGGATTTTTTAAAATATATAAAATATTTTGAAAAATCGGATGATTCTTGCCGAATCCCAACGATAGAAATAGTGACCTGATCAATTGTACCAATTTGTACATGTAGAATGTGATAAAATACATTATATATATATGATACATGTGTGGTAGGTGAGTTCAGCTGAGTTGAGGTATTTTTAGTTTTGTCAAATTTTTGCGTAACAAAAAAAAAAAATTATTAGAACGTTTTCATTTTTTGGAGAATCTCTCCCCCCCCCCCCTTCCACTGATGAAATAGGACCAATATAACCACTGATATATAAGACATTACAATACATTTGATATTGCTCATAACGTTTTCCCGCTTAGTACGACTAATTTTCGCGAATTTAACTTTTTTCCTATATTGATAATGTTAACTTTTCTCGGATACAGCGTTTAAATTTTTTGCTATTCCCGCTTACAACGTTCAGATAATTCACATCGGGTTTTTTCTTCCCTTGAAATCAGAGTACTTTTTCACCTTTTTTCATGTAAGGAAACGGAAATTGTGATTAGGTGTTCGCTAGCGATTAACTATTGCGTGAAAACGATAGATTGAGGCTTTTCTTTTACGTTGGAATAATTATTTTCCCGCATATAGAACTACTGAAAAGTACGTTTCTTTTTCTTCTTTTCAATTTTTTTTCTTTCAACATTTTTTTTTCTTGTGCTCTCACTTTTTCCAACAATACTGTGAAGAGAATAATTGCCCTTACCACTGTTCAAATACACAGCGTTGATCGAAGTCATGTCTCTGAATAGGGAGACTAACAGGCAAGAACTAGAAAAGTTCTCGGAAGAGGCGTTACTTTTGTTTTCCTTCGTACTCTTATTCAAATTTGCCGCATTAGACCGATTCCAAAAAAGGAATCTTCTCATAGTGGTGTTATAGACGACTGCATATAAAGAAATGAAGGTCGATCTTTCTAATCCACTCCTGAATCTATTGATACAAAATCAAGCCGCAAAAGAGTAACATGAACAACTTGACAGATTTTAAGACGCCAGCATCAAGTCGCATTTAAAAGCGGTTTTTCAGATGAGAAAAATCGGATTTTCTAACTTTACTTCAATTTCAATTTCAATTTATTTTATTAAATAACAGTTACATTCGCAAAAATAACACTACCCAAGAGGCAAATGGCTGCCAATACTGGGGTTATGATCATGAAAAAAAAAATTAAAAACTGATACAACGTTTCATGGGAAAAAAAATATATATATACATAAATTCAAACACAAAAATAATCATAAATACAAAATCAAGTTAATTAGTAGTACAAGTATTTCGAAATTAATTAGTAAATATTTATAATGTGTTCATTACATTGAAGTAAAAAAGAAAAAGGGGGAGGGAAGAAATGTGTGTGTGTATATACATGTACATATTGTGGCTGGCTTTCGGAGTGCTACTTTAATTACACATAAAAAGGGATTAATAAGATTTGCAGTTATGGAGCTATGTGAAAATAAATTTCAATATCATTTATTGAGTGAAGATATTCTTTAAGTTTTCTTTTGAAATGAGGCAGATTTGTAATTGTTTGCATTTCATAAGGTATTGAATTGAAGAACCTTGGCGCTATGAAAATGAAGTGTTTTTGCAAAATATCTTTGTGTGCATGTGGAATAGAAAAAATACAATTTGGTCTACGTGGATTTACTGTAGTGCGCATGGGCAAATGGTATTGTTTTTTGTACAGAGTAATTGTAACTTTTAGCAAGTACAGCTGACGAACAGTTAAGACGTCAGCATTACGGAAAAGAATATTAGACTGGGTGTTATAGTCATTATATATTAGTCGAATTACTTTTTTTTGTAGATTAATTATAGGACGAATATTACTATTGTAATCTCCACCATATATACAAAGACCGTAATATATGTGTGATTGAAACCACGAAAAATACAAATTTCTGATGAACACTTTATTAACCTGACTTCTGAGATGAAAAAACTTGAAAATCATGTACCTCAATTTTTTATGTAGAAAGTTTACGTGTGATTTCCATTTTAAATTATTATCGAAATAGAGGCCGAGATATTTAATACTCTTGACAGCTTTAAGACAGTTACATGAACATGAAGTGAGATTACATTGGTTAGTATGGTATATCAATTGAATAGGGTCAGGAGAATTATCTCGTAGGGAAAATTTCATGTATTTGCTCTTTTCAATATTAATTTCCAGATCATTAATAAGAAACCAATTCCGAATTTTTAAAAGATCTTCATTTATTTTTTGGTTCAATACCTCTAGTGGATCATTACTTGCATACATGACCACCGTATCATCTGCGAAGCAGATAATTTTACCAAAAATATCAATGTCGCAAAAGTCATTTATGAATATTTGAAACAATAAGGGACCTAAAACTGAGCCCTGAGGGACTCCCCTTTTAATTATTAAAGGAGAACTGTAGAAACTTGAACATCTGACTCTTTGGATTCTATTTTCCAAGTATGATTTCATCAAATCGTGTGTACCACCCCTGATGCCAATTGAATACATTTTCGAAAGGAGAATATCGTGATTTATTGAATCAAAAGCTTTTCTTATATCCAAGAATATTGCTATTACTTTGTGGGATTTATCAACGTTTTCATAGACAAATTGAGTAAAAGTTAATAATGCTGTTTCAGTATTTTTTTTAGGTAGAAACCCATGCTGATTATCAGAAAAGAATTTTGTTTTGTTAAGGAAGTCAAATACTCGGATTTTTATGATGGTCTCAAACACTTTCGAAAATGTTGGAAGAACAGATATTGCTCTATAGTTGTTAAAAACATTCACATCTCCTGATTTGTAAACTGGTGTAACATTTGCAATTTTTAAAACATCAGGAAAAATAGAGTATTTAATGCAGTCATTAAAAAGTTGGGTCATATAAGAAACCACATTATTTGGAAGCACTCTTAGTATCTTTGAATTAATAATGTTAGAACAATTTTTACCTCGAGATATATCAAATATAATATTCGAGACCTCAGTATAACTTATTTCAGAAAAAAACATTGATTGAGAGTTATTGTTAATTGAATAGGCAGGAACATAATTTTGATATGAAGAGTTATTTCCACCCGACATCGTGATGAAATGGGTATTAATATTATTTAAAGTTAAAATTGGATCCCTTCCCATAGGCAAAGATTGTTTTGGCCCATCGGTACCTAATATTTTATTTACAAATTTCCATTGTTGTTGTGATGTATGGCATTTATTAAATTCATGAAGAAAAAATTTATTTTTTGCTTCAGTAACTTTCATTTTAACACAAGAAGTAACCGATTTATATGCAATGTTCACCAAGACATCAAATGGAAATTTTTTACATTTAAAATAGAGACTTTGTTTTAGTTTTACAAGATCCAAAACCTCCTTTGTAACCCAACTATTTTTTTTTCTGTTTTTCGGTTTATTAAAGCATTTAGTATGATTCATAGTGATAATTTCAAGAGTTTTGAGAAAAGAGTCAAATGAAATATTGGGATCACTTTCTACATATGCAAATTCATAATTGTTTAAGTAATCAGTAATATTTTGGTAATCAACAGACATAAATTTCTTTCTCAATTTATTGGAATTGTAAGTATTGTTAATAAAATTTAATTTACAACCAATTGCATAATGATCAGTCAAACTAGATTGGAAAACAAATGAATTAACACATTCCATGTTTCTGCTCATTCTGATGAAAACGTGGTCAATACATGATCCACTGCCATTAGAATATGATCTGGTTATGTTATTGATGAAACATTGGAAACCAATACCATAGAGAAAATCAAGATAATCAATGACAACGTTATCATTAACATTCAATAAATCTATATTTATATCACCAATCAGAACAACATTCCGATATTTAAGTGTTTGTAAAATCGGACTAATTTCAGATACAAAACAGTCAGAGGAGAACGCATGAGATCTATATGCACTAAAAACCAACAATTCCAAGAGATCACTATAAATTACAACATATTCAGCGGTTTGCATAGTTACAAAGGTGATTTGATTGAAATTGAGTGATTTTTTTGCAAAAACCATAACTCCTCCAGATCTATTTTCATTACGACACTGAAAAAATTTTGAAAAATTGGGGATATTGTACAAAGCAATCTCATTTTCATAAACCCATATTTCACTTAAAACCAAGACATCTATATATTTCAACACAGGTGTTAAAGTTAAAATTAATTCGTCAAAATTTGTTCGTAGGCTACGTATATTGTAATGGAGTATGTTAAATTGTAGTTTTGGGCAAGATAAATCACATTTCGGGTATAAAAAATTTCGGAGATCATCCAGAGTGCACAGTACAAGACAATCTATTTCTCTATCAATGAACGATATTATTTAAATCCTCAATAGTACTTATCCTGTACACTCCGGAACCCTCCGATTGACGTAAAAATATCTTACCTCCTTTTGCCCAACAAAACTTGTAATCATGCTCCGTTTTGAATTGTTTAGCGTGATACAATACCTGTTTTAAATAAGGAGCCAAATGTTCATTGAAATAAACAGTATTCGGTCTCAGCCTAGAATTAATTTTCGAAGCACATAATTTCAGTTCACGAGCCGCAGCTAAACACATATCACGGGTTTTTTTTGAGTCAAATTGGATTATGATAGGCTTAATCTTGTCCTTTCTTGAAGTTGGTACTCTATGAATGGCTGTAACTCTCTCAGCTATATCTAATTTTAGGTGTTGGAACAAAGCTGTCTTGATCGTTTCTATGTTTTCATCAGCTGTCTCTGGCAGACCCAAAACCTCAACATTACACCTCCTAGAATATTGTTGAAGTTCAACAACTTCGGAATGCAATCGTTTTATTTCATTTTTTAAGCTTGAATTTTCCTCTGTCAAGAGAAGCTGTTTTTCTTTGCATTCCCTCAGTTCATTACAATTTTGTTCAAGCAACAATTTCAATGAATCTACAGATTGTGAATAAGTTGTAAATTGGTTGGTGATATAGACCATCAGAGATTGAAACTGCTTTTCGAATATTGCGATAACGTTTTTTATGACACTGGTAGATTCCGGCGATGAATCGGTTATAATTTCACCAATTTCTTTAGCGAGATTTTCATTTATACGCGGCACCAATTCAGCGACACTTGTTGATTCTGTATTAATAGTCACATCACTTGCCACTGATTTTACCGTCGAAACACCAGAAGTTGTAGGAGCACCATAAACACACCTGCCACATTTCCATGCCGATTTACGCGACACTGTTAATTTTCTGAAATTTTTTTCTGCAAGTCCAGCACAGTAAAAGTGAAACATTGCCTTACAATTCGAACACACAATTTTGTCTTCATCAGATTGAATAGATGTACTGCATGGTAAACACATCTGAATGTTGTTGTACGCCATGATTAGTGTAGCAACCCCGACAAGCTTTACTAATTATAGTATATTGACTAGAATTTAATTGTTTGAATATATAATTTTAACTTTTTGTTATTGTTTTAATTTACGAGCATCAACGGGATGCGTATGACTCCGTGCCGTTGCCACCGGAAAAATGTTGGAATTCTTCTTGGAATTTAATTCTTCACAGAACAGCTAATACTAAGCTTTGACGACTTTTGAAATTTCGGAAAATGAAGTCGTAAAAGCGTTAGATTTTGCCTAGCACAGTCCGAGTCAAAATGTCTCAGAGCGAGTTAAAAAGAAAAACACTAAATTTAGAGAAAAAAATAAAAATTCTTAAATTTGTAGATAATAACCACAGAGTCACCACCAGTTGCAACGTTTGCAGAAGCAATTAAGGGACTGGAAACTTTCGATATTTTGTGGAGAGGCAAGAAAATGTGGCATATATACACTGCTGGCCACCGTAAATGCAACACCCTGAAGGAAGCATGCAAATAATATGAAATTTACAACATGCATTAGCGGAGGTGAGATATGCAAATGATTAGAATTTCAGCGCAGACGCACATCACGCGCGCCTGTGGCGCCACTTCAAAGCGCTATTTAAGGCTTGGAGATTTCGACGATTTGAAGTACGGCAATTGTGTTTTTCTTGTGGTTTTTTCAAAAAAACGATCAATTATGCCTCGTAGAAAACAGCGATCATCTTTTGATCAAGTATCCGAGTTCGACAGAGGAAGGATAGTGGCCTACCGAGATTGTGGATTATCTTTCAGGGAAATCGGTAGTCGTGTTGGACGAAACCAAACAACTGTAATGCGGATATGTGATAGTTGGATGCAGGAGGGTACGACGGACCGACGTGTTGGATCGCATCCACCTCAGTGCACCACTTCACGTGATGACAGGCGTATTGTGCGCATGGCAGTGACGGATCGCTCAGCCACATCACGAACCATAGCACAGCACATTCAGTCTGTACCGCATCATCCAGTGTCTGCGCGTACCATTCGACGCCGTTTACAGCAGAGTGGTCTGTCCGCAAGACGTCCATTGCTTCGTCTACCCTTGACGCAGAGCCACAGACGTCTCCGCCGCCAATGGTGCGATGAAAGAAGGATGTGGACGGCACAATGGAATGAAATTGTCTTTACTGACGAGTCACGCTTCTGTCTGCAACACCACGATGGTCGGATTCGAGTCTGGAGGCACCGTGGAGAGAGGATGCTGAACAGCTGCGTTATGCACCGCCACACTGGTCCTGCACCGGGTATTATGGTATGGGGCGGTATTGGATATCACTCTCGCACTCCTCTAGTACGCATTGCCGGTACTTTAGAAAGCCAGCGCTACATCTCCGAGGTGTTGGAGCCAGTTGTCCTTCCTTACCTTCAGGGCTTGCCCACAGCCATATTTCAACAGGATAATGCGCGACCACACGTGGCACGCATTGTCCAAAGGTTCTTCGTCAATCGCCAGATTGAATTGCTTCCCTGGCCAACTCGCTCTCCGGATCTTTCGCCGATAGAAAACATGTGGTCCATGGTTGCTCAACGATTGACCCAGATTACATCCCCAGCTGCCACACCAGATCAACTTTGGCAACGCGTGGAAGCTGCTTGGTCTGCTGTACCCCAAGAACACATCCAAAGCCTCTTTGAATCAATGCCGAGGCGTGTGGCAGCGGTGATCTCCAACAATGGCGGCTACTCTGGCTACTGATTTTGGCAGGAACCACACTTCACAGAAGTCTATAAATTTAATCATTTGATGCTTGGTCAACATGTTATCTACAAAATGAATATTGTTGCGATAACTCTTGTCTTTCTTGGTGTTGCAATTTGGGTGGCCAGCAGTGTATATAATGTTATCCAGATTTTACGAAAACTTGACTGCTATAGTTTAACTTTGGCAAGAGGAAAAAAACAAAACAATAATGAATGATGGATTTTTTAAAAAAGAAACCCAGGTTCAAAAGATGCATTGTACATCAATCAAAATGTAAAGATTTCTTTTTTATATTATTTTTCTTGTTTTGTTCCTGCAAACTATATCCTGCATTATAATAAACGTATATATCTAATGGAATAACAAATAATTATTTCTCCATATGTTTCTTAATGCTTGCTAATAAATCAGAAACGACGTAAAAAGGATATGGTTGGTGTAAAACTGTCTTACAATTCTTATTAACATTCCACGCTTATAACGTTTTTAATTACGGTTTCTTGAAAACGTTATAAGTGAGATCGAGTGTATATAGATATCGCCAAGAAGAACGAGAGGCGATGAGTAGCCAACTGTTATAAATTTTAATAATTTTTTGCGGCTTTAATAATTGCATTCCGGCGCTGATTTTTTAGTTTTCATGCGTTTCTGGGTGATATGAATGTCCTTATATGTTTTTATAATTTTTGGGGGGCAACCAGCTTGAGACCCTTTTCTTGTAAGAAGGAGGTCCGAGAAATTTTCGTAGAGACCAGATATAATAAGCTGAATCAGCCTCTGGTCGTAGAATCTTCGATCTGTTGCTCGCGAGCACCGTTGTGCTAACTACAACATCCAAGGCAGCTCGCTGTTTGCTCTCGAGATCGTGCTCGCGAGTACTTGATCAAAACCCCATTTGAACTATCCTATTCAAGTTGCATTCAAAAACTCACATTACAATGGCCATAATTCAATAGCGAGACAGAGTTATATGAATACTCATCTTCTGATGCTCGTAACTCGAAAAGGTTTGAAGACCCCCCCTGCTTTAGTCGGTAAAAGTATTCGTCTCTACCATAGACTTAAGATATATATTATTATTATTACTCTATAGTCTGGACCAGTGCTTTTCAAAAGGGTGTCCCCACCCCCGAGGGTTTCAGGATGTGTTTCAGAACAAAAAAGATCCGAATAACAATGAAATGAATGACTATGTCATATTACGGAGAGGTCCTTGGGCTGAGTGATAATTGAAAACACTGATTTAGACACTGTGAAGTTTTTCAATTATTATTCTTATTCTTATATTCTCTATTTTGATTATTATGATTATTCCATGATATGAAAGAAAATATGAGATATTCATTTTCATATCTCTTCAAATCCACAATCAGTATCTTTGAGGTATTATGTTGCAACAATTATATTATGATAATATAAAGCATTTTCTACCAGACCGAGTAGTACGGTTGAAAAATAAAAGTATCGAACGAAACAAACTTGGATTCAAAAGAAAAGGGGGAATGTAAAGAAAGGAGATATCCATTGGGAATGGAAGATTAGCAAACAGTAGACATGTCACAAACATCGGATGGAAACTGGGCGGATGGAAACAACTGAGTAAGTCTAATCGGATGATGGCAGAAGATGAAGAAAAAAAAAACCTCATATCAGCAGAGAATTCATCCGAAACAAGAGATTTACCGGGAAAATTTTGTTTGAGAAAGAGTTCGCGAACTCTTTGGAAAATATTTCACGTTTAAATTCATTTCCTAGCATAGTGATACGATTTAAACATGGCTGCATGTACTCAATAAAAATTACTTGGAGAAATTAACGAAGTTCAGAAACCTTTTCGATTATACACGGGTTGATTATCCGGAAAACGGGTTAACTAGGGTAAAACCATAGAAAGGAGAGAAAAAACCCATTGTGAAGGAGAGTCGAGTGAATATAAACTAAAGTGATAGAAACACTAAATTTACAATCCGGATGTTTGATCTTCCATCTTGTTGAAAATCGGCTAATATAGTTGAACCTCGATAACTCGACCACACAGATATTTAGTCATTTATTATTCACATGGTTAGCTATTACTGAATAAGATGCGACAGAAGATAGCTACACCCAGCTCAAGTGGACTGCGATTCACACTGTGTTATTCAAATAATTTTTCGAAACTGCCCGTTGGATTGGCCAAGTTAAAAAATTTTTACATTTCTCTCGTATATTTCAATAATTCTCCGTTTCAATTTTTTTTTGTCGTTTTTTGGTCCAACATCTTTCCTCCATGGGGATAGGGTCATTTTCCAATTTTTGGAGTTTGGAAACTCAACCCGTGGACTACGAAAGTCACAGATAAGCGCTGATGATATCTGAACGTTTTGAGCGAGAAATGGTTGAATGAGATAAAAATAACGGTTTTTTTAGTTCGAAGTATTTAAGTTAAAAAATGAAAGTTTTCTTAACTTTTCAGCAATTGCGCTGCTCATTCGCAAATAACAGATATTTTAATACACGTATGCTTTTTCATCATAATTCAGGATTATTCGGAAACTTTTCGTAGAAAATTAAAGATAATTTTACACGGCAATTCACAGTAGCCCTCAACTTCCTGCCCATTGGCAATTTATCAGTGAATTTAGTCATAATTATTATTAACTTAATTACGTTTGATGCTTTTAAAGCGAGAATTAGCAATGTCCTATATTTTCCGATTTCCAATGCCCGTATTTTTCTCTAAAAAATATGGTCAGCCTAGTGAGAACAGGCTGGAAGTTTATGATGGAAATTGTATCGATCGATTGATCTTCTTTGGTCTGCAGCGCCATCTATAGAACACATTAGAAAACGCATTCAAATTTGAAAAGTGGGCGATTGTAAATTGTTGCAAAAAAAGCCAGAACTGGATGATAATAGGAAAAAAATAATAATAGTCATAATAAATTTTAACAATATGGGAATTCCGTATATTATTGCAACATCGGTTAATGTTGATAATGGAACTAAAATCTCACATCGAAATTAAAAGGTAGAGAAGAAGAAAAATGTTGATCGATTGCTGCTGCCATCTATCAGACAAAATGTGAGCGAAATATGTATAAAAGATAGAAACGTAACATTTGTAAACAGTTTATAGATAACAATATTTTTGGAAACGTAAATTGTAATAAATAATATTTGTATCATAATATAAATACCGAATTTTGAATCTTCTTGAACATTAATAAATGTTAAAAATTTTCGTGAATACCACACATTTGTTGTTTTTTATACACTTCTCTTCGGTTTATACAAGGCTTTATGCAACTACAAGGCCATCCCTTGTATAATTGACTAATAATTCTAAACAATACTAGATAAATAACTATAGATAAATTCATAACATAGGTCAATAACATATGCTGGAAGTGTAATTTTTCGAACAAAGACAAGGTTAATTTAGTGTTAAACGGGGCGAACCCCGCGAGGCCTACCAACCTAAAAATTGAAAACGTTAAAAATGAAGCTAAAATCCTCCCTCCCCCCCCCCCCCACACGGAGGTTCTTAACCTATGGGCCTACGACCAAAACTTGGTAGCACAAATTCGCTTATTGTGCCACTTGTTTCAATAATTTCGGAAAAGAAACAGACCCACGGGTAGCAGAGTTTATCACGTTGGTGATTTTGCTTCATGGCGAGGAAGGCTTGACAAGTCGGAAAAAAAAATAATTTCCCAAGAGCCAAGCAGTGCCATCTTGATACATGGGCTCGGCACGGGTTCCTCACAAAATGAGATTTGGTTGGAATTTTCGAGAATTCGCTACCTATTTCAAGGTTTTTCTGAGGCCCAAGGGCAGGCCCATTGCCAGAAATTTTGTTCGGAGGGGGGACTTTCATTTCGAGGGGACCAAAGTGATAGAACAATAGATTTAGCCCTCTTTTTTCAGTCATTTTCTCATATTTCGGGGAACCAGACCCCCAAATTCCCCCCCCCCGGCTACGGCCTTGCCCAAGGGCCTCAAAATCACTTGGTTCGGGGCCCACGATCCTCTTGAGACGGCAATGGAGCCAAGAATACGCTTTTTCAGTGAAAAATGACCCAAACAATTTTATTTATGCTTTTCTAAGCCTCATGACCTTCTCCATAGGCGTCGAAACGTGGAGGCCGAGGCTATTTGAGACCTCCCCGCCCCCCCCCCCCAATAAATTTCAGGAGGGACTGAGCTTCCCCAATAATTAATGAATATACATGCAATGCTACCCTCTCCTGCGCATAGGCTCGAGTCCCGTATATACGGGACAACAGACCTACCAACTCTCAGACCCCCTCGATATTTTCATCATGTCTGACGCTCTGACCTACTCTCATGTTGGTGGAAATGCTCACATAAATTCTGGAAAGTTTGCGTGTTGACTCCAGGCTCTAATTTAGTCATCATACACAGAAAATTTCTGGCGCATACGCCGCCGATCTTTTTCAGTCGTCATGGAGACCTGGCGCCTGGGATTTATCAAACCCTGACCATGGCTAGAAGAGGTTAAGAACCCTTGTTCTGAGAAAGATCAACTCCAGACTTTTCTACCTGTTTTTTATATATATACATATAATGGACATTTTCACTATAAGAATTACCCAACTATGGGTAGCTGCATAAGAAATAACAAGTATAATTAAAGATGACTCACGCTATATCTTCAAGTCGAAGCCCCTTGAGCCTCGTGTGTAGAACGGCACACGTTTTTTGGTCTGAAGAGGTGACAGCTCTTCGTCTTCGGTCAAGTTTGACACCAGGAGGTAATTCGGGAACCAATAGACGTGGTGAACTTGAAGGAGCCCTCGATGTAGAGGGCCTCTCGTCATTTTCACTTTGGGTCGGCAACTGGGATCGTCTATTTAGATGTAAAATATGTGGCGATACATTCGGAGACGATCCCCGCCGGCGACTGTTCATGTGGCGGCTGCCAGCAGCCCCTATCATTTTGACTTCCTCCTGAAAAAAAAACCATCAAAATATGTAAAATAATTAAGTTATTAAAATTTTTATTATGCACTAAAATTATATAAACTGCACATTTTCCACATAAATTGCTCTTTTTTCGGCGGATTTGAATCGGCTCCTCGCTTGTTCAGATCTTGAACCTAAAAGTTGATTTAAAAAAAAAGTTGCTGCCGAAACCCGGGATCGAACCAGGGACCTTTAGATCTTCAGTCTAACGCTCTCCCAACTGAGCTATTTCGGCTACTGTCCGAGAAATCTTCGATTTTGATTCTAAGCGGCCTCGCTGAATAGCAAAATGGTTTTGATGTCAAATCGATATTATGTGACCACGGCCATAACCCTCACAAGCAGGGGCGTAGCCAGAAATTTCGTTCGGGGAAGGACCAAAGTGACAGAACAATAGATTTGGCCATCTTTTTCCCTTTTTTCGGTCATTTTCTCACATTTCGGGGGGGGGGGGGGACCAGACCCCCCAAGTCCCCCCCCCGCCCTGGCTACGCCCTTGCTCACAAGGGTGGGGGCTGCCAGCTCCCCAGCCCTGACGCCCGGGACGATCCTGATCATTTTTTTTTTTTGCTTTTTAACGCTATAAATACATCATAATGGGGCCCGTGAAAGTCTGGTCTGGGGCCCGCAAAAGATCCTAGCCTAAGGGGGCCCTGTTCCAGGATGTGGGAGCCATGCTCACGCTGGGGGAGGGGGGGCAGGAGGGCAACTGCCCCGAGTGGTAAAACTTGGAGGGCGGTAGTTTTGGGTGGGAACAAAGAACACCGTTACAAAATTATCGAATTTTAAAGTGGTAGAGGCGGCAAAATAACACAAAAATCCTAGTTACGGCCCTCGCTCCACGTCATGCAGCAGGATCCAAATACACAGACATTCAGCGGGCCCCTCTCTATTATAGATTTATAAATTTATAATATAGAAAAGCACAAAAATGATAAGAATGTTCTAAGGCCTCCGGGCTGGAGCCCTGTCAGATCCATTCTTGTCAGGGGTCCATGGACATATGGCTCTAACATCTTGTAGCAAGGTCCCCAGGCTGAGATCTCTTTCGGGCCTCTAGGCTAGACCCTGGGCGGGTCTTTTCGCGGGCCCTTTATAATGAATTTATATCGAGAAAAACAAAAAATTATAAGAATTTTCTTCGGACTGGAGTCCTGACAGCCCCACCTTTGTGGGGGTGGGGTCATGAGTACAAGCAAAGGCGTACAGAATTTTCCAGGGGAGTTTAATTTTTTTTTCTTCTCAAGGGGGTTTACGTTTTTACCTGAAAAATAACACTATAATCTCGGCTTGAGGGGGGTAAGAACTCCAAACCCCCCTTTACGTACACCAATGAGTACAAGTCTCCTATATCCCTATATTCTACAACAGGGTCCCGGCAAAATTTAATCACGTGGGCCCCATCTACAGTAACTACATAATAAACAAATAATGACTCATCCCAGAGTAGAGCCCCCCCCCCACCATGAGGGGGGGGCCTAGTTATTGTCTTTTAATTATTTGTCTAAAAATATACTAATGTTATAGTGTGAAATTAGATATTTTTACGGAATAACAACGAAAGTTTTATCAAAATTCTGATAAAAGCGGAAAATTGACTAGAAGCGTGAGACATTGTTTGTTAAAATATTTAATTCTGGACATTACAACTATATTGTTTGGGACGTGGTCCATGATGGACCAATTTTTTTTTCCTTTGCTTGTGATGCTTTCACGATAATGATTAATCATCTTAAAAGATTATCATGTCAAAATTTTTTGGGTAAAAAAAGATGTTTTTATTAAGTATTTTCGATCGGAAAATTAGCCTTTACCAACTTTTCTTGAAGCTGTAAATTAACTATAATGAGACGTTTATAGCAGATATATAACTTACTTTTTTCTACTTTTAAAACTTCTTTGGATTTTAGTTCGGACTTTCGCCTTTATTTTGAGATTAAAAAGTTGTTGTGGTACCATAATTAAAAACGTTTGGGAAATACAGGCCCGAGCAAGTTAATGCGGCTCCATACTTGAAAGCACAACAAAGACGGCCCTAACCTCATTTCCCCGAACTTCACTTCACTTCATCAAATCACGGTCACGGTTACTTCTACGAACTTGAGTAATCATCAAAATAAATCATGGAATGTTACTTATACAAAAAAGAGTAATTAACTAGTTAATTATTAATTAGTTAAATAATTAATGATTAATTATAAAAGTTTTGATGCCTGTATTCGAGTTTACACGCTATCACACGTTTTACACCAAATCCAAGAAAGCCCGTCGGAATAGCTTCTTTCCTCTATGACAGAGGCATGGCCCGCACAAGGGTGGGGCTGACCAACACCAACTATCTGCTCTAGCTGGTGTTGGGCGGGCTGACAGCATGGGCGGAGATACCCCCCCCCCTCCCCAGCGTCAAAGGTAAAGCTGACTAATCTAATGTATTTTCATATTATGAATTGACATCATCATCGTCATCATCATGCACCCCAGCAATTATCGTGCCCCCCCCCCCAGGCTTTCAAGTTTATCTCCGCCTAAGGCTGACAGGGCTCCAGTCCTGGGCCCAGGAAATTACTATCATTTTTTTTCATCACTATAAATTCACTATAGAAGGGCCCGTGCAAAGTCTGGCCTGGAGGCCAGCCCGAAATCTTAGTCCGGGAGCCCTGCTGCAAGATGTGGAGGCCATGCACAGAGGTCTTCAACCTTTTTCTCGTCGCGAGCCGTGTATCCTTCATCAGAAGAAGAGCACCGTTTCGGCAAGTTTGACGTACGATGTACGAATGCATGAAATCAGGATGGTTTTAATCCTTGAATGCAATTTGTACAAGGTGTTCATTCGGGACGTTGATTAATTGCTCGTGAGCACAAAAGCGAACACGGGTATCGAGCATTGTGGGTGCTTCGCGAGAAACAGGTTGAAGATGCCTGCTCTATGATGTTTTTTTAATATTTTGTGAAAATAATGATTTATTCACAATTATTAGAATATTTGACTGATTCGGAATTAACTCCTGTTACACAATAGCTAAATTACCGAAGAACTGGATAAGGAATGAAATAAAGCTAGATGCATGCAACAGGAGACAGTGCTGTCTTAACGCATGGACTGACTCGGGTATGTCCCTGGGTCCTCAAGTGCAGAGGGGCGTCATGAAAAGTAGACCTGAATAAAATTTTCGAGTGTAAGCATGTTATTGGGAGGCACGAACAGGGGGGGTCCAGATCAGGGAACCTTAAAAATCATTTTGACCGTGGGCCCATGATGCTCTTAAGACTGTCTCTAACATGTGTGTGAGACTACGTTCAACAACAACTTCCTACTTCAACCATTAAAAAAAATCTTCTGTTTGTTGTTGTAAGTTCTTCGTCACCAAGTCGAATAATTCGAAACTCTTTACATCTAATTGATATAGATCAGGAGTTCTTAACCTATGGGCATAGGCGGAATAGACTTGGAAGTCTGGGGGGGGGGTACGGTCATTATTGCTGGGGGGCACGATGATGATGTGTCAATTCATATATGCATATATACATCAGATCTGTCCACTCCACTTTTGACGCCGGGGGGCAATGCCCCCCACCCCTCCACGTATCTCCGCCCATGCCTATGGGTTGAGACCAAAACTTAGCCAGAAGCGGTTCCTGAGATGGGTCGCGTGAATCCACTTACAACCCAGTTCAACTATACTACACAATAAAATTCATTTGTTTCTTCACTGGTTTCAGTGGCGTTTTAACGATTTTGGCGGCCTGAGCTGAGAGCCAGATATTTTTTGCCCCCCTCCCCGCCCTCTATGAACCATGGTTTTTATAAATAGTATTTTTGGGGAGGATTCGGCATTCAAAATGGCATATCATTACAGAATGGACAGGAAATGCTATAAATTATCTGTATGAAAATATGAACACATTAAACTCAATTAATGAAAATTCAGACATGATGAGAATTTGCAATTAATGAAAGAACAACATAATTGCAGAATTAATGAAGAAAATTTCCATAAATAATAGAAAGTGATTCGAGTATTGATGAAAAATAATTCTAATAAATAATTAGATCAATAAAAATTCAGACAAGATGAGAATTTGAAATTAATATATATATATATATATAATGAAAAACATTTCCATTATTAATGGAAAGTAATTCGATTTTTCATGAAGAATAATTCTTAAATAAATAGAAAATGGAAAATAATTCTGAAATAAATGGAAAATAACTTTGAAATAATGAAAAAAAAATAATTCTAAAATTATGAGAAATAATTAAAAAATGAAAAATTATTTTAAAGAAATGCCAGGTAAAAGGCCTCAGAAAAATCACTTGGCTCGGAGCCCACGATGCTCATGGGTCGCTGTTGATTTTTTGGGGGGCTCACGGCTTGAAGAGGATAAGAACCCCCGATATAGATACAGACATCTCGGACACGGTATGTTTATAGCTCAACTTCTCTCGTATAGATGGCGCGCATACACCTGTAATGCAAAATTCCATCTCCGTTGTATTTCATCGATAATTTCGACGGCGAGAAAGCGCCAAAACGCCTCCAATCGACTTGTTCTAGCTGTAACCCACCTGTGGATGAACTTGTTGCGCTCATGAAGCTAGTATTTCGTGGAGAAGAATATATCGGGGGTTTTCTCGTAGGAAAAAAAAAGGAACCGGAGAAGCCATCTCGAAACCACCCCAAAGCACAACCCAAGATATTCTCAATTTTGCCTGTTCATCTTTTTTTCACTCATTCGATATAATCCCCCCCCCCCCCAAACCCTTCACAAATGATGGAAAATGAAGTTCAAGTTACCATGAAATTCGATGCTTTTGTTTTAAAAAGTAAATTGATGATAATGAGAAACAAGAAAACGATTTTTTTTAATGAAATACTGAAAGTTAGTAGAGATTCGGGGGAAAAAGAAATCGAGATTTTGGTCTCCAAGTCACGAAATCCCCAAGAGAGAAAACAACGTAAAGAAATGAACTAAACACAATCTAATGAAAAGATACTGTAGCATGCTTAAATCCAATCAGAATATTCTGAGTTTTCATCAATTTTCTAAACGTCTTTCCTTATTATTACAGCTCAAATGCCATAATGGCATTTTGCCATAATGGCAATGGTCATAATGGCATAATGCCATAATGGCATTTTGCCTGAACTTTCTGAATTTTTTTGTAAAAATTCCTTTTTTTTTTTTGAATTTTTCCTGCCGTAAACGACTATTTCGACATTGTTTTATGTTTGTCCATCAATTTAAGATGCCATATCAAACCTTTTTTAACACGTTAACTGTGAGGTTTTTGGTCCACCAGCCTTTCTGTTTGGCCCACTAGTAAAGAGAAAAAACTCGTGGGCTACGTGACTTTTTTATTGTTTTTTTTTTTTTCAATCATTATGACTCCCGATGGCCTTTCTTTAAAATGGCCCACCAGTTTGAATTTCTTATAAAATGGCCTGGACCATATTCTGTATAACTTGGATATTGTAGGCATTAAAAATTTGAAAACAATTGCTCATTATAAAAATTTCAATTCTTAGTATAAATGAATCAGTTCTTGTAAGAATGCCTCGCCCAGCCCCATTTAACTGAAAATAGGCGTAAGTACCTGAAAGATAGTCATCTGACAAAAAAGTGTGTTGTCAGATATAGAAGTTACATTTTTTTGCACGTACAGTATTTTCCATTTTTCGGTAAAAAAAATTTCTGCACTTCCATATAAACCCACGTTTTTTTTTTCATTTTTTGCTGTTTTTTTCCCCTCTTTAGGAAAACTTCGGCCTTTTTAAATGAATTTTTTTTCATTTAAAGTATATTTTTCAATATTTTTATGGGGCATATTGAGGAATTTTTAGAGTACGATTTTTATTTTATGCACATTTCGGTATTTTGAAAGGCATAGTTTATCATTTTTAAATGCGTATTTCAACAATTTCCGAGAACTTTTTATTTTTTGTCACTTTTAAATGCACATTTTTTTCATATTTTTACGTATATTTTTCATTTTTAGTCCTATACTTTAGCAAATTTGATGGATTTGTTTTGATTTTTCGCACATATTTTAGATTTCATGTCATAGGCAGTTTTCCGGCAGTTTCGAATGAAGATTTATCTTAATTTTTTTAGTGTATATTTCACCGTTTTTTAGTGCATATTTTTCTACTTTTTTTAGAACATATAATCCAGGCTGTTAATTATTATCTTCTAATTTTTGCTAGCATTATTTTGCATGTCAGTTAATTACGTATTTAGTATTTGATTAAATTACCTTAGACCTAAGATTGAATGATGACAAACACTTTTTGGCAGAATAGTATCAACTTGGTTTGAATAATAATACAGTTATATATATTACAAACTAATAAGGAACAATAGACGGTGTAGCGCAGGGACCTTCAACCTTTCAAACATCGATGGCCAAATTAAATCGCCCACGTAGTCCGCGGGCCACCAACTCATACTGACGTGTTTATAATTGTGAGATGTGGAATTCCTCCCCCCAGGTTTACAAGGGCTTCTCATGCAATGCAGTGACATCTTAATATTGTATAAGATGCGAATGGGGGCCCCCGAGTTGAACAGAGGCAAAAGTAATTGAAGACTTTTATTTATTTTGTTAACTATCGATTCTGTGATTGGTTCTAAAATCATCATTTTCACCAATTCTGAAAAGGTTTCTGGTTAATTATAGAATTAATCAGAAACGATCGATTAACTTAAATAATTCTGATTAATTTTGATCCAAAATTACTCTAAATGGTTCTTTAATTATTTATTTTGGTAATTCAATAATTATTTATTTTGGTAATTCAATAATTATTTATTTTGGTAATTCAATAATTATTTATTTTGGTAATTCAATAATTATTTATTTTGGTAAAAAATCCTGTAATTATTCATTTTAATAATTCTATAATTATTCCCTTCTCAATATATCTTGAAGTAATTTCAATAATTATGCAACTATCCATTTTTCATCGTGAAATAATTTCTATCCCAAATAATGACACTATTTCTCATTGTTTTATAAGCTATTTTTTCACTAATTCTGAAGTTATTTGTTTCAAAAAATTAAAAAAAAAACCATTTCTTTCAGCAATTCTGAAATAATTTCTTTCGAAAATTCTGAATTTTCATCAATTCTGAAATAATTTTTTTTTATTAATTCCGCATTTTCATCAATTTTTTGTTCAAGAATTATTTTTTCATTTATTCTAGAATTTATCGCCTTTCAACGTTTTCATTCATTTTCTGAAAATGATCGGCGGGCCACGACAAAAAAGCTCGTCGAACACCCCTGGTGTAGCAGCAGACAATTTTCGAACCCTTAATATATCTCTTAGATTTTTCTTTTTTATATCCAGTAATTATAAATTCCTATTTTAAGCATCTTTGGTGGCTTTTTTCTTGCCTATTTTTACAGTTGTTAGTGCCTAAAAACTTCCCGTCTCTACTTATTATAGACACAAATCTAGCAGAAAAAAATTAATTGGGATCTCTTCTTGGTTTTGAACGGAGAGGGAACCCTTAAAATAAATCCTTCTACAAGATTGTCTTTACTGCACTAAAGAAGAACGAACCGGAAATTAAAAGGATCAAAAGGATTCACTGAATTAACTCTTTACTTGGGGAAAAGCTTTGAGGGATTTAGACTTTGCGATTGAAACTTCTAACCGGAACTTCAAATAATTCCTAATTTTCTCATCGCAATAATTCTAGAATTAACTGGTTATTCGATTGTTGGTAAACGATGAGTAAGATTATTGATGCACTTTTCAAATGCAAAGATGTGTTTAAGGCACGATTAGGATTATTGATCTCTTGATTTTCACATTTCATAGTTTTCGCCGAATATACATTTATACTTTCATTAAGACATAATTCAGTGAAAAATATTGCATTATATTAAAATATACACACGAGAGAGCAGAGCCGCCCTTAGGGGTGTGGGGCAGGTTCGGTCGCAACTGGTCCCGTGGTTTGGGGGGGGGGAGGCACTTACGGTAATAGAAGGGAAAAAAATATACATGTATTGAATACGTTTCTTTGTAGTAAACTAGATGTCTGAGCTTCAACACACAGTTTTGATTTTGAAATTTTCATGAATTCTAGAATTCTTCCTTTCATCGATTCTGGAATTTTTTCTCTCATCAGTTCTGAATTTAAATTAATTCTGGAACTATTTCATTAGTTCAATATTTCCCCCAATTCTGGAGTTATTTCTTTCATTAATTCTGCATTTCCTTGAATTCCGGAATTATTTCTCTCATTAATTCTGTATTTCCTTGAATTCTGGAATTATTTCTCTCATTATTATGAATTTTCATTATTTCTGAGATTTTTTTTTCATTAATTCTGAGATTTTTTTTTTCATTAATTCTGAGATTTTTTTTTTCATTAATTCTGAGATTTTTCTTTCATTAATTTCTAAATTTTCATTGGCAATGGAATTATAATATATCTTTCAATTATTTCTCATTTTTAATTCACCAATTCTAAATTCTCATTACTTCTTCCATCATCACGCCCTAATTTTCATTAGTTTTGAAATAATTCCTTTCATAAATTTAAAATTTTGTCTAGTTCTGAATTTTCATCGATTCAAAATTTTCATTATTTTTTTGTTTGTTAATTTACATTTAATCGTGTCTGTATTTTTTGAGTGAATATTTTTCAGCATTCCTGTATATTCTGTGATAGTTGCATGAATCTTTGAGTGCCCGATTCCCCTCCTCCACAATATAGTTGAAAGGGGGGGGGATGATGGGAACAGGGTGCAATGGGACAAAGCCAAATTTTAGTATTTCTTTTGTTTTTATTTTAATATTTATTTCACATTTCACATTTGAATGATAACAATGTTGTGTTGTTATCATTAATCACAAAAAGTGAACCAACCATTCCTGATTATTAAGGGGAAAAAAATGGCAGAAATCTCTCTCTGTTTTTCACCCTAAGAAGTTTGATGGTTTTTTTTTCTGTTTGAATGATTTCGAATTATTAAATTCCAATTTCTTTATCAATGTAAAGAAACTGCTAATTTGTATAGCCAACATTGCAATTTTCAATTCTGAAATTATTTATCTCATCGATTCGGAATTTCAATTAATTTAAAATAAATCTCAGTTAAGGGAATTGATGCATACAAATTTTCTAAAAAAAACATATTTTCGAGCTTTTCTGCGTCTGTGCTTGAATTTTTGTTCTACCTTCACTAGAATTATTTTTAACAAATTTTAATATAAACTGCTGGTAAATATTATATACGCTAAAATATTTTCTATTAAAATTAAGTTTTCTCAAAACTGAGTTTTTTGTCAGATAAGGAACATTTTGTAAACACCACTCATTCAAATGTCTTGAAACTTTTTGTGCTTCTCAACACTATAGTGTTATATACTTTAACACGAGGATATGTTATTAAAATTATTTATTATTATTATTATTATTTTTAATACTATTATATTATTTTTTTTGTGGGTTTGTTTTTCTTGTCCCATTAGACTTCTAACCGGAACTTCAAATAATTCCTAATTTTCTCATCGCAATAATTCTAGAATTAACTGGTTATTCGATTGTTGGTAAACGATGAGTAAGATTATTGATGCACTTTTCAAATGCAAAGATGTGTTTAAGGCACGATTAGGATTATTGATCTCTTGCTTCTCAACACTATAGTGTTATATACTTTAACACGAGGATATGTTATTAAAATTATTTATTATTATTATTATTATTTTTAATACTATTATATTATTTTTTTTGTGGGTTTGTTTTTCTTGTCCCATAAACTTCTAACCGGAACTTCAAATAATTCCTAATTTTCTCATCGCAATAATTCTAGAATTAACTGGTTATTCGATTGTTGGTAAACGATGAGTAAGATTATTGATGCACTTTTCAAATGCAAAGATGTGTTTAAGGCTATTTAAATTAAGGCTATTAATTAGACTCCAAGCTTGAGGACTAACGGGACAAATAAAATAGATCACTGCAAAAGCATTTAAAATTATTTGTTTTCAATATTTTCATTATGTAATATATATCGTCCCCTCTTATGAAAGAAAAATAAATGTGTAAACATTAAAAACATGGGAAATGACGTTTTAATGTTTATTCTTCCCATGTTACTTTATGAATGTGATTTTTCTAAAATGTTTGGTAACCTGTTTTTCAATACACATTTGCGTTTCTGGAAAAACTTAGATAGTAAAATAAGTTATCGAATCAGCTGATAAACCCAAAAAGAGGAAGTTTGCACATTCGTGCTTCTAGCATGAGGGGTACAGTATGTGTATGTTCATCAATAAAACAAAAATAGAATTCAAATTTGCTTATTTCACTTTGAAAAAAAAAAAAATTGTCCCATAAGGCTGCACACTTCCCCTATATAAAATCGGGGAGAAGGAGCCTCGAATTTATTTTGCCACCGGGCCCTGCATCTGATAAGGGTGGCCCTGCGACACAGGGGATCAGAATTGTACACAGTACACTCGTTATTCTTCGTGTTTATTCATCGGTACGTTTTCAAACTTCTATCGTCAAACACTGGAGTTTAATAAAATGGTCTGTGACTAGTTTCGGCAATAATATTAACCGTTGCACATACTGCTTATACTTATCTGCCCCGAATGATGGATTTCCTCGAATTTCATTTTACGATAAGTGATTAGTCTGCAACCGTTACACGATTCCAGAAGGATATCTCCCTTCCATGAGGCAAATGCGACATTTGTAAAACTGCGTATAGATTCATGTGCGTGAGCATATGTTATGCACTTGGTTTCGGCATATCAAATACGTCTCTATTTAAGGAGAACCAGTTTCATGACGACGGGACATGATTAATTTGAAACTCGAAACTATAATCGATTTAATGAGACTGCGCGTGATTAGTTAGTAGAACTGCAGACATAGCAAATTTGGAAAAGGCAGTACACCTTACGTATTCATACGACTAATTCAAAGATTTTTTTTACCTGAATTATAAAGAAAAGTTATTTAAAAAAATTCTGAAGAAAATTTTCATATTTGTTGTTTGATCTTCTGGGTGAGATGTAAAATAACTAGGAGAATGGCTAGAGATTCATGTTGGATTTTCTCTTAAGTAGTTTCTTACCTTTTAATATGGTAAAAAAAAACTTCCTTATGTAGAAATATTTTTTGCTTAAAATATTATTTATCCATTTATTTATTTCAAATTTTTACCACATTTGATTGTATATGGAGATGTCTCTAATACTAAATTTTTTGCAAATTTTCAAAAAAATGCACTAAAAACACCTTGCTCATGATAAACGTAATTGAATAAAAAAATTATTCGAAATAAAAAAAAAGCACTGTTCATTTCATAAAAAGATGAAAAAGATTGAGATTTTATCGACTCAATCTTATTTAAAATTAAATTTAAAATTTTTAAAATTTTTAAATTAAAAAAAATTATAACCTATTTATGAATGGATTTCAAATCTTTTTCATAATTTTTTAAACTAAACAGTGTCCTTCATTTTGAATCAATTTTTATCAAATTTTATCGATGTGTTATTTTATTATGAGCACACACTATTTTTGATGAGTTTTTTGAAAATTTGTAAAAAAATCAAGTATTTAAGATATGTAAAATTTTGTACTGGCATAGGATAGCATACATAATGGAATATGTGTGGTAAAACTTTGAAATAAATCAATGTAAGTATTTCTACATAAGGAAATTTTTTACTATTTAAAAAGGTGGGAGACCCCCTCAGTTGAAACATGCCCTCAAGTCTATAACATTAAGGTGAGCTCTCATATTGCCCGTTGTTTTTCCAAGTTGCCCGACTACAATCTATTTTGATTGGAAGCGTTAATCGGAAGGGACTGCGATTAGATTTGCCCATGGTCAAGAGCCACTAGAACTGCAAAGCCAGGTGTTTTAATCAGCGGAGAGAGTTTATTTAGCGGTTTCTTCATTTATTATCATCACATGCAAGAAAAAAAACCTTCCTATCTGTTAATCACAATCGTATCGACTAATGTCGTCGGAACCGGGGGTGCTCAGGCATCCGCAGAGTAGCAAGGGGCTGAGCAGCACCGAAATTGATTCAGAAAAATACAAATTTCCTACTTAAATCTAATGTTGAATTCTCGAAGGATTTTGCACCACGAAGAAGACACGTCCAAAATTGGCTAAAAAATGAAAGAAGCTGAAGCCTACTTGAAGCTAAGCAGAGAAATCTGAAACACTTCAGACCAGTGTTTGCCAATGCGCATCTAGATGCGTGATTCAGGCATAAAAATTCAATTTTACTCATCCAAATTTTGATGAGGGGTGAAAATACCCCTTCAAATTTTAGGTAATTTTTTTTATTAAAGTTACTTCACATTGATTAAAAAAGTTCCTCTTTTTGCAAACATACCCCTTGAAATTATGGAGAGGAGTACAATTAATGTTCAAAATTATGTTTTCGGATAACACTGCTCCACTCGATACTTTAAGGTTAGTAGCCCATCTAATATAAGATAATCACTGGTCAATGGGTTCGGAGAGGTTAAAAAAACGCTGGAGTACACCTATAGTCAGACAGGTATTGGAAAAAGAAAACACTAAATTAAACAAAACATCTACGGTGGTTGGGAACTTGACATTTTGTGGCTATTGGCATTCGGTCAAGTTAATTACTTCCACAACGAATGTGAGCTATGGAGGAAAGATACAAGCTTTCATAAATATAGCAAGCCTACTGTGCAGCTGATTAGTGAATTTCTCGTGCAAAATCCAAAAAAAAAACTAAACTAAACTAAGCAAGTAATGCTCGTACGATATTGGTTTATCATTAAAACAAAAGGAATATATAGAGCAGAGATGCTCAAGCTTTTGATAAACCTTGGCCACCAAAGGGGTTTGATAACTTCTCACGGGCCACTAGAGTAGTTTTGTAAAGTTTCGTGGGGCACAAAATGAACTAATTCATAATTCTGAATGTTTTTTTTTTGTTTATTTAAAACAGCAAATTAAAATTTCAGTACGAAAGTAGTATCGTAATTTTAAAAGGGACTAATTTCCGTTGGACACATAATGTATCATAGCAGTCGTTGGACGCGTAAGCTATTTTAATCAAAGGCATCTTGATATTCATAGTAGAAACAACCACAGAAAGTTTTAATCTGGATTCCATAAGTTGAAGATCGTCTTGGTTTATAGTAAAAAGGACTTCTGACGTGAGGGTATTTGTTTCAGATTAAATGTCATTCCTACTTCACATTTTTATTGATTAATTATACAGGTTGTCCCAAATGGGTTGCACATCAGATATCCCTGTAACCGTTAACTTTAGAAACATACTTTCAATTACAAAGAGTTTTCAAATGACGTACGGTTCCTCAAAATGTCTTGGATTTTCCAATGGGTCGTATATAAAACAAAGAAATAGAAAAATTAACTTTTTATGTAGACCCTGTGTGATGATATTTTCACTTGGTGAAATGGAAATGCGGCTAATTCATTTATAAAAATTGCATATTTTTAAATACAATACTAACGGAGAAATTTGATTTTGAAGTTTCAGGCATTCGTCACCAATGATTGAGGGTGCGGTTTACTAATTGCGAAACGTAAACTAAAAATTCAAAGTTGTAAAATTTCTGTAATTGTCAAAAATATGATCGTTATTTTTTGCGAATAAAAATAAAATGGTTGAGTTCATTCTATTTGTGAGCAGCCCCTAAAAATGGTAACTTTTGAGCCAATGAAACTTGCCAAAAATAATGATTTTATATATATATATATATATTTAACATCTCGATAAAAATTCATTTAAAAATACGAAATTATTTGCAATGACTTTATAGAGCGGGATCTACATTTTAATAAGGAAATTTTTAGCGCACGGGGACTGCATAAAAAGTAAATTTTTCAATTTTTTATGTGTACAATCCTTCAAAAAAAAATTTGAGATTTTAAGTAACTTCATGTCATTCGAAAACTTTTTTGTAATTGAAAATATGTTTCTAAAGTCAATGAATGCAGAGATATCTGCGGCGAAAACAGCTTGGAACAGTCTGTAATATTATGATTTAATACGTATCGGCTATCAAGCTACTCCGAGGACGACATATTGTCCGCGGACTGTGGGTCGTGTATAAATGAAATAGAGGTTTTTATGATATTCAAAGTTATTGAAAACCAAACATATCGATTGTCGCCACAAAATGTGGCAATGTATCAATGTTTCAATCAATTTTTCATTTCAAAAAATGGGAGAAAACTATTCTTCCACGTACATTTATCGTTTAAAATTGCTTGTACATCCCATCTGGGAAATATCCAAAACATGTCTATGTTTAAGTTTCCCTTTTTACTCTCTCTCTAATCTATTAAAAAATTAAAAAGTACGATATGATTTTAACAGTAGAATCTACAAACGTCAAGAAAGTGAAAGTATTTCTTGGACTTTTAGTGGGAAAAACGTTTGGACGCTTTGATTAAATATATCCTCAAATCGATTACCAAGTATCCCCAAATTGGGTATTTTTCCCCCTAGAAGTAATTAGATAGAGAAGATTCTTCTAATTAACTTGTACGTCATATAATAAGACTATTTATATCGATTAGTGTTTTTAATTTTCTTCTAATTACAGTATGCTAATCAGAAGCGGAAATATTTCTTATCGGTAGAAGTACAAACAGAATATTAACAAGAATTCAATGAGATTAATTTCATAAACTGATAGCCAAACTGTTCGTTATTACATTCAGAATCGTCAAGAAATTTTAAGCTATTGTTTGAAATGAAAAGGGTTTTAATTATTTAATTTTTGGTCACCCAAATTTATTTTTAACTAATAAAGAAAGTCACGACCCCCGATGTCAATTTTTCAAAAATGACTTTAAAAAATGTTTCATTTAAACGCAAAGCAAATACAAAAAATGCCGTGTCAATCGGTTAATTTGTTCTTTCAAAATAAATTATAATTAATTATATTGTAATAAAAACAACCATTTCAAACTATTAAAATATTGTAAGCGTATACAAGGAAAAAAAAAAGCACTTTGAACGCGATTTCTGATTGCAATTTTTGAGCTCATCCGTAAAATTAAAGAAAAAATATTGCACCGAAAATTCCGAAATTTTGCAAAAATTTTTATTCAACATGTGTTAGTAAAATGAACATAGAACTTGAATATGTGACAACTCATTAGAATTTCATGAGTTTTTTAATTTTGAAAAAAAATATGAATTTAAAAAATCTGAGTCCAAAATTTTTTTTTTTTAAATATTTCCCATCTGCCAATTGCTAAATCGGAGGTTCATTTTACTAACACATGTTGAATGAACATTCCTGGAAAATATCAGAGTGGTGCAATAGTTTTTCTAAATCTTACGTGTGCTCAAAAATTGCTATCTGCGAAAATCGCGTTCAAACTGTTCATATTACACTATAATTCATTACACCGTTCTTTTATTTTGAAAGAACAAATAAACTGATTAACACGAATTTTTTGTATCCGATTTGCAGTTGAATGAAATATTTTTTAAAGAAATCTTTGAAAAATCCACTTAAGGTCGTGACACCTCTTAAAATGACTTTTTAGGGTCATAAAATATCCTATCAGCTCTCAGGATATACCTAGAAATTTGTCTCTAGTTGAACATATGGTTTGAATAAGGGTTTTAACATGAATATATTCAGACTTGACACTTACTGGCGGAACAGCCATCTAATTAGTTCTTATGATCTAAAGTTTATTTTGTGGAAAAACGAAAGATCTCTCTATATGTGAAAGAACCCAACCTAAATAGACATTCCGTACATCTTATACGAATTCTTTAGTTCAAGTTATACAATAGGAAATTTCCACGATTTTGACCTTTAGTCCTGGAGATCGATTCTTGTTGGGGTTGAAATCACATGTGATAACATGCAAATTTTAGGATTCTACACCCCCTCCCAGGATCGGAAATTAGGACCGGTTAAGGTTACATTTGCGAACTCATCATGTAAAAATTAAAAAAAAAAATCTTAATTATTTAACCCTTTGAATTTTCCTGATCCACATTATAACTGCCACAGGGAAAATCACTAAACTTTCTAGAAAAATTGCCACCCATTTTCAAGAAGGATATTTTTTTCCGATTGCGGAGCTGATAAATGCCCCGCCCCACCCACAAAATAACAATATAATGATACATAATAATAATACAAGGAAGAGAAAAAACTACCGTTTTCTGTAATTTATGCTGTACGCTTAATCGCATGACTACCTCGAATGGAAAGGAAAAACATCCTTTCTCTCCCCATTCTGTTATCAGACTTTGGGCAAAAGCTGACTCCGCCCACTGGCAGATGGGGGGGGGGGGAAGGAAAGCATGTGATATCAGGAGAAGAAAACTTTACAATGGTATCTGGGCTCGTCAAAGTTGAAATTAGAGGATTTTAAGAACCCAAGATATTTGGGGATTGCCAAAATAAAGCGGATCAAGTTAGATATCTTGGGATTGCTGCCTTAATTGCATAGGGGAAAATAGACTTGAAAGTCTGGGGGGCATGATAATGATCATGATGATGATAATCAGGTGGGGGCCCTCCGTATCTCTGCCTTTGGCTAAGGGTTAAGAAATTATTTGTTAATTTAAATAAGAATTAGAGCTCCTAAATCTTAGAATTTACCCGATCGCCTCCAGAACTAGTCAGTCTTAGATAATAATAAAAAAACACGTACTCATCAACTTCGATTAATTCTTCAAAAAATATTTATTTCAAGTTTGACCTTTCGACCAATACTGGTCTACAAAAATTGTCCACAGTAAGTCTAAAAATTAGATTTCTCTGTCTATTTGTACACCGTTCACGACGCTTAATATGATCACATAGGGACTCGGGATTTATGATAGCAATAACAGATTAATAACTATATCCGGAAAATTCCCAATTGTGAGTACGATGACCATACGTCCCGCCTGGTCGAACAGGACACAACTCTGTTTTTCTTTCCCACATGAACAAACACATAACAAAATGTTAAATCATGCATTTTTTAAATTGTTCTGAAACAGGATTCCCCCCTCCCTTTCAAGTTAAAATCCTTATTTTTTCATTCAGAAATTGTGAGGAGTTAGACAGGAACTGTCTAAATTCGCATCACACAAACTAACGATACTTTTTATAATATACGGTACGTTCCATAGATTAAATTGTGAAAGAAAGAGTCTTCCGGTCGAGGAACTGTGAATGTGGTCAGTTTCTTTCAACTGACCATGAACTGAAGAGAGGGACTTTTTTTAACCTTCACGTGCTTTCACTATAAGAAGCCATTGCAAAAGAAGCACTGCACGTACGGTTACGGATCATAACGGCTACTAAGGCCCGATTAGGACATTATGAACCTGAGTACGGAAATTTTTGCCAATAAGGGAGCCTTCTGACCTCCTACATAGGAGATTGATAACTGTAATTTATAGGGAAAAAATAAATCTGATTCAACCTTAGCTTCAAAATATAGAAAAAAACCTTCAGACGCAAAAAAGATAACATAAACCGAAGTCCTGATAACTATTGAAGAATTTTTCCCATGTTATGATATTGTCCCGTTCTGTACTTGGCGAAAGTGATAACAATACCGGAATGACAACAATATCAGTGGTTATAATAAGCGGCGTCCACTGTATATCGATCATATATAAGAAAAAAACAAAAATACCCATAATGAACAAGTTCCAACCATGGTGACAGTTTTTTATAGAGAAATAATTATTGTATAAAATGATATAGGGCAGTGGTTCTCAGCCTACTGCCCGGTTTAATTCATTTTTGTAAGTGGAAGGGCCGGTTATACACAAGACTCACGAGAAATAAATGGGAAAAATGAAACGGTGAATCACTCACGGCTCGGTACCGGGCCGCGGTTCACCGGCTGAGAAATATTGATTAAAGGAACCAAGTTTATATCAAAAAATAATCTTTTCGGCGTGTTTTTACAAATTTATCAAACTATTCAGTAAAGAATTTTTATGAATTTTTCCACTTTCAGGAAAATGACTTCAAACTTGAATTGTGCTAATTTTCTCCATACTTGTACATTCAAATATTTTTTATTTTTTCAGTGATTATTGTAGTTGCGCGGATTTTATCATGATTATCTTTCTGTAGCACCCTACATTACGCAAAGGTAATGAAGATATGGATGAGATTGGTAAACGCTCATATATAGAAGGTACCCACATGAATCGATAAACTGGCTGTCCACATATGTTCCAGCTTCAATATTATAATAAAAATTGGTCTCCTATCACAAGGGAGCTCAAACTTTTGGAGAGTGAGAGCCACTTCATTGGTTTGGAAACGTGTCATGGGCCGCTTAAGAGATTTTTACTGCAACTAACTGTACCGTGGGCCGCTTAAGTAACCTGTAAATGTGTTGTGGGTCACTCAAGTGATTTGGAACTGTGTCGCGGGACGCTTAAGTGTCTTGTAACTTGACCGCTGGTGACTTAAGTGATCCGTAAATGTTCCACGAGTCACTTAAGTGATCTTGATACCTTTCGTGGAGTGGTATTTCCTTGAGTGGTTTTGTAATTGATTGCTGGTCATAATCGAATAAAGTGTTTCATGGGGAAGTGATTTTTTTTTCCTCAGCGCAATGAATCTATGACAGTTCAGCACCGACGATTCATCGTGGACAGTTCAGTACCAACGATTCAGCGTGAACAGTTCAGTGCTATCAGAAATTGGAATTCTAGCAAAAACTGATTATCTTATGAGACTTTTAAATCTGCAGCAGTTTTTTCAACACCTTTATACCATTCATGCAGTGAAATGCGGGCAAGTTTTTGCATTAGTGTACGTCCTCACACACATTTCAAATAGAACTATAGATTCCTACATTAAAGTGCACCAAGCTTTAAAGGAGCTGAAATTAGGACTAGGCCCCCTCAGCATTTTGACAGATTTCGAACGTTCGTCCCTATCTGCTATGTGACAAGCGATGCAACCAAAGAGGATGATTTTTCCATTTCTCGCAGTGTTTATGGTTTTTACAGTTTTATTTAATTAAATTAGAGCAGTGCATCTTCGGTCAAGAAAATTCTAAACGTCACACTAAAAGAGATGTGGACACTGAAAAAATATTTTTTGAAACAGCTTAAAATTACACGAATCGTATCAGATGAATTTCTACGAGGAATGGCACATAATTTTCAGCGCTGCAAGCGTAACTACTTTTTATGACATGATCATACATTTTTTTATGACGACATTTGTGTGAAAGAAAAACAATTCTAACATCTTATTTTCAAATCATTTTGAAAGTATGCCAATCCTAACTCTGGAAAAAGTGAGAAGGGAATTTTTATTCACAAAGCACACAATCATTGCGCTGAATCGTCGGTGCTAAATTGTCCCGCGCTGAATTGTCGTGACACTAGCGCAATACATCAAGGAAAGATACTTTTTCTGGATATTTTATGCCAAGGTGAGGTCAGAAAGAAAAGTCATCTGTTCGAACCCCAGAACATCACTTTGCCCGAGGACTCTTGATGTTGCGAAAGCCTGCATAACACCTTCACAAGAAGGGAAAGCTCATTGAACTCTGAAGCCCAGGGTAGGCTTGTACCCAGGATGATGTGTCAGGAAGCTCAGTTTATTGTTCAAAAGTTCGGTAAGTTCAAAGAATCTCGCTTTTGGATGAGGGTAGGGAGCCCTGGATAAGACGGTGGGTTACGAGAAGAAAATATGGTCCAAAGGGGACCATGGGCTGAAAAAAGTTGAGAAACATTTGGAGCTACTACTCTCATCATTCATAGCTGATGAGAGCGCTTCAAAGGTTAAAGTGTTTCGTGATTTTCAATTTCTTATAAATTTTTATACAGCTACGTGGAAAATTTTAAAACGAAAACCCGGATCATTTTTTCATACGGTAGCCGTCTGCTTTGGGATTTAATACCATTTTAACTACAGCCCCCATTGGCATTCACAGTGAAAGGGTGCAATGTGAAATAACCACTGTTCAAGGAAACAATACTTGTATGAACAATGATTTAATTTATTCTTAAAAAAATTAGGTTTGAGGTCGCGGGTTACATCAGGCGACTCCGAGATCTACATTTGGTCCGAGGAATGTATGTCCGGCACTTCATTTGGCGGAAAGATAACATACCGCTGACTTAACCCTTTAAACGGCATAGCAGAAATCACTAAATCCTTTTCAAAATGTCATATCTTTTTTTAATGAAGATCCTTTCTTCCGATTTTCGGTAGGTGCAAAGTAAGAGATATGAAGAAATTTATTCCATTGAAAAACCAATATTACAAAATATCTGGGCTTGTCAATCCTAAAATAAGATTTTCAGGAAGCGAAATATCTCGTCTATGCTGCTTAAAGAGTTAAAAACCAACATTACCGTAAGTAAAAATCATAACTGAACACGGTATGCTGAAAAGAACATCTAATATCACGCTATACTTATCAATACAATCTGACACCGGTGAAAAATTGATCGTTTCTTGGTCAGAATTTGAGCTTTTGTGGAACCGAACGATAAAAAACGCATCAAAAATAATACTAAAAAATTCGAACGATATTTTAAAGATAATTTGAAAGAAATCTATCTTCTCCTTTAAATAATTGAATCAAAAGCTGCGGTTATATCCTACAGGAAAATAAAGGTAGACCATGACATATTATTTTCGATGTAAGTCACATCTTTAGTAACTTTTGGGAAAAAACAATGTCTCGGAGATATTGTTTTTTTCCTTCTCAATTTATAAAGGAAATATATTATAGATCAAAATCCAAAAAAACATATCTTTTATCTGAAAGGAAATAAATATAAGTAGGAGGGAATAAAAGATGAAAGAGAAGAAGAACTTCGATTAACAGAGATGCTTATTGCTTACTTATATTGATTGTCCGGAAGAAAAGGTTGTTTTTCATTATATGTTTATGTCCTTAAAAGGTTTCCTCGCGCTCGTGCAACTGTTTTCTATTCCAAGAGTGTAGTAGATATTTATTTGTTTGGCCGCTTATCTGTTTTACTTCGTAACCGTTTAGAAGCACGAACGCTTCATGTGACAGATGGACGTTTCTCAATGATGTTTCAAAATGGACATGCTGTAATTAGCCATCCATCAGGTATGGCGATCTAATGTCGTTTTGTTACTTCAATAACTCCAGCCTGCCGTGAAAAGTGAAGTCTGAGAGGTAATATAGTATAACCCGACTTATTCACTACCCCGAGTTGCGCGATTTCAATGTCACGCGATTTTCTATGAGAAACGCACATTTCAGAAATTCAAGCATAATCATGTCATGCGGTTATTGCTGAAATAGTAAGCGGTAATCAAGTAGGAATTGTTTCATTCCATCAGAACACCATATGTAATGAAATTAACCCTTAGACTGCGGGAATACTCAGAGAAATGCTTCTCCTCAAAACCGCATAGTAAAAAAATTCCCTTTATTTTTAGTTGTCTTTTATACAGCATAAATGGCAACACTCTCTCAAACTCCTACGTTGCAAATACAGCGAAACCTAAGATGGACATTATATGAGACGGAAACCTGTCTTCGACAGATTCAAAAAATAGTCCCTTCATTAATTAATGCTTTTAATGCTTTTATGTCGGGAATGCGGGTTAGTTAATGATAATCACAACAGTACTGACGGGGAATTACCCACCTCTGACTTGGATGGCTTCTCGATTGACAACAAACCACCGGACAAATTAAAATGTGTGTTAATAAATGCCAGGAGCTTGGGTAATAAGAAAGATTTTTTAGAAACTATGATAGTTGTGGAGGACTTGGATCTTATAGCCATTACAGAATCTTGGGCAAACGATGGGGATGAATCTTTCTTACACATCTCCGGATACGATACTTTTTTGAGAAATAGATCTGATAGGAAAGGGGGTGGAGTGTTGATATACGTGAAATCATGTTTGAAGGCTAGAGAGTGTAACGTGCAGAGAAGTGATATTGAAACCATATGGGTTGAACTTGAGAACAAAAGACGTCATAAGCTTATTGTTGGGGTTTGTTACAATCCACCGAATAGGGATCAAAACTATATCGCCAAAATGCATGATGAAATTTCCTACATGTGTAAGCGAAAGAGGGTTCTCATACTAGGGGATTTCAATTACCCGGGTATTGATTGGGAGAACCTTTCATCTGGAAATCAGTATGAAAGAGACTTTCTTAAGTTGGTGCTCGAAAATTTTTTGTATCAGCATGTATCAGAAGCCACTAGGGGTACTGCTATTTTGGATTTAGTTCTTACTAGTTCTGAGGATCTAGTTGAACATGTTTCGGTGGGGGAAGAGTTTTGTTCCAGTGATCATCGTATCGTCAGATTTCACTGTAACTTTTCCTCGGGTAAGGTTGATAACAAAAGACTGGTTCCTTGTTTTCGGAGAACTAACTTTGATGTTTTGCGAAGAAGGTTAGCGGAAGTTTTCAAAGA
This sequence comes from Pholcus phalangioides, assembly GCF_987345545.1. Taxonomy (NCBI): domain Eukaryota; kingdom Metazoa; phylum Arthropoda; class Arachnida; order Araneae; family Pholcidae; genus Pholcus; species Pholcus phalangioides. The sequence continues at coordinate 2,934,644 of NW_028301625.1, read as the reverse complement.
CCGGTTGGAATCAGTAGGGGTGGTAAGTCAATGGGAAGAATTTAGTACGAAGCTGTCCTCTGTTTTGCACGACGTCATACCCTTTGTTCGAAAAAAGCGTGTTTGTACATCACACCCTCTATGGTTCACGGATAGCGTGCGGAACCTTTATCTTGAAAAGAAAAGAGCATTCAGAGAGTATAAAAGTGGACGAGGTGACCTATCATTGTTTACTGGTAAAAGAAGACTGTTGAAGAAAGCGATAAGGGATAGTAAAAAGCAAGTTGAATCTAGGTTGGCAGATAACATTGGCTCTGACCCAAAATCATTTTTTCGATACGTCAATAATGGATGTAAGGGGACAGTTGGCCCCCTCTCGATAGGAGGCTCAAAAGTAGAGAGCAATGTAGGCATGTGTAGTGCTTTCAATGACTTTTTCGCGTCGGTTTTTAATGGAGATAATGATATTCGATATACGGGTGTTGCATGGGGTAATAAAACGCTCAACGATATTCAAGTGGAAGACGTGGAGGTCCTAAATCTTCTAAGAAATGTATGTGCAAGCAAAGCACCAGGACCAGATGATATCTATCCCAGGGTTCTCAGGGAAGGTGCTAATGAATTGTTGGGGCCAGTCGCACAGATATACAGGAGTAGTGTTGCTGAGGGTATCGTCCCGAGAGATTGGAAACTGGCTAACGTTGTTCCGATATTTAAGAAGGGTAGTAGAGAAGTGGTGTCTAATTATCGTCCAGTGAGTTTGACGAGCTCCCTCTCGAAAATTTTGGAAATTATCATCAAAAGGCAGTTTGTGAAGTGGATAGACGAGAATAATGTATTGTCGGATAATCAGCATGGGTTCAGGAAGGCGAAGTCATGTGTAACTAACCTCCTTTGCTTCTATGATTACGTGACTAAGGCTTTGGGTAAGAGCAAAAATGTCGACGTTGTTTACCTTGATTTCCAGAAGGCATTCGATCGGGTCCAACCTGGCAAACTCTTGAAGCGTTTACACGAGATTGGAATAGGGGGCAACTTGCTGAATTGGATAGAATCGTGGTTAAGAGATAGGTCGCAACGAGTTATGGTGAACGGGGAATTCTCTGGTTGGACAGACGTCACAAGTGGAGTTCCTCAGGGAAGTGTCCTTGGCCCCATACTTTTTTCACTTTTTATCGACAAACTCGATTAGGGTATCGATGGAATTACTAGCAAATTCGCAGATGATGTGAAGCTAATGGGGGTAATCGGAAATGAAAGCGATAGGGAGTTGCTCCAGACCAACTTAAACAAGATTGCAGCATGGGCAAATGAATGGAGCATGACGTTTAGCGTAGATAAGTGCATGGTCGCTCATTTTGGTTCGAACAACCCACGGTTCTCTTACGAGTTGAATGGTGTCACTATCCCGGATGCAACTAGAGTCACCGATTTGGGAATTCTCATTGACGAGCGACTTAAGTTTTCTGAACATTGTTCAGCGGTTGTCAAAAAATCGAATAGAATGCTTGGTCTCATTTTCAAAAAGGTCTCTTCGCGTTCTCCTAAAGTCATTCTTCCGCTTTTTCGAGGCTTAGTTCGTCCTGGACTGGAGTATGCTGTAAGGTTTTGGAGACCATACCTACAGAGGGACATAGACTTGGTTGAAGGGGTGCAGAGAAGAGCTACGCGTGTCCTTATTGGCACACAGGGCTTGAGTTATGAAGAAAGACTTCATTTTTTGAATATGTTTACATTGGATGAACGCAGGTGTCGAGGAGATATGATCGAAGTGTTCAAAATTTTCAATGGGATGGATAGGATGGACCATGAACTTTTAGTACACCGCCAATCGACTGCTTTTACAAGGGGACACCAGTATCGATTGGTGAGGGACAATGCAAGGTTATGGTGTCGCAGGGAATTTTTCTCCAATAGGGTTGTTAATAAATGGAATAGCTTACCCCCGGAGGTAGTAAATTGTAACACAATTGACACGTTTAAAAAGAAATACGATAAACATGTTGGGGTAAATCGAGAAGCTATCCATTCTTAGAATAAGACAACCATAAGTATTCTTTATGGGCATTGTATAATATTTTATCATGTGTATATATTGTTTGTAATTTGTGTTAATTGCATTTTTAATTGGGTTGCTGTATTTTTGAAACATATGACAACCATATTTTTATGGGCATCTTTTTATCAGCCACCTCGTTGGGCATTTTGCCTGTTGTGGCGTTGTATTTGTATTTGTATTTGTATGTGCACCTTTATAAAACAGAAACCTGTCTAAAGTGAAATATTATTTCAGTTTTTTGACGTTCAGTTTCATACAGTTTTTACTGTATGATACAATAAAAAAAAGTGTGATACTGTGAAAAGTGTATGAACCCACAATCACTGACAAAACAGTGGGTGGTGGCAGGCCGACACTCAACAATGTACACCCATTCTATTTAATACGAGCAAATCTGTTGAAAAATAGGGAAATAATTTAAAAAAACCGAATATACTGTCACATTTTGATACTTGAAGTGCAACATTATCGCTAATCCTAAAAAAAATTAGAATCCGATGCTCATTAGTGACAATGTACCTGTTTTGCAACTCTCAATTGATTTCGATCCACCGGTGAAATTTTTAAAAATGTGCTTCCAAACGCCAATAGTTCTTTCGATGGACCAAAAGGTATTATCAAAAAATTCAAAGTGTATAAATATGGAACTTTCATTTGTACAGAATTTAGAACTTTCATTTGTAACACAGCTTTTTTTTTAACGACCGGTTTGCAGTCCTAAGGCAAATTAAATTTTATGAAGTCATGGTAAAGTACCGTAGTGGTACGCCCATGGTAAGGCAGAAAAAGAGGCATTTTTTGTAAATTTCTGTCCCAATTAATTTATATTTATATGTATTTGTACGCAAAACCCCGACTTACACGATTATCATTGGTCCCATCTGCAGTAAAAGTCTGATATAATGAGTACTGCTTATACCGAAAATCTCGCTATAACTACTGATTAGCAATTGATTATAAAATAGCTAGTGCTAAAGATAGAAAAAAATATTCGGTGATAGCGAGTCAAAATTAGGAAGCATTCGATATAACGTCAAAAATTATATTTATAATTCAATTTAACAAACTATAGAAAATTTTAGGTGCCAACGCCAATTTTCTAGTCGTGACCTTGCACCTGTAACTTGTCACGTTCTGACATAAACTAACAAAATTAAGAACACAATTACTCTCTACTATATTTTATACATAATAAATTAAAATTAATTTTCATTTCATTTTTTTCTTTTATTTGATACCAAGCGTTATCCGAAATACAAAAGAAATTCTTTGGGAAGGGTATTCATAATTCAATTGTTAATTAACCCTTTAATTGGCAAGCATTTAAATACCCAGAGGAGAAACATTGAAACATTTTGAGGGGCTTTATGAAGACAAATGAGGTACCCTTAATGTTACTGCATGACAAAAAAAAATTTACTGTCAATACTTAAAAAAGTATGGGATGCTGCACTTTAGGAAACACACTGTATTTATATGATTTACATAACATTGAATCGTATGAAAATGCCATTTATTGTTTGTCATCTTACTTTTCTATCATTGCTGAAGATGTGTCTCCTCCACACGTGATATTTCATTCCAAAATGCAAATGTTAAAAATCGTTCTTGCTTGACTTGTCAAGAACTAGGAGACATATGTACCTTTGAGTCATTCTTCTGGTTATTTCAGAAACTTCATGAACACACAAGTAAAAATCGAATGTTTAGGAGTTGCTTAGAAGAATCAATGCAGAAACGAACTCAAAATATACAATGTCTTTATTTGAAAAATATAAGAAACTCGTGTTTCTTTTGAGAACAACGCTGCCAAATACAGGGTTAAATAAATGTGAATTTTGAGGAAAGGTCTCTTACCTTTTTAACTTGGTAAAAAACTTTCTTATGTAGAAATGCTATTAAAAATATTATTTATCCATTGATTTATTTCAAATTTTTACCACATGTATTTGATTGTGCATGCCATCCTATACCAGTACAAAATTTATCATACCTTTAATACTTAATTTTTTACCATTTTTCGAAAAAATACATTAAAAACAGCTTGTGCGCATGATAAAATTACATGAAATCAATATAACTGAATAAAAAACTATTCAAAATAAAGGAAACTGTTCAGTTCATAAAATGATGAAAAAGATTGACACATTTTATTGTTTCAATCTTATTCACAATTAAATTTTAAGTTTTAAAAATACAAAAAAAATTTAAGTTTTTTTTTATAACCTAAGTATTTATGAATGGATCTCAAATATTTTTCGTCATTCAATGAACCGAAGTTTCCTTTATTTTGAATTAATTTTCATTCAATTTCATTTATGTAATTTATTTTACCATGCGCGCAATCTGTTTTTAATGCATTTCTTTTTTTCAAATTTGTAAGAAATTAAGTGTTCGAGATATGTAAAATTTGCATCAGCATAGGATAGCATAAACAATCAAATACATGTGGTAAAAATTTGAATTAAATCAATGAATATATATATAAAATTAATATTTTTAATAATATTTATACATAAGGGTTCACCATGTTAAAATGTATGAGACCCCCTTCAGTTATCCCCCCCTCCCAAAATAAAACTAATTCTTGTATATATAATTGTGAACGTGATGCAGGAAAATGAAAGTAATATTTTACACGTCAATGGCCAAAACTACATCAGGAACAGTTAGAGTAGATTCCAGAAAATTTTTCTATAACTTAAATTCAGTAGGGACTGTATAATCTTGTAATTTTGACACTAATTCTACTATGACTATCTTGACCATTATTCATTTTTTTCATTTATATTTCAAAATTTAAATTCCAAATAAATATTTATGACATCCTCCGTAAAGATCAGTTGAAATGAAAAATAAAATAAATTCGTATTAAATCTGATAATACTGTAAATCTTAGTTCTTAAAATTAAAAGTGAAAGTTCACGCACAAATCTTGAAGGGAAAGAGTTAGTAGTAGTAATTCAACCGCTCGCGTTTTCTGATAGAATAAACCGACGAAAGGCCATGGAAATCGTAGAAGTGAGTCGAACAAATCTGATGGAAGCACTACTAATTGCATCATTTCCTTAAAAATTTCCGCCTCATTTACCATCAGTCAACTTTAGCGAATGGAAAGAAATTCGGAACGGCCTTTTGCGGGTTCTTTTAAGCCACGGGTTAAATTATCTGTCCCGGAAGGGGCTAATCGGTTTGTCTGAGCATATAAATGAGATGATTTCTTTACACAGCAATTGCCACAGATTGCTGCGCGGTTAACAAAACTGGAGAGTTATTTGAAAAAGCAGCATCTTGTTAAACTGGAAGACTTTACATAATTTAAAGAGATTTTAAGCTTTCATCATCGTTTGAAAATAGTTCAAATTTATGGTTTAAAAAAGATTAATTAGAGCCCTTGATTAGATAGTTGTAAAGATTTTTAAATGTTTGCTGAAATCCGTGAAATCGATATGAAGCAGAATCTCAACATGAATCTCAACTAAAACAAAAAGTCTTCTATCACAGTGTTTCTCAACCTATAGCCCGTGGACAGACCCTACTGGGATGAAAAATTATTCAATTGGGAAACTGACATTATAGAAAAAGGTACTCTTGGGTTCAGATGAAAAACATGACCCTCATACTTTGGGTCGAAACAAATACGGGATATCTCTGTCTCCATAACATGCAATTATCAATAATATTGATAGTTATTGCTAAAATTCAAGACTTTCAAATCGCAGTAAAAAAAAAATGTATTTCACGAAAAAACGTTAAAACCGGGTGATCCCATTTCATCCAGGGAAAAATACGGAACATTGGTATCTTGAATACGGAAAAATACGGGACATGGCTAGTCGCACCAAAAAACGTTGCTATAAGTTGTCAAAATCACTAATTATTGCTGCAATTGCTGAAAAAGGGGTAAATTGGGAGCCACTAGAAATCTCGGTTATCTCTGTATGTTTCACATCCACAAAACTCATTGAATTTTTTTTTTCTTTACAAAAACGGATGTCAATCGGTGCTGTTAGCATATTTTTCATTGAAACAATACATCAACACAGCAATTTAATTTTATTAGAGTGAAATTTTTAATTAGCTAAGATAATTAATTAAGGGTAAAGTAAAGCGTTCGCGTTGATTTTAATGTTATCTATAAACAGATAAAATCATGCTCAGCAAAGTTGATTAGTCGTTTTCTTGAATTTCATGTCCAATTCCCTCAATTTTGTACAATTTTATAAATCTTCGAACACGTAAAGCTTCAGCAGCTCTTAAAAATAACACCTGCAAGGAAAATTAACTCTTTCTAGATAAAAAAAATACTTATATAGTCGTATATTTTGCATTAAAATGACACTAAAGATGTACTCTATATTACCAAAAGAAACTTGAGGAATAAAGTTATTATAATCGCTTTTTTACCATGGGTATTTCCTCAGAGTATGCGAGCGCTTGAGGATGTAAAAAAAATGAAACCTCAGCTCTTGAGGTTACTGCCACAATGAAAAAATTTCAAAAAATTCTAATGGCAACACCCACTTTTATGCATTGCAAAATGATCCGCGTATCAATAAAACAAATGGCCTTGGATCGTTACCTGTAGCACCATAAATGCGGACGCAGGACGCAAAGAAGATATCAAGGGTTTGGTGCAATAGACGCTCGGTCAGGGAATTTTTGCAAATCTGCGGAAGTCCCTGACCGAGAGTCTAGCACAGCAACCTCTTGCTGAGATCTTTCTTTGTCTGCGTCCTGCGCCCGCATTTATGGTGCTACAGGTACCGTTCTAACGCCATTCATGGTTTTTCACTGCACCAATCACTCTGCAATGCATAAAAGTGGGTGTTGCTATTTGAATTTTTCGAAATTTTATTGCTGTAAATGTAACCGTGAGAGCTAGGGTTTCGTTTCTCATCTCATTCTTGAGTGCATACTCTTAAACACATATATCTCGAATTCCATTGGCATGCGTTTATTTTTGCGGCCGCTAGGGTCTCGTATATCGGCAAAGTTATCATATGACCACCCTGTGCACTGGGCCATAGAGGTTGAAATGCAGTTTTCGGGGGGAAAACCGTAGAACATAATGAATATGTGAGATGAATTTTCATAATTATCGTCGATAAATTATTATCATCATCAACAGTTTTTAATCCACCGTTAGATGAAGGTCTGCTCTAAATTTTTCCATTTTGCTCTGGCTGAGTTGACACCAGCCACTTTTCTGATCTCGTCGATCCATCTTGCGTGGGGACGCCTTCTCGGACGTTTAACACCACGGGGGAACCAATCTAGAATACTTGTGGTCCATCTATTTTCCCGTCTTCTTGCAGTATGTCCAGCCCCTTCCCATTTTAGACGTTTAATTCTTTCCATGATATCATACACAGTATACCTTTGTGTGGTTCCTTATCCAAGTGATTCGTTTTCTGTCTCTCCTTATGATGCCTAGCATACATCTTTCCAAGACCCTTTGTTTTGTCTGTAGCCTTTGTATCGTTTTGCTTGTGAGTGTCCATGTTTCAGCTCCATTAGTCAGTGCTGGTAGCACACATTGGTTAAACACTTTTCTTTTTAGGCATAACGGCTCTTCAGAATTACACAGTTTTGCCAAAAGTGCTCCATCCAATCCTGATCCTTCTGTTTATTTCATTAATGATTTCTTTGTCCATGGTAATTTCTTGTCCCAGGTATACATAGCTTTCTACTTCTTAGATAATTATATCTATGTTTAAATACGGGACGACTGTATGAAATATTCAGTCCAACCAAAAATACAAGAATACCCCGTAAAATACGGAGCATATAGTCACACGAAAATAGTCATGGCGAAAATTTTCAGACATATTGCTTGTCTTTGGATACAAAAAAGGTTGAGAAACGCTTCTCTATCGTGATACGGGAATGATTCGTGATCAACATTTCAGCATTGAGAACACGCTGTTTTGTTATTATTTATTATTATTATGGCGTTTCTCGGATAGCAACTTGAAGCACTGTTCATGCTAAACCCTTGGGTGTATTTAAAAGCTGTATCATTGTACGAATCAACCAATATCAAACACGAGTAAAAAAAAATTATATGAGAATTCGGGCTGTCCATTCAAAGTTCATGACGAGAATTCTAAAGTAAGAGAAAGAGTCCTGCATAAAACTAATTAGTATTCTGACTGTAACCGCCTACTTACGTAATTATTCGTACACTACTTGAATTTTAGGTCAAATATTCTTTTCATCCAAAAGTTCCATAAAAAATATTAATAATATAATTGTCACGCGAAAAGAGATTTCCTAATTACCATTTCAGTTGTTATGAACGAAGACATTTTCTGAAATACAGTAATTATAAAACACTGTCTAAATTTAATTTTTTTTTCTAACAAACTTCGGAGTGAAAAAGAAATTTCTTCTTTTTAATTCAATCAGTAGCGTGAATAGTTTTTGAATAGCTTTCTTATGATCCCGAAAAAGGTTATTTAACGCTATACTTTTTGAAAATTCTTTTGATGCCTTTCCAAGCATAGAATGCACTTACGATCAGAGGTGTACAACCTCCTTCCCGCGAAAGGTGTTCTGGTAGAAAAGTATCGATATGATCTTCAGTTCTAGATCCAAGCTGACCATATTTTCTCGATAAAAATATGAGAAATCGGGATGCATACAAGACATCGCCAAAAACATAATCGAAGCAAAGTCAGAAAAATTATAGAAAAAAAAATGTACAAAAAGTTTGTAAACTTTCCAACACTACCTCTAAAATTACTGATAAATCGCAAGTTTCGAGAAATAGAAGACTACTGCTAGTCGCAATGGATTAAAATGTAATTCAAACAAACAAAAAAACCCTGTAAATGTTTGACAAACATGCGAAATGAATATACTGTATTTATATGACTGATTAAATATGACAGTCATAATTACCATAATATAATCTATAGTCATGAAAATAATCTTAGTTCTTGATTTCTCTGTAAGGAATAAAAATTCAAGCAAGTCTCTTGAAAAGACGGGGCATTTTTTATAAAAAGCTTTTTGGACGGAGAAAATTACGGGTCCCGTAAAGTACTGGTTTTGTGGTTACCCCCTATTATATACAAAGTTCTGCCCCGCGAGCGGCAGAAATACCGCGTATCTGGCCCGTGGATCGAAAACGTTGTGCAACCTTGCTTAAGATCAAGAGAAGTTTTGGTTTAATTTCAAAAGTAGTAACCTCCATTTTGCGTCGTATTCACACATTTTTGTCAGTTTGAAATATTTCTCGACGTATTTTATTGGTAGAGGCGTCTATGAAACTCATGGTAGATGAGGAAGTGACCACATCCTAAATCTCCCCCAACATGCTAATTTTTATTCCAATTCGCTATGGTATAGGTGAAATCATGATTAAAATTACTAAGCATACCAAACATTGAAAGTTAGCCAGTTTTATTTCATTCAACGGGAGACTATTACAGTGACTGATTTTAGATTAGCACCGCAGGTGTTGAAAAAACCCAGAAATCTTCATTTTTGCATCCTATAGAACTGAAAGCACTTCTGCGACATTTCTATATCTCACGAATAAATTCAATTGACCACTGTCCATTGTGACATCTACGTCAATGAACACATATTATTTGCTGCTCTGCTTATAACTAACCCATCAGGGTTTAAAAACGGAGTTAAATATTGAAGGCCAAAGTAAACATTGGTTCTTCAGGAGCACAAACTTTTTACACCTGCTAGAAAAAGCAAGTGAGAACTATGTCTATATAGGGCCGGGATTGCATTATTAAAGTTACATAAAAGATCTTTTACAAAACTTGAAAAAAAACCCCAATAAACCTATTTGTTAAACTTGCTCGAATCTAACTGATACGCTTATTGGTTGCATTTTTCAAGTTTTATAAAAAAAACATTTATCAAACTTTTATAGTGTAATCCCAGCCTAAAATCTTCAGAGAACAGTTGATGAAATCATGCACAATAAATGCTTAAGCCATAACCAGTGGGTCAAATGTGGCCCTCGGAGTCATCTGATGTGGCCCGCTACCTCAAACCTAATTTGTAAAAAGTAAACTAAGCAGCACATTACCAAATCACTTAAGAGGCCCGCAATGTATCCACAGATCACTTGAGTGAGCCGTGGCACAGTTCCAGATCACTTAAGAGGCCCGCAATGTATCCACAGATCACTTGAGTGACCCGTGGCAGCACAGTTCCAGATCACTTAAGAGACCAGTAACAAAGATCACTGAAGTAACCCGCAAGACATTTCCAGATTACTTAAATGACACGCGGCACATTCCCAGATTACTTAAATGACACGCAGCACATTCCCAGATTACTTAAATGACACGCAGCACATTCCCAGATTACTTAAATGACACGCAGCACATTCCCAGATTACTTAAATGACACGCAGCACATTCCCAGATTACTTAAATGACACGCAGCACATTTACAGATCGCTTACACCGACATGGTTTAAGCTATAGTCACAATTTTTTGATAAGAGATCGACACGGATTGGTTAAATTCAGGGTTTTAACCAATCTATGTTGATCTCTTATCCAAAAATTGTAACTACAGGTTTAAACCATGTCGGTGAATACGGCCCTTAAGTGACCAGCTGGTGCTGTTCCAGACCACTTAAGCCGGGTTTTCCTAGAAGCAGGTTTTTACAGTGCGTGCAGCGTGAAAACTGATTGGTCAAAAAAAAAAACCTGAATTTCAATTTTTTAACCAATCGGCGTTTTCACGCTGCACAAGGCGCAGAAATTCTACTCCTAGGAAAATCCGGCTTTAAGCAGGACCGTAACTAGGATTTTTGTGGAGGGGGGCGAAAAACACTATAAAATTCAATAATTGTTAATGATATTTTTGTTTCCTCCTGAAACTTGTAGCCCCAGTGCTCTAGTTCCGATGATGACTTGGATCGGGACACGCTTTCAAACGAAAGAAGTGGCCCGCATTCTCCTAAATATTGAACACCCCTGTCATTACACGATTAGAAATTTTTCCCCAGTAGCAAATGTTTCACTATTTGGATATTTTTAGAATATTTCGATTATACATCCGAAAAGATTATAACCATCTTGAAAAGCAGATTGTTCTATGGTAAGAGTTTCCAAAATGACTGGCGATCTCGAGATATCGCGAAAAGTCTTTAAAATCCTCACTACAGAACAAACAAGGCGCTCTAAAACAATTTTCAAAAACGAATTTTCCCATGTCAGAGAGATGGGCGACATTCAATACACGCAAAGTACTGAAATATATATCTTCAGCGATGCTTACCACTCACTCGGTGAGTTGGGTATATATAAGTGTGTATCCTCGAAGTCACTGTTTGTTCTTGACGTTAGGATACGATTCGAGAGCTTTTTCTCAAATCTTTCGCGTATTTGCTTTCAGCTATGCGCATACATGCACTATAAATTTGCTTTTTATTTGTAAACCAAAAATATTTCCGTCCGGCTTTTAAATTTAGTCGATAATAAAAAATTCATGCTATTTACTACATCCACAATTTAGGATACAGTTTCACAGTAGCTCTTCCATATAGAATCTGCAAAATGTATCCAATGACTTTTTGGCCGTAATATATTGAATTCCCCGACGTGAGGCTCGAATTTACTGGATTTGTAAGACATAATCTTCGGAGAATGTGGGCTTATAACGCAATAGAGAAGTTTGTGAACTAGAAAAGAATTTTATTGATCGTTTTTCTATATTAGTGGAGAATTTATTTAAGAATCATTTGATTTTTTTTTTGCCTCATCATGGTCATTTTATGCACACGAGGGACTGAATATATAGGCAATCGGGACAGCATTTTCCTACACTGACTTTTTCTTTTAATCGCAGCAGTCTTTAAGGGTGTATGACAGGTGTGACCGCGCCGGGCGCAGCGGTTTTGAAGGCCCCGCACCTATCGTGATAGAAGTGAATCATATATATATATATATATATGTGCTATATAAATTAATTCTGAATTCCCATCGATTGTGGAATTTTCTCTCCTTAATTCTGAATTTTCATTGTAAATACTCTAGATATTTTTCAGCATTCCTGTATAGTTTGTGGTAATACACGAATCTTTGGATGCCGATATATATATATATATATATATATATATATATATATATTGTCTTTATATATTGAATCTTTGGATGCCGATATATATATATATATATATATATATATAAGCACTTCTTTTTTCTTTGCTCTGTTTTGCCGATCTATGGTCTATCTTAACTTCTTATTTTCGGCGAGAGCCTTTTGAACTCCTCTATATAGAAATATTTTGCTTTCCTGTGTGTGAATGCAGTCAACCAAACTGTTTCTCTGTGACGTCCAGTCTAATTTCGAAAAGAACCACCATGTGATCACCTTTAGCCAATAGGCAACCCCGAATAGAAAATATCTTTATGTGGGGTTCTTGATAACGTGACTGTGTTGTGCTTTTCATGTGTTTTAGGATCGGTCAGGTAGTTATCCCATTAAAGTTTAATCTCTTTCAAAAGTTAATAGTGAAATGTAGGACACGGCGGTTCACCCCCCCCCGAATATTTTTAGTCGTGGACCCCCCCCCCCCTCCGGAAATTTTGGTGTCTGCCACGGACCCCCACGTTTAGTCGTGGACCCTTAGAAATCTTGGTGCCTGCCATGGAACCCCCTCCCCATTTATAGCAGCAGAAACTACAGCCATCTACAGCGAGAATGTTCTTGAACTATGGAGGACACTCTCTCTGTCTCTCTCTCTCTCTATCCAGTACTTTTCCTTTTCTTTTTGAATCGAACAAGGCCCAGGCTCTCTCTGTCACCGATCGGCAATTTCTATCCAGTACTAGTAAATGTGATGCGGTAGCAATGCCATCTATTGGACAACAGAGAACAATAGCTACATTCTTTCATAGAAGCGACAGTATTTCATAGATGCTTTGTTGGGGGGCATGGCCGATGCATGGTTGGGAAGTATTGGCGTATTTACAGGGGAGGGATTAGCGAGTTATAGCCCAGGGCGGAAAGTTCATGGGGGTGGCACTTCGGAGGAATGAGTGGCCAGGAAAATTAGTAAAATGGGAGAAGGGTGCTCAAATTTGCACAACTCTTAATAAATCCGCCTCTGCACAGACAACTAGGGACTAGGTCAGTGAGTGACCAAAAAAGTGACCTAGATAGTTTGCCATCACGTGGACGAGCAAAAGAGTTACTTAGAGCGTGAGAAAGCACATGAATGACTAAAAGAATAGCCTACAGAGCGAGTGACCAGGCCAGTGAGTGACCTAGAGAGTGTGAAGCATGTGAATGACCAAAAGAATGGCCTACAGCGCGAGAGACCAGTATAATTGGCGCATCTCAATGATCACATAACGGTACCTCAAGTTTAATTCATCCTTGAAAGTTACTCGTATATTTCACAACTCGTATATCGAAGCAGACTTTACCACTAAGAATGTGAAATACCTATTATGCATTCCATATTAAAAAATTGGTGATTTCATCACATATTCATCACCAATAGATGTTGTTTGACATATTTTCCTCCATCAAATAGTTTCAAATCATCGATTGGAAACGTTAGAATAAGCAAACGCAATAGGATTGATTCCCAAACGTAAACCAAAAGAAACCTGTCACATTTTCTCATCGTCTCGGACTTTTATTTGAATTTCAAAGTGACATAAAAGGCTTAAAAAACACTTTAATCTCGTAAAAATAAAATAAAATTGAATTGGTTTTTTTTGAATTTTCATCTATATATGGAAAAGTTGTTAACTTTTTTTTTTCAGAATCATTCATTCAAGAGAAAAATAAAAGCTTGATGTCATCGCCGGAGAGACTTTCGGCAACTTCTCGGTGAAAGTAAAATTTTAAAATAAAAATTATCCTATTGTCACGTTTCAGGAATTTCGGCGAAATCTCCGCGATTACCTCCAGAATTGCTTTCTGTTAAACTTTCGGGAATATTTTCCGTCACAAATATTTTTGTCCCATCAAATTCCTTCTTTAGTGGTCTTTTCAACACGAATTTCGTTGGGTCGCGTCGAAATTTTGCAAATGAATGGGAATTTTTGAATTTAAGTTTTTCAAGCGAATCAAAAATGTACGATAAATATAAGAATATAATGATTTTAAATAAAAATAAATCGGGTTATTTTTCTTTTAAAAACCTATCTAAATCATTTATCTGCACCCAAATCTAACGGAAAAGTCTGTTTGAGAGTGTCTATAAGAATATGTGTGTGTCTAATGTGTGTACCAAAAGACGTTCCGATGTTTTAAGAGCTCGAAACCTGCTCAGTTCTCGTCAGAATATTGCATGAAACCGATTTACTGTATTTGATTTTTCTATTTGTCGAAGAGAGGTGGCGAACAGGTATGTGGTTAGGATGAGAAATCAGTTCAGCAAGCCAGAGCTGCCCTTAGGAATTCGCGACAGGTGCGGTCGCAGGAGCCCCGCACTTATGGTAATGAAAAGTGAAAAAAATATACATATAAAATATATCTAACATATTTTCGATTCTGGGACATTTCCTCTCATTAATTCTGAATTTTCATCAGTTCTGCGATTTTTTTCTCTCATTCATTCCGAAATTTCATTGGTAAATATACATTATCAACATTTCTGTATATTCTGTGGTAATGTATGAATCTGTGGATACCGATTCCCCTCCCCACAAAAGATAGAAAATCGGGCTAAGGAGCCCGAAATTATTTTCGCTCCTAGCCCCGTGTTTGATAAGGGCGGCCCAGCAGCAAATCTTATTTTAAGATGTTATCTGGTGAGTTTTTTGGCCCACCAGCATTTTTATTTGACCCACTAGTAGAAAGAAAAAATTTTTACTCATTACTAGGCTATGACAAATTGTTTCACTGTCAATGATTATGACTCCCGCGACATGTTTGGATGCAATTTCTTTTAAGCGGTCCACCAGTTTGCATCTCTTATAAAATGGCCTACAGTGCAGTCAATAAATATCCTCAAACACCCAACTTTTCAACCGTTACTCAGAGAAATGTTCAGTAAGTAAATGACTTGCGAATCTTAGACACGTCATTTATTTTTTAAGGGCCGTATATCCATTAAAGTACGCGATTCATTTTTAATAACATCCCCTCTTACCTACAATTTGTATTACTTCATGTATATTTGAATATACATGGTAAAAAAAAACCCATTACACCCATTTCTTTTCTCAATTTTTCTGGTATTTTAGTAAGTACATTTTTTAGTGTTATTTCAGCACAAAATACGGCTATGTAAATACAATACTTTTTTCATCTAGAAAGAGTTGATTCCGTCTTGGTGTCATATTTTGAGCGCTACCAAAAATTTTCTTGTTCAGAGATTTATAAAATCTCACAAAATATTGAGGGTCTTGAAAATAAAATTCACGGTAAGAACTATTCAACTTTTCTAAGCAAGATTTTATCTGTTTATAAATAACAACCACCTCTTTGGGCATTTTGCTTGTTGTGGCCTTGTAAAATTTTGTATTTGTTAACAATTAAAATCTAGGCAAACTGTATATTTTACCTTTAATTAACCATTTTAGCTAATTAAAAACTCCACTCTGGTGAATTAATTTGATGTGTTCATGTATTGTTTCAATTAAAATATGTTAAAATAGCATCAACTTACAACTGCCTTTTTAGAAAAAAATGTTTGCAATACGTTTTTATGGGGTGAACTATATAGGATTAAGAACGTTTTTGTACACATTCAGTTGATCAAAGAAACAAAAATTTCAAATTTTCAACAGGGGTATTCACCGAGACATTTTAGTTTGGAATTCGCGAATTTTGCTATCTCCAGCTTACATTTTTGAGCTAAAAAATTCCTACTATAAGATACCAGATATGAAGTAAACAAAGTTATTTTAAGATTTTGTTTGTTTTTGAGATCCACGCATAGATTATAATGTTGAATAAATAGAGTATGACAGTGACATATTCATGAAGGTGCGCCGCTTCACCCTGGGATGCCATGGGACTACCATGAAGTTCCATGAAATATTTGGGGGACAAAATTTATATTGAACGGAAATACACTCGTGTGCAAAATTAAGAGAATTTATACATTGTGTGTATTTGAGGCATAATGTTGGACACCGCACACCCCCCTCCATGTATTGACAAAGGGTCCCTGACTGCTAGGCGGTATAGAGAGGAGATCTTAGGGCCCTATGTTCGACTTTTCAGGGGTGCAGTTAGCCCTCGATTCCTTTACATGGACGACAACGCTCGTCCACATTGGATTCACCTGGTCAACGATTATCTAGAAAGTTGGAATATTCGGCGTATGGATTGGCCAGCCAGATCTCCTGAGCTGAACCCTATAGAATATGTCAGGGACGCTCTTGGGAGGGCAATTGCATCTCGCCATCGCTCTCCGAGTACCATCCCGGAGTTAAAAACTACGTTGCTGCAGGAGTGGGACGATTGCCTCCTCAAAACTGAATCGTGTCCAGTATGCCGTCGCGCTGCGAGACCAGTCTGATAGTGAGAGGGGACCATATCCCATATTTACCATACCATAGACTCATTTTCGGTTCGATCTCGCAATGTGGATTTTGGACATTCCTATAATCATGAGCTTTACTGACATGCGTGCGTACTATGGCTTTTGAATGGACATCTCTTTCTCTGTTATAACTGTATTCGTGTCAAATTTCATTAAAATCTGTCCATTAGTTTTTCAGAAATTCGACATAATGGGCTAATTCTCTTAATTTTGCACACGAGTATATAGGGTTGTTATTTGCAACAAGTATACCATGTGTATTTAGGGTAGCACCACGGTGCTTTGATATCAAGCAGAGATGCAATTAAAAATTCTAATCTCATTCCCAAGGGTGCCGCGTATGTGAAAAATTCGGGAATCCCTGCAGTATGAAGTGCAAACTAACGCCTGTATACACCCACGCAAAAGTCAAACGGCTCAATAATTACAGGGTGTATAAGGACTCAATTTAGCATTTTGTGTCAGGTAAAGCATGACACGTGGAGTGGTTGGCTGTCATCGCATCCGGTGGAAAAACTTCCAAGAACAAGCGCTGGGCAACAATTACTTGGGGCATACAAGGTAGTGACGGCACAGCATTATTGTTTGAAATATGTGATTATTGCATCGTCTTGGTTAAATAATATATCTGGAAGACATCCATCCGAACAGATAGTGTACACCAGTAAATTATTATTGACTTCCCTGTGTGTAAGATGCATAGAATTTCCTAGCATGGTAATATTATAGCCATATAGAAATACATGAAAATAGTTGATCAACTACGACCAGAACCTCTATATACATATAAGTACTTTTACCTATAATTCCCCAGACTGGAGCCCAATCTAGTATATTCGGGACTCACTCAATCATCGTATTCTATACAGTAAATCAGGTATCTTTAACCTTTTGCTTGCGGGCACCGCGGTACTTATGGAAGCATCCAAGAGTGTTCGATGGTTGTGTAGAACTCCATACTCGAGAGATATGAATTTACGCTCCAAGTAAACTTGTTATTCAAGTTGCATTTAAGGGTTTACATCATGCTAATTTGAGTTTGATCATACATCAGAGCTGTTATATGGGTGCTCCATAGGCGGAGATAGACCTGGAAGTGTGGGGGCACGGTCATTATTGCTGGGGGGCGGGCACGATGATGATGATGTCAATTCATATATACATATATACATTAGATCAGTCGACTCCACCTTTGACGCTGGGGGCCCCCCCCACGCCCCCCCCTGTATCTCCACCCAGGGGGTGCTCTTTATCTGATAATGCACATGAACGTTGCTCGAAGGTTGTCAAGATCATCCATCCATCATGCAACTTCCAGCGTCTGATTCTCCCTAGATCTTGTGACAACCTTCAGAACATTTTCTGTCCCTTCCAAACCATTTTTATCGCTCCTTCATAAAAAAAACCTTTCATTCTTCCTTCACCTGCTCGTCACATCAATGTGTGACACAAACTGTATATAGATAACTACAAATAAAAATATAAAGTCAAAATCGGCTATAACGAGAACTCGGCTTTAACGTCAATAACTGGAGGTCCGGAATGGTTCCCATAAAGGATAGTGTTAATCACGTCAGTGAAAACGCAACGACCTTTGATATAACGACACATTTTTCTTTGCTTCTGCGTTTGTATAGCGTTTTCCCAAGAAATTCTTAGATAATTATAGCTCATCACATTGAAGGATGTTTGTCTATATTGATATCTAATAGTTGTGCATTTTTTTTTACATGTTTGATGCTCTGACTTGCTCATTGACATGACCCGTATACGGAACATTCCCGTACTTTTCGGCTATATTTTGCCCTTTCCGACGTTTTATACAATACAAATACAAATACAATGCCACAACAGGCAAATTGCCCAACGAGGTGGCTGACTTAAGAACATCATGGATCCCCGAGCCATTTTTTGGAGGCCCTACCTACTACTGCTACACCACACATGCAACCCGCCCACACCCCCCCCCCCCGCGGAACCCCCAACGAATCGGTACATGCGGGAATGTACGTGTAGTGAAACCTGACGTGAAGTTTTTTTTTGTTTCTCTGTAATGCTTGTTATGTATAGTGCTGCCATCTGCCACCAGTTTTTCTAACTATGAGTGAAGTGTTATGATTGAATGATTTATCGTTGTAGGACTGTTGCTCTCCGTGGCGAGACTTTTTAACGGGGAGATCGGCTCGCATTTGCGCCTTGAAGTTGGGAACCACAGAAAACCAACTTCAGCCGACCTCCCTCTCTTATAAAAATTCCTCGTTTTTTTCAACGAAGAATTACATTGATTCATAATCATGACTTACTAGAATCGGAAATGAAAGTAATTTGTGTAATTTATATAAATTATGCTATGATATACTAATGCAAATATTCATCTCAAATATTTTTTGTGAAAAAAATACATTTTAATTTACTGCAGATTTGCAGCACCTCTAGATTTCTCACCAAGGATTATTTCGTAAGCTGATTAGCAATACAGTGTTTGGCAATTTTGCTGACAATTCGCAACATTTCTGGCTAGAATTGGCGATGTTCGTCATTTATGATTCTGATTTCCCCGTATTTTTATCGATCAGCTATGATCATCCTAATAATAGCGAAATAACAATTTCATGCACAGTATGTGATTGTATCTGATTGCATTTTTTCCGTCGACAAAGGTCTTGAAAACATCAACCTTAAAACGACATAGTTTCGTGAAATATTCGATGACGTTGTAACCGAATTTGACTGCACACACACACGCACTCACATCTACACCATCAAGTTCTTGAAACCGATTATGAACCAGAAAAACCGAAAAGAAACCTATCGAGAACTTAATCATTGCCAAACACAAAAAAACTAAACATTTTTTTTGTAAAAAAAAAAAAAAAAAAGTCCAAAAAGAAATAGGGTATATTTCCTTATTCCCGTCCTTATATGTAAATTTCGGATATACACATTTCTGCATAAATAAACAAAAACATCTTTTTTTTCTCTTTTTTAAGGAAACTTCGATGTTTCCTTAAAACACCCAATTTAGAAAGAAAAAAAAAACCAAGAAGTAAAAATTAATAGGTTTAATGATTCGTAATATCATAACGTGGGAAAAAAAACATGGGGGAAAAAAAGCTGGAAAAGCGTTAATTTATTAATAAGCAGTAACGGCAAAATATTTTCCCCGATAAAAACGAAAAATAAGCGATATATATTCGGGAGGTTTTTTTTTTTTTTAACCTCAGAGAGAATAAGCTGTTCAAGTGGAAAAAAAAAGGTTCCAGAAAATTCTCAAGGGGAAATGATTCACCTACAAGCTTCGTTTTTCTATATATATGGATAAATTGGTCCTCATCCTGAGAGCAACTTTTGAAATATGCAAGCGTGTATAGAGAGAGAGTCGCGTTGAGAGATACTAACATTTTTGCTCTATTTTTTTCCCCATGTTGCATTAGTTGTTGTATTTACTTTTCCACCAACAAGTTAACTTCTTAGCAACTATAGAAAGAAAATAAATATAAGAGAGAGATTGGCTATATATTATATATTTTCTTCTTTCCCTCCTTTCCGAAGTATTCGAATGAGAATCCATGTTAGGTAAATAATTCTTAAGGTTGATGATGTCCCATGAAGCATTATTTGATCACTTCAGTACTCTCTGTTGCTTCTGGGTTCCCTTTCTCAACATTATTCTGTCTCTAATTTAATAAATCAACGGAATGCGTTCTCATCTACACGCGTACTCGCCGATAAACCAGGAACATTAATTGATGGTATATACTTATGATCGTCGAAAAGGCTCATCGGAGCAGGGATGTCCAACGTACGTTGAAAGATCAGACGAAAATGACTCTCATATAGAGAGTATGGCTCATCTCACAGCTCGACATGATTTACAGCGAGGGTATATAGCCCAGGGCCATATAACAAGGGCTGTCTCACGAGGCACTGGAATTGGTACCAGCTGACGTCACGCGTGTGCGTCATTAGCCTGCAGAACCGAGTGCGCCCGCTTTGCTATCTTGTTAATTACGGTAGTTTGCACAATCTCCTTTACTCTGCCCACTTTACTGAATTTTTTCCAGAATTACCTTTTTGATTATTTTCATTTAGTGTCTGTTTATTTATAAATATAAACATCCATTTATACATTTAAAATAAGAAATTTCTCATTTGCTTATGAGGTAACTTCCACTAAGAATATTTTTCTTGGGTCCATTTCAGTTGAATCGCGCACGTTAATTAACTTTTATTGGGTTGATTGAAAGCCAAATCGAGGCTGATAATTTCGATAACTTTCTAATGATTTTTGATTATCTTTTTGTTTTCAATATGAATTAGGTGTAGCTTTAAGAAGCGTTGACTTCTTTATTACCCATACAACTGCAACATAAAAACATGGGAAACCAGTGGTATCAGAGCCGGGTGTGCTGTGGGGTGCTCGAGTACCCACGGTGATTTATAATAAGGGTCTGAACACCCAACAGAAATATAAATTTCCTATGTAGAATCAAGACCAGCACCCACAATTTCCAAACACTTCCGATGCCCCGTGGGAAGCAAATATAAAAAAAATCCTAATATTCAATGTTTTAAGTTATTACTATTATTTTGAATGCTGATATCAAAAGACATTATTACTTTTAAACTACTTCTTTGATGTAATCCATTTCTTAGCTCAACAGATTATAAAAATACTACATGCGCATACCTTGGACACAAAACCAGAAGCGGATTAAGGTCGGTTGACGCACAGGGAGCAGAAGAAAATATTGGGCCCCTTAAATTAGAAAAAGTGTAAAGTTAGGGTTTTTCGAGGCCCCTCCAGCCGTCAAATCCGCCTCTGACTAAAATAATGTGATGATCACCTAAACGAGAAACCTCTCCATTACTTATGCTGATGTCGTCTGCTATAAAAAATGTAGCAGGGCCATGACGTAACACAGCAATTCCGAGAACACGCCCACTGAGACAAAGTGGCAAGCGCAACATCAAAAAGATGAAACAGCCCTTACTATAGCCCAGGGTGAGAGTGATAGGATCCGAGAGACACCCACGCTCTATCACACTAGGTGATGTTAACACAGTCTCCTAATGGGACTCTGGTGCCTCCGGGAAATCTAACCATTGTAGCTTTAACAAAATATATACAGGGTGATTTAGAAAATGTGGGAAAACTTTAATCGGTGACAGTACTCACCGATACAAACAATTGTCATCAAAGAATGTATGGTCTAACGTGAAACGCAAACGCGCGCGCTAGCACGTTTAGCCTCATGTTAGACCATGGCCGTTTCGAAACGGCCGCTCTGCAAACGTTAAAACGGTATTCCTGTTGAAATTTATCACACCATGCATGCAAATGTAACCTGGGGAAGAAGAAGGAACCGTATGCAAATCTGCTTCACAGTGAATAAAAGGTGCGGACGCCAGCCCTGTAAAGTCATTCCAGCGTGCAACCGTTCTAACAGTTGTAACGTACGGGATAATGGCACACTTTAGTAATACTGAAAAAGCAGACATGCATTTCATTTACGGAGCTGAAAACGGAAGTACCACAGAGGCAACACGAATGTACGGTGAGCGTTTTCCTTACAGGTGGTTGCCCAATTCAAAAACATTTGCGCTTTTGCATCGGCAGCTGTGTGAAGTGGGATCCTTTCTTGCTTCCCGGTCTGATGCAGGTCCGCCCCTTTTATTCACAGTGAAGCAGATTCGCATACGGTTTCTTCTTCTTCCCCAGGTTACATTTGCATGCAAGGTGTTCTTTTTCACCCGATAAATTTCAACAGGGATGCCGTTTTAACGTTTGCGTAGCGGCCGTTTCGAAACGCGCTAGTGCGTTTGCGTTTCATGTCAGACCATGCATTTTTTGATGACAATTGTTTGAAAACCTCTCTTAAAGTTTTTCCCATCTTTTCTGAATCACCCTGTATACATGGGCAGGTGCCATTCATGCACATCGCCATTAAACAAGTGTAAAAATTGATGATAAAAAATGATGAGGTAATTAAATAACGGTTATAAATCACATAATTTTCATAATCGAGAATAGTTCTTGATAATCGATATAATTTGATCAGCTTCTTGTGTCGGGGAGTTTCATTGACAACTTTTGTGATGAATCATTTGCGGCCTCCTATTGGTAACTGAATCAATCTGCATCAGGGTTGTTCCAATCGCTGTACCGCCTCGTTTGATTCAGTCCACAAAGTCGCTCGTAGGACTCATCTATTGCTACCTGTTATCCGCTTCTTGGTAAACCCTCGGGAATCAATGTCTATAAAATCCAGTCAATAAATGTCAATGTCTATAGCTCCGGGTCACAAGTTCGGAGGGGCAACAAATTTGAGGTCAAGAACATCAAATTAGAACGTAAGAAAGCGGCAAAATTTGAATAACCCGCTGGTGGCAAAGCCATAAATCCACCTCTGATCTGGACTTAATACCGAAAAAGAGTTGAAGGCCAAGTCCCTGTGGCGTTCGGTCCCACTCCTGATGCAACGCGGCTTTCAGTTCCTGGATGGTTCTTGTAGGAGATGGTGAGTGACAATTGCCATCCCAAGAGCGTCCCAGACATGTTCAATTGAGTTTAAATCTAGAGATATGGCTGACCAGATGAATATCCTTACTTTCAAGATAATCATCAACCAGGTAAGCCTTATGTGGACGAGCATTGTGATCCATTAAAATGAACAGTGCCCTGAACTTGGGGTTGTGACTCAACATTATACCTCTTGGTAGTAAGGGAGACTCTGCTACAGCTCATGAAGAGGTTTAGTGTGGTGCAGACAACATCAGCCTCGTTCCAAACGCCAGTAGGGTAGCGTTCTATTCAAACACGAATCATGATCTAGCCTGTATTCTCGACGTACCTTCATCTGAAGAAAAAATGGTACCCGGTATTTTCCCTTCAACATCCGCTATGGCAGCTGAGATGTTCTGGTTGGACAGGCATCATGTTCGCAACTTCTCAATGTGTTTGATAGAGGCTTCTTGACAACTGAAAGACATGTAGATCAGATCTTACAGCCGAATTGATTCGAATATTCAAATATTCCGGGTCAGAAACTAAACATATAGTGATTTGCGACTTCATTGAAATTTCTTAGTCATCTAGTATTTAGCTCCTGGCACCACAGGTGAATCTTCGTTGAAGAAAAAAAAAAAACTTCTGTAGGCATGCGCGACTCGATACAAACAAATTCTCTTCAATTTCACTGTGCATTATTTTAGTACAAATAAATGGACGATTTCTTATTGAAGCGCCCGGCAGTTGTTGCACATTCCTTTGCAGTTGCATAAGCCTTTTGATATGATCACTTTCTTGAATGACGGTTCTCAAACCGCAGTTACATCGTCGAGACACGGATTATATATAGATTCCGTTTCAAACAAATAAAAACATTAAACTCCTCACTCCAGATCCAATTGTTATCTTTTGAAAACAGTGGCTCATGTAAGACGGGCTTGTAGAGCCGGGTCCATACCCGCAGAAGTCCGCAGCGCAAAAACTTGTTTTGGCGTGTAGCTGCGCAAAATTTTCCATTAAAATTGCGGGCGCTATACCAGACACACCTCAAAACCGGTTTTTGAGCTGTAAAATTCTGTAGATGTGAACTCGGCTTTATATAAGCCTTTTTTTTCAAAAACTCTGATCTTTCTTTTTCTCAATTTTTTCCTCAAACAGGTATGTTCAACGTTCACATACTGTAGGTGTTCCAAACACACGTAGTCATATGACTTGGGTAATTTGCATGAACATCACTTTCACGTGCATTACTGAAGTTTATATAAGAGGTTTCTAATTAACTGGTATTAGTAAATTATGTCTAAAAGTTATACAAAAAAGTATTGGGCATGGTATGTATTTTGATTATAAGAATAATTATCTTGTACATGGTATAGTGATTTTTCTTTCTTTGATCTGATGCGGCAGAATTAACTTTATAACTCCTGGCGTCGCCTGTAGGAGACACTAAACAACACTTTCAAAAAGTTTCACTTAGCTAAATTAAATGCTCCCAGGCATCAAAATTAATTTTAAATCTTGTAAGCATTTTTGTTGCAAATTATTCATATTTATCTATAAACAAAAAATTGATTTTAAACAGTTTTACAGTTACAAAAATAAAGGTAAAAAGAATTAAAATTCGAAGTTTCCTTTGGGATTGAAGAGGATTAGAGCGGTTTTTGTGTTTTTAATTTACACGTATGTGTCTAATTATCATAAGATTCGAATGATGTTTTTTTGAAAGAGAATTATTGCCTTGGGACATACGTGGTTATTATAAGCTGCCTGGTGTTTCGGAGAAATACACACACAAACACACACGTGGCTCGTTTTCCTTCGAGCGAGAAAAATTCGATAAATCCTGAGTGTAGGTGGGAAAAAGTTATTGCATCCATCTCTTTCTGTTAACGTCTTGACGGACTACATTTTCATCTTGGAAGGATTACGTCTTGTCTAAGATTCGACGGCGGAAGTGGTCGCGTCATCAAGTCCAAGGACAAAAGTCTTATTCGGTAGCAAAACCGACAATGAGCTTACACACGGTGAGAGCGGTCGGGGTGAATGGCAAGAAGACAGCTAGCTAGCTACCTACCTACCTAAGCTCAATAAGGGATGCTTGCAGGGAAAATTTTGCTGCATAAGCCTCTTTTGAGCGCGTGCAAACTTGCATTTCACTGGATCCAATGTAGACAATAAAGACGTGAAGAATTTCCGGTCTTTTCAGAAGGATTCCCACAAATTAGCACATTTCAAGTGGCACACATCGATCAAATTCGTGTTTTCTCGGAGGAAAAATGAGTTCGTTATATTACTTAGGTGAAAGCACTTAGATCCCGTTTTGTTTTTCCACTCTGCAGTTCAATATTGATGTAAATATCATCGTAGTCATAGTCCCACATAGGTTTAAACGAGAAAATTCTTTCATATAAGTTTACATTTTCATCTTTGTTTACCCAGACGTAATATACTCGTCCCCGGGAATCTAGATTTTTGTAAAACTTCAACAGAAAATAATTGCAATTTCCTAGTTGATTCGAGTTTTTAGGAAAAACTCAGAATCAAAAAAAATTAACTGTTTTTTTGCCTCGTCTAGACGCGACATAAAACAAGTGCCTTCCTTATTATTACAGTGTCTGGCCATAGACCGAAAACTTTTTACGTTATAGTGTGATGTTGCGGGGAAAATAATCGAGTTCATTTTTTCTTAAAAGTGACTAAGCCATACAGAAAATTGTGCATTTCAAGCCACTGTGGCGCATTCATTATATTTAACACACCATACCACCGGAGGTACGATTTACTTATAATTATACCAGTTTTGTAATATCCAACAAAATGAATCGTGATTATTAAGATATGACGTCCAAAAATACAGGGGCTCAAAAATAATGACCTTGATTGTAACAACACACTTCTACTATAACGACAATAATTGGGGGTTAATTGGCCTATAGAGAATAGTCTTATTGATCCTTCTTTATAAAGTTGATAAAAACGCAACGACGTGGCGTTTCCTAAAAAATTCCTAGAATATTGCAATTCATCACATTTATGGATTGTTCGTCTGTTGTATTATTGATACATAACAATGAAAAAAATATTTATTACATATTGGATGAGTTGCACTTTGCTCGTTTATATGGCCCGTTAAGGGAACATTCCCGTAATATTTTTCAGTTCCTGACTTTTTCATGAAAATGTCCCGTTTTTCTTTGTTTCTTGTTAATAAAGCTTATTTTAATTTATAATCTTCACTAAACTCGGGAACGAAGATAATCTGCATAATTTAGATTTTTTTTTAATACGCTTTTATTATACAGGTTGAAAACCGTTCCAGCTTGAATAAGTCGTGAACCTTGTTTATAGAAAAACACTTTCAACTAGAAAATGTATCCAAATAGCATGAACATTTTAGATAAATCATTTATTTTACCGAAGGCCGGACATGTCTGAGATAATACAAAATTTAATTTTTATATGCCCCCCCCCGCCCTCTAACTTCCAATAAAAACGTTTCCCTGTCTCTTCTGAGCCCAACAAAAACAATTCATGTTTCCAGAGCAATGTTGGCTGAGATATGTCAATTAAAAAATAAAATTGCGGTTTGACTAAAAAATACGTTTCTTGTGCATTGAATCGCGTGGTAGGTACTGACGTAAAGAAATTATCATCGGCTTCACGTCTTTGGAATAACTAACAAATAATACCGATATCAAGGAAGCAGTTATTTTCCGGATATTATGCTGAGGTGAACACGGAAAGAGAAGTCATCACGTCTCCGCCGGGACTCGAACCCAGGCCCTCTTGCATACCGGGCAAGCTGCCATCTACACCACTGGAGACATGATCCTGCCTACCTTATTTCACGCACTGTGGCGTGAGGTGCTGAAGTAGAGGTGTTAGTAGCCTCTCTTAACTTCAGGAAATGCCCGGTATGCAAGAGGGCCTGGGTTCGAGTCCCGGCGGAGACGTGATGACTTTTCTTTCCGAGTTCACCTCAGCATAATATCAGGAAAATAACTATTTCCTTGATATCTCGAGCTGAGAAAAGTCTCTCTCTCTTTCTAAATAATACCGATGTTGTCTATTTTCGTTGTGAACTGCTCGAGATATAGCGGGAAACAATTTGTCACGAATCAGGGCAGTGCTCATGGTGCCCAGACGGGAAGAGATACAAATATAAAGGCTACAACAGGCAAAATGCCCAACGAGGTGGCTGAAAAAATTATGCCCATAAAAATATAGATGCCAAACATATCACCAAAAAGAAAAAATAGTATTTAATATACTGCCCATAAAAAAAGAGATTATGGTTGTCTTATCCAAGTATGGATAGCTTCTCGATTTATCCCACTATGTCTATCGTATTTCTTTTAAAACGTATCAATTTTGTTAGAATTCATGACCCGACCCCCCCCCCCCTGAGGTAAGCTATTCCAGTTATTAACAACCCTATTAGTGAAAAAATCCCTGCGTCACCGCAACCTTGAGTTGTCCCTTACTAATCAATACTTGTGTTCCCTTGTCGAAGCAGTTGATTGATGGTGTATTAATAACTCATTATCCATCTTATCAATCCCTTTGAAAATTTTAAGCACTTCGATCATATCCCCGACACTTGCGTTCCTCGATGTAAACAGATTAAAGAAATCAAATCTTTCTTCATAGCTCAAGCCTTGTGTGCCACAAGAGCACGAGTAGCTCTTCTCTGCACCCCGTCCACCAACTCTATGTCCCTCTGTAGGCAAGGTCTCCAAAACCTTACGCCATACTCCAGTCTCGGACGAACTAAGCCTCGAAAAAGCGGAAGAATGACTTTAGGAGAGAACGCGAAAGGACCTTTCTAAGGATGAAACCGAGCATTCTATTCACCTTTTTTTGACCACCGCCGAACAATGTTCAGAAAACCTAAGCCGCTCGTGAATAAGAACTTCCAAATCGGCGACCCTAGTTGCATCCGGGATAGTGACACTATTCGACTCGTAAGCGAAACGTGGGTTGTTCGAAACAACCGGAATGGTATTATTGGAAGCGCCTTTGTGCGATGCGCATTGACGCGACACCATTTCTTTTGACTTGCGTTGCGTACTTTTTGAGATCTAGCGTAAAACATTTTGTTACGAATCAGGGCAGCGGGCCTGGTGCCTAGACGACAACAGATATTGAAACCGGGGTGATATTATTGGATGCACCTTTGCACCGTGCATCTGATGATATCATTGCTTTTGACTTGCGTTAGGTAATTTCTGAGATATAAGTGTTTAAATAATTTCACCACGCAACTTCTTCCGAATGCTCCCAGCACCGTTAGGTGATTTAAAAGGCGTTTTTAGTTCGGTTTTTATATTTTTTGTTGGGTTCAGAAGAAACAGCTTTTTAATTGGAAGTTACAAGACATGGAGGACCATATAAAAAATTAAATTTCGTATTTCGGTGCATATCTTCGATCATTTTTGACGGTTTTAAATGGTTTTAGAGGGTTTTTAATGATTCTTTTTCAAGTGGAGACCTGAGTTTCACGTATGCGTACCTAACTCAAATGGTACTAGTAAAGAGAGATATGGACACAAATTAATCAGTTATTTGATTAATTATTTAATTTTTTTTCTTTTAAACGGCATTTTGACATACAATAAGCATAAATCAATCAAAAAAGTTTTTTCTTAATAGTCAGTTTTGGCTCAGGTGTGAAGAGCCTTCAGTCATCTAAATGACTTGAACTGACTTATTTGAATACTTGTTTTAAATTAAAAGCATGTTTTTATTACCAATGGTTCACAAGTTTTTTGAGCTGAAACACTCAAGTTTTCATCATGTATGTAGATCACACATGATTTTTTTCGTGAATGCATTTAACTCGCTGCAGACTTGCTGTTGCTCTTTATTTCACGCCAAAGGCTGTTTATAACGATTAATTTACAATTTTGCTGACGATGGGCAATATTTTTGGTGAATGTTGGCGATATTTAGTATTTATGATCAGAATTCCTGTATTTTATCGATAAAAAAGGTCAGCCTAATCATAAGTGAGTTGAAACTTCATAGTATTTGATTGCATCTGATTATTTTTTTTTTTTGTATTTAAAAATTCTAGAAACGTAATTCATTTACAACAAAGGTGCTCAACGTTTTGGAGAGTGTGGGCCACTTCATTAGTTTGAAAATGTGTCGCGGGTAACTTAAGTGATTTGGAAATGTGCCGCGTGCTGCTTGAGTGAACTGTAACTGTTCCGCTTAAGGGATATCGGAATGTGTCGTGGACCCCATAATTGAAGTGAAAATGTGCCACAGGTCACTAGAGTGATCTGTCAATGCCCTGCGGGTCACTTGAGTGTTCTGTCAATGCCCTGCGCGGGTCGAGCGCGATAGCCCAGGTCGATAAGATACTCGCCTAAAGTACCAAAGGATGTTTAGAGGTGTCGCGAGTTCGATACCCGGTTCGTCCTTGTCAGAAAACTTTCCTGACACAGGGGTACAACAGAAACGGCGACATGACAGCAGAAAAAATTGCTACCGCAGGGAGTTCCCCGTCGAGGGGTTAGCGCACCAACCTCTCGATGAGTTTAAAAAACAAACCTGCCGTTTGGAATCGGCAGTAAATTGTAGGTCCCGGTCTAATTAGCCCTCGTTTGGAGAAAAGGACCATGGTGCGACAAAAATGATCAATGACCTACACGGGTGACTTCAGTTATCTAATAATGTGCCGCGGGCTACTTCTGTGATCTTTGAATGTTTCGTGGACCACTTGATTGAAGTAAGAATGTGCCGCGGCCAATTAAGTGATCAGGAACAGTGCCTCAGATAGCATAAGGGATCTATAAATGCATTCCAGGTCACTTGAATGATCTGCGAATGTGCTGCAGACCACTTAAGTGATATGGAACTGCATCGCGGGTCACTTAAGTCATGTGTAAATGTGCGCCAGATCAGTTGATCGATCTGCAAATGCACCACGGGCGAGTTGAGTGATCTGTAAATATGCCGCTAGACACCTCTAAGTGATGTGCCACTGCGCCGCTGATTGAGTGATCTGTAAATGGGCTGCCGCAGAGATCATTTAAAAGGTTTGGAATGTGGCGCTCAGTTTATTTTTACAAATTTAGGTTTTGAGGTCACGAGCCACATCAGGTGACGCCGAGGGTCACATTTAGCCCGCGGGCCGAGAATGTACGTGTGATTTACAACGACAAAATTACACGCGTTACTAGCGAATTCGACTGTAATTCGAACCCTACAAAGCAATCAATATACACTCCGCTCATTTTCATTCGCTTTCACAAGAATGAAACAGCATTTGATTGATGTCACAGCCTTAAGACAGATACGGATAGAAACTACGTACATATGGCGCGTCGGATATAAACGGATAAACACCGTAAACTTTATCACTGTCAAACACTTCAGTCTTAGGAATATTTTTCCGAGATTTTTGTTTTTTTATTCCAAAAAAAAAAAAAAAACCACGTCGTTCTATAACTTTATGAAAGAGTTCGTGGGTGGGGGTTTGCCACACGCGCCACAGAGCAGCCACAAACTGGGGGAATAAAGTAAGCAAAACCCACAAGAATAGCTTGTCGTTCTCATTTTACTCTGGAGAGATAGCAAAAAAAAAATAAATAAAATCCAAGACACATCCTTTAGTTTCGAGACACGCGCATGTGTGTGTGTAATCTGTTGCGATCTAAGGAAAAGTTGCTTGTTTTTCTTTTTGGTTGTTGTGTTCGTCCTTTTTCTCTTTTGCCCCTTTTTATCCATTTCTCTTGCGTTTCGAGGCTTTGGTCTCCAGAGATTTCACTAGAGGATTATGGCAATGGAGCTGAAATGTTGTCAGTTAGGATTACTGTAGATGTTCCGTGTGTTAGTAAAATGTTTGCCCAAGAAACTGGGAGGGAACTTGTTTATATTGAAAGGACACTGAACACAAAGAAACCGTATTTTTTTTTTTTTTTTTTTTTTTTCATGTTACGTTTCATGTTTATAATATATAGACTAAATTTCTGTACAATCTTTTCATGTCCAGAATGTGAGGTTAGTGTTAGGGATTTGATATGAATTTATATTAGAACGCACCCGCCGTATATAAACACGATTTAGACGTACAGTATTACGAGGGAAAAAAAATGGTCTCGTAGATTCTTCAAAAATGTATTAAGGAAATTTTAATTATTTTGAAAGAAGCGTGTCAAAGTTTTTCAAATGTTAAAGGAAATTTCATACCGTTAGAGGGCGTTAGAGAGGGTTCGGTTCATACCGTTAGAGGGCGTTAGAGAGAGTTCCATACCGTTGGAGGGCGTTAAAGCGTGTTTCATACCGTTAGAGGAAACTTGATACCGTTAAGAGTTTCTTCCCGTTAGAGGGCACTGTTTAGACTGATGGTGATGGTCCTTTTTAAGGAAACATATTTTCTGGACATTGTGCTGAGGTGAACTCGGAAAGAAAAGTCATCTTACCTCCGCCTGGACTCGAACCCAGGCCCTCTTGCATACCGAGCAACCAATCTACGCCACTGGAGTCACGACCCTGTTTTCCTTATTTCACGCACTGTGATGTGAGACGCTGAAGTAGAGGCAGTAGCTTCTCTTAACATCAGGAAATGGTCCCCAGGTGGGACGGTACAGAGAGTGGTCATTTGGTCATTTCTGTTGGCATCGTCGAGTTTTGTACCGGTTAATCGATTTCGTAGATGATTATGTTTTGTGGCTGTTCGAGGCCAGTTTTCTTCACAGAAAGAGCACTGTTCTTTGCATACACGATTTAATTCTAGATAAAAACTTTTCTAGCTGGAATAGTCTTTACTAAAACACATGAAATATATACCGAACGGAATCATCGCAATCCATCTTAGAATGGCAAAACCAATGTTTTGTCCAAAGTGACGTCTAATCGTTAAGAAAAAAACATAAGGAACAGCTGTTGACTGTAGTGATAATATTGACGTCACATTTCACAAAAATATGGTGGATGAGCCAGCCCGGGGTTTCCAAGAGCTCTAATTTTTACTTAGTTAACTCTCTCACCGGCACTGACGATACATCTCGCCTTCTTAACAGCGTTTTATTTTAGCAATGAAAACACAATTCCAGACATTTTGTAAAGCTGATTTCTCAATGGAACACATTTTCCTATCTCCTTACTTTGCACTTTCTGAATATCGGGAGAAAACCTAAATCATAAAAAAGATAATGAATTTTAAAGAGGGTTTAGTGATTTTTTTTCTGTTATGCCGCTTTACTCACTGAATCACCCAAGAGTGCTCGATGTATGTGCCTGATCTCGTGATTGTGAAGTTACATCAACATCCCAAATATAGCGTTGAATAATTCTCATCCTGTCAGCCACCATAAGGATATTCTTCTTCTGATGCTAGGCATAAAACAGTGCTTTCGACTCGATAAATGTTAGAGATTCACTATAATATTCCATAGTCACCCTTCAGCTCAAAACAATTGCATAAACCTTTAGAAAAAAGAAAGAAAATCCAACGCGTGTGGCATCTCATGGATGCCATATTTAAGGCGAAACAAGGAAGGTCCTGCACACTGGTAAGAATAAGCGAGTGTTTGTGGGGTCAGTTTTTTGCCTCTTGTTAATCATATGACGTCACGAGAATCAGATACTGAATTGAAGCAAACAACTCTGACTTCACAGTCGGAATCCGCATTTCGTACAGAACTTTTTCTTGTTTTCGCCTTGAAAACGGCACCCATGCGTGCCGGAACATGAGTGTCGGCGTTTTTAAATTTATTATTTGCCTTTATAGTATATTAGCGATTTCCCTCATTCCTTTAAATCATACATGCTCAACCCATGGCTTGATGGCTAAATAGAGCCCTCGGAATCATCTGATTTGGCTCGAGACCTCAAACCTAATTTTGTAAAAATAAACTTAGCAACACTCCCCCCCCCCGCTTTAAATGATCTCTTCTTCATGTACAGTGGTTATCGATGAAAACAAACATAAGCATCCTATCAACACAATAACTTGTAATTAACGATACATCAAAAAAAAAAAAAAAAATCGTAGACTTCACCGTCAGATCTATTAAAGAACAGTTATCATTTCAACAGATCGGAAAAGATCTAAACATGGATAAATCGATACAATTATCCGAAGATATAATTAGCGAAATCTCTGTAAGAGTAATCTAAATTCAAAACACCTTCCGCGGGGATCATACACGTGACGTCATCTAGAATTATTATACGTGTTGGTGCTATAGCACAAGGCAATTCTCTGTGAAGCGAAGGTCGGTCGCATTAAAAGTTATTTGGCTTCATGTTCTAGCGCTTTGTTTGTGTTAGCCGGGTTATCAGTGTAATGCAACGGGGGATTTCCATTACTTGGCCCAGAGCTGCACTAATGGAAACGATTCGCCTACGAGACCTAGCGGTTAGGTTTAATAAGGTTTCTCCTGCAAAATATATATATACACACACATACATACATACAGTGCACTTATTTATTCTTTACTTTTCCTTTTATCCGTTGCTATAACCAAACTCGCATAAGAGCTAAAGCCTGATGAGCTTCCGCATTTCATCACTAATCCATCGATTTTTCGATGGGACCTGGAACAGTCCACTGAACGAGACAGATGTCCAACTTACCTTCGAAGATGATAGATGATAGATTTTTTTTTTCTTTATCTCTTAGATACCATCTGATGTTTTTTGATGGTTTTTGTTTTTTTTCCCCGCAAACAGAAAGGATATTTCTCAAGAACATAAAGGGAACAAAGTCTGAAAATTTATCAGAATGGATCAAATATATCTCTATTGTCTTGAATTCTATCACAATTGACGCCTTTGAAAAAGGAATGTGATATTCATATTTGGATAAATCGAGGATCTATCCATACTTAGATGAAGACAACCATAATTTCTCGCGGGCAATCTATTTTATTTCTCTGAGTTTTTTCATGAAAATTGCTTTTGTTTTGGTTGCTGAATTTTAAAGTTTTAAAAGAGAAAAAATTTGTTTCCTTGGTATCTTTGGCTGAGAAAAAAAACGTCTATATTATATTTTATATATATATTCTCTCCGAAATTTTTATTTGACAACTATTATTTTTGTGGGCATTTTTTTTCAGGAACCTCGTTGGACAGTTTGGCTGTCGTGGCCTGTGTACAAGGTGTCCCATAAATTCGTAATTAGTTTAAAAATTAATCAACTTCAATTGAAGGGTTGGTATATTTGAATGCGGTTTGCGAAAAAAAGTTATTGTCAGGGGGATTTTTCTTGGTGCAGAAAAAAATTTAGTTTAGTAGGAGTGAGATTGGACCTGAACCTTTCTTTAATCTGGTCTGCGTCCGAAACATTAATAAAGTTTCGTCTGGCGATTCGTGGCTGAGGTAAAAAACAACTTCACCAATAGTACTTTATCTATCAACGTTTTTATGAATGTCACGTAACGTAATTTTATCAGTGTCAACATCACAATGAAAAACTTATTCAAGCGCCAGTAACAAGAAAATTCAGAAATGACCTGTTAATCGTACACCTTGCATTTTATTGGACTCTGATTTTTTTTTGCATATTTCCAGTGATTTGCATTTTTGCACCGCCCTCTATCAACAAAAATTTAAACTAATTTTTAATGTTCCAAAAAAACCGTCTTCGTGAAAATAACTTTTTAGCAAAAAACCGCATTCAGATATACCAATTCTTTCAATTTTTATGAATTTTTTTAAACTATATTTTCGTAAACTTGTATTTCGTACAAAATGGTTTCTATGCAAAAAAATTGCATGATAAACACTAATCTTGTGTTTTGTAATCTAATAATAATATATAAATTTTATTAGGATTATACAATCTGTTTACTATATTTTTTAACCTGTCATCCAGGGCAGTCGCATTAATATCATTATGTCAATTACATGATTGACATGTATGCTTAAAATGAATGGGGGGGGGGGGTATTAAATTTGGGGCAAGATTAATTGTAAGTACATAATGGGTGCTTTATAGACGAGAGGTAAACGTCTCCAAAGTAAGGATTCTTGCAAGAATGACTGCTCATCTGGATATCGCCTAATGAACAAGCTATTGAAGGCAGGGCCAACTTGGGAGCCTACCTAGGTATCAAATCAGTGGTAGCTGCATTGTCATTGCACTACGAGAAGGCTACATGGACAAGAAATGCTCATTTTATGAGGAATCTCTAGCTGGACATTAGTGATCAAGGCCAATGGATCTGCAGCTAATGGAGTCTTAAAAAAATTCAATCTGAAATTCGTAGATAGTTGTAGATAATTGATATAGATTTTTGTGTATAAGAAAAATAGGACATAACCTGAAAATAAGCCCTAAAATGCATCTTTTGGGGCAAGAATTAATATAAGACAGGGTCTGTCGTATTTTCGGGGTGACACAGTATTTCCCATTTTTTACGTCCCCCGAAGAACACAAACTTCTTGATACTCATAACCAGAGCCTGGATGTTGATGGCATTTGCTGTTGTTTTTTTTTTTTGAATTTTTTAACACTTTTTTCACTTTTAAGGCAAAAACGCATTATTTTCTCTAATCACTCCACTCGTACCTTTTTTCATAGATGACAGGTAATGTTCCGTATCAATTCCAGGTAAATTTAGTATTTAGTAAAAATTCCAAAAAGATCTGGCCACTTCACCAACAATAAATGAAAGTGAGTTCAAGCAATTCTGATCCCATATGGAATGTTGAAAGTGAGGACTTTTTCGTTTTATAAAAAGATTAATGGGAACATGGTAGAGTGTTTGCATGTAACTACAGGAAAAGTTATCAAATCTGCAAGAACAGATGGCGCATACACATAAGATCCAATTTCACAATATTCTGTTTTCGCACCATTCAATCCTTGCAGAAAGATATGCGGCTCAATGATGCTATCGATAATGTCTGTGAAGTTTTTCAGGTGTACTAAAGAGGTGAGGTAGGCCAATTTTCTGTTATGAAATTTGAAAACATAATTCGAAAAAGCTGACTTATTGCCTGCAGAAAATGTTTTGATGCCTTCATGGGGAATATCTGAAAGTTTTGAAACTGAAGAGGAATTTACTGTGAGTATAAATCAGATTTATTTTTCTTTCAAAATATCCCTAATAACTTCTCTTGATGTTGAGCGAAGTTTTCTCACAATTTTACTAGCGGACATTTCTATTTTGTGTTTTTAATTTCCTAAAACACTCGTAAATTACAAAAATTGTCTACTTCCAAAATCCCATTGGAAATTTTTAATGGAAACTGATGCTGTGACAAAAAATGTGGGATCTTAAACACTTATAATTTTTTTTCTTTAACTTTCGAACAAAATCGTTTCGTAAAGAAATTTATTTTGTTAATTTGATAGCTTTTTTTTTAATAGTTTTTAGGGCATTTGTTTTGTTTTTTGGACCATTTTTATGGTCATTTTTCAGAATTTTTAATGTCAACAACATCCGGGCCTTGCTCATAACAATGAAGTGAAAGCATCAAGCTCAGTAGAACGCTGGATGAATCGAACAAAATACGATGAAGAGCATCTTCAAAAGCGTATCTTTGAATGGTGCAAAATAGATGCTATAAAAAAAAGCAAGCACCACATGATAGAACATGCGTTTTTTCAGTAATAATGTTTGCATAAGATTGTCCGTTTCAGCATATATGTAATATCTCTATACTCTCTATACCGTCGTTCTAGGTAGAGCTTCGTTTCACCCCATTCAAGTAAGAAATTTATATTCTAGGGATTCAAAAATCTTAAAAAGATGAGAAAGAGAAAAATCATGAAATTTCAATAACCTGAGATTAAACGTTTGGGTGTAATCGCATAGCAAATTAACTTTGCGGGCAAAATGACCTCTTCCGTCGTTCTGGTATAATTTCCAGGATTTGGGACTAGTGATGACAATACAGGTAAAATAAAGTTAACGAATGTTATACCCACGGAAGTATTTGGTGACGGATGTGTAATCCATGTAAATGTTATCAGAAATCGATAGAGATGCAGATCTTGGAATGTTATAGATTTCTGACTTACTCGTTATAGAAATACCTACATTACCAATATCCAAGGAAGACTGAAGATTCAATAGATTTTCTAGATATGTTAAAGCAAGGTGGAATTCTATCTCGTGAATGTATCCCATTCAAATACGCATGGTTTCGAAAGTTCTAAACTGCCTCGGGCAGCTCTAAAAGTTTTCTCCTGAGCTAAAAGATCATCAAGAAGCTCATTATTTTAGGGAAAATAGATGGAGTCCCCACACAACACGAAGAAAGTGTCATTGTGTAAGACAAGATATTTTAATTTTGATATAACTCATCCCTTTCTCTAAGGATAAAATGCTAGTAAATGACCTAATGGTGACGGACTGGTGTTGACGCTGTCATTAGAATCAAAATCAAGCGCAGTCAACTCCTCGGTTTGCGAACAATTCGTTTACGAACAACAAAAAATGATTCGTTTTACGAACTAGTCTTGGTTTACGAACACGCAAAACGGACTGAATCCCGAGGGAAGGATATATCAGAAATCTATGGCCACGTGCCTAATTTTTTTTTCTTTGACAGAAGAGTTGATTTCAGAATTTGATTTTATCTGAGTAATGCTCACGTTTCTGTTATCCACTCTTTAACCCACGGATCAGCACGTCATTTCAAACTCCAAAAAGAAGCTCTACATCAAACAACCTTTTCAAAATAGTTTTACAATAATTTTTGGCGTAAATCTAACACTCTCAATGACTTTTCAAAACATCATTTTTATATTCTGCATTGCATACTGCAGTTGCTATCATTGGCAAAGCTTGGTAGCCAGGGCCGTCATAGGAGCACCGTAGGCCCCCAGGTAAAGTGATTTTTCGGAGGCCCCCTACGGAGCTAGAAATATCTACCTAACATTTTACATACTCACTCTCGAAAAAATTGTAAACAAATGTCGCTATCACGAGGTCCTCTAAGCACTTGAGGCAACCGGGCCGTGCCAGGGCCTATGCGTTAAAGTGGCACTGTTAGCAGCAAATGTTTAACAGCATTGTAAATTTGGCTTAAACGACATTGTGGTCAGATTGTGTTGCGGGCGAAGATTTTGAAGGTTTTGACACTGGTATAATAGATGATATCGGGGCCGTTTTAAGAGCTTTCTGGGCCCCCGGGAAAAGTTATTTTTCTGATTCCCCTACCTGACGAGACATGGTTAGTTTCGAAAATTTTCAGATTTCAGATAGATTGCATTTTCATGAGGCCCCGGGCCGTGCCTGGGTGGGCCCATGCGTTAAGGCGGCACTGGATGATATTAACGAAACCAGACATGTCCCTAGCATCGTTTTCATTTCGTCTCTTTAACATTGCTGTTATTTTTTCCAGTAAATTATTAATGATTTCCATTGTTTTTACGTTATGCACAGGAGCTGCTGCAAAAAATTCGGTCCATAAATATTCGGGGGTGCCAAGAACAGAAATTTTACGTTAGTTCCTATGGGGAAAATTGTTTTGGTTTATTTTGGAAAATTGGTTTGGCTCCGAACAGAAACTTAAGAAACGAATTAAGTTCGTAAACCGAGGGTTGACTACGCGTTTTGCATGCCTGTTATAACGCGTGTATTCCATTTAATAAAAGATACATACGAGGTGTATAAAAAAAGAGTGTCAAAAGAAATGAAAATTCTATAACCGATTTTAAAATTAAAATTACATATGAGAAATGATCAAGAAAAAAAAAAGGAGGTTCAGCTATGAGATGGTGGCATAATAGTAATTGCGGAAAATATAAAATTGGACTTTTTCCTACGGCTGTCACTCGCAAAAATGACAATAAGCAGTAAACGTGAGACTTTGTTTTATTAAAATTTAAAAAAAATAATTACAGATTTGGCTAAATATTCACAGAATAGTGATCGAAATTCTTGATTTTTTGGTAGCTTTTACGTGTTAAAATAACCAAGTCTGAAAAGTTTAAAGACGCAAAAAAATGGCAAAGATCTAAAATTTTAATCACTGATATCCTCGCCAAATTTCTTAAATAGAGAAAGGCGCGAATTTTATTAACTGAGATTCGTTTGATTAGAGCAGTATAACAATTTTAATTTTTTATATTTCTCGCTATTATTATTTTTTCCGGAGCTAAAACTA
The DNA here is from genome assembly GCF_987345545.1 of Pholcus phalangioides. NCBI lineage: Eukaryota > Metazoa > Arthropoda > Arachnida > Araneae > Pholcidae > Pholcus > Pholcus phalangioides. The sequence goes on along the minus strand of NW_028301625.1, from coordinate 2,895,521 downwards.
TCGTTGAATTTAAAATTTTTTATTGATAAATTTTTTATTTTAATTGAATTTCAGGACCAAACATCGAATTTTTATTCTTCTCCGACACTCTCTGCGAAACTACTTATATATTCTGTATACTCGGTCTTCTGTATGGTACTTGATAGCAATCATTTCACACAGGAACGTTTAAATATTAAAGTTAGCGTTGATGTTTCTCAGCTGAACCATGATATTCACTACAACTTAAAGAATCAGTTTGTTAATCGGCCAGAAATTTGAAATTCTAGAGCAATAATTGAAACTTCAAGACAAACATTACAGCGTCAAGGCCGTCTTTAAATTCGGTAAGATTGATTGACTTTTGAGAAACCGACTTTTATCATGTCTGAAATTACTCTTCGACAGATTTTAATTAAAAAAGTCTCTAGACTTTACATAACCGGAAGAAAAATAGATATTAACAAATAACTGAAATTTCAAACTGCTTTCTCATTAATTCTAAAAACCATCAAGTTCGATACGTTTGTCTAACATCCATCAAGACTTCAAAAATTGATTAAGCCGTAGATCAATTGATATGAAGACAAAAGAGCTTTCATATAATTAAAATATAGACTTCAATAACGAAATTTTAATGTTATTTCTTCTTATAAAAAAATCGTGTTATCTTTAAGCTACCTTGCAAAACAGTGCGTTAGGAAAGCTTAGATATATTTTTTTTTATATGTTCAAAATTTTGATCAGTCGAAAGAGATGTTGATGCTCGCTTTAAAACTTCACTTGCTGGAAAAAATACAAAATAAATGGAGAGAGAGAGGAAAGTGTTGCGTGTGAGCACACACTGTTTTAAATCTCATTAAAGGAACTGCCACTCAAGATATTCTCTCTCTCTCTCTCCTCTCGGAAGCGAAAGTAAATTTGATTGCTTCACCATCTCGGAAGAGCAATGACAGTCGATGAATTCGGGGCTGTTTATCTCCTAAAAAAATGGGGCTATTAAACTTAATGCTAGTAAGTCAAAGAAAACATTTCTTTTGCATAATATATAACCTCTTGTTCAAGTATTGATACTAATAAATTGAAAAACAAAATGCATTAAAAATATCGGACTGTGCATAGAGACGTTTTCTATTAGCCGACATTTTACTTGCTACTAAAATTCTGAATCATAAAATATCATTGATACAAATACAACAACAGGCAAACTGCCCAGCGAGGTGACAGAAAAAAGATGCCGATAAAAAGACGTGCATGCCAAAACAGTGTAACCTGTGTATAACGATACTGCTACGCTATAACGATAAACCTGCTTTCGTCCCGGTGGAATTCCTATTCTATAGCAAACAACGCAAATGCTTAAACTGTCTACAACGATAACCTATCTATGACAATATTTTTCCTAGGCACCTACAGTATCGTTATGGACAGGTTTTACTGTATAACTAAAATACAGCAACCCACTATAAGAGCATATATCACAAAAAAGCTAATAATTAATGATTTATAATATGCTGCTCATAAAAGAGATTATGTGGTTGGTTGTCTTTCCTAAGTAGATACTTGATGAAGATATAAAACATTTTTGGACATGTACTGTCTGATAAAAGTCGAAATTTTGCTGATGGGACAATTATTTTATCAATCAAAATTCCTATTTAATTTTTTTTTTCACTTTTTATGTAAAATTTTTGATCCTGTTAGATATTCACTTTACTTGTAATTGAAATTCTCAACCATAAAATGATAAATAACTAAATAAAGAATACAGCTAAAAAAGTTTCTTCATAAAAGTAGAAATTCTCTTGATGAGGTAATTACTTTAAATAGATGAAAATCCTTATTAATTTTATTAATTTTTTTTTTAGATTTTCGCGTGAAATTTTAGATCTTGATCTGTTGTACTTAATGTCTTTTAATTAAAATTACGAACCGTAAAATATCAGTCATGAAGATATAAAAAAAAAATATGTCCATATAACATCTGAGGGAAGTCGAAATTTTGTTGATGCAATAATTATTTTATTGATCAAAATCTTGATTTAGTTTTTTTTCGGTTTGCACGTGAAATTTTTTATCAGTTTTACCTTTGATTAAAATTCTGAACCATTAATAATCATTTGAAGAATATAAAAAAAATGTTGATCACATATATTTTGTGTTATGAAAATAGAGATTTTTTGAATTATTTTTATAGATTGAAATCTAGACAGTCGATGAATTTATGGAGGTTTATGTCCATAAAAAACGGTGCTATTGAACTTGATCCTGTTAAGTCAAAGAAAGCGCTTCTTTTGCATAATATACAGGGTGTCCTGTAAGTGCTAATGCGGGTTTTATCTCATCAACCGTCCGTCATAGAGGTATGATTCCAATTTAAAAACTGTTCTAAAGGCGTTCAAAAGTTTCCCTGTACCAGTTTTGAGAGTGGAAATACAGTGTGTAGCAAAATATTTTTTTTTTTGTTAGCATCAGGAGATACAGGGCAACAACTTTATAATTTGAAATTGGAGGACAGGGGGACCCTATAAAAATTTGGATTTTATATTTTGTTACACACTGTATTTTTTCACTCTCAAAACTGGTACAGTGTAATTTTTGAACGCCTGTTGAGCATTTTTTAAATTGGAATCATACCTCTACGACGGGCAGTTGATGAGATAGAGGCTGTGGTAGCACTTACAGGACACCCTCTATAATCTCTTGATTAAGTACTGATATCAATCATTTAAAAAAAACCATTTAAAACATCGGACTATACATAGTTTATGTATATATGTTATCTATCAGTTGACTTTTTACTTGTAATTAAAATTCTGAATCATAAAATATCAATGATGATGATATAACATCATACAAACTCTGACAATAAAGTTCGGTGAATAGTCCTGTAACATTAACGTAGATGAAATGTTAACGAAAGTTACCTTACTATCCTTCAAAATAGTCACCTCCCATTACTATGCACCGCTGAGATCTCCTATACATGTCCTGGAAACTTTGCAAGAAGTCTTCTTTTGGGATGGAGTTCAAAAGCCTCGTCACGTTTCGTTGGATGTCAGGAATATCGTCAAATCTCTTTCCTTTCAAAGCGAGTTTGAGTCGTGGGAATAGGAAGAAGTCTGGAGGATTGAGATCTGGCGAGTATGGTGGATGTTCAATTTGCACCACCCCCTTTTTTGCCAGAACTGTTTGACGATATTGGCTGTGTGAGGGGGAGCATTGTCGTGAACAAGAAACCATGAACCTGGTTGTGCGTACTGAGGTCGTACCCTGCGTAGACGTTTCATGAAACGGGTTAAAATTTCAATGTACCTTACAGCATTCATCGTCGTTCCCTCAGCTACTTTAAATTGATCTTTTGTTCGTTCATTTTCCTGTTTTCAGTTAAGAACCAACGCACTAAACAAGCCCTTTGTAAAACAAGTCTTTCACGGAACACAAACGACGCTCAACTGAACAACGGTGGCGGCAGATGGTCAACACCTCCCGCCACGCATGTGCAGCGTTTTGCTTCGCCAGTGTTGCCAGATCGGCCGTTCTGACTTCATTCACCGAACTTTATTGTCAGAGGTTGTATAATTGTCCGATGAAAGTCGAGATTTTGTTGATGGGATAATTATTTTATATAGATCAAAATCCTTATTTAATTTTTTTTTCAATTTTTATGTAAAATTTGATTCTGGTCTTGATATTCATTTCGCTTGTAATTGAAATTCTCAACCATCAAATGATTATAAACGGGATAAAGAATATAGAAAAAATTATTCGCGCGCGCGTTTTGTGTCTGATAAAAGAAGAGATTTTCTCTTGATGAGATAATTATTAATAATTATTAATAAATAACAGTCGAGATTTTCCTGATGAGATACATATTTTACAGATTAAAATCCTTTTTCGATTCTTTTTTCGACTTTTATGTAAAATTTTGATCCTGATCTGATATTAATTTTCGTTTCGTAATTAAAATTTTAAACCATAAATAATGATAAATAAACGGGATAAAGAATATAAAAAAAATAATTTTTATCATACAATATATATTGTCTAATGAAAGTAGAGATTTTCATGTTGGAATCATTATTTCATATTACACAAAATCATTTATTTTATTTTATTTTTTAAATTTGTATATAAAATTTTTGATTCTGATCTAAACATGATTATATTTGAAATTAAAATTTTTTGCCAATTTACAAAAACTTTGTATTTCAAATATGTATTTTATATTTGAATATTTTTGGATGGAATTTAGGATTTTATAAATAAATTGATATTCAAGATTACTGATTATTTGTATATAATCTAACTTGTTTGTTCTTCGACAAGCATCGGGCTTTTTGGTTAACCATTGTCACGAACCCGTAACGATTGTAGAAGACTGATCGCCTCCATCACATTTGAGATGTTTTATGTATTTTTCTTCAGGGATAATTAACTTGTTGTGGCTCGTTGCTGTAAGAAAAACCTTGACCTGTGTCGAGCAATATCTTATCAGCTAGTCAGTGTCGTGAGCTCTTAAGACTGGCTTTGACTGATGATTGCCTCGTTGGAAGTCTGGCTTAGCATCCTTCTTTCGAGGAAGTCGAGTCTCTTCCGAAAATCATTATTTCCTCTGCCCTATTGTTGAAGAAATCTTCCGCAACCTACTCGAATAAAGCGGCATCTTATCAGATTGCTGGTGTCGAGGAATGTATGACAAATATTTTGGTCAATTGGCTATATTATTTAAGATAGATTCCTTTTCGTGTTTCTTTCGTCTTATAGATTTGGCTGATTTTCTTTGGTTAAAAGAGCAGCAAAAAAATTAGAAGAGTATTACTTACTCACAAAAATAAGAGAGTATAAGACGGATGGGATTAATGGTATAATCCTTGAGTGGTTAACCAAAATGAAATGTTTATGAAATGAATGAAAGAATTTTATTGTGCATAGTTTTTGAGCACTAAGACAACGTCTGTCTTTTAGGTTCAACGTCGATGACGGCTCATTTGGATGTGAGATTTGACACTTTATCAATTTTTTCTTTTTCCCTTAAAAAAAGAAAAAATTATGCAAAATAAATGTAAATTGTTTTGTGAGGGCCCCCATTCGGCTCGAGGCTCCGGAGATAAATCGACCAGGACGAACAGCCAACGATCCTGTGGTTTCAAATTTCGTTATCATATTCCGAAGGTTTCTAACATTCATTGTGGACCTTTTCGAATCCTCTTCCAAGTCCGATATTTCCGGAGAGCAGTTACTGCGGAATTGCTGTTTTGGTAAAACAATTTGACCAGGAAAGCGCGATCTCGTAAACTTATCGCCGTAGTGAGAGCAAACACATTGAGAAACAAGATCGCCGCGAATGTTTCTGGGTTTTATAACAGCTGGTGCGTGACATCACATAAACATACATGTTTACTACAGGTATTCAAAGTGAATCGCCCTCTGATGGCGGCATGTGAAACTATTTTTTTCCCTTGAAACAAATTCCCATCACTTCATGAAGTCCTCCACAAAATTTCACACTTTTCTGATGACTGGTTTCACCTGTAGGCTACTTTAAAATTGGGTCTTTTAATTATGGACGCCCTGTATATATAAATTACTTCTATTAATCAACTTTTTACTCGAAGGTTTTTAACAACTGGCTGTTGCGAAGATGAACTTTTGGAAAGAGAGAAAATTCAACTGTCTTTGTGAGGAATCGAACCCACGTCCTTTCACTTTCCGGGTGAACGCACTAAACTACACAAAGGCAACGACTCTCTCAATCTTTCCTTGGACTCGTGTGCACTGAAAGGGACCGTACATGGACGGCCGGACCTGACTCGGGCCAAGCTAATAATTGTTGACGTTGCCACCAGATTCCCATCTTCGAAACAACCGATTGTTAAAAACCTTCGTATGGTAGCGGAAAGTGACGTCATCCTTTTTCGTAACTTTTTACTCGCAATTAAAATTCTAAATCATAATATATCAGAAATGAAAATATAAAAAAAAATTTTGGTCATCTATTGTCTGATTCAAGTCGAATTTTTTTTTAATGAAACAGCATCAAAAAACTCTAAAATATACACTGCTGGCCACCGTAAATGCAACACCCTGAAGGAAGCATGCAAATAATATGAAATTTACAACATGCATTAGCGGAGGTGAGATATGCAAATGATTAGAATTTCAGCGCAGACGCACATCACGCGCGCCTGTGGCGCCACTTCAAAGCGCTATTTAAGGCTTGGAGATTTGGACGATTTGAAGTACGGCAATTGTGTTTTTCTTGTGGTTTTTTCAAAAAAACGATCAATTATGCCTCGTAGAAAACAGCGATCATCTTTTGATCAAGTATCCGAGTTCGACAGAGGAAGGATAGTGGCCTACCGAGATTGTGGATTATCTTTCAGGGAAATCGGTAGTCGTGTTGGACGAAACCAAACAACTGTAATGCGGATATGTGATCTTTGGATGCAGGAGGGTACGACGGACCGACGTGTTCGATCGCATCCACCTCAGTGCACCACTTCACGTGATGACAGGCGTATTGTGCGTATGGCAGTGACGGATCGCTCAGCCACATCACGAACCATAGCACAGCACATTCAGTCTGTACCGCATCATCCAGTGTCTGCGCGTACCATTCGACGCCGTTTACAGCAGAGTGGTCTGTCCGCAAGACGTCCATTGCTTCGTCTACCCTTGACGCAGAACCACAGACGTCTCCGCCGCCAATGGTGCGATGAAAGAAGGATGTGGACGGCAAAATGGAATGAAATTGTCTTTACTGACGAGTCACGCTTCTGTCTGCAACACCACGATGGTCGGATTCGAGTCTGGAGACACCGTGGAGAGAGGATGCTGAACAGCTGCGTTATGCACCGCCACGCTGGTCCTGCACCGGGTATTATGGTATGGGGCGGTATTGGATATCACTCTCGCACTCCTCTAGTACGCATTGCCGGTACTTTAAAAAGCCAGCGCTACATCTCCGAGGTGGTGGAGCCAGTTGTCCTTCCTTACCTTCAGGGCTTGCCCACAGCCATATTTCAACAGGATAATGCGCGACCACACGTGGCACGCATTGTCCAAAGGTTCTTCGTCAATCGCCAGATTGAATTGCTTCCCTGGCCAGCTCGCTCTCCGGATCTTTCGCCGATAGAAAACATGTGGCCCATGGTTGCTCAACGATTGACCCAGATTACATCCCCAGCTGCCACACCAGATCAACTTTGGCAATGCGTGGAAGCTGCTTGGTCTGCTGTACCCCAAGAACACATCCAAAGTCTCTTTGAATCAATGCCGAGGCGTGTGGCAGCGGTGATCTCCAACAATGGCGGCTACTCTGGCTACTGATTTTGGCAGGAACCACACTTCACAGAAGTCTATAAATTTAATCATTTGATGCTTGGTCAACATGCTATCTACAAAATAAATATTGTTGCGATATCTCTTGTCTTTCTTGGTGTTGCAATTTGGGTGGCCAGCAGTGTATATTATGAGTAGAATAAAAAACAGTAGCAATTAAAAAACTCAAAAATAGAGATTCTGTGAAATGATTTGCCACGGAATATAGTATTCGAGAAATGATGGCCATAGACTATAAACACGCACACATTAACGTGTCGAAGAATCTCGTATTTCTGATGAAATCTTGCAGAGAATTAAATGAGGAGCTTATTTTTAAAAGGGAACGTTTTTCCACTTTTTTTCGAAATGCACTTTTCAATGGTTTCTTAATCTTTGGGATGGGCTCTGTCGGATTATGCAACAGGGTTTATTCAAATGAGAATATTTATGGTGGAAATTATAATGTAAACTTGGCCGTTTCTGCCGAAAAGGAACATATCCACGTTGTTCATTCACTTCGGTATTTTTCATTCAAAAGGGAACATAACAAAGCGGTTGTCGTACTGGCGTTAAGAAATTTTTTCAAAACGGCACATTTTTTTCAGAACCGCTTTTAAAGTCGTATTTTGCAATAGAACCTCTTGATAACGGACGCCCATGGGACCGAAAATTTTGTCCGCTAACGAGGAGTGTCCATTAATAGCTAGTAAAATACATTGAGTCCCGTCAATGTAATTTTTTTTTTATTATAACATACAAACATATATACAAGCATATACAGAAACACATTCAACATACACTTTGACCTCAAGGGACATGCCTGTCCTTCCAGTAGTTCTACAAGGGTTTCTCCGTAGATTATTTTTCTTAGCAACAGCCTGTTATGATTTAGGTCGGTTTATAATTGTTCAATATACAGTTTTTTTTTTTTTTTTGTATTTATGTTACAAAGAAATTTTACATACAGATGGATTGTATCATGTGGTTGTATTATTGTTGTAATATAGATTCTAGACTGGTATTCATAGAAAACGTGAATATATTGTTATTAGATCTTATGTAATTATTTGTATGATTGATTGTATGGTATAGATTCATTATTTTTGGAGCGGTGTATCTATAACTCTTTTGAAATAACGTTTTATTTGTTTTTGGCACTTTATATATGTTATTTAATCTAGATGACGTTCTATTTTGTTTCATTTCTAACCAATTATTGTTTAAGAATGAAAATTTTATTAGTCTATAAACATAGTTTTGTCTTATAGTTAGCTTATAGTTATAGTTTCTTATAGTTAGCATTCTGTTTTGTTGGTGTTTATTGTGGTGCTTGTTATTTGGGATCTTATCTTGTTATATATATTATCTAGTTTTTGTATATCTATTTGATATCCACCTCCCCAAGCAGTGATTCCATATGTTACTGTTGAATATATCCAAGCATAAAATAAATCTTTTAGAAAGTTTTTGTCTATTGTGTCTCTTAGTCTATAAAGAATTGCTGCATATATTCTTAATTTTTTTATTATTTTTTAACACTGTGATTTCCATTTTAAATCATCTTGTATTATTATCCCTAGGTAGTTGTATTCATGTACTCTTTCAATTTCTTGACAGTTACATTGTAATATATGTTGACACGGACAATGATCATGAATTTTTATACTTAAATTTGCCAAACTATTTATGACATGAATGTCGCTCTCCACTTGTTAATACAAGATATACAGAAGACTGGATGTTGTGAAGATATTTATTATTTGAGATGTTAATTTTTTAAGGAAGGAAAAAACTCATCTCTGCCTCTACCGGGAGTCGAACCCGGGTGTTTAATTCTATTTCTTCCAAGTTTCTTGTAACAAAGTCTTCGTTAAATTTCTTCGCTAAAACGTTATGGTTATCACAGATAGGGAGTATATTTTGCTTTGCACTTTTATTAAGTATATTCTGATTTATACATTTCCATTGCATTTTTTTGTTATTCTCGCATTTCGTAAAAGTATCTCTGATATATTCCTGTTTTATTTTTCTAATATACTTTTTCAGTTCCTTATTGTATTCTTTGTACTCTTGCTCGTATGACATAATATTTGGGTACTTTTTGTATTTTTTGTACAATTTTTCCTTATAATTTATTTTATTTATTATTTCTTTTGTGATCCAGTTTTTTTTACTTTTTTTGGGTTTCATCTTGACTTGTTTCGTCCATAAATTAGAGTTTGATTGTATGATATCCACGAATCGTTTGTATTTATTTTGTATGCATCTTTCTTCTAAGACACTAACAAAATTTATATTTTCAATGAATTTTTCAAATTTATCATAATTTATTGTTTTTATATGTTTGTTTTTTTCATTTTCTTCTATTTTCTTTTGTATAAAGTTTATGTATCCTAATACTGGATAGTGATCTGTTATCTGAGTTTTATACACTGAATTTTTCTATTGAATTTATTTTTGATCTATAGAATACATGGTCTAAACATGTTTTATTATTATTTGTTTCTCTTGTTATATTTTTGTGAAGGGGGACCAGTCCATTTATTGCCATTATGTTAAGATATTGAGAAGTTTCGTTATCATCTCCATGTAAATTTATATTAATATCACCCACTATTAAAGTATTTTGCTTCAATTTCTGTAAATTTTGTTCTAATTCATCATTAAATTGTGAGATGGAAAAAGAATGCGAACAGTATAAGAGTAATAAATCAATGTCATAATCAGGGAGGTATATACATAATTCTTCAGCAGTTAAAAATTTAACATTTTTCTTTTGTATTGATTTGATATTTTTATTTATATACATTATTACTCCCCCGGCTCTATTGTATGTTCTACTGTTTATATAGCAATAGTAATCTATAAGTATTATTCCTTCAAGATTGTCAATACAGTAATTAAATAATTCTTCACTTTCAATCCATATTTCACTTAGGCATATGATATCTATTAATTCATTTAAAGTTCTAAGAAATACCACCAGACTGTCAAAAATTTGCTCTTATACTTTGGATATTCAATGTAAGAAACGTCAATGTTGAGTTTGGTCCACTGGGGCAGTTCATAAATTTTTTTGCTTCACTAATGTCCTCCAGAGGTCGTTGGTCCTGCATCTCGAGAAAGCTCTCTGCGATCATTTGTACTGTGGCTTGATTCTAACTTTTGCAAATGTTCTTGGTTTGTTATCCTGATTACTCTTGAAGTTTCATCCCTCCGGAGAAATAGTTTCCCTTCTTTCGCCCACGCGAACTTCAAATCCAGTTTATTTTTCGTTTGTCTAGCCAGGTGAAATAACTTCTTGTTTTCAATGGTTAGATGTTCGTTCCCATATATTCGGACATCTTGAAAGATCGGGTTTATTTTATCTGCTGTAAGGGTATTCTGTCGCTTAGCCTTTTGAATCCAGATGTTTTTTGATGTTTCACTATTGAATCTTACTATGATTGGTTTGGGTATATTGTCATTTCTTGTTGGGACTCTGTGAGCACATTCAATTTTAGTTTTTTCAGGTATTTGTAGTTGTGTTTTTACTGCTTGAATTATTTCTTGTATATTCTCATTTGGGCTTTCTGGTATTCCATTTATCTCAATGTTATTTCGTCTCATTTTGGTTTCTAACTCATTCATATGATATTTCAAATTTCCTATTTTTGCTTTCATGTTTTTATTTTCCATCTTGAGTTCTTGATTTTCTCTACTCATTTGTTGAACCATTTCTTTCAAGTTTTCTACCTGCTTTGAAAAATCTTCCATGCATTTTGAGTTGTATTCAACTCAATTTATTGAGTTTTTATTGACTTTATAACCTCCTTCACTTCATTTTCCATTGCTTCTTGTTTATGTATGATTTTTTCTGTGACTTGTTGGATGGTTTTCTTTACTTCCAGTTTGAAATCACCTATTCTTTTTTCTATCCGGTCAAAATTGTCTTGCTGTGTATCATTCACCGCTGTGGCTCCTTCATCTTGTTCATTTTCACAGATTTTACATGTGAATTTGCTTCTTTTGTCTTTTGCCATCCTTCTAAATGCAGATTCGTTGTATCCAGCACAAACGGGGTGTATATATTGTTTACACACTGTACACAAGAAAAATTCGTTCACGTCTATCACTTTATCGTTACACTTCCTACATCGTGATCCATCCATCTCTGATTGTTTTCCCCAATGAAGAAATCGTATATTCTCAGTTCTTAGTTTAAAATTGTTTTCATAGATGGCCACTCCGATTCCTTATTTCTTTGTTGTCTAGTTATGTCGCTGTACTTTATTCATTTATTTTCATTACTTTTTAATTATCATATTGTTATATTATTTGAACATAATTACTGTTCCCACAGTCCTGCAGCTTCCAGTGCTGTTGTTTTCGCTTAATCTACTGATAAAACACTTAATTTATATGTATTTTTCGGAGCTCGGTAACTGTCTGTTTGTAAACATTGACGGCGTGTTGCCATCATTATTAAAATCATGCCATCAATTAAAAAAAGTGTTTGTGTTATGGGAGGTTCCACTGTGAATTGATCGTGTTTCGTGTGTTACTCACGAGAGAGTAGTACGGGTACTTTCCTTGGCTAGGTGAAACATTCTGAAGTCAACAGGTGGCCTACAAATTTACAACTTTTTAGACTTAATCATTTCCAGTTTTAATCAAAAAGTAAGATTTCCACTAATTTTCTTTCAAAACGAAACATTTCCAAAATTTAAATGTAGATAACTCCTTTGAAAATGTTGGTCAAGAAACAGAATATTTAAATATGCTTATATCACTGTTGAATAGTCTTTGCTTGTTACTAGGAAAAGACCCCCTCAATTGTTTCATTATGAACACTTGAAAGAATCAACTAGTAGTAGAGGCTTAGGGTCTAATCCACACCTTCTCGTGGTGTAGCCCGTAAGTATCAATGTTTAATAAGCGGTGAATGGATGGGCATCTTCCATCCCGCGCTGACCAGCGTGGAGGATTACGGCCAAAAACAATTTAAAAAGAAATATTAACTCTGCCAATAAACTAAGGCCCTCAGTCCCCAGCAGTCTGAGTGTCCCTGGTTACGGATGCGACCAGCAAGACATGGAGATAGAGGGTGCTAAGAATCTCTGGTTTGGACCAGGCTGCCATAAGATGATTACCTTGGTAACGTAGAATGGAGATCTCTTTCATCCGAAAATCGTTTGCGGGAGTTGGAAGAAGAACTGGAAAGAATAAATTGGGACATCTTAGGCATCTGGGAAATAAGAAAAAAAGAGGATAAAATCGAACTTGCCAGTGCACATGCATTTTACTACAGAGCAACAGATAATGGTAGCAGAGTAATATTTCTCATTCATAAAAAGTGGAAAAATCACATCGTTGACTTAGATAGCACATCTGATAGAGTTGTAAAGTTGGTTAGGCAAATATCAAGCAGATACCGGATACAGATTATACTATAGTCCACTTGTTGCATAGTCTCAACAAGTTATTCTCAGGAAGTAGAAGACTTCCATGAAGAATTAGACGAGATGAATAGTAAAGGAAATCATCATATCAAGATTGTAATGGGGGACTTAAGTGCTAGAATTGGAGATAGAGAAGAAATGGTGAAAGCTCAGTCGGAAGTCATTGTTACTGTGTACGAAACGACAGAGGAAAAAAACTCGTCGAATTTGCAGAGAGTGAACAGTTATGCATCATGAATTCGTTTTTCAAGGAGGAATCCCAAATAAAGTGGACATGGAAAAGCCCAACTGAGGCAACAAGCTCAGGTAGTCGTTCGACTACCTCCTATTTAATAAGAAGCGTATGATCCAAAACTGCAGTGCTGTTCTCAACAAATTCAATACAGGAAGCGATCATCGACTGGTGAGATGTAGAATAATGCTTAACACTAGAATGAAAAGAGCAAAACTTATCAAAAATAGAAAAACTGTCATCGAAATATGGCAAATCTTCAAGAACACCGATGCGAATTCCAGTAAGAGTTGAAGAACCGATTTTATTTGTTATGCAATACCACTGAAGATGGACAATATGTCACCATGAACAGAAATTTAACCACTGCCCTAAAAGAAGTAGCAAAGAGGTCTCTGGAGGAAAAGAAATCAAACCTTCAAAGAAAATAACAGAAGAAACAAAGAAACTGATGAAAGACCGGAGAGAATTTCAGATTAAAAAAAATGGCCCTAAATCAAAAGTTGAATATGCAGAACTTTATAAGATGGTACGAAAGCGGATTAGAGAAGATGTCAGGAAGTTCAATTGCGATATTGTAAAGAAAGCACTGGAAAATAATAGGAGCTTAAAATCAGCAAAACGAAAACTGTGTGTTGGGAGAAAGGAAATTTTTTCACTGAAAAGGAAAGATGGGAACCATTACAAAAAAAAATGGAAGTGAAGTTATTAGTATTGTTGAAGAATTTTGTAATACTTTGTACAAACATGAAGAAAGGGATTGGAACAGAGGAAAGGGAGCAAAAAGAAAAGAAAATAAGGCAGAATTTGTACAAGTAGCACCAGTGCCGAAAGAAGAAGTCAACAAAGTTATAAAATGTACGAAAAAAAAGAGAAATGCGCCGGTGAAGATGGGATTTCAATAGACATTATTAAAGAAGCAGGAGAAGAATTTGCCTGTATGCTAGCTGCATTTTCGCACAAAATCGGATGTGCCAGCAGATTGGAATAACGGAATGATGATTCTTCTTTACAAAAAAGGACGAAAAAGAGAATATCAAGAATTATCGACCAATCAGTCTCCTATCAGTAATTTATAAAACCTTCACTAAAGTACTGACATGTAGACTTGAATCCACATAGGACGCAGACCAACCAAAAGAACAAGTGGATTTAGTGCAATGGATCACATCCAAAAAATCAGGGAACTCATAGAGAGACACAAGGAATACGAATTACCATTGTGTATGGCCTTCATTGATTTTGAGAAAGCGTTTGACTCTGTTTTCACATCTGCTATTGTTAAAGTTCTAGATGTAATTCGGGTAGAGAAGACATGCATCACACACACACAATATCATTAAGAAAATACCGGATGTTTTGTTAATGGACCGACAAACTCAGGGGGTTGTTAGTAGGCATTAAGAGGAACAAAAATTGCAATGGAACACGGTGTCTCAAACCACGTTGAGAGGGTGAAAATCGCGAAAAACGCATGCAGGATCCCAGTTCAGAGGAGACGAAAGGTGGATGTCAGTTGATCGCTGAATGCGTTCGTGGGTTCGCTCATCATATCTGATGTAAGCAGCGTCACGAAACGCGTGCGCTGGGGTAGTAAGCACGTGTAGCAGTTAGTTGTCTGTTTCAATGAGTATCGTGATGGCTGACTACACGAACGATCCGTGTGACTTTTTCCTATGGGGCCACCTTAAATCACTTGTTTATGCAATGCCTGTGGACGCACCAGAGGATCTCATAGCGCGGATTGTCGTCACTGCGGCAAACATCAAAAGCATACCTGGTATCTTCGAGCGGGTCTGCGAATCGTTTTTACGTCGTTATAGACTGTGCAATGACGTCAGCGGCCGCCACTTCCAACAACTCTTGTAATAATTAATCAAATAAATCTTTTTGTAGTTATTATTTTGTACTTTTTGTCGTTCCAACGTGACATCGAAATCTGCATGCGTTTTTTGCGATTTTCACCCTCTCAACGTGGTTAGCGACACCGTGTTCCATTGCAATTTTTGTTCCTCTTGATGTCTACTAACAACCCCCTGAGTTTATTGGTTCATTAACAGAACACCCTGTATATGACAAAGCGACTGCAACCATTTGTTTGGATAAAGGAAAATTAAAGATTAAACTTGGAAAAGAAATTCGACAGGTCGATACTCTCTCACCAAAACTCTTTACCGCTGATTTAGAAGAATTATTCAGAAAAATGGACTAGGATGAGAAAGGAATTAAAATTAATAGAAAATTTCTCAACCGTTTGCGTTTTGCCGACGACATTGTTATTACAGCAGTAATCCAGACGACCTAGAAAAAATGACACATGAACTGGCGAAGGCAAGTATTCAGGGGGGTTTGAAAATGAATCTACAAAAGACTTAAGTTATGTTCAACTCTTTTGTTTTGAAGATCTTGCTCAACAACACAGAGATAGAAGAAGTAGAAAGCTATGTATACCTGGGACAAGAAATTACCATGGACAATGGAATCATTAATGAAATAAACAGAAGAATCAGGATCGGATGGAGCACTTTCGGCAAAAACTGTGTAATTCTGGAGAGCCACGTTCCATTATGTCTGAAAAGAAAAGTGTTTAACCAGTGTGTGCTACCAGCACTGACTTATAGAGCTGAAACATGGACGCTCACAAGCAAGACGATACAAAGGTTACAGATAACACAAAGGAGCATGGGAGGATGTATGCTAGGCATCACAAGCAGAGACAGAAAATGAATCACTCGGATAAGGAACCACACAAAGGTATATGATATCATGGAAAGAATTAAACGTCTAAAATTTAAATGGGCTGGACATATTGCAAGAAGACAGGGCAACAGATGGACCACAAGTACAAATACAAATACAAGGCCACAACAGGCAAAACGCCCAACGAGGTGGCTGAGAAAAAAATGCCCATAACAAGTATGGATGTCATATATTACTAAAAACGTATTCCGGATTGACACGCCCACGGTGTTAAACGTCCGAGAAGGCGTCCCCACGCAAGATGGATCGACGAGATCAGAAAAGTGACTGGAATCAACTGGAAGGCTAAAGCATCAGACGGAGCAAAATAGAAAAATTTAGAGCAGACCTTCATCCAGCAGTGGATTGAAAATGCTTGATGATGATGATACCACTCGCATATGCTACCTGTTGGGCTATTTTCCTCTTTTGTAAAGCAGTCCATTCCGGAGAAATATGTTTTTTTACCTTTACTGTAAATTTAGTAAAAGTGGAAACGTTCCCTTTTGAAAATAAGCTCCTCAAACAATCATCAGTAAAAGACTGGATTGTGACAGTTCGTTCACTGCAATCCTGGGCTGGCTCTACAAATCTAAAGAAACATTACGAGTTAGAAATCTTGATATGAAACGGAGAAGACCAAATAAATTTACCTATAATCGCGGCAGACTTATTTTTAAAATCTCCGGGAATATTGTCTCTAATAACCGACGAAACTCCGACTGACTCCTTTGGTTTAATCGAAGTTCTATTGTAATTGAGGTACTATTCAAAACGACTAAATCAATATAAATGAACACTAAACTGTGTGGATTTCTAACTGACATCTGTTGGAGCAGTGAAGGGTTGAATGTGAGAACGACTGGTGGTCAAGCAGAATCGATCTATTCTGTTTAATTAATGGTAAGTTTATTAACTTTCATTTTAGTTGTTGAAATACAGGGTGGTATACAGAGACAAAAACGGTTTAATGCGTTTGGAAGAAAAGGTTTCAAAGTTGTAAGTATTGATTTTATTTCTTTTGGGCTGTTTCCAGTAAACTATTTAATTGAATTTGTGGATGTTTTTATTTTTTTGATATCTGGACCTCCGTAAAATTCGGGGTGGTGCAGAAGTCTTCACCTGCTTTGAAGAAAATATTTAAAAGACAAAGCTGTTAAAAAGATAGCGACAAATGATTTAGAGTATCCGACTGCGTTGAAAACGCCATTTTGGAAGAAAATACAGTTATATCGAAAAAATCTCGTTTCAACGAACACTTTTCTATTCCCCTAGATAAGATTACATAAGAACAATGCAAAAACCTGGAATTCCTTTACAACGAAATTTCGTTATAACGAAGTAATTTCTCCGGTCTCTTGGAGTTTGTTATAACGGGATTCAGCTGTATCATCTTTTTTTTTATTTTTTACGAAAGCTCTGTGATTCCAAAACTGGCCTTGTTTTGTTTATATGACGCTTAGAATAGAAGTTACGTCAACTTTAGTGTTGCGTTTTATACACAAGTAACTTGAGAATATAAACGTTAAACGTCTTTTAATTTTTAACATTTTACACTGAGTTTGAAACATGAGTTATAAAAATATATTCGTTGCATCATTACGAAATTTTGATATTATATTTTTCTACATATTGTTGAGGTCATGAACCAAAATCTAAGGTCTATCACATATTTTTCTGATCACAGTGTTTTATAGATGAAATGTATAGAAATTTCAAAAAACTCACCTATACATTAACAGATTTGAGGGTAACTTATGAGCATATCATACGATCCTTTAAATTTTGTTTTATAACCCTCGCCATCCTTAGCTGAATGTACTGTGAAAATAACAAAATATTTCATTCGTAGAACTTTTCGCAATCGTGTTTCGAATATTACACGAATTTTGCCTAAAATTTCACATAAAAATGGCTTTTTCATAAAAAATGACATAGGTAGTCCAAAATTTGTTATTATTTTTCACCATTTTGGGATACTTTCTATCAAAAAATGTTATTCAAGTTCACTCCGTACATTTTGTAGAAAAATACTTTCGAACGTAGTCGGATACCTTAAAGCATTTAAAATAGGTTTCAAAGTTTTTTTTTACTTTCTTCATTCATTTTACTTTCATTCTTACTTCTTTGCAACACCCACTTTACGAATAACATGGCAAGAAATGCTATATAAGATTGACATCCTCCGCATCACTAAAGGTGCGCGTGTAGAAATTTTGTAGTAATTAGGAAAAAAAACTTTGAAACTTTTTTTTCAAATGCTTTGAAGTGTTTGTTTTTATCTTTTTAATAGCGTTTTTTTAATTTTTTTTTTCAAATCATGTCAGGACTTCTGGACCGCCCTGTATATCTGATCTCTCATTTCTACTATAAAGAATGGAGAAAAACCAACCTGGTGTTCGCTTTCAGGAAGTTGTATCGGTGAATTCTCAAAAACCTGAGGGAGAAACTTCTGAAAAAAATGGAGGACCACACGTAATTTCATACAAAAATAAAGTTTCACAGGCGATATTTAAAGCACGGCGAAATATTCTTCTGATAGAAATTCTTCATTCTTGATCCCAGTTAAGAAATTGTGTAGTCTATAGTGAATATAATAATTCTCTATCATTAGGTCTAAATCTAATGGACAAAGAATTCATCAGGTTCCACGCGAAAAACATTTATACGGCTTTTTGTTTTGCTTCTGTTAAACCACATGCCATCAGTTAATGACAGCAGATTACCAATCAATACAACCAATCAATTCTCATCAACATTTAAAACTTAGTTCAGCTCACCATATGTTGTACAGCAAAACCATACAATTCACAAAAACAACATGCATTTTTATAAATTTCGTAGAGCGAATTGTACACACGATTGAAAAACATTCACGAAAATTAATGAAATTAGATCTATCTTGAAAAAATATCGAACACACACGGGTTTAAAAAATTAATTAGTAACAACTAATCATTAATTTATAGATAGTCTAAAAAAATTCACAACATTTTTTTAGAAACATTTAAATTTATTAGATTTTTCTCGCACAACAATAATTTAATATTCGAGAAGATTAATACGAAGCGAAAATTTTACTAAATATATTCATTCTAAATGTTTAAAATTATTTAAAAAAATCACTTACCTGTGCTCTAACCGATGAATTTAGTAGATTCTCTCTTCAGGAAAAAAAAACACTAGATCAATGATTCTAGTCTATATGATTCTCAAGAAGAGTTGAAATCAATCGATGAATAACCAATTACAGTCTATACTAATTAAAAGTCAACACAGTTTCTAGTTCTGTCTATAAACTAGATGCTAAAAGTACAATAAAAGCACTAATTTTTCACATTTGGGAGCTAAATGCAGGCGGGGATTCCTTTTTTTTTATTTTCTCGCAGTGAAAGTTGTCTTACAGCAAAGTTTACTTTTACGGATCAATACAAATGAACAACAATCCTCTAAACTTTCTTGAAAGTTTTCTATACACACAAGCGCGTTATAACGTATGAGATTTTTCACAAACACAGAAACACGCGGTTAGTTGATCTTCACGGGAACACTATTACGGCAAAGCGAATTAATTACAGAACAGTATTTTTGAAAACACTTACTGAACAACAAAAAAAAGTTTGGTTTAATGCAGTCAATAAGTCTATCTAAGAAAATCAGGATCAAGCAGGATTTTTCACTTCGAAGAAGTCAATGACTTCCGTCATTGACTGACACGAGGATAATTTATTTTTGTACTTTTTTTTTTTGTATTTTATATATAAGATCTATCTAATATTATATTAATCTAACTCTAATCTAAAAGGAACGCTATATATACTCGAAATCTTTGAGATTTCAGACTAGAAACTGATCGAATCTTATCTCGAAATCTAAGGAATCCTAATTAAAAACTACTGGGACGCCATACGCCCTACTTGAAGCAACTCGTCACATGCTGACGCTTAACCGAAGCTCCAGGTCAAATGAAACTTTTCTCCGCTTCCAGGCAAAAAGACCACCCGATAAAGTGTTGTTCTCTAAACGTTACATTGGGTTCTTAAGGACTACCTGTTGGGTTACCAAACCTCCGATTCGAGACACGTTCTCTCGCCAATACTCGCCGCAATCTTTCCGGAAAGTTTGATCTCGTGTTGGAATTTCACCATCTATGCAATCATTGGCAGTTGTGTGTGTGTGTGCGCGGTGGTGGTTGTGACAGGAGAGGCAATGGATTCTCTCTTCTCCGTCCTGGAGTTGGTAAAGCATGATGTGATTATACGCCACTTGGCGACCAAATCATGGAGAGTCCTAGACTTTTTATTTATTTTTTTTGTTTTACTGATTTGTTTTCAAGAAACCATCTGTTGAGTTTTGCTATGAATTTAAATCTCCGCTGATTTTTATCTATTAACCCTTAAATGTATGATTTTTTTTTCGAGCTGATAATTTTTTTCATAGTTAATGACACGAACGTAGAAAACCAGAAAAACATTTAAAAAAGTCTATTTCGAATTGTACTGCTTATACAGGGCCTTATTGAATACATGCAAAGCCTCACGAGTCGCATATAAAATAAATGTATTGAAACAATATTATTGTCTAAATATATAGCTACCTTCTTTGTCATTCACACTACAAGAACAAAATCGAGTTGCAAACTTCAAGGTAAAAAAAATGCAAATAAACTTCTGAACAAATTAGTGAAATCATAGCCACACATGCTTTCTCTGCAACAAACAAAGCGTTGTTGTTCATTGCGGCATCTACCAGCAAATTCAAAATGTAAAATTTAAACAATATGAACTCACCTTGTGTGCAAAGGTGATTCTGAATTTTTATCTTTCAAATGGCTACATAAATGAATTTTTAAAGAACCTTTTGCACACACATGCAAAGCTACGCATCTAATAGTTAAATTCCGATTTATTTTTATCTATTAAATCATTGTTTCGGTTCCGAAACGATGATCGTCATTTAATCCTCTATGGTTCATCCCCATAAAAACGTTTTTTTTTGACAAAAACGGGTGTAAATTTGTGCTATGAGCATATTTTCAATTGAAATAAAATGCATCAACACAGCAATTTAATTAATTAGAGTTAATTTTTTTTTAAAAAAAGCTAAAATAGTTAATTAGGGCAGAATTTATAGTTTATCTGAAGTTTGGTGGAGTTATAAAACAGATAAAATCTTGCTCAGCAAAGTTCATTAGTTCAAGAAAGTTTTTTCTTCACATTTTATCGATAAACTCGATCAGAGTATCTCGATGGGATCGTTAGTAAATTCGGAGAGGACGTGAAGCTAATGGTAATAGTCGGGAATCAAAGCGATAGGGAGTTGCTCCATAGCAACGTAAACAGGATTGCAGCATCGCCAAATGAATGGAGTATGATGTTTAGCGTTGACAAGTGCATGATCGCTCATTTTGGTTCGAACAACCCACGTTTCTCTTACGAGTTGAATGGTGTCACTATCTTGGATGCAACTTAGGATCACCAATTTAGGAATTCCCATTGCCAATTGGTTAGGTTGGCTTAGTTCATCCTGCACTGGAGTAAGCTGTAAGGTTTTGGATACTATACATGCAGAGAAGATCTACGCGTGTTCTTGTTGGCACACGGGGCTTGATATGAAGCGACTTCTTTTTTTGAATGTGTTTATATTGGAAGAATGCAGGCGTCGGGGTCGGGGGAGGAGGTATATGATCAAAGTGTTCAAAATTTTTAACGGGATGGATCATGAACATTGAGTGTTAATATGATCCATATTAATACGCCGTCAATCGACTGCTTTGACAAGGAGACACCAGTATCGATTGGTAAAGGACAATTCTAGGTTGTAGTGTCGCAAGGAATTTTTCTCTAATAGGATTCTCAATAAATGGAATAGCTTACCCCAGGGGGTAGTAAATTCTAACACAAGTGACACGTTTAAAAAAGAAATACGATAAACTTGTTGGGGTAAATCGACAAGCTATCCACACTTATAAGACAAACATAAACATTTTTGACTAAGCTTTACATTTTATATATGATTATTGCATATTTTCTGATTTTTTTGATTAAAATATCACATTGTGATTTCCATTTAAGGTCCATGTTTTATTGTTATACCCAGATAATTATACTCATGAACTTCTCCTATTTCTTGGCAATAGCAATCACCATTACCTTGAAAGTGACTATGTGTTTTTAGATGTATGTTTTCATTGAGAGATTCGCGTTTCTTGTTTTCATATAAATGTTTTTTGTATGTTAAGTTTTAGTTTATGTTCTATTAGCCATATGTTCATTTTTGTTAGATCATCTTTTCTACTTTTTTATTAAATCTATTGTATTTGTACCTTCTACGTAAAGCATAGTGTCATCAGCAAAGGTTATCAACTTTCCATTCAATTTCAGATATTGCGCATAAATCATTTTATATATGTTAAAAATAGTATTGGGCCTAGTACAGATCCTTAAGGTACTCCTTTCTTCACCTCTTGAAAACAACTAATTAATTATGACTTTGGGAAATGTTATGCACCATGTAACAAAAAAGAAAAATTTAAAGAAAACTTATTTTTTTGCATTTTTTTAAAATATATATTTATATATCTTTTCATGGTCATGGGAAAGAAATTCAAATTGAAAATCAGGATAAAATTTCTGAAAATTTCATTTTTTAAAAGCCATTAAAAAAATTAAATTTTTTTGTAAACAAAAATACCATGACACTTATTATACAAGGTGTCCTGTAAGTTCTAGTGGTTTTTATCTCATCAACCGTTTGTCGTAGAGGTATGATTGCAATTTAAAAAATGCTCCAAATTTGTTAAAGAAGTACCCTGTACCATTTTGAGAGCGAAAATGCAATGTTTAACAAAATAGGGAATCTAAATTTTTATATGGTCCCCCCCCCCCTGTCCTCTAACTTCCAATCAAAAAATTGTTGCCCTGTCTCTCCTGAGGCCAACCAAAAAAAAGTTTATTGAAGTGCAATATATTCGCTACTACTACTGCGAAACACACATGCACCTCGCCCATATCCCTCTGATGAACTGTTAATGAATTGATACACGTTGGAATGTGCATGTCCGTGTTGTGAACCTGTCGTAAAGTTTGTTTTGGGTGTAATGATTGTTATGTGTAGTGCTGCCATCTGCCATCAATCTTTCTAACTGTGAGTGAAGTATAGTTATTTAAGATTTTACTGTTGTAGGCCTGTTGCTCTCTGTGGCGAGACTTTTTAAGGTGGAGATCGGCTCGTATTCGCGCCTCGAAGTTGGAAACCACAGAAAACCAACTTCAGTCGACCACTGCAATATTCTCTGAGATATTCGAATTAAAACATTGGAGAAAAGTTGGGAAAGGACAGCGTAAATGAGGGAAAGGAGCGCTGTCCGTTAGTTTTTGCTGTTCTGTCATAACTTTTCTAAGATTTTTGAATTTAAATATCTCATCGAATGTTGCCTTCAGAAATATGGAATTTTTTGTATTGGCCTCAGGAGATACAGAGCAACCACTTTCTAATTGGAAGTTAGAGGACAAAAACCGTATAAATATTTAGATTTTTTTATTTTGTGACACACTGTATTTTCACTCTCAAAACTGGTACTGGGTAATTTTTGAACGCCTTTTGGACATTTTTTAAATTGGAATCATACCTCTACGACAAGTGGTTAATGAGACAAAGGCCGCATAAGTACTTACAGGACACCCTGTATATAAACTTTTCAATTCCCAAAAATATTTATTTCGTTCAAAAATTTTTAAACAAAGCTCATTTGACAAATGCAACGTCAGTCAAAAATTTGGTTAATTAACCACGAATCACGACATAATTTCCAAAATTTAAAAAAACCTACAGTAGAGCCTCTCAATAACGGACATACATAGCTCCAAAAATTTGATCCGCTAATGGGGAAGTACAATATACAATAGAGTCTAATTTGTACGACTTCCACATTTATGCGACGTTGGGATAAAGATTATACGAAGTCTTCATTATACCAAGTCTGATAAATATGAAAAAATTTATAACCTTTCTTCTGTTCTTTTATCCAATTAATTATTTTCACCCGCACATGGTACGTGCACTACACATATGTTTTGTAATAAAAATTTGATTAAAATAAGTGTGAAGAAGATCAAACATTCAAGGAAACATTCATTATCAGTTTTGTAATGTTGACTTTCTTCACACGTATCAACATACATTACCAACATTACCATTCGAATTCCCCATTCTGGACATATGTCATATGTCCAGAATGGGGAATTCGAATGGTAATGACTAATTCCTGGACATATATCATATGTCCAGGATGTTAGTCCATAGTCACATGTTAAGTTAATTAAGTAATTAATTAACGACTTATATCATATTTACCAACACGAACTTGGGATTAAGCGCATTCTTTGTTAAATACGATAAATTCTCGATTTATGACCAAAAAATTAATAAATTAGAGTTTGCTTCATTTTACTTTCCGCCATCCAGAGTGTCAACTAACGGGGAGTGAAATACAGGGCGTTTGAAAAAGAATCATCCGATTTAAAAAATACTTAACTATTCAGCTTTTAATCCGTTTTGATGGACTAATGTATAGGTAGAAAGAGGGAAATCTCGAATTTCACGCAGTTGCCGACAGGTAGCGCTAATGCTCTTCCTTCGGCCGCCACTTCAGTGTTTGTCATGATGGCGACTGCGCAACAGAAATCGTTTTGTGTTCTAAGTTTCGCGAATTGTTAGTCCGTAACAATTGTTCATCGTCAACAATACCCTGGTGGTGAACTTCCTACCGCTCAGAGCATTAGACGATGACGGTGGTATAAACAATTCTGAGACACGGGTTGTCTGTGTAAAGGGAAATTCCCTGACCGTAGTTCGCACGCAGTCGACAGAAATCCACTTGCAGTGGATGCAAACATTCTTCCAAAAGTTTGGGACGAATTTGACTACAGTATAGACATATGCCGTGTATCCCAAGGTGGACATATTGAGCACCTTTAATTTGGTTTGTGAAAAAAACTTATGATTAGGCATGTAATATAAAATTAATCTTAAATGTATATGCATTTCAAATCGAGTGATTCTTTTTGAAACACTCTGTACATTAATGCCCTATTTCGCGGGATCGGGATCAGAAAGTTTCCTTTGGGGGGGGGGGGGTCCACTGTATACAGGGTTCATAGCAAACAAGGGGTATAGCATTTTACTGGTGAACCGTTGATCCTCCAGTTGTACTTTCGATTAGACAAAGTTTCCAAATAACGTCTAGTACTCAGATATGTCATTCATGTTTCAAGGGGTCGCATAGCTATTTAAAGAAAAACTTTTTATACGGACACCCTGTACTCAAAACCCCAATTAGAAAGCTGTTGCCGTGTCTCTCCTGATGCCAAAAATAAAATCCACGTTTCTAAGCGCAATATTCACAGAGATATCCGAATTCGAAAAACGGGGGAAAGTAGGGAAAAAGCTAACAACACCTCCACATGCGGAAAAACCGTTTTACCCGCATTTAACGTTGTTTTTCCCCCCTACTTTGCTCCGTTTTTCGAATTCGAATATCTCAGTGAATATTGCATTCAGAAACTTGAAATTTTTTTTTGGTGGCATCAGAAGAGACAGGGAAACAACTTTCTAATTGGGTATTCGAGTACAGGGTGTCCATATAAAAAGTTAATTTTTTTATTTCAATAACTACACAACTCCTTGAAATATGGATGACATATCTCAGTACTACACTTTATTTGAAAACTTTTTCTAATTGAAAGTATACCTCTAGGATCAATGGTTCGTCAGTAAAATGTCATACCTCCTCCCTGTTCGCTATGTACCCTGCATAAATTCGTTTTGCATGAATGTGTTCCGATCTGAAATATTTCTTTGTTATAAATAGAAGAAAACACGACTTTAACCGAAATGTACGTACTACGTTAAACTTCGCTGGAAGATTCTTATTTTAAATATTATTCTTATATTTTAGGTAAGAAAGTCAGTGTCGTTGCCTTCGATGAGTCGGTGTTTATTGAGGTGGGGGTTACAACAGCGGATGGAAACACGGGGCTAATATTGCTTTAACCTTTACTGCCGAAAAGCTCGCCGACCGGAAACGAATGCAAGAATATCGGCAAGGCAGTAAATCAAGACACAAAACGGCTCTCCGCAAGTTATTAGACGGATGGATGAGAGAGAACTTTAGTTGCCGCGACTCTGCGCGAGCGGCTCTGCGATATTGGATTTCACAACCAACTTATGTGTTTGCGGAGCACAGCGACAGTCCTCTCTTGAATGCGAGACCATACATAATTGTTTTGCTTTGCTTATATACCTAAGATACTGGTCAGACGCAGTGGAATATTTACGGGGGGGGGGACATTTAGCGGGCTATAGCTCAGGGTGGCTAGTTCGTAAGGGCTGAAAATTTGAGGAACTAAGGCCCAAGAAAATTAGAACTATAAGGAAAGGGCAGCAAAATTTACATAACCCTAAATAAATCCGTCTCTTATGAGGCAGTGATGAACTATATTAGTGAGTGGACAAAAGAGTGACTTATAGCGTGAGCAAGATTGTGAATGGCCAAAAGAGTGACCCAGACAGTGTAAAAGCATGTGAATTACCAAAAGAGTGACCCAGACAGTGTAAAAGCATGTGAATTACCAAAAGAGTGACCCAGACAGCGTAAAAGCATGTGAATGACCTATCCTAGAGCATGTGTAAACCTGTAAATGATCAAAAGAGTGACTTGTAAAACAAGGAATCATGTATGTCCGTGAGCGACCAAAAGAGTGATCTAGAGTGTGTGTAAATATGTGAGTGACCAAAAGAGTGCGCGAGCATGTGAGTGACCAAAACAGTATACGTAAACGTGAATGACTTGAAAGAGCGACTTAGTTTGTAAGCATGGCAGTGACCAAAAGGGTGACAAGCGGATTATAAATTAGGGTGGCGAATTCGAGGGAAGAGTAGTCAGGAAAATTAGACTAGAATGGGAGAAGGGCAGCAAAATTCAGCCCACAGGCGGCCAAACCATAAATGTGCCTCTGGTCAGACGTGATTATTTTTTTAGCAGTGTTTTGACGTAGTGCAGGGTGGCCCATAATTTCGTAAATAGTTTGAAATTTTAAGAAAATTGAAGGATTGTTTCCGTTGGAAGGGATTGGAAAATTCAATGCGGTTTGAGAAGTTATTCTCACGAAGGGGGATCTTTTTGGAACCGAAAAAGAAATTAATTCAAATTTTTACCAATAGAGGGTGAGAAAAAACAAGTTTTGTATGAATGGGTGGGTTTGAACGTTTCTTCAATTTCTTCTGTGTACGAAACGTTCGTAAATATTCAGCGGGCGATTCGAGGCTAAGAACTTCACTAATAGTGCTTTATCCACCAATGTCAACATTACAAGTAAAGTGTAAGTGCCAATAACATTCAGAAATGTGCTATTAATCGTATACCCTGCATTTTATAGGGCTCTGATTTGCATATTTCCCGTGGTTTGCTTTCGTGCAGCGTCCTCTATCGACAAAAATTTGAACAATTTTTTTTGCAGCAAAAAATCCCCCATCGTGAGAATAACGTACCAATTCCTTCAATTTTTATGAATTTTTAAATTACAGTATTTACGAATTTATGGACACCCTGTATATTCATCACTACAGTAAAATTTGACTTATAATATTGTAGAGCAAAAAATATGACGAACCAATTACAGCACGACTGATGTGACCATATGTCCAGCACAATACGGGTCATTTAAATGCAAGAATAAAATATGTATATTATACAGGAAAGTCCCATATTTAAGTGATATTTCTGTATTTTTGGTCGTTCCGACATTTTTGTACACTTGTCTCGTTTTTTTTTTCCAACGAAGCATATTTGAATTTTATAATTTTTACTAAAATTCTGAATGAAGATAATTTACATGCCTTATAAATTGTAATAATTATGACTATAAATATTCACAAACATATTTATCATGTTTTAAGTCTTTTCCGGGAAATATAATTTCATTCACGGCGATTTCCAATATAATTCTTCCTTACCCACTAATTGATAATTTTCAAGATAACTGGTGAAATCATTATCCATGAATTATGAATCTTCCGTATTTTACCGAATTTTAGAGATCCCAATTTCCCGTATTTTTCTTAATGAAATATGGTCACTCTAGTCATGATGAACGTTCTTTTTAAGAAATTTTTTGAAGTAAATTTTCCTTTACTGCGATTTGCAGTAGCTCTCTACTTAAATTCCGTAGAGGAATGAATACGAGGTGCACGTATATGGTTAAGTAGTAGTAGCTCTTTACTTGCCTCCACCCTTTCTCCAGCTCTGGTAAATTGCATTTTTTGCTAGAATTAGCTATATCCGGTATTTTGGATCTCAATTACACGTATTATTCTCATCGAAATGTGGTTACCCAAGAAACGGAGGGCCAATTTTCTGTTTTAAATCATGAGGATATTAGTGTGCGTTTATCAATAAGAACAATTGAATAATTTTTCATTCAGTTACGAAGTCTGCCTGTGGATCCGGATTGGTCCGCGGACCATAAGTTGAGAAACGCTGGTATAGAGTGCATTCAAATCCTCCTTAATGTACGCGACGTCGTCCAAAGCAACTACGACATTCTAACATAGCTTCTGCCACTTTTGGTTCAATTCAGCAACGGGACCAAATAAAATTCTGCGCTTTTTGCTTAATTTCAGCACTATGGG
Source organism: Pholcus phalangioides (assembly GCF_987345545.1). NCBI lineage: Eukaryota > Metazoa > Arthropoda > Arachnida > Araneae > Pholcidae > Pholcus > Pholcus phalangioides. The sequence goes on along the minus strand of NW_028301625.1, from coordinate 2,867,114 downwards.
AAATTAGTCTCATTTTTATTGTTATTATTAGATCCAGGATATAAAAACGCTGAAACAGGCACTAGAAAATGCGGAATTACGCACTGAAAAACGATGAAATTCGCTAAAAAATGCCGAGATATGCCAAGAAATCAAAAGTATGAGCGAGAAGTGAAAACAAATCCATCTAATATCATTTGCTAAAGTATGGCACAAAAAATGAAAAATATACGCAAAAATTAAAATATATATGCATTTAAAACCGTCGAAAATGAGAAAAAGTTCATGAAGATTGTGAAAAGTTGCATTAAAAAGACCGAAATGTGAATAAAATAAAAAAAAATGCCTTATATAATAAAAATTCTTTAACAGCCTTTGAAGAGCATGTACAAGTGTAAGTATTCGGAAATGCATATGCGTGAAATAAAAAAAAATGCATTCGAAAATGCTGAAGTTCCCCCCACCTAAAAATTAAAAATGTGCACAAAAATGAAATATATACAAGGTAGGCAAAAACTCCGTAGAAACTTTAAAAATTCATAAAAACCGGAAAAATAACCGAAATAAAAAACGGTTTGCAGGGTTAGCATCGCGAGGTCACCGTGATTTTTTAAGACAGGAAAAAAACTAAAAAAAAACAGCTGATAGGTGGCGCTGACGTACACAATTCAAAGAAAAGATACGCAAATAACGAACAGAATGTGTTCCACATGACTAACTCACCACAGGAGATAACACATTACAGGCGAGTCACATATCCAGCAACGGCAGAGTGCAGCAGGTCCGGATACATATATATATTACAACGGTGAACTAGTTGTGGATTAGGAGCCCAAGTTCTTATAACCTCTCATTTGAATATTTCCACCGAAGTCGCTCGTACCAGCACCACCTATCGGCTGTACTTTTAGTTTTTTTCCCCCTGTCTTAAAAAAAATCCCGTGACCTAGCGATGCTAACCCTGCAAACCGTTTTTTATTTCGGTCATTTTTCCGGTTTTTATTCATTTTTAAAGCTTCTACGGACTTTTTGCCCACCCTGTATGTATATTAATATTAAAAGCACTGAAGTATGGCCTAACCTGAGAGGTCCCAAATTGTTTGCACTGCGGATATGTCTGCAACCCCGTTGACTTCCGAAACATACTTTTAATTACAAAAAGTTTTCAAAAATGACGATAGTGGCGAAATTAATTTAATAACTAACTAATTAATTCAATTAATAATGGAGCGGCTTATACACCGCAGTTGCACCACTCATGAGTCCCGCGAACAGAAAGAAATTGGCCACCCCTGGTATACATGATAATAAATTCACTTTTTATACAGTCCCCGTGTGCTTAAAAACCAAATTAGAAAGTTGTTGCCCTTTCCCTCCTGATGCCAACAAAAAAAAATCCATGTTTCTAAGTGTGCAATATTCACTGAGATATTGGAATTCGAAAACAAACCGGAGGAAATGTGGGGGAAAAGCAGCGTTAAATGCGGGTAAAACGGTTTTTTCGTTGTATAAGCACCGTCAAATAAATAAAAGCGCCATCGAAAATCGTAGTGGATTAAAATGTAATTCGAGGGAAAATAAAACCATCTAATTTGAGAAATATGTGAGACACAGTGAGATGAATATTTATAGGATTTTAATTATTATAATCATGGTCTAAAATGCAATTATGGTATAATTATATAGCATATAATATAATGTAATTTATTTATAAGTTATGAAAATGATCTTAATCCTTGATTTCAGTAAAGAATAAATTTTCTCTCTCTCTCTCGTCGAAAATACTGGAAAAAAACGGGACACTCTCTCTCTCTTTCTCTCTCTCTCTCTCTCTCTCTGTTGTCACTGGCCAACCGAACTGGCCCAATCGGGGACAGACAAAATTTCGGGATAGTCCCGGAGAAATACGGGTCATACGGTCACCAGTATATACCAGTTTCTGGTCCTTGGAACGAAAACGTTGTACACCCATGCTTAGGTTGGCCAGATGAGGTTCCTGAGAAATTGGGACGAATCCTCTGGAATATCTTATTAAATGCCGGGACATTTTAGAAACCCTCTTTTAGGGCGCATTTATGTATAAAATTTCAAATCTACAAGGTATTACCAAAATAATATCACACTGCTTCTACACAAAGGCGCCAAAATGAGTGAAACATCATACAAAATGAGACAAACATAGGGCTATGGATGTCGGACGTACCGTATATACGGGATCAAAGGGCACCATGAGAGAAGGATGTTTTTTCTGTTTTTTTTATTGCACCCGAAACCTTTATTTTGCTGCACAAACACACACAGAAATCCCATCGTTTCATTACATTACGTACGTAATGTAAATGTAATGCAGACAGCTTCGGATCCTCAAGCCTAGGTGTTTTAATGTCTTGGCTGGCAATATATTTGCCATTATTTTCTAATGTTTTACCTAATAAAATCATTAAGTATATAAAGGTTGTTCTGTAAGTACTAATGCGGTCTTTATCTCATCAGCCGTCCGTCGTAGAGGTATAGTTTCATTTAAAAGAATGCTCAAAAATGGCGTTCAAAAATTACCCTTTACCAGTTTTGAGAGTGAAAATACAGTGTGTAACAAAAAAATCTAACTTTTTACCCCCCCCCCCGTCCACTAACTTCCAAATAAAAAGTTGTTGCTCAGTCTCTCCTCTGAGGTCAACGAAAAAAAATTCAAGTTTCGGAGTGCAGTACTCGCTGAGATATTTGAATTTAAAAATGGAAGAAATATTTGGAAAGGACAACATAAATGAAGGAAATGAGCGTTGTGTGTTCGTTAGTTTTTGCTGTTCTTTCATAACTTTTGAATTCATATAACTTCACGAATAATGCAGTTAGAAACATGGAATTTTTTTTTCTGTTGGCCTCAGGAGGTACGGGGCAACAACTTTCTTATTGGAAGTTAGAGGACAAGGGATCGTACAAAAATTTAGATTTTTTTTTTGTATTTTGTGATAACTGTATTTTCACTCTTACAACCGGTACAGAATAATTTTTTAACGCCTGTTGAGCATTTTCTAAATCGAACCTATACCTCTACGATGGACGGTGGATGAGATAAAGGCCGCATTAGCACTTACAGGACACCCTGTATACATAGTTGTTAATATACATTTACATTTGTCGTGTGAATCGCAATATTCGATTTAGCGGCGAAAGTTGATATTAATCTATCAGCGGGAAACCTCAACATTGTCTCTATGGAAGAAATTTTGGTCCCAGAGGATTTTATTCGTTTATCTGTAACCTGATTAACCGGGACCGACTGTCTTTGAAAATGATTCTAATTCATTCGTTCTTTGATTGCGCAAAGAAAAACTAAGGCAAATAGGGGCCTCGAAAGCCTTTTTCGGGACAGTGAATTTAATAACGAGGCTCTCCCGGGCCACCCTACCCTATGGCATCATATGGGCGAATTTTGAAATTATTTATCACTGTTCCATTTCGAAGTTATACTTAAAGAAAGAGAAAACCTGATATTCCATATTTAACCTTGATGAACTACTTCACCAACTCTGGCCATACATTGCAATATACTGTCATTAATGAGATGGAAATGAAGGTACTATCTATCGGGGATCGCTTTAAGTTCGTTGGAGGAAATATCTATATCCTTCCTCGGGTTCGAACCCAGAACCGTGGCAGCAACCTTCACGGTGGTAGATGAGCATCTTACCACCACGCCACTTGGGCTTGTCGTAAATAGACTGGCACTACTCAGACGTATGTAGCGTCCATTCTGGTATTTGGTATATAGGAAATGTGTGGACCATGGGAAAAAGAAAAATTCAGTAAAAACATTGTTCAATTTTTTTATTTTTTTTTTTGGCCACCATTCGAGAAAGTGGCGCTTTTTCATCACAGTTATCTTTTTCCCATGGTCCAAATACCGACAAGTGTCTAGTTTCACGGACAGCTACTTGTGTCCTTTCCGTAAATAACTTCTATACCAAGTTTTATCGATTTACTGTGGGGAAGTGCCTACCACGATAACATCAAGAACTTAATTAACACATATAATCGTATAAAATGAAAAATAATATTTAATAATCGAAATCTACCTAAATCTGAAATTCTAATACTTGACCAAAGGCAAATTTATATGTATAGAACGGTAATTTTCATGGCTAAAAACCATAATTTATAACAACGATAGAACCTCAAATAGATACAGTTTCTTATATTCAACGCAAAAAACAAATAAATAACTTGTTCAAAAATTATAAATTACCTAGGACCAACCATTGTAACAAATTCAGAAAAAATTATCAGTCATAATAAATAAACATCTCAAGGGGTAGAAATTTTTATACTTGCAAATTCTTTATCAAATTTTGATAACGTTTATGGGGAATATAAATAGGCAAACAAAGAAAATTTGAACTACTTCTAAAAAATCTGAAATAAATTAAGAGCGTGCTGTTTATTGTATACACAAATTTTTTTTACACTCAATGACGGACCAAGTGGATCTCTAAGAGCTGCAAAGTGTATGTATTGTTTCATTGTTTTGTCTTTCATTTTTATTTTTGTATGGTATGAAGTCAGTACTGTGTTGTTAAATAATAAAATAAAATAATTAATTAATGTTAATAATTAGTTATACTGACACTACTCCGACTTATGTAGCGCCCGTTGCGTATTTCATTGAAATTTGTTCTACACGTTATTTGGACCATGAAGAAAAGAAAATTGTGATAAAAAAGCGCCACTTTTTTCACCTTTTGAACTCCTTTTTTTATTGAATCTTTCTTTTCTTCATGGTTCATATATCATATATAACAAGTTGCATACCATGTACCTCCATCAGAATGGGTGCTACATACGTCTGAGTAGTGTCAGTTTATTTATAACCACCCTTTACATGTAGGGTAATTATATCTTTCAGGGAACCAGGAGACTTTTTTTTTTCGAAATTACCGAAACACTGATACAATAACTGGACTTATAACAGGACTGTGTGTGGATTTGTACGACTCATCTAGGAACCCTGTGCGAATCAAGTTTGGGTCGTGACACATAGCTCGAGAATCTCTAAGTGGATTAGTACAAGCCATCTCGGAAGCACCTGGTAATTTGTGTCGTGAAGCATAGCTCAAAAATCCCTGGTTGTAAGAGAATTTGTGTGACCCTTCTCGAAAGCTTTCGCGAATCAAGTTTGGGTCTTGACCCATAGATCAAGAAATTTTCGAGCTAAATAGAGCTTGAAACAATCCTTGTAATGCGTATGCGCTCCAGGAAAGGACAAAAGGAGCCGTCTTTGAAACCAGCCACTTATCGTTATTTGGACCATGGGAGAAAGATAACTGCGATGAAAAAAGCGGCACTTCTTCATCTGGTGGTCAAAAATGGAACTATTTTATTATTTATTTCTTTATTGCATCTTTCTTTTTACCATGATCCATATATCCTATATACCAAGTTTCATCAAAATGCCACTATCGGAATGGGCACTACATACGTCTGAGTAGTGTCAGTTTATTTATAACCACCCTGTACTATATAGTTTGTGTTGAAAAATTATTCTAGAGTTGGTTTCTGGAGACATAAACAGGGAAAAGCGACTGTACGATGAATAGCTGTCATCTGTAAATCAGGTCACAACCTGCACATTTTGAGAAAGAGAGAGCTAATAGAGTTTTGCAGCGGCGAGATGTGCTGTCAGCCCAATCGACCCTTCTTCCATCTCTTATTTTTCTTATTTTATATTTATTTCTGACGGTCGTATTTTTGCTTTCTTTCTTCTTATTGGAAGGCATTGAGATGAAGCTCCTCGATCTAAGGTGAAGGTTCACAATGCTGCTTTTCATCCTGATGTCTTGCTTGTCACCCATCAACAGAGGACATAATTATATAGAATTGTAGGAGATTCTGTGACAGCGCTCTTTGGAAAACTTTTGTAGACCATTGTAATTTTTTAAAATATATCCTCAAGAGTTTGTCGGTTTTACGGAAGATAATACTTGAAGATATAGCGAGGGAACGAAAGACATCAAATAGCATCCATATGGGAAGTTCACAACGTGAGCTTCCATTTGCTTCAGTTTTACAATAACTGAACAATAAATTTCAATGGTAGTTAATCGTGGATAATTTGTATAGTAATATTAAAGTATACAACTTCATTTAAAACGCCATTTCGGGGAGAAAAGGAAATATCAATTTTATTTAAATTTTTTTATGAAGCCTCATTTCTTGTGATTCCAAAACGGGCCCTGTTTATAGTATGATGTTTAGAGCCGAATTTATTCGTTTACTTTAGTCTTGCATTTTTGCATTAAGTAATTCGTAAATAAAAATTTTAAACGCATTTTGCAAAGAATGCATTTTTTATTTTTTACTTGAGTGTCAAACAGGATTTTTTCTAAAATTCTATTCATTGTATCGTCACAAAATTTTAATATGACATTTTACCATATATTATTAAATTTATGAAGTAAAATCTAAGGTCTATCAGGGCCATAACTTTTTTTGCGGCCCCCACAACTTTAAAATTCGACAATTTTGTAATAGTGTTCTTTGTTTCCACATGAAACTGTCACCCCCTAAATTTTACCACTCGGGGCAGTTGCCCCCCCCCCCCCCAGTTACGACCCTGAGGTCTATCACATGTATTTGTCTAATTTCAGTGTTTCATATGTTAAATGAAATTTTTAAAAATTCACACGTACCTCAACAGATTTGGGTGTATACAACTTATGAGCATAACATATAATTCTTTCAATTTTAACTCATAACATGCATTTGTACTAACTGAATGTACTGTGAAAATAAATAAACATTTCACTGATAGAATTTTTTGCAATCGTGTTTCGAATAATACATGAATTTTGCTTAAAATATGACATAAAAAGTCCGCTTAATAGAAAATGACAACTTAAGTAGTTCAAAATTTATTTGTTTTTCTCACCGTTTTGAGATATTTTCTATCACAAATTATTATCAAAATTCACTCCAGTACCATTTTGTAGAAAAGTACTAAGAAAGGTAGTCGGAGATACCTTATTTAAATTCAATCAAGAGCTAATACAGTCAAACTCGGTTGTAACGACGTCTCGGCTTTAACGTCAACATTCGGCGGTCCCAGCTGATACCTACGGAGAATAATGTCCGTGAACTTTGCTTATAACGTTGATGAAAACGTAACGACCTCGGATAATCCGATACATTTTTTGTCACTTTGATGTCGTTTCTCAAGAAATTCCCAGAAAATTTCGAAAGATATTTTAGTTTTTTGACGAAGCTTGCTTTACTTCAATTACTAAAATCAGCGAAGATAATTTGCACAAATAATAGATCATATCATAATATAATTGAAGATATAAAAATCCTTGCATATTTTGTCATGTAGAGCTTTTTTTTGTTGCTGGGAAATAGTTTAGAATTCCTTGTCGACTTTCTGTAGCATTTTATTTCAAAGTGAAGGGTTATTTATATGAAATAATTAGTGATTTCGCCAAAAAAAATTGAAAACATTTTTGGCGATAATTGGTGGTGCCCAGTGTTTATTATCCCCCTATTTTTTTCCCTTAAAATATGGTCATCTTAATACTATTGGAATAACTTCATTTTTGTATTTGATTGTGTCTGAGTATATTTTTAATATTTAAAACGTCACGGGGGAAAATATAAACCTTGGTTGTAACGACAACTCGATTATAACGACATTGACGTTATCTTGTCGTTATAACCAAGTTCGACTGCAATTAATCACCTTGTGACATGATATCGTGCGATTTTCTCAAGTGATTATCAATCATATTATGTTGTCAGATGTTACTGTATACAGGGTGGGCAAAAAGTCCGTACAAACTTTAAAAATGAATAAAATCCGGAAAAAAACCGAAATAAAAAACGGTTTGCAGGGTTAGCATCGCTAGGTCACGGGAATTTTTTTACGGCAGGAAAAACTCAAAAAACCAGCCGATAGGTGGCGCTGACGTACACAAGTCAAAGAGAAAAAATACGCAAATAACGAATAGAATGCCTCCAAATCGTTTATTTCAGCAGTATGTGTTCCACATGACCACCACCACCACAGGGGATAACACATTGCAGGCGAGTCACAAATCCAGCAACGGCAGGGTGCAGCAGGTCTACATATACGGTTTACAACGGTGAAATTATTGTGGATTAGGAGTGCAAGTTTTCTTATAACCGTCTCATTTGCATATTTCCACCGAATTCGCTCGTACTAGCGTCACCTATCGGCTGTTTTTTAGTTATTTTTTCCTGTCTTAGAAAAATTCCCGTGTCATAGCGATGCTAACCCTGCAAACCGTTTTTTTATTTAGGTTTTTTTCTGGTTTTTATTCATATTTAAAGTTTTTACGGACTGTTTGCCCACCCTGTATCATCTGTTATAAGAAATCTGATCCGATTACATCAATAATATACTGGCGGTATTTCGCCAACAATAAACAAATTTAATCGTGACCAAATCCTTGTACCATGAAGAAAGCAAACGTATGATGTGCGCAAACAATAAGATGTTTGCTGGATTCCCCTAATCCACACACATTAGGCTTTCCCGCATCTAAGAATCTCAAAATCAAAATAATTAGGTATCTGGACGACGATTCCAGAATGAATGAGATATCTCATCGTTATATTTGGCTTGATAATGTTCTGAGTTCATCTAAAGGTGAGTTTCACTTTACGTTAAGCACTTTGGTTACTTCAAACAAGACTTCAATTGTTGTTTTCTTTGTATAATGTATATTATTGCTCAAAAAGCAACTTAAACGATTTGGTGCACACAAATTTGCCAAAAACACATTTTTTCAAATTTTAAATACTATAAAAACATTTTGAGTTTAACTGCGTTTGAGTTTTTGTTCTAAATGAACTAAAGAAATATTTTTAAAATAATTTAATAAAAACATTAGCATATAAAGGCATTGATTATGTAATGTTTTCTTTTTAAATGCTATTTTCTGAAATCTATGTTTTTTTGTCCGATAAGGAAAATTTTTTCAAATAGCACTTGTGTTCAAATGTCTTGAAACTTTGTGTGTCTCAAAGCACTGAGATGTTACATTTTTTAACTAAAGAATTTCTCTTTAAAATGATTTTAAAAAAATTATATCACAAAATATGGGCAAATTTTAGTGATTTTGGAAAAAATTGCATATTGTTGAAGTTAAAATTTAAAAAAAATGAATAAATATAAATTAAAATCCTAAAAGCTCTCGTTAAACTGTATAAAAATATACACAGAATTTATGAAAATAGTGAGGGTCTTACATGAATACAAAAATTTTTAAATGTTCGTTAAAGGCAGGAGATTTTTCCCATTTCCTGGGAAAAATCTCAAACTGGCATGGGAAGCCAAGACCCGTGCAAGAAACCCCTCATAACAACAAAACATTCAATTTACTCTACGATGGAACGAAACAATGTCTAATTTCATGATTCAATGTCTAGAGAATGATGAAGTTGAACTTTTGAGTACAATGTTTATTAACGTAAATACGCTGATAATAATTCTATATAATTTAGTTGCTTGAAACACATAAAAGAAACTTGTATACTCCATTTTATTGTTAAAAAACAACTTCACGAGGACACAATTTGCTGTTTTGTTTCTCAAAAAGAATGAATAAAGAACTAATTCCATGGTCTGTAAAATGGATAAACTGTAAAACTCAAAACTTTTCAGTACAATGCCATTTGTAAAATTACACTTGTAAATCACGTAATTTAATGTTTGAAACACGGACTGGTTTTTTTTTTTTGTATACTGCATGTTATGGTTAAAAAAACCAACTCAACAAGACAATAATCACATTCTTGCACGAAGGAACGAAACGATGGCTAACTTCGTCGACCAATATCAGGAAAATGATAAAGCGGGAGTTTTCATCGAAAATCATTCACATAAATACACTGAAAATTACTTCAGATGATTTGGTTACCTCGAATACACAATAGAGGGCTGTTTACACTCATGTCCATAAATTAAGGATAATGCCAGCTCCGGCAAATAAAGGTTCAGAAACAAAACAAACGTTACTTATTCATGAAGCCCATTTATTAAACAAAAGATAAAGAACAAAAACGATGGTGTATGTATGATATCATTCATGAAAACTACGATTTTTGCTCCCTGGAGCAATTGTAAAAAATATCTCCTTTACAAAAACTTACTATTACATGGTTGGTAATGGTTAATACATTGTATGTCTCCCATGCGATGAAATACAGTCCGTACAACGCCTAGGCATGCTGAGTATCAAATTATCAATCTGATCTTGGGGAAGATCACTCCACTCAGCAAGCAATGCTCTCCGAAGTTCATGTAGGAAGTGGTTGACGGGCTGCAACTCGTCGGCCAAGCATGTCCCACACATGCTCTATCGGATTCAAGTCAGGTGAGAATGCTGGCCATTCCATACGGGTTATATCCTCAGATTCAAGGCATTCGTTTACGATGTTTGCTCGGTGAGGACGGCGTTGTCATCCATAAACACAAATTCTGTGCCCATGGCATCCCTAAACAAACGTACATGTTGTTCCAGAATGATTTCCAGATAAATTTGGGCTTTCATGGTTCCGGTTTGAACATGCAGATCTGTTCTGGAACCCAGTATAATTCCACCCCAAACGAGCAATGCTGCACCACCGTAACGGTGTCGTTCAATGATGTTGTCTTGGTGGTAACGGGTACCTGGCGTTCTCCATATGAAAGTCCGACGTGAATCAGACTGCAAGCTAAACCTGGACTCGTCGGAAAACATCACACAAGCCCACTGTGACAATGTCCACATTGCATGTTCTCTACTCCAGGCTAATCGCTGCTGACAGTGAGTTGCCGTGAGCGGAACGCATCTGACAGGCCTGCGAGCATATAGACCAATATCTCCCAAACGTCTGTACACGGTTTGCCTTGAAACTGTGGTACCCGTGGCTGCAGATAGCTGACGAGACAGGTCGGATGCTGTGCTCCGTCTGCTTCTTTTGGCAGTTACTGCCAAATACCGGTCTTCATTCGGCGTTGTAACTCGGGGGCGACCTGTACTGTAACGTCTACTGACATTTCCGTTATCTTGGAATCGTTGCCAAAGCCTAGAGATGACACTTTGGGCAATTCCAAGTTCCTCGGATACTTCCATCTGAGTACGCCCACATTCCAGGCGGCCGATAATTCTACCACGTAAAAAATCATCCACATGCGTCCTCTATGTCATAACTATTCGCTTATGGCACCGAGCGCCTTACAGAACTCTTTTGAACAATTTCACTTCTTTGCCACCATTCCTTATATACCCCCGTCGTACACTCTCGTCATTGTGACGTACTATCGGCATCATCTGGTGGCTTCCTGAAATTTGCATATCATTCTTGCAGATGTGTGTGATAATTCTACAGGTGAAATTTTTACTTTAGATTTCGATTTCCGTGTGATTCTGAATTATCCTTAATTTATGGACATGAGTGTACTGTGCACACTGTGCAATATTGCTAATAAACCAACTTTAACGGAAAAAGAAATTATTGTTTTGTTTCGTAAAAGAATGAATGAAGAATTAGTTCTATAGGTAAAACGATGAACCAAGATTTTTTTTTAGTACAATACTATTTGTGAAAATACACTGATAACTATGATCGCGTAATTTGTTGGTTGGAACACGCAAGGGATTGCTATCACTATAGATCGCTGTTTACTTTGCATACTACATGATATTGCTGAAAAACCACTTAACAGAAAAACAAATTGTTCTGTTCCACAAAGAAATGAATGAAGAATTAATTATTTAGATTAATGTCTGGACAATGATAAGGCAAGACTTTCAATATACAGTACCATTTGCATAAATAAACTGCCCAATACATTTTTTTAAAACAGCATTTGTATTTTATTTGTGTATGTATTTTATCGTGTAACTGTGTGTAGTAAAAAAAATCAATTCACGCACAACGGTAATAGCTTTTTGGTGGTCCTTACGAAATATTCTTGTAGCACATAAATTTCTCTCGAGATTTCATAACGTTAGTATTTAAAAAACCAAGAGATCCATAATGTGGCGTGGTTTCAATTCTAGAGAGCTTAATTTCGAAGAACAATTAGTGCTATTGATATTTCAGTCATCCTTCATCGGTACCGAAATCAATAGTCTTGGGATATTTATTTGTAATATCCCTGATCTCATAAAAATATCAGGGGGTCATATAAATCTTAAAAAGTTTATACGATCGATTCAGTTGTATATCGAACGTTTTTGAGCGGTTCCAAAAGATAGTTGTCCATCGAAATTGCTTTCTACACTGCTTTAATGCAACATTTCAGCTAACATTTCAACGTTTTCTCTGTAAAATTTAAACAATTATCACTACAATTTTGCATTTTTTTATTTTCTAGAAATCTGATTTTGCACTCATTTTCAACGCTATTATTTAATTTTATTATTGAAGATATTTGTACGTTAAGCCGGAATTTTTGGATGTTATAATCAGTTTTTCACCCTCTATGGTAGTGTATATTTGAATATACTATACATGGTCGTTATACTTATTTCTTTCTCAACTTTTTTGTTTATTTTATAAAGTACTTCTTTTAGTGTCATTCTGGTGCAAAATATGGCTACGTAAGTACAACATGTTTTGGTCTAGAAGGAGTTGATATCTTGTTGGTGTCGTTTTTTGAGAGCTGCTGTAATTTTACGCGTTCAGAGATTCATAAAACCGCACCAAATTAAGGGAATCGGAAATGAAATTCAAGGAAACAACTTTACTAAGCAGCATTTCATCTTTTAATAAATAACAGTAAAAATAGAACTATATTTTAACCTTAATTAACCATTTTAACCAATTAAAAGCCCACTCTAATTAACTAAATTGCTGCGTTGATGTACTTTTTCAAATAAAAATATGCCAACAGCCAATTTACATCCGTTTTAGGAAAGAATTTTTTTTAATACGTTTTTATGGGAGTAAACCACATAGAGGGTCCAGCATATGCCGTAAATTAATTAGCAACTGTTGAATCGCTGTCAAATATAACTCAAATATGAAGTTTTGAAATTTTCTCATGTATTTCTGTATTTATAAAAAAATTCACGTTTGAATTATGATCATTTCAAAGCGAATTTTCTATAAAAGAAACTTTCATCGTTTAAAAATTTTTATACACCCTTTCACTTTCAGAAATCAAGACACGGCCATAAATGTCCGAAAGCATTAAAACCCGTCTACTCGCGCAGAACTGAAACAACGCAATGCATATGATTTGTTGTGCAATTTCTTTCACTTAGAATAAAATCGATAAATTCCAATAAGAGTAGTAATTGTTATCTTCTAAGATAATGCATTCATAGGCTGTATATATGTATAGAGACAGAGAGAGAGAAAGCAAAGAGGAAAGTTTGACATAAAGAGCAGCAAAGAGACGGACGTCGCCAAAACGGCAATACTGCTTGCAGAATGGTGTCCGGAAACTTGATGTTAACTAAAAAAGGGTATCCCAGGTAACGGTTTTCCTATTGGCGGAGAAGAGTACAAGAGGAGCACGAAGGTACAGCAGCAGCAGCAGCGGACAGATACACAGGTGGACGTGGGTGGCTGCAATGGATGGTATGGTGGGGGCTCTGTGCCTGCTGTCCCCTTCTCCAACTCTGGTGGCTGGTGGTGGGGTTAAGGCAAAAGGAGCTGCTACTATCTTTGCTGCGTGTGCGAAGGTGCGGTGTTCAACTCCATGGGTGACATGGAGAAAGAGCTATATACTACTTGGGCTCCGAGCGTGGGCGGCGAACCTCCAGGCTGCTACTGTGTGCACCGGAAAAGTCCCGGGAAATCCCTAGGCAGCAAAGAGTGTTTCCACCTGTTGAGGACCACTGGCAGCTGCAGAGCGAAACGAATAGCAATTTTGGGACCACGATTCGGGATTTTTTTTATTTATTTATTTATTTTTAGGAGGAAAAAGATCGAATTGTAGAAATTTATAGTTTTGACCCTTCCTTTTATCCGTTTATACCTTGAACTTCTGTTAGTTAATTAACACACGTTAAACAATATTAGTCCCATTAAAAAACGCCATGGAAATGATATACGTACGATAACCGTACCTTTCAATACGGTAGAAATACCATATGGTAGGTAACAAATACGTCGATAGTCAAATACAGAATTCATTGTAACTATTTTATACAATTTTCCTCATAGAAAATGACAATTATAGTAATTATATATTTTTTTCTGGATATTTTATATTGATAAAATAAAATACCGCATTTTAAACGTGTATAAGGATACGAACCCGTGGATAAGAAACCCTTTTTTTGCCAAAAACAAGGTTCCAAAAATAAAGGTGTTTCTGATGCATGGATAGTATTATAGATATTAACAAATTACTCCATTCCTTTTTACGATTAGAGTGACTCTGATAATGATAACGAACTAGTTGATGTAGTTGATTGCAATGTATCAAATGAGAGAGATGAGGAATTTATATGGTTCCTATGATAAGTAAATAAAAAAAATTCTAATGCCTCAAAATAAAGAATATCTTTGGAAAAATTTTTAAGCTAAAAAAAAATAGGGGGGGGGGTGTACACGAGGGTTCCTTATACACGTTAAAATATGGTAATTCTATGAAGACCTGAAATTTAAAAATCAATTTAATTTTTTTTCCTCACTTTCCGTGAAACGAAAGTTCACGATGGATGGAAAAAAGCGATTTCTTACGTAATGGGCACGTGAAATGATCAAATATATTTTGAGGAAATTTTCATTCATATATTTACGGATATTAAATAATATTGGGCCCATTAAAAAAACGCTATTTCTTTAATAGAAATAAAAGAATTCTGCATAGATCTGATATTTCAAAATCAATTATTTTATTCACTTTCCTTAAAGCAGATGTTCATGATGGATGGAAAAAGTAATTTCTCGCATAGACAGCAAGTAAAATGATTAGATGTTAAACCATATTAGTCCAATTAAAACACTATTTTGAAGACTTTAGGAGTTAAAGAAGTAACAGAGGGTGGTTATAAATAAGCTGACACTGTTCAGACGTATGTAGCGACCATTCTGATGGAGGTATTTTCATGAAACTTGGTATATAGGATATATGGACAATGTTGAAAAGAAAAATTCAATAAAAAATAGTTCAAAATTTTATCACTAAGTGAGAAAGAAGAGCGTTTTACCGCAGTTAACTCTTTCCATGGTCCATATAACGTATATACCAAGTTTCAATGAAATACGTCCACCACAACATGCGCTACATAGGTCGGAGTATAGTGTCAGTATAATTAAACTGACACTACTCGACTTAATTATATTACTTCACCAAACACCAACTCTGGCCATATCGCAATTTACTGCCATTAGTGAGATGGGTTGGAAGTGAAGGTGCTGTCTATCGGTGGTCGCCTCGAGTTCGTTTGGGAAAATATCTTATCTATATCCTCCCTTGGGTTCGAACCCGGGACCCTGACAACAACCTTCACGATGGTAGACGAGCATCTTACCACCATGCCACTCGGGCACCCTACTTAATTATACTGACACTACTCAGCTTGACTATACTGACACTACTCGGCTTGACTATACTGACACTACTCCGACCTATGTAGCGTCTGTTGTGGTGGACGTATTTCATTGAAGCTTGGTATATGCGTTATTTGGACCATGGAAAAAAGATAACTGCGATGAAAAAGCACTACATTTTCACCTGGTGGTCAAAAATTGAACTTTTTATTGCATCTTTTTTTTCACCACGGTACCTATATCATATATACTAAATTTCAGCAAAATACCTCCATCAGAATCGGCGCTACATAATTCTGAGTTGAGTCAGTTTAGTTATAATCATCCTGTACATGTATGGTAACTATATCTTGGTGTACAAAACTAACTAAACGTGTCTTTAAATACTATATGGTAGGTAATAAACGTCGATAGGCAAATGTAATTTCACAATTGAGTCATTGTAATTATTTTAAACCTAACTTGCAGAACAAACAATGAAAATTGCCTGCTCTTGTTGCAGAAATATATTCCGAACATTCTGGATTGATTAAAATAAAAGAGAGAATTCTGGATAGACCTTACCTTTTTTGAATCAGTTTTTTATTCATTTTCCGTAAAGCAGAAGTTCACGATAGATGAAAAAAGCAATTTCCTACATACACGGCACATGAAATGATCGAACATATTTTGGACTAAATTTTATTCATATATTTACGGATATTTCAAATATTGTAACGTTCTCAAGCACTGATCGTATCATATCAGAGTTATTCAGGGTTTCGCATTTTTTTTCTTTTGTACGAAAAAATACTTTTCTTTGAATAAATCGGCATCAATGCATGATATGAACTTTTCAATTCTTGTAGATTTTTCTTGTCATTTATTGAACTTCTATA
This sequence comes from Pholcus phalangioides, assembly GCF_987345545.1. Lineage (NCBI taxonomy): Eukaryota > Metazoa > Arthropoda > Arachnida > Araneae > Pholcidae > Pholcus > Pholcus phalangioides. The sequence goes on along the minus strand of NW_028301625.1, from coordinate 2,850,747 downwards.
AGTTCAAGTTTACTCATATTGATTGAGTAAATAGAGCGGGGTTTTTTTTTCAATGATGATATAAAGGTTTGAGGTATTTCAAAAAAGTGTAAAAATGATCATATTAAAACATAGAAAATCAAATAATGCATGAAAGTCACTCATTTCAATCTCCTCAGTCGTAGCATCGAACCGTTTTCGAGTTATTGTGGATAATCGATTATGGGGGAAAAATGCGTGAAGTCTGAAAAAACTCATATTTGTGAAGTTTTTGAGAAACCTACCCGTAAACTAAGCACATATTTGGAAAGTGCAAAAACAATCCTATAAAATCACACCAATTTCATTGAAATATCTGGATTTAATGGCAAGCTACAGGTGCTGAAAGATTGGTGAAATTCGAAATCGAAAGGTCACCAAAATTTTTAATTGTCAATTCCGCAAATACCCTTCCAGCTATAATCAGTCAAATTTTGCCAAAAACTTATCCCTTCTACCAGCTTTCGAAAGAGCCTAGAATGAACCACATTGGTCGTCTAGTTCAGGAGAAATTCAGTCGTTTGTTTGCAATACATCACTGAAATCTGCGTTCGTCGAAGTAATTTTAGTAGGTTTTGGTGACAATTCGATCTTTCACTTCGCCTAACTCTCAGCGTTTGTAACTCGCCATTAAATACGGATATCCTGTATATAGAGGTAATGTCACCTTATAGGATTGTTTGTGAAAATCAAATTATGTGTGTCGCCAAAATCTGTAACCGCCAATTCCGAATTTTCGTCGAATATCCACTTCGACAAACGCTGATTTCAGTGATGTATCGCAAACAAAAGACTAAATTTCTCCTGAACTAGAAAACCGACATGGGGTTTATTCTAAGCTCTTTAAAAGTTGGAAAACGCAAATTGGATCAACAATGTCCATCAAACATCATCGATACTTCGAGGGTTTCGTAATATCTCATGATCGTACCCGATGCTGATCCTACCAGGAGATCGCTGAGTCATGCTAAATTAAAAACAGCTAATTAGTTAATTGCAATTCAGCTGCTATCGGCTCTAAAATAGCGACGATGAGATTCAGGATTGAGGTCTGATCCAGATCTGTGCTGTAGACTTACCAATCCAATGTCTTGATGCATAAAATCCATGGTCAAGGTCAAAGATGGCAACAGAACAATATTAGCACTCGTTTTCTCATTCTGTCCTACCAGATGCACATATAATTTTACGTTTGCAGAAATGTCCCGTTTTTGCGAAGATTGAACGACTCTAGGTTTGCATACATAACGAGGAAAGACATTAAATGCAAATCCGATCAAGTTGATGTAAATTTGCATGAAAATATTCATATAATAATCCGTTTGAGGTCAGATGTTCTAGTTTTTGGAAGCAACTTTAGGGGGTGTTCTAGTTTTTTGAAACAAAGAGGAAAAAATAAGTTGACATTTTAAGAAACATTCAATCTCCTTGATGCAAATTTTTTACCGTCGATATGCTCAAGAAGAACCTCTTAGAAGATGATAACAAATTACAACCGTGCCCATAATTTTGGCTTTCCAGCTTGAGCATTTTATGAACTGCTCTCGTAAATTTCTGGGGTGTTCTAATTTTTTGAAAAAAACATGTATATCAAAACTAATGAAACGAGCATAAATTTTCTACACTCTGATTTCTGTGATACAACTCTAAAATTTAGTATTTCCTTCTACATATATATATATATATATATAAAATTTAGTATTTCCTTCTACATATATATATATATAAAATTTAGTATTTCCTTCTATATATATATATATATATATATAATTGATTTTCTGTGTGTGCGTATGTTCTCTATACAAATCTACAATTTTGGATCTATCGTCGTTACATTTTTCATAAATGCCAAACGGGACCCAACTTGAATGATGGGCTACTTTGAAAGTTCGTGAGATCTGGGCAAATGACCAAAATGAGCAAAAATCTGTCGGGCAACAGTGGTTCCTGGGCCTCAACAATCACTTTTGGAATGTTTACTTTGTCACCGTGGCTCCCTAACATTGCGCTTCAGACATGCATATGCCTTTACAATGGTTTGTTACTTCTTTAATGCTGCCAGTATTGTGTAAAAGTTTATTAATTTATAATGATTTGCCACTTTTACAATCCTCCCAGTAAATGAAGAAAACCTGGGCAGCGCCGGATATTATAGTTAGCCCTTTATATTACTGATTTTAAAAGGTGTCCTGCAAGATATATAAGCAGCCGTGGAGTCTGGGTTTTTGGCTCATTGTGTGTTTGATCAAGGGGTACTTGGATAAATGCTAGATAGAAAACACTGCTCTATATTCACTGCACTCCTATGTTATCATTCATGTTGATTGGTTTCATTAAGAAAAGATACGTGTTTTATATTAAGAACTTGTTTACGAGCAACCTACTTGGCACAGAAATGGGTTTTATTCATATTTATCTCTGACCCTTTTGTCTGATTGTGAGGCAAACAGCTGATTCCAGGGGTAAAAAAAGTATTTTTAAATACTTTTCACCTTTGTAAAGTCAGTTAAGATTCTCCGAACTTGTTTCATAAAAGTAAGAGTTCAAATTTAAATTTTTTTGCAATTTTTGCCCTGTCAAAAATATGGCAAATACTATTTTTGTCTTGACGGTTTTCTCCATGGTCTTACTGGGTTTTACCACTAAGGCAAAAACTTGCCAACCTTGTTTAGAGCCTCTGGGAAATATATACTGTACTTCTTTATGGATCACACTGTATACCATCGCTATACATCGCACGGTATAGATCTTATAGAGGACCCCAAATCCCTAAAAAGACTCGGTTCTTATCAAACCTAATCCACTAACAAAGCAGAAAACAGTCTGAGACAATCCCACTTTATAAAATGAATTTGAATACTTTTAAAAGAATCTGAAAACTTTTAAAAGAATCTGAATGTTAAAATTCCATTTAATTTACGTCAACGACTTCTTTAAAGATGTTCAAGAATCCATATCCGAGATTAAAGTTAAGTATTAAAACTTCACTATACAATAATAGGTCTAAAACCAATCAATAAGCTCACGAAGAATTCGTTATGGATTGAACTAGCCAAAAACTCCATCAAATCAGTCCAAATTCAGCTAATCTACGGAGTTTATGCATCTTTTGGGATTTTTATAGCACGGATTTCTCTATAAAGACTCACATGAGGTATCGATGCGCATGCGCTTGAAAGATTCAAGATTCCACTATTTCCCCACATCTTAGTTGGAATAAATGTTTTATTTGACTCGTTTTTAATTAAATTAGTTGAATAACAAATTTAAATTTAATCACAATTTCTTATTTAAGACAGAGAGAATTAGCTTAGCGAAAGATTTTGATTGGCTGCCGCCATTTATGTATCCTTCAGCATTCACTTCGGTTTCATTTCGTTATTGACCCAAGTTGTTAGGACCCAATTCCAACATGTTTTCCAGCTTCTTCCCAAGGATTTTATTCGTTCCAAGGAATTTTTTTTCCATTCCCCTGGAAATTCTTGGAAAAACACGGAATAAAAAATCAATATAATAATAATGGCTTTTTTCTATTTTTTTAACTTTTCTGCCATTAAATTCAATTGAGCATTTGTTTAAGAAATTTTTCGGTATTGCTTCAGTTGATTTTGTTTGTTTTGCTTTTTATTTAGATATTATTGTTTTTTAGTTGTTTTAAATATTCAGAGCATTGTGGTGAATTCATTTTTTTAAACTGTTATTTGGGTATCTTTTGCGCTCGATACTGAATCGATGTGAATGTTTGGATATTTTTGTCGAAAGTTTCTATGATTTAAAAATAATGGGATATGAAATCTCGGTTTTTACTCCGATGTATATAAATATTGGCATGTAAGCATATAATATAGCATGTAATGATGGCATGTCATCGATTTCAGAAAGTCCGGAGTATCTAAGGTCCAGGACGTTAAAATTGCGAATGATTTTTTTTTTCAATTTTTGCTCATTCTGTATTATTTGTATTATTTGGAAAATGCCCGCTTGCTCATGTGGAAATTGGACTGAGGTAATCACTGTACACCTTACCTCAGGTGGTCTGGACAACCAAGTTTCAGCGCCTCCGATTATATATACAGTAATATTAATACGTAAGAAACGTGAATGTGTATCTCATAAATGCTTGAATCAATTAATTCGAGCATTCGTTTAAGTAATTCTTCCAGAAGAAGCATCTACTGCTTCTTTCTTTGTTCGACGCCATCTTTGATAAGTGCAAAGATACAAAGATATTAGCAAATTAAGGAGACCTTGCGTGAATGTCTGCTAATTCATGCATAAATCAAGCCCATATAATTTCGTATGCCTAACCTCAAATGACTGTTTCACGCAAATTTTTTATTGTTCAAAAAAGGAAAAGTCTGAAGGAACGACAAAAAGTGTAGCTAAATTATGGATAAGATCAATCATTACATTTTAAGAAGTGAAAATTAATCTTATAAATGCTTGAACCAATGCTTCCAATGATCTTGTTTATGCAATTCTTCCTAAAAAAAGCAAAAAAAAAAAAAAATCCACTGCTCCTTTCCTTGTCTGACGCCATCTTGAAAATTGTAAAGCTGCGAGGTTTGGATGAAAAAACAAGAATCTGTGCTGAGTCGTTAACGGGGAACATTGTAACGTTTGCTATTTTACCCGCATAAGCATGCGTCATGGCCGTTAATATGATCTTTTGTCAGTCGTGAGGTGAGTTCACCAATCAACCCCACTAACCAACGAGTATGGTTTCCAATTACAGTTCGAGGTTTCATGTAGCCTTTCGAAATCACCATCCTAATTAGTGCTGTTCAACCCCCCTCGAGGAAGGAAACTAATACCATAGACGTAGTGGTGGTCTACGAAATATAGTGAACCAACATCAATGTTTCGTATAACCGTAAAAGACGTATGTGGACAGATCTTTGAATATATTATATACGTATACGAATTCTCATAAAACCAAGCATAAAATTTCTCAACACAAACACTTATTAAAGGTAACAATGCTTTTATTGTTTTCTTTTTCCCTTTGGTTACTATTCTAGAAAATTTTTGCAGCATCATCTTTCTTAGAAAATATAATTTTAGGTCCTTACCCCACAGGAGAACGTAATTTTTAGCTTGGCCATAAACGAGTTACATTTTCTTCGTCTCAAAATTGAATTTATTTCACACGAAAGCGCGTGATGCTTCTAACACCTTCTCACTACATTTCTTCCTTCTTCATTTTTCTTGTTATTTTTTCCACAGGTAAAAAATTCACTTTATCTTTTCACAAAAGCCCTAGAAATGGCGACTAAAATGAAAACAATATTTGGGATTCTTTTCTTAAGATATTCGCCGTATATCGGCCATCTTATTTTCCACGCTTCCATTCTTCTTCTCAACAAAACGCGTTGTTTTTGAGTATCTCTTCTTTCTCAAGGATTTACTACACTCAAAAAGACACATTCTTGAAGATTCAGCCTCGCGCATCAGAAGCCATAATGTATCCCTATAAACAGCTATAATGGGAAAATATCAAATGCCAATGTTGACTTTTCTTCAATAGAATGTCTTTATCCAAAAATAAAGTCTTTTATTCAACTACAATATGAATAAACAGCAAAATAAAAAACACGGACGAAAGCAACGCCATGGCGAAAACTAAAACGTGTCACGCTCCGTGCTTTCTTTGTGCTTATTTTATGGATTATTCCTCTCGGACGTTTCACCAAGAGAATAGTCAACAGCAAAAAATCTCTTAAACGAGTTTTTCTTGGTCAGACTCTGATAGATCTGATCGTATATAAAGTTTATTTTCTGACATTTACGATATATTTTTCATTTTGAGTTGAGTATCGATTCTGTTATTTTTTTGGTTTAATCTGTAAAGAGTTTCCGAACTTAATTTTTAGTTTTGTTTGGTGCGCCATCTATCAAACATTGATGGCATTAGATGCGATGAAATATCATCCAAGCTTCTGAATATATGCATTCCATATTAAGTAATTGCCGTTTATTCGTCTTGATGTTTTTTTTTTTGACATGAACGGAGATAGTGAAAGGGTCATCAATTTTTTTATAAATGTATAATAACGAATGAAAAACTTGAAAATCAGTATGAAGTTTACCTGTGGTTCTCTTATGGTCCTGGGATATTCCAAGAGGAAGAGGGCCTTTGATAAAAACAAAGTGGAAGGCCAGCTATGACGGGTGGTTAAGAGAGCCATAGAGTGCTTTGAAGAAAAAGTGGTTGTCAAGAAATTTAATTTTAACCTTTTAAGCGCATTAACGACATATCTCGCCTCTTTAAAAGTCTCTATTTTAACATTGACAAGCGCAGATATTTTGTAAAGTTGATTACTCGATGGAACACTTTTCCCTATACCCCTTAATTTGCATCAAAATCGAAAGAAATCGTATTTCATTAAAAAAGATATGGCATTTTGAAGGGTATTTAGTGATTTCCGCTATGCCGCTTGAAGGGTTAGTATAAGTTGAATATACAGGGTGCATAGCTAAGATTTCGTCCCGCAAACTTGGCAAACCGTTGATCCTAGAAGAACTTCCAATTAAAAAGTATCTAAATTGTTTGCGTGTAGCCCGTTCACATGGGAAATATAAAAAGCGGGTTTAAAACCCGCTTCAAGAATTTTCACCAATGACGGCTCTCCATTTCTTTCCCAACGAAGGAAAAAAGTTGTCAAGCGGGTGCTAGATCTCCCAATGCTACCGCAATATTTGCAAAAAGTGAACGGGACTTTAATGGACCTCGGATAAGTCATTCATATTCCAAGGGGTTGTATATTTATTCAAATAAAAACATAAACTTTTTAAACGGACATCCTGCCCTCACAAAATGTATTTTAGAGTATTGTTGCACTGTCTCTCTTGAAGAAAAGAAAAAAAATTCAGGCGCGTTTCTAAGTGCAATTATCGCTGAAATATTTGAATTCAAATATCGGAGAAAAGTTGGGAAAAAATAGCATAAACTAAAATAATAAATCAATTTCATTGATTTCATGCAATTTTATCATGCACGCACGCAAGCTGTTTTTATTGCATTTTTTTGAAAATTTGTGAAAAACATCAAATATTAGAGATATGTAAAATATTGTACCGGCGTAGGATAGCATACACAATGAAGTCATGCTGTAAAAATTTAAAACAAATCAATGGACAAATAATATTTCTACACAAGAAAGTTTTTTACCATGTTAGAAGGTAGGAGACATCACTTAAAAAATTAATAAGTAGAAATAATCTTGCTCATTAGTGAGGAGAAGGAAACAGGGATAAGACAAGGGTCACAAGACGAAAATATGATCCGAAAGGTGGGAGGACCGCGGGCGAAAAAATTAAGAAACACTGAATCGTTGCCAGCCCTACAGGCCTTCAACTCATACTTTATTCAAATAACTGATGGCATCTTTCTTCAAATATTAAAAGTAACAATGCAAAAAGCATCCAGAAAAATAAACTGCAATGAAACAAAGAAACCACGTAGTACGTATTCAGGGACTTAGATGATATTTCATAGTGTATAGTGCGATCGATATCCAATAGATGGCGCAACAGACAATACCGTAAACATTCGGTCTGAAAAATACGCAAAATCTTTTTAATAGACTGTAAGGTTTCCAAACGAGTTTGAGTTTTCGATGAATCATGAATCGAAATTCTATGAATCTTTCTGGGTCTGCTTTTGAATATGAAAGACGTTCTCAATTTCTATATAGTATTCAATTTCGTACATTTATGTATCGTTAAGTACGATATATGCTTTTCCTTTCATCTATCTCGTATCTTTTGAATATCATTTGATATTTCAGGACATGAATAGTTATGCGTGCGTGTGTGTATGTAGCTTGAATAATAAGGTTCCGAGAAGCAACAACGTCTTTGAGTAGGAAAATTTTTCAAATCTAGTCTCCACTAGAAATAGTTTTCTGCATTTTTTTTTCGTATATTTATTCTTTTGTACGATGAGTAGGAAGAGGAGATGGATTTATATTATCAATTGGATTATAGGATCAGAAATTTCTCTTACGTGCCCTTTTTTCTTTAAGAATGGAAGTTTTGTTAATGCGCTTAGCTGGGATTAAGTGAATTCTTTTATTAAACGGACAAAAATGTGATTATTTCGTTCGTTCGACTGATTTTCCTATTAGAAATCGAAGTGGAATTTAGGACTTTCATGTGTTTTTATTTCTTGTGTTAGAGTCGTTAGTTGAATAATGATGAAAATATGTCTACAGTGATGAGGATATCACGGGCTTTTAGATGGGTTTTATCGTTTTTCTGTTTTCCTACTGTAACTATTACACTGAGCAGCCACTTTATTATAACCACCTCGTCAATATTTCGTTGGGCCACCTTTTGCCTTTAATACACCATTGATTCTTCTTGGCATTGGGACTATACGTGATGTTGATAGATCATTTGTGAAATTTGAGACTATGCTTGTGAATAGTGTGAGATTGAATGGTTGTGGATCTAGATGTCCAATGGCTCTTTCAACCTCATCCCACAAATGTTCAATGAGATTAAGATCTGGAGGTTGTGTGGGAGTGGGGCACCTAAGCAAAGTAAACTCTACTTCATGTTTCTCAAACCAATCCTGTACAACACCAGTACTATGGTAGGGCGCATTATCTTGTTGAAAGTAGCCATGGCCATTGGGATAAACCATCAACTTAACAGGGTGTACTTGGTAAGCAACGATGTTTAGATATGATGTCTTATTCAGACGTTCATGAATACGAATTAAAGAGCCCAAAACATGCCAGGAAAATATTCTCCAAATCACCACATAGCCTATACCAGCTCAAAGAGCTGTAGCAATGCACTTGATATGCGTGCATCGTGCTGTTACCGCCAAATTCTTACTCATCCATCTGCATGGTGTAACTGTAACCTTGATTTGTCGGAGCACATAACTTTTTTCCAATTATTCACTGTTCAATTCTTGTGCTCCTGAGCAAGTTCTTGACGTTTTTTCTCGTTAGCTGCAGACAGCAACAGTGTTCGAACTGGCCCTCGGCTTCCACATCCATCCCATACGATGCATTGTATGGTGAATAGAGCGTTCAGAGATCCTTTGGGACGATCCTTGATTAAGATCTGCTGCAGTTTGATGCACTCTCATCGTTCTGTCGCCTTTCACAAGTATGGAGATTCTCGGTTCCTCCCGAGATTTCACCAGTTCGTGACGACCACAAGTTGCACGTTGAGACCCAGTTTCTTGCCTGACAGCCTAGTCTTTAAACACTTCAACTACAGGTGCTCTTAAATACAAATACAAATACAAATACAACGCCACAACAGACAAAATGCCCAACGAGGTGGCTGATAAAAAGATGCCCATAAAAATATGGTTGTCATATGTTTCAAAAATACAGCAACCCAATTAAAAATGCAATTAACACAAATTACAAACAATATATACTCATGATAAAATATTATACAATGCCCATAAAGAATACTTATGGTTGTCTTATTCTAAAAATGGATAGCTTCTCGATTTACCCCAACATGTTTATCGTATTTCTTTTTAAACGTGTCAATTGTGTTACAATTTACTACCTCCGGGGGTAAGCTATTCCATTTATTAACAACCCTATTGGAGAAAAATTCCCTGCGACACCATAACCTTGCATTGTTCCTCACCAATCGATACTGGTGTCCCCTTGTAAAAGCAGTCGATTGGCGGTGTACTAAAAGTTCATGGTCCATCCTATCCATCCCATTGAAAATTTTGAACACTTCGATCATATCTCCTCGACACCTGCGTTCATCCAATGTAAACATATTCAAAAAATGAAGTCTTTCTTCATAACTCAAGCCCTGTGTGCCAATAAGGACACGCGTAGCTCTTCTCTGCACCCCTTCAACCAAGTCTATGTCCCTCTGTAGGTATGGTCTCCAAAACCTTACAGCATACTCCAGTCCAGGACGAACTAAGCCTCGAAAAAGCGGAAGAATGACTTTAGGAGAACGCGAAGAGACCTTTTTGAAAATGAGACCAAGCATTCTATTCGATTTTTTGACAACCGCTGAACAATGTTCAGAAAACTTAAGTCGCTCGTCAATGAGAATTCCCAAATCGGTGACTCTAGTTGCATCCGGGATAGTGACACCATTCAACTCGTAAGAGAACCGTGGGTTGTTCGAACCAAAATGAGCGACCATGCACTTATCAACGCTAAACGTCATGCTCTATTCATTTGCCCATGCTGCAATCCTGTTTAGATTGGTCTGGAGCGACTCCCTATCGCTTTGATTCCCGATTACCCCCATTAGCTACACATCATCCGCGCATTTGCTAGTAATCCCATCGATACCCTGATCGAGTTTATCGATAAAAAGTGAAAAAAGTATGGGGCCAAGGACACTTCCCTGAGGAACTCCACTTGTGACGTCTGTCCAACCAGAGAATTCCCCGTTCACCATAACTCGTTGCGACCTATCTCTTAACCACGATTCTATCCAATTCAGCAAGTTGCCCCCAATTCCAATCTCGTGTAAACGCTTCAAGAGTTTGCCATGTTGGACCCGATCGAATGCCTTCTGGAAATCAAGGTACACAACGTCGACATTTTTGCTCTTACCCAAAGCCTTAGTCACGTAATCATAGAAGCAAAGTAGGTTAGTTACACATTGCTTCCCCTTCCTGAACCCATGCTGATTATCCGACAATACATTATTCTCGTCTATCCACTTCACAAACTGCCTTTTGATGATAATTTCCAAAATTTTCGAGAGGGAGCTCGTCAAACTCACTGGACGATAATTAGACACCACTTCTCTACTACCCTTCTTAAATATCGGAACAACGTTAGCCAGTTTCCAATCTCTCGGGACGATACCCTCAGCAACACTACTCCTGTATATCTGTGCGACTGGCCCCAACAATTCATTAGCACCTTCCCTGAGAACCCTGGGATAGATATCATCTGGTCCTGGTGCTTTGCTTGCACATACATTTCTTAGAAGATTTAGGACCTCCACGTCTTCCACTTGAATATCGTTGAGCGTTTTATTACCCCATGCAACACCCGTATATCGAATATCATTATCTCCATTAAAAACCGACGCGAAAAAGTCATTGAAAGCACTACACATGCCTACATTGCTCTCTACTTTTGAGCCTCCTATCGAGAGGGGGCCAACTGTCCCCTTACATCCATTATTGACGTATCGAAAAAATGATTTTGGGTCAGAGCCAATGTTATCTGCCAACCTAGATTCAACTTGCTTTTTACTATCCCTTATCGCTTTCTTCAACAGTCTTCTTTTATCAGTAAACAATGATAGGTCACCTCGTCCACTTTTATACTCTCTGAATGCTCTTTTCTTTTCAAGATAAAGGTTCCGCACGCTATCCGTGAACCATAGAGGGTGTGATGTACAAACACGCTTTTTTCGAACAAAGGGTATGACGTCGTGCAAAACAGAGGACAGCTTCGTACTAAATTCTTCCCACTGACTTACCACCCCTACTGATTCCAACCGGTCTTTGAAAACTTCCGCTAACCTTCTTCGCAAAACATCAAAGTTAGTTCTCCGAAAACATTTCACAAATGCGGTGGTTTTGCTGATACTCGCTCCATGGCTCCAAGCTCCTACAATCATGCCACGTTCAAAGTCCGTCAAATCATGTTTTTCCCCCCATATACTCACAAATAATTCGCCTATACTACTGTCTCATGGACTACGCTTTCTTTTTATGCTTACCTAGCCCTTTAGCAGTAACAGTGTGATACCACAGCTCATTTGCTTAAAATTTTCAGGTGGTCATAATAAAGTTTCAATTCAGTTTATGATATTCATCTTGCGTATCAACTTGAGCTCTTAGAAGATGAGTTTTATAAAAAAAATTTCGGATTTTACGCAATCAAAAGATGTTGAATGAAGGTGCCACTCTCTTAATAGACGTGGGACCTTGGAGCTCCCTTTGTCGAGTCGAATCGTTTTTTCTAATTGCTTGTGTTGTTTAGAGTTTTGTTTAAAAAATTTTACTTGACGGGCAGCCATCTCGATTTTGGTTACAAAAAAATATGTATAGTTATTACTTTTTTCTTTTTTATTACTGAAAGTGTGTGTTCTCTACAAATTTGAGGCCAGTGTGGCCACGCGTGTCTCTTACCCTTAAGGGCCATTTTGCGTATATATCCTGGATCTTATTCTAGAGTCAAAGCTTCGTTGAAAACAGGTTTGTTCGCTTCCATTATATTATATTCACTTGACGTCTCCCAATTCATCTACAACCACAAAAGAACTGAAATATTTGTGATTTCAGAATTGACATATCAAACTTCAGATAAATAAATTTTTGCCGTGATTTAATTGTTACGACGTCACAGAACTGCGGAGTATGATTATTCAGAAGACAATTCCTTCCTGCCCATCTAGTGGAATATTTCGTAAACATCTAGGTGAAACACACACACACACAAGACGAAATTCAAAAGTGAACTAATCACAATATTTTAGCTCTATGTAATCTATAAAATCGATAATTTTTGCATCAAATATTTCAACAACCGTTCTAGCCTGAGGTATTTTTGTATGGATATCCTTTCTATAATGCGAAACTGGATAAACAGAAAACTCATTATTCATAATGATCTTCGTTCCTAGTATCAAACTCTATTTCTAACTGCGGGAAGAAAACATTTTCTCCAAAATATTTTCCAGTTTGAAGATTTCCCTTGGATTCCAAGATCAAAATTTTATATCTATTTAGCCGGTTACACGAGACGAATATGGCCGAAGTCAATGAAGTTGAAAGAGATGCATAAACATCGAGAGATGAGAGATAAGATTGACATTAAGAGGTTTAATAATAAACGTCGGTTCCTATATTGGTATAATAATATTATTATTATTGAATGTATTCTAAGCGGTTGGTTAGTGTCGTCACTTTTGATCCCAAAAACGCTTTTATATGAGAGAGAAAATGCAACATATATAGAACAACATTTTTCAAGCATGTGTGAATTAATTTTTAAATTTCACATGCACCCGAGTGACAGAATATCTATGGTGATATGTAAGTAAGGAACTGCCCTAATGCAAACATAACATTGATTGAATGAGCATTCCAAAGTCATGCTGAAGTATTGCCGATCCTGTGGTCATGGGCGGAGATACGGTGGGGCATGGGGCTCATCGTCAAAGGTGAAGTCGAATGATATAATGTATATGTGTGTATATGAATTGACATCGTCATCATCATGCCCCACAGCAATAATGACCGTGCCCCCCTCCCCCACAGACTTCCAATTCAAAGGAGAACATTTATCCCATGATCAATTGTGTGCCAAGGATTCCTGTTTAAAGAGAAGTTTAGCCACAGAAGAAAACGTCTAGTCACATTACAGAATTTGCTGACGTTTTGCTGTTTGAAGGCATCACACGAATACAAATAAATACAAGTACAAAATTAGAAACCGCAACAGGCGAATTGCCTAACAAGGTGGCTGGAAAAAGAAAAAGTAGAAAATTAAAATACACTCATGTCCATAAATTAAGGATAATTCGGAATCACACGGAAATCGAAATCTAAAGTAAAAATTTCACCTGTAGAATCATCACACACATCTGCAAGAATGATATGCAAATTTCAGGAAGCCACCAGATGATGCCGATAGTACGTCACAATGACGAGAGCGTAAGGGGGGGGGGGTATATAAAGAATGGTGGCAAAGAAGTGAAATTGTTCACAAGAGTTCTGTAAGGCACTCAGTGCCATAAGCGAATAGTTATGACACAGAGGACGCATGTGAATGATTTTTTACGTGGTAGCATTATCTGCCGCCTGAAATGTGGGTGTACTCAGATGGAAGTATCCGAGGAACTTGGAATTACCCAAAGTGTCATCTCTAGGCTTTGGCAACGATTCCAAGATAACGTAAATGTCAGTAGACGTTACAGTACAGGTCGCCCCCGAGTTACAACGCCGAATGAAGACCGGTATTTGGCAGTAACTGCCAAAAGAAGCAGACGGAGCACAGCATCCGACCTGTCTCGTCAGCTATCTGCAGCCACGGGTACCACAGTTTCAAGGCAAACCGTGTACAGACGTTTGGGAGATATTGGTCTATATGTTCGCAGGCCTGTCAGATGCGTTCTGCTCACGGTAACTCACTGTCAGCAGCGATTAGCCTGGAGTAGAGAACATGCAATGTGGACATCGTCACAGTGGGCTTGTGTGATGTTTTCCGACGAGTCCAGGTTTAGCTTGCAGTCTGATTCACGTCGGACTTTCATATGGAGAACGCCAGGTACCCGTTACCACCAAGACAACATCATTGAACGACACCGTTACGGTGGTGCAGCATTGCTCGTTTGGGGTGGAATTATACTGGGTTCCAGAACAGATCTGCATGTTCAAACCGGAACCATGAAAGCCCAAATTTATCGGGACATCATTCTGGAACAACATGTACGTTTGTTTAGGGATGCCATGGGCACAGAATTTGTGTTTATGGATGGCAACGCCCGTCCTCACCGAGCAAACATCGTAAACGAATGCCTTGAATCTGAGGATATAACCCGTATGGAATGGCCAGCATTCTCACCTGACTTGAATCCGATAGAGCATGTGTGGGACATGCTTGGCCGACGAGTTGTAGCCCGTCAACCACCTCCTACATGTGTACCGGAACTTCGGAGAGCATTGCTTGCTGAGTGAAGTGATCTTCCCCAAGATCAGATCGATAATTTGATACTCAGCATGCCTAGGCGTTGTACGGACTGTATTTCATCGCATGGGAGACATACAATGTATTAACCATTATACCAACCATGTAATAGTAAGTTTTTGTAAAGGAGATATTTTTTACAATTGCTCCAGGGAGCAAAAATTGTAGTTTTCATGAATGGTATCATACATACACCATCGTTTTTGTTCTTTATCTTTTGTTTAATAAATGGGCTTTATGAATAAGTAACGTTTGTTTTGTTTCTGAACCTTTATTTGCCGGAGCTGGCATTATCCTTAATTTATGGACATAAGTGTATATTAAAATAAATACCATTATATACATATATATAGAAAAAAGTCCATAAAATTATTGTTGTCGTAGTCTAAATACAGCTACCCAAAGGAATAGTTAACCCAAATAGTATAGCAAAGGAAGGGCCCAAAGGAATTGTTTGAATGGTCTTATGTATAGTCCGAGAACAGGATGGGATCATGTCACCAACTGTCGTGCTTTTACCCGTAATTCGTACCAGAACGAATCGGCTATTGATGCTGATGGCAATCCTGATCATACTACTGCTACGTTTGTGAACGTATAACGTTCAAAAGTGTAATGATGCTCAATTCGCACAACAGTTAGGATTGTCTGAGAATCTCTCGCCGATTTAGATTATAGTGACATCGTGGGAATCTAGCTGATAATTTCACTATTGTTGCACATCATAAAGTTCTTCAATGAGACAGAATGGTATGGATTGCTCTATGAGCATCCATAACTTCCATTCCTTCTGATACGAACAACGTATAGCCTATCGCACTACCTTATCTTCGGACCACACCAAAGGCCATTTTCAACGAAATAAATATTACGTGCAGTCCATAAATGTAAAAGACTTTTCTGGAAATTACGTTGAGTTTAACTCGAAAACTCTGCTGTCGTAACAATAAATCAAACCCTGGTCTTCTCGGGAAAAGTGCGCTTCCTTTAACACCATGAGAGACTCAACTCTGCTTTCCTTAGTTCACTCATAGTAGCGTGACGCGCTGAAGTGGAGATTACAGCTTTCCTTAACTTCAGCAAATTTCCCCGATGTGGGTTGAAAAAAATCTTCGTTATTACCATCTGGGGGCTATTTTCTGAAGTTGAATCAGGCTATCGGGTCGCGCTACTGTGCATGAAATATAAGAAGCAGAGTTGTGTCGTTTTCATGGTGAATGAGGTAGCGCACTTACCCGGACTACAAGAGGATCGCGGCTCGATTTCCCAAGGAGAGATAGCAAAATTTTATTTCCGAGTTCAACTCGGCATAATATCCAGAAAAGTTTCTTTCCTTGTAAATAATACGTGCTTCCATTGAGCAAACATCAGAAGACAGTACCTAAAAAAAAGTGTCTTGACACTTCCTACACAAACACGACCTCAGACCCTTCTCTGAACGCTAATCCTTTGCACACAATTTGGTGTCTAATGGAATACTATTCCTACCCCCAAAACAAAGACGATTTCCGGAATCTCGTTAACACCACATGTTCAGCAATACCTCAGCATCGCATTGGAAAACCGATCCAAGGTAAGGCACGATAATAAACGGGTGGACTATCATCCTTCATCTTGGAGTTGCAAAACCAGTTTTTTGTTTGAAGTGACACCTAATCATTAAAAAAATCCGATTCGCTATAGTAGGGCTTCATGAAATCCTAGGCTAACTTATCCGCCATCTTCGAGTGAAGTGTGACCCCCAATATATTATCCGTACGGTCAATTGTTGTTCCCTATCCTTTTTTTAACGATTCGACGTCACTGTGAACAAAAAACTTATTTTGTCGCTCCAAGAAGGAAAACGATGAGATCGCCCATTTACATAGGCGCTTCAGGATAGGGTGTCCCAAATTGTGTGTGTGTTTGCACAGCAGATATCTCTGCAACCGTTGACTTTTGAAACATACTTTTAGTTTCAAAGAGTTTTCGAATGACATGCAGTTCACTTAAAATGTCAAAATTTGTTTGAGGAATCGTATACATAAAAAAATAAAGAAATTAACTTTTGATACAGTCCCCGTATGTAAAAGCTTCTAATGATGAATCCCGCTCTGAAAAGTCATCAGCAAAAAATTTCATATTTTAAAATGCAATATTTATCAATACATTAAATGTTTAAAATCTGTGTTTTGGCAACTTATCCCTGCGTTAGCAAGTTTCCATTGGCTCAAAAGTTACCATTTTTAGAGACTGTACACAAATAGAATGAACAGCCGTTTTATTTTTCATTCATAATTAATAATAATTACTTTTCTGGACAATTATATTGACTATTGCAGAATTTATACAACTCTGAATTTAATTTACGTTTCACAATTTGTGAACCACACCCTCAATCATAGGCGACAAATGTTGAAAACTTCAAAGTCAAATATCTCCGTTAATATTTCATTTAAAAATATGCAATTTTTTTTTGTAAATTACTTTTCAGATCCGCATATTTACATGTCACTATATAACCGGAAGTTTTAGCACACATAAAAAGTTTATTTTTCTATTTGTGTTTACGTGAATACCACCCTTGGGAAAATTTAAGACATTTTGAGTAACTCCACGTTATTTGAAAACTTTTTGTAATTTAAAGTATGTTTCCAAAGTCAACGGTTGCAGAGATATCCACTGTGCAAACAATTTGGAAGATCCTGTAGTGATAATATTAATGTTACACTTCGCTCAAATATGGCATATACAGTAGAGTCTCGATAATCCGAGGAAAACGGGACCGAGACCATCTCGGATTACTGAAAACTCGGATTATCCGAAAAAGTCATAGAAAACGACTTTTCAAGTTGTGGGGACGGGGGGTGTACCTATACTCCTGCCTGTTTTGTTGCAGCATAAACAGCTTCATTCAATGCCAAACTGTCAAGACCCATGAAGGAGGCTGCAGCCCTGGGGATGGGGCCCGATATAAATGATGTTTTTTTAGTGTATAACTTTACTATAGAGCCCTGTGAAAAAACTATGGACTTGGAATCCACCGGTGACCCCTGTCAAGGGATCAAGACCTTTTTTAAACTTGAATTACCTGCATTCGAGGGAAAACGACACAAAATAAAAATAAAAATTTGGCGAAAAAGAGAGTTTTTTTGAAAAAGAAGTTTTGAAAATTTCCACCTCGGATTATCCGGAAACTCGAATTATCGGGGCTCTACTGTAAGTCACCCTCAGGTTTCAAGGAATCCTAGTGTTTACTGCAGAGGTCTTCAACCTTTTGCTAGTCGCGAGCACTGCCTGTACCCATCATCAAAAGAAGAGCACCCTAACAACAAGTTTCATATACGAATGAGTGAAATCAGGATGATTTTAATCCTTGAGTGCAATTTATAGAAGGTGTTTAATTGGGACGTTGATCGCACGTGCTCGCGAGCATGGTTTCAGACATCAGCAGCGAGCACTCTGGGTGCTTCAAGGAGCACCGTGGTGCTCGCGAACAACAGGTTGATGATGCCTGGTTTACTGGTTATCGAATTATCGGGGCTCTACTGTAAGTCACCCTCAGGTTTCAAGGAATCCTAGTGTTTACTGCAGAGGTCTTCAACCTTTTGCTAGTCGCGAGCACTGCCTGTACCCATCATCAAAAGAAGAGCACCCTAACAACAAGTTTCAAATACGAATGAGTGAAATCAGGATGATTTTAATCCTTGAGTGCAATTTATAGAAGGTGTTTAATTGGGACGTTGATCGCACGTGCTCGCGAGCATGGTTTCAGACATCAGCAGCGAGCACTCTGGGTGCTTCAAGGAGCACCGTGGTGCTCGCGAACAACAGGTTGATGATGCCTGGTTTACTGGTTATAAGGTGAGAAACTTATAAAATGATTCGGAAATGCTCCTGAAAATGAATGTTTGTGAATTCCTCTGACGAAAAGATTTGATCGATACGAATCAAGCTTTTCCTGTTGCTCTTTTTCCGGGTGGGTTTTTTTTCTATTTTATTTCCTGTGGGTACGGGATCAAGACGGTTGTGACTGGACGAGATAATCTGGATACTTGTAGCTCCGGGAATTCACTCCGGCCATCGATTTTGTTTTTCCTCCTTTTCCTACTTTCATTATTGATGTTTGCTGGCAGATGATCACGAGAAAGCATTAAACAGCCTCAGGTTAATCTCTTTGTTTGCTGCTGCTGCTGCGGAGTTTTTTCATTTTCCTTTTTGAGATGGTTTGGAACGTATTTCGATTTGGAACTTTTGATACCATAAACTAGTAAAAAAAAAACAATTCACTTGATTAAAGTCTTCCAGAAGTTGATCACGGGACAATAAATTAGATGTGATTTTTTTTTTGATTATTTGAGATCTAGAAAATGTATCGGTAATGGATTTTTTTTGTTTTACAAAACCGTTTCTTAGTGTCCGATGAGTTTGATGGAATATATTTCTGGTGTCACCAATGACAGAAATTTCTAAGCATCACAAAAAATATTGGCAATTGTCAAGAAATAAATAGCCAAATTTCATTTTAACCCTTTAATTGGAAAGCATTGAAACATCCTGAGGAGGAAATTTTAGAGGGTTTATACACAGGGTGATTGTAATTTAAGTTCCCGTACACTCATCTGAATGCAGCCAAATTTTCACGATATTTTAATGAGACCATGGGAGAGAGATTTATGCGATAAAAGAATAGTTCAATTTTTTTTTTTATTTTGACCACCAGGTGAGTAAGTGGCTTTTTTTTAAATTGAATTTTCCATTTTTCCATGGTCCATATAGCGTATATATATCATGTTTCGATGGAATACCTCCATCGGAACCGGCGCTTCCTAGGTCTGAGTAGAGTCAGTATACTGACTGCATAGGTCTGAGCAGTGTCAATATATACTAAAACTACTGAGACCTACTGTATGTAGTGCCCGTTCTGGTAGACGTATTCTACTGAAACTTGTGTGGTATATGGAGCACGGAAAAAATGAAAATTCAATGAAAATTGTGGCACTAATTTACATGGTGGTCAAAGAAATGTAATTTTTTTTATCGCACCGATCTGTTTTCCATGGTCTCATTAAGATGTTCTGAAAATTTGGCTGTATTCGGATGAGTGGTTTTTGAAAAAAACTACTCAAAATACGGGAACTTTAATTATAATCCCCAAAGCAGAATGTTTTGCGATTTTCTGCAACGAGCCCTCAGCTGACTGAAAATGTTCTGCGGTAAAAATTCGCATGTACATAATAGCGTTTTTCTACACTATTCTTAAAATTCTTCCAGATTGTTCTGCAACAGCACTGGTTGTTCTGCGACGTACGTCGCCCATTTTGGCACATTCTGCTTTGGGGATTATAATCACTCTGTATATTAAGCCAGCTTTTCTCAACCTATGGTCCGCGGACCAGAGCTGGTGTTACAATTTACTACCTCCGGGGGTAAGCTATTCCATTTATTAACAACCCTATTCGAGAAAAATTCCCTGCGACACCACAACCTATAATTATCCCTTGCCAATCGATACTGGTGTCCCCTTGTCAAAGCAGTCGACTGACGACGTATTAATAATTCATAGTCCATCCTATCCCTCCCGTTGAAAATTTTGAACACTTCGATTTCCGACATCTGGGTTCATCCAATGTAAACATATTCAAAAAATGAAGTATCTTTTCATAACTCAAGCCTCATGTGCCAATAAGGACACGCGTAGCTCTTCTCTGCACCCTCTTGATCAAGTCTATGTCCTGTGTAGGTATGGTCAACAAAACATACAGCATACTCCAGTCCAGGACGAACTAAGCCTCGAAAAAGCGGAAAAATGACTTGAAAATGAGATCAATCATTCTATTCGCTTTTTTGACCACCGCTGAACAATGTTCAGAAAACCTAAGCCGCTCGTCAATGAGAATTCCCAAATCGGTGACCCTACTTGCATCCGGGATAGTGACACCATCACAATTCGTAAGACCCGTGGGAACCAAAATGAGCGACCATGCACTTATCAACGCTAAACGTCTTGCTCCATTCATTTGCCCATGCTGCAATCCTGTTTGAGTTGATCTGAAGCAACTCCCTATCACCCCATTAGCTTCACGTCATCTGTGAATTTGCTAGTAATCCCATCGGTACCCTGATCGAGTTTATCGACAAAAAGTGAAAAAAGTATGGGGCCAAGGACACTTTCCTGAGGACCTCCACTTGTGACGTCTGTCCAACTATAACTCGTTGTGACCTATCTCTTAACCACGATTCTATCCAATTCAGGAAGTTGCCAAGAACAGCATAAATGAGGGAGAGGTGCGTTGACCACTAGTCTTTGCTGTCCTTTCATAACTTTCTCCGATTTTTGAATTCAAATATCTTAGGGGATATCGCACTTAGAAACATGGAGTTTTTTCTGTTGGCCTACGGAGATTCAGGGCAACAGCGTTCTAACTGGAAATTAGAGGACAAGAAGACTGTATAAAAATTTATATATTTTTATTTTGTGGCACTGTTTTTTTCATTCTCGAAACTGGTACAGGGTAATTTTTGAATGCCTTTTCAACATTCTTTTTAAATTGGAATCATACCTCTACGACGATATAAGGGCCGTATTAGCACTTACCGGACACCCTGTATAAGGAGTACCGGTAAGTGATAGCATAAAATCTGAAAACTATCGGACTGGTTTTTATTTAACCCTCTCTGGTCCCGTGTACATATACATGGCAAATACGTGGTCAAAAAGAACATACTTATTTCTTCTCTCAATTTTTTGGTATTTTAGAAAGTAAATCTGTGTCATTTTCAGTACAAAATACGACTACGTAAATACAATACTTGTTTACCTAGAAAGAGGTGATTCCTCACCGGTGTCATTTTTTGAGCTGCTGAAATTGTACGTGTTTAAAAATTTATAAAATCACACAAAAAATTGAGGGGATTAAAAATAAAATTATAGGTGAAAACTGTAACTTTGCTAAGCAAGTTTTCATCTGTGTATAGGTACCATTAAAATCAAGGCAAACTGTATATTTTGCAATTATAATTAACCATTTTAGTTAATTAAAAAATCCGCTCTAATTAATGAAATTGTTGCGCTGACGCAGTGTTTTAATTAAAAATATGCTAACAGCACCCATTTATATCCTTATTTTCTGAAAACGAAATTATTTCAATACGGTTTTTATGGAGGATGAACCATAGAAAGGGTTAAAGAAAAAAAATACCGCAGTCATCACATTTTCCGTACGATGAAATCATTCGAAAGCAAAAAGGAAAGGCTTCAAAGTGTTGGAATTGCTTTAAGCGTATCGAATTGCAGTGTTTAATAGTGTATCGGCTCAATGCGTGTCCCAGAAACCAAAACGTTGTTGCGGTAGGCAACGCAGTGCAAATTTACGCGAAAACACGAAGGTTGTTCACAGCTGGCTGATGCTAAGATATATTTATGAGAGAGAGAAAATTCAAATCCAAGGAAAAAGATATTCGTTGCCTTTGTAATCTAGTGGTCTCTCACCCGGCAAGTGAGAGAGGATGTGGGTTCGTTCCCCGCAAGGGCAGTTGAATTTTCTCTCTTTCCTAAATACAGGGTGGGCAAAAAGTCAGTAGAAACTTTAAAAATTCATAAAAACCGGAAAAATAACCGAAATAAAAAACGGTTTGCAGGGTTAGCATCACTATATCAAGGGAATTTTTTTAAGACAGGAAAAAGTAACTAAAAAAACAGCCGATAGAAGGCGCTGATGTACACAAGTCAAAGAAAAGATACGCAAATAACGAACACAATGCCTCCAAATCGTTTATTACAGCAATATGTGTTCCACATGACCACCACCACCACAGGGGATAACACATCGCATGCGAGTAAGAATTTTTTTAAACAGCCACCAAGGTAAAGCCTCGGTAACGGCATGAGCAGTATTTGCTTTTAACGATCAGGCTTTCTTAAATTTTTTGGATGGTCGTCAATATTCTAATTCTACAAGGAGTCCCCACAAGATCGATTTGCATCGATTGTAGAATATTTTAGGGAGATCAAACTGGACATTTCAACATGATAAGTTGCCTATTCAAAGATCAGCTGACACAAAACAACTCCTTAATAGTGAAAATGTATTGGTTTTAGATTGAACAGTGATGAGTCCTGATTTATACCCAATTAGGAATGCATGGGGCAAACTTAGAAAAGATGTGTATACAAATGGAAAACAGTATTTGAATGTGCAAATACAGGGTGCAACAGGCAAAAATGCCCAACGAGGTGCTGAGAAAAAGATACCCATAACAAATATGGATGTCATATTTCTAAAATACATTAACCCAATTAAAAATGTAATTATAAAAACTGAAGACTATATATATATACACGATAAAATATAATACAATGGACACATAAAAAATATTTATGGTTGTCTTATTTAAGTATGGATAGCTTCTCGATTTACCCCAACATGTTTATCATATTTCTTTTTAAACGTGTCAGTTGTGTGTTAGAATTAACTAACCCCGGGGGTAAGGTATTCCATTTATTAAAAACTCTATTAAATAAAAATTCCCTGCGACACCACAACCTAGAATTGTCCCTTACGAATCGATACTGGTGTCCCCTTGTCAAAGCAGTCGACTGACGACGTATTAATAATTCATGGTCCATCCTATCCATCCACACTTCGATCTCCGACATCTGGGTTCATATCCTATGTAAACATATTCAAAAAATGAAGTCTCTTTACAAAACTCAGGCCCCGTGTGACAACAAGAGCACACGTAGCTTTTCTCTGCAATTCCTTCAACCAAGTCTATGTCCCTCTGTAGATATGGTCTCCAAAACCTTACAGCTGAGCTCTATCGGGGAAACATGTTACTGTATTGATGTGGTAATACTACAGAATTTAACGAGATCCATGGAGAATCGTGTTTGAGATTATTAGAAAAAACGAAAATCTATTAGATATTAAAAGGCTGTAATTTTTGTAAATTTGAACTTTCTCTAAACTTTTTCGACACACGTTTTATGTATTTTTTATATTATAGATATTTTAAGTGTTCTGTGTTGGTAGAAATGTTTTCTAGAAATGTAGAAATGTGTTTCATACACCCATTAGAATTAATTGTACTAGGTGTATTTTTCTGGTTATTTGAAAAAAATGCATTATCTTAAACTTTGAGACAGACTTTATTAAGAATTTCATGCGAAAACAATCAATTCTAATAAGTTTAGTCGAAAATATACTGGACATTTTTACGAAAACGACGAGGTGTCCGAAATATGTTGTTGCAAAATCTAAAAATTTCGAAGAAATCTTTCTCGGGAAATCACAAATTAATTAATTTCGAGAAGTGTTCAAATTACTTCGAGGATGTAACTCTATAGCAGTCCTGACTCTGTGAAACAGCCATTATCACTGCAACAGCGAGTAAATCTCCTCGTAGTAAGATTAATCACCAGAAAACCGATAGGGTCAGCAACATCATTACACCTCTCATATTACAACAATCACTGGACAATTACTAGAAAACTTGAACGGGAACATCTTATCATAATTTCGATTAATTGGCGATAAAATTTAACGATAGTAAGGGAAATTTCAATCAAAACGCTTCCATGATAAACGACGCCCATCGGACACAGAGAGAGGAGAGACGTCTCAGCATACCATAGATATTTTTCATTAAAAAATAGATTAACCAAGTAGCAGATAATAATTAATTATTCATAATTCTTATAAGACTCTCTTGAAAAAATACATTTTTTTCTCGATTTTTTTTGCTCGGATATAACTAAAAGAAAAATATTTTTTAGGGGGAATCCAAAACATAATTAGTTTCAAATTCATGATAATGAAGCTTTGGCTAATGTAAAATCCCGAATTTATTAAAACGAAGGTTTTTTTTTTTTCAAAACAAGAAAGTAATTAATGCAGTATTTATTTCAATTTAAAAAAAATTTCAATTTTAATTATTTTGCTATTTTTTCCTGGCTTATAATACTAATAAATGATTGAATAATTGATGTAATTTATCATTAATATCTCGAAATATTTTATTTGCATGGATGCCTTTGCGATATCGTATTATAGTATATATCATACACACGGTGTCGGTGTCTTGAAATAAATGGGCGCTTATATATATATATATATATATATATAGTATGCATCAAAGAGAAAGAGTAATTAACAAAAACCATTTTCGTCTTTTCATAATGTCTAATTTATATATATTTTTTTTTTTCAGAAAATACTGTGATATAATTTCATTTATCTCTACTGAGAGTTGCGGATGTCGCAGCGCAATCTGTCGGTAACATTTTGTACTAACAATAGGGCAGCATAAATAAATTGTGTGGTCTGCCCCACATATCTGCAGCCAAAATTACTTTGTTGAAAATATTTTTAGACATCGCTTTTAAAAAAACGGTTTCTTCATTTTAGGACACCCTGTAGTTTTTAAACAGCCAGTAAAATGCGCAACACTTGACGATAAAAATATCTCGATCAATCAATAAATCAATAAAACGTTAAAATTTGTGTTTTCAAGTCCAAAAACCAATATTATTCACGCAAGAATTATCCTAAATGTGCCATTTAAATTTTCTAAAAAAATCAGATAAAATTTAAAACATGATTCTAAATGATTCAATTTGGCACGTGTCGTCCCTTTTTTTGCGTTATTTTTCTCACTCTCAAGCATTGTTAACGAAGGAAACGAAAGTCAATTAATATATAATTGTTCCGTCACGAATTATATTTCAGAGTACTTAATTACGGGGCAAATTCTTGTTATCATTATTCCTTATTTGCTTTCGTTGTTGCCGAAACGCGTAAGCTTAAAGTAGAAAATAATAAGGCATTCTGTTATTCCGAAAATAGCCTCATCGTCTTATCGCATTTCTCAGTTGCTTGGGTGATCAAACTTTTCTTGAAGAATTTATTTAAAATTCTATTATTTATTAAATCGGGAACGAATTCCAATTCGTTGAATTTCTATGCGTTATATATCGTGGAACCATTCGGAAGATACGATTCAAAGGCTTTGGAATCTTGGCATGAGTTACAGCCGCGATTAGTTAAGAAGTAGTTATCCACAGATAATTAAATTGTTAATGATTTCTTTCTATTAAATAAGGATGTTGTTCAATCGTCCCATCGAATGTGTATTACTATACAAATACAAAGGCCGCAACCGACAAAATGCCCAACGAAATGGCTGAAAATGTTGCCCATAAAAAATGTGGATGCCGAATCTATATCTAAACTATATCAAAAATACAGCAACCCAATAAGAGCAATAAAAAAACCAATAAATATGATAAATTATAAATACACTGCCCATGAAAAAATTATGGTTGTCTCATCTGTCTCGGTTTATCCCAATATGTTTATCGTATTTCTTTTGAAACGTGTCAATCGTATTTAGAATTCACAACCCCAGGATGTAAGCTATTCCATTTATTGACAACCCTGTTAGAGAAGAACTTCCTGCGACACCACAACCTGGAATTGTCCCTTTCTAAACGATGCTGGTGTTCCCTTGTCGAAGCAGTTGATTGACCATTAAACACTTCGATCATATCCCGCCGGCATCTGCGCTCTTCCAATACGTAAACATTTTCAAAAAATCAAGTTTCTCTTCATAGCCTAATCCCCGTATGCCGTCAAGAGCACGCGTGGCTCTTCTCTGCACCCCCTCGACCAAGTCAATATCCCTCTGTGAGTATGGTCCCCAAAACCTGACGGCATACTCCAGTTCAGGACGAACTAAGCTCCGGAAAAGTGGATGGATCACTTTAGAAGAACGCGAAGAGAATTTTTTTGAGAATGAAACTATTCGATTTTTTGACCTCCGCTGAAAATGATCAGATTAAAGTGAAATGTGATACCCTAAAAAAAACCTCAAAAACCAACGAAAATTACCAGTTCTGTTAATTTCGTTCATTTCGGAATGATAATGTGGTTCATATGATGGTTGCGCAAATGCGGATAGTGCAGTTGCCGTCACGTCAAATTTAGTGATAATTGCGGTAAGCATTTCATTGTAATTTGCATAGTGTCTTTTACACGGGGTAAGTAGAACAGGTTTTTAATTATAACTGATCGTTTTTTGACTGATGAAAAATTGTTCGCTTATTTTTTTAAACCATTATCGAAGTGTTATCTAGTAGTAACAAATTTTTATTTTATTTTTAGTTAATTGTTTTTTTTATTATCTTTTGATAATCGGATCAGATTAAAAAAGCGTATAAATATCGAACTGTCTTAATATCGAAAATAATATATATAATATGTATCTGCATAAATATCGAAGCGTATGAATATCGCAGTAGTTTCTGCTCCAAAAAATTAAAGTATATAGTATATTTAGGTGAGTACAACTTTTTATAAAATATTGGTTCCCAACTAGTAATAATCCGTCACCAGTGCCGTAGTAACGCATGGCCTGGGGGTCTCGAGTGCTTAGGGTAATAAGATCTCTCTCTCTCTGGTAATGTTTGAGATCTCTCTCAGGTTGAGATTTTTGAGGTTGATCATGAAATCGCGGGCATTTTAAGCCAGCTAGAGGACCTCAGAAAAATAAATTTGCCTTGAGGCCCATAATGCTCTTAAGACGGCCCTGTACGCAACCCTATGGGTACGGAACGAGTTTCACAGGAGCGCGTAGAAAATGATCAGCGACAACAAAAGAAATAAGTATAGTAATTTTAAAAAAGAGTAAATTAATTATGGCTCAGTACACATGAGCAAATACCCATGACTAGGGGTAAACAGGCTCTCATACACTATGCACTCTATGCAATTATAGGAGCAAGCATCTCCTACGCATTTGTGTAGTGTAGAGGGTTAAGTAAGAATTCTACGCATTTCTACGGGACAAGAGTAAGTCTTTTTTTCATTTCAAGGGACGTTTCAAGGCTGTAACTAGGGGTGAGGGAAGTAAGCGGACTCTTTTGCCCGCGTACTAAACCAGGGTGGGGGTACTCAACTTAAATGTTAAACTCTTCTTTAACATCACAGGGATAGTTGAAGTACGTGATGACTTCATCTCTCTCTCTCTCTCTCTCTGACCCATGTATCCAGTTGTGGTCCTGGCATTCGTTCTTCGCATTTCTGATGGTACGCAAGCCTCCTGGGCATTTCAAAGGGCCGTATGCCCTCCAAATATGTCTAGGGATATAAAAGCCTTCTACACTTTTCAAGGGGTACGCATTTCTTAGGACACCCAAGATCGTACTCATTTCTTAGGATACCCAAGATTGTACTCATTTCTTAGATACCCAAGATTGTACTCATTTCTCGGGATACGTATTACCGTCGCGATACGTATTATTTTATTGCTCCTTGTACGTATTCCTTAGGATACTCAAGCCTCGTACGTATTCCTTAGGATACACAAACCTCTTACGCATTTCTTAGAACACGCAAACTTCGTTCGTATTTCTTTGAAGCCTCGTTCGTATTTATAATCAGCATGGGTTCAGGAAAAGAAAGTCATGTGTAACTAACCTCCTTTGCTTCTATGATCACGTGACTAAGGCTTTGGGTAAGAGCAAAACTGTCGACGTTGTTTACCTTGATTTCCAGAAGGCATTCGATCGGGTCCAACATGGCAAACTCTTGAACCGTTTACACGAGATTGGAATTGGGGGCAATTAGCTGAATTGGATAGAATCGTGGTTAAGAGATAGGTCGCAACGAGTTATGGTGAACGGGGAATTCTCTGGTTGGACAGATGTCACAAGTGGAGTTCCTCAGGGAAGTGTCCTTGGCCCCATACTTTTTTCACTTTTTATAGATAAACTCGATCAGGGTATCGATGGGATTACTAGCAAATTCGCAGATGATTTGAAGCTAATGGGGGTAATCGGGAATGAAAGCGATAGGGAGTTGCTCCAGACCAACTTAAACAGGATTGCAGCATGGGCAAATGAATGGAGCATGACGTTTAGCGTTGATAAGTGCATGGTCGCTCATTTTGGTTCGAACAACCCACGGTTCTCTTACGAGTTGAATGGTGTCACTATCCCGGATGCGACTAGGGTCACCGATTTGGGAATTCTCATTGACGAGCGGCTTAGGTTTTCTGAACATTGTTCAGCGGTTGTCAAAAAATCGAATAGAATGCTTGGTCTCATTTTCAAAAAGGTCTCTTCGCGTTCTCCTAAAGTCATTCTTCCGCTTTTTCGAGGCTTAGTTCGTCCTGGACTGGAGTATGCTGTAAGGTTTTGGAGACCATACCTACAGAGGGACATAGACTTGGTTGAAGGGGTGCAGAGAAGAGCTACGCGTGTCTTTATTGGCACACAGGGCTTGAGTTATGAAGAGAGACTTCATTTTTTGAATATGTTTACAGCATATGGATGAACGCAGGTGTGGAGGAGACATGATCGAAGTGTTCAAAATTTTCAATGGGATGGATAGGATGGACCATGAACTTTTAGTACACCGCCAATCGACTGCTTTTACAAGGGGACACCAGTATCGATTGGTGAGGGACAATGCAAGGTTATGGTGTCGCAGGGAATTTTTCTCTAATAGGGTTGTTAATAGATGGAATAGCTTACCCCCGGAGGTAGTAAATTGTAACACAATTGACAAGTTTAAAAAGAAATACGATAAACATGTTGGGGTAAATCGAGAAACTATCCATTCTTAGAATACGACAACCATAAGTATTCTTTATGGGCATTGTACATCATATTTTATCTTGTGTATACATTGTTTATAATTTTTGTTATTTGCATTTTTAATTGGGTTGCTGTATTGTTGAAATATATGACATCCATATTTTTATGGGCATCTTTTTATCAGCCACCTCGTTGGGCATTTTGCCTGTTGTGGCGTTGTATTTGTATTTGTATTTCTTTGAAGCCTCGTTCGTATTTCTTTGAAGCCTCGTTCGTATTTCTTTGAAGCCTCGTTCGTATTTCTTAGCAGCCGCGTGCGTGTTTCAAAGAGTACGATCGCCTAGAACGCATGTCTAGAAGTACGCACCGCACGCATATCTGGGATATGCAAACCTTCGACGGACTTCAATGGGAGGGGGGCAGTTAAAGCACGAAAATTTGGGAACCACTACCTTAAAGTAGTTAGTATTAATTCTTTCTGGAAGGAGAGTTGTCAGCTCCGCAAATGCACCGTCCACATCGCATCCGTCAGTCATTATACCACCGTGCGTCGCCACAGTGGTGGTCGGCTGAAGTTGGCTTCCTGTGGTTCCCAACTTCGAGGCGCAAATGCGAGCCGATTTCCCCATTAAAAACTCTCGCCACAGAGAGCAACAAGCCTACAACGATAAATTATTCAATCACTACACTTCACTCATAGTTATGAAAACTGGTGGCAGATGGCAACACTACACATAACAAGCATTACACAAGCAAAGTTTTACGTCAGGTTTCACTACACGTACACGCACATTCCAGCATGTACCAATTCGTTAGAGGTTCCGCAGAGGAATATGGACGAGGTGCATGTGTGGTTTAGTTGTAGTAGTAATAGTAGTCACTATACCAGTCCATCTCTAGTTTTAATCAGCAACTGCGAGCAATACTATGGAAAATGACAATAAACCTTTACAACACACACATAATTTGACAGCTATAATTTTCTCTGAGAAGCTGCATTAAAATTTATTTCCGTGAAAATGGCGACAGCAATAAATTTAAAAAAACCAAGTCTACGCTCTGCCGCCGTATAAATACATATAAATACGCTTCAATAGTCTCGCGGGAGTGTTTTAGGAGAAATTCAACGGGAATGGCATGCTTTTTAATAGATTCCTTTTCTTTCTAATCGATATGATAGGAACGAACGTACTTGCTGCATATTTTTTTGCGCTTTTTACTGTAATATAAAATAATTTAACAATAGGGTTGTATGTGCTCTTATTTTCGGATAAAATTTCAGTCTGAGTGAAGATTTAACAACCGTAGAAAATAGATTAATCGTGTCTTTCGTTCAGAGAATCCGACTGATAAGTAATGTGTCTGAATCGTGTTCTTTATTCTCGTCTGGAAATAACTGTCAAACACTTTTCAAACAGTTGCACGTGTCTATTTAGGACTGACAAACATTTGTTCTCGTACACAAGATCAATTCAAGGGCACCATAAGGGCAAAGTTGCCCCATCTGCCTTTTCTAAAATGAGACAATTTAGACATTTCTTTTCGTTGTGACTGTCATCTAATAAGTTCTAATGTTTTTAAGATGTAGAAATGCGTCATTGACGCTGCCGGACTTCACAGGTATAGAGTGAAGCAGGATGTGTGAACGCTGCTGTTTGGACACGAGACACTTGGACGGCGGATGTGTGAATGCAAGGATGACGTCACCTCCCCCCCCCCCCCGCTACCATACGAAGGTTTTAAACAACTGACTGTTGCGAAGATGAATTTTTGGAAAGAGAGAAAATTCAACTGCCTTTGCGGGGAATCTAGCCCACGTCCTTTCACTTTCCGGGTGAACGCTCTATACCACTAGACTACAAAGGCAACGAATCTCTCAATCTTTCCTTGGAGCTCGTGTGCACTGAACTGGACCGTACATGGACGGTCGGACAGTCGTATGGTAGCGGAGAGTGACGTCATCCTTGCATAAGTCGCCATCTGGTGGCAGCGTCAGCAGTTGTGAGCTTGGCCTGAGTTAGGTCCGACCGTCCATGTACGAAGGATTACGAAATTCGTTTACTTTGTAGTCTAGTGCGTTCATCCAAAAAGTGAAAGGACGTGGGTTCGATTCCCCGCAAAGGCAGTTGAATATTTTTTATTTTCAAAAATTCCTCTTCGCAGCAGCCAGTTGTTAAAACCTTCGAATGTTTGAATGCCGAACAATCGGCTGGATCATTACAGTCGTTAATCACGTCTTATTCGTTTAATGTGTATTCTTTAATAATAAATTTACTAATAATAAAATGTAGCTGTAATTAATTACGTCTTATTTATTTATATATATATATATAACGTTTACTCTAAATATATATACTTAATAAAATGAATGTGAAATAATAAAATTATGAGTTAAATAAAATATTTATCATTCATTTCATAGCACACATCACATTTACATATCAACAATATATAACGTGTGTGTGTGTGCGCGCGCGCACATCACAGTAATAATTTCATTAAGTTATAGAATACTTTTCGGCAAAAATTTCTTTGTTGAGCTTCTTTTATGTATTTCAGCCATGTTGAAATAAACAATGAAAACACGTGTTACATTGGCCGATGCTTGTAATGAAATGAAGGGTACATGACATCTTGATTGATGATTCCAGTGAAGGTGATCGAAATCGAATTTTAATTTTTGACCGAAAAGTATTCTATAACTTAATGATATTATTATTGGGACATGTAATATTGATCATGTGATATGAAATTGTTGGAATAGGCGCGAATGCGAGCCGATCTCCCCTTTAAAAAGTCTCGCCACAGAGAGCAACAGACCTACAAACAGTACGAATGTAATTCAATCATAACACATCACTCACTTCACTTCTGAAATATAGATGGCAACACTGAAAAATCAAGCACAACACTACATACGCACTCAGACTGTTAGGTACACACAGTTATACTTCCGGCACAACTCACTAGGTAGTAAAAATCGCACATAGATGGTGATAGACCTGAATTGTGCTCGGTTTGAAAGAAAGAAAGATATGAAATTGTTGATATGTAAATGCGATGTTATATATATAAATATGGCATGTGGATGATGAAATATTTCATTTTACTCATAATTTTATTATTTTATTTTTAAAAAATCTGCCTGGAACCAACTTTATTTATCATCATCGAGGACCATCTCTGATCCACGAATCATAGGTTGAGAAACGCTGATCTAAGGCCCTAAGATCCTTTCTTCAATTTTATAATCATTCTTAATTTTTGGTTGCTGCATTTAGGTTCTATCGACATTTCTATTCGTTAAATAGAGGAAACCAGTTATGTCCGGGTTGAAAAACCCAAATATGCTCACAGGGACTTCTAAAAATATTTGTTACGCCGTTGTCTGACTGCATATATTTTTGATCTATTATTAATTTATTTATTTTACTCTTTTCTCCCAGCAATATTGTTGTGGCTCAGATATTGTATTGAATTTGACATCGATGCATACAAATTTTCCAAAAAACACATTTTCGAATTTTTCAATTTCGAATACGTGTACGATGAAATTTTTTGCTTCTAACTGTGTTTATTTATTATATATATTATTATATATATTTATAGAATATAAATATTTATTATATATATTATTATTATTATATATTATTATTATATTATTATTTATTATATATTAATATAAACAGCTGGTAGGCATTATATATGTGCTAATGTTTTCCATTTAAATATTCTTTTCCCAAAACCAAGTTTTTTGTTAGATAAGAAACATTTTTTCGAATAAAACTCATTCAAATGTCATGAAACTTTGTGTGTGTCTCAACACTATAGTGTTACATACTTTAACATGGGGATTGTTAATTAAAATTATTAAAAAATATATTTATGACGCAAAATATGTATAAATAAATTTTGGTGATTTTTGAAACAGTTGTGTGCTGTTGGAGTTAAAATTCGAGAAATAAATAACCAACAATTAAACTCCTAAATGATCGACTTAAATGGTACAAAAATATCTATATAGTATTTGAGAGAGAGAAATTGAGTGCCTAAAAAGTGAATAGAAAAATTTAAAACGTTCGTTAAAGGAAGGAGATTTTTCCCATAGAAAAGCATGGGAAGCCAAGATCGTTCACCAACCCCATTAAAAGCCATAGCTTGAAATACGATATAGATCAGGGGTGGCCAACTTCTTTCTGTTCGCATAACGTTCAGCTGCAGCGTCGCGAGCCGCATTACGGGTGTCACTCTGGTGTGTAGGCCACACCAGTAAAATGAGAGACACCAGAAAACTTGCACATTTGTATACGCCATAGGCAAATGGTGAAATACGGGCAATATTTAGTCGCTAAACTTTTACACTGAGCATTGTATTCCCTTTCATATTCATAAACATATTCATTGTTTATCTTGTAATGATCAAAAGTTAGTTTTTTCTGAAAATCATTCCATCAAATCTATTCATAGTTTGAATTTCATAAATTTGTTCCAATTTTTCTTTAGTTATTATTTTGGTAAAATAGGCAATTTGTGAAACGAGGTGACTGGAAAAAATAGGAAAAAGTTTTGTGAGCAATTTGTGTGTTTGAAAGGCAATATGGTGATAACATAGTAAATTATTTTCGTCCCTAGTAATAGTGAATGTAACTAATTTTCCGCTGTTGGAACGAGAAAAAATAGCTCAAATAATGATGGAAAATTTTATTTCGTACCTTGTAAATTATTAATTTTAATTTGATAATTTATTTTTGCCTTGTCGGGGATAATTTTTTAGTGCTTATTAAATTTACAAACGATGCTTGGGTACTTTGCTTGATCACCGGTAAAAGTGTGATTATTTTAGCGAAATTTATCAAACTTAACGAAATGCTTAGCGATTATGCATAATAAATGGATTTATCGCATTTACTATAACATATATGTTACTGCAAAAGCCTGAAGTTGGCCACTTCGCGAAGTGGTCAGCCCCGTTGACCCGGCCAATGTCCGAAATTCGGACTTTAGCCGGCGCCTATACATCTGTACATCCCTATATCGATCCCTATGATTTGGGGTCATCGCCATAGCATGTTGGCGTGTTTCTTTTTTTGTGAAAATTATGGTCATTTATAATTAGCTATGGAAACCCTAACGATCAAAGGAATACATGTAACATCATAGTTCAAGTCCTGAGGCCATACGGGATAAATCCTGAAGATCAGACGTGGCGAATGAACTCAGCCCATCAGGAGAGGAATTGGGCTGAGTGCAACTCGCACTAGTCTCAAAATTAAACCGGGCTGTTATGATATAAAATAGCCCCGCGCTCTCCTCTCATGGAAAGCCAGGTCATTAAATTTCCCTCCCGGAATCTCGTCCTCTTCACCTCACATCTTTTAATATCTCTATCTAGAGTGTTACGAATTTTACATCAACCTTTTTAACGTATAATAGGCTATTTACATTTTTAATTACTATTAATATTTACAAGGACTATTTACATAACAATTCAACGCGACAAGCACGTTAACTTTTTACTTTTGCGCGATTAGTCCGTGTCTTACATTCGTATTTGCATGAAAAGTTCGCGACTCCTTTTCACCGTTTGTACGTATAGTCCGTGACTTATAATTCATATTTGTAAGTTTCCTTTCACTGTCCCACCCGATTTTCACATTACATTTTCCTGCAATAAATAATCATAATTTGTGGCTTCTCGAATCCTCTAGACTTTTCTTTGATATACCCTACACTTGCCAACATTACATTGGCGATCTGTAGGGTACGTCGTCTTCTTCAACCTGTTAGAGTTTGCACAATTCACACAGTTTGTGTCTTGTGTCTTTCTCACAGGCATGAATCCTGTGCCCCTCCTGCCCACACTTTCTGCAGTCTTCTTCTCTTTTACACACACGAGCCAAGTGCCCAAACCTCCAGCACTTGAAACACTGAAGAGGTCTGGTAAACTCGCGCACTTTACATCTTTTCCATCCCACGTAGGAAGCTCCCTTCTTGATCAGTTCGCGAAGTGACCAACTTTGGGTTTTGGCAGTAGCATATACAATGTAGAATGTCTCAAAATGACACAGTCCGGCCATAGATCTTTCTTTTTTATATAAATAACGTGACACCCACGTATTCCTAAGGGATCAACATGATCCGTCCAGGGAATTTGTCAAGAGCGGGATTCACACCCCGACCTAAACAGTGACAGGCTAGCTCTCTAACTACTCGACTGCCAGGCGGCAAGTCTTCTTATTTCAAGTATTTGATCAACGAAAACGATGGCGACCATGCCATTTTTTAGGAAAAACACTGCAATCGATCAATTTGCAACAACATCACACGATATAATAAAAACAAAATCGATTCTAACAACTATGTTTTAGAAGCAAGTAATAAAAAAGATGTATTTTCGAGAAAAATAATTACATGAAGTGAAAAAAAAATCCGAACATGATAAAAATTAATTTACAATAAAATAAAAAATTTAAATAAATGTCGGAGAAATTTTCTCTCGACAAAACTCATTCCACTCGACAGTTTTCACTTCAAAAACGCTTGATATATTAATCGTCTAGTATATTGCCACCGTTTTACTTTAAAAAAAAATCAAGAGAATATTATAACACTATTTTCATCATGTCTGATGGAAATAAGAAGGTAAAAAAAATTCTAAGACTTAAAATTTCTCAAGAACCCCCCGATCAAATTCCAAAGTGAAATCTTTAAATTCATTTCGTCTCCAGGAAAGAACTCATTAAAAACTTGATGCATCCAAGAGAGAATATTCACGAGAGAGAGTGGGGGAGAGAGAGAGAGAGAGAGAAGGCCAATGAGAAATCGAATCAAAATCATATGTCTTCGAACACCATCATGTTGTTCTTAATGCTACGGATCGTTGACATGTCTAAAGATTGAAATAATAATAATAATATATATATGACTCTCTGATTATACCGTCTCACATTTCAGATCAAGAAAGAATCGATAATGAACAAAACTCCGTACCAATCACGAAACAAGGCAGCAGCAACAGAAAAAAAAAATGTATAGTTATAATAATAATGATAGCATTAATAACAATAAAGATAAATAAAATAAAAAACTGTACAAGAGGGTTTGGAATAAGAATATCGGCGTGTCGTCGCCATGACGACATTGAAGTTCCCAATCGAAAGACAGCTGAATCAAAAGTTCTCATCAGAAATGCCCGTGAGGTCCAACCCAACAACAAGATGTCGTAGCTTCAAATAATAATAAATAAATAAAAAAACGGTATAGTTCCCTGTTTTTTTTTTTTTTTAGCTTCTTCCCCCCAGAGTGGTATAGGAAATTGATTTAACTTTCCAAGAACTGCGCAAAAAAAAAAAATAAATAAAAGAGGAAATTTTTTGAAAACCAGTGGCGTAGGGAATTTTTTTTTTTTTTTTTTTTTTTGGTTTTTCCTATCCAGGAAGGAGAAATGGGTGAACGGGCAAAAATATTTAAAAACAGGTGTGGAAGCAATTCGGAAAAAGATAAAATTTTTTTAGTGCAGAAATTTTTTCCGGAGAAAGCGAGGGAGGGAGGAAATTTTTTTCGAGAAACGGCAAACGGGGCTGAAATTCTAGAAAGAACAAGGGGAAGAAACGACCTTGTTATTTCTAGAATGGTTCTAAAAGGCAACTTCGGAAAATGGTAAAGACAGCAGATATTTCAGAAAAGTGAGGAAGGAAAGAATTTATAGGAAATGACAAAGAAGGAGAAATTTGAAAAGAAACAAGGGAGATAGAAATTCCATAAAGTACAAGGGGGGCAGAAATTACAGAAAGGGCAACGGGGACAGAAATTACAGAAAGGGCAAGTAGGGAGAAATTCAGAAAATGACAAGGGGGGGCATAAATTCAAAAAATGACAAGGGGGGGGCAGAAATTCAGAAAATGACAAGGAAATTTAAGAAAGTCCAAATGGACAGAAATTCAGAAAATGACAAGGAAATTTAAGAAAGTCCAAATGGACAGAAATTCAGAAAATGACAAGAAAATTTAAGGAAGTTCAAAAGGGACATAAATTCCGCAAAGTTCAAGGGGGACAGAAATTCAGAAGATGACGAAGGGGGACAGAAATTCAGAAGATGACGAAGGGGGACAGAAATTCAGAAGATGACGAAGGGGGACAGAAATTCAGAAGATGACGAAGGGGGACAGAAATTCAGAAGATGACGAAGGGGGACAGAAATTCAGAAGATGACGAAGGGGGATAGAAATTCAAAAAATGACAAGGAAATTCGAGAAAGTGCAAGAGAGACTGAAATTCCGGAAAGTGCAGGGGGGGGGGCCGAAATTCCAGAAAAAGCAAGGGGAGGGAAATTCAAAAAATGGCAAGGAAATTCAAAAATGGCAAAATTGGACAGAAATTCCAGAAAGATCTGAGAGAGACATTGGAGAAAGGGCAAAGAGGGAGAAATTGTGAAAACGCTCAAAAATTCCAAAAGGGAAATTCCAGAAAGTGTGTGCAAGGAGGGGGAAATTCATAAATGGCAAAAGGGGCAGAAATTCAGAAAATATCAAAAATCGAGAAAAATTCGAAAATTTCTTTGTTTTCTTATCTTCTGAATTTTATTGCCGCTCTCAAGATATCGTAGCTTCAAATAATAAATAAATAAATAAAAACACGATTCTGTTTTTTTAGCTTTTTTTTGCCAGAGTGTGGTATAGAAAACTGATTTAGCTTCCCAAGAACTGCCCAAAAAATAAGGGAGGAATAGAAGGCAGAAATTTTTGACAAAGGGAGGGAGGGAGAAATTCGAAAAATGGCAAATCGGGCTGAAACCTGAAATTATAGAAATAGAAAGAACAAGGGAAAGGATGAAATTACGAAAATTGCGAAGAGACCGGGTGTTGCAGAAAAATAAAGGAGGAAGAAATTTTAAATAATGGTGAGGATGGAGAAGGGACAAAGGTGGACTGAAATTCCGCCAAGTGCAAGGGGGGAGAAATTGAGAAAATGGCAGAGGGACAGAAATTCAGAAAATGACAAAGAGGAACAAAAATTCCAGAAAGTGCAAGGGAGAGAGAAATCCAGATAATTTCAGACGACAGAAATTCCAAAAAAAAAAAGCAGGAAAAGCAGAAATTCAGAAAATGGCAAAAATAATTTTGGAAAATGGAAAATAAAGAGAAATTCTCAGAAAATGGCTGAATGACAGAAATTCGGAAAATGGAAAAATGAGAGAAATTCGGAAAATGGAAAAGTGAGAGAAATTCTGCGAATGGAAAAAATTAAAAGAAATTTGGAAAATGGCAAAATGAGAGAAATCCGGGAAATGGAAAATAAAGAATAATTCAGAAAGTGCGACATATAGAGCTGAAATCCGGAAAGGACAAGGACGGGAGAAATTTGAAGAATGGCAAGGGGGCTGAAATTCAGGAAAGCTTCTCCGAGATCGATGTCACGTTTTTTGAATTTTTAAATTTGGTAACCTTACAAATACGAAACATCAATATCAGATAATTCAAGACACCACCGATTGTCGGAGAAACAGAAAATTATTCCTAAAACCACCGATTTCGTCCAAAAAAAAACCAATGAATCTGAATAATTATAATCATAGCAAATGCGCAAATATATTTCTAAAAATATCAATACTTAACGTCAACAATAAGTAGTTATCCAATTATCAAAATCTACGATTTTAATAATTGCTTATTAAAATCGTAGATTTTAATAAGCAATTATTAGATTCTAATCGATTCTAATAATCGTATTAGAATCGTAGATAGATAAGCAATCAAATCGTAGATTTTAATATTCATTAATTTTAATATTCATTAATTTTAATGAATTCATTTAATTTAAATTTAATTAGCATAATGAATTCAGGTAAACATCATTGATAAAACGGGACATTTCACCGAAAATAAACAAAAAAACGGTAAATATTCATCCTTTACAGTAGTTGATCGAAAAACTTTTTTTAAAAAGTATCAACATCCAAAAAATATTTCGAATTAGAATCGAAAAATGCTAAGCATGATGATACCAGAAACCATTGCTTACATGTATCAACAGCATTCATTAAAACTAAATTGAATTTACTAAAAACTTAAATTTCAAAACAACCAAAATCATAAACTGAAACTCGAGAAGAAAATTGCAGTTATTCTAAATAAAATATCTCAAAAATCATAAAAACAATTATTTCAACATGGAAAACTAAAAAAAAAGTAAGTATCCCTTACTAAAAATCTATCTAATCATATTTCCACAAAATTATAACAAAAAAAAAACTTTTAGAAAATTTCTTAAGGACATCTCTCTTAAAATTCAAAAATATAACAAAATGTCTGAAGAATCAGCGTTATTTAAGATATTGAAAAATAAAATTGAGGGAGAAGCCATCGCATAAGATCGGTTTTCATTCGAAAGTAATTGGAATACAGATTAATCTCTATTTTCTTTTTAAATTCATTTCAAATCAAAATTTTCAAAACAAATAAGTTTTGAATTTAAAAAATAAATAAATAAAATTATATTTGTATAAAATGAACCTAGACATCATAGGAAATCGGGAAGAGTTTTTGTGGTAATCAAGCGGTTCAAAGTGACTAGACATTGAAAAGAATCCAGGGAAAATGATTAAAAAATTTTCCATAGGGAATATATGTGACGTATAATTCTTTCATGTCATTGCTGTCTCTGAGATTTACGTGTGTACAAGGTGTCCTGAAATGAACTGGTGCTTATTTGAAAGGAAAATGTTTAGTTCCGGCAGAAGATTCGTGGTACAGGCCACATGCTTGCTATATCGTTAGTACTAAATGTTATCGCTAGAGGTTGCTGCAGTTAACGTCTATTTACGATTACGCTGTTGCCATCTGTCGGTAGAATTTCATACTAACAGCTTCGCGAATAAATTATATGGCCTGTTCAGAAATCTGAAGCTGGGATTATTTCAATATCGAACTACTTTTTCCTGATGTTCATTTTTTAAATACTGTATATCAAAAACTAACCAATATGTTTTTGTACAGTAGACGTCCGTTATAACGATCCCCATTGTTCCCCGGAAAACGGCCGTTATATCGGATGTTTGAAAAAAGATTATCGTACCAGTCATCTGGCCAATTAATTTCTCGTGGGCTACCCGCGGTGCCCTTTTTATGAAGATTTTTCTCCCCCCTTTTTTTTCTTTGTACGTTTGAAGTTATTAAAATATATTTTTGATTGAATTTTTTATAAAACATTAAAACCAATGTTCTTTGTTTTGTATATTTACAATGATAAAAATAATAATAATAAAAGTTGATAAGTACAACTAGCTAGTTTTCTAAATATCAATGTTGAATTCTTAATTAATTAAATGCAATGACAGCATGGGTTGTACAAGTCCAAAATGAATGCAGAAAAATATTTCTCAGTAAATGATATATTGAAATTTATAAAATGGCATGTAAATCTTATATTTTTTTTCCTTGAATGTTATTAATTATAAGATAGAATATATATACATGAGGAAAAAAACGCTTGGGGATGTAGTCTTGCAAAGTATGGTGAAAATACACTGCTGGCCACCGTAAATGCAACACCCTGAAGGAAGCATGCAAATAATATGAAATTTACAACATGCATTAGCGGAGGTGAGATATGCAAATGATTAGAATTTCAGCGCAGACGCACATCACGCGCGCCTGTGGCGTCACTTCAAAGCGCTATTTAAGGCTTGGAGATTTCGACGATTTGAAGTACGGCAATTGTGTTTTTCTTGTGGTTTTTTCAAAAAAACGATCATCTTTTGATCAAGTATCCGAGTTCGACAGAGGAAGGATAGTGGCCTACCGAGATTGTGGATTATCTTTCAGGGAAATCGGTAGTCGTGTTGGACGAAACCAAACAACTGTGATGCGGATATGTGATCGTTGGATGCAGGAGGGTACGACGGACCGACGTGTTCGATCGCATCCACCTCAGTGCACCACTTCACGTGATGACAGGCATATTGTGCGTATGGCAGTGACGGATCGCTCAGCCACATCACGAACCATACCACAGAACATTCAGTCTGTACCGCATCATCCAGTGTCTGCGCGTACCATTGACGCCGTTTACAGCAGAGTGGTCTGTCCGCAAGACGTCCATTGCTTCGTCTACCCTTGACGCAGAACCACAGACGTCTCCGCCGCCAATGGTGCGATGAAAGAAGGATGTGGACGGCACAATGGAATGAAATTGTCTTTACTGACGAGTCACGCTTCTGTCTGCAACACCACGATGGTCGGATTCGAGTCTGGAGACACCGTGGAGAGAGGATGCTGAACAGCTGCGTTATGCACCGCCACACTGGTCCTGCACCGGGTATTATGGTATGGGGCGGTATTGGATATCACTCTCGCACTCCTCTAGTACGCATTGCTGGTAATTTAAAAAGCCAGCGCTACATCTCCGA
This sequence comes from Pholcus phalangioides, assembly GCF_987345545.1. NCBI lineage: Eukaryota > Metazoa > Arthropoda > Arachnida > Araneae > Pholcidae > Pholcus > Pholcus phalangioides. Next base: position 2,809,079 of record NW_028301625.1, on the reverse strand, counting down.
GGTGTTGGAGCCAGTTGTACTTCCTTACCTTCAGGGCTTGCCCACAGCCATATTTCAACAGGATAATGCGCGACCACACGTGGCACGCATTGTCCAAAGGTTCTTCGTCAATCGCCAGACTGAATTGCTTCCCTGGCCAACTCTCTCTCCGGATCTTTCGCCGATAGAAAACATGTGGTCCATGGTTGCTCAACGATTGACCCAGATTACATCCCCAGCTGCCACACCAGATCAACTTTGGCAACGCGTGGAAGCTGCTTGGTCTGCTGTACCCCAAGAACACATCCAAAGTCTCTTTGAATCAATGCCGAGGCGTGTGGCAGCGGTGATCTCCAACAATGACGGCTACTCTGGCTACTGATTTTGGCAGGAACCACACTTCACAGAAGTCTATAAATTTAATCATTTGATGCTTGGTCAACATGTTATCTACAAAATAAATATTGTTGCGATATCTCTTGTCTTTCTTGGTGTTGCAATTTGGGTGGCCAGCAGTGTAATTATATTAATAATAACCCCCAGACCTTTTTTGAAATACCTACAATAGTTCAAGTCCATCTAGTGGCAAGAAAATAAAGTAGAAGTATGCCTGTGCAGGTGGCAGCAGCTGTATGACGAATTATTTCATCCTATCCGCGTGATAAAGACCGAAAATCCGCATGACGCATAGCTACTGCCGTCGTAGGTACCACCATTGCGTATGGCCGCAGCGACGGCAAATTGGTTAAGAGAATTCCGTATTCGGACGGAATAAAAATTATATTATTATTTTTGCTATTATGTAGCAGTTGCGAGATGAAAGAGCATCAGGTTAGAAAAATAATAATAAAGACGAATAATTATATATATTGATTTCATGTACAGATACACTGAATTTTCCAATATCATAAGTCAAGGTCAAACACAATTTTGGCGAAAGAAAAACGGATTTTGTTCTATTAAGAGATGGTATTTTTTTTCGGCCCGAAATATACTGAGAAATTGAATTTTTTGGATGTTATGCCGAAACTAATCTGTGTATTATTATTTAGCGCACTTGCCCGGTATGCAAGGAGACTCGGGTTCGATTACCGGAGGAGACAAATCACTTTTCTTTCCAAATATTAGTTTCGGCATAAACATCCAGAAAATTCAATTTCTCAGTATATCACGGATTTTGTTAATTTCTATGTAAAAAAGAGACGAGGCAGAGCTGAGTTCGGACTTTGTATTGGATTGAATGGTCCTTTTGGGTCGTCACATTTGATGAATAATAACGTGTGATGAGTTAGAAAAAAATTATACTTATCGTACTGGTCGTTGTAATGAAACGGTCGCAATTACGCAGGTCATTATAACGAGAGTCGACTGCATAATTATTTTGTCTTATTGCTGTTTCCGAGATGTACCTGTGTAAAAAGTATCCTGGAACATCCTGATGATTATTTGAAAACGATATCGGGAAAACGCTTGTGTAAAAACAGCTCTGGCAAAAGGTTTGTGAAAGGGTGCCAACATAGTGGAGGCTTGTTTCCAATTCTGCAAATCTACGCCGTTACGGATTGATTAAAAACTTGAATTTCAATTTTTTTTAACCAATCCATAACGGTGCGGATTTGAAAAATTAGAAACCAGCCTGCACTATATTCGTACCATTACAAGCTACGCTTGATTAATTGTAAGTACAAAATTTTATCGCTATATGGTGATGTAGTTACCGTCTATTTGCAATTTACCATTGCCATCTGTCGGTAGGATTTTATACTAATGCCTCCCTATACACAGAGTGTCCTGTAATTCCTAATGCGGCCTTTATCTCATCAACCGATCGTCGTAGGGGTATGGTTTCGATTCAAAAAATGCTCAAAATGTGTTCAGAAATAACGCTGTGGCAGTTTCGGGAGTGAGAATACAGCTTGTCACAAAATAAAAAATATTTAAATTTCATACGGTCCGCCCTCCTCTAACTTCCGACACACACACAATTAGAAAGTTCTTGCCCTGTCTCTTCTCAACCCAACAAAAAAATACCATGTTGTTAACTGCAATATTCGCTGAGGTATTTCAATTTAAAAAATTGAGAAAAAATGGGAAACAACAGCAAAAATGAGAGAAAGGGTTGTTGCCCGTTAGTTTCGGCTGCTCTTTCCCAACGTTTCTCTGATTTTAAATTCAAATATCTCAGCGAATATTGCACTTAGAGACATGGAATTTTTTCGGTGGGCTTCAAGAGAGACAGTGTAACAACATTTAAATTAGAGGATGGGGAACAGAGGGACCGTATATAATTAATTTTTTTTTATTTTATAGCACACTGTATTTTCACTCTCAAAACTGGTACAGGGTGATTTCTGAACACGTTTTGAGCATTTATTAAACCCGAACCCCATCTCTCCGACGAACGGTTAATGAGATAAAGGCCGAATTAGGATTTACAGGACACCAAGTATAAGCACGGAGAATTCAGTATTTTAAATACGAAGTTGTTGATGTTGTGGTGAGCGCTGAAGTAACTCAACTGTCAGCAGCTTTTTCGCTACAATGGAGCCATAACTGAAGCTCGGGTGCTTTATTTTCTTGCCACGTGTTGTTGTCAGAGGCACCGACATGAAGAAAACATTGGGAGGGCTGAAAGTTTTTGCTGGTCGTCCCGTAAATACGGGACTTATCTGCGTACACGGGAGGGTACATTGCATTGTTTTTTTCCTAAATTATTGAGGAGTGGGGCTCAGCCTCCTTACAAAATTTATTGGGGGGGAGGTTCAAATGCCCTCAACTTCTAGGTTCCGGCAGCTATGATTGTTGTGGTTGTTGTTTCTTTTGGTTTTAACAAAATTTGTAAAAAATTTGTCCACTTTTGGCACTGTTTTTTTCACTGATTGCGTATACTTCATTTTCCTTTAGAGCAAAATTTCCATGCCATTAGTGAGCAGTTATAGGCCTAGTACTAGTAACTAGAAATTCCTAAAAAAAAACATGTAGAAATCATTTACATGAGATTTTCTTTTGTAAATGAATATGTACTGTGAGAAATAGAAAATATATAATTTAAAAACACGTTTGCTTTTTTTTGAGGGGGCACTTAGTTTATTAACACTTTCTCAGTTTTAGCGCATATTTTGGCGCAATTTTTAACGACTTTTTAGGAATTTTTTACTGCAGCGTTTCTCAACCTATGGTCCGCGGCGATGGTACAGGTAGTCCGCATGCAGACTTGATCATTTTAATTCTAATTAAATTTCAAAAATGTTTTTATTGATATCAGTCGTCTTCTTAGACTTTCATACTTGGGGTCACCATATCTAATCGAGGAAGATACTGTTAATCACAATACTAAATACGGGGTACATTGTAGCCAAAAAATGTTATTTACGACAAATTTGCTGATTATTGGTAAAATTGCTAAAGAGTGGGAAAATAAAGGACTGCTGGAAATTAAAATGTATTTCCTGGAAAAGTTGATCATGTCAAATATGTGAAGAATTTATAAAATATGAAATAAGTGAAAATATGAAATATATATAATTATATGAAATAAGAATTTACATATATATAGTCATAATATATTTTATAAGTTGTGAGAGTGATCTTCATTCACCATTTTAAGTAAAGATTATAAATTCGAATGTGAGCTTCGTTGAAAAAAACGGGACAGTTGTATAAAGTCTCAGCGGACGAAAATACAGAAATGCCCCCGTAAAATACGGGACACATGATCACGCAACTTATACTGTAAGTTAGAGGTCCCTCGAATCATTTCAGATATTTTACTCATCCTTGGGTTCAGAAAGCTTGAGAAACGCTGTTTTAGTGCATATTTTGGCATTTTTAGTGCATGCATATTTGCATACTTTTCCACTTTTTAAGTGCATATAACCCGGGCTCTAGTTATTAATAAATATGTGCTAGCAGTGTAAATTTATTTTACGCGGGATTTCTATAGCGGTAATCGCAGTCGTAATTTTCCAAGATACAGAAATTTTTGATGATAAAATCGTATTTCTGCCAGGAACAAATCTAATTTTATTGCCACAATACTCTAATACCGATTCTAACAAAGATGGACATGTTCCCCTAAACAAGAGCCGTCCATGGGATAAAGCAATATACGTATATTGCGAGAGAAATGTTATCCATTTATTACACTCCCTTTGTTACATGAAAACAATAGCGAAAAAAAAAACCATGTTTTCGGATTTCTATTTATACTGTTTCACACCTGTTTTGCCATCAGTGAATTTCGTGATTAGTTTCTGTTTTCGTTTTTTCGGACATGACAATCATTATTTTCATTTGTTTTGTTTTTACCTTTGACAGAGGATAAATCTGATATGAGAAATCCCTGATATTGCTAAGAAATATTTTGCTTCAATATTTTATCGCTATTTCTTGGAAAACAAACTAACTTGAAACTGTAGTGAAGTTGGTACAATCCGACGTGGGAGTAAATCACAACCGCAATCAATTAGATTAACTAAGTGCGGAGATTAAAGGGAATTTCAAAATACGACAGTAAACTACTTGCTTGATTTTCTCGTGTTTACTCGATGTGATTTAGCCGATGTTAGAAGCTATACTTGTGGTCAACAGAATGTCGCAATGTTTCTTCTGATTTAATAATGACAGCAATATATTGGGAAATCTTGGAAGCCGTTTTCCGTGTCTTATTTCGGCAAGTAAAAATATATTTCTGTAAATATACGTATCCTCACTGATTAAAACCTCTCTAAGGCCGGGATTACACTGAAAAGGTTTTATAAAATCTCTTTTATAAAACATGAAAAATCCAATCAATAAAGCTCATAGGTTACATTCGAGCAAATGCAACCGATAAGCTTAGTTGAATTTTTTCAAGTTTTATTAAACAACATTTAGAAAACTTTTATAGTGTAATCTCGGTCTAAAACCGGAATTACACTATAAAAGTTTCATAAAACTTGACAAAAGCCACCAATAAGCCTATTGATTACATTCGCTCGAATGCAACCAATACGCTTATTGGTTGCATTTTTCAAGTTTTATAAAAAAAACTTAAAACTTTTATAGTGTAATATAAAAATTTTAGAATAGATCTTTTATCAAACTTTTATAGTTTAAATTCCGCGTTAAAGAAATTTTTTGTTATTGTTTGGCCAACTTAAAGATCTTCCAGAATGCTGGTGATGTGTGTGTGTGTAATCGCAGAGGTCTTCAACATTTTTAGTCACGAGCACTGCGTGTACCCATCGTATCATCAAAATAAGAGCACCTTTACGACAAGTTAGACATACGAATGCATGAAACCGGGATGATTTTAATTCTTGAATGCATTTTGTACGAGGTGTTTAATCGGGACGTTGATTATATACAGGGTGATTATAAAAAAACTATCCCGACATATGGGCCCCTAACTATCATACCATTCACAGAAACTGAATGAAATTTTGGCATAAGGTATTTTGATGTATGCGCTCAAGAATGATATGGAAAACAACAGTGTCACTCTAACAGTTACGGTTACAGTGAGAAAATTTCGAAAACATCAAATGGCAACACCAAGTTTTTTGTATTGGAATGTGATCTCCATTGTGAAAAACCCTAAATAGCGTTCGAACGGCAACTGTAGCATGAAAATCACCGGCGGTAGATAGGCTAAAAGTGAGGACAACCAATAAGGACAGAGAAGCAGCATAAAATAAAGCATTTTATTGTGTTTTCCACATGACCTTGTGGAGGACTAATCAGGCTGGGATCTCAGCTGAAGAAACGGTGTGACGAATGAAACGAACATTAATGCTCTGGTGCATGGCAAAGTCCTTTTTACTTTTTCCTTGCCTAGCTCCGGGGATTTTCGTGCTACAGGTGCCATTCCAACGCTATTTAGTGTTTTTCAGTAGTCTTTGATTAGGCACAACTAAGTTGATATGGCATACGAACACTATTATATTCAGGAATTAAATATGAAAAATATATATATATATACAGGTTTCAAATTCTCTGCCAACAAGTATTTCTAGATGCTTTTTGCTCTCAATCCTGATTTTTTTTAAAAATCAAGCACAATATATTTGATCGTTCAGTCTATCTAGGAAGATGTAGTACTTAAATATGTCATTCATGTTGCACGGGATTGTATAGTTATTAAAACAATGAAATTAACTTTTTATACCGTCCCAATGTGCGCAAAAATCCAGTTAGAAATTTTCCCTCTCTCCAGGTACCAATTAAGAAACTTCTACGTTCCTATGTGCAATTTTCAATGTTCTTTTTTAAGTGCAAATATTCACTGAGATAGTCGACTTCGAAAACCCAAGGAAAGTTGGGAAAAACATCATTATATGCGGGAAAACCGTTTCACCCGCATTTAATGCTGTTTTTCCCCAACTTTCCTCCATTCTTCGAATTCGAATATCTCAGTGAATATTGCGTTTATAAACGTGAAATTTTTTTTCTGTTGGCATCAGGAAAGACAGGGAAAGACACACAATTTTATTTCAATAACTATACAACTCTTTGCAACATAAATGACATATGCGTGCACTACGCGTTATTTGGATACTTTTTCTAATTGGAAGCTTCCCTCTAAAATAAACGGTTCGCCAATAAAATTCCATACCCCCTGTTACCTATGCATCCTGTATATATTGAGGTGTTGAATATGTGCAATGAACATGCAATTATGACCATATTGGCTTTCAAAAATCATCAACCTCTCTCTCTCTCTCTCTCTCTCTGTGATCCATAAAAAAAAAAAACCTTATATTAATAGCCGATTTTTATATCCAGCCGAATACGATGAGTGCAGTCAAAAAGCATACGGCTGGTCGCCCACTGGCAGCGACTTGAAGCGATAAACAAGTGCGCGCAGTTGCCTCTATTCGCAAGACTGATTCCATTGCACAGAAAGTATACGAGAACTTCGTTCATTAGCAGCGATCTTCAGACTGTTTTCCGGCTACAACATTAGACGACAGAGATTTCCGATTCGAACAGGATCTTGAGCCTCTTCCCGTATCTACGCAAGTGCAGTACGGTTGTTTACTTTTTTCGCGCCACTCGCTCCGTTTTTTTCTCCCCCTCTCTCTCCTTTCCGGCGTGAACATGGAAGTTGAAATTTTATAATTTCCGTTCATGGATTGTAATGGTAAGTAGTAATATCGATTAAAAATAATTATTTATTAAAACAACAAGGACACTTTCTCTGAGTTTGTGTCAGGGGGTGTCTCATTAATTATGGACTTTTAATTTTCTCAAAAATTTTAGTTTTTGAATATTTTTCAAGATTATTCAACGAACACAATAGTCTGTCTGCGTGGAGTGTAGTCTCGAACCGAGTAGCGTATAAAGTTCGCTTTCAGTGGACGATGTCAGACGCCCTTTGTCGTCGGACTGTGTCAGCTGTTGCCGCTCGCGTAGTGTACCACATATGTCAGGCATCTTCAACCCGTTACTCGCAAACACCCAGCGTGCTCGATGCTCGTGTCCGATTTCGTGCTTGCGAGCACTTGATCAACGTTCCCATCAAATACCTTGTACAACTTGAGGTCTAAGATTGAAATCATCCCGATTTTTCATGCATTCGTATGTCGAACTTCCGAAAAAAGTGCTCTTCTTTTGATGGTAGATTCAGACAGTGCTCACGGCTAGAAAAAGGTTGAAGACCCCTGACATATGTAGTAGCGTCCAGTGAACAACCGGCATATAACACTTTGCAAACGATATCTAATATAACAACTCTCAAGTTCAAATCTGTACGATGCTTAGGCCTGACATTGAATGCAGGCAGTGTCGTCTTAACGCATGGGCCCATCGGGCAGGGCCTGGCAGCCACACGAGAAAGGGCCTCAAAAAAATGAGTAGTTGAATTTTTCGATAATTTGCCACGTAAGGCCTCACAAAAATCACTTGGACCTGGGGCAAGGCCGTAGCGGGGGGGACTTGGGGGGTCTGCTCCCCCCCCCCCAAAATGTGAGAAAATGACCGAAAAAGGGAAAAAAGATGGCCAAATCTATTTTTATATCAGTATGCCCCCATCACGAATGAAATTTCTGGCTATGAGCCTGACCTGGGGCCCATGATGCACTTTAGACGGCCCTGAATGCAGGTGGGGATCCAGATAGGGTCGATCGCCCCTCCTAAGAGCAGAATAATATGGATAATATGGAAAAATATTGATCTGTTTCATAAAATACGGGACGATCCAACGAACCTACACAATATAAATCGCCCCTCTCGACACATTTCATTGGATCCGCTCCTGCTTAAATGAGGATGTCTGACTATGTCGATCAGTAAGTACCTCGTGAGTACGAAATCGAGCACATCTGGAGACTTTATTCAGCATCATATCTTATACAAATACAAATACAAAAACAACGCCACAACAGGCTAAACGCCCAACGAGGTGGCTGAGAAAAAGATGCCCATAAAAATATGGATGTCATATATTTCAACAATACAGCAACCCAATTAAAAATGCAAATAACAAAAATTATAAACAATGTATACACAAGATAAAATATGATGTACAATGCCCATAAAGAATACTTATGGTTGTCGTATTCTAAGAATGGATAGTTTCTCGATTTACCCCAACATGTTTATCGTATTTCTTTTTAAACGTGTCAATTGTGTTACAATTTACTACCTCCGGGGGTAAGCTATTCCATCTATTAACAACCCTATTAGAGAAAATTCCCTGTGACACCATAACCTTGCATTGTCCCTCACCAATCGATACTGGTGTCCCCTTGTAAAAGCAGTCGATTGGCGGTGTACTAAAAGTTCATGGTCCATCCTATCCATCCCATTGAAAATTTTGAACACTTCGATCATATCTCCTCGACACCTGCGTTCATCCAATGTAAGCATATTCAAATAATGAAGTCTCTCTTCATAACTCAAGCCCCGTGTGCCAATAAGGACACGCGTAGCTCTTCTCTGCACCCCTTCAACCAAGTCTATGTCCCTCTGTAGGTATGGTCTCCAAAACCTTACAGCATACTCCAGTCCAGGACGAACTGAGCCTCGAAAAAGCGGAAGAATGACTTTAGGAGAACGTGAAGAGACCTTTTTGAAAATGAGACCAAGAGTCCTATTCGCTTTTTTGACCAACGCTGAACAATGTTCAGAAAACCTAAGCCGCTCGTCAATGAGAATTCCCAAATCGGTGACCCTGGTCGCATCCGGGATAGTGACACCATTCAACACGTAAGAGAACCGTGAGTTGTTCGAACCAAAATGAGCGACCATGCACTTATCAACGCTAAACGTCATGCTCCATTCATTTGCCCATGCTGCAATCCTGTTTAGATTGGTCTGGAGCGACTCCCTATCGCTTTGATTCCCGATTACCCCCATTAGCTACACATCATCCGCGCATTTGCTAGTAATCCCATCGATACCCTGATCGAGTTTATCGATAAAAAGTGAAAAAGTATGGGGCCGAGGACACTTCCTTGAGGAACTCCACTTGTGACGCCTGTCCAACCAGAGAATTACCCGTTCACCATAACTCGTTGCGACCTATCTCTTAACCACGATTCTATCCAATTCAGCAAGTTGCCCCCAATTCCAATGTCGTGTAAACGCTTCAAGAGTTTGCCATGTTGGACCCGATCGAATGCCGTCTGGAAATCAAGGTAAACAACATCTACATTTTTGCTCTTACCCAAAGCCTTAGTCACGTGATCATAGAAGCAAAGGAGGTTAGTTACACATGACTTCCCCTTCCTGAACCCATTCTGATTACCCGACAATACATTATTCTCGTTTATCCACGTCACAAACTGATTTGATGATAATTTACAAAATTTTCGAGAGGGCGCTCGTCAAACTCACTGGACGATAATTGGACACAACTTCTCTACTACCCTTCTTAAATATCGGAACAACATTAGCAAGTTTCCAATCCCTTGGGACGATACCCTCAGCAACACTACTCCTGTATATCTGTGCGACTGGACCCAACAATTCATTAGCACATTCCCTGAGGACCCTGGGATAGATATCATCTGGTCCTGGTGCTTTGCTTGCACATACATTTCTTAGAAGATTTAGGACCTCCACGTCTTCTACTTGAATAACGTTGAGGGTTTTATTACCCCATGCAACACCCGTATATCGAATATCATTTTCTGCATTAAAAACCGACGCGAAAAAGTCATTGAAAGCATTACACATGCCTACATTGCTCTCTAACCTAGAGCCTCCTATCGAGAGGGGGCCAACTGTCCCCTTACATCCATTATTGACGTATCGAAAAAATGATTTTGGGTCAGAGCCAATGTTATCTGCCAACCTAGATTCAACTTCCTTTTTACTATCCCTTATCGCTTTCTTCAACACTCTTCTTTTATCAGTAAACAATGATAGGTCACCTCGTCCACTTTTATACTCTCTAAATGCTCTTTACTTTTCAAGATAAAGGTTACGCACGCTATCCGTGAACCATAGAGGGTGCGATGTGCAAACACGCTTTTTTCGAACAAAGGGTATGACGTCGTGCAAAACAGAGGACAGCTTCGTACTAAATTCTTCCCATTGACTTACCACCCCTACTGATTCCAACCGGTCTTTGAAAACTTCCGCTAACCTTCTTCTCAAAACATCAAAGTTAGTTCTCCGAAAACAAGGAACCAGTCTTTTGTTATCAACCTTACCCGAGGAAAAGTTACAGTGAAATCTGGCGATACGATGATCACTGGAAGAAAACTCTTCCCCCACCGAAATATGTTCAACTAGATCCTCAGAACTAGTAAGAACTAAATCCAAAATAGCAGTACCCCTAGTGGCTTCTGATACATGCTGATACAAAAAAATTTTCGAGCACCAACTTAAGAAAGTCTCTTTCATACTGATCTCTAGATGAAAGGTTCTCCCAATCAATACCCGGGTAATTGAAATCCCCTAGTACGAGAACCCTCTTACGCTTACACATGTAGGAAATTTCATCATGCAATTTGGCGATGTAGTTTTGATCCCTATTCGGTGGATTGTAACAAACCCCAACAATAAGTTTATGACGTCTTTTGTTCTCAATCTCAACCCATATAGTTTAAATATCACTTCTCTGCACGTTACACTCTCTAGCCTTCAAACAGGATTTCACGTATATCAACACTCCACCCCCTTTCCTATCAGATCTATTTCTCAAAAAAGTATCGTATCCTGAGATGTGTAAGAAAAATTCATCCCTTAACACTTTGCAGTCTAAGGGTTTTTTCAAATCGTGTTCTAGCAAATATTTCTTTTATAACTTGTTTACTGTTAGACTGGTTTACCTATACCAGACCTTTCATTTTCATTCAAAACAACTTCACTCAAAAGGCCATTCAAGGGCCGGAACTCACCTTTTCTTCATGTTATGTCTGGTACACTCCAGGGCTCGGTCCTCTCGCCATTACACTATTTCTAATTTACATAAACGACCTACCCGACTCCTTAAACTGCCGTATCAGACTTTTCGCTGATGATTGTGTCATCTACAAAACAGTGTCCAATCTTTCCGACCAAAAGAATCTCTCCAACACAACCTTAACATTATTTCCGAATGGTGCTCAACCTGAAATCTGCCCCTCAACTTCTCAAAAACAGTTTTCATGAAAGTTACCCGTAAAAGAATTCCCCACGCGATTTCCCTTACTCGATAAATAATTCTTTGATCTCTGAGGTTTCCTATTATAAATACCTGGGCATAATAATCTCTTCCGATCTCCGCTGGAATCTTCACGTTGATTATACGTTTAATAAATGTCTCCAAAAACTCTTTTTCCTTCGTCGTAATCTGGAAACTCCACCCGTCATGTCCGTCTCTTGTGCTACCAGACATATATTCTCCCTATTCTCGAATCCATCCAAAATAAGTCCACTCGCTTCATTTTTAATTGTTGGACTTCATGTCTCCATATCGGAACTCAAGCGCCAACTCAATATCCAACTGCTCTCTCCCTTAGACTTATTTCTCGCTTAACTTTTCTTTTCAAAATCCTCCAGGGTTTTTTTAATATCGACACTTCCAATATTCTATAATCAACCCCTCACACACATTTCTCTGTTAGACTCAATCACTCCCAAAAATTACAGCCCATCTTTGCCTCTTCAGATTGTCACAAATTTAGTTTCTTCCCAAGAACTATTATCGACCGGAACAACCTATCATCAAATATTGTAGATTGTACTACGATTTCTGAATTTTCATGTACCATCAACCGTCATTTTCACCATATATAATTTCCGCATCCTCTTGTATAGGCCTCGGCCAGACAATATTAAATAAATAAATAAAAGTGTCGAGTGCGCCTCAACATAGGACTGGCCGTTAAAAACTGATGTCAAATCCACCTCGACATAGGACTGCAAAGGACTAAACTATCGATATTATTTCAAGGGTTTCACTAGGTTAAAAAGTGTTGAGAAACACTGATTTATACAGGGTGTCCTGTAAGTACTAATGCGGCATTTATCTCATCAACCGTCCGTCGAAGAGGTATGATTCCAATTTAAGAAATGCTCAAAAGGCGTTCAAAATCACCCTGTATCAGTTTTGAGAGTGAAAATAGTGTTTCACAAAATAAAAAATCGTCAGGTCAACAGAAAATATTCCATGTTTCTAAGTACAATATTGACACTAAAGTTTCTAATTCAAAAATCGGAGAAAAGTTATGAAAGAACAGCAAAAACTAACGGACAATGCTCCTTTTCGTTTGATGCAACGTTTGATCTACGCTCACAGTTTTGCCCTCAAATTATCCTATATATTCACATTTTATCCCATAGCGCAATATTTGTTTTCATCCATTATTTATTAATTTGCCATCTATTTCCAAAATTAGTAGTGATGGAATCGTTTTTTCGCTCACTGCGATTAAGACACTCTTTTAACTTGGAAGCTGTGGAGATATCCCCCCCCCCCCCGAGACCGATTCTACAAGTATATACAGCCTAACCGAAAAGATGTGAGAAAGCACATTTCGGTATAGCACCGCTATTCCGCGATTGTACGATTTTTTTCGTCAAAAATTTCAAAATTAACCAGCTTTTATGATGGCTCCTGCACAAACGTGTATGTGCATCGTGATGGACTCGCATCGGGTTCGATCCTCGCAGGTGGTGATGGCCTGCTTCAGTTGGTTTTTATGGTTTTTCCAATTTCGATGAGCGAATGCGAGTCGATCTTCAGTTAAGAAAAATCTTTTCCACAGAGAGCAATGAGGTGGAAAAGCAACATTTAAAATCAATGAGCAACATTTAAAATCAACGCATAAGATGGGTTACTTAGATTTCGAAACTCCGAAATGAGGACTCACTTACCTCTATTTACAATAGCTCGCACTTCCATAATTGAATATAATAATGCAGAGCTGCCATTTTTTTTTCAAAGAGAGCCTTCGACTATCTCATACCTATTATATCATAATTGCATTAATGATGTGTATTAATCTCTTATGCCTGAAAATTATCAATTTTCATGTTCTCTTGATTGAAATCAATTTTGAGTTTAAGTAAATGTGTAGATATTATTAGTTATGAAAATACTGTAAGACATGAACATTTAAATTGTTCATTAATTAGCAACATTTCACGCTATCTAAAGCGATACACATTACAGTTGTTAACCAGGGGCGGCTCGAGCTCACCTGCCGCCCGAGTGCAAAGCCTCATGTGCTGTCCCTAAAGACGACTGGTGGGAATCTTAAAGGGCTTTAGCCTAGGGGTTTCTAAAAACTTAATTTTATCCACTAAACTTCTTCTGACCATACGCCCCGCTTTCAAACGAATTTTCTCGTTTATTTACCCGGTATTTTTTTAACTTTCAATCATTTGCGATTTAATTCTGGAGGTACTAAACGTGTTTTAAAAAATTCTATCGGTGCTCGAGCACCCACAACATCCCCGGTTCAAATGCCACTGAACGGAAGCCCCGGCTGCCACCCGGGTACATACCAACCCTTGCACCATTGTTTAAGACACCCCTGGAGCTAACTATGGCATTCTTAAGACAGATGCTGCGATTTCTTTCTTCTAGAGCTTTTCTCAACTATCTTCTTCATACTTTAATGGAGTATAATTGAAGCCATGGTTATAGAATAACATCTGTCCTGCCTAGAGGTAACTTAGATTCTTGTTTTCTGCAAATTTCAACTGTGATTGATCAAAGCATATAAAAGAAACATATAAACACACTAATGAAGAGATATGTTTCGCAGTGCAATTTCTTCTGCTAGTATACAGACGTGCCAACTTTTGAAATCCAGAAATCCGGAGATTCTCCTGAGAGATCCCCCCCCCCCAAGGCAGGTTCTGCATTGCCCCTGAGCAGAATATAATTCCATGTCAGTCTTTCCATGCAGAATAGAGAAATCACATCTGCATACAGTTCATAAAACATGAGTGTTTCCTTTCGTGGATGCTATCAGTGATTCTATGACAGATGCTATGACAGATTCTATGACAGATGCTATGACAGATTCTATGACAGATGCTATGACAGATTCTATGACAGATGCTATGACAGATTCTATGACAGATGCTATGACAGATTCTATGACAGATGCTATGACAGATTCTATGACAGATGCTATGACAGATTCTATGACAGATGCTATGACAGATTCTATGACAGATGCTATGACAGATTCTATGACAGATTCTATCAGCATTCTTAAGACAGATGCTGCGATTTCTTTCTTCTAGAGCTTTTCTCAACTATCTTCTTCATACTTTAATGGAGTATAATTGAAGCCATGGTTATAGAATAACAACTGTCATCAGTGGCGTAGCCAGGTTTTGGTCCATGGTGGAGCGAACTTGTGAAAGGCGTCATTTTTTTGTTCGTGCTTAAGGCGCCAACTTAAAATTACGCATTAATGGAAAGAACTTTAAATTTCCTAATTTAAAAAAATCAAATTTATTTTGTTTTCAGTTGATGTTATTTTTAAAATTAAATTACCTTTCAATTGATTAATGTACTTTAATTTTTTAATTAATTTTACAAAAATGTAAGTTCTATTTTATGTTTTGTGTACTTATACAAATGCAAACACCAAAAACAACTGGGAAGTTACCTTAGAGGAGAAATAAGAAGAATTCCTTCTTCTCGATGGAAGTTACCCTAAAAGGTAGTTTGAAAAAATTTAGATTAAAATATAAAAAATGATAGGGGAATAAAATAAAAAGGAAAAAAATATATTTTTCTCTCTCTCTCTAAAATTATTCCAAGATATGAAAGTGCAGAGAAATCTTCATGCTTCCATTTAATCGTTTTTATCATATTACACTCTTATCGTAAGCACGTACACTACTTCCACTCAATCGTGCATGTACTTCCAAGATATTTCTCTTATGGAATTTCTAACTAATTAATGCATGCCGGAAAGTTCTTTCTTATATTATGCGTGGCCGTAACGTATATATGATGTCATAGTTATGCATGGTTTCAGTTCGAGAAGTTTTGCCACTTGGCTTCCATATTAGAAGTAAAACTGGCAGATGCCTGAAGTTTCGTGTTATGCAAATACCACGGTGAAAGCCTGCCTGCTCTCTGCAGGAAGGGTTTCCAAACGAAAGATCGGTTAGCAATCGTACCTAGAAATTGGAAAAAAAAAAAAAGACTCGCTTCAGTCAACCGCCACTGTGCCATTAGTGGGGTTCAAACCGGGATGAATCCATCATGATGCCCACACGATCGCAGTGCTTATCACATAATACTAGATTGCAGACGCACAAGCAGAGGGTGGCCCGAATCCCAAAAAGTTTAGAAACCACTGCTTCAAACGAATTAGTGTAAGCCAGAAATTGTCTTATGTGTCCGTAATCTATTTAAGTATCCCTGAGACGTGTTTGTAATGCCACTGCTGATATTTCGAATCGAAGTGAAAGTGGCAGGTGTATGAATCGATTGAAATATTTTTTGTTTTATTATCTACCGTCTTCCTTTGGAGATACTATTTAAAGGGGAGATCTGCTCGAAGTTGAAAAACTTGAAAAGGCACATTGTGCATAGTATATGTATATTTATTTCTAGTGAAATAAACGTGTTTTATAACAAATCAGAGAAGAATGAAAATATATGAGTGATGAATGGTACAGACTAGCGCAGGGGTTCTCAAACTTTTTCCATCCGCGGTGCCCCGTTACTTTAATCAGTGCTTACCCGCGGCTCCCCAGAGCAGTTTAACAAGGAATCTCTTTGGAAAAACCTTTGGGATGCTCCGCGGTGCTCCCGACAAACGTGGGTGACGCAAAGTTTGAGAACCCTCTGGACTAATAAGTTCTTGGTTTTTTCCCCTCGTAATTTGACCAGAGGGCCTTCGGGTATAAGTGCTGGTAAACCTCACGACTCATATTCATATTAGAAAGTATCGTAAGCCCTCGGATAAGCACTAATTGAAAAACACTAGATAATTTTTCAAGAGTAGACTCAACGTTTCGTGGACACTTTCTGTTTTTCTGAAATACTATATGTATGTATCTTCAGTTACTTTTAAACTTTTCTCGTAATACATGGACAATTTCAGGCCCGGTGCAGATGCCTTAAGTGCAAAAGGGACTTCATGAAGATGAGATCCAGTTAAAATTTTCGAGAGTGAACTGTTAGGCAGGAATTTCTGAACAGGTAGAGGGCCTTAGAAAAGTCCCTTTGATGCTCGTAAGACGACCCTGCGTATACCACCTATGTTTTGTTGTGGGAAATAAAGAAACAAATAACGCCCGGAATTCTGCTCTAAAAAGCGATGAGTATATATAGTGCATTTATATTATTTCGAAAATATTCGACGGATTCTCAAAGTGTGTGTGCTCGTGGCTCAACGCGTTGGTGTATTGATGCGTGCTCATCCAGTTTTTTGTAGTGGGTTTTTTTTACATTAGGCCAAGGGGTTCTCAAACTGTGCACCGCGACACCCTGTTGCGCCTCCAATCTTCGTGACAAAGGTTTTTCGAAAATATGTTTTGTTAAACAGCTCTAGGGAGCTGGCGGAGCTCGCGAATAAGCATTGAATAGGGGGAAAGGGGCACCTCGGGTGGAAAAAGTTCGAGAACGCCCTGCGTCAAGGTATTCTGGGCAGTCACGGACAAATGATGACGAAGTCGGGGGGGGTGGGGGCACGGGTGCCAAATTTTAAGAAACACTGGTTCAATTGGAGGGAAGATATACATGCATGAGGTAACAAACACACCGGCACACTGCTGTACTATATGCATAATGATGAAACGAACTGATTTATAGAAAAGAGAAACTACACCATGAAAAAAGACAATGTTTCTGAAAAAGTCATATTTCAACATAAAATTATGCATTATCACCATATTTATATACATAAAATTGATTTTCTGTCTGTATACAAATTAGATCAATCGTCGCCAAATTTTGCATATATACCAAATGAGACCCGACTCGAACGATAGGCTACTTTAAAATTTCGTCAGAGCAGGGCAAATGCCCGAAACGGGCAAAAAACTGTCGGGCAACAATCACTTTCCGAACGTTTACTTTGGTTACCGTGGTTCCCTAGCAATGCGTTTCAGACGTGTGTATGCCTTTACAACGGTTTGTCACTTCTTTAATTCTGTTAGTGTATGCATATGTATAATAGTTTAAGCCTTTATAATGGTTTGATACATTTTCAATCCTGCCAGTAGCGATGCTTTTTGAATAGACGTCATAATCATCATCAGCATCGCTTTGAGGGTCAAGAAAAGGGTGATCCTCATAGAAATCAGTGTTAAAATTGCCGATTTTACTGTAGAAATGCTGAAATTTTGTGGAGTTTTCTGTCACATCAATAATTTTAAAAATTGTATTGAATTCTAGATTTCTGAAATATTGAATTCGATTTGAGATATACGAAGCCCGGGAGATTAAATATTAAGTAATTAGCTGGACCTACTTTTGAGTTGGACATTCATGCAATAACATTGATTTCAACTTTTTATTTATATCTTCTCATGCATGAAAATTAATGTCTCCGTATTGTCTTTTAATATTCAACTCCATAAATTCATAGTTTAGGATGTTTTAAAATTAATTATGGGCCCGTAAAGTACATCGAATTAATTCCACAGCTTCAATTAAGCATTTTTGGAAGCAGAAACAGGCAGATGGATAACTTAAAGTTCGGGGGGGGGGGGATCGAAATACCTAGCGCCCCTTAAAAAAAGGAAAAAATATATATATTTGTTTCTCTGTTTCTTTAAATCTAGATTTGCTTATTTCATGAAGTCGCGCGGGAAGTCGCCATATTGGTTAACTTAGACACGGTTTGCATGTCCCTCAAAGAAAGAGGGAGATATCACGTGATCCCAACAGCCTCATTGAAGAAAACCCGGACAGCGCCGGGTATTATAGCTAGTATATAATATAGTACAATATACTATCGTACAAATATAGAAGACTACAATTTCCTCTCCCATTCTCTACATATTAGAGCGCTATTGCTCCAAGATTATAGGTTTTTTTTATTTACCCACCTTTAAGAAAAACTCTTCCAGAACCCCCTTTTGTGCCCCAAAATCTTGTTGTTTTCCATCTTTTCCTAGTCTTTGACACTGCCCTATACACAAGCTAGTAGCTCTTGCCAAGACACCAGCAGATAACGTGGCATTTCTAGGCACTATGAATCTAGCTAAGTCCCCCATACACAAAGTGGTATTTCTAGGAGCTCAAACTCTACCTAAGGCGCCCAAAGAAAAGGTGATACTTCTTGGAACTTGAATCCTATCCATTACTTCATAGGTTCAGTGGTCTGTCCACAATAGGTTCCCGTGCCTAATTTTTTCAAAAGGCGCCTTAGTCAATGCTCTTGGTGGCCTTTCTCAACAGAATGAGCATTTCGTGAACGCCATATCCTCATACCTATGAAAGGTATTTCTAGGAGCTCTACCGAGAACGACCAATAGTAAGAGAAAAAAGTTACTGCTAGAAGCGGGCAAGATTCTGCCCCTTAATAAAGGTGAGGGAACAGAGGCTGATCTGAACATGCTTCCAGATGAAGAGCTTGAGAGCAATTGTCAAAAATGGTAATGAAAACCCCCACTTTCTTTCTTTCCCTTCTTCTCCTAAGGATTAGTACAAACCCAATCACTTTGAAACTACAAGAGCCGCAAATATAAATGTAGATTTTTTCCCCTTACTCATCATTTTAGTCAATGAAGGTAGAAAATGAAAAAGTCAATATTTTTCAAGTTTTTTTAAATATCAAAAGTCATTTAGAAAAATAGGCGCCAATGTAGGCAAAATTTCGATTGGGGGAGCAATCGCTCCCTCTGCTCCCCCCCCCCCGGCTACGCCACTGTCTGTCATGCCTAGAGGTAACTTAGATTGTTTTCTGCAAATTTCAACTGTGATTGATCAAAGCATATAAAAAAAACATATAAACACACTAATGAAGAGATATGTTTCGCAGTGCAATTTCTTCTGCTAGGGGAAGAAGTATACAGACGTGGCAACTTTTGAAATCCAGAAATCCGGAGATTCTCCCGAAAGATTCCACCCCCCCCCCCCAAGGCAGGTTCTGCATTGCCCCTGAGCAGAATATAATTCCATGTCAGTCTTTCCATGCAGAATAAAGAAATCACATCTGCATACAGTTCATAAAACATGAGTGTTTCCTTTCGTGGATGCTATCAGTGGTTCTATCTTGGGTATATGAACTCTTAAAAGCTTTATATTTTAGCTTTATTATAGCTTAAAGTTTTATATTTTCTTTCTGAACACGTTTAATCGGAAGAAACAATTAAAAAAAACTCAAATTACAAAGCTGCCGACGAAAAAACGTGTTTACCGCACGGTTGTTAATGGAATACAATAACGATTATACAGGAATTTCGGCAACCAAGGTCATGCCCCTGATAAATGATTGCCGATAAACACTACGAAAACGAAGTCGCGTCTTTGCCAGTCGCTTAGATGCGGTCACAGAGACTTTTTTAAAGCTGCTCGATGGAAATGACCACGGCTGTCCTCTATGGGTGTTTTCCCTAACAACGACGGTAATCATTGACGCCACGACAACGTGAAAGCTCGCGTAAAATCTAATTTTCTGCCAAAATCCGGAGAGCGGGAGGAAGAATGAAAAATCGGGAAAGTTGGCAGGTCTGAGTATATATAAAAAATACATTCTAACAAAAATAATTCCGAAACCTAAAAATGAGGACAAAAAGGAGTTTTAAAATCGTACAAGGATGCTCAAAGTGACAAAAAATTAGGACGTCTGGTAGCCCTACGCACAATAGAAACAGGTAGAATAAACGGCTGTGTTTGCTTCTAAATACGGAAGATAGATGCACTAACATGCATTCCTCAGAAACAAACTTTACATACACAACACATAAACTGCACATTTTGACATGCAAGAACACTCGTTAGAAGCATATCTCAAAGGAATTTTTACAAGATGCATATGCAGTGCACAGACATGGCCTTTCTGATGTCCATTCTCTATTTTGTTTGAGGGATTCAATGATTACCTCAATCGTAGAAGTTTTTTTTATTTTCAAGCTCATTTAAAAATTTAGTTTAAGAGTTAGCTTGCATCAAATATATAGGGTAATAGCTAATAAGGAGAGTTACAAACCACATTTTATTGGCGAACGTTGATCATAGAGGCATACTTCCAATTAGAAAAAGTACCAAACTAACATGTAGAGCTCAGATACATCATTCATATTGCAAGGGGTTGTACAGTTGTTAAAATACAGACACTTTTTATTCGCAAACCGTGTCCTGAAAAACCCAATTATAAAGTTTTTGCCCTATCCCTTCCGAGACCAAAATTCAATGATTGTAAGTGTAGTATTCACCGAGATATTTGAATTCAAAAATTGGGAAAAGAACAGCAGAAAAAGGTATTGTCTCTATTAGTTTTTGCTATTCTTTCCCAATTTTTGAATTCAAATATCTCAGTGAATATTACACTTAAAAACTTATAAAATGGCCTGCGACAACTTATAATTTGGTTTTTGAAGACGTGTTAAAAAGCTAGTTTTTGTATTTTAATAACTATACAACCCTTTGCAACATGAATGACATATCTAAGTTCTACACATTTTATTTGGATCCGTGTTCTAATTGGAGGTAGGTAATCCTCTAGGATCAACGGTTCACCAGTAAAATGTGGCATAGCAACTTTCCTTACTATTCTGTATAATCCACTTGTAGAATTACTAATTGTTTAATATTATCAATATTTACCTGAAAATATATAATTGATCTTATTGGAATTGAATCAAAAGAAAATTATTAAATTATTCACTGATCAGATTTAAAAAAATTTAATGTATAAGTGTCAACATAAGTAATTAAAATAATTCATACAATTTTTTTTTATTATCACCTTTATTCAAGTAACCCCAACAAAAATCCAATTTCATACAAAATATTATGTTACATGGGTATCAATTTGAGTGGTTTTTAATCATACCAACAAAAAAAACTTGTAAATATTTAGTGCATAAACTGAGCACTATATAGAAATATTATATACATTACACAAAATGGAAATATTATAATATAACTACCAAGTGTTGGTTTTAACTTTTCGTTTGAGCAATCAAATAATCAATGTAAAATAAGTTAATGTTAACTGTTTTATCGTTCTGAAAATAACATTCATTCTTTCACATTTTTTTCAAAGGTTCTTGATCACAGCTATAACCAAGCTACTTATTTAGAATGAGGCTACAATTGTCACAATTTATTAAATAAGTTTCCATTTGGAAGTACTTTGTGACTAACATTACCATTTTATTACTAGTTCAGATTGAAAATCTTTTTCTATACTGTGTCAGCAATTGAAACACATAGGGAAAAAAGAAAACTTAAATAGTCTCACAAGGGCATTATTGTGGTTTGTCCACCAAATAAATTTTTATTTGAAAATATGTTTTAGTTCTTTAACATTTGGAAAATTAGCCAAGAGTTGGGTCTAGTATCAATATCAGCTTGAGAAAGGTGTTTTAAATAATGATGCAATAAATAAGAAAAACTTTAAAATTCTTGAGCTTCGAAGGTTAACTCATTTTGAAGTCTCAAACAAAACAAAAAAAAACCATCACATCCTCTCATCTATTAAATATAATACAAGTAAATGTTATGGAGAAGGACCACAACTAGTAGGAGTTGAAGGGGCTGGTGCCCCAGTCACTGCTCCAGAGGGGGTGCAAATTTTATTCTTCAACCTCTCCTTCAACATTACAGGGGGTGCCAAAATGCATGCTTGTCCCAGCTGACTAAGCATCTAGTTGCACTCTGTTAGGAAGCTCTCTTTCAATATTCAATATTACAAGGTGTGCCAAAATGTATGTTTGCCCTGACTGACTAAACATCTAGTTGCGGCCCTGCGGCCAAAACAACTGGAAACTTTTCATTTCTCATCTTTCATATTGTTTAATGAGACAATTTATTAATATATGAAATCACTTGTTAATTTTCTTGCATAGAGCTGATTTCAAATGCATGAGGATAAAAGCAAGTGAATTTTTCAATAATATATTTATTTACTCATTCAAAAGGCAGGTAGGTATTTCATGACTGAAAATTTCAATCTTCACAGGTATAATTTTTTCCCCTGTATGATCTCTGTCCAGGGCCACAACTAGGGGGGAGGGTGCAGGCGGGTCTCGTGCCCTGAGCGCTGGACCAGAGGGGGCGCAAATTTTATTCTCAAACCTCTCCTTCAACATTACAAGAGGGTGCCAAAATGTGCACACTTGCCCCGGGCAACCAAGCATCTAGTTGCGGCCCTGTCTGTCTAAAGAAAATTTTAGAGTTAATTACCAGCAAATAATCTGGGAATTTAACATAGAACTGCCCAACCAGATTCCCAAAGACTGATAAGGAGAGAACAAAAACTAGCTGAAAAAGATTTACGGCTATTTTTTCTTAGTCCCGCCCCTATTCTTCTTGTCAATCCACTTGTCTTTTCTTTTTGTAAATAAGAATGATATTTTCAGAACTTTACAAAACTTTAACACAGACACAGTGCTCTATTACAGAAATAAATCTTGAGCAATAAAAGCATTTGAATTTTAGTATTTTAAACACCTTCTAAAGAATGAAAACAACTTAAATATCTACATAGACAAAACAGTAACAGAACAAAATAAATAGTAAAAAATAATTTGAATTTCTCTAAATCAGAGAAAAAAAATGCATGTGTAATATATAAGCATGAATAATTAGCATTCGTGTCAATTTATTTTGTAAAAAAAAAAAATTTCCATGGAAACTAGAATGATATACATTCATTCCCATTAAAATAAATAATATAAATTGATTTTGAATTATCTGAATTGCAGAAAAATATATATATGCACCAAAAAATTAATAATTTGCATATATGTCAATTCATTATTGTATTTATGCATGCATGTCAATTCATTATTGTATTTATGCATGCATGTCAATTAAATCAAAAAAAAGTTCACACAGAAACTAGAACAATAAACATTCATTTCCATTAAAATAAATAAATATAAATTCATTTTGAATTATCTAAATTGCAGAAAAAAATGTATATGCATCAAAAAAAGAATAATTTGCATATATGTCAATTCATTATTGTATTTATGTACTGATGTCAATCAAGTCATAAAAAAAGTTCTCACAGAAACTATGTTCACCTAATAATGTTCAACGATAAACATTCATTTCCATTAAAATAAATAAATATAAATTCCTTTTGAATTATCTAAATTGCAGAAAAAAATGTATATGCATCAAAAAAAGAATAATTTGCATATATGTCAATTCATTATTGTATTTATGTACTGATGTCAATCAAGTCATAAAAAAAGTTTTCACAGAAACTATGTTCACCTAATAATTTTCAACGATAAACATTCATTTCCATTAAAATAAATATAAATTCATTTTGAATTATCTAAATTGCAGAAAAAAATGTATATGCATCAAAAAAAGAATAATTTGCGCATATATGTCAATTCATTATTGTATTTATGCATTCATGTCAATCAAGTCATAAAAAAAAGTTCACACAGAAACTAGAACAATAAGCATTCATGTGAATTAAAATAAATAACAAATTCCTTTTGAATTGTCTAAATCGCAGAAAAATATATATGTATACGTATCAAAAAAAGAATAATTTGTATATACATCAATTCATTATCGTATTTATGCATTCATGTTGATTTAAATAGTAAAAAAACTCACAGGGAAACTAGAATGATAAGCATTCATGTCAATTAAAATAAACAATATAGATTCATTTTTGAATCATCTAAATCACAGAAACAAATGTACATACATTAAAATATGAATAATTTGCATTCATGTCAATTTATTATTGTATTCCTGCTGAAATTGGAATGATAAGCATTCATTTCAGTTAAAATGAATAATACCAATTAATTTTTAATTGTTCAAAATCACAGAAAAATCCCTAACTTATTTAACAAAGTATGAATAATTCACAATCTTATATCAGTTCACATATTTGAGCTGAAACTATAATGATAATCATTCTGATTAATTATAATAAATAATAAAAAAATAATTTATTTTCATGTCTAAATCGCACAAATAATATAAATGAAACAAAGTAATCAGGCTTGCTTTCATGCTGATTCACATATTCTTAAAAATTTTTGAACTCAAATAAGGATGATAAGAATCTATGTTGATTATCAAAATGTATTTGAAATACAATAGATTCCACTAAATAGAATCATTGATGAATTGAATCATCAAAATATTATTTGAAGAAAAGTTTTGTTAATCTACTTTTTGATATATAATTCTAAACATGGTCCATTGGACTCATCTCTTACACTTTTATCAGCAGTAGGTAGCAAGAAAACTGAAAAGGAAATTAATAAAGTTGTAAAGAGGATGCAAGCAAAATTGCATATACAGGGACATAGTCATATATAGTATCCCTTCATGTATGTATATTATCACCTTGAAAATTAACTCACAGGAAAATCAATTAACATTACTGTTAGGTTATTGTGGACATGTGGCTGTTACTCTGTCAGTCATCAGTTTGACTGTAATTGTAACTGCCTCATTTTTGGTGTGATGTACATTTTTGAACCTTACAATCTGTTTGTAAAATGTCAAAAACTATTTAAGCATCATGGAGAACTAAATTTCAAATCAATATAATACAGGAATGAAACATTCAAGTTTGACAAAAGCAACAGTAAGAATGAATGTTGATCAATCCATAATTTCAAGAATTTGGTAAAGGAGGTGAATCACTTTACGAAAAAAGGACACAAGTCTGTTTTCCTCAAAATTTACTTTTTGAAATTTGTCACTAAGTACAAGCTTTTACAAATTATACGCCAAAAGACCATCATTTTGTAATGCCTGGCAAATCTATAGCCAAAGTTTCAAAATTTATGCAGAAAAAACAGTTTTGGACTGTTTTTTGCTGTTTTCTAAAAACTAGTTGTGACTTATACCTTTTTTGCATGAAGTGATTCAAGTGTGATTAGAAAAGTTAGATAATGGAAAATTTAATAACTTTAATTAAATATCAGAGATTTTATGAAAATGCAGGTGAGACAACTGAAATGAACAACAAATGAGACAACTTTTAAAATGAATGAATATTTTTTAGGTATTTGCTGTCATGTTCAATGAAATATGCCATTTTCAGACTGTTATTCAAGAAATTAACTTCCTGAAGTTTTGCCCATATTTGTGGTAGATAACTTCTGAGGTTTAATAACATGTAGGTCTCTGTGAGGAGCATCATACATCTAATTGTGCCAAGATCAGATCCCCAATCAATCATCACCAGACTTCAAATATAGCTAATCAGAGCTGACACACATCGAGTAAAACCAGAAAATACAACTATGCATGATCAGATGCACAATGCATTTCTTGCTTTTATGTGCAATTATGTGCTTTCATGTGTTATTAAATTTCCAAAGATGCCTGTTACAGATGTGGGCAGAATATCAGGAAGCAAATTTCTGTGACCATGGCCCAACAGCTCAGAAGCTTCATGTTTCTTTTGAAGTGGTTTGAGCAAGTCATGCATACATAAATTGACCAATATTGATTGGGACAGCAAATTACTTCAAACTGACTTTGAATGTATAGATTAGCAGAATAAAATGACTGGAAGAAGTGAATAATATTGCATATTAAAAAATTCCATGTAGCATAAGAAAATGGTAACCTCCCCAATGCTGGACCTTTCATCAAAATTTTACAAAAATACAAGGCAATACTATTTTTAACATGGACGAATCTGCCTGTGTAATCATTAAAACTATGCCAAAACATTTTGCTAACTAAAAAATTTTAACTTCATGTAGCACATAATTTAAAACCTTCAG
The DNA here is from genome assembly GCF_987345545.1 of Pholcus phalangioides. NCBI lineage: Eukaryota > Metazoa > Arthropoda > Arachnida > Araneae > Pholcidae > Pholcus > Pholcus phalangioides. The sequence goes on along the minus strand of NW_028301625.1, from coordinate 2,782,805 downwards.
TTAAAATTAATTTAGAGTCAACTTTTATCAAGTGTAAGTTAATCAATTTTTATGTAGCATAAAAGGCAAGAATATCAAATTAATGCCAAAAGTCAAAATAATTCTGCATATTTCTATATAACAGTGTATTTTTATTAATTTTTCAAATCCTCCACTTAGACTCAAATTTAAAAAACTAAAAATAATTCTATTAAGCGGAATCTATTGTAGCGTATCAGAATAGCATGTGTTCTGGCAGACTTTTATGTACAAAAACCACATTTATGCAAACTTAAACAAAAAAAAAATCTATGATAACTTAATAATAAAATTATCATTTTAAATGATGCATCCTAATATATCCTGTACAAACCAACATTAATGTTTATTTATGTCTTCAGTATAGCAGAATTCTTCATTTACTATTTCAACCTGACCTATGAAATATCTTAGTAAATACTTTAATATTTTTCCTTACATCTTTCAAGCTTATTATTGATCTTTGTCAAGTAGCCAGTTCAGGTAAAATATAATACTTCAATTCAAAAATTGGAAATGTTATTTCGATATTGTCGAACATTAAGTAAACCAAATTTCACCACAAATCAAACTCTACATAAGTACAATGCACTACATGAACGTAATTGTTTTTTCATCGTAAAGACCAACAATACTGTTATGGATGCTGTTAATTGTTCTCACTGTAAGATATGAAAATATTGTAAGATATTTGTAAGATATGAAAATGAGTGTTATGTTATTCGTACTAGGAAAATCACTGAAAACTTATACCATCACTATTTTAAAGAAATATTTTGGAATACTTCATGATTAAATTTTATATTTGCTGTAAATTCAAATAAATTACATTGGCAAAATATTATACAAATTATATTCCTTATGGTATTTAAAAAATTTTACTTACACGTTTTTTAACACATTTGGCTTAAATATGATGTCTATCATTAAGATCATATAAAGATTTTGGGTCCTTCAAGCTGTAAAAAACCGACTATCTGATCTTAATCAGAAAAAAACTATGCACAATGAAACATGAATGATTAGTATTTAGAATGTTTCATATACTAGAATCATAACCACATTTTGTTTCTCTCACATGCTTTAGGAAGCTCAGAATTCACACATTTCATTCCACCAAGTAGATTAAAATTCAATATATATCAACAACCAAAATTAAAACAACTTCAACAAATATTTTCTAACTGAATTTCCATTGAAAAAGTTATGATTTGCAAACTTTTCAGGAAATGTTGCACAGGAAAAACATCAACATTATAGACAACTGAACATAGTTCCATTTTTGATAAAAGCCTATCAAAATTAATGAGTATGAAACTGTTACCAATACATGTTTAATTTGCATTTTTTGTTGAAACTTGAATTTGAAAATGTGCTTTTTGTTGCAAAAGACACATGCTGTCTAATGTTTAAAAAAATATATAGATTTTATAAATATCAGTTTTAACTTATGAGTCTGTCAATCCAAATTAAATATTTAAAATTTATCGATGCAACTTTAAATTTGTTTTAAAAATTTCAATTTTTAAATACTTCTTGTGTATCTGGAGTTTGAACTACAACAGTTTCATGCACAGCCCAACCATCTTCAATAATTTTATTTTCACTAGTTCTTATTTCTTTAGTAATTTCCACATTTTCAGAAGACATAAAATTTTTTATTAAGTTTTCATTTTTAGAAGCCATTAGAGTGCCAAGAATTTTTGCCTTTTCAGTACCTATTGTTTCAGCAGCATCAATAATTCGAGTTTCAACAGCATCAACAATCACTGGAGTTTCATAATTTTTCACAATTTCAGAAGTTTTCAGTGTTACAGAAGTCTGTAAATCTTGCACAGCTGTAAAGGTTCTAGGCAATATTATAATTTCAGGGCTTAGTAATTCACGAGCTACTGAAATTTGATGTGGCAATAAACCTTCATGATTAGCCAAAGCTTCTTGAGCTAGCATAGCTTCGTGTGCAGCCAAAGTCTCGTGAATTGTTTCTTCCGAATATTTACATTTAGGTGAACCACAGTTGCAGGTAAAGGATTTGGATTTTATAATCCAAAATTTCTCCCCATAATCAAATCTAGAAAGAAAAGAATTAATCAGATGAACAATGCAACCACTAATTTTCACCTAATATTAAATATAATTACTATGTAAAACCAAATCCATGATAACATGTGTGTTTTGTAACAACAAATACATAATTAAAACTTATAAAATCTATTTTGTATATAGGGTTACCAAAAATGAAAACACAGGGTATATATATATTGATTGGAGAATTGATAACTTAAAATTGTAAAGGGCAGCATTAACTAGCGAGCATAACTCTTTGCATTAGTCAGTAAATTTGTCAAATTTGCTTGCAGTTTTGAGCAGAAATCACAATTACAGTATCAAAACTTTCTTAATTCTTCGAGTACTAAGATTTTGTTTTAATTATCCCACGTTGTATTTTATATTAAAAAAACTATAAGCATTCAGCCCATTTATATGAATATCAATGTGTCTAGCACATAATACTCTATTAAGCCAGATAAAATTTGATTACATAAGTAAAGCTTCAATCATCTTGTCAAAATTAATATATTAAAAAGTAATTTTATATCCATATAAATTGAAAAACCATTAATTAAAAAAAAAACTTCTGAACAAAACTAAACATCAAAATGAAATAAAAATTGCATTATCCTAATTTCTCATAATAAAGCTATGGCTTAACCCTTTGATGTCCTGTGTTGAGGGAGACCGGAAACAATGGTACTTCTGCTGTGTGGTTTGCCGCTGTGGTGGTCGAGTGGTTATAGTGACGGACTCGCGATGCGAGGATCCGGGTTCGAACCCCACAGTGGTGGTCGGCTGAAGTTGGTTTTCTGTGGTTCCCAACTTCAAGGCGCAAATGCGAGCCGATCTCCCCGTTAAAAAGTCTCGCCACAGAGAGCAACAGTCCTACAACGAAAAATCATTCAATCATAACACTTCACTCATAGTTTGAAAAACTGGTGGCAGATGGCAGCACTACACATAACAAGCATTACAGAGAAACAAAAAAACTTCACGTCAGGTTTCACTATACGTACACGCACATTCCCGCATGTACCGATTCGTTGGGGGTTCCGCGGGGGGTTGTGGGCGGGGTGCATGTGTGGTGTAGCAGTAGTAGGTAGGGCTCGTAGGTAAAGGGTTCGGGGATCCATGATGTTCTTAAGTCAGCCACCTCGTTGGGCAATTTGCCTGTTGTGGATTTGTATTTGTATTGTTCACCAACCCCTTATAATTAAAAAGGCCCCTTGTGAATTCAGCTTCTCTGAGCAGAACACATAAGCTATACAAAAAACGGAATGGGATAAACATACTGGAGCCTTCCTCATTATGGGAGAAGCGCTATTAAGTATGAACTGTACCAAGCAAAAGTGCCAAGAAACCTCTGGATCGTAAAAGGTTAAAAAAGTTAATTTTTAGCTCTTGCAGCTAATTTGAGGCTTATCCTTTTGTTCATTTTTGTCGCACCACAGTCATTTTCTGCACACGAGGGCTAATTAGACTGGGACCTACAATTTATTGCCGATTCCGAACGGCAGGCTTGTTTTTCATACTCATCGAGAGGTTGGTGTGCTAACCCCTCGATGGGGGACTCCTTGCGGTAGCAATTTTTGCTGCAGTCAAGTCGCAGTTTTTTGTTGTACCCCTGTGTCAGGAAAGTTTTCTGACAAGGACGAACTGGGTATCGAACTCGCGACACCTCTAAACATCCTTTGGTACTTTAGGCGAGCATCTTATCGACCGGGCTACCGCACCCTTGAGGCTTATCCAATTTTTTTTTTTTTTTTTTTTGGCTCTCTTTAAGATTTCTAATTAATTCTTGTGAGATTTTTTACTTGTTTTTTTAATCGAGTTAAAAACTCAAATTTTAACTTGTCATCATAATATCTGATGTTATGTAATGTTTTGAAATTCTTTAAGAAAACTTGAATGATAAATTAAATACATGGGGCATTTAATTTTATTTCACAATGTCAGTGTTTTTTTTAGTTCTTGAATGAAAATTATTTATGACTTATACAAAGCTGTGGTGAATAAAAAGCCAATTTATTTTTATGAAAAAAAATTCTCTATCATTTTTCTTAGTGAGGCAAATTCTCAGAAAATTATGGTACTTGAATATCAAAACCAATTTTTCTGGTTTTCACTTCCAAATTACACTATTTTGAAAGTCCATTAAAGAGTTCTTGCAATTTTTCTTTTTTGGTAATACAGTATAACTTTGATTAACCGTCACCATCCAGACCAGGCTGTGACAGATAACCAAATAGATGGATAACAGAGAAATCTCTTAATACATATGTACAATAACATGATTTCACTGTGGGCTTGGGATGAAAATAAAATCTTTAAAAAGTGAATAATACATACATATGTATTTAATTTTACACACACACATACAAAACGATCAATATAAACTTCAACATAAGGTCAGCCCAGGCAGTGGCAATACTGAAAATAGTGTCCTTTATGTTGTATCTTTACCAAAATTCTTTGACAGTCATGGCATCATCAGATAAAAGCAAGCCTATGGTAAAAGCTTTTCTATAACGTTGCTTCATATTTTCAATTATGCCCTAGTCCATAGGCTGGATAAGTGGAGTTGTATTCACTGGGAGAAAAGCCTGTTATTTTTCCATCATCAGTTTTGAGTTCACTACAAGGGTATGTCAGGGCATTGTGCATTAACAGCAGTGCTTTCCTCTGCAATATGAGCTCTAACTTGAGGCACGAAAACATAGTGCAGCCATTCTGAAAAAATTGTTTGGTCTATCCAAACACTTTTTTGGGCATAATAGTTCACAGGCAATGCGTTCATAATTAAATTTTTGAAAGCACATGGTTTTTTGGGTTTACCAATTACAAGCAAGGGCAATCTATGATTGCCGGTGGTATTTGCACAGACCATAGCAGTAATCCGATCTTTTTAAACCTTGAAACCTAGGGCTGTTTTTTTTTCTGTATTTTTTTTAGACGACGGTGGATAACAGAAACTGATGGTTAAACAAGCGAAAGTTAATTGAAGTTTTACTGTACAAAGAGGTTTAAGCTCTTCTTTATCTGACCTGTTCTTGCATGAAAGCAACATTTAGCTCAGGGCATAGGAGGAACTAACCTTGGAGGGAGCTATTGAATACGAGAAAATTACCTGCTAACCGTTAACCATGATATACTTTAGTGCTTTATTTGGGGCAACACATGCTTTGTTTACATTCTTTGTTTTGTGTTCGTTCAGTTCGGACGGCTTGTTTTTTGTATCCATTAAACTTGAATTCCTTTCTCTGCTCACTCGTACTTTAATAATTAGAATAGGTTATGGGTGCCCAGTGACCTTCCACTTCATAGTGAGTTTGATTGTTTAATGGTCGCGTCTAAGGTTGCGGAATTTTGACTTCGGAAACGAAATTTAGTATCTGTTTACTTTTCGCGCTTAAGTTTCCAATTCAAGTGGGAAAATGGAGAAGCTTCATTCCATCAATAAGTTGGTGTACAGAACTGGACAAGCTGGGAATTCGATGTGAAACTACAGCTGACTATCCAAAAAGTGATACCAGTCGTTTTGGGAGAAGTCACGTATCCCGCTTCGTTGGATGAAAACGCAACCGAGCCTGAACGCACGAAGTTTGCCGCTGATGTCAGAGCTTTTGAGGAGGCTGATGCTATTGCATGATATATAATCGGGTCAAGTGTTCGTGGTGAATCAAATCAGCATATTCTTACCTGCAAATCTGGCAGAGATATGTGGAATGCATTGCACACTGTATACGAACAGAAAAATGAGAGACGCTTGGACTTATTGTATTTGCAGTTATTTAACTACACCAAGGATCCAGCTGACAGTATCGCCTCCCATGTGTCATAACTGCGACGAATTTGGCAAGATTTGCAAGAGGAGATCAAAGAAGAAAATTATTTCTTCCTGTTTCAATGTTGCTGAATAGGATACTCAATACCCTTCCGAGTGAGTATCTGGAGTTCCAAAATGCTTGAGAGCCAGTTCTGCATAATGAAAGAAGCGTAGCGACTTTGACTGAACGTCTCAGGCTTCATGAACAGAGACTTGAAGAACAGAGATCTTGCAGTTCCGAACCGAACACTGTAGCATTTATTGCAAAAAATGCTAGTCCGACGGCTAAGAAAAAGCTTGAAACTACGAAAGCTCAAAAGCCAAAGAAGAAACTGGTGAAGTGCTACTCCTGTGGGAAAGTCGGTCATATCAAAAAGAACTGCCGTTCAAGTAAAGATTATGATACTTCTAACCAGAGTTCTCAGGGATTCATGTCTGTCACAGATGTTAACAAGGACTGTTGGATAATCGGGGGCTTCTCATCACATATCGACTCGTTCTGACTTCTTCTCTTCGTATGTTCCTTTTGATGAGCCAAAACCGCTTCATCTCGGTGATGGAACTTTCATGTATGTTGAAGGATCTGGCACGATTTATGTGGTAATGCTGGTATGTGGGAAGTGGAAATCAGGTCAATTGAAAAATGCTTGGTATGTCCCTTGGTATTGTCTGAAAAGAATCTGTTCTCATTGGGATCTGCTCTGAATCATGGTCTCATTGAAGTTGCCACACAAAGCACAAGAGAGTTCCAAAATGGAAAGCAGACAGCTGCTGTTGGAATTTGTCAACTCAGTGGTGTGTACAAGCTTTTGATGCGTGTCATAATTTCTAAAGTTTGTCTTGCTGTGAAAAATTCTGATATTCAACTGTGGCATGAGCGATTAAGTCAATAGAACAATCAACATGTACAGAAATTCCTCAAAAGTAAAGGTATGGAAATTCAGTTCAGTCGAAATTTATGGGATGCATGTGCATATGGTAAAATGAATCATAGACTCAGTCTCAGTACCAGAACAACGAGGCCAACTACAGTTGGTGAACTGATCCATGCAGATGTCTGTGGGTCGATGCCTGAAAAATCATTGGGTGGAAGCAGATATTATGTTGTATTCAAGGATGACTTCTCAAAGTACAGATCGGTATACTTCTTGAAAGCAAAGTCTGCAGTTCCTTCAAAGGTGAAGCACTTTCTTGCTGAAGTACGAACTCGAGGTCATACTGTTAAAGAGCTACTAACTGATCGTGGTTCAGAGGTTAAGAATTCCGCAGTTGAATCCACTGTAAAAGAAATTGGATTGATTCACCGAAACTCAATGCCATACACATCAGAGCAAAATGAAGCAATTGAGAGGGAAAATCGTATTCTTGTGGAAGCCGCCAGGACTATGCTACACGCCAAGGAATTGCCAGAAAAGCTATGGGCAGAAGCTGTTAGTACTGCAGCCTATGTTATCAACCGAACTGGACCGAATAGTGTTGAGGAAAAATCTCCTTATGAACTGTGGTATAACAAGGAGTCACCATTCAATCACTTAAGTGTGTTTGGTGCTGAATGTTTTGTGCATGTTCCAAAATAGAAAAGGAAAAAGTTTGATAAACAAGCTCAGAAAAGATATTTTGTTGGGTACTGTGGCGATAAAGATGGCTACAGGGTATGGATACCCAGTAAAGATGAAATAGTGCTTTCAAAGGACGTTGTGATCAAGAATGAAGTCACGAGCAAGCAGATTTTCATCAACAATCCAGAGTTTACTGAAAAAGTTACTGAAAAGACAGGTGGTTCCAGGTAAGTTGCATCACAGCCAGACACAAATACATATAATTTACGAGACAGGTCAAAGCTGAAGAAACCACCCAAGTTTGATAATTATGTCATGCTGGCAGAATGTGATGAACCAGTCACTTACACAGAAGAAATACAAATACAAATACAACGCCACAACAGGCAAAATGCCCAACGAGGTGGCTGATAAAAAGATGCCCATAAAAATATGGATGTCATATGTTTCAAAAATACAGCAACCCCATTAAAAATGCAATTAGCACAAATTATAAACAATATATACACATGATAAAATATTATACAATGCCCATAAAGAATACTTATGGTTGTCTTATTCTAAGAATGGATAGCTTCTCGATTTACCCCAACATGTTTATCGTATTTCTTTTTAAACGTGTCAATTGTGTTACAATTTACTACCTCCGGGGGTAAGCTATTCCATTTATTAACAACCCTATTAGAGAAAAATTCCCTGCGACACCATAACCTTGCATTGTCCCTCACCAATCGATACTGGTGTCCCCTTGTAAAAGCAGTTGATTGGCGGTGTACTAAAACAGGGTTCCCAGCAAAATCTGTTTGATCATTTCCCTGACTTTCCCTAACCAAATTCAAAAATTTCCCTGACCAAATGCGCGTACACTAACACACGCATATATAATTTTAAACCATCTAATATCACTAAATCAGTGATTCCCAATGTGGGCGTTAACGCCCCCCTGGGGGCGATGGAATGTTCCAGGGGGCGGTAGAAGCTACAGGTATAACATAGGATCCTATGGGTTAGATTGCGTTGTAGGCGATGGGAGAAAAAAATTTCTGAAGGGGGGCAAGATGGGACAAAAAAGGTTAGGAAACTATGCTCTAAATTATAGTTGAACCCCTCCCCCATATTTGTGGGGGGTTACATTCTGGGGGTGGGGAAAGTATGGGAAATTGCAAATAACTGAAACCATAGATTTTTTGTTTATCTTGTTTATTGAACATCACGAGAAGAGCAGGGTAACGCAAAATTATAAGGGAATGTAAACGAGGGTGCAGCGACTGATTGTTGGTGATGTTTTCTGAAAGAACATTGTAATTTCTGTTTGCGTTTCTTCTTCATATCATCAAGTATGTTGGAGTATGTTGACAAGACTTCCTCTACCAATTTTTCTACATGTGAAGAACGTACCATAGAGGGATCTATATCATGAAAATCATCTGGTGGTGAGCCAAAGCAGCAACTGACTTACTTTCGCCAAGCATAGTCAATATATCTAATTTTTTTTGTAAACTTTTTTTTTTTGTATTTTCGGAGCATTATTAGTAGCACTAGACAAATGAGCCATCCTAAACAGGCACAACTCAAATTTTGTAATTAAAACATGTAAATGACGATTGCTGAGGAAAAAATCCAATGAAGGGAAAAAACGACAAATACGGGAACCGCGAATACGTGGTGGGGCGACTGTAAAGCATTTCACGGTAATATACCATTGAAAAGCACATTACAGACAGATGCTAATATTTTGCCACCAACACCACTCTTTACAAAATCAAACTGTGTATATGATCTTGCACACAACACTAGTTTCCTTGGAAATTTCACAGAGATAATTGAATTCAAATCATTCTTCAACATATAAAGGTTAAGGGCCCTTTCACACGGAGTGGATGTGGATGCAGGTCCGGAAGAAGTTTTAACAATTGGTATATACAGAGCATTTCAGACAATGTAGAATGCGCCCGCACCTTTGAGGTGTTCATGTGGGTCCGGATGGCATCCGCATGTGTCAAAACCTACGTGCGGGCTCCGCATCCGCACATACAAGTTTCGTACATTAGGTTATTTGGTACAGCTATTCACACGACGCGGATGCGGGTCGAATTAGTCCACATCTTTGGCTACTTTTTCAAGATGATTTTGCATGGAATTTTTTTAATTATTTGACATAAATATTAAAAAAAACCATATGAAGGTCCCTGTGCATCAATAGGATGTACCCACATATATGTCTATCCCTCCGTTTCCTTCTGAGATAAAGGAGATATAGCAACTTTAACTGCCTTTTGTCCATACTTTACAATTTTATATAATAAAACCTGCCAACAACGAACACTGATGGGACCAAAATTATAAGCCGCTCTGTAATTCATTACGAATATATTTGACTGAATACTTTAATAACTTTTAAATTTAATTACAAATTTTTAATTTTTTCTTTTTAAATTTTTAAAATTATTTTAAAAATATAAATATTTAAAATTGTTTAAAATATTTTTTTATTTTTAAAACTAAATACTTTTATTAAACAACATTATCCATGTATGGCGTTCACTCAGGGCTGGATTAACATGTTTGAAAGCCCTAAGCACTTGAATAGTTTTGGAGTGCCCCCCCCCCCCCACCACCACCTACATATATACTTTACATGATATTGAGTCTATAAACTTAAAAAAAATTGAAATTTTATATTTCAGAAGTGACTAATCTAAGGATGGGATTTCACTCTAAAAGGTTTATGAAAGTTATTTTATAAAACTTGAAAAAAAAAAGCAACCAATAAATTTATCGGTTACATTCGGGAAAATGCAACCGATCAGCTTATGGGTTGCATTTGTAAAAGAATTATAAAATTTTTATAGTGCAATCAGGGCTTAACACAGAATTGTGATGTGAATATTTCTAAGCACAGACATTTTGAAAGTCTGCACCCCTCCCCCCTTTTTCTACTTGCAAAGTCTTTGATATCTCCTAATTTTTTTTTTTTTGGAACATCATTGGATGTGTTTTTGGAATTTTTTTTCATATTTTCCAAAAAGACAGATCTTAGATTTTTTTTTTCAAAACCTTTTGTGTGTGAAAATATTTTGAGATATATTCTCCCATTGACTAATTGTGACGATCAAACTGAAAAGGCATCTTTATGTTACGATTAAACTATCAAGATTATTCTATGGGGCTCTAGATTAAACCACCAAAGAATAGCTCTAGGCTGCCTATGAGCGCTGAATCAGGGGTGAAGGAGAAAAATAATTACGAAAATTGGGAAAAAAAGTTTTTATTCACAAATTTCAAACTAAAGATTTTTTAGAACTTTAGTGCTCGTGTGAAAGGGCATGTGGATCTGGGATCTGGATCCACGTCTGCTCAGTGTGAAATGGGCCTAAAGGTTCTCAACCCACAGGCAGGAAAAAAAACAAGAAAATAAAGTTTTTTCAGAAGAAATAGAAAAGAAGTTAAGCGCTGGTATATTGGCTTTACTTTCAACAATGGAAAGGAGGGTCTCTCCACTTTAGATCCCTTCATCTATTTACTCAGAGGGCAGATTGTTTCTTGGCCAACATTGTAAAATCCCACCCTTCAACTGATAAGACATCTCTCAGTAGGAGATCTGGAGGAAAATGCTGATAAGGATTTTTTTCCTCTCCCTGGGGATCTGAAAAATAATCTTCCATGGAAAAAAGTGAAGGTAAACCAATTGAATGTAGATTTATCCTCTGATTTTTTTCCCTTTCAAATTTTCCCTGACTTTTCCCAACTATTTAGAATTTTCCCTGACTTTTGACAAATATTTCATATTTTCCCTGACTTTCCCTGACCGTTTTCCGATTCCCTGACTTTCCCTGATTCTCCCTGACTTTCCAGGTTGCTGGGAACCCTGTAAAAGTTCATGGTCCATCCTATCCATCAAAAGATTGGATGTCATCAAAGGATTCAAGTCATTGCAAGCTGCTTTACAAGAAGAGATGGATTCTCTAATTGAAAACAAGACATGGAAGCTGGTGGATTTGCCAAGTGATAGAAAAGCCATAGGAAGTCGATGGGTGTTCAAAGCGAAGAAAAATGCAGATGGTGCAGTGACAAGATATAAGGCACGTCTGGTAGCTAAAGGATTTGGACAGATACCTGGTGTAGATTACACTGAAACGTTCAGTCCAGTTGTTCGCTGGGATACTGAGAACAATGTTGAATGTGGCTGCTAAGAAGAAATACAAATACAAATTACATAATGCAAATTAAAGGTTGCTCAGTTTGACATCAAAACAGCATTTCTTCATGGAGAACTAAAAGAAGAAATTTACATGAACCAGCCAGAAGGTTTCGAGAATGGTTCAAATCAGGTTTGCAAATTGATGAAGAGCATCTATGAACTGAAACAGTCCCCCAGGTGCTGGAATGAAAAGTTCTGCAAATTTATAGGAAATCAAGGCTTAAAATCTTCAAGTTCAGATCCATGCTTGTTTGCTAATGCAGAGAAAATCTTTTTTCTTATCCTTTACGATGGTCTAATATTTTCCAAGGACTTGGAAATGCTAAATATATTTCTTGACCAACTCAGATCTAAATTTGCAGTTGTAACAGATAATGCCAAGTACTTTTTGGGTATGCAAATTAATTATTTGGATGATGGATCGATTTTCATCCATCAGAAATTTTATTGCAGACGAACCTTAGCACGTTTCAATATGACAGATGCAAATCCGGTAGGCACGCCTATTGAAAAGTGTTGTTTAACAGCAGAGATGTCTACTGCTCTAGCCCTTGACATTCCTTACAGAGAGGCTATTGGGAGCCTCATGTTTCTAGCTACGGCCACTCGACCTGATATAGCTTACACGCTTGGTATGCTCTCTCAGGTATTAGACAAACCTCAAGAGTGTCATTGGAATGTTGTAAAAAGGACATTGAAATACCTAAAGGGGTATTTGGGTATTGGGGTATTTTGTACTCATCTGATTCCAAAGCTGGTGCTTTAAAAGCATTCAGTGATTCAGATTATGCAGGGGATCCTGTTTCAAGGAGATCAACCTCAGGCATAGTGTTTTTGAGCAGCAGTGGCGCAATAACATGGAAGAGTCAACATCAGAAATGCCTAGCTCTATCTACAACTGGAGCTGAGTTTGTGGTGGCGAGTCAAGCTGCAAAAGAAATAGTATGGCTTCATTACTTGTTTCAAGAAATTGGTATTTCAAGCTGTGTCCCCTTACTACAGGTCGACAACCAGAGTGCCATCAGACTCCAGAATTTCACTGCAGAACCAAGCACATTGATGTGAGATACAAGTTCATTCGAGAACTGTACCAGAAAGAACAGCTAGATGTGCATAACTGTTCGACTCAAGAGCAAGCTGCTGACTTGTTAACTAAGCCACTTTCTTGTGGAAGGTTTAATCATTTGAAAGAAATGATAGGGATGTGTGAATTGAATGAAAAATTATGTGTTGCATTGTGTATCTTTATATTTTTTCATTTTTTTTTTGTATCTATTCAGTATTATTGCATCTGTGCTCATGTATCGGTTGTAACTTTTATTAAATTTGCAGCATGTTTAATTTTAGGGGGAGTATTGAATATGAGAAAATTACCTGCTAACCGTTAACCGTGATATACTTTAGTGCTTTATTTGTCGCAACACATGCTTTGTTTACATTCTTTGTTTTGTGTTCGTTCAGTTTGGACGGCTTGTTTTTTGTGTTCATTAAACTTGAATTCCTTTCTCTGCTCACTCGTACTTTAATAATTTGAATTTTTGGTTAGTCAGAAGGTTGGCAGTACACAGTAGACCTATTTCACTCTTCAAAAAGTATTGTCTATTTTAACATGTCAAAAGTGGGAGACTGAGATCTGAGCAAAACCTTGTTTGACTGAAATTTAGATTATTCTTCAGCTGGAGAAAGTTGCAGAGTGTGGCCAATACATGAACATCCAAAAAATGTTATATAGGAGATAGAGTTATATAGGGAAAGAGCAAGAGTCAATTTTTTATCCACGAAGATGAATATCAAGGATTTCGATTGCAGTGGTGGATGGCTCAATAGATGGTCAGGAGCATCTTAACATGTACAATGTGGTGAAAAAGCTTTCTATTCATTGAGATTTCGTAATCAAGAAATGAAAACAAGTGCACTAATTTTTAACATCAGTCATAAAATAAAACCAATAGAACACTGTTTCAGACCAGACCTACTGCAGAAAAAACAACTTTGTAAAATAGAGGTTCTTAAAAAAATTGAGTTTAATAATTATTTTTTATACTTTGGAAAGAGATCATAAATTCATGAAAATAGTGATAACTAAATTTGACACATTATATTTGGAGTCATCGATTCTAGATATTCAGCAGGTGATGAAGGATTTAACACAGTCAGATGACTAATTATTGAATGATCATATAAGATTTCAAACCTTAGTGGAAACAAAAATCAATCCAGTTCGACCCAGAATTTGGTTTTGAATTTAAAAAATTCTAAAAATTCTATTTGATTTTTGCCAAAAATGCATTTTTCCGGGTGTTAAGGACTATGGACTATGCCAAAACCATTCAAGCACAAATACTGTTTCAAGGTCGTGGAGATCTTGTTCAAAACTTGATGAAATAAGTACATCATCTAAATAAGCGAAGGAATTTAGATCTCTTAAAACATCATCAATGAAACGTTGAAACGTTTGTACCACATTCAAAAGACCAAAACATATGTATAGATATTCAAAAAGGCCAAATGGTGGGATGAAGGCAGTTTTCTGAATGAACTCTGAATCCAAAGGTATCTGGTGATAGGTCGTCACCAAGTCCAATTTGGAAAATATCTGCTTTTCAAGTGAATGTGCAAAATTGTGCACATGAGGAATGGAATATCTATCAGAGCATGTACCAGAATTTAATCTGCTATAATCAACACACAAATAAGATTCACCATTTTTCTTGGTTACCATATGAATAGGGCTTTTGGATGGCCTAACAATGCCTTGATCTAGGAGAGATTTTATTTCCCGTTTTACAATTGCTAATTTATCAGGCGCTAGCCTGCAAGCTTTAGCAAAAACAGGTGGTTCTTATTATAATACCATGGGTCATATCATGCTTTTTCTATTTTTGTCAAGCATGGCCGAATTGGTCAAATTTAGAAATTTTTCCAAAGGTTTTATGTAGGCAGAGTCGCCATTGACGGTCTTCAACCCTAACGTTTTGCTTCTATATACACTGCTGGCCACCGTAAATGCAACACCCTGAAGGAAGCATGCAAATAATATGAAATTTACAACATGCATTAGCGGAGGTGAGATATGCAAATGATTAGAATTTCAGCGCAGACGCACATCACGCGCGCCTGTGGCGCCACTTCAAAGCGCTATTTAAGGCTTGGAGATTTCGACGATTTGAAGTACGGCAATTGTGTTTTTCCTGTGGTTTTTTCAAAAAAACGATCAACTATGCCTCGTAGAAAACAGCGATCATCTTTTGATCAAGTATCCGAGTTCGACAGAGGAAGGATAGTGGCCTACCGAGATTGTGGATTATCTTTCAGGGAAATCGGTAGTCGTGTTGGACGAAACCAAACAACTGTAATGCGGATATGTGATCGTTGGATGCAGGAGGGTACGACGGACCGACGTGTTCGATCGCATCCACCTCAGTGCACCACTTCACGTGATGACAGGCATATTGTGCGTATGGCAGTGACGGATCGCTCAGCCACATCACGAACCATACCACAGAACATTCAGTCTGTACCGCATCATCCAGTGTCTGCGCGTACCATTGACGCCGTTTACAGCAGAGTGGTCTGTCCGCAAGACGTCCATTGCTTCGTCTACCCTTGACGCAGAACCACAGACGTCTCCGCCGCCAATGGTGCGATGAAAGAAGGATGTGGACGGCACAATGGAATGAAATTGTCTTTACTGACGAGTCACGCTTCTGTCTGCAACACCACGATGGTCGGATTCGAGTCTGGAGACACCGTGGAGAGAGGATGCTGAACAGCTGCGTTATGCACCGCCACACTGGTCCTGCACCGGGTATTATGGTATGGGGCGGTATTGGATATCACTCTCGCACTCCTCTAGTACGCATTGCCGGTACTTTAAAAAGCCAGCGCTACATCTCCGAGGTGTTGGAGCCAGTTGTCCTTCCTTACCTTCAGGGCTTGCCCACAGCCATATTTCAACAGGATAATGCGCGACCACACGTGGCACGCATTGTCCAAAGGTTCTTCGTCAATCGCCAGATTGAATTGCTTCCCTGGCCAACTCGCTCTCCGGATCTTTCGCCGATAGAAAACATGTGGTCCATGGTTGCTCAACGATTGACCCAGATTACATCCCCAGCTGCCACACCGGATCAACTTTGGCAACGCGTGGAAGCTGCTTGGTCTGCTGTACCCCAAGAACACATCCAAAGTCTCTTTGAATCAATGCCGAGGCGTGTGGCAGCGGTGATCTCCAACAATGGCGGCTACTCTGGCTACTGATTTTGGCAGGAACCACACTTCACAGAAGTCTATAAATTTAATCATTTGATGCTTGGTCAACATGTTATCTACAAAATAAATATTGTTGAGATATCTCTTGTCTTTCTTGGTGTTGCAATTTGGGTGGCCAGCAGTGTAATTAGTACCTTTAACTGAAAGTGATGCCAAACTGTTGATTAAATGAGGATGCTTAACATCAACAAGCGGAAATAATTTAAAATATGAGCTCCTAAAATAGGCCACTTAACATCTGCAATAACGAAGAACCATTATGTGTCTCAGGCCTAGATCAAGTGATACAAATTTATTACCAAAAGTTTGAATTTTCGATTCATTGGCCACATACAAACAAAAATCATTATTAGCAGCTCTGTGCACATTAGTATCCCTATACTCTGTTTGTTCTAACTCGGGTCCTGATGTAAATAAAATCATGTTTGTGATGCCCAAAATGATTGGTTGAAGAACATTCCACCTTTTCTTACTGTGCAACACCGCCAAAAATATAGTCCTTTGTCGTTTGCCCCTCATACCATAAAATACCTCATAATTTTTATTTTTTTTAAATATTTATTTCATATTATTTCAAAGTTATCTGGAAGACGGGAAAAAAATATTTTTTAAAGATCGGTCAAAGTGTTTTTGCTGCTATGTCTTCAGGGTGGGTGTTGACATGATACACCTTTCTAATTCAAACATTACCGTCCCCTTTTTAAAGGGAAGTTTCATTTTATTATTATTACTCCTATTCGCAAACAGATTTTATATACACTTGTATACGCTTCTTCAAGAGGTCTTGCAAGAAAAAGAGCTTGATTCTTTATGGTTTGATGACATAAATGAAATATGCGTGTCTTGGCAGATAAATTTGAAAATTTATTTCTTTGCAGCTGCTCTGGACTCCTATAAACAAAGTTGCTGTCAACAAGATGTTTTTTCTCACCCACACGCTTTGATGTACACTGGATACGGGTGAGGAGGGAGAGAGAGGGGTCACTTATCGTTTGTGGTGAATATATGCATTACAAAAGACTTCGCACTTCTGCTTGAGCAGCTTGTTGAGAGGAAGTAATATTGGTTTTGTTGAAGGCGGCGAGCCGAAGAAGTCGGAGGATTATCACGTAAACATGAAGGTAGACTTTCGAAAATCTGGTTCGAAAGAGTAATGCTCATTTTTGATTCAGTTAGCCTCATTCTGACAGACACTGTAGATCCCGTGAGAAAGCCTGGCCTGGGGGCCCATTAAAGATCCCAGTTCAGGGGCTCCTGCTGCTGGATGTTGGGGGTCATGGCTCGCAACCTACGCACAGATAAAAAACCGAAATTGTCTTGACAAAAAACAGGATATCAACAACAGGTTGAAGTAAAGAAATGAAATAATGTGGACGACTCTCTCATGAAATTGTAACTTCTACAGCCCGTGGATTATTATGAAATATTTAATTATACAGACCAGCAAGAAAAATAAAAAGCGGTAACACAACGGTAAGTTGTTCATAATTTGTTTCACGTTATAATTGGTAGCATATCCGGCCCAGGAAAATCAGCTCAGAAATAAAATTGTAAAATTCTGAAGAAAAAAAAGTAATAAGAAAAAAATGAGGATTTTTTTTCTCACTATCTGCCGTAAAATAATAAACAACTCGCACAAACTTTTGTAACGACCACGGCCCCACATCCTGCCGCAAGATCCCCCCCCCCAGGATGTGATCTTTGACGGGCCTTCAGACCAACCTTTCAACAGCCCTTCCATATAGTAAACTTTTAGCGTAAAAAAATTAAAAAATGACGAAAATTTGTAGCAGGCAATGTCCGGGTTGGAGCAGTGTCATCCCAACTCTTGAGGAGTATGCCATGATAACGACAGAATACCTTATCGAACTTTTTTTTGGGAGATTTATTTCAACAAAATTTGGAGAACAGTGAAAAAAAAATTTCCAGGAAAATTCTTCATAACAAATTTACAATCTCGCGTTTTAGGAAAAAACTCACGTGTTCGGAACATGTAATGAAGGGGCGGGTAAAATTACAACCAATAGAGATAAAGGATGCGGAGTGATATCAAAAATTGGTACAGCGGTTTGTTTACATCAGGACCCAAGTTAGAGCGAACCGAGTATAGGTATCACGGAAACACTAGCGTCTGTATCAACTAAGTATTCTACACCAGATTTCCTATCATGGATAAAAAAACAAACTGTCAGCTTTCATCTGTCGTTGCCAAAACAGATGACCCACCTAGTTTTCCAAAAACATGCAAGGGGGCGTACACTTCAAAGCTTTTTTTCCAAAATTAAAATGATATTAACAAAACAGCTTAGTTTTTATTTTCGCGGATTGATCACTTGATCGGGAATTTGAGGTTGATCTGGATTTTCTACGTTTGTAAAAATTTTTTTGCCTATTTTGTGACAAACGATCAACAGTGATTTGCAAATTAGAAATTTGTGTTTGCAATGAATATAAGTTCACAGAAGTGCTACCAACAGTTGAAATTTCATGTGAATTTCCTGTAACTTCACTAATTTTATCGATTAGCTGTGATAAATCTTTCAAAGAATCTTTGCTCACCGAGAGAATTTGTTACATTTGAACCGGTAGTCATTGCAACCATAATGTTTTGAGTATCAGAAATTTTACTATCAGCTAATGCAGTCATTTTATGTAATAATTGTGATGGCTTTTTATCGCCTAGAGCATAGTTTCCCAATCTTTTTTGCCTCATCGCCCCCTTCTTCAGAAATTTTTTCTCCCATCGCCCCCAACACAATCTAACCCATAGAATCTTATGTTATACCCGTAGCTTCTACTGCCTCCCTGGAACATTCCATCGCCCCCAGGGGGCGTTAACGCCCACGTTGAGAATCACTGGCCTAGAGTGTGATCTTGTAATAGAGCTCTTAAATGCACTGTGTGAGATTGAGCAAAATGTTTACAAATGTGATCTTGTAATAATGTGTATGATTCATCAGTTACAGTGGCATAAATTAAATTGCTGACGTACAATAACACCTCAGCATCCAAGGCCATTACTGCACAATGAAATCGAATTTTAGAGTCAGTAATGCCCAAAATTCTAAAACCAGATTCCACCTGCAAAAACCATAAATCCATGTCGGATTTCCAAATTTGAGCACAGAAAGCTACTCTGCAAAGTTTGTTTTCTGCATTAATTGCAGAAGATGCATTAGAAGGGTCATCTTTACTGAATGGCATGAGAACACAGAGTAATAAATGCAAGTCCGAAAATGAAAAATTAGAAATAAGCTCAAAACATCCAAGTAAAACGTACTAGCCCAGCTAGATGAAGCACCACAGGACCAACCATGATGACCAACAGGAAAGGTCCAGTTGACACCACTTATTTTGGAGACTCCAACCAGTTTATTATTCTCAAATATTTTTATAAATCAGAAGATATATTTATTTTTTGCATAACTGGTACTTAGTTTGACTGAGCTTGATAAAATATGAACTACATTGCTTAAAAAATTGAAGGCCTATTCAAAATTCATTCTAACTTAATATTTATTACTTGGTTAAAATCATATAACAAATTATTCAATAAAAAACAAAAATTAACATTACTGACTTGACATAGCACTACCAGCAGCCTGACCGACTAGATAACAGATATTGCAGGTATGGCAAAAAAAAGCAAAAGCAATCGTGAGATCACAGCACGAGTATTTATACAAACTGAAAATAATACTGTTGCCACCAAAAATAAACTTCTGCAGAAATATAATATCAGTTTGGCATAAATAAGCAGCACCACAAATTTTTTTACTCACCCTAATTCTTCATACTGCATGATATCTCGTACACTAAAAAATGCAATTCGGGGGAAACTCAGATCTTGATGATCAACAAATACTTTGATGGGAACCAAATTTGGTTCACAAGAGTGATTAATGAAACGACTGATGTTTCCAAAATGTCTAGCATCTAGACAGTACGTCTCCCCATCCTGAAATAATTAAAGAATGGATTTTTTTACTTATGGTATCAAATAAAGGTATGGAAAAGTGTGAGAAATAAATAACACAGTATGAATGTGAAAGCATATATTGGTGTAGATCATTCATTAAATTTTTTCACAAGGGAAACTATTTGGCTAGTGAACTTCAATTTTGGAAAGTAAAAAATTTAATATTTATATGAAAACATAAAATCTCTCATACAACATATTGATATTAATTATTAAATGCCATAATTCTTGAAATTTAATAGGATGATGTTTCTTATACATTGATCTATGAAATTATTATGCAAGTTCAACCTTGATCATGTTGAACTCATTCATGAGCTATTTTCTTGGCACATTTTTTATAATTAAATTATCTATTTTAAATAAAATAGGGAAAAAACTCAACCAAGTATCAAATGACACATACTGGTGGACAAAACTAAAGTTTAAACATACATATTGTGATACTAAGAAAAAAAATAACAGGAAAAGATATAAACGCTTAAAAAAGTAAAAATTGAGTAAATATTAAATGAACAATTTATGTGCACAGTGTTATTAAAGACAAATAAATACAATAATAAGTAATACCTTAAGTGTTTTGGTCACACACTGTGTGCTGATGATGAATTCAATAAGTAATGCTGATTCTGGTTGAATATTTAGATTTTAAAACATAGTTTGATGCAGCAAAATGTATCATTTTTATCAATTCCAAGGTAAATAAAAAGATAAACAAATAGTTCATTTGACCGCTCAAGACCCTGAATGAAACTTTGTCCACAGTAAAGGAACACCGAAAGTATATTTGTTGTCATATGCCTGGTATTCCTTCACAATTGCAATACTGCAGAACATTAGCTGAAAACCTATGGCTTAGAAGAAGGTGGGCATAGTAGGACAAAGTGCCTGGTACCTCCAGTGTATACTTACAGTACCAAAGGATGTTCAGAGGCATCGCAAGTTCTATACCTAATTCGTACTTGTCAGAATCTTTCCAGACACATAAGTACAGCAGAAATAGTGATAAAATGGCCACAGAACACATTGATACTACAGGAAGTCCCCCCCCCCACAAAAGGTTAGCACACCATCTCCTCAGCAAGATCAAGCTTGTCATTTGGGGGGTTAGGTTGATTGCCACCCCCCCCCCCTTCCGTAAAAAGTTGAAATGACAGCCCTGGGCGAGATATATGAGAAAAATGTTAAAATGTTGTGCATTGCTGTTCAGATTTGGCAATAAACTGTAGGTGTCCTAATCTGACTCACCCGTGTGTACAGAAAATGACCATGGTGCGACAAAAACATGAGCTCAAAAGCTGCTATGTGCATAGACAAAAAACAAACATAACACAAAGGCACTATTATGAACAAAGTTTCATCAGTTTGAGTTAGCAGTTGAGGTAAAAAAATTAATTATGTTGAATTATTTGATCAATAAAGTTCAAGCTGGTATACTAAGAAAAATTTGTCTAAGTAAAAATTTCTGTTTAAATGTATCTAATGACGCACCATTCATCCCAAGATATAAAAGCCCTACTGACAAAAGATTAAAGAATGTGTGTTTATGTTAGTAAATTTTGACCCAACCACTAATAAGAATTTTTTCTCAGTTCTCTATTTTTAGTATTTTCTTATATCTATGAATCCTTTGCTAGTAAATATTCTTTCAAACTACTTTTTAAAAGCAAATAAAATGACAGCATATATGATTTATGACTTTCATATACATTTCCAAAAACTATTTGAAACATGAAAACTAGAAAAAAAAACCTTATTATCCAGATCAAACAAATATGAATCATCCTGCCTTGTATCAGCTTCTGAATCAGTAATGAGCTCTCCAACATATCTGTAATACAAATGGAATGCGAATGAAATCAAAATCACAAGTACCTCAAAGTGAAATATTATCAAAAAAAGTAAAGTGTTTAAGGAGGCGAGATCAACGCTGCTTAAAAATGGCTAAATTTACTGAAAATTTCACATAACTTTCAGTCTAGAATGATGAATTAAATTGGTAATGCTGGTTATGTTTGCACATGTTGATAAATATGAACAAAGCCACCATTAAGAAGACAGAAAAACACAATTTCTTTTTTTATAAATTTGCTTCAAACTTATTTTAATTTTTGTAGCAAAATTCACCTGTAAAACTGATTAGTGGTTAAAGTACACTGATATTTCCATGCGACTTCTTCCATATTTATCAAAGTTACCAACTTCATTCATAATTACTGGTAAAGTGACATATGTAGTGAAATTTATCCTACCTTACTACAATGATTGGTGATTCTTCATAACAGACAGTTATGTATGATTACTGATTTATTACATTAAACGTAGCATATACATTTATTAACCAAAAATTAATATCAGTCATTCTAAAACACTAAAAGCAGGCAAGAATAAAGAGAGAAAGGAAAAAAAACCAACTTTTTGTTCTCAAGAATAATGGTGTCTAAGGTATAGAAGCAAGAAAGAGAGCATATGCGTGTGGTTTTATTGACAATAGTACATTTGTAATTCAGTATTGTGTTACAGTATTTGGCAAACATCTGTCAATGAAATACAGGTGGACACTGACAGCTTAATCTCCAGATTTATTGAACTTAAACGTGCCCACAAAATACAGACACAATTAAATCAATTTTTCTTTTTTCTTATACAATGTAATTCTGTGGCTATACAGTGAAAGTCTATTATAACAACAGTTTTCAATCACGAAAATTGTCATTAAAAAAGGTTTCTCATTATAAGGAAATTTCCATTTTTTTGCACTATCAAGTTATAAAATTGTAAAAAATTGCTGCTTTATTGGTATTAAAACATCTTTTAGATCAGTTCATTTCAATATTAACAAATGAATAGAACTCTATAAATGGAATTAATTTTCTGCTTTACAACAGTTGATTCTGAGAGACATTTTTTGAATGAAATTTCATATTGTCAAAACGATCTCATAGAACTAACCATACAACTAGAATTCCCAATTATTATATCAATGCTCACTTCTATGTCTGAATGGACTATCTCTTCAACACTTCTCTGCAAATCAGAAAGTTTTTTCAGAACAATTTTTTTAATCATTTTGGGGAAGCTACTTTAAACTGTAATTTCTACTTCACCACACACCAACTTTGGCCATATCATTATACTGTAATTTACTGTCATTAACAAATTGAGTTGGAAATGTAGGTGCCATCTATCTGTGGTTGCCTCAAGCTTGCTGGGGAAAATATCTTGTTATCCATATTCTTCCCCTGGTTTGAACCTGCAACTGAATGGCAACCATCATGGTGATAGACGAGCATCTTACCACTATGCCACTTAGGCATCAACTTCAAGTTCTGGTCCCACGGTCTCTCAGTCAATGGGAGCGACAAAAGTTGAATAAAATTCATCGCATATCCCATGTGTATAGTGGGTAAGTTCAAAAATAGGAACTGGGAGGTCAAAATATTTCACTTCTTTGAGTCCATTCTATGTTAGAAGTACCTCAGTATAATTTTTACAAGCGGATAAGAGTCATCATGTTTAATTCTTGAAGAGAGAAGGAAAAAGTTATTTTTTTAGATTATTTTTTGGCGCTATAGCAAACATTATCTGGTCAAAAACTAGAGTCATTATACTGGAAAATATTCTGATATAAACTATGTATGTCAGCTAAAATGTTGAGCAGACATTGGTAGAGGTCTCCGTGGGTATAAGAGATATTAAGGATTAATAAGAAAATATTCAGAAACAGTCAAACCTTTGCCACTTGACTGCAAAACTCCAGTATGACAAGAGGAATGCATTGTGCGTGTGGTTTCCACTAAACATGCATAATACAGTTAAACCTTCAATTTATCTGATAGATGGCACGTTTCCCCTTATTTACTGCCCACTAGGTGCATATAATATTTGTCTTTTTATAGCATGATTATGAATATATTCTTTCAAAAAATATATTACAAATACCAACATGGTGACTTTCTTAGATACTCATGAAGGAAAAAAAATCTAGGCTGAAGAAATGTAGAAATAAATAGATTTCTTTATATTGTGATAGGCATTAGATATTACTAAAAAATTTCAAAGTTGAAGGTGAATTTCAAAGTTTGATCTGTCTGTTTTTGAGTCGTAAAATGCTTTGAAAGACAAGAAAGAACTGAATGAATGCCAGGACCACGAATGAATGTCGTGATCTCTTCCAGCCCAGCTCTGTGGTACAGTATGACAAGAAAGAGCTGTAGACTTCCTTCAGAGTAACTTATGGGTCATTGAAAATTATTTTTAAAAAAATCAAACTATATGAATTGATGTAATTAAATATCAAAATATAATATGTGAATAAATAATATGATGCACGTTTTCATTTTCACACTTGATAATATAAGTGAAAAGTTGAAATCAATGTCATAGCATGTATGTCCAGTTTAAAAGTATATATATGTCCTGCTTATCAGTTTCTATTTAAGTTTCACAGCATCATATCCAAAAGACAATTCAAGATTTTGAAAATGGAGAATTCAATTTTTAAATTATTAATGTGACAGAAAACCCTATTGAATTTCTACAGTAAAATCAGCACATTTAACATTGATTTCTATGGCAATCATCTTGCGCTTGAACCTCAAAGTGATGGTGATGACGATTATGATGTTTAGTAGAAAGACCTCATAAAGATTAAAAAACCTTTTTAAGATGAGATTCATTTTTGGAAATAAATTCAAAATTGAAAATAAAATTAACTCACAAAAAAAAAGCTCTCTGTCATTTTTGATTTATTTCAGAAAATAGAAAATTAATAACTATCAATTTTCTACTTTTCATAATTTTGATAATTACAATGAATGATTATAACCATTCCCATTCTCAGAAGGTATGGAAGCATTTTCTTTCAATGGACATATACACACTTAATATTCAATATCACTCATGTTTCTCAAGGTTGATATCATTTTCTTGCTTTAAAATTTTCCTACCGCGGACTACAAATGCTGATTTACCACTTCTTTGTACCAACAATTGATTTTTTTGCCTATATATATATATATATGAGGCCATATGTGCTGAAACTTTTTTCTGCTTCAGAAATTTTAAAAATCGTAACTAGTATTAGTAAGACAACCATAAATACATTATGGGCATTGTATAGTATTTTATCATGTGTATATATTGTTTATAATTTTTGTGATTGTGTTTTTAATTGGGTTGCTGTATTTTAGAAATATATGACATCCATATTTGTTATGGGCATCTTTTTCTTAGCCATCTCGTTGGGCATTTTGCCTGTTGTGGCGTTGTATTTGTATAATGCAACAATGTCAAATTCATTCTGATGTGAAAAACTTTTTTCCACCATATGACAGCACTAATGTTATTTTGTTTTCTTCAGACTTAATAAAATATGGCTTTCCAGAAAAGGGCCTCTCTCGTGTCGGATATACAAATACAATACAAACACAAAGGCTGAAACAGTCAAATTGCCCAAGGAGATGGCCATAAAAAATATGGATGTCAAATATAACTAAAATACAACCCAACATAAAAGCATATATCATGGGGAAAAAAAACTAAATTCAATACAATACACTGCACATAAAAAATTATTATGGTTTTCCTATCTAAGTATGAGTAGCTTCCCGATTTATACCAATATGCTTATCATACTTCTTCTTGAACATGTCAATTGTGTTAGAATTCACAACCCCCAGAGGTAAGCTGTGTTCCATTTAATAACCCTATTAGAAAAAACTCCCTATGACCCCATAACCGAGAATTGTCCCTTACTAAATGATACTGGTGGGTCCTCATCAAAGAGAAGTCGATTGACGTTATATTAATAACTCATGGTCCATCCTATCCAGCCACTGAAAATTTTAAACACTTCGATCATATCCCCCTGACACCTGCTTTCTTCCAATGTAAACATATTCAAAAAATGGTCTCTCTTCATAACTCAAGCCCTGTGTGCTAACAAGGACATGTGTACCTTTTCTCTGCACCCCTTCAACCACGTCTATGTCCCTCTGTAGGCATGGTCTCCAAAAACCTTACCGCATACTCCAGTCCAGGGTGAACATAGCCTCAGAAAAGCGGAAGAATGACTTTAGGAGAACGTAAAAAGACCTTTTTGAAAATGAAACCAAGCATTTTATTTGTACATTGCTCAGCTGTGGTAAAAAAAACAATCTTCAGAAAACTTAGGTCGCTCGTCAATGAGAATTCCCTAATCAGTGACCCTTGTTGCATACAGGATAGTGACACCATTCAACTCGTAAGAGAAACGTGGGTTGTTTGAACTAAAATGAGCGACCATGCACTTGTCAACACTAAACATCATGCTCCATTCATTTGCTCATGTTCCAATCCTGTTTAAGTCTGTCTGGAGCAATTCCCTATCTCTTCGATTCCAGACTACCCCTATTAGCTTTATATCATCTGCGAATTTGCTAACAATTCCATTAATATTCTGATCAAGTTTATCAATAAAAAGTCAAAAAGGTATGGGGCCCATATCATGTCTTTGAGGAACTCCACTTATGATGCCTGTCGAATGAGAGAATTCCCCCGTTCACCATAACTTGTTGCGACCTATCTCTTAACCACAATCCTATCCAATTCAGCATGTTGCCCCCAACCTCCTGTAAATGTTTCAAGAGTTTACCATGTTGGACCCAATCGAATGCCTTCTGGAAAAATCAAGGTAAACATCTACATTTCGCCCCTTACCCAAAGCTTTAGTCACATGATCATAGAAGCAAAAGAGGTTAGTTACACATGATTTTCTCTTCCTGAACCCATGCTGATTATCTGACAATACATTATTCTCGTCTATCCACTTCACCAGTTGACTTTTGATAATAATTTACAAAATTTTTGAGAGGGAGCTCATAAAACTCACTGGACGATAATTAAACACAGCTTCTCAACTATCCTTTTTAAACATCGGAACCACATTAGCAAGCTTTCAATCCCTTGAAACGATACCCTCAGTAACACTACTGTATATCTGCACAACTGGCCCTCAGCAACACTCCTGTAAATCTGTGTGATTGCCCCAACAATTTATTAGCACATTCCCTGAGAACCCCAGGATAGATATCTGGTCCTGATGTTCTAGGTCATAATTGTTGTGGAAAATTAGTTTGTGCAATTTTGTAAGTTGTTCAACCAGTTTTTAGTGATATTTGAAAATTTATGCAAAATCCAAAGTCTTTATTTATAGGTCTTATTTCACACACAGGTGTATCACACTAAAAACATAATCACTGTGAGTACATAATAAGAATGTTATATTTAATAACTAAGCAGTATGTCAAATGCATTCCCATCATATCCCGTGTTCCATATGCACACATTCAACTTTCTGAGGTCGCAGATTCCCTCAGTAATTCATGAATATTCAACACAATCCCAACCTGCATATGCCCTTGTGGGCCATATATACAAACATCTAGCAATCCAAGACCCCCCTTCCCATTTTCATCACATCAGAGCTCTTACTGCACCTATGAATAAGCATTCTTTCCGACACAAGTTCCGCGAGCTTGACCATGAACTATGCAAATATAGCCAGCCTCACTGAGAACCACTTAATAACCTGTTTTTAGCCCACAGCATGGGCGATTTTGATGGAAAACAGGTATTTGTATGTTTGGGCTCTAGTAGATTGGCGAGTTTAGACGCAGCTTTGCAGATCGCCTTCCACACACAGACAAAACAGTTCAGATCCGAATTTTCTTCTCTCTCACATGTGTATTCATCGTTATGGTAAAGATAGATGTAATTTAAAAAAAGAAAAAATAATAAGTAAAACACCGCAAGAAACTCAAAGACCTGATTTTTTTAAACTGATTTCCGTAGTATTGAGAATGTCTCCCATAGCTCCATAGCTTACTGCGGCTGTGTGTAGAAACTACAGACAATTCGTAACAATTGGCAAGTCTGCATATGTTATTAAAAAGTGTCACTTCCGTCAGGATTCTTCCACTACTTTTTTTTACATTTTCAAGTATGATTAAGAAGAGTTGAGTTCTGTAACCTTGAGAATTTAAAGGCTTAACTTCACTGTTTTGTATGGTACCTTTTTCTGACAGAAAAATATCAAGTAATAAATTTATTTTATCAACTGTTATTTTTCAAGCTTACTCCTAAACATCCTTAGCATTTTGCATAGTCAATTGTTCTGCTTGATAAGAACATTATATCTCTAGAGTCTAGATAATTCAGATTGTTCAAGTTGATAATGCAAACTCATCAGTTTTCTTGTCTAACAATACCTAATAAAACCTTTAATAGCAATAAATACATGAAAAGAATTGAATATTTGCAAACCTCAATAGATATGCTCTTTCTTTTCATAGTTTTTACGGTTTTTTGGGGGGTTTAGAATTCCATATGAAAAAAACTAATGGAGACAAAGAAAAAACTTATAGTTTACAATTTTTGAGAATGTGCAATAAGATTTGCAATAATCACATTTTCAGCCATGCTCAGAATTTTCACCACCTCTAATTTGAGATATATATATATATATATAGATAAATTAAAATAAAAAGTTTCTTACTCGCATATAAATGTTCCTTTAGGAATATCTCTTAGAGCTCGTACTCCCCAACCTCTTCCTACTGTGCGAATCAGTTCTAAACGGCAACTTTGAAAGACAAAAAGTAATATCAAGCAACGTTTTCTGTTTTTAAATAAAATTCATTTATTTTGCAGATTACTTATGGAAATAATTTCATTTTCACTAAGTAGGCAATTCTAATAAGCCCTTCTAGTATTAGGTTGTTCAACATGAAAATTCATATTTTGGAATGAAAAGGTTTGCATGTGTATAAACATCACCAAATGGGACTAGCATTTTGGATAATGAAAATCAAATATTCCTGTAAATAAGCAAGACCATTTGAGTGTTTGATCATGTAGACACACCATGAAAGTAAGACAAATGTGGAATACTTTTTCTATGCAAGTTGACTAAACTGTGGCAAAGACAACCAGTGACATCAGCAAGGCATTCAGAGATTAAACTGTGAACAAAGGGTGCTCAGCATTTCAATGAGCTCAGACCACTTTATCACAATGAAAAGAATCCAATAAAAAGCATCTTTACAGATGAGTAAACAAGGGCTCCTAATCTTTGAAGTTTTTATTTTCTCATTCTGAATTTTTCGATGTGTTAAAGTCCTGTTTCTTTCTTCAACATTTCATTTGATTTTCGTATGGGTGATTCTTATGAAATTGGCCTAAATTATGTCCCCAGCAATTTACATTAAATATATTTGACACAGAACTTTTTTTCATCACTTTCTATTTATATTCCAGTTTCTAAAAACGCCCCACTCTGTTTTAACTTTTTCATCAATAGATTTTTTTAATTTGCTTGAAAAAATTTTCATTTGTTAAGGAAATGTCCTTTTTCCTGGCTGTCCCCAGCATATTTTTCAAATTTTAAAATGATAATTTTCTATCTTAAAAAAATATATTTTTCAATAATATATATTTTTAGGGCTAGTATAATTTCATATTTCATCTTTTTACAATTTTAAATATTTCTTATTAACAGTTTATAGCCAAATGAATTTTTTTTTTGTATTGAGAAGGTTATATAAGAAGAATGTGGAATCTTCTTCAACAATTACAATTCGATTAGAACTGTAAATTAATTCACAAAATTAGATTTATTCAAGAAAAAAAAAAGAGGCGAGTGCTTTTATTAAATTTCTTTTCACATAGCTATTTTTTGAGAAAAATATATAATTGAAAATTATTTGTATTTTACCACGTTTCAGTTCAGAGACATCTATTATGTCTTAAAATACCATGTTTTCAACATGTTTAGTTTTTGATCAGTGTTGCAAAACATGTAAAAATGTCTTTCTCCTGGCATTAGGTAACCAGAAGAAAGGTTTGATCATAAGTTGGAAGGGTGGGGGGGGGGGGGGGGGGGAGAAGCAAACAAAATCTAAATTTTTTGGTTGAAACATCAAGTTGCAGTAATGTTTCACTAAAGACTTTATTTTGAGAATGCAACTCATGCTCTAGTAAAACAGACAAATTAGAAATTGTCCCCATAAAATCCCTGATAAAAAGAGCATGAAACACAAAAAAGAAAGAAAAATTCAATTGATAAAAAAATTACTCATAGTATTAAAATATATGTAACATGTTGCGAGTGTAAAGAATAAATATCAAGTTAAGTGCTGGAACAGGCAAAATGTCTAGTCAGATTTTTGCCTATCCAACTATTTACATGTGGTTAAATATAAATTAATTTTTTCAATCATGAATTTTCAGCAAACTTCATTGCTGACTATGTTTCATTTATTAGCAGGTAAAGAAGTGTCTTTTAAAATTTTCCTTTGGTTAATTATTTTTTTTTTTTACTTTTTTTTTTCATTTTTGTCACATTTCGTGAGAATGACCCATATATATTTGCAATTTCATTCAATATTAGGCCAATCATTTCAACTTTTTCCGAAGGGGAGAGAACATATACTCAATACATACATATATATACAGGGTGTTCTGTTAATGGACCGACATACTCAGAGGGTTGTTAGTAGGCATCAAGAGGAACAAAAATTGCAATGGAACATGGTGTCACAAACCATGTAGAGAGGGTGAAAATCGCAAAAAACACATATGTAACGTATCCATGGATCCCCAGCATAGAAGTCTGAAGTCGTCATCACTTAAAAACATAAATGTTTACTTTTTGTTGTTTTTCATCAGCAGCTGTAGTCATGTGGCGGCGATCAAGGCCAATCGTGATCTTGTCAGCTTACGATCACGATATGTAAATAAAATGACCTTGAAGCCATTTGGCTTGTCTAGACATGTGTGGCTGGGAGCTTTCCCTTTAAACACCAGCCGCACGCTGTCACGATTGCTCTCTTTTTTCCGCACTATTGCTTCAATTATTTACTTCTTGCTTTTACTACTTTGAGTAGCTAAAATTAAAATTTCATGACCAAAGACGAGATAAACTAACAGAATGTTGTGATAACATATAACTAGTTCTCTTGTTCCCGGCAGGTCTGGTGAAGATGTTTTAATAAAAATCTAATAGTTTTATAGCAAGTCTTGCAGTTTTGTGATTGATGACTAGCTGCCCTCACTATGTGATGAAACCCAGAGCGGTTTATTTTTGATGAAGCTTCTAACTTGGTGCTAATGGAAACGTCCAGTATTTCCTCCATCTTCCGACGTTGACCTGGCCAAACTCCAATAGACTTTCATCTATGATCATATGGAGAGATCTTCTACTTGAAATTGGATGCTGGTGACCAGTGCCGTCTTAATGCATGGGCCTACTTGGGCACGGCCCGGGTCCTCAACACAAGAGGTGGCCTCAAGAAAACCAGTAGTAGTTACATTTTTTGGGAATTTGCCAGGTAGGGCCTCGGAAAAATCACTTGGCCCTGGGGCCCATGATGCTCTTAAGACGGCCTTGCTGGTGACTTGTCTTGAAACATGGAACTCTACTCTTCAGTGGGTTCTAACGGGGTGAATGGACCTGCAGCGTGATATTGACTAAAAAACTCCAACATAGTCTGCGAGCAGAAAGGTGATATTCGTCTAAATGGATATGGACTTCCAATGGTGAGATCCATCCACTTCTATTGATACAAACCTTGGAATAGATGTAAAAAAATTGTTCTTAACGAATGAATTGAACTTAATGTAAAATACTCATTAACTAAATGTAATAAGGCAATTGAAGTGATATACAAAACCAACTTGTTTTTTTATTTCCTGCTTATTGTCTGCCTTAACTCAGGATAATTCGAACAGTGCATATGACCCTGTAAAGGGACATTACACATGCAAACTCTGAGTCCAGAGGAGACGAAAGGTGGATGTCAGTTGATCGTTGGATGTGTTTGTGGGTTCGCTCACCATATCTGATGTAAGCAGCATCGCGAAACGAAACACATGCGCTGCGGACGAGGTAAATTAGTGCTATTGCGGTAGTAGGCACGTGTAGTAGTTGGTTGTCTGTTTCAATGAGTATCGTGATGGCTGACTACGTGAACAAGGAATATGCTGATATGCATCTGATTTATGGTCGAGCAGATGGCAATGGGCACTTAGCATAGCGGATGTACCAACAGCAATATCCAATGAGGTGCAGATTGTCGTCGCTGCGGCAGACATCAAGAGTATACCTGGTATCTTTGAGCGTGTATGGGAATCATTTTTACGTTGTTGCAAACTATGACTATGCAATGACATCAGCGGCCACCACTTTTCCAACAACTCTTGCAATAATTAATCAAATAAATCTTTTTGCAGTTATTATTGTACTTTTTTGTTGTTCCAGCATGATGTCAAAACCTGCATGCATTTTTCGCGATTTTCACCCTCTGATGTGATTTGCGACACCATGTTCCATTGCAATTTTTGTTCCACTTGATGTCTGCTAACAACTCTCTGAGTTTGTCGGTCCATTAACAGAATACCCTATATATATTTTACCTTGTTTGCCCATTTCTATTGTATTCCCCGACCCCTCCAAATGACAGGTTTGTTCAATATAACATCTGGGAAAGGCAATTATTTTTATATAAGATAAAAAGGGACCTCCAACAATATTCAGGCCTAGTGGGAAAAATTCTTCCTCCTACTCTCCACATTAAATTTTAACTTACATAGAATTGAGAGGATCGTTTATCTGTCTCCACCAGTAAGAATATTTATATTTTTCTCTAAACAATACTCATTGAGGTTTCGTAGGATACATCTCTCCCACACACACACAACAGATAGCTTCAAGGACCATCAGTTGAGCATATATGCTGTAAATGAAGGAACCATTCAATGCAGGTTCTAAAGGTTCTGATATGGTAATTTGATCCTTCAAATAAACCATACGGAAACTCAGAACTAGCAACTCACAATAAATTAGTTAAGAGTTTTGCTAGCATGTGCAGCTATATATGATTAGGAAATTGATCAAATGGATGTTGTTATGGCTTTTGTGCAAGCACCTTGAGTGAAGAAATCTACATGAAAATTCCAGAGGGTTTAAGTGAATACTATCAGAAAAATTTGAAAGGAAAAGTACTTAAACTTAATAAAGCTTTAGATGGTTTAAAGCAAAGTGGTAAACTTTAGTATCAATTGCTAGAAAAAAGGTTTAGTTGAGATGGGATTTAGGCAAATTCTTTTGATAGTTCTGCATACATTAAAACTGAGGAAATTAACAAAGTAGTAATTGTTACCATATATGTAGATGACTTACTTATTTTTAGTAATTGTGTAGAACTTACAAATTGGGCTAAAACACAACTAAAGAAGCACTATGAAATGAAAGATTTAGGAAGGGCTAGTTATTGCTTAGGTATTAAAATTGAAAGAGAGGCAGTAGGGTCGATTAGCCTGAATCAAATTCATTGTGTGGAGAGTATGCTACACAAATATAACATGCATGAGTCTCATCCTGTGACAACACCATTAGACCCGAACAAAGTGATGCCAAAAATTCAATCATTTTCTAATGATGCTGAAAAGGAAAAGAAGATGTCTACTTTCCCATACCAAGCAGTTGTTGGAAGCCTGCTTTACACAGCGCAAGCAACAAGACCAGCCATCACTCATGCTGTAAATCTTGTGTGCTAGTTTTGCAACAATCCTGGGAAGCCACACTGGACTGGTGTGAAAATAATTATGTTATACCTTCGAGAATCTGCAAACACGACCTTAACATACTCCTAGGATTATGCAGCGAAAGTGATTGGCTATTGTGATGCCAATTTTGGAAGTGACGTGGATGATCGTCGTCAACTACTATACTTTCTACTATATTTTACTATATCTACTTTCTCTCTATACGTATAGAGAGAAACGATGTCAGAACAGTAAGAACAGCTCAGTGGTCTTAGAACGCTCGCCCGGACAGTAAGAGATTGGTGGTTCGATTCCCCACAAAGGCATGGGAATTTTCTTTCTCAACTACATCTCGATCTCCGCTTGGTTATCCAGGCTTTCGTACTTCGTATGAACAGCGGAGAGTGACATCGTTTCTCTCTATATGTCGCCATCTGGGGGCTATCGTTGTAAGAGCTATTAGCTGAGCTAGGAGGCTGTCCATGCGCCGTCCCGTTCAGCATTCATACATATGCTCTAAGGAATGAAAATGTCTGTCCTCTGTGGTTTAGAACACTCGCCCGGACAGTGAGAGATTGGTGGTTCAATTCCCCATAGAGGAATGTGAATTTTCTTTCCGAACTACATCTTGATCTCCACTTGGTTATCCAGGCTTTTGTACTTCATACTGGATACGTTTTTATAATCAGGGGAGGAGCAGTGTCATGGTGCAGCAAACTTCAGCCAACCATTGCAACTAGTACAACAGGAGCAGAGTACATGGCTCTGTCTGCCGCAACTATAGAGGCTATATGGATCAACAAAATAGTGAAAGAACTAAGACTGTCTTCTGTGAAACCAGTTCCACTTTACTGTGATAATAACGGGCCCATAAATTTGACCAAAAATAGTGCATACCATGGAAGAACAAATCATATTGATATCCAACATCATTTTGTGCCTGAAGCTGTGAACCTCGGCCATATCATTGTCAGAAATATGGACACTATGAATATGATACCAAACTATATGACAAAAACTGTCCCAGATCAAAACATGAAATGTGCGCTCAAGCAATGGGCTTGAAATGAACCAACTGTGTTATTTTCATGATTGCATTTGCTTTTCTGAGTATTTTTTTATTATTGCGTCTAATCATGTGTTATTTCACTATTGTGTTTATTTTTTGATTTCATTCAATTAAGCGATTTTGATTTCTGTAGTTATTACAATAACTTTTATTTTTTGTGGTTTATTTCTTCAAAATTCAAGTGGGAGTATTAAAAATGTAAGTTTTCCAAATTTGCGCACTAGATTTCCCCACTATGCAGTTATGGGTACCTATGTATCTTTACTGTGGTGTTCTCTTGATAAATTAATTCAGGCTTCTACTATAGAGGTATGTTATGTGTTTTTTTAGCTCTCTCCTCCTTATTGAATCCTCTTTTTAATTAGAATTGTCAAAAAATATTGAAAAAAAATTTTTTTAGTCTGCAAAACGGACTTTGAATTACCAAGAGAAAGAAGGAAAAAATGAAATAAATTCAGTTCAAGATTAAAATTCAGATTTTTTGGGATAATTTTAAAAAATTCAAGTCCACAAAATAAACATTAAAGAAAAGTGAAAAAAAAGAAGTCTGAAAACACACTAATCGCACATGCGTTAACATGCCTGTTATTTTTTAACGGCCCAAATAGCCATGGCTAAATTTTCACGAAAAAACCGGCTGCTAACCAGTCTGTGAAGCACGGAGAATAGCGTTTTCCAAATAACCATTCTATGCAATAAATATTCAATGCAATCCATCCCAGCATATGCCGTTGTGAGTCATATACGAACGTCTGGCAACCCTAGACATCCCCTCCCCAATGTTTTCATCGTATCAGAGTTCCTTCTGCATCGATGACAAAACTTTCCAAAACAAGCTCCGCAGGTATACCCGTGCACATTGAAAACATGTCCTGAGAATGCAAAACTACTGAACACACCAATCAATATTAAGCTGTGTGCACAACGGCGATGTTGCATTGCAAAATGCAGCGACACATATAGCAATAGTGGGGCCAAAACAGAGCAAAGGAACTGAACAACATTGAATGAAGCAAAGTGTGATTGATCGAGCAGTTTGTTCCACAGGTTCAACGATTGCGCAGGCTGCCAAAATAGGAAGTTTGCTGTCAGAATTGAGGCGCATCGCTGGACAGCGATGTGTATCAGAAGGAAACACTGTCTAAATAAAATGTTCATGAATCAGCCTATTCCTTAACTGATTCCAAGATAGTGCAAACATAAAACATATCAGAGCAGGTAAAATAAAAACATAATAGAGAAAACATTGCTTATGAGAGCCGAAACCATCACGAAGGTGCAAACATAATGCCAGCCGATTTTCCAATTTCCACAGTCAGTGTTCCAGCCCGAGAGACAAATAATTTTTTTTTTGGTTTTTCCCTCTATAAATTCATTATATAGGGGCTCGTGAAAAATATGGTCTGGACCCTCCGAAGATCTCAGCTTGGGAGAGTACAGGATGTAGCAGCCTGGTGCAGGATATGGGGGTTATTGGACCAACCAAGGGCCCTTCCAGAAGACGGATTTCATATTTCTTTACCCTATTTATATTTTTCGAAGTTCTATATTAGATGCTTGTTATTTGCTCTATATTCATGCTCTGGTGTCTGCCTATGTCGCAAGCTTGTCACCATGTTCCAATAATTTCTCAAACTTTTGTCACCTGTGGCTCCCTTGCCTAATTCATGGTTTGTCAGCTGCTCCCTAGAATACTTTTTGGCAGATATTTTCCCATAAAAAGAACCACTTTAAAACATAAATAGGCACACAAATCCTGCTCACCGTGATGCATGCTTTGAGAAAATTAGCAGTAGGCCTAAATGTTGCATCGCCACACAATTAATGGCGAACGATTCACCAATCCAATCACCAACCCTCAGTCCGATATTTGTCTTCTCTTGAACTATCTCGTTCTGTCTCATGCGCATACTGTAGGATTTTGTCATTCGCTATAGCTAATCCGTAAC
Source organism: Pholcus phalangioides (assembly GCF_987345545.1). NCBI lineage: Eukaryota > Metazoa > Arthropoda > Arachnida > Araneae > Pholcidae > Pholcus > Pholcus phalangioides. The sequence continues at coordinate 2,746,293 of NW_028301625.1, read as the reverse complement.
GATAGAAGCGATTTTTTAAAAAAGGATGATAATTTTTAAGAAAAGCAACTTTCTTCATTCGCGGGAAAAAAATTGATGCTCTTTCTCATCACCCCCCCAAGGGTGGGGCTCCAGTCCTGAGGCCCAGCGCAACCAGAGCTTCCCTCCATGAAGAATTCTGCTTGGGGACCTGACAAAGATCCTACAACCTACGGGACACAGGGGGGGGGGGTCATATCCTTTCTGTGGAAACCAATAGTTGTTCCCAAGAAGACTTCTTACTGTCGTGGTCCGTTACAGCCAATCCCCCTTCTCTAGGAAATATCACTATTCTGAAAACACTGCTTCAGGAGAATATTACAGATGTTGTGAAAGGTCCAAAGAAACAAAGAAAGAAAGTTATTTTTTGTTTGTCCAGTCTAAATAGCTTTTTCTCCCCACCAATATAATGTCTGCCCCAATGGCTGACTACACGTTGACAGATAATATTGTTCTTTTCTGTTGCTACTCACCCATCTATCCCCGGCAAAAAAAGAGAGAAAAGAAACCGAGAGAGGAAAAAAAATATTGAATGCTACAGAATCTCAAAAGCCTAGATTTTAGGGGGAAAATCTAAAAACTGCCTCTGGAAAATCATACAAAATCTGACCTTCCCTCAAATTGTGAATTTTTTGGGACTTCCATGACCTTTTTCTCATTCTGTGATGGTAGACACCCTGTCAACCAGCTCTTTTTCTAAATATCCATTTTGCTTATGTCTGTTGTGGATGGTGAATAATATCTCAGTATTATAATTTTTTTAGTCTGAACTCAGTGCACTTTAACACTTTGACTTTAACTCTGGACTTTGCTACCATTGTGTACAAGATATTTTTGAATTTGTCTTGATAAAAATTATTCATAGGCATCAATTTTGTTTATTTTGTATTGCAATGATGGTATACTTCCTCATCATGAATGTTTTGCTATAACTTGCACTTGAATTGTTTCAAATTGTTTATTATTCTGTTTGTGGATTTTAGTTTCACTGTATCAAAATATATATATATATATATATATATATATATATATATATATATATATATATATATATATATATATATATATATATATATATATATATATATATATATATAGAAACTTATAAACTATCTTTCTCAACATTTGATCCATTTTAATCATACTCGCAGTTCTCAAGCTAGAATATCTTAAAAGTTGACAGAAATGGTCTGACAGTATTATTGCATATAATTCATTTACAAAAATAACTAATTCAAATATCTCAAGGCATCTTTTGACAAAAGTAAAGAGAGAAATGTGTACTTACGTCATTCCTTTTTGCACAACACGATTTTGACATAAACTGGCATCACATAAGCATGCACGATTACATTCAAAAAGCAATGGAGGATCGACGGTATTGAACTCGGGAACTAAGTGACCATCCTAAGTAAAGACAAAATATTTGTTTAGTGAAAGAGTCTGACACACATCTATATGCCGGAGGTAAAAAGTTCACCACATCACAAAAGATAAATTTACGGGAGGGGAGAGCAGTTTAAAGTTTGTTTGTTTGTTTTTGTGTGTGTGTGTGCGTGTGTGTGTTTCCACACAGCTTGCTTGTTTTATCAAGTGAATATCTGTTATTTATTGAAATAAAAGGACTTAATGTCCTATACCGCTGTGTATTGTAATGAAAGTACAGCAAATTAATAGAGTTATTCCAATTTTGGCAGAAATGGACACAGCGTCCTTTACTTCTGTCATACGAACATCAAACAGACAAACATACAAAGACAAACAATTTAATAGTTCCTTCTAAGCTTTTAGGAAAAAAAGTGATGAGAACAACAAATATTTGAAATATTTGATTTTCAAATATTTGTTGTTCTCATTTTTTTTATGTCTCTATACTAATTTTGTTTAAAATTTTTAATATCTTAAAACTCAAACATTAACACAAAATTTTAAAGCTGTAAAAAATTGCTTTTTGGAACCAACTGAACCATCCATGCCAGATACAACACCCTGAGGCACAGAAAAACTATTCACGTTTAGAGAGTGTCCCTTTTACAAATTAAACAACTCCAATTAATACTGAACTGGCACACTGCCTGGTAACTACATTGTTTCTAGTATCAATGAAAATAGCATTTACTATTCATCTGCCCTACGATGATAGCAAGCTCTACAAAACCTTTATCACACAAATTACTCAACATTGTTATTCATCAGCTATTTTATGTAACATTTTATTACACTTATCACTGATTCCATCTACTTTTCTCATACTTGATGTAATGATAGCAAACAGTATCATTTATAAACAGGCAATAGACTAAACCCCAATTTAAATGTCCCAATGTTAACAATTTTTTAAATCAATGTTCTTAACAATTGTGCAAATTTTCGTTCACTTACTTTGTCATACCAACATCTGATACTAACAGCTGAGCAAGTGCAAGTTGATGTTGTACAGTTTCCTCTGCATCTACAAAACTGAAAACAATTTCTAGTGAGACATGGTTTCCCCGTGAAAAACTGGTATCATTAATTTAAAAAAAACTAAATTTCTTTGAAAAGAGTTTTTATATTTATAGCCCAAGAAAATAAAACTTGTGATTTGCTTTCCTTCATATACATTAGATTTAACCATAATAGCCTTGGGACACATCAAGTTTTACTTAGTGTACACAATGAATAATTTAACCCGGCAATGCACATGTTAAAATCCAGACTTGAAGGTATATGCAAGATCAACCAGACCACAATGTTCATTTCAGTGATATTTTTAAAGCGCAGGTAAATATTCATTGTTCAGTCCCATTAATGAGACCCCCAGTTTATACCCAGAAAAACAGTTTTGTACACTATGGTCCTCAGCAAAATAGTCTGCAAGCAACACAAAAGATGCCGGAAGGTTGTTACATTTATCTAGATCCAAGCAAAGTGGGGGCAGAGATGAATTCTCTTTCTTGTACTCTTCATCTCCACAAATAACCAGTCTTTCGATGAATCTTGTATTAATTCAATATTTTAAGGGCAGGGGTTTACTGCCAGATTTTAGGCAACATCTTTTTAAGCGTAGAAATACCTCAGGTAAGCATGACCATATGTCCTGTTTTGAACATTGTCTCGTAATCATTGTTTTCGCCCCAGTGAAATATGGTTAAGAGGGGGGACTTAGTTGAAAGGGTGGACAAAAATTGATGGAAGAAATTCACACAAAATATTTTTTTCAAAGCACTTGAGCACAATGTTTTTTTTTTCAAGGACTCTTAAAGACTTGAAAATGAACTTTTTTATTCAAGGACTTTTAAGGATTTTCAAGGACTGTACGAACCCTGAACTTTGAGACACAAATTCAAGCTGATCATCTATTAAAGTCTCACCACAGAAAACAATGAAGCATATATTCAATCATCGCACTTCACCCACAATTTTAAATATAGATGGCAGACTAAAAATTCACGATAAGGGTTACTTGATATCCTCCTTTTTGATGTCATTTCTAGCATCCTCCTGCATTTAGGAAAATTTGTCCTTTTGTCCTCCTTTTCATGTTTCCGGCATTATTCTTTCTTGCATGGGGAAATTTTTTCACATTGAAGCATCTCTTTTCCTTGACATGAAAGTTTTGTGAATTTTTTTGTTTTCACACATACACAGGCTTTAACCAATTGCCGCTAAAAATCCCTGAATACAAGAACCCAAGTTGCCTCCAAGCAGGGCAGATACTATTCTAATCGCAGCCCAACTTGTCCTAGAATAATATGAAAAAGACTGTCCAAAAAACAACTCTGAAAGAAGAAAAACACTACATCCATTTTGAGAATACCATAGTTTGCTCAACAAGAGCTAAAGCCGCATACTAAGTGGGGAGAGAGAGCAGTGCCATCTTAATGCATGGGACCCACACATGGCCCCCAGAAGTCTTAAGTGTAAAAAAACCTCATAAAAAAGAGATCTGGTCAAATTTTTGACAGAGAGTAAGTAAACTAGGTAGCAGGTACTTCTGGCCAGGTCGGGACCCCAGAAAAATCATTTTGCCTAGGAGGCCTCTGATGCTGTTAAGACACCGTTGAGAGAAGGGAGTATTTCTTCCATTCAAAGAAATACAGAAAATAATGGTTCTTGAGGATTCTTTTGCTATTGTTGTGGCGCCATCTATTGTAAAATTTAGGAAAAGTGATGTCACCAAGAGTGTGTACCCAGGATTCCTCCTTTCTCAGTTTCTGAATTTGGTAACCCTACATTAATCCATCTTTGGGACCTTATATTTCAGCATTGACAAGATATCTTGCTTCCTGAAAAGCCTCTTATTTTCACAATGAGACTAGCCTAGATATTTTGTAGAGGCGATACTTCAATGGAACAATTTTTATATTCTTATCTTTGCTTCTGCATCTACAAAATATTTGGAAAACCTATTTTATAGAGGTTTTAGGATTTCTATTGTGAAACTTCTATTGCATACAAATAAAATACATTTTGCTGTGCACAGGGTGAAGAAAAGTTTATAAAATGAGCAACGCCTCAGATATTTTAGAGCAATTTATGGTTTTGAAAAAATTTAAAAAAAGTTTTCATAACTACGAAATATTAATTTTTTGCAGCAATAAAAACATTTTTTCGGTCCTAATAATAAATTAAAATCAAAAACTTGAATTGTTTTTCCATAAATTACCTGCAGTGAAGATATACATCTGTCAATATTTATCGGGCAAGTTTCACAGTTTTCGGTGACATAGAGAAATTCATTTAGATCAATTTCAGTGTCATCGATGCCATTTATACAGCGAATAGGATAGCGTTCTCGACCAAGTGCTATATCCCTTAGAAAACAATATTTGAATATAGATGACTAAAAGTTTACAACAAGTAGTACTTGCAACAATTAGTTTATGTGCAGAAAAATTGATTTGAATAAATATAGCATGAACATTAAAGGGAAAAAAAATACTACTAAGAAATATGTTCATCACATTGAATAAATTTAAAACATGATTTTTGAAAAAGAAACCCATTTTAACCCATTAACTGCTCAATCATCTATGAGCAATTGGCAGGATATTGTAAAAATAAAATTTTTGATAAAATAAATAATTTGACTTCTTAAAAATTCTATACTGGAATTCGTAGAGAGGTAATGATTCCTCGATAAATATGGTTTGAATTAATTTTTCCTTAACTAACAAAATAATGCAACTGAGAAACAAAGAATTTTTTTGTGCAGTTAAGGGGTTAACAACCAGGTCTGCATGTAAATGCTTGGTCAGCCGGGGCAAGCACAAATTTTGGCTCCCCCTATTGAAGAAGAGCTTAAAGGGTGAAATTTGCACCTCCTCTCGTTCGGTGCAGCAGATCCATCTGCTCCCCCTAGTTGCAGCCCTGTTAATAGCCCCTAATAACAAATGTGAAATTTCTTCTCAACAAATGTGAAACTGCTACTTTGTATCTGCTTTAAATGCACAAAAACCCTTATCCTTTATTTATTTATTTATATATTTTTATCCTGATGATGACCGATGCTCACAAGAACCAGAGATTGACATCTGCACGCACTCCTTTTAAACTATTCTCAGAGAAAAAAAAAATTTCTTCTCACATTGTGACTAGCGAAAAAACATTGATCATATACATCAATGTCTAAACAATAAACCACATAATGGTGTCATTGTGTGCCTTAGCAACATTTAAAAAATGTAAGCAAATCTAATCTGTCTTTGCAATCCTTTCCAGTCTCAAACAGCAATCATGGTAACAGCATTCTGGGTCTGGATGAGATTCTCAGTGGCAGAATTTTGGACAGAGAATAAGAATATTTAAAAATTGTTCTATAGCAAGGAGCGGGACCTCAGGGTCTGGCTCCCGGATATGATGCTGCTGTAACAGCATGTCTGAGGTGCTCCTTTATTCTCCCCATTATCTCCCTTATTCTATTAATCTATAGCAAAAACACTTTTTTGTGGACATTAAGACAAAAAGAGAAGTGACCATTAATCGGGGGTTTGAAATGTATACTTTTATTAATCAAGGAGAAATCAATATTTGGCAGTAAAAGAGGGGGGGGGGGGTGACCATTCAGAGGGGTTCCATGTATTTGCAAATCACTCTGGATATTAACTTTCATGGCATAGATGTCATAATTTAAAAGCTCATTTAAAAGCATTGGGTTCAGCTACTAGAAGGATAAATTTTCAAAATCTAAATATAAATAATCTCATTACATTTATTTTCCATAGACTCATTATTTATGAGACTCATTTATTTATGTAAAATATTTTAATATTTCAAATTTGATAATTCAAATTTTTACAGTGTATAACATTTTGAAATATTTATATTTTATTACACAACATTTAATAACACAAGATATGGTTCTTGAGAAAAATGACAGCAAAATATAAAAATTTAATTCATAAGGCTGCCTGGAAGTACGTTATGTCCCTTGGGGCTCAATATGGTTATATGCGTGTTCATGTCTTGTATTTTCTATGTGGTCTTTGTTTTGTCTTTTAAGTGTATTTTGTGTTTGTTTTTACAAATAAAAAAAATACATACTCATGCACTATATGCTCAGCATCATGTCTAACATTATGGAAAAGTCCAACGAAGTTGTCACATAAACTCATAGCTCGTCGTGACTTGTTTTTCTTCTCTTGGCTAAGCACACACTTTAACAGGGAGAAATAACATGATTTAAAGTTAAAATACTTGTAACAAAAATGATGAATTATAATTTTGATTCAAAAGAAAGCTTTTTGCAAAATTTTTCATGAAGTTGAAATTCTCTTTATCAAAAAAACCACTTAAATGCCGCAATTTTACTTCAAATTCATTTGTTTCACTGTCCAAACACACAATTCAGAAACAAAAATAAATTAATATTATGAGTAGAGAAAGTTTTAGTCATAAATTTGTACAGCTAAATGTTCCAAAATCCTGAATGATTTTTGATGTAACAACTAAGTTGTATCACAGTAACAGGTTCTACAAAAAAACTTGAGTTTATTATATATTATTCAAAAATTAAAGATTTGTCCATTAAAGCCACAAAAAAAAATTGAGACTTGGTTTATTCAAACCAATGGAAAAAAATCTAGTATTTTCTCATATTAGAGCTGCTAGAGTACCAGGCTGTCCTATGCACCATCTTTGAGCAAAAGTTTGACGTCAGTATTATTGCTATATCCAATGACATATATGCTAAACGGGCTGTACAATGGACAGTCTATTTAAACTCACAAGGAAAGGGTCTTAAGGTGCAGCGCTCTGAAACTCAAAAAAAAAACATACATTCATCTCACCCAGAAACACATGAGAATAAAAAATTAGTGGCAGAGTGCAATTATTGAAGCTGCAAAAATTATTAAAAAATAAAAAATGACAGCAGTCAGCTATTCATAGCCTTTTGTGCTTCTTGGGAATATATGTAGAAGACATCTTTTTTCACTCTTTTTTCCCCAATTTCTCTCTTATAGAAACCAGTTAATTCTTTTTTTTTTCTCTCTCTTTCTAAAATTTCCCTCCGTGACTTTTCTTAATTCATCAAAAGGAATCTTTTGAAACAAAAAAGATTTTAAGTCATTCCCTTGATTTTTAAAAACTACTTCTACTATCGAGTGGTACTTTTGACCACAGTTGAAAATTTTGTTGCTTAACCAGATTTTAACATGGATTTAAAAAAATAAAATGCTGTATAATTCACGAAAGCATAAAGGGTTAGGATGAAATTTTATGAAAAATATTGATTAATTAAAAAGATGATGAAGGATTGAGGCACCACTCAGTATAGCCTACTGCATAATACAGTCAGAGGTGACCAATGACTTCGTTTCATAGAGTAACCAGTAAAACCACAGTGAAAACTCAGTGGGGTTCCACTTTTTCTCACCACAGTGCGTGTGAGAATTTTTGTCTACTGGTTCGGTGGAGTGATGTCGATCACTCATCGGACCATCGATTTCTAATGCTGACCAGTTCGTGACATAGGCAGGAAAACGTCAGTATTAGCTATTGAGTAAAAACTCATATTTTTAGAAGCAAAAGTGTGTAGTCGTATTAATTTGCTAAAATCATACTAAATATGATAGAATCGTAACAATTGTAGGGCAATCATAAGGCATGAGTCGAGATGAAAATGATGTGAAATTAAACCTGTGTATTTGCTCTCACAGTCAGGGCTCTGTTTTGCCAAAACACAGGGTGAGAAATAGATTTATAACACTTCCGAAGGCAGAGGCGGCTGCATTAAAAAAAAACATTAGGGGGGGCTGAAAGTTGCTGGTTATCCCGTATATACTGGACTCAGGCGCGTACGCAGGAGAGCATGCACTGCACCGTTTTTTAAGAAATTATTGGGGGTCTCGGACCCCCCTTACAAAATTTATTGGTGGGGTTCAAATGGCCTCAACCCCTAGGTTCTGGCACCTACGTCCAAAGGGCAGATTTTTATAGCATATAATGGCTTGATGATGGAATTTCAGAAAAAGCAATACTTGTAGGCTAATGTAGGACTGTCATAAAAGGTAAATGGTATTATGTTTCACTCAACTCAGTTGTATGATAGTACCAAGTTGTTTTATATTTTGAAATTAAGTTAATGTGACAAATAATCAGAAAAACTCTTACATCAATTGGTCGCTCCTCCGCTTTATTTCTAATATTCACATCAGCATTCCGCATAAGAAATACTCTGAAATATATTTACACTTATTAAATAAAACATTTAAATTTTTAAACCACACGCTTAAGTTTTTAACTCTTTAAAAAAAAATTATGTAACAATAGTAAATCAGAGGGGGTAACAACCTGTAATTGACCAGGCACAGGTTTCCGGACGACAGTTTGACTTGCTTGGAATTGTTTCCATAATAGAGAATTAATTACTGATTACTTATTTGATCAATGCCAAAGTAAAGAGTTTGACTGTCAAAAACTTTGACTGTCCCACTTCAATACGTCTGACAGCACGCCAGCACTCACTATCTGCCATTCATTTTCTTTCAGTCATAGAAACAAATATTATCAAAAATTAGGAATATCATCAAAATAATTGGCATTTGAGTGCACCTCCTCAAACCCTTAAGAATTATTGATTGAAGATGACTACCTAATTAGCATATGTTGGGACAGTCAACAGTGATCAGCTGTAATACAGTGAAATTTGTCTAAGATGGACACTTTATGAGACTGAAACCTATCTTAAATGGAACAAATACATAAATTTGTGAATAATTAATGCTTTTTAACGATAGGAAACATCTTTAAGATGGAAACTGTCTAATGCAAAACGGAAGGCATATTTAGTCTATTTGTAGATACAAAACCTACTAAAACAAAAAGAATTTTTGGCCAAGTGCAAGTTTTTGTATTTTAGGTGGGAAGAAAGTGAAGTCATTCTGATTCCCCCCTTTTGTTATATAGGTGAACTCTTTCACTTCTGGTAAAAATTGTGAATGCTTATATTAGGCTTACCACATTCACTTGAGAAAAATAAGGTACATTGGGCTTCCAAATATGAGAAAATATGGGACATGGCCAATTAATGCCAAAAGTAAGCAAAGTTGCCAATAATTGCAAAAATAAAAAAAAAGTCACCAATCGTGGGAAATGAAAGCACTACGGAAAATTGCAGTGAATTAAAAAAACATGACAAATATGTTAGATGAATATTTTATTGAAAGTCTTAATTATCGTAATTTGATTTCTGAGTTTGGGGAGGGGGAAGATGTTCTACAAATCAATGATTAAAACTAAAAAGTCAAGTTAGCGTTGTTGAAAATACATGAAAAACTGGGACATTTTTACGAAAAAAGTTGGGACGGCCAAAAAAAACAGAAAAATCGGGACTGTCTGGACTATTTATTATCTATCTGAACTGGTTCTCGGGGTCAGGCTTGAGAGGAAGCTCTGATTTACTATTCAAAATTTAGTAAAAGCTTGTTTAGTATTTTCATTTATGATGCAAATGGTGACTTTTTTAGAAAACAATCCTATTTCTTGGAAAAAGTTTGATAATTTCGGAAGAATAATATGCAAGGGAGACTGAATTATTGTTCACAATTTAACGATACCGTGATTTGGCTACTGCAGAGATTTTTATTCAGTGTAGAGGCTACCAGCAACAAGAAACACGCATTGAATTTGAACACAAAAATGGAGTTTGTAGAGGCATAAAAAAAAGCGAAATTTATATATAAGTGTTACAGATATGCAAAATCTTTTTCTTTCACAAACGTTATTCGCCGTTGATCTCAGTTTTTTTTAAAAAAGGTATGCAATTTCGCAATTTTTATTTTAAATACAGTGAAACCTCACTACAACGATACTCAATATAATGATATCCATTACTATGATAAATCCCTCTATAACGATATTTTTAGGAGATTTTGAAACCGCTATAACAATATTTTTTTATATTCTGCTCAAAATCATTTTGAATTTAATTATAACTTTGTCACCTGTTTTCCTTCTTCTAAAGGCATCTGAAGATATGCCACTATACAGAGATTTACCTGGGTCTCAGGGTATTCAAAAAATCTGGGTCCCTCTTGAGAGAAAGTGGGTCCCTCTCGAAAAAAGTATCCTCTCCATTTCCCCCCATAATTCACTGGCATCTCTATGAATTTTTTCCTGCATGCCCCAGGTCTTTGATCACCTGCTTATATCTCTTCGTTGAGACAGAGCAGTAGGCCATGTTCTGAGGAGGAGGTACTCTGTGAATCAAATAATTCATTTATAAAAATATGTTCTATCCAAAGGTTCATTTACTTTCATTGTCTATTAGTAGGAAAGTTTGCGAAGAAGCCCATTAACACTGAGAATTTAACATATGGAATGTAGCACGTGTAATAAATCTAAACCAAATATACAGTTGATTTCGTGTATAACATTCCCATTTGGAATGTTTTTCCACTTAGTATGGCTACTTATTTTTAAGGTCCCAACTCTAAATGGGAAATCTTAATGAGAATTACTTAAACTGTTTTCCTGCTTACAACATTTTCTTACGACAGTTTTTTGAAAAACGTTATAAGCAGGATCGACTGTAGATAAAAGTTAGAGGAATACATATTTATATATTTACTAATAACTCAATCTATAAATTCCCTTCTGACTGATTTTTCATTTCCTTAAAAAAAATCTTAGTTCTTTCAATAATATCTTCCGATTAAATTTAAAGCAAATGAGATTCTCTCAGTGAGCACTCTCAGACACTTACCTTCTGTGTGTGATTCCCCGTGTCATATAAATCCTTGCAAAGTGATTTTCTAGTAGAATGATTTTATTTTCCGTCCCTGTTGGTCCACCGCACTGATCTGTCGCCATTTAACTGCCACATATTTTCACACCTAAATATGGGAGCTATGTCAGCAGAGGCAGATTTAACGGTGAGCGCACGGGGCTCCTGATTTCTGAAGGGCCCAGAAAAACCAAAACTTCACACTATTTTCTAATTCAAGGGGTCCAATATTTTCTTTTGCGCCCGTGGCCTTGACAACTTTAATCCATCACTTTATGTCAGATTGTGTTGGTGAAAGTTAAGTGTGCTTATGTGTGCCCCCAGCATTTAGCGTGTTTTGTATTCCGTAGATGGTGTCATCTATCTAGGGCCACAACTATTAAGTTCGGAAAGTAATTTCGTTTTTCCAACAGAGGACTTAATTGTATTTTTTCACAGCCAACTTCACACTTAAGTCGCATAATCATTATATATTTTGACAGCTGATATAGCAAGGCTTGCTTGTGAAAAAGTTCAATTGATTCTACGCCATAGTTTTTGGTTGGTCCCCTTTGAAATATGGAAAGTGAAAAGCAGCATTTTCGGCATATTTTACTTATTATCTTTACTTTATTATCGAAAAGGTAAAAATGCTGTTCAGGCAAGAAAAAAATTATCTGATGTGTATGGAGAAGATGTATTGACAGAACATCAGTGCCAAAACTGGTTTGCAAAATTTCGATCCGCAATTTTGATGTTTAAGATGCACCACGTTTTGGAAGGCCAGTTGAAGCTGATGAAGACACAATAAAGGCATTAATTGACGCAAACCGGCGAATAACAACTCGTGAGATCACTGAGATTAAATTTATTGAATTCGACCGTTCATGATCATTTGAAACGCATAGGTTTAATCTCAAAGCTCGACATATTGGTTCATGTTCTTATGCATTGCCGTTTGTGATTTGCTTCTCAAACGTCAAGAAAATGATCCATTTTTGAAGCGCATCATCACTGGGGATGAGAAATGAGTTCTCTACAACAATGTTAAATGCAAGAGATCATAGAGTAAAAAAGATGAACCGGCTCAAAGCACTTCGAAAGCCGATATTCATCAAAAAAAGGTGATGCTATCTGTTTGGTGGGATTTCAAAGGAATAGGCTTTTTTTTTAGCTTCTACCGGACAACACAACGATCAATTCTGAAGTGTATTGTCATCAGCTGGACAAATTGAATGATTCACTTAAACAGAAAAGGCCAGAATTGATCAATAGAAAAGGTGTAGTGTTCCACCAAGATAATGCGAGACCACATACAAGTTTGGTAACTCGCCAAAAGCTTTTACAGCTTGGATGGGATGTACTGCCACACCCACCATATTCTCCAGATCTGGCACCTTCTGATTATTACTTGCTCCGGTCTCTACAAAATTTTTTAGACGGTAAAACCTTTACTTCAAATGAGGAGGTCAAAAATCACCTGGATCAGTTTTTTGTCAGCAAACAAAAATTTTATGAGCATGGAATCATGCTACTGCCAGGAAGATGGCAAAAGGTATTGGACCAGAATGGATAATATATAATTCAATAAAATATTTATTCACTATATGAAAATAGTCTTTCACATTTTCATAAAAAAAAATGAAATTACTTTCCGAGAACAACCTAATAGATACTTTCTCAAATGGGGCAAGCACACATTTTGGCACCCTGTGTAATGTAGAAAAAGCAGTTATAAGCCCCATTTACATGTGTAACAAAATATCCCGGGAAGCTCCTGGTAACAGGGATTTTCACTAAAACCCGTTTACACAGGGCCGCAACTAGATGCTTGGTCACCCGGGGCAAGTGTGCATTTTGGCGCCCTGTTGTAATGTTGAAGGAGGGGTTTGAGAATAAAATTTGCTTCTCCTCTAGTCCAGCGCCCAGGGCACAAGACCCACCTGCTCCCCCTAGTTGTGGCCCTGCATTTACATGCCATTTAGTTTATGCCGGTATTCCCCTACTTTTCGGAAGTCATCACTGGTAACGTGGATTGAACGGGTGGTTGGCTCAAGATGGCCGACGAAGGAGTTAACAGCAATTTTCACGGTACAAAACCGAAAACTCATATTTAATGAAAAATAACTAGATTAATGAAACATCAGAATTAGTGAAATTAATAATTAAATTTCAGATTTGATGAAAATAATTCCTCCATCAATCGATGAAATATCCTGATAAATGAATATTCGGAATTAAAGTCAAATTCTGAAATTTAATAAAAATTATTTCATAGGCTGATTAAAAAAACAAGTGGATTTTTTTCTCCAAAAATTAATGAAAATCCTGGATGGATAAAAATAATCAAAATTCAGAATTTTTAAACAATCACGCAATTAGTGAAAAAATTTGGTGTATTAATGAAAATTCCAAAATTAATGAATCCCATAATGAATTATGAAATTAAAAATAACTCCTTAATGAATGAAAATTTAGAGCTAATTAAAAGTCAAAACTATAGTGAAAGAACAATATTTAACAAAAATTCAGAAAGAAATAAAATAATTCAGGAATTAAAGAAATAATTGATAACACCGTGTTTATGTAAATAACACATTGATACGTATTAAACAATATTTCATAAGATAATGCGAACTCCATCAAAATTACTGTTTATATTTTTAAAAACCCCACCGAATACGAAGAATCGTGCATGTGCGATACATAGGCAGAGATAGACTTGGAAGTCTGGGGGGCAAGATGATGATGATGATGTCTATACATATATACATTAGACCAGTTGACTCCACCTTTGATGATGGGGGCCCCCACGCCCCCTGTATCTCCGCCCATGGGGTGCTCTTTATCTGATAATGCACATAAACGTTGCTCGATGGTTGTCAAGATCATCCATCATGCAACTTCCAGCGTCTGATTCTCCCTAGATCTTGTGACACATTTTGTGTCCCTTCCAAAACATTTTTATCGCTCCTTCATAAAACTTTCATTCTTCCTTCACCTGCTCATCACTGGGGGGGCAAGATGATGATGTCAATTCATATATACATTAGATCAGTTGACCCCACCTTTGACGCTGGGGGAGGGGGGGTCAATGCCCCCACGCACCCCCCGTATCTCCGCCCATGGCCCCCACATGGGGGAGGGCTGACAGGGCTCCAGCCCTGGGGCCCAGGAGTCTGGGGGGCCCGTGGAAAGGTCTTTCCGATTTTTTTTCTTTCAGATATGTTCCATAGCAAAATAGACAGAACTCTTTTATATCAGTCATATCAATTTATAGTCGTATGGACGGATATCTTGAACTACGTACCTTCTATTCTCATTGAAATTTTTTTCAACTATACACATGTACAAGTCAACGAAAAAAAAAAAAACCAAACGGAAACGAAGAAAAGAACATTGTACAAGCCCCCCCCCCCCCCACTCTTGGATGGCACAAGGTTTCTAGAATATATAGTCGTTCTCCTAGGAACGAAAAAAAGGCATTGTGATGGTCAAGGACACCAGCATTTTGTGTGTGTCCTCAGGGCGACAGCGCGACCCCTACTGTTTCAGTTTGTAGAAGGTCATAATCTCTGGATAGAAACGAAAATTGGCGTAAACACATGTCGTATTCCAGAGTGAAATTGCCTTTGGGTGCCGATAAAGCACATGAACCCCCCCCCCACCACCCTGGAACAGGGGCCCCGTAGGCTGCGCTCTTCAGCGGACCCCCTCTATAGTGAACTAATAGTGTGAAGAAAGAAAACAAAATGACAAGAATAGTCCAGGCCCCAGGCCTGAAGCTCCGCCAGCCCTACTCTCGTTATGATACTGAGAAAGCTTTGCTGCAAGCTTTTGTACAAAATACAGTGGATCCCGCATATAACGTTTTCCTCCTTAGTGCGACTTATTTTGTGACTCTTTCGTGCCAACTCTGATTGATAGTCATCGAGATTTCTCGTTTAAAGCGTTTTCCCGCAAAAAGTATTGTACGAAATCGCTGTAATGACGTGTGTACTGAATCACGTGATTTCGCTCACGGCCCCTCTAATAATCCCCTCCCACTCCGGGAGGGGGGCGCGGTAGCCCGGTCGATAAGATGCTCGCCTAAAGTACCAAAGGATGTTCAGAGGTGTCGCGAGTTCGATACCCAGTTCGTCCTTGTCAGAAAACTTTCCTGACACAGGGGTACAACAAAAAACGGCGATTTGACCGCAGCAAAAATTGCTACCGCAGGGAGTCCCCCATCGAGGGGTTAGCGCACCAACCTCTCGATGAGTATGAAAAACAAGCCTGCCGTTCGGAATCGGCAATAAATTGTAGGTCCCGGTCTAATTAGCCCTCGTGTGCAGAAAATGACCGTGGTGCGACAAAAATGATCAAATGATCAATGACCCACTCCGAACAAATCAAGGGGTTTTTTCCCTTGCTTCTGGAAAAAAAGGCTACATTTTTCGCATCGGCCTTTTTTTATTCGCTGTACTGTCTTGAGGACACATCTCCCCAAGGTTTCCAGAATATCTAGAATCATCTCCCATCAAAACTTCTATTCATATACGACATTTTGTTGGATCGGTTGAACAGAAAAATATTTACGGTTCGCGTCTGCAAAAATACAGTTCTTCGAAATCTTTTAGTAAAATAGTTGAACAAGTTTGTGTACATAAAGGATTAATTTTTTTCCCACGTGGATGAATCCTACGGTTCTAGCCCAAAAGAACGGTAAGCAAAGCTAAAAATGTAAATTTTTGTTAAATTTTTATTTTGAGCATTAAGAGTTAACTATAATAAATCTATGTCCGAAGAGTTTGGCCCTGCCTCGAGGCCAGTTGCATGTTTGTTTAATTGTGTTTCGTAAAGTTTAAAAACGCTTACTTTTAATAGGGCATATCTACAAATTACAGAGTAACCTCGTTCATACATCACTCAGTTATACGACTTTCATGTTTATATGACGTTTAACTTTAAAATGTATTGTTACCAATTGCTACCAAACAGCAATACAACAAATACATTTTAATGTTAAAATATTTCATTCATTTATTTAATGTAAAATCTCAATTATTCGACGTTTTCACTTCGACTCAAACTCGGAAAATTTTGAAAAAAGAAAAACGTAATTTATATCCACATCAAATGCGCACAAAATTTTTGTATGCAGTGAAAGCGCGTTGCTGCAACAGTTCTTGCATATTGCCACCGCAAAAGACATAAATTTTAGGGTAATTGCTGACGTATACGAAAATTGCCAACGAGATGGCTGATGACCATTTAGAGTGGACACTTAAGTGATTTGTTTATTGCCTCTTTCTGAGAATACGTAGATGTGGAGAGTCTCGAAGAAATGGATTTCAATTGTTTTGACGGCCATACGTCCTTTCAGAATTTTTTCTCTCCCTATGTTTTCAACGTTATCCTGAGAGGGTGAGAAAGTCTACTGTAAGCATTGGGTGGGGTACAGGTCTGCCGAAAATAGACAGATACGGTACACATGCACAGTAAGTTCTTTCGATCATTTCCTGTAGAATTTTCTTTCAATGTGGTGCTTCTTTTGCTGACAGGGCCGTCCTACGAACATCATGGGCCCCCGGGCCAATTGATTTTTCTGAGGCCCAACCTGGAGAATTCTCGAAAATTTCAATTAGTTCCTAGGCCGTGCTCGGGTGGGTCCATGCATTCAGACGGCACTGCTTGCTGACTGCGTCAAATCCACCGTTCGTAATGTCGCTCTCTCTAAAAAAACTGGAAATTTTGGAAGAATTTTAAATTGATAACGAAAGTTCATCTTGCAAACTAGTTGAATATCTTCGTTTCAACTTTTTGAAACGATTATAAAGCAGAGAAAAAAAACCAAAGAACAAGCTCCTGATTGAAAATCATCTACTGCCAAAAAGAAAAAGTCCAAGATGGGGAAATTTTTTGCAAGTCGAGAAGATTTTGTTGCAATTTTGTACCCAATGTGTGTTGTGCTAAATTTTATTTCTTTAAATGATTTGAAATGTGATTTAATTTCCTCTCAAGTATGAAATGATATTTTTTAAACAGAATTGGAATGCAATTAAACACATAACATTTTATATGTATGGGGGAAGGAGATAATTTTTTAAAAAGGCTCAGGTATTCACTTCGACTTACACATAAAACGTTTTATAAAACGTTTTGACTCGGCCTATTGAACGTCGTATAAACGACTGTAACAGAATTGTCAAGTTGCTCAGTTGAATAGATGAAGTGAACATAAATATTTGTATTATTTCAGTTCAATTTTTCAGGCCGGTGCTACCGTATCATTTGGCCTTAGGCTGTGAAAATAAGTTAATAGTTATTTAAAATGAAATAGTTTATAGTATCTGAATTTGTTTCCCGGCAGGTCCGGAATCGAAAGCATTAATTTATCTTCATAGTCGAAATACTTCATTGCTGATGATAGACGGAAAGTAACGTAGCAGCTGGCTTTGTCAAGGCTACGTGCAGTAAGTAACATCTTGGAGATCCGGCTCTCAACCGAGAGGCCACTGTTGGAATAGATCCGGCCCTCAACCGAGAGGCCCCTTGGAGCTGATCGAAGTGGCCCCCTGGAGCTGATCGAAGTGGCCCCCTGGAGCTGATCGAAGTGGCCCCCTGGAGCTGATCGAGGGGGTCCGGCTCTCAACCGAGAGACCTCCACTGATACTTACGGGGATACGCTACGCCGAAGTGACCATCAACATCGGATGTCCGATCGGCATAGAAGACTGACTATTGATGACCATAAACCGGTGAGACCGTATCTTTCTGTCAATGTGAAATAGAGGGCTCTATGTTGAATTAATCTACTGTTAAAATTGTCTAACTTATACATTCGAACCTAATAAATAATATTTTCATGCGAAAGTTTATTTGTAATAATTTTCCACTTGTCGTTTGCCACTACAATTACTGGATATTTCGAACCGGGCAAGCAACTCTCTTATAAGGGACGTTGCAGTGCTGCCCTGCGTCGTGTCGCGAAAGCTGCTCAATTTGCGCTTAGCTAAGCGAAAATCGAGTTGCGTTCGCGAGTGGGCGGGACCCGAGTACGATGACGTCAACACGCCTCACGCGTAGCGAGGGGATGCGCATATTGGAACGCGTTCCCAGTGCACGAGCGTTTTGGAAAGGAAACAATTTCGGAGGACTGGAACCTTGTCATTTGGGAGGCTCCCGGAGCCTGGATTATTGGTAATTAAAGTTGACATTAATGAAGACAACATTAATTAAAAATAAAATACGGGAATGCGCTGAAAAATATACATTAAAATACCGTATATAAAAACGTGAACACAAAGAAATAATAAAAAATTCGGATTGATGACAATTCAAAATTAGAGAATAATTAAAAAACTATTGAAAATTCAGATGTTTCTGATGAATTTTTCCTTAAAAAAACTAAAGGTACATAAATTAATGACAACCTTACATTAATTAATCGAAACTGAAAATGGATAAAAATTAAGGTAAATTTAGGAGGGATAAAAATTTTAATGAAAATTAAAGGTTTATGAAAATTAATGAAAATATATAAAATTCAAAATTTAGAATGAATCATACAATAAACTCAACGATTATTGTATGATTATTAACAGAATTAACAGAAATTGGATTAATGAATATTCCGAAATTAATGGAATTTTTCCGAAATTAATCCCATAAAGAATGAAAATTTGGAACTTCTGAAAAGTTAAAACAAATGAAACGATTGATCACAATTTAAAATTAATGAATAATTCCAAAACTGCTGGGAATTCATATTTAATGGAAAAATAGATTAGTGAAACACCAGAATTAGTGAAATTAATAATTAAATTTCAAATTTAATAAAAATTATTCCTCTATCGATCGATAAAATATAATTAATGAATATTCGGAATTAAAGCCGAATTCAGAAATTTAATGGAAAATATTTCGTAGGCTATTAAAAAAACGAGTAGATTTCTCTAAAAATTAATAAAAATTCAGAATTAATGACATTTTTCTAAATTTGGAATAAAAAAAATTAGTGAAAATCCCGAAATTAATGAATCCCATAATGAATTCCGAAATTATGAATCCTATAATGAATTCTGAAATTAATGAATCCCAAAATGAATTCCGAAAAATAACTCCTTAATGAATTAAAATTTAGAACTAATGAAAAGTCAAAACCTTGGAAAGAACAATAATATTTAATAAAAACTCAGAAAGAAAGAAAATAATTCAGGAATTAATTATTTCTTTAATTAATTGATTAATTCTTTAATTAATTTAAGAAATAATTGATTATACATGTAAATAACGTTGATATTAAACAACATTTTTCATAAGAGAATACGAACTCTATCAAAATGACGGTTTAATTTTTAAAAAACCCCTACCGAATACGAAGAATCGTGCGCGCGGGGCACGAAAATCTGCGGCTCAACAGCAGCGCCAACCAGTGCACGCGTACACGCGCTTAGCGTAGTGTCACCTCGTGTCTCAATTTGCGCTGTCTTTCTGATTTCCGTTGGCCGCAAAACAGAGTGCTGCCCTGCTTCGTGTCACGAACGATGCACGCGGCTCAATTTGCGCTTTGCCTAATACAGCGGTTCCCAACCGGGAGTACGCGAGAGGTCGTTAAGGGGTACGCGAAAAGAAAATGGTAATGGCGGCCATCCATCTAAAAAAACAAAATAATTAAAAACATTAAAAAGAATTTTTTTAAAAATAGGTAGAGGTTTTTACTGATATTGTCAGTTGTAATATATTGGTCTTCCCTATCAATAAAATCTTCTATAAAAGAGGGGTTGTGTCCGCTGGAAGAGTCGGCCTCCCGCCCCCAACCCTCACGATCGGGATTCGTGAACTCCTTCCTTTCGGCTCACTTTACTTCTGCGTTTTAGATTTGATTCTTGACACATGCGGGGCTGTGCATAAAAGCGAAAAATTAATTCGTGTTGTGTTTAACTTTTGTTGTGGGCGTTTGTATTGAGACGTGTGCGTATTATTCCCACAATTTTCTGCGTCAACTTTTCTACCAAGCACCTACTACTCACGCGATTTGCGCTATGGATCAGTGGCTAAAAACTAGATCTGTGCGGAAGCGGACTGAAACACCGAAATGAAATACCGTGCACCTGTAAACCTGAAAACATATTTTGAATCTTCCAAAAGTGATTCTGCCAAAGCTACCGAAACCTCCTACTATATTAGCTATCGCATTGCGAGACGAGGAAAAAAAATCACACTATTGGTGAAAAGATGCTGTCAGATGCATGTTTGAAGAGGGAAGTACTCTTATATAATGAGTTAGATATCTCTGTCAAATAATGCAATGTCTCGAAGAATACAGGACAAGTCAGGCGATGTTGAGAGCACAGTCATAAGTCATGTCAAAGGTGAATTTTTTTTCTATCCAAGTCGACGAAAGTACCGACGTTTTGAGCAATATTCTGTGCTACTTTTAATTGCTAAGTACTTGAAAGATAACTCGAAGTTTTTTATTTGTCACCCATTGAAGGGGTCGTACGACTGTTTAAGACTTATTTGAAGCAATTGATCATTATCTCGTTGAAAAAGAATTCAATGGTCAAAATGCATTGGGCTCACAAGAGATGGAAGAAAATCCACGGAAGGTTGCTACTGGGGCCGTCGTGCACGCGTGGCAGAAGTCTCTCCCAAAATGAAATGGACTCACTACTATATTCACAGACAGATCCCTGCATCGAAACCGTTGCCTCCAAATTTGCGAAACGTTCTTGATGAAGCGATCAAGGTTTTCAACTTTGTCAAGGTGAATCCTATCAACTAGAGGTTGTTTAAATTGTTGTGGGCAGTGCCGTCTTAACGCATGGGCCCACCCGGGCACGGTCCGGGGGGCCTCAAGAGAAGAGGGGGCTTAACAAAAATGAGATCCGGTTGAAATTTTCTAGAATGTACCTGGTAGAGCCTCAGAAAAACCACTTGGCCTGGGGGCCCATGATACTCTTAAGACGGCTCTGGTTGTGGGAAGATATGGACATCCTTCACAACGCTTTGCTCTTGTACACCGAAGTTAGGTGGCTGTCCCGGGGTTAAGTCCTGACGTTGCTGTTCGAACTTCGGAACGAGGTAGCCCTTTTTTTTTAGGAAGTGTTTGAAACACTTCACGATTTCTTGTCACAAGCCGAGCTAAATTTAACAGTCGGTCACTTGGAAGGATTAAAATCCTCGTTTGAAAAATATTTTTCAGAGCCGGAAATGGGTGATCGATGGATATCTAATCCTTTCAAAGAAGACTATTTTCAACCGGCTTGATTGTCGATTCCAGAAAAAGATAAATCGCTGGAGCTCTCATCAGATACCCCTCTGAACATCCTCTTCAATGACGGGATGGTGAACCTAGTCAGTTTTTGGGCTTGCCGCGGTGACGAATACGTTGAACTTTCTAGAAAAGCCATAATATTTTTGTTGCCGTTTGTTAGCACTGAGCTTGTTGAACGGGCGTTTTCTTCTCGTATACTTACATAAAAAATAAATATAGATGCAAATTGAACGCACTCCAGATTTCAGTTTGTATTTATCCTCTTTTGAGCCTAATTTTTTAAAAAACTTTGTAATTCAATACAGTCCCAAACATCACATTAATTTTTTTCCCAAAATTTGTGTTAATTTGTTTGCTTACTTGGAAAATAAAAAAAGCTAAATAATGAAAAAAAATAGACCATTTAATTTAATACGTGTACCTTTTTTTTAAGTTTTCCGAAAACTGTAATGGGTGAAACAGATTGGGGGGGGGGGGGAGTCCGGAGGATTCGGGGTTGGGGGTACGCGGAAAGGAACCGAGCCAGCTGCTCGATGGTAGAACCCCTATAGAACCGTCTTAGCGAGGGGCTACAACAGTGGTGCTCAACCGTGTGAACTTCCGGGGGCTCCGCGGCCGGTCGAGAAAAATAAACCCAGTAAATTTGAAAAAAATTATAAATATTTTTCAAATAATAAAAATAAGTCAACTTTGATTAATAAATAGAAAATAGGCCTACGGGGCTCCGTCATAGAAATTATATACCAGAAAGGGCTCCATGGGTCAAAAAAGGTTGAAAACCGCTGCACTAGAATGCATATTTCGCAAATGCAACCGCTATTCCGCGATTACACGATTTTTTTCGTAATTTTTTCCACACAGCCAATCACGTTGCTTCAGCCTCTACGATATCTTCATTTTCGTACCTGATCGCGGAACAGTGGTGCAAACAAGGTAGACATTTCCACTGATTTTCCGCGAAGCATTTCAAATGTGCAATCGCGCCATTTTCAATAATAACGATTTTAATTTTTAAACCAAAAAATTTATGCATTCAAAGCAAACTTAAATATTCAAACAGTTAAAGGAGGATAACGACTTCAAATTTCTGAAAATGTGATAGAAAATCCTGTAAATTTTAGTAAAAAATTTCTCAAATTTATCAACGCATTTTTCGATAGTAAATCGACTAAAAATAAACCGATAAATTATAGTATGAAAAAATATATTCGTGCATGTTAAAAATCGCAAACAACTATGAAATATTTAAACATCTATTTAAATATCAGAACTTCAGAAGAGTAAAGATATACTAAAAGGAATTACATTTTTTTAAAGCATTATTATTGGTCTTGATAAAATTTTTTCTACATATTTTTTGTTATAATATTTCATTGATTTATATACCAAAATTTTAAGATTCGGCAAAATATAAATACATTATAAATTCGGTACAAACTGAAATATTCAAACAGCTAAAGGGGCGGATCACGAAAACCTTTTCAAATTTTAGTAAAATATTTCTCCAATATGCAATTTTCGATAGCAAATCGACTAAAAATAAACAGAAAAATTATTGTATAAAAAAATATATACATGTATATTATTCACGTTAATTAGTCGTAAACAGCTATAAAATATTTAAAAATCGGAACTTAAGAAAAGAAAAGACACTAAAAGACAACTACGTTTTTTATAACATTAATGGTCGTAATTTCTTCTGCATGCTTTTGTTATAATATTTAACTGTTACAGTACTTGTATTTTAAGAGTCCGAAAGATATATTGTAAGTTGTATTGCATCAGCAAAAAGAATTAAAATGTTTAAACCATTTTCTGACGAGGAGTTCAAAAAAGTTGACTTTCACGAACTGAATTCGAACCCTGGTCTTCAGATTCGCAATCCAATACACTATCACCTACCATGACCGTCTTACGAGCACCATGGGCCCCCGGGCCAAGTGGTTTTTCTGAGGCCCTACCAGATAAATTATAGAAAATTTCAACCAAATCTTCTTTTTACAAGGTTCCTTTTCTCTTGAGGCCCGGGTAGGCCCATGCGTTAAGACGGCACTGTCACCTACACTAACTCGGCTGACGGAAAGGGTCTTAAAACTGTTTATCACCAAAAGCATATACTGTTAGTGAAATTTTTTTTTTTTTGAAATTTATTATCACTTCATCACTCGCTACCATTAACCACGGAATTTTAATCCTTTCCTTACGCGAATTAAAATAATGTTTGTTTGGCATATAACAGCGTGTTAATCTTTCAGAATAACATTCCAGTAATTACATAACGAAGCCACCTTGTGGCCGAAAGCACAACAGATCGTACGATATTAAGGTAGTGGGAATTATCATAAACCAAGAAGAGACGTGATTGGTTGAAATCGTGTAATCGCCGAATAGCGGTGCATTTAGCGGCGAAATTAGCACACTAACTTATAGATAGGTCAAGTCCTTATCAAGTCGCCTTAGCGAGGGGATGCGCATATTGGAAGGCATTCCCAGTGCACGAGCGTTTTCGGAAGAAAACGATTTCGAAGGTCCGGAACCTTGGCATTTGGGAGGCTCCCGAAGCCAGGATATTATACATTGGTCATTAAAGTTGACATTAATGAAGACATAACATTAATTAAAATATAAACTACGGGAATACTGAAAAATATATATCAAAATACCGTATGTATATAAAAACGTGAACACTAAAAAAATAATAAAATAGCAGGATTGATGACAATTCAAAATTAGTGAATAATTAAAAATCTATTGGGAAATTCAGATGTTTCTGTTCCTTAAAAAAACTATGAAAACTATTTACATAAATTAATCAAAATTGAAAATGGATAAAAATTAACGCAAATTTAGGATGGATAAAAATTAATTCGGGGTTAATGAAAATATTAATATTAATTAATGAAAATGTTATTAAATGAGTGAAAATGAATTTAAGAAAATTCAAAATTTAGAATGAATCACACAATTAATAAAATTAAATAAAGATTATCATATAATTAACAGAAATTAAAATGAATGAAAATTCCGAAACTAATGGTATTTAATTAATGGAATTTTTCAGAAATTAATTTCCGACATTAATCCCATAATGAATGAAAATTTAGAGCTAATGAAAAGTCAAAACCTTGGAAAACACAATATTTAATAAAAATTCAGAAAGAAATAAAATAATTAAGGAATTAAAGAAATAATTGATAATACCATGTTTATGTAAATAACGTTGATATTAAACATTTTTCATAAGAGAATGCGAACTCTATCAAAATAACGGTTTATTTTTTAAAAACTCCTACCGAATACGAAAGAATCGCGCACGCTGGACATGAAAATCTGCGGCTCAATAGCAGCGCGATTAGCGTAGTGTCACCCCGTGTCTCAATTTGTGCTAAATTGGTTTGCCGTCTCAATTTAACCTGCCCTCTCAGGGCCGTTGTGTGTGTGTTTTTGTTTGTGTGTGTGTACAGAATTTAAAAATTTCGGAGTTTCTCCTCCCTTCCGATCACATACCGGAAACTACGGTACTTTCGCGGCTATCTGACGGCATTTATAATAAGTACGCTGATCATATTTCCTCGCGGAAAATCGGGATTCCATATACGGGATATCGTCAATTGACGCCAAAACTAAACAAAGTTGCCAAATATTGGTGAAATTACGGAAAAATGACAATGGCTGGAAATGAAGCATTACTGCAAATTATAGTGAATTAAAATGAATTTCACGAAAAAAAAATTCACAAAGACAAATGTGGGAGATTAATGCTCTTACTTATAGTTGTAATTATAACATAATTTATGAGTTGAAAAATAATTTCTCAATTTTTGATTTCAATAAAGAATAAAAAATTCACGTAAGCTTCATGTAGAAAACGGGAAAAACCGGAACACTTGCCAAAAAGTCAGGACGGCCAGAAAAATAAAAATATCGAAACTATCTCGGAAAATACGGGACGTATGGTCACCCTCAAAAAAGGAAGCAACTAATTAATATCTTCAATGTGTGAGCGTGTATATCAGTACAGTAGTATAAAAAGTTGTAAAACCACTTTTTCAAAGCCGCGCGATCGTGACAGACTGTGAAAAGAAGGAAAAAAAAATTGGGGGTTTTTTCTCTCTACTTGGAGTCTCCTTTTTCCCTCTTTTTCTAGGAACTATATAATATAAATTTTTATAATAAAATAAAATTTTTATGCATAGTTTTCGAAATTTCGGGTATTTGACGCGCTCAATGGCATCTCTGATCTGATAACATCAATATTTTGCTCTAAAAATTTACTGAACGCTAAAGTAAGTTATTGGTATTACTGCTTTCTGTATAAGACATGAAAGTGCAATGCGGTAAACTTCTTTATGGGGGAGGGGCAATGCATCTTAGTGAATTTTTATAATAAATTAATCAATTATATATTCAATTTTTTGCGGCAAATAAATAGATAAAAGTGCATTTTCTGATGGTATTAACAATGCGGCGCATTAGTGTGACGCGGGGCGGCTCGAACTTCCTGCCGCCAGGGTGCAAAGCCTCATATGCCGCGACCATGGCAGGTGGCTGGCAGGGCTTTTGTGAAAGGGGACCAAGAGATACGTTTGAGAAGAAAGCCACATACCAAAGCTGCATTAAGAGTACAGCTGCACTAACTTACAAGCGGCTTTGCCACATACCGTTGTGTACCGTGCAAAATGTGCGTGAATATACGTCCCGCTTTTGAAGTAGATTTTTCTGGTAGTTTTTTTTGGTTCCAGAATTATTTTACCATTCTTAATAGTACCAGATAACTTAATCCTTGAACCAGCAATTATCTTTATGAGCCATCATTACCTATCCTATAAGGATGAGATGTATAACAAGGTTTTATTTTTTTATTAAGGAAATTTTTTCAAAGGTGTTTCTTGCATTCCAGGGAAAGGACAAGTTTGAAGCCTAATTTTTCCTTTGTTTTCATTTGACTATTCTGGATGAGAGGAGCCAAAATGCACACTTGCGCCTTGTGATAGAGTACAGGGGCGGTGCTTGGCCTTGTCACTCATTGCGGCAGCTCAGGGCGCCGCGCAAAGAGGGGTGATAAATCCGAGGTGAATGGGTAAAAAAAAAAAGATATTGGCTGAAAAAAAATCAAAGAAAATGTTTTCTGTCTGCTCTGGAAGGGGCAGAAATTTTTTTTTTCATACTATAAATTAACTGTAGAAGGGGCCACATGGAAAATATCGGCTTGTGTCCAGCGAAAGATTCCAGCCTAGGGGCCCTCATGCTGGACGTAGGGGCTATGATGGGACAGACAGGAGTAGCAAAAAATAAGTCCTGCACGGGTACAGATTTTGTCTTGAGTCGCCCCGATAGCTTACATTCTAGTTTCTGGTATTACGGTCAAAGGCCCTGTCTATTTTCTCAATGTTTCCATTGTCGAAGTATGTCTCAAAAACATGATGTCGTGAATTTTTACTTTGTTAAATTTTAGGGTCTTAACTAAAGTCTACGTGCCGCCCCTTACAACCTGCCACCCGGGTGCGCTGCACTCACTCCTTGCACCCTCGCTTTGGCCACCCCTGGTGTGACGTCACGACTGACAGCATTGATTCCAAACAAACATGAGCTGGGCAAAATTATAAAGGAAAACACCATAGGACGTGAGTCACTGTTTAAATTATTTTTCCAAAAAAAACACGATCAAATAAGACTTGTGAGATCTTGAAATGGAAACTTCAAACTCTTGTGAACATGCAATGTTAAAAATATATGAATAATTTTCCTCTTTTTGACTACGAAAGCTTTTTATTTCTCGCATGCTATCTGTTTAGTCGTATTTATCCTAGTAGCCATGCATTTGATTCCTGCATTAAATCCATGAATCACTTGAATCCACCTTCAATCGAACAAATTTGTTTTTGGGTAATTTTTTCCCCTCTATGAAAAATGTCCCATCTCTCGTGTGCCGACTATAACACCACGTTCAAACTCACTTAAATCTCGATAACCTGCCATTGTAGCAGCAGTAACTGATCTAACAACTATGCCAGACACTTGTTGTGTTATATAGGCGTTGCCGACCGCAGCGCCGTACTCTGATTGGTTCCATATCTCTTTATTTGCATACACATGCCTGTACCAG
The DNA here is from genome assembly GCF_987345545.1 of Pholcus phalangioides. Lineage (NCBI taxonomy): Eukaryota > Metazoa > Arthropoda > Arachnida > Araneae > Pholcidae > Pholcus > Pholcus phalangioides. The sequence goes on along the minus strand of NW_028301625.1, from coordinate 2,718,720 downwards.
TTTTTTTGGCTCTTCAGTTTATATATTATATATGATAATATATAATAATATAATAAATTATGTGGTCTTTTTGGCGCAGTTTGACCAAATTGGTCCTTGCACCAATAAATTCAAAATCCAATCCAAGTATTAATGGAAAAATAGTCATAGAATTACTGAAAGCAATAATTGCAAAACTACTGATAGAAATCAGAATTATTGAGAATAATTTTGGAATTGTCAAGAGTAATTTTAGAATTGCTAAAAGTAATAAATTATGAAAAAATTAAGAGTTTTTGAAAGAAATAAGTTCATAATTGATGAAAATTTAAAGTTAATTGAAAAATTAATTCCAGAATTATCGGGACAAAATTCAAATTTAATGAAATAAATATATTCAGAGCAATTAGGCCAAATGCACATGAACAGATAGCATGCGGGAAATAAAAAGCTTTCATAGCTAATTAGAGACAAACTATCATTATATTTTTAACACTGTTCACAAGAGTTTGAAGTTTCCATTTCAAGAGCTCACAAGTCTTATTTGATCATATTTTTTTAGAAAAATAATTTAAAAAGAGACTCACCTACGTCCTATGGAGTTTTCCTTTATAATATCACCCAGTTCACATTTGTTTGGAATCAGCGCTGCCGATCGTGACGTCACCAATAATGTGCCCTATGTCAATGTAGAAAATATGACAGCGTAAATTTGATCACATGTAAGGATAATTTTGCCTTTTGATATAACGATAATTCTTCTAAAATTATATTTTTTGTGGCTCCGCAGAATATTGTTATATTGAAGTTTCACCACAATAAAATCAAAATAGATAATGGAACAGAAATATGACTTGAAAATAATTAAATGGGAAAATTTTAATTACTCACTCTATGCATTCAGAATGGTCTTGTCTGGCTGCAATATGCCTGAAATCGTATTACATCTTAGAATTTTTATTTTCAAAAGCACTAAAATGCATGGTCTCATTTGTACACACAAAGTATAAATAATTTAAGTAATATATTACAGCCTTAATTTCTAATAAAGTTAACTTTCACCTCTTGCCAGCTAATTCAAAAATACAGCCTATAACTGATAACTTTTTTCTGGCATTAAAACTTAAGAGATTCTAATGAATGTTTATGAACATTTTGACTTCGGGGGATTATAATATATAATGTTTATATATTATAAAATTCTCAAAGAAAACTAAAAGTAAGTAAAATGTAAATAATCAAGTTTTTATTAAATTTTTTATAAAACATTTTTTAGTTCTTGAATGCAAATTGCGCATGGCTTATGTGAAGCTGTAGTGTGCAGCGATTATACAAAACTTTTTTCTTCTGTCACTTTTACACAATAGAATTAAATTTATTTTAATCTACAATAAAACCATCATATCCAAATGTAATTGATTCCAGTTCCTTCTGAGATACCTGACACCATGGAAGGAAAATGAATCCAATTTGCTCTAATGTTTCTTTCATCAGTCCCCTGACTCAAAAGGTTGCGAGCTACTGCAAATGCAGTGTGTGGCCACACTACAATAAACTGGGCTGCATATGGCTACAGGAGTGGTAACCTTTGATGCCAATGAGCTTATGGTCAGTGGTGTAGATGTGGCAAGGTTAAGGGGGGACATCTTATATACTAACCTTTTACCGGCTGAATTAAAATTTGGATTATTTTTTATAATTTCTCCTTTTTATCCCCTTCTGATCCTTAAGTTTAGATATATCAACTAAAAAATATATGAAAAACATTTTTTTCAATGTTTTGTGAACTTGCCCATTCATGGCAACATTAAAATTAAAAACAAAAAACTCCGTCTATATTATTCTTTCTTAAAAATAGGCGGTTTAAAAAAATTAAATTTATGACATAAGTGCTGAAATGAGTGAAATTTTTGTTTTTTAAATTAAGTTTGGAATCTTACACCTACCTTCAGGAAAGAAAATCAAGTACTTTCATGAATGAGAAATATTTTGTTTTCATTAATAAAACCAGTTACCAATTAGGAACATTGAAAGGCTAAGGATGAAACAGAAAGTATGAAATTTAAAACAAGAACTTGAGCACTCTTCTAAGCTATTGGGAGAGATGATTCTAAACATTCATTTCTCAAGAACACAAAGTTAATTGACTGTGGGGACCTGTGTAGAACCCACAAACTAAACTGCAAAGATCTCCACAAACAGTACATGCAGCTTATATAAAGCTGTGATATGTGAAAAGCTGCACTCTTCTTATGGAAACTTTTCCTCCGGTCATTTTTTTTTTGGTATGACTTATTTAGCAGAAATTACAATACTCATGCATATAGTTCTCAAAACTGATAATGAAACAAAGATCACATACAGAGGAGTATCGCCATGCTCATTGCTTTCATTGACATCACATCCAGCATCAAGACACAAGGCACATACTTGAACATTTCCTGAAAATGCTGCCCAATGTAGTGCTGTATTTCCTTCCTAAGAACAAATGCAAGAAAATTTAAGAAGTCATATTAAACATGCAAATTATGTGCAAAATTACTTAGAGATTCACCAGCTTACGTTGTCTCTGATTTCTGGATTTCCACCTCTGCCAAGAAGGTACCTTACCACTTCAGCATGGCCATGCTCAGCTGCCCAGACCATAGGTGTCCAACCTCCATCATCCTTAGATTTAAAGGGAAAGTATGTGAAAGAGAATTAAGTTATTCAGGACATTTTGACTGATGTATTACAAGCAGGAAATTGGAGAAATCATCATTTATAGCAATGACAAATAAATTTCAGATTTAGATGACTTACAATATTTTACATATTTAATTATAATCAACGCCATAGTGGGGGGACTTGAGGGTCTGGTGTTTGCCCCCAAAATGTGAGAAAATAACCGAAAAAAAGGGGGAAAGATGGCCAAATCGATTGTTCTATCACTTTGGTCCTCCCGAAAGAAACTTCTGGCTACGGGCCTGATTATAAATGTGCATTGATACCCATCAGTGGCGTTGAAGCCAAGGGTGCTATGGGCGCTTGAACACCTGTGCTAATTTGTGGCACTATTACTTCACCAAACACCAACTCCAGCCATATCATTATATTGCAATTTACTGTCATTGGAAATGAACATTGGGTTGGAAATGAAAGCGCCATCTATCCGTAGACACATAAAGCTTGTTAGGGAAAATATCTTGTTATCTATATTCTTCCCCTGATTTGAACCTGGGACTTGATGGCTATCTTCACAGTGGTAGATGAGCATCTTACCACCATTCCACTCGGACAATCGAAATTCATCTGCCTCTACCGGAAAGATTTGTGGTACTGGTCCAAGCCACCCCATGATTGATTCAGAAATCAAAGTTTCCTGGCACCCACAGGTCTTAAACATTTCTCATGCCCTGATAAGCCTAGCCATGTATATGTTGTACCATGCATTGATACCAACTTCATAAATGAAATTTTTGAAAGTCGTGTCTAAAAATTGACATAAAAATGGTCATATCATCCATTTCTAATAAGTCATCTTAATGCCACTTCATGATGAGTTTTTACCTCTTTGAGTACAGGGACGAAATATTTAGTCTCGAAGCAAATGAAAGAAATACATTCGAGCTCTCCCTATCTTTTCCTCGTACCCCAAACTTCATTGGTAACCCAAAAGCGAACCGGTTAAATTTATTTATTTATGCAATATTGTTGGCCTAGAGACCTACACAAGATGTGGTTGATTTACACACATATATTTTGTAACATTGGACAATAAATCAATAATTGTAGGGGAATCAACAATAGCAGAGAGGAGTTTGTTCCAATCACCATAGATGATTGGTTCAGTGGTTTTCAACCTTTTAAAAAGTGCTCATGGAGCACTTTTTAATAAAAAATTTCTATGGCGGAGCCCCGTGGGCATATTTTTTATTTATTTGTCAAAGATACTGATTTATTTTTATGATTTAAAAATATTTATAATGTTTTGAAATTTGCTGTTTTTTTTTTATATTTTTCTCGTGGCCACAGAGCACCAGTTGAGAACCGCTGATCTATGGTATTAGGAAAGAGGCTATATTTAAAACAGTCGGTAGAGGCAAAAATATGTGTTAGTTTTTTGGACTGACCAAGTCTATTGAAGACATAGGAAGGCTTAGTCGGAATATTGGACATATTGTGCTTAAATTACCATGAATAATCGTTTAAAGCATGGCTAATCGAGAGATAAGTTGATGCATAGCGAGTGTGTGGAGATTAAGTTTGTATTTAAGATCGGAAACGGAACTAAAAGAGGACCAGCAGTCGTGACTAAAGCGTGTTGATTTATTTTGGATAGATTCACATTTGTTAATGTTACTCTCAATATGGGGTCCCAGACCTCAACTGCATATGAGTGTATGGGAGAAATATAAGTTTGGTATCAGAGAAGTCAGACATCTTGAGTAGAGTGTTTTAGGTTGTGTGGGTGAAGAAAGAAAAGTTTATTAAGACATTTCTGGTAAATATAATCGACATAATTATTCCAACATAAATCAGCCGAGATAATGACACCCAGGTATTTAATTTGGGTTTAAACCCCACCGTCGCCACAGTGGTATTCGGCTGCAATTGGTTTCCTGTGATTCTCAACTTCGAGGCGCAAATGAGGGCTGATCTCCCCATGAAAAAGTCTTACCACAGAGATCAACAGGTCTACAACGATACAGTTATTCAATCATTACACTTTCACTCATAGTTAAAAAAACTGATGGCAGATAGCGGCACCACACACAATAAACATTATGCAGAAACAAACTTCATGTCAAGTTCATAACACGTACATTCCAGCATGTACCAATTCATTAGAGGTTCAACAGAGGAATATGGATAAGGTACATGTGTGGTTTAGTAGTATAGATATTTAATTTGAGAAACTTGGGATATAGTTACGTTATTGATAGAGTATTATGAACATTCTAGAGGAAGTAATTTATGAGAAACTCTCATGAAAGCTGTTTTATAAATGTTGATAGGCATGTGCTAAAGTGAGCATCAGTATGAGATGGAAACTAGATTATGTTGGAGAATTTCTTGATCGGACTCGTGATTAATGATACGATAAATTACATGCAGTCATCAGCAAAAAATCTAGTTGCGCAGTTGAGGGTGTCAGAGAGAGATCGTTTATATAGATTAGAAACAATAAAGGTGAGAGGATTGCTCCTTGAGGCGTACTTGAATTTATGGTGGCAAATGGGGAGTCATGATGGACTAATTGTTTATGATTTTTAGGAAAGCTTCAAACCATTTGAGCAATTGTACATTCAGACCAAGATTTGAAAGTTTAAGGAGAAATCTATCATGAGGAACTTTATAGTAGGCTTTAGAGAAATCCAAGAAAATGAGAGATATCAGTTTGTAAATTTTATCCATGGCTTTGGAAAGGTCATGAATGAAAAGGGGCAGTTGGGATATTGTAGATAGGGATTGTCTGAAGCCGTGTTGGTTGAGAAAGAAAAAAATAAATTAATAGAGCAAAAAATAAATTAATAATGGGTGCAGATTTCTTTTGCTACAATTTGTTCAAAAATCTTAACAGGATGAAGTAGTAGATATTGGTCTAAAGTTAAGGGAGTCTGAGAGTGGACTAGATTTGTGGATGGGAATAATTTTATTTATTTTCCGATATTGGTGGGGAGGATGGCGTTATTTAGTGAGACATTAAATATGATTAAAAGATAGTCAGAGATTTCTTTGGCTCAAAATGGAGTTTAGAATATCATCAGAGCCTTTAGAATAAGGTTTTTTTAGTAATTTTAAAGTACCTTATTTAGTTGAAAACAATGGGAATATTGTGGGGGGATCAACTGATGTTGAGATGAAGAGAGGTGTAGGTGTGAGATTTTGAGAGAATAGGGGCCCAACAGATTTTAGACTGAAGAAGTTCCAAACTTTGGTAGGATTTGTTTTTAAATAATTAGATAAGGAATGGGAAAGGTACTTGGGTTTTTGGGTAGAGATGAGGTTATTAAAACTTTGAGTGGAGGTAGAAATGAAAATTTTTTTGAGTGCATTGGATTTGTATTTACAGGCGGTACAATGGATTTTCCTCTTTAGGTGTGTGATATCTCTATTGATCCACAGATTATGGAGATACTTAGATGAAACTATTTTTGTTGCAACTGTAATCAAGCATTTGTATTAGCCTACTTGTTATTTATCATTTCAGTGTTAAAATCCCTATCAATGGAAAAACTTCCCTTCCATATCATTACCCCCAGCAGAAAAATGAGTAGTAGTTGAATTTTTCGAGAATTGGCCAAGTAGAGCCTCAGAAAAATCACTTGGCCCGGGGGCCCATGATGCTCTTAAGATGGCCTTGCCTGAACATGAAAGATTTTTTGTCACCCATACAAACAAAAACCTCAGGTTTTCGATCATATGTGCACAGAGCTTTTGAAATGTGCTCCAACAATGACTCATTACATCAGGAACTCAGCTTCATTCTTGATATTGCCATAGATAGGGCTTTCAACACGGAAATGGTAAATAGCATCATCAGAAAAAAATGAGACCTGAAACCAAGACCGCTCTCAATAACAATAAAGCCTTTTTAGGTAAAGATATAGCTGTCATACCTTTCAATCCATTTCTCTCTACGAAGCTCAAACATATTTTCAGTCATTTTCAAATACAGGTCATCGACTTGACGCCCAAGAATTTTCCTTAGCCCTTCCCCCCCAAAAGATTCTATCTCACCAACTAAGCAATAGGCCATTTATTATATTCCATGCACAGATTGTCCCCAAGGCTACATTGGTAAAATCGAATGCTCTCTGAAATGTAGGTGAACATAAGAGGTATGTTAAAAATCAAGAAGTCCATAGGTCCACAGTAGCTTTACACTGCTGGAGTGAAGACCACAAATTTAATTTTCCAGAGGCTAAGGTGATGCAAAAAGTTTGATCGCCATTTCTTTTAGACTTCTTTGAGGGTACATACATAAAGGTTTTTCCTGAACAATTAGTAAATGGCACAAAATCATTGCCCTACCACATTTTCATTTTGAAAAACATTTTAATAATATTCGAAGGGGCCAAGCTGGACATGACATTACTAGCAATGGAGGGCAACAACTATGATGACAAAACCGAGAATAAAACTACTGAAATGAAGGAAACAACTTTGACCACCACAGATGCTCTCTCATTCTGACCATGTGACAGAATGTGTTTGTTTTTCCACCTTGATAACAGCACCCACGTGAGTGGTAAAACATAAGTCAAGTGTTTAGTAAATTATTATTTGTCCTTATGACATTGTTAATATCCATCTATAAGACTTTATTGTTAATTGGGTGGTTGCCAGACAATGATTTCATATTTTTCCAGTCAATTCCGGGTAGGTTCCAATCCCCAGAGATAAGAAGAGAATGTGTATTAAAAATATTTTTCTAGGTTTTTTCGAGTTGGACAAATAAGTGAAAATGAAAAGTTGGAGGCAAATAGAAAGAAAATAAGGCCGGTGGGAAACAGTTTGGCATCATTTGGCTCCAATGATTGTTAGATCAGAATCTAAAGCGATTTCAGTAAGGGGGATGGAATTGTTAAAACCAAGTGTAACACCCCCTCCCAAAGAGTTTCTGCCTTTTCAGAATGCATTGTAATCAGGTGGTAAAATTTCGGAATTAAAAATCGTATTGTCTAACCATGATTCTGTAACTGCAACAAAATGGGCATTGTGACTAAGCAAGATTGATTCGAGAAAATCAGTTTTATTCTTTAAACTTTGAGTGTTAATGGTTCCTGATTTGAAGAATTTTTTAATTCGGACGTTGGGTGGACGATGTGAATGTTTGAGGAGGGGAGCTGCTTAAACGGATGACCATTATTGAGAGGAGTGGGAAGTCAAAGAAGAGTTAGTACTAGATTGGATGTGGGAGATTGGGATTCCAATATCAATGATATTATCTCAAACATATTTATAGTTATTTATAAGAGAAAAATTATGAAAAGGTTTTACTTTCTAACCACTATCACAGAATTTATGAGAAGCGCTCCAGATTTTTCCATATAGTTTGGTATTTCAGGTGAGAAATCCTCAGATATTGATACGTTACTATTTTTTAATTTAAAGGCATTTTTTAGGATATTTCTTTCAATTTTGTATTTATTGAAATTGATAATGAAAAATCTGCATCCGTGGATCCTCTTAGGTTTTAGAAGTTTTGTTTTGGGAATTGTTTTTTCCTCTTTATTTTAGCATTATTATTTTCTTTTCTTCCTTGCCAAGTTTTGACAAGTAAAAAAAATATATACTATTATATACATAGACGAAAGTAGGCTGGAAGCGTGGAAAACTTGTTCCACTCATTTTTCCCCCTCTATATAGTCTGAGCTCTACTCTTTGAACTTTTAGTTTCAAATACCTGTGCATCAATCTTAGCTTTTCCAGAATCCATAATTGCTGTGCATATGTGTACAAGGCCTTCCCGAGCTGCAATATGTAGACAAGTCATCCCTGCTTCCCCCTATAGTAAAAAAATGTACCATTAATATTAATGATACACATACTCGGCCAACTTCACTCATACACAATAGATAGCAAATTGATAAATACAAGTAAATTACACACCCTCGTATTAAGCCCTATTCTTTTCTTAACAAGGTATCTTACAACATCCAAATGATTGTTTTCGACTGCTAACATCAAAGGTGTTCTCAGAGTTTTGTTCATGGGGTCTAAGACAGCCCCAGCCTGCAAGAAAGGAAAAAAGAAATAAGGGATTCCAATCAATTCACATTCAGAAAAATTTATATTATTTAAGCATCTGAAATCGTGAAGATGAATGTGTAAAATATTTTTCATTCTGAAAAAAAGCGTTACAAAAAAATGCTTTAAATTCTTGTATGAACATGCTTTATTAGTCAATTTTTGAAATTAAAACTTGGTCTAAATTTTTTTTCAATCAAAAAGAAAACATTTAGAATAAAAATACAACACAGGTGGTTTTAAAGCATGATGAAAAAAATTTATTAAAAGGTTATCAAGTGTATGAAGATCATACAAATCTTGCTGAAATATACCATAAAAAAAGGGTACCGAAGAACTTGATCACAACTTTCTATCTAAAATTCTTCTGATGAAATTAAGTGAATCACTGTGTATAAGTATACACCAGTTATCTTTGATATTATGCTAACACTATCAGTTATTGTTATAAATGTGAACTTCAAAAAAAAAAATCTCTGTATTAACCTGTTCTATTCTTGTTCTTTAACTGTCTTCAATTGTAAAATTGATACCATAGATTTCCTCATAGACAAGCTGTAGAGCATTGGTTGACATTGTGCTCATTGTGCTGCAGCCCTAGACATATATAATAATTACCCTTGTGTGCCGAATCAACCTTCTTGCATAAAGTTTGTGTTGGTCTCTGATACGACACAGGTACCCTGTTATCAGGGTTGGACTTAAAGGTTGCAAAAGGTGTGGTTGCACTGGGCTGCAAAATTTCAGGGCCTGCAATTTTTCCAAAAGAACCCCTTTCCTTCTTCTGCAAATTTTTTGGAAATTTTTGATTAAAATTTAATTTTTTTCCCCATTAAACTATTATTGATTGTGAAAGGAGACTTTCAGTTTAAAGTCCCTATAATATTATTTTTAGCATTATTAGATGTGACAATAGTTTATTTCAAAACGGAAAAGAGTATGCTATGCAGATGGTCGTATTCTTTACCCCTGAAAAAATTTTGCCTTTTTTCTGCCATTAAAGAATAACAGGGCTATATTAACCAAGAGAAAAAAAAAACATGCTTAGGGCATCAAATGAAAAGGGACACCACAAAAGAAATCTAGTAATTTCTTTCCCTTTGAAAACCTCCCCTCTTGTTGGAGTTACCATCTGGTCTGAAGGTACCAATGGTGCACACAAGGTGTGTGTGTGTGAATGTTTGTAATTTCACTTTGACTATTGATGTGCCATATTAGGCTGTAGTATTGACATCTCCAGATGATGACTGTTACTCGGAGTGTTAAATGCATGCCTTCCTTGGAACCTCTGAACTATCATGTTATGATGTTTCCCTAGGAATGCTTGAGAACTTCAAAATTTTCATTCATAAACACCACCATCTCATGAGAATCATTTTCTCATATATATAAGAAAATGGATTTACAATATACAGTATATAAACTCGAAATTTTGACAATTTTTACTACTGCACTTCCAAAGAGAAGGGTAAGACTCTCTGGATATTTTTTCTCAATCTAATTATTCACCTAGTACAGTACCAACATTAGGGATATTTTGTTTCATGAACAGGGCTAGATCTTGAATCCTGCTAACTATTCAGCCACAGAAGATGCCAACTGAAAGGAGCTGATTTTTTATCAGCAAAATGTCATTTGCTTACACTTGAAAAATGTCAAGAATCAGCCCTCTTCATGAACAGAGAGTTCATGCATAAAATACTGAATTTAAGAGCACAAAGGTCCAAAAATTTAGGATGTAGGCTATGTTGCTTGCAGCCCTGGTAGTTCATTGCCTACTATTAAATAAATTATATCTTAGGTTTAGGCTGATTGCAGCTAGTGTTGTTCAACAACTTATACCAGAGCATGTTTTTGAATTTTGAATGTGAATATTAAAATATTGAGATTGAAATCTCAGACTTTATTTGTGGCAAGAAACTCTTGGTTTTAAACAAGTAATAACATTGAAGAGCTCATGCACAGTGAATCCCACTTATAGCATTTTCAAAAAACTTGTCATGAAAACTTTGTTGGGAAGAAAACGTTTTAAATGGGAAATTTCCATAAGTGTTAGTAAAAGTTTAGGATCACGAAAATAAGTTGTAGTAAGTGAGAAAACTTTCCAAGTGGGAACAATAAGCGGAATATACTGTAGTAATTTTTAATTATCTACATTTTCAAATGCAGTTCTAATGTGTTTCAGAACGTTTTTCGTTATTTTTGTAAATTCCACATGGCCCCCCCACATCCTGGAGCAGGGCCCTAGGCTAAGAACTTTAATGGGTCCCAAGCCAGACTTTTCACTAGCCCTTCAGTGATGAATTTATTGCATGAAAAAAGAAGAAATGATAATTGTCCCAGTACAATTCCAGTAATTGATTCCTTTACTTCTATTAATTTATATTAATTAAACAAAAACAGCAATAAAAGATTTGAAAAATGATCAAAGTTATCGAATTGTAACATGTATTTTATAAAGATGATGAAATGCTCTAAAAATATGTCAAAAATGTATGTGTTCAATATGATTCCAGCCACATAAGCAGGTGGACATGCTGATTATTATTAATCATTTATGAATTTTGTAAAAAATTAATTAAAATGCCATTCCCTCCCAATGGATCGTGTTTGATTACTAGAGCCCGGAAGTTCAGGCAAAGTGCCATAAATACCTTTTTTGCCTATTTTTAACTTTTTCTGTAAAAATGTCTTTTCAAACTTTTTCTACCATAAATGCCTATTTTAACATAGTTGTAAGTTTATTGGTGCATTTCAGAAGCCATAATATAAAAAACTTGCAATATTTTAAGCATTAAGAACAAAAGAAATGCCTTTTTAAAAAATTTCCTAACTTTCTGTATTCATTTTCACCAGAAAGTTCCCTCCCCCACCCTTTTTCTGCTCCATTTTAACGTGAAAGTGATCTGAGAGATAGAGAACTTGGTGTTGCCATGAGTTAAATTTGCTTTGACCGGATAGTGTTAGCATGGCCCCTAGGCTGGGATATTTGTTCCCCCCCCCACGTCAGATGTTTCACATATAAGTGGGAGCAACTACATAAAAAAAATTTTGGAGGGGGCTGCAAAAATTTCTTTGCACCGGGTCGTGAAAGTCCTAAGCTCGGCCCTGCCCTGTATGCATTATACTAGTTGCTACAGTGCAATACAGCTTTTTAATCCCTTCATGTATGAGCTGTTGGCAACAACTTTGGATGATCTATATTTGAAGTATCAGCAATAAAACTAAAAAAACTGGTTTTCTTGTTCGCACGTTAGAAATAGAAAGGGGAAAAATTACAAATATGAATAAAAGGCCATTATGGCAGGTGTTTTTGTGTCATAAATACAAAGACCACAACAGACAAAATGGGCAATGAGGTAGCTGAAACAAGTTGCCCATAAAAAAATATGAATGTCAATTAAAACTAAATACATCAACCAAAATAAGAACAATTATTCCACAAAAACTAATACACACTAAAATAAAACTAAAAAACTAATGATTATGATAAAATAAAATACACTGCTCATAAAAAGTTATGGTTGTCTTATCTATAAGTATGTATGGATAGTTTCTCGATTCACCTCATTATAAACATCATATTTGTTTTTAAATATGTCAATTGTGGTAGAATTTATAAATCCTGGGGGGTAAGCTATTCCATTTATTCATAACCCTGTTAGAGAAAAATTCTCTGCACCACCACAACCTGCAGTTGTTTTTTACTAATCGATACTAGTGTCAAAACACTTAATTGATAGTGTATTAATAACTCATGGTCCATCCTATCCATTCCGTTGAAAATTTTAAAAACTTTAAGCATATCCCAACACCTGTGTTCTTCCAATGTAAACAACAAGAGTCCAGTGTACCAACAAGAGCGCTCATGGCTCTTCTCTGCACCCCCTCAACCAAGTCTATATTCCTCTGTAGGTATGGTTTCCAAAACCTTATAGCATTCTCCGATCCAAGACAAGCTGAGCCCCCGAAAAGTGGAAGGATCACTTTAGGAGAGTGCGAAGACACATTATTAAGAATAGAAACTGAGCATTCTATTTGCTTTTTTGACACCAATCAATGTTTAGAAATCTAAGTAACTTGTCAATCAGAATTAAGAATAACGAGGCCTATGATGCCAAGGCTCGGGAGCCTCAAGTGCCGGAGAGGCCTTTGTTTGATCAGATCCAGATCAAATGACAATTTGATCTGATTAAAACTTTTGAGAAAGTAACTATGCAAATTTATAGCTGGGTGAGGAAGACTCAGAACTTGTTTTTTTAGATGGGGGTCTATGATGCTGTTGAGACAGCCCTGGGCTTACTTTAAGGAAATAGAACAAAATCTCAATATAAAATCTGAGCATTAATACCATATACGAGTTCTTGTTCGCGCAAACTTAGTTTTTCTGCTTTTGTGTTACCCTCAGGGTTGCAACTAAAAACGGAAATTTATTCTATTCCCTGGGGATCTGTATCCATTTTGCCACCCCTACCCATAATTTTTAATGGAAAAAAGAAAATTCAGCACTCTCCCTGGTTGGTGTAGCGCCCACAGCATCAGATCCCCCCTCTTCCCCAGCTCAGAATTAGCCCACATCAACCTTCGATAAAGATCTGTAGCTGTACAATCAAGTGTTCTTAAAATTTTAGGATTTTATATAGATGCTGGGAATAAAGTTCACATTAAAAAAAAGTGTATGTTCGATCACTTTTAGTGGTGCCCCTTTTTTTCCCTGATGCCCTAAGCATGTGCTTATTTTTCTCAATGGTTAATCCGGCCCTGGATGACATCTATCCCCAAATTGCTAATGTGTAGATTTGAAATTAAATGTGTACATAATTGTGTTGTAGGTCTGTGTGACCATCATGGCACAACAGAGGTTTTTTTCAAGGGAAAAAACCAACTTTCCAAGTTTGAAAACCTTAGAAAATCATAATTAGTTGATTGCCACTGCACAGTCACAGGTTCCAAACAAGTAGGACATGGGGCCAGTGCTGTCTTAACGCATGGGCCCACCTGGGCCTCACAAGGAGAGAGGCCTCAGAAAAATCACTTGACCCGGGGGTCCATATGATGCTCTTAAGACGGCCCTGACTAGGTGGACCCCTCTAATCATTACTAATTGTTTATTAATTTTGTCAAATTTATAAAAATTCCCTCTGCGTGATTACTATCCAAACCATGAACGCGATCCGGAAATAACGAAAAAATGAGTGTAATGAGATGTGTCTCTCTTTCTGAACAATATTTTCCCTTTCAAGATTTATGTTCGTAACTGGAAAAGTTTGTCAGTCGGGGAACTACTACAAAAATTTCTTTTGGAGGGGGTCGCAGAATTTCCTTTGCACCACACCGCAAAATTCTCAAGCCCGACCATGAGAAAAAGTGAAGTGAATTTTTGAAGATATTTCTTTTCTTTCTTTCCTATCTGCTTGTCTTTTGTATTAAGAGATGGTATTTTTTTCGGCTCGTAATATGTAGGGAAATTGAATTTTCTGGATGTTATGCCGAAACTAATACGTATTTGGAAAGAAAGTGATTTGTCTCCTCCGGGAATCGAAACCGGGTCCCCTTGCATACCAGGCAAGTGCACTAACCAATACACCAGAGACACAATTTTCAATTCCTTATAACACGCATTAGTAGCGAGAAGCACTGAGGTGTATTGGTTAGCGCACTTGCCCGGTATGCAAAGGGATCAACATTCGATTCCCGGAGAAGCAAGTCCTTTTTCTTTCCAAATATTAGTTTCGGCATAACATCCAGAAAATTCAATTTTTCGGTATATTTGTCTTTTTTTTTATGTGACTCTCTAAGGCAGCTGTTCTCAACTGCTTGGGGCTTCATGTGCACCACCCAAGACCTCCGGAGCAGCTCGAAGAAAATAAAATAAATAAGTAAATTTGTTAAGTAAATAAAAAAGAGGAAAAAGGGCTCTGCCAATAAGACGAGATGACCTAAATAAGGGTATTGTATCTGCCAGTATAGTGGCACCATCTGTGCCAAACACAGAGAGTTAATTCTTCACGGGGACCTACCCTCGGGGGGCCTCAGGTCACCAAGTGGCCTGGGGCCTCCGATGCTCTTAAGACAGCCCTGCATGGGGCATGTGCCCCTCCCCCTCCAACAAGATCAAAAATTTAAAATACTTTTTATATTTTTGTAGGACATTAAAATATTGAAGGAAAAAACATTCTTGTACTATCTGTTAATTTAAAATTATTTTTGAGTTGCAGTGACCAAAAATTTCTATGGAAGAAATTCTTGCGCCCCCCCCCCCCCCACAACGGCTGATTCAGCATACACACCCCTGATTTTCGCAATGCGAAATGGCGACGATCGCATAGCGGCTAGATGAGAAAACTGTGGATATTCAAGATAGTTTCTACAGATTTGGATTTTCCCCCAACGATCTCTGAAAATTTTTTGCAATTTGAATGTGTGTGTGTGTGTGTGGGCGTTCCAATCCTTCACAGTTCTTCAAAAAATGTGCATTCACAGTCTTGTGTGAATGAAGCAAATTTATGCCTGATGATGCTGTCTTTGAATGCCGGTAGATACCTGCAAAAGTATCAATTTCTGGTATGTAACCCACAGGGGGAAAATATTCTGAAATTGTAAAATTCGGTTTTTAGCCCCTCATTCAGGGACTCAACTAGATATCTTATCACCTTATTCCTCAACAACCCGCGGGTTATATCAATAAAGTACAGTGAAATGTTTATTTGTACTTCTCAAAGTAGTAAAGCTACTTTTCAAAGTCACACGATCACAATAGAGTAGAAAGAGGGGAAAGTTGGGTAGGTTTTTCTCTCAGTAACGTTTTTCTTCTTGGAATTAGAAAAGAATATGTCAGGATGCGTGAACCAAATTTTTGTGCATCCTTTTGTGTAATTCTGGGTATTTGGCAGGTTATAACACAGGAGCGGCATTTCTGTATAAGTCACTTTAAAAGTTTCAAATCGACAAGGCAATGTTATTACTCATTCAAATCATTAGAAAGCGACTAAGCAGGAGACTGAGGCCATCATCTAAAAGTGACAGGAGCATTTTAAGTGTTAATTATGTTTTTTTTTAAATGTTCATCTAGACTTACTATATCATTTTTGATCACCCATAGATGGTTGAGTAGTTTAAGGGTAAAATAAAAGACATTTTACCTGAACGAGCAGGTGGACAATAATAACACTGCCAATTGCAGCTGCAAAATGAAGGGCATGATTTCCATCCTCTTCCTCATATATGCTAACTGGATTAAGTCCCTTTGCTAAAACGGGTGAAAATTCTAAGATTAGTTTGATGTTTTGTTAAAATTGCATATAATCACCATTACATAATTCAAACAGTAAAACACCAAAAAATGTAAAACAAAAGCTCATGGCACTTAAAAATCTTAAATTTTCAAAAAAATTATGAACATTTTAATATTGATGGATACTACTTCTAATAACTATTCCATTGCATATACTTTCAAAAAATTTTGTTCTTACTATGCTACAAAGGCATCATTTGTCACAAGTTCATCACTCTGCTATTCAATACCATCTGCATGTCTCTTTTTTTTTTTAATCAAAGCAATTTATATACAGCACAATACCCCAACTTACACTATCCCACAATTCATGCAAACTTAGATTTAAGCAATTTGCTGGGGAAAATTTAAATTCCTCAAAGTCAAGCATAATCGCAAGATTATTGCTGAAATAGTAGCAACTATTGAGTAACAATCAAGTTTGATCAACCAGAATAATATGTGTAATGAAACTACTGATTTTTGAAAGGCTACATGATAAACTGGAAAAACTGTTAAAAATGGAAATTTTTGCAGTGATTCAAAGATGGAAAAGATGAAATTCCAAGACTTGCATGGCATATGGGATCTTTGCAGACTGGTATAATTTATATCCCAGGTCCAACGTTGTTGCTAGTATTTGAAAAATAATTGACGTGGGTTAATGACAATATACCGTCTGCAACTCTTAATTTCAACCCACAGGAGAAACTATTTTCTTGTCTCCAAATGCAAGCAGCTCATCTCTTTTGATGGACCACAAAATGATGTTTTATTATCAAATCATTCAAAGTGTACTTACTACATATGATGTTTGTTTACAGAGATTATAGGGAATGCATACTTTTTTAAGGACTGGATTGTGGTGACAAGTTAAATTTTATGAAGTCATCCCATAAGGAAATAACGTTTTCTCAATCAAACAAAATTTTACAGCCGTTTTTCTAAAATTTTGGTATCAATTACAGTGGAAACTCCATAATGGACACCCCCCCCCCCCCTGTTAATTTACAATTTGGAAGTCTGTAGAACAGGGCCTCAACATATTCTGCTGCATATTAGCAGACACTTTCCATTAGTAGAAAACTGCAGTCCTATGGTGTACATTATCAATAGGTTCCACTGTAATATTTTACATGTAAAAATTGCACCCTGACTTGTGCTGTTATTGTTTATCCTACCCTACCCATACCTTTGAGGAATTGCTGTATTAAAATATTAGATTTTTTTTCTATCTTCCCTCTCCAAAATCTGATGGAAGTTTGGTGAAAATAACACATGTGCTCTGTGACAAAATTTAATGCAATTGATTTTGCATGATTCTAAATAAATCTAGTGTTGCTGAGGATATCATCCCAGAGGATTGGAAGCTTGCTAATGTGGTTCTGCTATACAAAAAGGGTAGTAGAGAAGCTGTAAAATTACCATCCAATGAGTTTGATAAGATCCCTCTCAAATAGTTTGGAAATTATTATCAAAAGGCAACTGGTGAAATGGATGGGCGAGCATAATGCATTGTTGCAAAACCAGCATAGGTTCAGGAAGGGAAAGTCTATCAATATCCTTCCCTTCTATGATCATGTGGCTAAAGCTTTAAGTGTATGTATATTGTATATAGTAACTAACTGAATAATATAAACTAATGATACAAAATGACCTGTAAGTGTACATCAGGGGTTCTCAACTGATGCTCCGCTGAGTCCCAAGGACTCCGCGTGCACCTCCCAGGGGCTCCGCGGTGACTCGAGGAAAATAATAT
This sequence comes from Pholcus phalangioides, assembly GCF_987345545.1. Taxonomy (NCBI): domain Eukaryota; kingdom Metazoa; phylum Arthropoda; class Arachnida; order Araneae; family Pholcidae; genus Pholcus; species Pholcus phalangioides. The sequence continues at coordinate 2,700,973 of NW_028301625.1, read as the reverse complement.
AAATCAGTAAATTTGATAGATAAATAAATAAAAGAGGCCTACAGGTTCTCTGCCATAAAAATTATGTACAAAAAAGGGCTCCTCGAGTCAAACAGGGCTCCACCATAAAATTATATACTGGATAGGGCTCCGCGAGTCAAAAAAGGTTGAAAACCGCTGGTGTAGATTTACTAGTAGGTGCATGACATGGTGTCAGGAAAAAGCTTTCTAAGATGAATTGAGATAGGTTCCATTCTTATTGCTTCTTAGATGTCTGCTGCTGCTGGGAACTGTTGTGTTCTAGAATTTAAAAGTTGAATCAACCAAAAGATGGAGATATTTAAGCCACCCGGAGAGTTACAGCTCTACAAACCTCTCTGATTAATGGGTGAAGTGAAAACAAAAGTTCAAGAATTTCATGCTTGCTTCGGAGAAGATTGAGAAGCCTGATGTCGCAATTTTGTTGAACGTCATTGGTGATGAAGGTGTGAGTGTATTTAATATATTCCAGTATACAGCTGCTGAAAGTGCTACAAAATATGATGATGTCTTAACAAAGTTTGATAGATATTGTCTCCCTAGACATAACATTGTGTTAGAACGTTTCAAGTTCTTCTCATATTCTCAGAAAGAGAACCAAGATATAGATGTATACCTTACCAAACTGAAAACTTTGGCAGCCTCATGTGACTTTGGAGAGCAAGAAAAAAGCTTAATTTGGGATAGGATTGTCTTAGGCATCTGTGATTCTAATCTGCAAGAAAGACTGCTTTGAAAACCTGATCTTACAGTAAGCAAAGCGGTTGATAGCATACATACTTGTGATATTAGCCGACGACAGATGGAGAAAATCCATGAGCCTCACTGGGGTTCCAAAGTCGATGCAGAGGTAAAAGTATATTCATACCCGAAAAAGACTAATTCCTGTGGTCGAAAGCATGAGAGGACATTGTCCTGCATTCAATAAGTTGTGCAATCTGTGCAAAAAGAAAAATCACTTTGCGGTAATGTGCAATGAAAATTGTTTTCCTAAGCCACAATCTGCTGGTAATCATAGATGAATTGATGAGGTCTTCCCTAGAGACAACCACCTTCCATACAGCAACAATGACATCGAAAGTTTATACATTGACAGTGTCTTGGAAATTAATATGGTCAGTTCGAGAAATGAATGGCTCAAGGCTATATCAGTTGAAGGAAAAGTAGTGTAATTCAAGCTCGATACTGGGCACAAGTCAACATCATTCCACTCTGAAAGTATTCAAATCTCTAAACGTTGAATGTAAACAGAACTTATCGCCAACAGATGTTGTTCTAATTTTGTATGGCAATTACAAATTAACTCCCAAAGGAGTCATTTCATTATCTTGTAATACTGAAAAATGTTCTAAGTTGAAGCTCCCTTTTGTAATTGTAGATGTTCAGGCTAAACTTATTGTAGGTTTAGAACCATGCAATCTTAAACAGTTGATAGATGTTGTAACTATCGATTCTAAAGTAAATGCCATGAAAAATATGAAAGTGTATTTACTAGTTTGGGAAAATTTCCAGGAGAGCCTCATAACATAGTTGTAAAGAGTGAAGTAGTGCCTGTGATAAATGCCCCCAGAAGAGTACCCCAGTTGCTGTATAAAAAATTGGGCAAAACATTGGACAAGCTGGTACAATCTGGTGTTATATCACTGATTGTGTCAATAGCCTAGTGATAGTAGAAAAACCAAATGGGAAATTACGAATTTGTTTTGACACCAGAAATCTCAACAAAGCCATAAAGCGGGAACATTACATTATCCCATCAGCTGATGAAATTATCAGCAAGTTAGAAGGTACAGTTTTATTCTGTGCTTGACTTGAAAGAAGGATTTTGGCAGATACCTTTGGATGAGGCTAGTTCAGAACTATGCACCTTCAATTCACCTTTTCGGCAGTTTAAATTTAACAGGTTGCCATTTGGAATTAGCTCTGCTCCAGAGGTTTTCAGAAAGCCAATCAAAAACTGTTTGGTGACATAAATGGTATTGAGATCTATTTCGATGACTTGATAATAGCAGGCAATGACAAAAAGAGCATGATCAAATTTTGCTGAAAGTCTTAGACAGGGCAAAAACAAGTAATGTGAAATTAAACCCTAATAAGCTTCAATTTAAAGTTAATGAAGTCAAGTATGTGGGCCTCTTAATTTCTAAGGATGGAATAAAAGCTGATCCAAGCCACATGAAGGCAGTTATGGAGTTTGAAAACCATCCAACAAAAATAACATACAGAGATTGCTCTGTATGGTTAATTTTTTGTCGAAGTTCATTCCAAACATGTCTGTTATGAAATCTCATCTAAGGGGGGGAACTGCTAAAGAAAGACATTGAGTTTCAGTGGAACCATGAGCAAGATCGAAGCTTTGTGAATCTGAAAAGATTGATCAGTTCAACTTCTGTGTTGAAAGTATTTAACGACTCCTTGCCTATTGTTATTCAGTGTGACAGTTCCAGATGGGCTCGGTGTTTGCTTATTGCAAGAAGGCCATCCAGTTTCTTTTGCATCCATGGATGCAAAAGACAGGTTCCTGCAGGAACCTGTCAGAAACTGAAAAAAACTATGCTCAGATTGAGGAATAATTACTTGCCATAGTCTTTGCATTTGAAAACTTTCACAACTTGGTTTACGGCCACAAAGTACTTGTCAAAAGTGACCACAAACCATTGATTTCAATAGTTCACAAGCCCATCGGCAAGATCTCAACTCGATTACAAAGAATGCTTCTCAAATTACTTAAGTATGATTTATCTGTCACTATGATTTACACTGTCGAATACTTGCCAGGTTGTCAAATGCATATTGCTGATGCATTGTCAAGGGCTCACATTAAAGACACGGGTGTAGACAATCTAGGAATGTTTCATGTCATACATGAAATTTCCAAATCACTGCCTATTAGTGAGAGAAAATGTTATGTATCTGGCAACACCAGAAAATACAGTATTATGTTTTACGAAGGTGGCAACACTTGAAGGGAATGACAACATGGCGGGAACGAGATGTAAATATTGTTCCGTAATAAATTAGTTAAGAATTATCGTTCATCTCATGATTCACTACCGAAACGGCTCATAAAGTACAATAAAGTTGGCGACGACTGAAAAAAAAAAAAGAATCGGAAATGGCAGACATCGACGATCTAGTAACCGTTTTAAATAATTTCGTCTCGAAACTAAACGAAACTCATCCAGCACCTTCAACCGGCGTCAATGTGAAAACGCTTCTCCAGTCACAATCGATCTCGTTTGAATGCTACGACGAAGCTAACGAAAGTTTCGGTGAATATGTACAAAGACTCGAAAACTACTTCCAGCTCAAAGGACTCACGGATTCAACAGCCGACGTCGCCGAAGCCAAGAAAATGGTGCTAATCAACTGTCTCGGATCCAAGTACTATCACCTGCTTTCCAGTCTAACTTCACCGGATCTCCCTTCATCGAAGACGTACGACGACCTGCTGAAAATCTTGAAAGATCATCTCTGCAAAAGGGTAAACATCCTGACGGAACAACACAAGTTTCTTTGCCGCACACAACACCCAGGTGAGCCGATTTCGAATTATATCGCTACATTAAAAGAACTTTCGAAAACCGCCGAATTCAAATCTAGTTGTGAAAATGCTGAATGCTCAAAATCTGTCATCAACCTCATGCTACGTGCTCAATTTATACGAGGATTACAGGATGCCGAAATCCGCGAAAGAATTCTACAACAAGCTGAACTGACATTCGACGAAACACTCGAAGTCGCATTAGCGATTGAAGCTTCGAAAATCGAAAATAAAGAACTCTACAAGAGTAATTACGGTTCCAGTGTGAATAAAATTGCGCAATGTAATAACAGCGGGAGTTCGCGACGGAAATCGACTCCGCATCGACGCGACAGATCGGCAAGTCGGAAGCGAAACCTCAATTTGAGAGACATCGGGTTAGAAAACGTGTGTCTCCATTGCGGAAAAAACAACCACCAGACTCAAAACTGTCGAGTGAAACACAAGCTCTCATGTCAGATTTGCTTCAAAAAAGGTCATATCAGTAGAGTATGTATTACAGAGCTTCTGAAACGGAAAAATAAAAGCGGATCTGAAGGAAATACTGTTCAATATGTGGAAAATCCAGATCACTTTCAAGTGAGCCAAATTGTTGATATATGCACTAACACTGCTGAAAAAGACGATAGAATATTTGCAGTCATTCAATTAAATGGGAAAAATTGTCGTTTCGAATGTGACTCTGGTAGTTGTGTGAGCATCATGAACATAAGTGACTACAGGCGTTTAAACCTAAATCTTCCGATCCTGAAAACAAATATATTTTTCCGAAGTTATACAGGTGAAATTTTCAAATCTATCGGATACGTCAAAGTGACTGTATGCTACAATGCTAAATCCAGTGAAGAAGAATTATACCTTGTCAATTTGAAGAGAGAACCTATCCTTGGTCGAAATTGGATGCGTAAATTGGATATCAACATAAATGACATTCATGATTCCTCAAGTGTCAAGCATATACCTGTGTGTGCCGTAAAAAGATCTGTTCCTAGTATTGTCAATGAATACTCTGATGTTTTTGAACAAACAGTGGGCAAGATTCCAGATTATACATGCTCCCTGAAATTGCGAAAAGATGCCAAACCAGTGTTTGTTAAACCCCGTCCAGTACCATATGCTTTGCGTGAAAAAGTTGAAAAAGAACTGGATAACTTGTGTGATCAAGGGATCATAGAAAAAGTGGATTATTCAGAATGGGGAACTCCACTTGTCATCGTGCCAAAATCTGATGGTTCTGTAAGACTTTGTGCTGATTACAAGGTGACTGTAAACAATCAACTTCATGATGCCAGACACCCAATACCCAAGATTGAAGATATATTCAACAAGCTACGAGGTGGTTCATATTTCTGCACATTGGACATCCATAAAGCATATTTGCATTTAGCAGTCAATGAAGATAGTGCAAAAGTTCAAACGATCTCTACACATCGAGGTACTTATTTGGCAAAAAGATTGTTTTTTGGTATTAAAACTGCACCGAACGAATTTCATTCTTTCATGGATCAGTTTGTTCAAGATTTAGATGGAGTAACTGCATATTTTGATGATTTAATTATACAAGGCAAGACTTATGAGGAATGCACAACACACTTGCTGAATGTTCTAAATAAATTACGAAAATATCATTTGCATGTAAATATCAACAAATGTAAATTTTTTGAAAAAAGTGTAGAATACCTTGGACATGTTATAACTTCCAAAGGACTGAACAAATCTCCAGCTAAGATTCAAGCTATTCAAGAAGCACCCAGACCAAAAAATGTTGACGAATTGAGACAATTTTTGGGCTTAGTTATGTATTACTCGAAATTCATCAAGAGTGCATCAAGGTTACTTCACCCACTAAATAATCTTCTCAAGAAAAGTATTCCGTTCAACTGGACAGCTGATTGTGAAGCAGCATGGATAAAAATCAAGTCTGAAATTGCTAGTGACCAAGTCCTCATACCATTTACTCCAGAACTTCCAGTGACTTTGGCTACTGATGCTAGTCCACATGGTCTATCCGGAATATTATCGCATATTATGCCTGATGGAAGTGAACGTCCTATTGCATTCGCTTCAAGATCACTAACAGCTGCTGAGAAAAATTACAGCCAGCTCGATCGAGAAGCTACAGCTGTATATTGGGCATGCAGAAAGTTCTATGATTACATCTTTGGTCGAAAATTCACATTGGTAGTGGACAATAAACCAATGATGACTCTCTTGCATCCAGAGAAAAAACTTCCAGCATTGTCAGCTACAAGAATGTTGCGGTATGCACATTTCCTTTCCAACTTCGACTATGACATCAAACATCGAAAATCATCCGAACATGCAAATGTAGACTATTTGTCGAGAAGTCCCTTACCACTGACAGATGTACAAGTCAATACTGTTGATGATGAATACATCCTGCAAGCATCAGTGATTAGACACATATCCACAGACACAATTACTTCTGAAGAAATCCGAAAAGAAACAGAATTGGATGATGATCTACATGAACTAAAGAAAAATGTGATGGAAGGAACTTTATATGACCCAGAAATAACATTACAAGAAGGAATTCTACTTCGTGGACAGCGTGTAATAATACCTAAGACACTTCAACCAACCATCCTTCAAGAACTACACTCAACTCATTGTGGAATAGTGAAGATGAAAGCACTTGCTCGAAATTACTGCTATTGGAAGAATATTGACTCTGACATAGAAAGTCTAGTGAAAAGTTGCAAGAACTGTTGTGACGTCAAGAAAAACCCCCAGAAAGCTCCAGTGCACAATTGGGAAAGTCCAACAAGAAATTGGCAACGTGTTCACATGGACTATGCGGGACCTTTCATGGGACATTTTTTCTTACTTGTCATCGATGCGAAGTCTAAATGGCCAAAAATCTACTACATGAAGAAAGCTCCAGATTCTGCTATTACAATTCATTTCCTGCGAGAAATATTCAGTCGACATGGACTGCCAGAAATTCTCGTTAGTGATAATGCTTCAATTTTCAAATCACAAAAACTCATGGACTTCTGCAAACGAAATGGTATTCGACAACGAATGATAGCTCCTGGTCATCCCTCTACAAATGGACAAGCAGAACGTTATTGCCAAACCCTGAAGACAAAACTGAAATGCATGGAATTCGAACGAGGAACACTTCACGAAAAATTATGTAAACTACTGTTTCGGTACAGAGCTACACCTCTTTCATGTGGAAAGACACCAGCAGAATTATTGTTGGGAGAGAATCTCAGAACAAAGCTAGATCTCCTCAAACCTACAACTCCTGAGTCATACAAGAACAATGCAACACAGCCAGTCTTTGACAAATTTTTCAAGGAAGGAGATAGAGTACAGTCAAGGAATTACACTCATTCAAGCTTATGGAAGTATGGAACTGTTGTTCAACGATTGGGTCATGTTCATTACCTAGTTGAACTAGATGATGGATACATTATCAAGAGACATTTTGAACAGCTTCGACGGTGTGAAGTCAATCGACCGTCTTCTCCAACTCCTATTCGACTATCAGTTCCTATGAGACACTTCCCTCAAAAGAAATCTGTCACTTTTAGTGATCATGTAAGTCAACAAGAGATTCCTGCAATTTGCCAACACAAGACTTCATCTATGGTAGATGCTTCTACTGAAACAGAGCAAACTTCAAATGCAACTCCTCGATCAACAAGAACTATTTTTCCTCCAGTTCAGACTACTCAACTGAGACGCTCAACTCGCTCTAGAAAACCAGTTCAAAGATTGAACTTGTGACTGTTCAAGTGTTGATTCTTGTGTATAACTTTTGATTGTATCATTAATCATCTCTTAATTTAGTGTGGGAGAATTGTTATGTATCTGGCAACACCAGAAAATACAGTATTATGTTTTACGAAGGTGGCAACACTTGAAGGGAATGACAACATGGCGGGAACGAGATGTAAATATTGTTCCGTAATAAATTAGTTAAGAATTATCGTTCATCTCATGATTCACTACCGAAACGGCTCATAAAGTACAATAAAGAAAACTAAAACAATTCCAAAAATGTACTGAGCTTGACCCAACCCTTCAAGAGATAATTCATTATGATAAGAATGGTTGGCCCACTGACAGATGTTCAAGCACTGTCAAACAGTACTACAAGCTACGAGAACAAATATACATAGCTGATGGGTTGTTGTTTTTTAATAACAAACTAATAATCCCTGAAGCTATATTGGCCTGGCTGATCAAGAGATATTGAAATAATAGTGATGAATTGTGATATTTGCGAAACATTCAGGAAGCAGAATGTTAAAGAACCACTGACAAATCACTCAATTCCTAACAGACCTTTTTTTCTAAAGTTGGTGTTGATCTAATAGAATTCTGAAACAAATACTATCTTGTATTGGCTGACTATTTCGCAAAATGGATAGAAATTAAGGGGATAAAGGACATGCATCAGAAGTAATTAGCACACTCAAAGGCCTCTTCAGTAAATTTGGGGTACAAAAACCAAGTTGTCTCAGACTTACATTACAGACAATTTGCTGATACATAAAATTTTGAGTTCATTTTCTCAAGTGCCAGGTATCCCAAAAGTAACGGAATGGCAGAAAGATCAGTAGGAATAGCTAAGAGCATGTTTAGGAAATCCAATGGTGATAAAGAGAAGATTTTGGTTAGCTTAATAGAATATCGGAACACGCCTCTTCCTGACATGAACTTATCTCCTGCTCAATTAATGTTTATCGTCGGCTAAAAACAAAATTACCCATTTCAGAAGAATTGTTCAAAACTGAGCTAAACAAGAATGTGACCCACCTTTTGAAAGAAAAGCAAAGAAAGCAAAAGTTATATTATGACAGAGATGCTCACCCCCTTAGGAATTCTAAACAATGGTGAAAGAGCAAGTGTTTGGAATTTCAATAAGAAACAATGGGAATGAGCAGAGATAGTTTCAGCTCACTAATCTCCAAGATCATACAGTGAAAACACCCTGTGGTAGAATTCTACAAAGAAACAGAAGTCATATTCGACCATCACAGTGCCAATCTTTCACATACAATGCGTCAACAGACTTAAAGATGTCAGATGCGTCAAAGTTTTACTGAAAATCTTATTTTTTATTCTCCAGCAACATGGCATCAGAGCTAATGCCATAATATATTTGGTGATAATAGCCTAGACAACAATGTGCTCAAGGTGTTCTTATATAAGCACTTTGAGCAAGCATGTTGGTTTCTGCGCAGCAGCAGCAACAAAAAATGTAGTTTATTAATTCTGGCGGCTTTTTTCGATTTACACTTTCTTTTTTAAGTCTATTTTAAGTCAATCTTATCATGAAACACTTTGATTTATGCTTGTTTCTCAGGAGCAACTTGAGCTTACTTTCTGTCAAGAAGTTCAGGAATTCCTGATCTAATTAAACTAAAATATCAGATATCGAGTCTGTGAAAAGACCACCTCATGTATGTGTTTGTACAATTCATCATTTTAATATTGTTTGTGTTGCCAAAGAACTTTCTTATTTGGATAACAGCTGTTTGACAGAAATGTTCTTTTGTTTGCTATTTATTTCAGCTGGTATTCTGCTGACAAAGAATATATATGTTTTGTTCATGTGTCACCCGTCCTGCTATCAGCTGCTCCTGTGAGTGCTTGTCTCGTCTCTCTAGGTGCCACTAATATCATGCAGCATCAGAAACATTTTAGACCTGAGGGTGCTCAGTTTGAGCTTCATGCAGGAAATTCTCATTTGAGCATTAATTCTGCTGATTGCTAAAACTAGTTCTACAAAATACTGTGGGAAATACTCTCCAGCAACCCCGGCTTCAATGCCACTGCACTGTCTGTCATGCAAGGGCCTTCAATATAACACTATTATTAGATAAATTCATTCACAACAATTGGGGATAGGTTGACAGAACTCTAACATAGCGTTGTCAGGGAAGAAATAAAAATTCTGAATTGATACAAAATTCAGAATCAATGTATAAATGAAAATGTATACAGTCACCTGGTTCAAACATCCATTTTTGTGCTCAACCTTTCCCTTATGGGATTTTGGATGAACAAAGCGTGAATTTGGTTCTTGAACAAGCTCAAGAACCGGTAAACCCTTGGTTCCCTCTATGCCAGAAGGAAACCAAGGGAGTCCAGCCCCCCAAAAAAATGAGAGAAAATGATTGATATATATGGAGTAACATGGTTAAGTTAATTGAAGAAATGAAGATTGAACAGTAAATTAAAGAGTTTTACCCATTAGATAACTTTTAACTTTAATTCTGTTTGAGAACTGAAATCTTATTTCATTGAAGTACTATAAAAAAAGAAATAAACTATCATGCACAAATGTACATCATTAATACCCAGGTATCAAATTGAAATTATTTATCTCAATTTCAATACTAGTTGCAAAGAATTTAAATATGCACCTAATAAATAAAGCACTTTTTTCACATCATGCTGATCAATTGCCTGATATAAATCTGCAGCAGTGCCTGAAGGAATTTTTTCTAAATTTTCTTTATTAAGTTGCATCAAAAGGTTTTCAATAAGCTCTTGATCTTTCTCACTGGGCAAACCAACTGCAAATAACACACAAAGCATAAGCGCATTACTAAAAAAATGTAGTAATTTCTTAGGTGTTTAAAAAAATATGAATTATCATAAAAACTATACAACAAACCTAGAAAATATTTTTACCCTTTCCCGAACTATTTATATATATATATATATAAAATATATTAATTCAATAACCGATTATTTTATTTAATAGTATTTATTGAATTTAGTATTCAATAAACTCATGGCACTCATTTTCAAATAAAAAAAATACAATTTAAATGCACAATAAAATTCAGCTGTTTTAACTTTTAACCCTTAAAGTGATAAGTAATTATCATGATTTTGTAAGTCTCAATGAAAAAAAAAACTATACAATTTAAAAAAAATTTGTAATTTTTTACACAGTCAAGAGATTAATAACTCGAGCATCCGCAAGATTTTGTAGCATGAGCCAGAGCAATCCCAGAATTAATTTATAAATCAAAAGTTTCTGCTAAAAACTTGAGTCGAGTACCCACGGGTCTAAAACACTTCTGACACCCATGGGAATAAGTGAACTAACTCAGCAAAAGTTAGACAAAATTAGGTAACAAAAATACCAGCGTAATTTTTTCAGTGTTTGTTGCTATGAGTGTATCATTATTCCAGACTATTTAAAGAGCTATTTTGTAGAAACATCACATACAAGCACACAGTACATGGTTACTGATAGAGAATGTTTTGTCTGCATGTAAAAGCACTGGTTCCATACCATCACCAGGTAACAGGAAAGATATTCTAGCTCTTCCTTTCCTGCAAAAAAAAAATTTAACTCTATCGTTGTGAAATGTCAAAAATGTAATACATCCAATAGAAACAAAGTATTTTAAAATCTTATTAGTGTATACTACATTTGCAATAGTAATTTTCCAAGCAATTTCTTTAGTGTTGAACATATTTCAATTTATTTTACTTTACATGGAAAATTTTGATCAGCTCTGATGTAGAAATGTTTAAGAGCTAATATGGCCTTGAGCTATGTTTCTCTAATTTCAGTGATTGGTATCGTTGAACTCTTAAACAAATTACCTGAACATTTCTTGAGATATAATAAACTGAAATTGTCTTGTTTTCCAGAAAGGAAACATTCAGCAATGGCTGCTAAAGCCCAATTACTTGTGTCATGCAGTATATTTTTAATAATTATAAATCTACAGATTTTTTTCCATTTGTAATGGATGTATTTTCATTTCCTTAAACCATATTGTCATCAAATGCCCAAACTAAGAAAGTGCAAAAAGTTGCTTTTGAGAATAGTGCATTTTTAAAGGCTCAATTATGTCTAAAAAATTAGAATTTCAACATCAGGGAAAAGAAAAATCTAAATGTTGAGGCTCAACCTTTACAATTTCCTTTTCCCCGATGTATAAATTCTGATCTTTTAGACATAATTGAACCTTTAAAAATTCGCTATTCTGAAAAAGTAACTTTTTCACTTTTGGTGTGTGACGGTGATGATATAGAGATGACAATAAAGAGAGGCATTTAATCTTTTTTTTTAAAGTTGCATGTTCTGTGAAAAACATATATCTCAAATACAAATTTAAATACAAGGCCACAACAGGCAAAATGACCAACGAGGTGGCTATAACAAATATGGATGTCATATATTTTTAAAATACAGCAATCCCCATTTAAACAAAGAATTATAAAAACTAAAAACTATACATACATGATAAAATATAATACAATGCCCACATAAAAAATATTTATGGTTTTGTCTTACCTAAGAATGGATAGCTTCTAGATTTACCTCTGCAATTTCCAGAAGAAATCCAGGGAATTGTGTGTCTGGCTAACATGTTTATCATATTTTTTTTAAACTTGTCAATTGTGTTAGAATTTACTATCCCCAGGGGTATAAGCTATTCCATTTATTAACAACCCTATTAGAGAAAAATTCCCTGTGACACCACAACGTAGCATTGTCCCTTACCAATCGATACTGGTGTCTCCTTGTCAAAGCAGTTGATTGATGGTGTATTAATAATTCATCATCTATCGAGTTGAAAACTTTTAACACCTTGATCCTTGATCATAGCTTCCCAACAACTGTGTTCTTCCAATGTAAACATCTTCAAAACATGAGAAGTCCCTCTTCATAACTCAAACCCTGTGTGCTAACAAAGACACACATAGCTCTTCTCTGCACCCCTTCAACCAATTCTATGTACCTCTGTGGGTATGGTTTCCAAAACCTCACAGCATGCTCCAGTACAGGACAAACTAAGCCTCGGAAAAGCAGAAGAATGACTTTAGGAGAATGTGAAGAGACTTTTTCGAAAATGAAACTGAGCATTCTATTTGCTTTTTTGACCACTGCTGAACAATGTTCAGAAAACCTAAGCTGCTCGTCAATGAGAATTCCCAAATCGGTGACCCTAGTTGCATCCGGGATATAGTGACACCATTCAACTCATAAAATATTTTACTCTGGTTTCCCCCCCCCCCCGGATGCAATTTTTTTTCATAGTGTTAATATATATTTTTCATGCATAGTGAGAACTCCTTTATACTAATACATTTCTCTGGTCTCTGGAATGTATCATTATATGGGTATTTCACTGTATATACTTATTTTGAGGTATACATTTAAAGGTCATGTCAATTGCATTAAAGAAGCACTTGAGGTTAAAGAAGACAAAATAAAATAGAAATGAAATGACAACACAATGTCTGTCATTGTAATGCAATCAGCACTGTTCAAAACTAAGGCTAGGAATCAATCAAAATTTTTAAATGGTTAATTGCCGCTGTGGTGGTCGAGTGGTTATAGTAACGGACTCGCGATGCGAGGATCCGGGTTCGAACCCCACAGTGGTGGTCGGCTGAAGTTGGTTTTCTGTGGTTCCCAACTTCAAGGCGCAAATGCGAGCCGATCTCCCCGTTAAAAAGTCTCGCCACAGAGAGCAACAGTCCTACAACGATAAATCATTCAATCATAACACTTCACTCATAGTTAGAAAAACTAGTGGCAGATGACAGCACTACACATAACAAGCATTACAGAGAAACAACAAAACTTCACGTCAGGTTTCACTACATGTACACGCACATTCCCGCATGTACCGATTCGTTGGGGGGTTCTGCGGGGGGGGGGGGGGTGCATGTGTGGTGTAGTAGTAGTAGGTAGGGCCTCCAAAAAATGGCTTGGGGATCCATGATGTTCCTAAGTCAGCCACCTCGTTGTGCAATTTGCATGTTGTGGCATTGTATTTGTATAATAATCAAAAAATTTAAATCGATTAATCAAATATTTTTTGTGACCATATAATATTAATAGATGCTATAAAAAAATGTCATTCATTTCACTTACCTATTCGGTATGTGTAAAAAAATATAGGAATAGCTTAAGAAATTAAGGCTGCCTGCTTCAAGCAATTTAATATGCTGAACATAATTGCCAAAACCTGTTATTTCTTCACTTGGATCTTGTCATTTTTTTTTAAATCAGTTATTTTTGGTTATTATTTACTCATTTTGATTATATTGTTGCTTGTTTTCCTAGAAACTCTTGAATGGCACTTATGAGGAAATGAGCTGACGCTTCCAAGAATACAAAAACTACTGTTCATAGTGGAGACAATAAATTTTGTTCGAGTCTTCTAAAACTTGCATCAAACTCAATTTGAAACCGAAATCATCAGTTTTTGTTGAATCTAATTTGATCAAAATATTAATGCAAATATTTTTAAATATGGTCACTTATCAAAAGTTTTCTGTATAAAACATGATTTATAAAACATCTAATCAGTGTTTTCAAAAAAATCAAGTTAATTCACAAACTTTTAATGAAAATTTTAATCGAATTGATTGAGTCGATTAACTCAACTAAAATTTTTAACTGCAATTAACAATTGATTAATTAACCAACCCGATTAATTGGACCAGACCTATCCAAAACCTATAAATAGTTTTAGGCTTTTCTTTCACATTGAAACATACAAATATGAATACAAAGAACACCACAAGTTTTGGAAGACAGCAGATAAAGAAGAGTAAAAAAAACCAAATCAAAAAGTGAAAGCATTATTAAACAATTCTCTAGGGCAGTGGTTCTCAATTGAGGCTCCTTGTACACCCCCCCCCCCCCCAGAGGCTCTGCAGCCACTTGCGGGAAATTTAAAAAAAACAGTGAATTTGAAAAAAATTAATTCTAAATGTTTTTAAATAATAAAACTAAATCAGTAACTTTGATGAATAAATAAAGGCCTATTGGGCTCCGCCATAGAAATTATATGCAGGAAAGGGCTCTATGAGACAAAAAGGTTAAGAACCTCTGCTCTAGTGGTTGCCTAAACTGATGATATAATATGACTAAATATGATGACTAAAATATGATGGCATATTGAATATCAGACATTGTGAACATCTTTGAAACATGCAGCATAGAAGTAGGAATATTCAGAACTGTATCAAAAGATGTTCAGAAGTGCCACGAGTTTGACACCAGATCAATCCTACTCAAAATATTCCCTGATACAGAGGTACAACAGAAATAGGAAAAAAGATGAACACAGAACAGGTTGCTACTGCAGGAAGTCTTTTTACCGAGGAGTCAGCAGGCCAATCTCTCTTGAGATAGGAGATCCAGGTGACCAAGAAAATGTAAAATGCTGGAATATAACGCTGTCACTATGGTGCTGTAATAACATACATGCAACACTTCTTTCAAATGCAGCAAAACTTAATTTGGTACGCACATAATTTAAGATACAGTGCATGCCACTTAATGTGATCACATTAGAATTCTGGGTTTCTGATAACAATAACCGATTGATAACTACATCCAAAACAAACCCAGAAGCAAATAGGATGACCATACATCTGATTTAGTATAAAAGAATGGGACAACTCTATTTTTTTACATAAAATGTTAAAATGTTTAATTGTGCCACAGAATTCCACCGACTCCTTTCTGTTCTTTTATCATATTGTTTGAAGGCTTAAATTTTTCTCTTCAAGCTAATATCATGTTTTTTGTTCAATAATTGGAAAAAGTTAGAATAAAACTGTTTTAGGCGAACTACAGTACTTTTGTAATGTACAATCTCTTGCACAAGTCTTTTGGCCAAAAACTGTGAATGGTCTACTGAAGGAAACTAAAAGGGGGGGGGGGAAGGGTTTTTTCTTCTACCTCACTATAAGTCCATTGCGAAAGCAATGCCATACATACAGGGTGGTCATAAAATAACTTTGACATTTTATGAGCCTGTAGCAGCTGCAAAAATCAAAAGATTTGAATGAAATTTGAGATATAGGAGTTTCAAATGTATATACACATTTTCAAATCTTATTCCTTATTTTTTCATGGTTTTTCTAATAAATATCCTCGAATAAAGATCTATAATAAATCAGGTTTATTCAGGTTATATATATACACAACTGACATGTTTGAAAAGAAATACAATAAACATGTTTGGGTAAATCGAGAAGCTATCCATACTTAAAATAAGACAACCATAAATATATTTTATGGGCATTGTATAATATTTTATCATGTGTATATATATTGCTCTTATAGTTTTTGTAATTGCATTTTTAATTGGGGGTTGCTGTATTTTAGAAATATATGACATCCATATTTGTTATGGGCATCTTTTTCCTCAGCCACGTCATTGAGCATTTTGCCTGTTGTGGCCTTGTATTTGTATATATATATAAAGTAAAACCTCGATAAGTTGTCACCTCAAGTTATTGAAAAATTGTGACGGCTTAAGCGGAGTGTCATCAGTTTTAATGTGCAATGTTGTGAAAATCATATAAATTTAAAGTAATATGACATTTATTAAAGTATGAATCAAAATAACAATATTAATAAAATTTATAGATTGCGAAAAAAAGAATAATAGCAATTTTTTACCTCTTTTGATCTCTTATTACTTAACTTATCGTGGTAAAATGTACTGGTACACTTCGATTTATACTAGTAATTTTTAATTTAGACTAACAGAGCAACTGTTAGAATAGTTGGCTTTTCTTCATAAACTCTCTATTGCACATTAATTTTACATATATATCAAATTTAATTTTAGTGCTTTAATTCTTCATCAGTAGCGTATGATACAACTACAGGGTAATCTCAAAACTTTTGACTTGAGTTGGATGGCCCTGGGCAATTAAGTAAACAGAAGACCTCAACTTGGGAAAGAATGTCTAATTATTTTTCAACAAAGATATTTTGTCTAAATTTCAAGCCCTAAATTAGTAGAATCCATGCTTTCTCTATGATAGTTTCTTATCCGTAGCACTTTGACTTTAACTTGATTAATTTGATTCTACGATTTACATAATTTTTGATTTCCTTGCACTATATGTAATCTTTGACGTATCAATAAATTTTGGTTTTGCCGGAGATGCCCTGGTCCCTCCTCCACTGGGGGGGGGGGGGGGGCGAAGTGCTTAGGTTGCTTCTTGCGAAAGAGCCTGGGTGTCTTGCAGTTTCTCTAGTAGAGCCCATGCAGAAATGAGATCTAGCTTGAACAGTCCCCAACGTTCCAAAAACCTTAGTCTGCAAATGAACTTCCCCAGTGTAATTTTCGTTAATCCTATATACCCAAACTGTTCTGTTTGGGTATATAGGATTTCATGGTGACTTCTAAGAATACAGCAATGTTGTTAATAAGCTTTGGGAGCCATAAAAATAGTTTGTTCCTCTTTCTCAAACTTTTTCATAGTGACGAGTTGAACGAAATTAGTGACGAGTAAACGAGGGTTTAATAACATTGTTGTCTATGAGAGCTGGAAGGGCCTGAAGAAAAATGACGACTTAACGAGGTTTACTGTATATTCAAGTATCTAACTACTGAAAAGACAATACATACGAAACTGGTGCTCGATTCTGTTGCTTCAAAGAGAAATCGGGTGAGGTTACATTCACTTCAAGATGAACTATTTGAAGCCCATCATCAGATCCACAATGAGGGCATACATCTGGATTTTTTATGGCGCTCAACTCACATTGTACATGGAAAAAATGAAATTCTTGCCTGCCATTATGCTCTTTTCCACATCGCATAAAAGTTCCCTGATAGAAACAAAAAAAAATGCATTCATATTGAACAATTTGTTAAATAAAGTGAATTAAATAGAAAAAATATCAAAGTGCAACTGACAGAAAGTGAATAAATATACAGCAGAGTTTCAATAATCTGAGGTGAATGGGATTGAGATGGCCTCAGATTGCTGAAAACTTGGATTATTTGAAAAATAAATTAAAAAAACTTTCAGAGGAGGGCAGTATTGATTTTATGTTAAATGTATATATACAGTGAAACATTTATATAACAATACTCACCATTACCTATTCAATGGCTTAATTCATTACCAATTAATGTTGCTAAGACCAGGGGTGGCTCGAGATGAAATTCTTACCCATGGAAGATATCTTTCTGAAACACCTCCGGCATACAAGCTGCAGCAAAACAAAAAATTCACAGGTCCTGAAAAAATGCAGATTTATAACATCGTCAACCATTTTAAATCAACTGCTGGATGAAGGTCACCTCAAAATTTTTCCATTTTACTCTGTTTGATGCTTTTGCCATCCAGTTGACTCCAGCCACTTTTTGGATCTCATCAATCCAGCTTGTTTGATTTAACACCATGGGGTACCAATCCAAAATACTAGTAGTCCATCTATTACCTTGTATATGTCCAGCCCATTTCCATTTTAAACGTTCAATTGTTTCCATGATATCATATACCTTTCTGTGGCTTTTTATAAAAGTGAAAGTTGCTGGTCATCCCGTATATATCGGACTCAAGCATGTACGCAGGAGAGAGTGCATTGCATGGTTTTTCAGGAATTATTGGGGGACTCGGCCCCCCTTACAAAATTTATTGGGGTAAAATTAAGCTCAAAGGGCCTCAGCCCCTAGGTTTTGGTGCCTATGGTTCTTGGTATACATAGTTTTCTACTTCTTCTATCTCTGTGTTGTTAAGCAAAATCCTCTTCAAAGCAAAGGAGTTGAACATAACTTTAGTCTTTCGCAGATTCGTTTTCAAACCCACCTGAATACTTGTCTTTGCCAGTTCTTGTATCATTTTTTCTAGTTCGTTTGGATTACTGCTGATAATAACAATGTCGTTGGCAAAACACAAATGGTTGAGAATTGAGAAATTCTCCATTTATTTTAGTGTCTTTCTCATCCAATCTATTTTTGTGAATACTTCTTCTAAAACAGCTGTAAAAGCTTTGGTGAGATAGTATCCTGTCTGACTCCTTTTTCAAGTTTAATCTTTGCTTTTCCTTTATCCATATGAATGGTTACAGTTGCTTTGCCATATATTTTCTTGATGATATTGATGTGTCTTTTCTTCTTTTGTGATGTAACTCTTTTGTGATGAGTTGCAATTATTAGTCATTTTAAAGATCCAGGATAGACTAATTGTATAATTCAAACTTTTTTCAGTGACTGGATTAACCAAGTTCAACTGCATTTACATCAATGATAGAATTTATTCATCCCTTTTGTGATTATGCAATTTCTACAAACTGATTTTTCAAAAAATTCTGAATATTCCTCACAATTCCTCCTTCTTTCTATGCTTTTCAAGTTAGAAGGAAATTACATGAATAATTTGATAACCATGGTGAAACTTCACTACAATGATAAATCTTAGAGATATAAAATTCTCGAGAATAACCTCTCTCTTTAGGAGAATATTCTTGAGAATATTCAGTTATTTATAATAGTAGTCCTTGCAGAGAGTATTCTCAAGAATATTTGTAATAACATGTATTATAAATAATCTCAATAAATAACTTGAGAATAATTCTTATTATTTTTGATAACAATATTCTCTAGTAATTTATAATGGTAGTCCTTTGAGAGAATATTCTTTGTTCAAGTCTCTCTCCTCGACGGGAATATTGAAGTTTGTAGCCCACAATATTGAAACTTGAAACCAAGAAAATTAAACCAATATGGCTGAATTGCACAACTTTTAAAGAAATATGAGCGATACAGTATGTAAGTGTATGTACAGCACCCACAACTTTTATCCGAACGATGGCGATATCTTGGATTCTATTTATTGTAAAAGAAAAAGAAAGGTACCATTCTTCTTTGTTTAAAATCTTCCATAAGTGTATCAAGTTCATTTTTTCTTAAGGGGGCATCTAGATGTTGAAACAAGATCCAACTTTTGAAAATTCAATGGTAACCCCATTTTTTTTCCATATTTGGATTCAGTATCTCAAGAAATGCCGAAATACCAAATTTCATCAATTTTGAACAAACGGTTAGTGAAATATAAATTATTGGAAAATGAGTGTCGTAATGTTAAACAGAAACAATTGCTTTGCGATACATCGTTTGGAATAATTATGGTGTAAATATTCGTTCAATCATGGATATAAAGTCACTAAAATGAAGAGTAATGAAAAAAGTTTGTTTTTCACCTCCATAAAATAAAAACTATTTATTTTTTAACAGTACTAAAAAAAAAAAAAATCAAAATACTCGCGTAGCATATGGAGCATTTATCGTTCGAAACTTTAGTGTGTTTTTCCCCTCTGCAATCAACCTTCAAATTCAGTTTCTCAATGTTGAGAGCGTCCCGAAACACATTTTTACTCATACCTCTCTCATTTTTATACTTACAGCGATGAAATTTAATTTTTAGGGTAAATGCAATGCGATAAATCAGATAAGATGAAAAAAAATAAGGGTTTACATTGAAGATTTCGAAGTTTGAACAATTATAAATATGTAGATGACCCCTCATCAAGACAAATTGCACATATTTGGGTAGAAAATCACAAACCATAATTTTTGGTGAAAACTGCTTCATTCTACAGCTTTTAGAACCCAAGATGACCCCATCGTTCGGTTAAAAGTTGTGGGTACTGTACATTGAAAAAACAACAGTTCTGTATCTTCTTAGAATGAAGGTGATTGTATAAGAATAGCTTCCTTTGTCAATCAACTTTGATTATACTATTTGCTTTGAACTAATTTCTGAAAATTTATCTAATTTCAAAAAACTTTTCAAGGTTCAAATCTTCATAACCAAACTTTTAAAACTCATTCATTACTAGGAGAATATTCTCAAACTAAAAGTTGTCATTGGGAGGTAATTATGCTAAAAATTGCTTTGTTTTAAATGTTTTAGGCAATGAAAACTGATTTATAGTTCATAATATAAAAAAATTGGTAAAAAAAAATTCATTATTTATACGAAAAATGAACATTCTCGATTATTCTCCAATTTTTACATCCAAGAGAATATTCTCATCTTACATCTCTAATAAATCCCTCTGCAACAGTATTCTTTGAAGTCTTGTTTGGAACTGTCTATAGTCTAATGTTAAACTGCTACCTCTCAATACAGTGTGATAATCCCTCTACAAAAATATTTTTTCTTGATTTGCAGAGTATCGTTTTATCAAGATTTCACTGAGTGTGTGTGTGACTATACCTTTGGTGCACAAAACAATAATTCAAAAATTTATGAAATTACTTTTTCAAAACTTAGTCATGTAAAATTCATGCCAGCATTGGGTAATGATTGAGTGAAGTTTATAATATTTGAGCAATCAATATCATTACTTAACTCATACCATGTAATTGCTGATTCGTGAGCTTTATTCGTATTATTCCCTTGTACTTGAAATCACACAACACTTATAGGTACAATTTTCTCTCTTAATTCTTTAGAGCAAAAAAATTTCCCTCATTAAAACAATGTTTAATTTTTCAGATGAAACAAGTATTTAGAAGCAAAAGAAGGACAAAAGCAGATATCCCTGATAGAATTTGAGAGCTGAGACTCGATCATAGTTATTTCATAATGTCACGAAAGAAAATTGCAATATTTATTTACTATGTGTGCTTACAAAATAAATTAATGGTATATCAAACACAATCTCAAATACTTGCATATAAATATGAATAAATTATTTTCGATAATTATTTTGTCATTATTTCTTAAAAGGAAAATGTTAGCTTTTTTTACGTAGTTGCATGAATCTCGAGTTTGTGTCTTGGTTATATTCAAGTTACAGTGTAAATTTTGAAAGAAACAAATTATGACTGTGAATATCATGTAAATATATATAAAAAAATTCCAGATTTAACTTAGCCTGCAAGTAGAGAGAGGGACGGAAAATGATTTCGTTGATGAATAATGACATCTATATCAATATATGTCAGTTAGTTTTTTTTAAATAGTTTTTAGTCTTAGCTATTAGTATCATCTCGAGTTAAACATTGGCATGATTCAAATGCAATACAGCCAAGAATTATAGTCTTTTTATACACTTATGCTTGTATTGACTATTATGGATTTGAAACTTTGTTTATATATGAATTTTTTATAAAAAAAATCTCACAGCTTCAACGAAGTGCTTTTAACTTTAACTGTTTTCAACTGAATTTAACTTTTCATGTAGGCTAATCAAAATACTAGCACACATGTTGAAACACAGTTTTTGTACTTTCATACTTAATAAAATGTACATACTCAAAATAAAAACCATTGGGTGTAGCATCTTTTGTGCAGGATTGCATAAAAAAACAGAATCCTAAGAAATGATAAAATGTTCAAGAGAAGAAAAAAATCAACATTTTTTCCACAGAACCTGACCGATGATCTTTTCCCCTTAAGATTTCATTTATGATTAATGAACTTTGGAATATTTATGTGGATAAAAAATTTTTTTTTTCAGTGTAGTGAAATTTGCATCTGTGGATTAAATCCCAGAAAATATGATACATGTGATATAAATTATTTGCAATAATCTAATCTGAATTTGTGAGCTAGCAATTTGGTAGCCAAATGATTAACCATCATTATCGATATCTCAGGGTGGGAGAAAAACATAGCTTGAAAGAAGTGGAATTTTCATTTAAAAATGGGGCAGTAAAAGTGTAGCCACATTATTATTTTGCTCACAGAAAATGAAAATTGCTGAAATGTAAGCACAAGAATTGAGTTTTCTACTTTATTAGAAGACCAAATACCCTGCTTCATCTTTCATCCAATCAGCACAGGATGGCTTACCTACACCGTTGATCACAAATGGTATTTAGATTCTATAAAAGGAAACTGTGGACACTAAACTTTACTTTTCATGATTCCTCCAACTCATCAGCACATTGTATGATGTGGGATGAAAGTAAATGAGCTCGTGGTGGAAAAGAAATGGCCAAATAATGTAATACCCCTCTTTGACTCTACCATTCAAGAAATTCCCATATAGACAGATAATTCTGTGGTGTTTGGTCAGAACATAACTCCGAAATCACATTTTTGAGATATAAGCATTTTCTCATTGTCATTTAAAAATAAAAAATAAAGCATACATACTAATACGAATGAAAATATTATATATCAGCAAGTTGTTTAGCCGTATGCATGTATATTTGTGCATTTATCTCTTCTAATTAGTTGTAATGATCAAGACTTACTTATAGATCAAAAAGCCATTTTTTGGAGATATCATGTTCTGACCAAACACCACAGAAATTGTTATGGTCAAAATAAAACCAAGTCTTTCATTAGACTTCTTTGGATTTTTAAAACCTACCCAAAGATTCAACTAATAGATCAAAAATTTTTGTTAAGGAACCACACCCATGTGGAAGCTAACACAGTTTATGGTCATATAGGAAGGAAAAGAAAAAACCAAACCTGGCGGTACTGATACCTTGGGACTGACAGCAACTTGTACACCAAACATCTACTGAATACACTGTACACATTATGGAATGACTGAGAAAACAAACCCATTGTTCATCAGCAGAGAAGTTAGTTTTGTCTTGAGAAAACTTGATACTGACAAACAACCTATTTTATGTCTGATTGTGTGTTCACCTTCAGGTTCATCAAGATCATATTGGAAAGTTGTTTTTTAAAAGTCCTTTTAATGATGACTTCAAAGAACTTGATTTAACTCTAAGCAGCAAAGCAGAAATCACTAACCTCCTTCATAATACCAATCTCTTTTTAATGAAGTAGGCTTTCTTCCAATTTTCAGCAGATGCAAACTAAGGGGTATAGGGGAAAGTATTCCATTTAAAAATCAACTCTACAAAATATCTGGGCTTGTCAATGCTACAATATGAGGCTTTTAAGGAGGTGAGATATCTCTTCAATGCTGATTAAAGGATTAAGAAGATCCAGGAGAAGTAAAGTCATTAGATCATTTGAAGCTTTACCACCTGTCACTAGTGACTTGTTACCGATTTCTCAGAAAAAATATGAAGACTTGATATCATTTTTGCAATTTCTACCTTCTGTGTGTCATTTTAATAAGAATTTACCAACATCTACTAATACTCAGAAGTAGTTTGCCAAAAAGTTCATGAAGGTGAAGCTCTTGACGAGCTTAACTGATATACTATTTTTTTTTCAATATAAATTAGGTAATTTAATCCTTAAAACAGCACTTATAATTTTGATAGCCATCATCTCTTACCCTGTAAAGATGATGTATAACGAGGTTATTTTTTATTAAGAAATCTATTTCAAAGGTGTTTCTGGTACTCCGGGGACCGGACAAGTGAGAAGCTGAATTTTTCCTTTGCTTCCGAACCATTCTGGTGTTTTTAATTTCGTAACGTTCTCAGCTCATATTAAAATGTTTTAGCTATGTGCTCAAGGTTTCATTGTGGATAATTTTAACTTGAATGTATAATTTTAATGATAAATTTTTGAAAATCTTTATCCAAATTCATTTTTCACTGCCAATTTTTGGCACGATTCGTTGGCTACAGAAATTTTGTTTCATTCAATAACAATTATATTTTAGACTATACAGAAATTTTTTCCTTCAGCAATATATTTTTTTTTACCATAGAGATAACATTTTCCTTGTTAGCTCATAAAATTAGTGAATTGTTTGAAACTGCAATTTGCTTATTTAAAAATCTTTCATAAAAGGAATAGTTTGTTTAAAAAAATGTATGCAATATAGAATATTTGCTTATATAGTGTAAATACCTCATTTCAATCTTAGGTGCAGATGTAGTGTAATCCCTTTTCCGAATTAAGCATTATATTTATATTATCAGCATGACTTAAATTTTATTCTGCTGGTAAGTATAAACCTAGTTTTCATTTTTTAATTTATTTTCTCAACTTTAATAAATTTAAATATCATGGTAAGTCAGTCACATACATAAATAAAATAATGATTCTGGTTTTTAGAATTTCTTTACTATATATATGAACTTTATAACATTATTTTTTATATATTTTACAAAGTTATGTAGGGGAAGGGTAGACATAGTGGCCATGTTAAGAAAAAATACTATTTTTTTTTGATAGGAAAACATTATACAAATCTTTTGCTTGTTTTTTAAGTTAGTTTAGATATTTAGATTCATGCAAAACACATCATTTTGATTTTACTTTGGTTACTTTTTGAGGAAAAAAAAAATTCCCTGCAACCCCACCAAATGGCCACTTTGCCCTCCAGGGAGAAGCATAAAGAAGCTGATGCGAAAAGAAAACATGTATGAAATCGAAAGTTCATTTCTGAGAGTCAGGAAAACTCTGATGTCACCAAATGGAAGAAGCCCCACATAGCTGATAATAAAATGCTTGCAGCTTTAGAGAAGGTTGAGGCAGAGGATGGTAAGGGTTCTTATAAACAGAAGTACATAGAAGCAAGGAAGCAAATTACCATAGTAGAAAATGAAATCATAGAACTTGAAAAAAAAGTTTAATAATTTTAATAATAATAATATAATAACATGATCCTCACGTATAATGTTTATGTATAATGTTTATTCCCAAGGGATCAGCATGATCCGTCCAGGGAATTTGTTAGTGTTAGTAAACATCCATGCCCGAACGGGGATTTGAACCCAGACCTGCACAGTGAGAAGCTAGTTCCTTAACCACTCGACTGCCAGGCGGTAGTCGAGTGGTTAGGGAAGGCAGTCGTTTGAATCATTTAATCAAATTTCTGAGATACAGAGGCACCCAAAAAGTATATTAAAACATGCAAAAAGAACATTGGTCACTCTGTAAATGATTTGGTCAGACTCAAATAGCCAAATATTGTCGGAAATACCAAATGTACAAGAGGTTGGCAATCCAGACACATCTAATGCACAAGCATTACTGCCTCAGGTACTCCATAAGCAAGAACTTATTGAGGGCAGTAATGTTTTTATTGATAAGAAAGTTTTATTCAATATTTGTGTAGATGCTGGTGGGGATGGGAGAAAATTGAAGAGAGAAATCTCTTAGTAAATTTGTATGATCCTGAGAAAGAGTTGGAAAATCATAGCCTAACAGGAAAAGTGTCAAATGCGTTCAAAGATATAGTGCTGTGAAATCTAAAATTCCATTTAACAAATGAAGCATTGGATTTTTTGTTACAACTTTTATGTTTGCATGTACCCAATTCTTCCAAAAGCAAAGTATCTGTTTTTTCAGCATTTTCAAAAATTTAAGGATTTAGCTAAAATTTATGTACCATGTCCTAAATGTGGACTATTTTACACAGAACCATTTGGTTTTTATCTGAATGCAAACAAAAATATTGTGAGGACTGTGCAACTGTAGCTAGCTATAATACATGCATGCCAACTCGTTGGGCATTTTGCCTGTTGTGGCATTTGTATGGCAACCATTTCTCAACTTTTGATATCTTGCAGAAAATTCATTTGGTTCTGAAAGATTCATGTGTGCAGAACTATTTATGGGAATGCAGCTTTGATGACGAGTCATATTCTGACATAACCAGTTGTGTTATGTATAAGAATTTAGAAAAAAAAAGACACTGATTTGACAACTCTCATTCAACACAGATGGTGTTCCCTTGTTTAACTCATTTAAATGTAGCTTTTGGCCATTGCAAATTGCTTTAAATGAATTGCCATTTGCCATTAAGATATATGTTGCGCATATCTGTTGAAAAAGGACATGGAAGGGTGATGCCCTATACTTTAAAAGACATTACTAGTTTGTCCCCCCCCCCCCCCACTCAGAGTAGTTTTTTAATTCAGCAAAACATGCTGTTGAAATAGATGCTCCAATTTTTAATGTTAAAGGGCCAAGTAAACTGAAGAGCCAAAAAAACTGGTACAGGCATGCGTATGCAAATAAAGAGATATGGAACCAATCAGAGTATGGCGCTGCGGTCGGCAACGCCTATATAACACAACAAGTGTCTGGCATAGTTGTTAGATCGGTTACTGCTGCTACAATGGCAGGTTATCGAGATTTAAGTGAGTTTGAACGTGGTGTTTATAGTCGGCGCACAAGAGATGGGACATAGCATCTCCGAGGTAGCGATGAAATTTGGATTTTCACGTACGACCATTTCACGAGTGTACCGTGAATATCGGGAATTCGGTAAAAAATTAAATCTACGACATCTCTGCGGCCGGAAAAAGATCATGCGAGAACGGGACCAATGACGACTGACGAGAATCATTAAACGTGACAGACATGCAACCCTTCCGCAAATTGCTGCAGATTTCAATGCTGGGCCATCAACAAGTGTCAGCGTGCGAAACATCATCGATATGGGCTTTCAGAGCCGAAGACCCACTCGTGTACCCTTGATGACTGCACGACACAAAGCTTTACGCCTCGCCTGGGCCTGACAACGACATTGGACTGTTGAGGACTGGAAACACGTTGCCTGGTCTGACGAGTCTCGGTTCCAATTGCTTCGAGCTGATGGACGTGTACGGGTGTGGAGACAACCTCATGAATCCATGGACCCTACATGTCAACAGGGGACTGTTCAAGCTGGTGGAGGCTCTGTGATGGTATGGGG
Organism: Pholcus phalangioides; assembly: GCF_987345545.1. NCBI lineage: Eukaryota > Metazoa > Arthropoda > Arachnida > Araneae > Pholcidae > Pholcus > Pholcus phalangioides. The sequence goes on along the minus strand of NW_028301625.1, from coordinate 2,674,085 downwards.
CGTGTGCAGTTGGCGTGATATGGGACCCCTGATACGTCTAGATACGATTCTGACAGGTGACAGGTACGTAAGCATCCTGTCTGATCACCTGCACCCATTCATGTCCATTGTGCATTCCGGACTTGGACAATTTCAGCAAGACAATGTGACACCCCACACGTCCAGAATTGCTACAAAGTGGCTCTAGGAACACTCTTCTGACTTTAGACACTTCAGCTCTGGCCACCTAAATCCCCAGACATGAACATTATTGAACATATCTGGGATGCCTTGCAACGTGCTGTTCAGAAGAGATCGCCACCCCCGCTTATTCCTACAGATTTATGGACAGCCCTGCAGGATTCATGGTGTCAATTACCTCCAGCACTACTTCAGACATTAGTCGAGTCCATGCAACGTCGTGTTGTGGCACTTCTGCGCGCTCGAGGGGGCCCTACGCGATATTAGGCAGGTGACCAGTTTTTTTGGCTCTTCAGTGTATATTAAGTGCACTAGATCACTTCAATATTATCTCTGGTTTTATAACTGATTATATGCATTGTGTTTGTTTGGGTGTTGTTAGTCAATTTACTATGTTATGGTTTGTGAACTCTTCCACACATTATGCTTTTCATTTAACTGATCTACAGAGATCAAACATTATGCGCTATATTATGGCACCCTCTGTAATAAAATGTAAACCACAGTCTTTGGAATCGGTGAAATACTGGAAAGCAACTGAATGGTTATATTGACTCCTCTTTTATTCTCCCTCCCTTTTAGTAAATTCTTTTCCAAAAAAAATTTTACAACCACTGGTTACTCCTTGTGGCCAGTATGAATAATTGTACAACAGAACAACCGAGCATTGTAGAGTACATGTTGACAAAGTAGTTTGTAATTGATATTGATGAATTATGTGCGCCTCAGCATTTCTTATAATATTCATATGCTCTTACACATTCCTAATTGTGTAAGAACCTGGGGTATGTTGTGGAATTATTCCAATTTCATGTTTGAAAGTTATAATGGTGTTTTAAAAAGATTTGTATATGGTTCTCTCACAAGGCTACACATGAAATTGCTCAAAATTTGTTAACATACAAAAATTCATTAGAAATACATATTCATCTAATTTCTTTCTTATTCAAGGGCAGCAGAAGTATTTGAAAATTTAAATCAAGGGTTTCATTTGAACAATACATTAAAATATAAGAATTTGGTAATTGGCAAATCATGGATTTTAAGGGGCAATATTAATATTGTACTGTATCATTTTGCAGCTGTTACTGGACAAAATATTGAACAGTTATTTTCCTTCAAAAGGGTTTATTATAAAAATTTGTATATTCCTTAGAGCAGTGATTCCCAACATAGGTGTTAACGCTCCCAGGGGCAGTAGAAGCTATGGGTATAACATAGGATCATATGGGTTCGATTGCGTTGGGGGGGGGGGGGGTGATGGGAAAAAAAATTTCTGAAGAGGGCGACGAGGCTAAAAAGGTTGGGAAACTATGGTCTAGAGCAGTGTTTCTCAACCTTTTGAAGTTTGCGTCACCCTTGGGAATAACATCAAAATTTGGGGCACCCTTCCTTGAATACAGAGTTTACTACAACAAAAATCACTGAGTGGAAATACATCAATATAGTTTTGTTCGATTAATGATTAATGTGAAACTTTTGATTGATGCTTAGAACACAGACATTTAATATTAGGCCTTACAGTTGGTAAAGAAACACCTATATTGTTCTCAAGGCCTTGCAGTGTATTTATTGCTTTAAATTTTATTGTCTCCATAACCAGAAAAGGCTTGCTTGCATAGAATATGATGTTGAAAAGGGTGAAAGGGTCATTAGATTATGATACTCCTCTCTCAATCCAATCCAAAACAACAGCCACTGATGACTCACTCTTGGTGAGCTTACCTTTCAGTGTGGAATCACCACAAAGATCAATAAATTCATCTGATTCGCCAAGCAATGAAATCTATTTTGTCTGTCTGTGAAATCAAATGGTAAGACAACCCAGTCGAGATTCTCAGTAGAAAGAAATGGAAAGTACATATATATATATATATATATATATTGCAATTTTGATAAGTGTTGAAAAATGAAGTCTTTCAGCTTATCCGAAGATGATGTCACCCTCCACTATTATTACAAAGGTTTCGACAGCTGGCTGATGCAAAGATAAATCCAAGAAAAAAAATTCAACTGTCTTTGAGGGAAATTGCGAACCTACGTCCTCTCACTTGCCGAATGAGCGCACTAGACTACAAAGCCAACAAATCATCTTTCCTTAGAGCTCGTGTGCTCTGAACGGGACCGTACACATATGGACAGCCAGACTCAGGCAAAAGCTCACACAGATAGCGACTTATCCGATAAGTCTGCCATGCATGAGAGTAATTTATTCGACTTGATATATTTTAAGACCTTGAGTGGACTAATATTTTTTTATTTATTTCCATAATATCTCGCGGCACCCTAGGGTGTCGGGGCACACCGTTTGGGAAACACTGGTCTAGAGCATTTTAGTAATAAAAAGTCAGCAAATTGCATTGTAATGAGTAGAGCCCGGATTATATGCAAATGCATATGTGCATATGCTTTTGCATATTTTGACCTTTTTTAGCATTAATGCATATAAATGCATAAAATCAAAGAATTTTCAGTATAAGTGCATATTTTGAAGGTTTATTTAACTCACTCAGTTTTTTTTTATAATTTTTCAAATAAACATTGTTCATATAAATAATATATTGTTCAAATAAATATTTTTATAATATCGATTTTTTTCCCGCAGGTGAAATTTAGTGAATTAATACATATTTATAAAGTATTTTACGAATGTTAGAAGTTTTATTATAAGGCTATTTCTAGAGATATGTCGTTGTTAAATTTTTTTTAGAAATAGTGTCGAAATTTTTTGTTACTGGTATTTTCGTTATTGAGCAACTACAACGAACTAAAAGTAGAAACGATGCATTTTAAAAACACATCTGGTTTTTTTTTGCATGGTAATTTTTTTAATGCATATTTTCTCATTTTTTGTACATACTTCAGAATTTTTGACTTTTTCAAGATTCCTAGTGCATATTCTGCAGTATTTAATGCATATTTTGGGATTTTAAGTTCCCCTTTTTATCATTTTAAGTGCACATTTTGGCACTTTAAGTGCACATTTTAGCTTTTTAAGTGCACATTTTTGTAGTTTTAAGTGCATATTTTTGCATTTTTCAGTGCATATTTTTGCATTTTTCAGTGCATATTTTTGCATTTTTCAGTGCATATTTTTGTATTTTTCAGTGCATATTTTTAGAGCATATTTTGCCACTTTTTTAGTGCATATAATCCGGGCTCTAGTAATGAGTAAAGATCAAATACATGCAGTATTAGAACTACTTGTTTCTACAAAAAAAAGTCCCACTATTAATGAATTATACTGCATTGTTAAACTCATCTATTGTTCAAATAAACAGCATTCCAGTTAAGAAATATAAAATATAATTTCACTGCTGTTAAAATTGTAGATAATTATACTGAAAATATTGCATTATGACCTTTAAACTTGCTGTTATAAAAGTTGGAATATCTATTAATGATGGCTATAATAAGAATTATATTGTGACCAGGCCCGTAGCTAGAAACTTGGGGAGACCAAAGTGATAGAACAATATGTTTGTCCATCTTTTTCCCTTTTTTGGTCATTTTCTCACATTTTGGGGAGACCAGTTTAAGTTGGTCGCCATGGCCTTGATTGTGACTATTCCAGGATCCCTTGAAAGAGAATGATAATTTTTATGTGCATTTTCATATTATCAGAATATTGTTTGTGTACATTTTTTTTCTACTCGCTGCTTGGTGTTTTGATATTTTGAGAATTTTTTAATTTATATTTTTCTACCAAATGTTTTATCGTCTCTATGTAAGTGCATCTTCTGCGATGCCGACAGTTTCCAAAAAGTATCCCCTATTTACACGAAAGAAAGTGTAAAGATTTCAATAAAGTGATTAAATTTGTACTTATGTCATGTTATTATGAGTCATATTCATATGTTTGTTCAAAGGTAAAGATATATTCATGTTATATAGAGCGATATATTATTAGGGGTTTAAGAAATCTTAAATCAAAGGCAGATTTAATTGATTGATGAGATACAATATAACTTTCTTAAGCATACCGATTTCAATGCTGGTATTTAAGGAATCAATTTAAATTCATGTGGTACTTGAATATGTCTAAATTTCCATTGTTTTATGATCAGATCCTATAATTTTTTTTATTCACAGCCTTCCAAATTTCCAGATTTATTTCTGAACATTAAAACGGTGTGGCTATCAAGTTTTTTGACAGTAAACTGCATATAAAGAAATTTCAGTGTAATAGAGAATAATTATATGCATTATTCACCTACCTTCTGAATAAGAATTTAAATTTTTTCATTTAATAAACAGTATATAAAAGTATCTGCTTCAAATAAAAGTTTTATTGTAATAAATTAATGCACCATCTGTCTTAGAATGTACAATATAAATCACATTCTGTAATAAATTGGTGTGAATTTCTTTCAATGAAATTTTGTGGCCACAATTTCTATATGAATCTAGGTTTGTATTATGTATATAGGTTTTTATATTACATATTCTATAGCAGAGTATTTCTCAACTGCCAGTGATAAAGTTTCTATACAAAAATAAGCCATAATTCTGAAGAAATGGACTTCACTCTCTATGGAGTTAAAATGCATTACTTTTATTTGGAATTCTATAGAATTTATAAGAATCTATAGAACAGTTTCTTTAGAAAAATGGGTCATAATTCTAAAGAGGTCTAAAAGACATTTTTTTTTGTTTCTATAGGAATCTATAAAAGTTTTTATGGAAAACAGGTCATATTTATAAAGAATTCTATAGGGCTTTTCTATAGATTTCTATAGGGGTTTTCTATAGAAACCTCTATAGAGCTTTCATAAGAATCTATAGAACAGTTTCTTTAGAAAACCGGACCATAATTCTAAAGAATTCTATAGAGACTTTTCTGTAAATGTTTTTATAGAATTCTATAGAACTTTTTGGTTAGGGTAACAATGGCACAGCTTTCTACAGAGGAATATGGAAAAGACAGTCATTTGAATAAGTTCCTCTAGGAATATCTTTTTTTTTTCAAAGAAAGTGAAAATAAAATACAGGTAGCTTAGCCCCAAAATGTTTTGGGTCTGTTTTGATTGAATGAATAAAATTATCTTATCTTAAATACATGATAGTGTAGCATTTAATGATTATTTACCTGAGAACAGAAAAGACCACATCGAGGACATGAATGATGATGTGTCATTCGCCATAGATGCATTTCACACAGTACTATGTAACGATGTCGAACAGATGGTCTCACAAGACGAGAAGATGCAACTTCATTACAACACCCAACAAACTGCAAAAAAAATAAAGAAATGAGACTTGACTATATTAATGCCATGAGATTTGAAAAAGAGTTATTATAACCAGGCGTGGGTCCAGGGTGATGCATTGGGGGCGATTTTTTACAGTGAAGGTTTCGATCAGTGAGGCCCAACCTAGTGTTCGCAGATGCGAAACATTCTAAAAACAAAAAAATTAATATTTTTTTAAAAATTCGTTAAAATTAATAGAATTGGATTGGATTTTGGGTTTAATGGCCCAAGGGCCAATAAGGCCAAAATGCGCCAAAACAAATGATTAATTATACAAATACAACACCACAACAGGCAAACTGCCCAACGAGGTGGTTGACTTAAGAACATCATGGATCCCCGAGCCATTTTTTTGGAGGCCCTACCTACTACTGCTACACCACACAAATTTATATTAATAGTATCAAGTGCAATTGTACACACAAATAAATGAAAACTCTGAGGATGAAAAGAAATCAGAATATCAAAAGCATACGAAGAATTATTTTATAATGTTCCCAGAATTCCACTTCCTTGTCTTCTTGATAAAAATTAAGACTCACAGTTACCCAGACAAAACAATATACACAAATAAAAATACATCCATATGTATTCGATAAATATTTTTTCCAGCTTTTCATCTCAAAGTAGGTAGATACTTTCTTTATTAATATAACTTTTTGATCCCAGTGAAAGCATTAAATGTTTCTCTTTGTAATATTTTAAAAACAATCAGAGGCAAAATAGTATGAATAAAATAAGGATCTCGGTTAACCAGAGGGAAACCAATTCTGAGCTATCTCGGTTACCTGAAACCTAGTTTAATTGAAATAATCCTTGAATACTTGTGGAAAAAAAATTAATCCAAACCCAGACACACAAAAACCAAAACCAGTGATAGTGACACACAGTGATAGTCCCTTACCCACAACGAGTTACACTGCACTTGCGAAAAATGCATGTGACCGCTCAAACTTTAAATGGCCACATGCATGCAAACTTTAAAATTACACATGTGCCCTTAGGCACTGGGGGCGTAACGGCCAAATTGCATGGAATCCTTTTATAGAACCTAGGCTATATTTGATGGGGATATAACTGACCCTCCTCCGGCTATGACTCCTTTTTTTCTCTTTAAGCCTTATCACGAGAAGAAAGCTTAAGGTCACACTTCCTAGGGTACATAATTTCAGGAAAAGGAAATTTGAGGGAAAAAAATTAAGTATTAATAAAGAAAAAAAAGGCAATCAGAATTATGTTTGCTTGAAGGCTCTTGCTTGGAAGGGGGTGATGGCCCCATCACCTATTGTTTGAAGGCTCTTGGGGGGGGGGGTGATAGCTGTCATCGCCCATGTCTGGATCCACCACTGATTACAACATCAAGTTTGTCTGATTAACATTTGGAAAACATTATGGACAAAATATGATGTCAATATTTAAAAAAGTACACAAGTCAGGAATTAATTTTTCCAGTCATTTCAGAATCTAAAAATATCCTCATTTTTCATACAAAATCTAAATATTCTCATCATTACAAAATTAAAGAATTGAAACTTACTTTATCATCTATGGCATCTACAGCTTGACAAAAATACTGTGTTGACCTGTTATCAGTCAATTCTAAGCACGAATCAGTACAAGTACATGTTGATATGGGTGACTGCTTTGAATTATACTATAAAAAGTAAACACAAAGAGAATTTAAAAATATTGTTAAATTTTAGGCAAATATATAGTGTCCCACAATTGACTGATGGTTTCAAAATAGGATAGCAAGAAAACGGTGATAGATATTTAAGTCATTCTTGCAAAATATAAATGTGTGAATTCAGGAATTTCAGTTGTAAGGGAAACTCATTCATGTTGTAAGGGGATGTATAGTTATTTAAAAAAAATTAACTTTTTATACGGGCACCCTGTGACCAAAAATCTAAAGAAAGTTAGGGAAAAAGAAACAAAAACTAACAGACAACACTTCTTTTCTGGAGATAGTTTATCACAGCCTGGCGTTCTTTTTAATAAATAAAAGAAAATTCAAATTTCGCAGATGGAACAAAAACTTGACATCTATATATATAAAATTGATTTTCTGTGTGTATATGTTCTCTGCATAAATCTTTGCCAAATTTTGTATGTTCCCTAACAGGTCCTAACTTACCCCAAACAATGGTTTGTCACTTTTAACCGCTTCGCTCACAAGCGATTGGCAAGAAATTCAGATGATCTGTTTGACGAATTGGCAATAAATACAATACAGGTTCTGATAACCTTGTTCTAACATAATAGCATGTTAGAAAAAGGAGGGGGAAAAAGTAAGAAAAAAAATCAAATGAAAGGTAAACGTATATTACTATACTCTCTCTCTCATTTGAAATACTGATAAGAGATAATAGATATGAAGTATATTTCTCTTCACCCATCCCTACCTGTTTCGTTCCCCTCTTATGTACATGTATATAGTAGAACCTATTTAACCTTAGAATAGAAGCTTTTTACCTCCTCATCATGGAGATGAAAAGAACTTTTTTTCATAGGGTTGCTACAAAGTTTCACGGTGGTGGGGAGAAAGGAAAGAAAACAGACTTTTTTGAATTTATCCCACTGGTGTTTGGATGCAATATTACATCCTTGATGGTAAAGTGGTTAATGCCAGATACAAAAATTTTTCGGCTAATTTTTTTCAAGATTTGGGGGAAAAAATGGGGAGGGGGAAAGAAGCTTTGTTGCAAGGTTGGCATGTATGAGGACAATACCTTTATCTGAAACCGACTATAGCTCAGGCCTACCGCAATGAAGTGATTTTCTGCCTTTTACTGAGAACAATACCAGCTATAGTAGAGCAACTATAGCTAGTGTTGGTCTGTACCCGGCTTTACAGATTGCTTTCCGTGCACAGACAAAACAGATAGACGCAAAAATAGTGTTAAAATATTCACGGAAGCCCTTTGGGGGACGGAATTCACATATTCCTTATAGAAGATTTCCCAATTTAGAAGTTCTGATATTAAATGCTTGAAATTCTGATATAAAATGTTCTTTGCTCATTGCCATGCTCTGGCATCTGCCTTGATCGTGAGATTGTCACCGAATTCCTTTCAATTCAGCCCAAATATTCTGTCGCAACATCCTTATTAATGGCGAACGATAAGTCAAATAGATCACCGACCCTTCTATAGTCTAAGTTTGCATTTTCTCGATCTCTCTTACATGCATATACAAATTTATTGTTATGCTAAAGATCGTTAAAAGGGAAGCGATTTCAAAGAAATAAAAATTAGTAAAATACAGCTAGAAACTCCAAGACCCGAATTTTTTACCAGAAAAGAAAAACAAAACACACATATTTGAAGAAAAGAATGATTTCCGTAGCATAGGTGAAGGACTCTCCAAATAAATTTTGCGAGGGAGATGAGCCCCTCTCCCAATATTTTTCTGAAAAAAACAATGCAATGTACCTTCCTCCTCCTGCGTACACGTTTGGAGTTCCATATATATGGGACGACCAGTAATTTTCAGCTCCTCTAATGTTTCTTCATGTCTGCGCCTGTGTTCTGTAGTAGAGAGTACTTTCCGTATCTCCTTATTTGAGTGCGGTTGTCCCCGTAGCAGTTAATAACTATGCAATTGTGCAATCTTGTTAAATTCAGTGATTAAATGAATTTTAGTTGTTGATGAAATAAATACAGTAGAATAGTAATTATCTGGGATAGTGGTGGTGAGAGAGAGAAGACCAAATATAACCAAAAGCTATGGCTAAATTGCCAAAATTACAACATAGTAAAGCATAAAAAACTGATTACAAAATATTTATGAATTGTACCTGCCACAAATAAAATATATCCAGCTTTTGAGTTTGTTATATTTATGTCGAACCATTACAATTTAAATCAAGAAAAACATGTGACATAAAAAATTTATTCACACACAAGGTTTACAACTAGAAACAAAAATTTGCTATATCGCCCGGGGCCAGTGTCCATTTTGGCACACCCTTCTTGTAATTTGGAACAAAAAAAGAGCACTCAGCACCCTTCCCGATCCAGCGCCAAGGCATCAGACTCTCCTGCCCTCCCTTAGTTGTGGGCCCTGTTCACGCAGCAACAGAAGATGAACTTCACTGAAGGAAGACTGAAATAGTCATTCAGTTTCCTTTTTCTTTTTCCCTGCTGCTCATTTTTTTATTATTGAAAACTAGTTATGCAAAACAAGTTTCTTTCACAAGAGAGTGTCATCTTGAGACAATCTGAATTAATGTGTTTTTCAAATGCCAGGCCATAGCTCAATATTGACATTAGTCACGAGGCCACAAGACCATCATTTGAATGCTCATTTTATTATTCACATATTTTTCACCCAATTTCATTATACAGTGAAAATCCTGTAAAACGATATCTCTACAATGATAATCACCTATAAAAGAATATTACCCATTGGTCCCAATCAGGGTCACAACTTAGGGGGGGGAGGGGGGGGGCAGGCGGGTCTGGTGTCCTGGGCGCTGGACCAGAATGGAAGCTGAATTCACTCTTTAACTGCTTCTACATGCAAAGAGAGCCAAAGTTTAGACACTTATTAAATTCACTTTCAAGTTAAAAAGAAACCGAATTATTAAATAATAAGGTTATCAGGTACTTCTCTCTCTAAAAATATCAGTCGAACATTTGAATACCAAAAACAATGCTGTAATTCATAATAATAAGTTTGTGAAAAGAGTGAAATTCGTGTTTAGAGACAATGAAGAATTTTCGCAATTGGTCATAATATGCCAATTCACCACTAATGATGTCATCACAGTTAAGTATTTAAGCTCTCTCTGCGATAGTATCAGTTATTTGAGATGCCGCTAGCTACAACGAACATTTCTGAAAAGCAAACAGAATATAAAAGCTAAAATCTGAAGGTTAGCCTGTTTCGGAAATTGCAGTTCTTTCACAACGTTCTAAAATGTCTATCTACAGAATATTATCTGGTAAGGTGGTATATACAGTATAGTGCCCGGCACCGATCAGGAAGGCCACACATTACAGAAAAAAGAGATAGTGGGGCAGTGGTAAGATGCTCATCTTCCACTATGAAGGTTACAGTCAAGACACACGGGTTTGAATCCGGGTAAAGACATCAGAAACAAGTTCTTTACCTACCGAGCCTGGGGCAACTACCGATGGATGGCGACTTTGTTCTCCACCCAACTCCACAGGTTGGAAATTGCCGTATGGCGATGCTGGAGTTGGCGTGCGGTAAAGTAGATAAAAGAGATGACAGAAGAATTCAAAGACTAGCATCTATGCGAACAATGTCTGCAATGCAATTTAGAATCTCATCTGGACTCTCAGTGTGAATGAATACAATTCATATACAGGTACGGTAGTATTATGAAAAAACTAGCTTTTGGACTAGGGTTCAACTTGAGCACAAAGATTACAATAAGCTCGCAAGTGTGTGCCATATCGTATTTGCAGCGATGAGAAGTGTAATCTGGATGAGTCAGATAGATGAGGGTAATATTTGCACGGTTTCTACAAGACACCACAGACTAATTGTAGCCATAGACGAAATTCACTGATGGTTTCGGCTGCATTCTCCTGCAATGGCAGGCAAGGCCATAGCGGGAGGGGGATTTGGGGGGTCCACCCTCCCTCCTGAAATGTGAGAAAATGACCGGAAAAAGATGGTCAAATCTATTGTTCTACCACTTTGGTTCCCCCCAAACAAAATTTCTGGGGGGGGGGCCCTGATGGCAGGTATCAGTAGCCTCTTTTACAGGTCAAAATACTCGGCATTACATACAGACACTACAGCATGACCTATTACTATCTGGTGAACCTCTGGCTGGTCTCCAGTAGGAGTTTCAGCAAGATAATGCAGGCAGGTCGTGCAAAAGTCTAGTTTTATTTTCAGCAAATTTTGACTCGATAAACGAAGATGATAGGACCGTATCCAGAAATTAATTTTGCAACGGGGAACAACTGGAATTTAAAGGGGGAGGGGCGATCAGTGATAGAATAATAGATTTAACCTTGTTATTCCGTGTGTATCAGTGATGTTCTAAGGTTTCAGGGGGGGCGGATTCCCCCATTGACCCCCCCCCCCCCCCTCCGGCCTTGTTAAGAGTAAAAATTTTGCTACATGATCACAACTGAACTAATGGTTCTTCGCTTTCGTTCACACCCGTAGTGCGGGATAATGCGTAATCTTCAGCAAACAGAACAAACTTTAACCTCCGAGAGTTTTGTGAAAACCATTTCCACATCGTGCACTGCCTCAAGATCATCTACGAAGCCACTATTTGTCGAAGAGATTGTGACCTTGGGGAACACCACATTCAAGAAGTAATGGGAGAACATGTATAGGAATTGACCATAAATGAACTGATGGATCTCCATTGCGTGCAATAGCAAGAGCTTATGTATGGAATCTCGTCTGAGGGAGAGCGACATGGGCGGAGATATGGGGGCAATGGCATTGCCCCCCCCCCCCCAGCGTCAAAAGTGGAGTGAGCAGATCTAATGTATATGTGTATATATGAATTGACATCATCATCATCCTGCTCCCCCCAGCAATAATGGCCTTGCCCCCCCCCCAGACTTCCAAGTCTATCTCCGCCTATGGAGAGCGAGAAGAATGAATCCCTCATTTCAAATGAGATTAGAGAGAGATGTATATAATGTGGGAAAGCTGTCCAAAATTTTGTAAAAAAGAAGCACCTAAGTAAAGCTGTAGCAATGTGCGAACAATGAATTTGGAAAACGAAAACAGTAAACTTTCTCATTCCCGCGAAAGGAGGCAAAAGCAAGTGCCACTTCATTGGTTTCTTTTAAGTCGCACAAAAAAAAAGACATTGTGGTGAACCAGCAGTGAGTGGCGACTGTGCGGTCATGTCAGGGGTGCAAGAGTTGCGCCAAACTGCGCCGAAACGGTTCTCTTGCTACATGGTGCGCCAAGGCGCCGAATCCGTGCGCATTTGCGCCAATTCTTGTTTGTGGTTCGCGGAGGTACCGCTAATGCACTGTAGTACGTCAAATACCCTTAATTAAGCAAAAATTCGCATGAAAATGTTGTTCACGGGACGCGTTCTTTCCGAGACACGGAAAAAGATACGGGGGGGGGGGAATTTTCACTTCCCACCATCTACCACAATCGCGTTATCTCGTGACCTTGGAAAGTAGTTATACTACCTTGAAGTATAAAGTCCTGTACTGTTATTGGTATAACTGGCGGGCTATCAAAGTCCCTGAATAAATATGCCGAATTTTCCGATTTCGGAGACCGTTTTTTCTCCTGCTGGTTATAGGTTATATACTGAAAATAACGGTAATTTCGCGGCTGCCAACCTGCGTTCTAAGACGGCATGCATCGAAAAGAGGATTGGTTTACTCGTTTAAATTACCGAAATTTTTCGGAGATCGTTGGGAAAAAATAGAATCTGTAAAAACTCCATCTAAAATATTCATAGTTTTGTCATCTAGCCACTATGCGGTCATGTGGTTATCGTCGGCGGTTGCCGATCGTAACAATTTCACATCGCGAAAATCCGGATTTGGCGAACGGGGCCGGCTTGAGGGAAAAAAATCTCTACCCATGCAGAACCTTTTTTTTTGGCGCTACTGACCACGTTTTTTTTGATCGACAAACCTTTTTCACCCTTTCAACTCCATTTGGCACCCCTCCTTGAGCGGCGCCCAATATGGCCGCACGGTCCGCCACTGCATTGGTGGGGGAGGGGCATGCTCTTAACAATAGTCAGAGGAAGGAGTTTGTATTGGGAGCATGCTCATTTTACATAACTTCTGTGAGATACCTAATATATATTAATGTCCTACTTTTCCAAAACATGTTGTTAGGAGAATGAAATATTTGCACCCTTTCTTGTTTTTCGCACTCCCTCTCGTGCATTGCTGGGATGGTACATTACTCCCTCACGTATTGCTGGGATGTTGTTTAACATTGTATCACCAACAGAAGTATTGATTATGTGTGATGAATGGGTTGCACTACAATCCAAACAATTACAAGAAGTGAAATCAGTTCAGAGAATAGATAGATATTGGGCAGACATATTCAAACTTTGAAAGCTGCCCAAAGTTCAAAATTTTGCCAGTTTTGGTGAAGACTTTTTTATCTTCAGCACATGGTAACACAGACAGTGAAAAAGAGTTCATTGTTAACAAATAAATAAAAGTCTGTTCGGACATTGAAAAATCTGTCCATGCAATGCTTTAATGTTTAATGGAATAAGACATACAAAATCTTATGTTCAAGGGCATAAAAAATTGGAAAAAAATATTCATTGAGATGCTGTACTTCTGAAAGTGAATCGTGATTTGTAATCTATTAACATGCTATTAGGTTGAGAAATTCTTTAAGTAAATAAGGTATTTATATTTTTCTCATTTTTTGCATTTTGCTTTTTTTAATTTTTAATTTGCTAAATTTAATAATTCCTTTAAATTCTGTGAGAAGCCAATTTTTTTTTTTTTCACGGAAACTCTTATTATATTCTGCACACACTTTTTTTGCTATATCAGGAGGAATAAGATTTTGGTGTTCAAGCAGCAGAAATTCTTGCTGCCTAGGTTTTCAGTATGCATGTTGAAAAGAGTAATAATTTGTATTTGTCATTTCAGTAATACACGTTTTATTAATGACAGATAAGATAATTCAGAAAAAATTTAAATGGCTTTTAATTTGTGAATGGAATTTATTTAGAATTATTTGTTTCAACCATTTGTGGCAAAACTTTTCACATTTCACAGAAAAATTACTCCTTATATTGCAGATATAGTTCGTGTTTAGTTCTGCTCCATTTTCAAAATTTCTGCTCCAAAAATGAAATTTGCTACTCCGAAATGGATGAGGGGCACTTGCACCCCTGTCATGTGGGCATCGTGCTAGACCAACACCATCTATAGCAGAAGCTCGTGACGTCACTGAAGGTGGTCATCTCACCTATAGCCATTGGATATAGCACGCTGACCGCATGCACCATCTTTACCCTTTTCTTTGCTGTATATCCAATAGCTATAGGTGAGATGACCTTCAATGACGTCACGAGCTTGGTGCGTCATGAAGAAAGCATTGGGGGGGGGGGGGGCCTGAAAGTTGTTGGTCGTACCGTATATACGGAACACAAGCGTGTACACAGGAGAGGGAAGGGGCATTGTATTGTTTTTCAGAAATTATTGGGGAGGGGGGCTGAGCCTGCGTCATTACCAAATTTATTGGGGGGGGGGGGCCTTAAATGTCCTCATCCCCTAAATTCCCGTGCCTATGACACCAGGGGTATGTACTGTTAAGTAGATAACGAGTCCAAAACAACAGTCCTCCTTTCTTTCGTCATTTAGAGTACGTAAATATACAAAACTATTGTACGTTTGCTTTATGGCGTTATAGTATTATTTATTATGGTGTTGCATTATTGATTACTGAAATTTTTATCAGTCATTTTTAGGTGAATGAATAACTGTGAACGAATAATCCCAATTTAAATTTTATCCTATTGGGAAGTTTGATTCAATATACGAGGAATTCGGATTACGAGCACATTCACGAAACGAATTATACTCGTAAACCGAAGTTTCACTGTACTTAATTGTTTAGCAACTGTTGTTTTAGGCAAATCGATAACTAATGCATCTGCTAGTTTTATTGGTCAGGGCCATCTTAAGAGCATTATGGGCCCCCCGGGCCAAGTGATTTTCCTGAGGACCTTTACCTAACAAATTTTCGAAAATTTCAGCCGGTTCTAATTCCTGTGAGGCCCCTCTTTCCTTGGGGTGCCCGGGTGGGCCTATCTATTAAGATGACACTGATTTTGGTGTGTTTAGCCAATGCCATCTACAGGGGTTTTTAGCGCTGCATTTTGTGATCTTAAAACCGAAAAAAATACAAATACTATACTAAATAAGCTATATACGACTCATTTGTACGACATTTGGCTTTGGTTGCAATTCATTCCCCTATACATTTCAATGTTACAAATGCTTCATTTATACATCACGCAAACTTTAATAACAAGACGTTTTCATTTTGATTCGCACACCAAATTTAAAGAAAATGTCATTTCTGTCAATAGAATTTTAATTTTTTTGTGTAGGTTGCCTAAACACGTCACTGAAATAATTTTTTGTGGATATTGTGACCGCAAAAGTTGTAAATTTTGGTGTGATTATCAAAAACTGAGATGAATAAGCATTCAGCAGAGTGATGCTCACTTTAAAAATGATCCGTCTATTTGTCTCTTTTTGAGAATTTTGGAAACGCGGCACGTTCTAAAGAAAATAATTTTAATTTTTTAAAAGGCGACCCATGTGATGTTGGTTTAGAGTTTTTCCTCCCTATGACTGTGCTTCGTTTCCCAGCATTATTTTTGAAGAATTGGTACAACCACATGTACAATATCAGTTCGCTTTTTTGTTCACAATAGAATTTCTTTCGATTATTGTATGTTGCTAGCTGGCTGTTTCTTAACGAGGAGAAAGCAAAACAAAGCCACCCTTCTCCGGAACGTAAAATGATAATTTCGACAAGAATTCTTGACCTATGAGAAAAATGGACCTTGTGAAGGAATTGAATATTCAGAGTCATTTTCGAAGAATGTTAGACAAAAGTTTAATAAACATAAATCTATAAATGAAACCTACTTACTGCTTGTGGCAAATTTTCGAGAAAAAAAGAGTTTAATATTTTTTTGATGACAAGAAAAATTTTGGAGTCCTCACGATTAAAATAAAGATGATATAGTACCATCTACATTTTTTTTTGTTTTTTTTTTTAGAAATCTAACACATTTTTATGATTTTTCCTTCAAGTATTCTTTATACTCTACTCAGATAATTTTTAAGCAGAATCTTAAAATAAAATAACATTGAAATTTCGAGAATTTTTGGCATTTATACGACATTTTGACGCGGCTTCTTGAGAGAACGTCGTATAAAAGAGGTTCCACTGTATTTTTCCATCACTTGTTCACGTAATATATTTGTGGTACATTATACAATTTGATGGAATTTCAGTGATGTAATTAGTAATATAATCAAGTAGTGATCATCACTTTATTTGAAAAATAGTCATACGCCCATTATGGCATGCGGCCACCTGGTGGTATATGTAATTCATGAGCTATTAGTTGATTGCTGCCGTCCATGTACGGAGCCTTTGAACATATACACTGAAGAGCCAAAAAAACTGGTACACCTGCCTAATATCGCGTAGGGCCCCCGCGAGCGCGCAGAAGTGCCACAACACGACGTTGCATGGACTCGACTAATGTCTGAAGTAGCGCTGGAGGTAATTGACACCATGAATCCTGCAGGGCTGTCCATAAATCTGTAGGAATAAGAGGGGAGTGCAGATCTCTTCTGAACAGCACGTTGCAAGGCATCCCAGATATGTTCAATAATGTTCATGTCTGGGGATTTAGGTGGCCAGAGCTGAAGTGTCTGAAGAGTGTTCCTAGAGCCACTTTGTAGCAATTCTGGACGTGTGGGGTGTCACATTGTCTTGCTGAAATTGTCCAAGTCCGGAATGCACAATGGACATGAATGGGTGCAGGTGATCAGACAGGATGCTTACGTACCTGTCACCTGTCAGAATCGTATCTAGACGTATCAGGGGTCCCATATCACGCCAACTGCACACGCCCCATACCATCACAGAGCCTCCACCAGCTTGAACAGTCCCCTGTTGACATGTAGGGTCCATGGATTCATGAGGTTGTCTCCACACCCGTACACGTCCATCAGCTCGAAGCAATTGGAACCGAGACTCGTCAGACCAGGCAACGTGTTTCCAGTCCTCAACAGTCCAATGTCGTTGTCAGGCCCAGGCGAGGCGTAAAGCTTTGTGTCGTGCAGTCATCAAGGGTACACGAGTGGGTCTTCGGCTCTGAAAGCCCATATCGATGATGTTTCGCACGCTGACACTTGTTGATGGCCCAGCATTGAAATCTGCAGCAATTTGCGGAAGGGTTGCATGTCTGTCACGTTTAATGATTCTCGTCAGTCGTCATTGGTCCCGTTCTCGCATGATCTTTTTCCTACCGCAGCGATGTCGTAGATTTAATTTTTTACCGGATTCCCGATATTCACGGTACACTCGTGAAATGGTCGTACGTGAAAATCCAAATTTGGCTGTACAAATTTGGCAATCCATGGCTGTACCAGTTTTTTTGGCTCTTCAGTTTATATATGCTCCAAGGTTGAAACATTCTATCTGCTTCCATAACTTAGATGGTAGAGCACTCGTCCGGCAAGCGAGAGACCGGGGTTCATGTCCCCGTGGGGGCAGTGATGAATTTTCCTCCTTTTTAATATTAATTTCCACAAATAACCAATCTTTCAGTGAATCTTGTATTAGGATTTTGATCGCACATGGCGAATAATTTTGGGGAACTACTAAGGGCGATTCAAAAATAATCATCAGGTTTTAAAAAAGTATAACTTGAAATATATAAATTGTACCGCTTAATAGTAAACGGTTAATGAAGAAGCAGAGGACAAATATATATTTATTCCCACACATTCAATATTCTAAAAGTTTATTGTGTTTTGGAATATGCGATTATTCTATATATTTTATAATATATTTTCATCGCTTGTTTCAGTGCAACGAATGTACCGAAGAAAATATGCACAGTCGCCATCCCATCAGACGAGCCTTTAAGAAAGGCAGTTTCCCAAATTTTTTGTTCCATCTCCCCCTTCATTCCGAAAATTTTCTCTTATCACCCCAACTCAAGTGAACCCATAGGATCCCATGTTAAATCTGTAGCTCCCATCGCCCCCTAGACCATTCTATTGCCCACCGGGGGCGATATTGGGAAACACTGCTTTAAGCCTTTAAGGCCTCTTGATCTTTTATTGTTTGTGCCTTTTTCCTTTGGGATTTCATTAAAGATACTGTGTGCTTGCTTTCACAGCCAGCTAATTTGAATGAGCTCAATAACCGAATTACCACAGATTTTATAAACATACATGACAGACTACTGACATGCTGTATGCAGTGAGTTTAGCAGATAATCCTAGCAATCTTGTTTAAAGTTGGAACGACTTCTGCGTTTATTCACCACTGGTTTGTTAGATACCGATTCGGAAGTTTTAGTGTATATTCTGAATTGGCTGATGTTCCCAATTGGGAATATGCTTCCGATTCATTAAAAAACAAGAACCATATATTTTCATTCCATAGAAAGCGCTTTGCTACTTCCCCCCCCCCAATATTAGCTTTCATCGCTTATTAATTCTTCTGAAGTCACCTATTTTCAAAGAAAGAAATATTTTTTTTGTTTTTATCATTAAAATATTCTTTCTTGTACCGATGAATAAGCATACCGACTGACTGAGAGTTGAACGCATAGGAGTGATCAAGTGAGTAGTGTATTTAGAGCGGTGATGTGTGTGTGTGTGCAATCGGGTTAACCATACTCCCGCTACAGAGCATCACCACCTAGAGATAGAAGGCCTTCGCACTCTGCTTGTGACGTCAAGTAAGTAGTCCATTTTCCCTCAGAATATTCAGGGAAAAAAAATGATGGGGTTCAGAATTGGCGATTTGTATTCCCCACATCCAATCAATATGCAGTATTTGTGAGTCAATCAGGTATATTCTATGCCAAAATAAGAAGAAACGAAATAGGATGGTGTTTCAAAATGTGGCAAACTTGGCTTTATGGCAAACACTGCAGGGGCCTTCTATCTCTAGGTGGTGATGTACAGAGTCGCCGGCAATATGTCAGACTTACACGTTATGTCATGGAATCATGTTATGATCAGTGCCTCATCATTACGTCATGTTACATCAGTGCCTCATCATTACGTCATGTTACATCAGTGCCTCATCATTACGTCATGTTACATCAGTGCCTCATAAATGTCTGAAGAACAGAGATGATACGGAGTACCCAGAGGGATACTGGAGCCAGAGGGGGCAAAAGGTGCAATTCCCCCTCTGATAGGAGCATCTGTAGTTGCGCTTCTGTTCCAAAAGCTGCATACTGAAGAAATTATGTTTATTTACACATGTTCCTCTTGCCTTCGTGCTAAGAGAAACAAAAAAAAGTCATATCTAGACAGAGAGAACTGGTACTTATCCACTTTCTCATTGCTGTGATAACTAACTAGAACAGATGATGCTGTCCATCATTTCAAAATTACGTTTGAACAATAACATCGTTTACTGGCTATAAGTTGATGCTCAATGTGAAATGACATGGAAAAGTTCTCACGAGTTGTTTTTCAAAGTTGTTACGAATATTTTTTATGAATGAGAAATGTCAGAATGGTCCCCAGAAAATAAATTTGCAAAATTTATCCTTGATTGCCTTCTGTCCCAGGAGAGTCAGAATTGTTTGGAACTTGTGGGTGCTCATCTTGATCTTTGTGTGGGAAATTTTTATTTCTGAATCAATTCCGTGGGTGCTCAGACCTCTGTCTTGAATTACTGTGGGACGGTAACCCCGGCTCAGACGGCACTATTCTCTCCGTATGCATAAACTTTTCTTGTCCTCCCCCAAATATTTGCCACTATATCCGTAATGCCCATGAAAATATTGGGTTCGAGCCCCTCCCAATATTTCAACAATTTTACACTTACGCTTCCTTCAAGTTCAACTGAGCACCATTGAGAACCCTTATAACGTATTACTCTTCATGTTCGATTTCTAATCCAATCAGAAATCGATCGCAATCTATAAGCACTTTAAAAACAATTTTCTTTGAACACTCACTAGTGAGAATCCCACTTATTTTCATGTGGTGCCTAATTGGCACAATGTTTTGCAAAATGAATCACGATTTAACACATAATTTTGATAATTGCAAATTGCCATAAATTTTTTCTTGTTCTTACAATGTATTCTCATTCTTCATTTTTTCTTACAGTGCAATTTTCGAAAACCTTCACTATTTGCGAATTCAAGCGCTTGACTTCTGTAAAGCAGTGTATATAAATTCATTCTCCAATCGTAAAGCCTGGAGATCCGAAATTCTGTCACAAGCGTTGACATTATTTCCAATAATGTTATGACTCATGAGAGGTAAAAAGTAGACGAGATCTAAGAAGTATTTCGTATTTCAAAATTTTGCTTACAATGAACTCTGTTTTTATCACTGGTTTCTGCCTTGCTTCATTTTCAGATTTCACGGCGAAATTCTCTAGGATGCCTGTCATAAGGAAAAGAAATGTAACTTGACATTAAAAACTAAACAAAAAATGAAGATTTAAACAGTGATTTCAGTGAACATATTAACACATTATGGATGAAACTGCTTCTTATGAATGGGATGTATTTAGAGATATCCCATTTTGCACAGCATAATTAAATTTACTGAAGAAACAAGATTGTCTTCGGTGAAGTATTGTGTTTCCTACTTTTTGAGACTGAGAAAAGAGCAAAATTAAGACATATGGGGAAGAGAAAAAACTTGTTCCCCCCCCCCCCCCGGTAGGGTTGTATAAACAACCAATTATCCAATTGGTTGCATCAGCTCGAATGTAACCAATACGCTTATTGGTTGTATTTTTCAAGTTTTATAAAAGAACATTCATCAAACTTTTATAGTGTAATACCGGCCTAAGGATTCGCAGATAAAAAAATTTTTTGAAGATTTATTTGAGCCTAAATCTGATTTCATCTGTATACAGTATTCAATTGTCAATATGTTTAAAAAAATTATAGAAGAAAATATTTCTTGGTCAAATATACGATTAAATTTAATTTTTCCCATCATTATAACTGAGATACAATATGCCTACAATGGTTTCAATTTTTTCCCCAAGAAATAATCTTAGGAGAGTTTGTAAGCATAATTGTACTGAATCAAGGATGATTGAAAAAAATCTCTGCTCATGGTTACCTTGCAGTAAAAGAGTTACCTCGAATCTGGTGCAGGGCATCTAGCCTCGTTTTATTGGATCCCGTTTTTGTGAAAATGATCTATAATTTAGTGAATAGTAAGTAATTATGTGGAAGTGAAACAATGCAGTCAACTTCATACAAAAGAAATGAAATTTCAGATTCGAAATTCTGTGAAGGATCCGGAAAACGAACCCAAATTTGTGCTGGACACACCCCTGAGTAAGATATTTCTTGCAAGTTAAGCGCAAGTTTGTAGGATTAGTTTAAGTAGATATAAAATTATTTCATGCACAAAAAATTTCGTAATTGAATCAGATCAAAATAAGATACTTTTTTTAACTGCTGACAAGTTCTTCAGGCACGCAAAACAAAAGTTTTATCAATGCACATTTTCTTACACAATTTTTGACATTCTTTCCTGCTGTTGAAATTCACGCAAATGTACTTTAGTTTCAAATTGAATGGCAATTTAAGAACATAATTACAATAGCAACCTGAAATAAACAATATTGCTCAATAGCAAGATGATTACCAAGAAGTTGACAAGATATAGTATATTTGCTGCAATAGTAGATTTATCATTCTGCTAAATACAGAAAATCATGAGAATAGGTTTTTTTTTTCAATATTAGGTGAATTGAGTGTCCATGCAAAAATTTAATTGCTCTTTAGCAACTGAAGAAACAAGCAAAAAGGAGCCACAAGAATGCAACTAAATGTAAAAATCATAACACAGAAGGATTTGTTTGATTAAAAAAAATAAATAAATAAAAAGACAAAATATACATGCCAGGCATCGAACACACATGAAAAAGGGATGGGAGCATTCTTCCTCTAGTCTCTTTTCACCTTAAGTTTCAACACATTCCTACATGCATCTATATTATTTGCATGCTCTAGCTCAAGTAGCATACAGACTGTCTTTTACCTGAAGTTTGAAGTGGTGTTTGAGGAGGATCACCCTTGACTTTCCTGCATGAGGACATAGAGTTAAGCGACAGAATGCCAACATCTGTATCAATGATGTCATCTGTGAATCTTCTTTTCATACGTTGGCGGGATTTTACACTAGTCGCAATTGTTGATAAAGGTATACTCTTAGAAGCATCTGAAAATTTTCCACAATAAAATCCCTCTTGATAAATTAGAATTACATACAAGCTACTGGAATGCAAAATTATTCCACCACAATTAGAATAAGGAAACATTTATTTGTACAAAAGATGAATCTCTCCTAAATAGTGTAAATGGGAAAATTCCAGTCAGTTTTTTACAGGGTTGACGACCACTACTTAATTGCTGTAAATCAGGGTCGAAGACTGAAGAAAATGGAATTGGAACCAACAGAGAGACTAGTTACGAAACCTAATGAATGTAATAGAATGAAATGCAATACAAGTCGAGTTCATCTTCAGTTCTGAGCAGTCGTCATCTATAGGACAATAGGAAAATTGCAATACTATTTTGAATACATAAAATAATTTTTAGAATTCATCTACTAATTTTGCTTATATTTTTACGACTTCACGATATCAAAAACATGCAATTGAAGTTATTTATTTTCACTTACAAAGATGACAGCGAATAGTACTAGTGGATAGCACGATAAAAGACAGGAGGATAAGTTTCTTGCTGACGAATTGGTTCAAAAAGTTTTGTTTTTGTTCAAGGAACGCATATCCACAATCAGAATGCCAACATCTGTATTAATCAGGCGCGGATCCAGGGATGAAGGACGACCAACTGTGTAGGTTCATAGGATCGTCATGTACACTGGTGTAAGAAATTAAGAGAATTTGCAGACTTGGTCGATTATCTCTAGAACTACTGTACCGATTTTAATGAAATTTTATATATCATACATTGATACAATATAAAACAAATAACCATTCAATAATTGTAATACACACGCATGATCGTGAGTAACACTCATTGGAGTCGGAAGGTATGAAACAGCGGTTGCAGAATAAACAAAAAAATGGGTTAATAGGGAGTATGGTCCCCTCTTACAGATATACAGGTCTCGCAGCGTGATTTCATACTTTAAATAAGGCAGTTTATCATTTCCTGTGGCAATTGGTCCCACTCGTTCAGCAACGCTGTTTTCATTCCCCTGGATGGCTCCCGGAGGGGGGTTGTGAGTTGCAATTGCCCTCCCCAGAGCATCCCAGACATGATCTATAGGGTTAAGGTCTGAAGATCTGGCTGGCCAATCCATCCGGCGAATATACTCGCTCTCTAGAAAATCGTCGAGCAGAAGAGCTCTATGTGGAATCGCGTTATCGTCCATTAAAATGAACTCAGGTCCAACTGCACCCCTGAAAAGGTGGCTGGAAAGGAACATAGGGCTCCAAGACCTCATCACTATACCTCACACCAGTCACAGTGCCTCTTTCAAAGATATGGAGAGGTGTGCGGCCATCCAACATGATGCCTGCCCAGACCATTAAACCTCCTCCGCCATAATGGTCGATTTCGCGGACATTGGAGGGTAGGTAGCGGG
The DNA here is from genome assembly GCF_987345545.1 of Pholcus phalangioides. Lineage (NCBI taxonomy): Eukaryota > Metazoa > Arthropoda > Arachnida > Araneae > Pholcidae > Pholcus > Pholcus phalangioides. The sequence continues at coordinate 2,650,318 of NW_028301625.1, read as the reverse complement.
TCCCTGGTTATCTCCATATGAACGTACGGCGAGAATCGGTGCTTAGGCTGAACCGGGACTCATCAGTGAAGAGAACGGTCGCCCATTGATCCATACTCCAATCTCTATGCTCTCTGCACCATGATAAACGGATTCTCCTGTCCGTAGAAGTGAGCGGGACGCAAACAGCAGATCTTCTTGAAAACAACCCTCTCTCATGAAGTCTTTTGGAAACAGTCACCCTTGATACACGGGTTCCTGTGGCTGCATACAGGTCACGAGAGAGCTGAGAAACTGTAGCACTCCTGTTATGCCTCGCTATAATCGACAAATGGCGATCTTCTCTGGCCGTCGTGGCTCTTGGACAACCTTGCCCAGGTTTTCTCTCGATGAATCCGGTATCCTGGAACTGTTTCATAAGTTACACACGCCGCTGGGCGTTAAATTGAACTCTCTACAAATCTGGACTTGAGATTGGTCTGCTTCTAGCCTCCCCACAATTCGCCACCTCATTCCATCATCTAAACGTTGGTGGTTACTCATTTTTACTGTTACAATTTGAAATGAACCGATTGCTGCAAAATAACACCAAGAAATTCGCCGACGTGTGCTAGTGAACGAAATGCGTCTTAACTTACGCGCGCTTATAAAGCCTGTTTCTCTACTGGCTCCGCCTACACACACGTGTACGCTTACGTATTTGACATACAAGATTTGCATTTTTGTCTAGAAGTAGTGGTTTTACATTCAGTTCAGTTCTTTTCATGAAATTCGATAAAATATGCAAATTCTCTTAATTTATTTCACCAGTGTATTTTAAGGGACAGACCATTTTTTCCATATTATCCGGTTCTTGAAGAGTGATAGCCTTCATCACCCTCCTACTACTAAACTATACATGCACCTCGTCCATATTCCTCCGCGAAACTTCAAACGAATTGGTATATGTTGGAATGTGCGTGTCCTCCCCGTTGTGAATCTCGTTTCTGCTTAATGCTTGTTATAGTGCTGCCATCCGCTACCTATTTTTCGAACTATGAGAGTTAAGTGTTAAGATTGAAGATTTACCATTTTTTGTATCTCATCCCCGTTTTCTTTGTATCAGAGCTGCTACGGAACCTACGACGAAACATTCTTTCCGACAAAAGTTCTGCGAGCTCGACCATGCACTATGCAAATGAAGCCGGTTCCAGGGCCGCCATGCTGAACCACTCAAAAATCTGTTTTTAGTTCACAGCGTGGAGTGGTTTTAACGGAAAACATGTTTTTGCGCGTTTGGGCATCGAGTAGAGCGGCGGTTATGATAAAGATCGATTACAATTTCAAAAAAATAATTAAAATAGTAAAACACCGCAAGAAACTCAGACTTGGTTTTTTTTAACCGATTCCCGTAGCTCCGTTGTTTATTGCGGCCGTCCGTAGAAACTACGAACAACCTGCGGCAGTTGGCAACTCTGCATATGCCTATAAAAATATCAAAAACTTACATAACTGTCATTTACGTTAGATCGATAAAGATGGTAGTCATTACGTAAGACTTGCTCGCGTAATAGTCTGTGAGCTTCTTTTCTTATGCGCACTTTCAAGTTTTATGTGTAAGTAGTAAAAAATATGAGTGCCGCCCAAAGAATCACTTAATAATCCTTTTGTGTTATTTTATTTGTTGCGATCATAATATCAAATAATTTTTAAACACTGGTATCTCACGAGTTATTAATTTTTGTACCCTACAAACGTAAAATACTGTATTCGAAGTCACAAAACGGGGTTATAACATATATAGATACAGAATTGACTATTGGAGAGAGCTAGACGGCTTCTTCTCAACCCAAGATAAAGGAATAAGAAACATTTTCTGGATATTATGCTGAAGTTAATTCGGAAAGAAAAGTCATCTCGTCTCTCCGTAGCCATCTATATCTCTCTACACCGTTCCACCTAGGGGCCATTTAATGAAGTTAAGAGAGGCTACTAAAGTCTCTACTTCAGCGCCTCATGCCACAGTGAGCGAAATAAGGAAGGCAAGGTCGTGCCTCTAGTGGTGCGCAAACTTTTTGAAAAGCGACCTCTTATTGACCGAAAATATTATCAGCGACCCCTACATACGCTGCCCATATGTTCCGCGACCCCACATAGGCTGACCATATGACCAAGGACATTCCGATTTTTTCGCCAGTAAACGTCCTGTCCCGGAAGCCCTTTTGGGAACGCTTGTTAATTTAATTTACGACTTTCAAAAAGAGATAGTTTTTTTAAAATAATATATAATATTTACTTTGTGTTTTGATGTACTTAATGCCCCTTATGCAAGATGGACGTGTAGCGAGGTGTATGGTTTTTGATTTCCGTATAAAGGGTGATCAAGAATCATCCGATTTTAAAATGATTCTACACCCAAAATCGACCATTAAAAAATTGTTCATAAATCGTAGACACATTTCCCCGTATATTCACATTACTTATCATTCTATTGTGTTTTTAATTTTTAAGAAATATTATATACAATTTTGAAATCGGGTGATGCTCCCACGTTCTTTGTTTTGCAAGGACATTGCACATTCGTGATTCTGGCATGACGGAGCCGATATATTGATTATTGTACAAGTAGGATTTGATAAAGTCACATTCTTTGATACATGGTAATTAACTCAGCTGAATAAGAAGGCATTCTTTAATTGACATTTTTAAATAAAAATGAATTTCTTATTTGGGAGTTTATATTTTAAAGAATCTCTCGCGACCCCCGAGTTCATTGGCGCGATCCACGATTTGGGCACCACTGATGTAGATGATAGCATGCTTCCCTGGTATGCAAGAGAGCCTGGGTTCGCGTCCCGGCGGAGACAAGATGACTTTTCTTGATAGGACTACACGGGCTGATGGCTCTGAAATGTAGTTCCCAGTCGTGAATAATTTTTGACGGTTTGATTCTGTTCACTGTCTTTTACCGTTCTCTTTGTTTGTGTTGACCGATAGCCAACATTTTACAAATCTTGTACAGTAAATACTAGCCGAAAATTATGACACTAAAATTTTTTTCATGAAAAAACTGCGCGTGCTAAAAATGGAAAAAAAATTAAAGGTTTGAAGTGTTGGTGTCTTTTTCAAAGTGAAAATTTATTTTAAAAAAATATCATCAAAAGATTATTTATCATTATTTAAAGTCTTAAAATTTTCAGGCTATTAGTGACAGTGGTGGTCCTAGGATTTACAATTCATCACGCAACTTTTATTCATGGAGCCCCTAAACTGATTATTGACAAAATTATAATTTTGTTCCTATCGCGAAGTGCATCTCTAATACCTACGAGGACCTCCTAAATTGCTGCAAGTCCCGAGGCGGCACCTTGTTCTCCTCTATGTCGGGCCGCTAATGATTATTGATAATGTGTGTTCCCTCTTTCCCTTAACAGAAACTAGTTTTGAACATCCAAACCAAAGCTGCTATTGACGTCAGTTGTCGAAGATGGTTTCATCATTCTATTCCTGGCAATTTTCATGGTTTATACCAGTGATTCTCAAAAAAACTTCTGTCTACTAAACTATTCTGTGTTCCCCCAGAATAGTTTAGTAGATGTTTTCGATTATAAAAGAACCACTTCGAAGCGTAAATAGGCACACAAATCAATATCTTCAGCTCACCGCGACGCACACTTTGAGAAACACTGGTTTATACAGCTGTTTCTCAACGAGGTTGGTGCATTAGCGTGCGTTCCGTAGGAATTTTGCAGTTGACATATGCTAGTGCAGTGGTTCTCAACCTGGGGCCATATGGCCCCCTTGCGGTCTTGAGCTATTCTAGGGGGGCCACGTGAGAAAATCAGAAGAAAGGTGATCCACGACAGATGGTGAAGGGAGTCAGAGAGCTGTAAAGAGAAAAGCTTTAAAAGTGAAACATGGTTGAAAAATATTACTACTTTCAGAATTCATCAGATCCGTCCATACAACCAGGAGCATCTTAACCCTTGGGTCTATGTGGGGCACGACCCGGGTCTTCATGTCTATAATGGAGGGAGGGGGACAGCACTATATATGGGATCTGGTACTATGATTTTCATATGTAAGCTGTTACTTCCAGCTATGTATGGAGGGCCGCCAGAGAGAGAGCAACGGTTGATGTGTTGAGAGGGTCGATTTATCGTGCATGTTCGTTGGATCGTCCTGTATTTTACACAGACCGTTTTTTGCAATATAATTTAACTCCTGGGAGAGATGATAATCCACCATTTGAATCCGTGCCTAGCCAGGATTCCAGAGATTGATCTCATTTATTAAAATTTCATTCATAATAAAAAAAAATAGAAAGTATCTCACACTTGGATGAAGGTAGAGGGGGCCCTGGATAGGACAGGGGAGCCACGAGAAAAAAATGTGATCCATAGGGGGCCACGAGCTGAAAAAGGTTAAGAAACACTGTGCTAGTGCATTCGTAATGGTACTGTACCCCCTCATAAGTGAAAGCAGTACCTGTCAAAAAATAATTCTGGTAAGGACTGGGCGTTTTGAAAAACACATAAGACTAAAACATTCATAAAGCGTTCTTTGTTGAAGTTAAAGCAAGCAAATATCCTAACAACCTGAGGCTACTACGCCCTATATATGCGAATCATAAATCTGGAAAATTAAACTCACAAAGGCCTTACTTGCACAATAATAACCATATACTCAGATGTGCTGGTGACATCTTGATCGACTGAACTTTAATTTTAATCAGCTATGGAAACACAAAGCCATAGTGAGAGGGGGGAAGGGGGACTCTGCTCCTGATATGTGAGAAAATTACCGATATAAATGGAATAACAGGGTCAGTCTATTTTTCTACCATTTGGTCCGTCCCCCAGAAATACCTGTTGTCCCTCCTCTGAAAGAAACTTCTGGCAACGGCCCTGTCCAAAGTCTACATCTGACTGTGAAAGCGAAACCTAAGAAGTCAATGGTTGATGCATAGTTGTATAAGCAGGTTCAACAGATTTCACAAATTTTTGAAAGATAACTATATGCGGAATATGAACTAACGCAGCCCTTTTCAACACATGGTGCGCAGATTGCTGTGAAAATGTTGTTCTAACTAAAAATACGGAACGTAGGAGCTGAGGCCATTTGAGCCCCCCCCCCCAATAATTTCTGAAAAAACAATGAAGCGCACCCACCCTCCCTCTCCTGCTTACGCGCTCGATTCCAGTATATACGGAACGATCAGCAACTTTCAGCCCCCCACCAATGTTTTCATGTTGGCGCCTCTGCAACTATAGAAGTCGGTGGAATTATATTTCGGACATTTTATATATTATCCCATATAATACATAATTTCTTTGAGAAGGGCCCAGTTTTGTTTTCGCGAAAATAAACAAAAATAAATTTGAAACCAATATGGGTCATGCTACGCCAAACACAAGTCAATGAAGAAAATACTGTATAAAAAAGATTTGACCGATACATCGGTCATGATATGAACCAACCCAATCCCAGCCTACATATCAACCAAACTAAACTCGAACCCAGCCTCTGATATTAAAACGATAACAAGTAATATTTTACTGTGTCACGATTCATGATAAATGATAGAAAGGATTTTCTATATAAAATCGTTTTTCTCATATACGCTTTGCTCATTTCTTGCTTGTTTGGTCTATGTCTCATAGTGTTACTGTACGTTTCACAATTTTTCAATAATTAAGCTCATCAGGCTGATTTATTTAGGTTTGGGAAACACTTTGATTCTGTGAATATGTCTGCATGAAAAAAAGAATAAATATTCATGCGAATTGCTTCAAAAATAAAAATATAAATGAATAAGGCCCGTGATACACACGATACGAGCATATGCAACCAATGATATTATTCGTAGCAATCATGCAAATGTTACCAATATTCTTATTGGTTGCATTTATTACTAATATGCTCACACATAAGCGGCATGCTTTCGTGCTACTTGGTAGCATGTATATCATGGGTCTCACGAAAAGAAAACCAGAAACGCGTTGCAGCAACACAAGTTTTGAGTGGTTTAAAATCAGTTTCAGAAATTTGTATTAGATCTTCTATATATATATAATTATACACATTCTTTTTTTAATTTTTTTTTGCCAATAACAGGCTATACCCCCACAGCTTAGTTTATATATATATAAAAGAAATATTTCAATATTTCATAATCAATATCAAAGCAGTGCGGCATCTGTTTCTACTCTTATTTTCATGAATTTCTACTCATTTATTATCATTTTCTAGAACGGCTACATACACAAAAACTTTCAATTCGTAATGAAAAATAATTAAAAACAATGCGTAAATGTGCTTGTTTTTTCCCTTAGCATAAATCTTTATCCGTTCGTGAATGAAAAAGAAAATAGGCAAAAATCTTTGGTAAATTTTATTTTTAATCAGATAGTATTGGAGCTGATATATAGCTAGCCTAACGAGTACGTTTCTACAAATCACCCAGGCCTGCATATTCCAAATGAAAAAATTTATGGAATATAAATTCTATTAATTAAAAATTCTATCAACTGTTCCTGATGCATTCTGGGCCCCTGATTTCAAATGTCATGGATCTTCATTCACCCCTCAAGGAATTTTCACAAAAATGGATTTTAATTATACAAGGTGTCATGATGAAGTTCAAGGTCTAATCCAGAAAAAAAATGACTTGAAGAATTTGAACCCCCTCTTCCAGGAATTTTTTGCGTGGGAGTTTGGTTTTGGTTCTGGGGGCAAAAACAGAACATAAAAATGCTTGTTGTTACCAGGCCACATAGAGTGAAAGAGAATGTATGTGATCGAGGAGAAATTCGGTTGTTTTGTTCTTGTCTATAGAATAAATCAGATCAGATAGCGTTTCCCAACCTTTCTGACCCATGGGCCAGTAAAATGTCTGAAACAATTGGACGGATTACTAATTGGCAGCATGAGCAACGTGACCATATGCACAGTGTCTTAAGGGACATTTTCGTATTTATTACACGTATTTTTTTTTGGACTTCAACTTTGTTGAAATCTTTACTAAATCGTGTGAAGGCATACGCGGATCCATCCAGAGGTTGGTGTGGGGGGGGGGGGGGAATCACCCCTCCCAAGGGCCAAAACATTGGGGGGAGGGGAGATCGATCTTATCGATTCAACGAATCTAGGAGTGTCAGCCTCCTCTCAAATCGAAGCTGAATATGTCTGCCCCAGCTCTATTTTCAGATTTGGAGATATCTGCCTCTGCTTTATTCGTAGCTGATGGTGTCTGAATTCCCATCTGAAGGTGTCTAAGCTTCATTCGCAGCTGAACATGTCTACATCTGTTCTATTTACGGCTGAAGATGTCCGCCTCCCAGGGGCGCATGAAACGAGGGTGCAAGGGGTGCGATGCACCCGAGCGGCAGGTTGAGCTTTAGTAGGACACGAAATTTAAAAAAAATTCCAGAAGTAAAAATTCACATGACATCACGCTTTTGAGGGATAGTTTGACGACGAAATTGTTCAAAAAACTTGAGGGGACAGTCAAGGCCTGGGACCATAATACCAGAAACAATATACTCCATCACAAGGGGCAAGTGCGCACATTTTGGTGCCCTCAAAATATTTTTTCCAGACCGGTTAAATAAAGACAAAAGAAGTACTCTGGAGCACCAAAAAAGCCTTCGAAATTAATTTATTAATAAAAGTCGCCTCGTTAATAAATAACCCTTATAGGAGAAGTGATGGCTTACCAATCAATGCTGTTTTGTAAGTTATCTGGCAATGAGTGAGAGCGGTGAAATAATTCTGAACCAATAGCAGAACCCCCTTTAAAACGGGACAATTTCTTCAAAAGCGGGACGTATGGTCATTTTTGATAAACAATGATGTGCGGCTTTTTCTAAAAAAACTGGTGTAATTTTAGGGTACTTCTAGGCAAAAGCCCTGTCAGCCTCCCACCAGAATCGTTTGTAGGTCGGCGCGTGAGCCTTTGCTCCCGGGTCAGCAGGTACACTCGAGACCATAGGCGTACGCAGAATTTTCTCACGGGTGTTAGTTTTCTTTTCTTCTCGGTGGGGGGGGGTTTACGTTTTTTCCTGCAAAATAACACTACAATCTCGGCTTGGGGGGGGGTTAGAATCCCAAACTCCCCCCCCCCCTTTTGCGTAAGGCCAATGCTCGACACGCCCCTGCCGCCTCCACTTCATTTGTAGCTGAAGATATTGCATCGTCTATTTTTACTGCTGATGGTCTCTGTCTAGGCTTTATTCGCAGCTGAAGATCTGGCTCGGCTCACGCGTGGATCCAGAGGGTGGTGAAGGGGCAATCGCCACTCCCATAGACTTAAGATATAAAGTATTATTACTCTGTGGCCACTCCCAAGAGCCAAAAAGGAGGGAAAAATTTATCTGTCCCGCGTGAAATACGGGACGATCCAACGAATCTAAACAATAAATCACTCCTCCCAACACATCACCCTGGATCCACGCCTGCGTAAAAGAAAATAGTTTTCATATCTTATTATAATAATTATAATAATTAATATTAATTACAATTATGAATATATGGCTATAATGGATAAATTTTCATCTTTTTTTTATGCGTAATATTTTTTCCCGTGAACTATATCGCCACCAATCTCTGGTTTAGAAGCAGATTTTCCATCGGCGATTTCAGAAGCGTCACCTATATACGGTCATTCAGATTGCGATACTCGTATTTCTAGCGGTACAGAAGACTCGTGCACATTCCTAGAGATACGCGCGCCTCCTAAGCATTTCTAGGGGTATAGCAAAGCCTTCTACAGATTTCCAGGGGGTACTTCAAGCATGGAGGGTTGGGAATCCCTGTTCTAAATCAAAAAAATTTCATTTGCCAGTGCGGAGAGCAGGAAAAAATGTTCAAGACAATGGGAGATTTTCTTTTTAAAACTCTCGTTTTTCAACACAAGTGAATAATGTTCAAAAGTGGAAAATAATTCGATGTGCTGTTTTTTTGGAAAAGTTAGGTCATGCAGAGTTCGTGTACTACTGTATATGGATTCTGGAGTAATAGATCAACGCTCTATCGACTGCACCACTGGCGGACACTGTATACGGATATCGCGTCTCATAGCTAATGCTCGCACAAGGTTGCTATCCAGTGATTCGTACATCTGGTCAGATCAAGTGATCGTTATGAACTACAAAAATGCATTTTATTTTTTTTCTACTAAATATAATCTCCAGATCTAATTATTTTTTATTTTAAATCTTCGATAAATTTTCCAAGGAATAAGCTATATGTAGATTAATGATAGGCTTATATCAGGGCCGTCGCCAAAAATTTCTTTCGGAGGACAACTGATGTTCTTGGGGGGGGGGGGGGGGGGACCAAAGTGATAAAACAATGGACTTGAAAATGGTATTTTATATACAGTGATACCCCGGCTTACGAACTTTTCGGCAAACGAATATTTTTTTCGCGGCTTTTCTGCCTCGGCTAAAGAATACGGATTCGGTCATCGCGAATATTTTTCTGGATATGTATGGTATGCACACCATAGGCGTACGCAGAATTTTCTCGAGGGGGTTTCAGATTTTTTTCCTTCTGGGGGTTACGTTTTATTCCAGCAAAATAACACTATAATCTTGGCTCGGGGGGGAGAGGGGTTAGAAACCAAAACCCCCTTTTTGTGTACGCCAATGATGCACACGATAACATAACACAGCCACGTGAGCTGAAATTTCGCGCCAATCATCAGAATTATTGTAACTAGATCCTGATTAAATTACGCCAGCCTCGGAATCACATTCCAGATATACATCTATGTCTTTATATAGATATACTTATGAAGCTTTTGAACAATAATATAACTTTTATGAAGTTTAATCTTTCGTGTAAAATGAAAGATTAAACTACAAGAAAATGCATAAAAAGAAAAGCCTAGAGTTGATTGTTTTCAATGCACACGTTCTCTCAGTGCAAGACTTAGCATCGAACTGAGCGGTCTAGACATTCTAGGACAGGTACACAACCTTTTCAGTCAGCAACACTCTGCTTTAGCTGGTGTTGGCCAGATACAGGCCCGTTGCCAGAAATTTCGTTCGGGGGACCAAAGTGATAGAACAATAGATTTGACCATCCTTTTCCGGTCATTTTCTCCCATTTCGGGGGGGGGGGGGTGTCAGAGTCCCCCCCATCGCTACGCAGCTACGGCTTTGGCCAGATACAAGCGGTATTTTTGTCGCTCACTAGCCAGAAATTTGTACATATAGGGTGGCCATATAAACCATATTTTCCTAAACATTCCTGTAATTTTGGTCGTTTGGCAAAAAATAAACAGTTCATAAAATGTTCCGTATTTTTAATGAAGCTTGGATTTTTATTCTTTACTGAAATCTAAGATTGAGATTATTTTCATAACTTATGCATTATATGATAATTATGACTATGATAATTAATTGATGATAATTGTACACATAGCATGTCCATCTTACACACAGTATTTGTGGAACTTACTTTTTTGGTGAATTACATTCGACTTGCAGTAGCCTCTATTATTCGCCGTTGGTGATTTTTCATCAATTTTAGCTATGGTTGACAATTTTATTTACCTTTGACAATTTCTTAGCTTCAATTGGCAATGTCGAATATATACAGATCCCAGATTACCCTTCTTTATGAAGAAATTTGGTCAGCCTTTTACTACTGATACTATTCTACCGGGGCGCGGTAGAATAGTATCAGCAGTAAAAGGCTGAAAATAACACCTTTCGCGGGGCGGAGGTTGTGCATCCCTGTTCTAAGAGATTATCTTTTCCGTCTGCATGTATGAGACACAGAAATGAGCTAACCACATCACCATAAGAGGACACTTTATGAATCCGAATTGGTTGTATACATGGTGCAAAATAAAAAGTTCTTCAGTAATTCATCAGTAAAGTTCATTTTCCTGGAAATTCTCGGTGTGTCATTTCATTCATCCAGTTATGAAGCTGTTTATTTTACAGGAATCGATCAATTTTTTCTTTTTCTCAATTCTTCTTATGATTTATAAAATCTATCTCCAAATTTTTTGGTCAGTTCGTAGAACGAATTAAACAATTTTGCATAGAAACCTATTGGAAATCGTGTTCTGGCTAACGAAAATTTGGTCTTACGAATGTGATTCCGAACGAATTATCTTCGTTAGCGAGAGGGTACGACCAGCAAGTCCAGTCTCTCCCGAAGCATTAGAAAATGACCAATATATATATATCTCGACTAATTTTTTTTGAAGGGTGACCCCCCCCCCCCTCCCCTTTTGGACAAGAGTTTTTCTCGCAAGTCCTCGTTTACTGACGAAAATTTTATCGGCGACCTCCCATGCTTCACTGCTGCCCTAATCAACTTAATTCAAAATATAATAGTGATAGCAATGCTATCTGCTGTCAAATAGTGTCTTAATATATTGATTAATGTGGATTTATAATTTTATCACATCATTTTATTATAATGGTTTGATGTACAATGAAGGTTCGACATATAATATAGAGTACGGCTTATAACGAGAATCTCGTTATAGCGAGTGTTTGTCAAATGTTAATGATACAAAAAATATTTGGTCACAGCGAGTTGAAAATTAGGAAGCTTTCACTATAACATTGACAAAATTCTCCTAAAAAGAAAGTTTTTATTTTTCTCATTTCGCGAATTGAACTAAAAAGGTAGGTTATTGAATGCTTCTCGTAAATTTTTCTTGAGGCACACAGAAAAGTCACTTTTTTAACCTCCCCCTCCTGTTTTTAGACTTTACTGCTATACACACAGGATATGTGATGCTGATGACTTTTGTCTCTCCCAGTGACTAAGAGACCACGGTCACTACCAGGGCATATTTGACCAGAAACTGCAAGTCGTTTCCGAGCGGCGAAACAAATCATGCTAAAAAAAATTTATGATTAGAGAGAACATGTTAACAAGTCTATATAGCCATGGAATTGAATATTTTAATTGTTTGATCAGCCCACTAAATTGTTTGAGAGGATAAGAAATTTCTCTGCAAAAACGTCTGAGAGAATCAACTGCAATGAGACCAAAAATCAATTTCCCGACTGGAGAGTTCTGTTCATTCGATAATATTAGAACAAAACCATCCAAAAGTCTATTATAATGCAGATATAGCAAGAACTTCCCACAATTCATAGCTTCATAGAGCAAAAACTAGAAATTCGCTTATAACGAAAAGTCCGTTAACGACAATTCTTCCAGTGTAATTGTGGGCTTTCGTTATAAGGGACGTTTTACTGTATTTATATTTGCGTTGCAGAAGATAGAAATAATTTCCTCATCAAGACGTTTACATGTCAGAAATTCCCTCGTGACCCTCCCGAGAGAAACGGGACATGGCACACGCTTTGGGAGCCACTGGCTTATATGATGTGATATAGGTGTTTAGTGAGATTATTTTATAGCGTGACAACCATGCAATCTTCAAACTCGAAAATTTTCTTCTCCGTCCATTAGCTGCCTAAAGATTGGGCTGACCATATTTCCTCGAGAAAAAATACGGGAAATTCGGTGGGAAAATACGGGTTATTGCCAAACCGTCACCAAATTAAGGCGAGATTGCCAATCATGGCGCGAAATTTTCAAAAACAATCCAAATAGCTGTTTTGAGCTTCAAGTTTGAAAAAATGATTAAAATAAGTTCGTTTGTAGTGATTCGAGTGTTCCGAATATTTTGTTTCTCAAAATTCGATTCAATTTTTTTTTTCCTGCCGTCCAGTTTAATGAAATTAATGATGGAGCAAGCATATCCTAGAAACAAATTTCTGGAATACATCTCAATCTTAAAAAAACTATATATACAGTATTATAGGGCGATTGGAAACTAAAGGCTCTTTCCCTACGACAGTGTTTCACAGTGTGCGTCACGTCCAATAACTATGAAATAAAAAAATATCCACTAAACTATTATGGGGAGCCGTAGATGAACCATCAACTAAGAAAGGGATCCACGGGTGAAAAGATTGAAAACCACTGTAGTACTATATTTAGATAAAGTTAATAGAGAGCTAATAGGGCCTCCTTCGTGCTAGCAGAAAAAGCAGAACAAAAACTAAATTTCTGGAACTCGAGCTGGTGTGCTAGTAAGACAATATTATACAAAACATATAATATTCAGAAAAGAAATAGAAATACTAAAAATAATGTCCACTCAGAAAACTCATGCTTAACTCTCCACTTAATGAGTTATAAAAAAATATCCTGTATCAAAACGTTTTTGATGGAAGTAACGAATTCAAGGGAACTCCGTTTTAAAAATGGGAAAAATCGGGACACTTTTGAAAAAAATTGGAACAGCTAGAAAAACAGAAAATACTGGGACTGTCTCGGGAAATACGGGACGTATGGTCACACTACTGAAGATATTATCTTTCATCGATGATAGCCTTCAAATATATATATAAAAAATTATATCCCGATACTGTTAGTTCATGTAGTGTTTCTCACCCTGCGGCCATACTGCCTCATTGCAGTCCTAAAATATTCTGAAGGGGCCCACAGATGAAAATCAAATGAAAGGAGAACCACGACAAGGGTCAAAGGGGCTACAGAAAGCTGTGGAAGGAAATTCGGGTGTGAAGAAATAAAGCTTTTAATGGGGCAAAAAAACGTGACTACTTTCAGAATTCAGCAGAGCTGCCCATAGAACTTGGCCATTTTAACGCATGGGCCCACCGGGCATGATCCAGGGGCCTCATGCCCATAGGAGTTGTAGAATATAAGATCTAGTACTATGACGTTTTTTGCACGTATGCAAATATGTAGATGGTACTTTCAGCCGCGTATGGGGCCTCAAAAAATCACGGATCTCGTAATGTAGAGAGACGGCCCTGCGTATAACTCCCAAGAAAGAAGCTTCCTGAACTCTAGAGCAGGTTAGATGCGAAAGAACCTTATTTATAAACATTGTTCATTATAAATTTATTTTTGACTAAATTCAATGAGCAGATAAGGTTTCACTCGTCGGATGAGGGGTGCTAAATAAGTCGGGGGGGGGGGGCATGAGAAGAAAATAAGATCTGAGGAAGGGCCATGGCCCCCACAAACGGAGGGGGGGCCCGGGACAGTTCTCATCATTTTTTGCTTTTTCACGCTATAGATTAACTACAGAAGGGGCCCCCGATCCAGGATGTGGGGGCCATGGGCAAAAAAGGTTACACTGAATTTTAGTGTGAACATTTTCGGATATTTCGGTCCTTGGGCTCAGAAAGGTTGAGAAATGCCGCGACATACACTTCTCAGTTTAGAAGGGGCGTTGAACATTCATAAAAAGTACAGTTCTTGGAGAAGAAGTATAATCAAAGCATGTTCAGTATTATGAAGGGAAAAAAAGAATGAGAAAGCCCCGTGAAGAGATTTTTCTGGCCAGACCAAAGAGAATAACAAAAGCGAGGGCACCCCATCCCTTGAGGCTAAATTGCTGTCCGAGGGTGATGGGCGTTGATGTTCACAATGACCTTCCTATGATGAGGGTCATCTTCTTTCGTCACCATTCATTTTTTCTTGTCTGTCATGGTGTGTAATATTCCTACAGAAAGTAGCATCCACACATCCTCCCCCCTCCCACTGAGCTTTTTTTTTCTCTCTCTGAGCCCCTGATTTTTTTCAACTACGTACAGAATACTGTACACAAGAAATAAGTTTTTGCCCACACAAGGGACATTGAACGCTGGGAAAAAAGACATGAGAAAATTTGGGATGACCGGAGAAGCAATGTGTCGATCTCCACGTCCAGTAATAGTTGATGCGGTACCTCTGTATGTTTACTATTACTTTTGGTCCAGAGGAGCGGCTTTTGGCATGCCCACACAAAATTAACTTGACCAACAGCTGAAAATTCCTGAGAAATGTAAGTACTATAGCATCATTTCTTTCGCATTTTGTGCAATTTTTCTTCGGATTATTAGTATAAAAAATTGCTTTCTGTATTCGTGGTTTTCTTAACACGCCTTTTAATTGCGGCTGAACCTATGAAAAAAATCGATATCAGTCTTCTAATTCTAAAGAAGCCAGAAACTATATACAGTGAAACTTCGCTACAACGATACTAGATGCAACGATAAATTCTTCTACAACAATATTATTTTTTCAAGGCTTATTTGGAAATGACTAGCCGATATAACGATAGCCCCTCTGCAGCTATATATTTTTTCTTGGTCCACAAAATATCGTTATATCGAGGTTTCACTGTATTAAAAAAGTTCTCTTTAATATATTAAATCGATTACGGACGTTAATCAGAATCACTAAAAATGTATTGAATTAAAATTAGAACACGAAACATCCGATTAAAAATTGATGAAGCGGGTATTGATCATTAACGCCTTTGTCGGGGGGGGGGGAACAAAACATTCTATTTTTATATACTGTATAGGGCTGGGATTACACTATAAAAGTTCATTTATAAAACTCGAAAAATACAACCAATAAGGTGATCGATTGCATTTGCTAGAATATTACCAATGTTTTTATTGGTTGCATTTTTCAACTTCTATAAAAGTACTTTTATCAAAACTTTTATAGTGTAATCCTGGCCTAAGGGATTTAAATAAATCGTATTGTCCACGGTGCCGTTTGTGTGATCCACATATGAAAATTTAATTCATCTATTATGTTAATAACATTAAATGCTAATTGGTAAATTAATTAAATGTTAACATTATGTTCATACGGGATGGAAAGGGGTTGTTCGTCCCCTTTCTTGTGGGAAAAAATGTTGATTTTTCCTGTTTATACGTCATCTATAAATCTTTAAAAAATTACCTTTTAAAATTGAGGGCGGTATTTACCGAAAGTGTTTAATTAAACAAGTCACAATTTATGGATAGAAGATTGACACGGGTTGGTTAAATTCAGAATTTTTAACCAATCCGTGTCGATCTCCTATCCAAAAATTGTGACTATAGTTTAAACCAGTGGCGATGGAAGATTTCAGGGGGCGGTAGAAGCTTGCGGTTTAGTATAGGATCCTATGGGTTGACTTGAGTAGGGGGGGGGGGGCGATGGAACAAAAAGTTTGGGAAACTATGGTTCCCTTTCGGTGAATAACTTTTGAACATTTTTATTCCCACATCTGAGAAAAAAATTGGGAGATGAGACGCAGCGGTATCTACTGCAGTGCTGGACAGATCGCAAAAAAATTTTTTACTCAAAGAAAAAGGTCCAAAATACTTCTTTTGAGCTTCAGGGCATAGTGACCTTCTTTCCATGTTGGTACATATGCTGCTATAAATTCCAAACATTTTGTGCTGCTTTCAGCCTGCAATTTAGTAACTACGCAAAGAAAATTTTAGGCTAAAATAACAATTTTTAAATCACTATGGCGAACTCCTACCTGGGATTTGTCCCGCTCTGATCTACAGTAATTTTTATGCGCACTACGAAATTCCGATGTTTATTAACGTATAATCTGCAGATTATACACAGGAAGATATAGAAGTGTTTTATATTTTCTTTGACCTCGTTTTAAATGGTTTTTAATAATTATTTTTTCAAGATCTGAGGTACACATATATGCACCTAACTCAAATGGTCCTAGTAAAGATATCGACCCAAATTAATTACAATTTTTTATTTTTATAGCACATTTTATAACATAAAATAAAAACAAATCAACCAAAAAAATTTTTTTTAAATAGTCAATTTCGGCTCAGGTGTGAAGATGATATCAGAAGCGGGCCGCATTCCCAGTGAACCAAAGCAAGAACTTCAAAAATTTCTAGCAATTTAATATGGTAACAATTCCTTGCCGTGGATGTCTGCAGAAACAATATCTAAAATTTCTACAATTTTTACATCTATAATTCAAAATAAATTTAAAGCCATCCATATCAATATTGCACGGAGATGTCTTATTTACTGGTCTTTCTCTATGGACCATTGATGATTACGAATTACGACATTATTTAATGCATAAGCGGATAAGGGGGAAGGTGTGGAGGCGGAAAATCCGTTCCCCCATTCACTATACAACCGCCCCGCTCTTCGTTCGAAAAGCCTGTATCCGCTTATGATTTAATGTGTTGTTCTCATCGGATGATGCGGACAAAATTTTCGCGAAAAGTTTTTTGCAAAAAAAAAAATGCAACTGCTATTTCTTCCGAGAGTATAGTATTTTTATTCGTTCCGAAAAATCATTTTCAATATACATCCTAACCGAACCCGGTGACCCAGTCCATATTCTAAAGAATTTCTGCCAGAAATTTTAAATATACAGTCAAAATTGGTTATAAAGACACCTCGGTTATAACGTCAATAATTGGTAATGTGGGCCGATTCCCATAGAGCAACGGTTCTCAACCGGTGCTCCACGGCCACTCGAGGAAAATAAAAAACTCAAGTAAAAAAAAATATTAATGTTTTAAATATAAATAAATCAGTAACCTTAATGAATAAATGAAAAATAAGCATACGGGGCTCCGCCATAAAAATTAGACCAGAAATGGCTCCGCAAGTCAAAAATGGTTGAGAGCCGCTGCCATAGAAAATAATGCCTATGAACCTTGCTTGTAACGTCTATGAAAACCGACGACCTCGGATATAACGACAATTTTTTAGCCGATTTTTGCTTCCGTTCCGATAAAGTTTTGTCAAGAAAATCCTCGAATTATAGAGATCAGCACATTGAGGCGAATCTAAATTTAATATCGTTGAATAATTTTTTCACACAAATATTAAATAAATATAATTGCATTATAATCAACAATGTCGCATATTAAAAATGACAAGGACGTTTGCGATGAAACTGAATAACAAAATGGGGGAAAAATAACATTTCTTTCAACCCTGAGGGAGTACGGGAGACGGACAGTGGCAAAAGCGCTTTCTCACGAATACAAATTGGCCTCAACTATCCCTTCTCTACATTCCCCTTCTCGTCTTTCGTCCCGTAATGTCTCCTGGGACACATTTCTAAACAACTATGCCGCTTTGACTGACCACAACTTCAGACTAGACGGGCTATGATAAGGCAATTTCCAACTACAGTATTCAACAAAGAGATCCACAGATAATACTAGTACAGAAGCTAAGTGTGCGGTATGTACTTTTTCTGTAAAATCAAGGCGGAAAGGTAAAGAGAGATATCGGAAAGTTATCTCTGCGCATGGACATACGAAAATATTTATTAAGTGGTTTTTTTCCGAGAATGTTTCCACGAGATCGTATTCAGGGTGAACATCTAACTAGAACACCTTGTTGGTGAGACGTCCTCAACCTCTATTTTATCCTCAAAATTTCTACGAAAACCAAAATAACCAAAATATTGACCTGAAAAAGCGCTCTCGCATAATCCATTTTACAACCTTTTACGACCTTGGCTGTTCAAGTTTAATGCTTTATTGTTCTTAATCATGTAATTTACTGTCTCTGTTTTGATATGCATGACTTCAAACAAATTTGAACATGAAAAAAAATGTGCAAACGGCAACGATGAAAGTAGGTAGGTGGTATTTTTCATCGTATTAAAAAAAAGTTTTTTTTGCCATACCTTTTCCCGACCAATTGCTGGAAAACTCACGTTTAATTGTAAATTTCAGCACTTCAAAAATGCGACTATACCGTTACAGTGGATTTCACTGATAAAGTTCCCACTTACGTTTTCCCGCTTAACAAGACTTATTCCGTGGTTCCAACTTTCACTTATACTCTTCGAGATTTCCCGTTTGAAGCATTTTTCCGTCTATAACGTTTTTTCATGATGGTGTTTTGAAAAACGTTGTAAGCGGTATCCACTGTGAATAAAATAAAATGGCCAAGTCTATTTCATCACTTCTCCCACCCCGAAATGTCAGTCATCCACTCCGAAAAAAATTTCTGGCTACAGCCCTGGTTTATGATCTTAATCAGTTGGTCATTATTGGTAAGGGGGGGGGGGTCCTTTTATTGGCACAAGTAGTTCGTAGAATGCAAAAGATTAAGAACCTCTTCTCTATTATATATATCATCGATTATATATCACTCATTTTCCCATATTTCGGTGGAGGGGTCTGGGCTGCTAAGGTTTTACTATGGACTCATTGTCAGAATTACATTCAGAGTTAATTGTTTTCTCATCCAACCTCACGGATCACCTGAAAGCTCTCCCAAGTGGTCCATGGACCCCCCCTCCCCCAAAGCAGAATGTTTGGATTGTTAAGCTTGGAACATTCCGCTGTAAAAATTCCCCCATAATAGTGTTTCTACAACTTTTCTTGAAATTCTTTTTGAGATTGTTCCGACGTACGACACAGTTTTTGGCATATTCTGCTTTGGGCAGGTGAGCGAAAATCAGCGATAGCGGGGGAAAAAACGAATAAATAAAAAAAAAGTGAAAACATCAATTATGACTCTATTACGAGGGGTGGTGCGCAATAGGGATGAGGCGAATAGTGATTTGGCCGAATAACCAAATACAGAATATTCGGCTAATGTTTTGGCCGAATACCGAATATTCGGCGGCCGAATATCAATTTCCTTAAAATTCATCACAATTATAAATAAAATTGGTGGTTTTAATTGAAAATAAAATTGATGGTAATTTTAAAATATTAAATTTTAATTCTGAAATTTATCATTCAAATAGATATTAAAAAACTGGTAATTGAAAGATTTTTATTGCCCTGATACTATCAAATTTAACGATGATGCATTTTAATCCTCTATAGCAGCGGGCAATGCGAATATCGCATTTCACGTCGCTTATTATATAAAATTTCGCGGGTACGCTATTATCGCGTTCGATATACATAGCGGATAAAAATACCCCGCGATTCTGAAAAGAAAAATTCAAAAACCGCCCACGGCTGGAGGGTTTTCTAATGTTACTTATAGAATCTTTTTTTTTTCAACACTTTACAATTTTACATCTAATTAAGAAAATGTCTTCCATTATTTACTTTCAACTAGTAATGCATCATAAAATTCACGACTTATTTTCTTATTTTTCTCTCTTTTTGCCTGCTCTCAAAATTGATGAAATATTTAAAATGTTCGTGCGTGCACGAGGTTTCAACTCTAAGTAATTCTCATTAAGACTTCCCGTTCAAAGCATTTTCCCGCATACAACGTTTTTGTATGACAGTTTTAAAAAACATTATAAGCGGGATCCACTGCAGTTATAAATCGGTAATTGCGATCAAAAACCACGGGTCCCAATGTAACCACATTAAGAGGCGTGCATTGTATCGTCTGCCTGCACACCACCTGACGTGGGAATTCTCACGCAGGGGCGGCCTAAGCGAAGGTGCAAGGGGTGCGGTGCAGCCGGGTGGAAGGTTAAACTCTTGCGTAGACACAATTTTTTTAAAATTTTGGAATTATAAACATTCACACACAACACCACGAGTTGTCATTTTTTTGAGCCGTACCTTGACAACGAAAATGTTAAGAATACTTGAGGGGACAGACGGCATGGGGCCGTAATACCAGAAACAAGAATGTACTGTTACACGGGGCGAGTGTGCATTCTAGTTCCCACCACGCAGTAATTTTTCGGGAGCGATCAAATAAAGACAAGAAATTTAGGTTATCCCTTTTTCCAGGGAACTGGAGCATCAGAAAGCCCTCGCACTTCCCTAGTTTCGCCCTGGGAATCTTGAAGTAGGTATTTTGGCGTTAACAAGGTTCAACCGCATTAACAAAAATCAGAATTAAAAAATTCAATCTTAAAAGGTAGAAGGAAGAAAATATGGTGTCTCATCAATAAAAGAGCTGCAGTTGGAAAAGAGTTATCTGGTATTATTTGGAACGCAAAAACAACCCTGGATCAAAAAAGGGATATTTTCTCTAAAAGCGGAACGTATGGTCAAGCGATGGTGTGCGGCTTTGGATGGGTAAAAGATCAGGTTTATCCCAGTCCCCTGGGCTAAAGCTCTTTCAGCCTCCCACCAGGGTGGTTTTTGAGGGCGGCATGTGAGTAAACACCGAAACACTACACTGATGTGAAATCACGTCACGTCAGTGTAGTGTGTTTCGGCCTTCTACGCTACATCAAACAAGAAATTTCAAGCTAATATTATAATAAATATTACTATACACTTTTAGTAAAGAACTTCGTATAGAAATTTATTTCGTCACTTACTACTACCTGGTCTCACCACTATTAATATTAATCGTGATGGTAGTTATTTTTTTTCCCGTGGGAATAAAAAGTGTTTTGTTTTGTTTCTGTGTTCCCTGGCATTAGCGTGTTATTCTGTCAGAATCCATTGCAACATTCCACTGATTGTGCAATATTATGGTTATGGGAATTATCGTGAACCAAGAAGCAATATGATTGGCTGAATCTGAATAAAGCTTTTCATAGCGCTGCACTTCCGAAATGTGCAGCCGGGCAAGCACACGTTTTGGCGCCCTCTTGTAATGTTGAAGGAGAGGTTAAATAATGAAATTTGCACCTCCTCGGGTCCGGGTACCAGACCCGTCTGTTTCCCCTAGTTGGGGCCCCGATGAGGAATATACGTCTGCAGTTTGACACCAATAACTAATAGAGGGAAAGAGGAAACAATGAAAAAATTGATAACATGAACAGAAATCTTGACAACTATAGGTTTAAATGAAATTTTTCCTGCGTCAGTGGCATAGGTATTTAGCGAAAGCGATAACACAGTATCCAAATGATAACATTATTCATGATTCCAATAAGTGGCGTCTACTGTAATTTGATTCCAGTACTAAATGTATACTAATAAAAGTTTTATAAAAAATGTTTTTTTATAAAACTTCAAAAAGGCAACCAATAACCGAATCGGTTACATTCACTCGAATGTAACTGATAAGTTTATTGGTTACGTTTTTCAAGTAAAACTGATTAGTAATATCCTCCTGGGTTATAAAAAAA
This sequence comes from Pholcus phalangioides, assembly GCF_987345545.1. Taxonomy (NCBI): domain Eukaryota; kingdom Metazoa; phylum Arthropoda; class Arachnida; order Araneae; family Pholcidae; genus Pholcus; species Pholcus phalangioides. The sequence continues at coordinate 2,628,546 of NW_028301625.1, read as the reverse complement.
GACCAAAAAAAAAAATGGCGCCAAAACATGCGATTTTCAATAAAATTGTCAATTATTGCTGAAATTACGGCCCCTTACAAGTCGCAGTAAAAAAAAAATGTACATCACGAAAAAGCATTAAAACGTGACGATGAAACTTGCATTGACGAAAAATTGGGATTCTGAATACGGTGAAATACAGGACATCGTAAATTGTCGCCGAAAACGTTGCCACATGTCAGAAATCGCAGAGAATTAGTTTCTGGGAAAAAACGGTAGATATGAGATGAACATTTATAGTAATAATTTATATAACATAGTATATAGGTTATGAATATTATTTATATTTATAATTTTTGCAGGGAACAGATTAAAATGAGTTTCGTTAAAAAACGAGGCGATTGTTTTGAAAAGTCCGAGTCCAAATGTACTCAATCCGAAAATACTGTAATGTCCCGTAAAATAAGGGGCCATCGAAATGTTAAAAATATTTTTAATTGATCTTTGTTACAAAAAGGTTGAAAAATATGCTGCCTTATAAGTAGAGTCCAGATATATGCATTTGCATATTTTGGCATTAATGCATATAAATGCATAAAATCAAAGAATTTTTAGAATAGGTGTATATTTTTAAAGCTTTATTTATAAGCTCACAATCATTTTTAAAATAATTTTTCAAATACAAGTATTCCTTATGTTTTCATAACATCGCTTTTTTCTCCCGCAGATGGGATTTAGTGAATTAATAGAGATGTATGTAATACTGTATTTTCAAAATATCAACCGTTTTATTGTAAGATTATTCCTAGATATATGTAAAAATTGTTAAATTTTTTTAGAAAGTGTCAAAGTTCTTTTGTTACTGATATTTCGTTACTGAGCAGCTGTAGTTATTTGCATATGGAAGCATATACACAAGCCCGTAGCCAGAAGTTTCGTTCGGATGAGGACCACTTTCATTTCGGAGGAACCAAAGTGACAGAACAATAAATTTGCCCATCTTTTCCCTTTTTTCGGTCATTTTCTCACATTTCGGGGGGGGGGGGGGCGGACCAGACCCCCAAGTCTCCCCCCCCCTCGCTACGGCGTTGCATATACATGTGTGGAAATATTTTTTTCAAATGAATATGAAATTCAACTAAGAAATAGAAAATATGAATTTTAAAAACATGCTTTTTTAATGCATATATTTTCTAATTTTTGGTACATATTTCGGGATTTTTTAGTGCAGATTTTGGGTTTTTTATGCAAATTTGAATTTTTTTAATCCATATTTTGGCATTTCTAAGTGCATATTTCGAATTTTTAATGCTTATTTTGGCTTTTTTTAGTGCATATTCGCATATATCGGCACATATAATCCGGGCTCTACTTATAACGATCTGGTGAAACTTTCATCGAATGCGTGAGACTTCCTCCTATGAATTTCAGTTTCCTGTCACTAGTTTTTCATTGAAAACTGAAAGATTCCTTCTGTAACGCAAAATGGTGATTAATTCTTGTGATACGCAACGCGGTATCGGGTGATGATGCTGACATTAGCGACGTCATACCGAGGACGTTCTTTTACGTTTTCTCTCTGATTCACTAACCACAATGACACTTAGTTTGACGCCGATTCCGCAACAAGTGCTATAGATGAATAAGTCAAAAATTCTAATTTAATTACAATTTGACCATTTGAATATCCAGTCGAGAGAACCTCTGCCGATGGCTACTTGTGATACTTTGCGCGATCACAAGTTATAATTTTTCGTTTTCAATTTCAAAATAATTTTTAATATTTATGTACAAAATAGCACGCTAAATATAAACAAATTTTCAAACGAAACTTCTGATTCCGTCTAATTTCGTGTATTTTACACGTATTATTTTATACGGATATCACCTGTAAAACGGGGGTGCACAACCTCGAACAAAATGCGAGATCCCTTGGCGGGTCACATTTGTCTCGCCAAAGGGTTCCATCCAGTCCGTGAAAGGTATTCCGATGGAAAAATATCAGTAAAAGAGTGACCATAATACATTCATAAAAATACGGGAAATCAAGATCCATACGGGACATCGCCAATTATAGCCAAGAAATTGTCAAGGGTGAGTATAGAGTTGATACCTGTCGCTAAAATTGCTGAAAAATCATCTATGTCGGGAAATAGAGGGATACTGTAAAAGTCACAATGGATTAAAAAATAAAATTCTCAAAAAATAAACCCACGTGTATGCTTTACAATATGCGAGATGAATATATTAATAGGACTATAATTATAATCTGGAAATGATCTGTAGTAAAAATCCCCATAATAGTGTGTTCTACACTTTTCTTAAAATTCTGATTGTTCTGTAGTAGTGCTGATTATTCTGCGACGTACGCCACAGATTTCAGCATACAGTACCTCGCTAATTTTCGTTCTCCTGCTCAGTGTGGCGCTGTTTCTCGTTGCGTGAGCATCACCTTGCGCGTCTAACCAAACACAATTCCGTGGGACTAAAGAAAGCTTCCATTGCCAGCAGCCCTTCGAAGAATGCCAAGAATATGATCGAGTTCAAGAAGGAAATCATTGAAAAATACGAAAGCAGCATTAAGACCACTGTAATCGGCCGCATGCACGGGATGTCGCCATCCACGTTATATAATTCATCGTGACGAAAAAGGAACCACTAAAGGAGGCTAATGTAGCGAAAGGTGTGAATGTGCTAACGAAACAGAGATCGCAAGCAACTGCACATGTCGAACAGTTATTAATTCGGATTAATCAAGAACAGTTAGATGGCGATTCTGTTTTGGAGGCTCATGTGGAAAGGCCAGACTGTTGTATGACTCGGACGAGTGCTGGTGTACTTACTAATTTTAAAGCCAGCGAGAGAGAGAGGCCCGTAACCAGAAATTTCGTTCAGGGGGGGGGGGGGGACCAAAGTGAAAGAACAATAGATTTGGCCATCTTTTTCCCTTTTTTCGGTCATTTTATCACATTTCGGGGGGGGGGGGGACCGGACTCTCAAGTTCCCCCGCTACGGCCTTGAAGCCAGCAGAGGCTGGTTCGAAAAATTCAAGCGCACTGCCATACACATTATTAGGCGTCGTGACCATGATGCTGGCAATGCCCCCCCCCCCCAGCATCAAAGGTGAATTCGAATGATCTAATGCATATATGCATAAATGAACTGACATTATCCCCATCGTACCCCCCCCCCCCAGCAATAATAGCCGTGCCCCTCAGACTTCCAAGTCTATCACCGCCTATGCAGCGACGGTGCGAGTTTGGACAAGTCTGGTGCCGAAAACATTGTGTCCGAATTCAAGCGAACTCAGATAGTGCCTCTATACCCAAGGGTCCTTATACAAATACAAATACAACGCCACAACAGGCAAAATGCCCAACGAGGTGGCTGATAAAAAGATGCCCATAAAAATATGGTTGTCATATGTTTCAAAAATACAGCAACCCAATTAAAAATGCAATTAACACAAATTACAAACAATATATACACATGATAAAATATTATACAATGCCCATAAAGAATACTTATGGTTGTCTTATTCTAAGAATGGATAGCTTCTCGATTTACCCCAACATGTTTATCGTCCCCCTATGGAGGGGGATTCCCCTTCCAAACAATATCTGCACCTATCTCTCCCCCCCCCTTCTCGCCGTCTTCCATATGCCTAGAAGTCTCCAGAAAGGGATAAAAATGTAAATTCCATACGTTAAGTGGTCATTTATTCTTTACATTAGTCTTTAATATTCATTTTATATTAATTTCTTATTACTTTTAATCCCAAACACTGTATTTATTCTCTATAAAATGCGTTTTTTTGCGTCAAATTAATTGGATTTACATTGATTCATAATGGAAATAATGGCCTCGGTTTTTCCCGATTGTTTTCGAACGGATTATCGACGAATGGCCTATATTTTACGGGACAATCTCGAGGGTATCGCTGTATTCTGCTTTGGGGTCAATCATAGTTATCATTTTCAATATATAATTGAAAGTTATGAATATACTATAACCTCAATTCTGATTTCAGTAAAGAATAAAAATTCAAGTAAGCTTTGAAAATGCGGGACATTTTATCGGGGAAGGTTAAAAAACAAAAAGGACACTGAATAATCAGGACGGCCAAAATTACGAGATTGTCCCGTAAAATATAGGCCATATGATCACTATTTACGCACTAGTTTCTGGTCGCCGAGAGGCAAAAATACCGTATATTTTGCGGATGGAAAAGGTGCGCACCAGCTGTAAAAAGAATGGAAATCAAACCCATTAGTGTTTTAAGAATATAAAAATCAATTTAAAATCACACGTAGAAAGTAAATATGGGGGGGGGGGGAAAGAGCTCAGTAAAAAAAAGTAAATTCAGCTGCGTAGTGGCAACTACGTAAAATAATATCTTAAAACCAGATAACATTTTTATCAACCAAAAAAATGTCAATTGATAAATTTGCGCCTCTCTGTATTGTACCGAAAGATATTCAACCCGTGGCAAAAAAAAAATTGGGATGAAACTCCTTAACGGTTACCCCTTTTACGGCAAAATAATATAATTACCCTTTTTAAATTTCTCCAATACACGCCTTTTATGGACGAATTTTTTTTTTGTCCGGCCGGTGTCTGCATAAGAGGGGTTTTACTGTAATGCAGCAAATTAGATCCAAATGTCACAGAATAATTTTTATTTTTAGTTCAATATAAAGTAGGGCTCGTCCGGTTAATCGCAGATTAAAAATTTTAGTTGAGTTTATCAACTCGATCAATCCGATTAAAATTTTTTGTAAAAAGTTTGTAATTCAACCGGATTTATTTAACGAAACCGATTAGATATCTTGAAATTGTGTACCTACGTTATACGAGTATACATAATAGTATAAAATTTTGGATACGGGACCATATTTAAATAAATATTTCGATCAAATTTTTCGGCATGGGGTATAATACAAGTCGATTCAACGAAAACCGGTGATTTCAGTTTCAAATTGAGTTTAATGGGAGTTTTAGAAGACAAGACCGAAATTTGTATTGTCTCCACTACAAAAACAGTAGTTCGTATTCTTGGAAGCATCAGCTCCTTTCCTCACAAATACTTTTGGGAGGAGTTGCAGGAAAATAAGCAATACTACGATCGAAAGTAGTTTCGAAATCAATAACTTACCAAAAATAACTGATTTTAAAAATAAAAAAAAATCCAAGTGAAGAAGTTCCAGGTTTTGGCAAACTTCAGCATGTTCAGCATATTAAATTGATTCAAGCGAGCAGCCATAATTTCTTAATCTATTCTCATATTTGTTTACATCTGGCGAATATAGGTGCTTGAAATAAATAAAATATTTTTTTTTATAGCATCAATTATTATTATATAGTTACGAAAGAGATTCGATTAAAATTAGATAAATTAGTCGATTAATGTTTTGATTAAACAGTTAAAATTTTAATCGATTCCCAGCTCTAATTAAAATAATAATTTTTTTTTTTTTACGATTGGGGGCGGGGTAGTAAAAATATATTTTTATATTTTCCTCAATAATTTATAATTTTCAGAAATGCTACCTGCTGAATTTTGCTACTATACAGTTGGACAAACTCCCATTTAACGAATTCCTTGATTTCCCCCTTTAAGCGGCAATTAGAAATTACTAAATCTCCCTTCAAAATGCCATATCCTTTTTTAATGAAGTTGTCTTTCTTCCGATTTTCAGCAGGTGGAACCTAAGGGATGTAAAGAAAAGTTTTCCATTGAGATATCAACTTCACTAAATATCTGGGCTTGTCAATGCTAAAATAAGAGGCTTTCACGGAGACTAGATATCTCGTCATTGCCACTTAAAAAGTTAGATTTTTCAGAAGTCGCTGTACGTATATTTGTGTTATCTGCACCCCGATACAACGATTTTCTACGATTTAACGAATAAAAATGTCAGTTTTATCTGATTCGTTAAATCATGGTTTGCTGCATATACAGTATAAATTTTCATATTTTCGAATAAAACCTAAAAATTTTCTTTTATACATTTTGACGAAATAGCATTCCTTACCGTTATTTTTTGGATGACACGGCTCCTTATACTTTGTTCTCAATTGATAAAAATTCATTCATTTCGTTAAAAATCGCTCTTGGAATTTAGGGCAGTCTATATCAGCGGTTCTCAACCTTTTTTGACTCGTGGAGTCCTTTTCGGTAAAAAATGTCTATGGCGGAACCATGTAGGTCTATTTTTTATCTATTCGTCAAAGTTACTGATTTTTTATTGTATTATATAATATTTACAATTATTTTTTTCCAATTTAATATTTTCCTCGAGCGGCCGCGGAGCCCCCGGAGCGTGAGCACGGAGTCCCAAGGGATCCGCGGAGCACCGGTTGAGAACCACTGGTCTATATAAACCAACCTGGAGCCATGTAACTTCCCTTGTGGTCCTGGAATAACCTATGGCCTCATATCCATAGGGGGCTACATGATGATATCTGGTATGTAAATACGTAAGTTGTTACTTCCAGCTAAGTATGCCTCCCCAGAACATCACTTTACCCGAGGACCCCCCATTATGTTGAGACGACCATACATAATCCCCATCCCCACAAGGAGAACGCTCACCGAACTCTAGCCCACGGAGATGTGTCGGGAGGGTAGATTGTGTAGGTTTGCGTTGAATAGCCCATATTTTAGATCTATTTTTCATATTTAATTCAGCTATTGGGAGATATGATCACCCACTTTCTTGATCCGTGTCTGGCCCAGGGTACCAGAGATCGATCTCATTTATAAAAATTTTCTTTATTATAAATTTTTTTGATTAAATTCAATAAGTACAAAGACTCATTCTGGAAGGGAGGGGAGCACGAGAATGAAACATTGTCCAAAGAGGGCCATGGGCTGAAAAAGGTTGAGAAACACTAATATAAACGTTTCTCAATCTATGGTCAGCGACGATAGCACGGGTGGTCCACACACACACTTTTTTTGAACTTGATAATTCTAATTGAATAAAAAATATTCAATTTTGTTATAAGATATTAATTATGTCCTTATGTGCAAGATATTTTCATTTACAGCCATAATCATATGATTTATAAGTCATTAAAATTATCTTCATTCATGTGTGATTTTAGTAAAGATAATAACTGCTGACTTTATTTCTTGAATATGTGTGTGTGTGATGTATATAGGTCGAAAGATTAAATCAGTTTGAAAGAATAAATCGACCTGATAATTCATCATCGAAAAATAAAAAATTTTTGTCCCTGATTATTAAAATATACTTTCACAAGCTTGTGTAGATTATGGAACATGATATTTGCTGGATTACAATCCAGAAGGAATTGCTGTCAAATTTTATTGATAAATTAGGAATAAGCAATTGACAGAGTAAATGTAAGTCAAAATATTTTTTGCATGACTACATACTCACTTCCGAAACTAGATACTTTGTCAGCCGGGCAAGCACACATTTTGGCGCCCCTCTTAATCCAGCCACCCCCCCCCCCCCCGCAGTTGCGACCCTGTGCATATACTGGGTACAAAGTCATGTCCTTATGCAACTTTAGAGTGAAAATAGCCATTGAAGATTGTTTTCTGTTTTTGTTGCACCACTGTCATTTTTACAGGACAGCTAGCTATAACTAGACTGGGACTTACATTTTGCTGCTAAATTAGAAGTTTTTCTTGAATGTCTGGCAAGAGGTGGTCTGGCTTTTTTTTTGTAGTAGCCTGGGTGCGATGTGCAGTCTCCTCTTCTACAGTTAATGTAGTACCTCTCTGTCTATAAGGATCCTGACAAATACACACTGGAGAGGTTTTAAACTCATGAAACCCTGGGATGTTCTTTGGTACATTAAGCGCGATATGTTATCAACCTGGGCTACTGAGCCTGAAGATAGCTAGTTGTGAATGAATCTAAGGAGCCAGGTCGCCATGGCAACTAAAAAATTGGTATTGGCGCATATATAGATATACACATTTGATTCCATAACTCCCCTGGCCGCATTTTACTGGCGAACCGTTGATGAATGAGAGGCTAATGAACAGATGCATGCTTCTAATTAGAAAAAGGATTCAAATAATGTGTACAACTCAAATACGCAATTTATGTTTTGCATGGGGTGTCATAGTTATTAGGGGTCATTCAAGTATTACGTCAGCAGATTTTTTAGCTAATTTTTTACCCCCTCCCCTTCTCAAAAACTCAAAATCTCTCTTTAAGAGATTCATTGCGATCCACCCTCTAAGCCAGCGGTTCCCAACCGGCAGTGCCGTCTTAAGGCATGGGCCCACCCGGGGGCCTCACAAAAATGAGATCTGGTTGAGATTTTCGAGAATTAGCCTGGTAGGGCTTCAGAAAAATCATTTGGCCCGGGCCCATGATACTCTTAAGACGGCACTGCCAGCCGGTGCTCCATGTGCACTTCCCAGGGGCTCCGCGGCCAATTGAGGGAAGTAAGATAAATTAGCAAATTTGATAAGTAAATAAAGAAAAGGCTTACAGTGTTCCACTATAAAAACTATTCACAAGCAGGACTCCGCCATAGAAATTATAGACCGAAAACGGCTCCGCGAGTCAAAAAAGGTTGAGAACCACTGCTATAAGCCATAGTTTCTTAAACTTTTTGTTTCATCGCCCGCCAACTCAAGCGTACCCGTAAAATCCTGTTACACTCGTAATTCCTATCGCCGTCCCCCTGGATAATTACATCGCTCACCACAGGGCGATATTGCCCACTTTGAGACACACCGCTCAAAGCTATACATGCTCAACCCATGACCCAAATGTGGCCCGCTACCTCAAACCAAATTTTGTAAAAATGAACTAAGCGGTGTGGCAAATTTTCAGATCACTCAAGTAGGCCCATGGCACATTTTCAGATCACTCACATAGGCCCGTGCACATCCACAAATAACTTGTCACCCGCGGCACATTTACTGATCACTTAAGTGGCCCGTGGCTCAGTTCCAGAACATGTAAGTGGTTCATAACACATAGATCAATTGACTGACATTCGGCACAATTTTGGAGCACTTAAGCAGCCCCAATGCAGTTCTACATTACTCAAGTTACCCGCGGCCCCCAAAGCAGAATGTTTTACATTGTTCTGCAACGAGCCCTCGGCTGACTGGAAATGTTCTGCAGTAAAAGTTCCCATAATAGTGTTTTCTTAAAATTCTTCTAGATTGTTCTGCAGTAGAACTGATTGTTCTGCGACGTACGTCTTTAGGCATATTCTGCTTTGGGGCCCGCGTTCCCCCATTCCCATATTACTTAAGTGATCCGCGGCACCGTTCCGGAGCACTTGAGCAACCAGCGACATATTTCTAGAGCACTTAAGCGGGCCGGACACATTTCCAGATAAGCAGAACATTTAGATATCACTAAAGTGGCTCTGTAGAGGACTTATCAATAGGGAGAATGTTATTTGGTGCCCACAAACTAGGGAAAGTTTTCTCGTTTTTGGCACGAGTAAGATGCCATTACGAGTATTTCATGTTTTCATAAAGGATGGTTGATGACGTAAGCATAATTCATAACCCCCCCCCCCCCCCGTCTTCAAAAGTCAGCAAATCCGAACACCGCCAATCAATGCTACCTTAATACTTGAATGGCCCCTAGAAATATAAACATTTACTTCTTATACGGACACCATGTCCTCAAAAACCCAATTAGGAAATTTTTGCCGTGTCTCTTCTGAGGCCAACAAACAACAAAAAAAAAAAATCTAAGTTTCAAAATGCAATATTCACTGAGATATTTGAATTCGAAAATCTGAGAAAAGTTGGTAAAACAGCATAAATGAACGGACAACCAATAGATTTTTCTTTAATGACAAGGAAATACTTAAACTACTAACACATTTCTAAAAAAAAAGGCTAAATCTGCCAAAAAAAAATCTCAAAACTGACGAAAAGTATGAAAAAGTTATGCCAAAAAAAAAAAAATGGAAACCAATAGATTTTCCTTTGATAATATCAACATACTAATGAAGCTGATGAAAAAAGTTGTATAAAACAGTGCTTTTTAAAAAGTGGTTGATAAGAGCTACACACAGGATGTGTCTCAACACGGCCGCTTCCTATATTTCCAATCTACTAAGGAATGTCCAGGGGATCCTTGATTTCCTCTGTGCAGTGTTGCCAACTTGGTTATTTCACTTATTTTATAAACAAATCTAGTCTTTTTGCAGGGCTGTTATTCTGATTTTGTTTTTCCATTAACGAAGAACCTTTTCAAATATCTATGTGAATTCCTTTTAAAAAAGGTACTCTGATACATTTTTCTTCAATTATGAATGAAAAATTGATTAAAATTGAAAGTTAGAAACGTCAAGATTTCTTTAAATGTACGGTTTGTGATGCAGAAGACCGTTCTAATTTGGTCCTATGCATCAGGCCAGGATTTTGAGTCAGTTAAACCTTATTAATACAAAATCTAGAAACAGAATCAGTTCAGACACAATTTATGATGTTTTTGAATTCATGCTGACCTATGCAGAACTAAATGTCATAATTTTGAACTTTTTGCATTGATTATGAAAAAAATTAGAACAACTGCATACAAGATGCAGATATTTCACTGAATTTTACAGGCTCTATCATTCCATATTATTCCACTTCAATATCCAATGAGCTGGACATTGGATATTGAAGACAAGTTTGCAAGCATTTTATTTTGTGAGATTTTCAGTTTTTTTAATAGCATAATACAGTAGAACCTTATTATAACAGACTAATAGAGGCTGAAGATTCATTATGATAGACACACAAAGTCCAGTTTATAACAAATAATTCCAAAAGGGGTGTAATGCTGCAGGGTATATATCAATGAAGTTTCAGTAGTTAGCTGTAAAGAGCGTTTATTATATATCAAATAAAAAACAGCCTTCAACATAGATTGAATTGAAAAAGATGTGTATGTATACACCAGGGCTGGACAAGCGCAAGGTCTCCATGGCAACTAAATAATTTGTATTGGCACCTAAAATTTCCTTTGTGTCGTTCATACTTTCTCAAACTTTTTGTTCTCCATCACCCCCCCCCCAACTCATGCCAACCCATAGGATCTTATATTAAACCCAAAGCTTCTACCCCCCCCCCCAACCTTTCCATCACTTATCAGGGGGTGATATTGCCCACAAACACTGGTGAAGTTACTAAATAGCAGGCTGAGAGCAGCACAAAATATTTGGAATTTATAGCAGCATATCAGCCGACACGAAAGAGGGTCACTATGCCCTGAAAAAGTGAAAAGCAGCATTATTTTGAACCTTTTTCTTCTAGTGAAATTTTTTTGGTGCCTAGATTTTTTTTAAATTTGTCCAGCCCTGGTATTTATCTTAATTTTTCTAGCTGTGAACAGTATGAGTCATGTAATGCATCCATATTTACGTAAAACAATGATCATTGTTTAATCCCTTGCTTGGAAATGCTTTTTAAATGAGTTAATACTTTTTAGATACTTAAAACAAGTTTTAAACTCATCAGGTAGAATTTTTTTTATCATTTTTGTCGCACCATATAATTTTTTTCTAGCAGCTGTCTGTTATAAGGGAAGTCAGTTATAGCTGTTATAGTGTGGTTCTATTGTATATATTTTTACAATAATAATGACTAAACTTAACGCCGATTATTCAGGTCCTCTTCTAGTTGTCCTACCTTTAACTCTATAATGCCCAGATCGGCCGAGTAGGTTAATGCCGTAACCGCCTTAAGTCGGCCCAGCTAGGGGGTATGGGTATGTTTTGGTAGGCTTTTGTCACCAACTTGGAAGAAAATGAAAGCTCTTGTCAGAGGCGGGAACGGGAAAGACAAGTGCAACGCCCTATCAATGGTATTTTAAAAGCTGATGTACTAGAATGCTCCTTGAGAATGAACTGATTATATCCAAGTAAAGTTACTGTCTTCCTTACTGACACAGTAGACCCTCTCACACAATAGACTTGTATGGATCCTCCTTGCACTCACACACATGTATACCAGTCTTTTCATTTATAGAAAGGTAAGGGTACTCAATGCATTTTACAAAGAGATAATACTGTGAGGAAAGGGGTGTTTTCAGTATACATATATAGACAAATTATCTCTCGAAAATCCATTGAAATGAAAGGGTGAACGTCAATACAAAGGGTGGCATGAAGGGTGGGTGTTCATGGAGAGAGGGAAAGTGGCCGAAATTCGGAAGAGTCCACTTCGAACACAAAAAACTTGGTATTTTCACGAACCTCCCAGGTTTTCTATCTGGGCATTAAAGAGTTAATTGTTTCTGATGAAGAATCTAGTTGGAAAATTTTTTGGCAGTTTGGCAACACTGCCTCTGCATTTGACGAAAGAAGAAGTTACTTAAACTCTACCTCTCAGCAACCTCTGGAAATTGCTGATTTAAAAGCACTGATCTGAAAGTGTCCAAACCTTCAAAGTGTCAAAATATGACATGAAAACTGATAATTTATTTTTCTTTAATGGTACTAGCACACTAAAGAAAAACAAAAAGAAATGTCTAAATCTGAAATCCATCAAAAAATCTGAATATCTAAAAGTGTCATTTGATTTTTGTCTCCGATATTCCAATGACTATTTTATCAAGTTGGTGGGTTTTAAGCTGCGAAATCTATAATAAAATGACATCATAACTGAAAGAAAGACTTTTTTCTGGAAAATATGCAGAAGTTGAACTCTGACTACCTGTTTCCGCTGGGAAGACCAGTAGAATTTAATTTGAGTTCACCTCAGTATATAATATCCAGAGAAAAAAAAAATCTTTCCTTCATATATTATGTAGGCTGCGAAAATATTCTCATTCTCGCTAATATTATAACTTTACATTAACTGCTTACATGAACACATTTTAAATTTTCTATTTGGTTATAAATATTATTTTTAATCCACATCATTTATGGAGATGAGGTTTTAGACAATAAACCATGCCCATGTACCACTGTTAGTATTGTCCAAAACCTTGCCAACCCTGCTGTAAATATTTATAGGTTGAAATAACAAAAATTACAAAGGTATATAATACGACTGTTTCTAAAAAAGATTTATTAGACAATAATTGTTTCCTAAAAACACAATAAAAAAATGAATTAACTTACTAGAATGTTCGCATGGTAGACTTGCAACAGCCTTTGCAGCTAGAGATTTCTTATTTGAAGAAACATTTGGTCTTGGTCGAGCTGAAGTTTTTGATTCACTCGGTAATGAAATGTCTGGTACTTTGATTTTCACATCTTCATCCACATGAATATTGGCAGTGACCATTATCTCACCATCAACTTTTCTATACTTTTGCTCCATTGCAGCCAACTGTGCTGTCATTGAGTGGTGTTTGCTAGAAATGAAGCGCTTTAATGATTTCATGTCACTCAGCTTTGAGACACTTTTTTGAGATTTCAAAACAGCAGGAATTTCTCGATCGTTAACTTTGAAAACTGGAACAGATTCATCATCAATGTTATCATCTTTTAAAGAACAACTGTCATATTCTTTAGCCTCAGAAGCTTCTGATTGGTGATCAGTTGACATGAATATTGGTGAACATCTAGAATTTGAACATCCTTCTTCATCAGCTAATGACCTCTCAGATGAAGTATTGTAATCTTCACTGAACATACTGCTTCCATCTTCAGAGTCAACATAGCTGCCATTTTCTGTGCTGGCCAGACTCATTTCATCATCTCTTGAAGATGATTCAGAAGGCTTCTTACCAGCCTTCTTTTTCTTTCGTGCAGGACTGAGGTATAAACCATAAGTACCACCTTTGAAATGACGCCTTTTTCCTTTTTTAAATTTTGATGTTTTATCTGAAGCACTGGATATAGCTGATTCCGGAGATTGAGTAAATTTAATTATTGAGGCTTGAGCAGTAGAAGTTGGAGTTTCAGAATTTGATGAAAATGATTTGGAATTGGTTGTAGCAGGAGCCTGAATACCCCCAGCTAAAGAATTAGAGTTGTCAAAACTTGATTTACTGTTAGATCCCGATTTAAGTGAATCCTCATTCACACATATATTTCGTTCAGGTGTGTGGCTGATGGACTTGGAAGATAGTCTAATTAAATTTGGGCCTAGATGTTCTGACACCGTTTTTCTTGCTGCATGAAAAGTCTCTGGTCTAGAACTTTCTGCAGATGCAAGAGCTTTATTTTTTGATTCATTTGCTTCTATACTTCTTCTTAAAACTTCACTTAGAGATGTTTTCAAAGCAGTACTCAACAATGCACTGTGGTTTCTTTTTCCAATTTCTGCCAAACGCTCTAATGATTTTTCAGGACATCTCAGAGCAGCTGCAATACTTTCTGCGACATCTTCCATTTCATCTTTGGACTGACTTTGACTGGATTTACTTTCGACATCTTTAGTACTTGGATGGCTTTTGGGTTGTTGTTGAACATAGGTTTTGGTTGTTGATTCAGAATTATCAGGATTTTTTGGTATAAGTTTTTTATCCATCTCAGAGATGCATTTTTCATCTGTTTCACCTGTAGATGACTTGGATTCCTTAGGGTTATCCATTTTTTTTAAATTTTTGGTTAAATAACTTCAAGATAGCATCTATATTATCTGAAAGACAAAAAAAAAAATTGATATTAAGGTGCTAATGATTTACAAACATTAAAATTTCTATATGTTTTATGTTATGTTTATTCTTGCATGATTTTTTTTGTCTTTTATTTTGCTCACGCAGGTTCTCATTACAGCTTTATTACAAGAAGTCATGTGCATGTTATGCATGTGAATAATCACCATTTATTGGGAGTGTCTTCAATACTGAGGTGAGAAAAGCGTTTTAGACCTGTGTTGGAGTACATACAAAACCAATGCTTCAATCTGACATCAACTACCAGCTTATGATGTTATTAGTCATACAATATTCTAGAGATTATAGCTGATTAGCCATATTTGATTTTGTTCATGTGACTCACGTATCTGACATTCTTGTGCTTCCAGATAGTGACAAAATGAACTTATCCGAGGATGATGTCACTCTCCCCTATCCATACGAAGGTTTTTAACAGATGACAGATGCAAAACTGTATTTAGTAAAGAGAGAAGATTTAACTGCCTTAGCGGGAAATCAAACCCATGCCAAGTGAGACAATATTCATTGCCTTTGTAGTCTAGTGGTCAAGGCATTCTCACCCTGAAAGTGAGAGGATGTGTACATTTGGTTCCCCGCAAAGACAGTTGAATTTTCCCTCATTCCTAAATACATCTTTGCATCAGCCAGCTGTAAAAAACATTCGTAAAAAGTACTTAGTTTACCAAAAAAACTTTTTCATTCATGATTTTTAATCAAGAGAAACCAATAATACCAGTGTAACACATTCCAAACCAAATTATATTAATTGTGTGCGACTGAGATTTATTGTTAAGTTCAACTGATCGATGCATGTTCAGTGGTTTCAAAGAGATAATACTATGAACATTCTCTCCCCTCATCTTTTTTCAGATATAAAAATCTACATTATCTTTGTGAAAGCAGGGCTTGTTTGGCATAAGTTCAGACCCTTGGCAAATATAACTTTTTGGGGTCCCTTATATATAGTAATTATTGGGGATGGGAGAGGGACCTGTGGCTATAATGTAAAAGGTAGCCAATTTCAGGGCCTTGAAAGTTTGTGGACCTTATCTGCAGGGTTGTTTGGTTTAAACCTTGGTTTTAATCAAGTGGTTTTTTTTAAAAAAGCCAACCTGGTCTTTTTCAAAAAATCATAAAAGTGGATTGAATATAATTTTTTCCCTCTAAAAATATCATATTGCTCCATTAATAGCCAAAATTTTTCATTCTTACATTTTCTATTCTTGGGGTATAGTCTGATGGAATGTCTTTGAATGGTATGAGATGGTATGTGGTTTAAAAAAAAAATCACATAAAAAAGTCACTTTATATGAAAAAATATCTATTCAAGCATCTTAGTTACTTGAAGTTACATACAGTACTAAAATTTCTCAAATCTTCAGCAAATTTATGAATGATGATTCATCACATAGTGGTGTTTTTCACACAAGCTTTTGTTTTAGTTTTTTTTTCCTTCACAAAGAAGCAGCAACAGTAGTGACTTCACTATAATGCTAGGGCAGATGGTCTTACAATCCAATACAGACACCAGCTGTCCCTAAAGGACAAAGACCAGTGTACTAGTAGTTACATTACCTTCAGACATTTTCATTTTCTTTCCATAAAAAGCAGCACATCTCATACTGTAAGGCTTGATATTCAATATTTTTTGGTTTTCTCATACTTTCACCATTACCTCCAGTTAATCAAAGTTCTACTGTATAGTAGCAAGGGATTTATGAAAAATAATCAGCTATATACGGAATGATCATAATTAAAGTTGGGATACCAAAATTCTATACCAGTGTTTCCCAAAGTGGGCAATATCGCCCCTCGGGGGAAATGGAAAGGTCCAGAGGACGGTAGGACTTTTGGGTTTAATATAGGATCCTATGGGTTGGCTTGAGTTAGAGGGCAATGAAAAGAAAAAAATTTGTAAAGAAGGGAGCGATGGAACAAGTCTGGGAAACTGCTCTATACAATAAGAACCACTGATCAGAATGACTTGAGAATTTGCATGAATACTCCTGAAGCAATGAAATTTTCTTTTTGGGGGAAAGAAAAAAATACTTGACCGCTTCGCTCACAAGCGATTGGTGAGAGAGAAATTCAAATGATCTCCTGCTTGACGGGATAAATACAATAGAAGTTTTGATAACCTTGTTCTAATGTTAGAAAAAGGAAGAGAAAAAAGTAGAAAAGTAAGGAAAAAAAAGATGAAAGGAAAACAGTATTACTATACTAAGAGGTAGTAGGTATGAAGTATATTTCTCTTTTCACCTTCACCTACCTGTTTCTTTCCTTTCTTATGTATACATGGTGCAATCTATATTTCACCTTAGAATAGAAGTTTTTTCTTCCTCATCATGAAGATGAAAAGAACTTTTTTATAGGGTTCAAATAAAGTTTTGAAGATACATTCTGTTTTGTGGAAAACAAAAAGACGGAACAAAAAGTTTTGGAAACTATGCTCTATACAAAGAACTACTGATCAGAATGACTTGAAAATTTGCATGGATATTCCTGAAGCAATGGAATTTTCTCTTTTGGGGGGAAAGAAAAAATACTTAAAATCTTACAAGTAAATGATGCTGTACTTAACCAAGACGTTACAATCTATTTTGTGCAACCATATGATTTCCCCACTTCAATAGCATCTATGTGTGGATAACACAACCTTTATCAAGATGCACATTACAAAACCAGCTGGCAAACCATTGCCAATAACAGGATGACACAACACCTTCCCTCCCACGTTAACCTGACCCTTGCAACGTTTGGCTTTGGGGGGTACCTCAAAATGTTATTGAATTAATGTTAATGAATGGTTGGATTGCAAACTTTGGTGAATTGAAATCACATTATTACCATGACATACTCTCATCTGTTGTTGAACAAACATTTTAGCACTTCCATTTCATAGTCAGAACACAGTGGGAAACATATCTAAGCTTCTTTTGTAAGTTGTAGTTGTTTATTGACTTCATTTTTATGTTTTCATAAATTATGAAATCATGGGATGCTAACTAAGTTATCATTTTACCCAGACTAGCTATCATTTCCACTCCGTGAACAAATTTCCCATGGGCTAGATGAGTACAATGTCTTATTTTTAAGTATTTGTTCCCCCTTCGTGTATGACAAATGGAAAAAGCATCAGAATGTAGCCATCCGAAGTTCCATTGCTTCAGAAATATACATGCAAATTTTCAAGTCATTCTGACAAGTGGTTTTTATTTTACAGTGTTTTGAAACCAGAACTTAAGCTATAATCACCCTGTATATCATGTCATTGCTAATTAATCTGCATTAATTATGCTTTATTAAAAGCACTGTATTTAACTAGTTTTACCACAGGTTATGCTAATAGCTTCCTGTTACTGGAGGGGAAAAAATCCCTATTATATGGTTTAATATTAGCATTAAAAATTATCACGGGATTGTGTTAATTTTTAATGTTAATATTAAACCAAATCACTTGAGTTTTCGTTAAAATATAAGAAATATAGATTAATATGGGAGAATAGTGTTAATTACATTAATAAACATTTTATTTTAATTATTAGTTTTTTCAGAAATTTTGTTTTTAATGTAAATGCTTTTAAATAAAAAAAAACCCGGTTAAAAAACAGGTTTTTTTTTACCAATCCTGCCCATATGCCAATGAAAGAAATGGGCTCTGCATGAAAGGCAGAAAATCTGCCTGCCGTGGGTTATACAACAAGGTATATAACCCAGCAAAATCTGCTTAATCATTTCCCAGACCACAAATCTGAAAAAAGAAAATATAATTCAAAATCTTGACTTCCCGAAAAATTCGAAATTTGTTTTTCGAGTTTGCTTTTTTCTCTTCACAGAACTTTTCCCCAACTTATGTCAAATATTTTACATTCCCCGACTTTCCAGGTCGCTGGGAAACCCTGTATAAATTTTATCCTCCTCCTTCCAAACTAATCAAGTTTCTTCAATCACCTATTGTACTAAATTTATATAGCATATGTAAAAACGAGTTGTTTTCTCATCCAAGCTCACAGAACCCCTGAAATCTTTTTAAGGACTTCTAGTTAAGAGAACTACTGTTTTTGACAAAGCAAATAACCTTTCTGGGTCCCTCAACATGAATAGGAGTTCACTTTTGAAATAATACAAATTGCAAGTAACGGGGGAAAGAGACAGAAATGGGGTGCAAAATTTAAGGATGCAAATATTTTTACATAAAAACACTTTGTTGTGGAACTATGATGTTTCGGGTGGGATACTCATATTCATGGGCGGAGATACGGGGGGGGGGGGGAGCAGCTTCAAAGGTGGAGTCGACTGATCTAATGTATATATGAATTGACATCATCATCATCATTGTGCCCCCCAGCAATAATGACCGTGCCCCTCAGACTTCCAAGTCTATCTCCGCCTATGCCCATATTGACAAAAGTTCTAGTTATAGCCCAGATGGGCAGAGCACCAGAATTTCAGAGGTGCTTTGGTGGAGCATGACCTTTTAAAAAAGGTTGGGAACCACTACTCTAGTAGAAATGTCCATAATGTAAAGGCACCTTCCTCTCATCAAGCTTTTTATGCATTGACCCAGGGCAGGGCGCCAACTAGGTGGGAGCAGGTGGGTCTGGTGCCCCAAGCACCGAACAAAAAGGTGCGCGGAATTCATTCTTTAACTGCTTCTACATCGCAAGGGGCATCAAAATGCCAGTTTGCCCCGGGTGACAAAGTATCTAGTTGCAGCCCTGAGCCAGGGTAACAAGAGGGAAGAAAGAACAGCTTTCCTGTGGGCTACATTGCAAAAAATTCCAAAAAACAAATGTAAAAATTTCAGGGCCTTCATGCTAAATACAGTCTATGGGATCATGCATGGACCATTAGGCTATACATGTTGCTCTTTTCAAAATAAAGGATATGATCTATTATAGATCTTGCTAGAACTCAGGGCCGTCATTTCAACTTTTTTCCAGGGGGCAAAGAACATGTATACTCAATGTGTGTGCATATATATATATATATACCATTTCCAGTGTATTTTCTAAAGCCAGGTGGGGGGAGGGGGCATCCCCTAAATGACAGGCCTGCTAGAACTCATTAAAAATGTCTCAAGATTTTAAGGCCCTGATTATGTAGAACTTTTTGATCTAAATCTACAGATCAGAAAATATTGAAGTCATCATATGCAATGGGTAAATCAAGTTGTATAAACAAGGGAAATAAGTAAAACTCAATGATAAAAAGCATAATTTTTGCATGATTTCAACCGAAAGATAGTTACTGAACTTAATGAAGAAATACTGTGGCGTTTTTCTCAAATTCATCTCTATATTGTTGCTATTGTGAATTATGCATAAAATTTCCGATCGACAAAAAAATTAACGGCCGCAAAATTAACGAATTAGCTAATTAATTGGGAGCATCACACTAATTAATAACCAGCAATATTTTTGAATATTTTGTATTGATTTTTTTTGTTTTTGCAGTTAACACGTGCGGTATAGGCGAGTATAGCAGGATAGATAGTTTATCATTTTATCGCTCGCTCGCAATTGATACACAGTTTATGGAGAGAGGACAGCGGTCGAAACAGTGAATTAATATTGGCGTGAAAGGCTATGAGAAATGTTAAAATTATAAAACTTACGGAATAAATAAATATCTTTCGTAATCCAGATCTTGGATTTTCCCCCGGCTTACAGGCCCTTAGCGTAAAGACGCTCACAGGGTTGCCGTATTAACGCAAATTTCCGGCCAAATTCGAAAGCGAGAGCCAAATTTTTGAAATGCTAGTGCTGCCATCTATTTGCAGATATATGCAATATGAAAGTCCGTTTTTGAAAATGGGGGCCTCATCATAGGCGGAGATAGACTTAGAAGTCTGGGGGGGGGGGGGGGGGGAAGCACGGTCATTATTGCTGGGGGGGGGGCAAGATGATGTCGATTCATCTATACATAGATGCATTAGATCTGTCGACTTCACCTTTGATATTGCCCCCCCCCCCCCCATATCTCTGCCCATGGGCCTCATGGAAAAATTGTCCGTGGGGGGCATTGCCCCCCCAGTGTCAAAAGTTGAGTCAACTGATCTAATGTATATATGTATATATGAATTGACATCATCATCATTGTGCCCCCCCCCAGACTTCCAAGTCTATCTCCACCTATGCACACCTTGTAATGATGAATTACGAGGTGTACATAATTGCCTTTAAAAATCTTCCGTTTTCATTTGAAGAAGCGACATATATCTAGTGGATGATGCAGTTCCTAATCATCGTCTTAGAATCATGATGTCTGCAAACCTTGCATTGTCATGCTGGTCTACGTATGGAATGTCAGTTTCAAAAGCTGCCGCAGCTTTTGAATGATTCTATGATGGTGGAGCATCATAATCTAACCCAGTGGTTATCAAACTTATGCCATATTTCCGAGAATGCATGTTTTGCCCATACTTTTCCCCAGGTTTTCTTTAGCAAGGTTTTCGTCACATTTGCCCATTTTTTCTGCAGGTTACTATTATACCACACATGCACCTCGTCCATATTCATTTGCGGAACTTCTAACGAATTGGCACACGTTGGAATGTGCGTGTACGTGTTCTGAACGTAATGTGAAGTTTGTTTCTGGGCAATGTTTGTTATAGTGCTGTCGTCAAGGCCGCAACTACATGTTTGGTCACCCGGAGCAAGTGCGCATTTTGACGCCCCCTTGTAATGTTGAAGGAGAAGTTTGAGAATAAAATTTGCCCCCCCCCCCGCCCCGATCCAGCGCCCGGGGCACGAGACCCGTCTGCTCCCCCGTAGTTGCGGCCCTGGCTGACGTCTATTTTTCGAACTATGGGTGAAGTGTAATGATTGAAGATTTGTACCGTTGTAGGCCTGTTGCTCTCTGTAGCGAGACTCTTTAATGGGGAGATAGGCTCGCATTCACGCCTCGAAATTGAGAACCACAGAAAAACAACTTCAGCCGACTACCACTGTGGCACCGGTGTGCTTCTGCAAGCTAGTAAATGACATATTTCACCGATTTTTTTCCCATTTTTTGGAGAATGGAAAGGGACTCATTCTCATCGTCAATGATACATTGCAGCGACATTCTTTTACACCTGTTTGATGGATTGTAACGCCCCATGGTCCATTGGCTGAAGCAAAAACGTAACGGTGGAAGGTAAAAAAGACAAAAACAAAAAACACTTCAATTTTAACGTAATTCTTTCGGTCACTGTTAAACGGATTACCGTAAAGATTACGTAACTTTTATCCCCCCCCCCCCCGTAGGAATACTCACTATTGTAACAGTAACAGCTTTAAAAAACCATGTTTAAAAGACAAACCCCGGTAATCCGAACAGGTCTAGGTCCCAATTAATTCGGATTAGCGGAGTTCTAGTGTATTTAGTTGGCAGTGCTGTTTTATTATTTTTATTATGAAAATTGGATGTGTTGTGAGGTGTATGTTCCTCATTTGTATATACAGTGTGATTCAGAAAGAGAATAATCTAATTTCAAAAAGATGCTTCGCTTGAAATCGACCGTTAAAAATATTTCTCATAATTTACTTAGATATATATATTCCCCTTTAATATTAACATATTTACTTATTATTGCGCTTTTAATTTTGAAAATATATGAATTTGAAATCAGATTATTCTTTCCAAGTCACCCTGTATGAGTCTTAACTTGATATAGTGATTAGAAGTAGATTTGATAAAATCACAATATATGATACATGTGAGTAGCACAGTTGAGTAAAGACATTTTTTTGTTTCGGCACTTTTTTATTTACGTTGCGGAAAATAAAAATAAATTTCTTATTTGGACGTTTTTATTTTGGAGAATCTCTTGCGACCACCCTATAGTTCATTCACGTGACTCCCGGACCCACACTTTGGGAAGCACTGTTATATACCAAATATGTTTAATCTTAGGAGTGTGCGGGCAACTTCATTGGTTTGAAAACGTGTCGGTTGCAACCTTACTGATCTGGAACTGTGTCGCGAGATACTCAATTAATCCGTGAATATGCCGCGGTTAACTCAAGTGATCTGTAAATGTTTGGCAGGCCGCTTAAGTGATTTCGGAATGTGCCGTAGAACACTCAAGTGATGCGCAACTGCACCTCAGGTCACTTAAGTGGTCTGTAAATATGCCGCGGGTCACTCAAGTAAATGAGCCGTGGTTTCTTTAGATGGTCTGGGAAAGTCAGAACCGTAGCGTGCCTTCTCGGTACCCCGGGGCAGCCTTTTTCTAGGGGCCCTTTGGAAAGGTTATTATTATAGAAAATAAGTGTGTATATTTTTTTGTAATGCCCCCATTTGTCTCTCGGGCCCCCAGAGCAGCGCCCGTTGCCCTAGCCTAGTTATGGGCCTGGGAATGTGCCTCGGATCACTCAAGTGATATGTAAATATGTCGCAGGTCACTCAAATGACCTGATAAGCAGCGGGTTTCTTAAATGATCTGGGAATGTGTTGTGTGAGTCAATGAAATGATCTGAAACTGTGCCGCGGGTCCCATAAGTGAATGTGCCACTTTCATTTTTAAAATATTATATTTGAGGGCGTGGGCCACATCAGATGGCTCCGAGGGCCATTAGTTGAGCATGTATGCCATAGTTACATTGTTACAGTCCTAATTCGTTTTTTTTATCTCAACCGTTCATAGTAGAGGTGTGGTTTCAATTTAAGAAAAGCTCAAAATGTGTTCAGAAATCACCCTGTACCAGTTTTGAGAGCGAAAATACAGTGTACAAACACACGCACAAAGGTTTTTTAACAGCTGGCTGATGCGAAGATATATTTTGGAAAGAGAAAATTCAGCTGCCTCTGTATGGATTGCGGAGAGTGACATCATGCTTAGATAAGTCACCCTCTGGTGGCATTGTCAGCAGTTGTGAGCTTTGGTCTGAGTTAGGTCCGACCGTCCATGTATGATCCCATTCAGTGCACACGAGCTCCAAGGAAAGATTGAGATATTCGTTGACTCTGTAGTCTAGTGGTCTAGGGCGTTCACCCGGAAAGGACGTGGGTTCGGTTTCCCGCAGGGGCAGTTGAATTTTCTCTCTTTCCAAAATATATCTTCGCATCAGACAGCTGTTAAAACACTTTAAAACAGCTGTATGGATAGCGGGGAGTGACATCATCCTCGGAAAAATACAGTAAATTTATCATAAAATAAAATTATATTTTTATACGATCTCCCTGTCCTCTAACTTCAAATTAGAAAGTTGTTGCCTTGTCACTTCTAAGCCAAACAAAAAATGCTATGTTTTTAACTAGAATATTTGCTGAGATATTTAAATTAAAAAAGCGGAGGAAGGGTGGGAAAAAACAGCATAGAGATGAGGGAAAGAAGCATTGTCGTTAGTTTTAAGGCGTTCTTTCCCACTTTTTCTCCGATTTTTATATATGAATTGACATAATCATCGTTGTGCCTGCCCCAGCCTCTACATCATCATCGCGTGATAAGTGGGGATTGATAGGGGCGATCGTAGCAGAGGTGGAAGGGTGGAGATGAACATTCGCTCTCCATTCACTATTCATATTTTCGGTGACCCATCCACCCTCCGTTCGAAGAGCCCATATCCGCTTTATTGTGCCCCTAGCCTTTACATAATCATCATCATCATCGTGCACCCACGCCCCTTCAGTCATCCAAGTCTATCATCGCCTATGCTTGGAAGAAAAGCTATGCTATAGAAAAGCTTATATACACTGCTCAAAACAATTAGGAGAGCAAGCAAAAAAGTGAAGAAAACCGTGCGAGACAGCCACGTATTGGCATACAATGGATAGTACACGCGTATCAATGCGCAATACAGAAAAAAGACGTACAAAAATTTGGAATTAAGCTTTAATTCTTTGAAAATATGGAAAAAACATGAAAAGATGATTTAGGGCAACAATTTGGTTACATGTAAACGATAAAAAAAAAGTACTGTTTAGACATGATGCATGAGTTTTAATAGGGCGTGTGGTCTCCTCGAACAGCTAAGACTGCAGCACACCTGTTTGCCATGGATGCGATGAGGTTATCAATCATACTTTGGGGAATACTGTTCCACTCCTCAAGAAGTGCAATCTGCAAGTCTCGGACAGTAACAGGCGGCCTTGGTCGCTCAGCAATGCGTCGTCCGAGCATGTCCCAAACATGCTCGATTGGATTCAGGTCAGGAGAGCACGCTGGCCATTCCATACGCTGCATTGTTTCAGCTTCAAGCATGTTCTCCACCAGACGAGCTCTATGCGGTCGGGCATTATCATCCTGGGAAACAAAGGAAGATGGCTCCAATGGCTCCAGCGTAAGGGATGACATGAGGTCGCAGTATCTCGTCTGCATACCTTCGGGTCGTCAAAGTGCCATTCCAAATGATATGCAGGTCCGTACTCCCGCCTATGCTGATTCCACCCCATACCATCCAACCAGCTCGTCTGTATTGTGACCTTTCACGAACGAATGCGGGGTTATTTCGAGTGCCCCTGTCCCTCCATACCAGAAAACGTCGGGTGTCACACTCCAGACTGAATCGGGACTCGTCTGTAAACAGCACTTGGCTCCAATCATGTTGCTCCCAATCTCGATGTTCAGCAGCCCATCTTCTTCGGGCAGCGCGGTGGCGTGGGGTCAACGGAATGCAGACCATTGGCCTACGTGCATAGAGCCCTCTCTCATGAAGCCGGTTACGTACTGTTTGGCTGGACACCCTTCGTCGTGTTGCCAAGAGCAACCGTCTTTGCAGCTGCGTAGCGTTCTCTGTTCTGTTTCGACGGGCTGTTAACCGTACATACCGGTCATCAGTTGCTGTAGTGGCGCGTGGCCGACCTTGCCCTGGTCGACGTCTAACATTTCCTGTTTCTTGGAATCGATTCCACAGCCTTGCAACAACACTTCTGGCGACTCCAACAGCGTCCGCGACACTACGTTGTGTTTGCCCGGATTCCAGTCTGCCTATAACACGCCATGCCATGGATTCCGGTAAATCACGTTGTTGAGACATCCTCAAGTCACCTTGTCTCAAAAAAAAATACTGCGCAATCGAATTTCACAGTTACGGCAGTAAAACAGACGTTTCTGCAACATCCCGATTTCTGCCTTTATCTCCTTTTTGTGGTTTTTGACGTCATGAACTTTGATTTGCATATGAAGTTTTCTTCTTCCGTTTCGTGCTAGGCTTTAAATTATGGATGATTCATTTTATGTTACTTATCGGTATACATCTTCGCGTAATTTTCTTAAAACCATGTGCTCCCCTAATTGTTTTGAGCAGTGTAGATCCAAACAGGGTTGCAACTAGAAACGAAAATTTACTGTATCGCTGGGGGCCAGTATCCATTTCATCAACCTCTCCTCGTAATTTTCAACAGAAAAAGAGTTCAAAAGAGAAAATTCAGCACCTTTTCTAGTCCAGCGCCTGGGCCCCAGACCCCCCCCCCCAATTTGTTGCGGAACTAGTTTCAAAATCCCTGCGGACTTTAATTCCAATACAAAGATTTTTTGCTTGTCCTCTCCAAATTTTTTCATTGTCATTGAGCAGAACGTGACAAACCCCAGGCTCCAGGTCGCTATGGCGACTACAAAATCATCGGTATTGGCGCCGATTTTCTATATCTGGATTGCCAAATCAGAGTCTAAGAATGACACAAAATTTTACGACTTCATAATGAAGTGTCTTCCAACTGGAAAGGAGTGATCAAATCTCGGAAAAATCGAAAAAAACAAACAAACCATTATTTTTAAGACTGTTTTTCTTGGGAAGAAAGCTATTCTTCAACCCTGAAAATTATTTCTGGTGCCTAAATTTTTTCTTGATTTATCATGCCCTGCTTATCAGTCGATAGTTATTGCCACCTCAATCATCAGTCATAACTATATTTTGTTACCGTCTATCCACTTTTGTAACGATTTTGATTAGACAACAGTTAATCTGACCTGTTTCTTCCTGAATTAAAGCCCTAAGTAATAAAATCAAGTTAGGATTCTTCCATTACATTGTGTTTCTACTGTGGATAGCAACGAGCCACTGGTGAGAACTGCGTCAAAGCCCAACGAAAATTAGACACACAATAATACTGTCTCAAAATAATACTTTCCAACCGAGCACAACATCGGTCTATTGCCACGGGCAATTTACTACCGCTTGAGTTGTGCTGGAAGTGTGTGTGGGTACCTAACAGTTTGGTTGCGTATCCGGTGTTGTGTAGAATTTTTAGTGCTGCCATCTATATTTCAAATTGTGAGTGAAGTGCCAAAATAATACTTATTAAAACTGTTATTACTATTTCATTTTAAAAAAGAAAATGAAATATTCAATCGATATGCTGTACTGTATTTTGTTGTGTCCCGCACTTGGTAATTTAATTCCCAGAGTGGTCGCGGTCGGATGAAGTTGGCTTTCTGTGGTGCCCAACTTAGAGGCACGAATGCGAGCCGATCTCCCAGTTAAAAAGTCTCGCCACAGAGAGCAACAGGCCTACAACAATACAAATCTTAATCACATTACACACTTCACTCATAGTTCAAAAAACATGAATTTATCGATCAGCAACGACGTTTCATCTTTAGGGGCATAAAAATTCCGAGCCCTACAGATAATTCGACCTGTTCTTTTTCCAAGAGTTAGTTCATAACTGAGGGTTTCATCAACTTTTTATGGAAGGACGTGGATAAGGTGGCAGAGGTTCTGGGATGATACGGAGAACAAGGATGGAACAATTCATCTAGTGAGGTGCCCAGTTTAATTTGAATTAAGTTTAACCTACAAGATATACGGAAGACTGGATGTTGTGAAGATATTTATTATTTGAGATGTTAATTTTTTTTTAAGGAAGGAAAAACTCATCTCTGCCTCTACCGGGAGTAGAGGCAGATTACGATTCCACTTTTGCCAAATATTTTACAAAAAAAGGCGAAAAAGACTACAATACAGAAGGCAGATAATTTCGGAGGGGGGTGTCTTGAAATCTGTGTGCCCTATGCACATGTTACATTTGCCCATGCAAGACACATGCACTGACAGAGGTGTCGACATAAAGAAAACAACGAGGGCTGAAAAAGTTGCCACTTGTCCCGTATATACAGGACTCAAGCCCATATGCAGGAGGGGTAGGGGTGCATTGTATATATATTAGTTATTGAGGGGAAGGCTCAGCCTGCTCAAAAAATTTATTTGGAGAGGCAACTCAAGTTGCCCAGCACCTAGGTTCCAGTGCCAATGGGTACTGATTAACACTGTTCTGTATTATTCCGTAACTGTTGTAGAATATCATTGGCGATGTCGAGACGAAAGCAGTAGTTTTTGTGTTTCTGAGGGGTGTTTCTAGCTGTAATTTTTTTTAGCACTTAACGAGGGACTGGTCATAATTAGCAAGTGACTAACTATCATCTCAAGAGCAAGACAACATCAGACAACATGAGATATCCCAAACATCCATCTCTTCCTCTTAACCTCGCGTAGATTTAAAAAAAGATTGGTCCAATCATATAAAAATTTGCTTAAATAACATACACCCACACTCAGATGGTCGAATCAAACACGGCCAGGCTCTGACGCAACAGTGAGCTCACTCAGATGGACAACCAGACATAATGTAAACATTTTGAGGAGTCTGCCCCAGACAATTCTGGGGGCAATTTCACCGAGTAAATAGGTGTGTGTGCGTGTGTCAACTCCCCGTCTTCTTTTTCTTTGTATGAAATGTTTTTTCTCTACTCGTTTTTCTGGGGAGATACGGTGATTATACTTAATTTACCCCTTGCCGCATTGCCGCATTTTAATGGGGAACCGTTGATCCTAGAGTCATACTTCCAGTTGGAAACATTATCTAAATAAAAAAACTCAGATACGTCATTCATGTTGCAAGGGGTTGTAAGTTATTAAAATATTAAAAAAAAAAAATTAACCTTTTATAGGGCGCGGTAGCCCGGTCGATAAGAAGCTCGCCTAAAGTACCAAAGGATGTTTAGAGGTGTCGCGAGTTCGATACCCGGTTCGTCCTTGTCAGAAAACTTTCCTGACACAGGGGTACAACAAACAAAACGGCGACTTGACCGCAGCAAAAAATTGCTACCGCAGGGAGTCCCCCATCGAGGGGTTAGCGCACCAACCTCTCGACGAGTATAAAAAACAAGCCTGCCGTTCGGAATCGGCAATAAATTGTAGGTCCCGGTCTAATTAGCCCTCGCGTGCAGAAAATGACCGTGGTGCGACAAAAATGATCAAATGATCAAATGACCTTTTATATGGGCACCCTGTTCTCAAAAATCCAATTAGAAAGTTGTTGCCCTGTCTCCTGAGGCCAACAAAAAAGTTTTACATTTCTAAATGCAATATTCACAGACATATTAAAATTTAAAAAAATCGGAGGAAAGAGCAGCACATAAAAAAATGGAGGGGGAAGCGTCGTCCGTTAGTTTATGCTGTCTTTTCCCAACTTTTCCCCGATTTTTTGAATACAAATATCTCAGTGAATATTGCATTTAGAAACGTGGGTTTTTTTTTTACCTCAGAAGAGACAGGGCAACAACTTTCTAATTTGGTGTTTGAGCTCAGGATGTCCGTATAAATAGTTAATTTTTATATATTAATAACTATGCAGCCCCTTGAAACATGAATAACGTATCTGAGTTCTACACGTTATTTGGATAATTTTTCTAATTGTAAGTATGCTTCTAGGATCAACGGTTTACCTAGCCAGTAAAATGCTTGCATGGGGAATTAAGTAATCACCTTGTATAATTATGCTATACACCCAGAGTCTCATTACGAAAATTACGACACACACACACACACACACAAGAAAAGTAATAAAAGTAATACAAGAATCGTAAATAAATATGGATATTACATATTATTCAGCATGCATTACCTGTACAGAATCCGGAAATGCGAGTCTCTTCGACTTATGTTAGTTGAGGGAGTTAGTTACACAGGGTCTGTTAGACCAATCCCCACAGTTCAGAGCCGATTCGAAAATTCTGGACCAAAGACATGTGTAATCTAGGTTGGATTCAAACCCAGTCCTGTTGAACTAAAGGACAGTATCACTCGGCTGCCAATGAGAGGAATAATTAATATGTCATACTTCTTCGAAAGATACAATAGCGAATACTCTCTTTAGCAGAAATGCAACAAAAGAAGTGAAGCAATATAAGAGCCTCTTCGTTGATAACCTTTCAGCTTTATTATTGCGAAAATGTCCCTAGAATATTTTTCAAGAACCTATAAGGCTACAAAATTTTAATTAACATCGTGAGCAAAAAAATCTACAAGGGAAAAAAAACCACCTTTGTGTGTGGAAAGTATACGGCAAACACATAAACTGCAACTTGCAAAAAATTTCTCAAATTAATGTAATAATGTATTAGTGCGCGGAACATACCGTATTTGAACAGTCTGCAAAAAAGAGAGAGAGAGAGAGAGAGATTCATAGTTACATATAAATTGCAAAACTGCTGCAAACATTGCGTTCGTTTTGTTCACGATGAAGTCATGAAAGCTTTTGACTTCATCACGTGAAATTTCTGAGCATAAAAATTGTTTGCAATATCGAATCTGGAACAAAATGAAATATTTCGCAACGAAATAATTATTTTATGGAAAAAAACCCCCTATTTAAAAGACATACGGGTATATCATGCTCCCCCACATAATGCAGCATTGCCCCTAATCTGAGGTCATTGAAGAGCCCCCATGCCAGACTTTTTGCGGACCCCTTTACAGTGAATTTGTACAAAGATACAAATACCACGCCACAACAGGCAAATTGCCCAACGAGGTGGCTGACTTAAGAACATCATGGATCCCCGAGCCATTTTTTGGAGGCCCTACCTACTACTGCTACACCATACATGCATTTCCCCGCGGAACCCCCAACCCCCAACGAATCGTTACATGCGGGAATGTGCGTGTACGTGTAGTAAACCTGACGTGAAGTTTTTTGTTTCTCTGTAATGCTTGTTATGTGTAGTGCTGCCATCTTCCACCAGTTTTTCTAACTATGAGTGAAGTGTTATGATTGAATGATTTATCGTTGTAGGACTGTTGCTCTCTGTGGCGAGACTTTTTAACGGGGATATCGGCTCGCATTTGCGCCTTGAAGTTGGGAACCACAGAAAACCAACTTCAACCGACCACCACTGTGGGGTTCGAACCCGGATCCTCGCATCGCGAGTCCGTCACTATAACCACTCGACCACCACAGCGGCCGAGTAGGGTGAGAAAAAATAAAAATTATAAGAAAAAATCGCCCCGGGCTTCCAGGCTGGAGCCCTGTCAGCCCCACCGTTGTGGGGGGGGGGGGGGCATGGAGAATAGCTCGTTAGAATATACATGCATAAGCATAGTATCACAAACAGTATGGTTCACTCACCTAATCAGGTTTTCTTGACTGTCATTCGATAAAGAATGTTTTTTGGGCTAAAGAGCCGTCGTGTATTAGTATAGTTACTTGAAGTGCCTTCGAATTTAGTGGTTCTTACTTTCTTTCTTTCAAACCGAGCACAATTCAGGTCTATCGCCACGGGCTTCCTACCTCCCTAACAAAATATATAAAATAGGGACAAATGGGGTCTAAACAATTTCGGTGCTCCAAAATTGTTGAGACGCATCTGGCCCCGCGTCTGTTAAGGGCGGCCCTGCCCCTCACATTCTGCAACAGGGCCCCTAAGCTGGGACCTTTAAGGGATCTTACACGAATCGTCTCGGGGGCCCTCGTGTGGTGTGTCATGTTCACCCGTGTGGGTGTCATGATCTTAGCCTGAATTTATTGGCTTGACCAACGTGCACTGAGGCTGATTTGCTATTGGAGTTGACCGTGCATATGGGGGGAGGGGATTCAAGTCCGATTCACGGCCTTCTATCTCTTCTTACACCATTTGGGAGTGTCTGCAAATTTCGATGGACTCTTCGAAGAAATAGACGCGGGTGAAAATCGTCATATGCTTTAGAGTCCAGGTTTCCTTGAATTCGTCTGTATGGTCTCAGGTGACTGCGGTAAAGGAGCATGCAGGGGAGGCTATAGAGACTAAATTTTCATCTGCGAAAGAATATTTTTTCGGTGCTCTTACGGTGTATGTCACACCAGAAAAAAAAAATCCTCATGTAACTCGCAGTTTTGCATACTTCACGTGCTGTGAAAGGGGACAGGAGATTTTTTGCCGTCGAAGCTCCTATACCCTGTGTTGTGCTCATATATCTAACACTTTACCTCATTTTTCAATAAACTGACAATATTATATTCACATATAACTCTCTGCGTTATGCCTCTGCTATGTCCTTTGCAGTTTGACAAGAGGGAGACTTAACTAGTCATTGCAGTTAGTCGATGGCTGGTCTGATAATGAGTGTCCACGTAGTTCAGGTTTAAGGGTCTGGATGGAAATTTTCGAATCATCTCACTGAATGGTTTCTTCATTTACTGTTACATCTCCTTTACTGCTCCTTACATCTCCTTACTGCTTCGCTAATGTTCCCGTCAGCTTCTGCCAGGTTGTTATTAACTGTGAGCTCATTAAAAAAATATTCGTGTTCATTTACATGTCGTGTATATACATTGCAAGAAAATAGCACTGAAATGATTCATTGCTTTTCAGGGGTATTCAACCAACACCACCTATAGAACATAGAACTGTTCTATAGGTAGTGTTGATTCAACCCATTTACTACCTCATTACGTTATCTGTTACATCTGGTACAATTACTTCATCCCGAAATATATTGTATTGTATTTTATATAAAATTATCAGTGAATTTTTGTCGCTTCCTCTACTATCTCACTTCGGTCAATCACTTTGGATGTGTTTTAAAATTATTGAGTATCATATAATTGCTGTTTGATACTACCTAATGATCACCGCGCATTGCGCAAAAAGTTCAAATTATTTTATCCAATGCATTAATCGTTTGAATTTTACTTCCAAACTTTTCTTCCAAATTTTTTTGCCAATTATTTTCTTTTCTTACCAAGAATTTGGTGCCCCTCCTACAGTGACCCTGTACAAGTCACACCTGGAAATATGCTTTCGTAACCAATCTCATGTGTCACTTCACTTTTTCTAGCAAGCGTGACTTTGTGACGTATTTGTATTACATATCGTACAGATCTCTCTCAGGGTTTTTTCCCTTCAAAATAACTTCCTACCATCTTTGTGACTGGTATTCATTTTTACCCCATTTTATGTGTGAAAGAATACAAAGATTGTATGAGAAATAAATTGAATAAAAAACTTTTTTATGCTTTATTTGGTTTGAAAAATTTTCAAAGTATGATTCAGAGATACGTCTTGAGTATTTATACAGGAAACCAAACATCCTCTCACCACTTTTTTATTACTCTAGAATGACGCAGATTTTTCCGTCTTCCGAGTGTGTAAAATTATTGTCTATTCACCTGCTGCTGAATGACATCGATATCCCGATTTGAAATACAGAATACCTGTCAGGCGTAGTTTTATTTTCCCCCATGAGCTGAAGACGCGTAAATAAGACCGAAATGTCAGCATCTGACTCATAAAATGTTACTGTATTCACTGATTTATTTTGATGTATAACTGTTGGTTGCATAGGTAGATACGGTGTGGGGGCGATAAAAAGGAGATCTCCCCATCCCCCGTTCGAAGAGCCTATATCAGCTTATGGTTGGTTGGTTATTATAATTGGTCATTTGAAGATGATTTAGGCTTGAACATTTTTTCCCATAAAGCCCATTTTGAAGGGATACGAACTTCTAACTATGTATCTCGATTTAGATTCGAATCAGATTAATTATAATTACTTATAATCGATCTTTAGAGGAAGGGAGAGAGAGGTCGATTTTTTAAAAAACATCTACCTGACCTCAAGAAGTAAAACGTCATATAAGAGAAAGTGCCCGAAATTCGCCCCCTCTCTAATTTGCATGTACAGAACTCCTATCTTGCGAAAGTGCCAGGAAACTCTTCAGAACCATTCAGTTGACTACTGGCAGTGACGCAGAGTTGCTATGCTCTCTTCATTTACTCTTTAATTTTTCAAAAATAGTTTTTGTTATAACTTAAACAGTATGAAATCAACTTTGACAGTTATATTTACTCCTTATATACAGAAAGTTTTTTTTTATCAGTTAGCGATTGTGATAATTATAGATCGCTACTTGAATATTACGTTGCATAGTCGTCCTAGTCATGTAGCTGTAGCCGTTTAGTCAGGAGCAGTCAGAAGTTTTGCTATAGCTGAATTCCTAAATCCGTCCCCTCTGAGTATCAGAGGCAAACTCATCATGTATATTCTTGTGATATATATATATATATTTTTTCCTGACTATTTTAGATTCATTTTGATTGATGTGTGATCACTTTTGTCGACATTTTTATACTGTGTTTAACACTTCTATGTCTTATTCATGTAAAAAAAAGCTAATTATATAAATATAATAAAGTAATAAATATAAGAAATATATCTATAAATATGTATTAACTAATTATTATTCAAATTTAAATTCGAATTTCCTTTATTTAAGATTTTTAAACCCAGTTACAAAACATTTAGGGGCTAAGCAAGCTTGTGAGCCCACAAAACAATATCCGATACATATCTGTCGGCATAAATAATAACGAGAGAAAAAAAGAAAGAAAAAAAACACAGGTACATATAACACCAAGAAATAAGTGGCAACAGGAATGGAATTGATAAACAAAAAAATTTGGCATTTCGCAGCGTATGCAAGATAAAAGAAGATTACATTACAATATCAAACAGATAATTTAAATCTTCTTGAGTTAACAACTAAGATTTTAAATTGATAAAAAAAGATGTACATGAAGATTGTTCTTTTATTAACTGAGGAAGTAAATTAAATATTTTGGGAGATAAATAAAGGAAAAATTTTTTGGAAACGAGTTTTATTTGGCCTTGGTACCTGTATAGTATGACGTCTAAATTGCATTCCGGACTTATGTAATTTCAGATTGAGATGGCCACTTCTTTTATAAAACATTTTTAAACTTTTATAAACGTACATGTTGCAGAGGGAGTAGCTTTAATTGATTGAAAAGTGGAAATGTATGCGTGAGTCTATTTTTACGGATGAAGGACTTCTGTGTGACAAAAAGTGAAGAAAGATTGCTGAAGTATGTCCCACCCCAACATGTAATGCCGTAACTCAATCTAGATTCTACTAACGCAAAATAAAGAAGGTTTAAAATTTATTGGGAACATTTATTCCTGATAAAATAAAATTTCCTAATGTTCCGATTTAATTCTACACTCAAATAATTAATATGTGTTTTCCAGGATAGTTTTGAATCTAAAAAAATCCCTAAATACTTAAAGGTGTCTACTCTATTTACAACTGTGCACATACGATTCGAGATACAGCCATCTGTCACACTATGACATTTTAGGACACCAAAATCATCGAAAGTACCAGAACCAAATAACATATATTTAGTTTTATCTGTATTTAATTTTAAATTATTATTTCTAAACCAGATATTTATTGAGTTAAGATCATTTTGCATGTTATTCCTCCATTATATTAAGTTGATTGAAGAGCTTTCAGAGTAACAAAGAGCTAAATCATCAGCAAAAGCAGTGATTTTTCCTTTCAAATTAAAGTTACACAGGTCATTTATATATATTAGGAATAAAATAGGCCCAAGTACTGATCCTTGAGATACACCAGATGTAATTTATCTTTTAGAACTGAAAACGGAATTTACTTTCACACTTTGAACTCTGTTAGTAAGATATGTTTTGAAAAATTTAAGTGCCAAACCCCGAATTCCTGCATATTCTAGTTTGGTTAGAAGAATACTGTGATTCACGGTATCAAAATCTAAAAATAATGACGCAACTTTACAATTATTGTTATCTGCTATATACACATTTGAAAGAAAATTAACAAGAGCGTCCTCTGTACTTTTTGCCTTTCTGAATCCAAATTGGTTCTCACTAAAAAAATTAATGCTGTCAAGAAATTTAATTATTCTGGATTTAATTATTTTTTCTATGACCTTTGAGAGGACAGATAGTAAAGAAATCGGTCTGTAATTATTAACATTCTTTTTGTCCCCTTTCTTGTGTATTGGAGAAACAATTGCAAGTTTCAGGCACTCTGGAAATTCGCCAGTGATAAAACTTAAATTAAAAATCAACGATAAGACATCACTTACATATGGTGCAATGCACTTCAATGTTATGGAATTAATTTTGTCAAATCCTGACGATTTTTTGGAGTGTAAAGAATTTATTATACTGAATACTTCATCACTATCCGTAGGGTATATAAAAAAGGATTTCTCAAAAAAAATATATATAATATAACTAATAAATACATGCAACT
This sequence comes from Pholcus phalangioides, assembly GCF_987345545.1. Lineage (NCBI taxonomy): Eukaryota > Metazoa > Arthropoda > Arachnida > Araneae > Pholcidae > Pholcus > Pholcus phalangioides. The sequence continues at coordinate 2,592,718 of NW_028301625.1, read as the reverse complement.
AAAATGGATGTGTAGATAATAAACTTGAAAGGGGGACGGAATTAAGACCCCTTTGATGAAAATCCAAAATTTGCGTTGTTTTGATTATTTTTTTACATTCTATTGGTTAGAAAAAAATTATTTAGTGCAATCACACTTGCAACACTATTAGGTATGAAACTGAGTTACTTAAATCAGTTTTTAAATTATTTTCAACTCTAAACAAATTTTCAGAATTAACGATTGTGCTTAGGGGGACGGTATATATGGGCACTTTCCCTTAACTTCTCTAAAGGGAAACAAGTTAAGAGAAAAAGAATACAGTAATTAATAATATTAGAAAGAAGATCCTGAAATTTAAGAATGTGTAAAAATGTGAAGAAATTTAAATTAGATTTTGCAGAACTGGTACACGCACATCTTCATTTTTTTCTTTGAATGCTTTGGGTTTATTTCAAAATTTCTTTCTTGTGTTTGCGCTTCATAGGTTTATTATAAAATACGCAACTAACATCCACTAAAGAGTTCGAGAAAAACATTTATTGACACCAAGATCTGTGATATATTTCGACGCATCAAACTAACCACTTTCCTTGAGTATTAATATGCAGAATCAGTGATTCAGGCAATGTGCCATGGCTCAACACCCTGCAAACAAAATCAAATATATTTCCCTAACTGACCACTATAATCATCACAAGTAGAGGAATTTCAGTTGTAACCTCATGAAAACGGAGCCAATCGGGCGAGTAATACACTCAATTGGCAAACTGCCCATAATTGATCGTAAGATCAAGGATAGATTCTAAGAGCCTGAATCGAATCGATAAAGTTCATTTGATTGCTTTGAAAATTTCTCGTTCAAAAAATCAAACAATTTATATTAAGAAAATTTCCCAAAATGCTTTGTTTGAGTAAAATAATTTTGTCATACCTCTACAACCATGCACGAGTATGCTGTTCTTAAATTGTCGATACTAGTTGTAAAGATTACATCAACGATCACTATTTAAACTGAAGATCCGTTTAGTAAGATATTTTGTCTTTTACCTAGGCCATTTTTATTAATAAATTTTTTATATTCATATTGGCAAATAGCAGAAAAGAAATTTGCATTCCATCCGCTGGTTTGGCAAGATCTTGATTGAAAGATCCACACGGGAAAAAAAATCCATTCAATTAAACTGCCAATTGCTCACTTTCAATGCTGAAAATTGATTGCACACAGCATCTGCTGAACACATAACCTTCATGTAAACAATACACCTTGGCACACACGCGCATTGTCAGGTTTTGCCACTTTGATCTCGATTATGATTTATTATTTGATTTGCGGAAACTTTGAGAAGCTTCTCAATGAATGCTTCGCAAAGCTTTTCAATGAAAATTGCTAATTGATTCAATTAATCATCAATTGATTCATTCAATACTTTTTTTTGAGTACACAGGGTGGCCCACGGAATGCAATTACTAGTTAGGCTCAACATGGCCCCCCACAGCTTACAGCCGGGCCCCCTCTGAAGTGAATTTATAGTGTGAAAAAAAGTGACCGAAGGATCGTCCCGGGTCTCGGAGCTAGAGCCCTGTCAGCCCTGCCTTTGTAGGGGCCATGAGGCTCAATGCCTTTAAATATTTAGGAAATACCGGGTGGCGATGAGAAATAATTTCCCTATTTTTACGCATCTGTAGCTAAAACTAAAAAATCTAATAAGACCAAACTTTATGTTGAGACTTCTGAAGACATAAGGAGATGCATAGGCAGGTATAGGAGGAGGATGAAGGAGGCGATCGCATTCCCCCCCCCCCCCCCCACGTTTAGTAAAAAATTATATTATTGGCATAAGCTAAAGGGTGGAAGTAGACATTCGTCCGCCCCACTCACACTCATTGATCACCCCTTCCCGTTTGAAGAGCCTGTATCCGCTTATGGGGAGATGATTTCTACGCGAAAAGAATTCAATACCAAAACTCGCCAGTTGGAAAAATTTTGGCGCTGTTGGAGTCGAAAACAGGTGCTTAAATTCAACTTTTAGAATTCATTCTGCAGAAGAAACTGTGTGGTGTGGCATCTCATAGCCGATTTCATAACAAAATCATTCTTTTCGAGTGTATTACTTCTACAGGTCCTGCAAATTGCTTCATAACTAGCGTGAATCATCAAGGAACTCTAGAAAGTCTTTTAATTCCTGAACAGCAGTAAAGATGTTGGAATCGATCACTCGAATAGATGCTACACATTGACCGTTCAGTACAGTGCCTCCTACGCCACAATTTCACTGTTGACAATGTTAGCAACCACTACTCTCGGACGACATACCCACGACAAATATTGCGAACATCACTTCATGTGCTTTTTGCTTAGTATTTGAAATCCGCAGTATAGTATACTTAGTATAGTCCGCAGATCACGAGAAGAGTTGTGGGAACGCCCCTCTCTAGAGAGGGTCCATTTCGGCGCGGGGGAAAGATAAAAATTATCCGGGGTTGCTATAGTAAAGGCCGTCTTGGCGCAAATCAGTTCTCTCTATGCGAATATTCTTCACGCTTCAGTGAACTGAGCTTTCAATTGTAAATTGTGGAAGTAAATTAAATTTTTTAATTAAAAAAAAAATTTGAATTTTTATTAACACCTAAACGACCGCTCACGAGATTTCTCATGTTTCAATGCTGAGACGTAAAAGGCCGGCAACGAGATTTCTCGATTTTTAATTCTCTCTCCCCCCCCCCCACCCCCATATGTATTTGTTTTTCATTTCTAAACGAGAAAATCTCCGGTCTTAGAGAGTAAGCCTACAGGAAATAATATGCGGTCATTTAAGTGCTAAATTTAATATTTTGAACTAAAATATTTAATGCAGAAAATAAATTTAAAGGGAGTGTTAATAATTTAATAATAATAATTTATTACTATTATAAATTATGAGGCATTTTTCCCTCGGTTTAATTTCTATACCGCAGCAAGAGAAAGCCACCTGCCAGCAAGTAGCATTTCTTTTTCTGTTTACTTTCTCTTATCCGCCACACACATCGTGTTTTTTTCTTTCTTCACAGAAGCTACTCATATGGGCTTTTCAAAGAGGTGACTAATATAGTAGTGGCAAACAAAAGAAGATTGAACATGCATGCTTGTCAAGCTTGCAGTTACTTGTGTAACCACCTTAAGGGCATGCCCCCCCAAGGGCAGGGCTCACAGGGCTTTAGTCCGCGGGCCCGGGATGATTCTAATCATTTTTTTTATTCTTTCACACTATAAATTCACTTTAGAGGGGCCCGTTGAAGATTCCAGCCAAAGAGCCCGGCTGCAAGATGTGGGGCCATGCTTAAGGGCATCGGAAGCATTCTCATGCTGCAGCAGGTATCCAATACTGGGATCTCTCATCGGCCGTCCATAGTGAATTGACGGTGTGGAAAAAAATTACAAGAATTTCTCCTGGGTTGGATCCTTGTCAGCCCCATCCTTCTGGGAGCCTGGTCGAAATTGTTTTATACGTGTAGTGTTCAGCTTCAGCTTGATGCGTGGAACTGATTATTGAAAAAAGGCTGGAGTTTTCGATCCCTTCTGCGCATAGGCGGAGATAGACTTGGAAGTCTGGGGGGGGGGGGAAGCACGTGATGTTGATGCATAGGCGGAGATAGACATGGAAGTCTGGGGGGCATCGTCATTATCGCTGGGGGGCACGATGATGAGGATGTCAATTCATATATACATACATTAGATCAGTCGACTCCGCCTTTGACGTTGCCCTCCCCCGTATCTCCGTCCATGCTTCTGCGGAATAAAAAATATATATTTTTGTATCAAAATAATGTGCTCGAGCAGCAGAGCCGTCTAAAGAGTATCATGGGCCTTCCCGGGCCAAGTGATTTTTCTGAGGCCCTACCACGTAAATTCTGGAAAATTTCAACCACATCTTATTTTTGTGCGGCCCGCTCCTGTTGAGGATTGGGTGGGCCCATGCCTTAAGACGGTACTATCGAACAGCCGGTGTTTACGTAACAAAAACACTGCGATATCGAGTGCACTGCCGTGGCGCTTTTAGTGAAATTTCTAGGAGGCCAAAATAGCACTAAAGACGTCAAGCGGGAAAGCGCCGTTGCTAATGCGCTATTCGCGTTGGACAGTCGCTTTACCTCAAAGGAAATATAATGAAACGTGACATAGGCAATGTTCTTCTCGTGGTCGATGGACTTTACATGTTGGTCGCATTCCCAACTCGAATGTCCTGAAAGACAGGGTGGTGTGAAATAGGGTTTTGGTTTCCACGTTTGCGAGAAATTGAATCGTTCCGATGCCCGTTCTGTGCATAGCTACACCAGTAAAACGACACGGAAAACTCGCAGACTTGTATACGCCACAAGCATTGGCGTACGTGAGAAGGGAAGGGAGAATTACACCCTTGAGACGAGATCAGTGTTATTTTGCAGGGAAAAACGTGGGACCCCCTTCAGAAGGGGAAAAATTGAACATCCCCCCCCCCTCCCCAGAGAAAATCCATGGCCTATTGCCATAATTAATATTGTGAAAGATAAAACAGGCAAAGTTGTTGAAACTATTAGCTATTACTTAGGCTGCATATCTCCCCCCCCCCCCACCCACTTTTCATAAATAAACACATACGAAGGTGGCCATGAAATAACTTTGCTGATATACGATGCCCTAGTGGCCACAATAATCGACGAATGCGAATGAAATTCGAGACAGGTGTTTTTGAACAATGCACTCGAGAGTGATAAAATAAACCAAATCTCTAGCTCTTGCTGTTACGGTCACAGCAAAAGATTTACGAAAAATTCAAATGACAACACCCACTTTTGAGCACTGCTGTGATTGGCACAGTGAAAAATCATTTACATAGCGAAGTTTCTCGAAATTGGAAACCTCACTACAGGAAATTAATTTTAGCCGGCCACCACTGTGCTGTTTTTGAGGATTAAACACGACTGAAGAGCCATCTTAACCCTTATAGCGGCTCTATCTCGAGATATCTACTGTTCTTAAAACTCTCTTAATACGGCAACCCCGAGCCCACATACCAGTGTACATTTTATTCTCCTGATAGCATGTTTTCCTTCCCTCCCGTCCTGCTACTGCCTGCGGGTGGAGTCAGCTTTTGTTCAAAGTCTGATAACAGAAGGGGAAAGAGACGATGTTTTTCTTTTCTCTTAGAGGTAGTACGGTATTATGAGTACAGAATAACAAATACAAATTCAAGACCACAACAAGCAAAATTCCCAACAAGGTGGCTGAGAAAAAGATGCCTATAACAAATATGGATGCCATATATTTCTAAAACACAGCTACACAATTGAAAATGCCATCATAAAAATTAAAAACTATATATGTACATGATAAAATATTATACAATGCCCACAAAAAATATTTATGGCTATCTTATCTAAGTATGGATAGCTCCTCGATTTACCCCAACATGTTTATCGTATTTTTTTTTAAACGTGTCAATTGTGCTAGAATTTACTACCCCCAGGGTAAACTATTCCATTTATTAACAACCCTATTAGAGAAAAATTCCCTGCGACACCACAACCTAGAATTGTCCCTTACCAACCGATACTGGTGTCTCCTTGTCAAAGCAGTCGATTGACGGCGTATAAATAATTAATGATCCATCCTAGAGATCCACATTGAAAATTTTGAACACTTCGATCATATAATAATCTGTATATATATAGTATCATATAATAATCTCCTGTAAATCTGTGTGACTCGCCCCAACAATCCATTAGCACATGTCCTGAGGTCCCTAGGATAGGCAGATCAGATAGATAACAGAAAACGATAGTTTTCCCCTCCTCCTTGTTTTGTTTTTATTATTATTTTCTGTTCTGGGGGAAAGCATTTATCAGCTCGCAATCGGAAAAAAAATTTCTTTTCGAAAATCGGTGGCAATTTCGATAAGGCTTAGTGATTTTCAATTTAACTGTTATAATGCGGATCAGAAAATTTTTTAAAATCGCTTGAAGGGTTAATATCATCACATGAGTTCCAGGGCCAATCAATGAACTGAGCCCTTACAAGCCTGTCAAAATTGATGTTAATAACTCCATTGCTATGCAAGGTTATTATATGTGTGTTCATGAGTAAAGATAGCTAAGCACGATTGTGTAGATGCTGTTTTTTAGACTATTGCTTCACCACTCACGCACCTTGTAAACGCTCCGCTGGAGAATTTCTAAAAAAATTGGTGCATTCCGAAAAGTTCTGAGTGTGTATATGTGTGTGGCTCTAATGTAGTTATGACATCAGAGTTATGTTTGTAGCATGTTTTGCGTAAGAGAAGTGCTGCCAGCTACCTTCCGTATTAGAAGTGCCCGAATTTCCGTGTAAGTATTATGTTGAATTTTCGCCTACTCTCTGCAAAAAGACTTTTTTAAATCTTGCATTAACGCCTTGAAGTTGAGAAGCCACAAAAAACCAACTTCTGTCCACTACTACTGATACCTGGGATAGAATCGGGCGTTGTTTGGATAGCGAAATAGAATATAATACGACATAACGAATTTTTAGTATGTAAAATTTGCATTTGCACCCCATTTCATCTAAAAAAATGTCAAAAAATTGTGTATTGTAGTAAAATTTGCGTATTTTTTATGCAGTGAGAAATTCACTCCATGATATCAAGATTCAAATATTTGTCATGAAATATTTGATTTTTTGCCATTTGTTCACAACTACTGTATATATATACGTATTCTTCTTAATGCATATTTATTTTAGTAGTTAAACAGTTAAAAAAACAAAGATTTAAATCATTAATATCTTGGCGAATTTTTATAAAAATATTACGGGGTGAATTTCTTTTGTTATTTTAGAAAAAGGCGCTAATTTTATGGCTGACATTTTTCAGATTGGAAGGGGGGCGGGCCCGTTTCCAGAAATTACGTTCGCGGGGGGGGGGGGGGGTAAGTAATAGAACAATAGATTTGGCCATCTTTTTCCGGCCATTTTCTCACATTTCGGGGGGGACCAGACCCCCAAGTCCCCCTCTCCCGCTACGCCCTCGGAAAGGGGCCTACACGAATTTCAATTTTTATATTTCCTTCAGATATTGTTTTACGCACTGATTTTTATTGTATTTGATATCGGTCGTATATAAAGTACATATATACAGGGTGATTATAAAAAAACTATCCCGACATATGGGCCCCTAACTATCATACCATTCACAGAAACTGAATGAAATTTTGGCATAAGGTATTTTGAGGTATGCGCTCAAGAATGATATGGAAAACAACAGTGTCACTCTAACAGTTGCGGTTACAGTGAGAAAATTTCGAAAATATCAAATGGCAACACCAAGTTTTTTTGTATTGGAATGTGATCTCCGTTGTGAAAAACCCTAAATAGCGTTCGAACGGCAACTGTAGCATGAAAATCACCGGCGGTAGATAGGCTAAAAGTGAGGACAACCAATAAGGACAGAGAAGCAGCACAAAATAAAGCATTTTATTGTGTTTCACAAATTTTCCACATGACCTTGTGGAGGACTAATCAGGCTGAGATCTCAGCCGAAGAAACGGTGTGACGAATGAAACGAACATTAATGCTCTGGTGCACGGAAAAGCCCTTTTTACTTTTTCCTTGCCTAGCTCCGGGGATTTTCGTGCTACAGGTGTCATTCGAACGCTATTTAGTGTTTTTCAGTATGGAGATCGCATTCCAATACAAAAAACTTGGTGTTGCCATTTGATATTTTCGAAATTTTCTAACTGTAACCGTAACTGTTAGAGTGACACTGTTGTTTTCCATATCATTCTTGAGCGCATACCTCAAAATACCTTATGCCAAAATTTCATTCAGTTTCTGTGAATGGTATGATAGTTAGGGGCCCATATGTCGGGATAGTTTTTTTATAATCACCGCGTATATAGTCACTTTACTATACTTTTATCTAAGGCTGGGTGCACACCGATATACACGACAAGACAAGACAGCTTCAGACAAGTTTAGTCATATTTGTTCACATTGATTTTTGTATGATGCAACGTTTCACTTCGTCCCCGACTATAACCGGTGTGTGCGTTGCACCATATAAATCAACGTGAACAACGTGATAAAGCTTGTCTAAAGCTGTCTTCTCTAACTGGTGCGCCCAGCTCAAGTTATGTAGCTGCAGCTCTCTCCATTTCCAAATTATTTTAGGCCGAAACGACTTCCCTCTGCTCCTGTGTATGTGTCAAGTGAAAAAATCGAAGAATCACATCCCAAATAGTACTTCCGTGGTAACTGAAAAAAGTTGTTTTCGATGACTGTTGAAAGGAAAGATAGCAAAACAGTAAATACGAGAATGATACATTCTTCACTTGTAAACAAATAACTTTTGTACTGTACCTACAAATATTCGAAGTAAAACTTATTAGAATGGAAAGAAGCTTTAATTTATTATTTTCGGGTACCATGAAATATAGTCAAACTCGGTTATAACGACCTCGGTTGTTACGACACCTCAGCTATAGGGTAAATAATGGACAGTCCGGACTGATTCCCATAAGTAATAATATAAATGAACCTTGCCTATAAATCGTCGATAAAAAGCAACCACCTTGGATATAACAACAAATTTTTCGTCACTTATTTCAGTTTCACACACAATGACGTTTTCCCAAGAAATTCCTAAGATTAGAGCTGATCACATCCAGGGAATGTTCGTCTAACCGGTTCTATTTATACCTAACATTGAAAAAAAAAAAGGTTTATTGCATGTTTGACGTTCCAACTTACTCATTGACAACATGACTACTAAAACATTTCCTTATTTTGCCTTTCCCGGGATTATTTTTTAAAAATAAAAATGTCCCGTTTTTTTTCAACGAAGCTTGCTTTAATCTAGATCTTTACTAGAATCAGGAATAAAGGTTATTTGTATAATTTATATAAATTACGTCAGAATGAATATGACTATGAACATTCATCTCACAAATTTGTCACAAGTTTTTTCCCCATGAAATACATTTTGGCACAGATTTGCTTTTGCATTTTTTCTCGCCAAGGGTTATTTATAAATAATATTTGTGTGTGTACCACACACATACAAATATGCGTCGACATTTGGCAACTTATTTGGTGAGAATCTGTGATGTCCCGTATTAATTATCCTAATTTCCCGTATTTTTCTCAAACAAATATCCTAATCATGAAGAAATAAAAGATTATATTTTTCGTCACAAAAAGGTCTTGAAACGTCAACCTCGGTTGTAACGACAAAATTTCGCAGAATCTTCGATGTCGTTATAACCAAATTTCACTGCACATAAAAAAGTGAGGATCGACAAACGTATTGTATGTGTTTGAATTTTTTTTTATTTATTTTATGAATAAATCTGGCACCATATTATATATTATTATTACTGTGATAGTAGTTATTGATTGTCTGATTTTAATAACTTTTTTCTTCCATTCCGGAAATAACGTTTGAAAGCACATCTCACATAAATTCTTATCACGTTCGTGCGATACACTTTCTGACATTTTTTGTGTCACCGTCATATTAAAAAAAAACATAATGAGAGCGTGTTTAATTACATCGTCTCCTAAGAGATTTCGTTCTCTCTATTTTATCAGTTGGTTTATTTAAAAACAAACGAAATTGTACGATGGCGTGGTTGATAAGATGTGTCCCATCTACCACTTTTCTGACCCTTTGCTCCAGTTTATATTATGCATATAATATTGAATCCCTCCTTTTATGAATATTGAAAATAAAACACGCAACGCTTTTTGGAGACAGTCAAGCCACAATGGATAGTTAAACTATCAAGATTTATATCAGCTATTCCATATTACATTAGTTATTCGGTAGCAAATTCGGTTTGCTATTTTATACATACATATGTTCGAAATTAAAGTTCGAACACTACTTTGGACCGAAAAAAAAAAATCAATAGAAAACTGAATACTTTACTTGATACAAAACGATTCTAAATTTGTCACATATTACACAGAATTTAGAAAATGGATTCGATGCATACAAGGTGATTATAATCAAAGGTGCGATTTCAAAAAGTGGTAAAGCACCACTGGCCAGAATGACTTGAAAATTCGCATGAATGCTATTGGAGCAATGGAATTTCGTTTGGTGAAGCAAAAAGAACTTGAAAATTTTCCGATAGGTGGCATCGTAGTCGTGAAACACGGGCAATTCACTCGCAGAATGGGAACAATCAAAGCCGCTTGAAAGGTAACTCTTAATGCAGACTCAATGCTCAGATAACAAAATTCTTAATGCAGCTTTGAGAACAATGATCAGCCAAGGCAAGCAAAATGACAATTTAGTTAACATCGCAAAATTTAATAATTCATGTAAACATCACAAAAACGAAGTCATAAAACAAACACCTACGACTTGCGCAAAATTTTTTTTTAAATGTTGTTCACCGTGTTCTGCTACGAGTTGGAAGTGTAGAACTGCACGTTCCACAACAAATCAGAGCGTGCCGGTGGTAATGCTGTGGATGTGGTGCGTAATGCGAGCTTTCAACTCAGTCAAGTTCGTAATCTGGCCACTGTACACAACATTCTTGAGGTACCTGCACAGCAATTCCATCCGATCTTTGTGGAACACGCAGTTTTGAGCTTCAGAACTCGTAGTGGTGGACAAAACATATTGAACACCTCTTGCGTAAGTAGTACAGTAGGTGTTTGTTCATGATATCTCTCATTTTTGTGTTCTTCCATGAAATAGTTTCCATTCTGAGAGTGAATTTCCCGTGTTTCACGAATACAGTGTTATCTATCGGTAAATTTTAAGTTTTTTTTTCCTCCACTAATGGAAATTCCACTGTTTCAGGAGTATTCATGCAAATTTTCAAGTCATTTTGACCATTCTTACTATGCAGCGTTTCGAAATTGCAATTTTAATCATAATCACCTTGTATTATGCTATTAATTTAGCGGATGGATTTTACACGTATTATGCAGAATTAAGCAAATGGATTTGAAACATATTGCGCATGATTTATGCAAAAAGTGCAGCCATACTGGATCCCAAAATAATATGGCTGTAAAACAGGATTAAAATATATTTTTATATTGCGATACTAATGTGGCGCAATAAAAATATTCTATCTTGGAAAAATATTCATTATTTTTGTTGGGTTCTCCGTAGAACCAGGGCCGGATCTGGAATCCTGCAAACTACGTGGCCATCGAAGATGCCAAATGAAAGGGGCCGATTTTTAGGGCGCCAATTACAGGGGAGGGGCAATTATATATATATATATATATATATATATCCATGGCCCCCACATCCTGATGCAGGGCCCCTAGGCTGGGATCTTTCACGGGGCCCCCCTTAATACAAATACAAATACAACGCAACAACAGGCAGATTGCCCAACGAGGTGGCTGACTTAAGAACATCATGGATCCCCGAGCCCCTACCTACTACTGCTACACCACACATGCACCCCCCCCCCGCTGAACCCCCCCCCCCCCAACGAATCGGTACATGCGGGAATGTGCGTGTACGTGTAGTGCAACCTGACGTAAAGTTTGTTTCTGTGTAATGCTTGTTATGTGTAGTGCTGTCATCTGCCCCCAGTTTTACTAACTATGAGTGAAGTGTTATGGTTGAATGATTTACCGTTGTAGGACTGTTGCTCTCTGTGGCGAGACTTTTTAACGGGGAGATCGGCTCGCATTTGCGCCTTGAAGTTGGGAACCACAGAAAACCAACTTCAGCCGACCACCACTGTGGGGTTCGAACCCGGATCCTCGCATCACGAGTCCGGCACTATAACCACTCGACCACCACAGCGGCCAATAAGTATACACTGTTTTTTTTTTTCGATAATAACAAATAGGGGTATTTTTTTAGGCGTATTTTTAGGCGTATTTCAATAAAATATGTGAGTAATAATTGGTGTGCGCGATTTGGAAAAATTTAAGAGTAAAAAAATTTGCATAATGTGTGAATTCTAAAATTCCACGATTTAAAATAATAAATTTCTTTTCCGTTTTTGTGCGGACTGCGGCTGTCAAAAATATCAAAAAAACATGTTTTTCCGCCACAGATACGTTAAATAACAAGAGCTTACTTTCATGCAAATCGGAATGATTTGCATTTTTTGAATAATAATTAGTTATGGTTATCAAGTTGCACAATATTAATTTTAAGATTTTGTGTCTGAAAAGATTCCTCAATTATGTTAAATTTAATTCCCGCAGAACATTCAATACCACACAATGAATGTTATATGGTGGATTTCGTTTATAATGTTTCTCAAGGCCGAAACTTGTAAGGGAGAGGTGGGTTTGGTGCCCGGACCGGAGAAGGGAGGCGTATTTTTGTATTTAACTTCCCTTCAACATTACAGGGGGAGGGGACAAAGTTCTGCCCAAGCATCTGGTCCCGGCACTGCTCTTAGAACCTTTTCCCGCTTAGTACCATAGGTTAAACTTGAATCCGGCCCATGGGCCCGAGCCCCCCCCCCCCCCCAACATTTTAGAAGAGCCGGCTCGGCTTCCCCCCCCCCCCAAAAAAAAAAAAAAAATTCGAGTACACACTTGGTACTGTTACTCACACTTGGCTCAGAAAAAACTTTTTGACAAAAAATTTCTCTGAATAGTAGATGTGAGGTATGAGGGAGACAAACCACCCCCCTCCCCCCGACCGGGAGGTGAAAGAGATGATGATGCAAGGAACTGAATTAATGATGAATTTACAGCGTGAAACAACAAAAAAATGATTAAAATTCTCCCGGGCCCCAGGGCTGGAGCCTTGTCAGCCCACCCCTTGTGAGGGCTATGTATATATCACCAAAATATCATTCCCTTGAAAAATGTCCAGAACAGGCCCTGCGTAGAACAGTCTCGTAACCGTATAGGGTTCCACGCGAACTAAAACGTTGAAAATCTCTTTTCAAGCATATAGACCCGTGACCGAGGAGGCCATGCATGCAAATAATGTAGAAACCAAATGCCTAGTGAGGCTCTCATAACTAAAATGCACAAAATTTGTATATACACGGTACAAAACATGATCACAATTCGAGCTTATGGAATAACGAGAGAAAAAAGCCAGTATACCTGGTTAAGAATCCCTATCTAAGGCCACGATTACACTGTAAAAGTCTGATAAAAGATCTTTTACAAAACTTCAAAAGTGCAACCAATAAGATTATCGGTTATATTCGAGCTAATGCAACTAATAACCTTATTGGTTGCATTTTTAAGTTTTATAAAAGAACTTCCATAAAACTTTTATAGTGTGATACCGGCCTTAAAGCTACGACGAACTACACTGCTCAAAACAATTAGGGGAGCAAGCAAAAAAGTGAAGAAAACCGTGCGAGACAGCCACGTATTGGCATACAATGGATAGTACACGCGTATCAATGCGCAATACAGAAAAAAGACGTAAAAAAAATTTGGAATTAAGCTTTAATTCTTTGAAAATATGGAAAAAACATGAAAAGATGATTTAGGGCAACAATTTGGTTACATGTAAACGATAAAAAAAAGTACTGTTTAGACATGATGCATGAGTTTTAATAGGGCGTGTGGTCTCCTCGAACAGCTAAGACTGCAGCACACCTGTTTGCCATGGATGCGATGAGGTTATCAATCATACTTTGGGGAATACTGTTCCACTCCTCAAGAAGTGCAATCTGCAAGTGTCGGACAGTAACAGGCGGCCTTGGTCGCGCAGCAATGCGTCAGGTCAGGAGAGCACGCTGGCCATTCCATACACTGTATTGTTTCAGCTTCAAGCATGTTCTCCACCAGACGAGCTCTATGCGGTCGGGCATTATCATCCTGGGAAACAAAGGAAGATGGCTCCAATGGCTCCAGCGTAAGGGATGACATGAGGTCGCAGTATCTCGTCTGCATACCTTCGGGTCGTCAAAGTGCCATTCCAAATGATATGCAGGTCCGTACTCCCGCCTATGCTGATTCCACCCCATACCATCCAACCAGCTCGTCTGTATTGTGACCTTTCACGAACGAATGCGGGGTTATTTCGAGTGCCCCTGTCCCTCCATACCAGAACACGTCGGGTGTCACACTCCAGACTGAATCGGGACTCGTCTGTAAACAGCACTTGGCTCCAATCATGTTGCTCCCAATCTCGATGTTCAGCAGCCCATCTTCTTCGGGCCGCACGGTGGCGTGGGGTCAACGGAATGCAGACCATTGGCCTACGTGCATAGAGCCCTCCCTCATGAAGCCGATTACGTACTGTTTGGCTGGACACCCTTCGTCCTGTTGCCAAGAGCAACCGTCTTTGCAGCTGCGTAGCATTCTCTGTTCTTTTTCGACGGGCTGTTAACCGTATATACCGGTCATCAGTTGCTGTAGTGGCGCGTGGCCGACCTTGCCCTGGTCGACGTCTAACATTTCCTGTTTCTTGGAATCGATTCCACAGCCTTGCAACAACACTTCTGGCGACTGAAACAGCGTCCGCGACACTACGTTGTGTTTGCCCGGATTCCAGTCTGCCTATAACACGCCATGCCATGGATTCCGGTAAATCACGTTGTTGAGACATCCTCAAGTCACCTTGTCTCAAAAAAAAAATACTGCGCAATCGAATTTCACAGTTACGGCAGTAAAACAGACGTTTCTGCAACATCCCGATTTCTGCCCTTATCTCCTTTTTCTGGTTTTTGACGTCATGAACTTTGATTTGCATATGAAGTTTTCTTCTTCCGTTTCCTGTTAGGCTTTAAATTATGGATGATTCATTTTATGTTACTTATCGGTATACATCTTTGCGTAATTTTGTTAAAACCATGTGCTCCCCTAATTGTTTTGAGCAGTGTATATTTTGAATCATAACAGCTATGATATCCTTTAATCTTTTCGCAAATATTCCCGTGCTTCGGGCACTGGAAGGAGAAAAGTTATGATGTTAATTTCGTAAAATTTTTGTGAAATCAATGTTAATTTTACAGCACCAAATATTTATTTGGTGTATATGGATACTGATATACTTAATTAAAATTTGCTATATACGTATATATATTTAAATAAATATAAATATATATTTCCTACAAAATTTTGGGCGTGTATGGTTGTTGTGACGTCTGTAAATGTAAAAGAAATGATGAACTAAGGAATAAGTTGGAAGAAAATGAAAATTATAAAGATTTTTCGCGGGAGAATCTAAATAATTATATTCCACATATTATGACTTCCTTCAATCACAAACAATAAACAATACAAAATGATTAATTCAAAAATAAGAAGAACGTATGACAACGCAATGTCATCCATTGAAATTCCAATTGCAATCGTTTTCCGTGAATCTTACCGTAACATAATGAATTGAATAAAATATACGTGGGTTTTATTACACGTTACTGAATCTTTTCTTTTTGTTACACCGTAATCACGGGAATTTTTTTTCTTTACGATGAACACGTAGAGACTATTTAAATGCTACAAAAAAAAAAAAGACTGATTAATTTGTTTTAGGATTATAATACGTGCATTTAATTTACATAAGTCTTTATACTGATACGCGCGTAGAAGTGGAAGAAGGTGGGAAGTTTGCCAAGGATTTACCAAGAGCGGGAAAAACAAGATCTGTATTTTATTATTTGTTGAGTGTGTGACGATTTCAGCCGATTGCAACAGCTGTTTGTTGCCTCCTTGCGGGGAAGGAAGCTCTCAAACGCGTGCTAAGAACAGTTTAAGGTACAACAATATCAACGGGTTGCTTGCGTGTGTTCATACCGCGAATCACTGCGTCATTGTTCGCTCTGCTTTTTTTATTTTTCTGATATTTTTCTTGCCGCAAATCCCAGACGATACGTTGAACTACTTCTGGCAAGAGAGAGTCACGGGATTTTTTCCTATATTTTTATATCTCATTTCTTCCATCATTTTGAAGTTCACTGTAACCTAATTGAAAGTAAAACCATTTGAAAGAAATAGAAACGGAACTTTCTGGTGGTACGAAAGTCAATTGATACATTCTAACAGCGGGCAGTGTGTGTGAGGTCAGTATCTTTTTTTTTTCTAAATGCATAGGTGTATATAGTGTATCTAAAATTTTTGTATGTTTGAAATTCCGTTAGATGTTATGCCATGTATTTTTATGAAACAATGAAATATTTAAGTTTCGAATGTTTATAATTAGAACTGGAAATGGATTAACCTTCTATAGTCCTTTATATATTTGAATATACAGTCGAACCCCGTTATAGAGCCCCCGATGTTGCGCCACCCCCGCTTAGCGCCGAAAAAGTTCAGTGAGTAAATCTTCCATTTCTAGAGATAACACATGTTAAAACGTGATCCGACATAACGCCAAACTCGTTATAGCGATAAAATTTTGCGAAATATATGGCGATGTTAAGTCAGGGTTCGACGGTACATGGTAAAAAAAATATTATGCCAATTTCTTTTCTCTCTCTTTTTTTTTGGTATTTTAAAAACTACATCGTGAACTACCATTTCAGTACAAAAAATGCGGCTAAATAAGTACTGCAATACTTTTTCATCTAAAAAG
The DNA here is from genome assembly GCF_987345545.1 of Pholcus phalangioides. NCBI lineage: Eukaryota > Metazoa > Arthropoda > Arachnida > Araneae > Pholcidae > Pholcus > Pholcus phalangioides. The sequence goes on along the minus strand of NW_028301625.1, from coordinate 2,576,264 downwards.
AGTTGAGTCCCTGTCGGTGTCATTTTTTTGAGAGGTACTAAAATTTTATATGTTCAGAGATTTATACAATCACACCGAATTGGGGGAATTGGAAATCAAATTTAAAGTAAGCCTATATAACAAGTATTTAACTTTGCTAAGCAAGATTTTATCAGTTCATAGATAACAGTATAATAAAAAAAAACTAAATTTTACCTTCAATTGGCCATTGTAACTAACTAAAAAAATCCCCTCCAATTAATTAAATTGCTGTGTTAATGTAGTGCTTCAATTAAAAATATGATAACAACACCCATTTACATCAGTGTTTGTAAAAAAAAAAATTCAATACGTTTTTATGGGAGTGAACCATAGAGGGCAGTGCCGTCTTAAGGCATGGGCCCACCCGGGCACGGCCCGGGGGCCTCAAGCGAAGAGGGGCCTCACAAAAATGAGATCTGGTTGAAATTTTCGAGAATTTGTTTAGTAGGGCCTCTAAAAAAACAATTGGCCCGGGGGCCCATGATACTCTTAAGACGGCCCTGATAGAGGGTTAAAATTTTTAACTGGTTTATCAGAAAACTTTTCATCGATTAATAGAATTAATTAATGGGCTATTTAGAAATGTGTGAATCGTTTTAGTTGTAATTATTGTATTTTTCTGCAACTGAAAATTTTATGAGTACGAATTCGGCATCGAAAGGCACGTGGCAATGTAAAAACTTGACTGCCAACGATGTTTGCTGACCGATTTTTTTTCGAAAGGGTACGGGTACTGGTCACATAAAAAAATATATTTGTGTTCTCTTCTAAAAATTTACCCTCCTGACCCAGGGCCCGAGTTAGACTTGAAGGGAGGCCCTGGGCAAGCAGGCACTATGAGCTCCCGCGACTAGGGTTATGATGTTTGGTTGGTTAACGGAAATATATTTTTTTTAAATTTGCCGCCCAAAGTTTCCGGAGACCTGAGCATATGTCCCACTTGCCCATAAGGAAATCGGGCCTAGCTTTGATCTTACTCTTTGACTCGTCACCAGTTATTTTTATCTTGTTATCTGTGTGCAAGGACAGTCGAACCTCGTTTAGACGAAAAAACACCGAAAATATTTCGTGTTAACTGACAAAACAGTGATCAAGTTATAATATGATTAACTTATGTTGACTAACATGAAAAATACAGTAATTAATTCTTATTAAGCGAGTTCGCTTTAACGAGGTTCGACTGTATTTATATATGGAGAAAAGAGAACAGCAAATTGTTTTTTCTGCAATTTTGTTTTTTTTCATAAATTCCTCAGATGCTTTATATCTCATCCGTTCATTTTTAAAACAGCAATTTTCTGCTAAAATGCTACAAACAAAAACATGGTTTAGTGATTTTATTCGGTTTGGTTTCATACACAAATCAAGTTAATTTGCAAATTTTAATCGAATTGATAAATTCGTTTTACAATTGATCGATGAATTGCCCCGATTAATCGGAACAATCATGTATGATATATAGTTACTGTATACCCCCGTATGGCGAATCGTATTAAGGGCCGGAGTAAGTTACTCATATAGTTACTGTATAATTATTTACATATTCGCATTATGCTATTGTTATACGGTTTCAAGTGACTTGACTCATTACTGTTTGGGTTTGAAAAAGCTTGAAGAAAGAAGTCTTATATCGATCCTTCCTTTCTATACGCCCACTGACCACTCACATCTTCCGTTTGATAACAATCTATTGTTGTTTCCCGTTTCTGGTCCTCACTTTTTTCTTTTATAGCTGTTAGTAAGAGGATTTCCAAGAACTTAGAGGAACTATCCCACTAAATGCGGATTGCGTTACCACTAAAACGACCTTGGCAATCTAGACACGACATACAGCCAGTGACAATTAGAGATTTATCGGGTTTTATCAGAAAGGACGCGATACTGAAATTTCAAGAAGGTCCAAATTTGGCGAGTCGTATTTCCGAAATCGCTGGGGAAAAAAGGGTTTTTTGGTATTTTGTTTGTCTTAAATCTTTTTATCCTTTTCTAGTGCAATAAAACGATTTATCGAATGGTCAAGACGTAGATTAATAACATCCGTCGTAAAACTCCATTTGTCTAATCAAATTTTTTGTTAGAAATTCCGAGGGCAATCTCGAGACATTATCGTATTTCATTCCAAGACATGAAATAACTTTTTCAAAAAACACCCATTCCTTTGCATATAAGTGATATCATGGAATTTTTCGCCTTGAAATAGTCATCACAAGGGGTAAGATGCCCGGTGGGACATCTATAGACCTTTTGATTCTTTTTTTCATTGTAAATTTTCTAAAAATCAATAGAAAGAAGGGCCCACAAAAACAAATCAACGTCGGGGGGGGGGGGTGTCAAAAATTGTTCTGTATACCCCTCTTCAGGATACACTGCAAGTAGCTAAAAAATTTAGAAATTAGAAATATTACTAACATTATATTTCACTTTTGTTTGTTTTAGTTCAGGGCTTCACAAATTGGAAAAAAAAATTAGACAGCAGCCATATTTCTAATAAGTCAAATGTAGTTTTTATTTTCCCAGGAAAAATGGTCTTGAATAATGACTTTCGGGGCCTGAAGACCCCTTCCCATTTCGAAGACGCACTGTTATGAAATCAGAAAACATTCTGTGTTCCTTAGATTCCAATTTTTAGTAATCACATATATAAAATTTCAGGTGCCAATCTTGTCAAGCCCTGAGTTGGTTCTTATTAATTTGAGCATAAATTTTAAAGCAATCTTTATTTCGTGTTGGAAAAAGTAAGAAAATTTTAATTACAAATTCTAATTACAAATTTGATTTCATTAGAAGTTCATCAACAGATTAAGGAAATAAAAATTAATGAGAAGTATCGATAATCTTCAATAAATCTTTATAAACATTTTCCATTTAATTGGAAGAAAGAGACCTTAGTTATTGTTGTTGCTGAAGATTTGGACAAGCTCTTTTCTACGTATAAGAAAAGTACAGTTCGGTGATTAGCAAGTGGGATTTTCAACGCAACAATGACGATGATTCAACTCGTAGATTAATTCAACCAACTCCTAACTCATTCATTTTTTTATCCTTCCCTCAATGTCAACCGAGTGTAATATCTATCGGTTAAGACGAGATGGAGATCAATCTATGCTTCTCTTCACTTAATACTGATGTACTATTAGTTTTTACACCAGAAGAAAATCAACACAACGGAACCTTGCTCAAGGGTGAAGAAAAGAAAAGTTTTAAAAAACCGTTTAGATTAGTCATGCGCTCGAATAAATTGTATTTACTGCGTATCGATCTTCCGCGTGAATGACCTACGAGTCGCATTTTAAAACATCTTATATCTCTCGGTTTTTATTCATTTTTCTGACAATTTTTCCGTATATGATGATTTATCCAACTATGCTAAACACTTTCCCACTCATAATAATGATTTTCGGTTGTGGTTATCGCTGTCGAGTCGAATTTCATATCTTTCGTGGAACGGGATCGATTAAAGTCTGATTCGTTCTAATGATCATAGACGATCATAAATATCAGGCTGTTAGTTTCAAAGAAAAATGGTACAAGCATAAAATATATCAAAAATCAATCAAAATAAATTGACGATAATGTACATTTATTTATTATGTTTTTGGACGTCCCCTGATACATGTTGTTCTTATAAACTCGACTTTGAACTTGAGGAATTTCTAGGAAAAAGTATAAGCATAAGACCTTTCCCCTTCCTTCCCATAAAACTAAATTAAAAAATGTTTAGCTAGTCAGAAAATGTATATTGTCGAAAAAATTGCGGAATTGAGAGCAAATGAGAGACTTTCTCTCATGCGGCAATCAGCCCCAGGATTAAAGAAAAAGGCCAATATACCGAAATTATGTTTAAGCAAACAAACAAATTTCGTAGGCTGAAATATATTTTTAGATTCTTCATTGTTGTTGTTGTTCTAGAGCTCGTTGCTCTAGAGCAGTGTTTCTTAACCAGAGGTGCGAGATGTAGAAAAAAATTGTAACATGCTGATTAATTATTCAAGAATGCGAAGAAAATTCAAATTTTCAATTCAAAATACGAATCATACCTACATTTTGACACCTGATTATTTAGCTTTTGCTCACAGAAATGTATTGGGTGAAATTTGAAGGTTCCCAGCTAGAAGGAATTTCAAGGGGCACACTTATATATACAATTTTCAGATGCTTTTTATTAAGTTTCTTTTCTGTTCCATTTCTATTCTATCTTAATTATGAAAGTGGTAGTTTAATGCAAGATAATTTTATTGAAATGTGAACCAGCGCAAATATTTGAATGGAATTTCTCAAAGTTTTAATCGATTAATCGAATATTTTTGAACGCTAACCATTCACAACAAACGTAATATTGGTGACTATACAATATTAATCGCGATGCTGTAAAAATGTATTTCATTCATTTCAAGCACCAATTTTTTAGATGTAGATGTGAACAAATATAGGAATAGATCAAACTTTTATAGTGTAATGCCGGCCCAAGGCCGAGATCACACTATAAAAGTTTAATAAAAGATCTTTACAAAACTTTTGAAAAAACAACGAGTAAGCCTATTGGTAACCCATACGCTTATTGGTTGCGTATTTCAAGTTTTATAAAAGAACTTTAACAAAACTTTTATAGTGTAGTCCCGGCCTTTAGAAATTTTATTTGGCCTCAGTTTCAGGGAGATTGGGGAACGCTGGTATATATATACATTATCTAATAATATGTTATAAATCAAATCTCGTGTTTTCAAGTCTTTAATTTAGTTATTTTTCCAATACATATTCTTCATTTCTGAGTTCAATGCCATTAACTTTAGCGAATTTATGTTATTTTATATATAAACTTATAAAATAATTCTATTAAATTCCATTCTGCTTACCCAAACCGCTTTTATTTGAAAGTAAAATAAATGTAATCGTACTTTGCTAATCAAAAATTTAAAAAATTGATATGCGTAATTAACGGGAGAGGTATTGCGCACACAAGCAACGCAATCTATTCGCTCAGGAGGAAACAACAAAATAATCAGACGGTCTTCACTGGATGGTGGATAACATGTTTGTAAACAGAAGACACACCTAAATATAGGTACAATTCGCTAGAAAGGAGAGGGGTCTTTGGAAGCGTAATATTGGAAACCTTGATTTTTTTTTTTTAAAGTAACAGTGTTTGGGAACGGGTTTCTCTCTAGCGAATGCATGTAACATCGAAGTGAAGAAAAGAAAATATTTAGCCGGCATAAAGCCAATCGCCCATTCATACAGATTGATTACGCACTCCTTTTCGACGAGGTTGCTGCGCGGGTGGACGACCTTCGAATGTGAAGATCGTGTGGGTGCCACCGCTCTTTTGCTTTGTTTCTAATCATTGAAGATTCTTAACTTGAAGTCTATTGGATGGGCAGGTTTTTAAAAAGATGAAGATGAATTTTAGTTATATGTATATCAACATATATAGGCAAATTTTATTGAAATATACAGGATGTCCTGTAAGTCCTAATGCTGTCTTTATCAACCGTTCGTCGTAGAGAGGTATGGTTTCAATTTAAAAATTGCTCAAACTGTATTTAGGAATCACTCTGTACCAATTTCAAGATTGAAAATACAGTGTGTCATAAAATACAAAAATCTAAATTTTTTTACGGTCCCCCTGTCCTCTAACTTCCAATCAGAAAGTTGTTGCCCTGCCTCTCCCGAGGCCAACCAAAAAAAAAATTCCACTTTTCTAAGTGCAATATTCGCTGAGATATTTTTGGATTGAAAACTCGGAGAAAAGTTGGGAAAGAACAGTATAAACTAAAGGACAATGCTTCTTTCATTTCTATGCGGTTCTTTCGCAAATTTTCTCCTGTTTTGAATTCAAATATCTCAGTGAATATTGTACTTAGAAACATGGAATTTTTTCTGTTAATCTCAGGAAATACAGTGCAACAACTTTTTAATTGGAAATTAGAGTACAAAGAGACCATATAAAAATTTAGATTTTTTTTTTGATACACTGTATTTTCACTCTCGAAACTGATATTTGATGTCGATTTCTGAACATATTTTGAGCATTGTTTAAATTAAAACCATACTTCTACAACGAACTGTAGATGTGAAGAAGGCCGAATTAGTACTTCACATCCTGTATACTATCTAAACCCCTGTTTCCCAACGTGTGGCCCACGCCTCACAAGGGGGCAATTTGAGTTTTTCTATGAAGACTTGGAACCTTCCTAACTTCCTTCATGTATATGACTATATACAGGGTGTTCTGTTAATGGACCAACAAACTCAGAGGGTTGTTAGTAGACATCAAGAGGAACAAAAATTGCAGTGGAACATGGCGTCGCAAACCACGTTGAGAGAGTGAAAATCGCGAAAAACGCATGCAGGTTTCGATGTCACGCTGGAACGACAAAAAGTACAATTAATAACTACAAAAAGATTTATTTGACTAATTATTACAAGAGTTGTTGGAAGTGGCGGCCACTGACGTCATTGCACAGTGTACAATGACATAAAAACATTCCCGGACGCGCTCGAACATACCAGGTATGCTTTTAATGTCTGCCGCAGCGACGACAATCCGCGCTATGAGATCCTCCGGTATGTCCACAGGCGTCGCATAAACGAGTAATTTAAATTTAAGGTGACCCCATGGACTGCTTACGTCAGATATGGCGAGCGAACCCACGAACGCATTCAGCGATCAACTGACATCCACCTTTTGTCTCCTCTGGACTCAGAGCCAGCATGCGTTTTTCGCGATTTTCACCCTCTCAAAGTGGTTTGCGACACCATGTTCCATTGCAATTTTTGTTCCTCTTGATGCCCACTAACAACCCTCTGAGTTTGTCGGTCCATTAACAGAACACCCTGTATATATGATATAGAATATATACTGTATATATGACTGATTTAGTATGTATGCCCAGGTTCAATAATACATCACTTACGATAGGGCACGCCAATTTTTGAACATCATCACTGAACTAGCTTTGATCAGCCCGTACTATGAGGACAGGAGCGCAATCGTGTTTGAATAAAAATTCAGTGAACACATCATTTCATAAACATTATGTATGGTCACTTTAGTTCCAATTCTATTTACTTTACATTGGCCGAAGAAAGAAAAAAACAATTTTGGTAATGTCTCGTGCTATCATTTTTGATCAGCTTGAATCAGTGTTGCAAGTTCTATCAGATATAAAATTACTGAATTTCTTAATCTGGTCGTAGGAATTTTTGTGCTTTAAATATGTTTTCGAATGATTCAATTCGATTTCGATATTTTATCTCAATTGTTTACTCTGCCAAAATAAAAATCGCTTAGAGATTGAATTCAATTCAGCTGCATACATTATTTGAATTTTGTTTTCGTATTTGTTCACTGTACCTTCACTATATAACTTTTGTTTTCGCAGCGAAAGTTTATACTAATACACGTGTAGCTGCAGCCTCAATAAACTTTCGTAAATCCTACTTGGTACTGTGATTTTAGGAATTTATCTTATTTGCTCTATCTTAGAAAGAACATGCCTGCATATTCAAGATGTGCAGCAATCATGTTTTGTTGTTTTCTTCCGTTTTTCTAGCTGCGGTAAGTGCTTATCGTACAAATTTTTCTTTTTATGTGTCGTTCTAAATATATATATACGTGCTGCTGTTCTCATATACAACTATGTAATTAATGTCATTTACTAGCTGGGTGGTCTTTTCATTTGTATGGGTCTGCTCTGACAGTAGCCACTTTTATTATACAAATTTCTGAAATTATTTTAGCTTCGAGTAATGGCTCAATAAATTTAACCGAAATTTATATTCGGGTTCTATCTACGTAGTTACTGTAATTCGAATACAAATATGGTGAGTGAAAAAATTATCTTTCCATATGAGTTTATGAGCAACCCTTATATGTGAAAGCTGTGGCTACACCGGGCCCCGTGCTTGAAGGAGCTCCACACTCGTGGCAATAGAAATAGAAAAAATATTAGTAAGTTATTATTTTTTTGTAACAATAAAACAAAATGGCAGTACTTCAGCTGTGAAAATCTAAACAATACAAGGAATTAGAGAAATGTATTCGTCTGCCCCCCCCCCCCCCCATCGATTCGATTTCGCACTGATCTCAGTATCTTATAAGAGCGGCCGTGATGAGTGTATAAGAAAATCGTTTCTTAGCCTACTTTAACCTACAAATTAATATTCTTTTTGAAACAATATAATAATGCAAACAATAAACAGGCTGATTACCTAGTATAGAAGATACAGATACTCTCTGATGTGCCTAATATATTCCCATTTCAATTATGATCCAAAGATCCAATGAGGGCTTCAAGGCTAGGATGTTTGGATGTCTCACATGGATTTTTCATTTTATAATAAATATATATAATTTGCAAAAAAGTCTAATCCCCGATCCAACTGGCTCGACTCTTCGTCAGCCTCTTCTTTTATGGGGGGTTCATAATGGCCATCGGATAGCGTATGTGCGGTCCGTACAGAAGCTCGGTCAATCAAAATTGGGCAATTTACTGCCGTTTTACCACGACGGGTCAAGTTGAACCAGACTTTGTTGCGATGGAAATGAATATGTGCAGAAAAGAGAGACAGAACAAAAATCCTTGAGAAAAGTATGCGTACGCTATTGTGAACGAGTCGGTGTTGAAAGTGAATGAAAGATATGATTAATATGTGGTGATCACCGAATAACTTTTCAAAGCTTCTGCTTAGCTAGAAGCTTATTATACCAATGTAATGTTTTTGATCGATAAATATTTTTAATATTTTAAAATATTGAAAGAAATCCTATAAAATATTATCTTTTAAAGAATTTCTGTTGATTTAAAATGCTTTTTGAAGGTTAATAACTCAAAATTTCTCGAGTAGTGATTTCTTGTGCCCCCCCAAAATCCGATGTACCACCTCCAAAGGTTGGTCTTGCGTATGCCCCCAGAGCTACCAGGGTTACAGCTGGCTTTTTATGAATCTTAGTGATTTAGCTGGACAAAACAATTAGCAATCAATTGTAGAAAAATCGAATCGGTGTATTGTTTGGTGAAACCGGTGAATGAACATTCGTTCTGTGGAGAAGTTGGATATATATTTTATAGTATTTACTTCCTACATGAAGCATTTCATCACAATTTGGCCCCCATGGATATAAGTGGTGGGAGTCCCGACACTATGTACTGTATGTGCTCTTTCAACAGCTTCTATAAAAAGCCAATGATGTGAACTCAGTTCACGAGAACAAACTAGGGCAAACCAATAGATATGAGTCGTTTATGAAAACCTGCAATTACAATAAAAAATGAACTTCTCTATGTAGCAAAGAATTACTGTCTTGAGCTATGTCATGCAATTTTAACTCTTGTTCTTAGCAATATTTCGAAGATACTCACATATTTTCAAAAAGATTCAAAAAAACATATGGGTTTTTTACACCTTTATTTTCTTTTTATCTGCAACCAATTAACGTTGAGTCTGATTTAAGAAAGTGAAATAATAATCACCATGATCCGCTATTCATCCAATATTAGAATCTTTTCACGGGAAAGATCACCCGAAATTGAATATTTTCCAAATATAAGACTAAACTTTGCAAGCATGGAGAACTGAAGTTTTTATATAAAAAAATAAAGTTGAGACCGTGAAAACAAACTATGAATATAATATAGTCGACACCGCTTATTATAATCATGGATAATGCTACTGTTTGGGAGTTGTTATCACTTGCAAAGTACAGGAAGGAAAATGCCATAACATGGGGAAAAATTAGTTTGTAGTTATCAGGACTTCGGTTTATGTTATCAATTTTTTTCGTCTAAATTTTTTTTCTTTTTGCATATTTTAAAGCTAAGGTTGAACCAGACTCATTTTTTACCCTATAATTTACCGTTATCAACCCGCAAGACTATGTAGGACGTCAGAAGCTCCCTTGTTGGCAAAAATTTCTGTACTCGATTCATAATGTACTAATCGGGTCGCAATAACCGTTATAATCCATATACGTGTAGTGCTACTTTTGCAATGGCTCCCAAAGGGTGGGTGGCGCTAATGAATTGAGGAATGGAGGAGAGGGATCGTGAGAGAGAGATTTTCCAAAATAAAACCCAACCCAAAAGTCAAGTTCGTAAATAGTAATTTATTTTTTGCAACGTAAGTAAAAATGTCAAAACTAAAAAATGCCTTTATATATAGGGCTATATACTCAACTGAGCTACTAACCATACATGTGTGTGTATCCGTATTTTCAATTCAATTCAATTCAATTTTATTCATAAATACAGAACAATATAAGCGGGATAAAAATTGCTAAGAAGCCGAGACTTACTAGCAATCACAATTTTTTTGGATTTTAGACATTAGTTGTAAGGATTTGATTCAGAATTAGATAAGATAATAATGTAAATTTATGTAATTTACATCATGTAAATTTATCAAATTCTTCGTATACAACATATCAAGTTAATACATATACAGGGTGAATAAAAAGGAATCGTCGGATTTCAAAATTATGTATTTTTAAAAATTAAAATCACAGAATAAGTAACATTTAAAGATAAACGAGAAATATGTACGTTTTATGAAGAAAATCATTAACGATAGTAGTTTGTTGTTTATGAAGTTCTTTTGGTAAAGAAGTAAAATGGCGTCTATATAGTATATATATACACTGCTGGCCACCGTAAATGCAACACCCTGAAGGAAGCATGCAAATAATATGAAATTTACAACATGCATTAGCAGAGGTGAGATATGCAAATGATTAGAATTTCAGCGCAGACGCACATCACGCGCGCCTGTGGCGCCACTTCAAAGCGCTATTTAAGGCTTGGAGATTTCGACGATTTGAAGTACGGCAATTGTGTTTTTCTTGTGGTTTTTTCAAAAAAACGATCAATTATGCCTCGTAGAAAACAGCGATCATCTTTTGATCAAGTATCCGAGTTCGACAGAGGAAGGATGGTGGCCTACCGAGATTGTGGATTATCTTTCAGGGAAATCGGTAGTCGTGTTGGACGAAACCAAACAACTGTAATGCGGATATGTGATCGTTGGATGCAGGAGGGTACGACGGACCGACGTGCTCGATCGCATCCACCTCAGTGCACCACTTCACGTGATGACAGGCGTATTGTGCGTATGGCAGTGACGGATCGCTCAGCCACATCACGAACCATAGCACAGCACATTCAGTCTGTACCGCACCATCCAGTGTCTGCGCGTACCATTCGACGCTGTTTACAGCAGAGTGGTCTGTCCGCAAGACGTCCATTGCTTCGTCTACCCTTGACGCAGAACCACAGGCGTCTCCGCCGCCAATGGTGCGATGAAAGAAGGATGTGGACGGCACAATGGAATGAAATTGTCTTTACTGACGAGTCACGCTTCTGTCTGCAACACCACGATGGTCGGATTCGAGTCTGAAGACACCGTGGAGAGAGGATGCTGAACAGCTGCGTTATGCACCGCCACACTGGTCCTGCACCGGGTATTATGGTATGGGGCGGTATTGGATATCACTCTCGCACTCCTCTAGTACGCATTGCCGGTACTTTAAAAAGCCAGCGCTACATGTCCGAGGTGTTGGAGCCAATTGTCCTTCCTTACCTTCAGGGCTTGCCCACAGCCATATTTCAACAGGATAATGCGCGACCACACGTGGCACGCATTGTTCAAAGGTTCTTCGTCAATCGCCAGATTGAATTGCTTCCCTGGCCAGCTCGCTCTCCGGATCTTTCGCCGATAGAAAACATGTGGTCCATGGTTGCTCAACGATTGACCCAGATTACATCCCCAACTGCCACACCAGATCAACTTTGGCAACGCGTGGAAGCTGCTTGGTCTGCTGTACCCCAAGAACACATCCAAAGTCTCTTTGAATCAATGGCGAGGCGTGTGGCAGCGGTGATCTCCAACAATGGCGGCTACTCTGGCTACTGATTTTGGCAGGAACCACACTTCACTGAAGTCTATAAATTTAATCATTTGATGCTTGGTCAACATGTTATCTACAAAATAAATATTGTTGCGATATCTCTTGTCTTTCTTGGTGTTGCAATTTGGGTGGCCAGCAGTGTAGTTAGCAGGAAGTTGTGCGTTCTTTCGTTTCAAGTGTCACACAACAGCCAGTAATTAGTGTTCAGATTGCTCCTGAGCCTACTGTTTGGCTTGTGTTGGGGGAAACAAATGTGTTACAAGCCTAGTGATGCACTGAAATGAATGAAATTTTGATTTCCTATGCAAAAGGCTAGGCTGTGTAAAAGTTTGAAATTGCATAATGAAACAGTTCTGCTAACTAAATATTGAGAAAAATAATTTTAATTCATTCATCATTGGTCGCATTCATCATACACTCCTCAGGGTCACCTCTAATGTATAATTTGTATTATACACACGGAGGACCGACAAAAATTAAGATAGTGGCACCTCTCTCGAACCGGATCTCGCTCGTTATTGATTCGAGGCTGTCGTGTGTACCCAGTTAGTAGTGGTAGGAGATTTGTAGCGTCTAATTTACTATTTTCTCTTATACATGTAGGGATGGGTCGGGGCTGCATCAAACTGATTATCATTGATTACGAAAATTAAAATCGAAATAAACAGACGTCCCGAAAGCATTTTTCAAGACACATTCAATAGCAAAAAAGATAGGGAGTGTCCAAGAAAACCGGGACACACGATCACCATATGTAAGGGGGGGGGGGGGTGGTCGCCGATGAAACCCTTATCAAAAAAAGTGTGGGAGGGGGTCGCGCTTTAAAAAGTTTGGGAGCCACTGCTATAGTGAAAGCAGAAGCGCCGACATGAAGAAAACATTGAGGGGGCTGAAAGTTGCCAGTTGTCTCGTATATACAAGACTCTAGCCCGTGTGTAGGAGGGGGAAGGGTGCGTTGTATTTTATACTCATCAATTGTTGCAGGGGAGGGCTCAGCTCCTCTCACAAAATTTATTGGGGGGAGGGGGCAAAATAGCCTCGACCCCCCAGGTTCCGGTGCCTATGAGTGGAAGCATATGTAAGGCAAAGTAGTCTCCTCAGTTCTTGGTCAGTTACTTCCAACTGAACCCATTCACATTTCTCCGGCCGGAAGCACAAGGGATCTATGGAACGTACTGTATATTATAAAAACAGAGTGTCTATCGTCATTAAAAAGTCACGAAGTCCCGGAAAAGTCACGGAATGAGAAAAAAGGTCACGGAAGTCCCGAAAAAGTCACAAAATTTGAGTGAAGGTCACGAATTTTTTGATTCTCCAGAGATCTTTTTTTTCGATTTTTTACCTAAAATCTAGAAAATCTAGAATCTCTTTAGAAAAGCTGTGGCATTCAATATTTTTTTCTACTCTCTCAGGTTTCTTTTCTACTTTTTTTGCCCTGGAGGAATGGATGGTTGAGTAGCAAAAATGTGTAGCCACCCTACATTGGGGCAGATATTATATGGATGGGATAAAAAAATTATTTAGAGGAGGGATTGACCACTGCGGTAGGGAGTCCTCTTGGGAACAATATTGGTTTTCCTTAGAAAAGACATGACATCTCCCCCCTCCACATTGTGGAGCAGGACCCATAGGCCATTGGATCTCTGCCGGGTTCGCAAGCCAGAGTTTTCACGGGGGATGGGGGGGGGGGGGGTCTGTAGTCGATTTGTAGCAGGAAAAAACAATGCTGGTGATTTTTCCGGGCTCTAAACTCTGTCAGCCCCATCCTTGTGGGGAGCCAGGTGGAAGGGCACCAATTTTCTTTCCCCCGTGAAGGAAGAAAGATTTTTTTTTAATTATCAATTTTTTTTTAATCTCGTCGATCTTTACCGACTAACTATAGCGAACGACGAAATCGTACAGTATACGCATGAAACAGAACGAGAAAGTTCAAGAGAAGACAAACATCGTACTCATTCGCCATTATTTGTGTGTTACCACAGTGTTTCTAAAACGGTGCGTCGCGGCTCCTAGGAGCGTCATGGCGAGCTGGAAATATTGATTTGTGCACCTGTTTATGCTTTGAAGTGGTTCTTTTATATGGGAAAATATTTGCGAAACTTTTTGGGGAGCCGCCTATGAACCATGAATTACGCAAGGGAGGCAGGTGATAAAAGAGAACCATTAGAAAACGGTGACAAGCTTGCGATCTAGACCGACACCAAAGCATGACGATGGAGAAAATAACAAGCGTCTAATATCGGACTTCGAAAAATGGAAATAGGAAAAGGAATATGTGAAATCCGTCCTTCGGAAGGGGCCTTGGTTGGTCTAGTGCGGCCAAACCGGGTGGTTTATTGTATCGTTTTTACCCATTGATCGTGTGTATGGCCGGGCCTTCCAATCACGAAAAAGAAATCAACCTTGCCGCGGGATTCCGAAGGTTGAGAACCACTGGTCTAGTGGCCCCGCATCCTGGCAGTAGGGCCCCTAAACTGAGATCTTCGGCGTTCTCGGACCTGATTTTTCACGGGGCCCCCGTATAGTGAATTTATAGTGTGTGGAACCCTGTCAGCCCCAAACTGTGCTTCCCGGCGAATTGGAAAATCGGCCGGACTATGTTTGTTCCCCTTACACGATGCTTTCGGCTCTCGTGTATAGAAACGCTTCTCTTCTAATTTTTTTTTATTTTACTTGTGCCGCCGATATATTTTGTCTGAGCGCGGTTATGCAATCAGTACAAAAAATGGGCTCACTCGTGCACATTGTATTTAGACGGTGTTTTCTTCTGATGCATATTCCTGTCTGGCGATGCGCGTCGATTTCGACAGTCGGCGCCGATTGTTGAAGGCTTAATATCGATCAATAGTGTGTTCAATAGGTTTGCATTCACAGGACGCGTTTTCAACGTGCGCGAGCGCGCCCGTAGAGCTTGTTTTGGAAAGCTTCGTTGTAGGTGCCAAGGAACTCCGATACGGCAAAAACATTGTTGGGTGGGAGTCTAAGGTTGCCAGATGTCCGTATTAGGCGACCTCGCAAATATTTACCTCCAGGCATGGCCGTCTTAAGACCATCATGGGCCCCCGGGCCAAGTGGTTTTTCTGAGGCCCTAACAGGTAAATTCTAGAAAATTTCAACGAAATCTCATTTTTGTGAGGCCCCTCTTCCCTTGAGGCCCCCGGGCCGTGCCCGGGTGGGCCCATGCGTTAAGACGGCACTGCCTCCAGGCGACCTCTCTCTCTCTTGGTTGAATTCATGGGTGAGGATACGGGGGGGGGGGGTGGGTGATAGGGATGATCAGCCTCCCCCCCCCCCATGATTAAAAAAATTATTGCTATGGGCAGAGAAGAGCACAAGGGTGGGGCTGACAGGGCACTACCTCAGGGACAAGGGACAATTATCATCGTTTTTTTGTTTTTTCATGCTATAATTTCACCATAGAAGGCCCCGTGAAAAGTCTGCCTGGGGGCCCACCAAAGGTCACCACCTATGATGTAGGGAGGTGGGCATGATTAGATCTGTTTACAATTTTCGATAATAACTATGGAAATTGATAAGCAGGTATTTTTGGAATGGGAGGGGGGAGAGGAAGGGGTTCATAAAAAAGACGTTTTACTCGAGGCCTATGATGCCAAGTCTCGGGAGATTCAAGTGCCGGAGGGGCCTCATGACAATTTGATCTGGTTAAAATTTTTGAGAGAGTAACTATGCAAATTTATAGCTGGGTGGGGGAGGCTCAGAATTGGTTTTTTTTACTCTGGGGCCTATATATGATGCTGTTGAGACATCCCTGGGCTTACTTTACGGAAATAGAACAAAATCTCAATCTAAAATCTGAGCATTAATACCATATGCTCTTCTTCTTGTTCGCAACAAACTTAGTTTTTTTGCTTTTGTGTCACCCTCACGGTCACAACTAGAAACAAAAATTTATTCTATTCCTTGGGGATCTGTACCCATTTTGCCGCCCCTCCCCATAATTTTTAACGGAAAAAAGAAAATTCAGAACCCTCCCTAGTCGTTCCAGCGCTTGCGGCATCAGATCCCCCTTCCCCAGCTCAGATACAGCCCACGCCAACCTTCGATAAAAATCTATAGCTGTACAATCAAGTGCTCTTAAAATTTTGGGATTTTATACAGATGCTGGGGAAAAAAGTTCACATTAAAAAAAAGTATGTTTGATCACTTTTAGTGGTGTCCCTTTTTTTCCCTGATGCCCTAACCACGTGCTAATTTTGCTTAATGGTTTATCCGGCCCTGCCTTAGGGTCCAGTTCCCTATTGGGTGTTGTACTTAAATCAACTTTAAATTTAAAAGTTTTTAAAAATTAAAAAAAAAATTGTTTTTTTTGTAAATTTACTCGCGTTCCTCCTTTCATTAGGACAACCTATTTTATTAACCCAAACCCCCCTAGGTGGTTGCTACTCACAATTTGGGAACCATTGATATCAGAAAACAGTCCAACATGGTTCATTTTGTCAAATGAAAAAGTCACTAAAAAGTCAATGAATTTTTTTTTGGAATTTGGTAGACACCCTGAAAAAGTATCGTAATTCGCGATACACAGTGGACAGTTCCATTCTGATTCCTTATAATTTTTGAATAAAAAAAAAGATTTTAGCTTTGAGGGAAAAAACCCTGTTTTATAGAAGAATGTGAAAAAGAAGCACGATTTTTCAACATTTTAAAACAGAAGATGCTAGATGCGAAAGAGAAAACCATAACGTCCGTTTTCATACGTTCTGTTCGACTAAACGTGACATATGGTCATCATTTTACTACTGGGATTTTTTCCAATCTACTGTAGTTATCAATCGGTTATTGTTATCAGAAGCCCCTGATTCCCGATGCTTGTGATCATATTAGGCGGCGTGCACTGTATTATTGTTGAGGACAAAAAAATTTCCGACAAGCTGTTCCAGTATTAAAATACGCATTTTCCAGCTCAGCAAATTAACCATTACTATTGAGCAAATTACCCATTAGCACTATTTTCGCACGAAACAATCGAATTCAAATAAATGTTTTATTTCCGACAAAATTTCACATAAATTATAACATAAATTTTCCTAAAAAACATCATTTCCACAGATTTGTTCTTTAAAAAAAAAACGTAATTGAAAGCTCATTATTCATTGTTAATTTTCCATGTTTTTCCGGACACTGTTGATATAGCAATTTTCAGTGATCTCATTCCAACATGGCATTATCGTTGACAAAAACAACTCATGTGCGTACTTTATTGTTAAAAAGTAGCGATTCTTAAAAAACTATCATCTATTTTTAATACCGGAAAATACCCCATTGTGGTTTCTGTACGAAAAATCATGACGTAAAATGATTTCACCAATCATATGGTGCTTGTATGACGTCATATTTGTAAATTGGCCAAGGTGGAGCTCCTTAAAAACCAAGGCTGACTGTTTCGCCATCTTTGAGCTTGATCGTGACGTCAGTATTATTCCCATCCGCCAATCACTGTTCGCTATCTTCATTTCTTTTCAAGATTGAGCAGCGAAACCAGTTTTTTTGCTCAAAGATGGCAGACGACGAATTCGATAATCATTTTAGGAGCCTTAGCAAAAGGTAGGGTAGAGGGTCATGAACTTCAATGGCTGTCAAACTGTCCAATGAGCGACGGAGCTGTGATCACGTGCTTCCCAACGGGGATGCGAGTCATTATGCGATAAGCAGCGACAAGGCGAGCCTATCAAACAAAATGTGCTGATGTTTAATGTTCTTTTGTTCTCCGTAGACAACTTGTATACGTGCTAATATTAAGTGACAGCAACAGGTATTGTTAATAATCATTATTTAAATTTGTTGTTATTATTAGTTTTAATTTTAATTACTATTAAACACTTTACTATTAAACTGAAACCATTTGGGAAAGAAAGCTTTAGGCTTAAGCTTCTTTTTTTTTCCTGGTATCCATGCTGACGAAGCCTGGAAAAAAAAAAAAAACCTAGCTTCGCAATACAAGCATTGTTTTCCGACCTTTAAATATTAGGGTATGAACAGGGTAATTCATTTTTATATGAAATGTTTTATTTTTACATGATTATGAATTGTCATTGATGAATTTAAAAATTGAAATATGTTTGTTTTGATTGTGAATGGTATCGTGTTTTTCTTTTATATTCCAAACGATTTTGCATATTCATGAATGGCACGATTTCCTAATTAAAGGAAGTTATGTAATGATTATCGCAGTGATTGGACATGGAGGAGTATTTTGTCAATAGAAATACTTTTTTTTTCCTTTATCCAATTTCAGTTTGATTAGTTTGACAATGTTTTTTTTAATTTTGATGTGTCTGATAAAAGACAGTTGATGGCATGAGTTCTTTTCCCAAGTCGTCTCTATAAATAGGATTCTTTTCCTTCGTAATTGTGGATTTTAATGTTAGTTCTCTTTTGATGATCAGGGCCTCTGACATGGGTGCTTTCTAGTAATGGAGGTTTTCTTGAAACAAGCTTTGAATCCCCGAATCAAGTTCATCTTGAGAGCTATCTGCCTATACTATGTGGGTCTTCAGTGTTATCTATCTGTAAAGTCTGTATTTAGGGGTCTCTCAGTGCTATCCATATATTTCGGTCTTCAGTGCTATCCGTATGTTTGGATCTTCTCTTTCTCTCAGTGCTATCTATATATTTTGATCTTTGAGGGATATCTATCTATACCATTAGTGTCTCTCTCGTCAGCACTATCTATCCCTCTATAGCATTGGCATTTCCAACCCCATCCCTGCAGTTTGTGTCTTCGGCGCTATTAATCTTTCTATACTATCATATGTTATCTATCCATCAGTACTGTTGGGAGGAGGGGTGTGATCTTTTTGATCTATACTGTTTGTATCTTCAGCACTATCTGTATAAATTCTTGGGCTTCACAGCTTAATCTATCCATTTATACTAGAGATTCTCAAATTTTTTGTTATATTTTTCATTTCCAGAAGTTTCTTTTTCTCATTGCTCCCCCAACTCAAGTCAACCTATAGGATCCTATGTAGTTTCTATCGCCTTACCTCTCCTGAACCATTCTATCACTCATTTTAGGAAACACTGATTTATAACATTTGTTTGATTATCGTCAATCTACAGTCAATGTTTCATTTTATGAACCTGAAATTTATGAATTTTTTTAAAACTAGTTCTAAAGAATATGCTATTTCTTTGAATATCTTTCTCATTTACAAACTTTGTTTTACTAACTAATTGTTGAAGTTCATGAAAATGAGCATCTGCCAATATAAAATACAGATATTTCGCATGTTTTTTGCTTGTTCAGTGATTGAAGAAAGAGAAGCTGCCTGGTTGTATTGTGGCAGTGCAGTTCTGAATTCAAGTTCCTGTTCAGGCATGGATGGTGATTAGCACTAACAATTTCCCTGGACAGATCAAATGATCTTTTGGGAAAACATGAAAAGATTGCATTATCATTAAAGATATATATTCTGCCACTTTTGTATTGCATAATTTTTTGCTACACAATTCTTTAATTTTTACTCTGGTTATTCCAATCTCACACATACAACAAACTAATACAAAAATGTTCTGCAATTTTATTACTGCCGACCTCTGTTGGAATGTCCATGTTGATTACGTCTTTCATAAGTGTCTAAAAACTTTTTTCTTCGTCGAACCCTCAAAAACTATACCCGTCGCCTCAGACATCTCTGCTTCGAAACCTACATTCTTCCTGTGCTCTCATATGCCTGTGAAATCTGGGACCCGCATACTCTCTCAAACATAGAAAAATTAGAATCTATTCTAAATAAATCAGCTCGCTTCATTCTTAACTGTTGGTCAGCCTCCATCACTGAACTCAAGCGCCAATACAATATGTAACTGCTTTTCACCTGTAGGCATATCTTGATTAACTTTCCTTTCCAAAACCCTTCATAGCCATTTTCATATTGATACTTCTAATTTCCAGCTTCATATTTTTCAAAAAGAATTAACCATTCACAAAAATTGAAACCCATCTTTACATCTACAGATTGTTTCAAATTTAGTTTTTTTCCTCAAACAATAACTGATTGGAATAACCACCTCTCGAACATTATTGATTACAACAGTTTCTGATTCCCTTTGTAACATCAATCGTTTCTGTCACACTTCACCGCTGCATTCCCTTAAATAGGCATCGTGCCAACGAGGACATGCATAGATTTTCTACACCCTTTTAACCAGGTCTGTCCCTCCATAGGTATTGGTCTCCAAAACCTTACAGCATACTCCAGTCCAGAACAAACTATGTCTAGGAAAAGTGGAAGAATGGCTTTAGGAGAACACCACGACACCTTTTTGAAAAAACAATGAGCATTCTATTCGTTTTTTTTACCAGTGCTGAAAAATGTTGAGAAAACCTAAGCTGCTCGTCATTGAGAATTCCTAAATCGGTCACCCTAGTTGCATCTGGGGTAATGTTACCATTCAACTCGTATGAGAAGCGTGGGTTGTTCAAACTAAAATGAGCAACCATGCACTTGTCAACGGTAAACTTTATGCTATATTCATTTGCCCATGCTCCAATCCTCTTTAAGTGGGTCTGGAACAACTCCCTATCGTTTTGATTCCAGACTACCTCATTAGCTTTACGTCATCTGTGAATTTGCTAGCAGTCCCATCGATACCCTGATTGAGTTTATAGAGAAAAAGTATGGGGGCCAAGGACACTTTCTTGAGAAACATCACTTGTGACGCCTGTAAAATCAGAGAATTCCCACTTGACCATAACCCGTTGTGACCTATGTCTTAACCACGATTCTATCCAATTCAGCAAGTTGACCCCAATCTCGTGTAAACTCTTTAAGAGTGACCCGATCGAATGCCTCCTGGAAATCAAGGTAAGCAACATCTAATCTTCTCTTGAGAAAATTCTGCGTACACCTATGGTTGCACATGACTTTCCCTTCCTGAACTCAAGCTGATTATCTGGCAATACATTATTCTCATCTATCCACTTCACCAATGGCCTATTGATAATAATTTCCAAAATTTTCTATTCAAAACCCTCGGATAGATATCTCCTGGTGCTTGCTTGCACATACATTTTTTAGAGGATTTAGGACCTCCACATCTTCCACTTGAATATCGTTGAAGATTTTATTACCCTATGCAACACCCATACATTTAATTTCATTTTCTCTATTAAAAACAGACGTGAAAAAGTCATTGAAAGCGCTACACATTCCTACATTGCTCTCTTACTTTAGACCCTCCTATGGAGGGGGGGGGGGACAACTGTCCCCTTATATCTATTTTTTTTCCCAAACGGCATAACTCAGGTCTATCGCCATGGGCAATTTACTACCTAGTGAGTTGTGCCGGAAGTGTAAGTGTATGTACCTAACAGTCTGGGCGTATCTAGTATAGTATATGATTTTTCAGTGTTGCCATCTATACTTCAGAAGTGAAGTGTAATGTCTGAATACTTGTAATGTTTTGTAGGACTGTAGCGAGACTTTTTAAAGGGGGAGATCGGCTCACATTTGCGCTTCAAAGTTGGGAACCGCAGAAAACGAACTTCGGCCGACCACCATTGTGGCTCGAATCCAGGTGCTCGCTTTGCGAGTCCGTCCCTATGACCATTCGACCACCACAGCGGCTCCCTTTCATCCATTATTGACATACCTAGAAAATTATTTCGGCTCAGAGCCAATGTTATCTGCTAACCTAGATTCAACTTTTTTTTTATTATCCCTTATGGCTTTCTTCAAATCTTTTCTTTTATCAGTAAACAATGAAAAGTCACCTCGTCCACTTTTATACACTCTGAATGTTCTTTTTCTTTTCAAGATACAGGTTACACACACTATCTGTGAACCATAGGGAAGGGGCGCGATGTATTAACACTCTTTTTTCGAACAAAGGGTATGACGTCATGCAAAACATACAATAGTAATAAACCATACATACAACGTACCAAATTCTTCCTATTGACTTACCACCCTGACTGATTCCAACCGGTCTTTGAAAACTTCTGCTAACCTTTCTCTCAAAACATCAAAGTTAGTTCTCTGAAAACAAGGAACCAGTCTTTTGTTATCAATCTTACCCGAAGAGGAGTTAGAGAAAACTGACGACACAATGGAAGAATACTTGTTTCCCACAGAAACATGTTCAATGAAATCCTCGGAACTAGTGAGAACTAAATTCCAAAATAGCAGTACCCCTAGTGGCTTCTGATACATGCCGATACAAAAAATTATCAAGCACCAACTTAAGAAAGCCTCTTTCATGCTGATCTCTAGCTGAAAGGTTCTCCCAATCTATACCCGGGTAATTGAAATCCCCCAGTATGACAACCCTCTTATGCTTACATGTGTAGGAAATTAAGCAATGTTAGAAAGCACTATATATATAGCAATGTTACGCTTAAAATGCAAAAGAAAAAAACTATTCTCTGTATGAAAATTTTTTGTGAAAACAATTTTTCTAAATATTAATTAAATCAAATTTATTCGAATTTGATCTTGAAAATCAATTTATAAACTGGCAACACCAGATAAAAAATTTTTGATCAGCACCTTCGTGTGGCAATAAGTGTTCAATAACTGTTTCAAAAAAATACGTTGGTTTAAAATATGTGAATGAAATAATGTTTATGTAGTTGACGGGTAACTAGGCAATGTATAAAAAAAATGAATGCAACAGGAAGCGCTAAGAGATGGCTTCCAAAAGATATGTTTCTCATGATCTCAAAAGCTGATAATTTCCATGTTAGAAGACAGAGTTCCTTAAAGGGAAGTTGCAGGATTGTTTCTTTGATTATTTCGCTATGTATAATTAGGTACAGTGAGCTAGCTCTACCTTTGGAAAAATATTGGCGGATTGGTGGTGTTTTTGCTGTGAGATGGTAAGACAGTTTGTCGTCTTGTAAAGTAAGTTGAAAAGTTTTCCTAACCTGTTGGCTGTCATGCATGTGTGAAGTTGAATGAACTACAAAACAAATTTTATTGTCTTATCAATGCACTTATTACTAAGCTGTTATTTACCATAGCCATCTCCAGTTTCCAAACTGTTTCTTGACAGTTAATTGAGGCATCTTCTTTTAGTCATCCATTTTCCAGCTGAAGTGATTTTTTTGCACCATTGTAATGGAGACCTTGTCTGCTGCCAATTCGAGTGAGATTTAGGTTCTAACTTGCTGTACCTAAATGTTTTTCTGGAATATTACTTAAAGTACAGTTGCAGACACAAACCTTGTACTTCGCCCATTCTGCATTTAGTTACTTCTTTGTGGCCCAGGTCTTCGACCACCTGCTAAAATCCCCTCATTGAGACAGAATGGCGGGCTATAATCTGGTGAGGAGGAGGTGGTGATGAGTGCAATGTGTTTTCTATCGTCTCTCCTTGTCATTCCATGTATGCGATGAGCCAGAGGGTTAAATCTCAAAACAAGTTCCCTGATATGTATTCTGAAAATAGCTCACTGTACTCGGAGCACTTGGTTAAACTTCTGCAACTTCTCTCTGAGGAAATTATCTAAAAACTATCTATGTCTTCCAACATAGAAATTATCTAAAAAGATCATCATAAAGATATGATGAATAAAAAAGTTATGATGAAAATCCTGTTGCATTCATTTTTTACACATTGTCTAGTTATCCTGCAATTACACAAACATTATTGGATTCACATATTTTGAACCAACATATTTTTTTAAACTGTTATCGAACACTTATTGCCATACACAAAAGTCCTGATCGAACACTTATTTTTCTGGTGTTGCCAGTTTACGAATTGATTTTCAAAGTCAAATTGGAATAAATTTGATTCATTTATTCCGCATTTAGAAGGATGTTTTCACCAAAAATTTTCATGCGGAGAAAAATAATTTTTTTTTTTGCATTTTAAACATACCATTGCTAGTGTTTTTGTAAATGATAATTTTTTTGCCAGGGATAGTAGAATGCATGAAGCTCAATTTAATTAAGTAATTCAAGTACAATCAATTGTATTGCACTTGAATTACTTATTGTAGTATGTAAAACTTAGAAAAAGATGAAAACAATAAGACTCTTAACAAATAACTTTTCAACCATTTCAAAACCACTTTTTCTCAGTCTTGGAATCTTTTATTTATTTACTTCAGTTTTGTTTCTACAAATGAACTTCATTTTTGAAAGGAAATTATTGCTTTTCCTTTAACCAGTCATCTGGCATAATTAATTTATCCAAGTGCTTGTCATGGTGCCCGCTCTTTATGAAGATATAATTTTTTTTCATTTTTGGAAGCTTAAAGCTATTAAAATACTTCTGAATTTTTTTTATAAAAACTGATGTTCTTTGCTGTATATTTATAATGAAAAAAAATAAGTTAATTAGTGAAACTAGTTATTTTTCTAAATAAAAATATTGAATTCTTAAATGCAATAAAAGTATTTGTTCATCAAGTTCAAAATCAATGCAGGAAATTATTTTTTAGTAATTTTTGTCAAAAACAATGTATTGAAATATATAAAATAACATGTAAATCATATTTTTTCTTTGTATGTTACTAATTATAAGATAATGTAGAATATACAATAAATCCTCTCTCTCATGACCACCTTCAAACAATGGTCACATTTTGTTTGACCTGAATGTGTCCTATAGAATTACCATTACAAGTAACCTCTGTACAACAGCCATTTTGAACATGGAGTCCGGGAGAAAAAAATATGCATATTGTGATGGTAAATAATTTTTTAAGCCTAATTTTTAAGGAAGTTTTTCCATCTCCCTGAACTCTATGGGTGGGGGAAGATTATGTATGGTTTCTTTTCGTGGGTACAAATGCTAGATGGGTATATTGAAGGCAGTGGAGAGGAAAAAATTTTGAGATCATATAGGGCAGTTTTTCTCAACCACTGGGCCCTGCCATCAGACAAACCAGGCTGCGAGTAATTCACTGTTCCTCATTTATTTTCTATTAGTTGCATGTCTGGCCGGGCCTTTCACTCACAAAAAAGAAGCCAACCAGGCCGTGTGCCTTCAAAAATCAAGAACCACTGATATAGGGTACAACAGAAGACCTGTTGTCAGCACTGGAAAGAAGGTCCAGTGTGAACAAAACTATTTAGGGTTGCTGGTACACCGTCTTGGTCCATATCAGTTTCTCACTGCTTGTGTTATACCTGAGCACTGCAAGTCTGAATTTTGTGATGTCATGATAGTGCTATAGATTAATTAATCATATATTTTAATATTATCAGTATAATCATATATTTTAATATTATCAGTATAATCATATATTTTAATATTATCAGTATAATCATATATTTTAATATTATCAGTATAATCATATATTTTAATATCAGTATAATCATATATTTTAATATCAGTATAATCATATATTTTAATATTATCAGTATAATCATATATTTTAATATAATCAATTATATAACTATCATAATCAGTTACAGAATGGATTGTCATTTCACATGATATATATATAGATTGAAAATTTTAGTTTTTTTCTCTAGAAAGAAAAAAAAAGTAATAACGGTGGGGAGGAACAGACAGTACAGTGTGGATAATTAGATTAAGAGGTGTACATTACTTTGTTTTTTCGCCCTCACCTACGTGTTCTTTCTTCCGTGTACAGTAGGCTGTATAATTGTAGGATGAGTTCTAAAGAAAGATACATTATATGTGTGGGGGGGGGGGGGATTCCGAGGAGAATGAAGAGGGAAACACACACAGAACTTTTTTCAGATGCTTAGTAAAAAAAATTATAACTTTTTTAAACTTATCCATTGAATTGAAAATTTTTATGTTTATAAAATAACGGCTTGTCTATATAATACAAGTATAAAGTACAATTAGGTAATACAAGTATCACTTGTATTACCTAAAAATATATATTTTTTTCTTTGGTAAAATTGTTTTTTTCTCTTCTACCACTGTCAAAAAATTTAACTCGGCCTCATGGCTGCAACAAAGAACTACTGACTCATTTATAGAGTAAATTTTAGCTCAAGGCTTTTAAACATGCTCTTTACAATAATATCTCGGATCCCCACATGTTAGACAGCAAATGCTCATCACTCACAATAAAATATGATAATAAAAATGATAACTTGAAAATACTATGAATTTTATATTGTGGAGAAAAAACATACTTTCACGAAATACAGTAAATAGATCGAATTTAAAATGTAATTTCTGACAGGAAAAATTATTAGATTTAGAAGTTCGGCGAGCATACTGGGTACGCATGACGGCGACATACAGTGATTTAGTTGTGTGTACTGAGTACGAAAGATGCAGCCGAGGGGTTAAAGTTTAAGATATTTAAAAATTACTTAGAAACTGACTAATTTCTCGTCTTGCCGAGAAAACCCATATTTTGCAGCATGCTAGTCTACCTTGATTCACCGCTGAATATGGTAATTTTCTTTAGCACTATAGTCTTTACCTAGCATGGATCTGGGAGGGGGGGGGGGGGCAATGGGGTGATCCCTTCCAACTGCCTTTAATATGGAAAAGTGAGCCTGTCCATTAAAGTATGGTACAGCAGGGCTTGACAAATCGAAAAAAAATTTAGGCGTCTGCCAAATTTCTTGGGGGGGGGGGGTGCCAAGGGCATAGCTGCCAAGTCTCCCGAATTTTTCGGGAATCTCCCGAATTTTAGCTTCATCGCTCGACCTCCCGAAAAGTTCTTAAATCTCCCGAATTTTTACGAAAATCACAAAAATCCCTAATTGTCCCTAAAAATTCCCTACTTCATTAAAAAAAAATCCTCGCTTATGAAAACAATCCCTAAGGAATTTCTTGTGGGGCATGAAGCCTCTTTTTTTTGCCTTTTGAAATGACGTCACACGTCGTAAATGGGGAAATTCCCTTTTTAAGGAAGTTTTACGAACCCTCTGATGGTAACAAGAAAGTTGTTTGTCTTATCGTGCAGGGAAATGGCTTAGCAGCCAACAGTCCTGGATAATAATTGAAGATTCTAGTGACGCGTATATGGTCAAAATTTCTTTTGTTGAAGTTACGTACGTGCGATATAACAAAGCATAAATAATGATAAGCAAAACATATTTAATCAATTTTAAAGATACTTATTCCGATGAATTTCCTTTCATCAAACGTTCCAGAAGAGGGCCGACTTTTCATTTTTGTACAAGTTGTGTTACGGACATAAACATCGGTCATGGAAAGACTGCCATCATCACTCATGTGAAATTAAAAAAAAACCACCAAGCAAGTGTCACAAAAAGTCAGTGTTCTTCAAAAATTGACAGTGTTTTCCTTCATCTTCCGATGATTTTGGGGTCATTCGCGCAGAATGTTTGTTCACAGCGTTTCTGATTGAACACAATATTTATTTTTACATCATTGAAGTTTTGGCCTCCAATTTCACTTGTTTTTTGCGTAGGAATTTTATTCCCAAGGGTTTAACTACCATGTGTGTAAAATCCCTATTTTAATTTGACTTCAGTTTTTGAGTAGGGATTTTATTCCCTACGCTTTAACTTTTTTATGTTTGGAAAATCCCTATTTTATTTGGAAAAATCCCTATTGTATTTATTAGGGAGTGGTTTTAGCATAAAATACGGGTTTGCGCGAAAATCTCCCGAATTTTCATTTTCAAAAGTTGGCAGCTATGCAAGGGTTTTTATCTCAAAAACGGTCTTAAATAACAATGTTTTCCTTCTTTTCTGGATATTACATTAGACTCGTTAATCAGACCCATCCAGTAATCAGGCATTTTCCACCATTTTCTTGGGGAAAAACATGTCTATAAATTTGTGGGATATTTTTATATGAAAGATAAAAACACGAAGACAAACAAAGAGGAAGAAATGAAAAAAAACCGGATAGGCTGGCTGATAGAGTGAATTTGGTACCCTGTCTAGTCCAGTGCCTGGGGCATCAGGCCCTCCTAGCTGCAGCCCTGCTCAAGGCTGCAACAAATATATATTAATATATATTTGTTACAACAAATATATATTAATTATATAATATATTACTATATGCCTGTAATAAAGGATTTTATCAATAAGGGTGTTGGCTCAGAATGTGGAAAAATGGAAAATATCACCACATCTCTGTTAAAGAAAAACAATATCCAACAAAATTCTGTATTGTAACCCACCCATCGCACCAGTTCAGCCTTTGCTTCAATTTGATTCTCAATCTTCTTCATTTGTGATAGTGTCTTGTCTACATCTCTGTTGTTTCTCTTGTGTGTGTAATGTCATTGCAGTCGAAACATCAACTCTCGTTCAAAAAAAATGAGATTATTTAGAAGCTTGAGAAAGGCGGGATGTTGGTTGACCTTGCCAAGGAATATGCCCCCATGCAACCCCACTTTTTTTACTCCAATGGAATAATACAGTTACCAGGTATAATTATATAGTTTTTACTTTGTCACGAAAAAGAAATGCGTTGATTCTCATTATGCAAACTCATTTCAGTTGATTGAATACCAATTTAGATTATATATTTTAATAAAGTTCAGTTCATTTTTGGCTTTATATGGCATTTTGTAAAAGAAAATTTGGTGTATATTGTAGTTTTTAAATAATTTAAATGTTTTGTTTTCGAAGACCTTCCAGTAATCTGGTGTACCCTTGGTCTGATATGTGCCGGATTACAGAGTCTACTGCAGTGGTTCCCAACCAGGGGTGCAGGAGAGCATTTTCAGGGGTGCAAGATAGGAGAAAAAAAAAATTGCATCATGTTGACTGATTATTTAGGAAAATTAAAATGATAAAAATTGAATTTTTCAATTTCTAAAAAAATATGAATCGTACCAATAAACATTTTATGCCTGAGTAGTATGACTTCTGCTCGCAGAAAAGTGTCATGCAAATTTTGCGTTGTAAAAGTTTCTTTTTTGATTAGAGAATTGTTCTATTGTTTTTTATTTTGGTTGAGAAAAATACCATTATTTATCTGAACTATTTTGTGGTTTGTTTACATTGATATTCAGTGTTGTTATAATGCTGTGCTTAGATTTAAACTGTCATGAACACGTGACTCAAGAAAAATGTCAAAAAATTCAGTCAGGTTTAAAAAAAAACATTAATATATAGTTGTGGCTGGAATAAGAACTGTTCAATGAATCTTTTTTTCTCTCTCCAAACCTCAAAAAAATATTTTTTTTCAGTTTTGTTTTTGAATTAATTTAAAAAAGAAATAAAGCCAAAATTAAATATCAGCCATGGGGTCATTCAACTATTATGCCAGCATTGATGGGGAAGGGGGTTTCCGATTTGCTGACTTTTGATGAAAAGGGGGAGGGGGTTTGGATAATGCTTACATCATCAATCACCCTTTCTAAAAATATGGAATATTTTTAATGGCATCTTACTCTGTGCACCAAAAATGAGAAAAACCATTCCCTAGTTTGTGGGTACCTGAACTAACATTCTTCCTATTTATAAGTCTTCTATAGAACCACTTTAGTGATCTTTAAGTGCTCCGCGAATTCAAGTGATCTTTAAGTGCTCCGCGAATTCATGTGATCTGGAAATGGGTCCGGGCCACTTAAGGGCTCTGGAACTGTGCAACCCATCCCTCAAGTGATCCATAATTATGCTGCAGATCACTTACCAGGTGTACAAGTATGAAATGTGGATATTTTTTCAAAAAAAAACACGTTAAATTCGGAAAAGTGATAAAAAGTGCTTTATTCAAAGTATGCTCCATTGCTTGTTATACATTTTTCCCATCTTTCGGGCAATTTGTGAATACCACGGCAGTAAAAATATTCCCCTTTTGCTGCGAACCATTCATCGAGTCATTTTTTCACATCTTCGTACGAACCAAAGCGTTGCTCAGCAAGTGCGTGACCCATCGATGCAAACAAGTGGTAATCGGAACAAGCCAAGTCTGGTGAGTATGCCGCATGTGGTAGAACAGCTGAGTGCTTCCAACGTGGCACGAACCGGTTTTGCCGTATGTGATGGAGCATTGTTATGAAGAAAAATGACTTTGTGTTGCCTCTTTCGGTATTCTGGCCTTTTTTCAAGCAGTGAACGGTTCAAATCGGTCAATTGTTGTTGGTAACGCTTAGTGTTAACCATTTCCCCAGGTTTTAACAGCTCATAACAGACCACGTCCCTCTGGTCCCACCAAACACAGAGCGTCGTCTTTCTGCCAAAGCGATTTGATCCTGCGGTCGATGTGGGTGGTGCACCTAGTTCTACCCATGATTTTTTGTGCTTGGGATTCTCAAAATAAATCCACTTTTCATCCCCTGTAACTATACGATGCAAAAACGACTTCCTTTTGTACCGAGCGAGCAAAATTTCACATGTGTTTTTGCGCTTTTCCATTTGTCTGTCGTTCAACTCATGTGGTACCCATCTACCAATCTTCTGAATCTTTCCCATCTCTCATAGGCGATTGGAAACAGCTTGTTCACTAACACCCAATTGCTCTGCAAGTTGTTTTTGTGTCTGCATATCATCTTCATCCAACAATGCTTGCAATTCTACATCTTTGTATTTTTTGGCAGTTTTCCATGTTCCTTGTCTGCAACATCGAAGTCATCACTTTTGAAACGCCGAAACCATTGTTCACACATATCTTGTAATGTAGCATGTTCACCATAAGCTTCTCGAAGTAATCGGTATGATTCAGCAGCGGTTTTCTTCAAATGAAAACAAAAAATTAATGCTGTCCGCGAATACTCTTTGTTCGGTATAAATTTCGACATATTGAACACAACAACACAACACTATGTGCGTGCCAAAGGTTTACCATATATGGCTTAAAGGGTGGGTCGCAAAGAATTTCTTGAAAAGAAATTTTGAGTTCTTGCCCTTTAAATAGCATCAAAATTAACAGAAATTGATTATAATAACCCCCAAAGCAGAATATGCCAAAATGTGTGACGTACGTTGCAGAACAACCAGTGCTGTTGCAGAACAATCTGGAAGAATTTTAAGCAAAGTGTAGAAAAACGCTATTATGTATATGCGAATTTTTACTGCAGAACATTTCAAGTCCGTGGAGGGCTCGTTGCAGAACAATGCAAAACATTCTGCTTTGAGGATAATAACATATAAAGGTATTTTCTTTTGAAATTTAAATTTAAAAAAAGTTTTTTGCATTAAAATAAATTTTTGATCGTGGAGGTGGGGGCATGAGCCCCTTATGCTCCCCCTCCTTGCATACATCTCTGACAACAGAGCTGATGGAATTTTTTTGAAAAGGGATCAGAGTTTTGTTGAGGGAGGAATCAAGAATGGCAAAAAATTTGCTGACATAATACTTGGATGGCCCTCATGGCTGAAAAGGACATTAAATGATAAGTAAAAGAATCCATAGAAATTATTGGATAGTGAACGTAATCAATTACAGAAAAAAAAACTGAATTTTCTTAGATAAAAAACGTATTAGCCAAGGGGGGTGCGGGAAGGTATGTCACATTGCTCTGGAGGTGCAAGAAGGAAAAAAGGTTGGGAACCACTAGTCTACTGTATATCCTTTTCCTATGTTGAAAGACACTGCAATTTTGTTATTCACACTTAAATTTAGCAATTACAAAATATTTTAGGCACCAATGCCAATTTTCTAGTCGCCATGGTGACCTGGGATTTTTTAAAGCCCTTTGTCACAGTGTAGTGACCATTAATACACTATAAGTTGCCCCTCTCTCGCATATCATCCTGGAGGCATGACTGCTTTTATTTTTAAATTTGTGTTTTTGTAATTTCTTTTAGTTGCCATCCATAGCCACATAAAATTTCTATTGCGTCAGTTGTAAATACTCGACTCACTTGCCATATTTATATTTTTAGGATTTTTCAAAATGGAGGGTGATGCCAATCAAATGTCTCAAAGCCCATCCTTGTGTAGATCAGGATGTGGATTTTATGGCAGTCCCAGTACAGATGGATTGTGCTCAAAGTGTTATAAAGATGCTGTAAAAAGAAAACAGTCAAATCCAGCACCGCCACCTATGGCTGGGAGAAACAGTCCAACGGTTGCGGCAACAATCGTTGCAGGTATGTTATTAAGTTCCAGAGTACAAAGTAACTGACAAGATAATCTTCTTGTATATACAACGTCTTGTATGACATACTACAACTGAGATTTTTCATGTACGAAGGTTTTTAATAACTGGCTGATGCGAAGATGAAGGAAGGAAAAATGCTGCCCTTACAGGGAATCGTACCCAAATCCTTTCACTTGCTGGGTGAGCATCCTAGACCACTAAACAAGCAACAAATTTCAATCTTTCCTTAGAGTTCATGTGCACTGAACAAGACTGTACATGGACAGTCAGACCTAACTCAGCCAAGCTCACAATTGCTGACACTGCCACCAGATGGTGACTTATCCAAGTATGATGTCACTCTTTCATTAAGAAACCTTTGTATAGATAGCGGAGAGAGATCTTATATCCCCGCTATCCATACGAAGGTTTTTAACAACAGGAGAGTGATGTTATCCTTGTATAAGTTGCCATCTGGTGGCAGTGTCAGCAATTGTGATCTTGGCTTTAGTTAGGGTCAACCGTTCATGTACTGTCCCGTTCAGTACACACGAGCTCTAAGGAAAGATTGAAATCTGTTGCTTGTGTAGTGGTCTAGGGCAGTGTTTCTCAATCGCCAGGCCGCGGCCCATTACCGGGCCCTCACATGATTCATACCGGGCCACGAGTTATTTCCCGTTTCCTTTTTCCTCGTTCATTTTCTGTTGGTCGTGTGTTTGACTGGGCTTTCAACTCTCAAAAATGAATGAAACCGGGCCGCGGGCTCGCAAAGGTTGAGAACCACTGGTTTAGGGTGCTCATCCAGCAAGTGAGAGGACGTGGGTTTGATTTCCTGCAAGGGCAGTTGAATTTTCTTTCTTTACTAAATTCATCTTTGCATCAGCCAGTTGTTAAAAAAATCTTTGTATGATAGCGGAGTGTGACATCATCCTGGGATTTTTCATGTACTTTAGGATATTCAAGAATGAGTCTATGAAAGGCCTACCTTAAGAGAAACAAGATATTTAAAAAGGAATTTTTTTATCATATTTATTATGATTGGAATATTTTTTTAAACACAACTTTTCCCCCTTTAACTTTACATTATTTAATTTAGAGAGGTCTGGACAGATACACAGAGTAATGAATATATTACTCTCTCACCTATTTGCGCTATTGATATATCTAATAAGAACAAAAATATTAGCAACCGGTTCTGGTGCAGGTGATAGTGTTAGATTCACAATCCTAAGGTTATGGGTTCGATTCCAACTCGTCACATCAGTTACTATTTTTTTCGCTTTCATCTTTAATTTTTTTTAATGATCTCTGATTTATTTTTCTTGGCTGTTACTCCGTAATTGGGTCACTCCCTCCCCCCCCCCCAACCACGAACGTGGTGAGATGGGCGACAGCAGGACATGGCCACAGTTCTTATTGTAGTGATTATCTTTAATATTGGTTCACACAAAGAAATCATAGATATAACTACTCTTAATCTTAACTGTAATCTTACGTCAAATAATCGTTTTGAGAAATAGTAGCTCTGCACATGTGCTTTAGTCTATTTATTTCTCCGTGTCTGTCTCTCTCTAGAATCTTGTCTCTGTGTGTGTGGGGGGGGGGGGTCCATTTCCAGGATATGGAGAGCTATGGCTACCCATATTGAAAGAAATTTTATTTTAACGTCTAAAGGCCAATGTTCCATAAATGTAACATAGATTTTATTTACAAAAATATCAAATAAAAATTGATTCAAACATTTCCGGTTTTATATCATATATAGGGAAGAGTTCAAAATATTTTTTGAAATAAATTTGGAAACTTCAGGTTAATATAAACTTTTACAGAATTTTGAAATTTTTAGGGTATTTCTTTCTCATTTCGATTAAAATTAGACAAAATTTCAATTTTGAAGTAAATTGAAAATTATTTTGTGTATTTCTACCACTTAATATATCAAAGTAAATCAATTCTTTTTTTTTGTACTGTTACGTGTGAACTAGCTATGCGCATTCAAATATGCATGTTCCATTTATGGAATATTGCCCTTTTACAAGAGAGTGGGATTCTAGAGATCTAATTTGAGTGCGCTGCTTCGATTTTCTGGTTCGAACCCCAGGGTGTCATCATTCGATATGTGCATAGGGGTAAATTTTGGATAATATGACACAGAGGAATGTGCTTTCTCGGGTGAATTGTTTATATTTATATTGGGTGAGTACTTTTTTATTCTTGTATTCTTAGAAATACATGTTTTTGTGAACCACAGACTAATCAAACCCAGATCCACAATTGTAGATAGTCTTGTTATGTTCAGCTGTATGTAACCATGTCCAAAAGATATCTCGCATTAGAAGCTGTAGGATATCTAGAAACTTTTAGATATATATATAACTAGTAGGATATTTATAACTCGCAGATATATGCCAATTGCTAATGAAATGAGAACACATCACAAATGTAGATGTTATTGGTGAAAATGATCTAGTGACAACAGTTCCAACTGATGTATGTGGAATGCTAGATATATTTTGCAACAACGAGGATGAGGTATTAGAACTCCCAAAACAAGTTCTTCAAAAGATGTAGAGCATAAAAAGCGCAACTCATGTGAATGTATCAAAAGAGGCAAGATAATTTTGAGCAATCCGAAGAAAAAGTCATTGCATGGAATAAAAAAAATTCTTCCTAGAGTCTGATTAAAAGCTCAGCTCTGGATTCCATTGGAAAAGATTTGCCATATGACCATTATAGCATGTTGGAAAATTCATTCAGAGTTGTGAGAAGCAAATCTTATTTCGCATTTGGAATTCCAAAGAGAAATGACGACAAACCTTCTATGAATGAAGGATGGGTTAATTGTCAACTGAAAAAAGATGCCAAGTCATCTGATGGCCATTATATTTTGTCTGCAGTGCAAGTACAAGGTGCAGTTTGCCAAAAAACATTATAAATGCAGTCAATGTGACAAACGGGTCCATCAGAGATGTTTTCTTTCTTTTATCACAGACATTGGAAAACAACATTGAATTTTCTGCACACATTTTTATGTTAAAAAAATCAGCATGTGTTGCGAATTTTAATTTGTAGTAGAAAATAAAAAATTTCGTGTGATAACTGTACTCCAGAAATGAAAAAATCGTGAGAATATAGTCGATACCAGTTTCCGCTTTCACCTCTCCCCAAGTGCCAATGTTCCATTTATAGAACATCATGAAAAAAAAATTTTTTTTTCTTCAAATTTCAAAGTTGATCTATGTATAAGCATGCAAAAGGACCTCGAATTCTAAATTTCAAAACAGTAAGTGATTTTTTTCATAGTTTGACCTTTAAACTGTTAACCCTTACAGCATCCATACAGAGCTGTCTTGTCCGTCCCATCAATCAACTACCAGTGGGTGAAGTCAGCTTTTGTTCAAAGTCTGATAACAGAAGAGGGGAGAGAGGGGGATGTTTCTTTTCCTCTCAAAGTAGTGTATATAATAATGCTTGCAGTATGAATAACAGAAAACAATGGTTTTTCTCTTCTTTGTGTTTTTATTTTGTGTTGGGGGGGGGGAGCATCTATCATGCTAAGCACATTCGGGAAAAAATATTCTTGAAAATAGGTGGCAATTTCTAGAAGGATTAACGATTTCCACTGTAGCAATTATAATGCAGATCAGGGAAATTTTAAAAACTGCTTAAAGGGTCAATCCAATATATACAATGAGTTTACTGATCTTTTTTCCGTGTTTGAGTTCTAAGTTGTTTTCTTTTTGGAATATTTCAGCAAGTGCAACTGCTGCTGCTGCTGCTGCTTCAGAAGAAAAGCTCGTTTCAAAAGATCTATCAACCGCATCGCCAACCGTTCCATCCCTTTCTGTTACACCTCCTAGTCAGGATCGGGAAAAACAAGAAGTATGTTTTGTTTACTATATATTTTTCATTTCAGTATGAAGTAGTAAATAAATTAATACCA
Source organism: Pholcus phalangioides (assembly GCF_987345545.1). Lineage (NCBI taxonomy): Eukaryota > Metazoa > Arthropoda > Arachnida > Araneae > Pholcidae > Pholcus > Pholcus phalangioides. Next base: position 2,540,474 of record NW_028301625.1, on the reverse strand, counting down.
TATATTCTTTCATACATAATGTAACTCAATTTTTGTGCATAAAATTATGTATGATTACTAGCCTGCAATGTGTTATCCCCTGTGGTGGTGGTCATGTGGAACACATACTGCTGTAATAAACGATTTGGAAGCATTCTGTTCATTATTTGCATATCTCTTCTTTGACTTGTGTATGTCAGCATCACCTATCGGCTGTTTTTTTATGTTATTTTTTTCAAGTTATTTTTTTCCTGTCTTAAAAAAATTCTCTTGACCTAGCGATGCTAACTCTGCAAACCGTTTTTTATTTCTGTTATTTTTTCGGTTTTTATGAATTTTTAAAGTTTTTACGGACTTTTTGCCCATCCTGTATATAGTATATATGATATAAGGAGCTATAATATTGTCAACTTGATATAGCTGAGCCTCATTTAAATTAAATCAGAAAAAAAAATAAAAGCATTTTTTTAGTGTATTAATAAATTATAATTTTTGTACTGGGGCGCCCCTGCCGCGCCACATTCACTGTTTGGAAATGACCCCATAGCCCCGTGCATCTGGCGATTTGTGGTGAAATATAATGAATCATATTTAACCTGTGCAATGGTTGAAGGAAAAAAATATTATAGAAACATTAAATAGTATTATAATTAAATCTTAACTTAAGATCACGCACACATTAAAAAATTAAGATGGTGATGAGGAAAAAGAATATCTCAGTTGGGTTGGGAGGAATCAAACCCACAATCTTTGCTATGTGTCCCATGGTTTAACCACTGTACCAATTGCAAACGCCGCTTTCTTTTAGAATTAAGTATATCTATTATTAAACGTTGCCAAGGAAATATGTTGGTGCCAACCAACAGTCGCTAGAAAAACGTGTGCGACAGGGTGTCTACCATCACGGAAAAGTCACAGAATGAGAAAAGGCCACAGAAGTCCCAAAATTTAAGTGAAGGTCACCGATTTTTTTTGATTCTCCAGAGATTTTTTTTCGATTTCCCCCCCCCCCCCTAAAATCTAGTCTTTAGAGAAGCTGTAGTATTCAATATTTTTTTCTTGTCTCTGGTTTTATTCTTATTTTTTTTTTGCCCGGAGGGATGAATGGGTGAGTACCAACAGAAAAGAACAATGTCAGTGTTTAGCCACCCTACATTGGTACAGACATTATATGGGTGAGGCAAAAAAGCTATTTAGACTGGATGAACAAAAACTTTTCGTTCTTTGCTTGTCCAGACCTTATAACATCTGTAATAAAGCAGTGTTCTCACGATCGCGTAATAATTCCTGGTTGGGGGGGGGGGGGGCTGTAATAGACCACGGCAGAGTAGGGAGTCCTCTTGGGAACAATATTGGTTTTCCATAGAAAGGCCATGACCTTTCTCCCAGATCATGAAGCAGGGCTGTTGGATCTTCGGCGGGTCCTCAAGCCAGAGTTTTCACTGGGTGGGGGGCTCTGTAGTGAATTTATGGCATGAGAAAACAATAATGGTGATTGTGGCATGGGCCTTAGGGCTGTAGCCCTGTCAGTCCCATCCTTGTGGGGGGCCAGGTGAGAGGGCACAAAATTTTTCCCCCTGCAAAGGAAGAAAAATTGTTTTTAAATTAATCATTCATTTTTTTTATCACATTGATCTTTACTGACTAGCTATAGCAAACAAAATTGTACAGTACATGCGACAGAATGAGAGCATTCAAGAGAAGACAGACATCAGACTTGTTTGCCATTAATTGTGTTGACACAATATTTAGGCCAAATTCATTAATTTTCTTCATACCCAAAATATGCATGATTATGATAAATTTTATGATATTAACATTGTTCACTTCAACATTCGTAGCATAAGAGCAAATTTTGACCAGCTGATGGTCCTATTGAATGAATCTATGGATTATATTGATATTCTTGTATTGTCTGAGGTTTGGGTTTTTGAGGATGAGGTTGATCACTATAGATTGCCAAATTATAATTTATTTACGAGATGCAGAGATTATAATAGTTCAGGCGGAATTTTCGTTTATACAAAAAAATCCCTTCAGTTTTTCGAACTTGATTCTATAGTAATGCAAACAGGAGAATTGATAGTTATTCAAGAGCCTACATTAAAATTTACCATCTTCAGCTTGTACAGATCACATTCATTCCCCCAAACTCAATTTATTGAAGAACTTGATTCACTTTTTAAAAATATCAAATATAGAGATGTTTTACTAATTGATGATATAAATATTGACATCCTTAAAGCTGATTCTGGTACCCACTCAGATTATCAGGACATGTTATCCAGTCATGGATTTACCCCTTTAATTTTCAAAATAACAAGACCTCTCTCTAACTCCTGTATTGATCATATTTTTATTCGTAACTCATTTAGAATCAAGGAAATTTCTTCATCTATATTTACTACAGATTTGACCGATCATTATCCAATTTCATGTAAACTCAAGTTTTTATTGATTAATCCAAGAACTGATGATATTGACAGGAAATGCTTTAAAAAAATTGACTTATCTGGAATCGCAACCTATCTTCAACATTATAACTTTGTTTTTACAAATGAAAATCCAGGATTGGTTTTTGATGAATTCATGGTTAAACTTGAAACCATAATTAACAATCATACATCATACTTTCAGATCAAACCGAAAAATAAAAAAAATAAACCTTGGATTACCTCTGACATAGTTGACTTAACCAAGATTAAACAAAAACCAAGATGAAAACAAAAAAATACCCATTTGACATAATAGTCAAGAATGCTTACAAAAACATCGCAACATATCTCAAAAAACAAATTAGAGCGACAAAAAAAAATTATTACTCTACTTGTTTTTTGAATTGCTCTACATCATCCGAACGTTGGAAACTAATTAACAAAATACTTGGATATGATAAAAAAAACTACACTCTGCCTTCGGAAACTAATTTGCATGTACTGACTAATGATTTTAATAACCATTTCATAAATATTACACAACAAACCCACGAATACGGAAATTTTGAGCAGTATATTCCTCGCAGTGACAAATCAATTTTTCTGGCTCCCCACAGATCGAACTGAAGTTTACAAAATAGCAAAATCTCTTAAGGACACTGCATCTTGTTATGATACCTTGACTACTAAAATTCTAAAGAGCTTTCCTGAATGCATGTATCAATGAATGGCTGACCTAATTAATAATTGTATTGAAAGGGGTGAATTTCCTGAATCACTCAAATCAGTCATAGTTATTCTTATTTTTAAAAATGGTAATTAGAATAACCTCAGCAACTATAGGCCCATCTCAATATTGTCACCTACCTCGAAAATAATTGAAACACTTATTAAAACTAGGATTTATTCTTTTTTAAATTACAATAATTTCTTCTCCAATAATCAACATGGTTTCCTACCAAATAGAAATACTGAATCTGCTCTTTTAAACTTTTCTGAATATGTCTACAAGAATATTGACCAATCTAGAAAAATAATAGGTATCTTTCTGGACATAAGAAAAGCATTTGATAAGAGTGAATCATGAAATCTTGCTCTCAAAATTGTACTCCTATGGAATTAGTGGAAATACTTTTAATTTTATCCATTCTTATCTCGCTAATAGAACTCAAAAAGTTAAATGCAATAATTGTTTAAGTAAGGCCATGAAGATAATCAAAGGAGTCCCACAAGGATCTAATTTAGGACCATTATTATTTATAATTTTTATCAATGATCTATGTAACTTAAATATCAATGGTAAAATCATCACGTTTGCAGATGATACTGTAATTCTTTATTCAGGAGATGCCTACCCAACACTTATCAACAATATAAATACCGATCTGTTAACAGTTCGTAATTGGTTTATTGCTAATGATCTTCATATCAATATTTCCAAAAGTAAATTTATCAACTTTTCCTTACACAATATTCCACATATTGACTATGACATAATTTTCCATGAACCAAATTGTACTAGTAATAATTCATGTGACTGTCAACGTATACAACAAATATCCTCTATAAAATATCTAGGTATTTATATTGATCAAAATCTAAAATGGATATCTCATTGTAATCATTTAAAATCAAAACTTCGTTTCATTTTATACAAATTCTTCAACCTGAAACCATATGTAAACCGATCTTTCTTGTTAACCTATTATTATTCAATGTTTCATTCACACTTACTTTATGGCCTGCCACTCTGGGGAAGTGATTATGTCACCAATATTGCACCCATTATTTCTTTACAAAAAAAAGTTATTAGAATTTTGGCAAGCAATTACATCACTCCAACAAATGAACTTTTTCTTCAATTAAACATCCTTCCTTTAAGACATCTATACTTTTACTGATCCATACTTATAATTAAAAAAAACCAATTCTCTTTACCTCTGAACTCGTCAAGAACATCTAATAGACACAATTTTATTTACTCAATGCCTTTAGTTCATAAAACTATCCTCAAAAAACATTTTAGCTTTCTCATTCCTAAATTTTTTAATAGCCTTCCAAATGATCTCATACAGTCCCCCTAATTTTCAATTTTCAGAAAAACCCTAAAAAAACACATGCTACAAATTTTCAATATTGAAAATTATTTCTGATTTCATCCACGGAATCTCAATCACTCCCTGTTGTGTGTGTATTACTGTCTTTTCACCTCCAGCTGTCAAATTATTCATTAAAATACCCATGCTGTCAACTCTGCTCTGCCAGTCCAATTCATACATAATCATATGTTGATTTATATAGTTTTTTTTTTTATGATCACTAAAGCACCCCCCTGTGACCGTTGCATTATTTATATATATTTGTACTTTATGTATTATATGTGTTTGTGTAATCACATTCCCCAACCCCCCTTCCTATTTTGATGTTTTTTTCATGATTTTTTGTTTTTAATCTCGAAAATCAGTAAATAGTGACTATTTTACACTGTATGATAATTGAAATTTCCATTCGATATCCCATTAAATATAGCCTATAAAAATGTTGTAAAGCTGGTCAAATCCAAAATAAAATCTGCTAAACTTGAATATTTTTCCTACCAATTTTCAAAATGTAACACTCCCACAAAACGCTGGAGATTCATTGATGGTATAATTAAAAAAACTGATCGTCATAATAAACTGTTTTCCTCCGATTCTGATCCTATTTCTCTGGCTCAAAACTTCAATTCCCATTTTGTTAATATTTCCACACTCAATATCAACATAAATGAAGATTTTAAGCAATACATGAAATCGAATTCTCACTCAATATACCTTTTTCCAACAACTGCTGATGAAATCTTGACAATTATTAAAAAATTACCCACTTCTGGATCCTTTGCAGAAACAATCAATACCAAGGTCTTGAAAATTCTACCATATAATATTTTGAATACTCTCAGATTTAATAAATATATGTATGGCTAATGATATATTCCCGAGGTCTTTAAAATCAGCTATCGTAACACCTATTTATAAATCTGGAGATCCCAATGATTTTAACAACTTCAGACCAATCTCAGTTCTACCCTCTATCTCAAAAATATTTGAAACAGTTATCAAAAATAGAATTTTTTCTTTCTTGTCACATTTCAGTTTCTTTTCTAACAACCAGTTTGGATTCCTTCCTAATAAAAACACAGAAACTGCTCTACTAACATTTACTAAATTTATCGCTGAAAATATTGATAAATCTAAAAAAACCATTGCAATATTTCTTGATATAAGAAAAGCATTTGATAGCGTGAATCATCATATATTACTCAATAAGTTGTCATATATCGGAATCAGAGGTAATACTCTGAATCTAATTGCTTCTTTTTTAACTCATAGAACACAATCAGTTAAAATTCACAATAGCCTTAGCACCCCATTGGAAATAGTGAAAGGCGTCCCTCAGGGATCTGTATTGGGACCATTATTATTTTTAATATTCATAAATGATTTATGTAACTTAAACATAAATGGCAATATCATAACTTTCGCCGATGACACAGTATTACTTTACTCATCTGATGATTTTCAATCTCTTACTAACCTAATCAATACTGATTTAATTAAAATTCGAAAGTGGTTTGTTGCTAACGACCTTCAGATAAATACATCAAAAACTAAGTTTATAAATTTCTCTTCCCAATCTAACACTCACTTTCACCCTAATTTAATTTTCCATAATTGCAATTGTACTATTAATTCTGATTGTAATTGTTCATGTCTCGAACAAGTTACTACAATTAAATACCTTGGAGTATATATTGATCACAATCTTAAATGGAAGAGTCATATCAAGTACTTGCAAAAAAGACTACGACTAGCAATTTATAAATTTTACTATCTCAAATCCTACTTGAATCAGTCGTTTTTATTAACCCTTTATTATTCCTTGTTTCACTCACTCCTACTATATGGTCTAACTGTCTGGGGTTCTGACTACCTTTCAACCCTTCACCCTATAATCAGCCTCCATAAGAGAATAATTAGAATCATCACAAATAACTTTACTACACCATCAATACAACTTCATCAACATCTTGGAATACTTACATTACGTCAATTATATTTCTATAAATCTATTCTCCTCCTATTCAAAGGTCAATTCTCCTTGCCTTTAAATACATCTCGATCTTCAAATAGATTAAATAATATGTATTCACTTCCGCTGCCTCATAAAACACTGTTGAAGAAACATTTTACTTACCTTATCCCAAAATTCTACAATACATTACCACCAGAAATCACTCACAATACTAATTTATCATCCTTTAAAAAGTGTGTCAAGCAATACATATTCTCACTAGATGGTATAGAAAATTTGTTTTAATGTTTTTTTCACTTGCTCATATAATCCTTAAATAACGTAACAGTTTAATTTAACTACATGCTGCATCTAGTCGTTTTTGCTTTCATTCCAACATCTAAAAAAATTATATTTTTAGTTGCAGCATGTAGAACTGTTTTTAAATTGCACTCCTCTGTTGCCATTAATTTTTATTTTAATTTGAATAATTTTGATTTTTTTTTTTTTATTTGACTATTCTGTTTTCCATACTAATCTTTACTAGCATTTACCAGAATGGGTCATTTTTTGATTGACTCCTTGGTAAATTTTTTCTTTTTGTACTGTTATATGATAACAATAAATTTGATTTATATTATAAAAAAAAAAAAAAAAATGTTATTGAATTAACTTCATTGTAACAACCAGTATGGGACCTTGGTGTCTCCTTGGTGGTTTTCACTAACCTAATGTATTGTTATCATTCATCTAACATATTAATAAAAATTGAAATTGAAAAATTGAAAATTGAATTTAAAGGAGTATCAAGTGTTTCCAAAATTTCCAAAAGTGTGCATTGGGGCTTCTAGGAATGTTGTGGTGAGCTGAAAATATTAATTTGTGCACCTATTTATGCTTTAAAGTAATTCTTTTATATGATGAAAATATCTGTCAAACTTCTTGGGAACTGTCGATGCACCATGAATTACGCAAAGGAGGCAACTGACAAAAGAGAACCATTGGAATGCGGTGACAATCTTGTGATCTAAGCAGACACCTAGGCATGATGATAGAGTAAATAACAAGCATCTAATATTGGACTTTGAAAAATGTGAATAGGAAAAGGAATATGTGAAATCAGTCCTTTGGAAGGGCCCTTGGTTGGTTTAGTGCAGTGTTTCTCAACCGCCTGGCCCTGGCATCCGCCAAACTGGGCCGTGAGTGGTTTATTGTTTCATTTTACCCATTTATTTTCCATTACTCTTGTATATGCCCAGGCCCTCCAATCAAGAAAAAGAAATCAACTGTGCCACAGGATTCCAAACGTTGAGAACTAGTGGTCCCACATCCTGCAGTAGGGCCCCCTAAGCTGAGATCTTTGGCGGGCTCAGGACAAATTTTTTACGGGCCCCTGTGTAGTGAATTTATAGTGTGAAAAAACAAATGAGAATTACCTAATTTAGGGTCCCCGGGCTGAAACCCTATCACCCCCAATTGTGCTTCCCTCCTAATTGGAAAATCAGCCGGACTATGTTTGTACCCTTACACTATGGTTTTGGCTCTCGTATATAAGAAACATTTCTTTCAATTTTTTTATTTTACCTGCACGTTGTAATGCGAAGTAAGAAATGGGCTCATTCGTGCACATTCTATTTAACAGCATTTTCTTCTAATGGGCATTCCTGTCTGGCGATGCGTGTCGATTCCGACGGCAAACTGCTGATTTCGACAGTTGGTGCCAATCATTGAACCGACTAAACAATCTGCTTGATTAGTTACACCTTGCTCTATTCAATATTTTTGGGTATTTTGCTCTGTTTTGAGCCTATTATTGCTATGCAATGCAGCTGTTGTGCACCCGGCTTAATATTGATCAATAGTGTGTTTAGTAGTTTTGCATTCGCAAGATGCGTTTTCAATAAGTGTGGGTGACATCCCCCATCCTACTTTTTCTAATTTTTTGAGTGGGAGTCCTGCGAATAAGAAAAGGTCACCAAATTTTACTTTTGGTATTTGGTAGACACCCTGAATAAGTTTTTCTGATTGTAATTATATAACTTCCTAATCAATATTTAGTATGTGGTTTCCCCCAACCCCCACACTCCCTTTTTTCCATGAATTGGAAAACGGGCAGTGTTACGCTGTTTATGGATAGAGTAGGATTTTTTCTTTCAGAGGTTGGCAAGTCTGCATATAGTACAAAAACAGTGGAACTATTTTTTTCAAGGTCACGACAGCTTGATCACTATGGAGAGTGAGGAGGGAAATGTTGGTACACAGGTTTTCCCCCCTCCATACCTTTTCCTCAGAACTCAGATAAAATGCGTCCTATGGGGGACCCGTGAACAAAATTTGCATGCATCCTTTTTGGATATTTGACATGCTATAGCAGTGTTTCCCAAACTTATTCAGCCCATCGCCCCCTTTTCAAAAACAAAATTTCTCATCGCCCCCCCCCCTGGAAGAGATGTTAAAATTCACATTAAAAAGTCGAAAGATGCAGTGACAAATTTTCAATTTTTTTGCATCAATGTTTTCCTGAAACATTTCTAGTATGAAAAAGGTTAAAAATTCTAAAATAATTACAATTAAAAAAAGTTACAGTAAACTTCATTGCAAAACAAAAAAATTAGACTTGTGAATTATAAAATTATAAACATGCGTATAGCACAAAACATATGCATTTATTGTGGTCAAAGTAATATTCGCATCACACAAAAAATATCCATTAATGTTAAAATTATTTTAAAAAACAGACGCAAAACTACAATTGTTACTTAGTTTTAATAAAAATAATTTCATTATTAATAGATGTTTTCTAAGTGTGATGATTGTCGCTTGGTTTTACTAAGAAGCATTCTCAAATCCTCACAATTGAATATCTGTAGGTGATTTTGATTTTTGTCGAAAGATTTGTGACTGCATCGAAACGTCTCGCACATGAAAAATGTTCAGCTACATTAGAACCTCTCAATAACGGAAACTCACGGCAGGGCCGTCTTAAGAGCATCGTGGATCCCCCCCAGCCAAGTGATTTTTTTTGAGGCTCTACCTGGGAAACAACTTAAATTCAACTACTCGTTTTTCTGAGGCCTCTCTTTTCTTCAGGAGCCCATGCGTTAAAACGGCACTGACTCACAGGACCGAAAATTTTCGCTGTTAAGGAGGAGTGTCTGTTAATGGATAGTAAAATAATCAGTCTCGTATCTGGAGTCTTGTTGAATTAATTCAAAAAGTGTTTGGTAACTGGAGATGTCCGTTAAAAACGGAGTGTCGGTTGTGGGAGGTTCCACTGTATATACCCATAAATTCCCAGGTACAGTATTGGCTTTTGCAGCCCGAAAATTAGCCATCTTCAGATTTGAATGTCAGACCGTCTTTTAATGCTATTTCTGTCAATTTTTCTTGTAAATGTGATAATTGTTATTGTTGGAGATTGAAAAGAAAAGTACAGACCTGCCAACTCTCCAGATTTAGGCAGAAGACTCCGGATTTTTCATCCTTCCTCCCGCTCCCCAGATTTGTTAAAATTTCTCCGGATTTGGCAAAAAATGAGATTTTACGCGAGCTTTCACGTTGTCATGGTGCCAATAGTTACCGTCGTCGTTAGGGAAAACACCCATAAAGGAGTCATTTCCATCGAGAGAAGCAGCCGTAAAAAAAAGTCTCTGTAACCGCATTTAAGCAACTGGCAAATACGCGACTTTGTTTTCGTAGTATTTATCGGCAATCATTAATCAGGGGCATGACCTTGGTTGCCGAAATTCCTGTATAATCGTTATTGTATTCCATTAACAGCCGCACGGTAAACACGTTTTTTCGTCCGCAGCTTTGTAATTTGAATTTTTTAAAATTGTTTCTTCCGATTAAACACCTTCAGAAAGAAAATAAAAAACTTCAAGCTATATACAGCTAAATATAAAGCTTTTAAGAATTCATATACCCAAGATTATCAATCACTGATAGCATCCACGAAAGGAAACGCATACTTTATAAACAGTATGTAGATGTGATTTCTCTATTCTGCATGGAAAGACTAGCATGGAATTATATTATTCTCAGGGGCAATGCTGAACCTGCCTTGGGGGGGGAATAATATAACTTTTTCTTAATTTATGAAAAAAAAAATTTGAATTTTTTTTTTTTAATGAACTTTTTTTTTGATCGAGTCTATGGGGGGGGGGGGGTACCCCTCTCGGGAGAATCTCTGGTTTTCTGGATTTCAAAAGTTGGCACGTCTGAAAGTATCCAATTTTCATTCAGTACAGATTATTTCATTGCAGATTGTAAGGATCCCTTTTTTTGGGAATATGTGATGATCATGTTATATATATTATAAAAAAATAAATATTATTTTATTTGCACCTTACACATTCCTGAAACAATTTAAACTACATTTAACAGGTGTTATGTACTCCTATGAAATCGGGTGTCCAGAAATTTTATTTTATACAAAATTATTTGCACCAACACATGTTGGAGTGTTTTACTTTGACATGGAGCACAAAATAAGGTTTTGATGAAATAAGTTCCGGTGAATGTATAAACCTTCATTGATGATAAAATTCAGCCAATCCTTATTACTCAAGATTGAACAAAGCCACTTGCACCCAACTTAATTAGAAATATATATTTTTAATGGAATTGATGCAAACTACTCAGCGGTTTCGATTTTATAGTGACCGTCTTAGAAATATGCGCACATGGCTATCCAATTAGAATTAGTGTTGTTGTAACGCACTAAATACGCAGTCGTGTTCACACTCTCTGAAGCATGGGTCGGCAACCAAATTTACCTGGCAATCTACGGCTTTATGACTTTTCCCTGTTGATGTGATCAGAGGTGGGACATGAGCCCCAGCTGTTCCGTTGTTTTTATTTTAAACACTAGAATACTGCGAAAAAATTATTCTAGTTTTGTCTTTGAATTGTCGATTCGATTTTTACTAATCTTGTACATTTGCAATTAACCAGTCAACTGTCCAATTAATTTCTCCGAGCGTTACCCGCAGTGCCCACTTTTTTATGAAGATACACACGCTTTTCCCTTTTTTTCCTTTTCTTGGAAGTTTGAAATATTAAAATATTTTTTTATAGCATGTTTTTTTATAGCTCGAATGTGTCGAGACATAATATGACACCCCAAAAGTGGGGAGGGGCGGTCATAATGTCCTGTGACTAAAAGAAATGTTGTTGATGGATTTATGTGGAACCATAGTAGTTGAACCTTTGCTTAAAGATATACGAGTAATAAAACAGATGCATCTTCGTAATGGAATCTGAAAAAAAAAGCAATGGGGATGCAGCTTTGCAAAACATGACAAAGATGATAGTAATAATAATCTCAGACATTGAAATATAATTGTCAACTCCATCTATTGATGAAAGATAGCTTGTAGAAGGATGGCTGTACAGAGATGGCAGCACATGTATGACTTTTTTTATTATTTCGTCATATCTGTGAAAAAGACAGAAAAGTCTTCGTGTCGGCAAATGCTGCCGTAAGCAACACCATTACGTATATCAGCGACGGCAAATGCTGTCTTAACCACTTGACTGGTGAAAAAGACCAAAAAAAGTTGGCGCGTCGGCAAATGCCGTCGTTGGCAGCAACATTACATATGGCAGCAAACACTGTCGTAACCACTTGACTGGTTAAATAGGTTTGTAATTAAGAATTGTAATAATCCTTTCCCTCATAAATTAAAGAAAGAACCAACGATAAAGGCAAATAAGGAGGAAACCGCCATGAATTCTCAAAGCATTTCGTTACACTATGGGTGCCGTCTTCAAAGGATTAATACAACCACTATCAACGCAGACTGGGGATCCCACTTGGGTTGATTACCAAATTATAAGCACATCAGAAAAAACATCAATTCAAGTCAGAAACCGTGGTCAGAATCAAGTGTGTCTTTCACGTGGACTTTCTGCCCACGGCCTACTTTGCTCAAATAAGCAAAATTGGTCATTTAATAAAATGTGATACATAATTATTCATTTCGATTAGCAATAACACTACTAAATGATTTGAACTCAAAATGTTCAACAATAAAGTTTGTAAAAAAATTTGTTTTTGAAATGGTCAATCTTGGGAGCTCGTGAGACATTCGCTGGTGTTTTCGGTTTGTTATCCAAGTAAATTCTGAAACGAACTCGAATGCAAGTATTTTTTTTTTTTTTTGTTATATTACCTTATTTTCTGTCATGTTATTTCGGATGTGAACGGTTCCATAGGAGAAATGGAGTCTCTTGCCAATGAAGATAATAAACGAATAAAAAAAAAGAAGACATCTGTGTGATATTTTATTTAGATAATTTCTCATACAAACCATTATCTCGGCATTATATTCGCGGGGTAAATGAAATATTTAGACTCAAATCACAGAGGCCTAATTCCTGCCTTGCGCAGGATGTCTTTGTGTCTAAGTCGGGCTGCCATTTATTTTTCAAATCGCCAAAGTTACTGCGATATTACATAGGTCCATATTTTAAGAAAATGTAATTTTACATTATTTCAAGCGCAGGTCTCTTTTTTTCTTGATTAAAATTGGCAACCATCGGGGGGATTGCAATTGACTCTTTTTGTTTTCCACATATAATTCTGAATGACAATTATTCTAAATATTTACCATTGTTTTATAAACATATCTTCTGAAATCTTGTTCGATTGCAATGAATTTCAACCCTTTCAGCTCAAACATATTAAAAGGAAAAAAATTCTGATGAAACCACGCTAATTAAACATAAAAATACAATAAGAAAAAATCCTTTCAGAGAGATGATTGATAATATGATTATATCATTGAGTAATACTATTAATATAGAATGCAAAAAACCAACGATGTTCACTAAAAATATCCAGAAATATTTTGGTGTTTATTTCTGTATTTTTAATGAATATCGTTGATTTTTTGCATTCTACATTGTTAAAAAGGTAATTCCATAATACTATTAATATACTAGGATGTTTAAAAATGAGTCAATTTCAAATTGAGTAGAATCACTCTTGAAAGGTCATATGAAAATGCATCGTTTTCTTTCAAGGAAAAACACTACATAACCAACTTCTACTGAACTAACACCATCGCGAGAAAAAATTTCTATCATCTGATGCTGAAGGAGCGTGTATCCCCCATCCGTATATTCTGTGCAATATTCGAAGGAAAAACTATGCTTGTTTTCGGAGATAGTATCAAAATTTCCTTTTTATCCTTATTGTCATAATCAGTGCGGTTACTGATAGCGCTCTTGATAAGCATTAATAGATGGCATAGGTACCGAAACCTAGGAGCTGGGGCCTTTTGAGCCCCTCTCCCCCAATAAATTTTTAAGGGGGTTCTGAGTCTAGCCCCCCCCCCCTCCCGCAATTAATTTCTAAAAATAAAATGCAATGCACGTTCTCTGTCTTGTGTATACGCTTGAGTCTCGTGTATACGGGACGACAAGCAACTTTATGCTTTCCCCCTCCAATATTTTTTTCATGTCGGCGCCTCTGATAGATAGTACTGCCCAAGTGCTTTACTTAAGTTATGGAAATCAGTCAATATAAGAGGATTTAGTAACATCAAAATTTTGATGGGGAAAAAATATATTGTATTTACGGTGTAGATTCATCAAACATCTTCCGCATTACATTTATTTCGGACACCATCAAAATTACAAATACAAACAAAAAGGTCCCAAGAGGCAAATTGCCCAACGAGGTGGCTGAAGCTGATATGCATGTTTGAACCATGAAATGGAGGTCCATGCGTTGTGTAACAAATACTTTAGATATGTGACTTTTTTTTTTTGTTCCTAAGCGGCTTTTTTATAATAAAAAAAACCAGCATACAAAAAGACCATAGCCATAGATGAATGAACAGTGATGCTAAAATCATGCTCCCCACCCGCATCGTCCCGAGGCTAGGTTCTTTGGCGGGCCACATCTGTATTGAATTTATAATGTGAAAAAAAAAGAGAATCTCTCGTCTCGGGGCCCTGAAACCAGCTGCACTTTTTTGGGTGATGATAGTTCCAATAATGAACAGTCATTAGCAAAACCAGTCATTCCCAGATGGTGTTGAAATCTGCGACAGAAGGCTTTATCGATCAATTACAGTTACAATACATCTGGAATGTACAGCACATATTCAAGGAGGGAAAAACACTTTAGCTCTGCTACCTTAACAGATGAAACAAGTACAACTACTGTGTGCAAATATTCTTAGTTTTTTTTTCGCTCATAGGCACGGATATTTACGAAGGCTTTCGTGGGAAAAGAATCCCAGTTTTCCAAAAACTTTTTTCCCTTTCGTTCTCCGATCGCCCCCTTATGCCCATTCGTAGCCCCCCAATTGCATCTGTAGCTGATATCGCCCCCTTGAATAGTCCCATCGCCCATTTTGGGGAACACTGTGCTATAGCATGTGAGCAGCATCTCTGGTGAATATCTGCATTCCCGGAGAAATATCTAAGCTCTTATTGAATATTCAAATGTGTCACTTTTGTAACATTTAAGGATGCGAACAGTTTGACATCTTTTTCTTGCTTTTACAATATGTGAAATTTCATTCTTTTGTAGCTATCAAATGCAGCTGAAAATGATGAGTCACAAAGTCCATGTGCTAGTACTTCCACAACACCAAATGTTGAATCAGATTCTTCACAGCAAGATTCAGCTCAAAAAGACCCTAAAAAGAAAAATAGATGTCATGTTTGTCGAAAAAGAGTTGGTCTTACAGGTTAGAATTTTTACATAGTATATTAGTTTTGATTATACAGTTGAGTTTGCTTTTAACATAATCAAATGCAATCAGTTAATTCAAAGCTCAAGGGGGACAGCAAAAAAGTTTAACTATCCTATATTAATAAATTGGATAATTACTACTATCACCAAAAATGAAAAACTCATAAAAAATGTATTGAATACCATCACTTGCTATGCCAGTTTCTTTTTTGTTGCAACTGGTGTTTGCATAAAATGTAATCGATCAAAAGAACTATTTCATTTGTAAAATTGTAATTTTGACTTGTTTTCTTTTGGATTTTTATTTTAAACATTGCACTAAATCTTCAAGTGGATTTAGAGAATAAAAGATACAGAAACCTTTACTTTTCTATCCTGCCCACAGCATCTGCAAGTGTGTGAATAGGGACTTCTGTTGCTTTTTTTAGGTTCATTATCATCCTCTTCATGAGAAATTCAATGTGACTTTATTCTATACTTTTTCGCCAATGCATTCATAAGTAAACTATAATTTTTTCCCAGGAGGTGCTTGTTGAATAAGCATGAACTTTTTTGGATATGGTGAAAAATGTTGCTAACCCACATTGATATTCCAAAAATTGAATGAATGATAATGCTAGAGACAATTTAACAGAGAAGTGACCAGGATTTTTCAGCACTTCTGTTGATAAGATGATTGCCACATACACACAAAACTTTTGTATTTCCTAGATAACGGCATCTGCCATTGGCCGGTGCTAATTAAGTCATCCAGTAGAATTCCAGCTGCCCACGGAATGACAAAAGCCAGTGTGTATATGGAAGTAACAATGAAAGCAGTATTTCTTATTTAGAGCCACAACGATAAAAGTTCAGACTTGGTTGATTATAATTTTTTAAATGTTTTAATGTAGGCTACACATTATACTCTGGAAAAGATCAGTAAACCATGTAATAAATAAAAAAATGACTAAAAGTTAGCCGTAATTATGAGGAAAGAGACATTTTGTGTGCAATTGACATATCTGACTCAGACTTTGAATTATCCAAACTTTAGGGGGGGGGGGATCTAATTAAATAAGTAATTCATACTTAAAATTGAATAGGAATCTTGGGGGGGGGATCCTAAAATTCGAATTATCCAAAAATTTGAATTAAACTTTCTTTCTGTGCAATATGAAAGCAAAGACAAAGGTCTAAGAATTTTATTGATAGTGTTCAATAGTGTTCTACTTTATTGCTCATTTCTTGGCTGCTGGGGTCTCATATTAACCTTGAATGATAATCTAGATAATTGGAAATTTCTACAGTATATAGACAGTTGACAGGCACAATAGATTAGTGTAATGGACAAGTTCTTTAACTTTTTCTGTTCCAAAGGTTTTTCAAAAGCATTATAGCGAGTCTTCTTTTTATAGCTTGTTTGCCATTGAATCAGTATACCATTACCCAGGGTTGGGAAGTTTTTTCCAAGGTATAAAAACCCATGGGAAAGACCAGCCAGAAAATAAGTTTTTCCCACTGAATGCGGAAGAAACTGTTACATAACAATTATTTCATTTCATATTCATGCAATCATTAGCTCAGTGCAGCATGGTTGTTTAACAAAATAACTTTTTTGTTACGCAGCCAATAGGATGTTCCAAAGTTGAGTGGACAGAGTTGTCAACTGCTATGAATTGTTCGTAGTTTCTACAGATGGCTCTGCTTAACTCCACTTGTTACGGGAGATACTCTCAATACTATGAAAAACATTTTTTTCTTTAAATATATATGTTACCGGCAAAGTATGAAATCCAGGCATTCTATACAATGCTTGGTCGTTTCAGGCAAAGTATGAAATATCGGTTTTATTCTATACTTTGCCTAGGCATTCTATAAAATGACTAAACCACAATAAGGCAAAGTATAAAATTCTTCATCTATAAAACAAACATTGACAAAATTTTCATTTTATAAACCGCAGGATGCCAAATACGCCAAATAAAATGACTCTTGTTGAATTATAAATTTTTTTTTCTTCAGAAAAATTTCATTTTCACTCTCATGAAAAGGGATCTGTTGAGGGACGGTATAAACTATTACAATTTCTTCCAATTAAAATTTCACAGAATTTTCATGATTTATTCTCTGAAACATTTCCCTTTGGCTCTCGTGAAAAGGGATCTATTGAGGGACGGTCAAAGGTTAAATGTGGTGATCAACGCTGAGCTCACATTGCTATAAATATGAAATTTGGTTAGTATTATATTTTATAATATAGACTCACTAAGACAGGAATTTTGGAAATTCAGCCCCCAAGGGTGTCATGAGGGGTTCAAATGTTATTATGGGGAAATCATTGGCAAGCAATTTTCAGATTTCCAAATCCACGCACGCGATCAAAGCTGCGGGTAACAGCTGGTGTTGATATAAATTTGTTGCTGCTTTGGTGATGTTGAATTTTTTATACATTTTCATACTTTTATTTTATTTTCCTTGCAGGATTCTCATGCCGCTGTTCTGGCTTATTTTGCAGCCTTCATAGATATTCTAATGAGCACAATTGCACTTTTGACTACAAAGAACTTGGTGCTAAAGAAATCAGAAAGAATAACCCACTTGTTGTTGGAGAAAAGGTCCAGAAAATATAATGTCACAGATAATAAAAACTTTTAGCAATGAGTCGTCACCATCTTAAGGCAAATTTTGAATTGCTTGAAGGCTTTCTCATAACCAAGATGCAAGATGGCCATAAAAAATAAAAGAGAATAAAAAATGGAATGTCTTGCTAATTTTTTTTCCTCCATATTAAGTTTGACATAAGCCTTCTCTCTGCCTTCAGTATGTCATTAAGCTATTATCCAGTCTTAGTTTTAATATATAATAGCGGAATGTCGTGGTTTGGTTCCTAGTTTTGAATTTCGTGGTTGGTGTTTTTTTCGTATCAGATAATCATTGAAATGAGTTTAATTTTTTTGTTTACATTATGTTGCATTAGCCAGTATGTCATATATTGTGGAAAAATGTATAATAAAATTTGAAATTAATCAAATTTGGAAAGCTTTGTGCATAGTGTGAAAGAACTTTTTTAACTGGTGCAAAGTATTTCAAAATGAAATGAAAGATTTCCTAATATGATGTACTGGTATTTTTACCCATATAATTAAAATTTGCATGAAAATGAACAGAGCCTTTTTTAAAAAAAAAAATCTCAATACCATATGATTGCAATTAATATTTATTTATTGCTGTTTGTGAAGTCACAATTCAAGTGACTCAGTTTTAACAATCCTATGCCACTGAACAATTTGCATGATAATGGTGAAAGTATTATTACATGTTTGAGTCAAAGTTTTACCATTAACAGTTTTGCTTTGATATCATTCAATAAATATTCATTGACTTTAAATTTCATCCAAGGTTTTAATAAGGTACATTTTAGATTAGCGTTTTGTAATTTTTTCAAACATAAGACAAACACTTTTTGATTTAAATCATTTATGAAACTTGTGACAATATTTTTTTCAAGCTGATGAAGTAGTAATTATCTTGTGCTTATATAATATAAAATTTGTTCAAGATAGAATCATTTAATGCCTATAGCTGTCTTTTTCGCGGTCAAGTTTAAATGTTTGGATTTATATGTATTGGTGACAAAATTTTCAGTCTGAAATGCATGTGGTTTTAAAAGGAAACAAAAATATTTTTGTCGCAAAGTTTATAGTTTGAATTATATGCTGATAATTTTATTTTGGTATAGGTAACAGAAGTAATTAATGCTGCTGGAAGTTCCATTGTGACCTAGATACATGAAATGCGCAAGTTTAATTTATTTCTCCAAGTGCCTAACTTTGTCTTAAAGTTGGTAATGCAATGATTGAAGCTGAATTGTGCTTCAAATGTGATTCATTACTTGAAATTCCTTCATATGGTTATTTTGCTAATAAATTTATTCTTCAATCTTTAGAAATGTATAATATCTATTATTTATACTAATGTAATATTTTTTCATTACAACCATGCTAAAAAATACCCGGTGCTGTTTTAGTTTTAAAATTGTAATAGAACTTAGACTTTTTGTTTTATCATTGAACTTGTTATTGAACACTTGGTACAAATCATATTGCACTTTATTTGTAGAAAACATATTAAAGTAAAAAGCATGATTTTTTGTGTTTGTGTGTATATAGTTTTTGTACTTCAGTTTAATAAACCACATGGGAACAAAAAAGAAAAGTCATAATGAACTAAAACCAAAAAAAAAAACCCCTTGGTATTCATTACTAGTCAACTTCATTTAGTATGAATTTTTATTTTTCCTCTCCTATGCAACTATTGCTTGTTTTTCCTGTGATTTTATACAGGAGTAATGATTAATTCTTGAATATTGCTCACACTAGAGATGTGTATTGAAATGCTGTACTGGGTGGGGAGGAGTACACTTGTAGCATCAGGATAAAACCGATGGATGAACAATCTTTCAAGACATGAGATGCTCAAAACCTAACGAAAAAAAAAGGCAGTTTTGATTAAAATTTTTATACTTGCTAAGAACGTTGGGCAATTGTATTCAGACAATTTTTGCTTGTGATTAATTCAAGCCAATTTATAAATTTTTTAACAATGTATATACGTGCTTGCTTGTTACTATTTTGTTTAGGGAAAAGTAATTTTGGTCGTTAAACTTGAAAAAAAATTAAGTAGTTTATGGGATACTTTTGCTAACAAAACCAACATAGGACTATACATTAAAATTTTTTTTATTCCAAGTGCGAGAATCAAATATTTTATTCAAATAGTCAAGTGAAATGTGTAAATGAACAATATTAAGCCAAATTATCGTGTCTGGTTTCTAACAAAATTGGTGTGTAAATCATTGAAATCTAGAAATAATTTTACAAAGTACTGTTTTAAGGATGCATATGGGGCACGTAACCATTAGAATTTAAAAACGCTACAAAAAAATACAATACTTAAGTGTTTGACTGCAATGCTAGATTTATATTATTCATATTTCCTTGTTTTTAGTTATGAGCCATATTAGTGTTGTTATAAATATTTTCCCAAGTTTGTTAAACTGAAGTGAGATGCTATAACAATTTTCCGAATCGGCTGGTTTTTATTTTTGTTATGCAAGTGATTTGAGTTTTTGTAATTTGTGCCTAATGACATGATATTGATCATCTTTTTTTTTTCATTTCAAATCTTGGTTAATTAAAGATATTTGTTCGAATTTTTTTTCGAATTGTTGATGTATAACACTGATTGACAACTTGAGCTATTATGAATGTAATGCCTTTAGTTTTATAACAATCTCATTGGTATCTCGTCAGCTTAAAAAAATTGCTTTGTGCATTTCTGTTTGTTGAAAGCTATGCTTGGCCATGCAACCATAATGGAAAGCCAATGAATGCAGCCACTGTGCCTTAATCAAATTTTGTGGCCAAATCGATGCTTGTGTGGAGATATTGTCATATTTTAAATGATTCAAATTCCATAGTTTAATATGTAAAAGGAAGGATAGTCTCATTATTTGAGGTTCCTACTGCAAGATCAGAGTGCACATGGCCAAGTATTACATACCATGTAGTAGTAATATTGACTTTTGGATATTTTAACTAATAGAACATTCCATTTTCAAATTAAATTTATGCAATGAAAACAATTGAATAACAAGTATGCCAGGGTTATTGTAAATTTCAGTGGCAAGGTTTTGTTAAAATGAATTTTTATATATATATAATGTTTTATTAATGTAAAGTTTACCATCATACCATATGAAATTTGAAATGGGAGAAAGCTTGTTATCTTGCTATGATTTATTAACCTCATCTATTAATCTCAAGTTTAAGGTCGCTCATATACAATGAGCCCTTACAATGTTTTGATCTTGATAGTAGATGGAATGCCTTGAAGAATGGATTGACTTTTATTTATTATGAGAGACCTGACTGCCTAATATATATTACGTATTATATATATAAATAAATGTTCACACACATATGTATAATTTTTTTTGTTTGACTCGCCGATATTTTGTGCATAATTGTATATTAATATTTTGTTTAAAGTGTAGTAGCTATGCTATTGCGATCATAGTATTTTTATTTTTTTGAAAGCTATGAACATATTGTGAAAAATTGGTAATAATAAATTCATTATCTGCAATAAAATGATAGAAAATATGAAATAACATAAGCTGCATGTTTTTGGTGTAAACTTGCATCTTCTGCTAAACACATGAATGTAGCCTGCCATTTATAGCTATGCAAATATGTGCTGCCACATGTAAATTCTGTTTAATTTTAGCTTTTTAAAGCTGCCTCTTGAGTACATATTGTATATAACATCATTGAGCAATTTTAGGTTTACATTTTCATATTAATGGACACTTCTGGTTTATATTAGTTACAATTAGGTTCAAATATATTTATGTGAACATATGTAAATTCAGTGTTATAGAGAATGGTTTCCAAATCAGTAGATAAAACTGGCAAAAACTTGATCCACGCAGCCTTCCTACTTATTGATATAATCACTCGTATACATACAATGCATATATATCTTTCCAAAGAGTTTTAAAACATAAAAGCTAAAATGCATCTTTTGTTCAAAAAATTAGTTTTTAATGTTTTTATAACACAAACACTACAACATGTAAATTGTTCAACAAGGTGGCAGAGTCATCTGATCAGATAGCTGGATTTGATCATATGAAAAACGTGAACTTATTTTCAGCAACTAGTTGTCATACTGAGGGTAGTATTCACAGACATGGGTTAAACTAGTCACATTTTTTGCATAAGAGATCCACTCGGTTTGGTTAAAATTTAACTAATCCATGTCAATCTCCTATCCAAAAATTGAGACTATAGCTTAAACCATGTCTGTGAATATCACCCTGAATTGTTCACTGGTGCCATTTTAATTTAATGCTTTGTTTGCTTATGTAAAATGTAAAGTTTCTATGCAACACCCATGTTTTTCAACTAGTAGCAACTTCTGAAACTAGTGCATCATATTCATATAACTGAGCAGTTTTTTTACTGTTTTCTTCATTGCAGTTTATATTTGAAAATTTCAAGTAAAACTATCAATCTTTATGAATATTTTCTGAATTATTCTGGCTGCTGTCATTTTAACCCTTTATGTCCTGAACATGCATTACACCTATGCATTTTTGTATTTGGTACATTAACTAAACCAATGTTTCCCAAAGTGGGCAATATCACCCCCTTGGGGATGATGGAATGGTCCAGGGGGCAAGAAGCTATAGATTTAACCACGGATTCACTTGAGTTAAGGGGTGATAAGAAAAAAATTCTGAAGAAGGGAGACGATGTGGAATGAAAATTATGGGAAACAACTACACTAAAGATGACACTGCATGAGACAGAAAAGTAGTAATGAGTATTTTACTGTCATCTCTAAGCATCCAACCATTGGGTACTGGAGGGGGGGGGGGGGTAACGCCCTCTCTTAGCTGAGATTGGTGTCTTTTTGCTGTAAAAAAACAAAACCCACCCCCGTGAAGGAAAAAGATGCCCCCATAACATACAGAAATTTATCTTGTATGCTTTTTTTTAATGTCATCAGGAGTTTTAAAAATACATGATGTAAGCAGAGGCAGTGGCACAAAGAAATCATTTTGGGCTTAGGACATCATTGAAATGTTTCATATATACCGGGGTTAACATATCAGCTTGAGGAGCATAGGTTGCATTGTATATTAAGCCCCCCCCCCCCACTGAATAATAAGCGTTTTTTTTTGTGGCACTTTCCAGTACCATGAGGATATAAAGGGTTAAGTGCCTTCTTTCTGATTTTCATGTTGAGAGTTCACTCATATCCATTAATTTTTTCTTCATGTCACTTTTTTTATGTATGAGCAGAGCTTGACATGTGCCATTTTGACATGGTGACTATATAAATGGTATTGGTGATTAAAAGGGATATATATTATATACCTGACACCTAGAGTTTTTTCGATTTATCAAGCCCTGTGTATGTGTGAATATCAGCAACTTGCAGGAAATAGAGAATTCAGATATCTTTCAGAGAGGTTCATGTAAATGTGACCACTATACAGCTCTTCAGTGGTTCCAAAATGATTTGAAGAGCTGTGAAATACACTGCCTTATACATTGTGTCAAATTTGCCTTAGAGTTGTAGAATATCAACTTAGGTGCTTTTATAGCCCTCCTTTTCAAATACAAAACCTGTCAATCATGTCCCTATATCGTTGTCTGAAGGATTTCTTTAGTATGTTATTTGCTCTATTGTTGCTATGCCAGTTTTATTGTGCAGAGTTTAACCTGTATAGCAATATCCTTTTGAAAGTACAAATTTTTCTGAGTGTTCTGCCTAAAACAGGATTGACATTTAAATGCAAAAACTTATTTACAAAATAACCCATTTGTATGAATAAGGGCAGTGATGTGGGAAAAAAAAAAATCATGCATCATCCATAACTTCCTATTTTTTTATCTGATCAAGTTTTGCGCCCATTTTCTGATGCATAAAAGTTTTTTAGGCTACTACACTGTCATAGCCTTGCTTGTCAAAGTTTTCGCTCTTCTAATAATTTTTCCAGGTCATTTTTCACTGTGTGAAATTAATATGCTAGCAAAGCAGTGACCTTTGGTTTCATATGCAATGAGCTTGAGAAGTTTCAAAAACTCCAATCTACAATGGTCCAGTAGCCTGAAAAACTTTTTTGCCTTTCAATTTTTTTCCTGCTGTCACCAATCGATTGGGATAGATTGATTTTGTGTAGTCTGTCATATATGTATATTGATTTGCTGATTAAACTATTTCAATTAAAATTTCCCATTTAAACATGCATTGTTTGTGATTTAGAAGAAATAAATTCCTCATGGCATTCAACTACTTGTGTTTGGACGAGCCTGTCAGTCAGTCCCCCCCCCCCCAAAAAGAGATTTGTTCATGAACTATTCGGGGAAAATGGAATTAAAACTTTGATCATGGACCCTTAACCCTCCAGCCGCGGGTGGTTTCTGAAATTTTCTGTACAAAATCATGGGGTATTTTTACCCACTATGTATATAGAACATGATAATAGTACCCCATGAAATTTTTTAGAATTCTTGAAATGCACTATTCCTGCTGATAGAGGGTTAAGCAGTCATCCCTTAATGCAGTGGATCACCCATTATTGTGCAATCGCTGTTGACTATTGACTTTTTTTAAAAAATATTTTTGAATCTGACAATAAGCAGAAAATACACGGTTGGCTATTTTGTGTTCATGAATCTGAAGAATAAAAATTAAGTAATTTCCTTTTATAAATAAAATATACAAAAGGAATGTGCTCATTTGTCACATTCTTGCCAACTGTTTCAGTAATCATCTGAAATATATAGCATAAAGAAAACCTTTTGGGGTAAATCATATTTGACAATCACTTGACCCCTAAATTATTAGCGGACTTGCTCAATATCATTCTCCTCAGTATTTTTTCCCTCTGCTATAATAGCTCAAGTTCAAATGCAACTTTGTCTTTTTTTGATGGAGATTATCAGAGAAAATTTTGTATTTTTGTTGAAGTAATTGAAAAAAAAACTATTGTTGCTCATTTATACAGGGTGCATAGCAAACGAGTATGGCATTTTACTGGCAAACCGTTGATCCTAGGGGTGTACTTCTAATTAAGTTTCCAAATAACAATGTAGTACTCAGATATGTCATTCATGTTTCAAGGGGTTGTATAATTATTAAAATTAAAAAACTTACATATATAACAGTCCCTGTGTGCTCCCGAAACCCAATTAAAAAATTGTTGCCCCATTTCTCCTGATGCCAACAAAAATAATTCCATGCTTTTAAATGCAATATTCACAAATATTCAAAAAGGAAATTTGGGAAAAAACAGTGTTAAATGCGAGTGAAATGCCTTTTCTCTCCGCATCACAGGCCCCTATCCTGTGCACATCCGATTCCAGTGTATTAGTAAAAATGTGAATAACGGGCTAAAATGTCAAGTTCGACAAATGACAAATTTTTTAAGCGCTTGCATAAATGAACATTATTGCTGTGCGATACTGATGTCCAAAAAAACTTTTTTTTTATTTGTTGAATCTCTAACACCCCCAGGCTGGAAGATACCCGTCAGCATGGGAAGGGCCGCAACTATAGGGAGGGGAGTAGGCGGGTGTGTTTGGTGCCCCGTGCACTGGACCAGAAGAGCTTCAAATTTCACACTTTAACCTCGCCTTCAACATTACAAGGGAGTACCAAAGTCCATGCTTGCCCCCATCCCTAACTTTTTATACTGCTGCCCTGTGCTCAAAAATCAGATTACAAAGTTGTTTCCCTGTCTCTCTTGATGCCAACAAAAACAATTCCACGTTTCTAAAAGTGCAATATTCACTGCAGTATTCAAATAAAAAAAATAGAGGAAAGTCTAGAAAAAAGCTTTCCATGTATGAGTAAACTGTTTTACCCATATTTAACGCTGTTTTTCCCCCAAATTTCTTTGGAAAACAGTTTTACTCGCATTTAATGCTGTTTTTTTTCCCAAATTTCTTCCATTTTTTCAATTTAAATATCTTGATGAATATTGCGCTTAGAAACATGGAATTTTTTTTTGTTGGCATCAAGAGAAAAAGAGACGGTATCAACTTTTTGTTTAGGGGCACACTGGGACTATAAAAAGTGGTTTTTTTTATTTTAATAACTACAACCACTTGCAATATGAATGACTTATCTGAGTGCTACACGCTATTTGAAAACTTTTTCTAATTGGAAGTATACCTCTAGGATCAACAGCTCGCCAGTAAAATGCCATATCTCCTGTTTGCTATGCACCCTGTATATTATCTCCATAAGAATTCATGACAATATAAATTTTGATGTGACTAATTGGTTCACCACTTTAGTTTGTGGCTCATTATTTTAAATCCCGAAAAGGCATTTGTTTTAGGCTGTGTTCTTCAGAATATTCTCCCAACAAATCTGGACTAACTTGCATGTTAAGAAATTTTCTTTTGGTTCAGTAAAGGGAACTAAGGAATAAAAAGTAAGGTACTTATATATGTTTTTTCACGCTAAAATTGTTGCATCGTTTCTCAGATTGTTTGTAGAGAAGTTTCTTGAGAATAAATGGTAGGTAGGAAAATTATATAAAATACTGTAACGTAAAGAAAATAGTGAGCCAATTTTAATGCAGCTAGGTAATAGTTTCTGAATTGAATGCTTGTCTCCCCCCTCCCCCCAAAAAAAAACCTTACTGTTTTGGCTAATTTTCCTAAAGGAACTCTCTGTATACTGCAATTTTTGTTCGTTCCAAAGCACTACAACTTCGACTTCCTGTGTAATGACACCATGCTCACCTCGATGTCAGAGCTCATTAGATTGGAACTTGCAGTTTAGAGCCGATTCTGAATGGCTGGAATTCTGGCCTATTGAACTGAAGGCTGGCATGCCTGAAGTCAAAAACCTCCATTTTAATCATAATTCTTTTTTGAATATTGGTGCTTATTTTTTGAACTGTTACAATGTTGTAAGGTGTATTTATAAATCATTCTAAATAGCAATATAATGATCTTCAATAATGGCTCATGTTGATCATACGTGTTCTGTAGTGTGTTATGAGCTTTACCAATCCTGTATAGTGTATAATGTTGAGAAATTTTTATTTACTTATTTGTGGCTTCAACATGGATACTGCTGTATGCAAATGCTCTGTACAATTTAAAGTTTCAAGTGAACCATCTTATTCCACCCATGTCTTGAACATTCACGCATTCTATGCATTGGAAATAGTACAAATAGTTGCTGCTGCTGCAAGTGTAACAAACTATGTAAACTGACTTAAACGTTGTAATTTAACAGTTCAGTCAAATTTTTTCGGACTTTAAGAATTTTAAAAGTAGTAGTTGATGATGTGAATCATAGCATGAAGATTGTATAGTAGCTTAATGGATATTTACACACGTATGATTTCTACTTGGCACACGTCACTATATGGCTTCGAATATTGAGTAAAGCTTCCATGACATTTCCACGATATTTGTGTACGTGATAAATATATTTTATAAATTAAAAGTGGATGTTGTGTGAAATAGCTGTGACATTTCGTTTTCTTTATAATTTCTCGATATTGAAATGAATTTTGTGCAATGATGTTTTTAGAAATTTTTACCGCAAAGTTTTACATTCTATTTGATGCAAAAAATAACATTTCTTCTCTTGTGCACTACAGATTTTTTTTTGTAGTTTAAGTTATGGTATGTGTGTGTGGTCTTCATTTAAGAAGTAAACAATATACAGTATTTGTTGAGTTTCTTGTAAAATAATTTATGTTTTAGGTGTAACAATAAAGTATCCCAATTGCGCAGTGTATGCGCCTCATACAAAGTTTTATTGTATTTTATATATTGTGTGTATGTTTTGTTTTCTCTTACAATTTTGCGTATATATCTCCTCAATTAAAGTTCCTTTTAGAATTAAGCTTAAACGTTTTCGGGTTTTTTTGGCCGACGTGAAGTAGTTTTCGTCTTTCGAAGTTTCGTTCTCTCGAGTGACGAACATTTTCAAGAAATCATTACGTAACGGCGGGCAAAAGGCTATTTACGCCTTCTCCCTGCTTCGTCGGGATTGGTCTGTTGAGCCAGTCTGTTTTCCCCATTGGCCGAAGTTGCTCCTAAGGACTCTGGATAATGCTTGGGTTTCAATCTCATCATTTTTAAAATGGGAAACCAAGCACTGTTGATTTTCATCCTCTCTTCCTTTCTGTTGAAGCAGTTATTGTGTTTTTGAATTTCGATTGATTCTCTAAAAATACGTGGAAAATATCTCGTCGTTGGATAACTCTTGGGTGTTTGTGAAGAGAATTTTTTGGTCCTTGGTCAGGGCATGCTCTGCTACGGCTGACTTGTCAACCTGACCCAGTCTTTCGTTTGTGCTCGATTAATCTGGTCGATATCGATCTTTTTGTAGTGCCTATGTACACTACATTTAGTCTACAATTTCGTTTGTGCTTCGAGCACAAACGAAATTGTAGACGGTCAGATTGACAAGTCAGCCTGCCCTGACCAAGGACCACAAAATTCTCTTCACAAACACCCAAGTGTTATCCATCGACATGAGATATTTTCCACGTATTTTAGAGAAGCAATCGAAATTCAAAAATACAATAACTGCTTCAACAGAAAGGAAGAGAGGATGAAAATCAAGTGCTTGGTTTCCCATTTTAAAAATGATGAGATTGAAACCCAAGCATTATCTAGAGCCCTTAGGAACAACTTCGGCCAATGGGGAAAACAGACTGGCTCAACAGACCAATCCCGACGAAGCAGGGAGAAGGCGTAAATAGTAGCCTTTTGCCCGCCGTTACGTAATGATTTCTTGAAAATGTTCGTCACTCGAGAGAACGAAACGTCGAAAGACGAAAACTACTTCACGTCGGCCAAAAAACCCTAAAACTTTTAAGCCTAATTGTAATTTACACGATGGCCACGAAAGCCTTTTTTGTTTCATTAAAGTTCCTTTTGTTTGTTATTCTATAGTAATTGTACGCAATGTTATTTTTGTGAATTATCCATCGTAAGCGGGTCTATCTAAAGACCGCTATACACTACTGTGACGTAATAGCCTTTAGACTTTACTGCAATGGTTCTCAAAGTGTGCGCCGTGGCTCTTAGGGGCGTCGCTTTGCGCTGGTGATATGCATGTGTGCTTTTTCGGTGCGTTGGAGGGTTCCTTGTTCGAGTTATTTTGGGGAGCCGCAGATGATACAAGTTCGAGAACTACTGCTTCATTGTGTTAAAATAAACGAGTGGTACAAAACATCCTCGTATAACAAAGGTTTCGTTTCGAAGTTTCACCTTCTGTTTTAAATGATATTACCGTTTTTCAATAGGAGTTCTCTGCAATTATCGTCTTTAAGACACGACTACTAACAATGTGATACTGTTGCTGTAAGAGATGGAGCGGCAAAGAGCCAATAGGTCGTCAGAAATGCGAAGGTACGCTTCAACATCGTCGCTGTGACGAGAGACAGCATTTCGTGGTACGAAAAATATTACTAATCTCTATCCAGTTTAAACACCTTCATCGGATTTAATGATCTCCCTGTCATGGGAGTATGAGCAAAAATTACGAGACTGGTCAATTCGAATTACTCGTTTCCTATCGCCCAGTTTTTTGCCCACCTTCCCTAGTAATCCGCTCTTGATATCCATCGCATGCAGTTCTCATGTTTGCAAAATTTTTCTGATATTGGTACATCGACGTCTCAACATTTGACAGTTCTATGTTGAGGTGGAATTTACAGTCTGCATCAAGAAACAGCGGTACTTCATTGTTACAACGGCCTTTTACGATAATAGGAAAGTGAATTCGGCTGCTTAGCAGAATCCATAAGTTATACAAAAACTGCAAAGGGTCAAACTTCCAGTTGCCTTACTTATTGGGGGGGGGGGGTGCTCTAAAGCAGTGTTTCTTAACCTTTTTCAGCTCATGGCCCCCTATGGATCACATGTTTTTCTCGTGGCCCCCTGTCTACCCTCATCCAAGAGTGAGATACGTTCTATTTTTTTTTTTTGAATGAAAATTTAATAAATCAGATCAATCTCTGGAATCCTGACTAGGCGCGGATTCAAATGGTGGATTATCATCTCTCTCAGGAGTCAAATTATATTGTAAAAACGGTCTGTGTGAAATACGGGACGATCCAACTAACATGCACGATAACCTCCCAACACATCAACCGTTGCTCTGGCGGCCCTCCATACTTAGCTGGAAGTAACAGCTTACATATGAAAATCATAGTGCAGTCCCCATCCCTTCATTATAGACATGAAGACCCGGGTCATGCCCACATTGACCCAAGGGTTAAGATGCCCCTGGTTCTATGGACGGATCTGATGAATTCTGAAAGTAGTAATATTTTTCAACCATGTTTCACTTTTAAAGCTTTTCTCTTCACAGCTCTCTATGACTCCTTTCACCACCTGTCGTGGATCACCTTTCTTCTGATTTTCTCCCGTGGCCCCCTAGAATATCCCAGGACCACAAGGGGGGGGGGGTCATATGACCCAAGTACGAACTGTATCAACGAAGTGCCGAAAAAACCTCTGGACCGAAAAGAGTTAAAAAATAATTTTTGCCTGGTTTGAAACGTAATGGAGGTCCCTGTTGGTGAAAATCGTTTTCGGCCAGTTAACGTCGACGATTTTTAGTTGACTGTGAACTATAAAATTTGTAAACTCGTTGTACATTACGCTTCGACACACTAATAAATTGATCGGCTTCATTCACTTTATGCCCTTGGGTCATATTTTTTGCCACTCCGTACGTCTGTCCTACGAGACAGCCCTAATTCAACACGTACGGCTGCTCTTCCACCATTTAAGCAGACGAAAATGATCCTGTAGACTACGCTCATGCTAATTATCTCTCAACAATGTGATTAAAGGTCCCTCTATGCAAACAGACTACTTCGCCGGTTATAAGAAAGATTTTTTTTTTTTTGTCTCTGCTGTGGTTAATAATACACACAACTGGCATTAGATAACGAAACCGCATGGTGAATTTAATTTTTATGAATTTTTTTTGTAGTGATATATGTGTTTAACTCTTATAGAGCGGCAATGACGAGGTATCTCGTGTAACTTGATTCGCTTTATTTCGGTAATCCTGAAATATCTCTGGTTCTTAAAACTGTCTCATTTCTGAGAGCCCGGCAACTGCGTTGAAGTTGTTTTTATTGTCAAAGATGTTTTCTATCCCCCATAATTTGTCAATCAACTGCCAGTGGGTGTAGTAAGCTTTTGTTCAAAGTCTGATAACAGAAGGAGAGATGTTTTACCTTTCCCGTCGAGGTAGTATACGACTATGTACTACATACAGTATAAATAGCAGAAAACAATAGTTTTTCCTTCATTCTTTTTTATTATTATTTTCGGTGTTGAGGGGAAGTATTGATCAGCTCAGCAATCAGAAAAAAAATATTCTCATTGGAAATAGGTGGCAATTTTTTTTCTAGAAGGTTTAATGATTTCCACTGTGGCAGTTATAATGCGGATCAGGAAAATTTCAAAAACCGCTTGAAGGGTTAAGGATATTCTGACATCTATGGCCCAAGCCATCACAAGTTTGTGTGCAATTTTCTGCTAAATTAAATAATCTGGTTGATAAACCTGTGGGGAGGGAGACGTTAATTGGTAAACGTCCCTTGATTATTTCTGAAAAAATCATCAAGTTAGACTAGCATAAGTGCCAATTTACCAGGAAGCATTATTGAAATCTTCCGGTCGGAAACTAGATTCTTCCGATTTTTCCTCTATCTTCATGAAAAATCCTCAAATTGTGCTTGGCAAAAATGAAAAATCCCTCCGTCCTTGCATTCCTACGCTGACTATGTTTCCTTGCGAAAACTATGGAAAATTGGGATTCTAAATAAGGAAAATTAAAAAATAGGGGAATGTCTCAGAAAAACAGGTCATTTGATCATACTATGCAATCCATCAAAACAATCCCTAATTTCTCCTTCTGTTTGTATGACATGTTTTCTTCTCCAGCGAAGTGCGTTGTCACCACTGAGCCAGAAGGAAACTGGGAGCGAGACGACTTCCTATACGATAACAAGAAAAGACGTGATCCACCGTGGTGGAATAGAAAAGTGGAAATACAAAAAACAGCATTAAACTAACGGAAAATGTTTTCCCCCTTATTTATGCTCTTTCCCTCCCCAATTTTTCTCCACGTTTTTTTTAATTCAAATATCTAGCGAATTTTGCACTTAGGAATGTGGAATTTATTTTGTTGGCCTCAGGAGAAACAACTTTCTAATTGGGTTTTCGAGCACAGGGTGTTCGTATAAAAGGTTATTTTTTTTTATTTTAATAACCAAACAACCCCTTGCAATATGAATGATGTATCCGAGGTCTACATGTTATTTGGAAACTTTTTTTAATTGGAAGTATGCCTCTCTAGGATCAACGTTTCGCAGGTAATTTGCGGTTCGACGAGTTTGCTATGCACCCTGTACAGGCTGTCTTAAATTGTTTAAACAGCTGATATCTCTGTAACCGTTGACTGTAAAAACATACTTTCAATTACAAAAAGTTTTCAAATGACGTGCAGTTACTTTAAATCTGAAAATTTATTTTAGTGGTCTTACACATAAGAAAATGAAGGAATTAAGTTCATACAGTCTCCGTGTGCTCTAAAACCCAATTAGAAAGTTGTTGCCCTATCTCTCCTGATGCCAACCAAACAAAATCCACGTTTCTAAGTGCAATATTTACTGAAATATTTGAATTCGAAAAACGGAGGAAAGAAGGGAAAAAACAGCGTTAAATGCGGATAAAACAGTTTTTCCACATTTAATAAGTTTTTTCCCAACCTTCCTCCGTTTTTGAATTTTAATATCTCAGCGAATATTGCTCCTAGAAACGTGGAATTTTTTGTTGTTGGCATCAGGAGAGACAGGGCAACAACTTTCTAATTGGGTTTTTGGGCACAAGGGGATTCTATAAAAATTATAATAATTTTTTATTTTAATAACTATACAATCAGTTGAAACATGAAATTTTTCTCCTTTTTTTTGGATTCAAATACACTGCTCAAAACAATTAGGGGAACAAGCAAAAAAGTGAAGAAAACCGTGCGAGACAGCCACGTATTGGCATACAATGGATAGTACACGCGTATCAATGCGCAATACAGAAAAAAGACGTAAAAAATTTGGAATTAAGCTTTAATTCTTTGAAAATATGGAAAAAACATGAAAAGATGATTTAGGGCAACAATTTTGTTACATGTAAACGATAAAAAAAAGTACTGTTTAGACATGATGCATGAGTTTTAATAGGGCGTGTGGTCTCCTCGAACAGCTAAGACTGCTGCACACCTGTTTGCCATGGATGCGATGAGGTTATCGATCAGACTTTGGGGAATACTGTTCCACTCCTCAAGAAGTGCAATCTGCAAGTGTCGGACAGTAACAGGCGGCCTTGGTCGCGCAGCAATGCGTCAGGTCCTAAGAGCACGCTGGCCATTCCATACGCTGTATTGTTTCAGCTTCAAGCATGTTCTCCACCAGACGAGCTCTATGCGGTCGGGCATTATCATCCTGGAAAACAAAGGAATCTCCAATGGCTCCAGCGTAAGGGATGACATGAGGTCGCAGTATCTCGTCTGCATACCTTCGGGCCGTCAAAGTGCCATTCCGAATGATATGCAGGTCCGTACGTCCGCCTATGCTGTACCATCCAACCAGCTCGTCTGTATTGTGACCTTTCACGAACGAATGCGGGGTTATTTCGAGTGCCCCTGTCCCTCCATACCAGAACACGTCGGGTGTCACACTCCAGACTGAATCGGGACTCGTCTGTAAACAGCACTTGGCTCCAATCATGTTGCTCCCAATCTCGATGTTCAGCAGCCCATCTTCTTCGGGCCGCACGGTGGCGTGGGGTCAACGGAATGCAGACCATTGGCCTACGTGCATAGAGCCCTCCCTCATGAAGCCGATTACGTACTGTTTGGCTGGACACCCTTCGTCCTGTTGCCAAGAGCAACCGTCTTTGCAGCTGCGTAGCATTCTCTGTTCTTTTTCGACGGGCTGTTAACCGTATATACCGGTCATCAGTTGCTGTAGTGGCGCGTGGCCGACCTTGCCCTGGTCGAAGTCTAACATTTCCTGTTTCTTGGAATCGATTCCACAGCCTTGCAACAACACTTCTGGCGACTCCAACAGCGTCCGCGACACTACGTTGTGTTTGCCCGGATTACAGTCTGCCTATAACACGCCATGCAATGGATTCCGGTAAATCACGTTGTTGAGACATCCTCAAGTCACCTTGTCTCAAAAAAAAAATACTGCGCAATCGAATTTCACAGTTACGGCAGTAAAACAGACGTTTCTGCAACATCCCGATTTCTGCCCTTATCTCCTTTTTCTAGTTTTTGACGTCATTAACTTTGATTTGCATATGAAGTTTTCTTCTTCCGTTTCGTGCTAGGCTTTAAATTATGGATGATTCATTTTATGTTACTTATCGGTATACATCTTTGCGTAATTTCGTTAAAACCATGTGCTCCCCTAATTGTTTTGAGCAGTGTATTTCTTTCACTTAGAAATATAGAATTTCTTTTGTTGGCCCCAGAAGAGACAGGGCAACCACGCTCCAATTGGTTTTTTGACCAGAGAGTGTTCGTATAAAAAGTTAATTTTTTTATTTCAATAACTATAAAAACCCTTTCACTATGAATGACGTATCTGAGGCTCAGGTCATATCTGAGGTTGGTTATCAAATAATAATATTATAATAATAATATTCCTTAAGCATAATTTCATTATGTGAGTGAATAACGAATTATGTGCGTGAATAATCCCGTTATACTGCCATACAGCAATTAGCACCGTTTCAAGGCCAGAGTTTTGCGTCGTAATCTTACAGCTTTGAAGTAGGCATATTTATATGTGGATACAGTCAAAACTCTCTATCTCGAAACTGACGGCACCGAAAAATTTTTGAAATATAGTCGTTTCCCGTTTGCACCCATACCATTTTCAACGAGTTCCAGCATTGAATGAAGAAGATTTTTCTCGTCGCGTAGACTTCGCCCGCTGGCTCCTACAGCAGAGTGTAGCACGCCCAGATTTTGCGGCAACTGTTCTTTTCTCCGATGAATGGACTTTTGCACGAGATGGTGCATTTTATACCCACAATAAAGATGTCTGGGCGTCTGTAAATCTACATGCATCAGCGACGCTTCTCCATCAATGTTTGGGCAGGAATCATCGGCGACCACCTAATAGGACCGTATCTTCTGCCGAAACGCCTTGACGAGGGCAAATACCGGACGTTTGTGCAAGAGGTGCTGCCAGACTTACTGGAGGATGTTCCAACTGCCCTCTGCCGGCGTATGTGGTTCGAGTACGATGGAGCTCTAGCCTATTTTGAGCGAGAGGTGCGGCACTATCTGGACGTCACTTTTCCAAACCAATGGATAGGGTGAGGTGGTCCTGTAGCTTGGCCACCACAATCGCCCTATCTGTCTCGTGTCTTGATTTCTTTTTGTGGGGACAGCTGAAGAGTCTGGTTATGAGATTCTTCTTGATTATGACGAGGACCTAATCGCAAGACTTTCGGCTTCTGCTGGGGAGGTTCACGATATGCCTGAAATATTTCAGAGCATTCGCCAATCTTTCCTTCGTCGCTGTTCTTCTTGCATCACTGTTGGCGGTCGCTCTTTTGAGCAATTATTATAAATTATTCATTAAAATTGTTTTTTTAACGTATACGTTATTCTTGTGTTTTCTCCTCGTATCTTCGGTTTTACAATGTTGTGCCCTATAGCACGTTTGCATTTCATTTTGGACTATGCATTCTTTGATGAAAATTGTTTGTTTTTGTGTGTGTTACCACCTGTTATAGTTTTTTCCATATCTTCTGATCACCCTGTATATGTAGCAAAAGTTGCAAATATTTCGGGCCGTATCTTCTCAGTTTGCTCCAGAAAATGGCACAGCATTTTTGCAGCATGTGTTTAGCTTTTTTCCACACTGTTACTTTTTTCTAATTCCTGAGCATCTTTTACAGTAGTTTTATCACTTGAGTGGGTCTTACATTCAGTAATAATTCCGGTATCAGTCAAGGTGCTGCAATTTTGTAGCGAACTTGGGGTCCGTTTCCACCAAATCAGAAAATGAAATTTATAGCTTTTTTTAGTAATGCCCAAATGTTTCAAACTTTTATCTTCAACATTGTTCTGAGAATCGTTGAAAAATTCTAGTGAACTACCAGATCTGATCCCTCATCACTGAGATGACCGGTTCCAAACCCGACTCTTTCTCGAAGCAATTTTAAATTGTCTGTTGGTTGACTTTTGATCGGAAGGGCACCGAATTCGATATTTACGTTCTTTAAACCGCTCACTCAACACCATCAGCAGAAATGCATGACCAAGCACATTTTAATATCAAATTTTGACTCTTAGTAGAAAGACTCTTGTCAGGTCTAAAACGCTGTGGAGTTCTCTTTTGAATAATTTTACATTTTCCCGCATTTTTACATCTTTTCTCGAAAAAATAAGAAACATCACTGAAGTTTTTTTTATATCTATTCCATAGATCTTAAGATTCGAAAGATATAAGAAAAAAAAAGAATTTCATAATGTATTATTTCACCGGTTTTTTGGTAATTCAAAAGTTTCGGGATTTTACTAAAAAAAAGTTACACACAATAATCTGCAAAAAAAGAGGATTATAAATGTTTTTATTCTTCGAGTTCATTTCATGATATTCTTTGGATCTTGTTCATATTTCATCTTACGTATAAAAGTCATGAGCATAAATACGGAACATATTATACTACGTTTTTAAAGTTCTTATTTAATATAATAGTTACACTGAGATGTCATTATACACTGAAGAAAAAAGAAAACATTGCAAAACCTTGAAGAAGGAATTTGCATTACTGCACCACATTATTATGAGCATGTGATATGTATTTTGGAACTTTTATATGCATAGAAAGCCCGAATGTACAGGATGATCATCAGTAAATAAGGGGATACAGGCGTTCAGCTAAATGTGGTGTTGAGTGACTAAGTAGTGCTAACCAGGGCTGTGTAACTAGGATTTTTGCCCCCTCCCTAACTTTGAAATTCGATAATTTTAAAACGGTGTTCTTTGTCTCCACCTAAAACTTCCGCCTCCCAAATTTTGCCACCCGGGGCAGTTGTTCCTCCCTTCCCCCATCTAGTTCCGGCCCTGGTGTTAACAATATTTCACAATTTGCCCTAATTTTACAGGCAAGAAAGAACATTTATTCGTGTCCAATTGTATCCTACAGGTTCTGGATTTGAGTGAGGTACAAGAATCGTGCTGTCCAAGAAAGTGTCTGGATACCTCGCAGAGCATGCCAGCTGATGTTTGTTGCATTTGGCATTATCTATTCGAAAAGAACTCTTCCGTAGGTGCGTCAAATGGTGCGATAGACTGTAGTGCGTCATCAATGTACAGACGTGCTGTCGTCGTAAACGTTATTTACAGCATACCAAAAGTGATCGACTTATGCTGCTAATGGCACCCCAAATCATATAATGCTACGTTCACGAGCTATATATCGTCTAACAATTGCACCCTCAATGATCAGCTCTATTCTCTCGATAAGAAGTTGTATGAGGTCAGAGGTACCCGGTACGGTAAGTGTACGCAAAACTCGATTCTGTGATAACAACAATAATAATCATCGATTTGAAGTACGTATGGAGACGAAGAGGAGTTTTAGCTGATTCTGGTGCTATTGCTGAAAGTTATACATCTCGTCAACGTTTTTTATGGTCTGGGGTTGCCATCAACATCAATACCCGGATAATTTCGGTACGAATAACGTATACAACGACAGCACGCCACTCCGGTACGTTGATGGCAAGCCATAGCTTGTCACACTACTCTATCTGAAGAGCGTACTTAAGGATGTATTAGACAAAAAAAAAAATGCGTACCACTGTGTCAAACATCACAAGGTAGAGGTACACAACGCAAGGTTCCAGACACTCCCCACAACTATCTCCGATCGAGAATCTCCGGGTTTTCTGAACCTGGAATCTCTGGAATACAATTAGACATCAAGTGGTCTTATCTGTCAAGAAAATGAGGATGAAATGGGGAATCTCGTTGACACTATTGTTGTGCTCGTTGTCATTATCTCAACATGCATTGCAAAGAGCTCATCAGTGCCACGCAAAGTAGCGGAATACACAGTAACTTATCCCTCATTAACTGATCGTGAAAAGGTTTCCTAATAAAGATCACATGGTAAAGCCATGCCCACACTCATATACAAAGTCGCGCAACAAATCACTCGATTTGGCATGCGACAAGTCGCAGAACACGTGTTGCACGATTTTGTATACGAGTGTGGAAGTGTTCTGCGATTGTTGCAGACAATTGCCGCGGAATCGCGGAACACGTGTTCTGAGACTTTGTATATGAGCGCGGACATGGCATTAGGGAACATGATATAGTGTGTTCCGGTGTTTTTGAAATTACATTTTATGTACCTCCTGCAGTACTTTAAAAATTTGGAATTTCGTTTTTCTCTCGGTATAGTTTGAAATCGAAACAATATGTACGGCACTGTTTTCTCTAAGCTGCACATGCGCCACAGCGCACAGTGAAATGATATTGCTCAAGCAAACTTACGAAATAAACCTCAGATATGAGTGGGCAGCTCCAGCTTACCTGCCACTCGAGTGGAATAAAAAAATGCCAAATTCAGTGGAAATATGTAAATTTTTTTTTAGACGGTTATAAGAGAACTTGCGCTCCTAATACACAATCAGTTCACCGTTGTAAACCGTGTATATGGACCTGCTCTGCCGTTGCTGGATTTGTGACTCACGTGCAATGTGTTATCCCCTGTGGTGGTGGTAGTGGTCATGTGGAACACATACTGCGGTAATAATGGATTTGGAGGCATTCTGTTCGTTATTTGCGTATCTTTTCTTTGACTTGTGTACGTCAACTGCACCTATCGGCTGTTTTTTTGAGTTTTTTTTCCCTGTCTTAAAAAAATTCCAGTGACCTAGCGATGCTAACCCTGCAAACCGTTTTTTATTTCGGTTATTTTTCCGGTTTTTTATGAATTTTTAAAGTTTCTACGGACTTTTTGCCCGCCCTGTATTTTAGCGTCCCACTCTCAGTACTTTTGAAAGAACAAAGAGTATACTGTCAAATCTCAATAAGTCGAATGTGCAGCGGCCGACAAAAAACTTCGAGTTATCGTTAGTTTGACTTATCGAAAAATCCGATTTCAGAGTAGGAGAAAGAAAGATGCATAAAAATAACAGCGCTATTTACGAATATCGTATTAGTAAAAACATGTCAAACTGCTGGAGATGAAGAAATTCGAAAAAGTAAGTTATTCTAATTTGATCATGTTTAATTATTGAGTGAGAATATTTAGAAATAATCTAGACGCATATATGTATACGGTATTATGAAAACGGACGCATACACGATACTTGTACAAATGAAAAGAATTATAAATAAACTGTATAAAAGATTATTTTCTGTCAAAAGATGCAGTAATCTTTTACTCTTTTTTTTGTCTTTTTTTCGAGAGAGTCATTCACTTTTTGCAAGTAGACGAATGAATACACTAAATAAATCTGCCAAATTGTGTTGCTAAATATACTAATGCTAATTCAATGCTGTCAAATGCTGAATTCTATTGCTAGATACTAAATTGTGTTGCTAAATGCTGAGTTCTGATACTGAATTGTGTTGCTAAATGCTGAGTTCTGATACTGAATTGTGTTGCTAAATGCTGAGTTCTGATACTGAATTGTGTTGCTAAATGCTGAGTTCTGATACTAAATTGTGTTGCTAAATGCTGAATTCTATTGCTAAATACTAAATTGTGTTGCGTTAAATGCTGAATTCTAATACTAAATTGTGTTGCGCTAAATGCTGAATTCTAATACTAAATTGTGTCGTTAATGCTGAAATGTAATTCTAAATTTTTTTTTGTGTTGCTAAATGCCAAATTCTATATTACTCTAACTGCTATTTTTTAAATTTCTATCATTCCCGAAAACTTCGACTTAAAGGAATAAAACTTCAAGTTAAGAGAAAATTTTAACACTAAAATACAGATAAAGTTCTGGGGTTGAGTGAAAACTAAACTTTGACTTGAACAGATATTCGAGTTATCGGAGTTCGACTTATCGCGAATTGACTGTATTTAGTGCCCTTCCCGGTCCAGCGCCCAGGGTACCAACCCCCACACCCTCCCTGGATATCAGCGGGTATGGGTATGAACGCTTTTGTGGTGTATGAGAAAGAATACTATCGTCGAATTCAGTCATCGTGGTTCTGTCTCAATTTGATGATCGTATACGATCTTTAAAAAAGAAATTTCATTTCCGTGACCCGTTAACCTTAAAAAAATAATAAATAAATAAAAAATAATAGCGACTTTTAGTTAAAGACTTTTCTAATAGATGGCGCGACAAACGGTTCAATTGTAGCGGACGAGGAGAGGAAAAAGGATTCTAGTAGTAGAGTAGGGGTGAAGTGTAAAAGAGAGAGGAAAGCGAGTGTGTGTGTTTTGTATAGATCTCAGTGAGCTCCAGAAAGCGGACATTTGCTCTTCAGGTGTCCTCGTGTTTTTGGTTGGCGCAGGATCGAACTCACAACCGTCTATCGTCGTTTATATACACACACTGTATATGCATCGTTACTCTTTCCAGTAGTATCAACGTTTGTTGTGTGAGAACTGTATCTTTTCTTCGTTTTTTTTGTAAGATAACGGGCTCAACAGGATTTTCCGAGGTAAGTTGTGGAACC